>NC_134727.1:22301897-24801897 GCF_049634645.1 Pelodiscus sinensis
TGACTTCAATGGGAGGCTTTTGCATAGACTGGAGAGCCAAATTTGCTCTTGAATTTATCCTAAAACAAATCCATAGCCACCCAAGAACTTCGCATTGTATTAATGCTGCACCTCGCCCACCCACTATTCATATGTTCATGCCATTAACAGAGAATTTAGATACTATTATTTAACAGCAATAAGCCTCTAACAAGAGCTAAAGGAGAATCTTTAACAGTATAGCGCCACTGAAAGACATTTAATCAGTTTTGATTCCATCCAGTGGAAGGGACGTGGGCTTACAGACATCGCAGGTCATTATTGTACTTTGTTTGAGGGGCTGAGGTGACATACTGAATTTTGGATGGGGTAAATCATCTAAGCTTCATGTAAGTGAGTGGAGCTCTGTCAGATAAGGAAGTGATCCGTTACTTTTTGGACAGTTTTTTAATCTTTGGAGATCCAAGTTCCAATCTTATATTGTAAGGGTTACTGTAAAACAATGTTACTATGTAACAATGGGTTATATAGTCCTATGCTAGTCCTTCTTTGTGACCATCTCAGTTCAACCTCACACCCTGGTCTGTCTTTAGGGGAAGCACAGAACTAGAAGGACAAAGGCAAGAATGGTTTTATATTACTCAGTCATCCCCCCCCCCTCTCTCTCCCATCTAGCCAAATATGACTGCCAACACTTCCTTCCATGTCTGGCACTCCAAGAAATTTCTGCACTGATTCCCCACCCTCCCTGCTCACATTCCTCTTTCTCATGCTCAAAGCTTCTCTGCTCATGCCCACATCTCTGCTCTCCTCTCATACAAAGTCTCCATCACTCCTCCACATCCTCTCCACTCACTACTCCCTGCCTACACTTCATGTTGAGCGTTTTTACATGCTGTCCCTACACCCTCCTTCTTCCTATGTCTTCATCTTCCAATCCCTCCTTCTTTTGTGAAGTTTCCTTACACTGCTTTCTTTGTTGATGCAGCTGAGCCTCCTTGTGTACATCATATTTCTCTGGGAGGCTACACGCCTTTAGTGCAGCCACCCTCCCTCACAATGCAACTGTTCTGCAGTGTGCAAAGACAGTACTGTCTTAAATGAATAGAATTGCTATATAACTTATTCTCTTAGCTTTGTTATTTGTTTTTGTTTTTTCCTTTCTTTTGCTTTAATTATTCTAATGATAATACAACATCTTAAATGTATTAACCAAAACAATGTCAGGGATTTTTTACTCCAGTAAATGTGCCAACAACAATCATTGCAAATTCATAAACAATGGCAACAAAATAAGTGCCTGGTTGCTAATGATACCTCATTTGTATTAAAGATGCTTTAGTAGAAGCACAATTTCAACAATTATTTCAAATAATGCTTATCTGCTATGTCAGATTTTGAAATCAAAGTGCATGCATGGAAAATTACAAGCTATTTTGCTTTACTCAGCAGTGTTACAATAATTCCCAAAGCCCAAGAGCAGTGCATTCTTTGGAGGATCATTTCAGAAGATTAGTTACCTGTAGTGGAAATTAAAATAGTATGAATTATGTTGATCCTGAATCCAAATCCACTGTCATATTCAAATGAACGTTTGTAGCCAATTAGAAGGAATGTATTTGAATTTCATGTGTGTTTTAGTTCCCTGGGGTGAATTAAGTTGATTGTTGATAAGTTTTGCATTTTGTTTTTTAGGGAAAAGACCTGAGGCAGCCATGGTGAAAAGGAAAATGGTTATGCACAACAAAGTTTAAAACGCTGCCAAGTGAAGAGCTGGTTAAAAAATGGAATGTCTGTTCCTGGAGAAGACTGTCCAAAAAAATCCATTTTGGAACCAAAAAAAGTAGACATTTCAAAATTTCCCACAGCAGGGAAAATCTGAACACATTTTTTTTGTTTCATATGAATTGAAACATTTTGTTTCAATTAAGCTTAAGAACAAAATTGAACGTGGGAACCCAACCATCTGAGCTTTGGCTGAACAGTGCTGGTGTCACACCAACAGGCAGAACCAAACCTAGGGCCTTTGGAGTTTAGTGCATGAGCCTCCACCACATGAGCTAATAGCCAGCTGGGTAGTAGGTAAGCCTGTAAGGTAGACTCATTCTTTCTATAAGTGGTCTCAGACGCTGGATGGGACAGAACACCATACCCACAGGGGGTGTGGGTTACATTGGGAGCCATGAAGCTGGACAGCTGGGCTTCTCAGGATTTCCAGGGTGCCAGATGCACATCAGGCTCCCTGATAAGGGGCCTGGGAGCCCTGAAATCTATATAGCAGGGTTTGACTCTAGTGAAGTCCATATAATGAGGCTGCCTCTGAGCTACAAACTCTGGTGCCCAAGCTCCTCAGCAGGAGGAAACCAAGTAGCTGTCTGGGGATTGTCAAAAGCTCATCATACCCAATACCTTTTCTGAAATATTTCTGTTACTAGGCTTGAATATTGTCAGAATTCGACAGTCTTTGAACACAACTGTTCAGTGAGCCTTCCTGTGAGCCCAGATAGCCTTTATTTTAGGGGAACTGATTAGAGCTACAGCGGTGCTGTGATAACAGGGGGGAAATTGGTTGGCTGTACTGCTCTGAGCATAGCAGGGTCCCGGCCTATGACTGGGGCCCCTAGATGCTACCATAGTACCAGTAATAAAGTATATATAATTAGAACAGTGTCAGCCACATGAGAGCTGCCTGTTGTAGACCCAGCCTTGCTATCCATATTTTCATGGAGATAGTTATGTATTGATCTGCTTTGGAGTTGGAGAGAGGGAGAAAATACAAATAAACAAAAACAGCCCTGAAGGAATTGAAAGAAGGAGAAGTGACTGATTTGCTTTAGGATGCTGCAATGTCAAGGGCATGTAAAGAATAAGATGGATAAGTAGCCTTGAGCTGCCACATTGCTGTCCACAACTGCAGGCTTCTAGCAAGACAGTTTTGGGCTTGGCAAAGGGCCATGCCGGGGGGCATTGGGCAGAGCTGAGGAGTGTCTTCACTGGGCCGTGCAGGGAGCTCCCCTTGTAATAGTCTGTGGAATAGGGCAGAAGGGGCCAGACTTGGCGCTGATTTCCCCCAGCCAGCCCTTCAGCACCACCATGAAGTCCAGCAGTTATTTAAAGGGCCCAGGACTCCAGCCACTGCCAAAGTAGCAACAGTGGTGGCTGGAAGTCCTGGGCCCTTTTAAATCGCTGGGCCCAAGGGCAGCTGCCCTCTTTGCCCCGCCCTTCCCCCCCCCCCCCCCGGTCCCCTGCCAGTCCTGGAGATGGAAGCCATATGCTGCTGCAATAACAGATCTTTGACTGGCTCAGAGCAGATGCCTCATGCTCACAGGGCTCAGGCTGCAGCCCTCTACAATTGCAATGTATGCGCTGGGGCTTGTGCTGGAGCTGATTCTCTGAACCCCTGGGGCAGGGTAGGGTCCCAGAGCCTATGCTCCAGCCCAAGCCTGAAAGCAGCCCAAGGTCTGCAAGACTGAGTCAACTCAGCCAGGTCAGCTGCAGGCCTTTTATTGCAGTACACACATACCCCGAGCCTTTCACTTGGAAGCACTCCAGCTTTTCAAAGAATCTGGCTCAACCCAGGAGTTTTCAGCACTAACGCTTACATCTCTCTCCCCCTTGAGCCAAAGAAGTGATTGTGCTCTGTGGTAATCATCCTATCATCCATCTAGCTAAGCCACTAGAGAGGGATGTGACACACATTCTCCCAGTGGGTTACATTTCCCGTTGTTTCACTGAGCTCAGCATTGGAGCACTAGACCTCAGCCATGTTCTTCCTCCAGGCCAGCTGCTCTACTCCCAGAGCTTGGACAAGGGCCAGGCTGCTCCCGGTTTATTTCATTATTTATTTGTTTACTTTCAAGGTAAATCAGAAGGACAGAACATCATGCACATTAGCTTTCCTGGGTTGCAGAAAAAACATCAAAGGCCCAGGCTTTGTCAATATTGTCTTTTGCTCGAGGTAAACGTGTTGAGCAGAGGGAATCCCCTCTCTCTATTTTAGGCGCTTGTGTAGTCCCCCCCCATTACCACAGTATCGGAGCATCTCACAAACTTGATTACATGAAGCATCAGAACATTGCTGTATTGAAGGGAACTGTCAATCCCTGTTTTATAGACACACAGACAGACTAGGTGACTCGCCTAAGACCACAGAGAATGCTTGTGGCAGAACACGGAATTGTACCTCCATCTCCTGAGTCCACAACTAATGCCTTGATCCTAGACTATCTTTCTTGGGCAGGTTGGTATTTAAGGGCCTCTCTCCAATGGGCCAAATGGTGGCAAGATGCCAACTGCCTCCCCACTACATGAGTGTAGGTACACATTTCCAAAGAAGCATGGGTGTGTATTCCTGCTCCAGATGAGATCAAGCCTCCTTGTGCACTGCCAGTGCTAGTAATTGGAAGTTGGAAGTAGGGAACTCAGCACAGAACGCATTACTGGATAAGAGCTACTGACTGCTCATGTCTTCTTGATCCACAGGTTAGGTCATCACCAGTGTTCCCTTTAATTTTTTCGATCCGTGTGCAGAATAACTTTTGTTACGTGCACTGAAGCATGTGCGGATGTGCACCACCAGTAGAGACACATGCTGTCAGCTGTGGGCACTCTGCTAATTAGCTTGGCAGCATTTGAATTTCTGCTGGGCGGCCACCCAAGCGCTCAGCTTACAGGGAACGCTGGTTATTACTTAATATTTTCTGTTGCAAGAGGCCATAAGGATCAGAGTTGCAACAAGTTTATGAAGGAATCAGAATTGGGTTGGTCAGTTTCCTGCCCCATGCTCTCACTGGCAGCGGTGGGATTTTTGGCATGAATATCTCCTGCCTAATACTGACCCTTGATGCACCCACCCCTTAGGGCTGTTAGGGCTGTTAGTACAGGTAGGAGATTATGTATGTGTATCAAGAAAATAGATCCCTCCGGAGTGATCTCTTTACATACAATGCTTGACTTATAGTTCAGCCTTTCTCTTTACAGCTATTATTTATCTGTCCCATATAACTGCAGCCAAAATTGCTGTCTGGATTTCTAACTGCCTCCATCTCAAGGAGCTGAATATCTAAATGGCACAAATTTCTCCGGTGGAGAATTGCAGGCACAAAAATCACACCTGCAAATTATCTGCACCTGCAAGCTGGAAATGCAGACTAGGAGGCTGGCCTTTACAAAAATTAGCCCACAGTCTGCAAAACCTTTTAGGGAAATCTTTGGAAGGGAAGGCTGTATAAAAGCAAGGTATTATCACTCAAATGCTAGTTCCTCCCACATGCTGATTTCATGTTTTCCCATTATAATATACTTATGTTCAATGATGCCAGAATATGATTTGCCTTAATTTTGTTTTTACTAACGACACAAGAAAGGCCCCCATCATTGCATGTCCTCTATAAATGACTTTGTTCTTCAGGGGAGGAAACATGCTGGATTATTTACACTGATGCACCTCGTTATTCCACTATTTGTTCCCAATTATTCCTGACACAAAGCTATTCCAATCTGAGCCCACTCAAACAAAACCAACCAAACAAACAAACATCGCAATATTGCAATTTGCCCTTGAACAGTTGCTAATGATAAATGCTTCCAGGGAAGAAATGAGTCATTATCATTTTGATATTGTTCACTGATTTCTGCAGAGAAGATTCCTGTATACTGCATGGTTCATCTCTTGGGAATTTTAAATGGCCATTTTAAATATTGCAAAACCTTGGATATGTGTCTTAGGATTCAAATTTCCACTGGGTTTAGCTCAGTACTTTATAGTGTTTTGCTTTATACTTTTTATAAAACTTTTCATAAAAGTTTCTGATCTAATAAACATTATTAGATTAATTATTAGCTCTTAAAGAGCATATTTGCCTATGGAAGGGAGAAGAGAAGACTTTGCATATGAGAAAAGTCAGAATATTTACTACCACTAGGATTTCATACAAATGTATAGGGGTCAATGTTCCCTCTAATCTTTTCCAACCATGTGCAGAATTTCTCCATCTATGTGCAGAATAAATGTTTTATGAGCACCACCAGTCAAAACAAAAAACCTAGCTGTGGGCACTGCTAATCAGCTGGCAGCATTTAAATCTCTCCTGAGCAGCTGCACAAGTGGACAACTTACAGGGAGCACCGATGGGGTCTACAGAAATAACTAAAAAAGCCTATAAGGGTTTTATTCATTTATTTCTATTAGAATTTGAGAGGAGGGATATAATTTTCTATACAAATTTGCAGGATGGTTCAAAACACTGGTAGAGAAGTTCTCCTTTCCAGTTCATTTTTGGAGCACTTATCTCTAAAGGTTCCCGCTTCCCAAATCTACGCAAGATCTTTGTAGGGAAAACAGTTTAACTCACAGTCCCTAGAGTTGCTGGTGGCATCTAGTAGTTCCTGAAGATCTGGAAGTAATTAGAGAGGAACACCTTGATTCATGAACCCTGTGGAAGAAGTAGCAATGTATGGTTTCCCAGCACAAAGGCTACGTCTAGACTGGCATGATTTTCCACAAATGCTTTTAACGGAAAAGTTTTCCGTTAAAAGCATTTGCGGAAAAGAGCCTCTAGATTGGCACAGACGATTTTCCACAAAAGCACTTTTTGTGGAAAAGCGTCTGTGCCAATCTAGACATGCTTTTCTGAAAAAAAGCCCCAATCGCCATTTTCACGATCGGGGCTTTTTTGCGCAAAACAAATCTGAGCTGTTTACACTGGCCCTTTTGCGCAAAAGCTTTGCACAAAAGGACTTTTGCCTGAACAGGAGCAGCACAGTATTTCCGCAAGAAGCACTGATTTCAGACAGTAGGAAGTCAGTGTTCTTGCGGAAATTCAAGTGTAGAAAGCAGCTGTTTTTGCGGAAAAACTTGCCAGTCTAGATGCAGCCAAATAGTTTAGGCTATACAAAGAGTATTAGCACAGCTTTGCGAAACTTCTTTGGAAATACAGAACCCAAAGCTACCATATGTTTAGCTCTGTCTTGGGTTCTTTAGAGACCTGTTGCGCAGCTGATTCATTTACTCTATTCATTAATCCTCAAAACAGTCATGCCAGGTGGCTTTTGGGAATTGATCAGCAGAGTCATATTTTTTCCACAGGAGAATAATGAATGAAAAAGCTTTCTTTGAACTATTTTGGTTTCATACCAGAAGTTTGGAAGAAATCTAATATTTTTAATAATCTTTTTTAACCAACAAATCCAAAACAGATCAACAATGTTGGCCAAAACAAAACAAAAATTTTCACTCCAAAATTTCTTGCAGGAAAACCTAATTTTTCTTCAAATTGACATTCTTTCCACACAAAATGTCAGTGTTTATGGAACCATGTGAATCAGTGGGAAGACTTTTAAAATGAAAATTTTAAAACATCTTCAATAAATAGTATCCTTATTCTGCAAATGGGGAGACTTCCAAACAGATGTTACTTGACTTGCCCAAGATGTACCAGCACAATCATTTCCCCTAGGCTACGTTTAGACTGGCATGATTTTCCGCAAATTCTTTTAACGGAAAAGTTTTTCTGTTAAAAGCATTTGCAGAAAAGTGCGTCTAGATTGGCACGGACGCTTTTCCGCAAAAGCACTTTTTGCGGAAAAGCGTCCGTGCCAATCTAGACGCGGTTTTATGCAAGAAAGCCCCGATCGCCATTTTCGCCATCGGGGCTTTTTTGCGCAAAACAGTTTTTAGCTGTCTACACTGGCCCTCTTGCGCAAAAATATTTCCAGAAAAGGGCTTTTGCCTGAATGGGAACGACAAAGCATTTGCACAAGAAGCACTGATTTCGGACAGTAGAACGTCAGTGCTTTTGTGCAAAATCAAGCGGCCAGTGTAGACAGCTGGCAAGTTTTTGCGCAAAAGCAGGTGCTTTTGCGGAAAAACTTGCCAGTCCAGACACAGCCTTAGGCTGTGTCTGCACTGGGCCACTTATTCCGGAAAATCAGCCGCTTTTCCGGAATAAGCTGCGAGCTGTCTACACTGGCCCTTGAATTTCCGGAAAAGCAACGATGCTCTACTGTACAAAATCAGCCGCTATTCTGAAAAAACTATTCTGCTCCCGCTCGGGCATAAGTCCTTATTCCGGAACACTGTTCCGGAAAAGGGCCAGTGTAGACAGCCCAGTAGTCTTTTCCGGAAAAAAGCCCTGATCGCGAAAATGGCGATCGGGGCTCTTTTCCAGAAAAGCGCGTCTATATTGGCCACAGACTGGAAAAAGGGCTTGTCCGGAAAAGCAGCCTGCCAATGTAGACGCTCCTTTTCCAGAAAAACTGAAAATGGAATAGTATTCCGTTTTAAGCAGTTCCGGAAATTCATACCAGTGTAGACAGAGCCTGCGTGTATTTGGAGGGCGGAAGAGCAGAGGGGTTGATCACCTTCCTCTGCAGCGCCAGGTCTGGCTTGTTTGCCACAAGCATTCTTTCTCTCTCCTCTGGTGCTTGACTGGCTGGTTCTTCCTTCTATGCTCATGGTCTAACCGTTCACCATAGACAGAGTTGGGAAGGAATTGTCTGCTGGGTCAGACTGGAAGTGATCTTGGTAACTTTTTTCATCTTCCTCTGCAGGCTGTAGGCATGGGTCTCTTGGGTGTAGCTGGGTATAGCCCAGTGTATCTCATTTAATCATTTCCCTCCCTTGCAGGGTACTCCAGCACTTGTGCATATCAGTGCCCCCTATTGTCTGGCTGTGGCATGTAGTCTCCCATGCGCTGTAATATTTATTCTCTCTGTTAGTTGTTGGGTTTAGTGTGTGAGTGCTAGAGGGTGGCCTATGCTATGGCTATTACGATTTCACCTCTCGGTGCCTCAGTTTCCACACTGTAAAATGCCCTTTTTGAGATCTACTCGCACAAAGTGCCACATTAGAGCCAGTGATGAAAAGTGCAGTCTATTGTCCAAGGCCCCAAAATCATTGGCAGAACCAGGATGAGGTCTGAGGAGGTTTTGGCTCCCAGTCCTATGCTCTTGAATGCTGTGTTTCTGATTTTAGGGGGAGATGGGGACAATAACGGTAGAGGACTATTGACTCACTGTGGCTTTAACAAAGAGAAAAAAACTTTGAAGATTTAACCAACGGCATGCTAGAGAGAAGCTGCCTTATCTGATTAGAAAGTTGATTGGATTTTTGTACCTGCTGACATTTGGCAGAAATCCTATCTCTGTAGCCTTACATTCCTAGCAGCCCCAATACATATCATGTGAAAGTGTTTATTATTACCAGTTAAAAAAACAACCTGTGCTATCTTCATTCCCTCGTCTTACATATTGTCTCTTACTTTAGTTGATGCATTCGAACTCATCCTCACAGCAAACCAAACTCTTTTATATGGTTGCTTCTCTTCTCACTGGCTGATTCGTGGTGGGCACAAGCTGAATTTTAAAACTCAGGTACAGGTAAACTGGCTTAAATGAATGGATAGGTTTAAAGCCCAGTAGACCTGTTTATGATCATCTAGTGTGGCTTCCAAAGGGGAGACAAAAAGAAGCATTAAGGTCCCTATTTTACAGCAGGAAGGATAGAGGTATACAGAGATTTAAGAACAGATTTTCTAAATTACTTTAGCTTTTAATGATATAGTTAAGGTCTAGTCAAAAATTTAAAAGTGCTTAGGCAGGTTCCATACAAGTCTGTGATGATTTAGGCACAAAACTCACTAGATACTCTTAAACATCCCATTTGGGGAACTCAGTCATTGGGCACCTAAATACTTTTTGAAAATCTGGCCCTAAGTGACTTGTCCAAGTTCTCACTGAAAGTCACCAAAACTTCTGGGTCTTTTGGGTTCTGTTCCTCTTGCCTTAACCAGGAGACCATTCTACCTCTCAGGAAACAAGAAGTAACTTGTGCCACCCCCAAAAACAAAAACCAATTTTTTTTACGCTAAAATATTTTAGCTGGTTTCCTCTTTCTTTTGTTACCTAGCTTTGCACTACCAGTAAATGTGCCAGAATTTCAGGACTGAGGGTGTTTTTGTGGCAATAATGGGAATCACAACTTTAAAAAAAATCTTGCTTTTAACAAAAGAAGCCAAAGCCTGAGGACCTTATTCCTGCCTGGGTCATGCCCTCCACCGAAGTACTCAGAATTGGGGCTTGGAGAAAAAAATCTTAAAGGGAAAAATATGAAATTTCCCTCAACTCTTGTGCTTGCCCGTACCTCCCACCAAACTGTTCTGTCCCCAAACCTCCCAGATGCCCCAAGCACAAGAGCCAGCTATTTATAAGCACTGGCTCTAGGTAAGACACACTCCCTGCAATACAAACATTGGTGGGGGACAGGGGTGGGGCTGCACTCCCTAAGTGCTATCATGAGTCACCAGTGGCTGTCAGAGATTTTCTGTCTCACCCAGCAGATCATGTAACATTCCCTGGAAAAATTCTCTTCCTCACTAAAACCTACCAATCCTGTTCTCTCTCCTCTCACAGACACATACAGTTCCATTACCATATCCACCCAGTGCCCAGCCCTGGTCCTCTTGAGCTGCCATGCTTCATTCATTACCTCATGAAGCCACTTCTAGTTGAATCCCCTACCTAGCAGCTGTTCCTCTCCTCTTTATTAGTGAGGGTGGGCAGTGGTCAAGATACATAAAGGAAGGCAGGAAACCCTTGACAGGGTTTTAATCAGGCCACAACTTCAAATATCTGGGACTACCTAGCAGATATAAAGTGTACAGTACAGATAACTTCATAATCATTCAATATTTACCTGGAGGGGAAGCTTCTATCAGCCTCCTTTTTCCATCCAGGTCCCCCAGCCAAGCCATTGTTGGGGCCTTACCATCAATCTCTCCACCCAAATAAGGATTAAGGTAGGCTGTAAGGAAGGGGGTTGACTCCTTGCTGTGCCAGTCATAGGATCCCCAAAACCCTTTCCTGCTTTCATCTAGTCACTGTATCTCTTCCCTAACATCTGTACCTGCTCTGAACATTCACCCCACACTTAACTAAACACCCTCCTCACCTAGGCCAATCTTGTCATGAGAAGAAAAACAACTTCCTAGCCCCCCTAGGAAGGCGCAGTTAGCATAATGGCCATGACAAGTCCTGACTAAATCGGGTATTTCGTCACCACCATGATGGGGGGAGGGAAGGGGAGTTGGGTGCTGCTCCACTTGGTCTGGAGAAAAGGGGCTTCCTATATAAATTACCCTTTTTCAATTCCTCAGCCTTTCTAGTCCCTGGGAATGAGTCAGTGTCACTATGCTGACCCACTCCCCTTCTTCAGCAGCTTCTGAGCCTCTTTTCCATACCCATCCCCTTAGCAAGCCTGACAATTCCATCCCCACCCACCTGGAGAGCAAGTGCAATCAGGCACTGGGTGGGTGGGGGTGTTAACTGTCTTTGCATAGGTCTGAATCATTCTCAAGCTAATCTTTGCAAGCTGAAAGCTACTGTCTTCATTTTTAAAAAGAAAGCTTAGATTCTCCATGCTGCCCAAAGCCTGTCTCCCTTGCCAAGTGTCTGGTGTGAGCCATCTCCAGTTCCTCAGTAGATCAGCAGACAATGTAACAGGATCATCCATTTTAGAAATTCCTTTGAAAAATGAATATAGGGCTGAGGGAGAAGAATGCTATGTGGAGCTCCCTGAGCAGTGCTGAGCAATGCTCCCTCCAATCTTTTGCATCCATGTGAGGATTTTTTCCCCATCCATGTGTGGAATAATATTTATATGCACCAAAGCACGTGCAAATGTTCACCACTAGTAGATACAAAAAACCTAACTATAGGTGCTTTGCTAATCAGCTGAGCAGTATTTGAATCTCTCCTAAGGAGCTGCACAAGTGCATAGCTTACACAGACACAGGTGCAGAGTCAGGACATCAACATTCAGCTGAAGACTCCTACATCAACTAGCAAACCAAAGGACTGCTGAACTCAGACCTGTCTTAGATAAATATCCAAACTGCAAAGACTTTATATAATTTTTGGCGGGAAGCCCAATCCTAACTGCATTTTAATTTCACCATCCATTATTACTGGCTGTCAGCTACATAGATGTTTTAGGTACGTGGAGTAACAGCAAACACCCAATAAATATATCACCAGCTGCCTGACAACTTCTTTTGATGGCCAGACTCCCATGGATTTTGCTAGAGTTCTCTCCTAAGCAGTATCAGTGATAGGGAATTGCTCTTGTTTATATTTTATTTGAATGTCTGGCATTATTACATTTTCAGGTTTTGTGAGCACACCTCCAACAACTTGCTCTGAATCCATTCTGCCACACTTGACAAGTTTTGAATGCACAAAGGGCATCTCCATGAGAATAAATGTGCCGGGATCTCATTATAAATAAATATTCTTGATTGCAATTGGGAAATGCTGGGATCACAGCAGGCCTGATGATGAGCATAATGCTTTGTTTTGTTTTGTAAAATCCATTAGCAGAAGACAAAGCACCATACAGAAGCGGCAGGGCAGCAGAGTGTACCACTACTTGCTCTCCTGCTCTCTGAGAAACGGGTCTTTTTATTTAGTGCAGTGTTTCTTAAACTTTTTAAGACCAAGGAACACCGAACAATAATATTTTTTTTCATGGGGAACACCAAGGATTTTTTTGTTGAGCAAAAAAAAAGGTCACCTGCCCCTTTAAGGGTGGCCATTTTGAATTATGTTGTTCTCCACAGTAAACCAGTATGCCGCAGAACACAGTTTAAGAAACACTGATTTAGAGGTTTGGAAATCCCTGTACTTAAGCAAACACTGATTTAGAGGTTTTGTGCGGGGGCTGATGTCTGTCTTAGTATTGCCATTAATTGCCAGGTACTATCCTTCTTAATATTGCTACAAAAGTTACAAGATCAGCTATCAGAGAGATAATGATAAGTACAAAAAATGGAAATAACACTTGACGATAATAACACTTGTATGTCACGTAAGCGGATCCCTCTTATAGAACAGCTAATGGGTGACAGAGGATGGGGAATGGAGTTTCTAATTGTTGTGCTATTATATCCTGTGATAGTGAAAACTCCTGGTCAGAAATGGAAAATAAATGGTTAACAATTTCTTCTAAAGGGGAATGGGAAAAAGAGGGTGTGTCTAGACTACAGGGTTTTGTCGACAAACGTGGACTTTTGTCGACAAAACTATACCTGCGTCCACACTGCCTTTGAGTTATGTCGACATAATGTTGACAAAACTCAGCAGTTTTGTCGACGTATGTAAACCTCATTCTACGAGGAATAACGCCTTTTATTGACAGAGTTCTGTCGATAGAAGGCATTATTGCATCTACACTGTCCTTTACGTCCACACTGTTATGTCGACAAAGCGGTTTGCTTTGTCGACAGAACTGGATGTAGTCTAGACGCTCTTTGTCAACAGAAGCTTTGTCAACAGTATCTGTCGACAAAACCCTGTAGTCTAGACATACCCAGACTTAGAAAGCCACTTGGACTCAAGTGCTAATAAGAAAGGACATTCATTATCTCAGGGTTAGAGTCATGTAAGCTTGTAGCCCACAAACTAAGAGGGCAGTTTAACTCCTAGAAGAAGGGTAAAGAGCCTTTCTGAATCTCATTAAAATGTACATGACATGAAAGCAGCTGATCCTAGTGTAAGATCATTGAAAAATAAACCGATATTATAGGAAGCCCCAATGATGTTAGCAGACTTGCTTAGAACTTCCCCCAAAATGGAATGTGAATGAGCCCTGAGAGTATAGAGACTGGTCTTGTTATATTGATAGTTACAAATTATTATAGAGTTCATGTGTCAATTAGTTGCTTATTCTGCATAATTACATCTGACCATCTAGTATATATTAATATCTATGATAATTTATTAAACCCTATGAACTATTTATAAATAGCACTATATATTAAAGTATGCCCAAATAATCCAAAAATCAGATAGTAGAGCCTCCATTACAGGTCTTCTTAATAAGGTAGGGGATATTAGTTTGACTTGTAATGCATCCATTACTGTTCTACAGTCTAACTTACAATAGGATGCTAGAAGAACTAATTATTTGTTGGACTAAAAGAGAAAAGGCATTGATTTCATGCAAGTTTCATTTTTAAATCAATTGGACAGTACGTTGGAGAAAAAGCATTTATTTACTTATACCACAAACTCTACCCCTAGAATATAGATGACCGCTCAAGTGCGAACACACACACACACACACACACACACACACACACACACACACACACACACATTCTCAACTTCAAGACAGAAATTAAAATATCTGTAAAAACAAATATAATTAGAGTAGAATTGTTTATGTTGCTTTTTTAAAAAGTGAAATAAATTAGCCATTTGCAATTTAGCAAAACTCACAAAGCTGTGAAGATTTATCAGCTAGACCATGAAAAAACCCGAGTTCCTTCAAAAAAAGTAATTAAAAATTAAAATCAGTGCACTTGAATGCCAAATAAAATGGAGATTTGGGCACATAATTAATGTGGAAACAAATGCTTTTATTTGCTGCTGTTTGAAAAGCACATCAGTATGGAAAGTTGGTGGCTGATGGACTACAAAAGCTCATGTTTAATTTGAAAGGCCCTTAATATTTTGAGATGAATGGCTGAGGCTGAATGTATCCCCAGAAAGAACAGTGATTATGAGAACATGTTGTAAGGGAGTTCAGCTTTTAATAGTTTAAGCATGATATTAAGGTATTTCTTCAGTTTGTTCAGGTTTTTTACTAGTAATTAGAAAATTATGGATGTCCAACTCCCACACATTAATTTGTCAAGTTCTGTTTGCCATGTAAATTAAATAAAAATTATTTCAAACTCTAGCTGAGATGCAAGTCTTACTGGGTGTGAAAACACATGTTTTATCATAAATAGAAAGGCAATATTTCATCAAAGTGAATAGCAAATATAAAACAGAAACAAACAAAAAAAAGCTATAGCTGCTTCTTAAATTTTCAGGTCACTAATGGGAGAAAACAGTGATTATTCCTATAAAAAGCAAGATAAATATACTTCCTATTTGTTTGATATCAATATTACAGAAGAACCCTGACCTCAGTCCTGTTCAGCACCTTATTGTGCTGTATAATCAGACACAATAGTACTAGAAATCTAAGGCCCTAATCCAGCAAAGTATCCTCTATGCAGAAAGTAAAACACATGTTTAAATGCTTTCCTGAATAGGGGTGGATTTAATCCTGTGGTTAACAGCTTTCCTGAATATGGACCTAAGACCCAATCCTTCAAAAACTTACCTGAAGTTTATGGACTTGTTCATGGCATGTTTGTGAAGTGTGCTTAAACATTGGTAGGGTCAGAGTCTAAGAAAAAAGCATGGGATGGGGAGAAGGGTGATGGCATCTATATATATTTTCTATTTATTGTAGGTTTATAATTATATAAACATCAGCTATCCCTAATTGTCCCTCAGCTGTCACACAGCAGAACTCAAACACATCAGCTGATTTATTGTAGGTAGAGATGAAAATGAATGTCAGGGATGAGAGGATAGTACAGATTGAAGCTCTCTAGTCCAACAGCCTCAGGATCTGACCGGTGTCAACCCAGAGAATTTGCTGAACCATGGGAGGTCAATATTGTCTAGCAGTTTTACCAACACTTCCCCAGCTTACTGGGCTCTTAGAAGACATTTAGGGGTAAATTAGAGCTAAATAACAGCACAGAACATTGAACACTAGGACTGGTGTCTATAAACAAACTTTATGGAACGGCAGGAAACTTGGCCACACCCATGATAAGTGGACATCCAGCCACCTAAAATCATGCTGGACCATGGATGTTGCCAGACCAGAGAGTGTGGCTCTAAAGAGGTTCAACCTGTAGCCTTATGCATCAGATCAGAGTTAGAACCACAAGACTAAGGGTGGTGTGCAATCCACCTCAAAGATTGGTGGGGTGAACAAATGGATGCTTTTATATATATTTCTATATTTATTATATATACTAGTTTATATATTTCTATATATACCAGCTTAGGAGTTCACAGTAACACAGTTGATAAAGGCAAAGTCTCTCCCTCAAAAATCTTACAAACCTATGGGTACGTCTATACTAGCCCCCTAGTTCGAACTAGGGAGGCTAATGAGGGCGACTGAAATTGCAAATGAAGCCCGGGATTTAAACACACTGGCCAAAAGGAGTTAAATTAGGCAGGAGGGAGTCTGTGCAGAGTCCTGGCCAATCAGGAAGAAACTTTTACAGGACCAGCCAGAGGGTGGTTTGTTGGGGCAACCCTATAAATAAGGAGCTACCCAACACAGAGCATCAGTTCGGCCCTGACCAGGGAAGGTCCAGGACCTGGTTCTTAGAGAAGCACTTTCTGGAGAGCACTTGCTGGGCAGGCTCAAGGTGGGCTGGAGAGGGAGACTCCAGGCTGATACCTGCTAGGCTGCAGGCCATGCTACAAAGGCCAGGAGGGTGCAAAGAGTCACAGGGGAAGTGGCCCAGGAACTAGAGGCAGTAAAGGGGCATAGAGGAGGGAAGGACAAGGCTGACACCAGAGGGTCCCTGGGTTGGGACTCAGAGTAGTGGGTGAGCCTGGGTTTCCCCCTTCCTCCTTGCATCACACCTTGCCACCAAGATGTGGCTGATATAGACTGTGGCTTGCCAATTAGGTAAGGGGCTAGACTTGGAGGCCACAATCAGCCATAGTGGCAGCAGTGACACAGGATGCCTGGAAGGGGGATGAGAGACCTTGTTGGTCCTCAGCTGGTCCTCTTTGGTCCTCCAGCTTCTCGCTGCTGGTGGGCAGTGTCCCAAAGAGGATGCTGTGGTCTGGGAGCAATGTGGGTTGAGAGCAAGAGTATGAAGCAATGATGGCTGAGATACCAACACAAAGGAAGCATCATGACTAAACTAATTCCCCAGAGCAATCAACAGGAGGCATTGCAGTAGTGAGACCTGCCTTGTGACACATGACAAGAGCTATAGTATTACAAAGTACCATGTTACTACTCTTCCTAGTAAAGGCAGTGTGGGATACGCAAACCCATATTCCAGTTTTAAGCCTGACAGTCCTGTTTGTAAACTTTTTGTTTCCTGTCCAGTTCTGAGACAAAATCAGACATGGTTTTGTGTGGTAACACAGATGGGGAAGCCATTTTGAAGAGCACATTGCTCCAGTCATGCTGAAGGGACAGGATGGCACGCTCTTTAAAAAGGCATCTTGCATGTGGTATGACATTTCACACACTGTATAGGTGTATGCTTGAAAATATTAAACATGTCTAGTATTCTGTGGATGCATAAATGACCACCTAAAGTTATGGCCAACTTTTTAACATTGAATTCCCAATAAGATGCCTGCAGTGAGGTGAAACCATGCAAGAGGACTGAAACCAGAAGAGAGATTTCGGCCTTGGCTCCAGTTCTTCCTGAAAGCATTTTCCCTTGACAACAGTGTTGATGTGGCAGCTTGTACAGCATCACCCACACAAAATGCCTTTCAACTGCTTCATTTTCATATTAAAATATATGTGGTTTCGGAGCTCACCATAATTTAATTATTCTGTTTCTCTTCAGGCTTTTCTGCAAGAACAGCAGCAAAAGCCTGATTAGCAGAAGCAGAGCAAAATACGTGTCTGCACATTGTGTTCTCTTTGGCAGGTCAACTTGTAGAATTTCTTCACTCTGGCAGCTTCTGGCTTTTGTTCATTTTAGCCTGATTTTGAATCACTGGAGGAAGTGAATTTTAAAAGCATACGAAGACCAAATTCTGGGCTCTATTGAGCAGCTTCAGTGAAGTGCAACAGACTAGTCCAGGAGCTTAAAGTTTAAGCAAACGCTTAAGTTTTTGTCTGGATTTGGGCCTGAGTGCTCAGCAGTTTTTCACCCTGTGTGAGCCAAATTAAATTCTTCACTTTTCATAGCCAAGCTGATAGTGAAAGACAAGCATTTCCAGCATCTATAACACAATCACTGACCATCACAGCTCGAAAAGCAAGTGGCTTTTTAGCCCCCTGAGCAAGAAATCATCCTAAGTTATGTGCTATGGCCAGATACTGACTGCAATTATTTAATGATCTAATGATCTTTAACAAATATCATTAGCTCCTGCCTTGCCTACCTTATGGGCCCCATGCTCGTAAGGTAAATCCAGAATGTTGCCACCAGAGTAAAATAAACTATGAGGTCAGAATCAGGCTCCATCATTTTTAGGGGGGGAAGTTTGGTGGAGATGTGGGGAGTACTTGCTTTCTTCCCACTAAAGCCAGTAGCAAAAGTCCATCAGGAGCAAAAGGGTAAAATTCAGACAGCATGCAACATCCAGTTAGGGCTTAGGTGAGATATGGTTTGCTTTGGTCTGTTGTAGGTTTTCCTGGGGACTCTCTGTTTTAATCTTAGTAGAGAAATTTTAAATATTTTAAATAGCAAGCTCCCTCCCTGCAGTCTCTACAGACTTCAGAAAGGAAGAGAATGAAAAAATACTACTTTACACTATTTTCCAGGTTTAATTGATCCTGTCTGGCAATCCCTTGCCAATGGCCATATTGAGGCTATGTCTAAACTACATCCCTCTTTTGAAAGAACACGCGGCTGCCATAATGTAAATGAAGCAAAGGAAATTCAAATCCTGGCTTCATTTGCAATTTCAATCTGCCTAATTTACATCCCTCTTTCGAAAGAGGGATGTAGTTTAGACATGCCCTGAGATTCTAGTGTGAAGGCAGATGCTAAATTAGGCCCAAACAGAGCTGTAGCAAGGGTGGGGCAAGTAGAGTACTCACCCCAGGCGCAGTTCATTTAGGGGCGCACAATTAAAAATTAGAAGGTTAAAATATGATTTCATTTATATCTTTACTACCATCTATTTGCAATCTCAATAGATGTGCAATTAACAACATGTGCAATTAATAAAATGAATACAAAAAATTAAGAATTGTATCATTTTTTGGGAGGGAGCTGCGCAGTTCAGCAGCTTGCCCCAGGTGCAAAATCTTTAGTTTCGGCTCTTGGCCCATACAAACCTGAAATGTTGTTAGTGTATCAAAGTAATAGTTGTTATGGACACCTCAGACACTTTGGGTGTGTCTAGACTACAGGGTTTTGTCGACAAAAGTGGACTTTTGTCAACAAAACTATATCTGCGTCTACACTACTGCCGAGTTCTGTCGACATAACCTCGACAGAACTCGGCAGTTTTTTCGACGGCAGTAAACCTCATTCTACGAAGAATAATGCCTTTTGTCAACAGAGTTCTGTCGTTATTGCATCTACACTGTCCTTTGCATCTACACTCTCATGTTGACAAAGCGGCTTGCTTTGTTGACAGAACTGGATGTAGTCTAGACGCTCTTTGTCGACAGAAGCTTTGTCAACAATATCTGTCGACAAAGCCTCTGTCGACAAAAGCCTGTAGTCTAGACATACCCTTTATGAGCTACTTGCTGCATTGTGGGGGTCTGTGTGAAGAGGATTGTGAGGTGTTATTTTACCTTTTAATGTTGGTAATAACTGTAAAATTTTATTTTAGATTAAAACATTAGCTTGAATAGAATTTCTCTCTGATTCTCAGTTGATTTTATTAAAAAAATCTAACTGCATCCATTAAGCCTGAGCAAAAGTGATTTCAACAGTTCAGCATGGAGAGGATTTTACTCTCACTTTACTAATAAATTATACATATTGCTGAAAGGATGCAGTGGGGGGCTACATAAAAGGAAAATTGTCAATAGCACTGCAGAGCCAAATGTATTTTGACATTTGCCTAATCTTCATGTCTTATGTCAGAGCCTTTCATTTAATTTTGTCATTAGTATCTAAAACCTGCCAGATTTAAAATATTACAATATTAATATGGAATTTTATAAAATGACACTTAAATCATTTTCTCTTCCCTCTTTTTGCCGTGTTGATTATAAAAATAAAATAAAGAGTGTAATCAATGTTATTGAATCAAATGTTCTGGAAATAATCTCCAAATACTGTTTTTCTTGCTGCAAAGGTTGCCCAATATTCATATGTCTTGATTTTTTTCCAATTGTTATTTTTCCCAAAAAAGCAGAAGCTTAAACTGTCTACAGAAATTATTATCTTTGGCAGAGATTTTTTTTCCCCCATATAAAATGGAATATTGCATTGGTACTTCCCTCCTGCACAAAGTGTTAATTCTCCTACTCTGCGCCTGAAAATCATTTGTAGGCATGAAGGTCATTAATTTTAATTAAATGGAACTTTTTTTTACACTTGCTGGAAAATAAGGATTAGTCTCAATGAGTTTCATTAAATAAACAGAGCAAATTAAAATTTATAATACATCTCTGAACAGATCTGAAATGGTCTCATCAAAAGTTTATTAGCTGGCAAGAGGGAACTGCCTCAGTGGTGTATAGCAAAGGATACGCTATAAAAGTGTTCATAAAGATTTCACCTGTTGAGCAATGTGCACATGGACACAATGTACACGTGCCTCCTCCCCTTGCAGCTTGGGCAGGGGCAGGCAATAAACAACCATCAGCCTGCAGGGTTAGGTTAGTCCCTGTTAGGCCACCTCTATGTTTACCTAAGCCTCCACAGGTATCGGAGGATTGCAGTTCTGGTTGGCCGCGAATCACTGTTTGCGGCCAATGTGAGTAGCAGGAACTGTTGTAGACTGGGATGCCACTTCCCACCACTCGCATTGGCCATGAATGGCAATTTGCAGCCAACGAGAACTGCAATCTTCTGATACAGACACAGGTAAACGCTGAGGTGGAGGCCCACCAGAGACTAACCCTGCAGACTGGATCTGGCCTGAAGCAAAATGCAGGACAATGTAGCACTTTAAAGACTAACAAGATGGTTTATTAGATGATGAGCTTTCGTGGGCCAGACCCACTTCCTCAGATCAAATAGTGGAAGAAAATAGTCACGACCATAATTTGCCTACCTCTCTTGTGCTTGACCCATGGTATTATGGGTCAAGAAAGATACTTATACCTGGCCTAAACAGGCTCTTTAGTTTAGATATACCTGTAAAGCCCTTACCGTGGATGCAATGTTACCATTATGAATGCACATCAGTGGTACATGTAAGAAAGAAAGTTGGGTGAATTTCCAGTTACAGTGGCCTGGCAGTGACCAAAGGTCTGACATTATCACAAATCAGCAATATTGAACAGGAATGAATTTACTTAAATGTAGTATTCACATGCTAAATTGGGTGGGCCATAATCCACCCAGGTCTGCCTGTGGCTATACCATTAAAGTAGTCATAGAAGCATAGTTTATTTACCTTCCCTTACAGAAATAAGCAGTATAAACACATTTATACAGCAAAAAAAACTTAAAAAACAATAAAAATTCCTACAGCACCTTAAAGACTAACAAATCATGTAGATGTATCATGAGCTTTCATGGGCACTACCCACTTCTTCAGATGAATGGAGCAAGAGGTCCAGAGGTACAAATAAATAGCACAAAAAGAGGGGATGGGGAGGGAAAGAGAAGGGAAGGAAAATCAATCTTGTCAATTAGAATGTCCATGCTAAATGAGACTAATAAAGTGGATTGTAAGTGCCTGATACTTAACTTTTGATGTCATTAGGGTGTTGAATCTATCCAGTTCATGCTTTCATTCAAACCTTGATTAAAGGTGTCAGATTTGCAGATGAAGACAAGTTCTGCAGCTTCTCTTTCTACCTGGTTTTTGAAATTGCTTTGTAATAGTATAGTCACTTTTAGATCCATTAGTGAGTACCCTGGCAGGTTAAAATTTTCTCGAACAGGTTTCTCCGTGTTACCATTTTGATTATCCAGTTTTTGTTCATTAATCGATTGTCCAGTTTGGCCAATATACATGGCAGGGGAGCATTGCTTGCACTTGATGGCATATATCACATTAGTGCATGTGCAGTTGTATGAGTATCTGATGTGGTGGCTTATGTGGTTAGGTCCTGTGATGATATTGCCTGTATAGACGTGTGGACAGAGTTGACACTGGAGTTTATTGCAGGAGTGGGTTCTTGGGTAAGTATGACTGAGGTATGCTGCGTGGTTACTGATAAGAATTTGTTTCAAGTTAGGGGGTTGTCGGTAGGCGAGGATTGGCCTGTCCCCCAAGGTCTGTGAAAGTGAAGAGTCATTTTCCATGATTGGTTGTAGATTGTAAATGCTGTGCTGGAGAGGCTTAAGTTGGAGGCTGTCGGTGATGACTAATAGGTGTTCTGTTGTTCTGTTTGTTAGGCATATCTTGAAGAAGCAGATGTCTGGCTTTGTCAATCTGTTTTTTCACTTCCTCAGGTGGGTATTTAAGTTTTAAGAATGCCTGATAGAGATCCTGTAGGTGTTTGTCTCTATCTGTGGGATTGGAGCAAATCCAGTTGTATCTTGGGGCCTGGCTGTAAGCGATTGGGAAATGTGTCCTGGAGGGAAACTAGAAGCATGCACGTCAGTGTAACAATTGGTAGGATTCTGGTATAAGGTGGTGAAAATGTAGCCGCCATTTAATTGTACTGTAGTGTCAAGGAAGTGGATCTCTTGTGTGGATTGGTCCAAGCTAAGGTTGATGGTCAGGTAGAAGTTGTTGAATCCCTGTGGAATTCTTCAAGGGTCTCCTTCAAGGGTCTCCTTCCCGTGGATCCATATGATGAAGATGTCATCAATGTAGCATAAGTAAGGGTGCTAGGAGGTGAGAGCTGAGGAAATGTTGTTCGAGGTCAGCCATAAAGATGTTGGCATATTGTGGGGGCATGCAGGTGCCCATAGCTGTGCTGCTGACTTGAAGATATCAATTATCCCGAAATTGGAAATTGTTGTGGGTGAGGACAAAGTCACAGAGCTCAGCCAGTAGATATGCAGGGGTGTAATCAGGGATAGTGTTCCTGACAGCCAGTAATCCAACATCGCATGGAATGTTGGTGTAAAGAGCTTCTACATCCATAGTGGCCAGGATGGTGTTTTCAAGATTATTGATGTTCTGTAGTTTTCTCAGGAAGTCGGTGGTGGCTCGAAGGTAGCTAGGAGTGCATAGGGTCTCAGGAGAGAGTCATCATAACCAGATAATCCTGTTGTAAGTGTGCAAGTGCCTGAGATGATGAGATGTCTGGGATTTCCAGTTTTGTGGATCTTGGGTTAGCAGTTAGAAAACACCTAAGCGATGTCAGGGATTGGTGGGGAGGATGTTTCTATAGATTTGTTTCCTACTTGTAGCAGGGAGTTTCATGAGCAGTTTTAGGGATTTTTTTTGGTATTCTTTAGTGGAATCAGAGGAGAGAGGTGTGTAGAATCTGGTACTGGTGAGTTGTCTGGCAGCCTCCTATTCATAATCTGTTCTGTTAATGATGGCTACAGCACCCGCTTTGTCAGCATCTTTGATTATAACGTTAAAATTGTTTGTGAGGCTATGTACAATATTGCATTATGCATGGCTGAAGTTATATGTCACATGCTGATGTTTGCTGACAATGTCAGCCTGTGTGCGTGTGCTGAAGCAATCCATGTTGAGGTCAAGACTCTTGTTATGGACATCGGGCAGGGGGAGGGGCTAGTTCCACATAGAGGTCTTCTTCTTGTGAGGTTGGCAGGGGGGATCCTGAGGGTCCGTGTGTTGTTCAGAGACGGTGGGATGGAAAGAAAGTCCCGGAAATAGGACAGATTTCTTCTGACAAAATTGTTAGGTGAGTTGAGGGCCCCCAAATTGAAATATGCTGAGGCATGTAGGAGTTTAGATAGTTTATTGTCCTTTTTTTTCGGTAGGGGAGTAAAGTGAGCATTGTAGGTGGCTTGTTGGGTTTTTGTAAAGTCCAGGCAAGAGGAAGCGTGTGTGGAAGCTTGGTTTTCTATGAGATTCTCTGTTGTTGAGAGCTCCTCCTTGATTTTCTTCTGTTTATTGTAGAGAATGCTGATTAGGTGGTTCCTCAGTTTCTTTGAGAGTGTATGGCATAATCTCTCTGGGTATGGCTACACTAGCCACCCTAGTTTGAACTAGGGTGGCTAATGTAGTCATTCGAACTTGCAAATGAAGCCCGGGATTTTAATATCCCGGGCTTCATTTGCATGTTTCCGGGTGCCGCCATTTTTAAATGCCCAGTAGCTCGAACTACCTGCCTGTGGCTACACGCAGCATGGACTAGGTAGTTCGAATTAACACTCTTAATTCGAATTACCATTACTCCTCCTGCAAGTTTGAACTAGGGTGGCTAGTGTAGCCATACCCTGACTGTAGTCTTCGGGGTATGTTGATTGTAGTGAGTTTTTCACCTCTAGTCCATTGGAACTGCATTCACATTAGGGAGGTTGTATTGTACTGACTTGCCCAATACAGTTAAAGATCCAGCTTTCATGTACAGAGGTGAATTCTAGAAATGTTAGAAAGGAAACCGTAACACAAGGGAAAAAGTGGTGCGGGAATTGGCTGAAGGGACTGGTCTTGTCTTGTTATCTGGAAATTCCTAGGCCTTTCTCTTTTTATTTTTAATGAAAATTACAAATTCAATATTTCTGTAGTCTGGGCCCAGAGTGCTGTCGTTCCTTCAGTCCATGAAGCCCTGGGCGAGTGGCACACAGGAGCATGCTTTGGTGTTCCGTGTACTGTAGGGGGCAGAAGGCTTCAGTCTCTTTGCCTGTCATTTGTGACTGTTTCATCAACTCCAAACTCATTTAATTTCCTTTTTGAAAGATCAACATCCTGATTTCTGCAGGGATGTAGGCCATGCAGCACAGAGTGCTGAGATGCCTCGCTCCTCTAGGAGCTGAAAATTCATTGTAAAGGGCTTTGGGCACTCAGGAGCTGCAAGACTTAAAAATAATCTGGGCCCAAACCAAACATGGTTCTTGATGCTTGGAAGAGTTTTACTAGAAACTTCTATACGGTATTAACAGGCTGAGATGAGAGGCACCCGTGGTCATGTAGGCCCTTTAGATCTTTTTTTCTGTTCATTTGTTACACTGGGGCTGTGTCCAGACTCCATGCCTCCGTCGACGGAGGCATGTAGATTAGCCAGATCGGAAGAGGGAAATGAAGCCGCGATTAAAATAATCGCGGCTTCATTTAAATTTAAATGGCTGCCCCGATCTGCCGATCAGCTGTTTGTCGGCAGATCGGGAGAGTCTGGACGCGATGCCCCGACAAAGAAGCCTTTCTTCATCGACACAGGTAAACCTGGTTTCACGAGGCTTACCTGTGTCGATGAAGAAAGGCTTCTTTGTCGGGGCATCGCGTCCAGACTCTCCCGATCTGCCGACAAACAGCTGATCGGCAGATCGGGGCAGCCATTTAAATTTAAATGAAGCCGCGATTATTTTAATCGCGGCTTCATTTCCCTCTTCCGATCTGGCTAATCTACATGCCTCCGTCGACGGAGGCATGGAGTCTGGACACAGCCTAGGTAATAGAGTTTCACTTCTAAGTACCTAATTCATTTCTGAACGTGTTTCCAGTTACAGCTTTGACAGCTGCTTTTAGTTTATTTGTTCATTCCACATGTTTAATTACCCAGTGCATACGCATTAAGACTTTTCCCTGTTAGTCTCTCCTCAGAGTCCTCCTGTCTATAGATAGATAGATCCAGGCAGCTGCCCTGGGGCCCGCACTTTGGAGGGCTCTGGGGTGGCTGCCCCAACTATCTTAGGGTATGTTTACACTAACCCGTTAATTCGAGCTAGGTAGGCAAATGAGGCGACCGGAGTTGCAAATGAAGCCCGGGATTTAAATATCCTGGGCTTTATTTGCATGTTCCCGTCCAGTCGCCATTTTGAAATTTCACTAGCCCGAACTCACTGCCGCGTGGCTACACGCGGCAGTGAAATGTTAATTCAAACTAAGTCCTTAGTTTGAATTAACTGTCACTCCTTGTGTAATGAGTAAGGACTTAGTTCGAATTAACGTTTCACTGCCTCGTGTAGCCATGCGGCAGTGAGTTCGGGCTAGTGAAATTTCAAAATGGCGACCGGACGGGAACATGCAAATAAAGCCCGGGATATTTAAATCCCGGGCTTCATTTGCAACTCCAGTCCCCTCATTTGTCTACTTAGCTCGAATTAACGAGCTAGTGTAGACATACCCTTATAGAACAGGGCCGGGCAATAAAACAATGGCAGCCTACAGGGTTAGTTCCTAGCGGGCTGCCGCTGCTATGTTTTCCTGCGCCTCTGAATGTATCGGAGGATTGCAGCTCAGGCTGGCTGCAAATTGTCATTTGCTGCCAATGCAAGAGGCGGGAAGCATTGTGGACCAGGAAGCCGCTTCCTGCCGCTCACATTGGCCATGATTGGCAATTTGCAGCCAATGAGAGCTGTGATCCTCTAATACCTATGGAGGTGCAGGTAAACATGAAGGTGGGGGCCCCCCAGGGACTGACCCTGTGGACCAGATCCAGCCTGGGGGCCGGAATTTACCCACCCC
The DNA here is from genome assembly GCF_049634645.1 of Pelodiscus sinensis. NCBI lineage: Eukaryota > Metazoa > Chordata > Testudines > Trionychidae > Pelodiscus > Pelodiscus sinensis. The sequence continues at coordinate 22,328,133 of NC_134727.1, forward strand.
TGTTATAGAGGGATACTCCCCCACGTTGATGGGAGTTCACAGGGCTGAGGGTGGCCCGGGGAAATACTTGGGAGGCGGGTGGCACAGGATGGCAGCAGAAGTCCCTGTACTCACCACAGTGGTGGGAGCATAGTTCCCTGTAAAGCACACAGCTACGTGGTGGCACAGGAAGTAATTAAGATTGCTCGCCTCATTAGTGGAGCCATACAGCATGTCTCCACTCATTAACTATCTCCTCCTGAATCCTGATCTTGTAGATAAGGTGGAAATGGTAAACTGGTGGGCTTGGTGGGGACTCAGCAGAGCTGGGCAGATGGACTGTCGGGAGGCAGATGGAATGGTGACTCTGAGAGTCCAACTCTCCTGGGCAGTTCCAACTGCCCTCACTGATTGTGCCTGTAGAAGCAGCACCTCTTCCTTCTCAGCCAACCCCAGCTGCTGGGCTGGCACCACTGTGCCTGAAAATAAAAGCAGCACACTTCCTCCACCCCTCCTCCCAGGCAGCCCCATGTGCTGGGCTACTTTGACACTAAAAGGGCATCCCTCTGTCTCCTCCACCCCCCCTCCCAGGCAGCCCCACATGCTGGCTGCTTTTGAATATAAGCGGTGGCACCTCCCTGTCTCCTCCCTTCCCTTCCTCTTTCCAAGTAGTTCCAGCTTGCTTGGCAGCTGTTCAGAGTGCCAGGCAGGGGCAGTCAGTGGGAGGCTGGGGAAGAAAGTTCTAGGACACTCCAGCAAATTATCTGAAAGAGTTGAGATATGTAAACAGAACTGAAATATTAAAAAATCCTGTTTCCTGAGTAAAAGGGAGCAAAAACGTTCACAGGAGTGTTCAGAAGTGAGCCCATTAAATAACACTTAGCCAGTAGCTGAAAATATCTATCCCAACAGCCCAACCCAATCCCCACCTGCTCAGGCTCCAGTGCCTTAAGCTCTTTCCTGACAAAAACAAGAGGAGACACCTTTTTAATAAGATACCAAATGGCTACTGGAAATTTTGCAATATTTATTTTCTTTTTATTTGATTTCATATTAAATAAACATGTAAAGTCATGCATTTTGTGAATTATCCATTGCTTCAGTGTTCTTTCTTCTTCCATAACATTGGCACACAGCTGCATAAGGGTATATGATTTCAGTACTGGTGCACATGACAAAACTCACTCTGTTCTTGGACGGAAAAACTTAGAGGGAACATTGGGTGGGAGCTCGGGAAGCGTAGATGATATCATAAGCTTGTGTAAATCAGCATAACTCCAGTTACTGCCACCTATTAAAGTCAATCTGAGTTTTATCAGAAAAAAATGTTAAGTTGGGTGTTCATTTTTTTAAAATTTCAGGTCACTTTGCCCATTGCTAATTCTTAAATATACATTCCTCAAAGCTTTTTGGGGTGCTTGTAATGTGCCCTATACCATCCAGTGTACAGCTGAAAAGAAATTACCACTTAAAAATTATATGACAATAGGCGTTCCGTAATATAATGCACATAATGTTTCATTTGATATCAGATTAATAACAAATCATGGATCATTCTGTTCAAATAAGCACAAACTTGAACTTGCTTTTGAGTTTTTTGTCTGTCACTCTGCCACTCATTGTCTTCTTCCACTTAATTGCTCCCCTTTATGCATCTTTGCATATCAAGGGTTTTGATGGTTGGGAAAACCAAAGTATTTGAATAATTCAGTCCTACACTTTGGGTACGTCTACACAGCAGCATTATTTCAAAATAACTTAGGGTATGTCTACACTACCCCGCTAGTTCGAACTAGCGGGGTAATGTAGGCATACCGCACTTGCAAATGAAGCCCGGGATTTGAATTTCCCAGGCTTCATTTGCATAAGCGGGGAGCCGCCATTTTTAAAACCCCGCTGGTTCGAACCCCGTGCAGCGTGGCTAAACGGGGCTCGAACTAGGTAGTTCGAACTAGGATTCCTATTCCGAACGAGGTGTACCGGTAGTTCGGAATAGGAATCCTAGTTCGAACTACCTAGTTCGAGCCCCGTGTAGCCGCGCTGCACGGGGTTTGAACCAGCGGGGTTTTAAAAATGGCGGCTCCCCGCTTATGCAAATGAAGCCCGGGAAATTCAAATCCCGGGCTTCATTTGCAAGTGCGGTATGCCTACATTACCCCGCTAGTTCGAACTAGCGGGGTAGTGTAGACATACCCTTAGTCCGCATTGACACAGTAGGCAGTTATTTTGAAATAATGTTGAAATACTATTAAGCTGGAGGACTTCTTACTCTGACTCCAGTAACCCTCATTTGTACGAGGAGTAAGGGAAGTTGGAGGAAGAGTGCTCTATTTTGAAATAAGTGCTTTGTAGACGCTCCCGATTTTGAAATAAGCTATTTCGAAATAAGCTACGCAAGTGACATAGATAATCCTTAGACAGGATTATCTTTAAAGAGCCTATTCACCCAACAACATCTCTACCTTAGTTGCCAGTAATCCATTTATTTCAGTCTGCTAAAGGATAGCTTTTTTAAATACTTCCTTTCCTTTTTCTGTTTGGCATTTGATTAATAATATACAAGGCTACATAAACACTCATGATAAGAAGAAAAAGGTCAGGGTGGCTTCTCATTCTTTTCCATGGAGAATTTTAAAATACCATTGATTCTAAAAGTCTCTTTTGGCCCTATGTTTAAAAAGCAGTCTATGTAGCCATCAGCCTAGAAACACAGGCTGTAAACATTTCACAAAAAACAAGACGATAAAAAGGGAGCAAAGAAAAGCGTTGCAGCAGAAAACAGTTTTTGTTTTGCTTTGAGCCACTTTTGATCTGAGAAACGATTGTGCTATTTAATATTCTCCCCAGATGAAATCTATTTTTGGATGCTACAGAGGGATTTGTCAGCACCTTAACTGGGGGCGACATCAGAAGCTAAGATCTGTAATTCTGTACCCTTTCCTATGAGACTATTTCTGAATCACACTGAGCTGGCTAGCAAAAATGGACTCATATCAGCAGCTTAATATTTGTCTCTTTTGCAGGGCATTCATGTCTGCTAGCATCATTAATCTCTGAAGAATGGGGCTGGGGTGCATTTACACTACAGGACAAAGTCAAGTTAAGATGCGCAACTTCAGCTACATTAATTATGTAGCTGAAGTCAAAATACCGTAACTCGGCTTTTGGTGCTGTCTACACTGCAGGAAGTCGAAGGGAGAACACTCTTCCTTCAACTTCCCTTACTCCTCATGAAACATCATGAAACCAACATTGACCGGAGTGCCCCTCAGCTGGAATTAGTGTGTCTTAACTAGACCTGCTAATTCGAACCCTGGAAGATCGACAGCAGCACCTTCGATTGCTCTGCATAGTGTAGATGTATCCAATATATGAAAATCATTTTCTCACCTCATTTCTCACAATCATTTTCTCATAGTATATGAAAATCATTTTCTCACCTCCTCTATACTGATGTCTCTTGCATCAGCCACCTTGACACTGTCTCCTTTTGTAACATCTTTCTCCAATGTTTTCTCTATTAAAAAAAAATTCAACAGGGGGTTTCAAGTTTAGCAAAAGGTCAAACATTCTATTGTAGCCTCAGGACAATTCTGCATGGGTTTATCTTTTTTGTCAGACAAATCTTCTGACTCTTCTGAAGGGACCATGTTCTGAAATGAAGGCAATTAGGTCAGGAGAATGCCATTTTCATGGAGAGATAAGGAGTTCATTTTTATGCATTCAGTCAGAAGGGCCAGAAGGAAAATTCAGGTTTCATCAGGTAGATCTCAAATGTTATATCACTCCAAATGTGTGGAATTTGGTTTTGTTTGTTGTTCTTCCAGGAACTGTTTTGTAGTTTGGTGGCCAGATATTTTAATACGCACACACAAACACGATGGCTACGTCTACACTGGCATGATTTTCCGGAAATGCTTTTAATGGAAAAGTTTTCCGTTAAAAGCATTTGCGGAAAAGCATCCGTGGCCAATCTAGACGCGCTTTTCCGCAAAAAAGCCCCGATAGCCATTTTCGCGATACGGGCTTTTTTGCGGAAAACAAATCTCTGCTGTCTACACTGGCCCTTTTGCGCAAAAGTTTTTCAGAAAAAGACTTTTGCCCAAACGGGAGCAGCATAGTATTTCTGCAAAAGCACTGACAATCTTACATGAGATCGTCAGTGCTTTTGCGGAAATTCAAGCGGCCAGTGTAGATAGCTGGCAAGTTTTTCCGCAAAAGCAGATGATTTTGCGGAAAAACTGGCCAGTCTAGACATAGCCAGTAAGTTTGAAACAAGCATAATACTCAGCGTGATGCAACCACTAAAATTGCATTTGCATTCTAGCCTAATAGCAACAGATCCTTGAAATGGGTGGATGCTAGAGCATGTCTCTGGGTTTCCCCACCTGTTTTTCCTCCACTCCTGACAATAGAAGAGCTGTATATATTGGGATAGAGTCTCTGAATAGGAATAAGCTCTTTTGAAGATCCTAGCTGGCACCAGAAGGGCCTGCTTCTTTCCCTTAGCTCTTCTGAAGTCTCCAGCCAAGGCCTGACAAATTCTAAACAAATGTCACTGTCCTACTTGAAAAATAAAATAAGTGTTAAAGCAAATTTGCCTCCTGCCAGTCCCTTTATTATTCACAACTATACATGACAACAAATAAAAGATGCCTGGACTAGTACATGTGAAGAAGACTTAGGCAAAAAGGAACGTCAGCACAGAGAGTGGATATCAGTGGAAACACTTAGGAGGATCGAAGAGAGGAGAGAGAAGAAAGTATTCTTATATAATAGTAAAACCAGAGCTGCCAAAATTATAGCCCAAGAGATCTATGCAGATGCAAACAAAGGGGTTAAGAAGAGCATTAGAGCAGATAAGAAAAATTATATTGACAACTTGGCAAAAGAAGCTAAGGAAGCAGCAGTTACAGGAAATATGAAAGATCTGTATGATTCAACCAAGAAAGTCTCAGGAAAATATTTACAACATAACCGACCCATCAAGGATAAAATGGGGGAAAAGATTACAAATGTAGAAAACTTGATGGAAAGATGGGTAGAACATTTTAGTGAACTTCTAAACAAATCATTTCCAGAATATCCCCCAGAAATCCAGCCAGCTGAACAAGACCTCTTGGTTGATTGTAGCAAGCCAAGTAAAGAAGAGATAAAGGAAGCAATTTGACTTCTAAGAAGTGGGAAAGCTTCAGGTCCTGATGGAATACCAGCAGAAGCTATGAAGTTGGACATAGATAAATCAACAGAAATACTCCACAGCTTTATTGGTAACATTTGTGAAAAGGCAGAATTACCAAGAGACTGCAAGGAAGGATATTTAGTAAAATTGCCAAAGAAAGATGACCTACAAGAATGCACAAATTATAGAGGAATCATGCTTTTGTCAGTGCCAGGCAAAGTATTAAACAGGATAGTTCTAGAAAGACTCAAGAAAACTATAGACTCCAAGCTAAGAGTTGAACAAGCAGGCTTTTGTCAAAATAGATCCTGTATAGATCAGATAGCCACATTGCACATAATTTTGAACAATGTTTAGAATGGAATGTTTCTTTGTATATCAACTTTGTGGACTATGAAAAAGCATTCAACAGGCTGGATAGGGAAGAGTTGTGGAAATTATTACGGCACTATGGGATCCCTCAGAAGCTCATAAATCTCATAAAAAGACCTATGAAGACATGAGCTGTAGGGTCTTGCATGAGGGTCATCTTACAGAACCCTTTAGAATAAAATCTGGTGTTCAGCAAGGTTGTCTGCTGTCCCCCTTCCTCTTTTTTTTGGCTGTTGATTGGATCATGAGAGAAACAACAGCTAATGAGAGGAATGGAATCCAGTGGACCCTGTTTAAACAGCTAGAAGACCTTAATTTTGCAGATGACCTAGCTCTTCTGTCACATAATCAACTTCAAATGCAAAATAAAACAGTGAAGCTAGACAAGATTTCACAGCAGATGGGACTGAAGATCCCCAAGAGGAAGACCAAGATCATGAAAGTGAATGCAGCAAATAACAGCAGCCCAATTGTTCTGAGAGGAATGACACTGGAGGAAGTTGATACCTTCACTTATTTAGATAGTATTATAAAGAAAGTGGGATCTATTGACAAAGGGTATGTCTACACTAGCCGCTACTTCGAACTAGGGAGGCTAATAATGTAGGCACTTGAACTTGCAAATGAAGCCCGGAATTTAAATATCCCAGACTTTATTTGCATGTTCCCGTCCAGTCGAACTAAGTCCTTAGTTCGAATGACCTGTTACACCTCATTCCAGGAGGAGTAACAGATAATTCAAACTAAGGACTTAGTTCGAATTACTGTTTAACTGCTGCATGTAGCCGCGGGCAATTACTCCAGACTAATGGCATTTAAAAATGGTGACCGGACAGGAACATGCAAATAAAGCCCGGGATATTTAAATCCCGGGCTTCATTTGCAAGTTGAAATGCCTACATTAGCCTCCCTAGTTCGAACTAGGGGGCTAGTGTAGACATACCCAAAGATATTAAGACCAGAATATAGAAGGCAGGAGGTTATTTTATTATTTTGAGGAATATATGGAATTCAAGAGAGATCAAGCTACAGACCAAAATAAGGATCTTCGGCTCAAATGTAAAATCAATACTTCTATATGGCAAACAACAAGGCCAAACATCAAAAGATTGCAGACTTTTATTTATAAAAGCTTGCGAAAAATCATTGGCCTGAAGTGGTCTGACAAGGTTACAGATATTAGCTTATGGGAAAGAGCAGGGCAATGCCCAGTAGAGCAAGAGATTTTGAGAAGAAGATGGTGATGGATTGGCCATGCACTGAGGAAGCCACCCACTAGCATTACAGACAATCCCCATCCTGGAACCCACAGGGAAAAAGGGGAAGAGGAATGCCAAAGTATAGTTGGAGAAAAGACCTGGATATGAATGTGAGGAAAATGGGCAAAAACCAGATATAATTAGAAAAGGTGGCACAAGACAGAGAGGCTTGGAAAGAAATTGTTGATGGCCTTTGCTCCCATAGGAGCTAAGGACAAAGAAGATACATGGAACAGAATATCTCTGCTACACAAAGGGTTCATGCAGGATGGCTAATCCAGAACTCAGTGGCAGATTTTCACTGTCGGGCTGGGTAGCCCCCTTATCAGCAGCAGGACTTCATTAAATTGCCCAGCAACTAAATCAAAGCTAAATCAAACCCCTTTAAATGGGGTTATAGTGGACCACAAGCTAAATATGAGTCAATAGTGTGATGCTGTTGCAAAAAAAGCAAACATGATTCTAGGATGCATTAACAGGTGAGTTGTGAGCAAGACACGAGAAGTCATTCTTCCTCTCTACTCTGCGCTGATTAGGCCCCAGTTGGAGTATTGTGTCTAGTTCTGGGTACCACATTTCAAGAAGGATGTGGAGAAATTGGAGAGGGTCCAGAGAAGAGCCACGAGAATGATGAAAGGTCTAGAGAACATGACCTATGAAGGAAGGCTGAAGGAATTGGGTTTGTTTAGTTTAGAAAAGAGAAGAGTGAGGGGGGCATGATAGCAGTTTTCAGGTATCTAAAAGGGTGTCACAAGAAGGAGGAAGAAAACTTGTTCTTCCTGGCCTCTGAGGATAGAACAAGAAGCAATGGGCTTAAACTGCAGCAAGGGAGGTTTAGGTTGGACATTAGGAAAATGTTCCTAACTGTCAGGGCAGTTAAACACTGGAATAAATTATCTAGGGAGGTTGTGGAATCTCCATCTCTGGAGATATTTAAGAGTAGGTTAGTGAAATGTCTATCAGGGTTGGTCTAGATAGTACTGGATCCTGCCATGAGGTCAGGGGACTGGACTCGATGACCTCTCAAGGTCCCTTCCAGTCCTAATATTCTATGATTCTATGAATGAGCACATATGCACTGAACTGAGCCAGAGAGCTATTTTGAACTACTCTTAGGAAAGGTCCTTGGACCTGAACACAGAATATCACTGATATACAATTCTACTGGTCAATTGAATACATATTTTAAAGGTCACCAAACTTTCTGCCCGAGAAGTGTTATTATGGTTGTTATTTTTACACTCTTCTCTGCAGATTTTGACACTGGTCTGAGCTGTGTTGCATGGGAACTCAGGACTGAGCCCAAAGACTTCAGTGCATAAGAGTGAAAAACTAGCAGCCTGTAATTAAGCAGTGGTGTGTTTTCCGAATGTTCCTAAATTAATTCAAAATCTATTAGGGGCTGAATTAGATCCAGTCTCCTTTCTCTTCCTGCCTTCTTTCATGTGTCTCACAAGTCAATACAGTATCTAGATTTTCAGTATCTGACTGTTGCATCATCAGCAAGCTGTAGCAGTCCAACTTCCAGTTGTGGTCTCTTCCACCACGTTTCACTCACTGTATCACTGCTCTACAGTCACACTGAAGAATGGGCTACGTCCAATTTCTGCATTATGGTCACTACTTGGCCATTCCAGTCAGCAGCCTTTTGAGCGTACTCCAGGGTCTCTCTGCTGGGTTGCAAACAGGTGTGTGTTGATGAGGGCTTCTGGCATTTGTCACATTACTCCACAGTGGCTGTGTCACCGAGGAGTGGGAAGTCACCGGACCCTGCACCCCTACCAGCAGCCAGATGTGACTCTCAGCTAGCAGGTAGAACAGAAGGTTTATTAGTCCACAGGGATAGAGCGTAGAACAGACTTGTTAGCACAGGAACCCGAAGCAGTCAGCACAATCCATTTTGAGGAGAGGGGGGCCCAGAGCCAGGGTCCTAAGCCATCTCCCTGTATCCTAAGCCAGCCCAATAACTCTCACACACAGCAAATGGTCCCAGCACTGCAAGCAGCCCCACCTCCTCCCTTGTCCAGCTTTCTAGGCAAAAGGTGTCACCTGGTTGCCAACCCTCCCCCCTCAACTCATGTTACAAGAAATCCTTGGCCATTGTGATCGTGCTGGACTGGGCAGCCTGAGGCAGCCTCCCCTCAGTGAAAGTCACACTCAAAATTCCCATCCCCATCTGAGCACTGGTTCATTGCCTAGGGAAACTGAGGCACACATATATCAGTTCTGGGTCTCCCACTATAGAAAGGATGTGGACACACTGGAGAGGGTCCAGCGGAGGACGACCAAAATGATTAGGAGGATGGAGCACAAGACCTATGGGGAGAGACTAAGGGATTTGGATTTGTTTAGTCTGCAGAAGAGAAGAGTGAGGGGGATTTGATAGCAGCCTTCAACTTCCTGAAGGGAGGTTCCAAAGAGGATGGAAAAAGGCTGTTCACAGTAGTGACGGATGGCAGAACAAGAAGCAATGGCCTCAACTTAAAATGGGAGAGGTCTAGGTTGTATATTAGGAAAAACTATTTCACTAGGAGGGTGGTGGAATAGGTTACCTAGGGAGGTGGTGGAATCTCCATCCCTAGAGGTTTTTAAGTCTCAGCTTGACAAAGCCCTGGCTGGGTTGATTTACCATATATTCCGGCGTACAAGACGACCTCTGATGTTAAAAAACATCCCCCAAAAATCGGGGGTCGTCTTGTACGCCGGGTATACATCCCAGGCGCGCCTGGGATGCCCCGCCGCCGGAGCCCCTCCGCGGCTTTGAAAGCCTCGGGGGAAGCCGACGGCGGGGCATCCCAGGCGCGCCTGGGATGCCCTCCCCGCCGGAGCCCCTCCGCGGGGGTATAAGATGAAACCCTATCTTTTAATTAAAAAGATAGGGGGTCGTCTTATACGCCCAGTCGCCCTATACGCCGGAAAATACGGTAGTTGGTATTTGTCCTGCCTTGGGCAGGGGGCTGGACTTGATGACCTCCTGAGGTCTCTTCCAACTCTATGATTCTATGATTATTACAGTACATGACAATAGAAATCACATACAACATAGAACATAAGAACCTGCTGTGAGGGCATGGCATGATATATAAAAGAAAATGTAGAATCAAATGAAGTAAAAATCTTAAATGAGCCAAAATGTTGCATAGAATTTCTATGGATCGTAATTCCATGCTCCAATAATAAGAATATAGCTGTAGGAATATATCATCGACCACCTGATCAGGATAGTGATAGTGACTATGAAATGCCAAGGCAGATTAGAGAGGCTATCAAATTAAAAAACTCGATAATAGTGGGGGATTTCAACTATCCCCATATTGACTGGGTACTCGTCACCTCAGGACGGGATTCAGAGATAAAATTACTTGATACCTTAGATGACTGCTTCTTGGAGCAGCTGGTTCTGGACCCCACAAGGGAAGAGGCTATTCTTGATTTAGTCCTAAGTGGAGCGCAGGATCTGGTCCAGGAGGTAACTATAATTGGATTGTATACGATCCAGTGCTGCTAATTCAAAATAACTGGCCTCCAGAGGCCTCTCTCAGCTGCAGTTCTGGCTGCTCCGGCCACACCTGGCATCTCAACTGCTCCCCTTCTCCTGTGGAGCTTAAAACTCCAGTCAGCAGAAGAATGGCTTGTGACACATGGCCAGCTTTGCCAGCCCCATGCCAACAGCATCCCAGGGAACCGTGAGTGAACCCAGCACTCCCTAAGAGCCTTCCACGGTTGCCAGCACTCCTATTGCTCCTTCAGCTGCCACTGGCCAGGGACACAGGTCAGCTCTGTCCTGGGCTAGTTCACAGATCCTAGACCACATCGAGGTCTGGGGGGAGGAGACCAACCTCCAAGATCTCCACACCAGAAAGAGAAATGTGGACATCTATGGCCGGATTGCTGCCAGCCTGGCTGACAATGTCCACAACTGGATCCTGGACCAGGTCCGCATAAAGGTTAAAGAGCTCCAGTAGGCCTACCCCAAGCCCAGGAAGCAGAGATGATGCTCCTTGGAGCACCACAGACTTGCCACTACTTTGAATAGCTGGATGCCAGTTATCTTTCCCCACCCTTCTGTTATCATGGAGCCTGGCCAGGACATATGGTGTCAGCCTCCAGGAGGGTGGGATTGTAGACGAAGAGGAGGAGGCAGCGGAGAACGGCAGCCAGGCAACCTTGCCCACGAGCCCAGGACCTGTTCCTCTTACTGGAGCCAGACCCCCTCCCTCCCAGAATGTCTTCCAGGCCTCAGACAAACCAGGGAAGGCACTTCAGGTGAGTTCTATAACTTGCCTTATCTTCACTCAAAGGCAGGCACTGGGCTGCAAGAGGCTGGATGCTCCTCACTCAGCCTACTTGACCTGGGGCCCACACAACAGCCTGTGCACATGGAGTGCCAGTCTGGAGCACTCAGCCCCATGACGCTCTCACAAAGGAACCATTCGGTCCTTCTCACAAGGTTCCTGGAGAGGCCTCCGGGTAGGAGACCTTCCCATAACAAGCCACCACTACGGAGTCTGGGGTCATGGAACCAGACAGCAATGCTGCACATGGCATAGGGTCATGCCTGCACTCAGGCAGCCTTCGCTCCTGGTCAAACACGGTGATGCAAAGGAGACCAGTCCCCTGTATGGGAACCTGCCGGGGGGCGAGGAACAGGATGGGAACCCAGTAGCACTCTCTCTGGGAAGCAGCATCTGCCACTCACACACATCTCCCCCAACACCCTCTTCCCTCAACCAGCAGGGAGGTATAGAAGTTCTCTCTCTGAACAACTCCACCAGTTCCAGACCTGGCATGTGTAGGACCTAATAGGAAGCTGAATCACCCTTCATCCCCCTCCTACTCGCAGGCTCCTGGCTTGGCTGATATCTTCCCATGCCTGCTTGTCCCCAGGACAAGTGTGTTGTGATGCTCCCCTAGGATGTCTGTGACCCTGCTGGAAAGTGCCTGTTTTCTAGGCAACATACGGCCTTGCTCAAAGCACATCGCCATAGTGTGTACCAGGACTTTCAGTGTCAGCTCACAGATTAGGGTAAGGCTTCATGCACAGTGTCTCTTGGGATGACTGCCCTTGTAACTTTTCTTTACAGCTGGACCAGCTGCAGGCTTGGCATGTCCTCTACTTCCCACACCATCTGCACAACTCCATGGGATCTGCAGGCAGAAGAAAACCTGCAAGGACCTGATGGGGGGGGGGGGGCAGATGACCTGCCTGCAGTCCCTTGTCTGGGGGCTCAAGGAGATGCATTAGGAGCGGGCCACTGACCAGGAGCAGAGGAAGGCCACGTGGGACCAGCTAGTATGACAGCACAAGACCATGTGCTCCTCCTCCACCTCGGTGATGGAATGCATGGCCTTATGCACGGAGCAGGCCATCAAGCACCTCCCCACCAGAACACATGGCACTGGGACCTATTGGGCAATCAAAGCCTCCCGACCACCTGGAGTCAGGCGCCACTCCTAGCCCCAGCCCTGAGCCCATCCTCCACCAACTTCCTCCATTCCAGGTTCTTTCCCCAGTCCTTCCCTTGCTGTATATGCCCTCCCAATAAACAATTCTGTTTTTTTCAACTAAGAAGGCATTATTATTTGCTCTGAAGGGGAGGAAGGTGGGAAAGCAGGGCAGAGGAAGGAAGGTGTGGGGGAGGAAAGGCACACAGAAGAAATGCAGGGAGCCCTTTTGGAGAGGCGTGGGGGAGACTCTCACAGTTGGCCTTGGACAAAACTCTCCCTCAAGGCCTCCCTGATGAACACAGACCCTTTAGGTGTCCTCATGGTGTCACTGGTGTCCAGCTGCTTGTATGCCCTGGCCAGCCATTCAGCCTCTTCCCCCGACCCTGGCAGAAAATCCTCCCCCTTGCTCTCATACAGGTTGTGGAGCACACAGCATGCTGCTACCATGAAGGGGATGTTGCGCTTGCTGAGGTCCAGGTGGGTGAGGAGACTCTAGTACTTTAAATGGCCGAATGCACACTCCACTGCCATGTGGCATCTGCTCAGCTTGATGTGCTCCTTGATAGGGTCCAGGCTGCCCGTGTATGGCTTCATGAGCCAGGGGAGCAAGGGGTATGGTGCATTGCCCAGGATTACAATGTTCATGTCCATCTCCCTGACTGATGGTGCAGTTGGGGGAAAAACGTGCCAGCATTCATCTTTCAGAAGAGGCATGCACCTTTCCCAACCATCAAACCTTGATGTCGGTGAAGCAACCCTTGTAATACACAAGACCTGGGGCAGCATGGAGAAGTACCCCTTCCTGTTTACATAGTGTGAGGCATGCTGGCTGGGGGCCAGGAAGGGGATGTGCATGCCATCTATGCCCCTCCTCCAGTTGGGGAAGCCCATGGTGGAAAATCTATCCATGATGCTGTCCACGTTTCCCAGAGTGATGACCCTCCATAGCAGCACCTGGCTGATGGCCTTGGCTACCTGCTGAAGCACAGCCATGACTGTGGGTTTCCCCACACCAGTAGCTATTCAGCATGGTGAGGTTCCACGATGTGATGGCCATGTGCTTCTGCATGAGAATGGTAGGTCTCAGTCGGGTGTCTTGTTGCCTGAGGGCAAGAGTAAGCCACTTGCAGAGCTTGAGGAAGGTAGCCTTCACATGCAGATGTCCTGCAGACACTGCTGGTAATCCCATAGCTACAGGATGATAGAGTTCCACCAGTCTGATGCAGTCTCCCACTGCAAGAAGCGGCGTTCCGTGGTGTCCACGGGATTGAGGGACATGTGCAGCAGTAGGAGCACCAGGACCTGGGTGGTCCAGGTTGATCCTCATCCTGCTGGCAATTTGGAAGTACTGCGCCATGAGGCACAGCAGAAGGCCTGTGAGCCTGGCATTGCTTTGCAGCAGCTCTGGTTCCATGGTGTGAGTGCCGTGGTGTCTGCAAGGGCAACCAAGCACTTTGCATCCATTTTGCGTCCCACAAGGGGGAAGACAGTGGAGGAATGGTGTGTGAGAAGTGGCTGTAGAAAGGAGCCCTTGAAAGCACATGTTGCAGCTTGCCTGACCAAGCAGCCACAGGAAATCTCTACCCTCCTGTTGCCCTCCCCAGAATGCTTCCTGGGATTCTAAGTCCGAGGCAGGCTCCAATCAGTGTAGACACACAATTTCAAAATAATTCTGACTAATTTCAATGCTTTCCCATAGCAGGGACACACTATTTTGATTTTAGTTAAATCTGGAGTTATGCCAATTTTAGTTATTTTGAAATAACTTCTTAGTGTAGACATGCCCAAAGCAGAGTGAATACAATCCCCACTTTGTCACAGGCTGCTACTCTGAAGGAGAAAGATGTTTGACCCCGATGTATCATTATTGATCTAAGGTTGGACCTGGAGCGGCTGTACCGGACATGAATGCATGAATAGCCTCTTCAAAAAGATGTTGCAAAATCAGTCCAGGAAAGGAACTGTGGGGGGCAAGTGTTTCTTCTGGAGACTGGTAGATCTTGTTATGGGAAAGACGTGCTGCTGATTTGTACAGATCAGAACAATTGTCAGCCTTGTCAGCTGGAAGTTACTATCAACTGTCACTGTCCTACAGGCAGTTTAAAGGGCAATGGGATTTAAGAACATAAGAATGGCCATTCTGGGTCAGACCAAAGGTCCATCCAGCCTAGTACCCTGTCTGCTGACAGTGGCCAATGACAGGTGTCCCAGAGGCAGTGAATTGAACAGGTAATGATCAAGCGATCTCTCTCCTGCCATCCATCTCTACCCTCTCACAAACAGAGGCTGGGGACACCATTCCTACCCATACTGGATAATAGCCATTTATGGACTTAACCTCCAAGGATTTCATTTAGTTCTCTTTTAAACCCTGTTATAGTCTTAGCCTTCACAACCTCCTCAGGCAAGGAGTTCCACAGTTTGACTATGCGCTGTGTGAAGAGCTTCCTTTTATTTGTTTTAAACCTGCTGCCCATTAGTTTCATTGGTGCCCCTAGTTCTTATATAATGGGAACAAGTAAATAACTTTTCCTTATTCACTTTCTCCACACCACTCATGAGTTTATATACCTCTATCATATCCCCCCTTAGTCCCCTCTTTTCCAAGCTGAAAAGTCCCAATCTCTTTAATCTCTCCTCGTATGGGACCCGTTCCAAACCCTTAATCATTTTAGTTGCCCTTCTCTGAACCTTTTCTAATGCCAGTATTTCTTTTTTGAGATGAGGAGACCACATCTGTATGCAGTATTCAAGATGTGGGCGTACCATGGATTTATATAAGGGCAATAAGATATTCTCCATCTTATTCTCTTTCCCTTTTTTAATGATTCCTAACATCCTGTTTGCTTTTTTGGCTGCTGCTGCACACTGCGTGGATGTCTTCAGAGACCTATTCATGATGACTCCAAGATCTCTTTCCTATTTAGTTATAGCTAAATTAGCCCCCATCATATTATATGTATAGTTGGGGTTATTTTTTCCAATGTGCATTACTTTACATTTATCCACACTAAATTTCATTTGCCATTTTGTTGCCCAGTCACTTAGTTTGGTGAGATCTTTTTGAAGTTCTTCACAGTCTGCTTTGGTCTTAACTACCTTGAGCAGTTTAGTATCATCTGCAATCTTTGCCACCTCACTGTTTACCCCTTTCTGTAGATCATTTATGAATAAGTTGAGTAGGACTGGTCCTAAGACTGACCCTTGGGGAACACCACTAGTTATCCCTCTCCATTCTGAAAATTTACCATTAATTCCTATTCTTTGTTTCCTGTCTTTTAACCAGTTCTCAGTCCATGAAAGGATCTTCCCTTTCATTCCATGACAACTGAATTTATGTAAGAGCCTTTGGTGAAGGACCTTGTCAAAGGCTTTCTGGAAATCTAAGTATACTATATCTACTGGATCCCCTTGTCCACATGTTTCTTGACACTTTCTAGGGGTATGTCTACACTGCCACCCTAGTTCGAACTAGGGTGGCTAATGTAGGCATTCGAAGTTGCAAATGAAGCCCGGGATTTCAATATCCCGGGCTTCATTTGCATCTTGCCGGGCGCCGCCATTTTTAAATCCCCGTTAGTGCAGACTCCATGCCCGCGGCTACACGTGGCACGGAGTAGGTAGTTCGAATTAGGCTCTCTAATTCAAACTACCGGTACACCTCGTTCCAGTCTCCAGGCTGCTGGTCATCCCTCATAGACATGACAGTAGCATAAGCCTGAGTGTGTCAACTCAGGCTCAGAAGCTTATTACCAATGGCTGGCCAGTTGATTGGCCAGGCTATTGTTCTGATGGAAGGTTGTGGCCATCATCTTAGATTCACTTTATATAACTCTCCACTGACAACGGTAAATGGCAAGAGCATTAATGTCTTGGTGAGTGACCCATTGATATCATGTAGCTAATTATACACATCCGCAAGATAGATTTTATTATATATATAGTCTTATATAGTCTTCAAAATCTTGGCAATCTGCTCTACCTGAAACAGGGTGATGTGCGAACAGATCCATCAGAACTTCACCAACATTCTTGCCTATCTTCAATATCTTATAAAAAGTTAAAAAAACAACAAATATCCTTTGTTTTAGCTTCAGAACAGCATAGTGAAGATCAAGTCATTCACTGGTATATTTGACAGCAGAATTCATCCTAGTATACCTCTAGTATCAGACTGGACAATTTTCATTGTTTCTTCAGGTTCACTCAAGTCAACAGGAAGTTTGCCTAAGTAAAAGCTGAATATTGACTTCAGAGTACACCATGTTCTGTGGAACTGGAATAAAAAGGCCCTTGTTTCTGGTGGAGGAGGGGGGAGGTGGGTTTTACTGATGGGACACCAGGAAAACAAGGAACTCAGGAGTTAAGCTGAAAGCAACTCAGCCACATGGGCAGAGTTGAATGAAGTGTTGCTTGGTCAGCTTTACCTGTGATAAGCTTCACTGTTTGGAAATGAAACTCAAGGTTTGGGTTTATACATACAAGTGATGTTGTATTAGTTGTCCTTGAATTTTTGATCTTATGTTCTTGTATGTCATTTCTTTTCTTGAATATTGTGATGGGGTGGCCCCGCCCCGCATTCAAGCCCCGGGAAACCACCTGGCGCCGGGGGCGGAGAGGGCCCCACCCACCCAGTCCTACGGGTCACACTCCGAGGGAAGCTGAGGTACAAAAGGCTGCTGGCCTGCTCAGAAGGGGCAGACCGCGGCCCGAGCTGAAGCTAGTGCCCAACCGCCAGAGAGGGAGTCGCCAGGCCCGCTGAACGCGCCACTGCCAGGCCCAGGCCGGGTTCGCCCCCAACTACGGAGCCGCCGGCTGACCGTCCATGACCCAGGCACCGGACCAGCCGCTGCTAACCCCGACATTGACTGGGGAAGTGCCGCTACAGCCACCCGACTCGCACCAACAGGTGGGACCATGGCGGGCCGGGGGCAGGGAATAGGAAGCGACCCAGGGCAGGGAGCTGGAAAAGGGCTCGGCGCATTGCGGGGAGGACCCCCTGCCGAGCCAGTGGTGGGAGCCACCTGCCACTGGTAGGGCCCTGGGTTGGGGCCCAGTGGAAAGGGAGGGCCCCCTACCCCTCCTGCCCTGAACCCCGGCAAGTGGGGGGCTCCGCTAGAGGACTAGGCCGCAGAGCCAGCATATGGAGGACTAGTTTTTCCCCAGGAGGCTGTATTTCCCCTTCTACAAGGGCAGGATACTTTGAGACTAGGCCAGGAGGCCATATTTCCCCTAATAAAGGGGCATCGTACTTTGGGACGAGGCTTCAGGGCCTGTGTACTGCAGACTAGGCCAGGAGGTTGTATTTCCCCTACTACAGGGGCAGGACGCTTGGAGACTAGGCCAGAGGGCCGTATTTCCCCTAAAAAAGGGGCATTGCACTTTGGGGCTTGGCCCGAGTGGGCTGAACTATGCCCTGGACGGGGGCGGCAACCCCAAACGAGGGGAGAGCCCCCCGACAAATATCAACAGCTGGTGACTGACAAACAGTTTAAAGTATTTGATGTAATGGTTTTGCCCATGATCGATATACTGAACATGGACCTTCCAACATGAAAAATGTATCTTTTAAGCACTGGATTCTGGACTTCTTCACCTGTTGTTGCTCAAGCATCCTCCCCATCAAAGAAGGGAAGAAACAAAATCTAAACAAAGGCGAACCTGTTGGTATTTTATTTGCAGTTACATTTTACTTTTGTCACTAAGTTGTCTTTTTTTAATTTTGTGCTTAACTTTCTCCCACTACTACTTAGCAGAAACACATTTAATAGATGTGTATATTTCTATGCACATAAATCTTTTTCTGCTAATAGTGGGAAAAAGCTAAGCAGAAATTTTAAAAAAAATCATTGTATATATTCATCATATTTCACTCTCATACAGAGACCCACAGAATGGAGAAGAACCAATAAAACCAAAGGGCAGACTAGTAAATATAATTCTTTCAATTTTTAAACATTTTACATCACCTGTTTAATGGAATATGTAAACTTTTATGTAAAGCAGTGGGGAGAGAATAACACTTAAAATAATGATAATAATATTGGGCTAGGCTGATTTGGAAAACAGTTATAGTTTCCTTTTGATTCTTTATGCGGGTCAAATGAGCACAAGACAATCAAGTGATATTTTCTGCCACTGCATACTATGTAATTGAGAAAGAGTGACAATCATGCTAGTCTCGTGATTTTCTCTTCATTGGTTAGCTAGTACTGATAGGAATGTGTCGGAAGAGAGACAATCAGTTTGGGGTTGGCCTTGCAAGATAGAGTACATTTTAAAACTCTGCAAGTGTGTTGTTCTTTATAAATATATGCCCTGCTTAATCTAATTACATAAAGTGATCTCCCATATATACACACACTTAGTCATCCTAGTGTGATAATTTCTTAGTCAGTGCTTTGCAGTGCCAGGGATCCAGTGGTTTGATTCTGATTCCCCTTCAGGTCCTTGGCCAGGAAGGAGTCTGGGATTCAGGATCTTGAGGGAATTGTGAGGGGTAAATCTTTCAGATCCCTTCATTACGAATGACTCCTCTCTCTACTGGAATGTAGGAGACATTATAGTGCATACCATGGACAAACCACATAGTGTGTGTGAATGTATAATTACCATGGTACAGTCTATAGTGCATTACAGAAGAGGAAGGAGCCATTTGCAATAAATGTTAAAGGGATTCTTTATTGAGATTGTTGGAAACTGCTATGGCTCTCATCCTGTGCCACCTAGGGTGTGTCTAGACTACATGCCTCCTTCGACGGAGGCATGTAGATTAGCCAGATCGGAAGAGGGAAATGAAGCCGCGATTAAAATAATCGCGGCTTCATTTAAATTTAAATGGCTGCCCCGATCTGCCGATCAGCTGTTTGTTGGCAGATCGGGGGAGTCTGGACGCGATGCCCCGACAAAGAAGCCTTTCTTCATCGACACAGGTAAGCCTCGTGAAACCAGGCTTACCTGTGTCGATGAAGAAAGGCTTCTTTGTCGGGGCATCGCGTCCAGACTCCCCCGATCTGCCGACAAACAGCTGATCGGCAGATCGGGGCAGCCATTTAAATTTAAATGAAGCCGCGATTATTTTAATCGCGGCTTCATTTCCCTCTTCCGATCTGGCTAATCTACATGCCTCCGTCGAAGGAGGCATGTAGTCTAGACACACCCCTAGTGTCACCACATAGGATCTCTCTCTGTCCTGGAGTATTTCTAGCAGTTATGGATGGATCCTGCTACCTACACCGAATGTGTTATTGGTTTATAATTAGTACCTTTCTGTCTGAAAGATCCAAACTGTCTCACACATTCCATATGCAATCTAGTCTTTTATTGCCATAAAGCAACTAACGAGGATGGAATATGGCCACTATTTTGGGGCCCATGATAGAATGATACTAAAGTTTAGGACAGAAAGTAAAGATTACCCTATCCAATTGCAGAAGTGCATTCTAAAATATTCCAAACCCCAGAAAATATCAACTGCATCTTTAGTTGATTTTAAGTTCAGTCAACATATTTTCTGACTGAACATAGTCTCAGCTTCAGCCATTTACTGACAAGCTAATATCTGCAAAACGATTTAACTTCAATGCTCACAATCTTGTTCAAAAGCATTGACCTTTGTCCACACCCTCCTTCATGTCAGATAAACCATTCTCTCAGTGAAATACACTTTGACATTCACAGCAAGAAATTGCTCTGCATGCCCTACATTTTGTAGGTGAATTATGGTCTCTATTCTCTTGGAAACAAAATGATAGATTGATTTGAAACTAAATATATTGTGTGCAACTTTCAATGTTTCTCCTTAACTCAGCCTGTAATATTAGTGATTTGTAGCATAAACTTTTTTGCTTGAATACTTTCCACATTTTGCATGCACAATACCATTTCTTACCCTTCCCCACCCCCACTGCAACTCAAATCCTTCAGTGTGCAATTACCAGATTTGCAAAAATGCTTCTTTGCACATGTATACTGATGCAGGTGCAAGTAATTCCATGTCAGCTAAGGAGAATTTTTTTTTTTTTAAAAATGAAGATATTTTTCATATGATTAATGTCTGTACTTATTATATAGGTTGAACCTCTTTAGTCCGGCACTTTAGGGACCAGACTAGTGGCAAACCAGAGAATTTGCTGAACCATGGGCAGTCAATATTATCTAGCAGCATTACCCACTGCTTACTGGGCTCTTAGAAGACATTTAGGGATAAATTAGAGCTAAATAGCACAGAACACTGACAGTTAGGACTGGTGGCTATAAACAAACTTTATGGAACCAGGGGAAACTTGGCCACACCCATGATAAGTGGATATCCAGCTAATTAAAATCATGCTGGATCATACCTGTTGCCAAGCCAGAGAGAGCTGGACTAGAGGTAATAATTTGGGCGAGTAACCTGGATATATCTTTCAATAAGCCTATCTGGACCTTTTTAAGGCTTCAAACTCTGTTCCTGTGCTGGGTTTTTGTGGCTTCACCTTTTATCATGGAGCATAGATATATCAATGGCTATTAGCTAAGAAGGTCAGGGATGCAATCCCATGGTCTGGCTGTCCCTGAACCTCTAACAGAATCTGGGACTGGACAACAGGCAGTGGTGGATCATTTACAAACTGCCCGCCTCTATTCATTCCTTTTGAACCATGTGGCTTTGGCCACTGTCAGTGGAAAGGATACTGGACTAGATGGACCATTAATCTGACCCAGCATGTTCTTATATACTCAGAGATGGGATCATGCAGTGGTGAAGATCCTAATTTCATACTTCAAAGTGGTCCCAATATCTCCCCCACAATAATCACTAAGTGATAGTTTAACCAGACAGAGCTCCTACCCTTCAAATGCTAATGCTTACTTGAATGATCAAGTAATTTCTGGATTTTCAATATGGGGCAACAAATATTTTGATAGACTATCAAATATTAGTGAAAAAGGTGAAACTGAACAGCAAATTGAATGACTGCTCTAAAGCCACGTTGATACTTTCACGCTGGAGAGCGATTGTCTGGCATTCGATTTAGCAGGTCTAGTTGAGACCCGCTAAATTGAATGCTGAAGGTGGCTCTGGTCAGCACTGGTACTCTTGCAGTTGCAAGGAGTAAGGAAAGATGATGGGAGAATTTGCTCCCATCAGCCTCCCATAGTGAAGATGGCACCAGGCTCGGCTTAAGATAAGCTGAATTTATGTAGCTTATTTCAATGTTATGAAGATAAGCTATTTGGCTGAATTTGCATGCCTTAAGCCGACCTTTTGGGTCTAATGTACATCTGGATTAAGAAATAGACCTCTCCACCCTCTTTCCTTTCATACAAAGTCAAAACAGCTAGGGAAAAAACTGAAGAGTAAAATGTTGAGCATCCACTAAAATGTCTTTCTGTTAGGATTTCAGTTAACCAAGTATGAGAATTGACCACTAAAATTAAGAGTAAACTAATGCCCAAAAGCTGACAGGAAAACATGCATCTTGATGTCTAATCTTCCATCTTGTCTCATTTTTTTGTTATCACCCTTGTTCTCCTAAGCCTGCAATGAATTAAATACTGAACTGGTAAGTAGGAGTAAATTTACTATATGGTTGTCTGCACATGCTGTGGGTATAATTTAACAGTGAAGCCTCAATGCTTTTCAAAGTGGTATCTCACTTAGAAAAATAATGAAATAGATAGCATGCCAGAGGTCTGCAGCAATACATCAAGATACTTTATAGAACTAAAGAAAAATATAAAACAAAGAAACTAAAGTGAAAAACCCCCAAACCCTGACAGCCAGAAGAAATGGACTGCCTCAAGCACCATTGTCTTGACTTATATGATTCAGTATGCCTATTCCAAAACCACATTTTTTCTGGAATTTAAAAGACTTGCATAAAGGTGCGACTAGGTTATCATTTAAGTGTCTTCTATTTTCACTTTTTTCTCCTTATGTCTTTTTAAGTGCACAAGTGCTTCTCGGTTATCTATCTGGGGGAGGTAATATCTTTTATTGGACTAACTTCTATTTCCCTCACCTATCATCTCTGTCTAAAATCCCTGGGCTGACATGGCTACAGTATCACTTGATTAAAAATAAATAAGTACACCATCTAAATAGAAGACCGACATACCAGGTTTAGGGCTAAATTCTGCCAATAATGTGATGTAAAATGCCTACTATGTATGAGAGGGTATGGACAGCACATTCAAATATTATGGAGAGAAAAAAAGTAATATAAAGGGAGCTTTAGAAAAATTAGACATATGGACAGGAAATTAAATGAGAATGTAATTGAGATGTAAGCTCATAATTATGGGGGCAAATCAATTAAAACACACTTATATGATGGGAAAGTGTCAGCGTCAGCTAGATACTTAATGGCATGATTTTGCCAATTCCTGGTTTGCACAGCAGGATTTTCAGGCATGGAATAGAATCTAACCCTTGGAAAGCAGCAGTGCTATAAGAGATACAGGGCATGATAATGGAAGAGAGACCTTGGATGGTAGTGCACAACCAATTAGACATGAGTTCCCAGTGTAGCATGTTGTCAAAGAAAAATAATGAAAGAAAACAGATCCCTGCTGTAACTCTACTGAAGTCATTCAGTTCCCCACAGACTGAATGCAATCTCTGGGTTCAGTCTCTTTTGAAGAGAGATTACCATCTCCTTACCCTATATTATTATGCTTTTGCATATGCAGCCAGCTTCATCCCTGGCATACTCCACTGATTTATAAGCATTCTTGTCAAGCATACCCTAAATACCAGGAAGCTGTATATTGTAGTACAGTCAGAGAAGTGGAACAAAAATGATTAAGGTACTTGAGGAATTTACATCAGAGAAGAGATTAGAGGAACAAAATATCTATAAACAGTGACTAAGTGGTGATGTGATAACCAGCTACTAGTATTTGAAGGATGTAAATGCCAAGAAGGGAGCACAACATTTAGGATTTCAACAGCTGCCCAGTTAGGAACAATGGGATGAAATTAAGAGAGGAAAATTTTCATCTGAATTGTTGGAAACTTTCCTAACACCAGGACTGCTGAATGGTCTCCAGTAAAAGAGTAGAAGCCCTATTGCTCAAGGCTATGATTTTTGAAGGTGCCTAAGGGGGACAGGTACACAGAGTACATGAGTGTTGGGCAATTATTATCAGATTATTAACAATATTTAGATATTTCTTCATTTAGTTGTGCAAATGTAACCCAAACTCCTTATGGGTGTGGTGTACTGTCCCATCTAGTGGCACTGAAGCCACTTACAGGAAGAATATTGAGTCTGCTCTACAGCCTTAGCTCAGAGTTACATGGCTTGCTTGTAGCTTGTGCAGTAAGCTCTAGAATCCCAGGTTTGATTCTTCCTGTAGGTACTGCTCAAGGTCTAAGTTTAATTTTCAAAATTTAGGTACTTACTGATTTTCCATAAGACTTAGGTTCCTAATGCTTATGTTGTCTTTGGAAATGGGAGTTAGCCATTTAAGTGACTTGGACCTTGACATGCTGATTGGAACAAAGTCTTAATATCTTTAAAAATCTAGATCTTAACGAACTTAGGCCCCTTTCATAAACTCATTTAAGAACTGATTTGGGCTGCAAAATATAATGCAGGGAACAAACAATCCAGCACTATTTAGGAATATAAGCTAATGAGATTATGTAACTGTTGTCACCATCTGTGTCAGTAGTCAAGGACATTGCCAGCTCTAATAGGTGCACCGACACAATGGACCAAATTCATCCCTACTGTAAATCCATTATATTCATCGGAGTAATAAAAGGAATGAAGTTGGACCACTAGCTAAGGACATAGACCAGAATGAAGTGCAGATCATCAGTTCAAAGTGGCAGTAGGCAAAGGTATTCTCAGCAGTCCCCAAGCCATCTTTATTTATGAATCCGGTGCAATCAGCAGCGAACTGCCCATTCATTTCACAAACTGTATTGTATAAGTAGAATGAAAATATCCTAATTGGCTTCTTCTAGGTAAATCTATTCTTCTCTTTAGTGTCCAGACCTTAATTATTGTGATTGTTTCCAACTAGTGTATTTCAAAATTGTCACTACTTATGGGTGAATTTGGATTTGAAATAATCTAATGATTAAACCTTACTAAGTGAAGAGATGCTTAAATCAGGCCGAGTCAAAGAGAGGGATATGGAAATGTAGGGAAAAAAGATGAATAAATGTTTAAAATAAGAAAGTTGAAAGAAATTACAGGGAACAGTCTTTGCAGGATTTGGACCTGAGAAGGGATGTAAACCCCATATAGATGAACAAAAGAGTAAGAGTTGTCTGAGAACTCTCTTGGCCCATCTTTCAGCATTTGGAAGGCATGTCAGGCTTGATTTGTTATCAGCTCCAGCTGGAGAGCAATAAAGATTTCTTCAAAAAGGAAGGAAATAAAAGCTTCCCAGAAAGATCCAGGAAAATGGTGCAGGAGAGAGAAAGTTCACAGGGCCTTACTCTGAGACCAGAACCAGGGGGAAAGCTCTTGGAGATGGGCTAGATTCCATGGTAGGCTCTAAGAAAAGGACAAGACTTCAAAGGAGTCACCTTTGGGGTAGGTGTTTGTGACGGGGTGACAAAATCCCACACGGCCCCAAGCCAACCCCTGGGGGCAGGCAGCGACCGGCCAACCCCGGTAGGAGAAGAAGCGTCAGTGGCTGGAGCTCGCCGCGCGGACGAAGGCTTGACCGGCGTTAGCTCAGGTGCCTCGGGGTAGAACCCGAGGAACGCCGGTGCATGAGCCTTAGAGGGCAAGTCAGGAGGGGCCTGCGGGGGAGGAGCGAACAGCCGGAGGGACGCCAGCGCAGGCACCCCAGGAGCCAGCCCGAAGAACGCCGGAGCATGCGCGGTAGAAGGAGGGTCGGGCGAGACCTGCAGGGAAGAGGGGGCGACAGGTATGGTACAAAAGAGGAGGGAAACACTCAGGCAGGAGAGGACAAGAGAACAGACTGGAGAAGGGTCTCGGGGAGGAGGCTGACGGGGAGATTGGATGAGCGGGGGTGAGGAAGCAGCGTAGGGCAGCAGGCGTAAGGATGACTGAAAGCGGGCTGATGAGTTGCGGCACTTAGCCCCATCAGCCAGGTAAGGGGAGAGCAGATATCCCCCCCTACACCTTAGGGCCCTGGGCTGGGTCCTGGAGAGAGAGTGGGCCCGGGCTCCCCTCACACCCCGTTCGGGGTAAGCATACGAATGGTAGTATAAGAAGGCCCCACGATCAGGAGGGTGGGGTCGAAGGGCAGGAAGCTGGGAGGAGAAGGGGGACTGGACGTCGTGATAGAGACACCCCTTCGCAGTGTTCAGCAACAGGGAGCTAAGAACCCAGTGGGACTAAACGCTCAGGTGGGTGGAAACTGCTTTGTTTAGCCTGGTTTCTGCATTCTTCTGGGGGGGGGGGAGCTGTGAGGAAAGAGTCTGGGAGCCCACCAGTGTTCCCTGTAAGCTGGGTGCTTGTGCAGCTACTCAGAAGAGATTCAAATGTTACCCTCATTCTCACTTTCATACTGATGTGCTCTTCCTTTTAGTTTTGCATATGAAGAAATGCCCAGTAATTTTTTTCCTCAGTGATATGTTTGTTTTCTGCAATCATGTGGTCACATTTAATAAATAATACAAACAATGTGTTCTGTGCCACATGCACAACATTGAAAATAAATAAATGATGCCTTGCTCTGCAGGTAGCACAATCAAGTGGTCTGATCCTACAGGATGCTGAGTGACTCCTGCTAGGTATTGAGCTTCCCCAGCTGCTATTGAAATTAATGTGATTCAATAGTTCAGTCTTTTGTTTGAGACCTGTAGGCCTCAATCCTGGGGTGTCCAAAGGAAAATAATCCAGAGTCATAAATCCTGGTTCCTGTTCCCTCAAGGTTATCACTTGGGATAGTCCCTCAGAGGTCAACTAGCATGACAGATGGACTTATGTCCTGGTCCTATGTTAGTGGTTGCCTTTTTACTGGCCTGAGTGAATGGGGAATAGGGTGACCTGATAGCAAAGGTGAAAAAAATCTGGATGGGGGTTGTGATAGGCACCTATAGAAGACAAAGCCTCAAATATCTTGTCCCAGTAAAATCGCAACACCCAATCCACCCGAGTGTCGTGTGGTTCGATTTATTTTAGATCCAAGGGAAGCCAGGACACTCCAGAGAGACTTAACCACTTTCTAATTTATTACAAGCTTTAAGCAGTGAATATAGTTGTTTAGGTTTTAAAAGCCTTAAAAACAATTACTATACATTTTAAACCTTAAATACTATAAATTCTAAAGCAATTAATACAGCACAAATCAATGCAAAAGCACTTAATAGAAGAGCTACTACAATACAATAATAAAGCCTAGTTCACTTACACTTCACCTGTATGCTACCTACAGTACCCGTCAGGAGGTCATGGTTCCTTTGATTCCCATCCGTCAGAACACCATTCACTGATTTAGCTGCTGTGAAGGGCCTATTTACTTCTAGTTACAACAAGCAGGACCCGTGGGACAATCCTGCTCACTACCTCCCATTGATTCTTCTTACTAAGCCCATTTTATAACAAAGCGAGACTTGGCTGTTCTAATAATATTTACCAATTGATTACGTATTATGTAAGATACCTAAAATGCCCAATGCCCTGTTAGGGGTACATCCTGCTACTGAGGAAACTATGTGTGTAGTTAACAGTTTCATGGCTGCATCTAGAATAGTGATCTAGAAATGTAGCCATGTTAGTCTGGTGTACTGAATCAAAAAACAGGACTATGTAGCATTTTAAAGACTAACAAGATGGTTTATTAGGTGATGAGCTTTCGTGGGCCAGACCCACTTCCTCAGATCAAATAGTGGGTAAGGTAATTAGATTCTTTATTCTTTATTCAAATGCAGGCGTAAAGTGTCGAATTTAAGCATGAATGAGAGTTCAGAGGATTCTCTTTCAAGTCATTCATGCTTAAATTTGACACTTTACGCCTGAGTTTGAATAAAGAATCTAATTACCTTACCCATTACAAAGATAGCTTCCCCAGTTATCACCTCTAATATCATTAGCTCACAGACATTTACCTCCCCCCCCCCCCCCATACCACTTGGCTGTGTCTACACAGGGCATTACTACTTTCAAATAGGAATAAGGGATCTTCCGGAAAAGGGCTTATTTTCCGCAAGATCCCGTCTAGACTGGCGCTTTTCTCCGGCAAAACCCCGAGCCAGAAAAAAGTGGCAGCCGTGTTCATGCAAATGCCACGGGGGATATTTAAATCCCCTGCGGCATTTGCAATTCCGAATGGTCTCATTAGCATCCCTTTTCCGGAAAGGGGTGCCAATGTAGACACAGCCCTTCTGTTCTGAAATTTGATTTGTCCTTTTCATATGTGTTCATTTTTTTTAATTGTATCCTTTGGTATATATGCTTGTGACAATTTTCTTCCACTATTTGATCTGAGGAAGTGGGTCTGGCCCACGAAAGCTCATCACCTAATAAACCATCATGTTAGTCTTTAAAGTGCTACATAGTCCTGATTTTTGATGGCTGCATCTGTAATTTTTGCTTATCAGAAACAGAAGGGCCAGTACAAGGCTGCCTGTTGTGTGTTCTTGACATGGTATCACGTACTATGCTTAATCTGTATTGTTATGCAAAACATTCCTGCTTCTCAAAGCTTCTCCCTTGACCTTGCCTGCTTGCTTATGTGCACCAGACTTGAGACAGGCTTGGGTTTTGCTTTTTAGAGATCCTCACTGTGGTCAAGGCAGACATTATTGTCAAGGCAGGGCTGTCCAGACTCCTCTAATGCTCCCCACGCCCCCCCAACCGTCTGCAGCGGTAAAACATTTGGTCAGGAATGTACCAACTTAACTGCTCTTTAATCGAACCACATGACACCTAGTGGGAAGATTCCTTTTTTCACCATCCTCCAGAGCATAAGAGCCCTGTGCTGGGATTATGTAGGCCCGTGGTCCCCTTTACATGCGCCCGCAGAGCAATCTGGGCTGGCCCCGCCCCCGGGTGTGCGGCAGGTGCCAGCCCCGGGCGCATGGCCGGCCCCGGCCCTGGGTGCGCCGCGCGTGCCGGTGCCGACCCTGACCCCCGCCCCCGGGTGCGCCGCATGTGCCCTGGCCCCGGCCTCGGCCCCCATGCATGCCCTTGCCGGCCCCGGCCCCGGCCCCGGCCCCAGCCCCGGGGGTGCCGCACGGAACCTGGGCAGCCCCTGCCTGAGATCGCGGCACATGCCAGTGCCGACCTTGGGCGTGCGGCGCATGCTTGGCCACGCCCCCAGTCACGTGGCCTGTGAGCGGCCCCGCCCCCATACGCGCAGCGTGTGAGCGGCCCCGCCCCCAGGAGCCCGGCAGCCCCAAAATTTTGGGGACCACTGATGTAGGCACTTACATTCTGACATTTCCTTTGACGGGGGAGGGGTCCCTAGTTGTTTGTTTTTGTAATGTGATATGTGCAGGATTTCAGCATTGTCTTTATTGACAAAGGGAATGTGCATGCTGCAGCACGACACAAGTAGACCCAGCAAAAGACAGTGATTTCGATCCGTAATCTTTCTTTCCTGCTTCTGCCACACACTTGCGCCTAACACAGGCATCCAGACTTAAGAAACCATCACACCAGCTACCAGGATGGCAAGCTTAGGGTTCTCCAAAGGCTAACGGGGCTCCTTTGCCACAGGGGTGAGAAAAAAAACACATTCTCAACTGGAAATGCAGCTTTCCTTGTTGATGAAATGTGACGCGCTAGGCCCTGATCCCAGATCCATGGACATGAATATGAATCTTTTACTGACTTCAGTAAGCACTGGATCAGACCCCAAATTCCCAGTGCATCTCATGGATCCCATTGTGTCCACATCTACATGCTGTTCATTCTTTAACTTACTAGTTTTTCTGATTTTTCTCCTGGATCAGCTCAAACAAACTATAAGGTCAGTAGACTCCCATCAGTGGAGATGACACCAACTGTCCTCTACCACTTCCATTAGCATCCTTTTCACCAAAACGATAACTTCCCAGCGCATCTGCCGGTAATGCACAAATTAAAGCAATAATTTTGTTAACTGGTGCAGGGACCTCTGTGCCTCAACCTCTACTTGAAAGCACCCCACAGAAAAATCCTTTTGTTTTTTGTCCTAATGATGTTTGCCTTGTACAAGGAGCACAGATGTGGATCTGTTTCTGTTGTTCTTTAACACCCTGGCGCTGCAGTTATTCATTGATGTCTTGGGCTTTCATATGATGGTGAGATCTGAATTAATGAGTAACCACTGCAGATGGCTTTGAATGGCTTTTACTAAAATATTTTTTGCAGATTTTTTTGATTAAACATAGAAAATAAAGTAGTATTTAAGATCCTTAGGGGGATAATAACATTACATCAGCTGAAATTAGAGTTAGAACTTGTCAGGCAATTTGAGATTATATCACTAAACCAGGATTTTAGTATGGCTATAGTTTCATTGGGGGCAGGTTTAATGTAAGAACTCAGAGAATGCAACTTCCTCTCTGTGGATTGTCAAGAACATGCTAGTAGTTAAGTTGCCTACTGTTTAAAAAGAACATTCTATGCCACAACAGAACCATAATGCTCATGGAAAGATGGTACATCTTATTCGGAACAGCCAAGATGGATTAAAGTGCCAGTCACTACTGATGTAATATACAACATTCAATATAAAACACTATTATGGATGGAAGAAGTGTGTTTTATAGCATCTGAGAAATGGCATGAAAATGCTTTAGTGGGAATCTTTTATACTCTATGGCTGTGTCTACACTGGGCCACTTATTCCGGAAAAGCAGCTGCTTTTCCGGAATAACTTGAAAGCTGTCTACACTGGCCGCTTGCTTTTCTGGAAAAGCAATGACGATCTACTGTAAAATTGTCAGTGATTTTCCGGAAAAACTATGCTGCTCCTGTTCGGGCAAAAGTCCTTTTCCGGAAAAACTGTTCCGGAAAAGGGCCAGTGTAGACAGCACAGTAGTGTTTTCCGCAAAAAAAGCCCTGATCACGAAAATGACGATCGGGTCTTTTTTCCGGAAAAGCGCGTCTACATTGACCACGGACGCTTTTCCGGAAAAAAGGCTTTTCCAGAAAAGCATCCTGGCAATGTAGACGCTCTTTTTCCGGAAATACTTATAACAGAAACTATTCTGTTTTAAGCATTTCCGGAAATTTATGCCAGTGTAGACACAGCCATGTGTGGGGAGAAGGGAGGAATATCCACAGTGCTAAAAATACTGATCATTATAATTTCATATTTTATCCAATATAATCAATGTAAGGGCTAGAAAATGCTTCTAGTTCATGGGATGGAAATATTCAGTGAACCAGCAAAGAATTCAGGATTATAGAGAAGTTCAAGATATTTACTGTGGTTTTTATGTCTT
This sequence comes from Pelodiscus sinensis, assembly GCF_049634645.1. NCBI lineage: Eukaryota > Metazoa > Chordata > Testudines > Trionychidae > Pelodiscus > Pelodiscus sinensis. The sequence continues at coordinate 22,358,728 of NC_134727.1, forward strand.
CAGACCTTGCTCTGACACGCTGATTTGGTGCCCATATTTTAACAAGGACTTCCATAAAAAGATTCTCATTATCTCTATAAATCAGGGGTGCATACACTGCAGGCGGGTGGAGGGTTGTCTTCTTTGTTTCCCCGTGTAAACTAAGCACATTCTCATCTTAACTAAAGGAAGAGGCAATAAATACCATGAGGCAGAACCTCATTCCTGGGCAGTATTTGCTAGACATGTTCCTGGAAAATATCCTGGATATATGGCAGCACATTGTTCAATGAGCATAATTTCAAGAAGAATGGGTGGGGGTAAAAACTTGTGTCGGTGGATTTTTGGGAACCTACTTAGGAAACCTCTTGCAGATAAATGTCTTTGGTGCAATCTGACCCGTTCCAAAGGTAAATAACATGCTCTTCCAAAATATAGACTGAGTCTCAGGAATTCTGTCAGGCATGTCTCCAGAGAGGCAGTGAATTCCACCAGTGGCTGGGAAATCAGTCCAACTTTTGGTAGCAGAATTATAGCTGTGGGCTTTTGAGAGCCCTTAAGAGCCTCCTCCAGCACATCACAGCTCTGACACAGCAAGCCATTGCTGGCGTTTCAGGAGGGTTTATTGCAGAAAAGCAGACTGCACTTAGTAGATACAGTGTATTATAACTGATGGAGTTATGTCTTCTGTGATACATCCATACACACGCACGTGCTTGACTATCAAATCTATTGCTAATTACTAAGATTGATTGCATAGTATGGCCTCAGACTCCCTCTCACCTATGCTCCATCATGAGTGCATCCATCAGACTAGATGATCTTGTTGTCAGCCTTTAGAGTAGATTCATGAGGGCTCGTAGCAAGAGGTTCTTTCACCAAGCTCCTTCTCACAACCTGCCAGAGCCCCATGTGACTGGCCTTTCAAAGGTGAAAAAACTAAACAATGAATAGTCTTGCAGCATCTTAGACACTAACAAAAAATATAGATGGTATCATGAGCTTTCGTGAATGGAGTTCATCTGAAGAAGTGGGTTGTGCCCAAGAAAACTCATGATACCATCTACATTTTTTGTTGGTTTCTAAGGGTATGTCTAGATTACATGACTCCGTCAATGGAGCCATGTAGATTAGTTTACTAGACATAGGAAAATGAAGCGGTGATTTAAATAATCGCCACTTTATTTACATCAAAATGGCTGCCGTGCTATGCCGATCAGCTGTGTGGCGGCACAGCGCGGTAGTCTGGATGCTCCGCAGTTGACAAGGAATGCCCTTGTCAACCACCCCAGTAAACCTCATTCCACGTGGTCCTTGTCGACCACGGAGCGTCCAGACTACCGTGCTGTGCCACCAAACAGCTGATTGGCACAGCGCGGCAGCCATTTTAATGTAAATAAAACGGCTATTATTTAAATCGCCGCTTCATTTTCCTATGTCTAGAAACCTAATCTACATGGCTCCATCGATGGAGCCATGTAGTCTAGACATACCCTAAGGTGTTGTTAGACTATTACTTGTGTGTTAAGTTTTTTCAGTTATAGACTAACATAGCTACCTCTCTGAAATTTTCAAAGATAATGCAAGATACTTTTTTTTTTTCATTTGTTGTTTTCATAATAATGACCCTGAAGCTATAGGCTGTGTCTACATTGGCAAGATTTTGCACAAAAGCATCCTCTTTTGCGCAAAATCTTGCCGCCTGTCTACACTGGCCGCGAGTATTTGCGCAAGAACACTGATGTTCTACTGTATGAAATCAGTGCTTCTTGCACAAATACTCTGATGCTCCCGCTGAGGGATAAGTCTTCTTGCGCAAAAGGCCAGTGTAGATAGGTAACATCAATTTCTTGCGCAAGAAAGCCCGATGGCTAAAATGGCCATTGGAGCTTTCTTGCGCAAGAGAGCATCTACACTGGCCCGTATGCTTTTGCACAAAAGAAAATCTTTTGCACAAAGGCACATGCCAGTATAGATGCTCTCTTGCGCAAATACTTTTAACGGAAAAACTTTTCCGTTAAAAGTATTTGCGCAAAATCATGCCACTCTAGACGCAGCCACAATATATAGGGATACAGTATTTCCTTTGGCAGTGGGTGGAGGTGGGAAATAGTTTAGTTTGTTGCTAACATTAATTAAGCCTGGAATGCCATTTATATTGGCTTGATCATGCACTAGGAGGGCACATTTTAAAAACATTTAAGGCACAACTGTATAGTCTAACTTTTATCACAGTTACTTGATGTTCTTCATTGCATGCTTAAAGTGTCATTGTGGGTCATTTGCTCCTGCAGTTGCAGTCATTGCTCACATAGATTAGGTGCATATTAAATTTTGCACATACATTATTATTGTGTTTTCTGCAAATTCTATCTCTGTTTTTATTTCTCTGGGAAACTAGAAATGCAAACGTGTTGGGACAGATCATATTGTCATAAGATTCATTCCTTCACTCTTCAAATTGAAAAGCTGCTTATCATAGAAAATTTGTTAATCTGGATTGTTCTGTGCACAGGCCTTTGCTTACTTCCCCCTGGGCAGGTGTCCGCATTACAGAGAAGGACCAGAATGGGTACTAACTGGACAGTTGGTTGGCAGACTAAGCAGAGAAGCCAAGGTCTGAATTAGTTGCTGAGAGTAAATTCTCCTTGTACTCTTAAAGTTGGTATCTCATTGTCATTGCTGAGGCAAATTGCTTAGCTCAGTATTGTGGGAAAGTGTGTGCCACCACCACTGCCCATTCTATTCTAGCCAGCAGTCTAAAGCAGTGTTTTTCAAACTTTTTTTTTCTCTTGATCCAGTTGAAGAAAATAGTTGATCCCCATGACCCAACATAATTTGACTAGAGTGTGGGCTCCAGGTTGGGGCTGAGGATGAGAGCTTTGGCATATAGGAGGGGGCTCTGGTTTTGTGGGGGGGAGGGGAAGGAGGAGTGTCAGGCTGGGGCAGGAGGAGTTTACCTGCAGTGGCTCCTGGGCAGCGGTGCAGTGGGGGTGCTAAGGCAGGCTTCCTGCCTCTCCCGGCACTGAAGACCATACTGCACCTCTGAAGCAGCCAGTAGCAGATTCCCAGCCACTAGGGCTGTATCTACACTGGCATGAATTTCCGGAAATGCTTAAAACAGAATAGTTTTCGTTACAAGTATTTCCGGAAAAAGAGCGTCTACATTGGCAGGCTGCTTTTCCGGAAAAGCCCTTTTTCCGGAAAAGCATCTGTGGCCTATGTAGACGCGCTTTTCCGGAAAAGAGCCCCGATTGTCATTTTCGCGATCGGGGCTTTTTTCCGGAAAAGACTACTGGGCTGTCTACACTGGGCCTTTTCCGGAACAGTGTTCCGGAATAAGGACTTATGCCCGAGCGGGAGCAGCGTAGCTTTTCCAGAGTAGCGGCTGATTTTGTACAGTAGAGCGTCGTTGCTTTTCTGGAAATTCAAGGGCCAGTGTAGACAGCTCGCAGCTTATTCCGGAAAAGCGGCTGATTTTCCGGAATAAGTGGCCCAGTGTAGACACAGCCTAGGAGTGTGGAGCCCTCTCCCAATAGGAGCCAAACTTGTTGGCTGCTTCTGCAGTGCAGTCTGCAGTGGCAGGATGGGCAGGTAGCTGCCTTGGAACCCCCTCTGGTCACCTGATCAACCTGCAGCAATGAGATCCAGTGCCTGACATTCTATGACCCAGTATTGGGTAACAACCTGTAGTCTGAAAGCCACTGGTCTAAAGAGAGTGTTCAGTGTATTGGTGCCAGCCAGCACAGCTCCTAAATGTTAAATTCACATGCACAAATTTTTAAAAAGGTTACCTATTTCCATTGTCCCTGTAGCCCTTCTGCCAGATAGCGCTGGCAGCAGCCAGGGCCGGGTTCAATATCTAGGGGTTCCTTTTCATCCATCCTGCACAGAACTGGTTTGAGCCCCCACCCCGGAGCCTGGGAAATTCCCACACCCCTGGGCGCCTGTAAGAGGCAATGCTTCCCCACTCACGAGCACAGAGTCTAAGCATAGAAAAGAAACTTTTAATGAAAGAGGGAGAGAAGTCAGATGGCATTAACTTGGGAAAACACCACAAACAGAGTTCATAACCAAACCATGAGTAAACGTCCCACTCAAGGGGATTGAGCAATGTCCTTTGCCTTTCAGACTCAAAGTCCAGCAATGTAAGTGTCCCATTCACATGCCCAACCTGTCTCCGTACCCCACTCACAGTTGTGGCCGTTGGTCAGGACAGACAAGAGCTCAGAGGTGATTTTCAGAGCTCACTTCCCACCCTTGGGGTAGGGGTTGGGATAGGAGGTGTCTCACCCACTCCAGTGGCCACTCGCCACTGCTCCTGCCAGCCACTTCTGCCCTGCTAGCCGCCTGCTGCCTCTCCTGACAGCCACCCTGCTGGCTTCCTGCTGCTGCTTCCGCAATGGGTCTGGGTCTGGCTCTGGGCCAAACCTAGTAATTTTCGCTCTTGGCCCACCACAGAGGCTGGCCAAAAGACTCCCTTCTGCAAAGCTATGTCTACACTGCGGGGTTATTGTGCAAGAACGGCTGTTATTCCGGAAAGTGTCCATACTGCCCACCCGCTCTTGCGTAAGAAGATTTACAGTACGGCGTGGTAAGACAGGGTGTCTTGTGCAAGAGCTATGCTCTTTTCTAACAGGTGTAAGCTCTCTTGTGCAGGAGCTCTTGCGCAAGAGGGCAGTGTGGATGCTCGGCAGGAATTTCTTGCGCAAGAAACCCCTATGACTAAAATAGCCATGAGAGCTTTCTTGCGCAAGAGAGCGTCCATACTGCCATGGATGCTCTTTCGCAAAAGCACAGCACGCTCATGGCAGTGTGGACATTTTCTTGAGCAAGACTTCATGCACAAGAACCCTTGCACAAGATGTCCTTGCACAAGAAGCCGCCCGTGTAGACATAGCCCTAGAATAATATATTAAAATAATAAAGAGACCTCTTATGGAGTCTGTTTTAGTTCTATCCTTAGAACAGGGAGTGGGGGAGAGAGAGAGAGGTTGAAACAGTCTTACTGCTTATGCCTATACCGCATGTAGCCTGCTGGTTCAAGCTTCTTCCTCTCCTTCCCTCCCCCTGAATTCAATGTACTTGAGTCTGGAAGGGGTAAGGCTTGTCCATCCAAGTTTCTTTACAATGACAGTGTCTCTCCTGCAAGCACTGGTGGTCATATTTTACAATTCCTACATTTAGGCTGTGTCTAGACTGGCAAGTTTTTCCGCAAAATCAGATGATTTTGCGGAAAAACTTGTCAGCTGTCTACACTGGCCGTTTGAATTTCTGCAAGAACACTGACGATCTCATGTAAGATCATCAGTGTTCTTGCGGAAATACTGTGCTGCTCCCGTTCGGGCAAAAGCCCTCTTGCACAAATCATTTGTGCAAGAGGGCCAGTGTAAACCGCACAGTACTGTTTTCCGCAAAAAAGCCCCGATCGCGAAAATGGCGATCGGGGCTTTTTTGCGGAAAACCGTGTCTAGATTGGCCACGGACGCTTTTCCGCAAAAAGTGCTTTTGCGGAAAAGCATCCTGCCAATCTAGACGTGCTTTTCCAAAAATACTTTTAACGGAAAACTTTTCTGTTAAAAGCATTTTCGGAAAATCATGCCAGTGTAGATGTAGCCTTAGGGTTAACATGATTTGTGACCCCCCCCCCCCCCTCACAGCAGCCGAATTAGTTACAATGCACAATTTCATTCTAACAATTGACCATCCATCAGGCCTATAGCACTGACTAAACTGGATTTACATAGCCACATCCTGGACTCCTTTCCCCTTTCATGACCTTAGCAAGTTAGTGAAATGGTCAGAGGTAAACAGGATGAGGTTTAATAAAGAGAAATGCAAAGTGCTCCACTTAGGAAGGAACAATCAGTTCCATACATACAAGAAGGGAAGCGACTGTCTAGGAAGGAGCATGGCGGAAAGGGATCTAGGGGTCATAGTGGACCACAAGTTGAATATGAGTCAACAGTGTGATGCTGTTGCAAAAAAAGCAAATATGATTCTAGGTTGTATCAACAGGTGTGTTGTAAGCAAAACTCGTGAAGTCATTCTGCCGCTCTACTCTGCACTAGTTAGGCCTCAGCTGGAGTACTGTGTCCAGTTCTGGGCGCCACATTTCAAGAAAGATGTGGAGAAATTGGAAAGGGTACAGAGAAGAGCGACAAGAATGATTAAAGGTTTAGAGAACATGACCTATGAAGCCAGGCTTCATGAACTGGGCTTGTTTAGTTTGGAAAAAAGAAGATTAAGGGGGGACATACTAGCGGTTTTCAAATATCTAAAAGGGTGTCACAAGGAGGAAGGAGAAAATTTGTTCCTCTTGGTTTCTGAGGACAGGACAAGGAGTAATGGGCTTAAAGTGCAGCAGGGGAGGTTTAGATTGGACATTAGGAAAAAATTCCTAACTGTCAGGGTGGTCTATATTGGAATAAATTGCCAAGGGAGGTGGTGGAATCTCCCTCTCTGGAGATATTTAAGAACAGGTTAGACAGACATCTGTCAGGGATGGTGTAGACGGAGCTTGGTCCTGCCTTGAGGGCGGGGGGCTGGACTCGATGACCTCTCGAGGTCCCTTCCAGTCCTATTATTCTATGATTCTATGATTCAGCTGGCTGATTTCTTTCCCATTCCAGCAGGAGCTGTATTTTCATATCAATAGTTGAATACCTTGTAGGGCTAAACAACTGAGTGAGCATAACCACACCCAGGACTCCTTTCCCCTCTCAGCAGGCTGCATTGGAAGCAATGGTTCAGACCCTGCTTACATCCCTAGCAATATAAACATGTGCTGACAAGGGGACGCTGGCTAGTATAGATTATGAACTTTTAGGGGCAGTGTACTATCTTACAGGTATATTGTGGCAAAGTACCTCCTTCGCCTACCTGCACCCCTACCCACTAGCAGCAGAGGGGGCCTGGAGTAAATTGGTGCCATTCCAGAACATCTTTATCTTATCAAAGGTTATCAGACACAAATATCCTTTGTTCTAGCTTTAGTTGAGGACTTGGATTTCTTTTGATGTTTATAAGTGGGCAGTGTTCCCTCTAATTTTTTCCATGTGTAGAATAAATTTTGCTGTGTGCCAAAGCATGTGCTGATGTGCACCCCACATGCTGCCAGCTGTGGGCACTCTGCTAATCAGCTGAGCAGCATTTGAATCTCTTCTGGGCGGCCGCCCAAGCACTCCTCTTAGAGGGAACATTGAAGGTGGGCCTCAGAGTTGAGCCAAGCAGCACTTTTCAACTGCACTAAAGCAATCAATTCATAACACCAAAAAAGGGAATAACTTTCCCTGCTTCCTCTCTGGGGTGATCCCTTTTGATGCTGGGTTGCGATGCCAGTCCTTCCCCAAATAGGCAGCTAGCTTAGTTGCTTCCCCTACTGGGAGGAGAGAAGCCTTCCACTCCGGAGAAGTATTTTCTCCCCAAAGCCCATGTTGCAGCTTGTCTTGCCTCCCTCCCTTCCTCTCTCTCTCTCTCTCTTACCCTCACCAGAAGAGGAAATTCAAAAGACCACAGGCAGCCCTTAATTGGACTCCTGGGTCCCTAGCTAACCTGAAGTAACCTCTTTTTCAGCTCAGAGGGAAAAGACTGTTACTACTCTAAGGCCGATATATCTGCCTTCCACCACTCTCTTATAGCTGTCTGGCCTTTGTCATAATATATCACATATACCGTGCCTAGGACCTGGTCCCCCATCAAGACTAAAAATCTAAATAAAAACAGTATTCCAGCCCATAAGCCACAGCAGCGACTACACAGTAACATGATGATATGCCTCAGCTTTGATCCTAGCCTGAAAACAGATAAACTTTTCTGACAATCCATTCCTGGTGAATTTTGATCCACATCCAGCAAAATTAATCAGAATGTGGTTAATGTAAGCACATATATGGGGCTATTTGTGTGCTTAAAGTTAAGAATGTATTTAAGTGCAGGATCAGAGCCTTTGTGCATACAAGCCCCATTAGCTGGGTTGTTGCATGTGAAACGAATTTCATCCAGAGTGAGGAGAGGAAGCCTGTGAGTTAGGCAAAGTAGAGTGACTATTCTTTCATGTCTAATTATTATGCCTGCCACCAAGTTTCCTGAATGTTGGCCTAAGGGGTCGCTGAGCTCAAGTAAATAGAACCTTCAGACCCCTAGGGATAATGGTGTTCGCCTATATCATAATCGAGTTTTTGCTACAGCTTTAAAATGGGGCTTCAAATGCTGGTGGGAGTTAATAGGATTTTACATGTGCTGTGAATTTTCTGAACCTATCTACACTGTTGTTTGACATGCAAAGTGTGATGTTGTCTTTTTATTAGCAGCACTTCATGTCTGACATATCTTCCTACTAGCACTGAGGATAGACATCTTAAAAGCAAATTGTAATCGAAATTCTGAACAGAATGAGATGAGAATTAGCTGCCTGTCTAGTGCTTTTCTATTTATCTCCAAATGTCAGCACTCTGCACGGGAAGTTTGATAGGGAGGCATCTGCTGTTCCAGACTAGAGAATTAGCAAGCATGAGAAATGGGGTTGGGAGGACTGAGAGCTAATTGAATACCATTGCTTGACAAAACTGTGGAATATGCCCATGGAAGGCCAAAAAAGTAACTAGTGTGACTACAGAAAGATTGACAGTCTTGATAATTTCCAGATAAGTCCTTTATGCAAAGTCTTATAGTATCTAATACCTGTGCTACAGCAGACAGTCCCTGCAGATAGCAAGTGCCATGTAAGAAACCAGTCATGTTGTAGCTGAATTGGATTTTGGTTATGTGATGAATGGGGAGAGGGAGGTAACAACATTTTCTGGACATTCCAGCCATTCAGTTAGCTAACGACTTTTCCTGGTAGTTAACTCTCATACAGGTTTCCAACCTGTAGTTCATAGAGCCCTGGTGGCCCGTGATGGTACTGTAGGGGGCAGGAGCAGCTCTAGGTTTTTTGCCGCCCCAAGCAAAAAATGTTTTGGCCGCCCCGGGGTTCGGCGCTGGTCAGGCGCAGGTAGTGAGGCTCTGCTCAGAACTGACCAGACCAGGGCAGGGGCACCCTCTTCCCCAAACCCACTGGCTGTCCTTCCCAGCAGCAGTATAGCGCTGTCCAGCCCCATCCTATGGACAAGCACCCCTCACTCCTGACCCACAGCTCCCACAGCCAGTCCTGTCGGGTAGAAGCCGCCTCCCCACCAGGCTTGCAGGCCTGCGCTGCAGGGTCTTTGTGTCTAGAGCTACCGCCAGGCTACAGCAGCGGTGTGCAGAGACAGCCAGGCCACCCTCGGAGCGCGCTGCGCTCAACTTGCTCTGCTCAGGCAAGGGGAAGGGAAGGGTAGGGTAGGGGAGTGGCACGGGCACTGAGGGGTGACGTGGCAAGGGGAAGGGTAGCTAGGGCAGCAGCAGAGCAGTGACACAGGAACTGGTGTGGGGGGGAGGGGAGAGGAGGGGAGAGTTGGGGCTGAGCCAGGCACAGGATGCTAGCGGGGGGCTGACATGCAGCCAGGGTAGAGCAGGGACACCCATCCCCAGAGCCGCGAGCTGAGGAGAGAGGCGGGGCACTTACCCAGCCCCAGCATGGGGATGCATAAGCCATTGGCGAGGGGGAGCGTGGGGACACCTAGCGTCCGTCCAGACGCCCAGGAGGCCATGCTGAGCAGGTCCCCATAAACCTGCTCATCCAGCCACGCCGAGCAATGGTCTCTAAGCCCTGCCCTCCGCCTCCTTTGCTGTCGTAAAGCGTGGAGGGCTTTATGGCTGGGAGCCGTGTGCCCTACGGGAAGGGGCCATCGTTGCGAACAGGTTCCTGGTTAGTGGGACCGCAGACCTCCCACCCGAGTGGAGCAAGTCAGGCACAGCATGCTCCCAGGGTGGCCCGGGTGGCTCCGCAGCGAGTAGTGGCATCTACCTCAGCCCTTTAAAATCGGCAGGGTGGGGCCGGGCATTGCCAAGGACAACTGCTTACCTGGAAATGTCATTCCTAGAAATGTGCTGCCCCAAGCACGTGCTTGATTTGCTGGTGCCTAGAGCCGGCCCCGGTAAGGGGTCTGTGGAAAGTTGGGAGTTGAGAGGCTCCATGCCAGCAGCGATAGAGCCCCTCAGCCCACTCTGCTTCCTGAGCGGGCTGAGGGATGCAGCTCAGGAGAACCAATGAAAACAGAGTATGGCTTTTGAATTAGAAGCAGGAGTCCTTCCTGTTCCTGTTGTGAGACCAGAGCAGAGCCTTGGAAAGACCTGTAAGGAGCCAGGCACAAAGAATCAAGCAAAATCCTTGCCTAGGGAAAGACTAAGTGTTGAAACTACAGATATGTGAGTAAACAAGGAATGTTTAGTCAGATACATTAAGTTATTTCCTTTATTTTGGGGTTTGTTGGATTTCTTTGTGCAGAGCACCTTGGGGTCACATTTACACTAGGAAATTATTTTGAAATAGCTACATTTGAAATAATTCCCAAAATAACTATTCTGAATTAAGCGTATTCCCCAAGAAAAGCAGTACAGATTTCAAAATAATGGGCTTGTGTAGCCAGACAGAACCTTTCCCCTCCCCCCCGCCACATCCATCTTGCTTGCCCCTGTAAGGTGCCTCAGAGCACGCAGAGCATAGAAAGCAAAAGAATCAGTATAGTCTTTGATGTCTTAACAGAAGACCCGGATATGCTGGCTCATCATGACCCTGGACAACCGCAAACATAGATAAGAGGGCCATCAAGCCAATCGTTGACCAAGAGGCTGCAGAAACTGCCCTTGGCTAGTGCCGATATTGATACAATCACAACCATCCCGGGAGAGGAATCTCCCTGGGTCTGTCTACACTACCACCGTAGTTCGAACGAGGGTGGTTAATGTAGGCAACCGGAGTTGCAAATGAAGGCTGGGATTTGAATTTCCCGGGCTTCATTTGCATATTGCCGGGTGCCGCCATTTTTAAATGTCCGCTAGTTTGGACTCCGTGCCCGCGGCTACACGCGGAACGAACTAGGTAGTTCGGATTAGGGCACGGAGTCCGAACTAGCGGACATTTAAAAATGGCGGCGCCAGGCAATATGCAAATGAAGCCCAGGAAATTCAAATCCCAGCCTTCATTTGCAACTCCGGTTGCCTACATTAACCACCCTCCTTCGAACTGGGGTGGTAGTGTAGACATACCCCCTCTGAGTAAAGAATGTCCAGTACTCGCAATTTAGTTATCTCTCTTACAAATGTAAATTACGATTGAAACTCTCTTGTAAGAACTGGAGTCGCAAAGATGAACCAGCACAATTTGGCACCTTAGATAAGAAAGAGAATATGTGACCCCCGGGTATAAAGATGGGCCCAGAAACGCACTCACTTTGAGTACCAATCTACCAACTACCTGCTGGTCAGGTTAGGTAATTGACTCCCGAGGTCCACACAGGGACGCCCAGCCTCATATTCATCTTTCCTAGCAATTGAGTGACCAATCCTGACCTGACTATGCTGGAATCGGGAGACGCAGAAGGGGGTAAAAATTGTACCTGTATGTGTCCCTTTGTCTTTGTGCATGCATAGAATTAGAGCTCTATAAGACTAAGCTGTTGTTGTGGTACCATTATTTTGGAAAGCTTTACAACCTGTGTGTGTGTTCTTTTGTTTTGTTTTGTTTGTCCCCCCCTCCTTTCTTACGCAAGAGCACGTCCACACTGCAAAAGCACATTGAAAAAGCGATGCGCTTTTGCGAAAGAGAACGTCCAGACTGCATGGATGCTCTCTCGAAAGTAAGCCCTGATTGGTATGCACAGAATGGCCATAAGACACCTGTGCTTTTTCCTCTTTCCTCTTTTTGCGCAAAAAAACCCTCTTCCCCTGTCCACACATGCCTTTTTGTGAAAGAGCTCTTTCGCAAAAAGGCGTTCTTCCTTGTAGAAAGAGGAATACCAGTTGCGCAAAACCCCCTGGTCTTTCGATTCTCAAGTGTGTTTTGTGCACAAGAGGTGTGGACGCTCCATGAGTTTTTGCGGAAAAACTGCAGTTTTTCTGCAAAAACTCTGTAGTGTAGACATTGGCTATGTCTAGACTGCAGGCTTCTTTCGAAAGATGCTCTTTCGAAAGCATCTTTCAAAAGAGCATCTTTCGAAAGATCGTGTCTAGACTGCACGCGGATCTTTCGAAAGAAAAATCCGCTTTTTCGAAAGAGAGCATCCAGCGAGTCTGGATGCTCTCTTTCAAAGACGGCCTCTTTACATTGAAGAACGCCTTCCTTCGAAAGAGGAACTTTCGAAGGAAGGCGTTCTTCCTCGTGAAACGAGGTTTACCGCCATCGAAAGAAAAGCCGCGTTCTTTCGAAATAATTTCGAAAGAACGCGGCTTGAGTCTGGACGCAGGGGAAGTTTTTTCGGGAAAAGGCTACTTTTCCCGAAAAAACCCCTGAGTCTGGACACACCCATTGTCTGTGTTTCCAGTCTTTCTCTGAAACATCATTTATCTTACTAGTATAGCTACTTGTAAGTGCTAAGAATATATTCAAATTGGTTAAAATTATATATCAACGAACTCTGACTAAAGCATATTGTCATTATTTGATAACATTCTGGCAAATATATAGGTGGTCTACCTAGACTTTAGTAAGGCATTCGATAGGGTTTTGCATGATAATCTTCTCAATAAACTAGGCAAATACAACTTAGATGGGGCTACTGTAAGGTGAGTGCATAACTTGCTGGATAAGCATTCTCAGGGGGTATTTATTAATGGTTCACAATCCTGCTGGAAAGGCATAACAAGTAGGGTTCTGCAGGGGTCTGTTTTGGGACCGGTTCTGTTCAATATCTTCATCAACAATTTAGATATTGGCATAGAGAGTATGCTTATTAAGTTTGCGGATGATACAAAGCTGGGAGGAGTTGCAACTGCTTTGGAGGATAGGGTCATAATTCAAAATGATCGGGACAAACTAGAGAAATGGTCTAAGGTAGAGAAATTGTCTGAGGTAAATAGGATAAAGTTTAATAAGCAGGGCTCGACAAATACACTTGCCCGCTCACCTGTGGCGAGTAGATTTTGCCAGCTGGCGAGCGCAGGGGCAGACCGGCCCGGTGGGCCGTTGTAACGGGCTGGCCGAAGCCCGCACTATGGGCGGTGTGGCCCCATCCAATCCGCCAGCCGGCGGAGGAGCAGAGAACTGCCAGGGAGGGGGAACCGCGGCAATTCTCAGCACCAGGCTGCCTGCGTGCAGCTGCGGCACGAGGAGGCGGAGCACCAGCAGACAACAGGACGGTGGCGTGACATGGCCCCGCAGATTTTATAGGGCTGCAGCAGCTCTGTTCCCTGCGCCACCCCGGCCCCCCCTCCACTGTTCTCTGCACCCCTCTGGCTCTGTGTTGTCCCTGCACCCTGTTTCCCCTGTGGGTCGGGAGTGAAGGGCGCTTGTCCATAGGCGCTTGGACAGGGCAGAGAAAAGGTTGCTGTGACCCAGCAGCAGTGAAAGGGGGAGTTCACTTGAAGCGCCTTTGCCTTTATGGAAAAAAAAATGAAAATGCTATTTGCTATTTATAGGGCTAAAATGCTGGGACAAAAATGAAAACAAACAAAAAAAACCATTGCAAAATGCAAATGTGCAAAAGACAACAAATGGGGGGGGGAGAAGCGGCTGGGCTGGGCTGTGGGGAGTGGAGGGGAAAAATATGGGGAAGGGGCTTGTGCTGAGGGGAGAGGATGGGAGGAGGTCAGCAGAAGAAGAAGAAGAAAGGGGAAGGCACCAAGGGACAGGTGCAGGAGAGACAAATCCCAGGGGGCCAAGTGCAGACAATGAGGAAAAGGGCAGGAGGGGAGGTGTCAGTGGGAGGGGGGAACAGGGTGATGATGGGAGAAGAGAGGGTAAGGGCACTGGGGGCTAGAGGGAGGATGGGGAGGTGCTGGGAGAAGGCTTGAAAGAAGGGGTGGGCATGAGGAAGGTGGGGATGGAGCAAGGCATGTGTGAGGGCACAGGGGTATGAGCGGAATGGGGGCAGAGGGTGCTGGGGGGGTGGGTATCAGGGAAAAAGGAGGCAGGGGCAGTGAGGGAAGGGGGAGGAACCAGGAGAGTGCAGGTGCCAGGAGATTCTGGGGGTGAAGCAGAAGGACAGACACCAGCAGGGGAGGGACCAGTATCAGAGGAGAGAGGCAGGGCAGGTGTGTAGAGGGAGGTGTTAGGAGAGGGGATGAGGAGGGGTAGCTCACTTGATCAGAGTGGGGCTACTGGAGGAGTGGGTACAGGAGGGAGAGAAGGGCTGGTGGAGGGGAGCAGGAAGGCTGAGGGCAGCGAGAAGGGCAGGAGTCAGGACAGCAGAGGAGGGTGAGGGGAAGGGGGGCAGCAGGCACCAAGGGAGCTGATGGAGCAAGAGGAGGAGACATGGCAGCAAAGGAAAAAGGTAGAAGTTTATAAGGGTATGTCTACACTACCCCGCTAGTTCGAACTAGCGGGGTAATGTATGCATACCGCACTTGCTAATGAAGCCCGGGATTTGAATTTCCCGGGCTTCATTAGCATAAGCGGGGAGCCGCCATTTTTAAATCCCCGCTGCTTCGAACCCCATGCAGCGCGGCTACACGGGGCTCGAACTAGGTAGTTCGGACTAGGTTCCTATTCCAAACTACCGTTACTCCTCGTGAAACAAGGTGTACCGGTAGTTCGGAATAGGCATCCTAGTCCGAACTACCTAGTTCGAGCCCCGTGTAGCCGCGCTGCATGGGGTTCGAAGCAGCGGGGATTTAAAAATGGCGGCTCCCCGCTTATGCTAATGAAGCCCGGGAAATTCAAATCCCGGGCTTCATTAGCAAGTGCGGTATGCATACATTACCCCGCTAGTTCGAACTAGCGGGGTAGTGTAGACATACCCTGGGATATTTATTAACAACTTGGGTGATAGTTATTAAGAACGTATTAGTAATTACTGTTCTTATTAGGAATTTATGCCATTAAAAAAACCACTTTTTGGGGGGGGGGGGGGAAGGGTGGCAAGTCCCTTTTTTGTCTGGTGAGTAGGGTTTTCCATAATTTGTCGAGCCCTGTTAATAAGGATAAATGCAAAGTGCTCCACTTAGGAAGGAACAATCAGTCTCACTCATACAGAATGAGAAGCAACTGTCTAGGAAGGAGTACTGCAGAAAGAGATCTACGGGTGATAGTGGATTACAAGCTAAATATGAGTCAACAGTGTGATGCTGTTGCAAAAAAGCAAATATGATTCTAGGATGCTTTAACAGTGAGCAAGACATGAGAAGTCATTCTTTCGTTCTATTTTGTGCTGATTAGGCTTCAGTTGGAGTATTGTGTCTAGTTCTGGGCACCACAGTTCAAGAAAGATGGAGAAATTGGAGAAGGTCCAAAGAAGAGCAACAAGAATGATTAAATGTCTAGAGAACATAACCTGTGGAAGAAGACTGAAAGAATTGGGCTTCTTTAGTTTGGAAAGGAGAAGACTGAGGCTATGTCTACACTGTAGCCTTCTTGAGGAAAAGCTTATGCAAATGAAGCTCAGCATGAAAATTCACTGTGCTTCATCTGCATAATTAATGAGCAGCTGTTTTTGCGCAAGAGGCTTGTGCAAAAAAGAGCAGGAAGGAAAAAATGAAGGAAGAAATGGCTCTTGCGCAAGAGGGGATTTTTGTGTAAAAAGGAGCCATCTATACTGCTCTTTTTTGCGCAAAAGCCTCTTGTACAAAAATGGCTGCTCATTAATTATGCAAATGAAGCATGGCGATATTCTACCCCAAGCTTCATTAGCATAAGATTTTCTGCAAGAAGGCTACAGTGTAGACATAGCCTAAGAGGGGACAAGATAGCAGTTTTCAGGTATCTAAAAGGGTGTCAAAAGGAGGAGGGAGAAAAATTGTTCTCCTTGGCCTCTGATGATAGGACAAGAAGCAATGGGCTTAAACTGCAGGAAGGGAGGTTTAAGGTAGGACATTAGGATAAACTTCCTAACTGTCAGGGTGGTTAAACACTAGAATAAGTTGCCTAGGGAAGTTGTGGAATCTCCATCTCTGGAGATATTTAAGAGCAGGTTAGATAGACATCTATCAGGGATGGTCTAGATGGTACTGGGTCCTGCTGTGAGGGCAGAGGACCGGACTCGATGACCTCTTGAGGTCCCTTCCAGTTCTAGTGTTCTACTATTCTAAGTTTATAAAATAAATTTTGACCAAATAGTATCTTTATGCATAGTAATACTATGTCAGAGGTCAGATCCTAGACTTCACTGCTAAACTTAATCTTTGAGGGAAACATTTCTAACACACCTAGATGTTAGTCTTGTAATTTTATGCACAAAAAGCAAGTTCAATTGTATGCTTTTTCCCCAGAATTTCTGAGATTGCATGTGAAACAGGGTAACTGTACAGTTAGGTACTATTAGCTATGTTCTTGCACTGTTACCTGATTTGCATGTGTAATTGCAGTAAATTACTATTTTTAGAAAGTTATTTTTGAAAAGTGTTAATCTGAGTCAAAGACAACAACCTCATTTTATTTATCATATAGGTTTGCTGAAAAGTTTCAGCTTCTTTGAAGAATATTTATCCTGTGACTTGCATGGCTGAGATGTGATTACTAATTCAGTGTCATGTCTAAGATATGCACTATATGAATGAGAATGTTTCATTTTCCCATCCAGAAGGTCTTATAAAAGTCAATAGGGATTAAGTTTAATAGTTCTGTAGAATATAATCTAAAACCTATATAGTGTAATAGGAAATGAGATTTTTCCTTTATTTTGAACCTTCCTCTGGAAGTCTATAGCAGTAGAATAATCTTTTTTCATATGATATTTGAAAAGCAATGGTCTGGGATGCTTTGGGGTAGGTGGTGGATCCCCTTTTGCCACCACTGTCAGCATAAATGGGGCAGTTGCCTGTGATGTGTCACATGTTTTGTACTTCATCATAATCACAGTTTGGTGCTTTATTGATTTTTCTATTTGTGGAGGAGTTAACCACAACTTTCCTGTGTAACCCAGAGGCTCTGAGACCACTGATTGTTGTCAGTGAGATTGAACCTGTGGCTTTATGGGCTAAAGCCATGCACCTCTGCTGCATAACTTAAAAGTTAACGGGTTCTTAGCTTAGGCTGTAGAGCAGACTTCACTCTCCCTTTCTTGATGGTCTCAGTGTCTCTGGGTTATATGTGCAGTGTCTGAATGCAGCTGAGTATAGCCCACTGCTGATGAAGAAGACAGAATCCTCGGACTGTTAGGTCCAAGAAATGGATAAGATTTAACACAGACAGAATATTTAACACAAAAATATATCATATTTAACTTTCCCTTAAATGATTAGTATTAAATCCCACTGCAACACAGGAAGTACTGTAACAAGCATCATTACTGTGTAAAATATTCCAGGTCTTGATTTAGTATCAAGTAGTAATCCTGCAAAACAAAAATAATTCTGCTCCGTGAGTAGTCCAGTGTTTAAGTTCAATACATTAATTATAAAGCTTTCTCCTTTGGAATCCTCATAATAATATATCTGCCTTGGGTAGACAGCAGTCTACTAATATTTCATTTATTGTACTTGCTCACTTGGGAGTCTCATAACTTTTTCTTATAACTCAAATTCATAAAGAGGAGCTCTTTTTTCCTTCAGACTCAGGTATCATACTCAGCAGATACACTACAAATAGCAAGTGGACGCTTGAAGCGAGAAGAGTATCAGAATTGGGTAGTATCCCTTTCAATAGTTTGAGGCATCAAGTGGATCTTATTTTGTCTTTGTTTCAGAAGGGCCCAGAAACCTGCCAGGGAAGTAGTGTGTATATGTAGCTAGGACTTGCATATTGTATTTATTTAATACACAGGGGGTTATTTGAAACCAAAAGGTACATCTATACGGCAATGTTATTTCAGAATAACTGACATTATTCTAAAACAGCATTGTCTGCATCTACACTACAAGCGGTTATTTTGACAAAATGTCAAAATAATGTAATTAAAGCTGGAGGACTTCTTACTCTGACTCCAGTAACCCTCATTTTACAAGGAGTAAGGGAAATCAGGGGAAGAATGTTCTTCCTCAGACTTCCTGCTGGGTAGACAGCGCCAAAAGCCAAAATAAACTTTCAACTTAAGCTACACAATTGATGTAGCTTATTTTGGCTTTAACCCAAGACTTGCCCCCAGTGTTCCTATGTGGTTCCTTCATGTTATATCTGTGTGAAGAGCAAATACACAATACCATTGTTACAGCACTTTGTATTTTTGCCTGCGATGGAAGAGAAATTTTCTGAAGATAGTGTGTATTATATCCCTGGTTTTACATGTCTGAGTGCAGCTTGCTATGCAAATTGGTGAGGTACACAAGAGTATGTGGGTCCTCTGCACCCAGGTGAATTATGTCAGTTCAAGCACCTCCCATAACTCCAGGGGATCCTTTAACAAGTTCAAGAGCTTCATGAGCACTTTTGCAAAAAAAGATACTCTCATGAAGAGCTCATGATTCTAACCTATTGTGTTCACTTACACAATCAGAGTCAATGAGAATAGCGTATATTTAGTACATCTGGAATACAAGTCCTTGAGGTCTATCCAGAACAGTAAATTTCCTTCTGACTTTGAGCTATGCTTCAGACTGCACATGTCATCCAGCTAATTCATTAACATCTTCTACATGTTCTGATTAAGTGGTTTTTACTTACCAGTCATCTGTTTCTGGTATGAAAACACTGACATGGCTTCTATCTTCTCCATTCAAAGGCATCTCTTTTGCTCAAGAGTGAGGTACCTTATGGAGGCAAGAATGTGGGGGAAGCTTTTGTTGTACTATGACCTTGTATGGAATCAAACCTGTAACAACCTCTAGATCTAAAATTGCGAGCCAGTCCTATCTGAGCTAAAATTCCCAGTGCCACTAACTAGGGCAGTAGAAAGCTAATCAACCTCGGTATATGGGTGTCTCTATTAAAGGGAGACAGCATGTCACATGGGGCCTGTGTAGGTCACACATAGGCGGTAGCTATTGGGCTGTACCATCACTGTGAACAGCGACCTTGCATCTACAAGGCTGTCGGTTTGTTTCTCCTCACAAACACTAATTTCTCTCATACTCAGTTCTCTTCCCCCTCCCCCCATACAATTTTTATTTCCAAGAACCCATGGGAGTCTTTTATTTATAGTGTTCCTTCAAAACCATTTTTTCAGTGTTTTTATGATCCTTAGTAACCATATCAGCTGTGCTATTTTTACCAAGCGTTGCAAAGGTCCTGCATAGCACTGAAAATTTTAACATGCCAACTGCACTACTACATAGCCTCACATTTTGATTGTGTCACTGAGCTTGAGCTCTGGCTGCCCTGTAAGCCATACGGCAGCATGTCAGGTGCTTTTCAGATTGGCAAAAAGCCTCAGACCTCTTTCCCACTTGCTAGGTCCTATATCAGGAAATGCATCCTTCATGAGCTTTGTTCTTCTCTGCTGCTAAGCAATATGTCCGAAACTTCTACAGAATCACCTCTGATCTGTCCTTTTCAGCTTCTTCCTTCTACTGTACTAGAAAACGTGATTAAAACACCAGTGCTTTGTAACCCATCATGATAAGTAAGAGAGTGACTTTCCCTTTGCAGACCCTCTGATTGCCCTGGTCTTTGCACTAAACAGCATACAGCTAATCATTCACTGTCCCCACCATCTTCTTGGGAAGTCTCCTTTTTTCTTTGGTCCCACCCCCCACACACCTGGCTCCAGTCCCAGATTCTGCTACCCCATAACCTTGGCTCCTTGTCCCCATCTAGGCTATGTCTACACCACAGAGGAAAGTCAGAAAAAGATAGGCAAATTGCAAGCCACAATTTGCTTATCTTTTTCTGCTTTTCTTCCGAAAGAGGCTTTCGAAATTTGGCATGTCTACACAGCACCAAATTTCGGAAAAACCTCCCCTTTTGGCACATTGCTTATTCCTTGTAAAATGAGATTTACAGAGATGGTGAAAGAACCTGTCTGTTTTTTAAAAAAAATCAGAAAAGCAGATGCGTTCCAAGGTCACGGCAGTGCTTTTCCGGGATACATCTGGTATCCTGGAAAAGTGCTGCAGTCTAGACATAGCCCTACTCCCTCCCATTCTACTCCATTCCATGCTGCCTCCACTCTAGCTCTTGTCCCCTTTGCATTCAAATCAGACGGCTTCCTCATCTAGTCTACTACTACTACTACACTACCATGCTGAGGGTGAGCATTGAGGGCACAGGAGAGATAATCTCTCTGCTTTTAGTTCAGATGCCTGATCCCAGACCCTGGCACACACTACACTACAGCATCCCAGAGCAGAGGTTCTAAGTAAAACTGCTCAGCCCCAGATTGCAACATGCCTCATGCAAATGAAATCTTCAGGGAATTTAACTGCTAAAATTTGAGACTAAACATGTGGAAACAGGTTTTTTTTTTTTTTAAAGTCTTACAACTTTGCCAAATTTGCCTTCCCTGTTAATGTCCACACAAAAGGTGCCAAATGTCAAAGGTGCATTGGAGCCTTTCAGAGAGCATTTGCTAGAGGTTTTTTTTTTGGGGGGGGGGGGGTGTTAAGATAAGCAATATACTGTAATGTGTTTTCCCCTAGTCTTGTTCTCTGAAACTGCAGAATTATTTTGTGAGAAATTAAAAAAAAATCAAAAACTCCACACAAATAAAACATTGCACTGAATCAGGCACTGAGCATGGAGAAATTTCCACTTCAGTGGTTAAAGTTTAGCAAAATTGTATGAAACTGAAAAGAGGGTCTTATAATGAAAAGTACAGGGCCACTACCAGCCCTTCCAATAAATAATATATATATAAAAAGTGTTAGGAGTTTGGTGCATATTTTGAATATATTTCCAGACCTTTTGGGGATTTCTCCATCACTAACATAATCAAGTACTGGGGACTTTCACATCCACAGAAGCTGATTTCCCAAGGCAGATGCTGGCATACAGACCCTGGAACTAGAATTGTCTCTGTTACAGAGATGAGATTTCAGCCAGAAATACATTGCTTCTATTCTTTATTTAAAAAAAAAAAATAGAAACTAGTTGTATATTAACCCAAATTACTGCTTCTGATTGCTAAAGTTGCTTACTTAGAAGAGAGCTTTAAATGAACTACTGGGAAGAAGTGATCAACTCTAGCAGTGTATTGGATTTATTACCTAAATTCACCATTTCCACAATGACAAATACTTTCCTGAAAGCTGTTTCTCTCATCTGAAGCTCCAGCATGCTTCTTTACCTATCAGAGCAAAATCTACTTTTCTAAATGCAGAAATTAACCAGTCTATTAGCAGATAATAAATAATACCTTGTATACCTGATAAACACTCAGGGCAAATAACCATTAAGAATGAACTAGTAAAAAGGGTATGATAAAGTGGGACTGAATCTGTATAAAGCAGGATTAATTGCATTGAATGTGAAACTGATGTCTGATGAAAATCAATCCCAGTACATTTTGTAAATTAAAAGGGTGTTTTTTAATTTTGTAGCTTTATCGAACTCAGTGTGTCAAAATTTCCATATACTCTAGCATACACCATGACTGTTATAGTCCTTCATACTAAATAAGGAAATATTTTGTGGGCACAGAAATGGAATACAAAATGTAAGTGCTCGTTTGCTTTATCTTTGCATTATAAGCTCTTCCTAAGCTTGGAAGCTTTGTTTCTTTAAAGACGAGAAAAAGGGAAGTTTTCAGACATTTTTTCCCCCAAGCTTCTATAGCTCTGAGATTACAACACAGTATGTCACTTCAATTTCAGATGAAATGCATTGATTGATAGGCAGGATTTCAGGATAAAACTGCTGCATGAATTAGGAGGGGCTAGATGTACCTTTCTCAATGTAATTATCTAGCCACCATGAGCCTAATAGGAGTATTTCAGTCTTTAACGTATTTCTCCTCACAACACTGCTGTGAAATATGGAAATTCTAAAGTCTCCATTTCACAAATGGGGAACTGAGGCACAGAGAGACTAAGGCTCTGATTACACTGCCACTTTTGTAAGTATAACTTCTGTGGCTCAGGGAAAAACCACCCTCCTGAGCGACACATGTTATGCTGATGTAAGAGCACTTCTCCTGCCAACATAGCCCCAGCTGCTTGTTTTTGTTGGTTTAATTATGTTGGTGGGAGAGTGTAGATAGGCTATAGAGATGCTTATGCCATAAGTAGTTACACTGTGGGCTTTGATAAATTATTAAGTGATGAAATACATTGTCAGAAAAGAGTGCATTTCAGGTGACATCTTTTAGTAACTGAATTCATTGTGAAAGTACCTTTATAAAGAGAAAAGATTCACAATGTATATCAGAGTCCTGAAGCCTTAAAGACCCATCTGGTGTTTCCAGCCCTGCAGGATGGATTCTACAGGACAGCACTGAATTCCTCTGGAGCTCCCAGAGGACAGGTGGTATGGGAAGTCTCTAGGAATGTCTAATCTTGTTGGCAGTGACTTTGCAGCCATACAATTCAGTGTAAACCCTTTCCTGCCAAGCACCATAAGATGGGTATTCCACCATGCAATAAGGCTGAGATTTTCAAAGGAGCCACCAGGAGTTAGGTGCCCGTATCTGGTTGAAATTCAGTGGGGTTCGGTGCGATTTTTGGGGACACGGATCTCACTGGCTTCCAATGGGTCTTGTACCCTTAAATCCCTTAGTTCCCTAGAAAGGCCCTGCCTAAATTCTAATCCACTTTTGTCAGATATTGCAATTGAAATGATTAAAATTAAAAATGAAACTAGGCAATGAACATCACTATACCAATGATCATCCTCCTCTCCTTCACTTCTCCTTGTTACTAGCGTCCTTTCAACAAAGGCCATTAAAGGCAAAGAAACTGCCCATGTTTGTACTCCTATCTGGGCTTGCTTTTTGACCTGGCACTTCCATGTAGTCAAAGTTCCGTTTAATGCAGCAAGGAAAATGGCGTAAGCTAGTGGAGAAGTCAGGCAGGAAGCTAATCTGCTGATGTGGGGGTTGGGCAGGGGATGTAGCCTTAGGTTCATAGGCACCAAAGGGATGCCTTCAAGCAATAAAGCTGTCACCATAGCACTTGGAATTAAATTATTAATAAATTATGCTCGTCAGCTTATTTTCTGATAAGGTTTACCTTGCCTGCCCTTTCAATCCCTAAGGCAATTCTCGAGTCTGAATCTTTGATTTCCTGGGAAATCATCATTTCCCCAGGAAGCATTCAGCTCCCCACAGGAGCTTGCCCCCAGAACATCCTCCTCTGCTGTAAACCATAGTGACAACCCTAGAAACTAGTGCACCAGCATACCAAATCTGCGGACCATAGTGCCTTATGGTTGCATATTCTGAAAAGGCACTTGAGAGCAATGAGACAGAGGGTGCTTCTCCAGTACACAAACCATAAAGACCATTTGTACATATGGGAAGCTCCGTGGAAATGGAATGGTACAAATTATGCAGAAAACATGACAATACCAAGTTGAAAAAATAACCAAGGTGGGAGAACACCATATCATACTATAAGCGGTTTACACTACGAGTTTCTTGGCAAAAAATATACTAACAAGGGACTCATTTGCATCAGTCACAATCTCATTTGCATATTTTCTAGGGATCCGTGTTTTTGCAAAAACCTCTTTTTCCACAAGATTGGAATACATAAGGATTTTGCAGAAAAAAGGGGGTTTTGCGCAAAAAGAAAATGGACACAGCTTGTTTTAGCGCAAAAACCTCAGCGCAAAAATGGATCTGCAGAAAATATGTAAATGAGATTGCAACTCATGCAAATGAGTCCCTCATTAGCATATTTTTTGCCGAGAAAACTCGTCGTATAGACATAGTCCTAGTGAAAAAGGTTTTGTGTTGACAGTTACACTAGCAGCAATGATAAATCAGTAGAGGCAGACTTCCCTATTGCAGATGTACAGATGACACGGTGCTTAGTTCAGAGGGTTTTGAGCTAAGCGAGGATGAGGGGAAAGAGCTGCTGAAGAAAAACATACCTGCCATATCTGATCTAACAGGGAAATAAAGGACTGAAAAGCCCATGGTATAATGCCAGAATTGACCATGCCTGACCCAGAAGCAGAGCATGTTGTTAGCATGAAAGACCAGATTAGTCCTGGCTCTGGGTATGTTAAATAAATTAAAAGACTTTGATACATATCCCTTGTGTAACTTCATAGGTGCTGATCACATTAAAGCTGTGGCAGAAACACAAAAAAGGAGAGGGGCAAAGACAGGAAAGGGCCATGAAAACATCCTCCCCTAAAATGTGCAACAAAGCTGGCCTGGCATGAGAGAAATAAGTGGACACTGAACTAGTCAAAGCGAGTACAGTGGCCCTGTATATTTAGGCATTGTTCTTTCTTCCACCAGTTTGCCTACTGAAGTTCTCACTTTGGGGGGGGGGGGGGGGAAATTTGACAAAAGTGTTCATTGAAATGATAAATATTGATGAATAAAGAGGAAAAATCATAAATGTTCTCCATTTTATTATTAATGTATACTTTCATGCTCAATTTTATAGCAGTTTCTCCCTTCAATTTTCATTCATGGTGTGCATTTGCTGAAAGGTGCCTTTAACTTCAGTAGGTGTAGAAGTCACTCAGCACTTTGCAGGAGGTGGCTGAATCATGGCAGAACCCACTAGGCATAATCCACGTGGCTATGTCTACACTACAGAGCTTTTTTCGGAAAAATCAGCTATTTTTCCAAAAAAACTTCACTTACATCCACACTGCAATTGAGGTCTTAAAAAAATTGAAAGAAAAGAGGGGTTTTTCCGACACTGGTAAACCTCTTTCTACAAGGAAGAAGCCTTTTTCCCCAAAGAGCTCTTTCAGAAAAAGGTGTGGGGACGGGGAAGAGGGAGTTTTCGAATGAAGAGGAAAAAGCACAGGTGCCCTGGTGGCCACTCCGCCCATAGTAATCACAGCTTAAATGTGAGAGAGCATCCATTCAGTATGGATGCTATCTTCCAAAAAAGCAGATCGCTTTTTCGATGCGCTTTGGCCGCGTGGATGCTCTTTCAAAGTTTTTTCAGAAGATCTCTTCTGGAAAAACTTCTGAAAGAAGCCTGCAGTCTAGATGTAGCCCCAGTATGGTTCACTGTCCCACGTAGCGGCACTTAGACCATTTACAGCCAGAGATAAGAACAAGGGAGCTCTACAGCCTAAGCTAAGTGCCAGCTGGATTTATAGCACAAGCTATAGCACAAGCATAGCAGGCATCAGAAGCTTCTACACTAAGCTCTAGAAGTCCTAGGTTCAAATCTGTGCAGTGATGGTTACATAGACACTGATGCTACATTAAATTCTGATGAACATTTTTAACCTGAAAAATGAAGCTGTTTTTAATGCTGATTTATTACAAAGCTCACTTATGCAAATGAGTTAGCAATGAAAGTGATAGATTCTTTGCATGTTTGGAAGATTAGTGTCAATGTACGATAACACATAAATAGCACAAAGTGAGTGAAAAAAGGAAATAAATGCTAAGACTGAGAATTTAGGAAATTGAAGCTTTGTGTTAGAAAAATAGACTGAAGACTCTTCTTCATAAAATACAGATGAAAGAAGGTGAAATTTTGGGACTAAAGAAAATATTTTGGAAGTCATGTCTGATCCTATGAGGTGTAGTAAAAGTCCAGTGGGGGGGGGGAGAGCCCCTTATGTCCCATTGAAACAAGTGGGACACTTGACACCTGTTAAGTCTTTGTCCAGTGTCTGTAAAAACTTGTTACCTACTTCACAGGTAATATGCTATACGGGTGAAATGCACCCTTCCAGAGAGGCCCTTTGTAATGCATGGTAACCCAGTGTAGCTCTGTGTCTCCCTCTAGGGATTAGACCGCATACAGCATTTTCATGGTCCACCGCTGACTTCAAGCAAGTGGACCTAGTCGGTCAATTTACATAGTATCAGATTAAAAAACCTTTATACATCATCATCCTTTGTGTAACTCTAGCCCTATTTTGGTCCTGATGCTACTCCCATAAAATTCAAAGGAGTTTAGTTACTAATGACTATGAAGGCAGGCGTTGTAGCTTTTGCTTCCTTTCTGTTTACCTCAGAGCTTAAGTGGAACATAGAATCTTGACCAAGCTCTCTGGATGAGGCAACTTCACCCGAAATAAATAGCTGGTATACAATGGATTAGCAAAGAAATTCAAGCAAGCTTAGTGAAAGTGACATGACCAACAAAAGCAATGTATGCCAAAGGCAAATTGGTGATGGTTCTAAAACTATCAGTACAACATGAATTTACTAGTACATTACAGTGTTGTTGTTGTTAGCAGTTCCTGAAAGAGTAGGATAAAACAGTAAATAGAATGTTAACAATTTCTTTCTGCACTACCCCTCTTAGATATGTTTCAGAAATTATTTGTTTTTTACAAACCTTGTTTTCATTACCTTTTTATTAAACAAGCCACTAAATATTTAGCTATTTTTCCTGCTTGCTTAATCCCCATGTTTTCATATAGATAAATCTTGTATAATTAGCTGTAGCCTTGGCAAATCGTAATGCCTGACGGGAATGAAATGAAGCATTGCTCTCAGCCGAGAGAAAGTTAAACAGCAGCAAAACACCAGCTTCATGCTTTGTACCATCATTTATAGAGAGTTGAAAAATTAGACCAAGTTCTGGTTATAAAAAGACGCCGTGTCTTTCTTCCTGGCTTTAGGGCCCAATCCAAATTCTATTCAAATCAATGAGAATCCTTACCTTGACTTCAATGTGCTTTGGACCAGGCTCTTTATTTGCAGCTGTTCTGGTGAGGGACTGTATCATTATGTGCATATAATGCCTCATCCAATGGGGCCCTGACCTTGGGTGGGGGTCTCTTGGCAATATTGTAACACCAGCAAAAGATTATATGAACCGTTACCGTTCCCAGTGAACATGTTTCTCTATAATAAAATATTAAAGACCAAAATTAACAAAATATTAAAGTTGCATAGCTAAGGCTCCAACAAGTAACAGTTCTCATTCCATTGCCTTGTCCATCATTAGACTTTAATGATCACCACATTAGTCAGGGGGATGAGAAGCCACGTAAGGAAGAAACAAGTGACTGGCCTAGGGAGTTGGTGGGACTAAGGGCCTAATCTTCTAACAGTTCTAGGGTGGATGTGTCCAGCAAAGCAGACAATAGCCCTGCCTGCCTTCTATCAGCAGGCTTTTGATGGAAGAAACACTGTTAATAAGACTAGTTGTCCGGCATGCTTCCTTTAGCACCTGCCAGCCTCCCTCTTTGGGGAGTGAAATAGATCATCCCTGGAGCACAGCTCTATGTCAGGAGAGAAGTAATTGCGCCCTGAATGTTTGTTGACCTTAAGATATATCTATTATGCTATACATCTAACAACTGAAATAGAAAATCCTAAATAACTGGTGACTGGAAGTATCCCTTTTCCTCTAAATAGTCCTCATGGTTCACGTTTCTTTATTTTCCATAAACTGCCTACACTATGACACTGTTTGAACAAGTGCAATTAATTATTTTAAAATAGTTATTGACTAGACAGCTTTCTTATTTAGATTTCAAAGTTTTCATAAGATAGATGTCATTAAGTTCTGGCGTCATACTTACCAGACCACTATACACAAGAGAACAACATCAGTAGTCATGCTGATTTTGTATGCTACTTCCAAACACCACTTGTAGCGTGTCTACTAGAAGGATTAAAAAACAGAATCTTATGTTCACGTCCAACAAAAACTTGGTGCAAAGGAGTATCTCTACACTATTGCTCCAAGAGAGACAGATGCATGTTGTTTGACACTAGATTAGGGAAATATCTGGATCAATGTTACCTTTCTCTGCAAGATTTTGCCACCTTCTTCCCTTGGGTTTCTGTTTGGCCCTTCCCCTTATTGGCACTTCATTGGTTTGAGGCATCTACTTGTGTGAAGGGGAACAACCCAAAAGAGAGAAAGCAGTGGAACTTGGTTTTAAGCTTTTGAGTTACTGTGCTCCAAACATATATTAAAGCACACAGCCATCAAAACAGCCCAATCAGAGTTAAGAGAAACATTTCCACTTCAGAACAGCAAAATTCCAGATTTTTAAAGTAAATTTGCCTTCTGCATCTTAACAACTATGTGAATTGACGAGGATACGTGACCCGTTTTTATATTGTTATCTAGCAAAGAGTGTACAGATGGATTTGGAGTCAAATCTTCTTGATTGCATGGTATCCCCAGGTGGAAGCATGTGTCCCCTTCTGCCCCCAAAACTTGTCATGAACATAAAGGCCTCTGCCTTCAGCCAGCTTTCTGCATCCCAGAACTCATAAGATTTGGTCCCCTTAGAAGAATTGCTATTTTGGTCTTCATATGATCCTTACTTGTGTGGAGTCCATGCTCCCATAAACATTAAAGAAGGTATGCTCTCAAGACCCCTGTGAGGTAGGGAAGTATTATTTCCTTAATAATATGGGATGTGAAAAACCAAGGCACAAAGTGATCACAGGCTTGATTTTTTTCCAAAGTGCTCAGCTCCCCAAACTCCAGTTGATATCAAAGAAGCCTCTGTTAGATCAGCCTAAATTGTCTTGCAGAAGGTCACCGAGTTTACCACAGAGGCAGGAGGTAAATCCAGTGACAGCCATTCCTTCCTCCCTCTCCTTGGTTCAATAGGCAAAATCTCCTACCAAAACCATGGTGCCACATTCTTAGGTCCTTACTCAGTATTTACTCCATACTTACCCATTCAATAACTCCTATTACGTTCAATATCAGGTTGCTTGAGGAAAAGATTGCCCAAGGACGTGGGTATGAGATGGAATATCGACAAGGTTGCATTGCTACAGGAATACGGCACCATCACAGATCAGAAAGAAGCAGCAGCCTCATCCCCATACAAGTAACACAGAAAATCTAGCAGAGAAATGTGAAATGGCTGCAAGTTGAAGCTAAACAAGTTCGGACAGCAAATCAAGTGTACCTTTCTAAAACAGTGAGTAATTAATTGTTGGAACAATTTACCAAGCACCATGGTGGAGGCTCCATCAAAAGCAGTTTTTGAATAAAAAAAATGGAAATATCTGAAATATCTGCTCTAGTAATTATGGTGGGGAAGTTCTATGGACTGTCATATAAGAAGTCAAATTAGATTATCACAAGTGGCTCCTTCTAGTCTTGGACTCTATGAAAAACAAATGCATTGAACCCTATTCCAAATGGGAGTAGTCTGGTACATGATGGTAAGAGTTTGTAGTCTCCAGTCAGAGGGTTTGTGGGACCTGTTCTCCAAATGGAAAGATCTCCCTAAGCCTGAAATCTCTTCTGAGTGCTTGTGTTTTTAGTTCCTTGCCAGCTGACAGGTGTGACAGCTGTCTCCATTCTGGGAAGGGTTAAAAGCATTCTGTGCCTTTGTTTCCACCCCTGCTGATTGAATTGAAAATGAAAAGTTTCAGAAAGATTAATTGCTTGAACAGAAAAGGGACCATACAATTCAACCAGCTGAACAGGGCTGAAGTGACAATAGTTAATTCTGTTATGTTCCATGGAATTGAGTCTCATGTCGGCCACACTTGATGCTATGGCAGGGTGTGGGGGGGAGAGAGACAATATTTTATTAACAAGGTGGCAGGCTAGTGAAATTAAAAGGATGAATAATTTTTCTAAATGCCATTTAGTCCCCTCCCCCTTTTTCTAAATCATGACTGATTAATTAATGATGAGAGATGAAGCTCATTCCTCTTTTCAAGCCCATTTTTAATGAAAACGAACAAAATCCTATTCAGCTGGTTTGATGTGACTTCTGTGGAATTTGCTTAAAGGTTTAGTGAAAACTGAATAAAGACTTCAGGACTTAGCACTGCAGTGCACTGCTATTTCACTTAATGAAGACACTAGCTACTCTGATGGGAGCACTTCTCCCATTGGTAGGTATGCCACCTCCCTCAGGCTACATCTAGACTGCAAGCTTCCTTCGGAAGAAGCTTCTCCAGAAGAGATCTTTTGGAAAAACTTTTTTGGAAAGAGAGCATCTACATAGCAAAAACCCAAGGAAAAAGCGATGTGTTTTTTTGAAAGAGAGCGTCCGCATTGATTGGATGCTATCTTGCATTTCAGTTGTGATTACTGTGGACGGAGTGGCCACTAGGGCACTTGTGCTTTTTCCTGGAGGCCTCTTCTTTCAAAAAAACACCCTGTAATCGTCTCAGGCCATGGGCGGCCTGGCTGCCTCGTTTCAACTAGTCCCACAGCCCCGTTGCAGCAGTGAACAAACAAACAAAAGTCTTTGAGCACAGCCCTGGGATCAGGGCAGGCAGACAAACAGTCAAGTAACCCAAATGGTTCCCGAGCGCAGGCCTTTCTATAGGCTGAGCCGGGGGGAGGTCTCCTTGCTGGTGGAGAGCTGATAGGCACAGTTGGTGTCTCCTTTTAGGGGGAACCTGCCACCTGAGGGAAACGAGTGGCGGGGGGGGCAGGCCCACACACTCCACTGTGTCCCAGCCCAAGGCCCTAAAAGCAGCAGCTCTGGCTGCCACCAAGTCGGCAGGACTCTTGGCACCAACATGCTGGTCTAATCAGTGGGCTAGTGGGGATCTGGACTGCAACCTGCAGCCCAGCTGAACTCCTTGTCCTCAGGCGGCACTAGGTCAGCTCCCCTGGGCTATTTCATGGTTCCCTGGCTCCATGTCTGGCTGGAAAGTTCTGTAGGGGCCAAAGGAGCTGGCAGGATGTCCATAGGTTCTGGAGGTGGCTCAGGTAGAGATCCAGGGGGTCCAGCCCACTCCTCTGGGACCAGTCTCAGTCCTGGGGGACCCAGATAGGCCTTAACAGAGGTCTCTGCAGCCTCTTGTAGTTCCAGGACTCCTGCAAGGGTTGTGGTGGCCGGGAACAGTCCCCTGGTCATGGTAGTGGCCTAGTGGCCAACCCAGTCATCCCACTGGGGTTGGTGGGGTAAGGCTCTCCGTTGCCTCTGGACCATTGACCAAACTTCCTCTCTGCTTGGCCTGCTGGGCTCCAACTAATCTGGGAGCTCCCTCTCTTATATTTCCAGCCCCGCCCTTCTGCTTCCTGTGGTGGGGCTAGGGTGCTCTGGTATCACCCACCAAGGGGTCTTTAGGGGAACTGCCTCCTTACACACCCTCTTCCATGTCCACACACACCTTTTTCCGGAAAAGCTTTACCATTGTAGGACAAACCCCCCTGTTTTCGACTTTCTGTCAAAAGAACACAATAGCAGTGTGGACATACTCTGAGAGGCAGTAGCTATATTGATGGATGAAGTCCTTACATTGACATAATGTGGTGTACACGGAGATTTAGGTCAGGTTAACAGTCTCACTCAAATCCACTTAATGGGGAAATCTCCTTTTTTCTTTGATTACACACTGTTGTCCCTAATATGTAGGTGCCCTGACATCATTTGGAAAGGACAGAGATTTAATTCACAAGTGTCACTAAAGAACAGCCATACAGGTTGGACCTCACTGGTCCTGAACAAGAGGATTTGCCAGACCAGGGAAAGTCCCTCCCCTTCTGGCTGTGCTACTCTGGGCTAGGGCTCCAGTGTACCCCTGCTGCTGCCCCAGCCCCTAAGGTCTCTTTCCAGCCTTGCTGCTGCCTGGGCCAGAGTGCCACGGCCCAGAGCTGTGCAACCAGGACAGAGCTCCATGGCCACCTGGCTCCACGACTGGAGCCATGGCTCTGCGGCCAGGGCAGAGGACAGGGATAGAGTTCCATGGCCCAAGCCAGAGCTCCCGGGCTACCACTGGGGTTGGAGATCCCCAGCTGCTGGAGTCAGATCGTGGCTGGAGCTCCGCAACACACACTGGATTGGACCAGAACTTCCTGGCTGCTGCTGGGATCAGAGCTCCCTAGCGGGACTGGAGGTCCACGGTCATGGCCACGCTAGAATTCCCTGGATGCTGGGACCAGAGAGCTCCACTGGGGTCTGATCTCCCTCCCATACCACCTGTCCACCACCTCTCCCACACACACTATGCTCCCGACTGAGTCACCAGTGCCCTTTATGGTGCTCCTGCCCTGCCGCCAGACCTCCCTCTTCCTGGGCTCAGTGGTCCAGGAACATCCGGACCAGGAAGTCCCAGTTAAAGGAGGTACAATCCAGTAATGTCCATGGCCAGCAAACTAGGAGTTCAAGAATGCATACAACCCTTTTGTGGGTGGGTGCCAGGCCCCTGAAGCTTTTCAGGGGGTGTTCAACCCCACGTGTGTACTAGTTTGGGCAAAGGGGGGTATGCTGTGCCTCCCATTCCAGCTATATCCGTAACTTGTCCCAAGCCATAGGATCTGCAGCTTCAGTCACTAACAATGTCCTCCTTCCACAGGGCAGTTAAGCCTAGCAGCTAGGGTCAATAACAATGCCCTCCTTGCATAGGACAGTGTGGCCCAATGCCCCAAGTCAACAACAGTGTCTTCTTCCTGGAGTGTAGTATGGCCTAGCAGCCAAAGTCACTAGCAACACCCTCTTTACGAAGGACAGTGAGGCCAAGTGGCCATAGTCAATAACAATGCCATCCTTCCATAGATCAGTTTGGTGCAATGCCCAGAGTCAAGAGCCCTGCCCTCTTCACACAGGGCAGTGTGGCCTAGCAGCCAAAGTCCATAACAACACTCCCTTCCCACAGGGCAGCGTGGCCTAGCAGCCAGAGTCATTAGCAATGCCTTTTTTCCACAGGCCAGAGGATCCTAGCAGCCACAGTCACAGAGTCAATAACCACAACCCTTCTTTGCAGGGCAGTCCTGCCTACAGGCCAGAGTCAACAGCACCCTCCTTCCATAGGTCCAACAGCCAACAGCCAAAGTCCAAAACAATGCCTTTCTCCTGAAGGGCAGTGTGGACTAACAGCCAGACTCAATAGCAACAGGGTGTAGATCTCCATATGGGGTTGATAGGGAGGGAGTAGAGGGACCCAAGCCCCAGCCCAGGGCTCTGTCAGCAGTGGAGTGGACCAGCACTAGCTTGACAGGGAATCCCACTGAAACACACCAGTCTTCCAGAGTACAACTCCCCACCCTGGGCCACTTCCTACCAGTCTCTCCAGTGCAGTCCTCCTTGGCTCTTCCCTCTGGACTGGGAGCTCTCCTGCTGTTCTCTGCTGACTGGCCTCCTCATCTTGGTCTGTCTGCAGTTCCTCCTCAGCATCTATAGCAACACAGCCCCAACTGAGTGGCTCCACAGGCCTTTATATCTGGCCTCCAGCTGGAGCATGCCCAGCAGGGCTGTAGGGGTGGGGCCTTCTCAGCCATTTACCAGATTTAACCCTCGCAGATCCAGTACAGGATTGGCCCACCCTCTCACACATCCCAAGAATTCCTCAGCCTTATAATTCCTCCCCGCAATTTTTGAATGCCTGGTGGTAGTGCAAAGAGCATTGCAGCCCCAGTGGCTAAGCTCACTCTCAGGAAATATTATTTCAGCAGGAATGCTGCATAGCTTGAATGAGCCCTTATCATTGGTGCAGCAGGTAGCCCTGGGAGGGTGCCTACCAAGCTGGCATCAGGAGTATCTGTGAGACACTCTGTCTGGATGGCCAGTGCTTGTATTGGGTGAGGAAGGAGTTTATTTTCCAAGAGCAGGCAGTGGTTTTTCTATATATGTTAGAGTTGCTGTGTGAGAAACCAACACCAAACCAATGTAAAACCAGGATACACCAAGATTTAAGTCCTACCAAGCCTGGGAGCTGATTGAATCCTGTTTGTCCAATAATGTATGAAAAGAATCATCCAGTACTCTAGACATTGAATAATTTCCTTTGCATGAATAAACCAGAGCTTGCTCCTCACCCCTGAAGCCCCCGATGGGAATGAGCTCACTCCCACAAAGTAGGGTGTGGTCAAGACCCACCGCCTTGTTCTCCACAGTTTTGTTGTGTGCATATAGAAAACCTGAACAGTCTGTTCCTTTGCTCTTTACCTGTTGATGATTCCATTCTCAGGTAGCTCTGATTAATCATTTCTATTGACTTGAACCACTCTTTCAGTCCCATTACTATGACTCCCTTGAATCCTTTGCTTTTTCAAGGTTTCTAGATGGCGGGATGTTTAATAGCTTTTTGGTTGGGAACTAAGGATTCAGTTGTGAAATGGAAACTTGCAAAAACAATAGTGAGAACCAAATGTGGAATTTCCTTATATGGAGCTTTTAAGGCATGAATTGTGCAGTTCTACATTCATGTATTTCAACAGGAAACGCTGCATATGAGGCTCAGGAAAATATCCTGCATTTTCCCTTAGCATCTTGATTTCTAGCTTATTATTCTGCCACCATTTTTTAAATGAAGTCTTTCAATCTGGAAACAGCAGCAAGAAGAAAGGGCTGCTAAATCTTTAAAATGTAACTGAGCAAAAAATGAATCCATTCCAACAATAATTGGTTTCTGTACATAGAGATAAGCTGCCAAAATAACAAGGCTGGCATTCGAAAAGCTGGCTTGCCTCCTGCAAGAAATTGTGGGCCAACTCCTCAACTGGTGTAAATCAGGGTATGTCTACACTACAAAGTTAATTCGAACTAACAGACGTTAGTTCGAATTAACTTTGATAGGCGCTACACACGCGAACCGCTAGTTCGAACTTAATGGTCAGGTATATTTGTGTGATTTCACTGCATATAGATTTAACTGTCACACTTGTTTCATATTACTGAAAACATAGATCTGGTTTGTGCCCGGAGATAAAGTCTCAGTTGGTTTCCAAAATAAAAGGAAAGTAGGCCTAATGGCTGGTTCCAAGAGTATTTCAAAAGCAGGACCTTTCAGGGGAAGTCATTGTATTTCGATATTCATTTGGTTGCTCTCAAATGGGTATGTAAATTCCCGAGGATCCTAATTTGTGAAAATTATTCCATAATGCCATGAAATTTGCTTGCTCATGACCTGGCATGATGTATAATCTGAATGTCTCACTCTTTGTGTAGCCATTTCTGCAATACCAGATGTCTGAAGAATAGCCTGGCACCACTTCCATGGTCATTAGAGACTGAATAACTCCAAGTTAATTATAAAAGTAAAATAAAATGAAATAATATAAAGCATGTACAATGTAAAGATTAGGGAGAAAGGAGACTATAGTTCTGGCAAAAGCTAGACTTTTGTTTTACATCATTTTGTTAGCACCTGCTGATAATGGATGAAAACAATAGAGTGATGTTCAGACCAGAAATTGAAAGACAATTTGTGTTTTGCTCACCCACTTAAACTTCTCTGATAATAATTACCAAATATATTATTTGCAGGACACATGGAAAACTATTTACCTGCACTTATTGGTATGGATGCTAAGAGACTCTTAGGCTATGTCTACACAGCAACGTTACCCTGTTACTATGTCTACACTGACATTCTGAAATAACATAGTCTGCATCTACACACAAGCAGTTGTTTCAACATAATGTCGAAATAATGTTGAGTTGGAGGACTGCTTACTTCAACTCCTGTAACCCACATTGTTTGAGGAGTAAGGGAAGTCAGAGGAAGAGTGCTCTAGCTCAAAATAACTGCTGTATAGACAGCACCAAAAGTCAAAATAAGCTACTTTGACTTAAGCTACACAATTAGCATAGCTCAAGTTGCATAGCATATTTCAAGTTTAGCTCTGCTGTGTAGATGTGCCCTTGGAGAACAATACATGAACAGTCTTGGAAAGAACATGAATCTATCTGCTGATTTATGGAAGGAGGTATCATAGATACATTATAAGTGAAATCCTGGTCCTGCTGAAGTCAAAGTGTCTATTTCTCTTCTGGTGCTACATTCAAAAAACCGTTACATACTTCAGTTGTTCTACCTCTGATTTACATTGGTGTGACTGAGAGGAGAATCATGTCCAGTGTGTTCTAAACTTTGTGACTAGAAAAGACATGAAGTGGAAGAAGGCATAGAAAACACAGCGCATGAACTATTCTCTAGATTTATTATGGGCCGCGAGTATAAGAGGCCAGGAAAGGCAATGTCTTTCCTGGGTCTTCATGGCTACTGATATAGGAAACTAGCCACACCCAACTGGCCAAATAGCCACAGGTGGCTAGTGTCTAGCGTGTTGGACGCCACAGCCCTAATCTTACCGTTCCTAAAGGCTCCCACAGTAGGCTATTGCAGCTTGCAGACTGGTGACTCTTCCCTGAAAGTGGATCTGTTAACTTTAAAGTGAAAAACCTTCTAGCTTGCCAGATCCATTAGCATAACATTGAACCTGTGAAAGAGCCATTAAGTGGTAATGAAACCATTTAACAGACATGTGCCAACCCTGAATTTACTGCAAAAACAGTTGTGCATTGGAATGTCTATTTAAAATTTGCTTAAACTATTTAATTAGTTTATTGCTGAACATTATAAAATTACACCTCTAAAAAAATCACACCTTGCATTGATTTTTAGATGCACAATCTATTCAGCTTTAGCCTTAAATGTTTGACTCTTCAGACATATAGGTTTTTAAATCAATTCTTTAAAACACCACCCCCATCTAAAATACACATTTTAATTTGAATTACTATAGTACAAAAATTGCTTCCAAAGTCCTCCTGTCCTTTTTATCCATCCCTTCTCTCCTTGTCCCCCCCTACGCCTCCTCCCGATTCCCTATGGGAAAAAGCTCTTCAAGGGACACTATTCCCTTTCTTCCAGCTAGCTGGATATGTGAATTTCCCTTTACATCTCACTACATGATGAACTAGTTTTAAGAGAACTCTCCCCCAAAGCCACTACCTTACTAAGATATAAAATCTGTTATGCCTAAAATCTTTGGAATAATATTTTAATATAAACTTATAGTGAAATTTCATAAACATGTCTTATGAAAATCATACAAAATAAATTAATGTTTACTTTTTCTAAAAGAAATGAACTTTTTTATGATGACTCTGAACCACTCTGACTTAATTTAAAATAATGGCATTGTTTCAGTGAGTTTAAATATGTAGTAATCTGGAATTATTAATTTATGAAGATTTAAGAGTCTATTTAAAATGTAAAATTAGCTTAGAAATACTGATGAAGAAAATGTAAATCTGAGAAGGGCTGCATCGTATACTCCAATAAATTTAATGTTCTATTTAATATTTCAGGACAACTGACTTGCCCTTACTACAAAGCTTTTGCAAATAAATCTGTGATAAACTTCAGGGTATAAAAAAACCCGTGATTGACATTTTTTATTCCCAAATTTAGTGCTTTTAATTAGGTACCTTCTGCAATACCAGTCTTCACAATTTTAGAAGAGGTTTTTTTCCCCAAAAATGTTATTTATGTTTGGATTTAGGGATTTGGCTGGAAGGAGTGAGCAGAGATGGGGAGGGTCATGCCAGTCATGCGAGTCATCCCACCAAGTCTCTGTTATCCCAATTAAATCATATTTCTTGGTCTGGGTCAGGGCCTCCAGTTCTTCCTGTTTGTGCCCAGGCTTCTCGCATCAGTGTACAAACACTTCAGGTAACCAGTTGATCGTCCTATCTTCTCCATTCGAAACATGGGTCCTTCTTTCTTGCCCCTTCCTCTCTGCATTTCCTCCCGATATCAGACTTTCCCACTCCCCTCAGGGTTTTGGTCACCATCCCCCGACGAACCTAGTTTAAAGCCCTCCTCACTAGGTTTGCAAGCCTGCCTGCGAAGATGCTCCTTCCTCTCTTCGTTAGGTGGATCCCATCTCTTCCTAACAATCCTTGTGCCCGGAACAGAGTCCCATGGTCGAAGAAACCAAAGCCCTCTCTGCGATACCATCTGCGCAACCACGCATTTACGTCCTCAATTCGATGATCCCTGCCCAGTCCTTTCCCTTCAACAGGGAGGATGGAGGAGAATACCACTTGCACTCCAAATTCTTGGATCCTTCTTCCTAGCGCTACATAATCCGCAGTAACACGCTCAAGATCATTCTTTGCCGTATCATTAGTTCCCACGTGGAGAAGCAGGAAGGGGTAGCGATCCGAAGGTTTGATCAGCTTGGTAAGCCTCTCAGTGACATCCTGAATGCGAGCTTCCGGTAAGCAGCACACCTCTCGAGATTCCAGGTCTGGATGGCAGAGGGATGGCTCAGTCCCTCTTAGGAGGGAGTCCCCGACCACCACCACCCGTCGTTTCCTTTTGGGGGTGGTGGCCGTGGAACCCCCATCTGTAGGACTACGCATCCCATGCCTTCCAGTAGATGGTGTTCCCTTCTGGTTTCTTCCTTGTGAGGTCCCTTCCAGAGCTTCCAGCACTGCAGAGCCTGTGGAGAGAGCTTGAAAGCGATTGCTTACCTCTATAGCATCGGGGGATTCCCGTGCTGGCCTTTTTCCCCTTCTAGAAGTTACATGCTGCCAGTTCTCTTCTTGGTCACGTACTGCCTTCTCTGGCTCTTCTGCCTGCCGTGCTTGAAGGATTAAATGCTGCCTTCTATCGAGGAAGTCTTCATCCTCTCTGATCAAGCGTAGGGTCGACACTTGGGCATTCAATCCTCTAATTTTTTCTTCCAAAATGTTGACCAGCTTGCACTTGGTGCAGATGAAATCCGTTCTTTCTTCCGGGAGGAAGACAAACATGGCACACGCTGTGCAGGTAACAACAGCAGACCCATCACCAACCATCGCTGCTGTCCTGGAAAAGGGATTTAAAAAGAAAGGCAAGAGAACCTCCCACCCTTCCCTCTCCCCTTCCAAACTCCTTCTCAAAACTCCCTGTTAGCACTCACCTGTTCGCAAGCTCCTTGGTGCACTCACCTGTTCGCAAACTCCTTTGGTGTCAATTTAATTTTGCGTTGAAGTCAGCCAAGCCACAGATGATGTTTATGGATACAATAGTGCCACAACAAGCAGTACTTCCAACCCCAAAATCATCAGGCAGGCCCCCACAAAAAAACAGAAAAAAAATCACAAAGTCTTGGGTTCCTTTTTAATTTGCCTTCTAGCTTTCAGGGGTCCTGGTTTTTCAGCTCATCTCTACAGCCATGAAGGCTAAATTTGGTGTGTGAGGGATTTTTGCAAATGAAAGCTAAAATTTTCAGGTAATTGCCTGCCTTTCGTGGAGTTTGGGCTTTAAGAAAAGCACAAAATATTGCAATTTCTGTGATAAAATCATGAAAGTTGTCAATAGTAGGTGGTTGGGTGCCCGATTTATATTTCCTCATGTGAACGGGGCAGATCTAGAGCTGGTAAGATCTGTTAAAATACTAGTCCTTCCTAAGCAGCTTCTGGGAATAGAAAAGCACCTATCAAAGATGGTCAAGAATCTATTAGGTCCATACCCTAGCCCTGATTTACACTAGGGAGTTATTTTGAAATAACTCCCCTTATTTCAAAATAACAAACAGAGGATCCACACTAACCAAGCCATTATTTCGAAAAAAGGGGCTGGTTATTTTAACATAACTCCTGCTTTCCACGAGGAATAATGCTTATTTCAAAATAGTTATTTCAAAATAGCAGTAGTGCAGATGCTCCACTGCTGCTATTTCGAAATAACTACTCCCCAGAGTCATTCAATGTAATTACTCCCCAGTGCTTCCTGGGACTGTCAGTTGAGGTAGTGCGTCCTCATGAAGGGAGCCTATCTTGGACTAATTGCAAGGCTTCCCTATAGTGTGGACATGCTATTTCAAAATAGTTATTTCAGGAGTTATTATTTCGAAATAAGGGCACATCTACACAGCAGGGCTAAACTCGAAATAAGCTTAAGTCAAAATAGCTTATTTCGATTTTTGGCGCTGTCTACACAGCAGTTATTTCAAGATAGAACACTCTTCCCCCAACTTCTCTTATTCCTCATACAATGAGGGTTATAGAAGTCAGAGTAAGCCGTTCTCCAGTTTGATATTATGTCAAAATAACTGCTTGTGTATAGACATGGACTATGTTATTTCAGAATAACTCCAGTTATTCCAAAATAACGCTGCTGTGTAAACATAGCCTAAGTTATTGCAAAACAATTTCCTAGTGTAGACATGCCCTTATAAAGAATTTGCCCCCTTTCATTACATCTGTCACCTGAGCAGGTGTTAATTCATGGATTGACCATTGTTGTTTGTTCTTTTCTGGGATGATAGCAAAGTAAATTCAAAGATTTGGACCTAGAAGCTGCAGCTAAGAAACCAGTCTCCAGAAATGAACAGTGACTGCATTTATCCACTGCAATCCCTAACCCTGAATTACTTTCTCTGCACCTGAGTTCCATTCCAAACATACTGCTAAATCTGGCTGAGTATTGGTTGCTTCTCAAGACAGCAAAGATGGGCTTGCCAGAAAATATATGCTTTCTCTGTTCTAAACGGCCACTTGAATTTGTTGGCTTTGCTATGGAAATGGACAAAAACACTCTCCTTCACTAATTCTACCAAACCCAGCTCAGTTTAACAGTTATAAACGTTCTTGTTGTGCAATCCAGGAAGGGACTTAGTCTTTCAAGGCGTGCCCTGCTGTAGATCTCTATTGTAATTTCTCTCCCTCTCTTGTTCCTGTTCTCTTTGTTTGCCACCTTACAAATACATCACAGAAGCCTGTTCTATGCAAAGCAGTGTACACATCTTCTGTGTAACAGTCTGCTCACCTGATGTGGTGTCAGGTACTTGGGAACATATGGCGATAGGGTTTATACTAAGGCGTGAAAGACCAGGTAGAGCAAACATGATTAAAGGGAGCCCCTTTGATGTGTTTGTATCATAGCAGAGTTTCTGGAAGTGGGAAACTGGATGCAGATTGGGATAAACCAAATTTTGCTAAACTGATGTGGAATCCTGTATAATTTATATAATCATAATTTAGGAGAATGAGGCCAAAAGCCTGTAGCCCTTATTCTATCTCTGCCTTTCAGGCATAGCAATTAATGGGGTGGGATGGCAGGCACACTGAGTTAATGCTTCCTTTCCTTGCAGATTCCCCAAATCCTCTTAAGGGAAACATGCAAAGTAAAGGAAGAGCCTGATTCAATCCCATTTTAAGCACATGAAAATCTTTCCATGGATATTAGTGGATGGTGAATCTGGCCCTAAGTATATTTTATTTAAAGGCAATAAAATCAATTTAAAAATTATTTTATTCTAAAATCAGATACTTTATTAAAACAGTATTTAACTATGACACCAGCAATAAGGTTAGAGGTTAGGAATTTATTTTGAAATAGCGTTTAAATAGGGGATGGTTTTTGTGAAGGAGACGGGAATTCTCTCAATGATGCAGGCTCACAGGAAAGAGATCAAGTGAAGCAGGGTTCAATCACTGGAAAGTTTCAGGATGGTTATGTTAGAAGAATGAATGGGTGATGGGTAATTGTCTTGTATTGTCTCTTGCATTAGCATGCTGAAATACTGAGGTCACGTAAGTGAAA
Organism: Pelodiscus sinensis; assembly: GCF_049634645.1. Classification (NCBI taxonomy): domain Eukaryota; kingdom Metazoa; phylum Chordata; order Testudines; family Trionychidae; genus Pelodiscus; species Pelodiscus sinensis. The sequence continues at coordinate 22,399,902 of NC_134727.1, forward strand.
GTTTCCCAGGGGTGGTTTTAATAAGGCACCCATTGTCCGCCTTAAGTTTCCATTTTGTGAAGATAAGCATGTTTGTTGGGTGTAGACTGCCTTCTTTGTTTGACTGCCTCCCTCTGGCAAATATATACCATACATCTCTAGCACAGTACCTTCACATGCAGAAGACAGTTAATAATGACTTTGTGAGGTAACACTTGTAAGGGCATTTTAGCATGTCAATATTTTCTTTAGACTTCTCTTCACTAGAGCAACAGCTATGCTGAGTTTGAATGAGCTATGCAAATTTAGTTTACACGAGAGAATAACTTCTACTCCAGGCAAAAAGAAAAGTAGATCAACTTCAATTCTACAAACTTTTAAAACCGTTTTTAGACCAGTTATGACTCACCTGTTTTGTGGAATCCCAGGCTATGATTTTGGTCGAGAGCAATGTTCCCTCTAAGTGCAGCGGCACAGCTTCACACGCGATTAATCAAACCCACCCAGTCACAGGCTCAAGGCTCCATGCGTGAAGCTGAATGACTGGGCAGGGCTGATTAATCACCTGGGAAGCTGTGCTGCCCTGTATCTTAGAGGGAACACCGGTTGACAGGTTTGACAATACTGATTGCTTGATTAGATGTTGTTAGATCTTTGCTATTTGTATGTATCAGATTCTGTTAAAAAGATAGAAAGATGTAAGGGAAGGGGAGGGAAGGGGAGTTTACCTGCCTGAAACCACATGAAGCACAGTACTTCAGCATAACAGCTTTTAAACCAAGCCACCGTTAATTTTAGAGTGGCTGATCCATAATGTAATGAGATCTGTCAAGCACAAGTCATCTCATTGTAACTGAAATATGAATAGACATTCCCCTATAATAGCAATATCTATCTGCTGCCTTCCAGATAATGCGAAAGAGAAGAGGTGACAGGAACGTCCCGTTTCATAGTGAGCAGTGGTCACATTTCATTTTAATATGATTAAGGTCTATTTGGCACTTTAATCAGTGAGATATCTCCTATGCCAAGAGTGTTTATCACTGGACAGGAAACTGCAAGATGATTTTTTCCCCTTCTCCTTCTCCTTTGGATCAGAATGGTCAAAGGGTTTTGGAAGCAGGGGTGTATGCGTGTGCTGAAGTTGGTGTGTGCGGGTGGTGGTAAAGTATTGTTTGGAATATTTCCAGTTCTACTCACCATTTCACCATTTAATGCTGTGAGAAGGAAATGTTGGCATACAGAATGATTAAGAAAAGAGAACTGGGGAAGTCATTGTGCTTCTTCTAGAAAAGTCATCCTTTTTTTAACCCTGGCCCCAAACCTGTTGGTCTCTTCCTCCACCTGTATTTTCAGCTCTATGCATCCAGTCTGTCCAAAATGTTGCTTCATCACCCACATTTTACCCAGAAATCAAATCACTTCACTGGATTCCTCTTTTATCCACTTGACTACCTACCTGTCTATCTATCCATCTGCCTATCTATCCATCTGCTTTCCATCTATTTGATCAACTGGTAAAGGGGGGAAGGAATAGAAAAGGAGGACGTCTGTGTGGTGGAGAGGAAGGAGTTTTGCATTTACACGCATGCCTGTGCATCCTCACACTGGCATTCATATTTTCTCTTACCTTTATACTTTTCCCCACTGAAATATGCAGTGTGGGTGAAAATAGAATGAGGGGAGTTATTTTCTTTTTTAAAGCATCCTAATGCTGCTCTGTAAATAAAAGAAAAATTTTAAATGATAATTAATAGAGAAATAGAAGATGGTTTGGAAGGAATAAAAGCTGACCCAGAGCTGCACCCCTAAACTGGAACTAAGCATCTCCAAATCTTCTGAGAAGTAATCTATTCCCTGATGGCCCTGAACAAGATCCCCTATTTGTGTTGACATCCCCTTGCTGGAAGTTTAGGTTTTCAGCACATTTTGAAGTCTCCATGTTTCCTGGGCTGGCTGGTGTGTACCACCTTGTAAAATCTTAAAAATCTGCTGAGTTTGGAGGCACCTCCCTGCAACATCTTGCTTCTAGCTTCTATTGTTGACAGGCTATGTGTAGACTGCAGGCTTCTTTCAAAAGAAGCTTTTCTGGAAGAGCTCTTCTGAAAAAATGTCTTCTGAAAGAAACCGCTCACACTGCCAAAGCACATCGAAAAAGCGATTTGCTTTTTCAAAAGATAGCATCCACACAGAATGCACTGCCAAAGCACATCGAAAAACCGATTTGCTTTTTCAAAAGATAGCATCCACACAGAATGGATGCTATCTCGCATGTAAACTGTGATTACTATGGGTGGAACGGTCACCAGGGCATCTGTGCTTTTTTCCTTTTTCCTCTTCTTGCGAAAGAACTCCCTCTTCCCCGTCCATACATCCCTTTTTGCGAAAGAGCTCTTTTGCAAAAAGGCTTCTTCCTCATAGAAAAAGGTTTACCAATGTCAGAAAAAAACCCTCTGTTCTTTCAATTTCCTTTTGAAAGAACACAATTAGTGTGGACGTAATTGAAGGGTTGTTTTTTTTTTGGAAAAACAGCTGTTTTTCAAAAAAAACCTCTGTACTGTAGACATACCCTCAGAGATGCCTCTGAACAAGTTTAGAGCAAGACACTTATCTGCTTACCAGGTGCAGCTCAAGCTTTGAAGATGTAGCTCACTGATAGATCAGGTCTGACAGAATTGAAGTCTTTTCCATGATAACTCTTCATGCTTGGTGTGGCTGGTATACTGTACGAATGGGAGGGAAATAGAACTGGATAGTTTCCATTTATTTTTCCCCACAACTCAAGTATCTTTTGAATCTAATACCAGAAAGGCTTTGGATTATAGATGTGTTCATTTAGAAGTATTTCTATGCCTTTCAACTAGGTGCTAGCTGAAATCTCTGAGAAACAAATCTTTTTTATTTTTTGCATAGAATATAATCAAGATTTTTACGAAACAACTAAATTGTTTAATGCTGTTAGAAGTGGTGGCCCCTCAAGTGAGACTGTGTCAGCCAAGTTCCATTAGTCATTAAAATATGATGTACCTGAAATGGTGCAGTCCAACCTGGAAATTATTTCCAGATTGGAAATAAAATGAACATTTTTACCATTTACCAAAGGCCCTGGTGGGTTCTCAATCACTGACAATCTTTAAATCAAGACTGGATTTTTTTTTCTGGAAAGATTGCTCTATGCATAGTTCAGGAGGAAATTTGCTCCAGATTAAGTGTAATAATAATTAATAATAATAAATAACTGATTTACCTCTAAGATAGAGGATCAGGATTGTTTCATTATTGGCACATAAAGAGGACTGCTTGACTTAACAGATAAAATCAAATTTTACCTATTAGAGATTCAGAACTGGGGTTATTCACTGATGGTATGTCTACACTGCAAAGTTAATTTGAAGTAACAGCTTTTATTTTGAATTAACTTCAATTTAATTCGAAGTAGCGGAGCGCTCATTTCGAATTTGGTAAACCTCATGCTACGAGTAATGCCACATTCAAAATAGCTATTTCAAATTAAGTGCTGTGTAGACACTTAATTTGAAATAGGGGGCCTCCAGCCCTTCCCAGGGAGCCCTGATGGCCACTCTGGGCACAAACAGGAAAACTCGTCTGCTCCCCCCCACCCAGCCCCGGAACCCTTAAAGGGGCAGACTCTGGCCACAATGCCTGTGCCAGTTGCAAGCCTGCCAGCACACAGCCAGCAGACCGTGCACCTGGCACAACATGAACCAGCAACCCACTGCCACCCAGCCCTCCACCACTCCCCAGGACAAGCCTGGCAGATCCCAGGAGCCTGCCAGGAGCTGCAAAAGGCGGGCGCCCACCTGGTCTACTGCAGAGATCGTGGACCTCATTGAGGTTTGGGGGGAGGCCTCCAATGCCCACGATCCCCGCACTAGGTGCAGGAATGCAGCCATCTACAGCCGCATCATTGCCAGCTTGGCCACCAGAGGCCACATGCGCAGCCAGGAGCAGGTGCAGACAAAAATCAAGGAGCTGCGGCAGGCCTATGCCAGGGGCTCCCAACCAGGGGCTAACCCAGACACCTGCTCACATTACAAGGCTCTGAACTGCATCCTGGGGGGTCAGACGGTCCATGCCCCCTGATGGTCATTGACCCTGGGGCAGATGGAAGAGGGAAGAGGAGGAGGACGACAGCCAGGAGATTCAGGAGCCTGCAGGGAGCGTGCCCTGCACCCAGGACCCCCGAGCCATACCAGAGAGCCAGACAGAAGTCTCATCCGAGGCTGCGGAGGCCTCCACATGTGAGTGTCATCACGGTCCCCTTATGCGGGGCAGGGGGCGAGGAGGAGCCCAGGGACCATGCGCATGGGCTTGCCGACCACACAGCAGGCAGCAACCTGTGCATCTGCTGTCCCAGCCGGGACATGTGGCCCCAGCTGGGTGCCAAGCAGGGGCCCTGGCCTGTTCCCCACACATGTCTACATGTGAAGGCACATGACAGGCACCTGACGGCAGGGTGAGACACTGCAAACAGCCATCTCTCCAGATGCCCCCTCTACACAGAGGCAGGGCACATCTCCCCCCCCCACACATACACCACACTATAGGCAGCCTGGGCTGGGGTGCAGTCCTGGGCCAGCTCACACTCCCGGGGATAGCAGGACGTGATGGTGCGGAGACCTGCCGTCCTCGCCTTGCAGAGGGGGGATGGGTTTCATCCACTGTGTCCCCAGGGAAAACAGACCACGTCTCTTGTTTCACCACAGCCACAGCACCTGCAAGCACCTGCACCACAGCCACAGCACCACCCCGCCTGGAACATCCACCCACATCCGGGCCAGCAGGCGCACCCGGAACCAGGAGGGGTACCAGCTGTTACTGAGAAGGCAGGTCCATAGCCAGGAGCACTGAGTTCAAGAAGACCTGCAGCTGTGGTGGGAGAGCTTGCAGGAGCTGCGGGAGCAGGGCCGTGCCCTCCGCGAGCACCTGCAGACCCTGGTGCCATGATTGCTGCCTCCTGCTGCTCCAGCCCCTGCGGCTGCCCCAGCTATCGCTCCTCCTCCCATCCCTACTCCCCCTCCCGTTTCTTCCACCCCCCATCCCTCCTGCCCCACCCTCCAACCCCTCCTCCCCCCGGGGACGCCGAGGCCCCCACACCCGCAGTGCTGGGAAACAGGAGGGCCAGCAAGACCCCCAACCCTGAGCTTCCCCTCCTCCTTCCTCTCCTTGCTTCCCCCTTCCAGCTCCCTCCTCCCAGGTTTCCCCACTCCCCTCTCCCACCCTCATTCTCTACCCCCCACCCCAGTTATGTTAAATAAAGATAGTTTTTTGTGGCAACAAAGGTGTTTTTATTTTACATCAGGAAGAAGGGCTAGGGAGGGAAAAGAGGAAGGAGGTGGGGGTGGAATGTAAGGCATAAGGCCCCAGTGGGGCACACCAGGGGGACTTCACTCCTCCTCTCCTGGATGCAGACAGCCCCCGATGGCCATCCCAGATGGCATCTGTGCAGGGCTGTGCATACTGGCCAGCCAGGTGGTCAGCCTCTGCCATTCAGCCTGCCAGGAAAGCCTCCCGCTTCCTCTCACATAAATTGTGGAGTACACAGCACGCTGCCACCACGTGCAGAATACTGTGCTCAGAGAGGTCGAGGCAGGTGAGGAGGCATCTAAATCAGGCCGTCAGCCGGCCAAAAGTCCCCTTGACCACAATGCAGGCCCTGCTGAGCCTGGCATTGAAGGCCTGCCGGGGGAAGGGGGGGTTGAGGTGTCCCGTGTAGGGCTTCATCAGCCAGGGCTTTAGGGGGTAGGCCACATCCCCCACCAGGCACACTGGCATGTCCATGTCCCCAACCCTGATGTGGTGGTCAGTGAAGAAAGTCCCAGCATGCAGCCTCTGGCACACGGAGGACTTGCAGTACACCCGTGTGTTGTGTGCCTTGCCGGACCAGCCCACGTTGATGTCTGTGAATTGGCGCCAGTGGTCAGACACGGCCTGCAGGATCACGGAGAAGTACCCCTTGCAGTTAATGTAGAGGGAGGCCTGGTGTTCCGGGGCATGGATGGGGATGTGCGTCCTGTTGATTGTCCCCCCGCAGTTGGGGAAGCCCAGGGCGCTGAACCCTTGGCTGACCCTGTCCAGGTAGGTGAGGCTGACGACTCTGTGGAGCAGCACTCTGTTGATGGCCTTAACCACCTGCAGAGAGAGACACAAAACTGAGGGTTACTGGGGTGGCTGGGTGGCTAGGAGTGTTTATTCGCCACCTCTGCCCCGCGCCCCACTCCGAGGAGCAACCCCCACTGCAATCCTGGCCACCGCGGGTGGTCGGTAGTGTGGCTGGGACAGACCGAATCCTCCCGGGGAGGGCACTTACACCACCTCCCCCCTGTTGTCCCTGGGGCAGCCCAGCTCCTCCTTGCAGCCCCTCCCAGCCCATTGGCCGGTGACTGCCATACCTGCATGAGTACTGCTCCGACGGTGGATCCTCCCATGCCAAATTGGTTCCTCACAGATCGGTAGCTATCCGGCATGGAGAGCTTCCATAGGGCGATGGCCACCCCCTTGTGGAAGGGAATGGCGGGCCTCATGCATGTGTCACATCGCTGCAGAGCAGGGGCGAGCCACTGAAAGAGCTTGAGGCAGGTGCCCTTCTTCATCCTGAAGTTCTGGGTCCATTATTGGTCTCCCCAGTGCTCCAGGACAATGTGGTCCCACTAGTCGCTGCTGGTGTCCAGGCGCCATATGTGGCAGGGAACACTGGCGTCCGGGCGCTGCTGCTGCTCCTCCACAGCCTCCGGGAGGGTAGCGGGAGGGCTAGGGGAATGGCCTGCAGCAGATGGTGCCAGTCAGCCTCCAGCAATTGCTGCCAGGCTTGCAGCAACACATTCAGAATGAGCACCAGAGTGCCCAGGGACCAAGTGCTGTGGTGTCCCAAATGAGAGCAACCAAAGCACACAGAGAGGAAAACGCTTTGTTGTCCCTCAGTGAGGTAGGAAAGCAAGTGGGAAAGCTGAGAACCGGCTGTCCAGGGGGGTCCCTTTAAGCACGAGCCTCAGATAGCCTCAGACAGCAGCCACACAAAGCAACTACTGAGCTGATGCCCTGCTGGAACCAGTTTCAGCTGCCCTTAAATGTGATCCAGCATCCCATCAGTGTGGCTACACTATTTCGAAATAGCAAAATGCTATTTTGAAATTGATTTTGTGTGTAGATGCGTTATTTTGAGTTAGCTTAATTCAAATTAACTATTTCAAATTAAGTTAATTTGAAATAGTGCTGTAGTGTAGACATACCGTGAAATATCCTGAGCTGGCTAATGCAAGGACTGAAAAGTATGTTATGCATTTTTTTTATCTTGATGCAGAATTTCTTGTGCTTGGAAAAATATTCAGAAAACTATCGGTTTGGAGTCTAATTCAGCACCCATTAATAACATTACATACAACTGAGCTAGTACATGGTTGATGGCTTAGGCAGAACAAGTACCACACATGTGTATGTGTGATATATACATGCATGTGCATCAGCTCTGTCTCACCCAGATCTTAGTGGATGCATGCCCTATGCTCCTGGGTCCATTAGCAGTGAACAATCCACCACATTTATAGAGATCTGAAGGCTTGCAGGAAGTATTACAATTGTACAAGTTCATCTTGTCATTTTGAGTGCACAAACATGCTCAGATCGAAAATCTTTAAGATTTTCTGACCATTACAGCTTCAAGGGTAGAAGAAAATGAAAGAAAAACATTCTGAGTTGGTTGCTGGTTGTTATTTAGTCAGCCACGGCTCCACCTAAACCTCAATTCTCTTAACACTGGTCCTATCCTATTTGATAGAATGTTGCACTGTTATGATCTTCTCCCCCAACAGCTCTCAGAGTACAAGGAAGGTATATATCAGTGGACCCATTTTACAGATGAGTAAACTCAGGCACATGCATGCAGTGACTTGTCACATGGTGAATCAATAAAAGAAATGGGGATGACTAAATCATGTCCATTAATCATGACTAAAGGTGGGCAAGAAATGGTTTTCCTGTATTTTAAGCTTTTTTAGAATTGTTTTTCCATCCCAAATCGGGACAAAAAGTTGCAATCTCAAATTTTTTCAAACTGATCATCCAAAAAACATAACCAGATCTGATCAATTGAAATGTTTTGTTTCAAATATAAATGAAGTAAATTGTAAAGTTTCAAAACAAAAAGTTATTTAGAAACAAAAAAAAATCATTTTAAAAATGTCTAAATAGGGTATTCCAACATTTTTAATCCACAAAGAGATTAATCAAAAGCAACTTTTTCCACTGAACACTGTTTCCAACAAATCAGTATTTTCTGATTTTGAAAAAGATTGTCAGAAAATTATTGATCAGCTTTTGTCACATCTCCCAGCTCCACCCCATTCAAAGCATTAGACCACTCTACCTGTCAGTATATTTAAACATGTTCCCAGGATTCCTCTTTGGCTGGGATACCCCGGTGAAGAAATTCTCAGCCTCAAAAGTATTTGTGTAGTAATACACTTAACATAGCCCTGAGCCATAATGCTGGCTTAAACTCTGAAATTACTTTTTAACATTTTTATTATTTTAAATGTGTAAATTATTAAAGAACTGTAATATTCCAGCGACAGTGAATGGCAGCTGAAATTCAGTTCAGTAATGATACAACTCATTTGTAGAGAAAATCATGCTGCCTAGCAGCTTGGATAATTCAAAACTCGAAATTAAACATAATGCCCAAAATTTCTAAGGTTGGGCGCCTAAAGATAGACACCTAAATGCATATTTTGATACAGGAGGCCCTGCTTTTAAAGCTGTTTAAATGTCTAACATGCAGCTAGATGCCTAGTGAAATTTTCAAAAGCACTTGTGCACCTAATTCCCACTGAAATCTATAGGCGTTAGGCATCTAAGTGCTTCTGAAAATCCTAACAGGTATATATATATGCACCATTACGTTCCCTAAGTCCTGACTTAAAGCCTAATGAAGTCAATGGGAGACTTTCCATTGTTTTCCGCAAGCTCTGGTTCAGCCTTGAAATATGAGACACACACACAAATGGTTGAAATTGTAGCTGCTTAGAGCTACACTGGTCTTCAGAATGGGGAGGAGCCAGGCCATGATCCTGTCCTCTACACTAACAGCCAACAATGTGGGTCAGGACGGGAGGTTTGAGGTTGAAGGGGAAGCTCTTGATATCTGAAACCCTTCTCTGTTCAGAGACATGTACCTGCGGCATCAGCTGGTCCTAGTGTAGTTCCTTTTCACATAGGGTATGACTACACAACACTAGCGTTATATCGAAATAACTTGGTCTGCAGCTACACAGCAGGCAGTTATTTCAAAATAATGTTAAAATACCGTCAAGCTGAAGGACTTCTTACTCTGATTCCTGTAACCCTCATTGTGCAAGGAGTAAGGGAAGTCGGAGGAAGAGGGCTCTATTTTGAAATAAGTGCTATATAGATGCTCCCAATTTCGAAAGAAGCTATTTTGAAATAAGCTATGCAATTGACATAGCTGAAGTTGCCTAGCTTATTTTGTGTTAAGCCCTGCTATGTAGTTGCACCCATAGGCTGTCACCGTGTGTTTGTGCCTTAGAGGCCTGTGGCAGGGTGTGCATACCCCCCAGTAGAACAGTAGGGGTGAAAACCCTGTGGGTGGAGGAAGTCCCGCCCCTTCAACCAGACAGGGCATTCTCCAAGTGCTGGGGCAGCATAAAAGGCAAGAGAGCAGCTCAGTCTGGGCTGGCCAGTGAAGGGGAAGGACCTCCAGCCAGAGCTCTGGAGCTGCAATGGCCGTGACCCAGACAGTGGGAACAGAAGTTCCAGGAGACTGCGGCTACTCAGCCCCTGTGGATCCACAGGGAGAAACTGCTACCGGGGAGCTGGGAGACCCAGCTACTACATGGGGTGACACACTAGCAGCACTGGTAGGAAGCAATGCAGAGAGGGTGCAGGAGCGGCCTGTCCCGCCCAGGTACACTTGGTGTGTTTCAGACGGATTCCCCACTGAGGGAGTGGTAGACCAATCTACTGCTCACAGGACCCTGGTAGACCAATCTACTGCTCACAGGACCCTGGGTTGGGACCTGGGGGAGCAGGGTGGGCCCGGTACCCCCTGCTGGGGCACTAGCCATCAATCCTACTGACTGCCTATTAGGCCATACTGCTCTGAGCTGAGGGCTTCTTACAGCCTCTGGCTATTAGGCCATACTGCCCTGAGCCAAGGGCTGCCTACAGACTCTGGCCGGTAGGTCATACTGCCCTGTGATAAAGGCTACTAACTGACTCTCTGTGCTGCACCGAGATGGGGGCTATTTAGTGACTTTGGCCAGTAGGCCATACTACCCCATGACAAGGGCTGCTTAACAGACTTTAGCCATTGGGCCATTCTGCCCTGCGAGCAATGCTGCTTATGGACTCAGTGTTACGGAGACACAAGGGCATATTTGCAAACTAGAGAGACGGCCAACAACCCTGCCTGGAATCGGTGCCCCCACCCTGGAATTGTCTCATTCCTGGGACGGTATGTGCATACGCTGCCACACAGCCCAATAGAGTCTACAATGTTTCTGCTGGCAGAAAACAAATTTAGATCCATCTGCTTCAGCCTCAACAGACCTTCCTTCATGCTTTTATTAAGCAGAGAGCACAGTGTGTTTTGTTCTCTGCCTATTCCTGTTTTGTGGCTTTGTGTTTGGTTAACTGTCTGATACATTCATTCTTCTTTAACATCCGTCTTCCTAGGTTTGTGGGGGATAGCTGTATCATTAGCTCTTTCTTCTGCATTTTCTGGCTGCTTTCTCTTATTGATATTTCCTTTCTTTCTTGTATTGATTTGTCTGCAATTCTCAGTATCTTCCTTCCAATACCTTCATGATTTCTTTCTCTCTCTCTCCTGTTCTTGTTTGGTGTGCATCTCTGAGACAGAATGTTGGTTAGACAAACTAGTAGGTGTGGAGCAGAAACATTTAGAATACACCAAAAAAAAAGAACCCCCCAAAACCCAACGACAGTCCCTATGGCAGTTTATATTATAGATGTCTATCTGAAAGCAGAACAATTATTTGTAGGGCTGGGTTACAATAGTTACGTGACTAGAACCAGTGCTCATGAACCCACATGATGACAAGAATATCTAGACTTTTGTTTTGAAAAAAAAGAAATGTTCTAACCCTTCTCATGGTGCAGAAAAGGCTTGAAAACATAACTTGGCCCCACAATAGCTTGATAATCACAAGAGATGCAGCAACAACTGCCTGAGTCTATAGACAACCTGACACAATATATCAGAGGTGTGAGCTGCCTCATTCGTCTTAGTGGACTATGAGCTTTGAAATTTATTTTTGCAGGCCTCTGCTAACATTGCTTGAGCAGAGGACTGGGAACCAGTCTAGATGATAAAATTGCTCATTTTAAAATCGAGTTGGCCAATATGATTTGAAACACTGCTTAATATTTTGCATGCACAAAGTTAAAATATGTTCACTGGTCATGGTGCAATCTAAGTGTTCTCTAGGATTTGGAATACTTAAAACTGATCTTGACTATTTGACCCCTTTACCTGTTGTCTCCAGATCAGAATTGAACCACATGTCTGTGGGGGTAAAATATGAGAAGCTTATTTTGCTGCTGCTGAAAATGTACCTATTATTTGGATAAAGAAAGACTTTGAACTCCAGTGCTATCAGTTTGGCATCTTGCACAAACAGTAATGGATTAATGGAAGTGAGAAAGGAAATTACATTTGTGCCAGCTGCAGGAGTGAAATACTTAATTTCCCCATTAGTCTATCAGGTTAGCTCGTGTAAACAACATAATTAAATTTGTCTATGCACACTATGTTATATAAATAACAAAAATAATAAATGTAAGGATCCAAAGACAACAGTAAGATACAATTAGATAAGAGGCTAGGAGGGAAATAAATTACACAAGCAAAGGTAGACTAATATATCAATATTTGAGATAGGCCCACCCCTGCATCCTAATACCGCTAATCTTTGGGGCTGGCTGGAAAATAGAATATGAATCCGGAAGTGAATTTGAGTTGCCCAGCCAGCACCAAAATCCCAGTTCCAAAGACGTTGGAATTCAGCAATGGTAGGAAAGAGGGAGGGGTTGAAAACTTGATCTACATTTTCCAGCTTATTAAAGTTAAGGAGCAATGTTATATGGAGATCAGGGCAGAGAGCTATTGGTTTAAGGGTAGCAGCTGTTTAGATATGCAGGGATTATTGAAGAACATGCGACCGTGAAGATGAGGAATTTGAAAGTGAAGAAATACAAGATGTTCAATATTGTGTAATAGTTATCTAGTGAAAGGCCTGATCTTCTGAGGGTCTGACCATCTCCTGGGAAGTGTGAGACTTGCAGGCATTCAGAATCTTTTCAGAGTGCTTTGCACTGCTCTGGATTGGGGCCCTTCCTGATTTTTATTTTTACATACTGCCAAAGACTCGATACACCAGAGCTGCTGGAACAGTTTGTATAGTGGGATATGTCTACACTACAGCACTATTTCAAATTAATTTATTAATTAGTTAATTAGAAATAAGCTAAATCAAAATAACTCATCTAGACACAAAAACTAATTCAAAATAGCGTTTTTCTAATTCAAAATAGTGCATCCACATTAAGTGGACCCTGAATCGAAGGTAAGGCTGGCTGGAACCAGTGCCAAAAGGGCATCGGGGTCAGACTTAGTGTGTGCGGCTGCTGCCTCAGGCTAGCCGAGGTCTGTGCTTAAAGGGATCCGACCCCCTATCCAGGACAGACAGTTCTCAGGTTTCTCTGCTTGCTGGTCCACCTCACTGAGGGACAGCAAAGCATTTGTGTCTCGCAGTGCTCTGCTTGCCCTCATTCGGGACACCATGGCACTCTGCAACATGGAACCAGACCTGCCCCCGGGGACTCTGCTGCATCTCGTGGACACGTTGCCAGCAGCCTGGCTGCACTGTCTGCAGGCTGCCATCTGGGAGGACCATCGAGGGGCTGTCAGGATCCAGGGGGCCCTGAGGGAGAGCTTCCACCCTGAGGAGTGCTAACGGTCTCCCCGGTCTGCCCCACTGGGGGCTCGTGCCCCAATCCTCCCTCTCGTCCTTCCACTTACCCTTCCCTAGCCCCCCCTTCCTGATGTCAAGTAAAAGAAACACATTTTCAAAAATATAAACTCTCTTTATTTAACACAACTAGGGAGGAGGAATGAAACTCTGGGGAGACGGGGGAAAGGAGGCGGGAGAGGGCAGAAGAGAGGGTGGAAGAGGGGAGGGGGAAACCTGGGAGGAGGGAGCTGGAAGGGGGAAGCAAGTGGAATAAGGGGGAGGGGAAGCTCAGCACTCAGGGCCTGGGGTCTCACTGGGCCAACCACCTCCCAGCACGGTGGGGGAGGGGGCTTCGGTGTCCCCGGGGGGATGGGGTGGAGGGTGCGGAGGTTGAGGTGAGGAGTGTGGACATTGAGGAGGAGGTTGTGGAGGTTGGGGAGGAAGATGTGGGGGGGGCAGAAGTGGAAGGAGGAACAGTAGTTGCAGGGGGCAGTAGGCGCAGGACTGGCATGGGGCACCTTGCTCTGCAGCAGGGCCTGCAGGTTAGCATTTCTGGCTTGGTCCTCAGCAAGCTGCTCCCGGTGGAGCTGCAGGTCCTCCAGCATCCAGGCCTGGATGGTGCGGTGCAGGGCTCTCAGGGCCGCCTGGTGCTGGCTCTGATACTCCTGCCGCATGCTGGTGGTCCGGAGCAGGCCGCAGATGCGGGAGCATGTCCCAGATGAGGTGGTGCGTCCCGCACGAGCAGCTGGTGCAGCTGTAGAGAAAGAAGAGAAGTGGTCAGTTCTCCCTGGGGACACAGTGGATGATGCCCAGCCCCTCCCCCTTCCTCCCCATGACGTCCTGCTGGGTCCTGCCCCGGGGTCGGGAGCGTGTCAGATCTCTTCACACACGCATGTGCCTATTGGGCCATGGCCCCTGAGTGTCACACAGCTGGAGCCACCTGCTCAAGGGTGGCATGGCACGTGCTCGCACGTGCACAGGTGGCTGTGTGATCTGTGGAAGGCATGGCCCATGCGTGCAGTCCCTGGTCTCCCTCTCTGCCTCCCCTCCGGTAGGGGACAGTGCTGGCACTTACCTGGTATGGCCTCCCCGGATGACCCTGCCGACTCCGGTGCTGGGACAGCTGGTGGTGACCCCTCTGGTGTGCCCGGGTGAGGGCCCTCTGGTTCCGGTTTGCTGCCTCCTGGGCTGGTGCCCCCCAGGAGTTGGTCAAGGGCGGGGAAGTAGGGGCAGGTGGCCGCCCCTGCTGCGGCACCACCCCTGGTGGTCCTGGCGTATGCCTGCCGCAGCTCTTTCACCTTCAGGTGCACCTGTTCTTGAGTGTGCCTGTGGCCTTTCCTGGCCATGGTGGCTGCTATGCGGCCATAGATGGCTGCGTTCCTCCACCTAGTGCAGAGATCATGGACTTTGGTGGCCTCCCCCCAAACCTCAATGAGGTCCATGATCTCCGCACTAGTCCATGAGGGCGCACGCCGTCTACAGCCCCTGGCTGGCCCCGGGGTGCGGACTGGGGGGGGGGGAACTGGCTGCCACTGGCTGCCATCCTGTGGCCACTGGCTGAGGGTCTGCGGCTGCTGGCAGGCCTGGCTATTGCACGTGCCCAGTGGCCAGAGTCTTCCCCTTTAAGGGCCCCAGGGCTGGGGGAGAGGAGAGGAGTTTTCCTGGTTTGGTCCAGAGTGGCCACCAGGGGAAACTGGGAAGGGCTGGAGGCCCCCTAATTCAAAATAACTGTCTACACAGCACTTATTTTGAATTAGCTATTTCGAATTAGGTGTTATTTCTCATAGAATAAGGTTTACCTAATTCGAAATAAGGGCTCCGCTATTTTGAATTTATATTGAAATAATGGTTTGTATGTGTAGACAGCTATTAAAGTTAATTCGAAATAACATCTGTTATTTCGAATTAACTCTGTAGTGTAGACATACCCATGGAGGTGCTGAAGGCCATTTAACCAAACATAAACCCTGTATATGACAGAAACCACTTCAAGCCTTGGTTACATCTAGACTGCAAGCCTCTTTCGAAAGAGGCTTTTTTGAAAGATATTTTTGAAAAAGCCTCTTTCGAAAAAGCCTCTTTCGAAAAAGAGCATCTAGACTACAACAAGTACTTTTGAAAAAGCAAGCCGCTTTTTCGAAAGAGAGCACCCAGGCAGTCTGTGCTTTTTTGAAAGAGAGCACCCAGTTTGCATTTTATAGCACCTTTTTTCGAAAGAGCACTTTAAAAAAAAGGCATTGTTCCTCATAAAACAAGGTTTTCCACTATCGAAAAAACTGCAGCGTTCTTTCAATTTACTTTAGAAAGAATGTGGCAGCAGTCTAGAAGCAGGGGAAGTTTTTTCAAAAAACCCCGTACTCTAGACACCCCTAAAGGGTGCAGCAGCACCCTTACTTCAGACACATATACAGTAGACTTCCGATAATTTAGCACCTTTTCGACCTAGGTGGTGCTGGATTATCAGGGTCCGGTACAGCTGCACGGCTTAACAGCTGGCCAGGACACAATCTTCCTCCCTCTCCCCTCCCTCTTCCAGTCTCCTCCCTGCTGTAACCTGATCCTCCTCCCTCCCCTTTCCTTTCCCCTTCACTGAAGCAAAATGCTCTTCTCCATACAGTAACAGGATCCCACTCCCCCGCCCCCTCCCAACCTTATGCTCCCTCTGGTTACAGCCAGCACGTGTGCTGTGCGGCAGGCTTTTTAATCAGCCGGTCAGGAGCGCTTGGCATTTTGATGCCGGAGTATCGGGAGTGCCGAACAGTTGGATGCCGGACTATCGGAGTTTTACTGTACTATAAAATCATACAGTGGTGGAGATTATACCAGAACTCAGTGAGGATTAAAAGGATACCCTGTATGTGAAATTTTGGTCCCACTAAAAATTCTGGCAAAATTCTCATTCACTTTAGTGGGATCGAGGGTTTCAACTATGTTTATCACTGTCAACTCATCAGCTGGGCAAAGGCCAGCAATCAACTGGGTTGAAAAACTTTGGAAATACAGGCAGTAATTAATAGAGGCTTGATGCTGAATGAAAAGCTTAGATCTTCATTTGCTTCATAGTTGTCTGTTCTCAAGAATCATCTGTCTGTGAAATCCTAACTGCGTTATAGTTTGTTGTTTCCTTTTTAGGCTAGGCACTTGCATGAAACGTATTGACCAGTTAACACCAGAATGTGGCATAAAGCTCTCACATATTTATGTTCTTTCT
Organism: Pelodiscus sinensis; assembly: GCF_049634645.1. NCBI lineage: Eukaryota > Metazoa > Chordata > Testudines > Trionychidae > Pelodiscus > Pelodiscus sinensis. Next base: position 22,416,099 of record NC_134727.1, read on the forward strand.
CCAGTCCTGGGCATATGGATTTTTCTAGTAAAGGAGGGTGAATCCAGAATAAAAGGTCATGAATATGTGCTTGAATATTTACATGAAATCATTTTGTCTCTTCTCAAGCCTCTTTTGTGTACTCTGTCAAGGTTTGAGTAAATTTTACTAGAAAAAAATAGTAATGGAAAGTGATTACCAAAGTTGCATACACAATTATTTATAGCTGTCAGGCTTTAAATTTGCATTCAGAAGAATTCACAGCTTGAAATGTTGACACTGATTTCCAGTTAAGAAAGACAAACCTTTCCATGTGAGTATTAGACAAATGAAAACTAAGCTACACGGGTTGAATTTTAAAAGTGTGATCAGTGCACAAAGCAAAACAAGGATATCATGATCTATTTGTTGGCATTTCAGGAGCAGACAAAAAGGCCAAATGAGTTGAATTCATTGTTTGTTGTGAATTATTTGTGGAGCTCTCATTCTGTGCATCTGAGTACATAAAACAGATGATTGGATCTATATTTGTATGTTATAATCCTTTTGTGTAATCTTACGGGCTCTGATTCAGAAAAGTAATTTCAAAGGAACTTAATGAATTCCATGGAATTTAAGCACCGGCTTAAATTTAAGCAGGTGTTTAAGGCTACGTCTATACTGCAGGCTTCTTGCTCAAGAACTGATTTGTGGAAGAGTTCTTGTGCAAAAGATCTTCCACAAGGGTGTATCCACTCTGCCATGAGCTTTTGTGAAAGAGATGTGCTTTTGCGCAAGAGTATCCATGGCAGTGTGGACGCTCTCTTGCACAAGAAAGCTCAGGGTATGTCTACACTACCCTCCTAGTTCGAACTAGGAGGGTAATGTAGGCATACCGCACTTACAAATGAAGCCCGGGATTTGAATTTCCCGGGCTTCATTTGCATAAGCGGGGAGCCGCCATTTTTAAAACCCCGCTGGTTCGAACCCCGTGCAGCGCGGCTACACGGGGCACGAACTAGGTAATTCGAACTAGGCTTCCTAGTTCGAACTACCGTTACTCCTCGTGAAATGAGGAGTAACGGTAGTTCAAACTAGGAAGCCTAGTTCGAACTACCTAGTTCGTGCCCCGTGTAGCCGCGCTGCACGGGGTTCGAACCAGCGGGGTTTAAAAAATGGCGGCTCCCCGCTTATGCAAATGAAGCCCGGGAAATTCAAATCCCGGGCTTCATTTGCAAGTGCGGTATGCCTACATTACCCCGCTAGTGCGAACTAGCGGGGTAGTGTAGACATACCCTAAGATACTATGCAGGAAACAAGATTATTCTTCTCTAGCACAGTGCAAAAGGCCGGTAGAATTGCATGTTTCATAGTGCACATCTTTTATCTTCCAGCAAAGCCCCCTTTACGATCGATCCAGTGATTCCCATGTGGAATGATGATTTTGGCTTCCTATTAGTATTTTCCATAGGACAAGCTATGCAACGTGTTGTAAGAGGGAGCTCCTGAATGGCTATGATACCATAGCATACCTATTCAGCAGTGATTTAGCTCCCCGCTGATACTCTGCAGTCGTTCGATCACTGGTTTGTTTTAAATTGCAATAGGTGCCCATTTTGAATCGTGAGTTTAGTCCTGCATGTCTGCCTAGCACTTATTTCAACGTGTAACCTCAGTCCAGCACATTTTTGCCAAACGACATAATTCTTAGTACAGGGAGGACTATTGAGAGTGGCAAGCACTAATCTCAGAAGTGTCTGCAGGGTCACAACTGCGATGAATATAAAAGAATGGTTCTCAATACGTTTTCTATGATCTTAAAGGAGATACATGAGACTTCCTTCTATTTGTGGGAACAGCTGACTGGTGAGACAGGTCAGCATCAGTGCATGAACAGGAGTAGGAGTGCATTCAAAGTAGTAACAGCAAGTTTGTGAGTTTAGTGACCTTGATAAGCTGTCTTAAAAAAAGAGAGTTTGATTAACAGATGGAGTTTTCCCTGGGCTCTGAGGGGTCTAATGAATAGGCACATCAATTAGAAATGCACAGAATCAAATAACTTATAAGCAACAGTAAATTAGAGAAGATGGCAATGCTCTGAAAGACACAGGACAGCAGCTGGTTGTTTCAGTCCAGCAAAGTCACCAGGAGTTTAGATTTAAGACTACCACTGCTGAATTGTTATGAAACCACTGTGGGTTTTTTTTTTCTCCTCTGCATTAGTTAATTTCTCCAGCATGGACAAATGAATGATCATGAGCTCTGGGCCACTGCCTCAAACAAGCAGCATTAAGTGAGAGGAGTGAGAGCGGGAAGTGGAGGAAATTATGGAAATGTAGCATTCAAAGCATTATGTAGATTAGTGTGTATTTGAAATATTATTACTTACTTGATGTCTTGTTGATCTAATAATAGTCTATACCTCCATTATGGAAAAAGAAAAAAATATGTAATATGACACTACTTTATCCTTATCATGTTCCCATGAGGCTATCCAGGCTGTCAAAAAGCTTGATATGCAAATCTAAATATATGTGATTTAGGGGTGTAATGGGCCATGTGAAATCCACAAGAGCCCTATGAACTGTTAGAACACCAGCTGTGATTGCTCATTGCTGCTGCCCGTGGAATAAGGATAAGGCTATCCCGAAGCTGCCAGCTACAGAGCATTACCCAGACCCTACCAACAAAAATTGGACATTTAAAACTTTAATGTCTTTGTCTCATCCCACAGCTCCCAAATTCATTAATTCAGTGTCTGTAGCAGACTCTGGGCTGGCCCATGCCCAGGGTCCCGTAGCAAGTAGTGAGGGGCAACCGGGCATGGATTTTGTTGGCCAAAGGGGGTGGTGGGTACTGGGCTGGGGGCAGGGTGGGAGGACATGTTGGAAGTGCAGGGTTGGGGTTGGGGGTCACATGTGGGAGGAAAGTGCAGGAGTTGGGATGAAGAGGGCGCTGTGCAGAGATTAGGGGCAAAGGGGGCACAATGCAGGGTTGGTGGTGAAGGGGTGCACAGGATGGGAGTGCAGGGGTTGGGAAGCCCATGGGTACCAGGGGAAATGGTTTTATGTTGTCATGAACAGAAGAAGTGCTGACCAGCACCCGGTGATTAAGGGATTAACTCAGGTACCTAGCAAAGGTGTTGGCCAGGGGGCCGGAGACCTAATCGAGATAGAGGGTTGAAATTTGAATTGGATATAGGTTCCCTGCCTGTTTTCTTTGTGTGAAAGAGTTAAACCAGGAGTTGAGAGACACAGCATGATTTAAACCCAGGCAGGACCACCTTTTCCGAAAGATCCCTTAAGATTCCTCTTAAAATCAGGAATAAGGGCTCTTTCAGAAAAGGCTTTATTTTCCGAAAGATCCCCGTCTAGACTGGCGCTTTTTGCCAGCAAAGCCCCGAGCCAGAAAAAAGCGGCAGCCATGTTTATGCAAATGAAGCGGGGAAGATTTAAATCCCCGCTTCATTTGCAATTGCGCTGTGTCTAATTTGCATCCCTTTTCTGGAAAAGGGGTGCAATCTAGACACAGCCTAGATGTTTTGTTTTATAATAAAATTCACTTCTTTTAAGGTGATGATTTGATTCTTGTGTCCTGGAAGTTCTCTGTGTGTATCTCCATGCCTCAATCAGCTATCAGAGACTGCAGCTTATTTTTCTACTTTCTTTTTGCAAGCTCTTTTGGGGCAAAAGAGTTTGGGGTACCTTCAGGAGTGATTTCAAGTGTTCGCCCCCAGTTCTAGGGAGAGAAGCACTTGATGGTGGCAGCAAATTTCCCAAAAACTGTGTATTATGATTCTGGGGGGAAGTTTTTGTAACCAGCACTATAGAGGCAGGGTTTTGAAGCTCTCTTGCGGGCCCCCACCTTCTGCACTCGGAGTGCCAGAGCGGGGAACAGCCCTGACACAGGCTCACAAGGTTCAGGGGCACCAAAACACAAGTTCACTCAGGGCTCCATATTCCCTAAAGCTGGCCCAGAGCAGGCTGAGCACAGGGTGCTTCTGTGGTGCTGTGAGCTACAGCCAGAGCTGTCCCATCCATTGGATAGTTTGGGGTGGTCGCCCCAAGCCCTGCACTCTGTGTGCCGCTGGGTGGTGTGGGTGCTGGCAGCTGTGCCATTGGCCCCATTCCGCTCTGCCCCGTCTCATCGACTCCCAGCATCACTTAGGAGAGAAGGGTTGGAGGTTTTGGGGGGGTAGAGCAGGGCCTGGAAGGGACCAGAGCTAGGGTGGGAAGAGGTAGGGTGCAGTTGGAGGCTTGAGATTAGAGGTGGATCGGGGATAGGGTGAGGGTGGAGAAGAGGCAGGGAGGAGCAGGGGCAGGGATTGGGGGAAAGGGGTGGGGTGGGGATGGAACAGGAACAGGGGCAGGGGCAGTGCATGGGGCAGGTGTCCCAAGCCCTGCATCTTCTTAGGAATGGCCCTGGCTTCAACCCAGACCAGTTGGGGGTTGTCACCTCTGGCACTGTAACTGTGGATGCCTTAAATGTTATGTTGCTGTGGCTCACAGCCTTAACAATACCAGCAAGCATACACGTATTCAGGTCACACCCTGACCCCCCTCCTCAGACAGGAATTTCCCCAAATCCCTCTCCCTGGTTGTATCCAACCCGCTCCTGGAGCACTCACAGAAGTCACTAAATTAACTGCTCCTTTAAAGAGTCAGTAAACAGCAGCTCCTCAATATAACTGGAGGTTGGCAAACACTTATTTCAACCACAGCACTGATTTGATTTACATTACATGTAAAATAACTTTAGGAAACAAAATGTCCTAGCAGGAAGTGCTACCAAGTACAAGGAATTACATTAGACAGGGTAACAATAAAATCAAAGTAAAAAGATGCTCCTGAGACTAAAACTTAATTTCAACAAGTTACAGTCTTTTCCTGAGCAGGTTTCTCACCTACGCTCAGTTTAGAGAGATTTCAATTCCTTTGGTTGAAGGATCCATAGTTCTGTGATTTCAAGAGCTCTGGCTCCTTTACTCCTTCATGTGATGGACACCAAAATACATTTCTGTCCTTGCTTACATTTTCCAAAGATATCTTAAGCTTTTATCTTGATTCAGGGAGCAGGAAGCCCACCTGGGAGCTTAGCTTGTTGCATCTGTAAGGGAGCTGATGTCATTTTGGAGTCCCCTCCATCCCAGTCTGTTGGTCTAAAGCAGGGGTAGGCAAAAGGGCTGCTGTGGGCTGGATCTGGCTCACCAAGTGGGTTGACCCGGCCTGCAGAGGCCCTGCCACTCCCCCATTCCCAGGCCAATGAGGATCTGGGGGCACGGGGAAGCACGGGAAGTCTCCTCTTACCCTACCCCTGCCCTGCAAGGAGACTTCATGTGCTTCCCCTCTCCCAAACCCTGACTGGCCAGGGGGCAGGGGAAGCGCACAAAGTCTCCTCCCTCCTTGCAAGGGGTGCAGCACTTCTAAGCAGCGCACGCTCCTTGCAGGGCAGGAGGAGGCTTGGTGCACTCCTCTCGCTCTCAGACCAATGAAGGCTTGTGGGCAGGGAGAGCACGCAAAATCTCCTCCTGCCCTACAGGGGGCTCAGCACTTAAAGTCAACTGCCAGCTGCTGCTCAGCTGGCGGTTGATTCTAAGCATGTCAGGGAGTGAGAGACTTCGTGTGCTCTTCCTCCCGCAGGCCCTGACTCACCTGGGCACGGGGAGGGGAGCATGCAAAGTCTCCTCCCACCGCCAGGGGCAGGGTACCTAGAGGGAATTACCAGCTGTTCTTAAGAGCTGGCGGTTCTCTGCGGGGAAGGGCAAAGACTGCGAGTTCCCACACCCCCAACCAATTAGGGTCTGTGGGTGGGGAAGCAGGGAAGTGTCCTGTCCCCGCCCTTTCTGCCTCAGGCCCCACCCTTTCTCGGGCAGCCCAGGGCCACTTCAAAAATTTTCCTGGTTAAAAATGATTGCCCACTTCTGGTCTAAAGCATCCCTCACTCACTAGGCTGATGACTTTGTTATCTTTTAATGTGACTTTACCTTAATTGTCTCTGACCACCAGGCTGGTCAGATAAGCAACTACACATTCCTTTGCATAGGACATAGGACTGGGCTTATGTATTGCTTGTGAAAGATGTTTCAGGAATATGAATTTATAAGTCTGTCTACACCCTCTGTATCTATACCACACAATAATTTTCAGGACCAGTGCATTACCAGTTTGTGTGTGACACCTCACATGACACCTTTTAGATGCTGATTGTGACAACAGTGTATTAGGTGTCATGAGTATGTCAGGGCAGACAAGAGTTGCTAACACTGGCTAATGAACTGCCAATGGGCAGGCCCAGTAATGGGGGAGGCACAGAGGGCAAGTGCCCTGGGACTCAGCGATTCAAAAGGGCCTGGGGCTCCCAGTCCTCACAGCCATGACTGTGGCAGCTCCAGTGGTGGCCCCGCCTCCTCTGGCTTGAGGCCCCATCCCTTGTGGGATGGAGCCACCCCCCCACACACACCTTGCCAAGGGGCCTGATGAGTCTGTGACCCCCCCCCCCCCGCCAATGGCCCTCTATGTCACAGCTCTCTTGGTAGCTTTCAGCAGTGAGGATTGTTATTCAGGACCTGAAATCCCTAGGTGAGCATTTCGTTTATGGCTGCTCTGGTGTAGGGATGTTTGCTTGAATCAGTCTTATCTATTTAAAGAGACAATGACAGCGTGCGGATGCTCCCTGGCCTGATTTACAGGAATCAAGGATATGCGGGTTTTGACCCGAACTGCTGTAATGTCCATCAACAAAAGAGAGAGAAATTATGGGATGAATAATAGAGCATTGTACTTGTAGAGTGTGATCCAAAGTCTATGGGGGTCAATGGGAGTCTTTTCACTGGCTTCAGAGCACTTTGCAACATCTCCTTGAAGTACCTTTCCACTCTGGTCCCTTAGAGCACTTAGCAAACTTTAATTATTAATGAAGTGCACTTCACTTTCTCAGGGTGGGGTAAGTACTAGTATCCCCATGATGTTCATAATTCTTTTAACACACTGCAACATAGTGCAGGGCTCTTCTCCTGCTTGCCTAGTGCTTCCCTAGGAGAAGGGTATAATAATAATAGTTGCCACCCTGCATCAATATAAGAAGCCTTCCATATGGCATATGTCGGAGTCAGACAGAGTTAAGAAAATGCTTTCTCATTCCTGCTTTACAGAGGCGGGCAACTAGCAACATTGTGACTTTATTGATGAGGAATCTAAGGGAGAGAGAAGTGAAATGGCTTCTTCCACAGTCAGACAGCAATGGCTGAGCTGGGATAGATGCCAGGTCTTGTGTAGGAGGGGACAACAGACTTGCTGGGACCCTGGGTAAGGTGGGGAGGGCGGCTCTGTGCTCCCAGAAGGGGAGAGCCTTGGGTGGAAAGGGCAGAGCTGGGGGCAGCCGTCCCTCCATGCCTCCTAGAACATGCCATGGCCCCTCCACCTCCAGCCAGCCATCAACGCTGTCCAAAGACTGCTGTACGGTACTGCGGCAGCAGTTTAAAGGATATGGGGCTCCAGTTGCCACCGCTTCTGCTGAAGCAGCAGCAGCAACTGGAAGACCCGGGTCCTTTTGAATTGCCAAGCCTTGGGTCAAATTGCCCTCTTTGCCAGCAAGTATGATCTTGTGACAATCTAGCCACAGGTCCAATAAGCATCCAAACCAAATCTATTCACTTTTTGAGGTACATCTGTCACCAGCCTGGTTTTGAGGGAACATTGCCTAGAGTGGAAGAGGTGAATGAATGAAACAGCTTTGTTTACTGTGTCACTGTGAATAGACTTCTCTGTTTCCTGTGCACTTTGATTTTGTCATTTGGGTGGCAGTTTATGAATTCCCTTGTTTAAAAGAAGTTTATTATGGAGATTATTCAATGTTATTTTTCTCTCATTCCATATCTTTATGCAGAAGGGGTGCAAATAATTCTCCCAGCTGTGAGCAGCTAAAATCTGTCCTCTTCAGAGCCTCCAGCTTCACTGTGTCTGGAACGTTTAAACTGTTCATTCTTTAAAGTGTTATTCGTCAGCTTAATTAGCCCTAAAGGAAGCACTTGTTTCAAATTAGGACAACAGTTTTTCTGAAAAGGACATAATGACATTAACAATGGCAACTTGTTTAAATAATAGGGCTTTCAGGCTTGGTTTTCAATGAGGCTGAGTGAACTCAACCACTTTAACTCAGTTGGGTTTCTGATTCAGCTGCTGAAAATCACCTGTTTTGTGATAATTCAACTCTGATGAACCACCGGCCCCATCAGCATCGTATTAGTACAATTACATTGCTTTGTAATGGGTCAAATGTTGTCACAACTGCAAGAAGTGATAAATAAGATATGACTTTGAACATAATATAGGCCATGAAACAGACATGTTTTCAAACTCCAATTGCTTGTCCATGCTTACAAAAATGTCAGAAACCAACACTGTCAGTATTCTTGGATGCTCTAGCCTTCCATGTCTGAAGAAATGAGTTGAAATCCTAATAAATCCATAAATAAAAGGAAACCGGAGTGATCTCAGTTTAACACACATTTACCTGTTTTGGAAACCTGACCCAATCTAATAAAATTAAGAACCACTTCTGGAAAGCATGTCTGATTGAGAATGGCTCAGGCAGATTTAAGTCAAATTGGCAAAGCTCTGCAGGGTCTTGCACTAGAAGTCTAGGGCTTGCTGTAGGTCAGGATTACAGTGCCTTGCCAGCTTGGTATATTATATTTTATTCACGAGCACTTGTGTGCTTGGGGAAGGCTGTGCAAGAGCTCAGAGCTGAAATAGCTGAGGGGATGCTCTGTTTAGGACTTAGATGCATTGACAGATCTCGCTGTGCATGAAGCTTTTAAAGCACCCACCCGCAGTCCATTGTGCCTGACTTTGCCAGTCCCATACTGTCATGAGATCATACTGTCATGAGATCAAACTAGCTAGAGACATAGGCTATATCTATACTGCATCCGTCTTCCGCAAAAGCTTATGCAAATGAAGCATGGAGTAGAATATTGCTGCACTTCATTTGCATAATTAATTAGAGGCTGTTTTTGCACAAGAGGCTTTTGCGCAAAAAGGAGCTGTGTAGTTGGCTCCTTTTTGCGCAAAACTCCACTCTTGCACAAGAGCCATTCTTCCTGAAAAAATTAGGAAAGTTATTCCAAAATAGCTTATTTCAAAATAGCACGTCTGCACTGCAGGGAATTCTCAAAATTAGTCTGAGGCAGGCTTCCCTAATGTAGGGCCTCAGGAGGAATAACTTAGAATGGCCCTGGTGAGGGGCTATTTTGAAAAATCAGAAGTGGAGTGTCTACACACACCTTATTTCAAAATAGCTATTTCAGAACAGGAGTTATTCTTCATAGAATGAGGTTTACAGAAGTTGGAATAAGCTGTCTGTTATTTTGAAGTTATTTTGAAATAACAGCATTGCTATGTAGACGCTTGCACTGTTATTTTGGAATAACTTTGCTGTGTAGACACACATGGAGAGGGGACATGATAAATGTTTTCCAGTTCCTAAATAGTTGTTACAATGAGGAGATAGAAAAAATATTCTTCTTAACCTCTGATAATAGGACAAGAAGTGATGGACTCAAGTTGAAGCAAGGGAGGTTTAGGCTGGATATTGGAAAAACTTCCTGTCAGGGTTGTTCACTGAAATTCAGTGAATAGGGAAGTTGTGGAATCTCCATTATTGGAGATTTTTAAAAGCAACTTAGACAAACACCTGTCAGGGGTTATCTAGGTAGTGCTTTTTCCTGCCATTAAGGTTGCGGACTAGACTTGATGACTTCTCAAGATTCCTTCCAGTTCTATGATTCTCTGAGCCACCAAGTTGCAAATTTAAAACCCAGCTCCCACCTCAAATGGCTACACTGTGTACTGGAAAGATGCAAAGAGAAGGGGAGTGGAAAGAAACTATCATGAGGAGATAGAGGAGCCATGATCTGCATCGTAGAAATTAATTCAGTCCAATAGTTGAAACACCCTACATGGACCTCTCTGCAGCCCCCTGTGTGGTTCGAAAGGGACTGGAGCATTTATGTGGTGGTGGTGGAGTATCCCTGCTTTACAAACTCTTCCCCCTCATCTAGAACATGACCTATGAAGCCAGGCTTCATGAACTGGGCTTGTTTAGTTTGGAAAAAAGAAGATTAAGGGGGGACATGATAGCGGTTTTCAAATATCTAAAAGGGTGTCACAAGGAGGAAGGAGAAAATTTGTTCCTCTTGGTTTCTAAGGACAGGACAAGGAGTAATGGGCTTAAAGTGCAGCAGGGGAGGTTTAGATTGGACATTAGGAAAAAATTCCTAACTGTCAGGGTGGTCAAATATTGGAATAAATTGCCAAGGGAGGTGGTGGAATCTCCCTCTCTGGAGATATTTAAGAACAGGTTAGATAGACATCTGTCAGGGATGGTGTAGACGGAGCTTGGTCCTGCCTTGAGGGCGGGGGGCTGGACTCGATGACCTCTCGAGGTCCCTTCCAGTCCATTATTCTATGATTCTATGATCTTTGCTGTGTCTAGCAATGTGATTTCCATTCCACGATGGGGATTCCCATGACCCCATCTAGCACATGGGTTCTGCTGTCAAGTGACCTTCTGTAGCAACAGAGGTACCTGTGTTTATTCCTAACTGCATTCAAATTATTTTATAAAATTAAGAAATCATATAAAGGGACAAAGGTGATAATATCATAGTGGAGCTCAAGGTATCCACGCATATCTATGTGTGCTTTACATTATGTAAGAGTCCAGTAAATATACAGCTACTTTTCATTTCTCCCATTTTTGAAAGGCTTCTCATTAGTATAACCATTAGCTTTCTGCCCAAAATGGGATAAATGCCCAATGATCACAAAAAGACTGGGGGCACTAGCAATCCACTATTACAGTTAATCCAAAAACTGGGCTGCTCAAGACTTCCTATTTTGCTGCTAAACTGCTAATCTCACTGAAACTGAAGAATAATCTGATCATAAAACTCTCCCATTGTTGGTCACTGAATTCATTTAAAATGCCCAAACAATCTAATTTGTGAGCCATCAAAACAACCCGTTTCCTCAGCCTCTCTGAAATGTGAATGTCTCCCTCTGGCTTAATATCCCTTGTTGCATACAAGCCAGATCCTTTTCTTTCTGTTTCTTTCTTAAATCAGAGATGATGAAGCGGACAGGGGACTGCAGACAGGGGAGTTGAAGAGGGAGAGCAAAGCGACCCCACCGCCGAAGAGGCTACCCGGTGAGAGTACAAGCTGTGGTGTGAGTGTGTGCCTGTGCCTGACTGTTTGAATTTTACAGTTTGAAGTGTGAATTGAGAGTCTGATTCCAGGTGAGTGCTAGCAGTTTCAGTTTCAGCTTCTGTGGCAGTTGGGACTGAGAGCCTGCCATTGTTCCCTTGATTGCCTCTGATTAGCCTCAGGCTCAGCCTTCCCCTGTGTGACTCAGAAGGGGGCAGGCCTGACCTAGGCAAGCAGGCTTTAAAAAGCCAGAGCAGTGCGACCAGGGGAGCGAAGCGGACAGGGGACTGCAGACAGGGGAGTTGAAGAGGGAGAGCAAAGCGACCCCACCGCCGAAGAGGCTACCCGGTGAGAGTACAAGCTGTGGTGTGAGTGTGTGCCTGTGCCTGACTGTTTGAATTTTACAGTTTGAAGTGTGAATTGAGAGTCTGATTCCAGGTGAGTGCTAGCAGTTTCAGTTTCAGCTTCTGTGGCAGTTGGGACTGAGAGCCTGCCATTGTTCCCTTGATTGCCTCTGATTAGCCTCAGGCTCAGCCTTCCCCTGTGTGACTCAGAAGGGGGCAGGCCTGACCTAGGCAAGCAGGCTTTAAAAAGCCAGAGCAGTGCGACCAGGGGAGCGAAGCGGACAGGGGACTGCAGACAGGGGAGTTGAAGAGGGAGAGCAAAGCGACCCCACCGCCGAAGAGGCTACCCGGTGAGAGTACAAGCTGTGGTGTGAGTGTGTGCCTGTGCCTGACTGTTTGAATTTTACAGTTTGAAGTGTGAATTGAGAGTCTGATTCCAGGTGAGTGCTAGCAGTTTCAGTTTCAGCTTCTGTGGCAGTTGGGACTGAGAGCCTGCCATTGTTCCCTTGATTGCCTCTGATTAGCCTCAGGCTCAGCCTTCCCCTGTGTGACTCAGAAGGGGGCAGGCCTGACCTAGGCAAGCAGGCTTTAAAAAGCCAGAGCAGTGCGACCAGGGGAGCGAAGCGGACAGGGGACTGCAGACAGGGGAGTTGAAGAGGGAGTTGTGCAGAGGGAGTGACTGATGGTGATGAAGACCCGTAGCGCTTGTGCCAGTACTTCTCCTGTCTCCTCCACCTGTGCCTGTATCCAGACAGAGAACCGTAGCATGGATGCCTCTACCCAGGTCCTGGTGTGGTCTTGCTGTAGTTGTGGCTTGCAATTCCCACTGAGTGATCTCCAGGCTGGGGGAGACAACCATTGTGAAAGGTGCCTGCTGGTGGAATCTCTCAGGCAGCAGGTGGGAGAGCTACAGGAGGAGGTGGCCAGGCTGAGGAGCATTCGAAGCCATGAGGAATTCCTGGACAGTATTCCTGTGGAGTCCACGGAGGTCACTGTCCTAGGATGTGGGACTGTTGACCAGCCACTTATGGAGGAGGCAGTGGTGCAGGGTGAGCACTGGCAGCTGGTTACTTCCGGCAGCAGGCAGTGTTCCACCCCTGCTCCTAACCCTCCCACTGTGTTGTTACATAACCGTTACACTTTACTTTCAGCAGGAGACAAGGAGTCACTCCCCACGGTGGAGGAGACCAGGCCTTGCACCACCAAGGTTGAGCAGTCTCCTGCCACCACTGCGAGGAGGAAACGTAGAGTAGTGGTGGTTGGAGACTCTCTTCTGAGGGGAACGGAGGCACCCATCTGTCGCCCTGACAGCTCATCTCGAGAGGTATGCTGTCTGCCAGGGGCCCGTATCCGAGATGTTACGGAGGCATTGTCGAGGATTATCCGGCCCTCTGACTACTACCCCATGCTACTCATCCACGTGGGCACAAATGATACTGCCAGGTGTGACACTGAGCGGATCAAGTGTGACTACAGGGCTTTGGGAGTACGGGTGAAGGAGTTTGGAGCGCAGGTGGTATTCTCTTCTATCCTTCCTGTCAAAGGTAGGGGCCCGGGCAGAAAGAGGTGCATCCTGGAGGTGAATGCCTGGCTGCGACGATGGTGTCGCCAGGAGGGATTCGGCTTCCTTGATCACGGGGTGCTCTTCCAGGAAGGACTGCTTGGCGGAGATGGAGTTCACCTTTCCAGGAGCGGGAAGGCCTTGTTTGGACACAGACTGGCTAACCTTGTGAGGAGGGCTTTAAACTAGGTTTGTCGGGGGCAGGTGAGCAAAGCCCACAGGTAAGTGCTGAATGTGCGGGACTGGGAGATGGGTTGGAAATGGGGGGGACTACGGCCTATAATGGCAAGGAGAAAGGAGGGTCAGGGCACAACAGGGAGGCAAGATCAAATCAGTATCTTAGATGCCTATATACAAATGCGAGAAGTATGGGTAATAAGCAGGAAGAACTGGAATTGCTAACCAATAAATACAACTATGATATCATTGGTATTACAGAAACCTGGTGGGATGGGACACATGATTGGAATGTTGGTATGGAAGGGTACGGCTTGCTCAGGAAGGACAGACAGGGAAAAAAGGGAGGAGGGGTTGCCTTGTATATTAAAAATGTACACACTTGGACTGAAGTGGAGATGAACGTAGGAGATAGCTGTGTAGAGAGTCTCTGGGTTAAGCTAAAAGGGGTAAAAAACGAGGGTGATATCATGCTAGGAGTCTACTACAGGCCACCTAGCCAGGTGGAAGAGATGGATGAGGCCTTTTTTAAACAATTAACAAAACTATCCAAAGCCCAAGATTTGGTGGTGATGGGGGACTTCAACTATCCAGACATATGTTGGGAAACTAACACAGCGAGGCACAGGCTATCCAATAAGTTTCTGGACTGCATTGGAGACAACTTTCTGTTTCAGAAGGTTGAAAAAGCTACCAGAGGAGAAGCTGTTCTGGATTTGGTTTTAACAAATAGGGAGGAACTAGTTGAGAACTTGAAAGTGGAAGACAGTATAGGGGACAGTGATCACGAAATAATAGAGTTCATGATCTTAAGGAAAGGTAGAAGGGAGACCAGCACAATTGAGGTTATGGATTTCAGGAAGGCAGATTTTGATAAGCTCAGAGAACTTGTAGGTAAGGTCCCATGGGAAGCAAGACTGAAGGGAAAAACAACTGAGGAGAGTTGGAAGTATTTCAAAGGGACGTTGTTAAGGGCCCAAAAGCAAACAATTCCGCTGTGTAGGAAAGATAGAAAATATGGCAAAAGACCAGCTTGGCTTAACAAGGAGATCTTGCATGATCTCAAAATAAAAAAGGAGTCATATAAAAAATGGAAACTAGGACAACTAACAAAGGATGAATATAGGCAAGCAACACGGGAATGCAGGGGCAAGATTAGAAAGGCAAAGGCACAAAATGAGATCAAACTAGCTACAGGCATAAAGGGAAACAAGAAGACCTTTTATAAATACATTAAAAGCAAGAGGAAGACCAAGGACAGGGTAGGCCCACTGCTTAGCGAGGAGGGAGAAGCAGTAACAGGGAACTTGGAAATGGCGGAGATGCTCAATGACTTCTTTGTTTCGGTCTTCACCGAGAAGTCTGGAGGTGTGCCTAACGTAGTGAATACAAGCAGAGAGAGGGTAAGTTTAGAAGATAGGATACACAAAGAACAAGTTAAAAATCACTTAGGAAAGTTAGATGTCAGCAAGTCACCAGGTCCTGATGAAATGCATCCCAGGATACTCAAGGAGCTGATAGAGGAGGTATCTGAGCCTTTAGCTATGATCTTTGAAAAATCATGGCAGACAGGGGAGATTCCAGAAGACTGGAAAAGGGCAAATATTGTGCCCATCTATAAAAAGGGAAATAAGAACAACCCAGGAAATTATAGACCGGTCAGTTTAACGTCTGTCCCAGGGAAGATAATGGAGCAGGTAATTAAGGAAATCGTATGCAAACACTTGGAAAGTAATAAAGTGATAGGGAATAGCCAGCATGGGTTTGTGAAGAACAAGTCATGCCAAACTAATCTGATAGCTTTCTTTGATAAGATAACGAGCCTTGTGGATAAGGGAGAAGCGGTGGATGTCATATACCTAGACTTTAGTAAGGCATTTGATACGGTCTCGCATGATATTCTTATTGATAAACTAGGCAAATATAACTTAGATAGGGCCACGATAAGGTGGGTGCATAATTGGCTGGATAACCGTAGTCAGAGAGTTGTTGTTAACGGTTCTAAATCCTGCTGGAAAGGGATAACAAGTGGAGTTCCTCAAGGGTCTGTTTTGGGACCCGTACTGTTCAATATCTTCATCAATGATGTAGATATTGGGATAGAGAGTACTCTTATTAAGTTTGCAGATGATACCAAACTGGGTGGGGTTGCGACTTCTTTGGAGGATAGGGACATAATTCAAAATGACCTTAGCAAGTTAGAGAAATGGTCAGAGGTAAACAGGATGAGGTTTAATAAGGAGAAATGCAAAGTGCTCCACTTAGGAAGGAACAATCAGTTCCATACATACAATATGGGAAGCGACTGTCTAGGAAGGAGCATGGCGGAAAGGGATCTAGGGGTCATAGTGGACCACAAGTTGAATATGAGTCAACAGTGTGATGCTGTTGCAAAAAAAGCAAATATGATTCTAGGTTGTATCAACAGGTGTGTTGTAAGCAAAACTCGTGAAGTCATTCTGCCGCTCTATTCTGCACTAGTTAGGCCTCAGCTGGAGTACTGTGTCCAGTTCTGGGCGCCACATTTCAAGAAAGATGTGGAGAAATTGGAAAGGGTACAGAGAAGAGCGACAAGAATGATTAAAGGTCTAGAGAACATGACCTATGAAGCCAGGCTTCATGAACTGGGCTTGTTTAGTTTGGAAAAAAGAAGATTAAGGGGGGACATGATAGCGGTTTTCAAATATCTAAAAGGGTGTCACAAGGAGGAAGGCGAAAATTTGTTCCTCTTGGTTTCTGAGGACAGGACAAGGAGTAATGGGCTTAAAGTGCAGCAGGGGAGGTTTAGATTGGACATTAGGAAAAAATTCCTAACTGTCAGGGTGGTCAAATATTGGAATAAATTGCCAAGGGAGGTGGTGGAATCTCCCTCTCTGGAGATATTTAAGAACAGGTTAGATAGACATCTGTCAGGGATGGTGTAGACGGAGCTTGATCCTGCCTTGAGGGCGGGGGGCTGGACTCGATGACCTCTCGAGGTCCCTTCCAGTCCTATTATTCTATGATTCTATGATTCTATGATTACTGATTTTCTTTAGTCAAGAACATGAGGCACTCAGTGACGCATGCCAATTTCTAAAATCATTAAAGAAATAAAAGTAATACTGAAATAAATACATTTCTGATGGAAATTTTGCTTTGAAATGAAATTTTAATTTCTTTTCAAATGGAAATTCTGTGTTTCTAGCAAATTCCTCAGCGGCCATATAGAGAACACCTAGTCAACCATCCTCTCTCTTTTATTGAAATGGGAGTAAGATCATCAGATGCTTTCCCTGACTCCGACTTTGGTAGTAAGTGAGGAGATGAGAGGGAGTATCTTAGGCTATGTCTTCATTGCAAAAAAGGTGTTCTTTCCCTCAAGAGTGCTAACTTGATCTGGTAAAACAGAGATGATAAAATCATAGTGGAGACAAACCATAGGTATGTTTTATTTAGATGTATTTACTTGAGATAAACCCCAGCTGGAGGTTAGAGGTTATTCTTGAAGCACACTGAGGTGAAAATTGTGTCTTGTCTCCACTAGGATTTTATATTGCAATAACTCAAAGGAAAAACAGACTTATTTTTTACAGTGAAGATTTAGCTTATGGGAAAGGTCAGAGGTCACTTTTGGCCTTAGGGGTCAAAATCGCCATCTTAATGTGCTCAGCTGTGTTTTGTTGTGACCCACTGGGTGTGCTCTGATGTCTTAGATTAAGATATGGGGAAATTGTTTTTAAATTCCTTGTCATTGAGTGGTTGGGGTGTGTGGAGGGCAACATTATTAATTTCAGCCTAGGCAACAGAAAATATTAATGTATCATTGGTGGCAGGCTATAGAACTAGTTTAATAGCTTCCATTGGGTCATTATCATAGATAGCAATTAGAAGAAATATTTTGAATTGAAAACCAAAATATGTTGTCACTCTTTTATTCCTAAATCCTGCTTCTTGGGAGTGTTTTTGAGTGAATAATTTCAGCTTCTCATACTGCAATTCTTTCTATTATGGCATTTTCTATACAAAATTATCCAAAAGTTCCAGAGCAGACTGCTGCCTGTACCCACTACTTGTGCATCAGCTGAATCTTTTTGCAGAGATGTCTGTGCCTGATGCTGTGGTGTGAGTCAATTAAACATTCTCCTTGGATATTGGAAACTGGTCTGGATTACAGCTACTAATTGCTCAGTGACAAACCTTCAATGGCATACTAAATACAAGGCGGACAGGAACAAAGCTTCACAGCGGAAGCCTTTAAACAACGATACATAATTAGTAGAAACAGAGTGGTTACTTCAACTGGGAACCACATTCCTCCCTCTCATGCATGCTCATCAAATCAACCATTATCAGTTACCTGCTCATAGTTCTGTAGATGTGCATCAAACATGCAAGCAGTTGATGCTGTACTGAGATTCTCTCCAATATCAAAGGAGTTAACACAGAATTTGCAGAGTAGCATAGAGTTTTTCTCCCTGGATCAGACTCTTATGGCTTCAGGTAGGGGCAACAACAGACTTCACCAGGTCCTGGGTCTCCTGAAAGGGGCGGGGCCTCATACAGAAGAGGCCGGGCTAGGACAGCCAGCCCTCAGTGCCACTCAGACCATGTCTCTCCCAACCAGCCCTCAGCATCTCCCAAACTGCGCTGCATGGGGCACCGGTGGCAATTTAAAGGACCCAGAGCTCTGGCCACCACTGCTACTGTGGTAACAAGGGCAGAGCCTGGAGTCCTGCGCCCTTTTAAATCATTGGGCCTCAGGGGAACCACCCCATCAGTGGCCCTGGCAGTAGGGCTGGGGTTCAAAGCCAATAGTGCTGACATTGTCAAGCATCTTTCACAGGGAATGATACTCCCTTTGGCCTCTTGAGTGACTGCCCAAAGGTAAGTTAAGGAGACCTGAATAATTTTGAAATAAGCAGCAATTGTCTTGGACAATATTAATTTTTCTCTGTGTCCTTTTTCTCTAATGCTCAAGAGTGTGGTTGAACTGATTCTAAAACCATGATGGTTATAGTATTTGCATATGCAGCCACTACAGTGGCTTATGTACCACCACTTCAGTGTCTAATTATAGCAGGCCACTTTGAATCTAAAAGGTGCCACATTAAAGTAAATCCAAATTCTGTTCTACTCCATATTACCACAGTGACATGGAAATCCATGTGGTTGAGGATTTAGTGAACCCTCAGCTATAATGAGCAAGTAACTGTCAATGTTGTTGCCTATAGACTGTGTGAAATCATATACACAAGTCAGTTCAAAGGGGATTCTCAATGCAAACCATTCAGATATGTTATTATGAGTTTCTCCGTTGTTTGCTCAGAATAACAGAGAGCAAACTTCTATGTCTCAACTCAAGTTGAAGGTAGGGTATAAAGAAAATACACTGCAAAAATAAGGTAGGTTGGGCATTTGGAGACATATTTTGCATGTAAAATTTCTGGGCCAGAGTCTTATCTCTGTTCCTGTAGTGTAATGTGGAGCTACTTTTTCACTTTCAGTGCAAAAACACTGAGGAGTCCTATGGTACCGTAGGGTGCATCTGCACAGCACTCTTCTCTCAAAATAAGGCACTACTGTATATTGAAACGTCCCTTAACCCTCATGCAATGATGTTTACAGGGACGTTGGAATAGCGAGCCTGTTATATTTTTATACATAATGAGGTATTTTGATATATAACCAGAAGTATCCCGAAATAGCTCCACTGTTTAGACATAGCCTTAGAGACTAACATATTTATTAGGGCATAAGCTTTCTTGGGTAAAACCCACTTCATCAGATGAACTGGAGTGAAAGTTAGAGAAGCAGCGGTGTATATATAAGGAAATGTTGCTTGTGTAAATGAAACTATTCAAGACATAGTGGAAGTGGATCATTGACATCATTTGGTGAGGAGATGTGAATATATACAGAGGGGAAATTGCTTTTGTAATGTGTTAACCAGTTGAGATCTTTATTGAGACCTAAATAGATAGTGTTGAGTTTGCAAATGAATTCCAGTTCTGCTGTTTCCCTTTTGTAACCAGTTTTTGAAATTCTTTTGTAGAAAGATGGCTACTTTCAAATCCATTACTGAATGTCCAGGGATGTTAAAAGTGTTCCCCTACATGTTTATGTGTGTCATCATTCCTGATGTCTGATTTGTGTCTATTTATCCTTTGGTGTAGAGACTGTCCAATTTGGCCAATGTACATTGCAGAGGGGCATTGTTGGCACTTAATGGCATATATCAGTGCAGTCCATCTCACATCATTGGTTGAAGGACGTTTCTTTCCTTTTCCAATTTTGTCCAGGTTCAAACTTTTGCAAACTTCTGCAGTAATTTCACATGTGATTGCTGGGGTTCTGGCTGCATTTTCCTTAGCAGCATGGGCATTAGTACTTCATGCAGGTGCCACTTCAAATGCCACTCAAAGCTTTGCTTTGAAGGACTAAAAACTTCCCTTAAGAAAACAGCATAGTCATGCATCTGATGTTGTCTTTGATATTATTGTTTTGAAATGATGGATTAGGAAGAGAGGAAGGGAGAACTTCACCTTAATTCATTTTTCCTTCACAAGTTTGTGGAGTTAAATGGAAGGATGACTCCTCTGCAGTAATAGAGTCAATTTCTGTTCTGACATCTCCCTTTTGCCAACTGTGGGTGCACCTCAGTTGTATTTCAGTTTGGGGGCTCTTTAGTTCATTGATACCTGTGTTGAATTGTCAAATTATGAAGTGATGGCAATTCAGGATATATATAAAATCATGCAAAGTGAAATAAAAACTGAACTGAATCATATTCAAGCTTATGAAGAGTCAGATGAACTATTCTACTTGATTTCACATGTCTCCTTACTTCCAGGTTTCAGTCAAGAGCAGGTGCAGATATGTGACAATTGCCACAAGTAAGACAGTTCTTGCCTTATTTCTAGCGCCAGCTCTGTCAAATCATGATCCAAATTGTTTGGTCAAGAATCCAAGTTTGGAGTGCTTGTATGAAACAAACACATGGGGATGCACCCCAGTACCATTTAAGTAGCAGTTATGAAAACCACTCTCTGGATTTCTAAGGCCATAACTATAAAACAGAGTTAACAATGATTAATTATTAATGATTATACTTAACCGCTATGCAATTCTTTTAATTTTCACAGTGCTGTGCAAATATTAATGAATTAATCTGCCCAATACTCCTGTGCAAAGTAAATTACATTATTCCCATTTTATGGTCCTTATAAGGTTAATAGCAGGTCTAATTGGACAATAATTATCCACTTAGGACTCTGAAAATGAAGAAATAATACTTACATTGTTTTTACATCAACAGAATAAGGGGACCATAGTTCATGTTGTTGTTATCCCATTGTTTAGACAAGCAGTTTACATGCCAATCAAGGCAAAAGTATCAAAACAGAGCAGATGAATATGGCACATTGTCTCTTATTACACGGAACATTTGTCTTGCATCACTGACTCTCTTGAAGATGGCAGGACATTATTCACTTTCCTCTAATATATCTTATGTGATGATTTAAGACCTTTACCAGCTGTATTGTAAACTAGAACCATTTTAAATCTTCACTTTAGGAAAGGAAGGTAGGATATAATTACTGGCACTAAGAATTTTTATTTGATTAGAAGACAAATTGGGCACTACTCCTGCAAAAGAGTGTGACACAAAGTTCTGGGAGCTGGGAAAGGACATGATAAAGCAAGCAATCAAGGCCATTTATATGGGTATTGGACTGATATGCCCATTTCTGTTTATTGTTATAGGATACCTTTTGTTAGAACTAAATTCTCCATCTCACCACATCTTTCACACCATGAACTACTAGGGCTGATCAAAAATTTTCCATCTCAACAGTTTTTGATGGAAAATTGAGTTTTCAGTTAAATGAAGTTGTTCTTGAAAGTGTCTGCTTTCAATGGAAAATGTTGTTGAGTTTTGGTTGGTTGCATTTAAACAACCCAAACACTTGAAAACAAAAGTTTTCAGTTTTAGAGCCAAAACCAAAATATTTCAATTTATACTGAATGAGAATTCATTGTGTCCAGGGGACTCCCATCATGAACTGCTTCCCTTCACCTAGATAGAGGTCCATGGTGCATCAGAGGAGAGGTAGTCTGATGAGGAGGCCCATAGGTTTGTGGAAAATAAATCCTGCCAAGCTGAGATAATATCTTTTTATGAGGTTATACATTTAATCGATAAAGGTAATAATGTTGACATGATATATGTAGACTTCTGTAAAGCATTTGAGTTGGTACCAGATGACATTTTAGTATGGTATGAATTAACATGGCACACATGAAATAGATTAAAAACTGGCTAACTAGGGCCATCAAGTGATTTAAAAATATGATAATTAATTGTGAGATTAAAAGTAGTTAAGATTAATCAATTTTAATCATACATTTAAACAATTATAGAATTAGTTTCATTTTTTATAAATATTTTGGATGTTTTTGTACATTTTCAAATATATACATTTCAATTACAACACAGAATTCAGAGTGTACAATACTCAGTTTGTATTATTTTTATTCCAAAGATTTACACTGTAAAAAGATTTTTAAAAGATGCAACCCACAAATATGAAAGAGATATGAATGTTTGGTTTGTCTGGCATATAAATACCTTGCAGTGCTACAATATTGCCATGTGAATGTCTATTCTCACTTTCAGGTGACATTATAAATAAGAAGTGGCTAGCATTATCTTCCATAAAAGTAAACAAGCTTGTTTTTGTTAGCAATTGGCTGACCAAGATGTAGGACTGAATGGACTTGTAGAGTTTTTACATTGTTTTGTTTATGAGCTCAGTTACCTACCAAAAAAATCAACATATGTAAGTAGCATTTTCATGATAAAGAGATTGCACTACCGTACTTGTAGGTGACCTGACAAATACAACTTTGTTTATCATTTTTACAGTGAAAAAAAAAAAAGCAAACAGGATCCTCCTCAAAGTGGGGCAGGGCCAGAACCTACCTCTATCCTCCACAGTTTGGTCCCTGGAAGCCAGTTCTCTCCTTCCAGCTGAGCTGCAGCTCCTCCAGGAAGCAGAAGCTGCTTTTCCCAAGGGAGACTGATTGCAGTTACTTTTGGTATCTGGTCAATATTGCTGACTGGACATCACCAGGTCTGCTTTTCAACCAGACTTTCTAATTGAAAACCAGACAACTGGCAGCCATCCTAGGCCACTTCCATCGATG
This sequence comes from Pelodiscus sinensis, assembly GCF_049634645.1. NCBI lineage: Eukaryota > Metazoa > Chordata > Testudines > Trionychidae > Pelodiscus > Pelodiscus sinensis. The sequence goes on from NC_134727.1 coordinate 22,438,534, forward strand.
CCATTGTGAACCTAGTTCAATCCTTAATACATAAAATTCATGGCAGATGTCCAATGCAATTATTCATTCTGAATGGGCTGGGAAAGCAATAACAAAAGCCTCCTTTGAGTGAGATGAGGAAGGAGGTATGGGCTTCAACAACTGGTACAGTGGAGAGTTATCTTTAGTCCTCATAAAAGGGCGGGACAGAGGGGGTCCCAGCTATCAGATGGCTAGGTCCCAGTTGGGGATGATGTGAAAATTTTTAAGTAAATGATGATGACCTGCACTTGGGTACACAGCATATTAAGCTGTGGCCTAATTAAACCACATTCATTCCCTCCTGCCTTACTTTCAGCATGGTTTATTAATGATTAAACTGCCCATCTCAGAGAAAAAGCTGTTGGCCTGAAGCTTAATGATAGCGTGTCCATCACAGTATGTCTTCAGCACCTAATGAAAAGCTCTATTTGTGCCTTATGGATAAAGAGATTAATACATCTCTAAAGACTGTGCTTCATGTGAAAACATTTTTCACCTAAATAAAATGGGAAAAAGCCCTTCTGCATTAATGAAATTGATTTTTCTGTTTGTTAATGTCGGAGTTTACAGATTTCCTGTAAGGTCATCAAAATTCCCCAAACATCACTGCAAAGTAATAGGCCGACAAATTATTTAAAAGAAAGAAAAGGAAAAAAATATCTTCCAAGCTCTGATTAGAGAGTTGGAGCTGGGTTTAACTGGGCCTCAATCTCCGCTCATTGACACCAGCATAAGTCAGGAGCAACTCCAATTAAGTCAGTGATTTTTCAAACTAGGAGTCACAACCCTGTACTGGGGTCATGGACTGTCAGGCACTGGGTCTTATTGCTGCAGGTTGATTAGTAGGGGGGAAAGGGGCTAAGTCTTTATGCCTATCCTAGCACCATAGACTGCACTGCACATCAGAAGTGGCCAGCGACAGGACCAACTCCTGGGAAGGGGTGAAGAGTGTATAGAACTCTGCACATTGACCCTACCCTGAGCACTAGCTCTACACTCCCATTGACTGGGAACCTGCTGATGGTTGCTTCTAGGGCACAGAGTGGTCTGTGGTGCCAGGAGAGGCAAGAAACCTGCCTTAGCACCCCCACTGCACCGCTGACTGGGAGCCGCTCATGGTATGCTCCTCCTACCCCAGCTCTGACCCCCCCCTTAAGCTTGAGTCCCCTCCTACAGCCCAAAGCTCTCATCCTCAGTCCCATCCTGTAGTTCACACTTTAGTCAAATTATGTTTCATCAACAATTTTCTTCAACTGGATCATGAGAACAAAAGTTTAAAAACTACTGAACTAAGTCATCTTAATAACCCCATGGTAAAACTGCAGAGAGAGGCAAATCAAGCCCTATGATTTTATTGGAGATATTTACAGCAGATCAGAATCAGGATCTTGATTTTTCATTCTGAATAGATGAATTCCTCAAATATAGTCTCTCCTCCTTTCCCCCTCATCCCCAGCCAACAGAAGTAGACTGAAAATTCCGAGGGATCATGTCCAGGTTTTTTGTGCTTACTTATGAAAGGAGTAAACTATTTTGACCCAGCCCTTTCTAATTACATGATAAGTAATTAGACACCAGAATAAGTCAGTCCAACTAAGTCAGTGATTTTCAAACTACAAGTCACAACCCTTCCAACAAGAAGGCACATCAAATGTATTTCCACAATCTCATCATAGACATTGTTTAACTTTTCTTGTAAAGGTCCATGTGCCAAAAGAAACTTTATGGCACAAAACTAAAGGGTCTAGTTTCTTCAGTGTATGTGGGATTGATTCAGGTAACTAATGGGAGTTTGTTATGGTCTTGCCTTGATATAGCTTAGAGGTCTGAAGGACCAACGCTAAAGCTAAGAAATCCTGCCATGGCAAGTAGCTGGACTATACAGACAGATAGCTTTTCTCTATCTCTATCTCTATGATCTTTGAAACTTAGTGGAGACCAATAATTTGTCTTAATTCCTTTAATTTTAAGGGAGGGAGTGATTGTGGTCATTGCAACTCTCAAGCAAGATTACAGTGGTAAAGAGTGGGGATTTAAGCCAAATCAAGAAATAGAATAATCACTCTTAAATTCAAAGGTCACACAGTTTCATTCCCAGCAAGTATAAGCTGCTCATAATAAACTTGCAAACACCATTGTACGGTGGTGGGAATAGAGACCTTTAAAGGTCTGATAACAATTGATTTTGACAGCAGAATAGTAATAGATAACTGTAAATATTAATGGAAGACCACATTGTGCTCTGTTGCACCTACATGAAACTAAAATAAGACCACTGGTTTCCCTGGAGCTACTCCTTATTTACACCAGAATTCATAAGTAACCTCTTTAATATTAATGATAGGCATTCTCAGTACAGCCATGCATCTCATGTCTATTCTCTAGTGTTAGCAGAAAAATCTACATCTCGAGAGAGGAGAGATATTGTCTAGAGGTTAGAGTACAGCAATGGGAGCAGAATTCCTGATTGTCTAATTCCTTAAGGCTACTTATAACAATGCAGCTCAGATACCTAAACTTGAATTCTGAGGATGGTAAAAAAATGGGAACAGTATTTTGTGTAAAATGTTGAAGGTGTTTCCTTTTTACTGGGTTCAAAACAGAGCCATTCTCCATTTTTCTGTTGCACATTATAGATGTTTTAATAACTGTTTTACCAGAATTGTAACTGAAATAATTTATTGAACTGTGATTGACATAGTTCACTTACCAACCCCTATGTTTTCTTAATAATTTAAAAATTATTTTAATAAAAATTGGATTCATTTTCACTTATATCAATTAAAATGCCTTTAAAAATGACATAAAAATCAGTAAATTCTGATGTCAGTGACTTTTTGTGAAAAGATTAGGTTTTGAAAAATGGCCTTTAAAATAAAAGCTTTTTATGTGGGAAAAAAATCAGAAAATTGTATTAGGGCTCCAAAGCCCATGTTTAAGCATCAAAACAAGTCAAATTATGTTTAAAATTCTGAGCATCTGCCTGATCTCATTCCAATAGCAGTTTGATGCTTAGGAAAATCAGGTCATTTATTTAGATGCCTAAATATACATATAGATGGCTCAAGTTAGATATCCAAATGTATAAATCTTTAAAATCCTTGCTCTGGCTACTTGGCTAGCTCTGCTGCTGTGTGCCTTTGGACAGTGACTTCACTTCCTCATGCCTCACTTTCCCATCTGTAATATGAGAGACAACCATACCTACCTCCAGCGGGCCTTTATGAACCTTAATTAAAGGTTATTGCTCATATGAAAGGTTCTGTATAAAAGCAAAAGTATCATTCAGCAGGGATTGTCTTTTTATAATGTTTAGCACCATGTGGCCCCAATTTTGTTGAAGCTCCTGAGTATCACCATAATGTAAATATTTAATTATAATATTCAAAATAAAATGAAATGGAGATATTTCTTTGACTGCTCTCTCCCTCTCCCATTCTCCCCTTCCCCGCCCATCTTCATGCATATAACAGTCCTTTTCTTCATCATTTATACTGTCACCAGCTTTTTATTTCTTATTTCCACCTCTGCTAGCATTTAGCTCTCTGTTACAGTCATTTTACATGAGATTTTACGATGTATAAAACTCACAGCGCGTGATTATAATTAGCCTATTGTAAAAAGTAATAAAGTAACAATTTTTGCCAAAAGCTTTGCACTGACTTTTGGCATCTTGGGTAGGAGACAAGTCAAGTGGATTTCCACAAAGTTGCATCTTTAGCAAAGTTTAAGTATTTGGCCATTGGGAGCAGTGTTACATTTTCACTAAGCAATGCCACTCACTTTAGAAACACTGCTGGGCCTCAGGAAAATAAGCTAGGTACACTGGGGTTATGTCTACACTACAGTATTAATTCGAATGATCTTAATTTGAAATAGTTAATTCGAATTAAGCTAATTCGAAATAACGCATCTATACATAAAATCTATTTTGAAATAGAATGGACTGTGAATCGCATTTAAGGCTGGCCAGAACCAGGTCTGGCAGGGCATCAGGTTAGGACTTAGTGTGTGGGGCTGCTGCTTGAGGCTATCTGAGGTCTGTGCTTAAAGGGACCGCCCTCTCCCGGACAGCCAGTTCTCAAGTTTCCCTGCTTGCTTGTCTACCTCAATGAGGGACAGCAAAGCATTTTGTCTCTGCATGCTCTGGTTGCCCCCACTCGGGACACCACAGTACTCTGCAACATGGAGCCAGAGGTGCCCCTGGGCACTCTGGTGCTTCTCGTGGACTCGTTGCTGCAAGCCTGGCTGCACTTTCTGCAGGCTGCCATCCAGGAGGTCCATCGGGACGCTGTCAGTATCCAAGAGGCTCTGCGGGAGATCTTCCACCCTGAGGAGCACTAAAAGCCTCCCTGGTCTGCCCACTGGGGGCTTGTGCCTCATTCCTCCCTCATTCCTCCCCACTTACCCCTCTCTAACCCCCCTTCCTGATGTCAAATAATGTGGTGTATGAAGGCACGGACTCCGGCCGGTGCAAGCACGAAATCATTTTATTGCAAGATTACAACTATCTTTATGCCCTCTCAACTTCCCAAAAGTCCACATCCTGCTTTTTCACAAACTGCTTTTTCACAGCCCCAACACAGCATTCTCGAAGGTCCTTGACTCGGGCAGATGTTGTTATTGTTGGCTCAGGACTCTTGCTTGGTTTTGTCCTTGGGATGCCCTGTTACACAGCCAAAGCACTATACTTGTTGATTCTCTACAAAATAAAATACACGTATTTTCATGAACACAAACTCTCTTTATTTAATAAAACTGGGGTGGGGGATGAAACTCTGGTGAGACTGGGGAAAGGAGGCGGGAGAGGGGAGAAGAGAGGTTGGGAGAGGGGAGGAGGAAACCTGGGAGGAGGGAGCTGGAAGGGGGAAGCAAGGGAAAGAAGGGGGAGGGGAAGCTCAGGGCTCAGAGGTGGGGGTCTTGCTGGACCAACTTGATTGTCATGCAGACCTGCTCCTGGGTTCGCATGTGGCCAGGCTGGCAGCTATCCTGCCATAGATGGCTGCGTTCCTTTGTCTAGTGCGGAGATCATGGAAGTTGGGGTATCCCCCCCCCAAACCTGAATAAGGTCCATGATCTCTGCCCTGGACCAGGAAGGTGCCCATTTTCTCTGGGCCTGGCAGGTTCCTGGGAGCTGGCAGACTGCTCCTGGGGAGCGGTGGAGGGCTGGCTGCCAGTGGCTTGCTGGCTCATGTTTTGGGGCCACTGGGTCAGGGGCAGTGACTGCTAGCTCTGGGCTGGCAGGCTTGGAGCTGGCACAGGCACTGTGGCCACAGTCAACCCCCTTAATGTTTCTGGGGAGGGAGGGAAGGGAGAAGAGTGTTCTTGTTTGAGGTTGGAGTGGCCACCAGGGTACCCTGGGAAGGCTGGAGGCCGCCTGTTTCGAAATAAGTGTCTACACAGCACTTATTTCAAATTAGCTATTTCGAATTTGGCATTATTCCTTTTAGAATAAGGTTTACCAAATTCGAAATAAAGACTCCACTTTTTCGAATTTATTTTGAAATGGCAGTTTGGCTGTATAGACGAAATAACAGCTGTTATTTCGAATTAACTTTGCGTGTAAACATACTCATAGAGAATGATAAGAGTTTATAGACCAACACCAAAAAATACACTTGATGGAGAATTCTCATTTAAAAATATATTAAAAAATTAAATGGAAACATTTCAAGAATCCTTTTTTTTAAGAAATCCTAAATAAAAATTAACTTCATAAAAATTACACTGTATTTTGGAAAAATACAATCATATAAATAAAGCATGTACGTTTTCCATTTATTTTCTAAAAAAAAAGTACAAACCCTTGATTGAATTAAGAACCTGAGCAACACTGGGTAAATCTCACTGAAGAAATCTGCTTGTTTTAAATATTTGTACAACTCACAGAAACCTCTCAACACTACTAAGGGTTAGCTGATGATCAGGGACCTATAGCTAGAGAAACAAAGTTCTGTGGACAAAGATTTTATCTTAATACCTATTTCTATGTTCTTGACACTGAAGGCACTCAGTGGAAACATTTATTATAGTGCTTTCTTTCCTTGTTTTTTTATTCACATTGTATGTCTAGATAATCAGTTTCCATGGAGAATTTGATCTTAAACTGAGAAAAACAAAGCTGTAAACAAACTGGACTTTTTTTAAAGGGATTGATCATGGGTGTTGTGCTAGGTTGGTTGACAATTTAGGTTTTGGTTAATGCATATATACCTACACTCCTTATTTTGTTGCATAAGATATGTTAAACAAAAGCCTGAATTATTAGGTAGGTTGTTTACAAAACCTAAAATAAAATAATTGTAACTGAGATGTACAAAAAAAATCCCTGAATCAGTTTTTGGGAGATTTAAACATCTCCTTGGAATTTTAGCAATCCAATATAAAACAGCATTATATTAATGGCATGAGAATTTGAATATGAAATTGAATATTAAAAAATTAAATTACTTAGCCATTGTCTCTGTCTAAAATAAATGATAAGCAAAAAGTAAGTAAAAAGCATAAAAGATGTACAATAAATAAAACTATTCCATAATTATATATTACTTTTTTTCTAAATGAAATGCAAAAATGTATATAATTCACCATGAATACTAAGAGAAATAATAATTTAATAAAACACAAAGTGTTGGCATATGTACAATACATTTGAAAAATATAAAGTAATATTCTGTTAATGCCTCTTTTTTGAACATACTAGCCAATTAGCCCGTCATAAGATGGGATTTTCAGGTCTCTCCTCCACGTCGGTCTTCTCTCCTGAGCCTCCAGTCTCTCTCTCTCTGTCTCTCTCTCCTCCTCTGCCTCCCCCACCCCAGCTCTGCTCCACCTCCTGCCTCTCTCTCTGTCTCTCTCATTCTCTTCTCCTCTCCCTCCTGCCTCTCACTGTCTCTTTCTTTTCTCCTCCCGCTCCTGCCTCTCACTCAGGGGAGCGCAGAGTCCAAACGGTTGCTTGCACTACTTGCTCCCACGCGGCGGCCTGGCTGAGCGGAGCATAAGTCAGATGAGCGCCACTGCAGGAGGCGAAGGGGGGTGGGGCGGTGACGTTCACGGCCAGGGGGTGGGGCCTGGAGCCACTATCACGCCGCACGTCACCGTCCCGCTCTCCTTCGCCTCGCACTATGGCACTTGGCTGACTTCTGCGCCACTGAGCCAGGACGTCACAGAGGACCAAGCGGAGCAAGCAGACATTTGGGATCTCTCACGGCGGCCTGGCTGAGCAGCACAGAAGTCAGCCAAGCACCATGACGGGAGGTGAAGGGGGGCAGGGCGGTGACGTACACGGCCAGGGGGCAGAGCCCAGACGTGTACGTCACCACCCCGTGTCCCTTCGCCTCCCACCGTGGTGCTCGGCTGACTTCTGCGCCGTTCAGCTGGGCCTCTGTGGCAGAGCAAGCGGAGCAAGTGGCCATTTGGGCTCGCCCACGGCAGTCTGGCTGAGCGGCACAGAAGTCAGCTGAGCACCACGACAGGAGATGAAAGGAGGCACGAAGCGGAGTGGGGTGGTGACGTACACAGCCAGGCCCCGCTCCCCCGGCCGTGTACGTCACCGCCCCCTCCCCCCTCCTGCCGTGGCGCTCGGCTCACTTCTGCGCCGCTCAGCCAGGCCGCCACGGTGGAGCAAGCGGCCGTTTGGGCCCCGCACTCCCCATGCAGCACCCCCATGCTGCACAGGAAGCGCAGACCCCAAATGGCTGCTTGCACCACTTGCTCCCGTGCGGTGGCCCGGCTGAGCGGCACAGAAATCAGCCAAGTGCCACAAAGGGAGGCAACAGCACCACTCAGAGGGAACAGACAGGGTTTCAGTGTTACAGAGTCACAGACATTGGGCTACTGTATATATGATAACTACTCTGCCAACAGAGAAATCAGAATACTGTAGCAATGTTATCACCCATCCCCATTTAATATAGTGAAAATCAAAAGCAGAAAACACAACAAGAATAAAAGTAATAGAACAATAACAGAAAATGAATAACCGGAGTCTGTCCTTCCTTAACCCACTTCTCCCCAATGCCTTTCACTCTGTTTTGAAATTGACTAAGTTTAATATTTGAAGGTATTTAAGTAACATACGTGAGGATTAGAATTGTTTTAAAGCAATATATGTATCCAGTTCTGTTCTCAGTTATGCACTCATTTGCCTTTATGAAGATGACAGACTAGTTTCCAAGGTATAACTGAAAACAGACTTTGAGTGATGAGCAAGATAGACAAAAAATGTTAAAAAAATTTTGGGAGGGCAAAAAAAGCATTCACTGATACCAAAAAACATTTTGCTCAATTGTTTGGTTAGAAAAGAACAGTCTTTAAAATGAAATGTTTCGTATCAAAATGTTTGAAACAAAATACAGTAAAACTCCGATAGTCCGGCATCTAACTGTTCGACACTCCCGATACTCCGGCATCAAAATGGCAGCTGATTAAAAAGTGCTCCTGACTAGCTGATTAAAAAGCCTGCCACTCAGCACACGTGCTGGCTGTAACCAGACGGAGCATAAGGTTGGGGCAAAGGGGGGGGAGAGAGTGGGATCGTGTTACAGTATGGAGAAGAGCGTTTTGCTTCAGCGAAGGGGAAAGGGGAGGGAAGGGGAAGGAGGATCAGGTTATAGCACAGAGAAGACTCGAAGAGGAAAGGGGAGGGGAGAGGGAGGGAGATCGTGTCCTGGCCAGCTGTTAAGCCGTGCAGCTGTACCAGATACTTCGGCAAATCTGATAATCCGGCACCACCTTGGTCCAAAAGGTGCTGGATTATCAGAAGTCTACTGTATTTTGATTTTGATTTTATATGAATTTTCATTTCAAACTTCTTTTACAAATGTAGAAACATTTCAAAAATGTTTGAATTCAATTTGAATTCAAAATGAAACATTTCAGTTTTATAGAAAAAATATGTGGTTTGCAGGTTTGTTTTTGATTTTTCACTTCTCTAAAAATGTTGAGAATGTTTGCGTTTGGCCTGATCCAAAACATTCTCTTTGCAACCTTTTCTTTGGAGGGGGAAAAAAAGGTTAGCATAGCTTTACCACTGAGTTTTCTCTTGAAAGTGCTCGAATACCCATTAAATGAAGGAGTTATGTGAAAGAGTCCAGCCCATAACCAAGGCAGCTGAGCACTTGCAGGGATATCACAGTTTTCTCTTAGTACAATGTATTCTTATCAATAAACTAGGCAAATAGAACTTAGATGGGGCTACTATAAGCATAGGTGTGTGCATGGGGTGTGCCAGGTGTGCCCAGGCACACCCTAATGTCTCAAAAAAAGAGTGGCTTTGCGTTGTAATTTAATCGCATGATATGCTCTTTTAAGTAAAGTTTAGTTGTTAATTCAAAAAAATAAGTTTAGTTAAGTTTTAGTTTCTTTAGTTTGTTTGATGAATAAAAATAATGTCCTTCATGATTGAGTATTCAATAAATGTTCGCCTTTAAAAAAAAAATTCCCTGGGTGCACACCCTAATGAAATGTGTTGCGCATGCCTATGACCATAAGGTGGGTACATAACTGGCTGGATAACCGTTCTCAGAGAGTAGTTATTAATGGTTCACAATCCTGCTGGAAAGGTATAACAAGTGGGGTTCTGCAGGGGTCTGTTTTGGGACCGGTTCTGTTCAATATCTTTGTCAACAATTTAGATATAGGCATAGGAGAGTCCAATATATAATAAAATGTATGGCACTCAGGTGGCATTTGCATATATTCTTGTGACATACGAGTGAACTTCATGCTGCTGGCCCATCTCTGATTAGGACTCATTTGAGATAGATAAGTCTGAGAGGTTACTTTCAAAGAGATTTCATCGCTGTACTTCTAAATAACCTTAGCATAATAAATCTGCCTCTACTGTGGAATTCACAAATGTCCCTAGTGTGCAGACACGGTGGCCATTCAAAATGTCATGGTGACAGCAGAAATAGAGCACAGATGCACATGCATCAAGATCACAGGCACCTAATAATCAAGCTAATGAAGCTGTTAACGGAATTGGGTCTGTAACTAGAGCAGTGGTGCTCACAGTTTTGTTTTGGTGACCCCTTTAACACAGCAAGCCTATGAGTACGATTCCCCTTATAAATTAGAAATAATTATTTTATATTTAACACTATTATAAATGCTGGAGGCAAAACAGGATTTCAGGAGGAAGACTTACACCTCATAACACCCAGCATAATAACCTTGCAAACTCTAAGGGGTCACAATCCTCAGTTTGAGAACCCTGAGCTAGAGCAAGTCAAAATCTTATGTCAATTTTTAAGAAGATAAAAAAGGAAAAAATTGTCAACGAATGTTTATCATCTGCCCTCTCCGCAACCGTCCCGCCCCCCAGCATACAACTGTAATAATTTTTTCTTCTGTGGGTAAGTACGCAGGAGCACTGGTTGGAAAAATATTTTCCATGCTACTTTTTGAACAAAAACTATTTGGACTGTTAAAAAAAATGTCAGTTTCACAGGGGAAAGCTTTGAATCAATCTGACCTAATTCAAAATTAATATTTTGTATTGTTTTGACTTAAAATGTAACTTCATTTCACCTTTATGAAAAAAATGAAATGACATTTAAAATTTAAACAAGAGATCTGATTCAATTCATATGTCATTTCAACTTAAAATGTTATGTTGAGATATATTTTAAACCTGATCTTAAATGAAATGGCAATTAAATGGAAAGAAAATAAAATGTTTCCTTTTTATTTCAAAAACTCAATTTCAAATGAAAATTTATGGTTTGAAATTTCCTACAGGAAAACTAAAGGTTTTCCTTCAAATGGACATTTTCTCTTTAAAATGGTGGTTTCAAAAAAACAGTATTTCTTTCTGGGAAAATGGCACTAAATATCTCTACCCTTCTGCTAGAGAAAAATAAACACACACAAAGACATTTCAGCTTGCTTTCTTGAGAAATATATGATAGACAAAACTTCTTAATCACTTTCTTGTGCAATTCTGTTAATCCATAATAGAATGGACACAAAGAATTTGAACTCAGCTAAGTCTGTCTGTCTAATGTACTGCAACTAAGTGATAAAGTTTGTGTATTTTAATACAACTAATTTTTCAAGTCACTGCTCAGCTGTAATAAACTCCAGACCTGAGTTTCATGGTAACTGCTGGCACCCAGTTGATGGAAACATACGGTGTTTCTCTTTACACTCATGGTGGTACTTTGAAAGAACAAGCTGACATTGTCTGACTCTTTGATGAGTCTCCTTCAGGTTTTTAATTAACAGAATGATGTCCAACATGATAGACACTGCGAGAGTCAAGGCACCAGTTTAATTAAAATATTGATTTTAATGAAATAGGCATTTTGAAGGTTCTGTGGCTTGGAGAGAGGGCTTAGGAGGAATTTGCAAGTGTTATGAAATCTCTGAATGCCTGTTTCCATTGGTTGGAAGACCTTGATGGAGGTGCTTACGGTAGAAGAGTTTTCAAAAATGTCTAAGTGACTTAGGATCTTGAGTCACATTTTTCAAAACTGAGTCAGGAACCTATATCCAAATGTGACAAAAGGCCTGATTTTAAAAAGTGTTTAAATCCACAATTCCCTTTTGAATCAGTGGGAGTTAAGTGCCTAAAAATGTTTTTTAAAATTTGACCCTAAGGGTACATCTAAACTACAGCCCTCTGTCAGCAGAGGGATGTAAATTAGACGTATTGAAAGTGCAAATGAAATGGGGATTTAAATATCCTGCACTTCATTTGCATAATGGCAGCTGCCACTTTTTTTCAAAACTGGGCTTTTTGAAAAAACCCGGCAGTTTAAGTGGGGCATTTTCAACAGAAATGCCCCCTTTTGAAAGATCCTGTACTCCTTAAAAATGAGTAGTACAGTATCTTTTAAAACAGGACATTTCTGTTGAAAATGCCCCATCTAAATTGCCGGGTTTTTTTTAAAAGCCCCATTTCGAAAAAAGCAGCGGCTGCCATTATGCAAATGAATCATGGGATATTTAAATCCCCACTTCATTTTCACTTTCGATATGTCTAATTTACATCCCTCTACCAACAGAGGGTGTAGTTTAGACGTACTCGCTGTGACTAAGTCACATTTGAAAATGGGATGTAGACACTTAAGTCACTTAGAATAAAATTTTTAAAAAGGCCTAAGACTGTAGTATCTAGCAAAGGCACATGTATGATCCCCATTACAATTGTATCGGAACATCTCACAATGTCTGTTCTATTTATTTTCACAACAACCCTGTAAAGTATCAAAATATGAATATCCTCATTTTTTACAAATGGGAAACAGAGACTCACCCAAAGTCAAACAGGAGGTCCGTGGCTGATCAGGGCATTAAAGTCTCTCTCAAGTCCTGGGAGAATGCCCTAACCAATGGGCCATCCTTTCTCTACAGATGTTTTTGGTTTCAAGATGAAGTGCATTGGAAAAAATTGTTTGTGCCCCTAGAGTCCAAAAACTCTCACGAGTTATTTGAAGATAGACATCTATAGCTGAGATTTTGGCCTCCTGTGACATCACTTTTCTAGTCTTCCAAATATCTGCAGCATCCTCTAATTGAAATAGAGATATTAAGTTATGATATTAATAATGTAAAAAGGCAAGAAATCTTTTAATAAGGAGTAATAAGGAGCAATAAATGGTGCTAAAGGAAATCTTGAACTGCTGTCCGTAAACCTGGGAGATTTTGGAACTGTCCATGGGTACTTTGCTTCAATTGGTTAAAAAAAATAACTACACGGCTATAGTTCTTAAAAATCATGTAATCACATTAAGGGCCAAATTCTGAGTTCAGGTACACAACTCTTCTGAAGCTTAGAGTTGTCCACATTTACACCAGTGTAAATGAAAATAGATTTTGACCTTTAGCATCTATATATTTTATTCTCTTTAAAACAACCCCCTAGTTTATTTGTAATAACCATTAGGAAGTTGAATCTGAAATTGATTTTGTGCTGATTTACTAATCACCCTTCATCTGTTCATGGTATTTTTATTGTGTAATAACACATGTGATATCAAATATTTGGTACAAATTATTTTTTAGTGAGGAGAAATGGTATTGAAGCATTTGTCCTGAAAAGCCCATGGATATATTGATAGATTTTCTTTTTTCATAAAGCAAAAGGGAAGATGTGAAGTGTCATTATGTTATAAGCTCTGCTCATCCAGATAAAGTTATGATGGTTTCAAACAGACTTAATGAGAGAGCTGGATAGAGGCGTTATTTGTGGTTATGTTTTTCGGTTGATTGGAATGTGTGTGTGCACGTGCATGCATGCACGCACTTTTGTATTTAACACTAGAGTTGTAAAATGAAGCACTCAGAAGATTGGAAATACCAGTTTGACTGTGCAAGCTTAATTAGGCCTCCTTGTGTGTATGCTTTATGATACTGACTTTAATACCATGATACTGGCTTTAATTACATACTGTTTTTCCACAGAACCCCAGCCTTTTTCAGTGCACAGAGTGGATGGTGCTCAGTTAATGAACCAATACTTTTTAAAATTTGTATTGTCCAATGTGTGAGCCCATGTGTTAGTTACAGCTCACTACTCAAATCCTGCCTTGAATTCAGAATAACATTAGTGAAGTTATTTTCACGACATCCCAGAAAGATGAGGGGGTATTATTAGCCCCATTTTTCAGATGGGGAATAGAGACACATAGGGCTCGTCTACATTGGCCCCTTTTCCGGAAGGGGCATGTTAATTTCAGAGATCGTAATAGGGAAATCCGCGGGGGATTTAAATATCCTCCGCGGCATTTAAATAAAAATGTTCACCGCTTTTTTCCGGCTTTTAGAAAAGCCAGAAAAGAGCGTCTACACTGGCCCCGATCCTCCGGAAAAAGCGCCCTTTTCCGGAGGATCTTATTCCTACTTATTCAAATTAGGAATAAGATCCTCCGGAAAAGGGCGCTTTTTCCGGAGGATCGGGGCCAGTGTAGACGCTCTTTTCTGGCTTTTCTAAAAGCCGGAAAAAAGCGGCGGACATTTTTATTTAAATGCCGCGGGGGATATTTAAATCCCCCGCGGATTTCCCTATTACGATCTCTGAAATTAACATGCCCCTTCCGGAAAAGGGGCCAGTGTAGATATAGCCATAGAGATTAAGGCCAAAAATTGAATCTAATTTTGGGTGATCAATTTGACCTGCCTAGACCTGACTGTTCAGATTACTTAGAATGATACAGTATGTCCTATATTCACAACATAGCATCTATTGATTTAAAAACAAAAGCAAACCAATTTGAAAAATAGAATCACATAGCAACTTAACTTGAAGCATTTAGCTTGAATCCTAGCCCAGTGCAATATTTTGGATCATGGGGTAGTAGGTAGAAGATATTTAACTATGTTGTTGCAGTAAGCTGATGTTTGTTATGGGAGGGGAAATAAGGTCATCAATAACTAAATAAGAAATAGGTCAGATCATTAGTTTTAATATTTTACTCATTGAAAACTGCATTGATTTTCACTGAGCCTCACTAATGCCCTTAATATATAGTTAAAAAGCAGAAGATGCTTTATGAAAAAGTTTGGAATTCATTCTGTTTCAAAAACAATTCCACCTATGACAGAAAATCTATTTTTGTTTCTCATCGTTTTTCATGAAGAAGGACATTTGCATCAAAACATAATGCATCGAAAAAAGCTGATCTCCATTTATGAACTTATTGTTTGCACCCTTTTAGAAAAGTTCTATGAAACTTAATTGAAAATGACAGATTTTCTGTAGAATTTACTGATTCACCAAATACAATTTATTATGAAGTTATATTTCTTCTATAGAATTCCATATGGCGGTTCAAAGAAACCTCTGGAAAGTAGATCATTTTTATTGCTGTCTATAGGTGTTTATATTAAATTCTGTAGACTTCTATTATGTTCTTATTGGGTTCACTCCAAACTAAGTTCTATATGCCTGATCTGGCAAACACTCACTGCAATTGGACTAGCCAAATGGAGAGAGTTACTCATGTGACTAAGTGTTTGCAGGATTAAGCCCCTTTCCCTAAAGGTGAAACTAGAAGCACAGTTAAGGTTGGGCTGGACATTTCACCCTATATTAGTTTCTTATATGTATGTCTACATAGTGTGCGGCAGCAAGCCTTCTGTCCCAGGTCACTAGATTTGGGCTTGTGCTTCTATGCTGAAAGTAGCTCTGTAGACAGTGATATGAAATTGGAACTTGGACTGTGTTAGTAGCTTCCTAGGATTCCAAGCACAAGTGTCCTCACAATATATTTTTAGTGCAATGTCCAAGCCTGAATCTGCTAACCCAGACTGGGAGGCTCACTGCTGCATGCTGTGTGGACATACCCACAGAATTCCATTTGTAGCCATTAGTAATAGAGAGGTAGCCCGTGTTAGTCTGATCTTGCTAAAACAAAAGGAAAATTTGTGGCCATTGTTATTCATGACATATGGGACTTGATTCTGCTCTCATTTAGGCTGATGTTGTACAGCATAACACTACTCACTTCACTGGGGTTATACCTGATTTACAATGTGGCATGTTAGATCAGAAATTGGCCCTTAACAAGTATGAAGTGATTTCCATCATAAGAACATAAGAACAGCCATACTGGGTCAGACCAAAAGTCCACCCAGCCCAATTTCCTGTCTGCCAACAGTGGACAATACCAGATGCCTCAGAGGGAGGGATCACAACAGGTAATCCTCACGTGATCCTGCCCCTGTCACCTGCCTCCAGAGAAACAAAGGTTAGGGACACAATTCCTACCCATCCTGGCTAATAGCCATTGATAGACTGAAGGGTATGCATGTGTTCATTTTAAACAAAATGTGGTTCGGAAAGTAGGTATGCATAAAGAAGCACGCTGTGGCTCACCACCCTAGGAACAGCCTAGAAAAGGCCAAGAGGAGGGGGGTGAACTCAACATGTGGAGTGGAGAAGTACAAGCATGTGACAAACAAAGCCATATATGGAAAGGTTGAATCTGATTGGTTTAGAAGTTTGTGTTATGTAACCTGTTATGTAACTGCCATGTGCTATAAAACAGCAAGGGGAGGGGCTCCTTGCTTGAGGGGCTCTGGCTGATTTTAGTACCAGTGGCTCTCCCTTTGTGCACATTGAATAAAGTCTTGTTGAATTGAATTGAAGTATCGAAGACCCTTGATTCTGCCCAGCACCTGACTCTGGGAACCACAAAATCCCAACAAGACCTAACCTCCATTAATCTATTTTGAACCCTGTTCTTTTTTGAACCCTGTTAAAGTTCTAGTCTTTACCACATCCTCTGGCAAGAAGTTCCGCAGATTGACTGTGTGCTAAGTGAAGAAAAACTTCCTTTTGTTTGTTTTGAACCTGCTGCCTATTCATTTCATTTGGTGATGCCTAGGTTTTATATTGTGGAAATAAATAAATAACTTTTCCTTATTCACTTTTTCCATACCAGTCATGACTTTATAGACCTTTATCATATCCCCCATTAGTCTCCTCTTTTTTAAGCTGAAAAGTCCAAGTCTTTTTAATCTATCTTCATATGGGACCCGTTCCAAACCCCTAATCATTTTTGTTGCCCTTTTCTGAACCTTTTCTAATGCCAATATATCTGTTTTGAGATGAGGCGACCACATCTGTATGCAGTATTCAAGATGTGGGCATACCATGGTTTTATATAGAGGCAATAAGATATTTTCTGTTTTATTCTCTGTCCCTTTATTAAGGGATAACCCTTTGACCACAAGATCAGATACAATCCAAATAATCTGAGCAAGACTGTTTCACATTTTAAAACATTGTTTTGATTACTTGTAACATGAACGGAAACTTCAAATTACTTTTGATTTGTGTTATTATAACCTCCAGTCCTTGATTTTCAAAATGAGTTTATAAATTAGTCACACATAGGGTACATCTACACAGCAACATTATTTAAAAATAATTAGCATTATTTTGAAACTTAGCAGGCAGTTATTTCAAAATAATGTTAAAATACTGCAAAGCTGGAGGACTTTAGACTAACTCCTGTAACCCTCTTTGTATGAGGAGTCAGGGAAGTTGGAGGAAGAGTGTTTAGAGGCAGTACCCGGATTACGTACAAGATAGGGACTGTAGGTTTGTTCTTAAGTTGAATCTGTATGTAAGTCGGAACTGGCGCCAGCCGCTGCTGAAACTGATCAGTTTCAACCGCGGCTGAATCTGGACGCCAGTTCTGACTTACATACAGATTCAACTTAAGAAACCCAGGCGTCCCCAAGTCAGCTGCTGCTGAAACTGATCAGCGGCTGATTCCAGGAAGCCTGGGGCAGAGCAACTCTGCCTCGGGCTTCCTGTAGTCAGCCGCTGGTCAGTTTCAGCAGCGGCTGACTTGGGGACGCCTGGGGCAGAGCAGCTGGGGTGCTGCTGGGTTGCTCCAGTAGCGCGGCTCCTCGGCGCTACTGGAGCAACCCAGCAGCACCCCAGCTGCTCTGCCTCAGGCGTCCTGATTCAGCCGCTGCTGAAACTGACCAGCAGCAGCTGAATCAGGACGCCTGGGGCAGAGCAGCTGGGGTGCTGCCGGGTTGGTCCGGAGCGGCGCTGCGGGACCAACCCGGCAGCCCCTAGCTGCTCTACCCCAGGGGCAGGCAAGAAAAGCCTGGTCTGCTGGGGGTGGGGCACTATGTGCACCCCCCCCCCCCCCAGCAGACCAGGGAGACGGGGGTGGCGGGACCGCCCTAGTCCTCCATGGCTTTGCTCCGTCTCCCTGGTCTGCTGACATAGGAGACGCGGAGCAAAGCCGCAGAGCATGCGG
Source organism: Pelodiscus sinensis (assembly GCF_049634645.1). NCBI lineage: Eukaryota > Metazoa > Chordata > Testudines > Trionychidae > Pelodiscus > Pelodiscus sinensis. The sequence goes on from NC_134727.1 coordinate 22,456,284, forward strand.
GCAGCGGGACAGTCCAGGCGCACCGCGGCTGTCCCACTGCTGGCGTGCTCCGAGGCTTTGCTCCCCATCTCCCTGGTCTGCTGGTCAGACCAGGGAGACGGGGAGCAAAGCCTTGGAGCACGCCCGCAGCGGGACAGCCCAGGCGCGCTTGGGCTGTCTCCCTGCGGGCGTGCTCCGTGGCTTTGCTCCCCGTCTCCCTGGTCTGCTGGTCGGGAGACGGGGAGCAAAGCCTTGGAGCACGCCCGTAGCGGGATAGCCCAGGCGCACCGCGGCTGTACCACTGCGGTCGTGCTCCAAGGCTTTGCTCCCCATCTCCCTGGTCTGCTGGTCGGGAGACGGGGAGCAAAGCCGCAGAGCCCACAGGGGGACAGCTCAAGCGCGCCTGGGCTGTCCTGCTGTGGGCGTGCTCCAAGGCTTTGCTCCCCGTCTCCCTGCAGACCAGGGAGATGGGGAGCATCTTTTCTCACCCCGGAGGACGGGGGTGGCGGACCGCGGCGCATTTGTGCATCCCGCCGCTCCTGTCCTCCGGGGCGAGAAATGCCCCGTTCGTAACTGCGGATCCGATGTAAGTCGGATCCGCGTAACTCGGGGACTGCGTGTATTTTGAAATAAGTGCTGTGTAGATGCTCCCAATTTCAAAATTAGCTACACAATTGACGTAGCTCAATTTGCAGAGTTTATTTTGAGTTAAGTCCTGCTGTGTAGACATACCCATACAGTTATATAAAATTACTGAATAGTCTGATATTTTTGAAACAAACAAAAACATGCTTGCTTAGGTGGTATTGTTCTATTTATCCAATCTTCTTACAATTCTGTCTATTACTATATGAGTACATAGAAGAGAAAGATGGAAAATACAGCTCTTCATACTGTTTGATCAAGTGTGTATAGCCCCAAACCTGGAATTACTCACAAATGTGTTCAGTTTTAAGCACACGAGTAGCCTCATTGAATTTATTGGAGTTACCAATATCAATAAATATAAGGGCTGACATATTTGTTTGCAAAATCCAGGTCTAACTTTGTAGGTGACCAACTACCCTAGTGAGAGAATTACTGAATTAGATTTTATAGATACAGTTATTATGAAACGTTCTATTGGAAGTTCTTCTGAAGAATTCATATACTTTATAATTGCCATTATTACACCTGAGAAGCACTGAGTCTTCTCAACACTGTAGCTTCCAGTACACAAAGAGCTCCTCAATTTATGAACTGTTTAAAGAGTTTGAATGTCAATAATAAATAGGTTTCCATTCGATTGGAATCCTACCCTTCCCAGTACATTTCCTTTTTAATCTCAGTAGCCAGGATGGAAAAGACAGTAAACACTGCAATATACTAGATATGTCAGCAATACCTTCTGAGCACTTCTTTGTCATTCCAGATCTGCTTGCAGTTACCCTTACAATATCTTAGTTTAAGAGGTTGGTTTTTTAAAAAAAATTGATTACTGTTCCCATTCTGATGAATAAATTAATATACTATGTTCTTAAGTCTGCTTCTGTTTCTCTGTTTCGTATGGCATTAGAAAGGATAAAACATGCTACCCATTTTATACTATTTATTTTTTAAAGGGCAGATTTTTTTTTTCATTTTTAGAGTGTATAGATTTTCTTTTTAATTAAGAGTAACAGTAAAAACAGACTGCATGGGAAACTCATCTCTGTATGAGACTGACAACATATCAATAATTTAAATGTTTAGCTTCTGCTGGTATAGAAGCTGAAGAAGAAAGAGGTCAGAATTAGATAAAACAATCTGTGTATTTCAGGTTATATTTAGCTCTGTTATGAGTGAATAAAAATAATTTGCTTGCACAGAAGTGAAAGAAGAAAAATGGCTGTATCTCCTTTTCTGCTTTCTGAAGACTGAGCTATGCATTTCAGCATTAAGTGACACAACTCAATGCACTGCTTGAAATGTTTCTGAATTATAATCAGTGCTACCCACAGTATCCACATTCCTATGGTAATAAGCTGTTACCTGTTGCCCTCAATTATTCTTGGGTTACTGAGTATAATTTAACAGTTTCAAAATGTAGTCAATTATAGAGGGGAAAAAAACCTAAAGGAAGAAAAGAAACAGAAAATAGTGAAGGGCCATTAGAAATATAAGTTTAAATAGTCTAAATGAGCTTAACCACATAGTTTGAACTGTCCCCGCTGCCAACAATGTTATTGCTGTTGCCCCGGAACACAAAGTTCATTCTGCGCTACAAAAGTGGGAATGACAGTGCCATATAACATTGATGGAAATGACTTTACAAAGGAGTATGTCTTTTATGTCTTGGGGGACCTTTTGAATTCAATGCCTGTGAACTCTGGACTTGTAGCCATCAAAACAAAATGGATGAGTCCTTTGGTTCTTTCTAATACGCAGCCCAGTAATGGGCTGAAGCTGTAAGCTCTAGGCTGAAAAACCAAGCACTTAGAAGGAGAGAAATGAAAGAACAAGAACGTCTATGCAGTTAATTAATGTATCAGAGAATTGAGTTAAGATGTTGCGCTGTCAAATATAAAATTCAATGCTTACAATGGGTATACCTTAATATTTTGCAGTTTGTCACTAATAGATATATTAGCTCAGATGCATTAAGAATGCACTGTTTACTAATACTACATTGTACCTTCAATCTGAGAATCTCAGGTTTTTACAAATGTTAATAAATTACGCCTGTTACTATCGAAGGGTATGTCTACACTACCACCCTAGTTTGAACTAGGGTGGTAGTGTAGACATACCCAGAGGTAGGTGAATATTATTACCCCAACTTTATGCACAAGGAAACTAAAGCAGAGGTTGCTGAGAGGAGTTGTCCAAATTCACATGATTAATGGCAGAGATGGTTTTAATTCCCAAATCTCCTGATTCACAGTCCTCTTTTAATCAGTAGTCCAAGGTACTGAACTCATTCAAGACCCAACAGCATGTTTAATTATTTCCAGTGGGATGGAGATAGAAAGCCAAAGCTTCATACTTTTGTGATCCAGATGTTCTTGCCAAAAGGTCAAGGGTATGAAGAGGGTGAAGTTCATCATGCATTCAGCCTCGCTGGGGAAAATAGTGCAGGGCACTTTAGAACCAGTGATATTTCTTCCCTATGTTTCTTTGGGTGAGGCAATGTCCCCTATTGAACCAACTCCTCTTGGTAAGGGAGACAAGCTTTAGAAAGATATTACCAGACTTGCAGCCCTTCATATCCTGCAACTGACAAGGCTGCAATGATACTGCATACACCTAGGTGTTGTGTGTGTGCACAACTGCCTGATTTGCCCTCATTATTGCACAGATTACATCCATAATACGAACAATTATGTGCTTCACAATGTAATAACTTGACTTTGACATTAATTTTCCATTGTGTCCTACCTTTCTTTAAGTTTGATTTTGTAAGTTCAGACAGTGCTGCAATAATCCAAGTTCTGGATGGTTAACATCAGTAGAGTAAAGGCTAGGGCTGAGATTTTCAAGAGCATCTGACTGTAAGTGGTGTGCCAAACTGTCTTCAACTTCTTTGAAAATCTTGGTTTTAGAACTTTGCCCCAATTTTGGAAAATGGGTGCCTAAAATTAGACTCCCAAAATGTAGGCACCTAAATAAGCTGTCCAGTTTTCAAAACTACAGAACTCTGAGCCCCTCCTCTGTTAGTAGAAGTCAGTGTAGCTCTGCTGAACAGTCGCCCCTCATTTCCTAAACTATGATATGAAGGATCTTCTTTAAAGGGAAGTCTGTAGAAGCGGAATAAGTTATAGAAGAGGCAGATGAATACAACAGCCCTATCAGATCTGGCCAGGGAGTTTGAAACTCCCTGCACTGGATCATCTGATGGAATTCCCCATTTTCCTATTATTATTCTTTCCTCCATCCACTGCTATCCTTAGATCAGACTATCCAAAGTAGTTCACCGCTGAGTGTTCAGATCTGGATGTTAGAGATGAGGGAGCAATGCAAAGGATAAGTGGCACACAGACAAACAGGTAAACAGTTTTGAACTTCCCCTTCCCAAGTTGATCTGTTAGGCTCCAGATGCAGCATTTTTTATTTATTTCTGTCTCAGAGTCAGGCCCACCAATGCAAGGGTGCAAAAGGGGTAGTTGCCCCAGGGCCCAAGTGATTCAAAAGGGCCCAGGGCTCCTGGTGGGTGGTGCTGCTACTGTGATAGTGGTGGTAGCTGGATCCCTGGGCCCTTTAATCTGCGCTGGAGTACTGTGCTGTATGTCCTGGGCAGCACTAAAGGGTCGGTTACTCTGGTTGGCACTGAAGGCTACCTGGGGGCTAGCGTGGCATGCTCCAGGTCCTGCCCTTTCCACTCCAGTCCCCACCCATTCAGGGAGTGTGAAGTTGGCCCGCCTACCCTACCCAGGGGCCCGAGGAGGCTGTCGGCATCCCTGCTCATAGCAATTGTACCATTAGCACAAAGAGACATGGCAATATTTCTTTCTTTGGGCCATATTCATTTCAGAAACCCAATCTAAGCAGGAGCTCCCACATCATTGACCTGTGAAAAATACAGTCTGTTCAGTGATAAATAACAAGGGCCATAAGAGGTGTGGGGAGACTCATCATCTTCCCAAACTGCAGCACAGCTCGGAAAGTACCAGCTTTGTTTACTTCTAGAGACATCCTTTGAAGCAGTTTTATCCAAAATTTTTCAAACAAATTACAGGAGGGGTTTTGTTCTTTGTAATCATTGCTCTTCTCCAAGAAAGGACAAGATGCTACCCAGCCCTATCTCCACTAGAACAGGGAGCATTATCTTGCTTTGCAGCCTGTACTGCATTTAGCTGCAGCAGATAAGTTAAAGCGGGTTAGTGGCGCTCTCTTATTTACATATGTAATGGTTTTGTTCCCTCTGCACATTCTTTGTCACAATCCCTGACCTCATCTGTGCAATTGCAGACGATGACTGTCATCTGGTATTTGTGTTCAGAGGCAAAACTGACAGTCATAGAGTGCAAACTATAACTAAATGGTCAATAGTTCAGTCCTGAAATATTTCCTCTCAGGCATCATGCAAATAAGTCTTCCACTTTAAAGCATTTGGACAAAATTTGCTGTGATAAATTAAAATGACAGCAGTAAAGTTACGAATAAAATTGGTAGAGGTTAATGAAACCAGATTTTATTAAGTTCGGATAATTTTCTAGGCCAATATCCATTTTAAAACTTAAAATAATGTTGTCTGATTACTTTACTTTATTAGGGCCAGATATTGCCATGCGTATTCAGGCAAAATTCCTATGAACTGAAGGGTTTGGTCTATTGCCTATTGCAGTCTATGATACAGACAACAAATCAGAATCTATCTGCACATCAGAAAACCTGCAGGCAGCAGTTTCTACCTTCTTGACCACCTGTCAATACCTAGGCAGACTTACCTTGACAGATGCTAGAGAGAAACATTCCAAAGAAATATCTGAAGAATACAGGAAAAGTTCAGAAACAAGGCTATGTCTAGACTTCAGGCTTCTTTTGAAAGAGGCTCTTTCGAAAGCATCTTTCGAAAGAGCCTCTTTCGAAAGATCGCGTCTAGACTGCAGGCGGATCTTTCGAAAGAGAAATCCGCTTTTTCGAAAGAGAGCACCCAGCGAGTCTGGATGCTCTCTTTCGAAGACGGTCTCTTTACATTGAAGAACGCCTTCTTTCGAAAGAGGAGCTTTCGAAAGAAGGCGTTCTTCCTCGTGAAATGAGGTTTACCGCCATCGAAAGAAAAGCCGCGTTCTTTCGAAATAATTTCGAAAGAACGCGGCTTGAGTCTGGACGCAGGGGAAGTTTTTTCGGGAAAAGACTACTTTTCCCGAAAAAAACCCTGAGTCTGGACACGGCCTAACTGTGCTCTACTCCTAGGCCATGTCTACACTAAGAAATTATTTTGGTGGATATGATATACCTTGACTTTAGCAAAGCTTTTGACACGGTCTCTCACAATATTCTTGCCAGCAAGTTAAAGGATTATGGATGGGATAAATGGACTATAAGGTGGCTGGAAAGCTGACTAGATTGTCGGGCTCAATGGCTAGTGATCAATGGCTCGAAGTCTGGCTGGTGGTCGGTTTCAAGCAGAGTGCCCAAGGATTGGGTCTAGGGCTGGGTTTTTTTCAACATCTTTATTAATGACCTGGATAAGGGGATAGATTGCAACTTTGAAGATGACACTAAACTAGGGGGAGAGGTAGATACATTGGAGGGCAGGGATAGGGCCCAGAGTGACCTGGACAAATTAGAGGATTGCACCAAAAGAAATCTGATGAGGTTCAACAAGGACAAGTGCAGAGTGGAGATGGAAGTGCAGATGGAAGAATCCCAAGCACTGCTACTGCTGGGGAGCAACTGGCTAAGTAGCAGTTTGGCAGAAAAGGACCTGGGGATTACAGTGGATGAAAAGCTGGATATGAGTCAAGAGTGTGCCCTTGTAGCCAAGAAAGCTAATGGCATATTAGAGTGCATTAGGAGGAGCATTTCTAACAGGTCTAGAGACGTGATTATTCTCCTTTATTTGGCACTAGTGAGGCCACATCTGGAATATTGCATCCAATTCTGGGCTCCCCAGTACAGAAAGGATGTGGATACATTGGAGAGGGTCCAGCGGAAGGCAACCTAAATGATTAGGGGTCTGGAGCATATGACTTAGGAGGAGAGGCTGAGGGATTTTGGCTTATTTAGTTTGCAGAAGAGAAGAGTGAGGGGGATTTGATAGCAGCCTTCAACTTCCTGAAGGGAGGCTCCAGAGAGGATGGAGAGAGGCTGTTCTCAGTAGTGACGGATGGCAGAACAAGGAGCAGTGGTCTCAAGTTGCAGTGGCGGGAGGTCTAGGTTGAATATTAGGAAAAACTATTTCACTAGGGCCGTGTCCAGACTCAGGGGTTTTTTCGGGAAAAGTAGCCTTTTCCCGAAAAAACTTCCCCTGCGTCCAGACTCAAGCCGCGTTCTTTCGAAATTATTTCGAAAGAACGCGGCTTTTCTTTCGATGGCGGTAAACCTCGTTTCACGAGGAAGAACGCCTTCTTTCGAAAGTTCCTCTTTCGAAAGAAGGCGTTCTACAATGTAAAGAGGCCGTCTTCGAAAGAGAGCATCCAGACTCGCTGGGTGCTCTCTTTCGAAAAAGCAGATTTTTCTTTCGAAAGATCCGCCTGCAGTCTAGACGCGATCTTTCGAAAGATGCTCTTTCGAAAGATGCTTTCGAAAGAGCATCTTTCGAAAGAAGCCTGCAGTCTAGACATAACCTTGGAGGGTGGTGAAGCACTGGAATGGGTTGCCTAGGGAAGTGGTGGAATCGCCATCGCTAGAGGTTTTTAAGTTCTGGCTTGACAAAGCCCTGGCTGAAATGATTTAGTTGGGGTTGTTCCTGCTTTGGACAGGGGGTTGAACTTGATGACCTGAGGTTTCTTCCAGCCCTAGGATTCTATGATTCTATTTCAAATTACTAAATTTGATTTATGGACTCCCAATCTAGCAAATTTAAACTTACATATCCTCATTGTGGGGAAGCTTTGAAATTAGTCCAAGGCAGGCTCCGTTAAAGTGGATGCGCTACCTCAGACTCAGAGCCCCAGGAAGCACTGAGGGGAGCTATGGGAGCTCTCCCAGAAGCTAATTAGTTCAAATTAGCATCATTAGAGTATCCATTGGACTTACAGGTTAGCGTTATTCCTCATGAAAAGCAGGAGTACAGAGTTTGAATTCCATGGCCCCTTATTTCAGAATAAGGGGTTTGGTAGTGTGAATGGACTGTTTACAAATTTGAACTTGGGGGGATTATTTCAGACTAAGGTCCTAGTGTAGACCAGGCCCTAGTGGAAATAATTTGTGTGGTAGGGCCTAAGGTGACCAATATGACTTTATAATGGAATAATTTCATTTTAGATAGTTGAAAGTTCTTTTTTTGCATCATTTTGGACTGCTGAGTTTTTAAAATGGATGCCAAATTATTGTCATGAGCCCTGATTATCTAAAAGGGTCTTGTGAATAAATAAATGCAAATATGAAATGTCATTACAAATGCAGTTTTAGCTAAGAGTGAGAGATCAGAAATGTTAGTTTCAATGTAATCAACTGGGCCTGATATTCAATGCTGGTGTGGACGTCTTCATGGCATTTCATCAGGTTCATTGGGAGTTTGCACCTGCTTTGTGGGTGACTTTTAGAGACATGTTTGTGCAAAAGCCATTGTGTCAGACATGCACACTTTCCCAGTCATATTCACAGTTTTCTGAACAACAGACTGATGCTCTTTTTCCTTCAGTGATCCAGTTCTTTAAAGCTTTTTTCATTGTTTTAATATCATCAAACCTGTAAGAGACCTAGGAATATATTCCTACAGAGTTATCAACTCCCTCCAGGAAGACTGTAGTCAGCATAACACAAAACCAAAATATCCCCCCTTTCCAGTCATATCCCGTGGCTATCTAGAAAACATTGGTAAGAAAAAGTACAATAAACACATAAACACTTGAATGTAGCTTCCTTTTACTCTGAGAGGCTCCTGAAAATGAGACTGCTGAAAAAGAGTGACCTTTATCAGGAAGGGGCCTTCAGATGTTATGCCTGAGATATGGGAACTGGAGCAACTCCAACTTTGAAAAGTCCAAACTATGTATTGAGATTGAAGCAGGGGCTTCTGGGAGGAATCTCTTCTAGGGCAGAACACACACACCTTAGAAACCAGGGCAAGCCATTTAAACACACACAATATGGACATACTTCTGAATTTCACATATGAATTTCTAGTGAGAAGTGCTTTCTGCAACATTGCTCAATAGCGAAAGAAAAGGAAAGGGCTTGTATGATCATTTGTTGTTTTTAATACTACGTGAAGAAGTACCAGGTATTCAAATTTGAATGAGAGAAAATGCTCTAAGATACAGCCCCCTACTTCTATTGATGTCAGCAGCCAAAATCCACCAGGGCACAGGGTCAGGACATGAACTAGAAAAGATGTTCCTTGTTCCAGTCAAGCCACAGTCCTTTTGGCTGGATGATTTTTTGTCAAGAAGCACCATGGATTGTTTACTCTCAGCATTCCTGGGATGATTTGGAGTAAAATAAAAATAGTAGCACATAATGGAAAAACATGCCTGGAAAAACAGCTGCTGTAGGGTAGGGATATCGCTAGTATGAGCCATACATGGGCCTGATTGTGCCTGCAGTGCACAGGCGTTGGCTGGAGGCAATGAGGAGCTCCATTGCCTCAAATGGAGTTCTAGGAGGCATCATGCCTGGAAAAAGTGCCGGGTCTGCACCTCCCCATGGCCAGCCAGCTCCACTGAGCAGTGCAGGAGGAGGAAAAGGAACCATGGGCCCATATTGCCCCATCTCTCCTTTCCTATCCTCTCTGCTTTCCCTACATGTGCACACTCTGACCCGTGCAGCCCTACAGGGATGGGGTATGGTGTGGGGGCAGGGCTTTAAGCCATCCTACCCCTCTGCAGGACAGCATAGACTGACTGACAATATAGGCCCTAATAATTAAGCCGAGCAAGTAAAATCAAGACATTAACTTAAAAACAAGGATATAATTTGGAGTAATTTTTTTATTAGTGCAGCAATGAATATGGCTTGAAATAACATCTGACTATGAGGCTACGTTTACATTGGAGCTTGTTAGCATTTCTCGCGCAGTCTTATGCATCTCTCTGCCAATGCTTTTTGTGCAAGAGGTTTTTGCTCAAAAACAAGCAGTGTAGAAGGGTCCGTTTTGCACAAAAAAACCATTTTGCGCAAGATCTCATATACCTGGCATAAGGGATCTTGCGCAAAAGGGGTTTTTTTGCGCAAAATGGACCCATCTACACTGCTTGTTTTTGTGCAAAAACCTCTTGCGCAAAAAGCAGCGGCAGAGATATGCATAAGACTGCGCGAGAAATGCTAACGAGCGCTTCATTAGCATACTCTCCGCCAACAAATACCTGCAGTGTAGGCGTAGCCTGAGAGAATGTGTTTGATTTTTTTATAGAGGTCCCTGTAATAATGAAAGTATTGTCAATCCAGTACACAAGAAAGGGAACCAGATGAAACTTTCTAGTAATCATGTAGTCTATTCTTTTTACAGATTACAAAGGACGACATGGCATTTTTTTTATTAACTGAATCACTGACTTATTTCTATATGAAAACACTTGGGGCAGCAGAAGGCATTTTAAGATGAATATTAGGCTAAAGATATCTATCAGATCTTCCAAACACATTTAAAGCAGGCAGCTGCAGAATATAAAAAAAATTATTGATTAAAGGGCACAAGAAACAAAATTCTGATCAATTTTATTTAAAAATTATATATATGTGGGAAGAAAAATAGTGCCAGATCATTACACCAAAACTTGTAACAAGTCTATATTTCTAAGATTGCATAAATGATCCACTAAAATAAGAAAGAGCTGTAAGTGCCAGCATATGCATTCCTAAGGCACCTGAAGCTGTGCAACTCACTTCTCACTAGCCACAGGCAGGAAATAAAAATGAAATTGCATACGCTGAAACAGCTCAAAAACAAAAACAAAACAAAAACCCAACAACAACAACAACAGAGAAACCGGGAGGGGAAATGACATGGAATAGTACTAGACAGAGTGCACAATGAGGAAGACAACAGAGGGGCGTTCAAAGATCGGAAAAGCACTGGATTGGAACGCCAAATTGGAAGTAAAAAGAGCAGGGAAATTAAAGCCCCAACTCAGATAGAAATAGAGAAGGATGTGGGAATTATCCCTTTCATGTAAAAATCAATGAGAAGAGTCCAGAGGGAGGGAATTATTGGACTTACAGCATCTGATCTGGTCACTCACAGATTACCATAGCGATGCTGGATATCTGTACTCTTATCTATAGAGTTATAGTGAAAGCATCGCTATTTAAGTTTCTACAGCATGGATATTTCCAATTCCCTAATCTATAGAAATGTTTTAAAAACAAGTATAGCTCTTAAAGCATTTACAAGTGTAGCTCTTAAAGCATTTACAAAGGAGGAATGTAACTTTTTCCCCATTTTACAGACAGAAAAAAAGAGGCATGCCGGGGGGAGGGAGGGAGACAAGGAACTGGAAATAGGTAGCAAATCTCTTTTGCCCCAATCTAGTGCTCTGTGCACACAGCTTTTTTGCCCTTTTTTAAACAAAAAGAAAACCCTGAAAAGTGTATTTTTAAACAAAGGTATTTTTCCCCTTTTTTATGTAAACTTGGTCTTCTCCATCCAGTTTTTTGTGAAAAAAATTATGGGCACCTGGAGAACTAGCCACTTAATGAAATCAGAAATAAAAGCCTAGTAAAACCTGGTTAATCAGTACAGCAAGTTGTTTTTCTTGAAGGTATTTATAAATCTGGGCTGTTTCTGCTCATCCTTACGTACAGCCTCCTCCTACGGGAGACTGGTCTGTTATGATACCAGATAACTATTTCGATATAGGTAGTATTTTTAACTAAAAATGCAGTGATACTGGTATAAAAGTGCCTTATATCAGTATAGTTTTTACCAGTAACACTGCATCCATTCTAGGGAGATGTATTGGTTGCAAATAATTACAGTTAAAGAGAGTACACAGGGGGCCTGACAGCTTTTGCAGACCCCCAGTCAAGTTGTGGGGGAGGGAGCTGGCTTCACGTCCCAAAGGGGCAGGGTCTTGGACCAAAGGGGCAAGGCCGGGCAGCCAATGCTTAGAACCGCCCAGACCACAGCACTGCCCCCCGCCCCAGCCCTCAGAGCCATGCGGAGCACATAGCATGGTGCTCTGTCTGTGATTTAAAGGGCCTAGGACTTAGCCACAGTAGCAGCAGCAGCAGCCAGGAGCTCTGGGTCCCTTTGATTCATTGGGTCCTGGGTCAACTGCCCCCTTTGCTCCCCCTCCCTCACTGGCAGGTCTGGAGGTACAAGAAAAGTGTACAGGCAAGATCAATGGAGAAAATGCATGAGAAAGAGATTTGGCCCCTACCTCTTCAACAGACAGCATACAGGGTGGAGAGTCAATGTCATTCTGCGTGTCCACATGTTCTCACATGCAAGACCAGGGCCTTGTATTGTGAGCTGAATCCTCTAAGTCCTTTAGCAAAATCATGCTTCTGAGTTACAGAAAAATCAAGCAGGTTTAAAAAAAATAAAATGAAAATTGTTCGGTGCTTTACAAATCACGGGACAGATTTTCAAAAGGGCTCAGCACCTGAGAAGCACCCACTGCACTGACTTAGTTTGAAAATCTATCCATGAAGTTCCCAGGATTGTTGGGAAGGCAGGCATCTAAGCACTTGAAAATCTGTGCCCGAGCGCTTTTGAAAATTTATCCCCATAAAAAAATCCAACATAGAATGTAAATGACCTGCCCTTTTGCAGGCCAATTTTAATTACTGCATATTCAAAGGGAACTATTTATCATGAGAATCAAAATGTTTTCAACTCCAAAGCAATACGACAGAAAATATTAAGCCTTAACGATTACTTTATGATCAATGGAGGTTGGAGTCAGTCATGTCAGAACTGATGCAGTACATAATGTTAGTTTTGATCATAGTTAATTGATTTGTGTTTTTTGTAAAAGCTATATTTTTTTCCCCTAAACTTCCTGCATTTCAAACCACAAGGGGAAAAAAATGAAACCGTTAAAGGGTCTGTGAATGGTCTGTCAATGAATACATCAAGCCACAGGTCTTTGTTGGAACTGAATGTTACAGCTTTTAAATATCAATGTTAAATCAAAGTTATTTATTACTTTTTCACCTGATAACACATTGAGTTATCATGTAGTTCGGTTTCCAGTGGAGTCATTAAGAAATACTATTGCAGCAATTCAGTAAATAAGTCGATGTCATCCCTGTAGCTCTTCCTGTCTCTCGTTCAAGTCACTATAGGATGCAAAGGCTAGCTCGGCTATTAAGTGCTGTTTATCAATTGATGGATTTCTTTGTATTGCTCAGGCTGATCCTTTAGGCATCAAATTTGATTTGCTTTATGTGGTAAAAGCAGCTTTTTCCTCTGAACTTTGGCTGGCTGGAGTTACTTGTTTGTTAACCTTCACTGACATCCTTTGGCAAATGGTGACTTGACTTGCTCATTAAATCAATATATATAGCAAGAGAAATTGTTTCCTTTTTCCCTTCCAGCAGAGTAAGTTGGCTTGGAGTTATGGTCATTTTGCCGTGTCAAAGGAGCATGTTATTTAAACTTGCAGGATGTGATGAACATATTTTATCTTTTGGTTTCATTACCATTTGCAGGTTGTCATGTTTCTAGCTGGGTTCCTTGGGCCCCTGATCAGTTCTGCCTTTATGAACCTTCACACACATCATTTATGGAGACAGTTATATGATCAGACAAAATAAGCTCTAGCCCTGAACATCAGCCCCAAACTAGACCCAAACTCAAACAAACCTTTTCAGATATTCACACCAAAGACATGCCTAACTTAAATTGTCCTACATTTTTCTGTTCCTTTGCATTATCTTGCTCTAGCTACAACTGAGAGTAATTACTAAAATATCTAATAAGAATCTTATCTTACCTTATTCTTAGGCTGACCAAAGCATGGAATACTGGAAACACTTGACAGAAGCCTGATTTTACACAGCTTCCAGCTCAGCTTTGTTAATGCCATAGACTTGGCCAGCAGAGTTAAGCAGTTTGTGATGTGAGAGTGTGTTTGCAAATCAAACTGCCAGATCTCTAGGGCTCTGTCTACTCTTGTACTTGCTCAACAAAACTTCTGTTGTTCCCAGGTGCTTAACAAAGTTTTGCCATGGCAAGTGCACATGTGAACACTGCTTTGTCAGCAGCAGCATCTCCTACCAACAATGTGAAACCCGTGTGTTGGGGTTAGAAGTATTTTGCCAGCAAAGTGCGGACAAACAGTGTTTACACATGTTACTTTAATGACAGGGCTGTGCCTTCCACTATTAGCCAGAGTAAAAGGTTTGGTGGTCTATTAGTCTAAGCCAAGGACCAGCAACCCAGGACATCTGGCTCTGACAGTGACTCCCTCTGTGGCCTTGAGCAAGTCACGTGACCTCTCCATTTCAGTTTCCCCAGACCCAGAATCCTGAGGACATAGCAAGGCTAATTATTCACCCTTTGTCCAAGATGTCTGAAGTTTTTGAACTGTGTTTGGATTCGTAACTTTTGGATGCTTAGATGGCCAGAACCAACTTTGTCTCATTTCCACTCAGCCAGGTTATTTATTGCAGCCTTTTCTTTCACATTACAGATTCATTCATTTCTGAGTTCTGTGTGCTGTGAGGTTCCCCAATTGTACTGACTCTATTACTTTCAGAGTTTACTGCAGGCTGTTGTTCCATAAAGCCCCTTGTGTCTTGGACACCTCTCTCTCCATCGGGGGAGCTGACAGCGGAAAAGCAACCTGCCAATCTAGACGCTCTTTTCTGAAAATGCTTTTAACAGAAAACTTTTCCGTTAAAAGCATTTCCGGAAAATCATGTCAGTGTGGCTGTGTCTACATTGGCACCCCTTTCCGGAAAGGGGTGCCAATGTAGACACAGCCCCCATGTGTCTGTCCTTTAACATCAGTAGCAGGGCCAACTTATCCATTAGGCACAGCAGGCACAGTGTCTGGGACTTTTAGGGTCCCACAAAAATGTTTTAATTTATTTTAAAATCAGAAGGAAAAAAATGAACTTTTAGGGTCAAAGAAAATGTTTTAATTTTTTTCTCACATCAGAAAAAAATGAAACTTTCAGGGCCCATGAAAATCTATTAAATTTTGCCTAAAACATAAAAAAAAATTTGAAGTATTTAAAGTTATATCAAAAATAATTTTTAATATTTTTTTAATGGAGGAAGGGGCCCACGAAGGCAAAAGTGCCTAGGGCCCACAAAAGTCATAATGCAGCCCTGATCAGTAGGAATCATGATGCTCAGATCTTTGTATCATTTAGGATCAATGCATGGGCAGTGGGGAAACCTCATGCTGGGAAAGGCAGGCCCCCAGCTCTAACACTGCCACCCGGGGCTCCACTGGGAGCCAAGTCCCTCCATTGTAGGGTCAGCCACCCTTAACCAGAGCATGGGCAGCCCTATCCCAATCCCCCACTCCTGGACCATCTAGCCCTTCTTCCCCTGAAGTACAGGCAGCCTGCAGCCCCAGCCTCCCCCATCCCAGCCTCCCACAACCCAGGAACACAGGGAGGGTTGGCAGCACATGGGGGGACAGAGCATGGGTGGGCCAACCTGGCAGTTTGGGAAGGCATTGCCTTTCCTTGCCTCTTATACCCACCACCCATAGATCAATGTCATGTTACACATAGACAGGGGGTTAGGTGTTGGCATTAGCTTCTAGCTTTGCAGGCCTTTTTATTGCTAATGAGTAGATTAGCTAAAGTTATCCTGGGAGGAGAACAGCAGCTAGGCAGAAGTAAGACAGACAATCCTCCTATGTACTGTTAATTAGCATATTTAATATATCTTTGTGCTTACAAAAAGTTGACCTCCCTCTCCTTGCCCCTCATCTTAAGTATAATGCAGCATTTACATTTTACACAAGGATATTAGGCAACAAATTAGTCTAGAAACTTCAATTAATCCTATTCCGAAGTAGGCCCCTGGGAAGAGATAACCAACCAAACAAACTTCTTAACATGTGGATGATTTCCCCAGCCATGCTGACTGTAAGGACAACAATCCTTGGAAAATTATGCCAGTCTTAACAGATGCAGGGAGAAAATTACTCTGTCCGGTTCTGCTGCTCTCATCACTTGTAGAGAGTCTCAATTAGATTTTCACATGCTTCCAGAAATTTAAGTGAGTTTGAATAATAATAAATCATATAAATTGCACAACCATGTGATGCTGCCCGCCTAATGATGTTGTGCATCTAGAAGATATGTTGAAGTTTACTAGGCATGCAAATATATCAGAAAATGAGTGGAAAATGGTAAAGTGCAGCAAAAGTGACCAAAGAACTTTGTCTTGGAAATTTCAGGCATAGGACAAGGTAGGACCAGGGCTGGTTTCATTTTTCTGTGGGCCAAGGGCTTTTTATGGAAGCCTGTATACAAGCCTTTTTCCCGAGGTGGGGCCAGAAATGAGAAATTTGGGGAGTGAGATGGGACTTTCACCTCCTCCCCCATGTTTTCCGTTGGGAACCAGTTCGGCGTTCCCCACGCCGGAGGGTTCGGTCTGTCCTGGCCGTACTACACGCCGCCCGCGGGGGTTGTTTCTGGAAGTGGGGCACAGGGCAGTGCCAGGGAACGAGCACTCCCAGCCACCCGGGTGCTCCAGTGATTCGCGGTTTGGTGTGCCTCTCTGCAGGTGGTCAAGGCCATCAACCGGGTGCTGCTCCGCAGGGTGGTCCGCCTCGCTGACCCAGACGCCGTCATCTGGGAGTTCGGCACCCTCGGCTTCCCCAACTGCGGGGGGCCATCGACGAGACGCACATCCCCATCCATGCCCCAGAACACCAGGCCTCCCAGTACATCAACAGGAAGGGGTACTTCTCCGTGCTCCTGCAGGCCGTGTGTGACCACCAGAGCCAGTTCACAGACATTAATGTGGACTGGTCCGGCATGGTATACGACGCCAGGGTGTGCCGCAACTCCTCCGTGTGCCAGAGGCTGCATGCCAGGACCTTCTTTCCCAACCACCACATCAGAGTCGGGGATGTGGACATGCCCGTGTGCCTGGTGGGGGATGCAGCCTATCCCCTACAGCCCTGGCTGATGAAGCCATACACAGGACACCTCAACCCCTCCCGGCAGGCCTTCAATGCCAGGCTCACCAGGGCCCGCATCGTGGTCAAGGGGGGCTTCGGACACCTGAAAGCCAGATTTAGGTGCCTCCTCACCCTCCTCGACCTCGCCAAACACAATATCCCTCCCATGGTGGCAGTATGTTGTGTGCTGCACAATTTTTGTGAGCGGAAGGGGGACGCTTTCCTGCCAGCCTGGATGGCTGAGGCTGACCACATGGCTGGCCAGTACACGCAGCCCCACACCACTGCCATCCTGGAAGCCCAGTGGGAGGCCGTCTGGATCCGGGAAGCCCTGAGGGAGAGCTTCCAGGTGGAGAAGGAGGACTGAACTCTCCCTGCATGCCCCACTGGGGCCTTCTTCCACCCTCCCCTCCTTCCCCTTTCCCCTTCCTAACCACCCTTCCTAATGTCAAATAAAGACACCTGTTTTGCCAATGAAAATCTCTTTTTATTTTACATAACTGGGGTGGGGGGAGGGAGGAGTGAGGGTGGGAGAGGGGAGGGGGAAATCTGGGAGGATGGAGCTGGAAGGAGGTGGAAGGGGTGGAAGGGAAGGGAAAGCTCAGGGTTGGGGGTCCTGCTGGCTCTCCCATCTCGCAGCACTGCGGGTGCGGGGGCGTCGGGGGGAGAGTGGGTGTGGCAGGTGGAGCAGGAGGGATGGGGGGTATGGAGGAAATGGGAGGGGGAGAAGGGGTGGGAGGAGGAGCGAGAGCTGGGGTGGCCGCAGGGGCTGGAGCAGGAGGAGGCAGGAAACTGTCCACCAGGGTCTGGAGGTGACCTCTGAGGTCACGGCCCTGCTCCTCCGGCGCCTCCAAGCTCCGCTTCCGCAGCCACAGGTCCTCCTGGACCCAGTGCTCCTGGATGAGGATCTGGTGCTCCAGTAGTCACAGGTGCCTCCACTGGTAGTCCTCCAGGTTTCTGGTGTGCCTGCTGGCCCGAATGCAGCTAGCTCTTGCAGGTGGGGTGGTGCACCCTGCAGTCCCAGGTGCTGCAGCTGTGGTGAAACAAGAGCAGTGGTCAGTTCTCCCTGGTGGGTGAAACCCAGCCCCCCTCTGCAAGGTGAGGACGGCATGTGGGGAATGGGCCAGGACCCCTGCATGACACCCAGCTGCTGCTCCATGGTGGGCAAGCCCAGGCGCACGGTCCCTGGGTTCCCTCTCCCCCCACATGCCCCATACACATAAGGGGAGCATGATGGCACTCACATGGGGAGCCATCCCCGGCCTTGGACGACACAGCCGATGTGCTCTATGGGATGCCTGGGGGGTCCTGGGTCCTGGGCAGGCTCCTGGCTCTCAGCATCCTCCTCCTCCTTGTCCCAGATGAGTCCCTCTGCCCCGGGGTCGATCACCATCCGGGGGGCATGGATGGCGTGAGCCTCCAGGATGCAATCCAGGGCCTCAAAGTAGGGGAAGGCCTCTGGGTCGGCCCCTGGTTGGGAGGCCCTGGAGTAGGACTGCTGCAGGTCCTTGACCTTGCAGTGGACCTGCTTCCGGGTCCGCATGTGACCTCTGGTGGCCAGGCTGTCAGCCATGCGGCTGTAGACGGCCGCGTTCCTGTGGCTAGTGTGGAGATCGTGGACATTGGAGGCTTTCCCCCAAACCTCAATGAGGTCTACGATCTCCACACTAGACCAGGCAGACTCCCGCCTCTTGCAGCCCCGGGCAGGCTCCTGTGAGCCGCCAGCCTTGTGGAAAAGAGGAAGAGGGCTGGCTGGCAGCGGGTGGCTGGCTCATCCCGTGCCAAGTGCAAGGTCTGCTGGCTGGGTGCTGGCAGGCTTGCAACTGGCACAAGCATCATTGGCAGACCATGCCCCTTTAAGGGCTCCGGGTCCAGGAGAAGGGCAGAAGAGTTTCCCTGGTTATGCCCAGAGTGGCCACCAGGGCAAGCTGGGAAGGGCTAGCCTCCAACTAGTTCGAATTAAGTGGCTTTACAGCTCATAATTCGAACTAGGCATTAGTCCTCATAAAATGAGGTTTAACTAGTTCGAATTAAGCGCTACGCTAGTTCGAATTAAGTTCGAACTAGCGGTTTGCCTGTGTAGCGCCAGATCTAAGTGTCCTATAATGCTATGCCCACAGGAGACCAAGAACTGGGACGTAATGAGGACCTGCAGCTCCCATTGGCTTCAAGGCAATAGTAGTTCATCTACTCTCAAGGTTTAACCATATGAAACTGAAGAGGGATGATGCAAGTGTAACCCAACTGTTAAGGTTTATACATGTATTTGGGCTATTTGCAATATTTAGCAATTACTGGAGTGATATAAAAGCATTTCAGTGGGAGAGGAAGGGGAAGGAACAAAAGTATAGAAGAGTATGTTAGTTTAACCCATGTACATCAATCATTATGCCACTGGTCTGGCCTAGCTATTGAGTCTGAAATATACTATTTTATTGAGTTGATGAGATGCCGAAAATGTGTTTGATAAAAAAAGTTTATGGACTCTGGAAACCTAACTGTGGAAGAGAAGGAAAAATTCCTGCTTCCAGCTCCAACCAGATTATCTGCGCTCAAAAGAGAAAGAGTTATTTATTTTAGCACAGTGCCTATCTTATTCTTTTGGTGTAAGTAGAATGCAAAAATGTTGTAGCCACTAACCCACTTCCAGTCTCACACTCTGTTTAATGTAATAAAACTTTGCAGTCCTAAATTAAACAGATTGATTTATTTAGGCATGTGAGACAAGGAATTTATATATACAGATAGACAGACAGAGCTAAATCCCAAGGGGAAAGCTTGACAGTGAATTCTGAAGACAGTCAGATCAGGACAATAGAGGACTATGATGGATAGGAGTAGCGCTGGCTTTTTCTGAACATCCCAGCATTTAGGGTATGTCTAGACTATATCCCTCTGTTGCCAAAAGGATGTAAATTAGACATACTGAAATTGCTAATGAAGCGGGGATTTAAATATCCAGTGCTTCATTGGAATAAAAATGGCCACCGCTAGCTAGGTATCGGTCAACAAGGAAAGCCTTTTCTGACCAATCCCTTATGCCTCGTGCAATTCCTTGTTGACCAATCCCCGTCTAGACTGCCGCTTTTTGCCAGCAAAGTGCCGCGTCTGCAAAAAATGGCGGCCATATTTATTTTACTGAAATGCGGGATATTTAAATCCCCGCTTCATTAGCAATTTCGGTATGTCTAATTTACATCCCTCTAGCGACAAAGGGATGTAGTCTAGACATACCCATAGTGATTGAAAGGTTAAACCCAGGTAGCTAGTAGGTGTTGGCAGGGAGCCAGGAGAGCCAATGGGAGAAGGTATTGAGATTTGAATTGAAAGATATCTTCCTGCTGTATTTCTTTGTGTGAGTTTAAGCCAGGAATTGGGGGAATAACATGAATTGAACCAGGCAGAGCTACCATGCCTGCAAAAAATACTGGTTATGGAAATGGACCTTGAAGCATGGATTGTGAGTAGATAGGGAAATGTCAATTTAGACACAATCAGGTTATTTTCTTTGTTTTGTTGTTTGGTTAAACTTTTCTGTGCTAAGTCCATGTGCCCCTCCCCCCTACATTGTAATTTTAAGATGTATCCCAGGGGTGGAATTTCTCTGTTTTTAAATTGTTCTTTTCTCAGTTGCTTTAAAACACCTAGCAACCAAGTATGCTTTATCAAGTATATCTTTTTGTTTTGTTAATAAAATCACCTTTTCAAGGTGCTGATTTGATTCTTGTGCCCTGTAAGCTAGTACATCTCCCTTGCAGAAATTCTGTATCAGCAACTGAAGCTCAGGGAATGGGAGGCTGAGAAGATGAATGGACTCAAAAAGTTTCAGGAGATTGATAGACCCATGTTGTGCCATTCAACAACCCTCCCCAAAGTCAGTTGAGGCAGCTATTGCCCCTTGAATACTAGTAGGGAGCATGGGAGTGAATGGGTCTTTGGTTTCATGGGCCACTACTGCTGGATGACAGCTCAGATATGAATTCCACTAGTATAATAAGAGCAGACCTTGGCCTTTCCTCATACATGCTTCTCCTACGTTACTGTAATCTTTTGTGCCCATTAGGGGAGTGCACAGCAATAGATGCAATTAATACATAATTAAAAGTGTTTGCTAGAGATATCGTTTTAAATTTTGTGAGTCTACATGTTCAATTTTGCCATTGTATTTCTTTGATCAAAAATATGTTTTTTCTTGGCCATTTCTGGTGCTGATCTCATGTACACTGCATGATGTGCAAACCTAAGCCATGATAGCAAACTCTGATAGTCCAGAATCTTCCCTAATGGAACCCTACTGAAGCCAATGGGGGGTTATACATTAGGATTGGTTTTGGCCCAACATGAGGACTTCCAGCACACATCAAGAGTCAAGACAGAGCAATGTGTGTCCCATGCCAGTCCTAAGGCATGGAAGCTGCTAAGGCTAAACAGCAAATCCTTTTTCCTTATGGTATATAGGATACAAAATGGCCAAGACTTTTCCAAAACAGTTGCTTGAATTAGCACTATATGTCCTTATTTAGGTATTTAAATAATTCCAAAATGCTGAGGACTCAGCCACTCCAAGTAAAGAAAATAGAAATAGCAGGATGCTCAGTGCTAATTCAAATCAGTAGGTTCCAGAGCTTAACTTGAGGTGTCTGTTTGGGAAATCATGACCAAAAATGTTGGCCGTTCATTTGCAGTGTATATTGTAATTTGGATTGAGCTGGTTAGATTGCATTGATCACAGCAGAATTTAAAGCTGATCAGAGCACTTTAGGCTCCCTATTTAAAGATGTGTGTATTATTCCTTTCCTCTGACGTCTACGTCTGTGTGTAACAGGATGTACTGCACAATCTCCATTCAGTATGACTCAATTTTATTCTCTGTGGTTGCTAACAATAATTTTTAAGCAGAATTTTATCCACTGATGGTTGATAATAGCCCCTAAAAATTGAAATAGAGTTTGTTCAAATCTCCAGTTCACTAGTCATTAAAATATGTCAGTGACTGTCTGCCTTAAATACACATTTTTTAATCCTGAAAATTAGTCAGGACCTAATGTACTCTTCTTGGGGGAAAAATATATTGGGAAATGTATTTCAAACTAGGGCTTGGAGAGTAGCCTAATACATCTCAGCTATAATAACTGCTTTCCCTGACTAGTTGGGTCACATAAGAAGCATGTCACTAAAAACAGGCTGATTTTTGTTTGTTTTATTTTCTCCCCACACTAATTTTATTTCAGCATGCATCAAAATCTTGGTTTTATAACTTATTAATGATAAAGTGATCTCAGGAGATATTGACTCTGTATTTACAGAATGTTTAGACATGCTGGGGGCGGTTTTAAAGTACCAGCTGCTCAGTGCTGATTTACGTACCCAGATGTTCTTATTAGCATAACATTCGCATTTGATGGCCTTCTTATCTGCAGCCTCCAAAGTCACAGAAAATAAAAAGCATCACAGGAGATTCATGCTAAAAGAAGCCCCTTCTCTCACCTCTGGAACCTTCGTGTAAGGTGATCATGCAGCAAAGCCAAATAATGCTATTGTGTTATACTTGGTCCTCCCTTTTATTTAGGTCATATCTACAACTGACACAAGTGTGATCCCATGTAAACAGGCATGTGGCAGGAGTGTCCCAGAGAAGGAACTTCCTGCAGAAGAGATGGAAGAACTGAAGTGGCATGGCAAGCTTCTCATCTGCAACTCATAGCTGCCGGGCATGTGGAGTGAAAGGATCTGATGAATTTCTGACTATGTGCCATCCAACCAGATGGGTGAGTGTCTCCGATGCCAAAAGACAAGGCATGAGCATCAGCTGGAGGTGGGAGGGAGGATATGGTTTATAGCTGAATAACAGGCTGGAAATGTGCCAGTAGCTTCCCGTTCTGAGTGCCTACACCTGTGTTTAAGGGGATGTGCCACTACCCATTGCCACAATCCTGCTCTGAGTACAATTAACACTAGACACAAAACGCTTCTTTTGCCAAATGGCTCTTTGGTCTTCCTGTGTAAAATATAGAGCTGATCAGGATGGTGGATGATTAAGGACTGATCAGTCTGCTTCAGGAGATGATGCCATGAATCGAGGTGGATGAGTAGGGTGGGTGTTTAATCTATTAGTACCTGATATAGCCCATGTGATCATTCATTGCAGTAAATGCACATGATTAACTCAAAAAAATCATGATTTTAAAAATTAATCATGATTGATCATAGTTTTAATTGCACTGTTAAAAAATAGAATAGCAATTGAAATGTATTAAATATTTTTATTGGGTTTTGCTACATTTTCAAATGTATTGATTTCAGTTACAACACAGGATCACTTTATATTATTATTATTGGTTACAAATATTTGCATTGTAAAAATGATAAGAGAAATATTATTTTTTTCCAATTCAGCCCACACAAAGTACTGATGTGAAATCGTTTTCATGAAAGTGCTATTTACAAATACAGATTTTTTTAATACATAGATGCACTCCAAAACAAAACCATGTAAAACTGTAGTACTTACAAGTCCACTCAGTCCTACTTCTTATTCAGCCAATTGCTAAGACATACAAATTTATTTACGTCACCTGTGAGAATGAAAGTCAACATAGATGTTTGCATGGCACGTTTGTAGCCAGTATTGGAAGGTATTTATATGCCAGATACAGTAAAAATTTGTATGCCCCCTAAATTTTTGATTGAACTCCTTGGAGGAGGGGGGAGGAGAATCACCTTCACCGCAGATATCACAAAATGCAAAGAAGGTACCAATGTAAGATTTTTAAAGAAGGGAACAGCATTCAAACCAAGGTTTAAGAATCTGAAGTGTCTTCCAAAAATCTGAGAAAGAAAAGGTAGGAAGCATGCTTTTAGAAGTTTTAAAAGAGCAACACTCCAATGTGGAAACTACAGAGCCTGACCCACCAAAAAAGAAAATCAACCTGCTGCAAGTGGTATCTGGCTCAGATGCTAAAAATGAGCATTCAGCTGCACTGCTTTGGATTATTATCCAGAAGAATCCATAATCAGCCTGGATGCATGTCCTCTGGAATGGTGGTTGAAGCATGAAGGGATATATGAATCTTTAGTGCATCTGGCATGTAAATATCTGGTGACATTGACTACAACATTGACTACAACTTTCACATTGTAAACAAGAAGCAGGCAGCATTATCTCCTGCAAATTGTAATCAAATGTATTATCTGAGTGATTGGCTGAACAAGAAGTAGGACAGAGTGGACTTGTTGGCTTTAAAGTTTTACTGTGCTTTATTTTTTAATGCGGTTTTTTTTACATAATTCCTTGTAAGTTCAACTTTCATGATACACTTTTTTCCCCATTTTATATATATATATATATATATATATATATATATATATATATATATATATATATATATATATATATATATATATATATATATATATATATATGAAAGCAAAAAATTAATTTTGAAGAAGAATTACATTTTTTCTGAAATAAAATTTTAAATTATGATTTTTCACTAAGTAATATGAAAGAGCACCTGAAGGAACTTGGAGTGGCAAAAGATACAAAGGTAAGTCTGGTTTTAGATAACTGTCGAGCTCACCTTTCTGAAGCAGAGCTTGTGTCTGACAAATTTTCATGGTCTTCCTGCCTGCAAATGTCACATCACTTATTCATCCAATGGATCATGGAATTATTCAAAAGCTAAAAGTCATCTATAGAAAGGATTTTATGAGGAAGCTGATTAACTTTGAAGGGACAATGCATGACTTTCAGTCACGGTACAGCATCAACGACGCAATCTTGAATGTGGCATGTGCCTGGACGGCTGTCAAGCCTGCAACTTTAAAGCGAGCATTTAAAGTGGACAGAAGTGATATTTGTGGAGAGGCTCTCTGATGAAGAAGAATTTCAAGGTTTCAACATAAGAGCAAAAAGGAGATACTGGATGTCCTTCAAAATGGCAGCCCCACAAACCCAATCACTAAACTGAAGGACTATGAAGTTGAAGAGGTGGGTAAATATCAATCAAGGCCTAGATGTTACAAACGCCCTGACAGACTTTGCAATTATAGAGTTATATTCTGCTCAGGAAGTCACACAGCTGCACATTATCCAGAACAATTTCCTAAAGAAAAGGCAACCGACTTGCAGGCAGGCAGACATCCACAAGCTTGTGCAGCTTGTGCTTCTGGTCCAGCACCATCAACATCAACAGCAGAAGTTTGATGACCCTGAGGCAGCAGAGGTGCAGTGAATGACAGTGATGGATACAGTAATACTATAGAGCAAAAAGTTGTAGTGTATATAGTGTAGTAATAAAGTTAAATGTTGTAGTGTAAAGTATGGTTATTTCATTCATTTTTGCATTGTTAAAAAAATTCATGATTGTACAGTATGCACTAATAATGTTAAAACCGTAGTGTATATACTAATACACTAGTGTTAAAAGTTGTAGTGTTAAGTTTGGTTATTTTATTTCTTAAACATTTTTGTGTTAAAAAGCTTGATTAACTGGCCCATTTACTTACCCAGCAACACCCATTCCCCATGCATGCTAGATAACAAAGTTTGTACTATAACTAGGACACCATGAGGAATAAATAAACAAGAAACTATCTTGTACCTGTGAAAAACTAAAATGCCCTAACACTGTACTCCCATAAAAGAGAATTCAGCATCTTACAGAAACCTAAAATAGCACAAAGAACACCAGAAATCTTTACAAAGAAAAACAACATAAGATATTGCATACACACAGACAAATAAGAGGAAAACATTACTAAGGAATATCAAAAAAAAACAAGGAGGATTCCCAAAACACTTTGCTACAAGAGTTTTTAACCACCCCCTATAGAGACAATCAAGGCTAATGGAAACATTAGTACAGCAGAAGTCTACATATCAGAAGAGTCCCTTGAGCACATCACACCCCGCAATCACAGCACCAGTGGAGCTTTACTCCAACCCTCCTCCCCTCCCCTTGCAGAAATGAGCAAAAGGGTTACAAACAGCAGAGACATTTTTGTGATGCTGCCAACAAGCACCCAGCAGAGCTGTTAAAAATTGCTTTCTGGAGAAAACATATGACTCTTCCAGTTTTATGGGCTATGTTCAGATGGCTCTTACTCCTTCCCCATAAATCCAATTTTCACATAGATTAAATGGAAAGCCGTCACAGCCTCTGACGAATAATGCACTGTATTGTCATGCCTCCACTGCATGATGTACATTAAATCAATCCTCTTCCACTCTAGTGTATATCTTTTCAATGCAATGGGATACGCTGCTTGGTGCAATGGTTGCCAGTAAAATCATAACATTTATCACATCGAGCTACTTCACTTCGTAACAGTATTTCCTGTTCTAAGGGCAGTAAGTACCACACACGCTATTATAAATGCTCATTTTGGGGAAAGGCTTTACCAGATGGTAGGGTGTAAGAGGATCACATGATGAGAAGAATGTGATTAAAACACCAGGAGATATGACAGAAAACAAGCCAAGTCTGCCCACCCGTGAAAGGAATAGAAAGATCAGGGCTTGAAATCCTGGACCCCTTTTGGAAGTCAATGTCAAAACTCTCATTGACTTTAGTGGAGACAGAATTTCACAAGGGAACAGTTCCCCGCTACCCCCATGGAATTTGTCACATTTAGGCCATTTTAACCCATGGTTCAACTTGGAATCAGCCTTGAAGGCAAATGTAGAGAAAGAAAAACAAACTCCTCTCCTGAATGATTTTTTTTCTCAACATATTTAGTGTGTTTCTTAATTGATGCACTGCTTTCTTGAGCACATTTGCCACGTGCACAGTGATGGTTGTGTTAATGGAGAAGTACTACATGTGAAGGCGATATATATGTTTACTAGGGGGCTGTGCCCCTTGGTCACTATACTCGCCAGCTCCCTTCTCTTTGGCTGCTTTTGGTTCCCTGAGAGTGCCTGTGGACACTGATGATATGATGACATCATTCTGTCTCCCAGTAGGAGCATTCTGTCGCCCAGCAGAAAAAAACAGTTTTCTAGAGAGAAAGGGAAACGTTTTTTTCCTGACAGGCAATGGAATGTTCCTACCGGACAACAGAATGACATCATTATGTCATCTGTGTCCACAGAATCACTCAGGGAAGTGAAAGTGGCCAGAGAGAGGTGGGTAGGTGAGAGTGAGAGATTTCTCCCAGTGATGCTGTGATGTCAGGGGAGGAGGCAAAGGTGAGGCAGGCCGCTGGCTCAGTTCAGGATGGCCCATTACAGTGAGCGCTGCTTGAGAGCACAGCACCCCACTGCTGAGGGAGCTGAGAGAGCTTGGAGCACTGCAAAGAGGAGGGGAAAGCCCAGCCTGGCTGCAACTCACGCTATCAGCAGGTGCAGCGCGGAAAAGCCCTGGATGCGGGGCAGCAGCCACACCACAAAGAGAACCTCCCTTATAGGTGAAGCCAAAGCAGAGGGAAACCCCCAGGCAGCATGGTCTGCGCCGGGGCTGCTCAGGGGTTCTGAGCGCAGCGGCGAGATGTGGCAAGCTCCTTGCTCGTCCTGCTGGCGGCTTCTTCGCTCCTACCTCTATGTGGAGCTGGTAAGAGGCTCTGGCACCATGGTTGTGCTTCCCTCACGCAGGTTGGGCACAATGGTTATTCGCTGCCTGGTGGCTGCCCGGGCAGGATGCTACTGCAGAGGGAGATGTTGGGGGGGCAAAGTAGCTGTGTAAAGTGCCCCCATAGCCAGAGAGGAATGAGTGGGAAGGGGGTGCTACTGAGGCCAGGCATGGGGAAGGGATAGGGGGCAGAGGGTGTGGGATGCTGCCGGGGTTGGGCACAGGAAGGACTGGTGCAGCACAGGGGGTGGGGAGTATAGCAGAGACTGGGTAGGCATGGGATGGTACTGTCAGGGTACAGCAAGTGGGGGGCATTGAAGAGCCCAGGCACAGGGAGGGGCAGGGCAGATGGGGGGTGCTTCTGGGGCCAGGCATGGGGAGGGGCTGGGGAGGAGCAGAGGGGCCCCCAATGCCTGACCCCTGCAGCACCCCCTGTCTGTTGTGCCCTGACAACTTCTCCTCATGCCTGGCCCCTGTGGCACCCCACCATCCGCTGCACCCCACTAACCCCTTCCCGTGCCTGCCCCAGCCCATGCAGTGCCTCCTGCCCACTGCATCGTCTTTCCCTCCCCATAG
The DNA here is from genome assembly GCF_049634645.1 of Pelodiscus sinensis. Taxonomy (NCBI): domain Eukaryota; kingdom Metazoa; phylum Chordata; order Testudines; family Trionychidae; genus Pelodiscus; species Pelodiscus sinensis. Next base: position 22,484,077 of record NC_134727.1, read on the forward strand.
CCACCCCAGTCCCTGCAGAGCACCCAGCCCACTGCACCCTGACAACCTCTCCCCGTGCCCAGCCAATTCAGCACCCCCGTTCTCTGCCCATTATCAGTCCCTCCCCATGCCCAGCCCCTGCAACAGCCTCCCAACTGCTCTGTCCCCTGCCCCTCCCCCTTCCTGGATCCTACAGTGCTCCCCACTTGCAGCACCCTGCTATCTCCACCCTGTGCCTGCCTGGTCACTGCTACATTCCCTACCCCCTGTGCTGTGCCAGCCCTCCCCATGCATGGCCTCTGCAGCACCCTCACTCACCTTTCTCTGGACATGGGGTAGGGTGGGGGGGGAAGAGAGGCGAGGGCTTTGCACACTTACCCTGCACCCAACATTCCCCCAGCCCCGTAGCATCCTGTCTGGGCATCCCCTAGCCAACATACAATGGTCGTGCCCAAGCAGCATCGGGGGAAGCATGACAGTCGTGCCAGAGGCTGCACAGATGGGCAGGAGCGAGGAAGCTGCTAGCAGGGTGAGCAGGGAGCTCCCCGCATCCCACTGTCATGCTCACATTCCTAGGGCTGCCCCAGTGCAGACCATGCTGCCCCGGGAGGGGGGGGGGCTCCCTCCCCTTCAGCTTCACCTGCGAGGGAGGCAGGCGGTGCACAAAGAGCCCTTTGTGGTGCAGCTGTGTCCCGCCCTGGCTTTTCCACACTGCACCTGCTGACAGCACATGCTGCAGCCAGGCCAGGATTTCCCCTCCTCTCTGAAGCTCTCCAAGCCCACCTCAGCTCCCCCAGCAGCAAAGCGCCATGCACTCCAGCCACCCCTCAGTGTAATGGACTATTCCAAACTGAGCCACTGCCTCCTGCCCCAGCATTGCAGCATCACTGGGGGAAATCTCTCTCACTCTCGCCTACCCTCCCCCTCCAGCCTGTTGACACTGATGACATGATGACATCATTCTGTCGCCCAGAAGGAAAAACTTTTTTATATACAGAGAGAGCTAGAATCATAGAATACTAGAACTAGAAGGGACCTCGAGAGGTCATTGAGTCCAGTCCCCTGCCCTCATGGCAGAACCACACACCGTTTAGATCATCCCTGACAGATGTTTATTTAACCTGCTCTTAAATATCTCCTGTGATGGAAATTCCAAAACTTCCCTAGGCAATTTATTCCAGTGCTTAACCACCCTGACAGTTAGGAAGTTTTTTGTAGAACTCTTTGGGATCCCTGGGGGAGAAAAGAAGCTGTAAAACTATAAGATAATTTTCTGGTCTCATTTCTATCAGTGACACTTATGTTAGCCCAGGGCAGCACATGGCATTGTTCCAACCCCATCTAGACTAGGCCTGGGCAAAATACCCTCCATGGGCTGGATCCAGCCCACAAAGTTGCCAGATCCGGCCTGCAAATGCAGTGGGGAGCCTTAGGCAGACTCCCTGCCTGCTGCCCCACACACACTACTGAGAAAAGTGCTTCATGTGCTGCTACTGCCCCAGTACAATCCCATTGGCCACAAACTGGCCAATGGAAATTGCCTATTGTCAACAGGCAGCTTGCGAAGCACCCTCCCCTAGTTATTTTTGTTTCTTCCACAATATTTTTAACTAAAGCTAGCAAAAGTCGCAGTCCAAACTAAAATGTCATTTATTACAAGGAGACTTGAGCTGACTGTGATGCTCTAGAAAGAAGGAAGATCCACCACATTTCAGGTATTGGTCAGAAATCTATATGTTGAAATCCTACAGTGGAATTTAAGTTCATCCCAATTTATCCAGTTCAGTTTTGTGTTAGGAAAGTATTTTGCTGGTAGAGGTAGTTTTCTTCAGATGCATTGTTAACATACCCTCCCTTAAAAGTAGATAATCTAATGTCCAAGGCTTTGTGTGAACTATTGCTGAGGGTATAAAATGACTAGTCACCTGATTTAGCCTGCTTGTCAAAGTGGTTTACTGGAGTGCAGCATGCCACAGATGAGAGCTGGACCAAAAGTAGACCAAAGCAAATGAAGTACTCCCTAAAGAACAGGACACGTTTCTCTGACAGTGGTACTAACCCTCCCTAATGAGGGTAGGGGACTGGACTCGATAACCTCTCAAGGGCCATGCCAGTCCTAGTATTCTATGATTCTATGATTCTAATGTCCACCAGTTAGCTGATGGGTCCTTTACCATCAGTGAGATAGGAAAACTGCCTTTCTCTAGCATGCAAGACTTTTCCAGCAGACTGGGGATGGAGGAAATACATTTGTAATTCGGCCATGAAGGAACTTCAGCAGCATGCTGAAGGGCATGAAGAGCATGACAAGGCACTGAAGATATCCTTGTCACTCACTGCACCTAATGAAGTCCCCAGTTGTAGCAATTCTTTCCTACATCTGAAATCAGGCTTCCACAGCCAAGAGACCAGGACTGCCCTGCACGACATCTTTCTCAGTCAAAAATTTCCCAGACAGGTTTTCTCACAAATCTCATCCCTTTAACATCATCTTTTCAAATCTCATCATCATTAATGTCACATCATTAATTCATATCCTGCAGCAATGGGGCCATGTCAAAGAAACAAGTGGGCATGACCTCTTACTGTCATAGTCACAATCCTGCACATATATGGCCTTGTAACTAGTGGCTGATCACTGGACAGTGGTCAAAAAACACTAAAGAAGAAAAGACTCATTCTAGGAGCATGACATGTCCACATCCTTAGAGATGGAGGAGATGCAGAAAGACCTGAGGGAAGAACAATACCTGTCAAAGAACTTCCCCGCTACAGTATTGCATCACTGAGTAAGAGTAGACCGGCTGAAGGAGTGTGCCAGGAGGCTATTGCACTTTCTTTTAGAAAGGAAAAGCCGAGGATGAAGACAGGATCCATGGACTTGGATTTTAACTTACAGCAGCTTTCCTGAAAGAATTTCCTGACCTCCCCAGTGGTCTAAAAGAACATCCCATGAAAATTCAATTCCCCTTGAATCCTTTAAGTCATGTTAATGTTATCAGTGCCTAGACATCCACACTGACCAGCAGAGAGGAAAGCAAAGGGCAGTTCTACTTTCATCTGGATCCCAGCTGCATATCAACCTCTGTGAGTGACATAATCATCCTGCTGGGAGACTTCAATGCCAGAGCTGATAGGTATAGAAGTGACTGAAGAGGTATGATAAGACAACGTGGAGTGGGAAAGATGACTAACAGCAACCTTCTCCTCTTTAGTAAATGTGCAGAGCATAGTCTGTTCATCACTAACATTACTTTTAGGCAAAATATTAAATATAAAACATGGATGCACTCATAGTCCAAACAGTAGTGCTTGATCAGCTATGTTATCACCAGTCAATGAGAGACATCCATGATTTCAGAATTGCCAGAGCCATGCTTGGTGCAGAATGCTGGACAAACCAGAAATTAGTAAGAGGAGTGCTCAACCTGCACATAATCCCCTCACAATTGAGCACCCCAAGCTCAACATAGCGAAGCTCAGACACATTGATTAACAGGTACAGTTTCAGCAGTCACTTGATGACAAGTCTTTTTTGTGCCGACCTTTACTGGCAATCCAACAGAAAAATGGAACCATTCAAAGCTGTGATTATTGAAACACCTAATTCAGTACCTCTCCTCCCCCCAAAAACGTGTACACCAGGTCTAGTTCAGTTAAGACATTTCCAGACTCCTAAGTGACATGCAGAAAGTGTTTATTGAATGGAAGAACAATCTGCCTTATATCTCCAAGAACGTTAGGTTTAGGTATGCACAAAGCAAGGTTCAGTTTGAACTGAGGAGAATGCAGGATGAGTGGTGGGAAAGGAAAGCCACAAAAGGCTAGCATTGTGCAGGTACAAACAATGCAAAGAGGTTCGTTGAGTCCCCCACAGTAGTCTATGAACCATCTAAAACTAGTACAGCTCCCCTTTAGTCAGAAGATGACATAACCCTCATCAAAGGTAAGGAGGGAATCAAACACAGATGTTATAGACATTTCAGTAGTCTACTCAATAGACCATCCATAGTTGACTGGCATGTCCTTGATCAGTTATCCAAGAAACTCACCAAACCATATCTCAACCTTCCTCCATCAGTTGAAGAGGTCATGAAAACCATCAAAAAATTGAATGAGGAATCTGAAAAGGACGTATTCCAGCAGGACTATACAAAGCAACAGACCTGAAGGCTTTAAAGGAATTCCACAACATCTTAAGTAGCATTTGGGAGGAAAAAAAAGGCCACAAGACTTCTAAAATGCTATTATTGTATTACTGTTCAAAAACAAAGTTTCTGAAGCTGACTACAGACACTATAGAGGCATTTTCCACCTCTGTACAGCTGGAAAAATATTGCTCTTATTTTCCTGACCAGACTCATTGCAAACATATCTGAGGAAATCTCCCAAAAGTGCTGGTCATAATACTACAGATATGATTTTTGTCGTAAGGTAAGTCCAGCAAAATGTTTACAGTAGACCTTTCTGAAGTCTTCATTGGCTTGACCAAAGTGTTTGATACAGTCAACAGAGAGGATGTATGAGTTGTTCAACATAAACCTGGCTGCTCAAGAAAGTTCATACAAATCATTCATCTGTTTACTGACCACATGACAGTGAAAGTGTTCTCCAGTGGCAACATTTCTGATGCAGTTGAAATCCGGATGGGAGTGAAGCAAAGCTTCATATGTGCTGCAGTGCTCTTCAACTTGTTCTTTGCCTGTGTCCTCACAATGCAACAGAGGACTTGGATCACGGTAAATACATATGTTACTGACTCTCTGGCTCCCTCTTTGATCTCCAAAGACTTAGTGCAGAGACTAAGACACTGGAGAGACTTTAAATTGAGGCACTTTTTGCTGATGACTGTTCCTTGATGGTCCATAAATACAATGGCCTTGAGTAAATCATTGATAGAGTCTCTGAAGCATCCAAGTTCTTTGGCCTCATCATCAGTGCCCGTAAGACAGACCTCTTGTTCCAATCAGCTCCTCATTTCAATTCCCCAGGAGCAGTCACCTTCATCCAAGATACCCATCTGAAAAATGTGGACAAGTTCAAATATTTCATAGAATCATAGAACACTAGAACAGGAAGAGACCTTGAGAGATCATCAAGTCCAGTCCTCTGCCCTCATGGCAGGACCAAGCACTGTCTGTATCATCCCTGATAGATGTCTGTCTAACTTGCTCTAAAATATCTCCAGTGATGGAGATTCTACAACCTCCATAGGCAATTTATTCCAGTGTTTAACCATCCTGATGGTTAGGAAGTTTTTCCTAATGTCCAACCTAAACTTTCCTTGCTGCAGTTTAAGCCCATTGCTTCTTGTCCTATCATCAGAGGCCAAGGAGAGAGAGAAAAAAAAGAAGTGTCATCCATAGAATCTGGAGTGGGCGATAGTTTTTGATAGAATGTTGGAAAGTGGTTAAGGGCTGCACTTCTCAATAGATGTGGGGGTGGAGTTTGGGACAGAGGTTGGGTGCAGAAGGGAGCTCATGGTAGGGAATTGGGGTGCAGGAGAGGGGACTGGGGTGCAGGCTTCCTCCTCCAGCAGCCCCAGGCTGTTCAAGGAGGTTCCTTCCATGTGCCACTCATGGCCGTGCTTCCCTGGGGGGTGAGAGACTTCATGCATTCCCCTGCCCCCAGACCAAACATCGTATCTGGGAGTGGGGCCTTGGAGTGGGGGAGTGCATGAACTCTTTTGCCCCCCACCAGGGTCATGCAGTGAGTAGAAGGAACTGGCAGCTGTTTTGTACAGCTGGCAGCTCCCTCAATGCACCATGTGCCCCTGGTGGATGGGGGGGGGACTTTGCACACGCTTCCACCCCCAGGTTAATCAGGGGCTGAGGAGCATGTGAAGTCTCTTGCCCCCTCCCTTCCTTGCCAGGGGCATGTCTCTCTGTTTAAAATGGCTGGCAGCTCCCTCTAGGCACCGCATGCCTCTTGGGGAAGGAAGCTGCCAGCCATTTTGAGCAGCCTTGGCATCTCGGCAGGATGGGCTGCGAGCCGAATCAAATGGCTTCACTGGCCACATCCGGCCTGCAGGCTGTATCTTGCCCACCCCTGGGATAAGCACTTCAGGGATAACCTGAAGAGCAGTGTACAACGGGGTGGCATCAGTGTCAAAGAACTCAAGGAAATGGCTCAGAGCAGGACTCACTGGGGACCTTTGAGAAAATCAGCTTATAATAGGTTTGAGCGGCGTCACCAAAATGGTGTCTGCATGTGAAAGGTACCACAGAGCTGCATCCTCACACACTGTGGATGCAGACATCACACCCCTCACTGTGGCCGGCTGTGCGTCAGGGTTCACACCTCGGAGTCATATGCGAAGGCATCGATGAGCACTGTGTCAATAATGGGCTAGACTGCTGTCTTCAATAACCAGTGATGCAAGCAAACAACATTTCTTACTGGTACAGAACTGGGATGCTCGCCAGCTAAGGGGGACCATGTGACCTCCTCACCAGATCCTCCACCCTGCCCTCAGCCCAGGACCACCATGCTCTTCCCCTGCCCTCCTTCCCTACCCCATGTGACCTAGGAGAGGCTGGAGGTTGTATGGCAGCTGGAGGAGCAGCTGGCAGGTCTGCTCTTTTCCCCACATCCCCTCCCAGCCTTTGCCCATCTGTGGAACTGCTGTGCCTGTGTTCAGGGCTGGGGGTGGGGCTAGAAGTTGTGTTCCTTTCTCTGCTGGGAGGAGCAGTGAAGAAGGAGCAGTCCTGCCTATCCCACCTTGTACACAGAGACAGAGCTGCATGGAGAGGCGGGGAGGAGGGGGGGAGAAAGAAGGGCTGGAAGTTCTGCTCCTTTCCCCATTGGGAGGGGCAACACGGAAAGCAGCAGACTGCCGGCAGCTCCTCAGACCTGCCCCACACAGGCCCTATCTGGGAATATAGTGATGCCACAGCCAGTGGAAGAGCTGGGGATGGCCAGCAGGGAATCACTGCAGTTTGCATACCATCTAAAAACAACTTGCCATTATGGTGTATCAGACCGTATCAGCCTATTTGTACCACTGTCAACAATTATTACTACCTCATTGATCTATACAAACTTTTGGATACTTTGAGTATGAAACACATTGTAAAAGTAATAAAACAGCAAATGGTCTGGTAGCACTTTATAGACTAACAAAACATGTAGATTGTATCATGAGCTTTCGTGGGCACAGCTCGGCTACCCCCTGAAGCTCTTATAAAAGCAATGTCACTCACAGGGGTGTTGCTAAAGAATTTGATGTATCATGCATTCTCCCGAATGAAAAGAAAAACCATCATGCAGCTAGAAGTGCTATTGGCTTAAGGAAATGACCTGGCTGTTACCTGGTGCTAAAAGTAGCAGTACGATCCCATGAGGCAGTTCATCACTGCATTGAAAATGAGGGAAAAGATCAACTCTCCAACCAAATTACTGTCTGATGTTCACAGGAAATTGTATCATCTAAGGGCCAGCATTTGTGCCATTCAGGTGTCACACGGTGTTTATTTTTCTTAATTTAGTTTGGATCCCTCGAGTCTTTTCAGGTGTTTGTAAAATCAGACAGGCTTTTCATGGGTACTTACCTAGGCTGCCAGTCCTAGAAGCTAATCAAACCGAAGGCATTAGCCTCCTATCATTGAAGTCAATGTGAATTTCACCCTTGAGGTCAATAGGCATAGGATTGGGCTTCATTTCATTCTGTATTCTTATTCCTGACTGCTTGTTGCTTGCCCATTTCTAGACACGTTAATAATGTTTCACTCACACAGCTTTGGAAACTGATTTACTCTGGATTTAAATAGATGTACTTGGGAGCAGAAGTTGCCCAAATGTGCTTGTTTACTTAATGTACTGCCACATGAAGTAGTGTATCTGATGCTTATACCAGGAAAGTGGTTGTCAGGAGACCTGAGTCCTTTCCTTGACTACAATGCTATGCAATTGTCGACATAGGCCCAAAATTTCAAACTTGGGTTCCTTAAGTTGGTCAGCTAAACCAACCCTCGGTGTTATACGTACACACTGAGGGTACATCTACACTGCACGCTTATTTTGGAAGAAGCTATTTCAGAAGAAAAACTCAGAAATTAGCTTATTTCAAAATAGTGTGTGTACACAGCAAATGCCAATTGAAATAGTGATGAGCTATTTCGAAATAGAGTGTTCACATGCAGTGGCGCCTCAATCGCATTTAAAGCCTCCCAGAAGCACTTCAGGCTATGGCTAGACTGCAGGCTTCTTTCAGAAGAAGCTTTTTTTCGGAAGAGAACTTCTGAAAAAACTTCTTCCGCGAGAGCACGTCCACACACAAAAGCGCATTGAAAAAGCGGTATGCTGTTTCAAAAGAGAGCATCCAGACTGAGTGGACACTCTCTCACATAAAAGGCCACCTGGAACCGCTTCAGGCACAGCTTTAGGTTACTAGTTGCTTCCGAGTGCTGGTGCCGCAGCCTTGCAGAGACACGCGCTTAAAGAGACCCACCGCTGGACAGCCGTTTCTCTGCTTTTGCTGCCTGCTTGCCTACCTCTTTGAGGGACAGCAAAGCTCTCGCAGTGCTTTCTGTAGTTTCCCAGCTTTTTTGGACACCTCAGTTTTTCTCTTGGTGCCATGGAGCTGGAGCTGCCCCTGGGCATGCAGTGGCCCCACACAGCCATACTGCAGTTTTTGCAGCATTTTATGCCAGCTGCCTTTCTGGTCCTGACTGAGCTCAACCCCAAGCTCATTCTGGGGACCCTATCCCTGGGTGCAGGAGCTCCACTCTGACAACCGCAACCCACTGTGGAGAGGCGTTTCTGCAGGTTCGACACCAGTTCGGACTGGAGGGACTGGCTAGTCATGGAGCGGTGGGACGACCAGCATGGTTCCAAAACTTCCCCACCTTTTTGGAGCTATGTGCCTGGCACGCCCCTGCCCTCTGGAGATGCAACACCCACCTGCGGCCCACCATCCCCCTGGAAAAGTGGGTCACAGTAACCCTCTGGAAGCTCGCCACCCCCAACAGCTACTGGTCATGGGCAACCAGTATAGCATTGGGAAGTCCACCATCAGGGCCCTCCTCATGGAGGTAAGTCACTCTGGGGCTGTAGCCCCTGCAGGGGGAGGGGAGCTGGAAAAGGGGGTCCCTCAGGAAAGGGGGGATTGGAGGTTGGGGGGGTGGAGTGGAGGCAGGGGGAAGTCCCATCACCGGGGGGGGAGGGTTATGCCTTCCCACCCTCACACAGCCCTGCTGCTGGGAGTGCAACCTCATAGGGGGTGGCTCCTGGGGTGTTTAGGGGAAGAAGGGGGGGGGGGGGTGTGTGCAGCTCCCAAGGTTTCAGGCACTCCCTCTCTCATTCTCTGTGTTTTGTGTTTGTTTGTCTCCTTCTGCAGATGGCGAGGGCCATCAACTCGATCCTGCTGCGGAAGGTCATCCACCTGAGAGACCTGGACCCGATCGTGGCTGGATTTGCCACCGTGAGGTTTGTGAACTTCGCTGGAGCCATAGATGGCACCCACTTCCCGATCTGAGCACCAGAACATCGAGTGGACCAGTATATTAATAGGAAGGGCTACTTTTCTATGGGTCTGCAAACTCTGGTCAACCACCGTGAACAGTTCCTGGACATTTTTGTTGGGTGGTAAGGCAGAGCATCAGGCAATCCCACTGACTCTTGGGCGAGGCCCTTGGTGGCCACAGGAGGGGCTAGAGGGAGATACCAGAGAAGCAGGGGGAGAAGCGGGAAGAGCAGAAGCAGGAGTGGGAGCAAGGGGGCGGCTGCTGGATTGCTCTATTGCAGCAACCATGCAGTCCACGGCAGCTGTGTAGGCTGTGCGTATGCTGCGGGCCTCTTGTGCCAGCTCCCGCCAGGTGTTGCTGCATAGCTCCTGGTCCACTTCCCACCACTGGTCCTGCTGGTGCAGAGAGCACTAGACGCCATGTGTTCCTGCTCCAGGTCCTCATGTGCTCGTCTGTGGCAGTGGCTCCCACAGGGTTGGGAGGCTGGCGTGGACTGCATGGAGTGAGGTGTTGCAGGTGCCTCACTCGCTGCTGACCTAGCTGTGAAACACACAAAAAAGGGAAGTCATCCTAGGAGACACTGTGTCTGAACCCTAACCCTCACGGATGTTCCCGGGGGGAGCCTCGGTACCCCCGCATCCAGGAGACAGGCAGGCATGGGGAGGAGGACTATGGGGTGGCTTGGCTTTCCTCTGTGCCATGCACATCGGAACTGCTAGTGGCAACATCCTCCAGGGAGAGGGCTTCTATCACTGCACGCTGGAGGGGGGGAGGATGTTGAGGGGACAGGTGTGTTTGAGCGGCAGATTCCACTTGCCAGGGAGGGTGCTACTGAGGTCCCCTCCACTTCCTTCCCCTCCCAGCAGGCTCCCCTAGTAGAGGCTCAGTGTCCTCTGCCTCTGCTGCTCTGAGAAAGTGGGCATGGCTGTACACATGGCACTAATGTGTGTGCACGTGTGTCCCCGCCCTCATCCTCCTTAGTAGTAGCTTGTGGTGGGAGGGTGTCCCACCATGGTGTCAGGAGCAAAGCAGGCCTCTCCAGAAACCCTGGACACAGGAGCACCAGTGTCCCCTGAGGCAGCCTCATTGGGGCTGCATGCCCCAAACTAGTGCTTCACGTGAACCGACATGCACAGGCTGCTGCACAATGCCCAGGCCAAGAAGGCTGAGCGAGGAGCATGCAGCCCCTTGCCACCCGCTGCCTCCCCTGTGTGTGTCTAGTGACAGTCATGGAGCTCACTTGATTGGCTTTCCCTGTGTTGTCCAATCCTGGGGCGACATCCTGGGAGCGTGGTACCAGCTCCAAGGGTTGGCTGAGCTCCTGGCTGGTGGGCATTGTGGCTTTACTGGCTTGCTCCTCCTCCTTCTCCTCGGCCACAGGTGTGACCTCTGGGAGGATGGCAATGGGTGTCTCCAGCCCAGAGTGCACAACCGGGGGGGGAGGGACTGACCCCCCCTCCCAGGATGTGGTGGAGCCAGTCGAAGCATTGGCAGGTCTGCGGTGCTGCCCCTGAATGGGAGCTGCACTCCCTGGCCTTTGTATAGGTCTGCCTCAGCTCCTTCACCTTCGTCCGCACCTGCTCTTGGGTGCGGCTGGGTCCCCTCTGGGCCAGGCTCTCAGCCATCTGGCCGTAGACATTGGTATTCCTGCACCTAGTGCAGAGATCCTGGATGTTCACCTTGTCTCCCCATATCTCAGTGAGATCCAGGGTCTTTGCACCCATCCAGGATGGAGCTTGCCTCTTCCAGCCCCGGGCAGGGCTTGGGAGCTACCTACAGCTGTGCTTGCAGTTGTTGTGATCTGCAATGGCAGTGGGATAGTGTTGGGGGCCCCCCCCCTTGGTGGGGGTTGCCACTCCCCTCCGAGGCATCATCCAACCAACTGGGACCTCGGCCCAAAGCGTGATGCCCCTTTTTGGGGGAAATACAGCCTCCCGGCCTAGTTCACAGTTCAGTGCCCCTGTGCTAGGGGAAATACGGCCTCCCGGCCTAGTCCACAGTTCAGTGCCCCTGTGCTAGGGGAAATACAGCCTCCCGGCCTAGTCCACAGTTTACAGGCCCAGAGGCCTAGTCCACAGTTCAGTGTCTGTTACCCCGGTCTCCACTTGCCAGGGTCTCAGGCAGCAGGGGTAGGGGGGCCCGGGCCCTCCCTCTCCACTGGGCCCCGACCCAGGGCCCTAGTAGTGGCGGGTGGTTCCCACCACTGGCTCGGCAGGGGCTCCAAGCCCTCAGGGGCTTCTACAGCTCCCTGCCCTGGGTCGCTTCCTACCCCCTGCTCTTGGCCGGCCACGGTCCCACCTGTTGGCGTCGGTCGACTGGCTGTCGTGGTACTTCCCCTGGCAGCCTCCGAGTTGGTAGAGTCTGGTCCGGTGCTCGGGTCACGGGGGATCGGTCGGTGGCTCCGGCGTTGGGGCCGAGCCCGGCTGAGGCCCGGCAGCAGCGCGCTCAGCTCCCTTGGCGACTCCCTCTCTGGCCGGTGGTTGCTAGCTCCAGCTCGGGTCGCAGTCTGCCCCTTCTGAGCAGGCCAGCAGCCTTTTGTACCTCTGCTCCCCTTGGAGCATGCCCAGTAGAGCTGTGTGGGTGGGGCCTTCTCCGCCCCCGGCCCTAGGTGGTTTCCCTGGGCTTGAGTGCGGGGCGGGGCCGTCCCGTCACAGATAGGCAGATCTGGGTGCTGGTGTGTGGCACGGTGGAAGCTTGGTGTGCTGTGTGCCACACACCGTTTCCCCTGAGGTTGCACCTATAAAGCCTGCAGGGGAAGGGGAACTAGGATATGTCTACACTACCACCCTAGTTCGAACTAGGATGGTAATGTAGGCAACCGGAGTTGCAAATGAAGCCCGGGATTTGAATTTCCCGGGCTTCATTTGCATCTCGCCGGGCGCCACCATTTTTAAATGTCCACTAGTGCGGACTCCGTGCCACACGGCTACACGCGGCACGGACTAGGTAGTTCGGACTAGGCTTCCTAGTCCGAACTACCGTTACTCCTCGTGAAACAGTTCCTGGACATTTTTGTTGGGTGGTCAGGTGAAATGAGGAGTAACAGTAGTTCGGACTAGGAAGCCTAGTCCGAACTACCTAGTCCATGCTGCGTGTAGCCGCGCGGCCCGGAGTCCGCACTAGCGGACATTTAAAAATGGCGGCGCCCGGCGAGATGCAAATGAAGCCCGGGAAATTCAAATCCCAGGCTTCATTTGCAACTCCGGTTGCCTACATTACCACCCTAGTTCGAACTAGGGTGGTAGTGTAGACATACCCCAAGAGAGCTCAGAGGAGTGTGGACAGAGTGACTACCAGGGTACCTTTGGGAAGCACTGGAGGCCACATATTTCAAAATAACCCCAACTGCCCCATCTACACACCATATTTCGAAATAGCTATTTTGAAATAGGTGTTATTCCTCATAAAATGAGGGTTACAGGATTCGGAATAAGATGCCCGTTGTTTTGAAATTATTTTGAAGTATTGGTTTTGCTGTGTAGATGCTCACTTTGTTATTTCAAAATAATGCTCTTGTGGAGACGTGCCCCTACCATTTTCAGAGGTGCTGTCCTTACAGAACTTCTATTGCAATGGAATCAGTGAGGGCTTAGCATTGCTAATTATTGAAGGCCCTGGCTTGGAAAATATTGACCAATGCCTTTTCCAAAATGTCTGACTGAGCATACGATTAACCCAGGAGTTCTCTAGTAAAAGCAAATATACCAATGTCTTTTTAAACCGTCCGTGAAATGCAAAGGCTTTTTATGATACAAAATAATTACAGCAAGCAGTCTGGGTGCCAGGCTAGTTCTGGGATGAAATATTGAAACACCCTGTATCTAGCTAGCGCTGAGTCACTTGATCTCATTTGTGTTCATCAAACTTTCTGAAAGCCTGGATACAAGAGAAAACTACATTACAAAAGACAAATTTGGCCAATCTCAGCTTTACTTGATATTGGGTAAAGAGGACTTGCATTCCCAAATCTCTCAAACTGAGGAAGAAACAAATTAGCCACTCAGATGACTTTGCTTTGAATATCTCGGGCTGGGATTTTCAAAGGAAGGTAGGGGTATATCTACACTAGCCCCCTAGTTCTAACTAGGGTGGCTAATGTAGGCATTGGAACTTGCAAATGAAGCCCGGGATTTAAATATCCCGGGCTTCATTTGCATGTTCCCGGGCAGGCGCCATTTTTAAATCTCCTTAGTTCGAACTGACTGCCTGCGGCTACACATGGCAGTCAGAAGTTAATCCGAACTAAGTCGGATTAAGGATTTAGTTCAGATTAACTTCTGACTGCCACATGTAGCTGATGGCAGTCAGTTCGGGAACATGCAAATGAAGCCCGGGATATTTAAATCCAGGGCTTCATTTGCAAGTTCAAATGACTACATTAGCCACCCTAGTTCTAACTAGGGTAGCTAGTGTAGACATACCCTAAGGGGCTGCAGGCCTATTCATTCTTTTTTCAATTTTTTCAGTTAGGCTACATCTACACTGCAGGCTTTTTGCGCAAGAAGCCTTTTGTGCAAGAGTTTTTGCACAAAAACTTCTTGCACAAGAGCACGGCCACACCTCAAAGCACATTGCAAAAACAATGTGCTTTTGCGCAAGAGAGCATCCACGCTGCATGGATGGTCTTGCTCAAGAAGCCTCTCTGGAACGTCCACACTTGCCTTCTTGCACAATAGCTGTAGCGCTAAAAGCAGTTATGCCTCAGAAAAGGAGGTTTACCTACGGTGGAAAAAGCCCTCTGTTCTGCCATTTAAGTGCCCATTTAATTGTGCAAGAGCTCATTTGAGGTGTGGACACTCCGCAAGTTTTTGTGCAATCTCATTTTAATTTAGGAAAAAAGCAAAGGGAGCATCTGTTTTCAAGGGCAATGGAAAGGAGGGTGATGTCACAATAAAAATAATAGCAAAACACGCAGGTTCAGAGTTGTTCTCTGTAACTATGTAGGTGAGAAAAAGAGAGAGACTCGCGATAAAACAATCTGGAGTAGAAAGTTTCTTCAGGCACTTTACTTTCCTGAATGTTGGCTGGAGGGCACTTACTCATATTAATATTTGGATATGATATTGTCCTTTAGTAAACAGGGACCTCTAAGCTTCCTATCTATCTATTAAAAGGAAGAAATCATTTCTTCCCAAGATCAGTATGCAGCAGAAAGAGCCTCTTTGTCTGGAGAAAAGTCTCTGCAGGATACCTATTTCCAGGAACTATGAATGCTTATCCTCCAAGGAAGAAAACAGCAGTGTAAAAACAGAAAGAAGCACCTGTTCACCTCTACATATGAATGTCTACAAAGTGGTTACTGCCATGAATTGCTTAACCTCCATCATGTTTTGCAGTGTGCAAGGAGGCTGAGTGCATTTTTTTTTCATAATTTAAAATGGAATTGTTTTGGGGAGGCAGAGGGATCGTTTTTTTTAACAAACTTCAAGTTTTTCTTTCTTCCCTCAACCATCTCTGTAATTTACTATTGAAATCCCGCCTCTTTTGAAGTCAATGGATTTTTTGCCATTGACTTTAATGGAGACAGGATGTCTCCCAGAATGCTTTATTCTGATTGTACCTAAACTATTTACATCTTCTAGTGGAGTGCCTCCTGATTTAAAATACCGAAAGTGTAATCACAAATCAGATGCAGGTGCTACCTCCCAGCAGGAACACTTAGCCAAGACCAAAAAACTAAATGTTTTGCTTCAAACTTATGCTTTTCAATTTATTTTTGAAATGTGAAATTTACTTAAATTGACCCTTTCTTGCAAACAGTTTTGATTTTGGCAAATCTATATTTTCTGATTTAAAGACATTTAGAAAATTCCCAACCAGCTCTCATAGGAAGATAACATATGTTTTAGTGGACTATAAATCACTCCTGATAAAAATTCATTAAAGAAATAACTGAGTGCTGTATTCTTAGGGTGTGTCTGCACTGCACCATTATTCTGGAATAACGGCCATTATTCCGGAAAAACAATACTAGCATCCACACAGCAATTGTGTTATTTTGAAAGAAAATAATGAACGGATTTTTCTGATGTTGGTAAATCTCATTCCACAAGGAAAAACGCCTCTTCCAAAAAAGCTAGGTGGTATGTGGACACTCCATTGCTGCTATGTCGCAATAGCTCCTCACCACAACCATTCTAAGTTATTCCTCCCCAGTGCCTCCTGGGGCTCTAAATCGAGATAACATGTCCATTTTAGAAGAGCCTGCCTCGGATTAATTTTGAGGCTTCCCTGTATATGGTCGCTCTATTTTGAGATAAGCTATTCCAGAAGATATCTTCTGGAATAGCTTTCTTCAGAATAAGTTTGCAGTGTAGACATACCCTATGGCGGCGTCTAGACTGGCATGATTTTGCAGAAATACTTTTAATGGAAAAGTTTTTCCGTTAAAAGTATTTCCTCAAAAGAGCGTCTAGATTGGCACGGATGCTTTTGTGCAAAAAGTGCATGCCCAATCTAGACGCGCTTTTGCGCAAGAAAGCTCCAATGGCCATTTTAGCCATCGGGCTTTCTTGTGCAAAAAATTAAGGTGCCTGTCTACACTGGCCCTCTTGCGCAAGTATTCTTGTGCAAGAGGGCTTATCCCTGAGCAGGAGCATCAAACTATTTGCACAAGAAGCACTGAATTCTTACATTAGAACATCAGTGCTCTTGCGCAAATTCAAGCGGCCAGTGTAGACAGCTGGCAAGTTTTTGCACAAAATTTTGCCAATCTAGACACACCCTATTAGTAAGAAGCAAATCAGCACAGGAATGAAAATGAATCCAGGGAATTCTTCTACATTCATGCCACACCTTCCTGGTACCTCACACTCACATGATCTTTATTTCTGTGCTACCGTGAGCAAAGTAGATAGATAAACTGAAAACATATCTGGCTGTCTATGTACACCTCCTTTTTTTCTCACTCTCCCTTTTGTACAATAGCAACATCTAATTTTTCAGTCATCTCATCGGCTAATTGTGTCGCCTTACAGTGAGATAAGTAACCACAGTAAAACCTGCTTATTATTTTACAGGGCTATTTTCAGTCTATGTAGGATTAATTCCTGGCAACCTTACTAAAGGCACTGAAGCCTAGATAGTGTCATGCAAATTTAATGAAGCACAAAACAAGTGGAAATATAATGCAGAAAAGAGATCAGCAAGATAAATAAATTAATGAAATGCAATAACACAGTCCTTTACTTTTCTTGAGATGAATTTAAACACAAGCTTGCCCAACAAGTGGCTGGTGACATCATAGTCAAAATTAGGACATTCAGAGCCACCTCTAAATACACCTCTGAGCATGTACGTTATAGATGAGGGCACGCATATCATAGAGAAGCTCATAGTCATATGCTTTTAGAAAGCAGTGGAAGCATATTCTGGTTGTTCTTAATAATTAATTGCCATGAATATTTTGCACTATATGTATTACCTTTTAGCCAAGGAGCTTAAAACACTTTACAAAAGTGGGAAGCTGAGGAATCATTTTATAAAAGGGCTGAGATGCTTGAGAAGTGAAGTGACTTAACTAAGGTCACAGGGTGTGTCAGAAATCTTACCTAAGGCCAGGACTACACTACCAGACTCCATGCATCTGAAGAAATGAGTTGTGCTCACAAAACCTCATGCTACCATCTACGGTTTTTGTTACTCTCTAAGGGTACGTCTACACTACAGCGCTAATTCGAACTAGCGCATCTAGAACTAAAAACTAGTTCGAATTAGCGTTTTGCTAATTCGAACTAGCGTGTCCACACTGATTGGACGCAGGGGGGCATTTAAGGGCAGCTGAAACCGGTTCTGGCAGGGCATCAGGTCAGTAGTTACTTTGTGTGGATGCTGTCTGAGGCTATCTGAGGCTCGAGCCTAAAGGGACCCCCCTGGACAGCCGGTTCTCAGTTTTTCCTGCTTGCTTGCCAACCTCGCCGAGGGACAGCAAAGCGTTGGTCTCTGTGCCCGTCTGTGTCGGTGCTTCCCTTCGGGGGGGCCGCCGCAGGTGGCAACATGGATCCACGGCTCGCCCTGCACCTTCTGGTGCACGTTCTGGACTTGCTGCTGCAAGCCTGCCAGCAATGGCTCGAGGCTGCCTGGCACCACCTGGTGAACGTCAACCCCCTGCCTCTCCACCTGGCTGCCCTGGGGGCCGTGGAGGAGCTGCAGCGGCGCCCCGGCACCGGCGTGCCCCGCCGTGTCTGGCGTCTGGACACCAGCACCAACTGGTGGGACCGCATCGTCCTGGAGCGCTGGGAGGACCGACAGTGGACCCAGAACTTCAGAATGAGGAGGGACACCTTCCTGGAGCTCTGCGAGTGGCTCGCCCCTGCCCTGCGCAGAAGGGACACTCGCATGAGACCCGCCATCCCCCTCCAGAAGCGGGTGGCCATCGCCCTATGGAAGCTCTCCAAGCCGGATAGCTACCGATCTGTCGGGAACCAGTTCGGCGTGGGGAGATCCACCGTCGGAGCAGTGCTCATGCAGGTATGGCGCTCGTTGGCCACCGAGCCGGGGGGAGGGGGACTGCGAGGAGGGGATGGGCCGCCCCAGGGACAAAGGGGGGGCGGGAGGAGGCGAAAGCGCCCCGCACCGGAGGGGTCGGGCCGCACCGGAGGGGTCGGGCTGTCCCGGCCGTACTACACGCTGCCAGGGGGGTTGCTTCCGGGAGTGGGGCACGGGGCACTGCCAGGGCACGAACGCTCCCAGCCACCTGGGTGCCCCACTGATTGGCGCTTTGCTGTGTCTCTCTCCGCAGGTGGTCAAGGCCATCAACCGGGTGCTGCTCCGCAGGGTGGTCCGCCTCGCCGACCCGGACGCTGTCATCCGGGGATTTGGCGCCCTCGGCTTCCCCAACTGCAGGGGGGCCATCGACGGGATGCACATCCCCATCCGTGCCCCGGAACACCAGGTGTCCCGGTACGTCAACTGCAAGGGGTACTTCTCCGTCATCCTGCAGGCCGTGTGTGACCACCGGGGACAGTTCACGGACATTAATGTGGGCTGGTCCGGCAAAGCACACGACGCTCGGGTGTACCGCAACTCCTCCGTGTGCCAGCGGCTGCAGGACGGGACCTTCTTCCCTGACCGCCACATCAGGGTCGGGGACGTGGACATGCCCGTGTGCCTGGTGGGGGATGCCGCCTACCCACTGCAGCCCTGGCTCATGAAGCCCTACACGAGGCACCTCAATCCCTCCCGCCAGGCCTTCAATGCCAGGATGACCAGGGCCCGCATGGTGGTGGAGGGGGCCTTCGGATGACTGAAAGCCCGCTTTCGATGCCTCCTCACCCGTCTGGACCTGGCCGAGCACAACATCCCTCCCGTGGTGGCAGCATGTTGTGTGCTCCACAATTTGTGTGAGCGGAAGGGGCAGGCTTTCCTGCCAGCCTGGATGGCTGAGGCTGACCGCATGGCTGGACACTACGGTCAGCCCCACACCGCCGCCATCCGGGAAGCCCAGCGGGGGGCCGTCCGGATCCGGGAAGCCCTGCGGGAGAGCTTCCTGGTGGAGGAGGAGGACTGACCTCTCCCTGCATGCCCCACTGGGGCCTTCTTCCACCCTACCCCCCTTCCCCTTTCCCCTCCCTACCTTCTGTAAAATAAAGACACCTGTTTTTGAAACAAAAATGTCTGTTTATTTCACAGAACTGGGTGGTGGAAGGGAGGAATGAGGGTGGGAGTGGGGGGGGGGAAACCTGGGACGAGGGAGCTGGAAGGGGAGGGAAGGGAGGAAGGGAAAGGAAAGCTCAGGGGTGGGAGTCCGGCTGCCTCTCCCGTCTCGCCACACTGCGGGTCCGGGGGCGTCAGTGGGAAATGGTTGTGGAGGGGGGGGGCAGGAGGGACAGGGGGTGTGGAGGAAGCAGGAGCGGAAGCAGGAGGGGGAGTAGGAGGGGAAGGAGGAGCAGGAGGAGCAGGGGGAGCAGGGGGAGGAGGAAATGGGAAGCGGTCGAGCAGGCTCTGAAGGTGGCCTCGCAGGGCATGGCCCTGCTCCTCCAGGGCCTCCAGACTCCTCCGGCGCAGCCTCAGGTCCTCCTGGACCCAGTGGTCCTGGAGACGGAGCTGGTGGTCCATGAACCGGAGGTGCTGCCGCTGATACTCCTCCTCATTCCTGGCTCTCCTGCTTGCCTGGGCATGGGCAGCTGCTGCAGGCGGTGTAGTGCACCCTGCAGGCCCAGGTGCTGCAGCTGTGGTGCAACAAGACCAGCGGTCAATTACCCCAGGGGCCCAGGTATGTGAAACCCAGCTCCCCTCTGCAAGGCCAGGGCCCCTGCAGGATCCCCAGCTGCTGCTCCATGGTAGGCAAGGCCCAGGCGCACGGTCCCGGGGCTCCCTCTCGCCCCAGCCCCCCGTACACATAAGGGGAACACGAGGGTACTCACAGGTGGACACCTCCCCGGCCTCAGATGATGCAGGCGAGCGGCTCTGTGGGGTGCCTCGGGGGTCCCAGGTCCCGGGCAGGCTGGCGGCAGGCTCCTGGCTCTCAGAGCCCTCCTCCTCCTCCTCCGTCTCCAGGAGCGAGCCCTCTGCCCCGGGGTCAATCACGTCCCGGGGGGCAGGGACGGCATGAGCCCCCAGGAGGCGGTCCAGGGCGTGGAAGTGGGGGCAGGCCTCTGGGTCGGCCCCTGGCTGGCAGGCCCAGGAGTAGGACTGCCGCAGGTCTTTGACCTTGCAGCGGACCTGCTCCCGGCTGCGCTGGTGGCCCCTGGCAGCCAAGCTGGCACCATGCGGCCGTAGATGGCCGCGTTCCTGTGGCTAGTGCGGAGATCGTGGACATTGGAGGCTTCCCCCCAAACCTCGATGAGGTCCACGATCTCCGCACTTGACCAAGCGGGCGCCCGCCTTTTGCGCCCCCGGGCAGGCTCCTGGGAGCCGCCAGGATGGTCCTGGGGAGCAGTGGAGGGCTGGGATCCCTCGGGTGGCTGGCTCATCCTGTGGCAGGTGCAGGGTCTGCTGGCACGGGTGCTTGCAGCCTTGCAACTGGCACAAACTGTGTAGCCAGCCCGTGGCCCTTTAAGGGCTCTGGGGCCGGGAGGGGCGCAATAGAGTTTCCCTGGTGTTGGCCAGAGTGGCCACCAGGGAAACCTGGGAAGCCTTAGCCTCCCACTGGTTCGAATTAAGGGGCTACACAGCCCTTAATTCGAACTAGCTAGTTCGAACTAGGCTTAATCCTCGTAAGATGAGGTTTACCTAGTTCGAACTAAGCGCTCCGTTAGTTCGAATTAAGTTCGAACTAACGGAGCGCTAGTGTAGCACCTAGGAAAGTTAGTTCGAACTAACGTCCGTTAGTTCGAACTAACTTTGTAGTGTAGACATACCCTTTGTGCTGCAGAACTATGAGTTGTTTTTTAAGTTCTACCAGAGAAAGTCAACTTATGATGCGCAACTCCTGCTACAAGAATACCATAGCTGGAGTCGACGTCCCTTAAGTTGAGTTGCTGCTTTCTCAATCAACAGGCTACATGTTCTCCAGGTGTTGGCTGTAAGACTGGTTCAACCTTTTTGTCCCCTCAATGGTACAGCTACAATAGGCTCCATAAGAAATCTCTTTTATTATTTTAAATGTATTCCAGTGAATGCTGAAATTTCTTGTGGCCGGACTGTGCTCTGGGCCAAGAACTGAAATCGCTGCAGTTTTTGACCAAAGCCAAATCCATCAGAAGCAGGAAGAAGCAGGGAGTGGGTGGCTAGTGGAGAGATGTAACGAAGGGACAACAAAGTGGTGGCAGCACGATGAGTGGCCAGCAAGGCAGCAGCAAAGAAACATAATGAGCAGCCAGCAGGGTTGCGCCAGAGATGGTGAGTGACCAGTGGAGCGAGTATGCTGCCTCTTTACTTCCCCACACTGGGGGTATATCTAGACTACAGGCTTACGTCAACATAAGTTTTGTCGACAGAATCTGTCGACAAAACTTATGTCGACATAGAGCGTCTAGACTACATCCAGTTCTGTTGACAAAGTGGCAGTGTGGACGCAAAGGACAGTGTAGATGCAATAATGCCTTCTATCGACAGAACTCTGTCGACAAAAGGCTTTATTCCTCGTAGAATGAGGTTTACATACGTCGACAAAACTGCTGAGTATTGTCGACGTTATGTCGACATAACTCAAAGGCAGTGTGGACTCAGGTATAGTTTTGTCGACAAAAGTCCACTTTTGTCGACAAAACCCTGTAGTCTAGACACACCCTGGGATAGGAAGTAAACTCTGTGGATACACCTCTGAACCATGGGTCTGCTCTGACCAAGGGCAGTAACTGTGAGTGGGGTACAAAGAAAGGTTGGGCATGCGAAGGGGACATTTATATTGCTGGACTTAAGAATTCGAGAGGAAAAGGACATTGCCCAATTTACTTGGGGTGGGGTTTTTACTCACGGTCTTGTTTCTGAACACTGCTTGTGGTATTTTCCCAAATCAATGCCAAGTTATTTCCCTCCCTTTTTAAAAAAGTTTATTTTCTATGCTCGGACTCCGTGCTTGTGCTTTCAGAGGTACCCAGGATGGTGGATGAATTTCCTTGTTTACTGGGTGGGGGCTTAAGCTAGTTCTGTAATAGATGGATGGAGAGGATCCCTAGATATGGAATCTGGCCCTGGCTGCTGCTGGCTGCACCTGGCAGAAGGGTTACATTATTGTTTAATTTGTTTTCAAATACCATTATGGTCTTCAGTAATTAACTGACTCTTGCCAGCTGAGTGGAGCGATTATTTAATTTTCCAGTCTGAGGATGACAGGTATTTAAAAAAATAGAAAGAAAAAAGAAAAGTGACCAAATTAAGTCTAACCTACTTTCAGCTCTCCAAAAATCAGGCACTGTGGAAAGATGCCTGGCTCATCAGTAAGATCTGACTCTAGGTTGTATTCATGATAGGGAGACACAACAGGACATTGGTCACTGAGGCATTGAATAGGAGCTGCATAGAGCTGTTGGTTTGACATATAAGCTGAAGCAAGGGCATGTCTACCCTACCAAGGTTTGTCACCAAAAACTGCCTTTTGGTGACAAAACTGTGAGAGCATACACATTGCAATGTGATTTTTGCCATGAAAAATGCCCAGGTTTGATGACTTGTTTTCTCGTCTCCCCCTTTTACTGTCAACAAACATACAGGCTACATCTAGACTGGCATGATTTTCCGGAAATGCTTTTAATGGAAAAGTTTTCCGTTAAAAGCATTTTCGGAAAAGAGCATCTAGATTGGCATGGACGCTTTTCCACAAAAGCACTTTTTGCGGAAAAGCGTCCGTGGCCAATCTAGACGCGCTTTTGCGCAAAAAAGCCCCGATTGCCATTTTCACGATCGGGGCTTTTTTGCGCAAAACAAATCTCAGCTGTCTACACTGGCCCTTTTGCACAAAAGTTTTGCGCAAAAGGGACTTTTGCCCGAACGGGAGCAGCATAGTTTTTCCGCAAAAAGCACTGATTTCTTACAGTAGGAAGTCAGTGCTTTTGCGGAAATTCAAATGGCCAGTGTAGACAGCTGGCAAGATTTTCCGGAAAAACTGGCCAGTCTAGACACAGCCATAGTGTGGACTGGGGATGTAAGCAACTAGTCAACTACCCAATAAGCAAAAGCAAAAGTCCCTTGACTAGTCACACCCCCCGCCATTGCCTCTATCAGAGGAAACAAGGAGGTGAGCAGGAGCCAGTGCTGGGGGGAGCCAGCTTAAAAGCCGGTTTACCCCTCCCCCCCAGAACCATCTCTGCAGGTGGCAGGGGAGGCAGGAGGGCAGCAGGGACTGAGTGTAAGCTGGGAATCATCTGATTCCCAGCTCATGCCTAATCCCAGATGTGCCTCTGCTTTTTAAATGTATCAAGAGCTAACAGACTCTTAATACATGTAAAAAGCTAAAGTGCAACGGGGGCGGGGGAGCAGGGACACCCAGTGCAAGCTGGGAATCAGCTGTTCCAGCTCACTTAGGGTCCCCTCTGCTGTGCTTTAGCCTTCTAAATGGATTAAGAGTTGACAGGCCAGGAGCTAACCCCGCTGCAGCTCCCCGCTTATTGACTAATCGACGGAGAATCCATTGACTAGTTAATTAGTTGCTTAAACCAAATTTAACATCTCTAGCGTGGACACCATGGGTATGTCTAGACTACATGGCTCCATTGACGGAGCCATGTAAACTAGATTACCCGGCATAGTCAATGAAGCGGGGATTTAAATAATTCCTGCTTAGTTAAAATAAACATGGCTGCCACGTGGTGCCGAGATCAGCTGATCCGGACAACATGGCAGTCTAGATGTGGATCTGTCAGCTGGGGAAGCCTTGCCGGTCAATTCTGTAAACCTCATTTCACAAGGCATAAGGGATCAGTAAGCAAAGGCAAAGGCTTCCCCAGCCGTCAGCGACAACTGTATTTTCTTTTGCCCCTATGTCCACCCATCACCTCACACTTACCATGTTACCGTGCCTGCAGAGATGTGTATGCCTTGCAAGGATCAGTGGGAAAGGGACTGGATATGTTGCAAAGGAGGCTTGTAAGTGAAATGTTTCAATGTTGAGCTAGAATTTAACAATCCCTCTTTTATGCATTGTGTTTTACAGCAGAGACCTTGAGGACACATGGGACCTTCCTCAGTGGACAGGCTGCATCAGATAAGATAGAGGCTCAAACGCAACAGGGAAGATTGAATGAGGGAGGTGATCAAACATTCCTCATAGAGGCGAAGAGGTAGGATGACCTACGGGGAATGGAAAGGCAGATTAGGAAAAATGCCACTTGTTCAAAGGTTCCTTACTGCTGTCCAGGTGCCTTCTGTAAAGTTTCATGAGCCAGGGCTGTAAGGGGGAGCTGGGTCTTCCAGGATTACTATGGGCATTTCCACACCCCTGACTTTAATCTTGTGGTCTGGAAAGAAAGTCCCTGCTGTCAGCTTTCTGTACAGAAAAGTGTTCCTGAAAAATGCGGTTGCCATGCACCCTGCCAGACCACCCTGTGTCAATGGCTGTGATCCACAAGCATCTACAGCACCATCGAGAAGTATCTCTTGAGGTACTCAGTGGCTAGATGGACTGGCACTATCATTGGAATATGTGTGTGATCTATTGTCCCCTCACACTTAGGAAAGCCCCTCGCTGCAAAACCGGCCACTAAGTCATGCACAATTCCCAGAGTCACAGTCCTCCATAGCACAATGTGGTTTATTTCCCTGCACACTCGCAGTACAGTAGTTCAGCCCAGCCCGACTCCAAACTGATCTGCAACTGACAGTAGCAATCGTTGACTTTGGCACCAAAAGTGGAAGTGTCCTGATGAAATTTGCGGATGACACAAAGTTGGGAGGTATTGCCAATTAAGAAAAGGATCAGGATATCAATACAGGAAGATCTGGATGACCTTGTAAATTGGAGTGATAGCAATAGGATGAAATTTAATAGTGAGAAGTGTAAGGTTATGCATTTAGGGATTAATAACAAATATTTTAGTAATAAGCTGGGGACACATCAGTTGGAAGTAACGGAGGAGGAGAAGGACCTCGGAGTCCTGGTTGATTATAGGATGACTATGAGCCGCCACTGTGACATAGCCGTGAAAAAGGCTAATACGGTCTTGTGATGTATTAGGCAAGGTATTTCCAGTAGGGATAAGGAGGTGTTAGTGCCATTATACAAGGCATTGGTGAGACCCCATTTGGAATACTGTGTGCAGTTCTGGTCTCCCATGTTTAAGAAGGATGAATTCAAACTGGAACAGGTACAAAGAAGGGCCACTAGGATGATCCGAGGAATGGAAAACCTGTCTTATGAAAGGAGACTCAAGGAGCTTGGCTTGTTTACCTTAACCAAAAGAAGGCTGAGGGGGGACATGATTGCACTCTTTAAATATATTAGAGGGATAAATACCAGGGAGGGAGAGGAATTATTTAAGCTTAATTCCAATGTGGACACAAGAACAAATGGATATAAGCTGGCTAGTGGGACGTTTAGACTTGAGATTAGACAAAGGTTTCTAACCCTTAGAGGAGTGAGGTTCTGGAACGGCCTTCCAAGGGAAGTAGTGGGGGCAAAAGATGTATCTGGCTTCAAGATTAAACTAGATGGGTTTATGAAGGGGATGGTTTGATGAGATAACATGATCTTGGTAACTAATTGACCATTCATTATCAGTGGTAAATAGGTCAATGGAGGGATTATAGGAGTTACTATAGAGAACATTCTGGGTGTCTGGCTGGTGAGTCTTGCCCACATGCTCAGGGTTTAGCTGATCACCATATTTGGGGTCGGGAAGGAATTTTCCTCCAGGGTAGATTGGCAGAGGCCCTGGAGGTTTTTCGCCTTCCTCTGTAGCATGGGGTACGGATCACAGCTGAAGGATTCTCTGCATCTTGGGGTCTTCAAAGTATTTAAAGGCTTCAATATCTGAGATATAGGTGAGAGGATTATTCTAGGAGGGGGTGGGTGAGATTCTGTGGCCTGCACTGTGCAGGGGGTCAGACTAGATGATCATAATGGTCCCTTCTGACCTTAAAGTCTATGAGAGTCACCAGTTTCCATATAGCAATTGCCACACACTTCTCTACTGAGAGGGCAGCTCTCATTCTGGTGCCCTTGCATCATAGTTTAGGGGCCAGCTCAGCACAGAGCTCTATAAAGGTTATTTCGTGCCTCCTAAAGTTCTGTATCCATTGGTCTTCATCCCTCACCTGCATGACAGTGGGATCCTGGAAAACTTGGGAATGACTCACCTTAAAACTCTGGAAAGAAAAGAATAACATTTCAGAAAGTCAGTTCATCCCTAGAACAATGAATCATCAAAATAACAATGTGACACAGAAGAAAACAAATACGATCAAATATCTATCATGTTATACTGCTCCCATCATTGAATTATGGCAGCATTAATGAGGTAACTTTTCAAAGAATTAGGTTTCAAAAATCTGTATTGGTTTCATGTTTAATATAGGCGATAGAATATTAGCTTAAAGCAAATAGAATAATAAAACAGGAAGGGACCTAGTCCAGTCCCCTGAACTCACATCAGGACTAAGCATAGACTATCCCTGACAGGTGATTTTGGCTTCTCCCCCTGAAAGTTTCTCAATGACAGAAATTCCACTGTCTCCCCAGGAAGTTTATCCCAATGTTTAACCACCCTGACAATCAGGAAGTTTTTCCTAATGTCCAACCTAAACCTCCCTTACTGCAATTTAAGCCCATTGCTTCTTGACCTATCCCAGAGGTTAAGGAAATCAATTTTTCTTCCTCCTCCTTATAATAACCACATGTACTTGAAAACTGTTATCACGTCTCCTCTCTGTCTTCTCTTCTCCAGACTAAAAAATATCTATGAAGAGATTGAACAAAATAGGATGCAGAACAGATGGCTTTGGGACCCCACTTGATATGTCTTTCCTGCTTGACTGTGAACCTCTGATAACTGGACTCTGGAAGTGATTTCCAGCCAGTTTTGTGGCTCCATCTAGGTTGTAAAAAGGCTCTAATAATGTTTTTGAACTTCACCAGGCTGAGGTACAGTCAGTCCAAGCAAGTTCCCCTCTCAGCTGTAGGTTTGTAGCATTCTTACTGATATCAAATTTCACTATTCTGGATAACAGCTTATTAAGAGAAAGGAGAAACCAGTGATCAAGGATTTCACCATGGAAGAAATGTAATATACTTTGAATTATTTTACACAGAATAGAGTTTGCTAAAACATCATTTCCCCTCTACCTGAAAATTACAGCCTTGGCATGCGAATTATTAGGTGGGGAAACAAGAAAGTATTTGCTTGACTATTGGAAAAGAGATTTCTCCGCAATGTACAATAGGGAAATTCATTACAAGCATAATGTGACAACAAAGAAAGCAAATATACAAACTCAGGATAAATGGAAAATAGACCCAGTGATAAAAAAAAAACCCTTATATTGAGTGGAAAACAACATAATGACGTATCTTGGTCCACTCCATAGAAGATCACATTAATGCATTTCAGAATTAATTTCTTACTGTATTTTCATAACATTACCATATTATAATAGCAAAATGAACTTTGAAACCCTAGAATTCCCATGTAAAATGTAAGCATATGGCAGTGCAATAATGTCAACAGATGGTAAGAAAGGGTAACCTGGTCTGGGAATCGTTTAAAATGTTTTTAAACATATGCAAGAAACCGGTTTAGGTCTAGTGATTAAACTAGGAAGTCAGGTTCCAAAGATCTGTTCCCCACTTTGACATATTGTTGCCTTCAATAGGTCATCAAACCTTTCTTCCTCTCTTTAAAGTGATGGTGACAATATTTGGCTACCTCCATGTGTGGGGCTTGTGAAATTTAATTCATTAAAATTTCCAAAGCCTTTTAAGTTCCTTGGATGAAATATGACCTAGAAATACCACTTATTTATTTGAGGTTCAGGCTGGTAGATGCTGAGTGTTAACAATACTGATTATTACCAGGAACAGTCTGACTTCAAATCAGACTTTGATACATTGATCCTTGTTTTATAAACCCAGCTACTCGTCAGTCAAAAATGGCTGATGTAAAAATCAAATCAACAAACAAACAAAATAAGAAGCAGTGCTGAGTGTTTGGATCATTTTATTTGTTATCAAACCCCTGACTACAGTTCACTGAGGTTATATAAATGATTTCTAGATCTGTTCATATTTTTTCACAACTTCCTAGTGTAAGAGATGCCACCAGCTCCAGATAAACCTCAGATTCTCTAATCTATTTCAGATTAACCTCACTGTGCATGACTGAGACATTGTGTAAATTGTCTGGCATAACCAGTGCCTTCCAATGTTCCCCGGGGTTACTTTTCATTTTCATTCCTCGTGAATGTGCAAAATTAACTTCAGATTTTATATGAAGAAATACATTGGCTCATCAGCAGCATCAAACCAGTCTTCTGTTCTGAGTAGCTCTGGCAAGTGTATTTGAAACCCAGTTACACACCCTTTTCTGCCACAGAACTTGAGGGCTTATGGTGAATGTTTTCAGTATATCTCTGATGTGTGAAATGTGAAGACTGTCATATTTTTAAAAAAACAGAGGAAAAATAGTTTTTAACAAAGCAAACTGTGTTGGAAGGTTTTTTTTGGGGGGGGGGTTGGTTTTCCACTTCCCTGGTTTCACAAAAAATGAAATCAATTAGATTCAATTTTGACTTCCAACAAGTAGAGTTTATGTTGAGGAGGCATGTTTCAACAGCTGAGATCGATCTATAAATCAATATCAACTTCAAAAAATGTGTCGGTTTAGGTGAAGAATTAGTTAAACTCTAAATATGTGGATGAATGGAAGCATGACCAGAATGCTATGCAAACCAAAAATCATATACTTTGGGTACATCTACTTGGCACACTAATTTTAAAATGAGCTATTCTGGAATATTTATTCCAAAATAGCTTATTTCAAAATAGCACATCTCAAACCTCAAAATTAGTCCAAGGCAGGCTTCCCTAATGTAGATGGGCTATCTCAAATTAGTGCCCAGGAGGCACTGGGGAGGAATAACTTAGGGTATGTCTGCACTACCCCCCTAGTTCGAACTAGGGGGGGTAATGTAGTCATACGGAGTTGCAAATGAAGCCCGGGATTTGAATTTCCCGGGCTTCATTTGCATAAAGCCAGCCGGCACCATTTTTAAATGGAACGAGGTGTACAGCTAGTTCGGATTAGGAAGCTTAATCCTAACTCGCTAGTCCGTGCCGCGTGTAGCCGCGCGGCACGGGGTCCAACCTAGCCGGCATTTAAAAATGGCGCCGGCCGGCTTTATGCAAATGAAGCCCGGGAAATTCAAATCCCGGGCTTCATTTGCAACTCCATATGACTACATTACCCCCCCTAGTTCGAACTAGGGGGGTAGTGTAGACATACCCTTAGAATGGCCCTGGTGAGAGCCTATTTCGAAATAGCAGAAGTGAAGCGTCTACACATGCCTTATTTCAAAATAACTATTTCGGAATAGGCTATATTCTTCATAGAATGAGGTTTACAGATTTCAGAATAAGCCGCCCATTATTTCAAAATTATTTTGAAATAACAGAATGTCTGTGTAGATGCTCACATAATCACTTCGGAATGATGACTGTTATTCCGAAATAACTTTGCTGTGTAGACATACCCTTTGAGTACTGACTTTAGGGTTGATTGGTTGTTGGTTTGTTTTTTACTCGAATTGCTTCCTCCCACTACTGTTTCAGGGAAAAGACATTTATCAACACAAAAGAGCGTCTTTAAAATAATATATGAGGGCCCCTAAAGTATGTGTCTCACTTCAAGGACATGGGTAAATCTACTGAATTCAGTGGAGCTATTCACATGTGCTTGAGTATTTTGCTGAATCAGGGCTCAAAACAGGAATAATAATAATAATGAATACCTATTCATGAGTGATATAATCAAGTGGTAACAGATCACTGGGGGAATTTACCTTTAAGTATTCTGAGCTCTAGAAGCCCCTACAGAAACTGAATATTGGAGGTTGGAAAGAAATGATTGTTTCCCTTGGTAATCACGAGCAAATGAACCATTAACAGTGAACCAGCTGTTAGCAGAGAAGAACAACAAGGATCTGCAGTGACTAAGAGGGAGCTTAGGGCAATACATGCTTTTCATCATGTGTGTGTGTGTGTGTGTGCTCTAATTCCTATTTCTTCTAGTCAAATGAGAGACATGATCTGACAAAAGAATATTAAGATACATACAAAGGCCTGGATGGTTATCACTGGCAAGTGCTGCTGCTTATACATAGGAGCATGTCATTTGTTTGGGGGGGATTAAGGTAGGGGTACATGTGGCACATATGGGGTTAGTCACTCATCTCCTGTCAGTGTTAACATGAGGAGATATGATGCATTTCATCAGGCAGTGGGAACAGGTCCAGATGTGGTGTTTCGCCCACAGCTTTAATTTAGCACCATTTTCTGCACTGACACATAGGAATCTTCCTTTGATGGCTGATGTTCTTATCTGGTAGGTGGAGCAGCATGTAAGGTACATACTGGTAGGTGGAGCTGCATGTAAGATACCTGGCTTATTGTGGAACCTGAAGCAATGATGAAGTCAAATTATCTATGATCCTTTAGAGTTATTTTAAAATTAGACCAGAGTATAATGGAAGGAACATTTTTCATGGCCGTGATTAGTTACAGATCCCAGCCTCCACCAAATCCCACTGTTCTCTCTCATTTAGTGCTGCTGTTCCTGTTCTCTTTGTGTTTTTTGTTTCTCTTCTCGACTATTCTATGCAGTACATCCCTAAAATCCTGATTTTTTTCTGAGTATTTCATCATAAGTACAATTTTGCTCAGTTTATCAGACTAGCTAATTCCTGACCCTGTTTGCAAAGCCTCAGCAACATGGGATTTTTTTGGGAGCTTTTGAGGATTTACTGTGGAAATTTGCTTTTTTTGCTCATGCAGACTGCTTCAGGCTGGAGGGGGGTGTGATGCTGTAGAGCTGCTTTGATGGGATAATCAAACCAAAATGTGAGGTGTGTATGACAAGGGGACATGTCTGTGTTTGTACTTCCAGCTGCTCTGAATGGAAAAGCACAAGGGAAAAGAATGGCAAAGGGGAAATCCTGGGCAGTTGGTTTCAGAACTGTGATACATTGAAGGCCAAGACCAGCATACCAAAGGCTGCCTCATGGTGGTCATTATTCATATCTGTGCACGCTCAGCTCTAGTGAAAAGTGGGCCAGATAAATGAATGGAAACACAGGGTCTGAGTAAAACATTAGTCTCCCCTTAAAAACTGGCCTGGACTTCTTTGAGGTTTAGGTCCATCAAGTTATTCTCCCTTGCTCTTTCTGTCTGTCTCCTAGCACGCGCGCGCACACACACACACACACACACACACACACACACACACACACACACACACACACACACATGCTATAGTTCCTTGCTTCTCTTCCCAGGAGTTCCCAGTCTCCTCTGCATCCCCAACCAACCTGCTGCCTCTTGCCCCCCTTCCTGCTGCCTTCTACTAGTCACCACTCCTTGCAGTTCCCCCCACCTTTTGAAGCTCCATTTGAAGAGTCTAGTGGCTCAGATAGGGTTCATACCTGAGGACGTGTAGTCCTCCCCCTTACATGTGCTTCTGGGAGCTCTGTGGGGCTACATCTACACTGCAGTGATATTTCAGCATACTGTAGGTACCCCAAAATAGCTATTCTGCATCTTTTGAGCATGCCCATTATTTCGAAATATAACAGGCTCGCTATGCCATTCCATGAGGAGTAAGGGACGTTTCAGAAAAGAAGTTTATTTCGAAATAAGCACGGTGTAGACAACACCAAATTTGGAAATAAGCTATTTTGAAATTGACTCAAAATAAGCTACGCAATTTGCTTAACTCAAATTGCGTAACTTATTTCAAGCTCTGGGTGCAGTGTAGACACACCCTGGAGGTTAGGAAGCTTGTCTGCTGAAGTTTCTCAGTTGTCTTTACTAAAACCCTTCACTAAATACTATGAAGATGAAGGTGCAGCTGCCTTAGCACGTTATGCATCTAAAGAGATTCTAATCTTTTAATAACCAGAGGAGGTATTATCCATGCACATTTTAATTCCTGTCCTTCCATCCCAGTACATCTGATTTCTGATGTAGGCAAGCAGCCAATGTTTTTATTTGTGATGCAAACAAATCCCTGATTTTCACAGTCCGTCATTTCTAATTCTCTTATTAAAGGGAATTGCCTGAACAACATGAGAATATTTATTTATTTTTGTGCTTTGGAAAAATTTAAAACATAATTGACATTTTAATGTCTTGTTTTGGTCTCTTTCCTTTCTCACTGCTCTAAATTAATTGGGAAAAGGCTCCCTGACCACACATTGCCATAATTATAAAGCTGCATCTTTCTAGTACTCACAAAAAAAAAGTTGGTCCAGGGCTTTGCTCTATTATAAGACTTGAGAGGCCAGGGTTAAAATCCCTTCTCTGCCACAGATTTCCAGTAAAATTATGGGAAAGTCACCTATTCTCTCCATGTCTCGATTTACTATCTGTAAGATAAGACTAATAGCATTGCTCTTCCTCACAGGACTGTGTGGTGGAGGCTGTGTCAGTGCCTTTGATACTGAACATCAAAACACGCTGGGCCAACAAGATGCCTGCTCTGGAGGAAGCTGTTTTGCATTGCTGAGGTTCTGCATCCAGAAAGCTGCCCTGAAAGGACAGCTCAGTAGCTTCTCCAGGGCCAGAATAAAATCAGCTGTAGGATTAGACCCAAAGAGTAGGAAGAGACAAAACTCACCTGGTTCTTGGATGGAGTGTCATGTCTATGGGACTGCTGAAGAAAGACTAATTAGCCACAACCTCTATGGTTGCAGGGCGTCCCCACTATAAGTCACCCCAGTATACATCCATTCTGCGCTAAAGTAATTGATGCTTGTAGGAACTGATGCATTATAAGTCCTCCCATTCCCCGCTCTTATGTCACGCGACCCCTCCCCTTCCCATTTGTGCAAATGGAAGTCAGCCACAGGATTTCAATAAGCCCAAGTTTTTTGGAACCTATTTTGGACTTATAGCAAGGACAGCCTGTACTACTTGTCCCCTATTCTCCTCAGCTTCCAAGCTCAGTGCAGCTGTGAGAGCTGTGAACCTGAGCCGGTATTTAAAAGCATTAAAACTGTCCCTCCCTCAGTCAGGACTGTCCAAACAACTTGACTTTGCTCAGTAACTCTAGATATCTCCCAAGAACATGATGAATCTAATTCTTCCTGCTCCGACCCTGGCCATAACTACCATCAGTAGGCCTTTTCCCCAGGTATTTCAGTGCGCCTGTTAGTCACAGAAGAAAGTTGGTAATACAAGAGAGTGTGAAAATGAAAAATAGAGCTGAAAAATATTTGCCACATTTTTCAAATTTCAAAAAGGGTTTAAATCAGATTTAAGTTTAGGGTTGGAGCAAGTGTTTCTAATTGTATCAAACATCTTTCAATGTACTTTACAAATATGAGTTGCGTATCTTTGAAATACAGCAGAAAGAGAGTCTCACTTAATTAGTAGTCTTAGAAAATGTATTACTTGTGCATGACTTTACACTCTGAGGGAGCAATGGGATTATATGACTACAGTATTGCAAGGCTGTGCGTATTTTATTATGACTTTGGGAAGTTTAAACATTCTTAAAATTGCATGATAGGCACCTCAGGAAGAAAAGCTCAAGAGGAGAGTATTATGGGATATTTTCCTCTAATAATAAATTTGCTAAGAACTTGATTTTACCAGTCTTTTTAAAAAAGAACAAATGGAATTTGCTGTTCATGAAAATGTCAATATAATTCTTTGTTTTGTCCCATTTGGATTTTTTTTTAAATTAGGTCTGTCAGCAATTTAGGTCTGAGGTTTATTTATCACATATTTCTACTGAGTGATATTATTGCTGTACACAAGGCTCAGAATGAATTGTTTCTGTTTACCTTGATGGGTTTCAAGACATGGTGGGCGAGATCTGTGGAGTTGTTATTTGGCATCCAATTCTAAATCACTTCTGCAGCAATCTGATTCATAAGCTGTTGGTCCAGTCTGCAACTATTCTAAATTGTGCCAGCTGCAATGGCTGCCAGTGGATTAGTCTGGCAGCTGTGGATTTTGTATAGCTGTTCTGGCCATGGCTCTGCTTGGTGCTGTTCAACATGTGTTGTGTTCCACCTGAGAAGTGGCTGCATTTCAGAATTTCACTGGTGACTACAGTGACAGGTCTAGCTTAACTGTGTGTGTTTAGTAGTATCTACACCACAGTGGCATGTCAACAGAGAGTTAATGATTACAAAAGCTCTTTGAGATCCGTGGATGAAGGATATTGAGTGAGTACTAAACATTACATTCACTCATATTTTAAACTAAGTTGTGTTGTCATTATTATTTTTTATTTTTGAACTCCAACAATGTGCTCTGTGCTATACATACCCCAAATGACAAGTCAGTTTCTAGCTCAGGGAATTTAGAGTTGAAGAGTAAGACAAGACATAGTGTTCTGGGAAACCCAGGGGACTGAGCAATCATAGTTACTTTTAAATTCTGAGGTAAAATTCAGTTTGGATATCATGTGAGTAGCTTTCAGGAGCTGGTGAAAAATAGCTCTCGTTCAAGAGCTGCACATTTCAGGAGTGGGCAGAACTGAGATGGTGAATGGATTGCCATTTGCCCCAGAATTTAATTTCTCTATTACAGAAGAGTTAGAGCTGTAAGGAGCTTTAGCCTAGATATGCTTTTGCTTATAGACAGATTTGCAGACCAAGTGACAAACTAGGGCACACAAGGACATTGACAATGAACTCCTGGGCTAGATTTAAGACCTGCTGAATTTTCTTACCATACAGGAGGTGCATCTGATCTGTGAGGGAATATGTGAGCAATTTCTGAATAATTCAGATAGCCAGAGGTGTTCATAGGCAAAGGCACACATAGCTTAAACTTACATCTCTTTCCAGGTGTCACTGTTGAACCTCTTGTATCAACAGAATCCTTCTTTTCAGAGGACTCAGTGCACAACTATGAGAAATTGTTCTCTGGGAGGCTTTCCAGGAGGAGTATCATGAAAGTATGTTTAGACTGTGCTGTTAAAATCTGACCTAATTGGAGGCAATCCTAAATAACCAAATTAGGATCCAGATTCATAGGTTCTGAGGCCAAATGGGAGCACTATAATCATCTAGTCTGACCTCTTATATAACACTGGCCATAGACAAACTAATTCCCAAACTAATTTCTAGAGCAACTAGAAAAACTTCTGATCTTGATTTGAAAATTGTCAGGGATAGAAAATCAGAGATTCTGAGCCTCCTTACATTTTAGAGACTGTCTACATCCAGTATTTTGGTTCTGCCTATTAGAGGTATAAGGGCAAGCTGCAAAACTCAGATTCAGATCCAGGTTTGAATTTTAGCCTCGGTACATTTTTGAGCCAAGGATTTGATATGAGGTCCTTTTCTAATATAACACAGTGGGCTGAATGTAATAAATAGTTCATGATCCCCCCCCCTTTCACTGTCTTTAGCTGGACAGGAGAAGCACATGATTGGGGTAACGTATATGGTATATATTGTATTGTTCTGGATATCAATGAAGTATGTCATTTAGTACCGAGCCTGAGATTTTCAAATCTAACCAAGGATTTAGACATACAACTCCCATTGTAATGAATGAGATCTGTGTATCTAAATCCCCCAGTTAGCTTTGAAAGATCTCAACTTCAACTACCAGTGCGTATACAACTTCTCCCCATATTTGTGCAATTGCTTGATTATATCTGTGTCTGGCAACTACATGTACTACTGGATATGGCATTCGGGCAGACAGCTATGACAAACCTAAATTCTTTGCAAACCTTCCATTAATTGTACATCTTTTCTTGGTGCTAATGTTTGAGTCCTCATTTCTTGTAATTTGTAAAAAGTATAGTTTTAGATGTTTGAAAAAACACATTACTCATCAAAAATAATTTTTTATTGAAACTTTCTAGTTAAATCCATACAAATGTCTGGTTCTCAAACAATTGCTGTATCATGTACATGCAAGATCTCTTTAAGGTTAAAGGCCAGCATCAAAGAAAATTTCAGGGCAGTGTAAGTGGCCCTGAAATCTACACATCAGAACGCAGGCTATAGAAAGTGGAAGCCAGTAACCTACATTCTCTACCAGGACTGGACCCCTACTGTGTGTGATGGTAGTTAGGTAGTATGATTAGTTTCTGAAAGTTCACCTCTTTCAGCCCAGGACAAGGTTACCATTACAACTACCCCAGAGTGCCAATTAAAAAAGAACCCTGATGCAGTTCTACAAAGACTAGGAAAATAAACATGTGTGATATGTCATGAACTGCATCCTCTCTGTGTCACTGTACACACTGGGGCATGTCTGCTCCTGCTAGTTGAAAGTAATTGAAACAGGTGCTATATTAATATTTATAATTTCCCACTAAAACATTATTTGATCTGATCGTGTGAAATGCCACACTTGGGAAACTTCCCTTGAGATGGCTCTCAAGTGCCCTACTTCTTGGTGCATATATTAGATACTTTGCCAATGTTTTATATATTAGAGGAGATCGAGATGTCCCTTTCCCCCTTGTCTCCATCACTGGCCAGAGAGGACTGCTTGCTGAAAGGAGCCTGTGTTCCAATAGGCTCCTTAAAAAAATCCATCATGCATTTCTAATAATGCCAGCAAGCATGCTTCAGGGCTGGCATTGCCATCAGGTTGGATGCTGTGTGATCCCGGAGGAGGCCTGCAGGACTCAGCAGTCCTCAGTGATGGGAATGATGTGACCCTCGCTATTTCACTCTGACAACTGCAGGATATTTTTTCTGATATGAAGTAGCCCCAGATGGAGTTGACTAGAGATGATTTTAGGCCTATTCCCTGGTAATACATACGCCTTTGTATGGCAGGGATGACCTTCTGCAAATGCAAGCCCTATTTATAACTATCTGCTGATTCATTTCAGTATGTAATTATCAGCCTATTGATTGTTTGTCAACTGTGCAATCGAGACAGTCAGTGTTATATTTATGGCACTTATATTTAACGGGTGTAGCTTACTCTCCCACTCTTCCTTATATAACTTGTTTCCCTAGATTGCTATAGCTTTTGTGTCCAGGATCCTATGTGTTTGTACAGCACCTAGGAAGATGGAGGCTCTGTCCTGATTGGGACCTTTTAGTGCTTCTGCACCAGAAATGTGTGATCTGTCACCTAGGTCACTTGGGGTACGTCTAAACTACATGCCTCTGTCAGCAGAGGCATGTAGATTTGTTTGTTCAGCAAAGGTAAATGAAGCCGCGATTTAAATGATCGCAGCTTCATTTACATTTACATGGCTGCTGCGCTGAGCCGACAAACAGCTAATCAGCTGTTTGTCGGCTCACCGCTAGTCTGGACGTTCCACCTGTCGACATCAAAGCCCTTTGTCAGCAGCCCCGGTAAACCTCATTCCACGAGGAATAACGGGGCTGCCGACAAAGGGCTTTGATGTCGACAGGTGGAACGTCCAGACTAGCGGCGAGCCGACAAACAGCTGATTAGCTGTTTGTCGGCTCAGCGCAGCAGCCATGTAAATGTAAATGAAGCCGTGATCATTTAAATCGCGGCTTCATTTGCCTTTGCTGATCTGTCTAATCTGCATGCCTCTGCCGACAGAGGCATGTAGTCTAGACACAGCCTTAGTATTTTTTTCTGCTTTTGGTCTGAATGACAGGAAAACAAGAGAAGAGGAATACCCAACATGTATAATGAATTTTTAAATGCATGCTAAAATTTGTGAGGCATTGCAAATATTTTCCCCAAATAGTCAACAATTGTCCAGATGCTCATAAGTAATGAATAATAGGACTTAATGATCCTTAGGCACCTGCCCTCACCACTGTTATTCACAGAAATATTAATGAACCAGTTCTTTTTATTAGTTCATAGACTTCAGTGCCAGAGAGGACCACTGTCATCAGCTAGTCTTGCCTCCTGCCTATACAATCTGTGATATCTCATCTTGTAATTACTTCATCAGGCCAAATAACATGTAATTGATATTAAATGGTTGATCAGCTCTAGGCATAAAAGTAAACTCCCAACCTCTAGAACCCACTGCCCTCTTTAATTGAAATGTGCATTGCCTTTCTCCAGAATTTGAGGTTAAAAAATAAAAGTGAGAAAGCTAAGAAATTAGGAGATAAAATTGCATATCTCAGGTAAGGTGGGGCTGCGTCAATACCCCGCTCATCCCTGGCCCTGCTGAGCCTGGAAGCGGGGCTACCATGGCCGGCCGTGGCACCGGCTTGCCTTCTCCATCATGGGTGGGGGGCGGATCCTCCCCCTCGGCAGTGCGGACCCTCGCGGGCCTGTCACACCCATCCATAAAGGCGAGGATAACTTTGTCCTGGGACAGTGATCAAAGTGAACAAGTATTCATAGACCTGAAATAGAAATAGCAGATTGGGGGCATAGCTGCTCCTCCGACCTGAATAAAAAACCCCAGGCAGAAACAGAAAGAATGAATTACAAGGGTAAGGAGAGTGGAACTTGTAAGTGACAGAAGGCAAGAATGGGTAATTCAAATGTCCAAATTGACTTTTTCTGTAAAGTTCAGGTACCTTTATTTTTGCTCTGCTCTCCAGCGCTGCTGTCTGCCTGAGGCCAATAAAATGGGGAGAGTCTGGTCCTGTATTAGGAGGAGGGGCTTATGCCTTTAAGGGCTGAGCTTCCCACACCACAGTTGCTAGCTCTGCCGCTTATTAAGCTTGCCCAATATCTGATTATTAGAGGGTTATGGGGATGCTATAAGTCAGGCTGCGAGTTTGCCATGGAGACTCAGGAGTCACAGATTCCGGGAAGCTCTGAAATTCCACAGCTGTAATCAGCCAGTTTGGCTGACTCTGGGGCACTGCCCTGGGGCCAGATGTTCAGGTGGTCCTGGGGCCAGTCATGTTGGTGGCTGCTGAAGCAGCTCCCAGGCAGGGAATCAGCTGCTGCTTGGTGTCCCTGGGCATCTGGCCCCAGAGACCACCCAAACTGTGGCACTAGGGACTGCCTGGGACAGCCAGAGCAGCAGCAGTAGTTTGGCCCTGGAGCCCTCCCAGAGCAGCAGGTGGTAGGACTGGCCCTGTTACCCCCTCCCTCCCAAGAGCAGGAGTTGTTCCCAAGGTTGCTGCAGTGACACCGGGCACCCACAAAGTAGTGACACTGTCGGGGCCCCCAGTGCAGCAGTGCCCCGGGGCAGCTAAGATCTAGTTGGGGTGTTTACAGTAAAAGTCATGAGCAAGTCAAAGGCTGTGAATTTTAGTTTATTGCCCATGACGTGGTCGTGATTTTTACTAAAAATTCCCATAACTAACTCTTAGCCTTACTTATAAGTTTGTGTTTGAGCTGGCGTCTAAGGTAGGGGTATTCACTGACTAACACAAGAAGGGTCCTGTAGAAAAATGGCATGTCATCATGTAATCAAAGACTGTATCATAAGTCATACATATCGGGGGGTGGGGGAGAGGCAAAGTAACATTGCGGAGGTGGCCTTAATTATTCCATTTTCTCACTGTCACCTGCTGGTCTTCACAACCTTCATAATGTTCTTTTCATCTCATTATTTGTGTTTAATTAATAGAGATAGTAGAATTATTAATTGCCAATTTAGCCCTTTTTCCTGTTTGCAAATTATTTATTTTCTGTTTGGCATGAGATCCAAGAATGGGGCAGAGCCTGCCAATCAGCTAAGAGCTAGGCCAGTGTCTTCGTGTGAACTAATTAACTTCATCCACTATCGATGGTCTACAGGAAATGGGCATGCAGTTGTAATAATGGAGAGAAGATATAGTCCTTTTGTTTTTTATGACCCTGTTCTTACATGAACAAATCTCAGCTTTATGGCAGATTTGAAACCACTCATGGCTACCTTTTGCTTTCTGTGATGTACAATGGGGCACCTACATTGCACGCTATGGTTTCTGATTGTGTGACTAATCCTTTTTTCAGATGAAGATTAATCCATGGGGAATATTGCTGTTTGGACATGAATAAACCCATTCCCCTGCAAATATGGATATTTGTGTGAAGAACAAGCATTCTTCCTACACTGGGGCAGGCGAAAGCCCAGCAGTGAAAATATTCATGAAAAGCCAAAAGCAAACAGACTAAAAATGACCAACTCAAACAGCTGTTCAGAGAATTGGAAAGAAGGTTTGCAGATACTACTATGGAGTACTTGACTGGATCTATTAATAATAAATAATACTGTTGTCTCTTTAGCACTGAAGGCTGAAGTTGAGGGAACAGGATGAGTCACTCTGTAAGCATACAGATACATCATTTACTTTTCTGAAAAGAAGTATCTGGACATCAGGTTATTGCTTCCAGTACTTGATGACGAGGAATCTAGGCTGGGGGGTGATGATATTATCCTTTAAATCTCTCCTAAAAACTCAGACCTCATACGGCAGCTAAAAAAAGACAGGGACAAGGCAGTTTATGTTCTGGGACCTCTGCTTAATAAATTCATCATAATCATTGTACTGGTCCCTTGACTTCACCCATTGGATTGTCTTAGTCACCTGTTGCCTCTCAGCATATTCTCAGACCGAAGGATCTTTGGGGCAGAGATCATTGTTTTGTTGGAATAGCATAATGGGGGTTCTCAAACCCTCCTGCAGCCTCTAGCCATTGTAGCCACATAAGTGATAAATTATAATGAACTCATGTAGTTAGTCGTTGAAGTAACAGAGCTGGGGTAGAATCTACTATACTAGCTATGAGAACCTCCAAACTTTGTGTGTGCCTGCAATGTGTACTCTGAGTTAAATCTACCTGTCAATGAAGACTCTTCCCTTCAGAATAGACTGAAACAAAAATATTGGATCCAAACCCCCCAGAACTCTGGAGAGTTTACAGTGCAACCTTACTTCCCTTTAAATAATTTTTACTGAAGACAATAACATAGAACACGTTTCACCCAAAAAGCGAGGATGGAGAAGCAAATACATGGGTAATAAAGCAATGGTAACAATGCTGGAGATTTATGCCTCTATTCATTTGTACAAGCTTCCCCAATCTCCATACTATTCTCAGACTCTGCATTAAAATGCCCTCGTAAATAGCTTTCAACAACTGTCTCTTATTATCAGATTGCCCTTCATTTCAGACTCCTATTCATCTTGATTCTATGCAAACCTACTGCTACCACTTTTATTATTATAAATTATGTTGCTCAAAAAACACAGACTGGAGAAGCTGAGGTTATTGTTTGTGCTAATGAAATGAATATGACATAATTTTAAGCCTTCTGTGCTGCTATTTTGTCTTGGGTGTTTATATCCCACTGCAGCTCCCATGTGAGTCTGTGGCGTTTGGAAGGCATAGTAGGTGTTACATTTAAAGGTGCCAACAAATGCCACAGTTAATTCTTCTGAAGAAACAAAGCAAAGGAAAATGATATAAAAAAAAAACCCTCAGATGCTGGGGTGGGAGATTGAACACTGACCTATGAACAGCTATATGGGTTTCTTATCAAGATTCAGTGAATGCAGCCTGTTGGAAAACCAGGGATGATTCTTGTCCCATCTTCAGGGAACTGGGGCTACTTCCCTGCACAGGAGACTTTACAAAATAGCCCTTGCCTGAGTGCTGAGACATTGTGCCAGCAACTTCTTGTGTGGTACTCAGCTGGGAGCATGGGGTTTGTGCAGTTGTGCACGTGTGTTGGGATGGCTTTCAGGCAGGGCTGCCTGAAGTGGGGGCAAAGGGAGCAGCTTACCTGGGGCTCAGCAACTTAAAAGGGCCTGGGGCTCCCAGCAGCTGCCACCAATACCTCAGCAGCGGGCCTTTTAAATCACTGCCAGAGCGCCTGGATGCACAAGCTCTGTGATCCCAGCAGCACTAGGGCTGGGGAGGAGAGGTTAAGCCCTCAGACCCCCCCCCCCCCTTCCTCCTGAGAGCCCACCTCTTCCAGAACTTGGCAAAGATTTTCATCAGCCCTGCTCTCAGGCTACATGTGCTGGCAGAGTGATGATTAGGATAATCGAGGAGCAGCTAGGATCTGCCTGCCACACCTGGCTCTCTATATGGCTGCCAGCCTCATATGCAGAGAGCAGAACAGCAGCATTGCTACATTACGTGGGCACAAATGAGATAGGGTAAAACATCCCAATATGGATAGAACAATTCCACTCCTTTCTCAGTCAATTTCTCAAGTATTAGCAACCATGGTAACTGGAATAGAAATGTAACCAGTGCACTGTGCATTCACAGTTTGACATAATACTACTAATAATAACAAAAACCCTTCATGTACATAGAATATTCATGTTCAAAATAAAAATAGCTTAAATCACATGCCTCAGTTACTGCAGTTTGAGAGACATGGTTAAACTGCCAAATGTTTGGTTTAGTCTGTAAAAGGACCCAAAGATTCTACAGTCCATGAGCTCAATAGAAGTCAAGGGCATTCAGCACCAATCAGGATTAGGCATCTTCCGGGGGTGTCTAGATTAGACGTGGTTGGACAATTTTTATCAAAACTTTTTTTGTTGGAAAAATGCCATTTAGCTAAAACGAAACTTACCCACAAAATCACATTGCTTTTTGGCAACAGTTCATTTTGGGGGAAAAAGTACATTTTGAAAATATCAGATCATCCCATTTCAATATTTTCAGACTAGAAGGTTTCA
Source organism: Pelodiscus sinensis (assembly GCF_049634645.1). NCBI lineage: Eukaryota > Metazoa > Chordata > Testudines > Trionychidae > Pelodiscus > Pelodiscus sinensis. The sequence continues at coordinate 22,526,622 of NC_134727.1, forward strand.
ATTTCTCATTTTAAACTGCTTTTTTAATTGCAAAATGTACTTTAGTTTGTATTTACAACTCTTTTTGAAAGGGATCAGATTTGAAAAGGAACATTTTGAATTTATCAGAATGGGATACTTTAATCTGACCCAAACAGATTTGTTTGTTGTTCTGGAATTTTGTTTAGCAAAACATTTTTATCTCTTCTTCCTCATTCATGGTATAAAAGAATTAAAATCTTACATTTTTCCGTAGCCTGAAAAATTCATTTTCTGACTGTCTGCAGTCTAGACATTAACCCAAGTAGACTGGAAATCTAAGAGGAATAGGCCTTTTTATTATATTTCAGCACATTCAAAATACTCTTAACCTTCCCTCTGATTGAAATCTTAAGATAAAAACATGTGGTTTGTAGCATGACCAGTTGAGTAGCAAACCAATCATGGTGTTAGTGAGACGGCAAGCCTCTAAAACGTTATGTAAAATTTGACAGGGATCAATTCAATAAAAACATCACATAATTCAGCACTCATTGCTGATAGAGTTGAATTGATGTATGTGAGAGCAGCATTTTCCACAAACACAAGAGCTGTCCAATAAAAATAAGCTGCTAAGGGAGTAGAAAAGAGTTGTCTTAATTGGAGATATACAAGGTGAGGCTAGAGCTGCCATCACTGGAGACATCTGGGGCCTTCGTCCATTAGCTTTGGCTTAGGCAGAGTGAAATCATTTCAATCAAAAGGGGAGGGAGCATGGGTAGCTAGAATGATGACAGTTCCATATTGTTATTGAACATCCGCTGTATACCCCACATAAATGCTTCACAATCCAGCCCAGCTTATCAGTGCAGCTCAGGAGCACACAGGCTAGCACTCCTCACTGTGAAAGAGAGGGAAAGATATTCACTCACCTTTAGCTTCCCCTCGTCAGGGACCAGGTATGCACTAGGCTAGAGCCTCCAGCATAAGTTAGAGCAGCAGGAACACAATGGCCCCAAAGATCCAAATGTCAGCAACTGATTTCAGCCTGACCACCTCCTCCTGTCTCCCACCCATATACATTGAGGCAGCTGCAGGAGGGTGCAGGGCCATTTTTCCTGCTCCACGCCACTGACTATTCTGGGAGGGGCCTCTGTAAAGCTTTTTAGTGCCTGTGATGTGATACAAATTGGCCCCAGGGCAGGAGCTGGTCACTGTTCCTTTAAATTTTTACACTGGAGTTTAATGCCTAAGTGAAGTGACCTTCCATAGATAGACACTGGCATCTACTGAGACCTTGATTTTAATTACGATGTCCAATTTTGCACCACCCTTCTGTGGTTAAGAGAAATCCTTAAACGTTGATGGAATTTATAAGAAGGACATCTAGGCATTTTTCTATTAAGTAAGTATATAGAGACAAGTTCGGTAGTTTCAAAGAGGATGATTAATATTTCTACAGTTATTTATTCTATAGTGCTTGGAAAATGTATCACCAAACTAAAAAAGTCTCGAGTCAATATTTGCTCCCAATTACTGAGATCTAAATCAGGAATATTTTAGATTTGATTTATGCCCATGTAATTGAGATTAGAATTGATCTTCTAACGTGTATAATGTCACATTAATATGTCACATATAAAATTCTGCAACCCTTGCTTTGGCTGAACAGTGCCAGCATCCCAATACTTTACAAATCAATGGGACTCCTTGTTGCATAAGGTCTGACTCAGGATGAGTAAGGATAATAGATGCTGGCCTTAACAGAATCCATCAAAATACAAATGAAGGAGAAAAATATATTCAGGTTTCTTGAATGGGATCTGCTGGTTTTGTCAACAATCATCATTGTTTAAAATTCACATTTTAATTTCTGATTCAATCAACACCTTTGTTTCATCCTTTCTGCTTCTTTGCCTTTCTATGAAAAAAGAAAATCACTAACAAGATAGCCCAGTTTAAAATCAGCTGTCCTGGGCTGGTTTGTCTGTGTCAAGTATTAACTCAATTGCTATGTTGGAGAAACAAACTTGGCTCACGTTTCTCAGTTGTGAAGTTACAAAGAATTCCACTTGCATTTCAAATGGCTGACTGGGTTGAAAAAAGATCCACATCAGTTACTCTTATGGTTAACACTCATACTTCATTTTCCTCTAAATGCATTGGCAGAGTAGATAGCATTTTACCCTGCTTAGCTTTCTGCAGGAACAGGGCATTAACTAACATTACTCTGGCAAACCTTCAGAGGAAAACAAAACAAGCTAAACAGCCACTAAATTGTTGTGGGGTTTCATTTATTTTCAAACATTTGGAAGAAGGTTCTTGTGTTTGCTACCTAGCAAGGAGGGGAGTACTGGACAAATTCAAAAAGAAAAAAGGGGGAAAAAAGAAAAGACAAAGCTGATAGATGTCCTTAATATACTGTTAATAAGCAAAAGCACACGACAGCAGAGGGGAAGCTGAGAGCATATGCAAGTACAGATATAGGGATTAGAACTTAATTTTTTCAGAGGCAGGACCATTGCCCATTGGAAGATATGAATGGCAGAGGGGGAAGGTATACATAACATAGATGCCATCACATTAGCAAGAGGTTAATACAACATGAAATGCTTCCAGTTCCATGCACAGGGACAGGTAGGAAGGCAGAGCTTGAGAGTCTCAATGTGTGGATGAGACGGTGATATAGAAAGGAGGGGTTTAGATTTATTAGAAACTGGGGAAACTTTTGGGATAGAGGGAGCCTATACAGGAAGGATGGGCTCCACCTAAATCCAAAGGAAACCAGACTGCTGGCCCTTACATTAAAAAAGTTGTAGAGCAGTTTTTAAACTAAGGGCTGGGGAAAAGCCAACAGGTGCAGAGGAGTACATGGATCAGACAGAGACATCTATTAGGGGAGGTTCTATTAGTAGAGATACTTTAAGTTCTAGTCAGCAGGAGAGGATGGAAGTACGGGTCAGATCAGGTGAGACAAAATCAAATGAAAAAGAATCTAACACATCAGGAAATGGCAGACAGATAAATAGTGACAAATTATTAAAGTGCTTATACACAAATGCTAGAAGCCTAAATAGTAAAATAGGTGAACGAGAGTGCCTAGTTTTAAAGGAGGATATTGATATAATAGGCATCACAGAAACTTGGTGGAATGAGGACAACCAATGGGATACAGTCATACCTGGGTACAAAATATATGGGAAGGATAGAACAGCTCATGCTGATAGAGGAGTGGCACTATATGTGAAAGAAAATGTAGAATCAAGTGAAGTAAAAATCTTAAATGTGCCAAAATGTTCCATAGAATCTCTATGGATAGTAACTCAGTGCTCCAATAATAAGAATATAGCAGTAGGGATATATTATCAACCACCTGATCAGGACAAGTGATAGTGACTATGAAATGCTAAGGAAGGTTAGAGAGGATTTCAAATTAAAAACTTGATAATTGTGGGGGATTTCAACCATTGACTGGGTACATGTCACCTCAGGATGGGATGCAGAGATAAAATTTCTTGATACTTTAAATGACTGCTTCTTGGAGCTGCTGGTTCTGGAACCAACAAGAGGACAAGTTTTCTTGATTTAGTCCTAAATGGAGCACAGGATCTGATTCAAGAAGTAAATATAACTGGACTGCTTGGAAATAGTGACCTTAATGTAATAAAATTTAACATCCCTGTGGTGGGAATAACACCTCAGCAGCCCAGCACCATGGCATTTAATTTCCAGAAAGGGGAACTACACAAAAATGAGGAGGTTAGTTAAACAGAAATTAAAAGGTACAGTGACAAAAGTAAAATCTCTGCAAGTTCCATGGAATTTTTTCAAAGATACCATAATAGAGATCCAACTTAAATGTATACCCCAAATTAAAAAACACAGGAAGAGAACCAAAAAAGTGCCACCATGGCTTTACAACCAGGTAAAAGAAGCAGTGAAAGATAAAAAGATATCTTTTAAAAAGTGGAAGTCAAATCCAAGTGAGGAAAATAGAAAGGACCATAAACTTTGTCAAATTAAGTGTAAAAATACAATAAGAAAAGCCAAAAAGGCGTTTGAAGAACAGCTAACCAAAACTTCAAAAAGTAATAGTAAATTTTTTTTAAGTACATCAGAAGCAGGAAGCCGGCTAACCAGCCAGTGGGGCCCTTGGATGATCAAAATGCTAAAAGAGTCATAGTGGACAATCTAAATGAATTCTTTACTTCAGCCTTCATGGCTGAGGATATTGGGAAGCTTCCCAAACCTGAGCCATTCTTTTTAGGTGACAAATCTGAGGAATTGTCCCAGACTGAGCTATCATTAGAGGAGGTTTTGGAAGAAATTGATAAACTTAACAGTAACACGTCACCGGGATCAGATGACAGTCACCCAAGAGTTCTAAAAGAACTCAAATGGGAAATTGCAGAACTGTTAATTGTGGTTTGTAACCAATCCTTTAAATCAGCATCGTACCTAATGATTGGAAGCTAGCTAACGTCACACCAACGTCATATTAAGTGTAAAAATATAATGAGAGCCAAAAAGGAGTTTGAAGAACATCTAGTCAAAAACTCAAAAAGTAATAGTAATTTTTTTTAAATACATCAGATGCAGGAAGCCGGCTAAACAACCAGTGGGGCCCTTGGATGACTGAGATGCTAAAGGAGCACTCAAAGATGATAAAGTCATAACGGAGAACCTAAATGAATTCTTTGCCTCAATCTTCATGGCTGAGGATATTGGGGAGATTCCCAAACCTGAGCCATTCTTTTTAGGTGACAAATCTGAGGAATTGTCCCAGATTGAGCTGTCACTAGAGGAGGTTTTGGAACAAATTGATAAACTTAACAGTAACATGTCACCAGGACCAGATGACAGTCACCCAAGAGTTCTGAAAGAACTCAAATGGGAATTTGCAGAACTATTAACTGTGGTTTGTAACCTATCCTTTAAATCAGCATCGTACCTAATGATTGGAAGATAGCTAACGTCACACCAAGATTTTAAAAGGGCTCTAGAGGTGCTCCTGGCAGTTACAGACCAATAAGTCTAATGTCAGATATGGAAAATTAGTTGAAACTATAGGAAAAAATAAAATTGTCATACACGTGAATGAATATAATTTGTTGGGGGAAAGTCAACATGGTTTCTGAAAAGGGAAATCGTGCCTTACTAATCTGCTAGAGTTCTTTGAGGGAGTCAACAAACATGTGGACAAGGGAGATCCAGTGGATATAGTATACTTAGATTTCCAGAAATCCTTTGACTAGGTCCTTCACCAAAGGCTCTTAGGTAAAGTAAGTTGTCATGGGATAAGAGGGAAGGTCCTTTCGTGGATTGATAACTGGTTAAAAGACAGGAAACAAAGGGTAGGAATAAAAGTTTTCCGAGTGGAGAGAGAACTAGTGGGTTCCCGTAAGGGTCTGTCCTGGGAGCCCTCCTATTCAACTTATTTATAAATGATCTACAGAAAGGGGTAAACAGTGAACTGGCAATAATTGGTTATGATACCAAGCTGCTCAAAATAGTTAAGACCAAAGCAGACTGTGAAGAGCTTCAAAAAGATCTCACCAAACTAAGTGATTGGGCAACAAAATGGCAAATGAAATTTAATGTTGATAAATGTAAAGTAATGCACATTGGAAAAAATAATCCCAACTATATACAATATGATGGGGACTAATCTGGCTACAACTACTCAAGAGAAATATCTTGGAGTCATTGTGGATAGTTCTCTGAAAACATCCACTCAGTGTGCAGCGGCAATCAAAAAAGCAAATAGAATATTAGGAATCATTAAAAAAGGGATAGATAATAAGACAGAAAATATCTTATTGCCTCTATATAAAACCATGATACGTCCACATTTTGAATACTGCATACAGACGTAGTCGCCTCATCTCAAAAAAGATATATTGGCATTGGAAAAGGTTCAGAAAAGGGCAACAAAAATTATTAGGGGTTTGGTACAGGTCTCATATGAAGAGAGATTAAAAAGACTTGGACTTTTCACCTTAGAAAAAAGAAGATTAAGGGGGGATATGATGGAGGCTTATAAAGTCATGACTGGTGTGGAAAAAGCGAATAAGGAATAGTTATTTACAATAAAAGAACATGGGGTCCCCACATGAAATTAATAGGCAGGAGCTTTAAAACAAACAAAAGGAAGTTTTTCTTCCCTCAGTGCACACTCAATCTGTGGAACTCCTTGCCAAAGGATGTGGTGATGGCTAGAACTTTAACAGGGTTCAAAAAAGCGCTAGATAGATTCATGGAGATTAGGTCCATCAATGGCTATTAGCCAGGATGGGTAGGAATGGTATCCCTAGCCTCTCTTTCTCTGGAGGTAGATGACAGGGGAGGGATCACATGAGGATTACCTGTTGTGATCCCTCCCTCTGGGGCATCTGGTATTGGTCACTGTCAGTAGACAGGATACTTGGCTAGATGGACCTTTGCTCTGACCCAGTATGACTATTCTTATGTTCTTAAAAGACAGCCATTTCCCAAAATGCCATATTACATATACTGGACCTGTGTTTTTTAAAGCTATAATGGAGTGTACAATATGCAGCACCATAGGTGCAGGAAGAAGGGATGTGGGGGGTGCTGCAGCACTGACAGATTTTGCACCCCACTTCACCATGCCTGGGGACTGGCCCCATTGGCATCTCCCCAGCCCTGGATTCTGGCCTCCAGGCAGACCCTATGGGGTCCTGCTGGCCCCATGCACTTTGCCGTGTCCACTAGGTTCCTGCCACCATGGTGGTGACCTCCAGGGTCCTAATGGTCTTACGGGCTCCAGTGGCCCTCAAGGTCCCACTGCCTGCTGGCCCTACCAGGGGCTCACCAGCCCCACCAGCTCTGGGGTCCTGCTGCTGATCCTGGGCTCTACATGTGCCCCCAGGTGTGGCCCCAGGCTGGTATGGTGATGGTTGCCAACTCTCCTGGACTGGATACCATTTGCAGCACTGCTGCCCAATCCATTCAGTTGAGGAGAGTTGGCAACCCGATATCAACAGGCCTAAAGGGGGAAGGGAGCTCCGCGCCCACACCCCAAAAATAATTCCATCGCCATTGTGCAGCAATCGCAGAAGACCAATGCTACACCCCATGGCTATCGCGAGGAAAAGACCTTTCTCCCCTTCAATTAAAATGCAAAGCAACTGTTTCTGCTGCTCAATCCTGTTATCCCGGCAGAAGATAATTGCTAGTAAAGGAAGAGTGGTGTCTTGCATAACGATTCTTGTCTCCGTGAAACAGGTTCACCTGGAATATCCACGGTTTAGAGGGGTGGGTCATCATTCTGCTCTGCTCTGCTCTGCTGACTATACTTGATCATACAAGTCACTGTACCATTGACAGCTAGCATGTAGCTCTGTAAAAACAGAGGTGCTGGAGAGAAACAAGGACTTGTAACTAGACCATGCTGGGCTCACACTAGACTGCGAAAAGCACGGGCATGCTGGTGAAGCGTGACAAGTAAAGCTGATCCCACTGCAGCATGCCGTACTAGGAAGGGGCCCAGTTCCCACCATCTCAATTATTGTATGTGGCAGAATGATCTGCTGCAAAGAGAAATGGATAATAAACAATCCACCTGTTTTTGAAGTGAAATTTAACAATGTTGCAGCAGTTCCCGCTCAGTGCCAAAGATAATCAGGGATTTTGCGGTTGCCAAAGATGATTTGGAGGGGAGCCAAATAAGGAACAATGAACTGTCTTCTCAGGAATACATATAGGACACCAACATGTTCCTATGACTTCTTTGGAATCAAGGGCTATGAAATCTAATTGTTGATAAATGCCCAGAATTGATTCAGGTGCATTTGTCAGTTACAAGAGCAAATATTTAATCTGGATTAACAAACCAACTTCCCTATAAATAGAGTTGTTCAAATAACTGGTTTGTGATTTTGATTCAGTGGGCAATTAAAAAAAAAGTTATTGCAGGTCAAATGAAATGTTTTATTTCATGCTGAAGGTTTTTTAAATTTTGAATTGTATTATATTCAATTAAATCCAAAATTTAAAGGCATTTTTAATCAAAAAATCAAAATGTTTCCTTTTGAAAATGTCAGAAATAAGCATTTTGCTTTCTAGGGATATTTTTTCCCAATCAAAGAAATATGATTAATTTAACCCAGATTCACAATTTGTTTGGTCACCCTAAAGCTGCATTTTTCTACCTACAACCATACACAGTACATAGGCTCCAATGTACCCAGCTGGTTCATGATGAAACAACATGGTGCAGTTTAAATTAGGGATGTCAGTGTGTAGTCAATTATATGAATAATCTTGTTGACTAGATGCATCTGCCCTCCTTGCTGCCTCTGTATCAGAGGCAGCAAGAGGGGAATGGGACCCAGTGCTAATGAGGAGCTAGCTTAAAAGTTGCTCCCCATGGGCACTGGATCCGCCTGTACCTCCAATTCCCTATGCCGCTGCCTCTGATAGGATACATCTACACTAGCTCGTTAGTTCAAGCTAGGTAGGGTAATGAGGGCAAGTGGAGTTGCAAATGAAGCCCGGGATTTAAATATCCCTGGATTCATTTGCATGTTCCCAGGCGCCGCCATTTTTAAATCATGGAAGGAGGAGTAACTGTAGTTTGAATTAGGATCTTTAATTCTAACTACCTACTCTGTGCCGCATGTAGCCGCGGGCACAGAGTTTGGACTAAGGGCGATTTTAAAATGGCGGCACCCGGGAACATGCAAATGAAGCCCGGGATATTTAAATCCCGGGCTTCATTTGCAACTCTGCTTGCCCTCATTACCCTACCTTGCTTGAACTAACGAGTTAGTGTAGACGTACCCATAGAGAAGCAGCATGGGGGAAAGGGGGAGGAGAGGCTGGTGCCAATATGAGTGGGAAGCCAGCTTTCAAGCCAGCTCTCTGCGCATATCGGCTCTGTGGACCTGCCTGTCCCCTCCCCACTTGCTGCTTGCCTACAGAGGCAGCAAGGGGGAGCAGGCAAGAGCTAGTGCTGGGGGAGCCAGCTTAAAAGCCAATTCCCCCAAGCACCAGCTCCAAGCACCCCCCCCCCCCAAGCACCACCTCTATCAGAGGCAGCAGCAGGAGTGGGGGGAGCAGAGGAGGCTTCCGTGAAACAGCCAGGCCAGAGACTTCGCCACATCCCATGGAGGAGCCTCTGTCCACAGTGAGCCTGGGGGGTGGGGGGAGGACTGAACTCCCTGCAGATAGGGGCTGCTGCCACCCTATGTTGCTGCCTCTGTATCAAAGCCAGCAGGGCAGCAGGCAGCCAGTCTGCTCAGAGCCCCCAACCCAAAAAAGTTTCCTCACCCCTGCATTACATCATACATCCTAGGTTTAATACCATCTTGTGCCATGGCAAAGAGGAGAGAAAAACAGGTTTCAAAACTAGCTACCTTTTGCCTTTTATGTGTTAGGTATTCAAAGAGTTAACAAAATGGTTTATATATTAAAGGCTGCTCTCGGATTTTAAAAACCAGTATGGCCCATTATCGGATAGTTCAGTGTGTCTAGCAGCTGTAATGCCAAAGGGGAAAATGGTATACACACGAAAGGCAAAAAGAATTGCCCAAATATGCTTAAAACAAATAAAAAGAAGGAACAGTTTTGTGGGTACAACACTAGAATGGGAGCCAGAAGACAGATTCCATGCCCTGAATCATTATATGACTTTAGGCAAGTCACCTAAACTCCCTACTACTTTGTTTCCCTATTTGTAAAATGTTTTAGAGCTGTTGGCTACCTCTGTGACAGGGACAAAATGTCTCCCACAGTTCCTCAGCTGTCAGACAGAAAGCCTTTACTTCACATTCAGGTAAGCTCATGGATAGGCATTTTGATACCATTTCATAGCAACCCCTCTGTAACATAAGTCAGTGAGGCCAGGGGGATGGAGTCTCAGGCTAGGAAAAGATTGAGGCTAAGCAGCTGTGTATGCTGATGACCTGAGTGAGCATGTGGCCCTCCTATATTCCAGAAATGTACCTTAAGGAAGTATTTATACTATAGCAATGTAAACGTGGGCCTACTGTACAGTACGCATCAAGAATATGATTAAACACGTATATATCATCATCCTTAAATGGGATTTTTCCACAGTTTGTCATCTGGATTTATAAATTCTGCAATATTGTATTATCTGTGACAGCTACCAGCAACAACAGATGGTTTGGTGGTACGGCCCCGGCACTCTGAAAATGTAGAAATATAGTCATGTAAATGTTCTCTGGGCTTATTCATTGCCTTTAAAAATTCTTTGGAATACAGCAACCAATGGTTAATTCTGCACTGCAATCTACTGGATTTTCCTTATGATCACCTTTGTTTGTATGGTACCACAGATCTAAAGGTACCAAATTTTCCCTCTACTTCTTGAAATATATGCTCTAGCATTTCTTTCCCAGAGGAGCAACAACTTTGCTTATAAATTCTTCATCTATTCATCTTTGATCTAACTTAAGTCATTATAAGAACTGTTGATTAACCACAGTTAACTCACATGATTAACTAAAGAAATTATTCATGGTTGAAAAATTAATTGTGATTAGTCACACTGTTAAACAATACCAATTGAAATTTATTAAATATTTTGTATGTTTTTCTACACTTTCATTTCTATTACAACACAGAATACAAAGTATACATTGCTCACATTATATTATTTTAGTACAAATATTTTCACTGTAAAAATGATAAACACAATAAATTGTATTTTTAAGTCACCTAATACAGGTACTGTAGTGCAAGCTCTTAAGCATGAAAATGTAATTTACAAATATAGATTTTTTTTGTTCTATAACTGAACTCCGAAACAAAACAATGTAAAACATTAGAGCCTGTAAGTCCATTCAGTCCTACTTTTTGTTCAGCTAATCGCTAAAACAAACAAGTTTGTTTACATTTACAGGTGATAATGCTGTGAACTTTTTATTTACAATGTCCCCTGAAAGTGAGAACAAGCATTTGCATGGCACTTTTGTAGCCCTGATTACAAGGATTTATGTGCCAGACATGCTAAAGATTCGCATGCCCGTTCATGATTCAGTCACCTTTCCAGAGGACATGCTTCTGTGCTTATGATATGCTCATTTAAATAATGAATGTGTTAATTAAACTTGTGACTGAACTCTTAAGGGGAGAATTGTTTCTCTCCTGCTCCATAGTTTTACCTGCCTTCCACCATATATTTCATTTATAGCAGTCTTGGTTGATGATCCATCACATGTTTGTTTTCAGAACACTTTCATAGCAGATTTGACAAAACGCAAATAAAGCACTAAAGTTAGATTTCTAAAATTAGCTATAGCACTTGGCCCAAGGTTTAAGAATCTGAAGTGCCTTCCAAAATCTGTGAGGAATGAGGTGTGGAGCATGATTCCAGGAGTCTTCACTTTCAGGTGACATTGTAAACAAGAAGCAGGTAGCAGCATCTCCTACAACTGTAACCAAGCGTGTTTAGCTAGGTGACTAACTGAACAAGAAGTAGGACAGAGTAGACTTGTAGGCTCTAAAGTATTACACTGTTTTATTTTTGAATGCAAGGTGGTTTTTTATATGCATAATTCTACATTTGTAAATTCAACTTTCCAGAGATTACACTACAGTGCTTGTATTAGGTGAATTGAAAAATACTAGTCCTTTTGGTTTTTTACAGTGCAGATATTTGCAATAAAAATAAAGTGAGTACTGCACACTTTGCATTCTGTGTTGTAATAGAAATTAATATATTTGAAAATATAGGAAACATCCAAAAATAGTTAAATAAATGGGACTCTATTGCTTAACAGTGCAATTAATTGTGCAATTACTTTTTAAAATTGCTTGACAGCCCTGGAGATTTGCTTCTGATGAAGGCTTTTAAATGATATTTTGTTTGCCATATGAACACCAATTTCACCTGTGTGTCAGAGAGAAATAGCTTGGTTGCTTTTGAACGGTGGTGCTTATGAACTTTCACCAGCTTCACGCTCATTCTTATGGACAAATAGCTGTAAGTGACTCAACTAATTATAGGCCCCCAGGAAGATATATCTTCAGTGAAGCTATTACAATAGTAACACACTCTACTTACTAATTAAAATGTGGGTTACATCACTTAAAGATGAAGTACTGTACCCTTCAGGTCTGTCCTTGCTAGCCCTCAAGAAGCTGAACTCTTGTGACATTGTACTAACACATGTCCTTTAAAAGTTCTGCAAAGATCTGATGTTGTTATTTAAAGTAAATCATTAATATTTCTAAAAAATTTGTCTTTTGACTTATGAGATCACTTAGACTGTTGATCCTAGGTATTGCTGAATTATTGAAATTCAGTTAGACATGGCTAGCGGGTGGCAGCTGCAGATCTGAACTACAATTCATTTTGACCAAGGAAACTGGAATGGTGGCTTTCGCTGAGTGCTTGTAGACAATGAATCTTCCAGTATCTTCTCTTAGGGTACGTCTACACTACAGCGCTAGTTCGAACTAACTTAGTTTGAATTAGTTAATTCGAACTAACCTAATTCGAACTAACGCGTCTAGAACTAAAAACTAGTTCGAATTAGCGTTTTGCTAATTCGAACTAGCAAGTCCACATTGAGTGGACTCTGAACAGGGCTTAAGGATGGCCGGAAGCAGTGCTGGCAGGGCATAAGAGGAGGACTTAGAGCGTGGAGATGCTGTCTCAGGCTAGCCGAGGGCTGCGCTTAAAGGGTCCCGACCCCCACCCCGGACACACAGTTCTAAGGGGTGCCCCGCTTGCAAAGAAGTTCTGGCTTGGAGTGCCCGGAGTACCCATACTGGGCACATCACACCACTCGGCCATCAGCCCGGCTGCACTTGCCGCAGGCTGCCATCTGGGGAGAGGGGGCAATTGGGGGGCTGCAGGAGAGCTTCCACCCCCAGAAGCCCGCAGAGCCAGCCCAGTCCTCCCCATCGGGGGCTCGTACCCCATTTCTCCCTCACCTCCTTCCACTTACCCTTCCCTAGCCCCCCTTCTTATTGATGTACAAAATAAAGATAACGTTTCTTCCAACATTGACTCTGTCTTTATTGAAAAAAACTGGGGGAGACTGGGAAAAGGAGGTGGGAGAGGGGAAGAGAAAGGCTGGGAGAAGGGAGGGCAACTAACATGATCAGGGGTTGGGAACAGGTCCAAGATGAAGAAAGGCTACAGAGACTGGGACTGTTCAGCTTAGAAAAGAGGAGACGGAGGGGGGACAGGATAGAGGTCTCTAAAAGCAGGGGTTGGGTGGAGAGGGTGCATTCAGAAAAGTTCTTCCTGAGTTCCCATAAAGAAGGACTAGAGGACACCAAAGGAAAGGAATGGGTAGCAGGCTTGAAACTAGTAAGAGAAAGTTGTTCTTCTTGACAAAGCAAATAGTTAACCTGCGGAACTCCTTGCTGCAGGAGGCTGTGAAGGCTACAACTAGAACAGACTTTAAAGGGAAGTGAGATCAAGTCATGGAGGTTGGGTCCATGGAGTGGTCTTAGCCAGGGGGTAGGAGTGGTGTCCCTGCCCAAAGTTTGTGGAAGGCTGGAGAGGGATGGCACGAGACAAATGGCTTGGTCACTGTCTTCGGTCCATCCCCTCCAGGGTCCCTAGGGTTGGCCGCTGTCGGCAGACAGGCTACTGGGCTAGATGGACCTTTGGTCTGACCCAGGATGGCCATTGTAAGCTCAGGGCTCAGGGTCGAGGGTCTCAGTGGACCCCCTTGATTTTCATGCACACCTGCTCCTGGGTGGCCAGGCTGGCAGCTCTCCTACCCTAGACGGCCACTTTCCTGTGCCTAGTGCGGAGATCGTGGACGAGGTCCACGATGTCCGCACTAGCCCAGGAATGTGCCCGCCTCTTGCGGTCCAGGGCAAGCTCCCGGGAGCCGCCAGCCTGGTCCCGGGAAGAGGGGGTGGGCTGGGGGACATCGGGTGGGTGGCTCTGTGCTGTGCCAGGTGCAGGGTCTGCTGGCTGGGTGCTGGCAGGCTTGCACCTGGCATGGGCACCGTAGCCAGCCCGTGCCCCTTTAAGGGGTCCGGGGCCGGGGCCGGGAGGGGGGCATAGAGTTTCCCTGGTGTTGGCCAGAGTGGCCACCAGGGAAACCTGGGGAGGGCTAGCCTCCCACTAGTTCGAATTAAGGGGCTACACACCCCTTAATTCGAACTTGCTAGTTCGAACTAGGCTTAATCCTCGTAAAATGAGGTTTACCTAGTTCGAACTAAGCGCTCCGCTAGTTCGATTCAAATTCGAACTAGCGGAGCGCTAGTGTAGCGCCTAGGAAAGTTAGTTCGAACTAACGTCCGTTAGTTCGAACTAACTTTGTAGTGTAGACATACCCTTATAGGGCACGTCTACACTACTGCATTATTGTGAAATAACTCACGTTATTCTGAAATAACAAGGTGAGCATCTACACAACAAGCCCATTATTCCAAAATTATTTCAAAATAACAGGCTTCTTATTCGGAAATCTGTAATTCTCGTTTCACAAGGAATAACACCTATTTTGAAACAATTACTTTGAAATAGGGTGCGTGTAGACCAGTGGTTCCCAACCGTTTGGGGTTGCCGGGCGCCAGGGGGCATGGCCGTTTGCCCACCGGGCGCCTGGGGGGGTGGGGCCCCCCCATAGCCGCACTCTCTCCCCCAAGCGCCGCGCGCCTGGAGCCGGGGCCGGCGCTCTCCCCCCCCCCAAGCGCCGCGCGCCCGGGGCCGGCGCTAGCGCTTTCTCCCCCCCCATGCGCTGCGGGGGGTGAATCCGCGGCGCCCCCGGGGCTGGCGCTCACAGTGGCCCTGAGCACTTGGCGGGCGCCGAGAAATGCCCCCGCGGGCACCGTGTTGGGGACCACGGGTGTAGACAGCCCAGCTGTGGTTATTTTGAAATCAGTTGCCTCCACAGATTCTTACAGCTGCCATGGTGGCCACTCTGTCCACACCCCTCAGAACTCTATAGTTCCCCTTCCCCTGCAGCCTTTTAAGGTGCAGTGATGGGAAAGGGCTTGTGGTGCTCTGTGGTGTGGAGATCCTGGATATCATTGAGGTCTGGGGAGAGGAGGCTAACCTCCAGGATCGCTGCACCAGGTGCAGGAATGTGGACATTTATGGCCAGATGGCTGACAGCCTAGGCCAGAAGAGACAGCCACACCTAGGAGCAGATGCGCATGAAGGTGAAGGAGCTGAAGCAGGCCTACATCAAGGCCAGCGAGCTCAGTTCTTGCTCAATGTGGCACCCCAGACCTACCCCACTTTTGACCAGCTCCACTGCATCCTGGGAGGGGGCCCAGTCCCTTCCCACCACCTTGTTGTGGACTTTGGGCTGGAGACACCTGTTGTCAGCCTCCCGGAGGGCCTGGCTGAGGAGGAGGAAGCAGAGCAGGAGGAGAAGGAGGCAGACAAAGAGACCAGCCTGAACATGATGCCAGCCTGAACATGATGCCTACGAGGAGTAACGGTAGTTCGGAATAGGACCCTAGTCCGAACTACCTAGTTCGAGCCCCGTGTAGTCGCGCTACACGGGGTTCGAAGCAGCGGGGATTTAAAAATGGCGGCTCCCCGCTTATGCTAATGAAGCCCGGGAAATTCAAATCCCGGGCTTCATTAGCAAGTGTGGTATGCATACATTACCCCGCTAGTTCGAACTAGCGGGGTAGTGTAGACATACCCCCAGGGATTGGACGAAGCTGGGGAAGGACCATTAGGTGAGTTCCATTACTTTCCCTAGACACACACGGGGGGAGGCAGTGGACAGTGAGGGGCTGTGTGCTTCTCGCCTGGTTTTCTCAGCCGGGGGGGTCACACAGCAGCCTGGGTGTGTGGGTGCACATGGAGCGCCAATCCAGAGCACACAGCTACAGTGAGGCTGCCACAAAGCAACCTTGTACTTCTACTCACAGGGTTTCTGGAGAGGCCTGCCTTAATCCTAACCCCATGGTGGGACATCTCCCCACCATAAGCCACCACTAAGGAGGCTGGGGTCATGGACACATACAGCAGAGCCACACAGAGCACACATGCATGTCCACACTTTGGGGACAGCATCTACTCGAAGGCAAGAGTGGTGAGGACACCAAGCCCCTGCAGGGGAGCACACTGGGAGAGAGGAAGTGGAGGGGACCCCAATAGCACCCTCCCCGGCAAGCAGCATCTGCAGCTCACACAGAGAACTCCCCAAATACCATACCCCCACTCTCTTCCAGAGGCCAGAGATACAACACAGCTCGGAGGGAAGCCAAGCCACCCCATCACCCCACCCCCTCCTGCCCGCAGGCTCGTGGCCTGGCTGACACCTTCCTATGCCTGCTTGTCCCTGAGGCATAGGGGTAGTGAGGCTCCCCCGGGACATCTGTGCCCCTAGAGAAAGGGCCCACAGTCTAGGCCTCAGATGGCCCGACTCAAAGTACATCACCTTTGTCTGACCTTTCAGTGTTGGCTCAGAGATGAGGGCTGGGCTTCATGCACAGTGTCTCCTGGGATGACTGCCCTTCTCTCTGTTCTTCACAGCTAGACCAGCTGTGAATGGGGCACAAGCCACATCTTCCTTGTCAGCCTCCCAAGCCCACAACACCCGAGGTGCCACCAACCCCACGAGGATCTTGAGCTGGAACACGTAGCCTATCTCTGTTCCCTATAGTGGTCTCTGGAGTGGCAGGTCTGGATTTTGGACACAAATCAGTAGGAGCGCTGTGCTGACCAGGATCTGCACTGCTCTACCTGGCAGGAGCTGTACCAGGAGGCCATGACATATACTGATGCCGACAACTGCTTGGTTGCTGCCATTGAGCAGTCCAGCAACTGCCCCCTGCACCCGCTCCTTCCCAAGTCCTCCCTGCACCCACTCCTTCCCAAGTCTTCCCTCCACCCACTCCTTCCCTAGTCCTCCCTGCACCCAGTCCTTCCCAAGTCCCCTCACACACACACACACCTGCTCCTTCCCAAGTCTCTCCCACTTCCACTCCTGCTCCTCCAGCTTCTGCCCTTAGCCCCTCCCCCACTATGGCCACCAAGGTCCATGCACATGAGGTGGTGGGATCACTTGAAGCCTGTCCCTGCCCCATTCCTGAATCCCATGTCCCCCTGCCACCTCCCATTTACTCCTCCCTGCCAGGTTCTTTCCCCAGTCCCTCCACAGTTATATTTACCCCAATTAAAAATTACAGAGAGTTTATTGTTCCGAAACAAAAAATCTTCTTTATTTTATCAGCAGAGGAGGGGTAGGGGCAGGAAGGGGGGAGGGAGGGCAGGAGAAGGGAGGGGTGGGGAGGAAGGGCATACAGAGGCACTGCAGAGACCCCTTCTGCGGAAGCCCAGGGGGCAGTCTCACACGTGTCCTTGTCTGAAACTCTCCCACAGGACCTCTTCAATGCGCGCAGCCCCCTTATGGGCCTGTCCAATGGCAACAGTGCGCAGCTCCTGAACGGCCTCTCACAAGCTGCTCAGCCCCCCACCCTGGCAGAAACATCTCCCCTTTATTTTCACAAATATTGTGGAGGATACAGCAGACCTCCGCCTCTTGGGGGATGTTCTATTGGCCAAGGTCCAGACGGTTGAGGAGACAGCAGAACCTCCCTTTGAGGTGGCTGAAGGTGTCCTCCACACCAATGTGGGCCCTACTGAGCCTGCTGTTGAAATGTTCCTTGCTTTGGTTAAGGTGCCCAGTGTAGGGTTTCATCAGCCAAGGAATCAGAGGGTAGACTGCGTCCCCCATGATCCACATCGGCATGTCCACATCCCCGACTCTGATGGTGCAGTCATGGAAAAAAGTGCCAGAATGCATCTTCTGGAACAGGCTGGAGTTGCAGAAGACATGGGCATCCTGTGTTTTCCCTGATCACCTGGCACTGATGTCGGTGAACCAGCCTTTAAGGGCCTGCAGGATCATTTAAAAGTACCCCTTCTGGTTGATATAATCCGGTGGGGAAGTTGATACCATCAATGCCCTCCACCGCAGTTGGGGAAGCCCATGGCAGCAAAGCCAGTGATGATGGGGTCCACGCCACCCAGCGTGATGACCCTGTGCAGCAGGATGGTGTCGATGGCACTCACCATCTGTAGAAGGAGACAAACAGAGAATCACAGGGTTGCTAGAGCCCTCGGGAGTTCCCCAAGCCCAATCCCCATTCCCACACACCAGGACCAACCCCTACGTACCCCATCCCCCGACAGGGCTTCATGAATGAGGGATTGACATGTGTTTCAGGGAGGGTACTTCAAACACCACTCCCCCCCATTCCAGCTGTTCATCACTCTCCTAGGACAATAGCACGAGAGTCATACGTATATAAGCATGGCCCCAACAGTCCATCTCCTCATGCTGAACTGGTTCCCCTCAGAGCAGTAGCTGTCTGGCATAGTGAGCTTCCGAAGTGTGATGGTGAACTACTTCTGGAAGGGGATGGTGGGTTGCATGTGGGTGTCCCGTCACCGGAGGGCAGGGACGAGCCACTCACACAGCTCCATGAAGGTGTCCTTCCACATGTGGAAGTTCTGGTGCCACTGCTGATCATCCCACTGCTCCATGATGATGTGGGCCCACCAGTCGGAACTGGTATCCCATCGCCAGAAGTGGCGGTGCACAGTGTGTAGGGGAGGATGGGAAGGACTGTGCTGCATGAGCAGCAGATGGAGAGAGGAGAGGTGGTGCCCTGTAGGGAACAGCGGGTTCTGTTCCTGCAGAACCACAAGGGCAACCTGCAGTAACTGCACCAGGAGGTGCAGCAGCAGGTCTAAGAGCTGCCATCTGCTTTCCAGCAGGTCCAGCTCCATGGTTGGGAGTGCTGTAGCATCCACAAGGTCAACCAGAGCATGCAGTGAGAAGAGTCTGCTGTCCCTCAAGGAGGTAGGCAATGGTGAGGAGATTGAGACATGACTCGACAGGGGTCCCTTTAAGCACAAGCCTCAGCTAGCCTCAGGCAGCAGCTACAGGAAGTGACTGCTGTCCTGATGCCCTGCCCAAAGGGCTTCTGGGGACCTTAAATGTGATTCAGACTCCAAGCACTGTGGACGCTCTATATCAAAATACACTATTTCGGAGTTTTTATTCTGAAATAGCTCATTTCTAAATAAGTGCGTAGTGTAGATGTACCCATCGGCTGTGTCTACATTGGCACCCTTTTCCATAAAAGGGATGCTAATGAGACCAGTCGGAATTGCATATGCCGTGGGGGATTTAAATATCCCCCGCGGCATTTGCATGAACATGGCTGCCGCTTTTTTCCGGCTCGGGGTTTTGCCAGAGAAAAGCGCCAGTCTAGATGGGATCTTGCGGAAAATAAGCCCTTTTCTGGAAGATCCCTTATTAGGAAAACCAGTCCAGGGTTGCATATAAATGAAAAATAAACAAAAACCCCCAAACAAAAACAAGCAAACAAACAAAAACAAAACAAAAAAACAAACGCCGCCTGAGAAGCAGAAAGACATTCCCCACGTTCTCCTTCACAGAGCAAAGCCTGGGGGAGGGGGGGGCAGGCTAATAGATTTTGTGTGTTCTAGCCCCACAACAGGGCAGTGGAGGGCTGAAGCATCAGCGCAGACTCCCCAATGCTGGGAGGGGGAGAGATCCCGGCGCCTCAGGGGCTGGATCCAGGCAAGCCAGAGGACGCATCCAGCCCCCAGGCCTTAGGTCATCCACCCCTGCTATACACACACATTATGGATAAAGTCCTGTTGTGCATGCATTTTGTGGAGGGGAAACCCAGCTGTTCACAGAATGGAAGATAGTTTGTTCAAATGAAGGAAAGAGGACCATTATTTCACCAGATTTACATATTGGTGCCCATTCTAAGCTCTGGGCACTTATCCAATAGGTTCTAATACACAAAATAATACAAATAATACAAAAGGCTAAGGACCCTGGTGCAAGCAGGTGCAATATCCATTGGTTTCAATGCTTACACCAGGGAGGAACATGTCCCAACTTCCACAATTCCCCTCACAAACAACACTTTTGTGTCCCACTGTTATAACCCAGAATTTGCTGCAGCTGTTGCTGCTGTTGCTGCTGCTGCTGAGACAGATGCTGAAAGAGATTGGCAACATTCTTAGCGCCAGATGCAACATTTTTTTGTTGACAAACTGTTAAAAAAAGATTTACTATTATTGGCCTGTTTTCCCCGCAGGTTCTTTTTGCTACAGGGAATAATTTTAATTCTGTCAGTGCTAAAGACTCGTGGGAATACAACACAGGAGAAGTGAGCTTCAAAAGGAAGGGGTAATGTCTTGGGTGTCATTTCTGACACAAACATCTACTTATTTCGTTCAGTGTTTGTTTCTTTGTGGAATGTGCTAGTGAGCCAGGGCCTGATTCTGCCTCCCTTATTCCACCAAAGAGTCAAATATCTTAACCTGATTCTGAAACTGTCCAATATTAAACAAGGTTCAGGATTTGGTATACAGAGACCTCAGCCCACTTATTATCATGACAAGCACATTAGGAAATTCATTCCAAAAGCTAGAATGTATTGAAACACACACACAATGGGAGAAGGGGGAAGGGAATCAAAACAAGACAGAAGTTCAGGACTTGGTATACAGAGACTTAGCCCACTTAGTACTATGCTACTATGGTCTCAATTCAGGAATGCATCCCTTTTCTAGAATGGTACTTAAATCCTATTAACAGCAAGAGGACTTGAGCATGTGCTTCAGTGCTTTCCTGAATAAGGGTATGTGTGGGTGGCCCCATTAACTTCATTTACCTCCATGATCCAAAGCCAGATTTTCTCATCTGCTTTCTGCAATCCAGCCATACAATTCTCTATGCCTGCTATTCTACGCCTGGAGAAAGCTGTAAGAACCTTCCCATTCTTTCTTTCACACAGGTAACTTTCCCATTAGTCTGGTTCACATACCAGGAATGAACTGTACGTTTGCAAACGGCTCATGTTCTGGCCAACCTGAAGACCCGTGTTTCTCTTATTTCATGGGCACGTTGACTAGCCAGCTTCTAAACCCTTGTTGATTTACCGGCTTCTAAGCCCTGCCCCTTTCTACCTTTGCCCCACCTCCTTACCCCCATGGCACCTATCTCCAAGGATATATCTTCGGGTATTACTGAGGGGGCTGGTGCCACATGGCAGGAATGGTTGATTCCCCCACTCTTCTCACGGCAGCAGGAGCCACAGGGAAATCGACCCCAGGGGTGCGGAGCACAGTAGAGTGAGTACACTCACCCAATGTACTCTGCTTCCCCCCGCCTCCTGCAGAGGGGAGCATGGGGCAGCGTGACTGCTGCCGCCGTGGAGCACCAGACCCCCCCCAGTGATCCCTGAAGCCATAGCTTCAGGGTTGGAGTGCCATGGGGGGTTGGTGGGGTGATGGCGAGAAGGGACAGGACTTGGGGGGTCTGTAACGGACAGGCTGCAGTGGCCCACTGGGAGGCTAAAACCAGATTGGCAGTTGCTCTGGCTGGGAATGGTGTGAGGACTGGGAGTTTGAGACGTCTGGTCTACACTGGGGCTACATCTACACTGCAGGCTTTTTGCACAAGAATGGCCATTCTTGTGCAAAAACTTGCAGAGTGTCTACACTGCACGCGCGTTCCTGCGCAAGTAAATTTACAGTACAGCGTCAGAATAGAGGACTTCTTGCACAAGAATTATTCCTCTCTCCACGAGGAATAAGCCCTCTTTCACAAGAAGGCAGTGTGGATGGGCAACAGGGGTTTCTTGCGCAAGAAACCCCTAGGACTAAAATGGCCATCAGAACTGTTTTGCTCAAGAGTTCTTGTGAAAAAGGTCTTGCACAAGAGAGCGTCCACACTGCCATGGATGCTCTTGCACAAGAGCACATGGCAGTGTGGATGCGCTCTTGTGCAAGACCTTTTTCACAAGAACTCTTGAGCAAAACAGTTCTTGCGCAAGAAGCCTGCAGTGTAGACGTAGCCTGTGGGTTAGATTAGACGGCATAGCTATACTGGTCAGGAGTATTTTTCACACCCATAAGTGCCACATCTATAATAATCTAAATTTTAAGCATAGCCCAGGCCTCAGTTTCCTTCTCACACCAAGGGTTGATTTCTTTAGGTCAGCAATCTTGTACTGCCATCGGTTATGCTTTGCCTGTTCTTTATACTGACAGTTGTCAGATTGGTACTTTTCACCAGCATTAAATACAATAGCTGCTTTTCTTCAAAGAGTCAGATGGGGTTTAGCTGCTCAGCTTTCTAATGTTAACAGAAATCATGTGACTCTATATTTCCATTCAACTCATTGTAAATATCCATTGATTCACTGTGTGTCATCTGGCTATATTGTAATACTGTCTTTCTTATACAGACAGGAATCAATAGCGGTATTTATGAGGCCATGATGACCAAAACAACTCTCTCTCTCTCTCTCTCTCTCTCTCTCTCTCTCTATATATATATATATATATGTATATATATATCCACTTAATGAATGGAGGAAATCATTGTCCATGCAAGATGGTTTCACAGATTTCCACTTGTATCTGGATTGGCTTATTTTTCAGACAAAACATTCAGTTACACGTGTAATTCAGTTCACCTTGAATATGTCTGAAATCTCTAATCTCTCTTGAACATATTTTCAGCATTTTGCAATGTCAGACGTTGCTTCCAGCTGTAAAAGAAGTTATCCTTTATGCTCCTTTAAAGTAAAACCAATTTAAACCATTTACATCTATAGAAATAGTAGCTCCTTGTGGAGTCCAACACCCAAGAGGTGCTTGTTTTTATACACCATTGGACTATATCAAAGGCAGCATTGTAGAGTAGCTAATGATTGCCTTTTCATGTCAGTTTTTAAATTCCAGTGTAGAGTCTTTATTATTCATACCAATCTGTCTTTTAGATCATCTTCCATAGACACTCTAGATTAAATTTTCTTCATTATCATTACAGAACTAGATGAATAAGTAGCACATCTGTTCATGAAGTGGGTTATTATCTGTCCTGATGAGGTTTTCGATGAATAGTGGAATGACTTAAATA
This sequence comes from Pelodiscus sinensis, assembly GCF_049634645.1. Lineage (NCBI taxonomy): Eukaryota > Metazoa > Chordata > Testudines > Trionychidae > Pelodiscus > Pelodiscus sinensis. The sequence continues at coordinate 22,549,487 of NC_134727.1, forward strand.
TGGAGCAGACAAATGCACAAAGGCTTATGCATAATCTTAAATTCACAGCCAGTTGTGCTAGTTTAAGAAATCTGATTTTACACTGAAGAGATAATTATTAACTAATGACCTGGATCAATTTATCATGAGGGAAAACTTAGTGTAGGGAAAACACAAAACAAAATAAAAACCTTGCATATAAAGCAGTGGTGACAGACTTCCCACATTGTTTGATTGTTTCCCATTCAATCACTGCAAAACAAAACGTTGAGATACCTAAATATTTTATAAACACACCAGTATTTCATCCTAGCCATGTATAGCCAAATTGCATCAATAAATATATTTAACCAGAGGCCATTAACACATTACAACTGTGTGATTTACAAAGGAGAACTGTGATAATTTGTTTGTGATACAGGGGCTCACTATAAACCGTCCGTGCCTGTTAGTGTGCATAGGTGACTTATGTCATTAGATATGGTTCCTAGAAATACCTCTGGATGCCTGGAAGACATAAAAAGTCACAATAGCGTTAATGCGTGGCTGGCTCCGAGTGTACAAAGGTGGAGAATGGGAAGAGGGTACAAATGCCAACTCTCTGTTATGGTTCTGTGCTGTGGTCAGTCACAGTTACAACCTTTTTGTTCAGACCTTTGGTCGTCTCGCCACAAAAGGAGTCAGGAGAGCAAAGCTGTGAACTCACCAACCCACTGAATCAGCCAGAGATTAGCCACTGCACATTGTCAAAGCTGTCCAGAATGACTTCCAGGGTTTTTATTGCAACATGGTCTTTCTCCCCTGCTCCTCACAATATGGGCTGGGATTAAAGTTATGGGGCTAGACTTTCCATCCCTAGTAAGTCTCCTTCATGCTGCCAAGACCCAACATCACTGGGGAAGGAGGAGGAGCAGAAAGATGATGTAACACTACCTCTGCTCAGGTGTTCTGAGCCCTGTGTCGGCACACCTGTGGACTGAGCGCTGCCTCTGTAGGTTGGATGTGTATCAGCAGGAGGTTCTTATAGGAGCTTTTTTATCGTGAGACTATTACATGTAAACAGATTATATGTAAAATATGAAACAATATAACACAGGACCATTGCATCTTGAGAGGCGAGTAAAAGAAATCACTTGAGGAACATCAGTTGACATAGCATATGATGTTGCCTGGAACAATCAATGAAATTATAGCCTTGTACGACACAGTTGTTTATCTGTTATTATGGAAATAAGGTGCCATCAAAACTGTTGGAAAAAACTTGAGGATTATTGTATGCAGCACAATTTTTAGGCATGACAGCAACATTTAATCATGTTATTCTGACAGGACGTGTTCTTAAAAATGTCATAAACAGCTACTGCGGGTATCTGAAAGACTAGTAATTAATGTTATTTATTAGCTGTTAAGCAGGAAAAAGAATTTGGAGCACTGAACAGCCCCTCGACAATCTGGAATCCCAGGAGTAGAGTAAGTAACATAAGAAACAGAAGGTTGTTTGTTATTAGCATGCCTTCCACCAAGGAGAAGGGAGGGTACATCAGTTCCTAGGAGGTGTTAATATTTGTATCATCTGTATCTATTTATATATATAAATCTGTACTTGAACTTTAGAGATAACCAACAGGAGGTATCCAATTAGAAATCGTCCCTACTGTGTTTCAGCCCAATGTATATCGCGAAAGGAAAAAGAAAAAAAAATCTATTCAGGGCAATTCTGGCAGTAAGAGGAATCAACAGGATTGCTGAGCCCCAGGGTAAAGTGGGGAGGGGGGGCAGCTCTGCATGCCCAGAATAGGCAGGGTCTCAGGAAAAAAGGGTGGGGCTGGGGCAGCCAAATCCCAGTGCCACCTGGATAGCACAGCACCCTCCCTCCCCCATAGCCGCTGGCCCTGAGAGCTAGCTGGAGCATATGGCACTGGGCTCTGCAGCATGGCAAAGGGTCTCAGGCTCTGGCTACTGCTACAGTAGCTGCAGTGGCAGCTGGGAGCCTAGGCCCTAATTGCCGGGATCTGGGGCAATTGCCCCCTTTGCCCCTCCTTACATCGGTGGGCCTGCTGGAAGTTAAACACATATTTTGCTATTCAAGTGCTGAGTAGCTATTCTGCTCTCCGTTAATAACATTACCATCCTCGCTGTCCCAATGACACTATGGACAAGGGCGCTATGGACAAGGGCCCTAAAAGGGGGGGGAGTAGACCTCCTTGAAATTGGAGTTTGAGCTTTGCCTTTGTTATAAAAAGAGGGAGGCAGGGTGAATAAGAATAACTGTAGGCTGGGCATTCCTGTACAGGCAGTCCCCGAGTTACGCGGATCCGACTTATATCGGATCCGCAGTTATGAACGGGGCTTTTCTTGCCCTGGAGGACGGGAGCAGTGGGACGCCCAGATGCGCCGCGGTCCGCTGCCCCCGTCCTCTGGGGTGAGAAAAGATGCTCCCCGTCTCCCTGGTCTGCAGGGAGATGGGGAGCAAAGCCTTGGAGCACGCCCACAGCAGGACAGCCCGGGCGCGCTTGAGCTGTCCCCCTGCGGGCGTGCTCCACGGCTTTGCTCCCCGTCTCCCGACCAGCAGACCAGGGAGATGGGGAGCAAAACCTCGGAGCATGCCCGCAGGGGGACATCCTAAGCGCATCTGGGCTGTCCCGCTGCGGGTGTGGTCCAAGGCTTTGCTCCCCGTCTCCCTGGTCTGACCAGCAGACCAGGGAGATGGGGAGCAAAGCCTCGGAGCACGCCAGCAGTGGGACAGTCGTGGCGCGCCTGGACTGTCCCGCTGCCCGCGTGCTCTGCGGCTTTGCTCCGCGTCTCCCAGGTCAGCAGACCAGGGAGACGGAGCAAAGCCGTGGAGGACTTGGGCGGTCCCGCCACCCCTGTCTCCCTGGTCTGCTGGGGGGGGGGGTGCAGCTAGTGTCCCCCCCAGAAGACCAGGCTTTTCTTGCCTGCTCCTGGGGTAGAGCAGCTGGGGGCTGCCGGGTTGGTCCCACAGCGCCGCTCCGGACCAACCCGGCAGCACCCCAGCTGCTCTGCCCCAGGCGTCCTGATTCAGCCGCTGCTGGTCAGTTTCAGCAGCAGCTGAATCAGGATGCCTGAGGCAGAGCAGCTGGGGTGCTGCTGGGTTGCTCCAGTAGCGCCAAGGAGCCGCGCTACTGGAGCAACCCAGCAGCACCCCAGCTGCTCTGCCCCAGGCGTCCCCAAGTCAGCCGCTGCTGAAACTGACCAGCGGCTGACTACAGGAAGCCCGAGGCAGAGTTGCTCTGCCCCAGGCTTCCTGGAATCAGCCGCTGATCAGTTTCAGCAGCAGCTGACTTGGGGACGCCTGGGTTTCTTAAGTTGAATCTGTATGTAAGTCAGAACTGGCGTCCAGATTCAGCCGCGGTTGAAACTGATCAGTTTCAGCAGCAGCTGACACCGGTTCCGACTTACATACAGATTCAACTTAAGAACAAACCTACAGTCCCTATCTTGTACGTAACCCGGGGACTGCCTGTAATTGAAGGAGCAGGAAGGAATGTTGTGTTGCTGGGATTTGCATTTGGATCACTGTATTAAACTTAGAAATGTTCTTGAAAAAGCGGGGAACAGGGACTAATCCAAAGATGACTGCAAAGAGTTACAAAGGGACCAGACAAAACTGGGTGACTGGGCAACACAAGGGCGGATGGAATTCAGTGTTGATAAATGCAAAGTAAGGCACATGGAAACTAGAATCCTAACTATAGATACAAAAATGATGTGTCTAAAATAGCTGTTAGCTCTCAAGAAAGAGATCTTGGAATCATTGTGGATAGTTCCCTGACAACATCTGTTCACTGTGCAGTGGCAGTCTAAACACTAAGAAGCTAACCAAATATTGGGAATCATTAGGAAAGGAATAGATAATAAGACAAAATACCAGATTGCCTTTATATAAAGTCATAGTATGTCCACAGCTTTAGTACTGTATGCAGATCTGGTCACCCCATCTAAAAATATATATTGGATTTGGAAAAGGTACAGAAAGGGCAACACAAATGATTAGGAGTATCAAACAGCTTCCATATGAGGAGAGATTATCAAGATTAGAACTTTTCAGTTTGGAAAAGAAATGACTAAGGAATGGGGGCCTGGGGATATGTTAGATGTCTAAAAATTGTGAATAGTCTGGAAAAACAGAATAAGGAAATGTTATTCATTCCTTCACTAACGTAATACAAGAAGCTGACCCAATTAAATGTATAGGCATCAGATTTACAAAACAAAATATTTCTGGAGACGGTGGAAAGGCCCAAACTATAACAGAGTTCCAAGAAGAATAAAATAAGTTCAAGAAGGATAGGTCCATCAATGGCTATAGCCAGAATGGGTAGGGATGATGTCCCTAACTTCTCATTGCCAGAATCTGGGAATGAGTGACAGGGGGTGAATCATGAAGATTGCCTCTTCCTTCTGAAGTACCTGGCATTGGCCACTGCTGGAAGACAGAATACTGTGCTAGGACCATTGGTCTGACCCAGTAAGGCCAGTCTGATTTTCATATATAGAGCTAAAATGTATCTGCCCCCTGCTGTAACTCGCTAGACCCCTCTCTCCTTCCAGAACTGAGATAGAACCCAGGAATCCCAATGGGGTTTATCTCTCTCCACAGAATTAGTAATAAAATAAGAATACATATTTAAATTTTAGGGCTAACCAGTGGCCTTAAGTGACTTGCCACAAGATGTCAGAAAATGCAAGTGTTAGAGCTGAGTGGTCCTAATATTTATTTAATTTTCTTTCTTTTATATAGGAATTAGATACAGTGCTCCTGTCAGCTAACTGCTAAGTTGTCTGCCAAAAAAAGTAGTTTTCCAGTGCCTTAGTAGCCCCTGGAAAGAGATGATATGGGGGGGGGGGGAAGAGAGGGGGTTGTTTCCCCTCCCCATTTGGTGTGTGGTTTGTACTGAGCATTATGAGTAACACTGTTTATGCCACTGAGCTGAGTCCCCTCCTCCAAAGTTCTCACCCTCTCCTCCCCATCATACCATGCACAGGTCGCACACACACGCCACCAAAATCTGAAATGGTGCCCCTGACTATGGGCACACACAGATTCTCAACTATATAGCATTCCTTAAGAAAACATACATACACACAGGCTATCTCTAGACTGCACTGCTAAATCGGAAAAAGATACGCAATTTGTGGTATGCAAAGTGCGTATCTTTTTCAAATTTACTTTTGAAAGAGGATTTTTTGAAATTTGGTGCATCTACATGCCAAATTTTGGCAAAAAGTGCTCTTTTGAGACATCCCTTATGCCTCATAGAATGAGAGATGGAGAAAGAGCACGTCTGTTCTTTCAAAAAAAAAAAAAATTCCGAAAAAGTGGACTCATTCCTTGCACATGCTTTTATGTTGAAGTGGGTCTCATCAGAAGTTCTTTGTACTTAGCCACTGATTTTTTTAGTGTCTATCCTCACAACACTCCTGCAAAACAGGGAAGTGCCATTTTGCAGATGGGCATTGGGGTACAGGAGACTAAGGCCATTGGGAGATAGACACCTCTGTACTTTTGCAAATCCCTCTACATCCCTCTCTCTGTACCTAAACACTTTAAAAAAATCTCATTCACAGTGATACAGGCAGGCCATGGTAAAACAGGACTTAACTCAGGTCTCCAATCCCTGAGGCTCATGCCCTAACCATTGTTCCTAAAAATTAACAAGTTATCCTTAGTACTTCCTTATTTCCCTCCTTTAACTTATGCAGCTCACTTTACCACACGTGTCAAATCCCCGTTTCTCCTTATCATTTTCTATCTCTGAGAGTCAAATTTGCTGTTCAGCAGCTCCATCGAATTCAATGGCAAGCATTGAGCTCAGATGAAGACTCAGAATAACTAAGGCAATTTCAACATGACATCACTGAAGGCAAAGCCTTTAAAAGAGTTTGTATGTGTTAAGGTTATGCTGTGTAGTTGATAATTTGAAGCCAGTGGGGCGACAGTGATTTACACCCAAGGATCTGGCCCACTCCTGCACAGACACCAAAAGTGCTTTGAGTCCTAGAAGCTATTACAAAAGAATACTAGCCTTGGAACGACCAGGCCATCTCTTTTGCTGTTCAGAATTGCCATAGAGTCTTCAGCTTCCATCGAGGCAGACATAAAGGGCAATCATTTAATGTCTGATTTGAAAAACGGGCTATTTACTGCTCAAGTCCCTTCACTCCTAGGACGACACAGTGATGTTACTATTGAGACTGGAGATCAGGCTTGGTATGGAGCAGAAATTTCCTACCCTTCAGGTGCAGAATGGCTAATGCTTACAAGTTACATTGATACTTTATAACTGGAACTAACCTAGCTGTGACAATTCTCATAAACATAACATCAGAGAATAAACAGTTCTAGCAACACCCTCACAATCCACCTAGAATATATCACTTCATAGGTGGGCTATCAACACCACTTGCCATATTTTTCCCCCAGATTTTACAAGTGTAACTTTATCAGGAAGCCTTAGATCATGTGCTGTTGACAGAATAAGTCAATTCAAGGGCACTCCTGAACCCTGAGGGGTGAAATTTAGAAAGTTTAAAATGTCCAGTGATTATACTTTAGTGGAATGTGCTCATAAGCTGATGGGTTCTTTTAACAAGTGGGTTGCGCAAACAAAGACGTATGGACGTTTTGAAAATTTGCTGGATTTAATCACTTTGGTTTTTAGACATTGTTACAAATATATTAGAGCAGCTGTCTGCAATAGAAAAACCCAATTCAGTCCTAAACTGCAGGTGCATATACCCAAACAGGGTTTGAGAAGGATGTAAGCCCCAGGGTCTAAAAGAGGAGAAGTGTTTAAAGGTGGTTTAAAGGCCAGTCCCACTTCCCTTTGAATAGCTCCCTTTGAATGTGCCCAGAACTGAAAAACTCGTATTCTAAGGAAAGACAAGCAGTATGTCATTTGTGTGGTACTCCTGCACGTAATAAATCATTGTGTCAAAACATAAAAAGCAAAACTACCAAACTCAATAAATGTTAAGCACACAGGCAAACCACACAAAACCCAATGCTGCTGTCCTGTGTATGTATGTCATTTCTTTTGTCTCTGAGGGGCTTGATATTAAAACTAATATTAAAGCTAAATATGCGAACACCAATACAGAGTTTATTAGTGGTGCAGAATTTAATTGAGTTAGGTATGTGGCATGGAGGGACACTGCAGCAGATGTTACTTTGGTAGACTTGTCAGGAGGAAGGTTATTTGCTATGTGAAAGTTTAATGGTTGTAACAGCATCTGAATATTTTGTAAGAGTGCCTTTGGTTAAAATACACCTTAAATGGAAGGGATTTGATGTTACCAGGATTGTGAGTGAGAGCAAAAAACATATTTCAGATCATTTAATTAGGGATGATACGAAACCTTTGTTCAGTCAAGATAGTGTTATAAACTAGTCACAGGAAAGCAGTGAACCCGAGCCTGTGTCTATTAAGGGCAATGATTTGCCTTTGGAGGATTTCGCCAAATGTTTGTGCAAAGGTGAGGTTGTATGTGAATGTCTGTCTAATATTGCAGAAGTGGAGCTAGATTTAGATAAAGCAGAGGGAGAATTCATTGGTCTGGAAAATGTTTTTCTAGAAAAGATTAAAGATGATGTTCTAAATAGGAAGAAAAGAGGAGGGTTTTTTATTTTTTTGTGGGTAATGGATCATTGGCAAGCAAGGCTTGTGAAAGAGAACCAGAAACAAGCAGAAGTGTTTTGCTTAAGGTAGTTCAGTAGGATGAGCCACTGTTTGTGGGGAACAACACTTTAGCTATTGAAGGAAACACCCCTCTCTATTGTTTGTCTACTGCAAATAGCAGTTTGCCTAATGAAGGAGAATGTATCTCCAGTCCTTAGTCTGTGAAGCAGACAGAAAATGCTTCTCAGATTGTGCTATCTGAAAATTCATGAGTTATCCCAGAGTTGGTTCTGGATTTAATGAAAGCCCAGGAAGGGGATGTTCCTAAGTTTGTGTCTGCAAGGGAGAATGACATTGTAACTAGGTTTCATCCAGTAAGTGTCACAACAAAATCCCAGATACCAGGCAATTCTGTTGCTTTTATTTTGCCTGTTGCTAGTGTGTTGCTGAGTAAGGATATAACAGCTCTGTCTGATCAGGTTGATAGCACAACCAGGGCACAAGAAAAGCATGAAAATGATTTAATTGTGTTGCCCGCCTGTGATGAGTCTCCCGTGCTTTATGGAAATTGGCTTATGAATATAAATATGCATAAATCAAAGATGCTTTAGATAAAATACCTCATGTAAGTTATCAGTTTTAATGTTACAATCTGCTGGATCTATATATCCTGTTTTGGTGCATGTATCATTCTTGTATGTGAAGTTAGAAATATGAAGTGTGTGTCTGTTTATAGTTTTAAATGTGCCAATGAGAGCCATTATTGAAAGGCATTACCTGATGGCTTGGTGATCAACTCAACGATATGTATGCAGCTGTTTGACCCATAACCCCAAGTGGTGGTTGGTGCTAAAAAGACATGTAACCCTACCACCTGGTACTGCAATCCATTTTGAACAGGGTATTTTTCCATTGGGGGGGAGGGGCGGACAGATGTAAAACAAAGGGTTTCCACCTTGAGGGAAAGACTATATAAGTAATTGGAAGCAATCTCCTTTAGTCTTTAGCTAGCCTGGCATCCCCTAAAAGTATACAAAGAACTTTGAAGAGAGCTGTACACCCAAGTCAGAGTAAAAGAGTTTGTCTCTGACTTCAGGATTATTCCTGAAATAAGAACAGCTCTTTAGCATAAGAATTAATTTTCTTGGTGAATTAGAACTAGCTATGCATTTTCAATTCATTTTAATTTAGTAACTTAATTTGAGTTGACTGTTTTCACTTGAACCCACTTAAATCCTACTGATTGTATATAATAATAAAAACACTTTTGTTTACTATCAGGCCCAGTGTAAATAATTGTTACTTGGGGGGGCGCACCCCCTATGCATATCTCTTTTTCATTGATAAAGGGAGTATATCTGATAAGCTTTCCCTGTGTAAAACTTTTATACAAAGAAATATGGATTTATTTGGGGGAGTTGATGCCATTTGGGGGTTGGTTTCCTGAATGTTGAGCCCCAGAACTGCATTCCTTCAGAACTGAGGTGGTTCAGTGTCTGCCTTGCTCTGCAGGAGGCAGTAACCTTAACTCAGTAACCTTAACTAGAGGATCTAGCCAGTAGAACAGGGTGGCGGGGATTCCCAGAGAGCAAGAAGGTGGGCATCACTGCCACATCAGTACATTGGGGAATAAGCCCAAGGGGTTTTCTAATAGCTTGAAAACTTGTAACAAAGCGGAAATGATGCCTAAACTTTTGTGTTGAGCTTGGTAACCTGCACGTTATAGGTGAGGAAAGTTGCAAAGGGAAAAAGGGTGCCTCTAGCCTTTTATCTTTTTATGCTATCAGCTGGCCTATAAGAGTATAAAAATCCTCCTAAGGGAGCAGATATGAATCTGGATGTAAGGGAAAGTTAGGAGTTTTTGGTGGCTCAGCAGAGCAATGCTTCCGTGGAGAAATGTGAAGGTGGAACTTCTTTAAAGGAGCTCCCAAAGATGAGAATACTCCTGGTGTGTTTTGCAAGCAGTTTACAGTAACTGAGGCTAAATCTACACTGGCACTTTACAGTGATGTAACTTTCTGGCTCAGGGGTGTAAAATACACATACACAAAAACACACACTGAGCACAAGTTACAGTGCTGTAAAACACCAATGTGACGCTGGCTGCAGCAATGGGGCTGCTAGCTACTCCCCTCGTGGAGGTGGTTTCCATGGGGCACTGGGAGATCTCTCTCCCAGTGCTCATGCCATGGCCACACTTTCAGTTTAAAACACTCCTGTGGCATCACTTTAAACCTTCAAGTGTAGACAAAAGCCTGAGAAATTTGGGAGTGACCTGACTCAGGTCATTTCAGTCCCTAACTGCCAGAGTAGTTCAAATGTGTATGGATCCACTAAGTTTCCTGTTGAAAGATCCAGTGTGGATATTTTAGAGAAGGTTTTATATGGAACAAAGATTGTGAGGGAACATGAACCGCCCTCCTGATAGCCAAGTGGCTGTGTTGGAGAGGCGGTTTGGGAAGACATTGGGACAGGAATATCTTCTTGTTGATTCTCTAAGGCTATGTCTAGACTACATCCCTCTTTCGATTTTTGAAAAACCCCTTGAACTTGTTAAGAGTGATCCATAAGAATACACTTTATGTTAAAAAGCCTTGTGATATTGATCTTTCAATGATGGTGCCTGTAACCAGTCTTGAAACTTAATGGGAAAAAAGACATTACAGATCTAATATGCTGTATGAGAAGGGAAACCAAGGCTCACCTCTATAATGCTTCTCTGGCTCAATGCCATGATTGCTACAGTAGGGAGAACATTAATATCTACATTGACTTGATGTTAATCGGGTTTCAAACGTTTGCCAGAATTTGTATAGAGAAATTAGCTATTATCATTAGTTTATGGCAAGATCACGTAAGACATCTGGTGTTCACGCTGCAAGAGGAGATCCAACACACTCTTGGTCTAGCTGAGTTTTATTTTGAGTTTGTAAAGGAATTCAATATAATCATTACTGCCATAATGAATCTTACACAGAAAAAGCCTGTTTTAATCAAACATGATTTTGATAAACTATTTCTGTTATACACTGATATTTCTAATATTGGCTTAGAAACTATAGTAATACAGAACCAAGAAAGGGAAGTTATTGTGATGCATTCAGTAGTGCCTGGGAAATGCCTTCCTGCATCAATTTTGCATTGGAGGTGTGACATTATTATCTATATATCTATCTATCTATCTTAGAATGCATCTGTCTCTCTAGGAGTTCATTTGTCTGTCTGTGAGTTCATTTGTTCAAGATTTCCTCCTAAACGGTAAGAGCTAGGGACATTACATTTGATTTGCAGCTTCCTCTTAGCCTAACTCAAAGAAAGATCAGAGTTTGGCTGTACCAGGAAAAAAATCTGGGGGGGGTGGTGCAGGAGAAAAGGTCCCGCTGTTAGGAGGGGGGAGAGAAATCCCCGGCAGATGGGCCCCCTCCTCTGAGCCACCCCCATCCCTTACTTTGCACTCTCATGCACTCTCACCACCACTCACACATCCCTTGCCCCTGAGTCCCTTCTCAAACTCCCACCCTGAATCATGTTCCCATGCACCCTCAGCATCCTCCCCCCATTCCTAAGGCCCTGCCCTGACTCCTGTATCCCCCTATACACACTGCCAGCCCCTGCCTTAAAGGACCCGGGCAATGCCGGATAGGTCTTTTAGTCTTATTAATATGTGATCATATAGATCATTGTTGCAACCACTGTTACACATTTGCAGCAAATCTTGCACAAAGTATGGCCTTTAACATGTCATTAGAAAAATTATGATTTACTGAATATTATTATGCTATTTGTATGAATGTATCATTTTATGAATATTAGCTGTGTACCTGTATTTCAAATGATTGGCCCTTGTGGTAAGAGCCATGAGGTTTTTTTAGACAGCCTATTATGAAAACATTATTCAAGTTGAATGGCCTGTCAAGAAACCTATACACGTTCAAACTAGGGTAATGGCTTCTGTCGTGACTAAGAAAAATCAGGCATGGACATGTGAGTTGTTCATGTGACTCCAAAGTCCATCTTGTTGTGATTTTCCGCTAGCTCTGTTGAGGGTTTTGTTTGAAACTATGGACTTCAAACAAATCCATGTGTAGTTGATAGTTTCTTCCCTCCATCCTGGAGAAACTATACAAAACTTTGGAAACACCTCCATTTTTCCTCTTTCCTGCTCCAGCCTCTCTCCAGCTCAAACCTCTGCATTTATGCTAATGGGATTGAGATTCCTCCAACGATTTGGAAGCAACCAGAGACTTAACTTAAGTCAGCAGTTTATTCCATCATTGCTAGAAGCCTGAGCCAAAAACATGGCAATTATTGTACGTATTTGATTCCTTTAACCAATCACCTCTTTCTTTCTTTCTTTCTTTCTTTCTTTCTTTCTTTCTTTCTTTCTTTCTTTCTTTCTTTCTTTCTTTCTTTCTTTCTTTCTTTCTTTCTTTCTTTCTTTCTTTCTTTCTTTCTTTCTTTCTTTCTCTTATGTTGACCTAAGTGTGTGGCTAGTCCTTTAGGATCAGAGGACCCTGTTATTTGATGAGTCTGGTTTTAAAGAACCACTTAGCTCTGAGTCCAGTGGTTTTGGTGGTGATACAAGGGCTAGAATGCCTAAGGAAACTGGCTTTGTGACTTACTGTGAGCCAGTGTGGTGAGACAGATGTTTACTTTTATGTCTGGTTTCTTCTAGGAGAATAACCAATACAGTTAGGAGCGTATTTGCCCTATTTCTCAGCAGTGTGACCTGAATTTGGTATTCTCACTTGTGCCCCACAAAGGTATAGTTACAATAGGTCCGGTTGGTCTTTATAGTGATTTTGATGAAGAAATGAGAGCTATACCTTCACTTCTGTTGCAGGCATTTTAAATGTAAAATCTATTTCGTACTGATTAGCTTTAGAACATCATTTATGCAATGTGTCACAATGGCAGATATTATACAGAACATTACTCTCCTGACTTCAGAACAATCACCTCTAGTCTTGCCACCCCCTGAAAAGAAGAACATTTATCAGTGCATACTCAGAGAATCAAAATAAAATATTAAAAACATGACTGGTTATCAAGTGAATATCTACTGATTGCAAAACAGCAGAAGGGGAATGTTTTGATTCAAAACCATTATGAATGGCACTTATATGTCCACATCACTATAATAGCTGAATACTTCACATTCTTGTTTAGTGTATTTATGCTCACAACACTGCCCCGAGGCAGGCAAGTGCTATTATCCACAATTTTCAGATGGAGAACTGTGCACAGGGATACTAAGGTTATGTCTACACTGCAGGCTTATTGCACAATAATTTTTTGTGCAAGAGTCCTTACGCAAAAGTTCTTGTGCATGAGCACATCCACACTGCCATGTACTTTTACGCAACAGCGTCCATGGCAGTGTGGATGCTCTCTTGCTCAAGAAAGCTCTGATGGCCATGTTTCTTGCACAAGAAACCCCTGTTCGTGTCCACACTAGCCTTTTTGTGCAAGAGCTCTTGCGCAAAAAGGCTTATTTCTCGTGGGGAGAGGAATAACTCTTGTGCAAAAAGCCCTCTCCTCTGACGATCTACTGTACACTTGCTTGACAAGAACAGGCTTGCAGTGTGGATGCTCCAGTGTAGACATACTCTTATGGTGCATCTACACTGCACCATTATTACAAGATAACTAGCATGATTTTGAAATAACAATGCAAGCATCTACACAGTTATTTCGAAATAATTTTGACATAACGGATAGCTTATTCTGAAATCTGTAAACCTCATTCTACAATGAATAAGGACTATTCCAAAATAGCTATTTCGAAATAAGGTGTGTGTAGACCCTCCACTTTTGCTATTTTGGGGCCGTTCTAAGTTATTCCTCCCCAGTCTTCCTGGGGCTCTAAATCAAGATAGCACATCTACATTAGGGAAACTTCCCTCAGACTAATTGTGAGGCTTCCCTGAAGTGTAGACGTGCTATTTTGAAATAAGCTATTTCGGAATAACTACTCCAGACTAGCTCATTGGGAAATAAGCATGCAGTGTAATGCCTTAAACCCTGGGACCATCCTTCCCCCTTCCTAGCTACATGTTATGGAGCAGTCAGACTGGCAACTCGTGAGTTAGGACTCCATGGGAAACTTGCAGTACAAGGAGTTGCACAATGTAATGATTGGCACCTGCAGTCTCCAAGCTGTATGAAATTGATGAATTAAAGAATGTCTTTTAATTTAGGATTGCATAAGAAGTGGGTTACCCAATGACTCCAAACATGCAATAACATTGCTCTCTCTGGAACCTCCATCTCCTTTCTCGGGCCTACTTACCCAACAGCAATGCAAGGAGCTCCTGTACTGCAGGACCAATGTGTTTGTACAGTGCCTAGCCACAATGCACCCTGAATCTTCAGTTGTGGCCAAGTGTAAACCAAAATAAATAAGGGTAATGCCAATGACCTGTCTTTGAAATGCTCTCAGTCAGCGTCACTGCCAGGCAGCGCCGAATGCGTTAACAATACTTGGGTCAGGTTTTCTGCCAGCAGCAGCAGCAAAACAAACAAAAACTGTTGCTGTCTGGATGCAGATGATAAGCTGGTGAAATAATTTCAGCCCTAGAAGATAGTTCTCGTCTCATATTAGGCAAGAGGGTACGAGAGCATTCATGGGAAGCAGAAGTCATTTGTATGGCAAAAAGAGATATCGCAGTTGGAAAAGCTAGTGTGTTTGATGGGCTGTATCTTCTGTAGAACACTTTGGGCGTCTGGCCGCTTTCTCTCCTCCAATTAAGTGGCCAGTGGAACTGGTGCTTCTCACCATTTGACTTTTTTAAATTCCAAGCTTTTGATGTCTAAAGGAAAACTGTAGGCAGTGTTAATCACCAGGCAGAGCCACCCCCTCGCCTCTAGCAAAGAGTGTGCAGGAATCACTACCACAGCTATTTAACCTCCCCAGTGCCCCTCAATATTCTCATCAGGGTCTGCATAATAGACTTGAGACTCAATGTTATGTTTGAGTTTAATGCAGGCTGAATGTAGACAGGGCTTCCAACAGCTGTTGTGAGAAGCAAGCCAGATTTGTCCTTCCTTTGGCTAGCAGTTTTCTCTGCTGATGTCTGAGGCGTTCTTGCTGCACACACACAGTTTCTGCCTAAATAACAGCGATGTCAAGGCTTTTATTTCACTTTTTTTTCTTATAACTAATTCTAGTGTGCTGCTTCCAAATAAAATCCCGAGATGGTCCCTGTTCTGGCTCCTTTCAACGAGGATGTAGCAGACTCAATCAACACTGAGTAGGCACCAAACAATTTTGAGATTAGACATTTGCACTACAACAAATACAGCATTTTATTTCTGTAGTAACTGATCAACCAGAACCATGTCAGAAGGAATACAATTGTTCCTGTATCTTGCTAACAACATTGGAGCCAGTTGGTGCTTATCTTTTAAAGGAAGCCAGTGTCTCAGAAAAATAACATAGGATAAATGTGATGGATAGCATGATCCCAGTAGGCCAGTCAAAGCCTGCTGTTGTAAGCATTCCTGCTTATCTAAGTGCATTTCTTTCTCAGCTTATTTACTTAATGTATGGCATAAAAAGGTCCCACTAAAAAACTATTACTCTAAAGTCTCCATCTTTTTCTGTGCAGATTATTTTATTAATAGTTCAGAGTCTACTAGCAAAATAGAAATCCCAAAGAAGGGATTTGCTGATACTGGGAATTTCTAAGGACCATTAGAAAAAACATAATCAAGGTATTTGAAATGCATTTTTACAGAAGAGTGAAACAGCGTTAGAGGCTCCCAAGGAATATCCTCAGAACATGAGACTCATATCTCCAATGGCAGAGATGGCTCTTGCAACTCCATACAACCTTGAGAGCAAGGATGTACTGGGGCAGGGTCTGGGTGGGCCAGAGGTGGATATTTAGGCAATGGGAAGAGTGCAGCTGGGGCATTCTTATCTCCCCCACCTCAATTCTCTGCCCCTGCTTGCCTCATGCTGGCCTGCAGAGCAGAGGCACAATTAGGTGAAGCTCTGAGGGTTTTTCTAACTTGTGCCAGGGCTCACACCCGTCCCACTGTTACCTGAACTGGGGAGATCCAAATTCATCTCGGTTCCTGTGACAGTGCCTTAAACAGCACAGAGTTGAATCCGGCCTTGTGTACTAAGACTGAAGCTGCTATGAATAGTTTACCTGAATGTTTGCTCAAAGTGCTTCTTCAGTACTTGAAGTCAGTGACAATAAACTGATAATAAACTGCTCTGTATGACTATTAGGGTACGTCTAGACTACATGGCTCTGTCGACGGAGCCATGTAGATTTGTTTATTGGGCAAAGGGAAATGAAGTGGCGATTTAAATGATCGCGGCTTCATTTAAATTTAAATGGCTGCCGCCCTGAGCCGACAAACAGCTGAGCAGCTATTTGTCGGCTCAGCGGGCTAGTCTGGATGATCCGCGATCGACATCAAAGCCCTTTGTTAACTGCCCCGTTATTCCTCCCGGGATGAGGTTTACCAGGGTGGTCGACAAAGGGCTTTGATGTTGACCGCGGAACGTCCAGACTAGCGCACTGAGCTATTTAAATTTAAATAGCGCTCAGCGCAGCAGCCATTTAAATGAAGCAGCGATTATTTAAATCACCGCTTCATTTCCCTTTGCCTACAACCCTAATCTACATGGCTCTGTCGATGGAGCCATGTAGTCTAGACACAGCCTTAAGGTGGAGTGCCTGGCTTCTACAGTATTTTGTTAACTACAGGCAGTCCCTGGGTTACGTTCAAGATAGGGACTGTAGGTTTGTTCTTAAGTTGAATTTGTATGTAAGTCAGAACTGGTACATATTGTAGGGGAAACGCTAGCCAAACATTTCTCCAGAGCTCAGTTTTATTCTCCCACACCTCACTTGCCTCAGTCCTTTATTCTCAAGCTGAGGTGTCTGCTGAGAAAAGCCGCTCCGCGTCTCCCTGGTCTGCTGGGGGGCGCGCTAGCTTCGCGTCTCCCTGGTCTGCTGGGGGGGGGGGCGCTAGCTTTGCGTCTCCCTGGTTTGCTGGGGGAAAGCAGCTAGTGCGAGGTTGCCTCACCCTGTTTGTAAGTAGGGATCTGATGTAAGTCGGATCCATGTAACCCGGGGACTGCCTGTATTACCATTAATAATCTTCCAAGAAAGAAATGGAAGGCTCAAAATATATAGCAAAGTGAGGAGCACATACATGAGGGCATTATAATTTTTTCTGTTTCAAGAAACATAAAATGTTAGACCAAAAGTTGAGGAACTAGACAAAAGCTGAATAAATGATTTATATAAATGCTTTTTCTTTTCCAGCGTATGCAGTTTAACTGAAAATAGTCCCATACTTCATAGCCCCCAATTTTGACACCACATATAGTAGCAGTAATACTAAAAAAACCATCAGTGTGACTATTAAAGCAGATTATTCTCTAATAATTATGCAAATATTCCTTCAGTGAAACTATAAAAAGGTCTTAAAGCTCTTGTATATTGCTATTATAAAGTTAAAAATATGTGGTAAATGAAACTGAAGATCATTAACTTTTTGTCACTGCAGGAATTTTTTCCCCTAGAATTTAAATACATGATCTGGGACACCTTTCAAGGTTTAACTTGGAAGTGATTATTAGTTATAGCAGTGCTAAAATAAAGCTGCAGGATGAAAATGGGGTCTGCCTAGAGGAAAAGTCACAAAAACTGATCTGAAATGCTTCGTTCTTTAGCAGAAAAATATAAAAATTAGGTATTTATGGGAACTAGCATAACATTTGTAGCTCTGATAAGTAAATGAAAAAAATTCTATGAGAGAGGAAGCTTCAGCTTCAGGAATAAATTAATCACTGGTTGAAATTAGGAAGGGATTTTGTACAAAGGCACACTAGGCAATGTATTTTATGGGATAGGGTTTTAAAAAAATGTATCAACCACAACTGTAAGTACTGGACTAAACAGAAACAAGGAAGCTAATTTATTAGTCTACTTGTAAATAACAGTCCAAAATTAATCTTAGAAACCTGAAACCTGACTTCTCACTCAATTGACACACCAACATTACACCCAAAATTACACCAAGACTCACACATAGAGCAGTTCTCTATATATTTTATTCAATCCATGTACAACTCTCAGGCCATGATGCAGCAACATTCTTAAGCAGGTGCTTAGTTTTAAGCAATAGTGCCGTCATTGAAGCCTTAGATACTGCAGTGATGGGAACTTCATAAATACTGACCGGGCTGTTCTGGTAGAGATGCTTGTATTTATTTGTTGCATACAACAGATTAAATTATTCTCAACTAAACACCAGGATGTACAGGGTATAATCAGCACCCCAGGGTTCCTAGATGTACTTAGTAAAGTTGTCAGGCCGCACACTGAATTCTTGAGGCATGTCTACACTGGCAGCTGAACTGCACTGGCAGTTACAGCGCTGCTCACAGAGAACCGCAGGGAAACCATTGCTTTGTGTGCACACTGTGTTCTTTGTGATGGTGGAGCGCATCCAGATTAGCAGCTCTTGCAGTGCCACAGAAAGAAGTGCATTGTGGTGGCTATTCTCCTGTGCAACTGCTCCCAGGGCAATCTGGGAAAGGTTTGCACTGCCTCATGGAGCAGGTAGCATCACATGATGTGTGTTTCCCCATCCCATTGCTCCATGGTCATCCTGCTCCATTGACAGCTGGTTTTTAACTGAAGCGTGTGGGGAGAGAGGGCAGAGTGTGACAGGTTATATGTGTGTGTACATGGCGGGGCGGGGGGAAGAGGGATGATGTGTTTGGGGGGACATTGGCATGTTGTTTTGTAAGTTCAAACAGCATAAGGAAACAATCTGTCCGGAGGCAGACATAATAATGCCTCAATACCACAGAGTCAAATTAACAGCTGCTATGTCATCCACTACTGCCCTGACAGAAAGTCTTTGCTGGAGCATTGCTCAGTGCCAGTGACACCCAGCTGCGTGTATATAGAGCAGTCCTGAAGCTGCTCTAATATATGTGTGACCTTGTACCTCCATATTTTTATGGAAATATTATTTTGAATAATAATATAACTAACTCAAATCTGCTTTATGCAAAATGTGGCATGTAATTTTTCATTGGAAAGCTTATAATCCCCTGAATGTGTATATTCTATTTGTGTGCATATATCATTGCTAAATTTGAAGTTAAAAGTATAAACCTGTTTACATATCTGCATGTTCTAATGAAGGCCATTAGTAGAACTCAAGGAACTCATGACAATGATCTGTGAATAAACTTGCTTTTCCTTTAAACCTGCACTATGCTTGATCCTGCCAAGACATGTGGCCAGGTGCCCTGATGCTGAAACCCATTTCGGATGTGGTATTTTTCCATGGGGGTGTGAAAGGATTGAACCTGAACACAAAAGATTCCCTCCTGCAAAATAGGCAGGAAACCAAACAACAGGGGCTATAGCCAGAAATCAAGACACACCAGCTTACCGCTCAGATGACTGCTGGAAACAGAAAAAGAGAAAGGACCAGCCCAACACAGAAGGTTGCCTAGCTTGTGAGAAAAGATTAGAATTACTGTTAGGATAAGAAATTGCATGTAACAAATGTATTAGAGTATTAAGCTTAGCTTGCATGTTTTGTTTTAGCTGGCTTAGTAACTTATTTTGATCTGTCTGTTAGTACGTGCAACCATTTAAATCCTACTTTTTATATTTAATAAAATCACTTTTGCTTATTATTAAGCTCAGTGTAAATAATTGTTAACTTGGGAGACCAACAGCTGTGCATATCTTTATTTCATCGATAAAGGGAGTGAACAACTTATGAGCTTGCTCTATGTAAAACTTTTATGCCAAATAAGACAGATTTATCTGAGGTTCTGGTCCAATTTGGACTGTGCTTCTGGGTGCTGTATAAAGTCCCTGTGATGGAGCCTTCCCAGAACTAAGCTGCCCTCAATGTCTGTGTTGCTCTGCTAGGGGCTGTGACCCTCACTCTGTGTCTTTGCTGGGGGAGACCAAAGGTTCTGGCTCAGCAGGACAGAGTGCTAGGGTACCCCAGAGAGCAGGTATCAGTGTTATGATAAGAGTAATGGACTCAAGCTACAGTGGGGGAGGGATATTAGGAAAAACTATTTCACTAGGAGGGTTGTGAAGCACTGGAATGGGTTACCTAGGGCGGTGGTAGAATCACCATCCCTAGAGTGTTTTAAGTCTGGGCGTGAGAAAGCCCTGGCTGGGTTGATTTATTTGGGATTAGTCCTGCCTTAGACAGAGGGCTGGACTTGATGACCTCCTGAGGTCTCTTCCAGCTCTATGATTCTATAAACCCATCAAGCAACAGTGTCAAGGGGCTCTCTGTGACCCAACCTATCACAAGGCTGTGGGCCTGAAAAGGAGGTGGGAAGCCACCACACCTCCCCCACTTCAGTCATGCGAATGCATAGTTCCAGACTAAGTCCCAGATGACAACTACTAACACATTAAGGTGACAGGAAAGTAATACTCATATGACTGCCCAAATGTGTTTTCATGGGGAGAGGATTCTTAGCATATTGTACCATTCCATCTAATTTATTCCAATTGCTAGAATTACTATCTTCTTATTCATTATTCTCATTGATTATTAGTGCTGGAAAAGGTGTATGGTACTTTACCTTTGAACAGATACTCTCCCTGCCTAGATGTACTCAAGGGCTAAAGGCACAAATGTCCATAGTATAATGTAAGATAGGACATAACGCTAGAGGCAAGTCACAGATATTGGTCATTGTAACGGCATGCTTCCTGGGATAGGTGGGTTCTCAACACCTTCTCTAATAAAATTAGGATGGGCCTTGTCTTATATTCAGTGCAGCTTGTTCTAGTTGTAAAAGGTAGTATGAAATAAGGCATAATGGTGTGACTCATTATGGATAGGGAGCCATCAGGAGGTTTAGCTTAAAACGAGAGAGAAACGAAATATTAGATATATAATATTGTGTGTGTGTGTATGCGCGCACGTGCATGCACTGCCAAACTGTGTAATGCTAAGAAGCTGAAGAGGAAAAGCTTGAAACTTGAGACACTTTCTAATTGTGTCACACAGCATGTTCTCTGAAAACATTGTGTCAGATTGGTGCATCATGCTTTGTGCAGTTCCACATCACCCCACAGTATCTATTTGCCTTTTAAGGGCCTGCAACTTGTGGCTGAGTGAAATACGAAAGAGAACGAAGGAATCCATGTGTCACAAGAGCACAGGCTCATCTTGCACATGGCAGTGTGGATGTTTTCTTGCACAAGAACTGTTGCGCAAGATGTTATTGCACAAGAAGCCGCCAGTGTAGACATAGCCTCCGTGTTTCATACTTCCCATTGCCATGGGAACTGAGCCGGAACAATACAGGCATTCATATCATGTTATGGGCCAAGATTTTTGCAAAAGTCCCTTGTCTTTGTCAGCAGGGATTGAATACCAGACATCCAAATAACAAAAATAAAAACTTCTACCACTTAAACGAAGAGAGTAACTTAACTAGTTGGCAATAGTATTGGGCTCTTATCCTTTATTGAAGAAGGGGCACCACAAGCTTAGCCAAATCCCACTTTCAGGGATATGTATTAAACAAATTAAACAAGAGCAGCCCTGAAAATCTCCCCGAAGCAGGGCACCATATGTAACCTTATTTGACAAGTGTGTGTGTGTCATTTTCAGACAAAACTGGCATGTTGTTAAGCTAAATCAATCCATTCTCTTAAAACAGAACTCCCAAGGCAAAAAGTCTATCTCATACAAAGGAGCTACATGATAGGCTAAATGTTATATAAAAAGCAAGGATGCATGCATGAAGAACATGCCAAAAAATGTCTGCTCAGTGGATAATCTAATCAATAAACTAAATCTGCAGACAACAAAAGAGGACTAAATTGCAATCTGTACTGAATTAAAACAAGTGGCAACAGATGGGCACGGAATAATTCATCTCAGAATGACAGCCACAAACAGGAGACAAAAATGGAGAAAAACTAGGTGGACATGTGGGTGGGTTTTTCCTGAAAGGCCTTTGCTTGGCCTGGCTAAAGATACTTTCCCTTCTATTTGTGACAGTCAAATCTTACTCTTCTTGAGGTCAATAGCAGTTTTATCCTGTGATGACACTTTCTACTGTAAGGCTGCTGCTTCCAGTCTTGGTATTGGAGTTAGAGATAATTGATGGAAGGTGTTCGGTGGCCTATCTGTATGATGTCTGATCATCCAAAACAATTACAAAAAAAGGCTTAAAGGAGTCAGCATCCCCAATGAGCTCTGTAATTAACCATTTAGCTAGGTGAAACAGGTAAGACTCTTATGGGTCAGCTGGTCCTGGAACTGCTATGTGAGAGTAGATTTGGGTGTCTGAGGACTTTGTTCTAATAAGCATAGGAGTTCCTTGATTTCTGCAGGATGATACATGTTATGGGGGCATGAGCATTTCCCCAAGTAACAAACCAGCAATCTTTCTCAATAGCCACGCTTGTTTTCCCCTGCACATAGCACATATTCAGTCAAAAAATCAATTACGCAATTAATAGAGTGCATTCTGGGAAAGAATGCTGAAATTTGTGTGTGAGTTTCCATCAGGTGAGTCATGTGGGTGCAGAAGGCAGGTATAGGATGCAAACCTTGTATAGGAGAGGAAGCCAGTGAACCTAAAGCATGGAGTATCATTCACAAAAGTAAATTGCCTTGAGTTCAATCCTCCCTTTCAAAAACAAACCAGTAATGCTGAGGGTAGTGAAGGGTGAACTAGGACAGGTTCCTTGCTTTCAAGAAGCCTTCAGCAACTGTTGGAGGTGATAGACAGATTGGGCCATCCTAAAGCAGCGAGTGCCAGGTTACCTACTTCCCGTGGCTCCAATTGGTCAGGAATGATGACCCACAACCAACAAAAGCTGCTAGCAGCCATGTCTGCAGACACTCAAGTAAACTAAGCATCTCAGAGCCTGCTAGGGGCTAACCCTGATGAGCTGTGGCCATCCTGAGGACTGTTTATTTCCTACTCCCATGCTCCTAGAAATTACAAGAAGTCGTTGTACTTGTGATTTCAAAAATGAAGCAATATATTTATTTATCATGTGACTCTACAATTTGTTATGTAGATATCATCACAACATATTCTGTGAACAGTCCATCTGTAGCTAGAGATATAAAATCAACAAGGAGGGCATGTTGCATTGCAGCTGTTGGTGAAACTCAGCCACCTCTTGGGTAGAACAGAGAACGTGTTCAACACTACACAACATCTTACGGTAGAATGAAAAATATCATGTATTTTGAGATTAAATATAAATGACTATAATGAATAATTATGTCACAGTGAACTCTTTGGGCTAAGTCTGAAAATAACCTCACAGCCTCAACCATTGGTACAAGCAAGCACATAACTACTAAGGTGGGATGAAAATGCACCACCTTTGATTCTATTTATTTTTGTTTTGTTAATATCACTGAACCATACATGTTACACAATGAATTGTATTAAAATTGTAAAATCCCAGCTATTTTAGCTGAATCCTGCTAGTAATTAACTGGGACATTTTAATAAGAAAATTTCAAGACATATAATGTGAAAGCAACATTACAAACAAAATGAAAATTATGCCATAACTAATATTAAAATCTCTACAAATACACGTAACCTTGTAAGTAGTCTGGAATGCAAAGGAACTATTTTAATAACAGGCTGCATTATATTTAATTTCTGGGCTGTATATAAATAAATGAAACTGATTTGTCTCCAAAGAAGCAGTCAAGGTCACTTATTCCTTTGAAATCAATGTGTGTGTAGTCCATCACATGCTTGAAGCCATTTATCTCTCATTGTTCATCTGTTGTTCTAGCTTATCTTTGTTTTATCACAAATTATAAACAAGGGAACAAAAAGTTGGGTGGAGGAGAGAGGCAGAAGTTAATAATGTTACAAGGATTTCACTTTCTCTCCTTTAAAACTAAAGGCACCTTCTTCTTGCAGGGGTGAAAGTTTGGACTGAAAAGATTAGCTTTGTTTGTCTGAGTTTGTTTGATGAGGACACTCACTTTATGGTCCTTTTGTTGCTGTAGCAGATTGACTGCTAGACACTGAAATAAATTCCATAAAATCTGAAACTCGTAGTTCTGTGTCAAGTGATGGCCAGTATTCAGTTAGCCTACTTTGCATACATTAGCATCTGTTTGTAGCCTGCAACTCAAGAGAAACCAGAATTGTTGCCCTGATCAGAACTGAGGCAATTC
Organism: Pelodiscus sinensis; assembly: GCF_049634645.1. Taxonomy (NCBI): domain Eukaryota; kingdom Metazoa; phylum Chordata; order Testudines; family Trionychidae; genus Pelodiscus; species Pelodiscus sinensis. The sequence continues at coordinate 22,573,309 of NC_134727.1, forward strand.
TGGAGGTGGGGGAGAGAGATGTGTGACCATTCACTTGGAAAATTTATTGAATTTTCCTTCCTTTTATCATTGGCTTCCCTTGGATATTTAGGGAGGGGAGGAGAGATGGGGAGTAATCCTGGGGGAATCCTGCAATTTTACTATGGCTCCTAATACAACTGCAGAATTCCCTTAGGACGAGGGGTTGCTAGAATGTTCATAGACAACGAAAGTGTCATGCATACCCATGGCAATATGTACCATTATAAATTTGTATTATAGTAGCACCTAGAAGCCTTGTGTAGACATAGCCACATGGACCCTCTATGGACCACATGTTATCCAGGGGCCATAGGTTGCCCACCACTGAGGTAGAGTATAATGAATATTTAATGGAAAATATTTTTCATGACAACAGTGGTCTGTTATTCATAACAAATCCATGGGCTGACAATTGTTTACATTAACATTAATTAAATGGTATCAGAAAATTAGTTTGTGTAAAACAAAGTCTGATTATGAGTGCTTCCTGTAAGAAAAGAAGGTGATAGTTGCAGTCTGCATTGTTCAGCTCCTCAAGCTCTAACCAGAGGATGGCAGGCAAATGTAGGAGTCACGGGCGAGGTCTACACTGCACTCTTACTTCAAAATAAGGAATTTTGGAATAAAAATTCCAAAATAGTGCGTCTGCAACTGCAAATGCCCATCGAAACAGTCTGAGCTATTTCGAAATTTAGGGTGTGTCTAAACGACACCCCTCTGCTGACAGAGTTTCCAAAGTGCAGAAGGCATAAGGGATCGGTCGGAAAAGGCTTTCCTTGTCGACCGATCCCCATCTAGACTGCCGCTTTTTGCCAGCAAAGTGCCATGTCGGCAAATAGTGGCAGTCATTTCTATTCAAATGAAGCACGGGCTATTAAAATCCCCACTTCATTTGTAAAAGCGATGTGCTAATCTGCATCCCTCTGTTGGCAGAGGGGTGTCATTTAGACACACCCAGAGTGTCCACACTGATGGGACCCTCATTGCATTTAAAGCCATCCAGAAGCACTCTGGGCAGGGCATCAGGACAGCAGTCACTTCCTGGAGCTGCTGACTGACGCTAGCTGAGACTCCTGCTTAAAGGGACTCCTCATCCTCAGGTTCTTCACCATTGCCTACCTCCTTGCGGGACAGCAAACTCGTTCCACTGCCTGCTCTGGTTGCCCTTGCAGACACCACAGCACTCCAGCCATGGAGCTGGACATGCTGCAAAGCACTCACTGTTTCTTAGACCGTCTGCTGCAAGGCTGCCCATGTGGCACTGCAGAAACAGGACCTGCTGCTCCCTGCGGGGCACCTCGTCTCCTCTCTCCACATGGTGCTCAGCCCCTCCTGCTCTTCCCTGCTCAGAGTGTAACACCATTTCTGGCGATGGGATCATCATGGCTCCAGTACTTCCTCATGTGGAAGAACATCTTTCTGGAGCTGTGTGAGTGGCTTGCCCCTCCTCTCAGGCAATGGGACACACGCATGCAACCTGGCATCCCCCCTTCAGAAGCAGCTCACCATTGCACTTTGGAAGCTCGCCACACCAGATAGCTACCACTCTTTTGGGAACCAGTTCAGTGCAGGGAGCTTGACCATCAGGGCCGTGGTCATACAGGGCTAACTCTCTTGCTATTGTTCTAGGAAGGTCAACCTGCTGAAATGGGGTCTCCTAGGGACATGGGGGTGGAAGCTCCCTCTCTGGAAGGTTTTTCAGGCCTGCATTCACAAAGCCCTGCCGGGAGATGGGGTAAGTTGGGGTTGGTCCTTGTGTGTAGAAAGGGGGGGTTGGGCTTAGGGAACACCCAACAATTCTGGAAACCCTGTGAGTCTCTGTTTGTCTCCTTCTACAGGTTGTGAGGGACATCAATGCCATCCTGCTGCACAGGGTCATCATCCTGGGCAACATGGACATGGATCCCATCGTCACCAGCTTTGCCACCATAGGCTTCCCCATTGAGAGCACCCACATCCCCATCCAGGCCCCTCACTACCGGGCATTGGATTATATCAACCGCAAGGGGTACTTTTCTGTGCTGCTGCAGCCCTCATGGACCACTGAGACAGCTTCTTGGACATCAGTGTCGGGTAATCAGGGGAAACGCACTATGCCTGCATTGTCAGGAACTCCAGCCTGTTCCAGAAGATGTATTCTTGCACTTTTTTCTCCAATTGCATCATCAAGATCGAGGGTATGGACATGTCCATGTTCATCACAGGGGACGCAGCCTACCCTTTGCTTCCCTGGCTGATGAAGCCCTGTACTGGACACCGGGACCCCACCAAAGAATGTTTTAAAGCCAGGCTCAGCAGGGTCCGCAGTGTTGTGGAGGGTGCCTTTGGCCATATGGAGGCCACCATAGAGTGGTCCAGCAGACAGTCCTCCTCTCCTGCTGCCACCCCTGCCCCAGTTCCCACCGCAGCTCCAGCTCCAGCTCTAGCTCCCACCCTCCCACCAGCTAGTTGAAGGTGGTGGTGAAAGCCACACGCATACTCTGGACCTGCTGCAAGAGCTCCTGCCAGATGGCATGGTGCAGATCCATGTCTGCATCCATCCTGTGGTCCTGCTGCTCGAGGGACCGCTGCAGGGCATGCAGAAAGGCAGCATGCTCCCAATGCAGGTCTTTCTGGGGTCACCGGAGCTTGTGGATCTTACTGGGTCAGGAGACTGGCACGGGAGCTGTGTCTCATGCCTCACTTCCTGCTGGTCCAGCTGTGAAGAAAAGTGGCAAGGGTAGTCATCCCAGGAGACAGGATGTGTGAAACCTAACCCTCATCTCTGAGGTGACACTGAAAAGTCTCAGGTCAGGGTAAGGCAATGTGTTTCGATCAAGGCCATCTGTGGCCTAGGCAGCGGGCACTTTCCCGCAGGGCCACAGATGTCCCAGGGAAGCCTCTCTACCCCACTTCTTGGGGACAAGCAGGCATGGGAAGGTGCCAGCCAGGCTGGGAGTCAACAGGTGGGAGGGGGGCAATGGGGTGGCTCGGTTTCCCTCCATGCTGTGCAAACACTGAGACAAGCAGTGGTGGCATCCCACAGGGAGAAGACTTGTATCCCTGCCTTCTGGAGGACAGAGGAGGGAAGGTGTTGGGGAGGTGTGTGTGAGCAGCAGATGATGCTACTGGGATCCCCTCCACATCCTTCCCCTCCTATCATGCTCCCCAGCAGAGGTTCAGTGTTTTCTGCCTCACCACTCTTGTCTGCAGGGCAGATGCTTCCCCGAGATTGTGAGCATGACTGTTGCCCTGTGAGGCACTGCTCTGTGTGTCCCTGATCTCAGATGCCTTAGTGGTGGCTTGTGTTGGGAAGGTGTTCCACCACAGGGTCGGGAGTAAGACAGGCCTGTGCAGGAACCCTATGAGCAATAGCACAAGGTTCCTGTGTGGCAGCCTCACTGCAGCTGGGCGCTCCGGACTGGTGCTCCATGTGCATATGCTTCTGTGCAATCTCCAGGCCAAGAAGACCAGATGAGGAGCGGGCAGCCCTTCACTGCCTCTCTCCCCTTGTGTCTAGGGCAAGTTATGGAACTCACCTGATGGTCCTTCCCCAGCTTTGTCCAATCCCTGGGTGGCATCCAGGGCGGGGAGGGGTACCAGCTCCAGGGACAAGCTAACCTCCTGGCTAGAGGGCATGGTGTCAGTGCTGGCCTCCTCACCTTCCTCCTTCTGCACCTCCTCCTCCTTGTCTGCAGCCATGCCCTCCAGGAGGCTGATGACAGGCATCTCCTGTCCCAAGTCCACAGCAAGGAGAGGAAGGGCCTGACCCCCCTCCCAGGAGGCGATGGAGGTGCTCAAAATAGGGGCAGGAGTGGGGTCCTACCCCAGAGAAGGAGCTTTGCTCCCTGGCCTTGGTACAGGTTTGCCTGAGCTCCTTTACCTTCACTCACACCTGCTCCTGGGTGCAACTGTAGCCCTTCTGGCCCAGGCTGTTGGGGCCTCAGATGCTGCACTGGGGTCTGCCATGACAGAAGGGAGGGCAGAGCAGGGCATTGCAGTATGGCACAAGCCCTTTTCCCTGTGGCTTCAGTTTTAAGAGCTGCAAGGGAAGGGGAACTATAGAGTTCTGATGAGTGTGGACAGAGTGGCCAGCAGGGCACCTGTGGGAAGCCCTGGAGGCCACTTATTTCAAAATAATCACAGCTGACCTGTCTACACACACCCTATTTCAAAAAAACTATTTCAAAATGGGTACTATTCCTTGTGAAATGAGGGCTACTGGACTTGGAATAAGAAGCCCATTATTTCGAAATAACAGGTTTGCTGTGTAGATGCTCACTTTGTTATTTCGAAATAACACTGCTGGGTAGACATGCCCACAGTGTCTGGGTTCTAGCCCCATTACTACCACTGAGCCAAAGCTGAATCTTGCTCCCAATGAAAACCAGTCAATATTTTGCTTTAGTAAGTCCTGAGTAAAGGCTTTGACATTTGGCCATATGTGCCAGTGTAGCCACCACCATGGCGGATTTGAAGTTGGGAGCTCGGGAGCTGACTATAGGAGCCTCTACCCTCTGAGCTAAAAGCCAGCTGGCTTCTAGTCCATGCTGTAGAGGTCTCTTGATCTTGACTGTTTCTGTGGTCTAGGTGCCACTTGCAGTACTCAGTAACCGCACTAGGGCTGCGTCTAGACTGGCATGATTTTCCGCAAATGCTTGTAACGGAAAAGTTTCCCTTAAAAGCATTTGCAGAAAAGAGCATCGAGGTTGGCACGGAAGCTTTTCCGCAAAAAGTGCTTTTGTGGAAAAGCGTCCGTGGCCAATCTAGACAAGCTGTTCTGCAAAAAAACCCCAATCGCCATTTTTGCAATCGGGGCTTTTTTGCGCAAAACAAATCTGAGCTGTCTACACTGGCCCTTTTGTGCAAAAGCTTTGCACAAAAGGACTTTTGCCCGAACGGGAGCAGCACAGTATTTCCGCAAGAAGCACTGATTTCAGGCAGTAGGAAGTCAGTGTTCTTGCAGAAATTCAAGTGGCCAGTGTAGACAGCTGGCAAGTTTTTCCGCAAAAGCAGCTGTTTTTGCGGAAAAACTTGCCAGTCTAGACGCAGCCTAGGTGTGTAGGTTACACCAGCAGGACTGGGAACATGGTGAATGGACGCTATTCCCAGTTCAATGACTGATTTTCTGGATGCCCTATGGAAGATATTCAAATTGCTGTGTCTCAGTTTCCCGAGGCACCTCGCTAGGAAGGCCTATGAAGCATACAAGTAAACCCCTGGCACAATGAAAATTTAATGCCAAGTATTATTTATTAATATAACAGATCTCTAATTTAAAATGTATACTCCAGACAACATGTTTATGGTATTAATGTTTTCAATGGTTTTAATGAGTCTCTGATGAAACCGTTTTTCAAAGCCTTTCCTCTGGGATCCTGCTAATCTGCTTGCAGCTCGATTGCTCTGTTTGGTTTGACCTGATATGCTTTAAAAACGCAGAGAATTTCGGGATGATTTGTCAGCGCTTAGTGAAGTTATCACAGATGACTCCTGCTCTGTGAATCAATATCACACCAATAATCCTGTTACAATCCTCTCTAATGTGAAAATGTGTCTACTGCAAATAACGCAGGACCTGATCCTACTGCCACTGAAGTCGATGGGAGTTTTGCTATTGAGTTCAATGAGAGCAGGACTGGGGCTTTAATGTTCAATCATTTCGCTGCTTACGTTCTGCAATTTGGTGTAGCTTACAAAGCGGGGTGTATGCTTTAAGTCTTTCCTTTCAGATGAGATCCGGAAAAGTGGTGTGTGTCCAGAGAGCTAGCAGCTGGAAGAATGAATAGTTTGAGTTATGTGATCTATTTTTCATTCACTGCCTGGTTCATGAACGCCGATGTATGACACAGCAGAGTTGTTCATCTTGGGTTTTTTTGCTGTCTTCCAGAGAGAAGCTCTGCCTGACAGGGGAATCTACCTTCCTCCGATACTGCTTGACCTCAGGGCCCATTGCAGAATGCTGCTTAGCGTGTCTCAGAATTTGGCCTATTGATGTAAACAAGAATGGGAGGGAAGATGGTTTAAGACTTACGAGATCTTAGTTCTATATCTGATTCTTTTACGGTGTCCACTAATTTTAGTGCCCAATGTGATACATCTTGGGCCACAGGTGAGCAGAGCACTTGCTATTGTCATTCACTTCAAATGACGCTTAAGGATGCTCTGAAAACCAGGATGAAGGTAAAACTAGTAAGTTGAGGCTTTTAGAGTTTGTGGCTTAACATGAAAATGTTGGCTTTACACTTTTTGTGTCTCCATTGCCCCATCTGAAAGATGGTGATCACATTAACCTAAATCACAAGCTGACCACAGAATTCACTCCATTAATTTCTTTTTAAATATTTGGTTTCAGAGCCTTACAAGTAAGGTGCTGAAGAAATAAAGCTTGCTGGTATATAGTAAATGCTATAGACAGCTCAGATAGGTGCCAGGGCTCCAAACTAATCTGAATCTAAGGGTATGTCTACACTTGCACCCTAGTTCAGACAAGGGATGCAAATGCAGGCTTTCAAAATTGCTAATAAAGCGGGGATTTAAATATCCCGTGCTTCATTAGCAAGATCTTGCTGGCACTCTAGTTCGAATCACAGCTGATTCGAACCAGAAAGTGTGTGCCGGGACGCGTTAGTTTAAACCAAACCCTTGGTTCGAACTAACGTTACTCCATCATTTTGAGGAATAACATTAGTTCGAACCAAGGGGTTTGGTTCGAACTAACGCATCCCAGCGCGCACTTCCTGGTTCGAATCAGCTGTGATTCCAACTAGCGCGCCGGCGAGACCTTGCTAATGAAGCATGGGATATTTAAATCCCCGCTTCATTAGCAATTTCAAATGCCTGCATTTGCATCCCTAGTCAGAACTTGGGTGCAAATGTAGACATACCCAAAGAGAGTAAGGAGAGCCCTGCGTGGATACAACATTTGTATTTGGATCCATATCCACAAAAATGAGCAGAGGATATCTGCAGTGACATCCATGAATGTGGATACCCCTGGATATAATGCACAGGGCTCGACAATTAGGGCAATCTACTCACCCGTGGCGACTAGATTTTAGCCCGACACGGCGTCACAGCATGATCAGCCCATGCGCAGCACGGTCTGCGCATGCGCAGCGTGCCAAACCGCACAGCTGGCAAGCGGGGCTTGCGGCCGCTTGTCAAGCCCTGATAATGCAGATACCTGAATATTTGCAGGGTTCTAGACACACAATTTGTATCCACAGCCACATCTATAGCTGCAAAAATGAGTGGGTGATAGTGTATCCACATTCATGGACGTAGATACACATGGATAAAAAGTGGATATCCACAGATTTTCAGGGCTATAAGTATAAGGAGAACTGTGTCACTATGTCTCTTTCAGATTAAAAATACCAACAGAAAACAGTGAATGCAAACACGTTTTAATTTTAATGCTTCCCCTCACAAAGAAAACTCACTGTGCAAAGACCCGCCCAGTGATTCAACCTGCTAGCTTGTGTTAGTAAATTGACTGTTTCAGGTTAACTGGTAGCTTCACACATACCATTTGTCAAAAGAGAGAAATGTGGAATTGTTTTTTGTACTAAATGTATCTTCTCCCGCCATGAAGAAAATGTGAGCTTTGCACAGTATTGCAAGGACCTCTTGCAGTTGTACTACTGAGAGTAGTGCAGAAAATCCTGACTAGCTGGGTATGTCTACACCACACAGCTTCCACCCCCTAGGAGAGGCATATTCAGCAAAGCTTGTGTTGCTGGGGTGGAGGTGAGGGGTGTTTAGGCATCTATGAATGACAAAAGCTTTGTCATTTAATTGCCAGTGTAGACAAAAACCCAGTCATCCTAAGGACACACTGTTCTTCCTATTAAACTAGTTTTGTCCTTTGCTCTAAAAAGAAGCACAGCTGCTTTGTTCCACGTGGATGCCAGTGTTAAAATCTCTGTGAGAAGTAATGAAAAGGCCCCGTTGTTCACAAAAGTGGGGTCACTAGAATGATAACTTTGATGTCACTCACAATCCACCCCAAGCTATCCTGTGGCACAAATAGCATCTCTCTCTCCCTCCCATGTCCCTGTAGCCATCTCCGTCTGAGATGTCCATCTCTCCCCCTCTGCAACTGTGTCTGAATATTTCCTCTGGCTCCTTGAAATCATAATCCGCTATCTCTCCTCCCCCTCATTCTCTGTGCCTCCTTTGTTGAGATACTATCCCTTCCCCACCAGCTGGGCCTCCCTCTGGTTGCACACCTATCCTCCCAAATTTCAGAGATGTCTCATCAATTGCACGTGAGAATGCTTCTTCCTGGATTCAAGACCATGAAAGGAAGAATTATTTTAAAAGCCACACTCCCGGAGGTACAGTATTTCCTCCAAACCTGGACAAGGAAAAACCTAACTTATTAGCTTAATATCTTCTCAGACTCTAAATATCAGATCTATGTCCTTCCTAGCCTAAATTTGGTATCTGGGTTCAAATTGAAGTCTAGTGTTTTCTTTTGTCATGGTTCAATATGTTTCACCAGGCTCTGATCTCTTGTAGTTTTGTGGCAAAGCTAAGGATTCACAGATAAAAAAATCTGACAAGAAAAAAAATTAATATATCTAAATTTTCACATTTCCTCATTAATAATCCTATTTTTCAATAGATCTATTGACCTGGAGGATACCAACTAAAAACTATATGTATGCAAGTTACTGCTAGAGTACCAGAGTGATCAGTGGTCAATTAAGTGGGTCTTTACTAGGCTCACTAAATCGACCACCAGTGGCTCAATCGCTGCAATGTCTATCCACCCCATAATGGAAATAAGCCCTGAGACACCCAGAAACATAGACACCTAAAGTAGGAGACCATTTTGGAAAATGTGTCCCAGGGACATAAAGAGTCATAGCAAAGGCAGGGATGAGATCTCTGGAGTTCCTGACTCTCAGACCTGAACTCAGTTCACTCTATCATGATGCCTGTCTGAGTGGTATTTTATATGAATATTTAAAGTGACTTTTCTACACTTCTAAAAGCTGCTGACTCACTGATCATAAGTAGCACAAGAGAGGCAGCCACACATTACTCCTTCAATGTGTCTGACCCATAGACTTTAAGCTAGAAGGAACCAACACAATCAGCTAGTCTGGACTTGAGAGAGCTGGCGAAATCTACCTAAAATTGAGGGTTGTTCCAGGACACTACGCCTATGATTTATGTAATGAAACAGTCCACAATGGTGCCACTTGGTATCATTTTAACTTGCATATATTGGTCTATTTTATGTATTTAAAGATGAGCCCAAACCAAACTCCCGATTCAGATGCTCACTTGGCTCTGAATAGCATCTCCAACCAATTTCCGTAACAGCCTTAGCTGAATCCTGGCTCTGACTAGCTGTACATTTGGGAATATTCATGTTCAGATCTGCATTTTCTAATCCACCCACCTGAAACTGGTGTTAGGATATACCACACAGTAGGAAGTCTGGATATGTCCTGAGAGTCAATTCTAAGCTTCACATATCAGCACAGGGGCTTCGGTTCAGCCCCTGTAGTGGCTTTCACAACAGGCCTGAAAACAGAAGACTTGACTGTAATGAATAAAAAGGGGATTCTTTATTGAAGCGACTAAGTTCATATAGACTCTGGGTTTGTTTTTGTTTTTTTGTCCCCCTAACTCTTTGTTTACCTATTCAAAAAGCTAGGGAGCCAGAAAGAATAACAGGCTCCCTCTGAAACCAGCAGCCTCAATAAAGAATTTCCTGTTTATTCATACAGCCAAGTAATGGGCTGCCTAGATAATGCCTGTAAAGGTTAAACTGTTTAGCTGCCTAAGTTCAAAGAATACGTATTCAGCTTTTGTAAAGGACCACTCAGTGCACCAGAAAATACTGCTGTACGCAGTGCAACTACAATTCTGCAGACTAGGAGGGAATGTGCCACTCTATTCAACTGCATATCAGAGTGGGAGAAGAAGTGAACATTTCCTAAGGAAACAGGAAGCTCAGGAAAAGGTGTCTCCATGGCTCCAACCCATAAGACTCTGAGTAACCCCTTATGACCACTTTGCTATACAAACACTGGCTCTCCCTAAGTCCTGGTCTAGCCTAAGCAATCAGGGAGGACACTGATAGTATAGCAATATCATAGGCCCAGCTCAAACACGTATGTGGCATAGGTGCCTGGCCACTAGAAACTTGACTGAGATCAAATTTCATTTTATCTAGTGCATGAGCTATCAGATAACGTGGACTGTCCTTTAGCAACAGTGTTGGATTCAAAGTAATGACATACTCTTGGGTGAAAGGCTCTGTATCTCATAACCAGTTCCCTGAGGGGCATCTACACTGCACAATTATTTCAAGATAACTTGCGTTATTTCGAAATAACAATGTGAGCGTCTACCCAGACTTTCCGTTATTTTGAAATAACTTTGAAATACCGGTCGGTTTATTCCGAAATCTGTAAACCTCATTCTATGAGGAATAACGCCCATTCCAAAAAAGCTATAGACGCTCCACTGCTGCTATCTCAAAATAGCCTCTCACCAGGGCTATTCTTTGTTATTCCTCCCCAGTGGCTCCCAAGGTTCTACATCGAGATAGCATGTCTACATTAGGGAAGCCTGCCTCGGATGAATTTTGTGGCTTCCCTGCAGTGTAGACGTGGTATTTGGAAATAAACTATTTTGGAATAACTATTCCAGAATAGCTTATTTCAAAATGAGTGCAGTGTAGATATACCCTGAGTTCCCCCAATGCAATTTTATTTAAATTGAGTTGACATCATTTTTGTTCTTGCTGAGAAAGGTTCCTAATAGCTTTATCTATGTGGTGAAATTCTCCATAAGTGGGCCATTTTCCTATCATGAGCCACAACAGGAGTTTCACCCATGGGAATACGTACGGTGCCTCTCAAAATTCACCTGCAGTAACTCTATTATTCAGTTCCCAGACACGCAGCTGCCTAGCTGAAGTCCTTGCAATATCATCGTGAACCTCCAAGACCTAAAATATTACTCTGGAATGCTTCATCTCAGGGCCACTTTTACATCCGCTGCTCTGCACCATTCACTTTCCAAAACTAAGGCAAGTGCTTCTATGTTTCATTTCCAGGCCCTTATTTCTCTCCTGGTTGAACTTGGTGATCCCAAAGTAATCACAGCAGATTGCTATATTTGTTACTGAGAAACTTACACTGAAATGTGCAATCTGATTTCAACAGGCTCCTTTTGGATTAGAACCATATTTCATTTTTCAAATAAAGTGAGTCTGCTGTATCATTGTGATGCCAGCTCCGGCGAAGAGAAAGGAAACAGTTCTATTTTTTATGAGATGTTTTTAATGACTGTTTCCTTTACAGAGGCAATTTTCCTTGTCTAGGAGGCAAGAAATGTACTGGGATATCCAGAATCTGAGATAGTTTTGGCAATAACTCGGGGTGGGGGTGGGGGTGGAAGTGGAGAGGAGACACAAAGAAGTGCATAGTAGTTAGGCTCAAAGCAAGAAAATCAGGGGGCAAAAATCATTCAGTTAAATGATCCCTGAAGCTACCAAAGGTTTAGGCATGTCATACACACCTTGATGTCCATATGTTGTGGCAACTGTATTAATGAGATGGGAGAGTAGGGAACTCGGTAATATATGTAGAACTGGTGTACATACATGGAGTGAATTAAGGGATTAGTGATTGAAGGATTCTTGTTAAACAAGAGGAGCAAGGACCCTCCATGACAATGATTTTGTTAAAAAGAAAAGAGTTTGTAATTCTCCAAACTGAGAACTTGACTGGTCATCGCGCCGCCCCCAGGCAGTACTCAGCAGCTCTTAACTCATACCACATGGCATTGCCTTTCACACTAGCATGTCAACCTGGTTCTTAGTATTTACTTTTACAATATTGTCTTGGGAGTGCAAACAGAAATTTGGGATCAAGTATGGAACCTCTCCTCCTTGGGTGGGTTAAGGCAAGGCGTAAGGCTCATGCTAACATCCCCATCCCTGAGTCTTAATTGGAGAAGTATCCACGGAGACCTCAAGGGGCCCCATCCTTAATAAATGGTTGCTGACAAAGATGTGGGAAACTGAAGAAATAAGGTTTGTCAACAAAAATGTATTGTCTCTAGCAGACTGATGAGAATGTTTGCCCTTAGGCGCTGGCCTGGCTCTGACTAGAAGGATTTAAGAAGAAACATGCTGAGTGTTCAATATTTTTTTGGTGGGTTGGTGAGCAAAGAGTCTATTGATATCAATGGATTGTAAGCATGTGCTTAAAGTTAAGCACAGCATTTAAAGGCCTTGCTGTACAAGGATGGCCATACATACCCAAGCACTTTGCTGAATTGGGGCACAAAGGAGCTGTCTCTTCAAAGGCCAGGGGCTATCTAGCCATATTTGTTTCTTGTATCATACGCAGCACCATGGTATTTGTGCAATTCTGAGGTCTTATGGTTTGGACAGGGCTGTAATGCCAACATTTTCAAAAATAACTTGTGATTTTATTTTAGTGCCTCACCTTAAAGATGCCTGATTTTCAAAAGTGGAAGGAGCACCCCCCCTCCTCTGAGACTCAGGTACCTTTAAACTGCCAAAGGCTGAACAGCCAAAAATCACAAGAAGTTTTGGAAAATTAAGGCAATGGAATGTAAAGACACCTGGTCAATTTGCTTTGCTCCAACACACAGATGTTGTAGTGGTCACAGGTTGTTCTGAGAAAAGGGCATGTTTATTGTGCCTTGAAAAGGTCTCTAGTGACTGCTGTGTTTCAAGCAGCCCATCTGTAAGCATTTCCTGGTGGCTGTAAGAATGAATTAATGAACTAGCAGAAGTGCTGAGACTTTAGTGTACTACCATGACAGGACATTACTTAACTAATGATGTATCTGCAACAAATGTGCATGCTCTCAAAGTGCTAACTTGACTAATAGTGGCCCTAGGGTAAAATATGCAGACTATACTCCTGATTTTGCTGTCATTTCAGTTGGTGTGAGTCAGGAATTAATCCACTTAAATCAACTGATTGCACAGTGTCAATATATGAGTGAAAAAAGAACAGAATCAGACCATTAAATCTATGTCCCTAGTCATGTTGGTCTACAGATGAGGAAGGGAATGAGATGAGCATCCTGCTGTTACCCAGAGGTGAATACAAAGTAATTTTAGAGCTCTTTTCCTAGATGGGAAAGGGGAAAATGTGAGTAGCAAATGGATTTGGGCACTGGAAGAGAAAGAATGAAGAAACGCATCATCTACATACAACTGTTTCATTGGGAGTTTTACCAAAGCAACTGACTACCAGCAGCTGCAATCAGGACAGATCCCACTACGCCAGGCCTTAGAAAAGAGTACAGAGAGCTATGGTTATTGTTTTCCAAGTCACTGGGAATTTTTAACTGAGATTCTAAGACTCAGTATGAAAGTAAGGAAAAGCGTTGCTGGTGGGCTAGCTAGAGGAAGCTACTAAGTGTTGTGCAACAGCATGTTCTGGATTCTTCTGGTGCTGTCACTCTTTTCAGTTGTTCCTAGATCCTGCTCTGGAACATTAACCTTTTCAGCCCAATATACCTTCAGGTACAATGCCTGATACTTTCAGTACAACCAAGACGGTTTTTCCCATTCCCAGGTCACACATGCAATACCACATGATTGGGTTTTGTTTGGTTGGTTGGGTTTGTTTTTGATGGGTGGTTTTTTTGGGGGTTTTTTTTGGTCTTTGGTTGATTTTTATTTATCAATAAAACAATACTACAAAACATGGGAAACATCTGCATTAAATATAGATCTGTAGTTACTTTGCCAACTTTTAACCTGCTGTATTTACAGAGTTCTCTCACCACCTCCATATAAACATTGATCAGAAGGGACCCAATGGATAAGTCACCACCCGCCACGTCATTGAAGGGCTGCAGAAAAAATCTGTCTCCCCAGGCATGTTTCATAAGGAATGACAAACTGAATGAGAGAGAGCGACACAGACGTCAAGTGGAGTCTGTGCTAGCTAGAGCCAGCATGGTTGTGTCCCTGTTCCCTGCAATCCCTGCGGTAGATCTCATCTTTGCCCTGTTCCTGCTGTCTCTCAAAGCTGTGGGGTGGGGCATGCCTTGACCATTCACAGCTGATGAGGTTTCACAAAGCATCCCCAGTCCCACCCCTGAGCCCTGTAATCTTTAGAAAGGATCCTTTTTCATTGTCCATTGTATCAAACCAATTTCCATGGTTTTAAGTCTCCCCAATTTTATTGAGGTTTTAGATAGGGCATTAATTTTCTGCCATTTTTATTAAGCCTTTAGACAGTTCTGACAGGCTAACTTATTTCCTTCCCTGCCTGCAAGCTGCATCTTGTGGCATTTACTAATATCAGGGAGTGGAGAGAGTAACCCGAAGCATTAACCTGTCCCCTTCCAGTCAGAGACCTCCATCTTCACATTATAAATGCTCAGACAGCTTTTCATTTTTTGGGTCAGAGATACATGACATCTCCAGGAAGCTGTCCTGCCTTCTGACAAAGATCTGGACAAGTGACACATTCAGAGCACTATTCCACCCATTTGCAAGCACCTGTCCAGCCTTTTTCATGTCCGGTACAGGAGAAGATTAAAATGTAGGTTGGGATTACTGAGCTTCTATTTCCTACAAGATAGAAGGACTATTAAGGGCTCAGAAAAAAGAATATGATGTGTGCTCCTCATTAAACAGAGATGGGGTGGACTTGAACTGTTTGATACTGCATGGTAGCAAACCAAAAAAAACCTCTTGTGACTCCTATGTACAGTACACCACATCGCTGGATTGTGAATATAACTGCAGCTAACTACTGAGCAGAGATTATCACCTGGAAACTTCCTATACACCTGCCATCCACCCTTCCTCTTTATGGGATCACTACAAAGATAAAAAATTCATGTTCCAGAATTACATTGCCAGCATCTAGGGGAAACTGAAAATGGTCTTTACATAGTAACTGCTGGAACAGCTGAAACCTCCCTAGGACTGTGTCCAGACTCAGGGTTTTTTTCCGAAAAAGTAGGCTTTTTCCGAAAAAACTTCACCTGTGTCTAGACTGCAGCCGCGGTCTTTCGAAATTAAATCGAAAGAACGCAGCTTTTCTTTCGACGGTGGTAAACCTCATTTTACGAGGAAGAACACCTTTTTTCGAAAGTGCTCTTTCGAAAAAAGGCGTTCTTGAATGCAAACAGGGGGTTTTCAAAAGAGAGCATCCAGACTGCCTTTCGAAAAAGCGGCTTGCTTTTTCGAAAGTTCCGCTTGCAGTCTAGATGCTCTTTTTCGAAAGAGGCTTTTTCAAAAGTAGCTTTCGAAAAAGCCTCTTTTGAAAGAGGCTTGCAGTCTAGACATAGCCTAGGATACCCAGTAAAAGAACTGAGAAGGGAAAGGATGAGTAGGAACAGGGAGCAAGAACCAACGGTACAAATTTAAATGTATTTTATGTTCCCCTTCTCTGAGAATCAGAGTGAGAATGAGGGTCTGTCTACACAGCATGCTTATTTCGTAATAAGCTATTTTGGATTTTTTTCTGAAATAGCTTATTTCAAAAGAGTATGTCTATGTACAGGGAAGCCTCAAAATTAGTCTGAAGCAGGCTTCCCTAATGTGGATCTCCTACCTTCATTTAGAGCCCCAGGAGGAATGAGGGGTAATTACCTTGAATGGCCCTGGGAAGGAGCTATTTCTAAATAGCAGCAGCAGAGCATCTACACTACTGCTATTCTGAAATAGCTATTTCGGAAGAGGCGTTATTCCTCATGGAATGAAGGGTGGAATCAAGTGTATAGGAAGTATACAGATTTCGAAATAAGCTACACATTATTTCAAAATTATTTCAAAGTACCGGAATTGCTGTGTAGACGCTTGCCTTGTTATTTTGAAATAACATCAATTATTTTGCAGTAACTGTGTTGTGTAGATGCACCCTGATTGGCGAAGAGTTGTAGTAAGCTCCGAAGAGTCCATTGTAAGGGCTTTCTACAGTGCCCTGGAGAGAGCAGAAGAAGGAGAAGGGAGGAAGAGAGTGGGCTGAATCATAAAAGAGTATTTCATAGTGTTTTCTTTTCCTCCTGATTCGTTCTGCCACTGGTCAGTGCAAAAGAGGAACTGGGTTTTTGTGTGCACTGAAGGGAATTATCACAAATCTTTTTCTCCTCGAGGTTCCTTACTTGCAGAGCAGGACCTTGCTAATCTGCATTGAGCCAAACTCTACTACGCATAACACACACACACGCACACAACTCTCCACTCATTTTAACAAAGATTTGGTAGCCATGATGCAGATACATTATCATTACCATTTTTCCAAAATATACACCAAGCAGCACTAAAACATAATAAAATATAATTTTAACTAAGTAAAACCAGGGTAAATGAATGAATTTGCAAGGCTCTACTGCCCTGGGCTTTGAGATTTCCTAAGACATTATGAGAAAGCAAAGAACTTTTGTGAAACTAAAACATTGTGTCTTCTTGTCTTCGTGAATATGACCTGCAAGTTCATGAAAATTGCAGGGATGGGGTGTGGTCATCAATGAGATCCCAAGAACTCAGACATCTTAAAGGAATTTTGGTGGGTGTGAATGAAGAACTTCGACTTGTATTCCACAGATAAAACTTGGTCTAGTCTGAAATCCAGTCCCATGTGGAAACACTGCACAGGCCTATGCATAACTTAAAAATAATGAATAAGTGCGATTTCTAGAAGACAATCACCTTTGAACTCTGAAGCACTGCTGATTGCTATGATTAAACGGGATTTAAGAAAAAGAACTAGAGCTGGTCCAAATATACTGTTTCATCACATCTACAACAAGTCAATTTTGAATACGTTTTCAATGGGAAGTTTTTCTGAGCTCCAGGGTTTTCTTGTCACTTCTGTCCAAAGAGAGAGACCCAAATAAAAAACACGACCTTTTCAATTGGTAAACAATGTTTGGCACAATTCCAAAATGTTGCACAAATTGTTTGAAAGGCTTTGTTCTCATTGTAATGTGGATCAAAATTACATTTTGAAACTACACACATTGTAGCAAAACGAAATTGTCCGCTGGTCAGATATAAAGTAGCCATGCAATCCTGTTTCACAGAACCCGCTCCAATTTTTTAGATGATATCCTGATCTCCAGAGAGCTTTCTTGAGGACATCTGATGTGTTGCAGTTTATCATTTAATCTATCAAAATATTATTGTATAACTACAAAATGTTTGTTCACCACTTATTGCTATACCAAGTAGAATTTGCTTTATGTTTACTGGGAAGAAACAGTTTTAGTGGATTGAATGTTCCATTTAATGAACACTCTTTGGAATGAAGAGAAAGGAAAAGTGAAGTCAACTGAGTAAATTATTGTTTTATACAACAATACACTCAGCTCTAATGCAGGCCAGTCACATCTCACTTTGTTTTCTGTGCTGCCTGCATCGTTTTGCTATCTCCTGTAGTATTTTCAAAAATCACTGTCTTATACTAATCCTATATCTTTACTAACATGAATCATTGATTGAATCAAGACTAACTGTGGACAGCTGTTGTTTGGGAAACTGCACACGAAGCTATGAAACAAATGAACAGTGATGGCCATGCAACGGACTTCCTAGCCTCACACTGCCTGGATGGTGCAGCAAGTTTGGCCACCTAGCCAGAGATTTCATTTCACAACAGTCTACCAACATTTCCTCACTTTTTTTCCTACCTGCCCTGTTTTCTGTATTCTGCTCTACCACCTCAGCCCTCTGCAGGAGTTGGTTAGTTTTGGGGAAGAAAATCAGTTGAGCTCTACGAAGGCTATTGAAAGGCCACTATGCCCACATTACTGGTTCTACAGAGCTGATACAGAGCAATAATGTTCTTGACAGACTCATATAAGTTAGAAAAGTTAGATCATCAGGCCCATATTTCAACCAAACCATGGTCCTGTATAGCCTGCCGCTTGCTAAGGATTAGCACAATTTGCTGTAATATATAGACTAAATCAATGCACCACATTTGCACTATACTACACCCTCTGAGACCATTTCACTTCCATTAAACTTCCACTTTGTTTTCCATATGCTTGTGTGGCTTTTGTAACAGCAGTTACATCTCTTCCATGGGGACACACCATTTGCAGAGGGCTGCAGATCCCACATCCTCTCAGCATCCCTTAAGCACTAGCCATTGGAAGCAACTGGCCTTGCTATCAATGATAAATAACTACCTGAACAACTCAAGTGACACGAATGCATAGCTGTCCCTTTCCCCTGCCTCTGTCAGATCTAAATAGCTTGCAGCTGTGGCACTTAACTGGAATTGCACTGGAATGGGTATGAACCGAAGTGAGTCAACAGGGGCACATCCATGGAGACTGAGATCCGAATCAGACCAGAGAATATTGAGCATACCAGGACTGAGCTCCAATTACTCGTTAGACAGCTGTGTAGAAAGGGGAAAAAAATGACAACCACCCCAAACTGTGTGCTGTTCAAATGCAAATGGCTGTTGTGGGAAAGGATTAAAAATAGTTCCCATTTCTCCCCCGCCCCAGCTTCCTTCTCTATCTATCTTTACAACATCAAGAAAAGAAACCTTCTAAACATTAAGCACCGCTGAATGCTCATATGCATTGCTGGTCCAGCTATGGAATGTGACACACGCCTTGAGCGGCTGATGAGGGGATCCAACACAGAGAAGATCCCAGAGCTGTTCCTTTTGCTTTGCATCACCTCTCTTCATATGGACCTTTCCCTTCCTGTGCTCAATGCCCTACATTTTCCCCATTTGTAATTCATCCATTGTCTTTAATGAAAACTCCTTGTCAAGCCATATTAGAAAGTACAGAAGAAAAATAAATATCTCCCTCCTTAGATGTTTTCCTTTCCTAAGATCTGACAGTTCCAGCTGTAACATGTGGTTTCCCCGTGGAAGTATCATAGAGGCAGGTCATCCGTGTCTCTGATGAGATTAAGTCATTCCCACAAATGCTGCTTTTGATATCAGTCTTTCCCTCAGTGGCATAAAAAAAAAGTATGAAGGATTGGCAGGTAATAAGCAAGCTGCCATATCCACTGAGCTGTAATTTTTGGCCCATCTCTAAATGAAAATAGGAAGAATCGGAGTTCAAGGGGAATTGCCTCCAATCTAAGACATACCAGGTAACATCAATTGATGCTAAATTATAGCATAACATGTCAGCAAGTATACATCTTTATATATGACACCTAAATGATGCCAAATGATTTATTATGATTAGTGCCATTACAATGTATGTGATTTTTTTAAAATGGGGAAACACAAAATAGTAGCGGATTTGCAACCACACAGTTTCAGAACACTGGTAGAGGTATGCTTTTGCTAGGTTACTGTTAAAAACTAAAACAGTATCCAGAAGCTATTAATGTCTAATTGCTCTCTTCCTTGCTAGTGATTCTAAGCAAAACTGCATGTTTCTCTGCCAGAAGTGCAGCTAAGGCAGAATGGTAATAGCTCTAGTTATATCTTCAATTTAAGACCCACTGCATTTACAAATAGGCAGTTTGTCTGGCAGTTGAACTGAATACGTCCAACAGATGCCATTCCAAGAATGACTACTCCCAGATCACAGGTCTCTCCCCCCAAGCATCTCTTTCCTTCATGATTTTATTTCGAACAGGGAAATACAGCAGGCTAAACGCTACATGTTTTACATACCACAGTAAAAACAGGTACTGAGTTATATTTGCTAGTCACAGTAGTTTATGTATATTTGCTATTCACAGACTGCAGAATATTGCCAAATAACCTCACTGGTGGGGACTGACAACACGGAGATACATGCATTCATGTGAGACCATAATCAATGATGTCTATACTGTATTAAGCACATTCATTTTTTTAAACACCTTCCAGTAAAGTTGAGTCTTTAAACTTTTTAGTTAAAACTGCATTTTTTTTTACAGTTACGCACAAAATAACTTGTAAACAATTTGACATGACACTTATGTACAAGTGAACCACATTGGAAAGTAGAAGAGGTAATTCAGTGGGTGCCACTTAATATACATCAATGTGCAACAGACTGACTCAGGCCCAGCAAAGTCATTAAGTGCTTGTATGAGGTCAGAAAATGTAACATGATCAAGGCCCCGTATAGATCACAATATCACAGAAGTCACAAAAGGAACACACAGTCCTATATTTGCTGTGGAACTGTTGCATTCAATGTATTTACTCCTCTGTGGTTGTGTGTCTATATAAAACCTAAAGAGGTGAGTTATATTTTTGGGTAACTCAGTACTCTGCTGACAAAGGGACAAAATCCTCTTCTAACAGTCCCTCCTGAACTCTCGATTTCTTTGAATGTGAGGAACTCTCAATAATTATTTCAATGAGAGAGCCATGCATGAGCCAGAGCAGAGATTTCTATGTGGAGGTGAAAGAAGAATTTTGCCCATTAAAGCACAAACCGATTAACACCTATTAACATCATTAGGAGTTCTGTTTGTGTTCTAAAGACCGCTTTTTTAAAATTTGTTCCTAGCTGTAGATTCAAATTCACAACATCATAATATAAGCCAATTTTGATTAGTGATATCAATGCCAAGAAATATAAATCATGTCTTTTAATGATTTTAACAGGGCTTTCATGTCCCTTTGCAATATTCCACATACAAAACCCCTTTGGGACATGAACAATCCATGATATCTGGCAATGTTTTATACCATGATTTACATGGGGCCTTATACATAATTTTTTTGTAAAATAAAGTCTACATGAATACACAACTGATGAAATGGGCATATGAAAGGGTAAGAAATGGGATTTTTTTTAGGGCAAAGGGGGGGGGGACAGTTAAATTCTGATTATTGCCAGTAGCAATCAGACTTGGTTTCACTTTCCACTTCAGCACAATGTGTTGCAAAGAAAAACATCAAATAGACCCCTTAGAAGTGGAATGAAAGTACAAAACCTGCCCTCCAAAGTCACATTGCTATGAATCATTTACATGGTACCGGGGAGTCCTGCATTTACTGACAAGCTAGTAAAAAATACATGGGGCTTTTGTAGATTCATGTGCTCTTCCTTTCTTATGCTTTGAGTTCTACTTAGCTTATCTAGGTGTGCTTCGATTTATGTGCTTGGATTTATGTGCCTTCAAAAAGGACAAGATTTTTTTCAGATGGCCACCTAAGAACCTGCAGACCACATCCACTTCTTGAGTAAGAGTGCAAAAATCCAAGACAGCCCAGAGAAATGCATTTACTTAGACCAGCGATTAATTTATCACCGGATGGCTCCCACATTCTAAAAACATGTATGATCAGGACACAATGGAGTACAACATATTCTCATGGTTGGGAAAGGTATGTTATGGCAGCCACATAAAGTATTCAGAATACATTCACTCCAAGGTGCACTTGTGCTATTTACAACAGACCTTTTCAACTATGTCTTAAGTAAATCAGCAACTGTACCTAAAAGATCATAATAGAGAACAAGTTCACTGAAGATTCATTTTGCAGTGCTCTCACAGAAAAGATAAGGCCTGTTTACCACAAGGAGGTCTAGGTAATATAGGTGGATTTGTGCCATACTAAAGGTTATCAGCTTTCCTCTCATTCACTCTCAGACATGCACATTTGTATTACTAATTGAAGTTTTATTTGTCATGCTGGTCTCAGTCAACTCAATGTAAGTTTTGAAATGGATGTCAAAGAAACTTGAATTTGGCCATCATTATGCATAGAAAATAATTCAAATACCTAGTTTGTTCTCCAAATATTTCAGAAAGGGTTTACTTTACTGATAATTACATTGCAATTTGATTTCATGTTCATGATATAACTGACCACAAATATTCTAACAATGGATGTGCATATCTGGATAAAAATAAAATATAAATGTCTGATCACAAACGGTGAATCAAATTCAAGCCAAACTAAGCATTTTAGAGCTCAAAAACAGCTTTTCAGTTTTGTTATTCAGTTTCATTTTCACACTCTCCGAATTACCTGACACCAATAAGAAACAGAAATAACAAGAGAAAAACATAATTTTGTGACATTTCTCACTAAAGCAAAAAAGTAATGGAAATATTACTGAACAGCCTAGTCTCACAACATATCTGGTTCTATTTTTAGACTACGCCTGAATAGATAAGAATCCAAAAGTTAGCATGCTTAACCAAATGGAATTTTCCGTGCTTATTTTTCACTGTATTTTACTTCTAAATTGACTGTTGCTACCATTAAAAATCGTTGGGAGTTTTTCCCATTGATTTGAACAGGAGTTGGACTAGACCAATGTTCCCGCTAATCTTTTCCATCATGTGTGGATTTTTTCCATCCACATGCAGAATAAATTTTTATATGCACTGATGCATGTGTGAATGTGCATCACCAGTAGAAACAAAAAAATTAGCTATGGGTGCTCGGCTAATCAGCTGGGCAGCATTTGAATCTCTTTTGAATGGCCAGGCAAGCTCATAGTTTACAGGGAACACTGGACTGGACCCTGTGCCTCTGGCAGCTATATGTATACATTTGCAAGTAGCTGATGTGTTACCTAAGTTGTATACAGAATGCTTTGCTTTTGCTGTCAGTATCTCAGTATATGATCCTTTGTTCTAACCAGAAATATACGTCTTTACTAAGGAGGAAAGAAATGTATTGTTGGCAAAATTTCAACTAGTGACTTTGTACGAGATTTGCCTGGTGATTTCCACATTCAAATTGGAAGAATATTCTGTTGCAAAGGCAAGTTCCCAGGTCAAAGGTGCACAAACCAACCTGGGGAGGCACTGTAGAATCAGTTGTTGTTAAAAGTGAAATTGAAATAAGCTGATGGTCAACTCCTATCTCAGGTATGCACAAAAAGATTCTGTGGACCTCAATGGGAGTTGTGCATGGGTATTCTGGGAGTTGTACATGGGTATTTGAGGGCACAATTTAGCTCCTAATAATTGTTCCCCAAATAGGCTAATTTCTTAAGCCCAATTGGTTAAGCTTGTAGGGAAAATATTGCTGCTGTTGAAGTTAATGAGACTTTTGTCATGCAGCAGGCTTATTTCTAATGGAAAGGATAGGTTCTTTGCACAAGTGTAAATGCTTGTGCATGTTGCAGGCCATCAGAGACAAACAGGACCTTCATGACTAGCTATGCAACCTAACTCCTCTGGTGGGGGGAAGGGTTACCTCTTCTTTTCTACTATTTTTTCTTCTTGCCTCTTTCAGTTTTCTCAGCCAAATATGCAAGGATAGTAGGGACTATGGTCCAGAAAATTGTATGCAACCACATTTTGTATAGTTGGGGAAAATGCTTGAAAGGCCCATGTGAAAGGAAAAGGCTTCTTAAATGTTACGTCAAGATAACATTTCGTTTCCATTATAGTTCTGACAGCTGCAACTGAGGTACATTTCTACTACCTGCCTTCTGCAGGAATTACTCCTTCACCTTCTAAGTGCTAGGAGTGACCCTGTGCCTTCTAAATCTATGAGAAAAAACAATTTCATAAAGTGCTGTGCATGTGTATACACACAGATCAAGTCTTCCAAAGTTTATATATCACAGTTCTCAGGTAAGAAAAAAAAATCAGCCCCTTTTTACCTCTCTCTGTTATCTCTCTGAGTTTATTATGGAGACAAGCATAGGACCTACTGCTCTGTTCTAAACCATCCCTGCACGTAAAGGAATAAAAAAGCCAACGCTGAGATCAGAGTCTTTACAGTGAAGAGAACTGATATTCTTATGTAAGAATTGTGACTATAGTAATTCCTCATTTAACAGTATAGATATGTTTCAGAATATGATCGTGTTAAGTGAAAACGTGTTACGCGGGGTCAATATTCCCACTGAAAATAATGGAAAAGTTGGGGGTTGCGTTTCAAGTGGTGGTGTCTGTTGGGACCAGGACATAAGGTTGGGGGAGAAAGGGAACTGGGTTACAGCAGGGAGGGGAGGTGTTTGACTCTGGGGAAGGAAAGGGGGGGAGAGGGGAGGAGGTTTCGGTTGGGAGTATGCCCCTGTGACGGGTCTGCCGGGATCCGCACAGTGTCCGGTGGGGGTGGGGGGGGTCGCTGGAGAATGGTGCAGCAAGCGGCGAACCCTCTGCCACTTTGCAGGGAGGCGGGGGAAGTCCCACGCAGCCACCGGCAATGTGCTGGCTGGGGAAACCCAGTCGCCGGCTTGCAAGCGGGGGTGGAGGAGAGGGGGCAAGGTGTCCGGCGAGGGGGAGTCAGTGGGGAACGGCACGGTGAGCGGCAAACCCTCTGCCGTTTTACAGGAAAGTGGGGGAAGCTCCGTGCAGCCACCAGCAACAGGCTGCTGGGGAAATTGTATTATTCTAGGGACAGTCGTAATTAAAAAAATGTTCCCTAAAAAAAAATCATGCTATCGCGAAAACGTGTTAAGCGGGCACGTGTTAAATGAGGAATTACTGTACCACTGTCACATTGAATAACAGAAAAATTACCCTTCCTGGACAATGCCCATGACAGCTGCTAATTTGGGGGCATGTAATTTCCCCCCATTTCTTCTACTGGGGCATTAATGAAAAGTGCCAGAGTGAACATGCATACCAGCGGCAGAAGTCATGTAAGTCTAGTCACATATATCAACCCCGCCACCAATACCCACACATAATTAAGGCTAGATTGCGGCTTTATGCTTCAGGCCTGAGCAGTGGGAAGGTCAGCCCCCACCCCACACCAGCAGAAGCACCAGACAGCAGGCAAATCTCGCTGATGCCTTTCAGCATGCACTGGAGGGGAAGCTGGGGAGGGAAGAAGGAGGATTGTGAGGAGGAACAATTTCCCTTGTCCATGAGGCTGCAGCTAATGTGAGGAGACGGCCAACGTCCCACCTATTTTTCAACATCCTAGGTAGAGAGCATGAGCAAACAACCCCTTCACTCTACAAAGCATAGGGTACATCAGGGCCTACTATTGGGGAAAATCCTTGCATAGCTATGAAAATTGGGGCAAGGCTTCTTTTGCACCACCCAGATCCTGAGCAGACAAGCAAGGGCCTCTGACAATCAAACCCCCATCCAGAGGCCAAATTCTTCCCTCAGATACCCATGCGTCTATGAGAAATTAACCCAGTAGAATGAGGATAACATGGGAGGGATAGTTGATATGCCTAATAAACCCTATACCAATGAACACTCTCTATGATCCAAGGCTGCCCCTCATCTTGCTTTTACATTGTATGTGTTCATCTATTTGTCTGCTTGTCTCCTATGTTGCAGGCCTATCAGGGCAGGAGCAACACCCTCCAGTATTAGCACAGCATTCACTACATTGTGGGTGCCCCAGCAAACACAGAGACTGGGTTTTTCAAAAGGGCCTAACGGCATTAGGCACTCATTAGCTATTGAAAGGTGGCACCTAACTACTTCAGGTCTGAGCCATAGCTAACAAGTACCAGTAGTAAGCACTTTCAAGGGAAAAGTGTAGTCTGGTGTCCATTCCTATCTGTCCATTTTTCTGTGACTTGATTCACTGAACCCAGTCTTGCTAATTTTTTTCTCACTTTTCATGATTTCTGAAGCTAATATTTCCTCATTTTAGAGGGTTGCTATTTTGGTTCATCTTGCATTAAGTTACATGCTGCAAGAAAAGGAAAGGTATGCGCTTGTTTCTTCATAGTGGTATAGCACTTAAACTGCCACACCAGAGACGTGAGTTCCACACCTGTTTCTTAGCTGTGAGGACAAGAAGGGATTGGGGAAACTTTGATACTTTCAGGGAGCAATGGGAGAGGGGCAAGTTTGAGTTGAGTCCTTCACAGCTGCATTTAGGGATACTTCCTATTCAGAACTGTCTAAGCTCCCTCCCAAGATCACATGTACCTCAAACAGAAGCATATACTTATGACTTTTATGGATAAAAAGTCTCAGAGGGGTGGCCGTGTTAGTCTGTAACTTTAAAAACGAGTGGTCCTGTGGCACCTTAGAGACTAACACAAATATATAGGATCATGAGCTTTAGTATTTAATATCCACTTCATCAGATGACAAAAAAGATTTCACTAAGGGTACGTCTAGACTACATGCCTCTGACGACAGAGGCACGTAGATTAGACTATCCGGCATAGGAAAATGAAGCGGCGATTTAAATAATCGCCGCTTCATTTAAATTTACATGGCTGCCGCGCTGAGCCGATCAGCTGTTTGTCGGCTCAGCGCGGTAGTCTGGATGCTCTGCAGTTGACATCAAAGGCATTCATCGACCTCCCAGGTATGCCTCATCCCAGGAGGCATACCTGGGAGGTCGACAAATGCTTTTGATGTCAACCGCGGAACTTCCAGACTACCGCGCTGAGTCGACAAACAGCTGATCGGCTCAGCGCGGCAGCCATGTAAATTTAAATGAAGCGGCGATTATTTAAATCGCCACTTCATTTTCCTATGCTGGGTAGTCTAATCTACATGCCATGTAAATTTAATCTAAATCAGCCATGTAAATTTAAATGAAGCGGCGATTATTTAAATCGCCACTTCATTTTCCTATGCTGGGTAGTCTAATCTACATGCCTCTGTTGCCAGAGGCATGTAGTCTAGACGTACCCTAAGGGTTGTGTCTAGACTACAGGGTTTTTTCAAAAAAAGGCCGATTTTTTCAAAAAAAACTTTCCCTGCATCTAGACTGCTGCCATGTTCTTTTGAACGTAAATCGAAAGAACGTGGCAGTTTTTTCAACCGCAGAAAACCTTGTTTTACAAGGAAGAACGCCTTTTTTCGAAAGTGCTCTTTCAAAAAAAGGTGCTATGTAATGCAAACTGTGCTTTTTCAAAAGTACTGGTTGTAGTCTAGATGTTCTTTTTCGAAAGAGGCTTTTTTGAAAGTATCTTTTGAAAAAGCCTCTTTTGAAAGAGGCTTTCAGTCTAGACATAGCCTAAGGGACCAGATTCCCATTTTCACCAAGTCCTCATACACCAATCCAGTGGCGTAAAAACTCTTAAAGTGGGTGACTTTACATTACCAAAGCTGCACAAGGTTATGCCTATACTTAGAGCTGGGGGTGCAATTCCCAGCTTACTCTTATTGAACACGCATATTAAAAAAATCATAGTTTTGAGATTCACAATAATTTGAGCAGCAGCTCAGACTTGCCACCTGAGTACAGGCTCATGGTGTTTGCACTCCGACTGATTAGCCTCTCCCATCTCTCTCCACTTCTGTGCTCCTGGGATGACAGTACCTTTTTTAACATGCTATCTTAGAAAGAGCTTGGCGACTGTGTCTCCAAGAGCTGGGACTCACACCCCTAGCTACAGGTATAAACATACCCTTAGAATCCGGCCCAGGAAGTCTATACTGATCGTACATTAGTGGAGCAGTCACTCTTTCTAATTGAAATACCAAGAAGCACGACCTGAAATGGACAGCTGAAATCACCAGGGAACAAAGTTATCTCTGGTGGAACTGCATGGTAATCAGTGTGATGAATTTGGTCCCAGGAACAGATACACTATCCCAGTACTCTATATTAAAACAAAGGAGAATGTATACATACAAGCTTTCTGACAAGCGATTACTAAAGTTTAAGACTCTTATTTCAGTAGTGGTGCAGAATAATAACCATTTCATCTAATACTGGAAATATGAAGGCCACATAAATCAAACTCATTCTGGTGCATTTCATTTGGTCTAATTTTTCCTGCAGATATTAATCATTGTACAGTTCTGTGCAAATTGAGTCAAGTCCATTCAAACTCTGAGAAAGAAAAAAAAATAGGGCACATTCCACCTCTTTCTGTCCTTATTTTGTAATGCAATGTTTGGTGGATTATAAAAAGAAGAAAAAGTGAAACTCTGAAGCTGAGTATGCCATTCTGAGCTATCGAAGTTGAGAACTTGTCTATGCTGTGCTTGGAAATCTCAAAACAAATTTCTCTGATGCATGCCAGCGAAAGTCAACACTGCTCATTTTTCTTCCTAATTTGCTAATACCATGAATTAATGTTAGCTTTCTTCCTTGTGACTTTCAGAGAGTAAAAGCAATAGAGCAGGAGGACTCTGCATAAGCCTAATATATTAAAACCTTGCAAAAGGGAAGAGGCTCCCATTCCACACTCTGATTTGCCATATGCCAGTTTGGCAGGTCTGGCTGATACTGATGGTCAAAAGAGAAAAATCACAGTTTCCAAGCCTTAAAGTGTCAGAGACAACAGAGCTGCTCTCTGGTGTGGACATAGTGAGAAAAAGCACCATTTAAACCAAGTTGTATGCCTTGGGAGCCAACCTAGTGTTCTTGCTTTGCAATGACACACCCAAGTGAAGTTGCAGACCAGCTTTTTAACACAGTGCTATCAAGAGGGATTCCAGTTCAGCAGCAGTCAGTAGGGACAAATGATATACAAGAAAGACAAATGTTTTTAAAAAAGGAAAAGCAAATCTGTGACAAGCAGAGAGAAGTATGTGTGCAAGCACATGGATGTGTGAAGGTGCATGTGTGCACAGGTATGTGAAAGTACGCGTGCTTGTGTCTCGGTGTGAGCATGTGTTTTAACAGCTGAATTAGTTTAGTGCCTGATCCTGAGCAGTGTAGAGTTTTCCAATTTAGCTCAATACCTCTCAGATCAAGCTCTTCTTTGCTATCTTTACACATGGCAATAATTAAACATTACTCAAACTTGCATCCCTCTTGCATATAAAATATCTTGGTAAATTTGCAACTTTAACTAGAGATGACTCCAAGCTACAAAAGCCAAATCTCATATCAGATTTGGGCGTTTTGATCTGGAGACTGGTTCATGCTCCACACTGTTCACAAGCATCTCACCTTTTGCAATAGTTTGAGACATGTTACTTCCCATTTGCACATGCAATTAGCACCAATAAAACCTGTGCCTAGGTTGCACTTGCAGTTCAATGGTGGACACCTCTGCCTACCTGATTGTGCAAATTTGCCCTCACAGTTTATTTTGCAGGTCCAATAAAATGTAAGAGCAAATTAGGTGGGAGCCAATTGCACCTGCATATATAGAGACCAGGCTTCAGACTCAAAGAAACTATGTTCAGTCCCAATATACCTCTGTCCTATGCACATTTGTCTCCCTGGTAGCATTGTGTATTGGGAATGCTAGATAGTGAAACTGAAGTTTTAGAAATGTTACTGATGCTAACCAAGTCAATAGCACCAGTTTTAAAGCCATCATCTTTATTAGTTTCTGTGTCTCTCACTTTATGTCTTGAGACATTGATTGGCATGTGCCAATCTCCCCCAGCTGACCAGCTCCCATCTCCAGCCTGTTGAAAGCCTCCATGGCCCCACTGATGCAATGCATCTCTACTTAATGGCTTTACAGACTGGTATTGTTACTCTTTTATCCCAGAAGCTGCAGTCTATCCCCAGGACTCCAGTTCATTACCTGAGTCTTAACTTTTCAAATCTCATCCATGGAACCTTTGGTTCCCACTGGGCTGTAGAGAGATACTACGTTTTTACTGGTTTGCTGAAAGAATTCACTCCAGAATGACAACTATGATGCATTTAGCTAGGCAAACCTGTCAAGGAGGACTATGCTGTTGTTGGGCTCAGTAGGTTCCTGTACTGCTGGGCCTGCATGTGGCATCCTCTCCTTCCTGCAGTCCCAAGGAGCTGAGTTTGCTGATATTTTCCTGTTTCTTACACATTATGGGTAACAAATGGTACTCAATGAAGCCTGCCACCCAGAAGCTTGCTACTGACTACAGAAAGGATGCTGATAAGGCAGCTTCCATGACAGAGTGGGTTTGGTTTCTATTCAATTTTTAATTTCCTTTTGAAATGTATCTTGCTGGAGTGGCGTGGTGCCTGCCATTTTAACAATCAATTTCCTGCCAGTCAGAGCACAAAATGCATCTTGTTAGGTTTATAATTTCTTATAATTGCATCTGTGTCGGATGGGAATGGGAGGCTGTTCTCCTCATTTGTTTGGTCCAAAGACATTTTGGCAGCAGCCTCTGGCAGGCTGATATAAATCAGCTGAGCCTGCTGACTCAGTGACTTGACCCACCATCTCTGGATCCCCCTTTCCAACTGGAATCCTTCCATAATAACCCCTTTATCATCTGGAAGCTGTGGGGAACAAGTATTGTAACAAAGGAGATTAAAACATACATCGCTGTCAAAAACAAGCAGAATATTTTACCCACTATTGCAACAGACACCGACACTTTTATAGTGCTCGGCTTCCAACCTCCTCATGCCCCAAAAAATAACAGATGGAGAGAGACAGCCTTCTACTATTCACACCTCATAAAGCTAGAGGGGAAATGGAGCACACAGAGTGCTAACAACTGCTATATTTTTTTTGAGAAAGTGCAGACTTCTAAGGAGAGAAACAGAAAAATTCATAATGAATATACATATACACATTGTATATGTATACACATCCTTCATGACAATTGGCATGGCATAGCTTGTTTCTTTAAATCGTGTACATCTGCCCCGACCTCTCCAACTAAATTAATTAAAAGGAGAATTCAAAAGACATGCAGTTTGTGGGATTCGCCCCTCCCCCGTCCACTGCCTGATCGTGTGTGCACTTTTTCCACTGGCATGAGGTGCATCTGTATGTGGGTCTCTTTAGTTGGTGATGTTGTTATGCCTTTAGTGTATAAAGAATTCCGCTTCTGTAAAACTAAGAGCTTACAAACAAAAGCATTTTTCATTGTGCTTCCACGACTTTAAAAATATCATTACCCTGTGACTATAAATGTTAAGGTGAAATAGGCAAATTAGTCAGTACTATCAAGATGGATTTGTGTGACCTAACAAATTGTTATGATTCCTTTTATTTTTATCATTAAGGATCTTGATCTGTAAATTGTACTAAGGTTATCTTCCCCTGCCCCACCCCGCTCCTATAGATGATACTTTCGTAGCAGTTCTGATTGCCAGGGGTGTTTCCTTTCTGGAAACCTGTCTGGGATTTTGATTTTAAGGAAATCCTGGATGCATTTTTCTAGCTCTTCCTCAATAGAGAGCTTTTCTTTCACTGCTTTTTTTTTGCTAGAGTTGGATTCCCTAGAGCCAGATGTTAGAGTTCGGAGCAGGTCACTTTTCCTTCGGATTTCAGACTGCTGGAGCAGTTGTACTGGCCCCTTCTTGACTGGCCGATCTAGAGTCTGTATGTTGGGTTGACGGGAGACTGGGCCACAGATGACAGTCTCTTGTGGGGAGCTCGCTTCTGATTGACTGTCACAGCTGGAAGTGGATAGTTCATTGCAAGATGTGCCACTTTCCCCCTCCTTATCTCCTTTGCCATTTTTGCAGCAGCAGTCACAATGGGATGAAGACCATCTTGAAGGCTCACCTGAAAGAAGGAACAAAGCACACATCAAAGTTAGAAACAGTACAGACATCTGGGCTGTTGTACGAACAGAGCAGGGTTTTTCTTCATATGCCCCCCAAATAAACTACCACCCATCAAGTACACTTGCGCTAGCAGAAGAAAATAGGGAGGAAAGGAATCTAGTGTAGTGGTTAGAGCAAGATAAAAAAATCTCAGAATTCTGGGTTCTATTCTAAGCTTTGTTAGTATAGACTTGGGTAAGTCAGTATGGCCAACATCTTACACAGATGTAGAAGTGCTTTACTGGATCAGGATTTTCAGCTTTCTGGGCCTGATTCTTATTAACAATAATATCCCTTTATTCCACTCTGGCAGTGTAAAGGGACAATAATCTGCATATTAAGGCCCCCTTTAGATTCCCACAGCAGGCTAAAGGTGCTTCATGCAAGCAAGAATCTGTTCCTAAGTTTTTCAAAGTATGCATGTGTAAAATGGCTTTGCTATGAGACTGAATTCATGAATGTTTGAAAAGTGCTTTGAGATCCTCAGAAGAAACCACTATATTAATGTAAAGAACCATGTTGTTATTTTCTTAAAAGTGAATGGTTATTGTTTCAGAAAACCAGGAGTAAATCTCTGGGGTGATTTATTTGCTGCTAACTCCATAGCAGTTTACTAACAGGCCAGTCCTGAGATGCTCACTCCGATCTTCCGTAAGCATATTCCCACAGACTGTAAATCCTCTGTAAAATTGGTTAGTCTTCAACTTTTGGCCCTTCCCTTCAGCCCTTACTCACATGAGTGGTTCCACTAATGCCAATAAGATAACCCATGCAAATAAATGTTGTAGGATTTGGCCCAAGACTACTCAACTGAAAAAAAAGGTAAGTTATTAACTGACATAACAAAATGGAGCCAATATCAAAATGGCTGTGCTTCAGCAAAAATCCAGTCTTTAAGCTGTTTCCTGATGCCAATTCATGGCACAAAGTGCAAATGGCCCAAAAGCTCATTCTAGTGCTTGAACTTGCAAAGGTTTTAATCTAACAAATAAAGAGTCAGGCCTTAAGAGAGCAAAATACACTTGAAGAGAAAGTAATGAAGATATCATTCTTTTTCAGGGAATAGGTATCTTAGTAAAAAATCAAGCTATCCTTGAAACAGCTGAATAGACCTAGAAATTGTCTTCCTTAGGATATTGAAACTGTTCAGATATTGATCAATTCACAAATGTTATTCCCTGTCCCATTCAAATTGCCCCATTAATATTATGTTATCAATTTTGATAGGCTCCAAATCCAACCTATCCTTTTTGCTTATCCATTAATTCTCTCTGTTTATCTTTTCGTAAAATAAAATACAAAAGCCAAAAAAGTAGCACTCATGAGCTATCCTACAATAACAAAACTGCACACACAACAACTTAGTCTCATGAGCAACCTGACAATGCCACACCAGGCTGAGCAAATGAGCACTCACAGGCAGTCCTAAAATGATAAGGCAGGGCATGCAAACCAGCAATCGTGAGCCTCCCAAAAATATGCTAGGATGAAACTCTGCCTCTATGGAAGCCAATGGGAACTATGTCATTAACTTCAAATAGGACAAGGATTTAATCTCTGGTGTTTATAGCCCAGCGCTCACTAAAAACCTACAGAGAACTCCTCTGCCTCACGCTTAATTTGAATAACTTGGCTGTATGCAGAGCACAAGCAGGGACACATCATGGAGACATTTTTATGCAGACACTGTCACTGCTCACTATCATTGTCTCCTTATAGTCAAGTGTGCACTGCTACATCATGTGGTTCCACCATGAACCCTCTCTCTCCCCCGCATGTATTGCACTGCTAGCACTCTGGACCACGATGGAATACTCTTATTTGCTGTAAGAGCAAGGACAACCACTCTCTGAGGCCCAGGCCAGGGCTTGTTGTAAGCAAACAGTGAGATCTATATTCAGAAGATTCACACAATAGAGTTCAGAGAATAGAATTTAATTTAGTGGAGCTGACATCTATGTGCATGCACACAATAATATATCCCAACGCACTGTCCTTGGAAATAGGACTTCTTCCGAGGGAAAAGCCAAAATATTCTCAATGTCCACATAAAATCCAGATTATAATGTTTCAACAACCTGCACTTGTATTCAGAAAGATGCTGTCATTATTATTTTACTGTGTAATCACCATAATATTTATATTTTCATTAAATTGAATGTAGCTAGTTATTCTTTTAAAAAAGAAGCAAAGAGCAGCACTAAAGTTCTGGTTATTGCAGACTATATATGTGAAATAAATATGTCTCACACCATATATATACAAAAAAGTTACACAATCATATACTGAAAACCAGGGGTCAGCACCAACATGTTGCGTAATTAATACTAGACAAAATTACCATACTTAGAGATGGACATTGGGAGGGGGCTATATCATTCAATGTTTTGAAAAATTACCATGGACCGCCACATTTTTATACACTTGTGTCCATGGATAGAAGTGGTGGGCAACCTGCAGCCCATGGTCCACATGCAGCCCATCAGGATTCTGCGTGTAGCTCATGGGGCATTTTCTATACCATTACCCACAACCACGTTGCCACGTGCTGCTGGTTTCTGTCCATGTAGATTTTTTCCTACCAGTATTACTGAAGTGACACGCACATAAAACAAGGACACATGAAGTGAGGTGTGTGCTGATTGCACACACCATTGACTGTAAGAACCGTATTCTCCCTCTTCATCCAATCAAAGCGCTGCTACAGTTCAATCCGCACACACCCTGCAATTGTGACGTAGGCAAGCACAGTTAGCAAAACTACCCTATCCAGGGAGAGCAGCTTAGTTACAATAATGTCGCAGCACACTGAATTGAAGGAAGTCCACTCATGCAGCCCAATCATTAGCTTAGGTGTACAGACACATTGCTGACCCCGACTGAAAATAAGGGATCTGACCGAAAGAAGATTATCTAGGTCAATATGTCTCTTGGCTACAGAATACAGGGAATTATTTCTTTTTTATGTTCTACTGGAGAACTGCCCAATAACCATAATCCATAAGCAAGAGGGAAAGCATTGATTAAAAACTGTTCCCAGACCAAACTGCTGAGACAATCATGGATTTAAATGTCATTTGGAAGCATCCATCTTCCCAGTAAATGTAATTATCACCTCCAACTAGCGCAGATTGATACCATTATTAAGGTCAAGAGAATGTAATTCAGCATGTTGTAGAGCAGCCTTATATCAGCAACACAGCACTTTATTCCACTCATAAGACAGAAAATGGGCATTTAGTGCTGCACACATAATATTTCACATTTTACTCATTCAGGGAAGCTTTTCTGCAATTTACACTGTACAAATGAAACAGAAAGAAAAAGAAAGTGGTTTGTACTGGAAAAATTATGGAGGACAGACAAAGCTTCAAAGCTGTTTTCTGTGCAAGTTGTAGTTAAATAACTGGATGGAGATGTCATTCTGTTTTCTGTGTCTTTAAGTGTAGAACTGTCTCCCTTTCTGTTATAGAGGCTTATCCTAGAATCATGGAATACTAGAACCTGAAGGAACCTCAAGAGGTCATGTACTCATAGGACCAAGCACCGTCATTCATCTAGACCAGGGGTCTCCAAACTTTTCAGCCCGAGGGCCGCATTAACTATCAAACAGCAGTTCGGGGGCCGACTACACACTTGAGGTCCAAATAAAAAACAATCAAAACATGGATGTTGTTTTTAATTATTTATTTAATATTATTTTATTCAGTTATTATTTAATAACACATTCATACACTACACATGAACACCTGTATTAGTGTGAATGGTGAAATTGTTTCCTGGATGCCAAAATAGCAGACATTTCTGGCTTTAGATTTGTTGTCCCTAACATCAACAGTGACCTGAGATTATCATCGGACAAGTTTGTTCTCAAATTGTTCTTCACGTATTTCATTCTTGAAAATGTTTGTTCACACAGGTATGTTGTTCCAAAGATTGAAAGGTACCTTGATGCAAAAGTTTTGACATTAGGAAAGTCTTCCTTGGGCAAAAACTGGTAAAAACCCACCAGTCCTATTTTGAACTTGTCCCTAAGGAGGTCATTTGCTTGCAACTCAATGACTTCCAGCTGCAGTTCATCTGGGCAACTGGCCACATCTGCTTCAAATGGGTTTTGAAACAATCTCACTTCTTCTGCCTTTGAATCCAAAAAGGTCTCCACGGGCCGGATGAGAGGGCCTCGCGGGCCGCATCCGGCCCCCGGGCCGTAGTTTGGAGACCCCTGATCTAGACCATCCCTGACAGTCATTTGTCTGACATGCTCTTAAATATCACCAGTGATGGAGACTCCATAACCTCCCTAGGCAAGTTATTCCAGTACTTAATCACCCTGACAGTTAGGAAGTTTTTCCTGATGTCCAACCTAAACCTCCCTTGCTGCAGTTTCAGCTCATTGCTTCATGTCTCATCCTCAGAAGTTAAGGAGAATAATTTATCTCCCTCCTCCTTGAAACAACCTTTTAGATACTTGAAAGTCGTTATATCCACTCTCAGTCTTCTCTATTCTAGACTAAAATAACCCAATTCTTTCACTCTTCCCTCATAGTTCATGTTTTCTAGACCTTTAATTATTTTTGTTGCTCTTCTCTGGACCTTCTCCAGTTTGTCCACATCTTTCCTAAAATGTGACACCCAGTACTGGACACAGTACTCTAATTGAGGCCTAATCAGCGCAGAGTAGAGCGGAAGAATGACTTCTCGGCTACGTCTAGACTGGCATGATTTTCTGCAAATGCTTTGAACAGAAAAGTTTTCCGTTAAAAGCATTTGTGGAAAAGAGCATCTAGATTGGCACGGACGCTTTTCCGCAAAAGCACTTTTTGCGGAAAAGCGTCCGTGCCAATCTAAACACGCTTTTCCGCAAAAAAGCCCCGATCGCCATTTTCGCGATCGGGGCTTTTTTGCACAAAACAAATCTGAGCTGTCTACACTGGCCCTTTTGTACAAAAGCTTTTGCGCAAAAGGACTTTTGCCCGAACGGGAGCAGCATAGTATTTCTGCAGGAAGCACTGATTTCTTACATGAGATCGTCAGTATTCTTGCGGAAATTCAAGTGGCCAGTGTAGACAGCTGGCAAGTTTTTCCGCAAAAGCAGGTGCTTTTGCGGAAAAACTTTCCAGTCTAGACACAGCCCCCCTGTCTAACTCACAACACTCCTGTGAATGCATCCCAGAATGATGTTTGCTTTTTTTTGCAACAGCTTCTGGGAGTCACTTGCCATTTAGGGTTTCATTTCAACTGTAGAGTGATTAATATTTTCTCTCCTGCAGACTTTGGGCTAACTTCTCCTTTCCTCTACACCACATGGCTGTGTTCAAGATGCTTTAACACCAATTTACACCCTGCAGTCATAACTGCCTTGCATCCCCTTCACACACCAGAGTGCTCTTAACTCACTGGGAATTGTTGAAAAACATGGGCATGGGGTCTTGCTCCAGTTCCAAAGGGGCCCCTTTTGCCATTGCCCTGAAGCTTGTGTGGGTGTGAAAGATGAGCAAATCACAGTGGTAGCATTTGACTTTTACATGGTATTTATTTTGCACTGATCTCACTGACTAAACAAAAGACAAGTCAGGGAAGTGATGAATGCGGCCCACTCAATGCAGCGGAAGTGTTGCCATTATCTCAAATACCTTCTGTAGCTGTTGCACTGTCAACATTATATCAGGCCCTCTGCAGTCTTAACTGGGCCATGGCTACTGGGTACATACTAAACTATACAGTTGAATGGAAACTGCAGATTTTACTTCCAGGAGAAAGCCAAGCCCAGTAGAGTGAAATGGGACAAGCTCACAGAATGCTCATGGAATCTTTAAAAAAATGCACTGCTAACACCTGCTACACCTGTCTTTCAAAGTCTCTATCATGCTAGCAGCTGTGAACAAAGTTCACATTGATAACAGAAACAGTTGGGGAAAAAAACTTTCCCGCCCTGGTACTTGCTGTTCCCTGTCAATGATGAGGGAGTCTTTTAGGCTGTGTGGTGAAATTTAATTCACAGACTTGCTTCAAGACTGGTTCTTTATCTAGTCTGAAAAAGTCAATAATGGCTAAATTGATTTTTTTGTATAATTCTCCCAGTTCTGGAAGAGATATTACATACACATGCCTCAGTATAAACTGACCATATGAACTTTGGAGAAACACATTCATGAGCTTTATTGATTTGCAACTCCTTATTGATGTTGACATTTTTTTAACTTGATGACATTTTTCCTTTGCTGCAACTACCTATTGTTTCCTGGTAAGAAGAGAACTGGTACAGAACTCCTGTACTGCATAAATAGAAAATGATTTATTCCAGCAAGCAACCACAAGTGTTCAAAAGGCAGAAATCCATCAGGTGCAAACTAGCTGATAGGGATGTACGTGACTGCACGCTGCACCCTTGGAAAAATATATAAGGAATCTAGCAAACAGCTTTCTTAAAGCAATATGGTCAACTTAAAAACCACATTTCTTTCTGAAAATATTAAGTTTGATACAAGTGAGAGAGATTAGAATTAAAAATAAATTTATCTGTTTTTTTTCTTGTGTTTATTTTGTACATAGTTACTTTCACTGTATTCCTCCGTACAGTCAGTAATTTCTCCTCGCTGTTCTGTATCTTCCATAAAGCAGCTATGGAAGGGAAACACAAGTTCAGAAAAAAGCTGGTGTAAACCCATAAAAATTAGCAGAGAAAGCTTGGAAGTAATAGTAGGAGATGTAATTACGGTACTTTTATCTTGTTTGTTTATATAATTGACTAGATTTCAAGTTGACAATAACTTTGTAATTAAAACTTGTAAAAAGGAAACACATTCTGGAGATGCTACTGCTACCTATTTCTTATATTGCCTCAATAGATCTCAAGGCAATTTGCAAAGGAGGTATGCATCAGTACCCCCATTTTACAAATGGCACAAAGGGGTAAACTGGCTTGTCCAAGGTCACCTAGCAGGCCAGTGGCTAAGCCAAGAATATGACCCAGGTTTCCTAAGTCCCGGAGCTATCCACAGAAGTTAGAACCCAACCTATCACCTTCCCTACTACAGAGTTTTGGGCTTAATGTGTCCCTAGCAATGGAGCTTCCTATAGGAAGCCATTCCACAAATTAATTCCTCTATTTCAACAGCAGCAAGGTTTTTTGATACCAAGCCTGAATTTTTCCTTCCTTGACCTCATCCCATTTCTCCCTCCAGCCTTCTTAAAAGTGAGCGGGAAGGTCAACAGGGCCACAATAGGGAGGAAGCTTATGTGCATATGTGCCCTAAAGGATGAGCCTGTGTGCTCTTCAAATACATCCCAGAAGTAGACACAGAGCAGACTGTGTTTGTGGGTATGCATTAAATGATGAGAAAGAGAGAGGATAATGCCAGAAGGGTACAGGAGAGTGGTGGAGGGGAAGTATATTAGCAAGGGTGTCATTTCAGGAGAGCAGAGGAGGCAACAGCAGTGTGTACTGGGACACAGCTTGATATTCTTCCCATTTCCCTGACTATCAGTGAGTGAGGGGAAAGTACTTGGATTCTATGAATTACTCGTCTGCCCCCTCCCTTCACCAGCCAGGAATGAAAAGCATGCACTGAATCCAAGTACTTTCCTCTCGCTCCTTTATACCTTTCAAAATAATGGGCTCACTATCCCAACATCCCTGTAAACTCCATTACACAAGGATTAAGGGATGTTTCAGAATAGCAGTTTATTTCTAAATACAGTAAAATTCCAATTGTCCGGCATCCAATGGTCCGGCACTCCCGATAGTCCGGCACCAACTGGAACCCGGAAGTGCTCCGGCCAGCCGGACAATTGGAGCTGCTGTGAGCCCTGTGGGTGCTCGCGGCTGGGAAAGGGGAGGGGAGAAGAGAGGAAGGGGATTATAACTCTGTGACGGGTCTGCCGAGACTCGTACTGCGACCAGCCGTGGGTGGGAGGTGGGCGGGAAATGGCGCTGCGAGGAGTGAACCCTCCACTGTTTTGTAGGAAGGTGGGGGAAGCCCCACGCCGCCGCTGAGAGTTTCTGGGAGGGGAGGGGACTCTCTACCCCCCAGACTGCAGTAGTTATCACCGAGCAGGGGTGAGATGCGGCGCTGCGGGACCAACCTGACAGCACCGCAGCTGCTCTGCTCTGCAGCTTCCTCGAGTCCGCCGCTCATCAGTTTCAGCAGTAGCAGCGGCGGACTTGGGGAAGCGGCGCAGAGCAGAGCAGCTGGGGTGCTGTTGGGTTGGTCCCACGGCGCCGCCCCTCACCCCCCTGCTTGGTGATGAGTACTGCAGTCTGGAGGGTGGGGAGCCCGCTCCCCTCCCGGAAACTCTTGGCAGCGGCGCGAGGCTTCCCCCGCCTTCCTGCAACATGGTGGAGGGTTCACCCCTCGCCGCACCGTTCCCTGCCCACCCCCTGGATGCAATGCGGGTCCCGGCAGACCCGTCACAGCCCCCCGCCAAAGTACCTCCTGATACTCCGGCATATCCGATAATCCAGCACCACCCAGGTCCCAAAGGTTCCGGATTATCGTAAATCTACTGTACACTCAAAATAAACTACGCAATTTGCGTAGCTCAAATTGGATAGCCTATTTTGAGCTATGGTGCAGTGTAGATGCACTCTCATAGCTAGCACAAGGAACGCCCTCCAAACACAAAATTACACTCTCTAGATTCAGTGTAGACTATCCAATATCATAGGGTATTGCTCTGTTCTCCCGTTAGCAGACCCGCCAAAGGGAAGAGTGGGGGACAAAGGAGGCCACTGCCTCAAGGCCCAGAGACACAAAGGGGCCTAGGGCTCCTGGCTGCTGCAGTAGCAAAAGCCCAGGGCCCTTTAAATCATTGCTGGATCGCCATGCCGCATGCTCTGGACAGCTCTGAGGGCTGGGAGGGTGGCACCACACTTCATTGACTAACTCACTTTTGGTATGATTTTCCCTATGGAGAGTCACTAATACTGAAATCCCTGACACTATCAGGAGTCTCAGGAATGAATATTTTAAAGAGTATTCAGAAGCTATCTGATGCTCACAAATAATGGAACATATGACATCACAAACAACAGAGCACACTGCTGCTACTAGGAATGTAAGGTTGGCAGGCAGTTCTACTCATTAATCAGGTATTATATGAAAAAATATTCAGTTTTGTTTTAAATTTCCCTCTTTCAACTTCATTGATTGTTCCCTTGTTCTTGTATTATGACACAGGATTATTAGCAATGGCCAATCTTTCTTCTTTATATCATTTGCTATTTTTTATTACTCATGAAAGTATTCTCAAATAATATTCTGCTTAATTCAAGCAGCCCTGTTCTTTAGCATGACCAATAAATTAACCAACTTAACATGCTGAAATTTCTTAGCCAGTTTTATAATAATTTTTATAAGGGTGTTCTTGGCTCAGTATGATATTAGATTTGAAACTACTCATGAAAACCAACAAAGAGAACAGAACCAGTCACCAGTTGCTTCTGCCTTTCCATTTATGATGATCACATTGACACAGAGAAGAACCATGACCAAACTGCAGTCAGATCATTTGAAGTATATACCTAATTAAACACAGAATAAACTTTTTGTACATTAACTGAGATCTAATAATTGCTAATTCCACTTAATGAATATTCAGCAACAATGGGCACATGACAAACAAGCTAAGATGAAGAAACTACAAATCTGCTCCGTCAGCAGACCTGTGAAAACAGGCCGTATCCCAAGCCCAGAGGCAGCTGCATGGCTTGGCTGGGTTCCATGGTAGCTGAACTCACTGCATATCCCAAGGGAGGAACCCTCTCAGAGACTAGATCAACACTGCATTGCTATTTTGGGATACCGGTGTATCCCAAAAATAGCTATCCCACATCTTCACAGCAAGACTGTTATATCAGGCTCGCTATTCTGATATCCCTATAAACCTCATTCTACGAGGAGTAAGGGACGTTTCAGAATAGCACTTTATTCCAAAATCTGGCATTGTGTAGACAGGGCCAAATGATGAAATAATCTAAATGATGAAATAATCTTAATAATGCGTAGCTCAAATTGTGTATCTTATTTCAAGTTGTGGTGCAGTGTAGACGCACTGTAGGTATAAGATCTTTATGCCCACTCTAGTCCCTGTAGGACATAGGCAAGAGACCACAGAGGCAAACAGGAGTGGAGTGGGGGGCTCCTAAAGCCCTAGTGCTGGTTGGGACAGAATTTCCCTAGAACAGGACAGCTATAAGGCTTCCTTCTGTTGATCCCCTCACAAGAAGTTCCTTTACCCCTCAGAGCTTTGTTCAGGAATCTGTGCCACAGACCAGTAGTACAGCAGCACAGAAGCATGAGGTCTTCACTCAGATTACTTTGAATCTGTGGGGTTCTCCTCATCTTTCCCCTTAGAGTCTTAGGATCGTCACCATTCTGTAGCCCTCTAAACCCTTTCCTCTCAATGGAGAATCAGGCAGAAATTCTGGAAGTGCAATATGTACCCCAAATCCGAGTCCTTTGTGTATGATGTGTACTGAGTGGTTTTGGGTACACCTGTGTATTTAGTTTTATGTCACGTTAGCATAATGCCTGCATGACTGAAATAGTCTAACTGCAAAGGGGCCGGGCTCTGACCTCCTTTTGGCCTAGAGATAAAATACAAAACTGTCCCATTTCCTAGATGTCATTCCAAGGCCCAGGCTGTAGCCTGTTTAACCACAAGAAGGGTGAACAGGGCTGACTTTTTCCTCATGTGAATAATGTACAGATACATAATAACTGAATCATGAAGCAAAAAATTTTCCACGGTGAGTGCATCATCCACATGAAGTATGAGCACTGGTTGTGCAAGTGTAGCTTTTCTCTAGTGCATGCCCAGCAGCTAAGTTTGTTATTCTGCAAACTCGCTTTGTGTAATCTGACCCCTCTGAGGAGTCCAAAAGCTTTGCTTAAATTCTGACCCGCATTTAGACCTTGGCGTGGGTGGGTTGAAGTCAATGGACAAACTCCCATTGACTAAAGTGGTGCAGCATCAGGGTTTGGAAATCAGGAATAAGAGATGTGTGGACAAGCCTATGGAGAGCTCTCCCTTATCTCCGTGTCTTAAGGCAATTTGCTTTCCCTGAAACTCTCCTTTTTAAGTAAGCTCTCATCAGGTAGGAGAATCTGAAATTATGCATGAAAGAAAAGCTACACAACTAGTGCTCATACTTCATGTGGATGATGCACTCACCTTGGAAAATCTTTTGCTTCATCACCTCGATACCAATGATGAGAGCCACCCTAATTGTTGTGTTCCCACCTCCTTTCCTAAGATCTAATTTAACCACTGGAGAGGTGAGGGGCAAAATGGAGAGAAACAGAGGTTAATAAGAGAACAGAGGGACATCATCTCAATAGCCAGTTAAGAGAAGCTTCATGGTCAACAGCCAGTAGAGCTTAATTGACAAACCAGGAAAGACAACCTAACCAGTAGAGACCAGTTTGTGTACTAAGTTAAATAAAACAGACTCTGATTCTGCTGTGGGTGAGTTTCTGGAAACAAGGCTGGTCCTAGTTTGGAAAGTAGAAAAATGTTTGGCTCAACAGAAAGAGAGCACTGACTGTTCAATTATTCCATGGAGGCCATTTGACAGCTCTCTCTCTCTCTCTATATATATATATATATACTGTACCATACATTAGAGCACTTATTAGATTAGGCCGTCTGTTCCTGCATACCTGCTGGGGGTTGCTTGATTAACTCCATTGACTAGGTGCCTGGAGTCTAATTCTACAATCAGGATTCATTATATTATTTGTAAACAATGACAGACTATGGTAAATATGCATTTCAATTAATTATTCCCTTCCCACGTGCCATATCCACTTTCGCATTTTCATCTGCAAGTCGTGTTTTAGCACCCGGTCTTGCCTTCCTCTGGCTGTGACTAAGTAGATCTGCTCATGGTAAAAAAGATCAGACAGACCCAGACCCATGGACAAAGCCTGAATGCTGCTAAACATCTGCTGTGCACCTTCAGTTACTATTGACTTCAGCAAAGGCTCCCCTGAACCTCTTAGGAGCTGCCCACTCAGACAATCCCATGTTTTTAGCTTTTTTAGATTATTCTTTGCCCTTAAAAAGATCTCAAAGCTCTTTAAAACATGAATGAATGAAGCCTCATAACTCCCTACCTCCATTTAAGGAAGGACAACATCATTATGATCCCATTTTACAGAAGGAAGAACTGAGACACAGAAAGAGTTACTCACACACATGTCAGAAGCTGGAAAGGGCTCCTGGTAACTCTGATTCTAAAAAACCCCAATCAACTTTTTCTGCCAACTAAGCTGGTTTCATTAAACATAAGCAAT
Source organism: Pelodiscus sinensis (assembly GCF_049634645.1). Classification (NCBI taxonomy): domain Eukaryota; kingdom Metazoa; phylum Chordata; order Testudines; family Trionychidae; genus Pelodiscus; species Pelodiscus sinensis. Next base: position 22,616,882 of record NC_134727.1, read on the forward strand.
CCATTAGGTTCAACATATAGGCCACACTTGCCTCAGTTTGTTATTGCTACAAACATGTGAAACTGAACAAGCAATTCAAATATATTTAAAAATATGTTAATAGAATTTAATGTATATTTAACATTGGAAACCATGGGCCAAATCTTCAGCATGTTATATTAGGCAAGGATGCAGCCCAATTCTTTCTCTCCATTATACACATTGTGGCTGTACTGGGACACTTATTCCGGAAAATCAGCCGCTTTTCCGGAATAAGCTGCGAGCTGTCTACACTGGCCCTTGAATTTCCGGAAAAGCAACGATGCTCTACTGTACAAAATCAGCCGCTATTCCGGAAAAACTATTCTGCTCCCGCTCGGGCATAAGTCCTTATTCTGGAACACTGTTCCGGAAAAGGGCCAGTGTAGACAGCCCAGTAGTCTTTTCCGGAAAAGCGCGTCTATATTGGCCACAGACGCTTTTCCGGAAAAAGGGCTTTTCTGGAAAAGCAGCCTGCCAATGTAGACGCTCCTTTTCCGGAAAAACTGAAAACGAAATAGTATTCTGTTTTAAGCATTTCCGGAAATTCATGCCAGTGTAGACACAGCCTGTTAGTTTAAAATGCTTAGTGTTTTTCAAGGGAAATTCTGAAAAAAAATATTTTTGTAAGTTATACATGCACATGTTTCAATTTGGAAAAACAAACACTCCCCCTCACATGCACTTTTCAAAGATGGTTTGGGTAAAAAACTGCAGGTTTTTGTTTTTAAAAATAGATTTTGCAAGCTGCAAATTATCTCTCATGCCTTTCTCCTGCAGGAGGAACCCTAAAGGCTCTTCTGGGTTCTGCTGCTTCTGCTGCTGCTGCAATGGGTATTTTCATCCAGAAGCGCAGAGATATCCTAATGTGCACCACACTATTGAGAAGACAGTTTTTTTCTGGGGAAAAATAGTATGGTGCATACTGGCCATCTCTCTCCTCCAGAATAAGGTATGTGGTCATCTCAGTCTCAGCAATGGAACCCAATGAAATCTTTTGGGTGTCATGGCCACATAACAGGGAAGAGCACACTGACAGCTCCCTGGAATACAACAGGCAGAAGGCCAGGAGTGGGGCTACTTTACAAGAGACGCCATGAAACAGGACATTTATTTTAAATTGGAGGGGAAGGATGACATTGCAGAAATGGCATAAGACTACAAGTATGGAGAACAGGGTACTTTTCTTGGCTTGACCTGTCCTGACTTATTATGTGACCTTGTAAGTTACTTCTTTGTCCTGGGGAGAGCAATGGGCTGGAAAGAGGGAGACCTGGATTCTATTTCTGGCTTCATTATTTACTTGCCCCAGGTCTACACTAAGGGTGTGTCTAGACTACATGCCTCCATCGACGGAGGCATGTAGATTAGACAGATCGGCAGAGGGAAATGAAGCCGCAATTAAAATAATCGCGGCTTCATTTAAATTTAAATGGCTGCCCCGCTCTGCCGATCAGTTGTTTGTCGTCAGATCAGGGCAGTCTGGACGCGCCGCGTTGACAAAGAAGCCTTTCTTGATCGGTGCAGGTATGCCTCGTGAAACCAGGTTTACCTGCGCCGATCAAGAAAGGCTGCTTTGTCGACGCGGAGCGTCCAGACTGCCCCGATCTGCCGACAAACAGCTGATCGGCAAAGCGGGGCAGCCATTTAAATTTAAATGAAGCCGCGATTATTTTAATCACGGCTTCATTTCCCTCTGCCGATCTGTCTAATCTACATGCCTCCATCGATGGAGGCATGTAGTCTAGACACACCCTAAGGGTGTGTCTAGACTAGAGGGTTTTGTTGACAAAAGTGGACTTTTGTTGACAAAACTATACCTGCATCTACACTGCTGCTGAGTTCTGTTGACATAACGTCGACAGAACTCAGCAGTTTTGTCGATGGCTGTAAACCTCACTCTACGAGGAATAACACCTTTTGTCGACAGAGTTTTGTTGACCAAAAGCGTTATTTCATCTACACTGTCCTTTGTGTCTACACTGTCATGTTGACAAAGCGGATTGCTTTGTCAACAGCACTGGATGTAGTCTAGATGCTCTTTGTCAACAGAAGCTTTGTTGACAGTATCTGTCGACAAAACCTCTGTCGACAAAAGCCTGTAGTCTAGACATACCCTAAGGGATAAATTTGAATGAAGATACACAACTTCAGCTCTGTTAATTGCATAGCTTAAGTTGAAGTTATCTTAACTTGAATTTTGTGCTGTCCATGCTGCAGGAAGTATAAGGGAAAACACTCTCTCTTCGATTTCCCTTACTCCTCATAGAAGCAGGACTACTGGCATTGATAGGAGCAGCCTCTCAGTTCGAATAAGTATGTTTTTACTAAGCCTGCTCATTTGAACCCCGGAAGATTGACTGTGGCTGCTTTGATCTTCTCTGTAGTGTAGACATGGCCTTGCTGTGTGGCTCAACAAGTTACATTACCCCGCTGTGTGTCAGTTTCTGCATCTGTAAAATGGGGGTGCTGGTATTCTGTAAAACTGACTGAGCTCTGTTGATGAAAAGCGCTACATAGCACTGGTATCATTCTTAGTTCATCCCAGGCTTCCAGGGGATTTTGAGAGTGAATTTGTTAATGTTGCAGAGCATGTTGTGTGCCTTGAATGGAAGGCACTATTAAAGTGCAAATTAGTAGTATTATTTCTAGACAAACCAACATTCAGACATGCGCTCATTAAAATGGCTTTTTATACTCAGCTTAGAAATGGAAGGAACTGAGCAGTTTCAAAAGCAGTCCTGCCAAAAGAAATTTAAAAGCCAAAATATGAACCAGCTATAAACTTTTCAGTCAAAAATCCATTCACCAGTTAAATGAATTCATTGAATGATGCCTAGAGAAAAAGTGATTAAACGCAAGATGGTAGCAATTCAGAACAATCTACTGAACAAAAATAAATCAGGTGCATGTAGCTCAGGTTTCACTGTAATATTCTTCTGGAAATTGGTACAACCCTTGAGCCAGATTTTGATCTCACTCTGAATTTGAAGTAACTCCACTGACTTCAGTAGAATCAATCCAAATTTATACTTGGTCTGAACATTAGAAAGCAGAGATGGGCTGCAATATGCCAGATTCACTTATATTTTTTAAATTCCACCAGCTTCTCTTTCTAGTTTAAATTCCAATCTTAAGTCATAATGTAGGAGAGTGTGCTATGTTCTTCTAATGCCTATATTCACTATGACTTTTCATAAAGTTTTGCAGAGTAGGAAGAAGGAAAATACAGAAAAAATATAATTTGACAAGGAGAAGAAGAAAGTTTAAAATATTAGACATTATAAAAGCCATAATTTTATCATCCTAAGTGGCTAATTTGTCCTCTGTTACATCAAGCAAAATGGTCGGCATCAAAGCCAGTGAAAATGATCAGTTAGTTCAGTGCAGTGACTTTGTCTATCACCCCAGAATCACAGGTAATTGCATACCCTTAAAGTCTACTGAATCCTTAGCCCTGCTATTAGGAACGAAAAATTACAGTAGGACTTGATGGCTCAGGAGATTGCTAATGGGATACAAAAATATTTCACCTCTAGCCTCACAGTGCAAATCACATACAGAACTATGACTACACATCAATATTACATGAAGGCTGCTTAACGGCCTCTGTGAAACGAGTTGGTGGTCTCAATCCAGCTCCTAATGAACAAGTACCACTACAGCGAGAAATGAAAAATAATTCAAATATTGGTTTGAACCGGGAGTGGGGGAGGGTTATTTGGGGTAGGCTTCATTTTGCCTTTTTTTGGAACCGCAGAAAATGTCTTTTAGTTTTGAGAGCACTTTTAAATTTAATTCCTATTTTCCCCCAAACTAGTTCACCAATATTTAGTTTCACTATTTGGGAAACCCATTAACCATTTATCATGCCTTAACCCTGCAAATATCCCAGTCAAGGCTAACTGATTGTGTTTGCTACTCTACTACTATTCCCAGCACTGAAAAGTTGGCTTACTTGTCTGGCAGAAGTTTTAAAGAGTTAAACCGGAAAATATTTCCTTGAGAAAGAAGCTGGCTATTTAGAAAAAAAAAAGTTAGGAAACTGCAGTGGAATAATTTCTACCCGTTGCATCTTATTTGATCCAAGACATTGAAGCATTCCCGAGAGCACTTCTTTCACAGTGGCAATCCGTCAGAAGCCCAGGTCACTTTTGAGAGCTCTCACTCCTGGCATGATTGAGAGGCCTGGTTTTGATGGATTTACTAACGGTGTATTTGGAGAAAGTGAGAGGACGGCTGCTGCTGCGACCTATTTGCAGCCTCAGTCCTCTCAGAATGTTATTGGAAAACCAAAATCTTCCCCTTGAGCTGCCAATGTAGATCTTTGCATTTTGAAACTTTGGAAGCATAATGAATTTATAGAGACCTGGTGCGTTCACTTGGAGGCTTAAAACATTGTTCAGTATTTGGGCTAAGGCTGTTAGTCACCTCAATGAGACAAAGAGGCCAGCTTGCCTGTTTTGTTTGTTTGTTTGTTTGTTTGTTTGTTTGTTTGTTTGTTTGTTTTTTAAAGCAGGTTAGGACAATTGTGACATCTCTGGGTCAGCTCTTATACATTGTGGTTATATAAATATCTGGACTGAGATGCAGTATCTGAGTATTTAGCTTTCACTTAGAGGTCTGCTGTCTGTGCTACCCTCCTTTCTTTATCCCTCCTATCTCTCTACCTGAGGACACCTCATAGAAGTGGTGGAGCTAAAAGACAAAGCAATTCTTGAAAGGCCTGACAAACTCACTACATCCAACATAGTGAGGTGTCTAATGAAAGATTGTGTCATAGTGATCCTCATAATCCTTGTGATATACATAGAGATGATATTTAAGGAGTTGTGTCTATGTACTAAAGATATAATTAGAGACTGTCTTAGGCACAGCTGACAGAAAAGTTTTTTCCAGACAGAAGATAAGATATGTATCTCTTGGTCAGATATAAATTAAGCATTGTAAGTCAATACAATAGAAGCCCATCTGCATACTGAACTAATACAGGATGTGAAATGAACAGGAAAGAGGATACAGGAGAACAAACACTAGAAGGACATTTCAAAGGTTTACTGAACTATAACTGGGGCACAAATAAGACATTTTATCACCCTCGGCTTGTGTTTTATGTTTTGTTTTGTATGTGTAACTATTTCTGTTTCTCTAATTATTCTTACTCGCTATATCTTAAAACTTAACCTTTGATAATTAACATATGATTTATAAAATAAATAAAATAAATATATTTCAGTGCTGGAACGTTATAAAGGACCTGAACTTGAGTTGTGCCAGCCAAGCTGTGCCTACACAATTTCATAGGCAGTTTATCTGGTAATTTCTTGGGAGTGTCTCATGGCAGGGGCTGGATACTAAAGGGGGATGCTTTCAGAGAGATGTGGGATTTGGGGTGCACCTATTGTTAACCTGCAAGACAAAGTAAGGCCTGACAGAGGTTTGAGAAGATTGTCTGGATGGCTAACATACAGGGTGTGTCAGGCAGCTAGCACCCAGGTAAGCACAAACTACTCCCCACTCACTAATGCAGGAGGTGACACCCCCAAGATACTGCACACCCCAGGACAGGGTCCCAGACCTGTTTCCATTTGAAAATTTGCTTTGAGACTAAATGAATCAAGATAAAAGATTTAAATAGGAAAACTTGACGTTGAGAACGATGCTAGTAAGATGCCTTACTCTGGTTCCCATAGATAGAAGCTGTAATATTTCACTGGCCCCTAAATACTTTAACTCCCTTCAAACAGTCCATGATTAAAGTTTATTTTTAAGATACTGTCCCTGTTTTAGCCTTTTAATATTTTATTTTTTTAATGGCTTTCTGCCTCTCTTTCGCAGTTTTTTTTACTTGCTGTCTGTGCTAATTTACACATTCAGTCACTACATGAGATGAGACAGTACATAGAATTGAAGGAAGTGCTATGGTATCCATCAATACTGTGAAGAAAACAAAAGAAAGATGCTCTATCAGATGCACAAGTTACAATGCAAAAACCTAGAAATAGTGTGAGCTGCTCTCTTAGTGGAATTGAAACTAAGCTAGGGGGAGAGGTAGATACATTGGAGGGCAGAGATAGGGCCCAGAGTGACCTAGACAAATTAGAGGATTGGGCCAAAAGAAATCTGATGAGGTTCAACAAGGACAAGTGCAGAGTCCTGCACTTGGGACGGAATAATCCTAAGAATTGTTACAGGCTGGGAACTGACTGGCTAAATATCAGTTCAGAAGAAAAGGACCCGGGGATTACAGTAGATGAGAAGCTGGATAACAGTGTGCCCTGGTAACCAAAAAGGCTAATAGCCTATTAGAGTGCATTAGGAAGAGCATTTCCAGCAGATGTGGAGAAGTGATTATTCCCCTTTATTCGGCACTAGTGAGGACACATCTGGAGTATTGCATCCAATTCTGTGCCCCCCACCCCCCCATTATTGAAAGGATGTGGACGCATTGGAGAGGGTCCAGCGAGGGCAACTAAAATGGAGCACATGACCTAAGAGGAGATACTGAGGGATTAGGGTTTGTTTAGTCTTCAGAAGAGAAGAGTGAGGGGGGATTTGATAGCTGCCTTCAACTTCCTGAAGGGAGGTTTTAAAGAAGATAGGGTATGTCTACACTACCCCGCTAGTTCGAACTAGCGGGGTAATGTATGCATACCGCACTTGCTAATGAAGCCCGGGATTTGAATTTCCCGGGCTTCATTAGCATAAGCGGGGAGCCGCCATTTTTAAATCCCCGCTGCTTCGAACCCCGTGTAGCGCGGCTACACGGGGCTCGAACTAGGTAGTTCGGACTAGGGTCCTATTCCGAACTACCGTTACTCCTCGTGAAACGAGGTGTACCGGTAGTTCGGAATAGGCACCCTAGTCCGAACTACCTAGTTCGAGCCCCGTGTAGCCGCGCTACACGGGGTTCGAAGCAGCGGGGATTTAAAAATGGCGGCTCCCCGCTTATGCTAATGAAGCCCGGGAAATTCAAATCCCGGGCTTCATTAGCAAGTGCGGTATGCATACATTACCCCGCTAGTTCGAACTAGCGGGGTAGTGTAGACATACCCATAGAGATTAGCTGTTCTCAGTAGTGACAGAACAAGGAACAATGCTCTCAAGTTGCAGTGGGGGAGGTCTAGATTGGATATTAGGAAAAACTATTTTCATTAGGAGGGTGGTGAAGCACTGGAATGGGTTACCTAGGGAGGTGGTGGAATCTCCATCCCTACAGGTTTTTAAATCCTGGTTGACAAAGCCCTGGCTGGGATGATTTAGTTGGGATCGGTCCTTCTTTTGGCTGGGGGCTGGACTCGATGACCTCCTGAGATTTCTTCCAGCTCTAGGATTCAATGATTCTATGAAACACTATGAAACAGCCCTTGAAGTCTCTTGCTGGGAAATGCAGATTTTCCACCTCTATTGCTATGACATGTTCCCCCTCCTGCTAATTTTTCAAACAGCTTTGCCTTGATGACAATTCTAACATACACCTGACCATGATCCACTGCTCTGTTCACTCAGCCCATGATCACATTCCACTCTTGCCTCGTTGAAATGACACAAAAATACTTGTTACACTGTACGGTACATCCAGCTGCCACAAAATACTATATTACCGTGAAGTTTTAACCACTGCTGAGCTTATATAATTTAGCATGAATCACCTATGCCCACACTAGTTCTTCAGTCTCCCTCCAAATCAAACATGTTCAGAAGCTTCTCACCTCTTAACTGACCATATTGCTCTTACCAATAAGAATGCTATTGTTTTCCCCCATGTAAGGCTGCCGTGACACTCTCTCCTTTCATATACCTCCTATTTACTGTCACATTTCCCAGGCCCAGAGTTTCATTTGCCAAAGAGCTCTTTCTATATGTCATCAGATGGTTTGAATGAGCCCTTCAAGCAAAGGAGCAGATGTCCTGAGCCTCGAGAAAATGCTACTGTTTCATCTGGGATATAGGAAATGTGGTTAAGAAAGCACAGAGAAAGGTTCAATTTCCTCGCTTTGGACTTCATTGAGAACCTGAAGGGTTTTTAAAGCTGCTCTCTCGCTCTCTAAACTCTGCCTCTTCCTGCTCGTGCTGTTCTGGCACAACGTCTGAGTGACAGATCCACCCACAGCAGTGTCAGTGAATATGATAAGCATATTTGAAATTGGCACATCTCCTATATGAACTCTGCCTTGATGTTCTAAATATAAATTATCTCTGAAAGAACTGAGTAAAGTCACTCTTCCATCTCCATTTTTAGGAAAGATGAGTTTAAGAAGGGATAGTTAGACAGGCAGGTACTCTTTACCAGAAGACCAGAAGAAAAGACAAACCTTACAGATGGTCAGAAAACATCATTTTTTTCCAGGAGGAATTCTGAATGAAAACAATCTGCTTGAACTTTTTTCTGTCGAACATTATCAGTTTTCTCACTGGGAGCTTCAAATGAATTGAAACAAAAATCATTGTTTCAAAGTGACACTTTGAAATGAGATGAAAATTTCTAAAAGGAAACAAAATGGCATCAACTCAAAATAAAATTAAAGTGTTGGGTTTATTTCAAAATGTCAATTTGAATTGAAAAAATAGTTTGGGGATTTCCTGTAAGGAAAACAATATTTTGCTTTTCCTCCCCTCCCCTTAATATTCCATTTAGATGAAATTGTATTTTTAACAGGAAAATTTCCATATGAAAAATTTAAACCAGCTCAAATGCATTGTACTTTCAATTAGATTATCCTTTGGCTAAAGTGCTTCCAGAAACCTGAGACAAAGATAAAGACATTCCAAGACAGAACAGCAGCTATGGTGATCCCAGGGTACATCTACATTATGACAATGACTACACTACAAGCTAGAGGTATAATTCCCAGTTCCCATGTACATATCTGCACTAGCATGCTAAATATTGGAGTGTAGCCACTGAAGTACAGGCAGCAGCACAAGGTTTGTATTTGAGGCAGCACAAAAACTTTATGGCTGGCATTTCCTAATTTCTGAACACTTCACTTTGCAACCTGCATAACATCTTTATATATAAATATAAGCTTTTCCTGCAGGATGACAGAGTGATCTAATCACGTCAGTCTGCGTCCCACAGCCCCTCTCCACTTAGCTGCCCCACCTCTTCCCTTCTTCCCTTCTTCCTTCCTACCCGCTGCTAACCCAGCAGAGATCTGCAACCTATGGGTCCTGAGCAGTAGCAGCACTGAAGGTAAGCTGCTGTTGCTGGTGGGTTTGTGGTGGGGGAGGAGAAAAATTTCAGGGCTCTGGCAGTTGGGGGCTGGGGAAATGGGGGGACTAGCAGAGAAGCCTGCTGCAGGGGGGGGCCCAGACTGGGGGACACCCTGGCTCCTGAGCCAGGTCCAGGGCTGACTGTACCTCCAGTAGCCACCACATTTTCAATTGCAGTGCTCCAGTGGTGTGGGGGTGGGGGCGGCAAGGCCCATGGCGGGGGGGCATCAGATGTCCCAGGAGAGGCCCACTGCAGGGGGGGGGCAGGACTGTGGGACACACCCCACTGTGGATCTTGCCAATGGCCCCCACCATCACAACAGGAGCACCTTATTTTAAAACTCCAGCAGCTGCCACATGGCGGTCGGCTGCTGGAGTTTTAAATTGTGGTCCTCCAGGCTGGGCCTCACCCTCTCCCTCCTAGTGATTGGAGGGGGAGACAGAGTGTGGGGCCCTGTGAAGGGTCTGGGGTCCACTCTCCCTCTGTGCCAGCTGCTGCAGAGTAGCACATGCCAGGGGGAGAGCATAGGGCTTAGCATGGCCAGGGAAGGTGGCTGAGAGACAGCCGAGGCTGGAGCGGTGGTAGAGGAGGGCCATGAGCCGCGAGACCTCCCCCCTCACAGTGGGGACTGAAGCCACAAGGTCTCCCTCCTCGTGGTGAGGGGGGAGCTACAAGCTGTGCAGCCTCTCCCGTCATGGCCGGAGGGAGAGAGTCAGGTCAGCTGTGCGCCCTCCCCGCTTGCAGCCAGAGGAAGAGAGCCGGGCCAGCCACAGCATTAGCCTGGTCCAACTGGACCAGCTGCAGCCTCAGCCTGGACTGACCCCCCAGCGGCTGTAGGGAAAGAGCAGAGTCAGCTGCGGCCTCAAACTGGCCCAATCCCTCACCCTCCCACAGTGGATGACACGAGACGGCCCAACTCCCTGGCAGTCAGAGGGAGAGAGCTGGGCCTGCTGTGGCCTCGGCCAAGCCCAACCCCCTAGTGGCCAGTGGGAGAAAGCCAAGCCAGCCACAGTCACAGTCTCAGCCTCAGCCCGGCCCATCCCCCCAGCGGCCAAAGGGAGAGAGCTGGGCCTGCTGTGGCCTCGGACCAGCCCAACCACCTAGCATCCAGAGGGAGAGAGTGGAGCCAGCACAGCCTTGGCCTGGCCCAACCCCCCAGTGGCCAGGGAGAGAGAGTACCAGGTCAGCCAGGGTCTTGGCCCTGCCCAACCCGCTGGTGGCTGTGGGAGAGGGGAGCTGAGCCAGCCACAGTCTTGGCCCAGCTGATCCCCCAACAGCCAATGGGAGAGAGCCAGGGCTGACCTGGCTTCAGGGGGGTCCAGCGGCCAGGCGGAGAGAGCCAGGGCAGGCCAGAGCTGCTATACCTCGGCCTAGCCCTCTGCAGCGGCCAGGGGTGGAGCAAGGGCTGCCTACCCCCAGAGAAGGGGGTTGGTGAGAATAGCAAGCAGGGAGAACTGCCCCCTAGTTACTTTAAAGAAGGAGATTTTGTGTAATTTAACATTTATAATATATAACATATATATATAATGACATGCAGCATATAAGATTCAGGACTTTAAAGCAAAGTGGATCAGGTAATAATCCCTACACAGAGAAATAGCTCAAGCTGGCAGAATCCTTCAAAAACAGGAAAAAGCACCACTCAGCAGTGTATAATAATAAAAACATCACTAGCAAATCACTATGAATTATGACTTACATGAAACTAAATCCTCCTTGGCATTCGGACACAGATTTCAGTACCATGGTCAGCTCACCTGGTCACTTGGACACAAGGAGTCTTCAATCAAAAGGATAACTAGAGTTCTCAGGGTTCAGTGTTCAAACACTCCCATGGCAAGAACAGAAATATATTGAAACTGGCAAAATCCCTTAGTACAAAGCTGTTTCAGAACAAGAACTTTCCCTGGTTCTTTGCTGAAAAATCTTAGCTAAAGTCTTTGAAAATCAAAGCCTACGTACATGTGTAATGCTTCTTCACAGAGAAAATTTTAAATGACACTCAAAAGAGCCCATGAGCATTTTAGCTTTAACTGGCATAGCTACTCTAAGTTCGTTCAGTGTATCCTCACAGGGTATGTCTACACTATAGCACTAATTCGAACTAACTTAATTCAAATTAGTTAATTCGAACTAAGCTAATTCAAACTAGTGCATCTAGACCTAAAAACTAGTTCGAATTAGCATTTTGCTAATTCGAACTAGCATGTCCACATTGAGTGGACCCTGAACCGAGGTTAAGGCTGGCCAGAAGCAGTGCCGGCAGGGCATCAGATTAGGACTTAGAGTGTGGAGCTGCTGTCTCAGGCTAGCCGAGGGCTGTGCTTAAAGGGACCCGACCCCCACCCCGGATAGACAGTTCTCAGGGGTTCCCCGCTTGCTTGTCTAACTCGATGAGGGACAGCAAAGCAGTCCTGGCTTGGAGTGCCCTGAATGCCCACACTCGGCACATCACAGCACTCGGCCATCAGCCCGGCTGCACTTGCCGCAGGCTGCCATCCGGGGGGGGTGTCAATCGAGGGGCTGCAGAAGAGCTTCCACCCCGAGGAGCCCACAGAGCCACCCCATCGGGGGCTCGTACCCCATTCCTCCCTCACCTCCTTCCACTTACGCCTCCCTAGCCCCCCTTCTTGATGTACAAAATAAAGGACATGTGTGTTCAAAAATAGAAACTCTCTTTATTGAACAAAACTCAGGGAGACTGGGAAAAGGAGGTGGGAGAGGGAAAGAGAAAGGGTGGGAGAGGGGAGGAGGAAACCTGGGAGGAGAGAGCTGGAATCGGGAAGCCAGGGGAAGGAGGAGGAGGGGAAGTATCAAACTATGGTATGCCATATCTTCAGTACTGTGTACAGATGTGATCTCCTCACCCCAGAAAAGATATTTTGGCCTTGGAAAAAGTTCAGAAAAGGGCAACTAAAATGATCAGGGGTTTGGAACAGGTCCCATATGAAGAGAGGATAAAGAGACTGGGACTTTTCAGCTTAGAAAAGAGGAGACTGAGGGGGGATATAATAGAGGTCTATAAAAGCATGAGTGGTGTGGAGAGGGTGAATAAAGAAAAGTTCTTCATTAGTTCCCATAATAGAAGGACTAGAGACACCAAATGAAATCAATGGGTAGCAGGCTTCAAACTAATAATAGAAAGTTCTTCTTCACAAAGCAAAGTCAACCTGTGGAACTCCTTGCTGCAGGAGGCTGTGAAGGCTACAACTAGAACAGAGTTTAAAGGGAAGTGAGATCAAGTCATGGAGGTTGGGTCCATGGAGTAGTCTTAGCCAGGGGGTAGGAGTGGTGTCCCTGCCCAAAGTTTGTGGAAGGCTGGAGAGGGATGGCACGAGACAAATGGCTTGGTCATTGTCTTCGGTCCATCCCCTCCAGGGTATCTAGTGTTGGCCACTGTCGGCAGACAAGCTACTGGGTGAGATGGACCTTTGGTCTGACCCAGTACAGCCATTCTTATGTTTTTATGTTCTAAGCTCAGGTCTCAGGGTTGGGATCTCACTCGACCACCTTGGTTTTCATGCACACCTGCTTGTGGGTGGCCAGGCTGGCAGCTATCCTGCCCTAGACGGCCACTTTCCTGTGCCTAGTGCAGTGGTTGTGAATGAGGTCCACAATCTCTGCACTAGACCAGGTGGGCGCCCGCCTCTTGCGGACCTGGGCAGGCTCCTGGGAGCCGCCAGCCTGGTCCCGGGAAGAGGCGGAGGGCTGGGTGGCAGCGGGTGGCTGGCTCATGCTGTGCCAGGTGCAGGGTCTGCTGGCTGGGTGCTGGCAGGCTTGCACCTGGCACAGGCACCATAGCCAGACCGTGCCCCTTTAAGGGCTCCGGGACCAGGAGGAGGGCAGACGAGTTTCCCTGGTGGTGCCCAGAGTGGCCACCAGGGCAAGCTGGAGAGGGCTAGCCTCCCAGTAGTTTGAATTAAGTGGCTACCTAGTTTACCTAGTTCGAATTAAGCGCTCCACTAGTTCGAATTAAGTTTGAACTAGCGGTTTGCCTGTGTAGCGCCTATGAAAGTTAATTTGAACTAATGGCTGTTAGTTCGAATTAACTTTGTAGTGTAGACATACCCACAGTGAGTGGGGCTAAAAGGTAATGTTTTCTCTCTAACTTTTTCCATCCATGTGCAGAATAAATATTGTTATGTGCACCAAGCCTTTTGCAGATATTCACCACCAGTAGAAACACATGCTGGCTGTGGGTGCTCTATGCATTTGATTCTCTCCTCGGTGGTCGCTCAAGCACTCAACTTAGTGGGATCGCTGCCAATGGGTCTGATTCACCACAGTGGTACTCCACAGTTATTTTACCTACATACTCCAATATTTAGCATGCTAGTGCAGATATGTATATGTGAACTGGGGATTATACCTCTAGTTTGTAGAGTAGTCTTTGCCATAATGTAAGGTATCAATGGAAAAGTTATGATTTGCTAAATAAGACCATCCTATTTAAATCCACATATTGCCATTGTATTTGAAGTTATGGATATTGGCTATAAATCTGTATCCCCACATGTGTTTGTTCCTGGGATAATACCCAACAGGTAAAATCAAGATTAAAGCCAAACTCCTATGTTTGAGGGTGTTGGTGTTGTGTGTTGCAGACCCATTAAAGACACTTAATTTTCACAATGGGAGAAGAAACTCACCCCACTCAGTAAATCTTCCTGTGAACATCTTAGCTCAGATAAAGCCATCTGTGAGTCAGCAAGCCATATAAAGACAAGTGATATGATCATGTGACTCTGGATTGCATCTTGTGCCAGCAACTTTCCACTAGGGTTGCCAACTTTCTAAATCATGCAAAATCATGATTTTGCCCCTCCCCCAGCAAAATAACTTTGCCCCTCCCCCAGCCCTTTCTCTGAGGCACCACCCTTCACTCACTACAACCTGCTTCCTCCTTCTCTTGCTCCCCCCAGCCTCCCTCACTTTCATTCCGAGGGAAGAGGAGATTGGGCTGTGAGAGGGAGTGAGGGCTCTGTTTGGGGGTGTGGACTCATGGAAAAGAATGGGGATGAGTAGTCTGGAGTACAGGAGGGAGATTAAGGATGGGACACAGGGTTGGGGGATGGGAGGAAGCGCAGGCTCCAGAAGGAAGTTTGGGTGTGGGAGAGATTTCCAACCTGGATTAGGGGATTGGAGTGTGGGAGGGACCTTGAGGTGTAGGCTCCATCTGGGAGGCACTTACCTCAGACAGGGTATGTCTACACTACAATGTTAGTTCGAACTAATGGACGTTAGTTCGAACTAACATTCATAGCCACTACACTAGCACTCCGCTAGTTCGAATTTGAATCGAACTAGCGGAGCGCTTAGTTCGAACTAGGAAAACCTCATTTTACGAGGATTAAGCCTAGTTCGAACTTACTAGTTCGAATTAAGGGGTGTGTAGCAGGGAACTCTATGCCCCCCTCCCGGCCCCGGACCCCTTAAAGGGGCACGGGCTGGCTACGGTGCCCGTGCCAGGTGCAAGCCTGCCAGCACCCAGCCAGCAGACCCTGCACCTGGCACGGCACAGAGCCACCCACCCGATGTCCCCCAGCCCACCCCCTCTTCCTGGGACCAGGCTGGCGGCTCCCGGGAGCTTACCCTGGACGGCAACAGGCGGGCACCTTCCTGGGCTAGTGCGGACATCGTGGACCTCGTCCACGATCTCCGCACTAGGCACAGGAAAGTGGCCATCTAGGGCAGGAGAGCTGCCAGCCTGGCCACCCAGGAGCAGGTGTGCATGAAAATCAAGGGGGTCCACTGAGACCCCCGACCCTGAGCCCTGAGCTTACAATGGCCATCCTGGGTCAGACCAAAGGTCCATCTAGCCCAGTAGCCTGTCTGCCGACAGCGGCCAACCCTAGGGACCTTGGAGGGGATGGACCGAAGACAGTGACCAAGCCATTTGTCTCGTGCCATCCCTCTCCAGCCTTCCACAAACTTTGGGCAGGGACACCACCCCTACCCCCTGGCTAAGACTACTCCATGGACCCAACCTCCATGACTTGATCTCACTTCCCTTTAAACTCTGTTCTAGTTGTAGCCTTCACAGCCTCCTGCAGCAAGGAGTTCCACAGGTTAACTATTTGCTTTGTCAAGAGGAACTGTCTCTTACTAGTTTCAAGCCTGCTACCCATTCCTTTCCTTTGGTGTCCTCTAGTCCTTCTTTATGGGAACTCAGGAAGAACTTTTATGAATGCACCCTCTCCACCCAACCCCTGCTTTTAGAGACCTCTATCCTGTCCCCGCTCCATCTCCTCTTTTCTAAGCTGAACAGTCCCAGTCTCTGTAGCCTCTCTTCATCTGGGACCTGTTCCCAACCTCTGATCATGTTAGTTGCCCTCCCCTCTCCCAGCCTTTCTCTTCCCCTCTCCCACCTCCTTTTCCCAGTCTCCCCCAGTTTTGTTCAATAAAGACAGAGTCAATGTTGGAAGAAACGTTATCTTTATTTTGTACATCAATAAGAAGGGGGGCTAGGGAAGGGTAAGTGGAAGGAGGTGAGGGAGGAATGGGGTACGAGCCCCCGATGGGGAGGACTGGGCTGGCTCTGCGGGCTTCTGGGGGTGGAAGCTCTCCTGCAGCCCCCCAATTGCCCCCTCTCCCCAGATGGCAGCCTGCGGCAAGTGCAGCCGGGCTGATGGCCGAGTGGTGTGATGTGCCCAGTGTGGGTACTCCGGGCAATCCAAGCCAGGACTGCTTTGCAAGCGGGGCACCCCTGAGAACTGTCTGTCTGGGGTGGGGGTCGGGTCCCTTTAAGCGCAGCCCTCGGCTAGCCTGAGACAGCATCTCCACGCTCTAAGTCCTCCTCTGATGCCCTGCCGGCACTGCTTCCGGCCATCCTTAAGCCCTGTTCAGGGTCCACTCAATGTGGACATGCTAGTTCGAATTAGCAAAATGCTAATTCGAACTAGTTTTTAGTTCTAGACGCGTTAGTTCGAATTAGCTTAGTTTGAATTAACTAATTTGAACTAAGTTAGTTCGAATTAGCACTGTAGTGTAGATGTACCCACAGTTCCTGATCTGCAGTGAAGTGGAGCTAAGGCGGACTCTCTGCCTGCCCTAGCTCCATGTGGCTCCCAGAAGAAGCCACATGTCCCTCTGGCTCCTGGACAGAGGCCCTGGAAAGAGTCATCCCATCCATAGGACAAACTGGGATAACCAGACCCCATGCTCTGGGAGACTCATGCTCCAGGGCAGCCTGGAGGAATAGCATGGGGTCTGGTGCCAGCAGCAGCAAGTAACTTGGTCGCAGCCCACCCTACTCCACTAGCTCTGGATTCACTTGGGATGCAGGTAGAAGCCAGAAAGAGGGAAGGGGTAAAATGGGCAAGGGCAGAGCAGGGAAAGAGGGGCAGGAAGAGACAGGGCAGAGGTGTGGGTAAAGGGGTGGAGTTGGGGCAGGAGAGGGTGAAGCAGGGAAGAGATGGGATGGGGGGGTGGAGGAAGGGCTGGAGTGGGGGGTGGGGCCTGGGAAACAAGGGAGCTTGTCCCAGGTCCCACATCCTCCTACAGATGGCCCAGAGCCAAGATACTTTGTGTGTTGCTGGTATCCAAAGGCACTGCCTTTGCAGCTCCTTTTTGCCACAGTCCCCAGCCCTTGGAATCCCCGTGGCTGCTCCTGTGCCTAGGAGCTGCGCCTTGTCACTTTCAGGGGCCATGACCAGATGAGACACAGCCACACCTTAAAACGTGTTGCTACCTAAAAGCAAATTGTTTCTCTTTTTGAATGCTTTGATGCAAACCCAAACACCATCATATCCTACTGCTGGCTATGTAGTGGATTGTGGCATGTGTACCAATGAAACAGACTTGCTAATCACCACAATAAAAATGGAAATGCATGCTTTGGGTGATTCTTTCATCATATCGGATTTATCCTCCTGCACATCAATGGGCTTAATATTCGATCAAAACTGATTAAAAATCTGGGTATAAATACATGAGGTGATACAATGGCCCTCACAGACATCATTTGTATTCTTCCCTGTACTCTAAGAGAATTATTGGAACAGTCTTAAAAAGGTGCTATTCCAAGAGTTATGAACTTCTGTATAATTTGCAGAATAAACACAATATCTTGTGCATAGGATGAACTACTTTCAGGGTATGAACAACAATTAATTCTGTCATTAAATCCTATGTCAAGTATTAAAATGTAACTATTGTACTGAGAATAGCCAGGAGGGGTATAATTCTTACAGGCTGGGAAATTTCCTTCTACTTTATAACAAAAGCCTAGCTATGAAGTGACTTTTACTGTTCTGTGTAACAAATGGTAGTGGTAGAATCCAAGGGATAAATTCTCACCCATAGGCAAGCAATCTCACCAAGCATGGGGCCAGATTAGTAGATAGCCTTGTTTCATTGTAGAAAACAATTAGCTTTTGAGGGAATGGAAAGTGGAAAACAATTTCACAGATTAACAGATCTTAGTGCTGCTGCTGGGTGATGTCAGAAAGTGGAAAGAAGCATTTTCCTCCTTCTTCAGAGCCATTCCTTCCCAACTCTGCCATTGATTTGGGCAAGTTACTAAGTCCTCCTGTTTACCCTTCCCCCTAGGAAAAGGGATGAAATAATGTCTACCTAGTACAGCATGTACCTTATGGGAGTTTACCCATCAATATTCCTAGATTCCAAGGCCATAAGGGATCATTGTGATCATGTAATTGGCCCTCCTGTATGACACAGGCCATAGCATTTCTCCAAGATCATCTTGATTTAAAAATTGTCAGTGATGGAGAATTAACCACAATCTTTTGTAAATTGTTCCAATAGTTAATTATACTCACTGTTAAATAGTTAATCCTTATTTACAGTTTGAATTTATCTTGCTTCCACTGCAAGCTCTTGGATTGCATTATACCTTTCTCTGCAAGACTGAAGGGGCCATTATTAAATATCTGTTCCCCATGTAGGTACTTATAGTCACCCTTTTACCTTCTCTTTGTCAAGATAAATAGATTTGGCTCCTTCCATCTACCACTATATGGCAGTTTTCTAATCCTTTAATTGTTCTTGTGGCTCTGCTGTTTTCTTTAGCATCATTCCTCTGGAATTCTGGGCACCACAACTGGAGCTAGTATTCTAACGGTGATCACACTAGTGTGAAACAGAGATAAATTTCTGGAAGATAGGTCCATCAGTGGCTATTAGCCAGAGAGGGCAGAGATGGTGCCCCTAGCTTCTCTTTATTAGAAGCTAGGAATGGATGACAGGAGAGGGATCACTTGATGATTACCTGTTTCGTTCATTCCCCCGGGGCACTTGGCATTGGCCACTGTCGGCAGACAGAATACTGGGCTAGATGGATTTTTGGTCTGACCCAGTATGACCATTCTTATGTTCTCATGAGGTAAAATAACCTCTCTACTTCTACTCAAGATTCCCCTGCATCCAATGCTTACATTAGTCCTTTTGGCCACTGTGTCATACTGGGAGTTCATTTTCAGCTGACTATCCCCCAAAAGTGCCAAATCTTTTTCAAAATCACTTCTTCCCAGGATAGTCTATACATATGGCTTACTGTTCTTTGTTCCTGGTTACAATAATTATCACATTTATTATCATCATTCACTTAGGAAGGAACAGTCAGTTCCACAGATACAAAATGGGAAATGACTGTCTAGGAAGGAGTACTGCCGAAAGAGATTTGGGGGTCATAGTGGATCAAAAGCTATATACTGAGTCAACAGTGGAACATTGTTGCAAAAAAGCAAACATCATCCTGGGATATTTTAGAAGGAATGTTGTAAGCAAGACATGACAAATAATTCTTCCACTCTACTCTGTGCTGATTAGGTCTCAAATGCAATATTGTGTCCTGTTCTGGGTGCCACATTTCATGAAAGATGTGGAGAATTGGAAAAGGTCCAGAGAAGAGCAATAAAAATGATTAGTGCTCTATAAAATATTACCTATGAGAGAACATTGAAAAAATGAGTTTGCTTAGTCTGGAGAAGAGAAAATTAAGAGAGGACATGATAACAATTTTCACATACATAAAATGTTATTACAAGAAAGAAGGAGAAAAAATATTCTCCTTAACCTCTGAGGATAGGACAAGAAGCAATGGGCTTAAATTGCATCAAAGGCAGTTTAGGTTGGACATTAGAAAAAAACTTCCTAACTGTTGGGGTAATTAAGCACTGCAATAAATTGCAGAGGGATATTGTGGAATCTCTGCCACTGGAGATTTTTAAGTACAGATAAGACAAACAGCTTTCAGGCATGGTCTAGATAATACTTGGTCCTGCCATTAGTTCAGGGGACTGGACTAGATCGGTGTGACCAACATATGGCTCTTTGCTTAAAGAAATGCAGCTCTTGCTAGTTCTGAGTCGCACACCCAAACTGCTCATGGCCAGCTGCTCTGCACACACACCCCAGCACCTGCAGGGAGAAGCGTGTGGCAGCGGTGGCTCTGGGATCCAGGCATTGGATTAGAGCGGGGAGGGGGAGCTGAGGGTGCCTCACTCTGGGGGAAGGGGAGGGCATTGGGTTAGAGCAGGGGGGCTGAAGCACCTTAAACTCAAAGTCTTCATGGATGCAGAATAAGGCAGCCAACACAGATGTCATATTTAAATTCCAGGGCAAAAAAAGAATCAACATGTACCTGGTCTACACTGTGTTTCTTTAAAGAAAATTCAAAGGCTATTGTTTGCCACGCTGAAGCAATTATTCTGAGATATGAGTCTCTCCCTTATTGTTTTTGAACCTGTCATATTTGCTGTCTGGGACAGACCTGAATTTTTAGAACTATAAAAAAGCCATAATCTTCATAAGTAAAAAACAAAAATGAGGAAACCATACCAGAGATCAACAAGCTGTAGTGAAACAGGCACTTCAATTTGTGTTAATTTACTTCTCAGTTCAGCTTAATTTTTAAAAAAACACAGGACATAATAGGGCAGTAGTGTTATATTTACAATACATGGTAGGGATGCTTTTTTTATTGGTGAGAATATTACTATATTTTAAAGGTTTTTTTTTTAATTTGATTTTCGTTCCTTGTCAAGTTCTCCGAAGATGCATGGACTGGCCATGAACTTTTTAAATGACTAGGGACTTTTTTATTGTTTTTTGTCTGAAATGTCCTGTAATGTTATTTTTATTACTACATATTTTATCTATCGATAGATAGATAAAAATAAATATAGAATACGTGGCTCTTTGCACTTTAACCACAGCTATTTTGGCTCCTTGTCTCTAACTGGTTTGCCACACCTGGACTAGATGATCTCTCCAGGTCCCTTCCAGTATTACAATTCTATGATTCCATTATTACTGGTTGCATTTACAGTTATCATTTATAGGCCCTGGAGATAGAGGGCATATTGCACTAAGCATTGTAAAATACATAATTACATATGGTAGTTCCCCAGAAGAGTTTATAATCTAAATACACAAGACAGACAAAGGGCAGAAGAAAGGAACCATCACTGTCTGCATTTTACAGAACTAAGACACAGATAAATTAAATGACTTGACCTGGGTCACACGGGGAAGCTGTGGAAGAGTCAAGTAGTGACTCGAGTCCTAGTGCCTTAAACATAGGACCATCCTTCCTTGCACTAAAATTAACATGCTACTAATTTAATCAGCATCCATTAATTAATGTTCAAATGGTTTGAGATTCTTGGATAAAAAGGGCTAATTAATTCTTGTTTGCTCTCTTGTCTCTCCTCCCTGAACCCAGCACATCTCTCTCCTACTGCCCTAATTATTTCTATATTATTAGAAGCAATGGAAATATTTCCAAAGAAGCATTAAACCTCTGATATATTACTGACACCAAAAATATCAGCCATCCAGAATTTCTTGTCTCCTTTCCCTTCTTTCTAATATACACACACTGATACCCTCTTCGGCTATGGTTAACATCCCATCCATAAAGTCTGTCTCTGATGTGTATATAAATCTGATGAGATAATAGCAGTTCTGATTTTTCAAAGAAAAATTACTAGATTAGCGCAACACCTCAGTCCTCCCCCCACTCCCAAATCAATAAAATATTTGGCGAGGAATGATTGAAGGACCTTGAAACTAAACACTATAAACCCATGCCTGAGACAAAGGTATGCAGATACTGTGGTGAAGATGAGCATGGATAAATAACTAGATGGAGAGACAGATCTAGATACTTAGATAGCTCTGTATCAAGGTAGTGTCTGAACACCCAAATAGAATGCAATGAAATGTTACTGGACATTTTATGCAGGGGAATGAGAAAGTGAAAGCTTTTTTGTGTGCGATATACATTCCAGCACTTTGGGTATTGCCATTTCTACATAATACTGATACTGATATTTCTAGGAATTTAAATCAGTTCCTGCCACAAAAGGTTGTGGAGATACCAAATATGACTTGTATTTAAAAAAATAAATAATGACCAGTGCCTGGTATTCACAGTACTCTTTATACCCCACGTGATCCCAATGATTTTTGCCAACATGAATCAATTCCCCCATCACTGGGATGCATTCACATTCAGGATGGAACACAGCAGCTGTTTCACACAGAGTATCATACACAAGGGAAGGAAGCAGGATATGGTGGGGTGCAATTAAAACTGATAAATAAAATCTAGCACATTGTACATCGATTACCGGGTAGAGCTGAATAGTAGAGCTGGAACAAGGATCACATTTTTAATTACCCTTTTAGGTCAAATTTGTCTCTCTCTTTTTGGTTAAAACATCGGAAACTTTAAATTTTTTCTAACAGCTCTTTTATTTTTCATAGAAAGATTTCAGAATTCAATATTTTTTAATGGGTCTACTAAATAGCCATTGATTTCCAAGCGGAAACAGGACAAATGCACAGTTTTGCTACATAAGTGGGGCACAGAGGAATGTTTGTAGGGTCGATCAGCAACACCAGGCTGCTTGGGTGAGAAATGAGAAATTTTTTAAATTCCAACTTTCCATTCTTGTGTGAAAACCTATTTTAAAAGTTTGGAATTTCCTGTGGGATGGAAATTCTGTTGCCCCCAAGCCACTCTCATCCCCTGTTATTACATTTTGATGTGGAAGCACATTGTTTCCAGAACTATAGTTGTTTTATTCAACTTCTACATTTTTCAAATACATTTTTCTATTTTTTGGAGGGACTGGGAATTGAGACTATCACATACAGCAATGAACGACAGCTGTATTGCTAAAGATAGGAAAGAGAAAATGAAGTAATAATCAAGGAGGATAAGTAAGTTTTCCTTCTCAGAAAGGAATTAGTAACAACTGTGCAGCAACATCACTTTCAACATTACTAGAATAATCATAGAAAGGTACAGAGTTAGACTGACTAGATCACAAGCTAGGATGTTATTCGATAAGCACAGGGCACACTGCATATGCAAGGCGATAATGCAAGTTCTCGTGCCATCTATTCGAGACATTTCTGCTACCCATTATCGTGCACAGAGGTTCCCAGTCCTCCAGTGGTATATGCTAGAACAGAAGTTTTGGGAGTTTCTTTTCATATTTTGAAATGATGACTGATCTTTAGACAGGTCAAAGAAACCATATCTCTCAGGTTATTTACCAGGAAGGTCAGGGTTCTTTCAGCATCCCGTGAAACCTGGCCCAGACCATATCTGCAAAAGAACTTGTTTAGGGTCTGTGATCATCCCAGTTTTACTCACTTCCCTTTCTTACCCCACTCTACATTCCTCTCACTCATTTGTCTCCCTTTTCGCTCCGTGCTTTTTTTTTGTTTTCCCATTCTACAGCCCCATTCCCGCCCTTACTTTACTCCATCCTATTTGTTTCTTTCCTTTCTCTCTCATCTCTTCCCTCTTTATCCTACAACTTTCTTCACTTCTCCTTTCTGCAGCTTTTACTTAGCTTCCTTTTTTCCTATCCTCTCTCCATGACTCCCTTCTTCTTTATTCTTATGTCTCCTTCTCCCTCACACATTGGAAGCATCAACATCTGCCCATCGATGGGGAACTACTGCTTCTGAAGGTGTTAAACCAATGCAGCAGAAAAGATGAGTCACTCGGGGAGAGGAACAGTAAGAGGACAAGGGAAGTGGGAGAAGCTTTAAAAATGTAAACAAGTTATTACTGGCAACTGATCTCAATGGGAAAAAAAACCAAAAAACTAAACCTATCATGAACATTTTGAAAGAAGATCTGTCCAAATCAATACACAGTGGAGGGGGAACCCCTTCTTGCCAATGTGGATAGGAATTATTTGGCTCTTGCTCGTACTTTCTACATTCATCTAACTATGGTTCTGTTCACCTAAAATCACTTTCTACTTGGAGAATCCCATGGCCCATTTCACTCACTTCCATAGTCACCTTTGCATCTCTAAAAAGCAAGTATTCTCCTTACAACACCAAAAAATGAAACATTGAGGCTTTAACAATATCACACATTATCCCTATTATGAATAAAAAATTGATTGCCTCTAGGTCTAGATAAGGTAATACTAGTACAGTGACAATTTGATTTAGATCATTCATTCATGCATGCACAACACCTCAAATTGCTTTTGTATCCACACATGAATTAAAGGTCTTGTGATTGATGAGAGAGCAACATCTAATTGGTGTTTTAATAAATATAGTCTGACTTGGTAATCTAACTAGATTTATCAGCACAAAATGCCCCCGTCTAAATAAAATTACCAAGGTAAAGCTTAAGAACAATGACAAATACCATGTCATGTCCTGGGATTTGGTAGTGTGTGCATATATTCCACACACCACCAAAATGATCTGAACAAACTAGATCATAAATGGTCTGAGGTAAACAGAATGAAATTTAATAAGGACAAATGCAACGTGCTACACTTAGGAAGGAACAATCCATTTCACACCTACGGAATGGGAAGTGATTGTCTAGGAAGGAGTACTGCAGAAAGAGATTTAGGTGTCATAGTGGACTACAAATTAAACATGAGTCTATAGTGTGACACTGTTGCAAAAAAAGCAAACACGATTCTGGGATACATTAACGGGAGTGTTGTGAGCAAGACACGGGAAGTCATTCTTCTGCTCTATTCTGCACTGATTAAGCTTCAACTGGAGTACCGTGTCCAGTTCTGGGCACTACATTTCAAGGCAGATGTGGAGAAATTGGTGAAGGTTCAGAGAAGAGCAATAAAAATGATTGAAGGTCTAGAAAACATGACCTATGAGAATTGGGCTTGTTTAGTTTAGAAAAGAGAAGACTGAGAGGGGACATGATAGCAGTTTTCAAGTATCTAAAAGGGTGTTACAAGAAGGAGGGAGAAAAATTGTTCTCCTTGATCTCTGAGAAGAGGACCAGAAGTAAAAGGTTTAATTGTAGCAAGGGAGGTTTAGGTTGTACATTAGGAAAAAATTCCTGTCAGGGTAAACACTGGAATAAATTGCCCATGGGGGTTGTGGAGTCTCCATCACTGGAGATATTTAAGAGCAGGTTAGACAGACACCTGTCCGGGATGATCAATGCAGTGCTTGGTCCTGGACTTGATGACCTACTGAGGTCCCTTCCAGTTCTATAATATATGCAGTAAATGTATTTGGGTACAAGATTAAGTGTCTTAAGCAAATACCCAGCAAGCAAGACTAAGGGATGACTTGTTCAACATTTAATTTGTTTTGAACTAGCCCATTTGCACAGAGATAGTAGTCATCTGAACTATCATGGAGTCATGAGAATGTAACATCTGGTGTCAGGTACTGGAACAACTTAACACGACCTACTCTACAGTCAAGGTGCAGTGACAGTACCATGGGTGTAGGACTAGCCAATAAAACAAACATTGCATTTCATGAAAAATGCCAAGATTTTGATGTTTGATTTCAGTCTACAGGAAAATGAAATCAGGACCTTCAAAATGATTTTTGAAAAAAACAGATGGGAAGAACTACCCCCATGGCAAGGGCACTCACCAATAATGTGGAAAACCCAGATTTATGTCCCTGCTCAGCCAAAGTCCAAATTTCCTATCCAAAGTATCATTTTGGGGTCTCTCTTTGATTTGACTATACTTTCACCCTGGATTTGAGAAACCTTCCCAACAAAAATTTCAACAAAACTGATAACTTTTGACAATTCTACATTCTCCAAGGAAAAACATTTCATCAAAAACTTTTCAATTAGTTCTACTTTTCAATTAGTTGCAGCAGAATGTGTACTATCAACCCCGTCTTCCAATACTGCCCTCTTCTCTTCCATGTTCTGCTATGATGAGTCTCCAGAGACATAGAATCTTAGAATCATAGGGCTGGAAGGGGCCTTGAGAGGTAATATAGTTCAGTCCCCTGAACTCATGGCAGGACCAAGTACCATTTGAACCACTCATGGGCAACCTAGGCCAGTGACTGGGCCACATGAGTGGCCCTCCTTCATTTCAATAGGCTGCAAGATTGTAGTAACCAAGATGGCCTCCCAGGATAGGGTAGTTCTGCTAACTACGCTTGTGTACCTAGAATTTGTGGGGTGAACCATAGAAGTGCTTTGATTGGATGCAAAGGGAGCACATGGCTCTCCCAGTCAATGCTGTGTGCTATCAGCATGCACCTCACGTCACATGCTTGCCACTTTACTAATACCAGTAGGAAAAAAAAAACAATGCACACACAAACCAGCAGAATATGGTAACCCTGCACATGGGCAATGGTAAACAAAATGCCTGGCATGCTAGATGTAGAACTCTAATGGGCCGCATGTGGCCCATAGGCTGCAGGTTGCCCATCACACATCTAAACCATCCCTGACAGTTGTTTGCCTAATCTGCTCTTTAAAATCTCCAATAAAGGAGATTCTATAACCTTCTTGGGCAATTTAACCCAGTGCTTAACCTCCCTGACAGGACATTTTTTCTAATGTCTAACCTATACCACCTTTGCTGCAATTTAAACTCATTGCTTCTTATCCTATCTGCGGAGGTTAAGAAGGACAAATTTTTTCATTCCTCTTTGTAACAATCTTTTATGTACAGTAGAGCCTCAGAGTTACAAACACCAGAGCTGCAAACTAACTGGGCAATGACCCACCTCATGTGGAACCGGAAGTATACAATTGAGTAACAGCAGAGACCTGCACAAAAAAAGCAAATACAGTACAATATTCTATTAAACAGAAAACGTTAATGAATAAGCAACATTTTTCTTCCGCATAATACACTTTGAATGCTGTATTAAGCCAGCATTCAGTTGTAAATGTTTGAAAGAACAACCATAATATTTTGTTCAGTTACAAACAATCTCTATACTTGTAGTTTTCATAACTCTGAAGTTCTACTGTACTTAGAATCTTAGGCTACATCTAGACTGAAGAGGTAAACTGGAAAAAGATATGCAATTTGTGGTACATATCTTTTTCTGATTTACTTTTGAAAGAGGCTTTTCCGAAATTTGGTGTATCTACATAGCACCAAATTTTGGGAAAAAGTGCTCTTTTGACACATCCCTTATGCCTCGTAGAACGAGGTTTACAACGATGGTGAAAGAGCACGTCCACTTTTTCAAAAACATTTCCAGTATCCCAGAAAAGCAACAAAAGAAAGGACTACGCACTTTAAAGACTAACAAGATGGTTTATTAGGTGATGGTGCTTGTTCAAAACAGTGCCATTATGTGATTATGCAAATGAAGTGGGGGATATTTAAATCCCTGCTTCATTTGCACTTTTGAAACGTCTAATTTACATCCCTCTGCCGACCAAGGGGTGTAGTTTAGACATAGCAACTCATCCACTGTAATCCCCAGGTCCTTTTCTTAGCCAATCAGTCCTCAGCCTGTAACAGTGCTTCGGATTCTTGCGTCCCAAGTACAGTGTCTTTGTTTAATTTCATGAGATTACTTTTGGTTCAATCCTCCAATTTGTCTAGGTCACTCTGGACCCTATCCCTGCCCTCCAATGTATCCACCTCTCCCCCTAGTTTAGTGTCATCTTCAATCTTGCTGAGGGTGCAATCCATCCCCTCATCCACATCAATAAATTTGTTCAACAAAACCAGCCCTATAACCAATTCTTGAGGCACCCTGCTTGAAACTGACTGCCAACCAGACATCCAGCCATTGATCATTACCCGTTGAGCCCAACAAGGTAGCTAGCCAGCTTTCTATCCACTTTACAGTCCATTATCTGATCCATACTTCCTTATCTTGCTGGCAAGGAATATGTGGGAAACCGTATCAAAAGCTTTGCTAAAGTCAAGGTATATCACACCCACCGACTTTCCCATGTCCACGGAGCAAGTTACCTCATCATGTAGGCAATTGGGTTGGTCAGGCATGACTTGCCCTCAGTGAATCCAGGTTGACTATGCCTGATTATCTTCCTCTCTTCCAAGTGCTTCAAAATGAATTACTTGAGGACCCCCTCCATGATTTTTCCCAGGACTGAGGTGAGGTTGACCGGTCTGTAGTTCCCTGGATTGTCCTTGTTCCCTTTTTAAAAGATGGGCACTACATTTTCCTTTTTCCAATCATCCGGGACCTCTCCTGATCTTTATGAGCTTTCAAAGATAATGGCCAAAGGCTCTGCAATGACAGCTGCCAACTCCTTCAGCACCCTTGGATGCATTAAATCTGGCCCTATGGATTTGTGTATATCTAACTTTTCTAAATAGTTCTTACTTGAAAACTGTTATTATGTCCCCTTCCAGTCTTCTCTTCTCCAGGCTAAACAAACCCAGGGATTTTTCCCATTCTCCCCTCATGGGTCATGTTTTCAAGATGTTTAATACTTTTTGTTGTTCTCCCCTGGACTTTCGCCAACTCTTTTCTGAATAGGGTTGCCAACCCTCCAGGACTGGGCTGGAGTCTCCAGGAATTAAAGATTAATCTTTAATTAAAGATTATATCATAGGATTAGATCTTCAGGAATATGTCCAACCAACACTGGCAACCCTGTTCCTGGAATGTGGTGCTCAGAACTGAACTCAATACTCCAGCTGAGGCTTAATCAACACGGAGTAGAGCAGAAGAACTACTTTCTGTGTCTTGCTTTCAGCATTCCTTCTAATACATCACAGAATGATATTTGCTTTTCTTTCCCTCTAGTGTTTCACTGTTAACTCATGTTTTAGTAAGGGATCCACTATGAACCCAGGTCCCTTTCTGCAGTACTCCTTCCTAGGCAGTCATTTGCCATTTTGTAAGTGTGCAGCTGATTGTCCCTGCCTCACTGGAGTACTTTGCATTTCCCCTTACTAAATTGCATCCTATTTACTTGAGCCCATTTCTCCAGTTTATCCAGATCATTTTGAATTTTCCTTGACTATATCAGAGCCCATCCCATATCTATACCTATTTTTTCACACTTTCCTTCCCATGTACACATGCTAGTCCAGGGGTCGGCAACTCTTGGCACAAGTGGCACGCGAGCTAATTTTGCTTGGCATGTGGGGCGGGAGCTCAGCCCCACCCCTCCTCTCACAGTGGCTGGGAGCCTGTGCCAGTGTTCCTTTAACGTGTGCACCTACGCGGCGATGCACAAAAAATCTAAGCCCACACACCTCCACAGCAGCACTCACTTTCCTCCTGCTCCTGGAAGGTGGATATCATGGCTGCTCTTGCTGATGGGGAGGGGACTGGGATGGCCTGGGGCTGCACTGGGAGAGGGAGCAGGTGGCCTGGGGACCGGAGGAGGGGTGTTGAAGCCACGGGTGGCCTGGGAATAGGAGAGAGGTAGTGCTGAAGCTGCAGGCAGCCAGTGCCATGTTGGGGGCCGGCTGCTGCTGTGGCTGAGGCCACATTGTGGGGCGGATGGCATTTTGGGCCTAGAACACGTGGCAGCCAGGCGAATTGCTGCTGCAGCATGTTGAAAAGACAGGCAAGTGGGTTGGGAACCAGAGGGAAGCTGTTAAAGCCACAGGCTCGTTGGGGACCAGACGGGGTTCGTCTAACATTCAGGAAGCCTGGGGACTGGAGAGGGGGTGTTGAAGCGGTGGGTGGCCTAGAGATTGGGGAGGGTGTTAAAGCCATGAGCGGGCGAGTTGCTGCCTTTGGGGATTGAAGACAGGGTTTGGATATGTATTGCATACCCTGAAAAACCCTTGCTCTTTGTATATGCATAGTGCTGACAGGAAAAAAAAAGTATAGCTCTTTGAATATGCATAGTGCTGACTAGAAAAACTATTTCTTTTTGACAGTCTCCTGCTTCCCCCACGTTCACTAGCCTCGTGTTGTTCTAAGGCAGCCGAAGCCGGAGGGAGGGAAGAAGCAAAGCCATCAAAATAGTAAATTAAAAAAAATTACAAAGAGATCCTGACAGCAGGAAGAATTGATTCTCAGCAACTAATGGTAGTTCCTAAGAAAGCAAAGTTATATGTTCACTTATTTCAGCCTTCTTGGACAGACAAATATGGATTTGTTCAACATAAAGATCATGCTGTTTGTGCTCTATGTTGTGAGAGCGTTGTTTGCCCGCACATCAAGTGTCCAACGACATTTTCAAGACAAAGCATGAGAAACACTTCAAGGATGAGGCAGACAAAGCTGAGTCAATCAAATGGGCCATCATGAGGTACAAAAAGCAAAACAGTGTCTTCCCTAACTTCTCTGTCATTAAAAATCAAGCCACAGAGGGAAGTTACAAAATCACACAGTGTGTTTCAAAACATGGAAAGCCATTTACAGATGGAGATTATATAAAGGAGGCTTTTCTCAGTTGTTTGGATGTTTGGATCAATGGCTTGCCCAATAAAGACTTTAAGTGCTACTTAAAGTATCAAACTATGAGCCTGAGATCGGAGAACTCAGCAAGGCCAAGCAAGGCCAAGGATCACACTAAAAGGTAAGACCTGCATCTTAATTTATTTATTAATGAAGCTGCTGGAAGTAGCACTATTATTGACTTTAAAAAGTATCACCAGCACTCAGACCCATACATAGAGGTGAATTAGTCAAATCTTAGCTTGCTTGAAAGGTTGCTGACCTCTGTGCTAGCCTGACATTAAAATCACCTGCACATGACTTTGTCAATCAACTGAGACGCAGCAGAACCCTACCGTAGGGCACTGTGATGGGGCAGCGAAGCCCCGCACTTTCGGCGCAGTTGGTGAGAGACTGGCGCTGCGGCCTCAGGCAGCTGAGCCTGGAATAGGAATGCCAAGCATGCCCGTCACCCCCACGCATGGCGGTGCTGGAGCCGGAAGGGGCAGAGCCTGCTGGGGGGAGACGTGCGTCGCAACACCAGCGGGGGACGGAGTGGGAGGCACGCCCCGTTCAAAAGGGCAGAGTGCCTCTGGGAAAGGAGAGGCATCGAGGGACACAGAGGGGGTGCCAGGAGAGGCACAGGAGGGGTGGGGAGGTAAGGCTGCCACAGAAGACCCCGAGCAAGTAGTCCGGAGGGGTCCAACAATAAAGTAGGGGAAGAAGGGGGAAGGAAATAGCCCAGGGCGGGTCCAAGTATTGAAGCCCGTGGGCTGATGCATTGTGAGCTGCGGCCCCGTCAGCCAAGACAGGGACAGAGGGTCCTTCTGTCTTTAGAGCTCTGGCCTGTGACTCAGAGTGTAGGAGGGCCTGAGTCTCCCTTCCCCCTAGGGATTCAATTAGGGCCGAGGTTCCAGACAAGCGCTTATAGGACTGTCACAAAGCGAAGGTGTCCGGCATTGCTCTTACAGGAGAGATTCCCTCTCCCCCCCCCCTCCCGCTTTTCCCAGCTGGTTCATGGGCTGCGTGGAGTTGAAGGGGGCGGGGTCCCAGAAAAAGGGTCTAGAGGAACACAAGGGCTAGCCCTGCGAGATAATCAGTTCCCCTTGCCCTGCGAAAGGTGTGGCATCTGGGGCGGCTGCCTGACAGGCACCATGGGAGAGAACTTTTAATTAGAACAGAGTTGCCATGACTGAAGGCAAATACGTGCATATCAAGACCAACTCCTTATTTCAATTAAAATGTGGGAATTGGATTTGACAAGCTCTTTTACTTCATGTTAGCACAACATTCCTGGCACTTGGCCTCAGCCATTTAACATTTGTGGTTTATTTCAGTGATGAAGGAAGGGGATAGTTGTATCTGTATCACTGCTTTTCCTCGACTAGCAGCCAACATCACATTGGCGGGGATGTGTCACTTGCTTGTAGATACTGGGCCATTGATAGACATGCCATTTGGAGCTAGGAAAATTGTGTGTGTGCGCATGTGTGCATCCACAGAATATTCTTTGGCCTAGGGAGAAGAATGCGTACTGAGGTAGAAGCCAAGAGACCATACATTCTTGTTTCACCTCTTCTACTGACTGGAGTTTGTATTTCTGTGCAGCTTACATCCACAGTCTGTCACTGTCCTTCTTTCTCTTATCCTTCCAGGAGGCAGGTAAGTATTATTACCTATGTTTTTAAAAACACATAACTTGTACAAGACTACTATTGACAGAGTTAGGAATAGGACCACATGCTGATACATCATAGTCTCAAGTCTCAAACCACATTGTCTTATAGAATCATAGAATACTAGGACTGAAAGGTACCTTGAGAGATCATTGAGTCCAGTCCCCTGCCTCATGGCAGGACCCAATACTGTCTAGACCATCCCTGATAGACATTTATCTAACCTACTCTTAAATATCTCCACAGATGGAGATTCCACAACCTCCCTAGGCAATTTATTCCAGTGTTTAACTACCCTGACAGTTAGGAACTTTTTCTAATGTCCAACCTAAACCTTCCTTGCTGCAGTTTAAGCCCATTGCTTCTTGTTCTATCCTCAGAGGCCAGGAAGAACAATTTTTTCCCTCCTCCTTGACCCTTTTAGATACCTGAAAACCGCTATCATGTTTCCTCTCAATCTTCTCTTTTCCAAACTAAACAAGCCCAATTCTTTCAGTCTTTTTTCATAGGTCATGTTCTTTAGACCTTTAATCATTCTTGTTGCTCTTCTCGCGACCTTCTCCAATTTCTCCACGTCTTTCTTGAAGATGTCTTTGCTCTCTGTAGCTACCACTCTAGCATCTAGACCACAATGTTTCCAGAGACATGTTCCCAGAGACAGGAAGAGAACCCAGCCTCCTGATACCCAACATCCCATGACTATCTCACAAATAGCTGTTCTCTTGTCATGTCCCCCTCAATGGGCTGGCCTACAAAGAGCTTAGCAGCCTACTTCTACTACCAATTATTTATTTTGCTCAGTAGTTAAGCCTGTGCTGTGGATCTGTGTCCAACCCTATCTTGGTGACCCAGGGGAAAAAACAAATACTGTGTGACCATGTAATTAAAAGAGGGGACAAAATTAAGAATGAACATTTGAGTGCTAAGATTAAACATCAGAAAGTGCTAACTGCAAATTTAAAGCACTTTTAAACAGTGTGTGTGGGGGGAGGGGTAGTGCTTATTCTCCTAGGAAATCTATAAATATAAAAAACACCAACAAGCACACAAACTGACATGCAAGGAATTGCACCTAGTTAACTATGGGGAAGCTGAGTCAACAGATCCTCATTTATTTACCCAGGGTTACAAAGCAAATGAGAGCCAGAAATAGAATTCAAGAATGCAAAAATTGTGATTTTTGAGGCTCTACCCCTACAACATATTTTGCTTCTAGTTACTTTAGACTCATGATTCTGAAGTACTGATTTGATAAAAAATAGTTTTTTTATAGTAATCATAGGTGACAGATATAACAAACACACAGCTTTAAACTTCAAGCTTACCATTCAGTATTCATTGTGGAAATCTGCTTTTATTAACAAAGGCAACATGTATGCTACTGGGAAGCCCTATTTCTAGGGGGAAAATTATAACTTGGTGACAGATGGTTACAATAATATGGGAATCTCTGTTTTGGAATTTTTAAAAATTAGGACTCATGAATTCAAAAGGACTCTAGAGATATGGAGTCATCATGTCAGCCCATGTTGTTCCAATTAATAGCAATCAATTGGTAATTGAGAGCTATTTAAAGACTTGCAATTGAACTGAACATCACGTGAAACAGTTTCTTTGGGCTTTTTTCCACCATTAATGATACAACTGCAAAACTCCCCATCCCTTCGCTGCAAAGGAAAGAAAGAAAGGCTGACCTCCTGGATCTCTTTGGAGTGCTTTGGAAATGTGCCACAGAATCTTAATAGAACTGAAAAGCCATTTTACTTTTATACCCAGGAAAAAAAGGATTAAAATAGCTCACAATTAGTATTTTCCCAAGAACATTACTTACGTAGCACCTTGACAACGTGATGAGCTGAGAATTTGGAAATTTAGTTAGTTTCCAGAACTATGGGAACTAGCAACAGAAATATGGGAAGAAAGGGAAGAATAAGGCAGAGACCAGGTCTACACTGGTGCAGAAAATTGATGTAAGATATGCAATTCCAGCTATGACACTTGTGTAGCTGGAGTCAATGTATCTTACATCAGTTTTCTGGGGCAGCCCCACAGAAGGAGGTCAACAGGAAAAACTCTTGCTTCAATTTCCCTTACTCCTTGTGACTGTGAGGAGTACTGAGGCTTATGTGGGTGCCCTCAGGATTCAATTTAGTGGAACTTTATTAGACCCACTAAATTGAATCCTAGAAAATCAATTGCAGGAGCGTTGATCCTCCAATAAGTATAGACTTGCTCTACAGGAGTGCACCACCCCCTGGAAAGCCTTTGTGCCTAGCCTGCAGTCCTTCACGTGGCAGAATTCCTACTGTGGTCAATGGGAAATTAGCTTGAGTAAACACTGCAGGGATGAGACATTTGGGGAAACTGGCATAGTCAACAAAACAGGTCATCAGCTAATTAATAATCCCTAAGAATAAGGATGAAACTAAGGAAAAATGTCTTAATTTATTCTAAAAGAAGGGCCCAAACAAAAATTCCAGAGACAATGGGATGAGCCAACCATTCCTAAAACTCCTGAATATGGGAAAATTCAAGCATATAATCTGCTCACTGGGGCTCAGATCCCACTACCAGTAATATTCAAGGTGGTGTGTTATTATGCAGAGAAACAATAAAGTAACTGTAATACAATAATAAAAAATATATTTGTATAAATGTACACACCGATGCATAATCACTTAAGCTGATTGCCTGACCGAAGTTCACCCATCGTGGACATATGGGTCTGAAGTAACCCAAACCTCTGGCCTTTTAGGAGTCACTGTAAGGCCTAATCAGGCTTTTGTGGGTGGAGGAGCAGGATAGGGCTGATATTTGTGATGAAAGGGGCCACTGGTTGGATTTGATTTACTGTGGGACATACTTTTGTTTCTGGAAGGGCTTTATATTTGATCTGATTGTAAATTTATTTTTTAGCAAAAGCGCCAGAACTTCTAGTTGATGCAGAAAATAAATAACCATAGAGCTTTATAATTAGGTAAACACGCAGTAAAGGCCGAGCAGGATCAAGTATAGCAAGTCCATTGCTCCTGTAAAAACTAGCATTTCAATATAAACAGTCAGAGAGATTCTCATCCAACAGCATTTTTTTATTTCACTGTGATGTGAAATCTATAGGCAGAGTGAGAACTAATATATATAACCAGAGGTGAAAGTAAGCAGGTGCACCAGGCTGCACAGCTCTGGCAAGAGCTAGGGGAGCTGCATCAAAAGTCAACAGGGAGCGATTCAAAGAGCGGGCATGGACCCGGGATGCAATAAGACACTACCCGAAAGAAATTTTAAGTTACTTTCACCCCTGCAAATAACTCACTCAGATAAGGAATTTCCATTCAGATGGAATCTAAAGCTGGGTTCAACTCACACAAATTATCTGTAGATCAGGACTTACTCTGCTGGTTTTGATTGTGACATAACTATTCACCCAGCTGGAGAAGATTATAAAACAGGAAGTCCCAAGTACTCTTCTAGTCTATTCAAAAGGTCTTTTCTCTTTAACCAAATACAGGCAGTCCCCGGGTTACGTACAAGATAGGGACTGTAGGTTTGTTCTTAAGTTGAATTTGTATGTAAGTCGGAACTGGTACATATTGTAGGGGAAACTCCAGCCAAACTTTTCTCCAGAGCTCAGTTTTATTCTCCCACACCTCACTTCTCTCAGTCCTTTATTCTCGAGCTGAGGTGTCTGCTGAGAAAAGCCACTCCGCATCTCCTTGGTCTGCTGGGGGGAGCGCTAGCTTCGCGTCTCCCTGGTCTGCTGGGGGGAAGCAGCTAGTGCGGGGTTGCCTCACCCCGTTTGTAAGTAGGGATCTGATGTAAGTCGGATCCATGTAACCCGGGGACTTCCTGTACATCATTCACTCCCACTCCACTCCCCTCTCCAAAATACACACATACACATATCCCTCTCTTCACTAATGTCCTGTTTTTACCACGCCAAACTCCTCATCCTCACCTGAATAATTTTACCCACAGCCATATCTTCTTTCACATCTATTCTATCACTGTCTCTTTATGCTACTTCTGTTCGTCTCTTCTGCCTTTTCATCTCATATTTTGCCTCAAGCTCTCCCCAGCTCTTGACGCATCCACTCATCCTTCCTTCTGTACTCCTTCAATTCCATTCTTAAAACTGATTTCTCGCATGAACCTTTCATAACTGGATCTTTTCACTGTCTCCAGACCCTCACATGACTGCAGAGCTGACATGTATGAGGCTATTGAATACTTAGGCTATTGAATACTTGTTTGTTTTCTTATTCAATTTTTATCAGTAAATGTCATTTCGCCGTACACACACAAACTAACACAAAATATTTCCACTGATGACAATCAAAACTGACAGATATGCAAAGTAAGAAAAATGTTGCTTGAGAGCTTATTCAAGTTTGACTTAGGGATATTTACTTTTAATTTTGTCATGTGATGTTGATCATTTGTACTGTAACAGTTAAAAAGTTTAGTTTTTGGAATCTCAACAGCTGCAGTTGTTAAATAATTATTTTCTAACCACACACACACACACACACACACACACACTACTATTGTCTAACCCCATCATTTCCCACAGCTGGGAAAACATATATATATATATATATATATATATATATATATATATATATATATATATATATATAAACTTTAAAATTACTTAAAAATCATAATTTTGCACAACCTTGAAAATCTAAATTGACAAAAACAGTAGAGAAATGCTTAAAAATGGACATTAACATTTTTGAAAAATAAAAATTAAATGTTGCTAACTCTCCTCCTGCTTCACGCATAGTTAAATTACATAAATTAAATTAATAATAACAATAGACACTACGCTGTTATCACTTTGTATGAGTCAAAACTTGGAAAATATGTAAGGGAAGCAGAGTTTTCTGCATTTAGAATTAAGATGTGAATGATGGCTGCTGGAGTCCTGGAGACATGTAAACAGTGTTGTTGATAGTCCAGGAGACAGTAATTCTGTTCAAATTTATATCAGGTAAATGCCAGGTTCCCCCCTTGCCAATGCGTCTCAGCAACTGGGATAAGAGATAGTTCAGCCTAAGGATGTTAAGAAGTGGGTAATTGTCTAATTGTGTAGTCAATACAATTTGTATCGACTACATGACGGCTATGTCTAAACTACGTGGAAGATTCGAAAGAGCGGAGCTTTCAAAAGTGAAAGTAGTCTAGATGCAGTTTTTTTGGCAAACCCTCCCTTTTTCGAAAAGCTGTGTAAACCTCATTTTTTGAGGAAAATCAGTTTTTCGAAAAAGGGGGGAGAGGGCTGCCCAAAAAAACGCATCTAGACTACTTTCAGAAGAAGGAATTTGCATATCCTCTTTCGAATCTTCCACATAGTCTAGATGAGCCCGATTAGTCGATAAGGGAAGGTGCTCTGTACTGGCTTGTGCTGGGTCCAAGAGCTACCCCCACTGTGGCTCTGTAGTTTAAATGTAGTAAGAGCCAGGCACACAGGCAGCCCAGTTCCTACTATATTTAAACTGCAGAGTGCAGCGAGGGTAGCTCCTAGGGGCAGCATGAGCTGGAACTAAGCAGCCAAAGCTCGCACCTGCTCTGGGACTGCTACAGCTCTGCCACCTCTGCCCTCCCTCCCGCCGTGCCCATGGACATGGTGCTGGGGGGAACCAGCTTTTAAACCAGCTTCCCCCCCCCAGCACCAGCTCCTGCTTCTCCCCCATCCCTTGCTGCCTCTGTAGTCACTCGACTAATTGCTTACATCCCTAGTTCAGTCTACATGATATATTCACTTGCAGATAGATCAGGGATTGGGCCATATGAGTGGCCCTATATCTCAGTGGGCTGCAGTAGCCTGCAACCCACTGGGCTTTCACCTGCAGCCGATGGATGGACTTCTCCATCCCTGCTCCTCCCCTCCCAGAGCTTGAACAGCCACAAATAGCTGATTTGCAGCAGTCCAGCTCTGGGAGGGAGTGAGAAGAGCGGTGATGGAGTGCAAATGAGGTGAGGAGGGAAGGGAAGGAGTAGGAAGTGCAGGGCTCTAGAACCCCGGTGCACGAGAGGCGCGTGGGGGAGGGAGCAGACAGGGGATCTGCGGGCCGCAGGTTGCCCACCATAGGGCTAGATTCACAGAGAGTCAGGCAACCAAATGTCACTTTCGATGCCTAAATACAAAATGTATATCCACAAAACTATTCAGCTGCCGCCTAAACCTGTAGATACCTATATTCCCTAGGCACCTAATTTTCCAATGGTATAGGCCCCATGTGCCTAAATTTCTGCTGGTGGGCATGCATACAGCTGCTTACGTGCTGACACCCAGCGCTCAAGACCTGGTGATAGTCACAAGCTAAACATTACCCTGCCTTATTTTGCCAGGAGTGCCCAATCCTGTAGGTATGTTCAGAGACAACGCATCAGACTGAGCCCCACAAAAAGACACACCAAAGAAGGTAGCATTGCTACCATCTGCCTTTTACTCCATAGAACAGTGGCTAGAACACTTACCAGGCATGTGGAAGACCCAGATTCAGACTTCTTCTTTTCCTGATATGACTCAACGAGACAGTAGATTTGGGGATCTGATACTTGGTCAGTGGGATCAGGTCAGCCTGAGCCACTTTGTTT
Organism: Pelodiscus sinensis; assembly: GCF_049634645.1. NCBI lineage: Eukaryota > Metazoa > Chordata > Testudines > Trionychidae > Pelodiscus > Pelodiscus sinensis. The sequence continues at coordinate 22,654,982 of NC_134727.1, forward strand.
CTCGTGGGCCATTAACAGCCTTCAGATGACAGCAGTTACAAAACCCACTGTGGTGTCTGCTGTGGTATCTTTTGAGGCTTGTATAGGATAATATCAGAGAGGATGAAGTTATGTATATTAAGCACTGCCACTCAGTGCTTTATCAGCTGCCTATATGTAATAACTGACAATTAGCTCATTAGCAGTCGCCTTTTCTGCCTAAATCCTGCTCACTTTGCTATAGATTCCCTTCTGCAGCCTGGGACAGCACGGATGCTATTGGCAGAGCTCAGGAGACAGGTGTTTTCTTGATTATCAACAGTGTTGTGATGTATGCTGTTATTATGAAATGAGATGAACCATAACTTGTGCATCTGGATTGTGCTACAACAAGAGGGGAGAAAAATCCCAGAGTTCAGCATATCCGGGGGAAATATCCCTGCTACTAATAAATGAACATTTCCCAAGAAGGCTATTGATTGCAACTGAGGACAGCGAAGTTGTGTAGAGAAAAGAATTACATTTGAAATCACTATCTTTTTCTTGATTAAAACCATTATTAATCCCTTAATTGCTAGGATTTGTTTTTTTTCTTTTAGTTTTATTTTAAATAATCTAAGTCCATTGCTTGCATTAATATGGCACAAAGTGAGGAACTAACCAACTGCATCCTAGGATGGGGAACCATCAATTACAGACCTAGAGGCATGGCTTGTGGCTATAGCTTTTATTGACCAAACAGGGTGTACTCTGTTTCCTTTTCTCTGATTGATCTGAGACATCATTTTTATATCCTCAGGAGTCATCTTTGAGTAGTGTCATAAATTATTTCCATAGTTATCAGGAGTTAACTTCACAACAGAATCTTGATTTACTGCACGGCATGGCTAGCCTTGTTTGCAATGCATTTACCGCATACTCCCTGCTTAGCATCACATAGAATCCTTTGTGGCATTTCCCTCTGGCAGCGGGCACTAATAAATAACTCGTTTCTTTTCAGTAACAGCGCATTTTCAATAGCATCAAACCAAGCCTCGTTTTTCATAAATGACTTCTTAACAATAACATTGTGTGGCACAGGCAAATCGGCCAATTGATCGCAAACACATGGAAGTGTCAGGTGTATGCATCCGGCACCATCAACAACATCCCATAAGAACATGGGCGGTGGAAACATCAATTCTCACGGAGCTGGCCCCGCTATTCAGTGGCATACTGTGCTGTATTGCAGGAGTCTTGCTTTTGTTCTCCATACATTTCAAATCAATTGTGTCTAGAGAGACACTTTCATTACAAAGAAAATCAAAAAGTGAAAGGATTTTATATAAGGAGGAGTCCTGCAGGGCGGGCTCTTGAAGAAATATTACTTGTTAATTGAGTGTTTTGAGCAGGACTTTGACAAACTCCACACAAAGCCAGCCTCGCCAAGCAGATAGGGAAAGAATTCTGAGGTTCCATCAGATTCTGGCTGATGCTGCCAATAGGCCTGTACCTCAGGAGTAATGTTGATGGGAAACGGTAGATAGCAGTATTCCCTGTCAGCTGTACGCTTGTGCAGTTGCTCAGGAGAGATCTGAGGTCATTAGCAGAGCCTCCACAGCTATGTTTGTGTTTCTACTGGTGGTGCACATTCAGACATGCCAGGGTGCACATACAAATTTAGTCAGCACATGGATGGAAAAAATCCAGATAAGGATGGAAAAAGATCAGGGAAAATTGCAGGTAGTCCTGTCCATAGATACAGCTGGTCATTTTGCATAAGCTGTTTGGAGCACAGCTTTGTATAGTCAGCCCATTCTTGGGGAAGAGTCTTGTGGAAACTTTTACATCCTGTTGCTATGTCCCCCATAAAGGAGCTGCCTGCTATGAAGAGATAAACTGGGCTTATGTGTGACAAACATTTGTCACTGCAGGGAGACTGAAAGAAGGATGTGCCTTAAATTCTGTATCTTTCTGTTTAATGTTGTTTACTTCTTCCTATAAGTGGTGTATTGAACTTTAAAAATAAATGGTTGGTATATCAGCCTTAACTTCTGAAGCAGAGCAATTCTGCGTTATATACACTCATGCGGTAAGAGACCCTCCACATACTGTTTTATTTTAAAAAAATCCAGCAGTTCTTTCTAAAACATTTTTAGCACTGGCATCAAGACCAATTAAGTGATCAAATGTCTGAACAATTCTAACCACTCCCAAAGAGCAGTTTTTCTGCTCCAGAAAATCAAGGCTTTAGGGTACATTGAGGGTGGCATTGCTGCTGATGCCGGCAACCTGACAAGGAGAGGAAATGCAAAAGCCCTATTCGTTTTCCTTCACACAAAGCAGGTCTCTATGTAGGTCAGTCAGAAGCTCTTTCCAACATAGCGAATTAACGTGAACACATTGCTTTCACTATAACTGGCTGCTTCTATTTTTGCAATGTATAAAAAATGAATGTCTGAAAGCAAGTAAAGTCTCCTCTACCTTGTAAATTCCATTTTAAAATCAGCTTTGTGGGCAGAAGGGAAAGTAGAATTGGGCCCTGTGAATAGTATTTCCATTAAAAGCATCAGCAACACCTATGAGTCTGATCTGGGGGAGTAGAAAATCCAAGTGAGATCTGGAGTAAATGACATTTAAAAACCAAAACAAAGGATCTGCGCCCAAGTAAGGAAAAGGAAAAACATGAATCTGAAAAAGTCCTGACTGGAAAGTGACTCAGTGTTGGATTCATTTACATCAGCAGTCTCTAGTGTCTCTAACCCCTCCAAGGCCAGAAAAAGAAGAACAGCCAAAAACAGTATGTGTGACTTGGCTGATTTTCAGATGAATGGCTTGGCTGGGCACAGAAGTCAGATCTCTAGACACATGCTAAGTGCAAGGTTACAAATCTTTTCAGCTGAGTAAAGATCAGAGTCACTAACAGGCCTCTCCCTTGTGTACCAGAAGCATTACTGGACAAATTCCCTCTAAAAAGTATTTGCAGGCTTGGGATTCCTTGGTTCTCTATATTCAGATTCTATACATGGCAAGAAATAGAAAATAAATAACTGAAAACTCAATGCTTGGGTGCGTCTAGACTGGCAAGATTTTGCGCATAAGTGGCCGCTTTTGCACAAAAATTTGCCAGCTGTCTACACTGGCCGCTTGAATTTGCGCAGGAGCACTAACATTGTAATGTACAAAATCAGTGCTTCTTGCACAAATACTTTCACACTCCCACTTGGGAAAAAGCCCTCTTGCGCAAGAATACTTGCTCAAGAGGGCCGGTGTAGACAGGGAAGAACCGTTTTGCGCAAAAAGCCCCGATGGCTAAAATGGAGAGCGGGGCTTTTTTGCGCAAAATCGCGTCTAGACTAGCCACGGATGTTTTTGCGCAAAGCACTTTTTGTGCAAAAGCATCCGTGCCAATCTAGACACGCTTTTGCGGAAATACTTTTAATGGAAAAACTTTTCCGTTAAAAGTATTTCCACAAAATCATGCCAGTCTAGACGCAGCCAATAGCAGTCAATAGCATCTTTAGTTTCATTAAGGGTCAGGCAAAGGCAGTTTTATTAGGACAATGTGATAAAAACAACTTTGTACTCACTTATCAATAAATCCTTGCACAATAAGAGAAAAGACAGCATGTTTTTATTATTGTTACAAATACAATGTGCTAGAGAACAATATCCTTTCTATATGTCTTTTGAACCATCCAATACAATTTTGAAGGGGGGATACTGTTTTCTATTACATTCTGATAGATGGTTCAAACTCTGTTACAGTCCATAGAAAGCTTCATTTTTGCTATTAAGTATTATAAGGATTTTCCTTAACATAGTTTTGTCCCTTTAGCTTGAATTATTTGTGGGAGATGGGACTTCTGCTAATTATATGGGAGTGCTGCAGACTGTTCTGCTGTTATGGAAAAACCCTATATCATCAAATAGAAAACGATAACTTTTCTATAGGCATTTTGAACCATCTTGTAGAACTTGATCCATAGGATTCTACAGAGTAATACAAAAACAGTACAGAGGTTAGAATTCTTTTTAAACTCTATAGATTTTTAGAGACACTTCTCATTGGTTGCATCCTTATTAAAGATGTAGATACTCTCAAAGGTTATCAATCCTGCACTTTCATGAATGCTCACACAAACACTCTGAACATTTCACAGACCTTAGAAGATTCAAAGAAGGGAATTTTGTACTGGCTAGTATCTGGAAAAGCCTTGAAAATGGTGGGAACACACAGACTAACGGTTCTGTATTTTAGAAGAAAGTTAAATTCAGAACTGAAATAATCTCTTATATTTATAAGAGCCTGCTCCAAATACTACTGAAGACAATGAGAGTCTTTTTATTGACTCCAGTGGGGTTTGTGTCAACATCCTCTAAAAAGAACACACCAGCTGAAGCAATATGCTCTTTTTTATTGTGCTGTTTTTCTGTCGATAACCTAGTGCTCTAGAAACTATTATGTCTCTTGCTGCCATCTCTAATAACTTTTAAGGTTGACTCTTAAGGTGAACTACAGATTTCTTAGAAAACCTCACAGAATAGATAAAGAGTAATTTCAGACTTAGTCCAAAAATTATGGTCAGGCCTCCAAAACTGATTTACCATTTTCTTTACCATCCTAGAAATTCTGTTCGGGAGTTATAGGTAATTACACACTGAGTACAATCATTTAGGTAACCAACTGGTTGTTTGTGCAGTTACAGAAGAGAATACAATGTGTTTTTGCAAAGGAAACCTACAGAAAGAAACAAGCCCTAAACAGTAATGGATTACCACACTGTTTACATTTCATTCATTCAAAGTGACTGCAAAAGCTTCCTATTGCTCAGCAAAATGAGCAGTGATGCTGGTTCACTCTGTTTGAAACTGGTAGAGCTGCAATGTAGTTGAATTTTTTTTTGCATCATCTTTATTCTATGTTACATTTTAGATTTGATTATAAGTGATCTCAATGCATTTCTAGACAGACTGACTGACCGAACTGTATTATTTTCAGCTAGCAGTCTGCAAGCATAAATTGCAGGAACCATTTCTATCTCTCTTCTGAAATGGAGCTCTCAGCTCAGTAAACCCCAGCTTGGAACCTGTTCACCTATATTTCTACATTCAGCCCTTTAAATGGAATGCAGTGACATACTGTGATGTTCAGATACTCTATGTAATGATCCAGAAGAGATGGGGAGATTGGGGACCCCAATAAGGCTAAGTGAACTTATTCAGGTAAAAAGAGAACTGAACCAAACTAAACAAATCTATTTCTGAAAACTGAAAACATTTGGGTAACATTTCCCCTCATTATGTTCCATGTTAGTGCTTTTGCATCTAAGGGAAGAACTAAATTAACAATAAATAATATTTAGTCTTGTTTTTCTCAGCATGCTTAAAAAGTATCAGGTCACTCTCAAGGTCCTAAAAACTTAGTCCGGTCTAGATCTCAAACCATGTTCTTCTGCCTCGGGGCTTTGTTAATCTTTTTTTTCAGGCAATTGTAGCTGTGCCCTTTTACAGATCACCATATATGTATGACATGTCCTCCCCATTAGACTCCACTACATCTTCATTCAAATCCCTCCTATAGATTCATTTCCTCCATGATGCTACCAAGACTAATAATACATAAGCCTTAGCGTGTGTCTACACAGCAGGGTTTAACTTGAAATAAGCTATGCAAATTGAGCTACGTCAATTGCACAGCTTATTTTGAAATTGGGAGAGTCTACACAGCACTTATTTCGAAATACATCCCTCTTCCTCCGACTTCCCTTACTCCTCGTACAATGAGGGTTACAGGAGTCGGAGTAAGAAGATCTCCAGCTTGACAGTATTTTGACATTATTTCGAAATAACTGGCTGCTGTGTAGACACGGACTATGTTATTTTGAAATAACGCTAGTTATTTTGAAATAATGTTACTGTGTAGACATACCCTTAGTATTTTCATCCATAGATCTCAACATGCTTTACAAAACAGATAAGTATTTTAAAATTGGGGGAACTGAGGTACAAAGAGATGTGACTTGTCCAAGATCACACAGGGAGTCAGTGGCAGAGACAGAACGGCTCCTTTCTAGTCCCCTTGCCACTGGACCACAAAGGAAATCTAAAATGCTAGATATTACAAAGAAACTTAACATAAGCATGTGAGACATTCCCCGGCATGCCCCCTGTCACTGAAAGCAATGTGTAGCAGGCAGTTCTCCTTTAGTGTCCTCTGCTGACAGACATTTGTGGCCACTTCTTGTATCTCAGCACTCTGGCTGGGTCACATGGCCCTGGTACATACTAGGGAGTAATTTTGAAATTACAAGCGGAACATTCACACTACCAAGGCCATTATCTCGAAATAATGGGCTGGTTATTTCAAAATCTGTACTCCTGCTTTCCTCAGGGAATAATGGTTATTTCTAAATAGTTATTTTGAAATAGCGTTAGTGTGGATGCTCCGCTGCCGCTATTTTAAAATAACTACTCCTTAGAGTAATTCGAAGTAATTACTACCAGTGCTTCCTGGGGCTCTAAGTTGAGGTAGGGCATCCACAATAACAGAGCCTGCCTTAGACTACTTTCAAGGCTCCCCCGTAGCAAGGAAACGCTATTTTGATTTTGTCATTGTGGGAGTTATTATTTCAAATTTAGTTATTTCAAAATAATTTCCTAGTGTAGATATGCCCTGGGAATCCTGCCCTTTCTGGGGTAAATCAATAGTTCCACAACTAATATTCCTTCAACTGGCAGTTGGTCCCTCACAGGTTTTTACCACAATATCAGGGAGTTTCAGGAGTACGTAAACCTTGTGGCTATGTCTAGACTGCAAGCCTCTTTCGAAAGAGAGCGTCTAGACTGCACGTTGAACTTTCGAAAAAGCGGCTTGCTTTTTCAAAAGAAAGCATCCAGTGAGTCTGGATGCTCTCTTTCGAAGAAGCCCTATTTACATTGAAGAACGCCTTCTTTCGAAAGAGGAACTTTCGAAAGAAGGCGTTCTTCCTCGTGAAATGAGATTTACCGCCATCGAAAGAAAAGCCGCGTTCTTTCGATTTAATTTCAAAAGAACGCGGCTTGAGTCTGGACGCAGGTGAAGTTTTTTCAAAAAAAGGCTACTTTTTTCTAAAAAACCCCCGAGTCTGGACATAGCCTGTCAGAGAGGTTTCAACAATACCTTTCTTGGTGGCCTGGCAGGAGTACACACACACTCCCTGTCCACTGGGTTTTGGTCTAGGGACCCTTGTACAGGCAATCAAGGCCAAACTACACAGACTCACTTTGCTGCCTTTCTGGTCTAATTTCCACCTTTACCTTGTCTTGGGCCTTTACCCCCCAGCTTTTCCCGGTTCCCCGCAGAGCTTTCTACCATGTTCTGCGATTCAGCTGGTTCTACTGCAGAAGAGTTATCTCCACTTCCCTTACAGGGAGTCCTCCTGCTCCCTGCAGGCCCCTTGAGACACTTCCCAGGGTACCCTGAGCTGTGAAGCACTGACTCCCCCCTGCTCTGAGTGAGGAAGCTTTGTTGGTATCAGCCAGGAATCAGCTCTCCACCTCTACAGGCCACACAAACATTCCACTCTTAGCCCATGCAAGCTCTGCTGTCCTTCTGCAGGTTAGCAACAGGCACGCTCCAGCCTCCACGCTGTCCCCTGAAGTGACTAACACCTGCTCCACTGGACACACAGAATTCAGAGACTCCTGCAAACCCCTATACATCCCTTATGCCCCCTGCAATTTGGCACCAAGGTGTCGCTGGGTCTCACCTGTCTATGAAGGCACAGAATCTTGGGCAAACTTTCCCAGATGCTCTTACCCAATTATCTTGAGCTCGCTGCTGTAACAGTACCTTCCTCCAGGGAGGTATCAGCCATCAGCTCTGCACAGCTCCCTGACCCCAGCCAGGTTTCTCTCACTGAGTCACTGCCAGAGAGCTGCGATTCTTCCTAATTAGGCCCAAACTGAGCCAGGTTCAGCCCTTTTAACTCCGCTCCCTGGTGTGCCAGGAAGAGGCTGATTGCTCCTATGAGCCCAGCATGGGCTTGTATACCCTGTCACACTTCATCAGTCTGTTATTTGGGTTTCCCAGTGTGTCCTGTTAACTTGGTGACCATCTGAGGTAGGGTGTCTTGAGTTTTGCATGGCATTGAGCAGCATCTCCGCACTCAAGCAACAATAAAGAGGCAGAAATGTTGGAAAGAAGTGTGTTCTTAAAGGGTGGTCGGTCCATTTGTGCTGCCTTAAAGGGTTCTGATATTTTGCATGGGTTACATCAATTTTTGGGGAGGGGGGCGGAATATCAATGCAGGCCTCTGAATCTTTGAATGTAGTTCTACTAAAGTCACCACTCTTGGTAAGAAGTATGCATAGGGCAGGGAATACTGTTATTGGAGTTGTCTACTTGTGACTGCAAATTGTCACTCAGTTCAAGCAAATGATTTACTTATTCCAGTAGCTCACGTATCAGCACTTGGAGGTCCTATATTGTTCTTATGGGTCATTAGCTGTTCCTGTTCACATTAGAGAGATCATCTGTGGCCACAAAATGATTCATTCATGCTGCAACCTGTCATTCACCTCAATACATATTACAGGCAACTTCTTCTTAGTGGATACAATGCCCCACTTCCAGCCACACACTCCCAAAAAATTATATTAAGGAAGGTGCCCCCCTAATGACAGGTAATTTACATAATGTCACCAATCCATCCAGCACAGAAAGGGTACGGAAGGGAGCTTAGTGACATATTGTCTGACATTGTCATGATCCATGAGTGGCAGAAAAGAGACACCCTGTAAGCAGGCAGAGTTCCATCTGGCAAGGGGTTGGCTTTAACGAAGAGCCATGCACAATGACAGTAATAGAAACTAGAAAGTCAGATTGGAAAATTAGCTTTCCCAGTTTCACATCTGCACAACGGGGGCAGCTGCCAATCACCGTCTCCAGAGGGAGGCTTATCTGGGTTCCCGACCACGTGCAAAGTCATGTTCCTCTCACTTAAAAAACAGCATGAAAAAAATGAATCAGTCTGTTAGCTAGCTTTACACAAATGTGGGGATGAGAAACAAGCTGTTGCAAATTGGCAGAGAGAATACAAAAAATTAATGTGAAATGAAAGCTGCATTTTCTTATAAAATAAAGCAGTCACTTAACTCTTCCTTTCTCTTGCAATATTGCAAAGCACTGAAGCGCTTGAACAGCTGCCTGAAGTGAATCTTAATGGTACATGGGGCACATACACTTTGCAGAAGCAAATAAGAAACATGGGTGGCTCAAGTAAGCAATTTATTTCCAGTAATACCAACGTGTCCTTCACGTCATAATGCATCAGTAACGCATTGTGATCACAGCATAGGGCAACCTGTCATGGCCACCCTCTTTGCTTTAGTGTGAATTTAGTGTGTGCGTGAGGGAGAAGGAGGGTAATCGATCCACAAAGTGGATGTGCAGCGGTAAGTTTCACCACACTGGCTTACCCAGTGTGCTTTAACACTAAGTTAGAGGGATCACCCTCTAAGGGTGAGAAACGCAGGGCCATTCAGTCTCCGGGCTCTCTGTCAAACTGGCAAAGAGCTGAGTGGTAGTTTTCTTAATGTACCGTACGGTACCTGTCCTTTAGAGACTGAGAGGCTGAGACCCTCAAGTTCTTTCTCATAATAAGGCAATGCCTGTCAGCTACTAGTAAACCAGTTTTGCTTCTGAACTTGTGATCTCTCCAACATCCTCTCATATTTTTAAAACTCCTGCTATTTATGTGTAAACCACACACCTGCTGGGTGTGCTGTACTGTCCCATCTAGTGACAGAGATGCAGCTGTGTTAGTCTGGTCTAGCTAAAACAAAAGACAGAACTATGTAACACTTTAAAGACTAACAAGATGGTTTATTAGCTTTCATGGGTCAGACCCACTTCCTCAGATCAATTTGTGGAAGAAAATTGGCACGACCATATATACCAAAGTGATACAATAAAAAAAAAGTGAACACATATAAAATTGACAAATCAAATTTTAGAACAGAGTAGGGGTGAGGGGGGAAGGTTAGTGTCTGTGAGGTAATGACATTAGGGGTAATATTACAAAGATAGCTTCCCCCCTCACCCACACACTGTTCTAAAATCTGATTTGTCAGTTTTTTATGTGTTCACTTTTTTGATTGTATCACTTTGGTATATATGGTTGTGCCAATTTTCTTCCACAAATTGATCTGAGGAAGTGGGTCTGGCCCATGAAAGCTCATCACCTAATAAACCATCTTGTTAGTCTTTAAAGCACTGCATAGTCCTGTCTTTTGTCCCATCTAGTGGCATTGAGACCACTTACAGAAGGAATAATAATCCATTAGCTAAGAGCCAACTGACTTTTAGCTTATGGGTAGAGGCTCATGCACTAAGCTCCAGAGGTCCCAGGTTCGGTTGCAAAAAGGAGATCCAAAGTTAGGGGTCTCTGGTACACAGAACACTCCATAAATGGAAGATGGAGCTGTGGAGAGGGCTGGCTAAGTGGAGGCAAGGCAGCTCCCAGCAGCATTGTGCAACAAGAGTTCTGGATACTCATCTTGCCACTCTCTGCAAGAGTAAAACAAAGGGTAAAACAAACAGACAAGGGTAAAACAAACAGACTTTGCAGCCACAGCAATCACCTACTGTATACCGATGGACAATCTCTTATATATAGTGTACTGTAGTCTTTTAGGGCATGTCTACACTAGGGAATTATTTCAAAATAACTTATTTTGAAATAATAACTCCAGAAATAACTCTTTCGGAATAGCATGTCCACACTACAGAGAAGTCTCAAAATTAGTCGGAGGCAGGATTCCTTAATGTGGATACACTATCTTGACTTAGAGCCCCAGGAAGCACTGGGGTGTAATGACTTTGAATGACTCTAGGGAGCAGTTACTTCGAAATAGCAACGGTGGAGCATCCACACTACAGGCAACCCCCGACTTACAACCCCCCCACATTTACAACCATTTTTTCCATGCAAGATAGCTTCTAAAAAACTCCAATTTATGTCTGCAGCTCATATTTACAACGACATACAACACCAACTCCACATGTATCCCAAAATAGGAAACGCACAAGGTCAGTCAGACTCACCAATCTGCAGCTGCTGCTTGACCTGCGCGGATTTCCATCACATCGCTCTTCACTTCTTAGTTATTTTGTGCATTATTTGAACTATTTAAGTTTAGTTTTCCTTCATTTCTATAATCAATTTTGGTATTTTTAGGGTAAGAAATGGGTTTCCAGGAATGGAACCACCATTTATAACATTGCACCTATAGGAAATAAGGGTTTGACTTACAACAGCTTGACTTATAACTGTTCTCCAGGAACCAATCAGGTCGTAAATGCAGGGGTCACTTGCACCACTATTTGGAAATAACTATTTTGCAATAAGCATTATTTCTTGTGGAAAGCAGGAGGTATTATTTTGAAATAACCAGCCCCTTATTTCGAAATATAGGCTTGCTAGTGTGGATGCTGCACTTGTTATTTCTAAATAAGGTGAATTATTTTGAAATAACTCCCTAGTGTAGGCCAGGGCCCAGTGTGATATCCCTCCACTGGACTTTAGACCTTTCACTTATACGGGCATGTTGATTTTCTGGAATTCAATCTATTTAAAAATTATTTTTGAACACCTGATTATTTGGACAACCAAAAACCTACCTGCTTGCATGACTGCAAGAATTTTTCTAATTCTTAGACAAGAATTACAACTTGCACAAATAGAAACACAGTAACAAAGCCACCTTTGCATGAGGAAAGAGTATACACTGGCAATGAAGAAGATATACCAGAATGCAAGTACACTTGGCTACCATTTAACGGTGCTATTTAGACTTACTACATTAATTCCCACAGGAATTTATTCTTTCCATACATACAGTGCTTCAAATGCTTGATGAAATGTTTCAGTGAAACACACAATTTCAAGATTGTATTCGTTTTCAAAGAAATTCAGACCAAGCGACAGATTGTACGCTCTTATTCATGTTCAGTAGCTGAGGTAAATGGAATTACTAGCAGGGGCAAGTGCTACCTCAGTTACATTTGGCCCTAACTTTTGAGAGAATGAGTCCAGTTTCAAATTAAACTGAAACAGCAGTTGGTTTTGCCTCGAGGACCTAATCCAAAGTCCACTGAAATACATGAAAGTCTTGTCATTAATTTCAATAGGTTTTAGATCACACCCCAAAACTGTGTGAAACTTATAACACAGCTTCAATGTGAAATCAGATGACATTTGTCTGTTTCTGCTGGAGTTTTTCGGGTAATTGAAACCTAAAATTCAAAATGAAACTGAGGTGAGCTTGAACCAGAGGGTCTGACCCCCCAAAATATTCTCAGGATCTAATGTAGAGGGGAAATACAGCTGTAAAGATTTCCAATATTCATTACAATGCTTTGTGGGAGTTGGGGGATGGGAGATTTTTCCTTTCTTGATATATGTGTCATTCACATTAACAATCACAATAGGTGGCCTCACCTAAATACCCTCTAAGCTGTGTGGCCATGCAGCTTCCTATTAAACCTTGTGCAGGGGTTCAGGGCTGCAGTGGGGTATCTTTCCTCAAGTCCCAAAGCTGTCATGGCTGGGGACAGAGCTGCTGGGACTGATGGAGAGGAATCCCCCCCCCCCCCCCAGCCTTAGCCTGGCGCTGCAGCAGTTGGAGCAGCTGTGTGCTGGGAACTGATGGAGACTGGCCAGCAGCAGCTCCAGCTCCTAGGCAGTGGGGAGGAGCGCAGGGATCTGTGTGCTGGCCACAAGACTCCACACTTCCATTGACCAATAGGAGTTGGGGCATGGTGCTTGTGGGCAAGAGTGGCACATGGGGCATACCTCAGAGCCTCATGATCACCCCTCGCCCGCTGGAGACAGACCTGCTCATTGCAGCCCGTCTTAGTGCTGCTGACAAGGAGCCACCCATCTAAGCCCATGCCCCCACCTCCTGCCCCACCCTGGAGCTCCCCAACCTGGAGCCCCCTCCTGCATCCCAAACCCCTCAGCCCCAATCCAGAGCCCACACCCCCTCCCATACTTCAGCTGGCTGCCACAAGCAGGAGTCCCCATTCAAAGCCAAACCCTTAATTAGACCTCCCCCCCCAACCCTCCAGCTTGACCCCCACCACACTCTGTCCATGTGCGGAATGACTTTTGTCTGTGACACATCACCTCCATATTGGTGCACATCACCAAAGCATGGGCATCCAAAAATTAGAGGGCTCACCTGTTTTTGCCTAGCTTTGGATCTGGAAGACGAGGCCCCTGTGTCCAAAAAATGAGATACTTTGTTAGGGGTTACATCTGAGATTCATTGGAAATGTTAGGCAGCGGGGGCTTGTACAGTCCCTGCCTGCTCTGTGCATGTGCCTAGCAGCGTCATACATAACAAATGTGCTTACAGTGTCCAAATAAATGAATGAAGAATCAGATATGACAATTCAAACACCTCAAAAAGATGACCTTTTCATTAGTCTGCATTTTGATTGGCTGCTTATTCCAGCTTTCCCTGAGGTGATAACCAGTGTAAACGGGGAATGGGCCACAAGTCAAATTACGAAGATACTGAAAAGGTCAGAGTAGCACAGCTTGCTGTTATCTTTCATGGAGCTAAGGCTGCAAGAACATTCTTCTACCTTACTGATCATGACAGCAAGCAGGAAATGTTAATGGAGTGACTCATTCTAGTGGCTCTTTCTGGAATGGTACACACAGTGGCTGTCTCTGGAGCATTCCATTGCTGGAAGAATTAGAATTAGGGCTTTCTGTATATTCTTTTAAAATACTTTTAGTTGTATACTTGGTGCCAGATCCTGGCCAAGATGGTTTTAGCAGATGACCTACAAATAGCTTCCAGCAACCTTTACACTGCCCCAACCCTGAGGCGGCCCCGGGGCCAAGCTGATCACCACTATACACTACAGCACACTCAAGACCCTACGGGACTTTTGCAGCAGTTGGATCACTGGGATATAAAGCCACCCGGACCATATCCTGAGGAATTCCCCCTTCATCAGTGACTGGAGGAAGGGTGATAGAGCAGCCACCACAGATGTCCATGCTCCTGGGAATTAATTTTAAGCAAGGAAAATCCCCAGGGGAGTGAATCACACTTCAGAAAAAATATTTAAAATATCCTAATAAAAAATGAATTAACACTCGATAAAGGGGAGAATCTTTGTACTCTCTGCTGCTTCCCTCTCCTCCACATCCATTCATTTATGTTCTACCCCCCAGCTTTAATCCTTTATTTTCTTATGAACTTCCTCTCTTAGGCCACTAGGTGCCATCAGTGCACCCTAATGAAGGACTACATACAAGAGTATAAAACTAATTCTCTATATATAAAACTAAAAACTAGTTCCATGTAAAGGCTGCACACAGTTTTTTGCTGGCAAGTATGTGTTAGATTAGAAGCAGTAACTTTTCACTAACAAATGCTTCTTGACTGAAAAATCCTCACATTCACATATATTAAGATTTAATAAAGTATTAAAATGTGTGTAACTATTTTGCTGCAGGGATAAATGGGCAGTACCATTACTCTCACAAAAATCAATGTTATCTTACAATTGCAGTTACAAACTAGATACTTCAATTTCAGTCCCAATCCACATCTCTCATTGTTATTTAAATCTTCTATATTACCCTTACTGGGTAGGTCTACTTTAGGAAAGTCAGTCTTTCCTAAAGTTGCCTGAAAAACCTGTGATAATAGCAGGCATATAACCATTACATAAACTCTGTCCTTACATCTTCTCTTCACTTTTAGCACTATGAAAATCATTTAATCTCTCTTTGTTAGCTGAAAACACATGACCTGTTGTTCATGGTTTATTTCCTTTCTTTTGCCACAGGCTTCATGACAAGGTAACATATTCATTGGTTGGCAGGGTGGGGGAAATGTTGCATTTTCAGGCACCACTTTGGGCAGTAAAACCAAGAGAACCTGCAAAGCTCCATCTTAACTGGAGTTATTCTCTCAATAACATCCACAATTCAAGTCCACAAAATGTAAACTGTTTTAGCAGATGCATTGATGAAAACACCTACAGGGATATATGTGTATCCACAAACACCTGCCCATTTTCGAGGGTTACCGCACAGAGTAGTAAGATCCTGGGAACAATGGGAGTGAATACATATTCTTGGCTGTAATTGTAGTGTTAGAACAAAAATCGATTACCAAACACTGAGAAATCTTCTAATGTTACAGTACCGAGAAATTTATTTATTTTTTTTTTATGAAGAGAGATGGATTTCTTGGCTTCATTCACTGCAGCTGTTCAGTACTGGGATGAAATATGATTCTCAAGTGAGCTTCCCTGCTGGTGTAGTCAATTCCTTGATGGGAACCAAGTAAGGGTTATTTGAAGGCATAGGAAGGGGAGGGAGATTTGTAAAGTCCTGCCCCTCTCCTAGTCAACTACTTCAGGAGGGGCAAAGCTCAGTTGATAGCACTGGGCAATCTGCATATGTGCCAATGTTTTGAAAAGTTTTGCAAGGGACAAAAGCCCAAATAGGCTGGAGTTCTGTGTTGTGGGGTCCACAGCAATTGGTGGGTTTTATATACATACCTGAGAGGTTTAGGATTGCTTAATACTTTGAAATGTTGACCTCTACCTGGGCTATGACTGAGTTATGACAATGCAAATCAAGATGAGTTTTAGCAGAGGCAGCTTTATGTCACCTATCCTCTAATCAAACCCAGAGCTGTTGGGGACCAGGAGAGGACACAGGGTTTTGATTTTAAGTACTTTATGCCAGGCTCTGACTTTTCATTATGCATGAATGTAGAATCCCTATCACAATAGGGCCCTTACACACTACTGGTTGAAATTCTCTAGTCTGGCACTCTCTGGTCTGGCAACATCCATGGTCCTGCATGATTAGTTAGCCGGATGTCCACTTATCACAGTGTGGCCAAGTTTCCCAGGATCCCATAAAGTTTGTTTACGGCCACCAGTCCTGGCTCTGTGTTCTGTGCTGTTATTTAGCTTTTACTTACCCATAAATGTCTTTTAAGAGCCCAGTAATGAGTGGAAGTGTCGGCAATGCTGCTAGACAATATTGACCTCCCATAGTTCAGCAAATCCTCTGGTTTGGCACCGGTCAGATCCCAACAACTAGAGAGGTTCAACCTGTACTGCAATACACACCATTAATAATGTAGAGCAACCTCAGGGCTGAGTGTGTCCCTTAAATTATTTCAAACTTGTTTTTCATTAAATGTGCATTTTAATGAAAAACAAGCATCAAAGTCTAGAAACCAGGCAAGTTTAAACAAAATCCACAAACACGGAGCTGAGAACTCAGCAGAGCTGTTAGTATGCTCTTGTTACACTCCAAACATCCCATAGACCACCTTCAGCAATGGGATTATTTCATATCCAGTTAGGGTAAAAAGTAATTACAAAAGATTGTCTCACAGATGCTATCTGTCAGTGTCTGGAGAAGAGAAAAAGATGATCTCTAACAGGCTCTTCTGGTTACTCGCAGCTAGGCCATTGTCTAGGAAAGTAGGTCATGTTTAACATATTTTAACCAACACAATTTTAAACTAGTGTAGACAGTAAAATATTTCAAGTGGTCAAGGTCAAGATAAGGCTCCTGCTCAGAGTGAACATTTTTAAACACAATCTATTTTCCTAGTCTAGACACGGTCACACAAGGACGAACTGTATTTTGTGTTTTGTGGGGTACTGAGCAGAGCATTTTTTTCTGGTGCTTAACATACCGTTCGTTACTAACCATACTAATACATGGTCATCCATCCTGATTCAAAGGGACTGGAAACTACAGACGTGAGGCAATGCGAGTTATTGTGCTATTATATGAGACTATTAGAGTCAGCAATCTGAACCCTACATTCAAAATGCATTCTGTAGGAATAAATACTGCATATACCATAGAGATTCACAGTATGGAGAAATCCTTACTTTTGGCACTGATTTCTGTATGTAACTGAAATATATCAATGGGTCCATAAGAAAACTTTTTTTTTTTTTTTTTTTTTTTTGCGCGCCTGACATTTTGCATCCATTGCATTTTCCACTGTGCTCCCCCCAGCCAGTCAGATCGGGTATGTATTTATATTTTGCATTAATGTGATCCTGTATTCCTCACTGCTCTAAACTCCTTGGAAGTCAGTCTGACCTTTTGGTGTGAGGAAAGGAGGAACAGAAGGCAACAAAGTCAGTTAGAACTAAGCGGTAACTTAACTGAGCCAGGAGCTGGTAAATGTTCATGTGTTTTTAAATTTCCATTGAATGCTACTTGCCTCTATCTATAATGAAAGATTTCCAGTCTCCACTTGACTGGAAAACATCCATTATGAAGCCATGTAGGCTATCGTATAGTAAAAATCTCCCGAGAAAATAATGCTGTTTTAGTAAGGCTGGGGTTTCAGCTGTTCTAATCATTCTAATTACTTGAAAATGTTTCCTTCTTCCCCCTGCATCCTCTAGGGCCTTTTTGCCTTCAGAACAGCTAAAGACACAAAGTAATTTAGCCAAGTAAAAAGCTTATTAACACATGATGCAGTTCACTGGCACAGGAAAACTAGATTTCCATCCCACCCTCTCCTCAAACAGGTAGACCTCAATATTACAAAGGGGTTTTGTATGGCAAAGAATAACTCAATACAGTCAAAGAGGGAAGGCTGGAGGCAGAAGTTCTGTGTGTGAAGGGAAGTCATATGTTCAGGACAGAAGAAACCAGTTCAATTCCAAGACACATTTGTCAAGTCTGGAGTCTGGTAATTGACAAATGATAGCAGGCAATTGTGTAAATCCTGTGCTATTAATTAGCAGAGTCCTCAGATTACTTTTTCTTTCCTAAGGACCTTGTGTTTTAAGTTGCCAGGCATCACTGAATATGGAAATAGCAGTGGATGCCTATTAATACATAAGGTGCAACTTTTGTACTTAAACTGAGATATCAAGAGGATTTATTAATTATTATTATTAATTTGTATTAATTTGTTCTAATACCACAACTATAGAGAAATATAATGCACAATAATAAACAAACAGAGAGAGCTGGGATGAAGGGAGCAACATATCTATTTTCAGGATCTAAATGAATCATAGACTTCTAAAAAATCAGCCCAAATTGCTTTGAATGTTTCAGGCCCTCTTTTTCTGCAGAATGCCAGTTGTTCATTAGCTGCAAGATCAGTCATTGCACTGAGCCAAGCATCAATATTAGGTGGGGATCGACTTTTCCATTTTTGCAAGATTAATTGTTTAGTAATCAATGCGGCACATTTGAAGCATGGCACCTTGTTATCAATAATCTCCATGCAGTCATAGTTCCTCTGTCTATCCAATCTCTCCCTATCAAGGTTTTTGTCACTGAATTTAAGGATAAGGTTGCCTCAGAAGACCACCTCTGCATGGAAATTTGGATGGAAGCTGAACATTTTAGTGAAATTTTACCAGCCTTGCCTCAACTATTATTGCGGGAGTTCTTGAGCCATCGAATGTATAACAGTGGGAGCCTACCATGCCTGAAAAGGAATGAGTGTATACGAATTCTCATTCAATCTGAACCCAAGATGGGGGTCTTTGGGGTCACATATAATAGTCACAAAGATGAGTGGATTGAGAAAATGAAATCTTCCCAGTGATGGGGGAGCTGTAATTTGTTCAGAGCCCAGGCTCATCATTGGGTGGGAGGAGAGGAGGAAGCAGAAGAGAAGGCAACTGCTCCGGGATTGATGATTCAAAGTGGTCTCACCATTGGAGCACTCCACACAGTCCTGGTGGCTCTGAGAGTTGGGGGCGGGGGTGCCGTGCCCCGGGCATTGCAGAGGCCTGGTCCCACCCCTTCTGCCCAAGGCCCCACTCCTTCGAGGAACATGGAGCTGCCCCCCTACACACACACACACACACACACACACTTTGCCCGGGGGCCCATAGGCTACTGACTCCCTTGTCACTGCCAGTCTAGGGTTCTTACCTCATCCCTGAAGGAATGTTTTGAAAATACTGTTGAATTTCTTAATATGTTAGAGGAATAAAAACAGGGAGACCCCATAGACCATAAAAAATTCTGGGCAGAGCATTCATTTTCAGTTTATTAACTTTACCTCACAAACTGGAGGATGTTTTTTGATATAGGAGCTTGTACACAGGCGACCTTGTGCTCGCTCCCGTGTTTGTCCTTTTGTCCGCGTCACTGTCCGCCCTGAAGGCGAGTGGCGGTCTTGGCTCCGGCTTCCATCGCTTTACCCGATTGGAAATGCGGGGCGGAGGGGCCAGACCTGCCATCTGTACCGGGCCCCAGCCCAGGGCCCTAAGGACAGGTCCACCTAGCCCTGTCCGGCCGGTGGGGACTGGCCTGAAACTCACTGGGTGCCGGCCCTTTATACCTAAAGGCCCTGCCCTGGGCTGCTTCCTACCCCACTAGTTCCAGCGGCGTCTACCACACGACTCACCATCTGTCTTCCTGTCTCCCCCTCCCTCCTGACTCTGGGTCTGGCCAACCTTTTAACCCCCGTCTGCCAGCGGTCTTGATGACGTCACGCCGACCCCCCCAACGAGCAGGGCATCCTCCTGCCCTCAACGTGCCCCGGCATCCACCCGACGCTGTGCGCTCACCCCGCCTCCACCCGTCAGCTGTGCTGCTGCTGCCAAGGAATGGGCACAGTCGATCAGTGCTCTCCGGCCGCTCCCAAGGAGCACAAGCGCTACCACCGGTTCAGTGCGGGGCGGATCGGTTTCAGCTGGCCGGAGACGTTCTGCCCCATCACAGAGCCAAACATATTTTAGGTCAAACTCTGCCATTCATCCTTTGGCAAAATTCATTGCACTAAATCCTGAGATAATTACTCAGTTCTTATTTCATCTTTGTTAGGGCAAAACACCCAATGGTTCAAATTCTGTTCTCCGATGTTCAGATGCAAAATGAGATGAAATGCACTGAAGTTAATAGTTTACATTTGTGAAAATCTTGAGTAGCTCTGAATGCAGAAAGTGTCGTCTGAGTAAAGATTCAGCAGGGATTTCTGGATTTGGGACACAGATAATATAAAAAACGGCATGCCTGCCTTTAGAGACAAAAAAGTGTCTGTGGTAGAACAAACCTAGCTCTTCACATTAACATGCATTCTCTCTACTGAATCACCCTTTAAATTCAACCATCTGGGGATGGAATTTAGCAACAGTTTTACAGGCTTGAAATCAATAGCAAGAAAAGGGAAGTGAGTTGGCTTGTTATTGTGCAATGGGAATAAACAATGACTTTTAGGGACTGAGATGAGACACCCAGCTTCATTTTAGTTGTGACCTACGTCAAGCTTTCTACCCAGAAATAAAAGATTAGTGAAAAAACCCATCAGCCAACACCGTAGTTGCTAACCATAACTAAACACGTGGGACCAGATTCTGTAAAAATAGAAGATTGACAGAAAACTAAAAAGGAAAGGCAGGTTGGATGTTGTCCATCTTGTTCTAACTATCTGCAATGCTCACAGAGTAGCGTTCCATAGACTTTCTGTAACAGGGTCGGTCATCAAACTGGTCTATGTACATCCAAAGCTAGCAATGTTATTTAGACATCCCTTCCTTTTGCATTGTGGAGGCAGGAAAAGGGAATAAGGGAATTTGTGTGCAGCCATCTTGGTCTTGTTAACAAGAGAGCATGAGTCAGGCTAAGTCTGTGGCCTGACAACGCAAGAGCTGTAATTAGATGCTGCCTTTGCCTCTCACCTCCATAGGGAGATAAGGACAGAATGCTGACTCTGGCAGGGACCTTGAGATAAGGAGCATCTGGGTGGAACTAAAATAACTGTTAGCCATTGGTGTTTGTAATGGGAAGGAGACTAATTGTTATTGTTATTATATCTAATGGACAGTATATAAACTGCTTCATAATTGCTTGTATTCGAAGATCTGCCTCAGGGGGGTGGGGGGCTTCCCCCCTGTCCGAACCAGTTTTTTCCCTTGCTGCAGCTCGTAATAAAACTGCTTCTGGCTACTTGTTGCTTACAAACACAGAGTGAGGACAATGTTTTCTTCCACAATTTGGTGCCATGACTCAGATGGCAATGTCTGATTGAAGACAGCGGCTGCAGACCATCCCCCTTCACCCCCAGGGCGCCAAATGAGAGGTAAGAGACCTTTTGAAATCTCTACTAGGGTGTGGAGGAGGACTGCCTGTGGCTTCTTGTGGGCTCACGCCATCCAAACTTCTTGAATCTGCAACAAGGTCAAATGCAAACGGTTTTGGGGGGGTTCTTTGCTGCCCACAAGTAGAGTTAGTTGTTATGGTTATTGGTGGTGCCACCCCGGGTATGGGAAGAAGGTTGTATTGCATCTGGACATAAGGCACCTAGGTTTATGCAGTGCTGGGGAACTGCTGTGGTTCTGGGGGGAAACGTGTTATTTGCCGCCCCTGGGGGGAACACTGTTGGTTGCAGCCCCAAATGTGGACAAGGGCCATAAAGAGAGATGCATCTAAATGTGGGAGGAAAATTTCTGTGTGAAAAGCATGCTGAGTGTGAATGTAATGAGCGGAGTGTGAATGCCGCTGCCCAGGTCTCTGAGAAGTAAGCTGATTCCAGCCACACCAGGGCTCTCCCAAGAGGGAGTTCTGAATGCAAGGGGGGTCAGCCAAACCTCAAGACAGAGCGGATATGTGAGGGAGTGACAACTCCCCTTATTTCATGAGCTGCTGCTAAGGTCTGACACTCTAGACCCAGCAGACCCCTTCTTTGGAGTGTGTAGATTTAGCTTCCTATAAGCCACTGAACGGACGGGGAGTGGACAGGATACTCCCCTGAACGACTAAATGGATGGGGATCAGTTTGAGCATACCCCCACACTGCTGAAAGGCACCCCTGCGTACTACATGCACGTGCATCATGGTCTAAGGATCTGTAAGCATTTGACAGATTACAGAGAAGGATTTAATGAAGTAAGGAACTGAAAAGAGAAGTGGAAAATATCTAGAAAGTGGTAATAACATTGCTAAAAAAAACCTCGCATTAAAAAAGAAAGAAATTAAAGCCCTGAGGGATGAAATTCAAGCTCAAAAAAGCAAAAATCTGCCCTGCAGTTAGAAATGTAACTTACAAGCAACTGTACTGCCTCTCCCAAGCTTAGGGGGGAATTTGGCACAACATCACCTCTCTACTCCTCTCTATGCCCAGCCCCATATGGGCTATACATCATTATAGATAGAGAGGAGACACGAAAGATAACTGAAAAGGATCAGCTCTTCCCTCTGGGAAAAAACGGGCTCTAGTAACAAATCTGCCCCATCCAAAGCAAAACACCAAGTTTTGGAATTGACTTAACAGCTTGTGGGAAGTATTCCTCCAAATTCTCAAGGAAGGAATGCCTGCCGACCATCAAGCCATATTGGCCCTAGGCATTTTGGTTGGAAGCATATTTACAGAACACAACGCAGGAGTAGGAAAGGGCTGCCAAGCAACTTCAGGAGATTCTCAAGCCCTTGTTAGCAAATAGATAACCACAGCCTCTCCAGCTGAAATGGCAGGCAACCCAAGGATGTTTCACAATGCACGAGTGGGGGCCGTCCAGAGAAAAAAAATAATAAGCAGTTAAAACCTTCTCCTCGCACGCCATTATAATTGGCTTGAGGGCGTGGGAGGAGGTAACCTAAAAGCCACCCTAAAGTCATCCAGTAGAAATTGAATTTGAAGATGTAATCACTAGAAGCTAAATCTGCTCTAACAAAGAGATACATTCTGCAACATAAATCTCCTTACAGAGCATAGGCGAATGATCCACCCCAGAGTCAGCAGCATAGATCAACTGCTGCAGCATGAATGTTATGAAAACCCTATACTGAGAAGTTTAAAATTAGTAATAGCTGACTGCAATTCTAAACATTCAGATTTACCTACTGAAAGGAATTAATGGGGTGGGAGCTAATTGGAAAGTCCACCCTCCTTACCAAATTAATACTGGACAAACCTGTGTCATTGGGAAAAGTCATTTAGCAGGAATCAGGACGGATCATAAGAAGGAAAAAGCATGTGAAAGGGGAAGGCAAAAGGTTTGGAGCCCTATGGGCATAGTGGAAGGAATAAGGAAAGTAGGAATACAGTCATTGGAAAGTTAAATTAATAGGAATGAGGAAAGTTTTATGAGGGACAAAGCAAGTGATTAAAGGGTATGCGAAGGTGAGAAGTGACTCAGTGGGAGAGTGGAAGGAATTAAGCAATTGTCATAATGTGTGAGAAGGGAACCTGCTTTAAAAATGACTCCTTGTTTCTTGCAGCCTCTTTCAATACAGGCAGTCCCCGGGTTACATGGATCCGATTTACATCAGATCCCTACTTACAAACGGGGTGAGGCAACTCCGCACTAGCTGCTTCCCCCCAGCAGACCAGGGAGACGTGAAGCTAGCGCCGCCCCCAGCAGACCAGGGAGACGCGGAGTGGCTTTTCTCAGCAGACACCTCAGCTTGAGAATAAAGGACTGAGGGAAGTGAGGTGTGGGAGAATAAAACTGAGCTCTGGAGAAATGTTTGGCCAGAGTTTCCCCTACAATATGTACCAGTTCCGACTTACATACAAATTCAACTTAAGAACAAACCTACATTCCCTATCTTGTATGTAACCCGGGGACTGCCTGTAATCCAGGCAAAGAAACAATCAAATTTAAACATTTGGCTACAGACACTTTGTTAAATCTGCAAAAGGAAAATAAGGAATTCTATTGACACTTAACTGGCTAACTGTATACAAGAATGAAATCTATACATTCAATCCTTAAGGTTAAATTTACTCTTTAAGAAAACAAAACATTGTTTTAAGAATCCAAGCCCTGAAACTTCACTGTGTCTCTGTTCAAGGCTGAGTTGATAACACTTTTGGCTTGCTTTCAGATCCAAGGTTGTGTGGGGGTGCAGACTGCCTGTCTGCTAAGGAGAGGTGTAGGGCCCGCTGTCCCACCCCCTTGAGTGAGCTTGTAACATTGAATAAGATTATTTTCAGGAAAAGAAAAGCTTTTTGCTTGCTGGAACAGTAACTGGCCAACTCCTTGTGCTAAGGA
Source organism: Pelodiscus sinensis (assembly GCF_049634645.1). Taxonomy (NCBI): domain Eukaryota; kingdom Metazoa; phylum Chordata; order Testudines; family Trionychidae; genus Pelodiscus; species Pelodiscus sinensis. The sequence goes on from NC_134727.1 coordinate 22,678,968, forward strand.
AAAGCATTATAGATTTACACATTAAGCCTGATCTGTGGTACAAGAGGGAAATCGAGGCATGCCACCTTTAACTTAATAATTGAACAATGAAGTAATCCACTCAAACCCTCTGAAGCTGGTGTGCAAAATAAAAGCATACCATTGTGTAACAACAGGATGATCAAAACTAACAGAACATCTGTAAAAGAAAAGTATTTTAAGTTATAATGTACCACCCCGACGGGGGTAGAAATGTTTTCTTGTCTTTCAGATCACCAGAAAGTGCTGGTGCCAGCTGAAGAAACAACAACAACAACAAATAATCATGGTTCTGTGTCATGACATAATAAGTTTGTGTTCTGTCCAAGTTTGTCTTGTGTGTCTTAATTGTAATACGTATTGCAAATGTTGTTGTGTATAGAAAATTGTTTTTTTAATGAAAGGATAATTTGAGTAAAGCAGAAGCATGAATTTAAACCAACAAAATTAATAATTGGGCCCAATCAATTGGCAACTTTAAAATTTAGTGAAAGGATAATAGTGTAGTAATTGTTTAAGCTAGGAGAATGTTAACAATATCTCCACAGGTGAATAAAGAAGAAACTGGAAGGAAGCAATTATGAAGCAGTTTATATACTGTCCATTAGATATAATAACAATAACAATTAGTCTCCTTCCCATTACAAACACCAATGGCTAACAGTTATTTTAGTTCCACCCAGATGCTCCTTATCTCAAGGTCCCTGCCAGAGTCAGCATTCGTCCTTATCTCCGTATGGAGGCAAGAGGCAAAGGCAGCTTCTAATTACAGCTCTCGCGTTGTCAGGCCACAGACTTAGCCTGACTCTTGCTCTCTTGTTAACAAGACCAAGATGGCTGCACACAAATTCCCTTATTCCCTTTTCCTGCCTCCACAGTCCCCCCTTTTGTGCTTACAGCACAACTACCTTTCTAAACCTTTATTTTCATTATACATTACATAATTAGTACAAACATAAAAGCTATTTCTATCACTACATCTTTTACAACAATCAAATATGAAACCTTTAATAAGCAAAATCAATATAATCATTAATATCCCCAATATAATTCTATGATGGGGCTGTTCTATAATTTTAGTAACATAACACAACATATCATAATTAGTACACCAGAGAGAATGTGCTATGGATTAAATGGACATTCAGAGATTTCTTTGAACCTCTGGTAAGAGTGAAAGCAGATTTTGGAATCAGTCGGGTACTAAGGTAAGTCCAATTAAAGGGTATTTGGAACTTAAGGGTTAATTGCATCTAAAAACCAGTTAGGGAGGGCAGTACATGCTAATGGTACCAGTCCATAAGCACAGAGTCCAGATCAAAGGGAGAAACCCAAACCACTCCCACAAGTTTCTCCTTGACAATATACAATACTTTGCTTCTTTCACCAAGGTCAATTCTTAATGTTCTTTTGTAGTCAGGAATCTTTGGGCTTTGGCAGTGTCAGAGGAGTGGACTTTTCCTCTGGTGTCCCTGGGCAGGATTAATCTTCAGGGCTCTTCATGGGGCCTCTGCTGGCCAGAAGACAGCCATATATTTGTGCAGACAGATGCTGCAATTCCAGAAGGAAGTACATTGCACGGATGTTTGCTTTATATATTACTGTAACATCCCAAGGTGATCACAATGTGCTAGATATCCTTCTGTACTATATGTACACCATAAAGGGGACACCAGTTAATTGCAACATCATCATGTCACCACACAATGCCATAAAAGTGTATTATTATGTGAATATGCGAACACAGCCATTATTTCTAAAGGAAATAATGATTGGCAGTCTTTATAAGCATTACAACTGTCACAAGCTCTCATGGGAAACTGCATGAGATCATACGACGGGGTTTCAGATTAAGAGGTAGTCCACTGGTTTCAGATGTTACTTAGGCTACATGTACACCGTGGAGCATCCACATTACAAACACGTTCTTGCGTAAGAAAAAGTACAATAAATCATAAGTACACAAGGCTTTTTATGCAAGAGTTATTCGAGGAATAAGCCTTTTTGTACAAGAGCTCTTGCTCAAAAAGGCATGTGTGGATGGGCAACAGGGGTTTCTTGCACAAGAAACCCCTATGGCTAAAATGGCCATCAGAGCTTTCTTGCGCAAGACAGCATCCACACTGCCATGGACACTCTTGCGCAAAAGTACATCTCTTGTGCAAAAGCACATGATAGTGTGGACGCGCTCTTGTACAAGAACTTTTTGCGCAATAACTCTTGCACAAAAACTTCTTGCACATGAAGCCTGTAGTGTGGACGTAGCCCCCAATGAATGAATGCAGCCTAGCAGTTGCAGGGAAGGGACTGATGCTAGAAGAGACACTGAGTTTAAATTTCTCTTCTCTCCAGCCTTCTATTTCCTTCTCCCACCCCACTCCACCCAAACACCGCCCAAGAATTTAAAAATACAAATCACAGCAATCTCTCTCTTTTCCCCTTTCCAGAATATGGCAGAAATAGCTTTGCATATTCATAGAGCTGAGTGGGGAGCAGGTTTTGTTTTGTTTTTTGGAGGTCATTTCCCCTTGAATTGCTCACTGATGTGGAAACAGAATTCAGCTGTAGTGTTGTGCTACAGTTATTTCTGCTTTACTTGATAAAACCCATATGTTGCAATCTGAGACTCTCTTCCAGTACAAATACATTATATTCTAAGAGCATCCATGCCCCTATGTTCGCAAGCTGGTTGTTTCAGAGTTTTTTGGCCTTTATCTCTTTGCCCACACAGAAGATTCAAATCTGGAGCATTGAGTTATTTAGAAGAGGTTGAACAATAAAAGGTATATTGGCTTAACAATAAAAGGAAGGTGATAAGAGAATCTGGCTGCTATTAGCCCAAATCTGATAAATACTTCGGGACTGATTCACTACTATATTCGTTCAGTTATGCTGGAATAAATCCAATGGCTTCAATTTAGTTGATTTCAATATAGTTGAACCAGCACAAAATGGGATTAGGACATCAGTGAATCAAGCCCTTGAGAGCAGTGCTGGCTAGAAGAGTGAAAAGATAAATTTGCAAAAAAATTAATGTAAATTAATGTAATTAATGTAAATGTGTCAACATTTTCCCGTTAGCTCTATATAAGTTACTGAATCACAGAAAAACTATGGTTTAGTATATTTAACACTTTTTGTATTAGCCTCTTTCAATCTATTTTGTCAGTGAGTTAGACCTGTTTTATACCAACTTCACTCTCTAAAAATCAGTGGAACCACACCACCATACGCAATAGCAATGCACTGACAAATGAGGTGCTACAGGTTTTCCACTTCACAGGCCAGACTTGGTATTTTGTGCAGGAGAGAGTATAAATCCATAGGCTGTAATCTGAAAAAGGAGCTGCTATGACTCTCCAATGATGTGCCAGCTTTACAAAACTACCATATGTAATTTAGCACAAATCAGGGTAGCTGGCAGCCAGTGTTCAAGTGGGGCCAGGACATGAATGCTGCAAGCAAGGATTCCTATGTACTAGTACTAGGAGACCCTAGGATTGGAATTGCAGAGTATGCAGCATGTCAATTAGAAATGCAGAACTATGTGGGAGGAGCATGCAGAACACTTATCTGCATCTAACCACTACGACTCTCTTCCATACTTTAGAAAAATGGGGGAAAACCTGACGTTATCTAAGACGACATATACAAATCATCTAAATGAGCTGTGGGCTTCTGAATTGCAGGGCATACAATACTGGTACTGGTTGTTTGGGTTGGCAGATGATACATATATCATCCTGCGGTTAATATTTCATTACAGATATTCACAGTTCATCCCACTTCCTGGAAAAAATAAAATAAGCTGGTATCTATTATAGGAGACAAATCTCTTAATACAACACATTCAATATAGTGAAATTTTATTTCATGGATGGTTGCATTTCTGCCGTGATAAGTCTTATCTTGAGACCAGTATATTACCAAATACTGCCTAAGACAAAGCAATCATTTGTCTATATTGCAGTCAAGCATAACAAATAGCTGAGTAATATTTTGGCACCGCTCGGTAATGTCTGATGCATTAGCCTCTTACATGAAAAATTTACAACTACAGGTCAGTCTTGCTGCCATTGCCAAAGCAAAGACGGCTCGCGCTTGTGATGCTATCCCAGTGACACCTTGCAGGAGAAGGCTTAGCTCTGCTATGCTTTGCATTTCACTTAGACATCACTGGGATGATTCTTACACATTACATAAATAACAAATTAACATAAATAAACACTTAACCAAGTTGAGCAGCTAGGAAATAGAGGCCATTGTATGGCACAGTAGGTCTCTGAGCACAAAAGGGATTTAGAACCAGATTCTCTGTCCCATTCTGCTTCCTTTGCACTGCTGTGCAGGCATAAAGGGTATGTCTACACTGCCACCCTAGTTCAAACTAGGGTGGCTAATGTAAGCAATTCGAACTTGCAAATGAAGCCCGGGATTTAAATATCCTGGGCTTCATTTGCATGTTCCCAAGTGGGTGCCATTTTTAAATGCCCGTAGTTCGAACTACCTGCCCGCGGCTACATGCGGCACGGACTAGGTAGTTTGAATTAAAGCTCCTAATTCGAACTAATGTTAAACGTCCTTGCAGGTGGAATAACGGTTATTCGAATTAGGAGCTTTAATTCGAACTACCTAGTCCATGCCATGGTAGTTCGAACTACGGGCATTTAAAAATGGCGCCCGCCTGGGAACATGCAAATGAAGCCCAGGATATTTAAATCCCGGGCTTCATTTGCAAGTTCGAATGCCTACATTAGCCACCCTAGTTCGAAGTAGGGTGGCAGTGCAGACATACCTGAAGAGAGTCAGAACCTCTCCTGGAGTGGGGAAAACCCAATGGGCACACAGGGAAGATGTAGCTAGTGCCTATTTGACTTTTCCCACAGTCACTGGAGCTGAGTGTGAATCGGGGTGGAAAGGAAGCATAGCACTGCATTGCTGTCAGGGCCACTGACAGCAATTAGGGGCCCCAGGGCAGAATTCAATGGGTCCCTCAGCTCGGACCACAAGCCCCTTCCCGTCACAGTCTGGAGAAGCCACAAATGTCCTCTCCCTTCTGTGAGAGGAGCCTGGGCTGGCTCATCCCTCCTGCTCTCCCCTCCCCAGACTCAACCTCCCTGTTCTGAGGAAAGCTGCAACAGTATCTCTTGACTAAAAGGCAGTTTTGATATGCCCCATGCAGATCATGGGGCCAAGTAACCCCACCCCGGAACCTGCATGGGCCATATCAAAAGCGTTTTTCAATCAAGAGACACCTTTTGGCAGAGCTACTGTGGCAGCAACCAAGGCCTCTAGGCCCTTTAAATTGCTGGGCCCCTAGGCAATTGCCTCCTTTACCCACCCCCCTCATTAGCAGGCCTGACTGCAACTATCCTCAGCTGGCAGACAGTCCCTTAGGGATTCATGTGGCCTGCATGTACAAGTTAGAGCAGCACTAGGACCAGGCTGAGAATCAGGGAGCTGTGACTTACTCCTGTATGGTCTTTTTCCCATCACTGCTTCACAGAGAATAAACTGATAAAAGCAGAGAATGTGGCCCAAATATTTTTCCTGATGTGCTGTCAGTGATATCAGACCCTTGTCAGTAGGACATACAAGGGTAACTACTTTCCAGGCAGAGCATTTCCAGGGGATTACTGCATCTCATACATTGTTAAAGTCACTCATCTTTTGGCCTTACATCATCAACCATGCCCCTATGAAAAACACTCTAGCTAACAGAGAGCCAAACTGTAGGGTTCTAGAATGTAAATATATTAACGTTCAATAGAAAGCACTTTAAAAATCTATAGGAGTTAATAAAGAATGCTATCTGAGAGTTTTTGGAATCGCTTAATAAAATTTTATAGTAGAACTATTATCTTCTATTCAGTTCTATAGAATTATCGTGCCCAAAAAGGCTGTGTTATATCATAATGTGCATGTGTTAACTGATTTTTTGAATCTAAAAAAAATCCAACAAAGAATCCAGTGGCACCATAAAGACTAACAACTTTATTATGGCATAAGCTTTTGTGAGTTGCAACTCACTTCATCAGATGCATGAGGTAAAAGACAAAAGAAACCCATAGTAGGGGTACAGAGATGAGTGTTACATCAGAGGTAATTCAATTAGGATGGAAGTGCATAAGAAGGTAAAACTACCTAAAGAAGAAAATTACTTATGGCAATGACCCATTTCCAATCGCTATTCAGATCCAGTCTGATGGTGTCAAATTTGAATCTAGGCAATACAGAATGCAACAACAGCTGCTTACTGACAACAACGTATCAGGACAGCTCTTCGGTTGGTGTAAGTGGTCACAGCTGCACGGAAGTCAATGAAGCTATGACAATTTCCACCTGCTGAGGATCTGCTCATATGGTAAAATACTCCAGTCCTTTCTGAGGTAAAACATCCACTGACTTCAATATGAACTTGGTCTGGAATTGCAGAAGTTGGGGCATAGAGAGTCCTAATGTGTGAGTCTCATTTACAGTAAGGCCAGCTTGCACCCCTCTTGCACAAATCCACAGCTGGCACAAATGTAATTTATTCCCACCTTAAGGCCTCGTTACACTTTCAAAATGGCATACAAGAGCCTAAGGGCAAGTCTACACTTAAAACTATGCAGCTGTAGCACCTAAGTAAAGATGCTCTAAGCCACTAGAAGAGAGCTTTCATGCCGGCATAGGTAATCCACCTCCCCGAGAGGCAGTAGCTATGTCAATGGGAGAAACTCTCCCATCGACATGTTGTTTATATAGGGGCTCAGGTCAGTATAACAATGTTGCTCAGTGGATTTTTCACAGCACTGGCCAACAGTTATACTGAGGCTATGTCTACACTGCACTGTTCTTCCAGAAAAAGCTACGCAAATTGCAAACCGCAATTTGCGTAGCTTTTTCCGCTTCTTTTTTTGGAAGAGGCTTTTCTGACATTTGGCTCCATGTAGACGAAGCCAAATGTCAGAAAAAAAGAAAGCCTTTTTCAGAACATCCCTTCTTCGTTGTAAAATGAGGTTTACAGAGATGCCAAAAAAATGCATCTGCTCTTCCGAAAAAAATTTCGGAAGAGCAGACATGTTCCCTGGACATGGCAGTGTAGACATAGCCAGACATAGGATCTGTAACACAGACCTTAATTTAAATGACCTTGAGATAAATGACATGTTACTGTAACAGGGTGCTCTCACCTCTCGCAAGTGCCCCTGGCCAAGTGCATTTGCCCACACTCTGTCACTGTTTGTGGTTGTTCTTCGGCAACTCAGCCCTTTGGCCAAGTCTCACACAATCTGTATTTAAAATAATAAGGCAAGCCTCTTCCTTGGTACAGGTCCAACAAGGGCCTTTCTCAGTAACTTCCACAATGTCTCTCTCTGTTTGTCCCTCACTCTGGAATGGAGCAGTGTCCCAGGACTCCTTCCCTGGAGGCAACCTCTTCACCCTCTCATGGCCTTTCTGGCCCTCATGCTAGGTCACTATTGTACAGTCCCCCGCCCATTGTCTACACCACTTTCCACCCCAGAGTGGCTTGGGGAGTCCTGGGCCCACCCTCTACTCCAGGTCCCAGCCCAGTGACCTTATAGATAGTGTCTGTCTGCAAATCTCTTTAAATAACTGCAGTGCAGCTATAATTCCCCCACCCACTTCCTCATGGCCCCAGCACCTTCTTCACCTTTATCTCAGAGCCTTGTCCCTGTGGACTCCCAGCAGCCAGCCCAGAGCACTATCTGCTCTCCTCTAGCTCCAGCAAAGTACTGAACTTGCTCTGGCTCAGCATCTCTCTTTATACCACCATCCTGGACCCTGATTAACTGCTTCCCAAAGAGCTGCTCTAAGCAGCTCAGACCTCTCTACTGCCCTTTTCTGGGGCAGGGTATAGCAAGACCACAAAGTCTCCAGCATGAGGCCTCAGAACCTACTCCACCCATGACAATTATATATCCACTGAATTTATTTCAATCCTCCACACACATATTAAGATGAATATGTATAAATTAATTATAGTCAAATACAATTCACTGAATAACTTATTCAGCAATTTTTGATAAAAATATTCAATAAATACATTTGTCTACCTAACTGTAGAATAAATACATATTTGTGATGATATGGCTATTTAACTTTAAAATATATTTTCTATGATCCTCATTTCAGTACACAGCTTAGAAGAGCCAAATTAATAAATAAGAAAGAAAGAAAGAAAGAAAGAAAGAAAGAAAGAAAGAAAGAAAGAAAGAAAGAAAGAAAGAAAGAAAGAAAGAAAGAAAGAAAGAAAGAAAGAAAGAAAGAAAGAAAGAAAGAAAGGCTATGATGAATATACTAAGCCAACATTATATACTGCAGATAAAAGCTGCATGTGTACCTTAAATTCTAAAAATGAACAATTGTTATCTCTTTAAATATTGATTACCAGGATGAAACTGTTATGAAAGCACTAGATAGAGTGCTTAGAACTCAGTGTGCAAAAGACTAGGAAGGATGCAGTAATCACAATGGTATAGATTCCAGCAGTAATCACAATGATATAGATTCCAGCAGCACACAAACAATATAAAGTAACAGCTCCAGCTTGTCCTTCATCTTAAACATCTAGGTTTTTAGTTGTACTTGTCCCTTGTCTCTCACATTTATCTCCTCACCTAGCATATGCCCAGGGAAGGAGAGTGGAAACTGGGGGAAATCAGAGTCACATAAACCTGTAACTGGGATTTGGTCTCCAACCATTTTTCAGTTTTGGAAGGATATGACTGTGTGTGTTAAAGATACTGTCTGGTTGTTCAAACCTATGTGACATTCAGTTACACGAAGTTGGTCACTGCACAATCGGGGCACGTCTACACAGCAGGGCTAATGTCGAAATAAGCTATGCAACTTGAGTACTCTTCGTCCAACGTCTCTTACTCCTTGTAAAATGAGGGTTACAGGAGTTGGAGGAAGAAGTCCTCCAGCTCAACAGTATTTTGACGTTATGTCAAAATAACTGCTTGTAGTATAGACGTGGACTGTTATTTTGGAATAACGACAGTTATTCCAAAATAACACTGCTGTGTCGACATACCTTCAGTCTCACAGAATTTCAAAGTGTTTATAGCATTTTCTCATAGATTATTTTTTCTGAGATATATTAAGCACCAACAGGCTTTTTTTTCCCTCAAGAACACAGCATGATGCTTCCTGGTCCACCTACCTGATCCTCAGCAACCATATTTACTTTGAGTTCACTGTGTGACATAACCAGACAGACAAAAAATGTTATTTGCAAATATTTTTATGTGGAAATGTTGCCTGAAGCCTGCCCCTAGTTCTGTGCATGATAGCCTCTCTTTGGCTACAGTGCTTTGCCGCACCTACCCCAATGGAGGGCCATTCATGAAAGAAAAATCTTATGCCTATGTAAATCCTAGAAATGGGACTAGACTCTTTTAAACTGGACCGTTGCAACAATTCCTGCTTCCCCTACCCAGCTTTACAGTCATGCTACATGGTCAGAAAAGAAGTCAAGGACAAAGCAAGCAGGCATCCAAACACAAAGGCAGATATCAGTTACATGCATCCAGTACTGTTCACACTGCCAATAGAGATTCATCTTTTGAAAGCCTCAATCTCAATCCTGATATTTTTATCTCTGTAGGACTATGTTTGGGGGCGTTCATAGCCTATAGACACATTTAAACAAAGCTAGGCTGCATGACTACTGCATTAACAGTAGTGTAATTGCTGCTGTGTTGGTCTCAGGATATCAGGGAGACAATGTAAGTGAGGCTAGTGAGAGGGGAGAAACTTTCGAGACACACAGAGATAAAGAACTTGTCTCTCTCATGAACAGCAACTGGCCCCCAAAAAAGATATTACCTCACCCACCTTGTCTCTCTATATAATTAAAAGCTATCTGGGCTGCTGTTTAGCTGAACCCCTTTCTCCATAGTAAACCACAGCCTGCAGTAATTATGCTCTCTTTGCTCCTTCATTCACCCTCATCTGTCCCCTGCAGGTGGGCACTGTCATTGCAGTGGCTTTCATATGAGCTGAAAGGATTTCATCAGCCAGTGGGCGTGCAAAAGCAGCAAGATCACCAGCTCCATTTGCCAGTGGGTGAAAACATCCCACTAAGGACACACTTAGCTTTCCTCTGAAAGCTAAAATCTGAAATCTGTTCTTGGTTCCTAACCAGGGCTCTCTTGGCTGGCAGTGACAGAAAGTGCTACGAAGCATGAGCTGTGTAAACCTGGAACATGGGTTGTACAGTAAGTGCTTTCAAGCCAAATGAAAATAAACTTAAAATGCCATCCCCTATTCCCCACAGTGTGGTAAATCTCCAAGTGGTATTTATTTCCTTTATTTTATTGCTTCGGTATGAGCCTGTTGAGGACATTAGGATTTACCCCTCTCTGTGTCATGCTTTAATGAGTGACTTTTGTCTCCAACTGCAACTCAATAACTGGTAAGAGAACATTTTAATACTGTCTATAGTTATGTGGAATTTGATTCTCTGGGGATGTGAGGAGACAGGCAGAGACAGTAGGGTTTGGGGGTATGAGGGATTGAAAAGACAGTCAGGGAAGGCTGATGTTTGGGGTGGAGTTGGAGCTGTAAGCTGTACAGGATGCCTAGTGTGGGAGGAGAACTCAGTGTCTCTTCATTGAGACAGTGAATGGAGATTGAAGTGCTCCCCAGCATTGCTTCTGACTCAGCACACCAAAGCAGGAGTACCGTGGGCAGCCTTGTAAGTGACATTAGCTACTGTTACAAGACTTCTACCATCCTTGGCTGCAGCCATGGGAGAACAGCTATTCTGGTGAGATTTCAAATACATCCAAATCAGAACTGGAAGTGGGGTCCTTTCTGATTTGGGATAAAGCCTGGAACAAACACTGTAGAAGATTCCAATTCAGCAATATCCATCAGGACCCTTTTGAAATTTAAATGCATCCACGTTTCAGCTGCCTGTGTTAGCAAACAGTTACTGAGAACCAATTAACCCATTAATGGGTATTAAGAGCGCTTCACATAGGATTTTTCATGTCTACAGTGAGGACCCCTCCACACATGACTCAGCGAAGGGCAGAGATTTCTGTATAAAACTGGATTTAAAGAGTAAAGCAAAGGAAACATTTGTAGGCTGTGAAAGCTCCCTAGCTACCTCACATCATTTCCATTACAGCTATGAAACTGACATGCTTTAAGAAAATATAAACTTAATTTTAAAACATTTGGGGAATTCCATTAAGTGATTTATCCTGCATCTGAAGAAAATGTAATTTAATATCAAAACTCTAAACAGTATTAAAGCAAACCCCATGTGTTCAAATTAACAGTAAAATATTTGACACAGAAAATTACTGAAACAGCAAATAGTGTTGTTCGCTAATTATCCTAATGCCATAGATCACCATTTGGGCAAGTATCCCAGCAGGCATTTGCTTGAATGAATAGGTTCAGGGTATTTTATTTTGCTGTTCAATGCTTGTTGCAGAGTATTGTGTGTGCAAAACAGAGTGCTCAGGTGAATTAAATCTGCCTTGTCTTAACCCTTTACCGTGTTATCTACTGACTTCATTCAGAGCTGGCATCCTGATTCATCTGAGTACAGCAAAACACCACCTTGCAGACTGCAGTGTAATCACTTTCCATATCTCATCTCTTTAACATTACATGTAACATATGGTATTGCAGGAATTAAGTTGGCTAAAAAATATCCTCTTGCAGCAAACAATCGGTGCCATTGTTTCAGCCTAGAGCACTCTGAGGTTATTTATTTAACTGTTCACAGGAAATAGAAGGAAGAAAGAGAAAGTTTTGCTATGTTGGAGTTTACATCTCTCTCTCTCTCTCTCTCTCCCATGAATAAGATCCCAATTGATCTAATTAGCAGGAGTGGGAGAGAATTTTGCTTTCCAGGGCTATAGGCACCTTCTAGATAAATAGATGTGTTCCTCCTGCGACCACGACTGGGCAGCAGGGGTGGTTGCCTTAGACAAACAAAGCATTTGGGAGGCCTATAAACCAAAGGATTTTTGGATATTCAGAATGTAAATGCTTCACGGACTGGAACCAATGTGAATTGAATGAATAATTTATCTTTTGGCCTTCTGTACTATTACTAAAGAGCCTGGTACTATGACAATTCTGAGCCAGGTTTATGGGCCCCTACCAGCTCCCCTTACAATGGAATCTAGCTTGCATAAAGACATTGGTTCTTTTCTGGAGCTGCTGCTGAGTTGGATTCAGTACAGCCTGAGGGAAAGACAAAGGTATCTGTACATCACCTTTGTGCTTCCCTCAGTGTGGAAGCATATGCTCAAATAGTCCCAGCGGATGCTCTAATTTATGCTGCTTGCAACAGCCGCAAGGAGCCAAGCAGAAGCCCAGAACAATCAGAGCGCAGTGTTTTTGCCAGGCCTCCTCCCACAAACAGCTCCCAGCTAGGCCCCTAGTTCTGGCCTACACTTGAAATTGAGGTCAACATAGCTCTGTCACTCAGGGATATGACAAAATCCACATTCTGAACAACATTGCTATGGCAACCCACAGTGTAGCCCAGAGCTGGGAAACTGAGGCCACATGAGTGGCCCTTTTTCATCTCAGTGGGCAGCAAGTTTGTTGTAATCAAGTTGGTCTCCTGTGTTCATATGCCTAGAATTTGCTGGATGCACCAACAGAATCATAGCAACACTTTGATTAGATACAGAATGAACGCACGGCTCTCAGAATCAATGTTGTGTGCAGATTGCACCTCACTTCACCTGCCCTAGCTTTATGTGCATGTCACTTTCATAATACAAGCATGGAAAAACTATGTGGACGGAAACCAGCAGAATCTGGCAATCTGTGTGAACAAAGGTAAACAAAAAGTCTTGCAGGCCACACATAGAACTCAGATGGGCCACATGCAGCCCATGGGCCGCACATTGCCCATTGCTGGTGTAGACACAATGCTCAGGAAGTTGGTATTCCAACACTGACAGAAAAAGCCCTGCTATTAGTGTGGGCTGTGTCTACATCATGAAGTTATGCCAATATTGCTGCAGTGCCATGCCTATGCCCATATAGTGCCCAAAAAGTAGAATGATCTTAGTGTGTTCCTGGGAGTTCTCGCTTGTCTACAACTATCGGGGGATCAGTGCTGCAGCAATCAGCCCCCATGGGTCAAATGAGTGGGCCTAGTGAAGACCTGATTAATCAACTGCTGATGTTCTCTCATCAACTCCAGTGTCCCAGCAGAACAAGAACCCTAAGAGAAATTGACAGAAGAGTTTCTCCTATTGATCACCTCTCTCTCCTCTCTTTCCTCTCATCTCCCTCCCCCCAGCCTGCAGTGAAGACCCCACCATAACTCGACTGAAGATACATCAACTCCGGCTATGGTATTCACATAGCTGGAGTTGAATAAATTAGGTCGACATTGCCCTGTAGTGTAGACCTTCCCGCAGTGAGAATCACCAGCTCTGCAGCCTCTCTAGGCCAGCATACCCACTGCATAGGTGCCTCATTAATGCCAGTTACCCAGTGGGCTCTGTCCCTTTTTGCCACCTTCCAAAATATTAATTAGAAAAACAAGTAAAGAAATGCTCACACAGCATATTTGGGGGGCATGATGTGACTCCTTTGAAAGTGACAGTTATAAGCAATAAGAATATCACATGTCCAGTGGCAGTTCCCCAATTAATATCTGAAGAGATCTGTGATGCTGTAAGACTTAGGATCTCAGGGTAGCCAATACTCTGCTTCAGGGGACATTTGACAGACCAAGTACTGAAAAGAGAAGAGAAGAGAAGAGAAGAGAAGAGAAGAGAAGAGAAGAGAAGAGAAGAGAAGAGAAGAGAAGAGAAGAGAAGAGAAATCTCCACCTAGAACTGCTTTGTTTGCCAAACAGAATACTATGTAGGGTTAACATAGTTACTGAGGGTTTATGCTTGGGGAATTGAGGCTTATTAACAAGATATATTGTTAACCTTTAACTGCTTGTATGATACTTTCTCAAATAAATTGCTGTGCATTGAGCAAATTTTATCCAAATTTTCACTGGTAATGCCCAGCTGTGGGTCATTAAAGATCAGTTTCAACACCGCTTTTGTTACTTGCCCAACTAATGTTCTTACAAGTTATAACCTGAAGTAGAATTAGATGTGTTAACTGAGAGACAGGGAGAGTATGAGAGAATAAAGGAAAGGGTTTGCTATCCTCCATCAAAACCTACAGTAGCTACCTAGCTGGGTGGTCCAATTCATTTCATTGCTCCATCTAGTTTCTTGGAGGAGACAGTTCCTCTGAAAGGACAGTGTGTTCTCCAGGTTCCCTGGGGTGTTGCCTATGGTTAATATCAATTGCTTCATTGCATAAGGTAGGAAGTCAAAAAACCCAAATAGACTTGGTGATTGCAAGCAGTGCTGACATATATTACAATGGGGTTTCAACTGAAGAACAGCTTACCCTATCAAATTAAAGATTTCTCTGTTTATTTCCAGTTGTTGTCATTGAAACAATTTCTTTCTCAAAATAATAATAAAGTAATTACTTGTTGGTTTTCATTTTACTGGTTACTACTTTTACTCAAAGCATGCCAGTTACAATCTAATTACAGTGCATGGTTCTGTAAGCATGCCAGACTGTTCTTCCACACGATAAATCATAGTCAGTTACACCAATTATTTAATTGGTAGTGCATAAATATGTAATGACTATGTAATTACACAGTAATAAATGCCATGATAGTTGTGTAAGCCTCAAAAGCTAAAGTACACATCCCTGGATGTTAATCCTGTCTCCTCTAGGATACCAAACAATACGTGTTTGCTATGTATACCTGAGTGAGCAGAAAGGACTGAAGTCTGGTACTGTGTGCACTTTGCTAAGAACAATTTTCAGTGTAATCAAAGAGTCTTTTGATCGGTCCAAAGAAAAAATAGTCTGAATGAGTTAAGAAAAAAATGTGCTGCAGCCAGTGCACCTGGCAAGCATTTTTTATTTTAGCAAAGCAGTAGCTATGGCTCAGATTCAAGACTTACAGGTGCACACACAGTAGCCTAAATCTTCCTACTATTACTAAACCTCCATGCAATTATAGTATAAAAATGATTAGACTGGGAAACAAGGGAAGGATAAGAAAGGATTCTTATTTTTTCCATTTAGGGGGAGACTGAAATCCACAAAAGACAGTTAGCAGCCCAACTCTTACTGAAAGTCCTACTGAAAGTTGGATACCTAACTAACCTTTGTGCCCTGAAACATCTCCCTTTCAGTGACGGATGTATTGTGTCTTTGGCTCTTTTCTTAATTTAACAAGAACCATAGATGGGGAAAGCATCCCTCTTTTTAGTTCCTGTAGTTGCATCTCCAGTATTGCATACTTATATGTTATTACTATAGTGACGGCTTTGTTATCTAGCACTTTATTAATTGGAAAAATTTGTTAACCGGCATTGAACCCCCTACCCACAATACTGCAGCATCTTCAGGCACACGTGCGCCTGACTCCCACCTGCCCAGCCGGATGGATTCACATCTCTGGCCATTGTGTGGCTTTTGACAGTCAGCACTGATGGATGATGTCATCAGCAGGCACCTCCCTCCCTCTCAGCCTGCCTCAAGCTGCCTAACCCTTTGCCTTCAGAGTATACCCAGAGCTGGCCCGAGCCATTCTTGCGCCCGGGCCCCAGGCGTGCAGCACTGCCCCCAGGCGCGCGGCTCATTCTTGCACCCCGGGCGCGTGGTGCACGCACAGCCCCACCCCAGGTGCACGGTGAATGCGCCTGCCTGGCCCGGCAGCACCACGCAGCGCCCCTTACAATCGTGCATCCCGAGCTATCGCCTGGTCAGCCCATACCTTGGGCCAGCCCTGAATATACCTAACCCTTAGCTTAAGTAACTGGTACATTCAATTAACCGGCAACTGGCATTCCCCATGAGTGTTGGGTAACAATGCTTTCAATTTATTTTATTTTATGTATTTCAGGGTCCTTTTGGATAAAAGTCTAAATTTCTGCAATGAAGTGTACTTAGACAGCAGTGAAAAGTCCTTTACACTAGAGCTGGTGAAAAAACAAACATTTTTTGTGGAAAAAAATTACCATTTTCTCTAAACAAAAAAAAATTCTGAATTCCAAAATTTTAGTTAGCTCCACAATGGTGAACAAATGGGATGCAAAAAATAAAAAAGCCTGTTTGCAAAAAATAAAAAAGCCTGTTCCTCCCTTAAATTGTACTGTTTCGTCATTCTGTTTGTTTTTGAACCATCTCTACATTATACCATAGTATTCAAGGACAACTAGTCTGTACAAAAATAGCATTTCCTCCAAATTTCAAAGCAGCAGTCATTTTACTTCCTGCATTTCAAGCCTTTAATGTATATTTTAATTCTACCGCATGGTCCAAATCCATCCAAGATGTAACTCCACTAGCAAGCATAAGTACTGCAATTGTGACAAGTAGGAGCGTGTACCTTGAGCTCTTTTCCTCCTGCATGCACTTGGTCAGCAGTTAGTCATAATCTGGTCCATAGTCAACTGGCAGCAGCCAGGAAACAATCTGGTATACCCTGGCTCACATTAACGTGAACTAACTAAGAATTCCTTTGCCAACACTGTCCATGACCCTGTGCTAATATGTAAAGCCAGGATGGCAGTGTCAGTTGTGCCTCTTTGCCACATTCTCGGTGTTAGCCTACAGCTTAGGAGTAACAATGGCCAACACAGGGCTCATGACCTCATTTCTACTGCAGGGCAAACTTTTGGATGTAAGCATACCACTCATTATCAGCATCTCGACCCATCCTGTTTGTTTAGAACCATAATTATATATAGGCCCTTACAAACTGGTCAAATTGGTCCTAAGTGGATTGATTTAAAAGCAGCATTTAGGTCAAACATAAATTATTATCCACTGTTTTTATTAAGAGCTGACATGATTTTCTTGTTGTTATTCAATATCTTGCTCACCCATCCGGACAGATTCCTACTGCCCACGGCAGTTCAGACCTGTCTTTTGCTCAGCATTTAGTCTCTGAGTATAGAGCACATAAATAAAAATGACTCTTTCCTTCCTCTCTTTTAACTGACTGTTTTCCCCTCATCTGTTCTGTTTGCTTTTCCTCCTGCCCACTCTTGCGGTAATTTATCATAGAATCATGGAATCATAGAATACTAAAACTGGAAGGGACATCAAGTCCAGTCCCCTGCCCACACAGCAGGATCAAGCATCATCTCCATAGTCCCTGATAGATGTCTATCTAACCTGCACTTAAATATCTCCAATGATGGAGATTCCACAACCTCCCTAAATAATTTATTCCAGTGTTTAACCACCCTGATGATTAGGAAGTTTTTCCTGATGTCCAGCCTAAATCTCCCTTGCTACAATTTAAGCCCGTTGTTTCTTGTTCTATCATCAGAGGTCAAGGGGAACAATTTTTCTCTCTCCTCCTTATAACAATCTTTTAGGTACTTGAAAACTGCTATCATATCCCCTCTCAGTCTTCTCTTTTCCAAACTAAACAAACCCAATTCTCAGTCTCCCCTCATAGCTCATGTTTTCTAGACCTTCAATTATTTTTGTTGCTCTTCTCCGGACCCTCTCCAATTTCTCCACATCTTAGCATTAGCTGGGAAAGCAAGTGAGGGGCAGTCTGTGAAGCTACTGCTTTGTGCACTCAAGCCCAGTAAAAATGTCCGTTATAAAAGAAAGGCACTGTGGAGTGACAGATGGGCTTCCAGAATTGTATTTGAGCACCAAGAGCAAGACTTTCCATTCTGATCCACACTGCACAGCTCTCATATACCCTGGATCTTTCTACTGTTTCTTCCCTGCTTTTTTAATACACTGGTGGACATTGGGAGTAATGCACAGGGAACAATGGTACAAAGTGCATCAGGCACGCAGTGTGATCAGAAAGAGGAATTCTGCCCAGGATCTGAGACAAAGTTCTGGGCTGGTGTCACCTTGAGGGAGGGAAGAAGGTCATGCATGCAGGAAAAGGGCAAAACAGGGACCAAACATGTCCTTGAGGATTAGACAAGCTATACAACTAACAACCTGGGTGATGCTCCACGGTCCCAAAAGGTACAGTTAAAACAAAAGCCTGATCCTTGCAGGCATGCTGCCACGGGCACCAGAGCTAGAGGCACTCATAGTTCTCATTATTGGAGCTGTGTTAAAGAGGACTGCAGTGTTTTTCATCACATACTCACAGAACCATCCTGGCCAGTACAGGCAGCATGACTCAAAAACCTTCCACTTGGCTCTTCCCTGGAGCTTCTCATCATTTTAAGCATCGGATCTGGCAGAAACACATACCTTGAATCTACACTGTTGACTCTGCATTTAGAGATGCATTCATTTGAAAGAGAGCAGTGGAGTGGACTCTTTATCTATGAGAGTTAGGTTTCCAACTCCTTTGCAGTGTAACAATCTGATAATTAATAAGGAATCCTGTTGTGTGTCTGATTTGGACAGTCTTCTCATTTGTGCCTACAATTCTACCAGAAACATTTATATGCATTTAGCTCCCAGCATGGACACAAAAGTTTAACAATTTTAATTGCCTGGTTTCTTTAAAATATATTTTAACCTTCAAAGCAAAAGTTTAATTCATTCTCAGATTGCTACAAGAGGCAAGCAATAAACATGATAAAAAAGGGGGGGAGAAGAAATACATTTTTTCCCCAAAAAAACTATTTTCCTGGTTGGCTGGAAGGGTGGAACTAAATTCAAAAGTAAATTGAAATTTCAAAATTTGAATAAGTTTTGACTGATTCTATATTAGGCTGAAAAATACAGGAACTTTAAAAAATATCCTCCTCATCCCTTTTTCCCATTCCTGAAATTTTGAAATTTAATTTTTTAAAAACTGTGAACGACCCTATTGAGCAGTAATACATCTTACTCCCCTTTCTATCTCCCAGTGTTTCATGCATTCTTTTCTTCAGGTAGAATGGAAATTACTGATGAGACCAGCTACAAGATTCAAATTAAAAGCAGGTTTTGAGCACTGCAAAGGTCTGGAGTATTCATATCTGAGGTTCTGACAACCTATTGCTAAGGTTGGTTGGAAAACAGGGATCTGAAGGTTGGTTTGTATTTCAAACACCCACAAAGTTCAACAGTATTGAGGCACAAGATTTTGGCTAAGGCCCTTTCACTAGAATGGGGTGTCGCCATAAGCGGAACAGCCACCTAAAATGGGAAACGTTTTCTATAAGACCATCTACTGAAGGCATTTTGTGCACTAAAATATAGAAGAGTTTCATATCACTCTTTTAGAAATCACTTGGTATGGAAAAGGCCCGGCTTCAACCTTCCCAGGGTTTTAAATCTAATTTAGTTCCCATTCCTGAGCCGTCCAGGTGACAGTAATTTCATACAAGCGCTGTTATTATGCCAACAAGCCAAGCTCACACTGAACACTTCCTGGGAGAAGGAGGAGTTCCCTGAGGTGACAAGCTACTTCCCAGTGACATCATTATAAATACTATATGCCAGTGCAAATACACAGCCACTCAAAAGCATAGTCAAAATGCCAAGAGCAATTACTTAATCTCTTTGATCTGTGCTCTTACAAGAGGCATGGAGTATAATTACATTCTTGCTTTAAAACAGGCTATGGGAAAAAAGGCTTTATTTTGATGTTTTAGTGTTTGCTTCTCATCGATATGGGTTCGAAGGGAACTACAGTAATTTATCCTTCCAATGCCTGTTTCCACATTAAAAGAGAGAGAGAAGAAGAGAGAGAGAGAAATAGTTGCTGTGCATTTTCAATGCAATTTTAGCTCAAACAACAAGACAAGGATTCAACAAAATGAATCACTACAGTGTGCAAAGAAAACAGCAGCTGAAGTAAATAAAAACCCCAGGGATGCTGACAAAAATGCATTTATAATCAGGATCTGCTCTTCTATTGTGAAGTAAATCCAGCACTGAGGGCCTGATCCAAAACACACAGAAGTCTTCCCATTGACTTCAAGAAGCTCTGGATCCCACCCAAAAAGTTTGATGATCCAAGTCCAAGTCTTAATTCCCACTAAACTCCCACTTAGATCAAAGGTCTCAGCCAGAATCTGATTCTCCACTCCTTGAGAAGCCATTTTTACCAGCACAGAGAGAGTACAAAGTGAGTGTAAACTGCTACCATGCGATGGTGACAATGACAACATCTATAACTTCACCAAGACACAGAATCCATATTTGGGTATACTCTGATGAACTTTGCTGAAAGCAGATGGTAGGAGAGTGTCTGTAGTAATGAGGTTAATGGGAATTTTGCAGCTAATGATTAGAGAACCTACCTGTTATGGTAGCTATATAATCTTTCAGTCACAGGAGTTGCTCCCTTCCGAAACATAAAGGCTGTACTGAACATGCTGACAGGAGTCAATGGGAGTGAATTCAGTACCAGAGCTGCAGAAAAGGTATTTCCTAAAGTAGAATCACAGCATCCTTGGGACCTGATCAGTGCCAAACCAGAGAGTTTACCAAACCAAGGAAGGTCAATATTGTTTCTGAATCTTTGATCTCAGTGGAGTTCATTGTCTAGCAGCATTACCAACACTTCCACTGCTTACTAGGGATGTTAAATTGTGTGTAATTTCCATTGACTACTTGATTAGTCAACAAGGGGGGGGAGGGGTATCTGCAGAGCCACAGCAGGATTGGCTCCCGGCCTCGGGAGCTGGTCTGAGGCTCTGACTTTAAATGGAGTAAGAGCTGCCCAGCGCAGTGGCTCTTACTCCATTTTTAAGAAGCAGAGGTGAATCGTCCGGGACCGGGCACAAGCCAGGACAGCTAGTCCCAGCTCATGCCTGGTTCCCTGCTGCACCTCCCTCTTTTAAATGGGGTAAGAGTCAGGCAGTTCTTACTCCATTTAGAAGGCAGAGGCACAGTGTCTGGGACTGGACACAAGCACCTCTTCCTCTCCAGCCCCTCCCCCCCCCCCCAGAGATGGTGCTGGGGGAACCGACATTTAAGATGGCTCTCCCAGCACCTGCTCCTGCTCCTGCTCCCCTCCTTGCTGCCTCTGATTCCCAACTCTGATACAGGCAGCAAGTGCGGGGGGGGGGAGGGGAATGGAAAGCGACTAGTCAAGTAGTGATTCAACTAGTCACTTACATCCCTACTGCTTACTTGGCTTTTAGAAGACATTTAGGGCTAAATTAGAGGTATATAACAGCACAGAAAACTGAAAGCCAGGACTGGTGCCTGTAAACAAACTTTATGGGACCACGAGAACTTGGCTACACCCATGGTAAGTGCACATCCAGCTAACTAAAATCATGCCAGAGCATGGATGTTGCTGGACCAGAGAGTGCCAGACTATACATGGAAGTACTCACAAACAGCCTGATATATAACTATACCTCCACATTCACACATCACTACAGACATCCTCCATGCTCATAATAACTAAAAAATGGGTGAATAGAAGATGAACAGAGCAAACCCACTACAGTTGCTTGGTATTTATTCCCATAAGCAACTTCATCATTTATGTCCTTTGTTCTACATTTGTCTTGAACCACCTTCCAAATTCTTTTTTCTTTTCATTTCTTTTCAATGCTGCTGAGTAGAGAACTTTTAAAGGGACCCCACTCCTTTAAAGATAAGGCCAAATTTAAATCAGTTGCAACATGCAAGTTCATTGTTGAGCACAAATGCTACCCATTTCTTGATTCGTGAAGGAAGCTCACCATGCAGCCAGCTATGTTTAACATAAGAACAGCTCTATTGGGTCAGAGCAATGTTCCATCTTGCCCAGTATCCTGTCACTAACAGTGACCAGATGGTTTAGAGGGAATGACCAGAACATAGTGATTTTTGACTGCTTCATATCCAGTTATCCAGTCCAAACTTCTAGCAGTTGGAGGTTTAGGGATACCCAGAGTATGGGATTCCATCTTAACCATCTTGGCTAACAGCTGTTGTTAATGAACCTACCCTCCTGAATATTAGTTAATTCTTTTTTGGCCTCCATAATACTTTTGGCCTTCACAACATCCCATGACAACAAGTTCCACAGTTTGTGTGTTGTGTGAAGAAGTATTTCCCTTTGTTTATTTTAAACTTGTACCTATTAATTTCATTGGCTGATCCCTACATTTTAAGTTCTGTAAAGGGGTAAATAACACTTCCCTATTCACTTTCTTCACACCATTCATGATTTTATAGATCTCTATCATTCCCCCCTCCCCTTAGTTCTCTCTTTTCTAAGATGAACAGTCCCTGGGTTTTTTTTAATCTCTCCTCATCTGGGAGCTGTTCCCATCCTCTAATCATTTTTGTTGCCTGTCTCTGCGCTTTCTCTAATATTTTTTTCAGATGAAGTGACCAGAACTGCACTCTGTATTCAAGATACGGGTGTACCACAGATTTATATAGAGGCATTATAGCTTCTATTTTATTCTCTCTCCCTTTCCTAATGGTTCCTAACATTCTATTAGCTTTTTTGACAGCCACTGCACACTGAGCAGATGTTTTCAGAGAACTATCTACAATGACTCTAAGATCTCTTTGTTGATCAATAACAGTTAATTTATAACTCAGCATTTTCTATGTTTAGTTGGGATTATTTTTCCAATGTGCATTACTTTGCATTTAACAACATAAAATTTCATCGGCAATTTTGTTGTTCCGTCACCCAGTTTTGTGAGATCCCTTTGTAATCCTTCTCACTTGAGCTTTGGACTTAACTACCTTGAATAATTTTGTATTATTTTCAAGTGTTACCACCTCTACTGTTTATCACCTTTTCCATATTATATATGAATAAACTGAACAGCCCAGGCTGCAATACAGATTGTTGGAGAACCCAGCCGTTTACCATTGTGAAAACTGACCATTACTCCTACCCTTTGTTTCCTATTTTTAAGCAGTTCCAATCCATGAAAGAGGACCTTCCTTCATATTCCATGGCTGCTTATTTTCAGTGGCACTGGAACAATTTTTAAGGTGGGTATGCTGAGCTGCACCCTCATTTATCCCTGTCTGCACCCCTCACCACCCCAGGTTGGGGCCACAGCTGACGGCATCAGTGGAATTGTGGGCCAGGGCCTGGAGCAAAGTGTCAGGACTGGTGGCTAGGATCCCAGGTGGCAGCAGAGCCTCTAGGGCCATGGAGTTAGCTGCCAGCAGCTCTGGGCCGCTGGTGGAACTTCCAGCACTAGCAGCTGGACCTTGGAGTCAGGGGCTGGGACCCCAGGAGGCAGTGTTACAGGGAACTGGGAGCCTGGGCAGCCGTGGGGCTGGCAGCTGGACCCTCAGTGGCAGTGAAGCCCCTGGCCATGGGCGGGCAGCTGGGACCCTGGTACAGTGCCAGCAGTGGAGATGTTGGGTGCAAAACCAGTGGGGGAGAGGGGCAGGACTGCAGTGTGTCCCCTTATCCACATGCTTGATGATTTCCTCAAGAATGCTAGTAGATTGATGAGGCACGACTTCCCTTTCCAAGAGCCATGCTGACTGTTTCCAAACATGTCATGCTTATCAATGTGTCTGATATTCTGTTCTTCGCTATAATTTCAGCCAGTTTGCTTGGTACTGAAGTTAGGCTTCCTGACTGTAATTGCTGGGATTACCTCAAGAGTCTTTTCTTAAAATAGATGCTACAGAAGCTACCTGTATAGAGGCTGATTTAAGCAATAGGTTACATATTACAGTAGTTCTGCAATTTCATAGTTGAGAAAGAAAAAAGAGATAGGTTAAAATCCTGGCCCCTTTGAAGTCAGTGGGTGTTTTACCAGAGACTTCAATGTATTACAAGAAGGCATTGCCTTTATTACATCTTTACTTAGGGCCAGATACTCTATTGCTGTAAATTGTTATAGCTCCATTGACTTCAACTGAGTTGCACAATTTACACAAACTGATGACCTGGCCCTGTGTGTTAAAACCTGCAGTTATCTGATGGTCATGCAGGCTCCAAGGGTGGGCTTTGAAAGGTATTTGATATTGGCTTAGCTCTGCTCGTTGACTTCAATGGGAGCAGAGGCAGACTAATGAAGTACACTTTTGAAAATGCCAGCCAGGGTCCACATTATTTTAATATGCCGGGTCAAACTTTATAGGGACACTAACGGCAGGGGAAAGACGAACATGTAAAGTACATCAGTTTATTTAGTAAGACAGAATTTAGGCAGAATTCCTTCATCTTTTCGTCCAACAAAGAAAGAAAGAAAAGATGGAAGAGAAAGATGCTTTAACAAAGGTGTCCGTTGCCGTAGGCTTGCTTTCACTGGTTATAATTCCCTGTTGTTATTCAGTTCCTTTTGGTTCGGAGAACTGGGTCGCTCCTAATGGTTCAGTTATTTTATATGAGAGAGTGGAACGGAAAAAAATTGTTCCATAATAACATAAAGCTAGCTTTGATTGGTATCACACAACTGATGCCTCACAATGCAACAGTGGCAATTGCCAGCCACTCTGTTTTTACACTAAGGATGCAAATCCCAGAGACAAATATTGCTATATTAGCCATACGTTACAGCCTACAATGACCTTTTCTCTGTAACTACAAATGATGAGCTGCAGGTTTTTATTGCAAGATAAAATTGTAGTGGATGTCCTTAAAATATCACCATTTACTGCTCCATGTCAACTTTGTAGGGACACTAATGGCAAGGAAAAGAGGCACATATCCCTATAAAGTTCAACATGGAGCACATGCGGTATCTTCCCTGAAGCAGGAGTGTAATAAATATCATTGTCTATGCAAATATTTATGGTTCCATAAATTTATTTTTTATTTTAAAAATTTCTATACATGTATATGCAAAATAAGTGCTGTTTTGAGACTGAAAACACAACCTGGACACCTGTTACATATATGTGATAAGGAAACATCCTCTACGATCTTCTGTAGACTTGCACCCCATGTTTGTTACAAAGGCCCAAACTTGAAGAACGTGTCTGGTTTCAGGTTGCAGAAGAAACATAGAATTCTATTCAGATTTTGGCAAGATGCATCACTAAGCTTAATAGGCCTTTAAAGCCAACCAAGGACAACTTCTGAAAGCACATTAACAACATCCAACATTTACTTTTTCATACAGTTTCATCATGAAACCCAATTTCCATTGGTTTGAAATCAATTCTACCCAAAACTCATGGATGGTATCAAGACGAACCACAGATTTTCACAAAATTCTAGGTATGGGTAGAAAGATAATGTAGGTGTCAGAAAGCTAAGGTAGTTCAAAAAAGCTCTTGTCTGACTTGCTTGCTATGCAAGGTGTATCATTCAGGATCATTAAGAATCCACATAAATCCTTGTTCTTTTCTCACCAGGAAAAATATCAGTCTATTTTGCTAGCAACAATAATTCACAAAGTGAAAAACCAGCCCTTGCTTGGACCACTGAGACAAACTACTTGAAATAAAGCATTTCAGAGTTCCTTGATGGTCAGTTCAAATGGGGCACAAGGAGAAAGAGACTATATATGTACACTATTCACAATGGAAATATTATTCATAATAACATGCTGAAGACTACTTTGGGGGCATAGGGACTGGATTGGTGCTGAATTCCCATGAATTCCACCTGGAGATCGATTGCTTTCTAATTTACAGACTATAAATGCAGATGCTATTCTTGGCTCTCCACCAAATTTCTGTACAGTTTTAATGTAGCCAAACTTAATACAACTGCAGTAAAAGGAAAAACATATGCTCTGCATCCCATGCCGCTTGTATTTCCTTAATTTTATTAGTGCTGTTTATGATGCTATATAGCTTCTATCCTCAAGATGCTGGAAATCAACCCATAAAAATGTCTTAGCAATAGAGAATAATGAATAGAGCTTTGATTTTACAAATATTTCAGCACTGTCCAAGGCTGAAATCCAGGCTCCACTTTTAAAATCCCTTTTAAAAATCCAGGCTCCACTATGTTTATGCTAAACATGGTTTTGTTTTAAGATGTCACACAATGAAAATGGTGTTGCTTCTGTGACTCCTTCTTGAGGTAACACAATAAAATAAGAAAACTAGAGGAGCAGCAAGACAAAAAAGAAGTTCAGAGGAAAATGTCCCCACACACATGCCTCTCCCCTTTGTTCATCTCAAGAGACTGTTAACTCTCAAGCATAGCAAAGCTGAGAATCAAAATGCCAATGACACTAACCATCATCATCCTGATTAAATGCATCTGAGAATACTGAAGGAGCTGACAGAGTAGGTATCACAGTGCCCATCAATAAAAAGGGAAACAAGAATAACGAAGGAACTACAGACCAGTCAGCTTAACTTCTGTGCCAGGAAAGATAATGGAGCAAATAATTAAAGAATTCATCTGCAAACATCTGGAAGATAATAAGGTGCTAGGTAACAGCCAGCATGGATTTGTAAAGAACAAATCATGTCAAACCAATCTAATAGCTTTCTTTAATAGGGTAACAAGTCTTCTGGATAAGGGAAAAGCGATGGACATTATATACCTAGGCTACATCTACACTGAGCTGTGTTGCGCAAAAAATATGCAAATAAGGTGATGCATGGAATATTGCTGTGCCTCATGCGCATAATTAATGAGCTGTTGCTTTTTGCACAAGAGGCTTCTGTGCAAAAAGGAGCCATCTACACGACATTTTTTTCAGGAAGAACAACTCTTATGCAAGAGGGGGGTTTTGTGCAAAAAGGAGCTATGTAGATGGCTCCTTTTTGCGCAAAACCCTCTTGCGCAAAAAGTGGCAGCTCATTAATTATGCACATGAGGCATGGTGATATTCCACACTACACCTCATTTGCATATTTCTTGCACAAAACAGTGAAGTGTAGATGTAGAGACTACATCTACATTGTGCTCTCTTGCACAAGAACATATATAAATGAGGTGCGGTGATGAATATTGCTGTGCCTCATTTTCATACTTAATGAGCCGCCATTTTGCGCAAGGGGCTTTTGCGCAAGAAGGAGCACTCTACACTGCTCCTTCTTGCGCAAAAACCCCCTCTTGCATAAGAGCCATTCTTCCTGAAAAAAATGCGGAAGAACGGCTCTTGCGCAAAAGCCCCTTGTGCAAAAATGGCAGCTCATTATGTATGCAAAGGAGGCATGGCGATATTCATCGCCGCATCTCATTTGCATATGTTCTTGTACAAGAGAGCGCAATGTAGACATAGCCCTAGAGTTTAGCAAAGCATTTGATACAGTCCTGCATGACCTTCTTATAAATAAACTAAAGAAATACAACCGAGATGGGGCGACTATAAAGCAGGTGCATAACTGGCTGGAAAGCCATTCTCAGAGAGTAGTTATTAATGGTTCATAGTCATGCCGGAAGGGAATAACAAGAGGGGTGATACAGGGGTCTGTTTTGGAACCAGTTCAGTTTAATATCTTCATCAATGATTTAGATATTGGCATAGAGAGTACGCTTATTCCGTTTGCAGATGATACCAAGCTGGGAGAGATTACAAGTGCTTTGGAGAATAGGGTCAAAATTCAAAATGATCTGGACAAACTGGAGAAATGTGCTGAGGTAAATAGGATGACGTTTAATAAGGACAAATGCAAAGTACTCCACTTAGCAAGGAACAATCAGTTTCATACATACAGAACAGGAAGTGACTGTCTAGGAAGGAGTACTTGCACAAAGGGATCTAGGGGGTCATAGTGGACCAAAAGCTAAATATCAGTCAATAGTGTGACACTGTTGCAAAAAAAACCAAACATGATTCTGGGATGCATTAACAGGAGTGTTATGAGCAAAACATGAGAAGTAATTCTTCTGCTCTACTCTGCACTGATTAGTAGGGTTGCCTATATGGTTTAATCAAAAAAATACCGAACACCAACCGCCAACCTCCCCCCCCTCCGAAAAAACACCAGGGAAAAAATTCTGTTGTGAAGTGAAAATAAGGGGGGGGGGGGGGGACCAAAAAAAAAGGACTTGGAGAATTATTAAGCAAAAAAAAACAAAACAAAAAAAAACCCTGCATTAAAACAGCATGGCCACTTTCAGAGTGTGTGCAGAGTCAGAACAGGGATAAGAACAGAGAAGTGGTTGAGCACTAAGACCCAGGGAAGGCATTGCTTCCCCTTTAGGCTTTTTGCTGGTGGCCATTTTGTTTTCTTGATCAAGCCAGAACACAGCTTCCCTGCAGAACCAGGTAAGCAGGAGTCCTGGGGCGGGGAACAGGGACTGGGCCCAGTTGCTGAATGTGTCGTAGGGTTGCCAGGTGTCCGGTATTTTCACCTCCTGTCTGGGAAAAAAAATTAGAAAATACCAAACATTTTACGTGTCCTGTATTTTCTGAATTTTTTTTTAACAGACAGGAGGCGAAAATGCTGGACTGTCCGGATCAATACCGGACACCTGGCAACCCTACTGATTAGGCCTCAGTTGGAATATTGTGCCCAGTTCTGGGCACCACATTTCAAGAAAGATGTGGAGAAACTGGAGAAGGTCCAAAGAAGAGCAACAAAAATAATTAAAGGCCTAGAAAACATGACCTATAAGGGAAGAGTGAAAGAACTGGGTTTGTTTAGTTTAGAAGAGAGAAGACTAAAAGTGGACATGATAAAAGTTTTCAAGTACCTAAAAGGGTGTAGGGAGGAGGGAGAAAAATAGTTCTCCTTGACCTCTGATGATAGGACAAGAAGCAATGGACTTAAATTGCAGCAGGGAAGGTTTAGGTTGGACATTAGAAAAAACTGTTAACAGGATAGTTAAACACTGGAATAAATTTTCTATGGAAGGTGTAGAATCTTCATCACTGGAGATATTTAAGAGCAGGTTAGATAGACATCTATCAGGGATGATGTAGATGGTGCTTGGTCCTTCTGTGAGGGCAGGGGACTGGACTTGATGACTTCTCGAGGTCCCTGCCAGTTCTAGTATTCTATGATTCTAAAATCATACAAGTGGTCAGGTCTGAGTTCATGTGCCAATTCTCTGGGCTTAGCTAAGTAATTTGACTTCACTCTCCCCCCATCATTTGCATAATGAGAGTAATAATACTTCACTACTGTGTGCTGGTATTAATTATATAGCTAGTGCTTGGAAAATTAAAAGTGCTATATGGCCTCATCTAAAGCCCAGGAAAGTCAATGGAAAAATTCTCATTAACGTCAATGGTTTTTGGCTCAGAGCCAATAAAATCATAATCATTATCAATATGTTCAACCTACTCTCTTTTATTCATTTTTGATTTATGCTACAATTACCCTACATGGAACTTCACTACAACCATCTTGAAGTAAATATTTCAAAGACCTTTGCTGTAGAGAGAGAAGGAGCCAAGAAACATTACATTTTTAGAATCGAGGGACACTTAATAGGTAAAAGATTATTTCCATTTTAAAATCTGAATCTTCTACGAATCCATGGTTCCTTTACTAAAGGGTGACAGGGCATTTTGATAAAAATTTTCAATGAATTTTTTTTCCCAATAGAGGCTCTAATCACTTGGAAAATATGGCCAATGAATTATTGTTAACAATTCCAGTTTTGCACCCTTCGCCGTCTGCAGGGGCTGAGGTAGAGAATTTCCATTTGTTTGGTTTTTTGTTTTTTCTCTGTAAGTGGACTAAGCCAAGGATTAACTTTTTTTCGAAAAAAGTCCCCTGCGTCTAGACTGCTGCCGCGTTCTTTTGAAAGTAAATCTAAAGAATGCGGCAGTTTTTTTGATCGCGGAAAAATTCATTTTACGAGGAAGAACGTCTTTTTTCAAAAATGCTCTTTTGAAAAAAGGCACTATGTAATGCAAACTGTGCTTTTTCGAAAGAGAACATCCAGACTGCCTGGATGCTCTCTTTCAAAAAAGCAGCTTGCTTTTTTGAAAGTATTGGTTGTAGTCTAGATACTCTTTTTTGAAAGAGGATCTTTCAAAAGTATATTTCGAAAGTACCTTTCGAAAAAGCCTCTTTTGAAAGAGGCTTGCAGTCTGGACGTAGAGTAAGTCTCAGAACAGTGAATGGGGTTAATCAATTTCTGCTAAGGAAAGCAATAGGCATGGTCCATTACATTGCAAATAATGTATACATACCATGCTTTACATGTAGGGATCACCTTAATTAAGCTGCAATATACATTTTTCCCTTAATACAGTGAGCATATTTTACTCTCATGGACTTTAACCAATGTATCCCATCAATGGATGGATGCTTCCTATGTACAAAGATCTGAAACATCAGAGATTATGGAGATATTAGCATCACAGATAAATTATATCATCAACAAAGCACTGAAGTACATAAGAAAATTATTCTGAGAGCAATTTACTGATGTCAGAAGAAAGAACATTTTACATATGCCATTGAGCTTATGGTTTAAAAACAATATTTCCAAGTACTATCAATGAACAATGGTCCAACCTTACCTGATAAATGTCTAAGCAACACCCAGCATGAGGGAGAGAACTATACTACAAAATCAGTTGGTTACCCTGCAATATGAGAACAAGAGAATACCCCTGAGAATACCCCCACAACCTCTTTGTGAGGACCTCTCAGCTCTTGACAGCTCATACTCCAAATATGTGCTCAAGGCAAGATGTAAAATTCCACTTTTTTAAGGGACTTTTTTCTAAGGGGACAATGTTCAGAGAGACCTCTTTTTCACTGATTTGATGTAAAGCATAGTTAGTTACTGCCATATAGAATGAAAGTTACTGCTGAGTCTGTCTCAATGTTTTGAACTATATTTTTAAAGAAGTAAGAAAAGCGCCTAGAACCTGACACACACACTTTCTTGTGTTCTATTTTCATACATCTAAATAATTGAAGAAATACTATTTGCAGTTACTGGAGACCATAGCATAGCCATGGATTGGCAAGGGAGTTACACCAGGGATCATTATTACCTATAGATCTAGTTTGTTATTTGTAGAGGGGATTTGGGAGTTGAGTGGGAGAAAAGAGGAGCTCATTTTGTTCTGTTTTGGAGGGGGGTTCTCCTGTTTTCCCTTTGCCACTGGATTCAATGAAACATTTTATTGGCATTCATGTTAATTCCTAATTTCCTAGATGCAGGCTTGCAAAACTTACACAGCTCTAAACATGAACCATTGCTTAGTGCTCTACTGTTGATTTACTTTTTATATTCCACAGAGCCAGTGAATAAACTTGGCTAGTGCATTAACACTAACAAACCCTCCCCTCCTCCCCCCAAAAAAACCCAACAACTCTGGAAAACTTTTTTATTATTACTATTATTATTCTCCAGTACTGGAACCATAAATCCTGCCAGACTGCATAGCAGAGAGAGCCTTGATGTTATTATGCCAAAGCTGACTTCAGTGAACAAATCAGGCTAATAAAAAGTAAGAGTTCAATGTCAGTGAGCAATTGGTGCCTTGGGCTGGACAGTGAGGACCAGCTGGGCAGACATTATCCAGGAGGGAAGGAAAAAGCATTTTATCTGCAAGCATCTATTTTTGTGCAGAGGTGGATTTGTTACGCGAGAGAGGCACACAAGCAAGGTTCCAAATGAATGGACCATGTTGGAGCAATATTAATGAGTGATACCTTTACATGTCCTACCCTAGTAAGGCCTAGCCATAGGCATCCAGTTTGCCTAATTCTGGGCAAGGGGTGCTCAGATTTGGTCCAAACAGAGCTGTTCTGTCCATAGGACAAACCAGGGCAACTGCCCCAGACCCCCCACTTTGGGGGAAGGGGGAGACCCATGCTCAGGGGGATACAGGAGCTGGGCCAACCTGATGATGGCAGTAACGAGCAACCTGGCTTTACCCTGCCCCACATCAAAGCTCTTGTTGTGGTGCAATGAGTGCGGGGTAGTAGCTGGAAAGAAGTGCAGTGAGGGTGGAGGCTTGGGGGAAGGAGTGGAATGGGCACAGGGTGGATCCAGAGCAGGAAGAGGCAGGGCAGAGGTAGAGCAGGGAGTGTTGGGGGAACGGGTGGCGTGTGGTAAGAGCGGAGTGGGCTGGGGCACTCACTGATGCTGGCACCAGGCTCCTCACTCATCCTCAGGACACGCTAGGAATTCCATCCCTGGAAAGACAGGATCCCTAAAGGGCAGGAACCCCCAAGGCATGGAATGTGGGGCCCAGGGTGGTTGCCCTGTACATGCCATGGATGGAATGGCTCTGAAAATATAAGACCAAACATTGGTGGAGGCAGGCTAATAAGAATCAGGACCACTCTCCAGAAATAACTTTTCTGGGCATGCATCTGGGCTTATAACTTGGCTTCATGAGCCCTGGTTACAGCAAAGTCAGCACCTGGATAATAGAGGGCATGATCCAGACCCTACTGAAGTCAAAGGAAGCCTTTCCATTATCTTCAGTGAGCTCTGGATTAGGCTGAAAGGGATAGTCAGCAGAAGATTGAGAATTCAGAGCTTGATTCACAAAGCCAGGGTTTAAGAAGTCTAGAGTTAGATTTGTTCCTCTCCTTCTAAAAGTGAACTCAACAGGCCCACCAACAGGGTGGGGAAGAAAGCAAAGGGGATAGGTGCCATGGGGCCTGGAGTTTCAAAGAAGCCTGGAGCTCCTGGCTGCCATTACTGCAGCAGTGTTGGTGGCCAGAGCCTCAGGTTCCTTTGAAATGTCGCCAGAGTGCTTCTCTGAGAGCTCTAAGGGCTTGCAGGAGAGCACACCGTGGTCTAGGCGGTGCTAAGGGCTGATTGCCCTTGGCTTCGCCCCTTCCATCTGGGGTCCCATTCCAACCAGGGACACAAAGTCGGTGGCCCCCATACCTTGCTCTGGGGCCTGCGGTGCCTGTTGGCCCTGTTGGAACCCAGTGGTGATTAAAGGTACGAGATTAGCAGCACAGGAAAATAGTCGTGCATTCATTTACAGCATAGGCTCACACAAGCAATGCTAGATTCCTCCCTCATGCCCCCCGTCTCTCACCTAAGGAACCACTGCTCTGGGGTAGAAGGTAGTGTACTCTCCAGGCTTTTTGTTGGTGACTTCGGTGGGGTAATTAAACTGAACAGAAACCACCAAACAGTTTTATGAAGGCCACTGAATTGCTAAGAGTGTTCATGCGATACCACCTCCCCAGAGACCTTGAAGGGGAAGACTTCATATCTTATTATTGAATCTAAGAGAAAATACCTATCAGCTTTTCACTATATTTTCACAATTTTGTTCTGAGTTACCTTTGCATAGAATAATTTTTTTTGAGACATTTCAGCACAGAAAGTGGCTTTTTTACACCAGTGTTTAATGGATCGTTTTTAAAAGTGCCAAATGAAATGTAAAGTCTCGGAGTTTGAAAGTTTTTTATTTTAATTTAGAATTTTTCATGACTTTGTCCAGTAATTAACTCTGACAATCTGTCTTCTTAAGCGGTACCTATGCAGGTGTTTCTAATACACAAAGATATACAAAAGTCCCATAGCAGATATTGTTCAAATCTTATAACTGCTATATATTTGACATCATCTAATAACGTGGTACAGAAAGTGCACAGTCTTTCTGAAATTCCCCCCATCACATCTATATTTACTCTACCTCCACCTGCCAGCATTCAAAACAAGCCTCTAAGTACCTCTATTTTGGGTACTTATCTTAAAGCAAATTGAACTGACCCTTTGAATTCTTTGGATATATTTATCATCCATAATGAATATCCTAGGAACTGAATCCATTCCAAATGAAAATGTTAACATGGTTTACTGGGTTGAATACAAACTGGTAGCCATGTGTTCCCAGAGATTCTAATCTAAGCACCAGGTGTGTGGTCCCAGAC
Source organism: Pelodiscus sinensis (assembly GCF_049634645.1). Classification (NCBI taxonomy): domain Eukaryota; kingdom Metazoa; phylum Chordata; order Testudines; family Trionychidae; genus Pelodiscus; species Pelodiscus sinensis. The sequence goes on from NC_134727.1 coordinate 22,712,607, forward strand.
AAATAATTTAACCTCTTGTGTCTCAACTGCCTGATAAATGGGCATAAAAATATTTACCTCTCTCAAAGGAAAGATATGGAGACTCTGGGTGCGTCTAGAGAGCACTCTTCTGTCAGAATAAGCTACACAATTTGCGCTACACTAGTCATGATCTTCTATACCTCTGTTGTTTCCTCCCTTAGTCATCTCTTTTCCAAGCTGACAACTCCCAGTCTTAATCTCTTTCCTCATACAGAAACTGTTCTATATCTCTATTCATTTTTGTTGAACCTTTTCTGGTACAGGTTGAACCCTTAGGGCCTGACCAGTGCCAAACAAGAGAATTAACCAAACCATGGGAGGTAAATATTGTCTAGTAAGTAGCATCATCAACACTTCCACTATTAACTGAGCTCTTGGAAGACATTTAGGAATACATTAGAGCTAAATAACAGCACAGAACTCTGAAAACCTAGACTGGTGGCTATAAACAAACTTTATGGGACTGCGGAAAACTTGGCTGCACCCATGATAAGTGAACATCTGGCTAACTAAAATCATGCCGGACCATGGATGTTACCAGACAAGAGAGAGTGACGGACTAGAGAGGTTCAACTTGAATAACCAAATTAACCAACTTCTGATAAATGTAACTTGATTACATTCTAGTGCACTGGATATAATATTTCACTTCACACTAAGGACTGGAGAAAGGAAATGAAAGCCGAATTTTTCTCAACAGAATATGTCAGTTCTCCACAGGTTCAATGTGATATGTTATTGACTGGTGCTGTGGGCCTTTTTTATTTTCTCTTAGCAGATCTTTCATAGAAAAATATGAATTCATTTTTTCCAACTCTCTTTTTCTGATATATTTGCACATTCAAGCATGGAAAATCAACAAGGCCAGCTCTCTTGGCAAAGAGAATCACTTCCCTGAGGACCATATTGTATTAGCGAACATGGAGAGATGTAGAATATTTACACTTGGACATCTCCAAGGAAATAGTTTGATGAAGACCTTTTTGTGCTATTAATCAAACCTATTATATCTCTCACATTTTATGACCCTGTGAGGTCTATGACACAAATATTTCCAGTTTCTTTTACTAGTCTGAGCTACAAATGCTGACAATGAAATTTAATAGGGCAGATGCTTAACATTACATTACCCATGGCCAGATAGTTCACACCATGCTGGAAGGCATAAATGAAAGAAAAATAGCAATGCACAGAGGGAGATGTTTGCTATAGTTTGTGTGTATGACTTTGGCTGTGTGACTTCCCTTATATGCTTATTTTGTATGGTCTGTGTTTCTTTAACTTGATCGTGGCAGCATTCAAAGTTCATGAAATCATGACAAGCACTGATTACAATGAAATTGAACCCTTCCTGCTGCCAATTTCGTGTAAGGTAAATTTGGCCATTGCAGCCCTTAAGTGCAATAGTGGCACTGTACATAAGGAGACCATGTTAGGGCAGGGTCTGTGCACTCCCTACAAACCCCCAAAGAAGGCATCATACAGGTTGGCCTATAGGGGAGATTTGGGAGTGGGAGCTACACAGATCCAATGGTCCAACCCCAAATATAGGGTGAAAAGCATCAGTAGTTGATGTTCCAGATCAGTGTTTCTCAAAATAGGCCTTGGGTCCACTGTGGGAAATCCACTTGTGATTCCATGCCACTTTGTTTACCTCATAGCTCCCATTGGCTCCAGTTCACAGTATCCAGCCAAGGGGAGCTGTGGGAAGCAGCGGCCTGGGCCACTCTGCTTCCCGTGGCTTCCCTTGACTGGAAATGGCGAACCAGAGTCAATGGGAGCCGTGAGATAAACGAAGTGGCACAGGCCCACGAGCGGGCTTCCCAAAGTGGGCCCATGGCCCACTTTGAGAAACATTGTTCCAGCCTAAAGTTTGAAGTAGCAGCTCTATAGGAGCTGGGCTGCACTCCTTGGTCTGCCAAGTGGTTGGAAGTATGAAACATTGTTCCCCCCATTGCTGCTTGATACCCACCACAGGGTGCCACTTTTACATGCTTTCAGAGGAAGTGTAAGATTAGCCAAGAGACAGAAGCTGACAGTCTCTTTGCTCCTATACTCTCACCAACAGGCTCCACTCCTCACTGCCCCCCTTCCTTCAACATGAGCTGCACCCTCATGTGATTCCCTGCTATTCACCCTTCTTCCATCATCTTCATTGCTACTTCTCCCAACCAGAGCTCTTTGGGTGTCAAAGAGAACATGGGCAAAAGGACACCTTGTACTGCCAGTCTAGTGCCATGTTGGAAATTGAGCTTTTAATCTATTTCTGTCTCTTAGCCAGTCTCAGGTGCATGAGAGTATTTTACTTGTTCTCCTGTGAGCAAACAATTTTTCCCAAAATTGTGATAGACTTTGTTAGAGACTTTTTGAACGGTCAAATATATTATGTCAGTTTGGTTTTCTTCAATATGTTGCTGACACATTCAAAGAATTCTAGTAGATTGAGGAGGCACAATTTTCCATAACAGAAGCAAGACTGGTTGTCTTCTTTTTGTTTCATGTTCATCTAGGTTCTCTAAGGATAAATTTGTCTAGTGTGTTTATTTTGGGTCTTTCCAACAGATGCTACTGGCCAGAAGAGATGTCTTGAAGCTGGTGGCAATGGGAATTAAGTAAGACCTCCAATCCATTGGTGGCGAGTCATAAAAATATTTCCATACAAAGACTGCCAATACCTCTCTTGTTCTAGAACTGAACATGCCCAACTGTGAAGGGGAAGAATTACTCTGTAGTGAGCAAAGAATTAAAAAAAAAAGCAACATGGTACAAACACCAGACACTACACTAACCTACTTCCTTGCATCCTAAAAACATATTTGCTTCCCATTTTCAATATTTTATAGAAATGCAATATATACTGTAGGGCCTAAAGATTTAATTATAAGCAGCTAATGAAAATCCTGCAGTTCATAAAAGTCTCAAAGAAGCATCCACAGATAGAACAGGAAGAATTTTGCATATAAATGAAAAACGAAGACAGTGTATACTGTAGGTAAAATGTTGAATGCCCACTTAGCTAAATTCATGCAGGTTAATTAACTCCTACTCAAACAATGATTAACATTTCTGTTTTTTTCTCTTCCTGTTTGTTAGTTCAGGCACTGCAGAACAAGTTCATTCAGTGCCCTATTTTCTGTAGTGATACATACATTTCAGTAAATGCTGCCTTATGCAAAGGATTTGCCCTCTTTTGTGCCATTTTGTTTTAGCCTTTTAAAAAGCCCTGCAATGTTCAAGAAAGGTGAAAAAACAAGTGTCTTCAGATATGCGTCTTTCAAAGACTGCCTCTGATGCATTTAATTTATTTTTCAAGGGACAAGAGGCAAGCAATATAGGCCCAAATTTTAGGATCTCTAAAACAATGACTTTTTTTTTGCAATATATATTTGGCATGTGGTATTCCACAAGATATCAGTGAAGCCAAGAGCTTACTAGGAACCAACAGGGAAGATTCAACATTTATATGGACAACTGGATCAAAATTTTTTCCAAAAGTATAAACTTTCATGATTTAGGAATCTGATTAATGGGAATTAGGAAGAAACTTTCTCTGTGGGCATCTTCCTCTATAGTATCTGACAGGGGCCACTGTCAAAGACATTAACTAGATTATGTGCCCTATTGACCTGACTTAGTAGGGCAATTCTTCTATGTTACTTAAAATGATTAAAATAATTTCCCTTCCTTAAAAAAACCTGCCAAAACAGAAACACCATATAGTGAAAAATAATGCCTATTTTTAAACATAAACCTTCCCCGGCAGTTCTTGAAACTGAAACACAATAACTTCCACAAAATTCTGCTAGTTCAGAAGAACCAGAGGAGGAAACTGTGACTACAAACAGGCTAAGTGGCCAATCTAGTTTTGTTATCCAAATCTACTATATATTTGAGAGAGTTTGTGCATCTGTCTGTCTGTCCATCTTTCTGTGCATTAGTTTGATCAAGAACTTCTCCTAAACAGGAAAAGCTAGGACCACCATATTCGCTATGCAGCTTCCTTTTATCATATCTTAAAACAAGGTCAGAGTTTGGTTGTGCCAGGAAAACTGGATGTGCCTGGAATGTGATTGTTTCTCATATAATGCTAAGGAAGCAGTCTGCTAGCAGGCATAATTAAACTGCAAAACAACCACAGGGGGGCGGGCGCACCTATAAGACAGTGGCCAGCTGGAGGAGGGGCTCTGGATGTTGTCATTCACCATCCACAGATAAAGTTCCCGTGCTGGTGCTGGGCATGGTTGCCCTCCCATTTTGGCCCCAATTCCCCACCACAATCAAAGCCCAAACACCATTGCCCCTCTAGCCTTCAGTCCCAACGCTGGATGGGGTAGGAGAGCCTGGGCGACTCATGCAGCCCCACTGCCTCATAGAGCTCACATAGCCCCAGACAGCCTACTTACACTTTCTAGTCCCCTTCCCTGAGCTCCTACATACCTCCTAGCCCCTGCCCTGATTCTTGCACCCCCTACATCCTGCCCTGAGCCACCCCACATTTCCCAACCCCCTGCCCTGACTCCTATAGCCTCTATCCCCAGCACTGAGCACCCCCCCCCCAACCTCCTGAGTGAAAATGGTGTAAAGTACATTAGATTTCTGACAGAGGTGTGGTGGGGGTTTCTTTTTTTTAATAATCTAAGGTGTTATTATGAACATCAGAAAGGAGATGTTTGATGGGATTTTTGTTGTGGCCGTGCCCCTATAATGTTTATGAGATAAGTTCAACTCTCCCTTACATCTGTGTCAGTCTGAAGTATGTCCCTGGAAACCACTGGACTTTCTCTGGAAAGTTATAAGTGCAAATTAGAGCAGAATATTATAGGAATCATATTGAATGTATCTTGTGTTGTCTAACAACACTGATTTGAATGGATTTAGTATTCACTGACACAGGTCCAAGGGCCTGATTCATAGCTCACTGAAGTCAGTCCAAAAATTCCAATTGTCTTTGTGGAATTTGGATCAGGCCCATTGTTCTTATATTTCTGTATGAAATGTTATTGTATTATGTTAAAAAAGGGGGTTATAGGGACAAATACTGGAACCTTTGCTGAGATCTGCCTGAGTAACAGTTGAGTAAAAAGTAAGGAAGGACTCAAGCATTTGTCTCCACACGTTAATGAAGTCTCTGGATTCAATGAGAATTTGTTCTGCCTAAAAAGTGTAGACAAGAACTTGGTACATCATGAGCACCCCTTGCTCTCTTTCAGAGGCTGCCCAGCTGTAGATATCTACGTGGGGGGAAAAGCAGCCTTCACAGAGCAGTTACATCCTCTTCATGCATGTGGGGGAGTGGAAGGGAGCAAAGTCTTGGCTTCATCCCCTGGCCCCCACAGTTTATAGATTCATAGATTCTAAGGCCAGAGGGGCTCATTGTGATCTAGTCTAATCTCCTGTATAAACACAGGAAAGAGAATGTCTACAAAATAACTGATATTTTAACTTGAGCTCATCTTTTAAAATCTAATATTGATTAAAAGTTGCCAATGACTGAGAGTCCACTACAATCCCTGATAAATTGCTCCATCAGTTAACTATCCTCATTGTTAAAAATGTATGCCTTATTTCCACTCTGAATTTGTCTGCTTCAACTTCGAGCCAGGGGACCTTGTTATGCCTTTCTCTGTTAGACTTAATAGCCCACTAGCAATATTTATTCCACATGAAGGTACTATCAGACTGAGACCAAGTCACTCTCTTGCCTTATTTTTGTTAAGCAAAATAAATTGAGCTCTGTGAGTCTTTCACTTTAATCGTTCTTGCTGCTCTTCTCTGAACCCTCCCCAATTTATACATATACCTGTTGAACTGCAGACATCAGAATGGAAAGAGTATTCTAGCAGCTGTAGTATCGGGATACCAAATACACACAGGTAATAATCTCCCAACTGCCAGTCAAAAGATTTTCCTGATCAGCATTGGGAGAAGAATGGACAAAGGACCCCCCCGCCCCCAGATGCTAGACAGTACAGCTGCACCAGTGTAACTTCACAATGCCAGGTACTGTCCTAGTACAGGCTGCCTCTCCCCACAGCAAGGGGAGAAACAAGAGCAAATTGTGACTCAGAGTCTACTTCTGCAGAAGCACAACCATACAGAACTTGTATCAATGCCATGATTTAGTATCAAGGAGGGGCTTCAGAATCTGGCCCATTATGTTTATCCAGTATATGGTTTTAATTTGTACAAGTGTTTCATTAATGTATTTTAGAAATATTAACAGGAAATTGGATTTTTATATCACAAATTAACGAAGTTCAGAATGGGTCAGATTGTGGAGAAAATAATTAGACATTTGTTGTAAAACCTAAAGAGGATTGGAAATGGGAATTTTATCGCTTTTATCGTGCCCATTATATTAACTCTACACAGCAAAGGGAGCCTTAAAATGAGTTTAAATCTCCTCTGCAGTTTACCATACAAAATAATAATGGCTCAGAAAATGAGGTCTTACGTATTATTCATGATCTTGAAACTGTTATCGTAATATGGAGCAATTATCAACACACACACAGCAACTAGAGTAATTAAAACATCTTAACTAATAAAATAAGGTCGTCAAATCAAAATACAAGATAATTACATTAGAGAGCTACACAGCCAAAAGAAAAAAATATGGAAAATGAATTAAGAATAAACAAATCAGTGAGATAATTAAGCTGATTGGAACTATGTTAATGTCATTGTGGCAAAACAAGGCAAATTTTACGGTTTTTCTCCTAAGGTGGCATGAAAGTTGCCATTGGTAATTGGCATATGTGTTATAAACAACAAGTCTATGATCCTCATTAACTTCGCTATAGTATGACCCTCTAGTCTCTGAACTCATCAGAGATGATGTATAAAAGTAACAAATTCATGAGGAAATTAACAATTATCAGCTTGTAAGAAAATTCCCTGAACATGCAGTTATTTCACCCCTTAACACTTATGAGCCATCAAAGACAAGGTGGCGAAAGAAGCAGCCAGTGAAAATTGTGTAATCAAAGAATTGCTTATAATATAATTGGCACTTAGAAAATCCATACACACAGAATTAGATAGAGAAGTGATATTTTCAGTGTGACAAAAATCAAATGGAATATTAGCATGGCTACAGAAAGATAACTATAGACAAATACTTATGCATTCTACCATACATTCGCTCCTTGACAAAAAAACTTATATCTACATCCCATTAGTTTTCCTCATTAGAGATCAGTGAGGCAGAATGCGACAGTGCTGGATTGATATTATTAGTTGTTTGCACTGCAATATAGGTCAGAAGAGAGAATTGCTACTATCTTGGGGTATGATACACTGCAGCTTCTTCAGAAAGGAAGTTCCATAAAGCTATGGTGTATGGATCTTGAGTGCATGAACCGAGAATGATGGATGAGCAGAGCATCAAATTTTTCTATCATTGAGCACCGTTATAGACACCTGCAATCAACTTTCTGTGAAGCCAAGAGTTGGTCGATGAGACGTCTTCTAAAAAAAACCATTTTTAATGTGTTAGCTATATGATGTGGCTGTACAAAGGTCAGCAAGAGCTGTCATACAGTGAAGTCATTTTTGGTATTCTGACACCTTCCTTAATTCCTACTTGCCATGTTATATTTAGAGATGAGACCCACTCCACTTTCCCAAATTCAGGAAACATTTGGATCTAGATCAGTTCTTTGTGACTGGGCCCGTTCCTTTAAATGGACTAAACCAATGCCCCATATCTGAACAATCCCAGGACTTGGTGAAAGTTTACACTGAGTTCCAAATTTTGCTACTGCATCTTGTTTCTATGGTGACATTGGGAAAGTTTACAAGCCAAGCCACCTCTGACTATAGAATATGCTGAAGAAAAGAAAAGAAAAGAAAAGAAAAGAAAAGAAAAGAAAAGAAAAGAAAAGAAAAGAAAAGAAAAGAAAAGAAAAGAAAAGAAAAGAAAAGAAAAGAAAAGAAAAGAAAAGGAGACTCCCAGTATAGGTTCCATTCCTGCTGGGATAGAACCTGGGATTTGTAATACCTAAAATTTAGTCCAAAGCTATTTGAAGTCAATAAGTTTTTCCATTGACTTCAATAGACTTGGATCCAGTCTCAAGAGCATAAGCCTCTACCTCTTGAGTTAAAAGGTGCTACTCAGAATGACACAGGTTTATGACACAATGTGTTATGTACTCAACCCACAGAACAGACCTAAAAACAGGCCTCCCACTGTTCCCTTTATTCCCTTTCTTTGGATCATTATAGGGCCACGCTGGTTACTGTTGAAATGACACAATAGAAAAGTATTACCCCTTTAATTCTCTTTTATTATAGACTTGCATGTACTGAGTGCCTGTATTTCCATCTCCTTTATGACTAGCTGACAGAGTGCACATTTTCCTACTGGCTGCTCAATAACATACCTTTTCTCTCACTAAGATGTGGCCTTTATGGAATATACTATTATAAAGCTATTCATATTCATTATTACTGCTTATGCATGCTACCTACATAGGTCTGAGTATACAATGAGAGTAATTTCTCAGTATGATTTCACCCTTTCATCCTATCTCTAGTTACCTTTCCAGTTCCAGATTTTCAACACTCTCATACAAGGAAGAGGCATACTTTATTTTCACACCTTAGGGGCTCAGACCAAAATAGGAAAGACAGGTGATAAAAAAGAAGGGCAACTTATGCTCGAGGTTAGAGTTTCCCATTGGGGCGTTTCTTCCTTGTGGCTTTCAAAAACTCGTATTTCTTCCCTATACTCCTATAAGTGATATTCCCATTCAAATCTGCAGGAAAGCTTAGTTCTGCGCATCACATCTCCAAAGGAGTTCTGTTCAGGCCACAGTACCACGCCCATTGCTAAGTATCATTAAAATACCAACGAGATATAATTAAAGGGATTTTTTTAAAAAAAAACACAATGCAACAGATTCTAATCTCATCTACGGCAGTGTGGAAGCCAGAGCAATATCTGGATGACCATTGAACAAACAAACTGAAACAACTTTATCACTGGGATGAATCCTGTACTTCTCATAACTGACACATTTTTCATTCACCCTGTCAACAGGGTTTTGCCTGAGTAAGAAATATGGGACTTGCCCTATCGTGTTTTCCATTTTCTATCAAGGGCGAAGAGTTTGCATACCACTTTCACTCTGGTCCTACCAGTCCCTGAATGGCTGTCAGGCGTGCTGATAGGGTGGGCAAAGGGGTTGCCGTTGCCACAGGGCCCAGCAGAACTGGCAGCCAGACATCTAGCACATTAGATAGGTGCTGGAGAGCCACACCACCTGCTCTGGGTGGCAATAAGGGCTGTGGGAAGGGAATGTGGCATGGCATACTCAGCTGGCTGCCTCAGCCTTGCCCCTTCTGCCTGAGGCCCCGCTCCTTCTGGGATTGCAGAGCCACCTCCATCCCACTCCCACTACCTTGTCCAGGGGCCCATGGAGTTTGTTGGTACCCCTGGACGTTGTGCTTCAGTCCAAACGTGCAGAGAGCCTACACAGGGGTGCAAGAAATATAACTATGCTAAAAGTGTTTATATCTGCACTTGAAAGGTAGCAAGTCTCCAACTTTTTGCATGCTTTCTTGGTTACAATTGAAAAAGCAGGATAAATATAGGGTGTTAGGAATAGAATGGGCATGTGACAGGGGACATGAGGTTAACTAGAAACACAGCATTCAAATGCGGCACTTTGTTGCACATTCCCCCTCCAGCCTCATTCCTGTTCCTCGGCTGCTGCACTGGTACATGCTCAGGTATACAAAATCTAATTCCTCTGAAATTCCTGTCTTGCCCATCAGTTTTCCCTATGCAACATTCTGCACCTTATCTGCATAGAATAAAAGCATGTGTCTTACTGAACTTACTCGTAGAGCATGGAAAGGTGATTGTTGTTATAGTATGAAAGCTTGGACTGAGTTGGCAAGGGACAAGGAACCAGGCAGCATTTCTGATATAGCGTTTGAAGAATCATGTCCCAGAAAGGGTTCTTATATTCTTAATCTGTCTTGAACCCATGACTAACTGGTCGCTATTCCTGATAAGTCAGTGTGTGCTTTAGAACTACATATGGCAGTAAATGTGACATTGGGTATGGTCTTCTGACATGTCATGCATTACTGTGAGTTTTCATATAGTTACTCTGTTTTACTCTGTTTAGTTCTCATAAAATATGGAGGAAATTAACCTATGTTACCAGTGAAGAAACAGCTCCTCAATAATGGGCCTTTTCTGCTTCTGATTGACATGAGCATAAATAAGGGCCAACTCCATTCAGATTGTTGGAGTTACAATGAAATTAAATTGGGTGTAAATGAGCTCAGACAGAGGCCCTGCATTTTTTTTCCAACTCTAGAAATTACTTTTCCTAGAAGAGAAAAAACTAGCCCTCGTTGATATTGAAACCCTGAAGCACTGATGGAAATGAAGAGATATGCAACGGAGAACATAACTGAAACATCTTCAAACGCAGGATTGTAGAGCACAAGGTATATAGGCTGCAAGTTAGATAAATCTTTTGGCTGAAAGATGTCCTGAGGGAAATGACTTTAATGGAGGAAAGGCAACCAGAAAAGATCTGCATGGTAAGATCTGCCTTCTGCCTTATGTGGACTTAATGAGTCTATGAATAGCAGAAAAGTAAAGCAATTACCATTCTATAACAAAGGATATTGACTATCGCAGCCCTAGAATCCCATTATGTGCACATACTTATATCTTCTTAGAATAAATTACACTCGACAAAACAAACGTATACCTCTTTTCAGCCTCTTTTAGCACATCCCAACCTTACATTAATCCACAATGTTTCCCACCGGCAACATATTATATATGTATCATTCATGCTTGTTAAACTAAACCGATACATGCTGAAACAGATATAGGAGTGTATATTTTCATACCATTATTTTAGAATGATCTTTTCCATAGGAGTTAATATTATTGTTATTATTATGAGCATTTATTTGGCATCCATCATCTTGGTATGTGAGTGCCCAGTAGATGGGAGCTCTATATTAGGAAACCAGGATACAAAACATCAACTCGACCACAAATAAAAATTCTGGTTGTTTCTCATCCTGGTGCCACATCATAAAACCACTTCTCTATCGGTCCTGCGTAGCAGCAGCTGCTCAAGAGAGGATCAGAGCTAAAGTATTCCAGTGTTTGTAGAGTTATATAGAGGCTCAAATGTAGTTTAAATAAATATTCATAATTTTCAAAACAATACAAGAATTACTGTTGTCATCAAGGCTACTTCAAATTGTAAAGGTAACACTGTTCAAAGTAAGGACAAGAATACAACTACTGCATTTTTAAAACATAAAATTTAATTCAATATAGTCTCATTTTAGGTGGAGATAGATAATATTGCTGGCAGAGATATTTCCTGCATGTGATTATAGCTATCTCAAACATAACCATAGTACCAACTCATAGAAATAAGTTCTTATACATTCCAGTAGTCATTTTCAAAATAACTATACAGTTATTCAGATTACACATGGTCATTTTCAAGTACAGTTATTCTGATTACCGTGCACTTGCACATGAAAAAACGCACACACACTATGCACCAATCTAAACACCTGGGATCAGATTCTACTCTTGGTCATTCTCATGTAAATCTGGAGTAATTCTATCTAAAGTCAATGTACTAAATCAGTAGAGACTCTAGTCCCTGACCCTTAAAATGTAACTTTTCTAACTACCATCAGTTTCATATTGGAGATTTGATCCTGGTCCCATTTGAATCTATGGAACATTTCCCAGTATCTTCAGTGGATGAAGCATCAAGTCCTAGATACCAGTTCTGAGCTCCTACATTTATTTTTTCTGTTGTGGTGTTAGCATGAAGCTATTCTCTGCACCTTTATTATCCCTTTCACTGTTAGTTCAGTTGTTTGATAGTATCTTTCCTCTCTTCACTGACAAGAGAAATAAATTATTGAGAGTTATGGGACATGCTGTAGTTTTTTGCTGTCACGGCATTTTACTTTACCTGCCACTGCAGTCCCACTTCAGAAGAGTACATTTTTATTTATTCATTTATTTTAATTTCATTGCTGATCAATATAAAGGGAAATGAGGAAAATAAGAGTAGTGCACATGATTTTTTTTATTTTCATCTAAAGTTATGTTAAATAAATTCAGTTTCTAAAAACTTAAACTGTTCTCAGTGAAAACGGATTTCTTTCATGAAAGTTGTACTGTCAAAATGCTGTTTCCTCAAAGAAAAGAAGGCTATTTCCTTAAAAAACAATTATTATGGAAAATACTCATTGAGCTCTAGAAAATAATCAACATTTAAAGCAATTACTGGGAGGCTGCAATGCTTCCATCTGCTACACGGAAGATTTATGCAGAGGCCATGACCTTCAATTATGTAACACACATTCTACTAGACAGGACTCCAAAATACAAGTAACAACAGCAGCCAAAGCAGTAGCACAAAGGCCCCTGACCAATGCTTCAGCATGAGTAGGTAAGACATGGTACGCTCCCTACAAAATGTATGACTTTCATTAGATACTGAAAATACTGCACAATAGTGTTATTAAATAGAAAACTCCCTTTGATTTCAGTATCAGTTCTATGACAGGATCAGTGGAAGGCTATGGCCCTAAATTAGAATTCTTTTCTTCTCTGACATTATGCGTCCCAGTGGATAAAGGGAAGTGGGCTTGGCTTGTAAACTGGAGGGACGGGAAGGGACCTATTCAGCAGAGTTGCAATCTGTTGCAAATAACTCACTGCCAGTGAAAGTGCTTAATCATTTCCTACTGGTGCACAACAGGCAAACACAACACCTTAAAAAATACCAATTCTACACAAAGGCTGCAGCAGTGAGCACAGAGATATTAAAACAAATAGCACATGGCGATTTTATGCTGGAGAAGATGTTAAGAATCCATATTTAAAATAGTGAATTACCTAGCTACAGAACATAAAGCAAAAGCTTTGAAGAACAGTTATTCACATCTGAAGAGGCCTCAAAAATCACAAGCTGTATTATGGTTTTTCTTGCCCCTTTTGAAAAATAGGCTTAGGGTGCTTGTTTGTGCCATATCTATACACAAAACTTTGGACTGGTTATATTTTTATAAATGGAAATAAATACACAAATAACTATTGATATTGTTCCCTGACTTTGAAGAGAGTATTGCTTGTCTTCACTGTACTACCTTGAACTTGCATGTCAATAATGCTAGTAATTAGCTGAGTATATTACCATCTGAAAGCAGGTATAAATAGCCTAATGAGGTCTATTACATAATGCAAATAATAAATAATACAGGAAGGAAGAAAGGCTGAATAAATGACCCATAGAAATGAATTAGATTTCCTATAAATGTTATTGATTTTCATACTTTACAAAATATAACTCATTCTTTAGTCTTTTATTCTAATTCTGTCTCTCAAACAAAGGGAAGTAAAATCAGGACTAATATATTCAATCCTTTTTTTAAAAGTATCAGTTATTGATGTTTGGGATTTATTGGGGATTTTTTAGTTGTTGTTTTTTCCCCCTCTGATACTAATGGATTATAATCAAGAAAATGTTCCCTTCTGTCTACTGAAGTAATGGTAGCATGTCTGATTTATTTCAGTTACCATCAATTAACATGGCAACTTTCTCCCATCCCTAAAATGATTAAAACTGAATCCTTAGAGTGAATCAGTAGTAAATGGAAACAGCTAATTTGAGTCAAGCTTTCACAACCTTTTGATCCTAAGAGCTGGAGATATCACTCATGAACATATGGGAGTAATCTTGACACTTGAGTAGAAATCATGATCTTGCATAAATTGCACAGTATGTAGCAAGTAGTTTTCCTAGCGGCTGAACTGTACATGCAGAGTAGTGTGGCAAATGGGCCAAGCTATAGCCTGTGAGTTTGGAACATAGGGGTCTCTTCCCAGCTCTGCCACTGATTTCCTATATGACTTTAAGCAAGACATGTAATTAGTTTGTACCTGGGTTTGTAAAACAGATATAATACTCACCCATGGCTTTGAGGTTTAATGATCATAAAGCATTATGTATGTCTTTATCTACATAGGTGTGTCATCACAATAGTTTGAGTGTTATAATGTTTTCAGATAAAAGGATCTTTGTCTAGCAGCAGCAATTTCTTTACGACTCCTCAAGATGCTTTAAAAAGAGCAATGGATACTTAGAGGCAGTGCATATAAGCAAGCATTATTAGAAAGAACACAAAAAAAAGCAAAAAATCACCATTACAAGTAATTAGAAGCATGAGAAAATGTAACAAACAAATAAAGGGAAATATTAATTTTTTCTAAAACAATTCCTTATTTTGCATGTTCTGCAGCCAAAACTAAATTAGCATCATCTACTTCAGCGTAGGGATGTAAATGGCTAACCCTTACTGGGTGATGCTTACTGGTTACAGTTAACTGGCAGGGGCTGGAGTAGCTCCACTCCCATCATCAATAGGCAATTATCAATCCAGCAGGGGTTGATTTATCATTTCTAGTATATAAATCGACGTTGGAGCACTTTCCCTTCAATTCTGATAAACCACCAGAATGAGTCTGAGGGTGTCTATGAAAGAAAGTGAAGGTAGGTTTAAAAGAGAGAGAGAGAGAGAGAGAGAGAGAGAGAGAGAAATGTAGCTGCCAATCAAAACAAGACAAGACACATTAAACGATTAGCAATGTTCCCTAGATTCTTTCACGGGCAGTTATTTTGCAGTTAGTGTTTGCCTGTAACAAGTTTTGCAGATTGGAGATTTCTTTGTAAGCGATAAATCAGATTTCAGAATTACTTTCATAATAAACTCATAAAGAACCTTGTCTGAGGGGGAGGGAATTAAAACCTACTGACGGGTAGTGCATGTTTTATAGCCTTGCAGCTGCAGCAACAGACAAGTATTAGAGATCTACTAATATTTCAGTGGTGAAAGTAACTTAAGTTGCTTACCGATTCTGTCAGGTTGCACTCTTGGAGAGGGAGGTGCCTCAGGTGGTGTGACATGAAAGTACTTGTAAGAAATTGAAGTATGGGAGTATGGGGAGCTCAGGGCAGGGAGTGAGTATGTGGGCGTGGAGTAACAGGAGTCAGGGAAGGAGTTTGGGGATGAGAAGGCACTCAGTGCAGGAGGCTGGGGCTGGAGGTGTAAGCTTCAGATTTGGGTGAATGAGGAGTGGCTCAAGGCAGAGAGTTGGCGTTTGTGCAATGCAGGAATCAGGGAAGGGGGCTGAGCTCAGGGGGGTGGGTGCATGTAAGGGGTGAGTGCAGAGGGGCCAAAGGGGCCATTCTGGGAGAGCGAGGGGGCTGCACCCTCACATACCTTTTTCCTCTTCCCCTGACAATCAGGGAGTGAGGGAAAAATGCCTAGCTTGCTGCATTCCTCTCCCTCCAGGCTGACCAGGGGAGGGGCAGAGGAGGAATTCACACAGGCCATGCACTTTCCCTTCATGGGAAGGGAAAGAAGACCAGCAGCCACCTGGTATGTGCAGCTGCAGCCCTCTTCACATTGCCCTCCTGAAATGGCATCTAGGGAGCATATGGAGAGCTAGGGAAGACCCAGATGGGGGGGCGGTGAGGCATGCCCCTAGCCAGCCCCTTTCACCTGCCTGCCTGCCTGACTGACTGCTGCCCCCCAAACCCTGCCAGAGGGGGGTGCCCTCTGGCTCACTAGGAGATTTGAGAACTGGCGCTGGCCCTAAGGCAAACTGAGTTTGAGGTCCCTGGTCTACACTATCACTTTTGCTGGTCAAACTTTTGTCAGAGGTGTGGAAAGAACATCCCTCTACTCCTCCTTCCCTTCCCAGCAAAACTTTTGTTTTGCTGGCAAAAGTGCTGGCCTGGGTAGCGTTATATCAGCAGGAGATGCATCTAAACCAGGGGGCATTTATAACATAGCACTAACGACTGCCAAGAAGGCTGCAAGGAGCTCTGGGAGACTGAGCAGCAGTGGAAGGTTTAAAATGCGCAGAAGAAAGGAGGGGGAGAGACAACAGAACTGTGGGAGAGGTTCAAAAAAGCAGGATAAATATGAAAAAAATGTCATTAGATTTCTGTTTGTTGTACAAATTGGAAATTTATTGTTTTGAAAGTCTAATAATTTGGGGCCCAATCCTGTCAACAGATCTATGTAGATGACCTGATCCATCTGTTCTGAGCCAACTGCAGAAATGGGGCCTTAAACTCAGCAATCTCCAGCTCACTGGGGAAAACATTGTTGTAAGCAATTCAGTGAAAGGACCTACAGCCTGGCACCCTTGAGCCCTTTCTCAAGATGGGAAGATTTAATACCTTGAGCTAAAAAAATAAATAAATTATCAATGACGTGCTAGGGTGAAAATGAAGTTGCTTTTCTCACCTATTTTTTACTCACTGACTCTTTATGCCTTTCCTCCCAAGCACAGAAGACAGAGTCACAGAAATACTGTTAAGTACTGAATACTTTTCTAAATGCATCTGGCCATAATTACCAGGCAGTAGTGGGCTGGGTGATTTCTATAAAAAGAATTGCATCCTGTGTATTAACATGTTAAATGTATTGGGTGCAGAGACGGTGTGTGGCTTTTTAAATTATTTTTATTTAAGGAAGCATCAGATCAATTCAAGTCACTGGATATTTCTAAGAGGTAACCATGTTAGACTGAGTGAAAACAACAAGGAGTCCTGTGGTACCTTAGGGCATGTATTCACTAGGAAATTATTTTGAAATAACTAAATTTGAAATAATAACTCCCAAAGTAACTATTTCGAAATAACCTTATTCCCGAGGAAAGCAGGAGTACAGTTTTCGAAATAACCAGAGTGTTATTTTGAAATAATAGGCTTGGTAGTGTGGCAAGGGGGGTTATTTTTAATAACTCCCTAGTGTAGACCGGGGCTCAAAGACTAACACATTTATTTGGGCATAAGCTTTTCATTAATCTTTAAGGTAGGTTTTTCACATAGGACTACTTGTTTGTGGGATATTTCTGGTTTCTCATTTCCAATACAGGGAGTGGATTCCATACCACAATGGGGATAACTTGCCTTGTGCTATAGGTAAAAAGCAAGAGCAAAGAAAGTGAAGGGAAGAAAGAACTGTTTGCAGATACCAATTTGGAACCTGAAAAGCATATGTTCTCACAAGACAGGTGATTACCAGTCAAAGGAAGAAAGAATGATGAGAGGTAGATAATAAGCAGTCTCTATAGACAGATGTCTGCACAAGCTTAGGCACTCAGGACATTTTTACAGCACAATATCCTCACTGCCTTGGACTTCAATTTTCCTAAAATCTTTGCAGAAAGGCATTAGAAATAGACCTGGAAATTGTAATGCTGACTGAAATGGCTAGATCTGTGTTCTGCTTTCAGACTGCAGGATGAAGGGGGTTGTTTTATAGCTAGTGATTGTAAATTACTTCATTTCCCTCCAGGTAAAACGCAGTAGCAAGCAAAGTTCTGGGCACAGCCACAGCTCCCTGAAGGAAAAGACTGAGGTACTAATCAATAAATTGCAGGTTTCTTTCTTTTATACGAACTATAATGGGAAGGAATGAAAACACACATGCTTAAGCAGCACTTAGAGGAAGTGTACATAGGAGAAATGGAATTTTAAGCCAATAAAATAGTCAGATGTTGAGTTTGTGAAAGTTAGCAAATAAAGTTACAACAATTAACCTCTCTTACTACAGATAGGTCAGACTGGTTGGCAACAGCTTGGGTACCTCCAAATAGGAGGGTGCTTCCTTACCCACCAAGTGAGTATTTCACTGCCTGAAACCACCTATTGAAAAGGAGTCAGATCAATCAAGTGACCTGCACCTGTGATTCAGAGCTGCTTTTGCTCCAAAAGAAATTTGCCCTTTGGCTATGACTACACTGCAGTTTTCTTGCACAAGAACTGTTTGGCGCAAGAGTTCTTGCGCAAAAGGTCTTGCAGAAGATTGTGTCCACACTGCCATGTGCTTTTGCGCAAGAGCCTCCATGGCAGTGTGGATGCTCTCTTGCGGAAGAAACCCCTGTTACCCATCCACACTGCCTTCTTGTGCAAGAGGGCTTATTCCTCGTGGGGAGAGGAATAACTCTTGTGCAAGAAGCCCTCTATTCCGACGCTTTACTGTAAATTTACTTGCGCAAGAACGTGCATGAACTGTAGAAGCTCAGCAAGTTTTTGCACAAGAACGGTTGTTCTTGCGCAAGAAGCCTGCAGTGTAGACATAGATTTTGTGAACTGAGTTTTCTATGAATTCTCAGCACAGCCAGAAATGGTTTCATCTGGCAATGGAACTGAAAACACTGATTCAGGGGAGGAGCGGACCCAAAGCACCAAACTGATAAACAACTAGCTCAGCTCTTCATTAAAATCAACATTGCACTTTAAATATTTATAAAGTATATGAAAGCGAGTTGAGGGGGGTTCATTATTAAACAAGAAAGGGCAAGCCCAGAAATAAAGCCCAATTATAAATAGCTCATTTGTGCTTATTGTCAATGTTTGTAAACCTTACTGGATCAAGAGCAATATATTTTTCTAATACAACCTGTAATGTATTACTCATATAGAGTGGTATATTCAAGGGTCACTGATATTCTTATATTTCTTTGCTTTTGTGTGGTTAAGATAAACTTCTTAAGATGGGTTTTAACTGAGAGATATCTCACAAGACTCAGCATCCTAATCCTACCTTTCCAGCATTGACTACCAAGAATTTTAAAAAGTTCTTGCTCTTTGATACACTCTGAAAGATGAGATTCCCAACAATTTGGCGTTCAAATAACTGATTGTTTTTAATATAATTTAATCTCATTTTGCTTCACAATCTCAGGAAAAGTAGAAGATGGGTTTTTTTCTCTTCTTAATAAACACAGCTGAAGCTCAGCTCTCTCTTGTGGGGGAGTTGGGAAAATGAACAAAACTCTGCTTAAACACCTTTGGGTGGGTTTCCCTTGATAAAACAGAGAATAAATGGAGTAAAGTCCCTAGTCCTATAAACCATACATATGAATGCAAAAAGGCTCCCATCACCATAAAGAGTGAGATATCTTCCAGCCACACACAAAACAAAGGTTTGAAATGTGATTCCCTTCAGAATCAGCTCAGCTCAATAGAGAATTAGAAACTTAATCCACCTAGCTCAACCTTCAATCTACAGATGATCATGCCCCCTTGCCAGACCTCCCACTTATACAATGGTTGAGGGAATTAATTGATTTTTCACAACTGGCTCAGCTCTCCTTCCTTCCTCTACCTAGGGGGAGAGTTAACCCATTCTCCGCCAATATCTGGATGTGCTCTATACATCCTTTCACTGAAGGGATTCATTGAAGAAGGTAAGAATAATTCTGCTCCAGTTGAAAGCCAGTGGCAGAACTCTAAGCCCTTGTTTACACTAGGACTTTATTTCAAAATACCCCCGGTCGAATTTATAAGTGGAGCGTCCAAGTTACCTCAGAATTCAAAATCTGTATGCCTGCTTTTCATCAGGAGTAACACTAACTTATTTTGAAATAACCGTGTGTGGACATGCTGGTGCCGCTATTTCAAATTCATTATTCCCCTGAGTAATTCAAACTAATTACTTCCCAGTGCTTCCTGGTCTCTAAATCTGAGGCAGCGTGTTCTCATTAATGGACCTTGTCTCAGACTAATTTCAAGGCTTCCCCATAGTGTGGTCACACTACTTCGAATCTGTTAAATCAGGAGTTAAGTCAAATTTACTAATTTCAAAATAGTTTCTTAGTGTAGACATGGCCTAATTGATTTAAAGGAGATCAGGATTGGGGCAGCATATCAATAGCCCAATTTTAGGAATACTTGCATAGAGATCAGTATTGGGTAAACTCTTCCATGAAGTAATATGTTGTGGCTTGTGCTGGTGTAACTCAGAGGAACTCCATGGACAGCTCTATGCCCAAATTCTGAGTTTATGTAAATGGCTGCATAAATTACATATAAGTCCAAGTAAAATCAATGGGCTTGACTTCCTATTTACACTGGTGTGAGAACATCTAAAACTGATTGATTCTTAAAGTTGAACTCTCTTCTGAGTTTGATGGGTTGCTCTGCTTCAAAGTCTATAGTAAAAGATGTCCCAGATTAAAGAAACGTGCACATCTACAGCTCTTCTTCCATGGATAACAAGCTAAATTTATCTTTTGTTTTACAATGTCGCAACTCCATGTAAATCAATTGAGTTGCACAGGTGTACTCAGAATGGTATTTGGCCCAAGAAGTTAAGAACATTCTAGACATTTCTCTTCCAAGAGAGCTATCATACTTCCTTTTCAAATTGCACACCCTCCACCCCAACTATTTCAGATGTAAAAGCTGTTTTGAAAAGTATATCTAACTTGAGAAATTATAATTTCCCCTCCCTCTCTGCTCAGGCTTCTTAGTAAAATTGTCCATTGTGCAGACATTAGGCTTGGAAACTTTCATCCAGGTGAGATCTTTAGAATGTGAGCAAATAAGGAGTTACAGGGAGCAGAGTTCAACAACCCGAATTATTCTGTCACCAGGAACCCATTTGTAATGAATATAAAATTGTTTCTGTGATGTTTTCCTCCTTTGTTTGATGGGGAGAAAAAACTTATTCCTAATTTCTCTGGAGTATCATTTTTCATGTGGTTTCATATGATGCTGAATATCTGCTTAGAGTTTTTTGGTTAGGTTTTTATTAACCTAGATTATAGGATTATCTGATTGATTCAAGTATTTTGGTGGAACACCAGCAGTGCATGTATTTTCAAATCACATTGTTGGCTATCACCAGTGATTCCTCAGATATACTCTTCCTGTCCTAGTAATAGTGATAGAAATGTAGCCATGTTAGTCTGGTGTCGCTGAAACAAAATACAGGACTATGTAGCACTTTAAAGACTACCAAGATGGTTTATTAGATGATGAGCTTTTGTGGGCCAGACCCACTTCCTCAGATCAAATAGTGGGTCTGGCCCACGAAAGCTCATCATCTAATAAACCATCTTGTTAGTCTTTAAAGTGCTACATAGTCCTGTATTTTGTCCTAGTAATGGCATCAGCTGTGATAGGCAGTGACTCAATCTTCCGTGGAGCAATTTAGACTTCATGCTATCTTACCCACATTCCTCTTCTAAATGCTGATTTCTGGTAATATACGTGAAGTTTTTCTCCGAGATGCATTTCGAACGGCCCACTGGGAATTTAGTTGAAACAACCGAGACCTCATTGGAATTATTCCCACTTTTACACCAGAAAGAGTGAAAACAGAATTTGACCCTCAATTCTGTTAACATTAAGATTATATTAAAATTTTTTAGCATTTTTGTCTACTCTGTGTCATCACTGACATCAGTACACAGTGTGTGAAAAGGGCACAGAACGCTACTTTTCCAATTTGTCAGCATTGTACTTAGGATGGCCAACTCTACCAAACTGGATGGCTGAGATACCATTGCTGTGAATGGCATCCGATCTGTCCGGTCGAAAGAGTTGGCAACCCTAATTGTTCTACCATTTTGCACCATTGAAAATGTAAACGTAAATATAGGACAAGGTGCAAGACAGTGGGTAGCTGGGTCTTTGGGAGATCTGGGGGCCAAATTCTCCTCTCATTTAGACTTGTGTGAATCCAGAATAACTCCACTCTGAGGCTATATCTAGACATCAGCGCTTTTCTGGGATACCAGAAGCATCCCGGAAAAGCTCTGCCATGTCCAAGGAATGCGTCCACTTTTTTGGAACAGTTTCCGAAAAAGCTGACATGTTCTTTCAGCAACCCTGTATTCCTCTCACTGAGAGGAATAAGGGATGTTCTGAAAGAGGAGTTTTTTCCAAAATTTGGCTCCGTGTAGACAAACCAAATTTTGGAAAAGACTCTTTTGGAAAAAAAGTGGAAAAAGAATCGTATCTTTTTCCGACTTTTCTCTGCAGTGTAGACATAGCCTGACTCCAGGGAATGGAATTATTCTAGGTTTATACCGGTGAAACTCATAGTAGAATTTGTCTCTATGAACTTTTTTTTAAATGTTTCTTTTCCTAAGGCTCCCATCCACTTAGCACCTTTTTCTATCATTTACAATATTTTGCCTGCTTTGCTTTTCACAACACAAAAGCATTTGGTATGAAAGGAGGGGGAAAGACAAGTGACAGTTGACTACATTTGTCCAGGAAAACCCCCTGAAATTTGTCCTCTTCTTTATATTCTCTTTTAAAATACTGAAATATAGGAGGCAGCAATTACTGGCCTCTTACAGTACAATTTGTCTGCACAGTATCATTCAATATTATTTGAGAGAAATAGTTATTGTTCATGTAAGCACAAAAACAGTGCATGGGGGAAATGACTAGATTCATTTTGTCACTGGTATTCAATTTTGTTTACAAGAATATCTGTACAATATCACTTCACCCATTTTTTTAAATCTATCTTTGAAAATGTGAAAAGGCAATTTCTTTCCTTAAAAAAATCTGATGGCATATGCTGAGCAGGAAAATAGTTCAGTTCTGCTCATCCTCATCAACAAGCATTTGAATGGAGAACAGTTGAGATACAAAGGCCCTGATTAGCACATGAAAATATCATAACCATTCAAATATAAGCAAAATCTCATTTGTGAAGTGCAAATATCCCTAATAAGACCATAGTGTTTCTAAAGCTTGTTTGTGGGGCATTAGATGCCCAGAGGAGAAGAATCTGACTTTTTATTCTTTAGGGAAGAATCTGAGTTGTTAGATGCACATCAACTATTAATAAAAACCGATGTGTCAACTCAACATCATAGTGTGACGCTATGAAGTGCCCTGTCATTCATTTCTTATTGACTAGAGCTGTTGGAAAAATGAAACAGATTTGCTAATATTTGTAAATAAACAGTTCCTATTTGAATCATTTCAATCCCTGGGAATATGTTAATCATTGTATGGGCTCACAGAATCATTTGTAAATATTTGAACAATTGATGTTCATGAAAAATATTTGCAAACCTTTAAAGTTCAACTAATTTATTCCCAAAATATATTACATTCTTCCTGTTAAAGCAGTAAGCCACCCAACAGTGGAGAAGAAATACCACCATGTGAAAAATCACACTCCTCAAATTGTAAATAACTAAATGTGAACAGCTGTAGAGAATGGGTTATGAAACACACAGTGTGGTAATTATTCATCCAAACCATTCAGAATATGAATAACGCAGAGCAGTAGTGGGCAACCTAAACTAGTGAGTGGGCTACATGAGTAGCCTCCTTTATATCAGTGGGCTGCAAGACTGTCTTGACCAAGATGGTCTCCGAGGATAGAGTGGTTTTGCGAATTAAGCTTCTATACCTAGAGTCCGCGCGGTGTGCCAACTGAACCAGCAGCACTTTGATTGGATGCAGAGGGAGCACGCAGCTCTCATAATCAATGCTGTGTGCAATCTGCTCAGACCTCACTTCAAGTGAATGCCACTTTGGTAGGAAAAAAATGCTGTGGATGAAAACCAGCAGAATCTGTCAACCCTGTGTATTGGCATCGCTAAACAAAATGGCTACGTCTACACTGGCCCCTTTTTCGGAAGGGGCATGCTAATTTTGAAAGTGGGAATAGGGAAATCCGCGGGGGATTTAAATATCCCCCGCGGATTTAAATAAACATGTCCGCTGCTTTTTTTCCGGCTTGGGGAAAAGCCGGAAAAAAAGCGTCTAGACTGGCCCGATCCTCCAGAATAAAGCCCTTTTCTGGAGGATCTCTTATTCCTACTTCAAAGTAGGAATCCCCCGCGGATTTCCCTATTCCCACTTTCAAAATTAGCATGCCCCTTCCGAAAAAGGGGCCAGTGTAGACGTAGCCCTTGTCTTGTGGGCCACACATAGAACCCCAGTGGGCTGCCCACCACTGGTGTAGAATGTTGAAGAAATCTACAATGGTTTGCCTATGATTGACAAATGAGATGAATTTAGTCTTTGTTAAATGCTACTCAATTATTTTATATTATTTAAAATCTTTAATTACACTCTTAGGTATGTCATAGTGCTGAATTACATTGAGGGCATGAAGCATATAATCTAATCATATTAGAAGGGGCTCCTATTATCAGTCAAGGAATGTACAAGTTTTGAATCCTAACTTATTCTTCCTTATCCTGCATCAAGTAGCAGGGTCCTATTATATGGGTAAAGATAATTCAGCAACACGCATCAGCAAGCAGTGCTCTGGGAGACTTTTTTTAATAATTTGAGCAAAAGAGGAGTGGTAGGGTAATGGTATAATGGGAAATTTTCTGCATAAAATAATAGGTTTGGTCCCAAAAAATGCTGCACACTTGCAGCTTCCATTGACTTCATTGATTCTCAGCAGGTGCTCAGCAGCTCTTTGGATCGGGTCCTAACTTTGTAAATGATTAACTCTGACCCTTTTTGTTTTTGTCAAATAGGGCTGCAGTATGTGTACCGCAATAGCAACAGCATTTGATGGCACTGTTTGGTGCTAGCATTCGTAGGAACACAGAAGTTGCCATATTAGATCAGATCCGGAGTCCATCTGCTCTAGTATCTTGTCTTCAATATGCTTCCATTCCTTGCTAAATGAGTGCCTTAATAAGAGCTGGAAGAGTCCCTGAGATACATTTTCCCCAAAGTTCCAGGTATATCCGTACAGAGGTAATGCAATTAAAGGGATACTGTTCACTTGAAAATCACATTTCCAACTGAAAACCTTAAATCAATTATTATTACACATAATCGCTAAGAACAGAAATGTTAGAAAAAATTGTTTTCTCTATTTCTTCTATTTGCTTACATAATTCACTGAACAGCATTTTGTGGGGATGATCCATTGTATCTGGAACTGTTCCAGAATTATTCAACAATTTTTTTGCCCAAATATAACTGTTTATCATAACTGAGATGGTTGGCACTGTAATTTCAATGAAATACAAGCTTGAAAAAATTGAGGAAAAGTTTTGAAAATGTTGGATCAAAAAGTTTTAGGATTTGAGTCAAAATGACTTGGTTTAAAAAGTTAAAAACATTTAGACTAATGAAAGGTTTAAACTAAAAGAGGGAAAATAGTCAAATTCAAAATGAAATGTTTGTTGACCTGAATCAAATTTTTGAGTTGTCGGTTAGTGAAAATTATTGTTTTTACTTTTCATCCAAAGTCAGAATGTGAAAAAATATCAAAATCTTAAAATTGGTCATAATATTTACTTTTAAATTAAATTGTCACATTTGCATTTCATGAGAGAAAATCCCTATTAATTCTCCCATCTCAGAACTCCATGAGACATGGAAATCAAGTCCTACTCGGACAGCAGAAGCATTAAACAACAGCTTTTTTAGTTTTACAGAACCCTCAGAAACATCAAGTTCAGCTACAGAGGTGGCCAACAATGTTCCCTCTAATCTTTTCTATCTATGTGAGGATTTTTTCCATCCATGTGCAGAATAATTGTATGTGCACCGAGGCATGTGTGAATGTGCACCACCAGTAGAAACAAACCTAGCTGTGTGTGCCCTGCTAATCAGCTGGGTGGCATTTGACTCTCTCCTGAGTGGCCACACATGTGCACAGATAATGGGGAACACTGGTAGCCAATATATTCCTTCTCTGGGAAGGACCAACTGAAGGGGTATTGTGAATTGACATTGAGAAATGACAACAGTGAAATGGAAAATGAATTGCCTCCCACCATCAAGACCGTAGAACTTGAACCTTTTGGCTCCAGACCATATAATTTGCAAAGACTAGTTTTTCATTAACTATTCTCCCAGATCTGCTTATGACTGTGTCTAGAAGGCCAAACAGACCTTGTGCTGAGCCTTCTCATAGATACACTATTAAAACTGCGCTGATTTTACCAAGATGTATAAAGCTTTTCCATTTTAATTTCAGCATGTGGATCAAATAATTGTTTGGTTTTTCATATTGAGTCTACGTTTCAGCGATTTGCATTTAAATGTGTTGTCAGAGAAATTCCAGAAATCTTTAATAAGAAGACCGATTTGCATTTTAATGTGCACTTAAAGAATTTCAAGAAATCTTTTCATGTGAATACTGTGTTATCTGAGCAATGTTCACATTTTGAGGGGAACGAGAACTGTCAATTTACTGAGAAGTACAGTTCAAACAAAACTGGCTTTCAGAGATACTATGGTTTTATTGAACTTTGTTAAAAAAAAAAAGATGGGCTTTCTGAAGATGTGATTCGGAAGGGAAGTCAAGGGTGACTGAAATGTACTGGTTAGAGAACAAGAGTACTGCAAAGGACTCCAAAGAAAAGCACTGCATGTGCATTTCAAGATGTCAGCTTGTATAGCACTCTCTCCACATTGGGACCAAACATACTTCCAGGGAGCTAAGAACACCCAGCAAATTGCAAGAGGCTACCTGGCCCTGGCAGGATCAGGCCTTAAGTGATTAATTTACTGTGATGTATGCATGTAACTCTCATTAATACATGAGATGTTATGCATGCATATTTACAAGAGCATTTAGGCTTGATTCTGCTCTCACCCATGATTAAGAACTAGAAGAACATCAACTGAAATAAATGGAATTGCACCTGGGTAAAAACCAAAGTGAAGTCAGAACCAGTTCCTTGTGTGTCTTCCATATAATTCTTCTGTATGTCCTGGAAACATTAACCATTAACATGCCGGCTTGTTATTTTGGAAATAATTTCTGTGCTTAGTACAAGTCTTGAGTGATGCCTAGTTCCAAGACACATAGTGCAAGCTTGAGGCAAAATCTTGCTGTAGAGATTTAATTCTAAATATTCCTTTGCTTTGATTTGAGCAGCATGTGCTTGGGAGCGAACTGAATTTCCTGATGGACCAGTTTTGGAAAGGAGTTTTCAGGGCTCATCCTCTCTCACAATTGAGATGAATGGGAGCATTTAGGTGAAGACGGACCTTACCCAGCAAAAATAAACAGATGGATTGTGAGCTTTAAATGATTTGTTTGCCAGAGTTTGCAGTTTGCTGTAGCTTTATAAATAATTCAGTTAGGTAATGTCTCACCATGAACTGCACTGTAATTTAAAGAGCCAGAAGCTCATTTTTTAACATCAGAAGTGGAAACAGACAGAAGCCTAATTTCTCTATTGTTAGCTTCAAATAAAATGCATATTTTAACCTCCTTTTGAATCTCTGTCACACTTCATCTTTCTCAAACTTATTATACTATTTGAACAGAACTGATACACTTATTCCTTGGAGTTATACGGTGACTCTTCTATTGTGCAATCCATCTAGCAATAGTCATATTAAGCAGATACCAACCTCAGGCAAGTTATTAGGAAAAGAAAGTATGGAGACTTTGCAAAGAATTTCTCAACACAAAAAAAGTGGAATAAATACTAATGAAAGCTTGTACAGTAATAAGACTAGGTCAAAAATACCTGCTTTAACCAGCAACAATTTAGACTGAACACACTTTCCACTTGTAGTGTTACAGGTCTCAGTCCCCACTCCTTCTGTCTCAGCACTGCCTATCTCTGTAACAACTATATTATGAAGGAAGAAAGACACAACATTCAGAGTATGCACTCTCATCTTCAAAACAAAGAAAAGAGGACTGCAGGCACTGTACTAATGATGTACAGCTGACCAACATATGTGGAAGACCAACTGTCTGTTAATAACGTAAGTGCAGCTGTCTGAAATGCCTTATTTGCATTCTTTTTCCTTCAAAGTAGCAGAATATTAAGATATCTCACTGTTATGATGTTAATCACAGGCAAGCAGAATGGCTTTAAAAAACAATAATCTGTTCTGATGATGATCAGTTTGACTTGTCTGTCTATGCGAGTGTACAATACATTTTGTAAGGCAACATATTACGAAGCAGCCGTGATTTAGTAACTCTTTGCCATGGAAGACAGGATTCACTTTCACATTAGTCTGGAATTTAGTGCAGCTCAGCGTCAGGTAAGAGATCAAACAGAATAGTAATTTCTAAGGCTGGCCAGATTCCTTTATCTTCACTTTTCTAAAACTAAAGTTATCTTATACTCTCTCCTCAGTAGCAAATATGCTCCTATGCAGAACTGTTGCCATGGTTTAGTTCACTGTATTATTCAGTCATACTCTGGAACCAAAGAAAGTTTCATCAAGTCAACTTTATCTGTATGTTCAGAAAGCCTGCACATGGAACATGAGTCAATCCCTACTGACGTTTGTAATTTAGATTTACAGTAGAACCTCACTGTTACGAAACTGACCAGTCAACCACACTCCTCATTTGAACCAGAAGTAAATAATCAGGCAGCAGCAGAGATCAAAAAGTAGCAGCAGAGACCCTGTCCTGTGAAGGACAGGCTCATGGGTTCGAGTCCCACCTCCCTAGGGTCAGATCGGGTCAGAAGGAGGGAAAACCGAGTGGCCCGGGGCAGGCAGGATAACAGTATATGTTAAACATAAATGACTAAAAAGGAAAGCAGCATTTTTCTTCTGCATAGTAAAGTATCAAAGCTGTATTAAGTCAAACTTCAGTTGTAAGCCTATGATAGAATATCCAGAATGCTTTGTTCCGAGTTATGAACATTTTAGAATTCCTGAAAATCAAGATCTAGCTCCTGCAAACATGCTTAATTCCCGACATGTCTGTAAACATGAAATTCTACTGTGTCTCTAAAATTGATCAAACCACAATTCCAATCTTTGGTAAAATTTGTAGTCAGATCAGATGGTGGAACTTAACTTCACATATAATGCCTTCCTTATATGTATCCCCAATGATTTTCACTCTATGCTATTTAACTAAAGCTCATTCCACCAGGGAAGTATATGCTGTGACTTTTTGCATTAAAAGCTATAACAAATAGATAAGTATGGGCCATGAACCTTGCTGGTGGGTTGGGGAGGAAAACAGGGAGAAAGAAAGAGAGAAAGATTTAGATTTCAGGCCTCTGAAAGTTTGAGAGACAATGCCAAAGAATATTGGACAAAGAACATTGTCACAGGATGATTGTCTCCTGTTACTAGACAAACGAGAGGCCAAACTGAATAATTTATCAAGAATATATAATGATGGGAAAACAAGATGTTTATTTTTAGAAGATAAGTCATTCTCTGATGACATTCCATCTAATTCACATAACTTCACTTATGGCACATTGTTTTGTTTTGTTTTAATTACTTCTGATGGATGTTAGTACACTACAGTGACAGTTATTCATTGCATAGAAAATTTACTAACCTGTTGCACTGTGACTAGATTAAGTACAGACCTGTTTGGGGCCACAAGAGAAACAAGAAAGCTCAAATGTAGCCTTAAATGTAACGTTTCCCAAAATAAGCAGTTGCTATCCCTAAGAGCAATAGAAGTGTTTACAAGAATTTTTTTTAAAAAATGTATACCTACAGTTTCTCTTTAAACAAATGCTACTCTATGGTGTTTTCAACCCAATCACAACCAGGAGCCTACAGATATTTCACCCTCTAAACAAAATTGAAATTTTCATGATTGATTGTTATTGCCCAAGCAGAGAGATATGCAATGAAGACACCATAATAAACAGCAAAAAATCAAACTGGACTCTCTTCTGTTTAAATAATCCAAGGTGTAATTAGTAAGACAAATAAATAGGGTTGCCAGATGGTTTCAGAAAAAATACTGAACAACAACAACAAAAACACGCCAGGAAAATATTGAGCAAAAAAACCACATGGTGGCCCCTTTAAAAACTGCATGGTGAGGCTTTTTGGCCCTAACAAGCTGCCAGCGACCGCCTGCCATTTTACCTCCCTGCGCCGGCTGGACAGCTCCCCGGGAAGCATTAGGGTTCCCAGGATGCCTCCATATTGAGCTGGACAGCCCAGGATTTTCACCTCCTGGCCAGGAAAAAAATCAGAAAGTACCGGACATTTTAGGTCCTTTACCGGATAGAAAGCAGAAATAATGGAATATCCAGTTCAATATCAGACACCTGACAACCCTACAAGTAAACATATGTGTTTACAATATTAGGGGCCTGCTGCACTCATTAACTTCAGTGACAAACTCCCATGACTTTTAAGCTAACAATTTTCCAATCAGATACCCGTGTGTTGGTTGTGTGTGAAGGGAAGGGGAGAAGGTTATATTTCTTACTTGAGGTGAGTATAAAAAGTATCACAGATTACTGCTGCATCATGGTTGCCAACTTCTGTAATTCCTCTGCAAGGCTCACAGTAGCTGATGTTTTTCTCAAAGCTCCTCCAGCTCTAGTTGTATACAAATTTCAGCTCCCGTTAAAAAAAAACAGGTTGTAGACCTCCTGGTTGCAGAGAAAAGCATTCAATGCTACATCGAATCATGGAAAACTGGAAGGGACCTCGTCATCGAGTCCAGTCCCCTGCCCTCATAGCAGGACCATGCTACCATACAAGTACTAAGAACACCAGCAAGCTTTAAAGTTTACAAACACATAGGCCCAGTCTTGCAAACTGACCCACTGGTGGGCTCCATAGCTCAGGGCTACTCAAGTTTGAAAGCCCCAGGGGCCACAATGATACTCACAGAACATGCCAAGGGCTGCAACTTAAGTGTGGTTGCATCTACATGCAAATAGATATGCAAATATATGCAAATAGCTTCTTTCACACTGATGAGCATGAATACAATAATTAAGACAAGACTACACAACACATAGACCCCATTTAAGTCAGTTCTGCTGATATTAATAAAATGCAATATTTACCCGATTTCCACCCATAAGACAGCACTTTTAATGAGCAATGATAGTCCAGGAATTTAACTACTAAAACCCAGATCAACAGAAGACCATTATATTGACTACTTTTTTGTTTTAGCTCCCACCCGCGGGCCACAAACAAACGGGCCGCGGGCCGCATGTTGAGTAGCCCTGCCATAGCTCACAGAGTACCCATAAAGCAGAGGTGAGCAAAATACAGCCTACAGGCCAGATCTGGCCTAACATTTCTATCCAGTCTGCCTCCCACAGGAGAGCTTTGCATGCAGCCCAGCTGATTAGCAGAGTGCACACAGCCACAGGATGTGTTCAGGTGCCCTCCCGCGCCCCCCCCCCCCCCCCCTGCTCCATTCTGCTGCTATTCCCAGCCAGGATCCTCCTGCTAGTTGTGTAGAGCAAAGCGGGGGAGGGGAGGAAGGGGAGTGTTGCTGTCAGCTTGTCCCCCTCCCCCATCTCCACAAAGCAGGGGTAGGGGGACACATCCTGGCACAGGAGCTGCTGCTACCTGGGGTGCATGCCTGTCTTAAAGAGACAGTGCACTGTTTCTGAGATTTCTCCAGGAGCCCTTTCTTTCTTTCTTACACAGACACTCTGCTCTCATGCAGAGTTGGGGAGGGGGAGACAACAAGGCTCAGGAACAGAACAGGAGAGCTTTCCGCAAAAGCTCTTAAAGAGACAGCACATAATACCTTTCAGAAAATTACCCAGCCGCAGCCAATCTCTGTGTCACACATTGTCTGTCTCACCCAGTCTGTGTCACACACAATCTCTGTGTTATGAAGTCTCTGTGTCACACACACTCTCTCTCTCTCTCTCTCTCTAGCTCCAGCCTTTTGACTAATGTCCCTTCTGGGGACCTGGAACTGGCCTGTGACAATTTACCAAAATTTGTGGAGTAGCCCCCCTGAAAAAATTATTGCCCACCCCTTCCATAAAGAGATATGCCAAAGCAAGTCAGCTTGCAGGATACAACTGCCAGGCCCAGTCATAGGCCATAGAGCTCACTGCGAAGAGTAACCCTGCCAGTGATAAATATTTGCATTCACAGAGAGCAAACTGAAAAGAGCAGCCTATTTATATCATCCTTTATCTCATCAAGGATTACATATTTTAATAAAATTCTTGCTTCTGTTTCTCATTCTGTAAAAGAGTTCTACACCAGTGGTAATCTTCTGAAGTTATTGTGACATTCTGTGTTATTGTGACATTTTCAAATTTCTAATCAAGTGGAATATTTAAAGGTGCACCCAAATTGAAAGCACAGAAATTTACCTTTGGAAGAAGTAGAATAATCTCAAAGTGTAATACGCAAGAGGCCCATACTAACCACACTTGGATCTAATGGAAAAATTTCTCTGATTTTTGATATTTTGGTTGGTTCTGCCATTTTAACTTTTGAAAGCCACTTATCAACAGCAATTGAGCAATTCAGGAATATGACTGGAAGTCACAAATTCCATTGTGATTGCTGGTGTGCAATATATAACAAACAAAACATGGGCATGTGCCTGCTGAGAATATTTTGAAGGAAGTACTGAAAATAGGGATGTTAAATTGCGATTAATAAGTTAATCGAGTAGTTGATGGAATTTCCATCGACTACTCGATTAGTTGATAGTGGGTTGAAGATTCTCGCTATCTCCCCTGTGGCTCTGCAATTTAAATGTAGTACTGGCTCCTACTCCATTTAAACTGCAAAGCCCCAGTAAGGGTTGTTCCCGGGGGCGGCGTGAGCCAGGACTAAGAGGTCCCGATTTGCACCAGCCCTGGGAGCTAACACCAATGCGGTTCTGCCTTGTAAATGTAGTAAAAGCCTGGCAGGCTCTTATTACATTTAAAAGGCAGAGCCATAGCATCCTGCTTAGTCCCAGCTCACGCTAGCCCCGGGAGCTAATCCCACTGCGCCTTTGCCTTTTAAATGCCTTTTACTACATTTAAAAGGCAGATCCGCAGCAGGGTTAGATCCCAGGGCTAGCGTGAACCAGGATTGCTAAGTCCCAGCTCACGCCACCTCCTGGGAGCTACCCTTGCTGCAGCCTTGCAGTTTAAATGTAGTAGGAGCTGGGGCCCCGACTGCTATGACTCTGCCTTTTAAATGTAATAAGAGTCGGGCAGCTCTTACTACATTTAAAAGATAGAGCCACAGCGCTGCTGCGCCTCGGCAGAGTCAGTGCTTGGGGGAACTGGCTTTTAATTTAAGTTGACTTCCCGAGCACCAGCTCCTGCTTCCCGCCTTCCCACCCCCACGCCCCGCTTGCTGCCTCTGATATAGAGGCAGCAGGGAGGGTGGGAAATGTGAGTAGTCAACTTGACTTCTCAATAAGCCTAGGCTTATCGGGCAGGGCTGGCCCGAGCCATTTTGGCGCCCCGGGCCCAGGAGTGAGGCACCACCTCCGGGCGCAAGGCACATGCGCGGGCCCGCCTTCGGGGCACACGGCACATGCGCTGCCCAGCCCAGCCCGGCCACTGCTGCTGGCGTGCAGCGCCTGGCCATGCAGGGCCCCGCAGCTGTGGGGAGAAGGGCACTGCTGGCCAGCGCCGTGGGGATAAGGGAGGGACTGGCACTGCGGAAGCCGGGCGCGCGGCGCCTGATGGCAGCTATAAGGGATGCTGCACGCCCCTTACAGCTGCCATCAGGCACCCCCCATCGGTTGGCGCCCCGGGCAGCTGCCCGGCTCACCCACACCTTAGTTTGGCCCTGTTATCGGGTAGCCAACTATTCAACTACTCTTTTACATCCCTAATTGATATGAGGCTATTAAGGACTAGTATAGTGACTTTTTGCCACTCAATTTGGTTCAATGCCTCGTAGAGCAATGAAAAGATTTAAGAATGTTCACTTTCTGGTTAGTATATACAAGCCCTGCACTTTGATATTCAAGAGATAATCAGACACGTTCAAATTTTTTCCTTTCCTGTAAAAGAAGGTAGTGCTATATGAGGTGGTGTTTTCGGGCAGATTCATTAGATCCAGTTTATATTCACATGGTCATATACGTAATAGTTCAGTGAAAGCTTGGATGCCATGTATTCAAACAGCTTTTGGCAAACCATGTCCCTTTGAGTTTCTCAAGCTTGATGTGTCTTTAACATGATGTTGTGTCACCTCAGGGTAAGCAAGTGCATTACACTGTCCAGCTATTAACTTAGTCAAGTCTACAGTCTAAATCCTTAGTGGCACCGCACTCAAACAAAGTCTAGCCCAATTAGTTAGCAAGGCAAAGGCAAACCTACTTTTCCGAGCACTCCCTTCACCCAGTCCTGGTGCTGGGGGCGTGGTCTGGGTAGCACTAAGGGCTGACTGCCTTGACACTAACCCTTTCAGGGCACAGAGCTAGAGCCCCCACACCTTCCCCCAGGGCCCACAGTTGCTGTCGGCCCTGCTGCATGGTGTACATCTGGTTACTTTGGCTTTATTCCAAAAGAAGATTCTTTTATGCTACACATCTAGAGCAGTGGTTCCCAACCTGTGGTCTGTGGACCCCTAGTGGTCCATGACGGTACTGCAGGGTGTCTGTGGAAAGATTAAAAATAAGGATCGGGCCCACTGGTGTGGGCCCGATCCTTACTTTTCTTGTTTTCCTCCCCCAAGTAGGGAGGGATCCATGAAATGTTAATAGATTGAAAAGAGGTCTGTATGCTCAAAAAGGTTGGGAACCACTGATCTAGACCGTCCTGGGGGCTTTGCACCATTCTAGTGCTCCTATTGTGTACCAGGAAATAACTTTATACTCTTCTGCAAGGTTGATTAAATTGACTGTCTGTCTTACAGATTCCTGAGCCAGGATTTAGTACTAAGATATCACCACTGCTAAGTAAGCCCTTGTGCCATTTAAATGAACTGTCATTTGAATAGTTAGAAATATAAACAATCAAATATCTAATAATCCTTTCCAAAGTAAGTGAGAGTCCTTCATAGAGCATATCATTCTCCCTGAGAAGCACAAAACATACTTTAAGGTTTAATTAACATTTAACTTAATCTTTTCTCATCAGTCACTTCATTTCTTGGGAGCAAGCTAATTAAATGTGGATCCAATCACAATCTCTACAAGCAACAGGCATTATATTTCATTTATCAGTACAAAATGATTTAAAACCACTTTCAGTATTTAAGTATGAAGTACAGGATGACTGCAAGTACAACTTTCGATCACTTTTTCAAACAGTATTTTGGTCTCTGTTATAGCCATAGCTTTGTAACAACTGCATCTAAAAATAAAAATAACATGGTATTTAATTAGAGTTGTTATTAAAGCTGAACAAATAAATTTGAGCTAACAATGTATTTATCAAATGTCACTTTCTCTCCCCAATTCCCTTTCTATTTGAGAAATGTTCAGAAGAAAATAGTGAAATTCAAAGATATTTTCATCCACAATTTTTCCATGAAATGGTTTAATGGGTGAATAGCTCAAATCTTCGTGAGTACTGATATTGGAACTTTGCAATTTTTCTGGATTGGCTTCTTACATAAATTACATGGAACTGTTTCTGTTCCTGGGTGGATTATTTATATAACACAGTTGGAATTTGCAATACTGCATTTGAGTACATCATTTACTGAAAAGCTATTGACGCACCCTCACGTGACATACTCAGTGACAATACAGGGAAATGTGGTCTAGATGAAATTACTGTAAAGTGGGCGCACAACTGGCTGAAATATTGTACTCAAAGAGTAGATATCAGTGATTTGCTGTCAATCTAGTGTCTAGTGGGTTCTGCAGGGGTCTGTCCTGAGTCTGGCACTATTCAATATTTTCATTAATTACTTGGAAAGTGGAATGGTGAGTATGTTTATAAAATGTACAGCTGACACCAAGAGGGCAGGGGTTACTGGCACTTGGAGGACAGGATTAGAATTCTAAATGACCTTGGTAAATCAGAGAATTCAACAAAGATGAAACTCAATAAAGACAAGTGCAAAGTAGTTAGAATGAAAAAAATCAAATATAAAAAACTGGCTAGGTGGAGCATATCTGATTAGGATGTGGGGGTTGCAATGTGTCGCAAATTGAATATGAATCAACAATGTACTGGAGTTGCAAAATAGGCTAATATTATTCCGGGGTGTATTAATACCAGTATGGGAACTGAAACACAAGATAATTGTCCTCATTAGTTGATGCTGGTGAGGACTTACCTCAATATTGTGTCTAGTTTGGGGCACCACATTTCAAAGAAAGAGATCCCAGAGGAAAGCAACAAAAATGATACAAGGTTTAGAAAACTTGACCATGAGGAAAGGTTAAAAGCATTGGATAAGTTTAGTCTTCAGAAAAGAAAACTTAATGGGGACCTTAATAATAATCTTCAGAGATGTTAAGGGTTGGGGATCAGCTGTTCTTCATGTCCAGTGAAGGTAGGACAAGAAGTAATTGGCTTAATCTAAAGCAAGTGAGATTAAGATTAGATATTAGAAAGGGTTTCCTCCCCCCACCCCCTATCTATAAGAATGACTAAGTACTGAAATAAATGACCAAGGAAGTTTATGAAATCCTCATCACTGGAGGTTTTTAAGAGCCGATCAAACCGTCAGGGATAGTCTAAATATACTTTTCCCTGCCTCAGCATAGGGGACTAGATGAACTTTTGTGGTCCCTTTCAGCCCTACACTTCTATGATCATTTGAAATTTTCGTTGAAGTTAAGAATCACTCCTGTGAACAGGACCTTCATAAGGCCTCCACATCACCTACATTTCATATTAGCTCTATGCTGAAGACTTAAATGGGACTTAAAAGACAAATTCAGACCAGTTTCAAACAGATGTGTGTCCACTGATTTCAAAAGTATGTCCACTGATGTGTGACAAATTTCATTTTTTACGGTGATGTAAAACATGAGGCTGCAGCCAGAAAGGACCTGCATTGGCTTGGAAACTGGTGGAAGCAGGATAACTGGAGTTAAATTGGGAGGAGGAGTGATGTGTGCATGCTAAATGGAAAAGGGGAGGAGGTTGTGTCACATGAAATGGAGAGCAATGCAGCCCAGTGCATGGTTTACTAAGGCCATGTCTGGTGAGTGCACAAGGGGGAGGCGACCCCTACTACAGAAGTCAGGCCCCCCTTGCTAGTCTCTGGGCTGCTCAGAGGTTCAAGCCCCTTGTCCCTCCCACCCACAGCATCTGGGCCATGTGTCCCTTTTTGTCTTCCCTGAGATCTAATAGCATAAGTGCAGCTGCCCTAGGCTGCTGTCACTGAAGCAGAGAGCAAACCAAGCACTAATCATTGTAAAGGTGCCATCATGTCACATGCAGGGTCATAGGAGAGTGATAATGTTTCAGTCAATAAGGAAGTGGAATAAGGTGAGTAGTGGAAAACGTGACACCCTCACTCCACTGAGAAACAACTGTACAGTGCTAGGTGGAATCTAAGGCCCAGTCCACTTGTTCCGCTTCCGTATTTTCACAGCCAGCTGAGAAATGGCTTCATGACTATTGCAGAAGTCACAATGAGATACCTGAGCATTAACCTGACCACAGCAACAGTACCTGGGCATCTGAAATCACTAAAGAATTGTGTGCACATTCCCATTCTGCTGTCCCAACACACAGCAGTCACAGTGGCAAACTCCCCTAGGCTAAACTCCCAAACTCATACAATTCACTGCATGTCTACATTTGGCATATGCACAATGACAAATAACCATATTAGATATTAGTAGATATTGGTCCAGAAGACAATTATTTTAGTTAAAAGGCCAAAAAAAAACCCAACCCATGATTATCAGCACAACTCTCTAAATGTGGTGTATGTTAACCTCACACACAAACACAGCTGTTCAGCAAAACATATCTTGTCCTGGCCTTCCTGTACAAAGGAAAGCGATGCAGATGATCAGTGTCAGAATCAAACACATAGTGCAGGAAGCAGCAGGCGAATGAGTGATAACCATTTTACACTTGTTTGGTAAAATGTTTATTACATGCAGGCTCTGTCTACACTGGTAAGTGAAATAGTATTAGCAAAATTCACTTTAAACAAGTCTGGTGAACATAGCTTCAGCGTTAATACACAAAGTACCATAGACGTCACATATCTTGGGAAGTTTTCAGCTTTCCTTTCTAAAATCCATGATGGATTCTTAGACCCTTCTAAGAAGGGCATTTCCAAATTCCCACTAAAAATAAAGCTTTATCTATTATATTAAACGCAGCAGCCGAAACTGCTTGCCACTTATATCAGAAATGTGAATTGTTCTCATTTTGCATCTCCCTGCTGCAGGTGCCAAGAATAAATTACTTTATGGCAAGAGTGGATCACTTTATACCACAAGCCTTTTTTGTTAACATCACACTGCTGGCCATATTTTCAGTATAGTCGTTTGACAAGGTATTGCGTCATCACCTAGCAATTCAGTGCTCACCAATAAAACAGACAAAGAGCTCTTCTACAGACAGAAGGAAATTTTCTGTATCAACAAATAAGAAAACAGGGAATAGCTTTCTCTGATAGGATAACAAGTCTTGTGGATGAGGGAGAAGTGGTGGATGTGGTATACTTAGACTTTAATAAAGCATTTGACACGGTCTTACATGAACTTCTTATCCATAAACCAGGGTTATACAACCTAGATGGAGCTACTAAAAGGTGGGGGTGCATAACTGGCTGGATGACCATTCTCAGAGACTATGTCTACATAGCACTGTTATTTTGGAATAACTGATATATTCCAAAATAATATAGTCCACGTCTACACTACAAGCACTTATTTTGCCATAATGTCGAAATAATGTTGAGCTGGAGGACTTCTTACTCATAGACTCATAGACTTTAAGGTCAGAAGGGACCATTATGATCATCTAGTCTGACCCCCTGCACAGTGCAAGCCACAGAATCTCACCCACCCCTTCCAGAATAATCCTCTCACTTATATCTCAGATATTGAAGCCTTCAAATACTTTGAAGACCCCAAGATGCAGAGAATCCTCTAGCTGTGATCTGTACCCCATGCTACAGAGGAAGGCGAAAAACCTCCAGGGTCTCTGCCAATCTACCCTGGAGAAAAATTCCTTCCCGACCCCAAATATGGTGATCAGCTAAACCCTGAGCATGTTGGCAAGACTCGTCAGCCAGGCACCCAGAAAGTTCTCTGTAGTAACTCCTATCATCCATCCATTGACCTATTCCCACTGATAATGAATGGACAATTAGTTACCAAGATCATGTTATCTCATCAAACCATCCCCTTCATAAACCCATCTAATTTAATCTTGAAACCAGATAGATCTTTTGCTCCCACTACTTCCCTTGGAAAGCCGTTCCAGAACCTCACTCCTCTAATGGTTAGAAACCTTCGTCTAATCTCAAGTCTAAACTTCCTACTAGCCAGCTTATATCCATTTGTTCTTGTATCCACACTGGAATTAAGCTTAAATAATTCCTCTCCCTCCCTGGTATTTATCCCTCTAATATATTTAAAGAGTGCAATCATGTCCCCCCTCAGCCTTCTTTTGGTTAAGGTAAACAAGCCAAGCTCCTTGAGTCTCCTTTCATAAGACAGGTTTTCCATTCCTCGGATCATCCTAGTGGCCCTTCTTTGTACCTGTTCCAGTTTGAATTCATCCTTCTTAAACATGGGAGACCAGAACTGCACACAGTATTCCAAATGGGGTCTCACCAATGCCTTGTATAATGGCACTAACACCTCCTTATCCCTACTGGAAATACCTCGCCTAATACATCCCAAGATCGTATTAGCCTTTTTCATGGCCATGTCACAATGGCGGCTCATAGTCATTTTATAATCAACCAGGACTCCAAGGTCCTTCTCCTCCTCTGTTACTTCCAACTGATGTGTCCCCAGCTTATAACTAAAATTCTTGTTATTAATCCCTAAATGCATAACCTTACACTTCTCACTATTAAATTTCATCCTATTGCTATCACTCCAATTTACAAGATCATCCAGATCTTCCTGTATGATATCCCGATCCTTTTCTGACTTGGCAATAGCTCCCAACTTTGTGTCATCCACAAATTTTATTAGGACACTTCCACTTTTGGTGCCAAGATCAGCAATAAAAAGATTAAATAAAATTGGCCCCAAAACTGATCCCTGAGGAACTCCGCTAGTAACCTTCCTCCAACTCGACAGTTCACCTTTCAATATGACCCGCTGTAGTCTCCCCTTTAACCAGTTGCTTATCCACCTCTCAACTTTCATATTAATCCCTATCTTTTCCAATTTAACCAATAATTCCCCATGTGGTACTGTATCAAATGCCTTACTAAAGTCGAGGTAGATTAGATCCACTGCATTTCCTTTATCTAAAAAATGTGTTACTTTCTCAAAAAAGGAGATCAGGTTGGTTTGGCACGATCTACCTTTTGTAAAACCATTTACTTCTTACTCCGACTTCTGTAACTCTCATTTTACGAGGAGTAATTAAAGTCAGAGGAAGAGTGCTCTGACTCAGACTTTCTGCTGTGTAGACAGCACAAAAAGCTAAAATAAGCAATTTTGACTTAAGCTATGCAATTGACATAAGTCAAGTTACAGAGCTTGTTTCAGCTTTAATCCTGCTCTGTAGTCGTACCCAGAGAGTACTTATTAATTGTTCACAGTCATCCTGAGACGGCATAACAAGTGGGATTCTGCAGGGGTCTATTCAATATCTTCATCAATGATTTAGATGATGGCATGAGAGTACACTTATTAAGTCTGCAGATGATACGAAGCTGGGATGGGTTGCAAGTGCTTTGGAACATAGGGTCATAATTCAAAATGATCTTGACAAACTGGAGAAATGGTCTGAAGTAAATAGGATGAAGTTTAGTAAGGATAGATGCAAAGTACTCCACTTAAGAAGAAGTTTTACACATACAGAATGGGACGCAAAATATGAGTCAACAGTGTGACACTGTTGTAAAAAAAGCAAACATGATTCTGGGATGCATTAATAGGAGTGTTGTGAGCAAGACGCAAGAAGTAATTCATCTACTCTTTTCTGCACTGATTAGGCCTCAGTTGGAGTATTGTGTCCAGTTCTGGACACCACATTTCAAGAAAGATGTGGAGAAATTGGAGCAGGTCCAAAGAAGAGCAACAAAAATGATTAAAGGTCTAGAAAACATGACCTGTGAGGGAAGATTGAAATAATTGGGCTTGTTTAGTTTAGAAAAGAGGTGACTGAGAAGGGACATGATAGCAGTTTTCAAATATCTAAAAAGGTGTGTCAGGGAAGAGGGAAGAAAATGTTTCTCCTTGGCCTCTGAGGACAGGACAAGAAGCAATGGGGCTTAAATTGCAGCAAGGGAGGTTTAAGTTGGACATTAGGAAAAACTTCCTAACTGTCAGTGTGGTTAAACACTGGAATAAATTGCCTAGGAAAGATGTGGAACCTCCATCTTTGGAGATATTTAAGAGCAGGTTGGTTAGACATCTATTAGGGATGATCTAGATGGTACTTGGTCCTTCGGAGAAGGCAGAGGACTGGACTTGATCTCTCGATGTCCCTTCCCGTTCTAGTATTCTATGATTCTCCTACTTATAAAACCAATACTACATGGAAACTGAGTTGAAATCCTGAAAGTGTTTGTGGTGGCCACGCTGCTGATTTCATGGATAGTTGCTGCTTTTTCAGCAACAGCATGGAGAAAAGGAGGCTCAGTCCCCTTCCCCATGTCCAACAACAAGCTAATTTTCACAAAACTGTATGTATGTGATCTTTACAGAAGAAGTGCACTGCTTACTGCTCCTCTTCTACTCCTTTCTTGTTCTGGGGCAGGAGTAAGTTATTCTCCCCTTTTGTGGAGTAGTTTTCTGCTAATTATGAACGTGGCCAATTACTCTGGCCAGCAAGAAGAGATGGGGGCAGAGCCAAAACTATTGCCACCCAAAATTCCCTCTAATTTTTTCCATCCATGTGCAGAATAAATTTTGTTATGTGCATAAAGGCATGTGCAGATGTGCACCAGCATAAGAAATACATGCTGCCAGCTCTGGGAGGCTATTAGCAGTCTGCTAATCAGCTGGAAGGGATTTGAATCTCTTCTGGGGGAACTACCCAAGAGTTCAGCTTGCAGGGACCTGCCCATTTGTTCATGGTGCAGAGTGGTGGACAAGGTCAAAATCTGAGCTGGGGAACATGGCCCCGCAGCTGCTTAATGAGCCCCACCCATACAGGGGCTCAGGGCTGCTCGGCTGGGGGAGGGACACTTCTCTCTCTGTCTTTGTCTACACTGCACCCATTTTGCGCAAGAAATATGCAAATGAGGCAAAGTATGGAAAAATCATTGCACCTCATTTGCATAATTAACGAGG
Organism: Pelodiscus sinensis; assembly: GCF_049634645.1. Classification (NCBI taxonomy): domain Eukaryota; kingdom Metazoa; phylum Chordata; order Testudines; family Trionychidae; genus Pelodiscus; species Pelodiscus sinensis. The sequence goes on from NC_134727.1 coordinate 22,754,508, forward strand.
CTCCATTTTTGCACCCAAAAAACCCCCTGCGCAAGAGCCGTTCTTCCTGAAAAGAATGTGGAAGAATGGCTCTTGCGCAAGAGGGGTGTTTTGCACAAAAAGGAGCTGTGTACACGGCTCCTTTTTGCGCAATAGCCTCTTGTGCAAAAACGGAGCCTCATTAATTATGCAAATGAGGCACAGCGATATTCCACATTTCGCCTCATTTGTATATTTTTTGCGCAAAACGGGGGCAGTGTAGACATCGCCTCAGTGACAGCAGCAGCTCCTGCTGGCAGAGATTCACTGCTCTGTCCTCAGCAGGGAGCTTCTGCTGTTGTTGAGGGAGAAGTGCTCCTCCCCCAGCCAGAGAGCTCCGTGTGGAGAGCCCCGAGTCCCTGGCTGGGCCGGGTTCATTAAGCAGCTGCAGGGCCATGTTACCGCGTAGCTTAGAGAACACTGGAGACGACCCTTGTGACCAAGTAAAGGGTATAAAAATCTCACCCTCAATGAGGGCGGCATTTGGCCCGTTGGATCATCCCTGAGCTGCAGGAATCAGACAGTAGAACCATAGTTTTAATTGGTGATTTCTTCTATAGTGTGTCTGACTTCCTCTTCAGCGTAAAGGATTCTCGGGGGGTGGTAAGCTCAAACATGCCTTGCTTCCAAGGAACGCTGTGCTCTCTAGGAGACAGAAAAATATTTTTGATGGTTGAGCCACATGATCACTACAGAATGAGGCTTTCAGACAGAGCAGCTGCGTCCCTACCAAGCTGCCGCTGCTGCTCCTTCTCTTTCCTCCTGGCATGTAACACTACTTCATGCTGCTACCTCTCTGCTCCCCTGTCCCCTGGGAGCTGGCTTGCTTTACTGCACAATCTTTTCCAGTGTGAAATGTGATTTTATTTCAGCTTCACAGTCACCTCCTTTCTCTCTTCCTATTAACTGAGGGGATCAAACAGAAGTCGGAGATGAATGGATGCTTCAGCTCTTGTAACAGGATGCAGCTCGGGTGAAGCAGGCCACACATGTTAAAAACTCCTCTTTCCTTGCTGAGGACTACAGTATACCAAGTGCATGGGCCTCGCTTTGGGCATCCTCTGGTGTACATCAGGGATTGCACACTGTGGAGAGCAATTCAGAGATGAGGCCTCAGCAGAGCTGACAGCCTTGCCAGGCCCCTGGGCGACGTGAGGCGGGAGGGGCACCTCCATGACCTCAGGAGGGAAGGGGCCTTGGGCAGTAGGGGCAGGCCTGGGGATGGGCAGCCCTCAGCACTGCCCAGAGACTGCCTCACCTCCCCCAGGCAGTGTAGTGCACAGTGCATCAGCAGCAATTTAAAAGGCCCAGGGCTCCAACTGCCACACTAAGGGTATGTCTACACTACAGCGCTAATTCGAACTAACTTAGTTCGAATTACTTAATTCGAACTAAGCTAATTCGAACTAGTGCATCCAGACTTAAAAACTACTTTGAATTAGTGTTTTGCTAATTCGAACTAGCATGTCCACACTGAGTGGACCCTGAACCGAGGTTAAGGATGGCCGGAAGCAGTGCTGGCAGGGCATCAGGTTAGGACTTAGAGCGTGGAGCTGCTGTCTCAGGCTAGCCAAGGGCTGTGCTTAAAAGGACCCGACCCCCACCCCGGACAGACAGTTCTCAGGGGTTCCCCGCTTGCAAAGCAGTTGGAGTGCCCTGAGTGCCCACACTCGGCACATCACAGCACTCGGCCACCAGCCCAGCTGCACTTGCCGCAGGCTGCCATCTGGAGGGGGGGGGTCAATCGAGGGGCTTCAGGAGAGCTTCCATCCCGAGGAGCCCGCAGAGCCAGCCCAGTCCTCCCCATCGGGGGCTCGTACCCCATTCCTCCCTCACCTCCTTCCACTTACCCTTCCCTAGTCCCCCTTCCTTATGTACAAAATAAAGGACACGTGTGTTCAAAAATAGAAACTCTCTTTATTTCACAAAACTGGGGGGGGGGAATAAAACTGTGGGGAGACGGGGGAGAGGAGGCAGGAAAGGGCAGGAGAGAGTGTGGGAGAGGGGAGGGGGAAAACTGGGAGGAGGGAGCTGGAAGGGGGAGGCAAGGGAAAGGAGGGGGAGGGGAAACTTAGGGATTGGGGTGGGGGTCTCGCCGGGACAACTGCCACCCAGCATGGCGAGGGAGGGGGCCACGGCATCCCCGGGGGGATGGAGTGGAGGGTGCGGAGGTTGAGGTGGGGGGGTGTGGACATTGAGGAAGAGGGTGTGGGGGTTGAGGAGGAAGTGGTGGGAGGGGGGGCAGGAGTGGGAGGAGGTACAGAAGTTGGGGGGGCAGCAGGCGCAGGACCAGCACGGGGCACCATGCTCTGCAGCAGGGCCTGCAGGTTTGAGTTCAGCCCTCGGACTTCAGCCAGCTGCTCCTGGCGGAGCTGGAGGTCTGCCCGCGTCCAGGACTCCACTGTGCGGTGCAGGGCTCGCAAGGACCCCAGGTGCTGGTCCCAGTACTCCTGCTCCGTGGTGGTGGTCCGGAGCAGGCCGCGGGTGCGGGAGCATGTCATGGCCGGGGTGGTGCGCCCTGCACGAGCAGCTGGTGCAGCTGTAGAGAAAGAAGAGAAGTGGTCAGTTCTCCCTGCGGACGCAGCGGATGATGCCCAGCCTCCTCCCCCCCCCCCCCCCCCACGACGTGAGAGCGACCATGCCCTGCACCGTCAGAGCTGCTGTGCTTGTACAGAGGCCATGGTCAGGATGTCTGGCTCTCCCCGGGACTGGGAGCTGCCCCAAGACCGCACCCATGTCCCTGTGCCGTGTACAGTGTGGCCGGAGTGGCGGGGGGAAATGTCCCCTGCCTCCTTGTAGAGGGGACATGTGAAGGGAAAGCATCCTGCTGGGTCCCGCCCCGGGGTCAGGAGCATATCAGGTCTCTTCACACACGCATGTGCCTATTGGGCCATGGCCCCTGGGTGTCACGCAGCTGGAGCCACCTGCCCAAGGGTGGCATGACACGTGCTCGCACGTGCACAGGTGTCTGTGTGATCCGTGGAAGGCATGGCCCACGCGCGTGGTCTCTGGTCTCCCTCCCGCCTCCTCCCCCCCCCCCCCCCCGAACTACTTAATTCGAACTACTTACCTGGTACGGTCTCCCTGGACGACCCTGCCGACTCTGGTGCTGGAACTGCTTGCGATGACCCCTCCGGTGTGCCCGGGTCAGGGCCCTCTGGTCCCGGCTCACTGTCCCCCGGGCTGGCACGGACCGCCCTGCCCCCCAAGAGTCGGTTGAGGCCGGGGAAGTAGGGACAGGTGGCAGCCCCTGCTGCGGCGCCTCCCCTGGTAGGCCTGGCGTACGCCTGCCGCAGCTGCTTTACTTTCAGGTGCACCTGCTCCTGGGTGCGCCTGTGTCCCTTTCGGGCCATGGCAGCCGCTATGCGGCCATAGACAGCCGCGTTCCTCCTCCTAGTGCGGAGATCATGGACGTTGGAGGCCTGCCCCCAAACCTCAATGAGGTCCATGACCTCCGCACTAGTCCAGGAGGGTGCGCCGTCTACGGCCCCTGGATGGCCCCTGGGTGCTGGGGGGACTGGGCAGGGGACGGCTTGCTGGCACTGGCTCCCTGGCTCATCCTGGGGCCTCTGGTTCGGGGCACAGACTGCTGGCAGGACTGGCTGTGTCAAGTGCCGTCTGGCCACAGTCTACCCCTTTAAGGGCCCGGGGCTGGGGGAGAGGAGAGGAGTTTTCCTGGTTGTGCCCAGAGTGGCCACCAGGGAAAGCTGGGAAGGGCAAGCCTCCCACTAGTTCGAATTAAGTGGCTACACAGCCCTTAATTCGAACTAGTTAATTCGAACTAGGCGTTAGTCCTCGTAGAATGAGGTTTACCTAGTTCGAATTAAGCGCTCCGCTAGTTAGAATTAAGTTCAAACTAGCGGATCGCGTGTGTAGCGCCTATCAAAGTTAATTCGAACTAACGACTGTTAGTTCGAATTAACTTTGTAGTGTAGACATACCCTAATAGTGGTGGCAGCCGGGAGTTCTGGGCCCTTCTGTATTGCTGGGCCCTGGGGGAGTTGCTTCCCTCTCATCCCTCCCTATTGGCAGGCAGCCTATAACTGCCCTCATTCTAAGGGGAAAATTCCCTAGCTAATCTCAGTTGATGAAGTATGGTACATGAATATTGCTTGTCCTGAATTATTAGGACCTCTCTCCCCCTCATCATTTATCCCAATAATATTTAATGCTACTGAAGACTGTACAAGAAGCTTGCATGAGTGTGGGAAGTTGCTTTTACAACAGTGTTTCAGTATTAGCTTTCAAGACGAATTTTATACAGAGGATGCACACAGCTGAGAGAGCTGGTGACACATTTTCTACCATTGAGGCCACTGCATAATGAAAGAGAAATGCCAACTAGGCCATGCACTTTCTTATTTATGTAGCAGCAAAATAAGAGAGAGAAGTAAAAATACTTGCTTTAAACTTCCAGCATGTATACTGAGGTGCTGGCTCTGTGATCCCTGATAGGGCACAAACTGTACGTCTAGACTGCGTTGCTCTTTCTGGATACCGGAAATATCCTAAAATAGCCACATCTTTAAAAGCGCCAGCTATTTCCTGAAATAGCAGGCGCGCTATTCCAGTGTCCCGGTAGCCTTTGTTCCACGAGGGTTAAGGGATTTGTCGGAATAGTGCCTTATTTTGAAATTTGGCGCTGTGTAGACAGTGCCAAATTTCAAAATAAGCTCTTTCAATTTAGATTCGGAATAAGTAAGCTACGCAATTTGCGCAGCACAAATTGCATAGCTTATTCCAACAGAAGAGTGCTGTCTACACGCACCCAGATAGAGGAATGACTACATGGCTCCCTACATGTGGGCTCTCTCAGCTAATAGGAGATTGTGTTGAGGAAAGAGAACTCTGCTTTGGTTCATCCTTGAAGTCAACTATTGCCTGATAAAGGAATCATGACAGAGGGAAGGGGAGGGGGGTTGCAGTTTGTGGGCTCAGAGAGGCCAACTCCTCCTGTATCATTTTGACTACGAAGTGTTAAATGAATAAAAACTGGCAAAGGAAAGGAGGGGAAGACACCTTTCACGTTTCACAGAGCACAGTGTTTCTGTTTTTGAAGGTAATGTTTAAGTGTAGCATAAAGCACAGAAGTTAATATTTCATAGGTACTCAATCCATTCATCTAGAAATAGCAATGCAAACTTTCAAATATTTATGCTTCAAAGGCAAAAACATGGCAGATTGAATTAGTGCATTGTACTTTTTTCTCTGCCACTGACTCATGATTCACCTCACATCAGGTAACCAAAAATAAAAAATACATATCTTCAATATGGAAGTGACAATGAAGATCAGATGATATAGGTGGCTTTTATAAACAGTATTTTAACGGTTAATTGTCCACAATTTCCCATCACCACCTATGCCTCATTAAGTAATTAAATGCCCACAAGATGCAAACAACAGGTTGAACTGTGTCCTTAAACCACCTGTCCATGCCTATAAATAGCATCTGACAGGTGGCTCACTCCTCTGAGCTGGAAGAAAAGTAAATGGGCTACATTACCTAAGAATGGGTGGGCTCCCAGTAAATTCTAGCCATAACCAGAATAAATCGGAGGCATAACAATATTTACACATAATAAATTATATCTTATGTTTTGTAGCACCTCAAATTCTATAGGACCCCAAATAGGAATCACTCTACCTACCACTGACATGCAGTCACCTCAGGAATGGCGTGCAATGGCACAACCAGTGTTGTAAAATTACTTGCAAAGCCTTCTTTTTACAGGAAATTCCCTGGAGACCTTGATGTCCATGTCCCGCAGACGAGCTCTGTATTTATTAAGATTTTATGAGTGATACCCTAACCAGTACATTACATGGAATTCTGATGATTGAATTTGGAAAAATAATTAGCTGAATCAGCCCGGCAGTCATTTGAACCTGCAGTTTCAAGTAAACGAAGCATTTCAAACCTGAAGTGTAAACCACTAACCATTCCTATGGTGCCGGTATGACAGCTACTAATTACTGTAAACTAATTTGCATGAATGGGGATTTTGGAGGCTGAGTTCTTGGCTTTTATTTTACATGTTCTTTTTATTTAATCTCCTTCTTCTTATAACAATGATCTCATAACACACCGCATTCTAGGCCTATTAGATGGCAAAGTGCCCAATAACATTGTAAGATTCCCAGCCTTTTCACACAGAAGGGCTATCAGATAATCTGGTCAGTGACAAAGGTGTTGATTCTTTTTTTCTCCCCTGATGTGGCTGCTGTACCCTGTGCTGATGATGTAATAGCCCCTGCATAAAGGAGCCTCCCTGAGGATGAAGGGCTGGCAAGATAGCCACCTTCTTACAGACTTGGCACAGGATGTAATCCTGCCTCAAGAAAAGATCTGTGGGGGTAGGAATGGACATAACCAAAGCATTGCCGTCTGGCTTGGCGGTGCCAGAGGTGGCTGTGGGAAGCTGCTTTAATTATAATAAAACCCAGCTTTTATCGCTAGCTCTAAGTGTAATGCAGACAGGCAGAACCAAACCTGACACCTCTGAAGCTTAGTGCATGAGCATCTATGGGTTGGGCTAAAAGCCAACTGTCTCTCAGCTCAGGCTGTAGAGGAAATTTTAATAGCGGCAACACATGCAAACCACTAGTTCGAATTTAATTCAAACTAGCGGAGCGCTTAATTTGAACTAGGTAAACCTCATTCTACGAGGACTAACGCCTAGTTCGAATTAAGTAGGTCGAATTAAGGGCTGTGTAGCCACTTAATTTGAACTAGTTGGAGGCTAGCCCTTCCCAGCTTGCCCTGGTGGCCACTCTGGGCCAAACCAGGGAAACTCTTCTGCCCCTCTCCCGGCCCCGGAGTCCGTAAAGGGCCACAGTCTGGCTACAGTGTCCGTCCCAGTTGCAAGCCTGCCAGCACCCAGCCAGCAGACCCTGCACCTGGCACGGCATGAGCCAGCCACCCGCTGCCACCCAGCCCTCTGCCTCTTCCCAGGGCCAGGCTGGTGGTTCACAGGAGCTGGCCCGGGGTCACAAGAGGCGGGCGCCCGCCTGGTCTAGTGCGGAGATCGTGGACCTCATCGAGGTTTGGGGGGAGGCCTCCAACGTCCACGACCTCTGCACTAGGCATAGGAAAGTGGCTGTCTAGGGCAGGATAGCTGCCAGCCTGGCCACCAAAGGCCACATGCGAACCCAGGAGCAGGTTTGCATGAAAATCAAGTTGGTCCAGTGAGACGCCCGACCCTGAGCCCTGAGCTTAGAACATAAGAATGGCCGTACTGGGTCAGACTAAAGGTTCATCTAGCCCAGTAGCCTGTCTGCCGACAGCAGCCATCACCAGGTACCCCGGAGGGGATGGAACGAAGACAATGACCAAGCGATTTGTCTTGTGCCATCCATCTCCAGCCTTCCACAAACAGAGGCCAGGGACACTGGTCCTGCCCCCTGGCTAATAGCACTCCATGGCCCCAACCTCCATGAATTTATCTAACTTCTCTTTAAACTCTGTTATAGTTCTAGCCTTCACAGCCTCTTGTGGCAAGGAGTTCCACAGGTTGACTATGTGCTGTGTGAAGAAGAACTTTCGCTTATTAGTTTTAAACCTGCTGTCCATTCATTTCATTTGGTGTGCTCTAGTCCTTCTATTATGGGAACTAATGAAGAACTTTTCTTTATTCACCCTTTCCACACCACTCATGATTTTATAGACCTCTATCCTATCCCCCCTCAGTCTCCTCTTTTCTAAGCTGAAAAGTCCCAGTCTCTTTAGCCTCTCTTCATATGGGACCTGTTCCAAAACCCTTAATCATTGTAGTTGCCCTTTTCTGAACCCTTTCCAAGGCCAAAATATCTTTTTTGAGGTGAGGAGACCAAATCTGTACACAGTACTGAAGATATGGCATACCATAGTTTTATACTTCCCCTCCTCCTTCTTCCCCTGGCTTCCCCCTTCCAGCTCCCTCCTCCCAGGTTTCCTCCTCCCCTCTTCCACCCTCTCTCTTTACCTCTCCCACCTCCTTTTCCCAGTCTCCCCAGAGGTTAATCCCCCCCCCCCACCATCTCCAGTTTTGTTAAATAAAGAGAATTTCTATTTCTGAACATATGTGTCCTTTATTTTTTACATCAGGAAGGGAGGCTAGGGAGGGGTAAGTGGGAGGAGGTGAAGGAGGGATGGGGCACGAGCCCCCGATGGGGAGGACTGGGGTGGCTCTGCGGGCTCCTCGGGGTGGAAGCTCTCCTGCAGGGCCTCCTGGATCCTGACAGCCCCCCGATTGACCCCCCCCAGATGGCAGCCTGCAGCAAGTGCAGCTGGGCTGATGGCCGAGTGCTGTGATGTGCCGAGTGTGGGCACTCAGGGCACTCCAAGACAGGACTGCTTTGCTGTCCCTCATCGAGGTAGACAATCAAGCGGGGAACCCTGAGAACTGTCTGTCCGGGGTGAGGGTTGGGTCCCTTTAAGCACAGCCCTCAGCTAGCCTGAGGCAGCAGCTCCATGCTCGAAGTCCTAACCTGATGCCCGCCGGCACTGGTTCCGGTCAGCCTTAACTTCGGTTCAGGGTCCACTCAATGTGGACATGCTATTTCGAATTAGCAAAATGCTAATTCGAATTAGTTTTTAGGTCTAGATGCACTAATTCAAATTAGCTTAGATGGAATTAACTAATTTGAATAAAGTTAGTTCGAATTAGTGCTGTAGTGTAGACATACCCCCATTGCTGCAGTGAGTGGCTACATGGCAGCCCAACAGCAGCGCAGCTACAGCTGTGCTGCTACAGCATTTCTAGTAAAGACATAGCCCAAGATGCTGTCTTTATTTAGGCCATCAGGAGAGGGAGGGGAAACTGCATAGGACACACCAAGGACATCTCTTCTTAGGTTTGCAGAGTGCACCATTCACAGTCATTGGCTCCAGCAAACAAGGAATTGTCCAAAGTACAGAGAACTCCCCTCCCTTTTAGGCTCTGTGATGTCACTGCCTCACGTTGTGGTGGTCACCAAGTTGTAACCTCCTGTTCTGTTAACTGTCATGGTAACAAGAGCTACCAGTCAAGCATGCTCCTTTATCTGCAGCTAGTCCTGGATCTCTGCCTGCAGCAAATACAGGACTCACATGTTTTCTTTCAGGGAATCAGCTTGGGGCGTTGTTGTATATTTGGTTGTAGATATAGATCTTGTTGTTATGGTAACTGAGTAGGTCACTGGGGTCAGCCCAGCTAGCCTGGGCTTGTTCTGGTGAGTTCTGTGCTATGCAATAAAATGGACACTTGCACCTACTCCAGCTCTCTGCCTTTCCACTGATTTCTTTCTATGCTGTGAAACTCCCCACGACATAACAAGTGGCGACGAGGATGGGATACCTGTGCTGCCTCCAGCAACAAAAGAAGTAGAAGTCAATGTAAGAAAAACTCTTTCTGGCTGTTCTGGAAGGTGAGGGTAAGAATTGACTGCTACCCTGTGCAAACTGAAACTAAGATCAAGGAGCCCAGAGACTGGAAAAGAAAAAAAAAGGGGGGAGTGCAGCAGCCATGGCTACACTTACAGGGCCACTGGGACCTTTTGAGGAGACTGTAGAGCAATGGCACGTATATACTGAGCGTTTTGAACTTTTTGTTATTGCAAATGACATTAAAGAAGAGAAGAAGATGCCAATATTTTTAAGTGTTGTAGGCGCTAAGACCTATTCTCTGTTACGCAGTTTGCTGCTCCCTGTTAAGCCAGAGACCAAATCTTACAGTGACATTGTGGAAATCCTGGGGTCACATTATGCTCCAAAACCACTGGTAATTGCAGAAAGGTACAGGTTGCATAGCAGAGACCAAAAAGAAAGTGAAACCATTGTACAATTTGTAGCCAATTTGAAAGAGCTTGCTGAACACTGTGAATTTAAGGAGATGTTAAATGATGCCATACATAACAGGTTAGTGTGTGGCCTGCACAGTGAAGCTAGACAGAGGCGTCTGTTAACAGAAGCTCAGCTCACCTTACAGAAGGCCATTGATATTCCGGTCTCCCTGGAACTGGCCACACAGGAGGCACAATACCTTAGTGCACCCCCTGGGGTGCATAAAATGTCCCAAGAACCTACTCACAAAACAGTGGGGAGCCAGGAATGTTACCGCTGTGGTAAGACAGGTCACCATGCAGCAGAATGCTGGTGTAAGAACTAGTGTGTCGACAGTGTGGAAAAAAAGGACACATTGAGCGTGCCTGCAAACAAAAGAAAAAGAGGCCTATGGCCTGGCGGAACAAAAAGGAAAATCTGCATACCATCGAGCAGATGTCTGATGATCAAAGTGACACCTTGTCTGAAGAAGAAGTGCCATGCTATGTTTTGTCTTTGAAAGGCGGCTCCCATGAATACTGGGTAACCCCACTGTCGGATGGCAAACCGGTACGCATGGAAGTGGACACTGGTGCAGCAGTTTCATTGGTCTCAGACTTGGTGTATAAGGAAAAGTTGAAGCATCTTCCACTTAAGGCAACAAAGATAATTCTGAAGACATATACAGGAGAAGCAGTACCCCTATTGGGCACTACTGATGTTAAGGTGGAACTAAATGGACGGACTGCAGAATTACCACTGTTTGTGGTGAAAGGCCATTACCCAGCCTTAATGGGGAGATCATGGCTTAGGAAGATACCACTGGACTGGGCAGAAGTGCACCGGATGACTAAAGAAGAAACAGGTCTGACTGATATATTAAAGAGACATGCTGCTGTTTTTGGAGAGGATCTGGGAAGTATGAGGGGAATCACCGTGAAACTGAACATTAAACCTGGTAGCCAACCAAAATATCTGAAGGCCAGAACTGTGCCATATACTATCAGACCAAAAGTTGAAGCAGACCTGGAGCACCTAGTCAAAAATGGAGTCCTAATACCAGTTACCCATAGTCCATGGGCAACTCCAATAGTTCCAATATTGAAGAAAGATGGTTCTGTTTGGATTTGTGGGGATTTTAAGGTCACTGTTAACCTGTTTTATGTGCAGAGCAATACCCCCTTCCTCGCATCGATGACATCTTTGCGGGCCTGGCTGGGGGACAAAGGTTCAGCAAGATTGATCTGAGTCAAGCATATTTACAGATGCAATTTGAGGAGGCATCCCAAGAGTTGTTGACTATTGTGACTCATAAAGGGCTTTATCGTTACTGTCGCTTACCCTTCGGAATAACTTCTGCCCCAGCCTTGTTCCAGAGAGCTATGGACCAGATCTTGTGTGGCTTGCCAGGAGTTCAGTGCTATCTTGACAACATCCTGGTCACGGGTGGGAATGAGGAGGATCACCTTAAGAACTTAGAGGCTACCCTACAAAGACTGGAAGAGTATGGCCTACGAGTCCGTAAAGATAAGTGTGCATTCTTTCAGCCCTCTGTTGAATATTTGGGACACATCATTGATGCTACTGGTCTTCATAAGTCCCCTTCAAAAGTTAAGGCTATTGTGGAAGCTCCACCCCCTCAAAATGTTAGTCAACTTCGCTCATTTCTAGGACTATTGAACTATTATGGAAGGTTTATTTCACAGCTAGCCACACTATTAAAACCACTTCACGAGCTCCTTGGCCAGAAAAAGGTCTGGAAGTGGTCTGATGCCTGTGATGTTGCATTTAACAAGGCTAAATGTGCATTGCTAAATGCAGAGGCCCTGACGCATTTTGATCCATCCTTACCTTTACAGTTGGCTTGTGATGCCTCCCCATATGGAGTGGGAGCGGTCTTGTCACATGTTATGCCCTCAGGAGAGGAGAAACCAATTGCTTTTGCTTCACGCACCTTAAGCACAGCTGAAACTAACTATGCACAAATTGAACGTGAAGCATTGGGAATCGTTTTTGAAATTCGGAAATTTCACCAGTACCTGTTTGGACGGAAGTTTACACTTCTCACTGACCATCGACCTCTGATGGCAATTTTTGGTCCACACTCAGGTATTCCACCAATGGCTGCTAGTCGTATGCAACGATGGGCATTGTGGCTTTCAGGACACACATATGAGATCAGATATCGGAAAGCCACTCTACATGGCAGTGCAGATGGTCTCTCTAGGCTGTCTTTGCCAGTCAAACATCAAGATAGTGGCCAGAAGGAAATCTTTTACTTTGAGCAGGTAGAGAACAGGCCCATCACTGCTGCACAAGTTAAGAGAGCAACTCGTGTTGACCCAGTACTCTCCCAATAGAACTAATGATGCATGGAACATCTCTACGGAACTCTCAGGTCTCATCTGACCTTGTCCCTTACATGTCCAGGAGAATGGAGTTATCAACCCATTTGGGGTGCTTGTGGTGGGGAATGCGTGTCATTATTCCAAAAATACTGAGACAACAGATGTTAGAGCAACTGCATTCAGGTCACTGTGGAATGGTGCGCATGAAAGAAATTGCACAAAGCTATTTTTGGTGGCCTGGTTTGGACAGTGACATTGAAAAGAAGGCAAGAGCTTGTATTTCTTGCCAGGGTGTGAGGAATGCGCCTCACTTGGCACCTCTGCACCCATGGGATTGGCCTGAAAAACCATGGCAACGTATTCATGTTGATTTTGCTGGCCCATTTGAAGGTAGCATGTTTTTGGTGGTGGTAGATGCTCATTCCAAATGGCCAGAAGTCTGTATAATGCCTTCCACTACTGCTGAGAGTACTATCCAAAAATTATGGGGAATCTTCTGTCATTTGGGTATTCCTGAACAACTTGTGAGTGACAACGGTCCACAGTTTGTGTCTCAGGAGTTTGGAAATTTTATGAAAGCAAACGGGATCCATCACATCACTTCAGCACCATATCACCCGGCCACAAATGGATTGGCTGAAAGGTTTGTCCAGACAATGAAACAAGCTTTGAAATCGGTTAGAGAACATTCATTCATTCAAAAGAGTCTGGACACCTTCTTACTATCCTACAGAAACACTCCTCATGCTACAACCAAAGTGTCCCCGGGTTTTCTAATGATGGGACGTCAGCTACGCACGTGCTTTGATTTGCTGAAACCTTCAGAACCACGACAAATTGTGCAACGTCAGCAGGAAGGTCAAGTCATCAGGCGTGCATCCAGAGCAAAAGACCGAACCTTTAGTCCTGGACAGACAGTTTTGGCTCGGAATTATGTTCCTGGAGCTAAATGGGTCCCTGCCACTATTATTGCTCAAACAGAACCTGTTTCCTATACTGTCCGGACTGCGAAAGATCTCATCTGGCGGCGGCATGTAGATCAGTTATTGACAGGTTATTCCTTCCCCCATGACACATCTCCAGTTGAGTTGCCCGTCCTTCCCACTGCTGGTGAGCTACCGTGTCAAGAATCACCTGCTCCTGACTCTCCTCCTCCATCACCACCAGCGGCGAACAATAACCTCCTCCCTGAGCAGGCTGATCCAACAGCCTCACCTGTTCACACTTCAAGTTCCCAGCCCAGTGTCAGGCCTGCACCCATAACATCTTCGGGTGCGAGAACGCCGGATGTCCGCCGTAATCCACCTAGAGAAAGGAGGCCTCCTCAACGGCTGGACCTTTAGTTGAGATTAACTCACAGATGGGGCAAAATAATCCCCAGGGTTAGCTGGGAACTTGAGGCATTCTACCCTCATTTCATAGTTAGTTTTTGTTTTCTTAAAGGAACGTTTTTATTAAGGGGGGAGGAATATGTTGTATATTGGGTTGTAGATATAGATCTTGTTGTTATGGTAACTGAGTAGGTCACTGGGGTCAGCCCAGCTAGTCTGGGCTTGTACTGGTGAGTTCTGTGCTATGCAATAAAATGGACACTTGCACCTACTCCAGCTCTCTGCCTTTCCACTGATTTCTTCCTATGCTGTGAGACTCCCCACGACATAACAGGCGTGATGCTTTCGGTACAGATGGTTTCTCTCCTGGAAGCCCAATGGAAAGCATCCAGTCACAGATTTGAGTCAGATGAAGCCCTTATTTTTTAGAAATGTGTATTCAGACCAACCCTCGACAAAAACATCAGTCAAAACAAGCCACCTCGTCCTGATCCCATGACCTGTGTCTGCTTTTCTGGTCTCTCTGGGTATGTCTACACTACCACCCTAGTTCGAACTAGGGTGGTAATGTAGGCAACCGCAGTTGCAAATAAAGCCCGGGATTTGAATTTCACGTGCTTCATTTGCATAAAGCCGGGCGCCGCCATTTTTAAATGTCCGCTAGTGTGGACTCCGTGCCGCGCGGCTACACGCAGCATGGACTAGGTAGTTCGGACTAGGTTTCCTAGGTTTCCCAGGCTTCATTTGCAACTCCGGTTGCCTACATTACCACCCTAGTTTGAACTAGGGTGGTAGTGTAGACATACCCTCTTTTAGTTTGGTACTAGATTTATCCAATGTTGCTCGGGTCCTTAACTCAATTAATTTTTGTTTTATTTAGAAAATACAGTGAAAATGTACAAGCTTCATTGAAATCATTGCTCTGGACTGAGGCTGGGGGGTTCAGTATGCAGGCTGCCCCGGGAAGAGAGGACTACCCTGGCCCTCTCTCACTGCTGCAGTTTTGGGCGAGGTGAGAAGGGCCTTCCCATGGCCGCTACAGCTCTAGCGGGCACAGCCGGGGGAGAGAGTTCATGTCCCCCAGCTGAGGCAGGTCTAGGTTCATCCGTCCCTGCACTCCCCAGGCCAAGTGAGGAGTGCAGCAAAACCATGCTTGCCGTTTGCTTCCTGACAAATGGGAACAGCCAGCAATATTCCTGTGTAAAGCAGCAGAAGGGGGCTGAAGACTCCCCTTCCTTCCTTAAAGGGCAGCCAGGGTGCAAGGTTTGGGACTGGGGTAGTCCTAGATGGCGGAGCATGCTCCCATCCAGCCCCTTTCACCTGTCCAGTGATTGTCTCTTTTCTGTATAGTTTTATAAGAAGCAATTCCATTCCAGGCACATTCCATTCTCCTGGCACTACCAAACCCTGACCTTGCTGTAAGTTATGATAAGAGGAAGCTGTATACTGAATTTGGTGTCCTAATTCTTACTGTTTAGGAGTTCTTGAACAAACAGACAGACAAACTCTCTCAAATATATAGTAGAAAACTAGGGACTATACCGGTCTTCATTTTAAGAAAGTACTTAAAGCATCATGGGCTTCATGAAAAGAAAATCATAATCATAACAATTAAGTTAATGAGAGTTTCTAACAGTGGGCCCTTCAAAACACAAGTGAACCCCAATCCAGCCCTAACAGCAACCCTCATTTATTACTTAATCAATTAAAACCTGGGCAAAATAAACAGATCTTTAAAAACAAAGAAAAAATAAAGAAATGTATGTAAGTTCTTGTACTGGCCTGACACTAAAGTCAGCTCTACCCTCTGCATAACTGCTCTGCTGGTTTAAGTGAGCTCTGGATCTGCCCTGGAGTATTTAAAATCTTCATTATTTACCTAATTGACTGTCATATGAATACAAACTTGAGGTCTTTTCATAAAAAAGATAATGAAAATATAACACAAAGATTAGCATTTAAATAGCTACTTAGAGGTTTTGTAAAATTTGTTGATTATTTACTCAATAAATCTTAATGGCTCATTAGGAGTGAAAATTGCTCTTAGCACTCCTCTAGTAAGAAGGTTGATCTTTAACCTGACAGACCCTAATGACACTGGACAAGCTCACATGGCCCTGTCACTGCATTCAGAATTTAGGAACTTGTAAATTAGGCAGTTGGAAGATCACCCCAATCCTCTGAGCTGAAAATCCAACATAATATGCTGCTGGAAAATTGGGGTTTCTTGAGTAAAACCTGAGGTCCTGTGTTTCCATCTGCTTAATGCCAGCTGGGAGGTCATGGCAGAGCATAAGTGTCATCCATTCTCAAAGCACAGTGCCCGATTACCCAATCCTTTTGTATTTGTGGTGACTCTAATGCTGCGGATTGATTAGTAATGGAGAGCTGGCAAGCTGATAACAAGGAGAAAAATTGAGGTAGGAGAGGGGGGCAAAGGGAGCAAGCCAAATTCTTTTGGACTTTCTGATCCAATTCACAGAAAAGCCAAATAAGGTCCCAATGCACTCTTGGAGGGAATGGGATTCTGATAGGACTTCTTCAAGGCTCCGTTGGTTCTTTCCCTCTCTCCCCCACTCCTCCAATAACAAATTGGGATAACAGCACATAGCCTCTTTCTGAACCGGAAAGCAGAGCTGTTCCCAATATGCAAAAGACTCGTGAGGGTTACAACTCCTCTGTGTTAAAACACTGTGGGCAGTGAGAACGGGTAGGGAGACGTTTACATGTAAAGTGAGATGCATGGGTAATGGGAATGAGCATAAGGAAAGTATAAATGAGCCCATATTACCCATGAAACTGCAACTGTACCATCTGTCCCTGTTTCTTATGTTTGCGTTTTCTTTCAAGGAAATCTTTTCCATGGCCTTTAATGCCAGGTCTTAATAGATGTGAGACACAACGGGAGTGAGGGAGGGGGAGAATGTTAAGAGACATAGCTTTATATTATGCTTTATATTTTGCTGGCCCAAAGGTATGTCTAGACTACATGCCTCTGCTGACCAAGGCATGTAAATTAGACATACCGACATAGTCAATGAAATGGGGATTTAAATATCCCCCACTTATTTGGAATAAAAATGGCCGCCGTGTTGTGCCGACTTAGCTGTTTGTTGGCACAAAGTAGCAGTCAAGACGGGGATCGATCGGCAAGGAAAGCCTTTGCCGACCGATCCCTTATGCCTCGTGCAACAAGGCTTACAGGATCGGTCGGCAAAGGCTTTCCTTGCCGACTGATCCCCGTCTTGACTGCCGCTTTGTGCTGACAAACAGCTGAGCTGGCACAACGTGGCAGCCATTTTTATTCTAATGAAGCAGGGGATATTTAAATCCCCGCTTCATTGACTATGTCGGTATGTCTAATTTACATGCCTCAGTTGGCAGAGGCATGTAGTCTAGACATGCCCCAAGTCATCAGTCCTAAGTCAGAATTTAGGAAGTTAACTTCCTTGTCAAATGACAAAGGTCAATATCCACTGGTTCCAAAGGTTACGGTTTGTTACATGGGGTCCTGACATTATGATCCAAAAGGTTTCAAAATGCACCATTTTTAATGTAAGAAAATGTTGGGCTTTTTTTTCCTAATTAACAGATAGTGCCTGCAACCTGTAACTTTTCCTCTTGGTGTTTCTTTGATCTTAAAAACAGATGGGGATTTTAAAAATATATTTCCTTCAAACTGGATTTTAATTTTTTCCCCTGAAATGTGACTTTTTATGCTTCACCTCAGGCACAGAAATTTTCCAAAATTAATTAACTGCAGAAATTATGTGTTCGTCTAAAGGCTCAATCCTGAAAAGGACTGAGCACCCTCAGCTCAATTTAACATCAGAAGCAGCAGGATTCTTGTATACAATATCTTGCAGGACAAGACCCTTAATGAGAAACTGGTCTATGCTTTTGCAATATAATTATGGGCATGACCATTATCATAAACCTTGAAGATGCAGATACTGTATTTTTTTTCTTACTATAAAAATGTTGTTTGTGTGAATCCTATGCAGAGCCTAAGTGTTGTGTGGTGATCTGACAGGGACTGAAAAAAGAGTTCTGGGTTCTACTCGATGCTTACTGAATGAGCTTGCCATATAATGCGTGTATCTTGTGCTGCATTTTATAACTCTCTACATTCTGCCAGCCTAGCTACCTCACTGGGTGTTCAGAGAAGAGATTAAGGTTTTTAAAACACCTGGATAACGCTACATAAAATGCTATAATTATACAGTACACTCAGAAATTGGCTCTACCTGATCTGGAGCAGTTTACACCAGCAGTGAACTTGGCCCATGGTTAAAGATAGTGAAAAACAGTTCTTTTTAAAGGTCTCTTCTTAATCTATGTCTCTTGTAACCCTGTTTCAAAAACAATATTGGACATCACGGCCCAGCTTCTGCTCCAAAGTAACTCTGGAGTTATTGCAGTGTAACTGGATTCAGAAGCAAGGCTCCTTGCTTACAATAAACAATTTTTTATTTTTCCATTGACTGAAATCTGGTTGCACAAGCCCCTTCTTGGGAATCAGCCCTACGGAGAGATTTCAGCGTGCCTGGTTTTCAGTGAATCTGGCATGGGATTTGTTCTCCTTGGTGACAAAGAGGGCAAATTTCCCCAGGAGAGGAATAAACTGAACACACAACACTGACACCTCCTGAGTGCTACACAACTGTAATTGTTCCAGTCGGGTCTTTTCTTGCAGTTATCTCTGCAAGGGCACCAACAACAGATCTGAGATGCAAGTGATAGGGCCTTAAGGAGGGAATAAAAAGGGGGAAAAATAGGCATAGGAGGGGGATGTTTAGATCCCAATGTAATATGGAAAAGAGAGAAGTTACTAGAGCAATTGCAAAAAAAAAATCCAAAATGACAAGTACAGTGATAATAATAATCATAAAATAATCTGTGTGTAACCTGCTCAATATAAAAATAACTAGCACACAAGTTCACTACTTGGGCCATCTGCATCTCATAAGCATAAGTTTAAATCCTGACACCATCTGTTCAATTGGAATTTTAATACTGTACCAATATGCCAAATCACAATTATGTTAGCAAGGACAGCAGCCTCCTCATTTACCAAATAACTTGCTACCGTACTTTAATGAGATGGGGAACTAGAGGCAGCCAGCTTGGAGCAAAATGAATTGGGTTCCTTGCTGTTAGCCCTGATATGGAATAAACAGACACATGCTGTCGGAACTCAGGTAACTGCTCTCTCACAGTGAAAGTATGAAAAAGTCAATTTGTATATTATATGAGATGACCAGTGAGAAGATAAACAATTCTGCAGATTGTGGTGCAGTACCATTTATTCCTAGCACCAAAAGTCCATAGCGTGTGAAGTCACTTTATGTTATGACTAAAATCACCCACTTATGGCATTATCAAGGGGATGGAGAGCACAGGACAATTGTGCCTGCCCACTTGTAAATTAAGTCAATTTAGTGTCAGCTACATCTCAATTTCTTCTTTAAATCTGTAACTGTATCTGAATGAAGATCCCAATTCCAATTAGATAGGGTGTGGAGTCCACTTTCCTGGGTGACCTAAAACTTCAGATGGTACCAAAAGCTAGTAAATTGCTGCAGTGAGATACAGTCAGAATCTTATATGAAAATAGTCTCATAAAAGTATCACCTTGGATACATCCAAACTAGATCTGAAAAATAGATTCTCATTGGTTTGGGATCTTACCTAGAACCAAAACTACAGTATGAAGTAGGCATGGAGATTCCAAACTAAATCCCCTAAAGTTCGGGATCTTACCTAGAACCAAAACTACAGTATGAAGTAGGCATGGGGATTCCAAACTAAATCCCCTAAAGTTCGGGATCTTACCTAGAACCAAAACTACAGTATGAAGTAGGCATGGGGATTCCAAACTAAATCCCCTAAAGTTCAAGAGGAGCTGAGAGTTCTGGGTTAAAACCATCATTAATCCCTTTCATTTAGCCCTGGTCTACACTAGTGAGTTATTTCAAAATAACTCCCCTTATTTTGAAATAACAAGCAGAGCGTCCACACTACCAAACCTGTTATTTCAAAATAATAACTCCTGCTCTCTGAAGAATAACGCTTATTTTGAAATATTTCTTTTGAAATAGCAGTAGTGTGGATGCTCCACTGCTGCTATTTTGAAATAACTACTCCCCAGAGTCATTCCAAGTAATTACTCTAAGTCGAGGTAATGTATCCACATTAAGGAAGCCTGCCTCGGACTAATTTCAAGTCTTCCCTGTGGTGTGGACACACTACTTCAAAATCATTATTTTGGGAGTTATTATTTCAAAATACGTTATTTTGAAATAATTTCCTACTGTAGACATGCCCTGAGAGTTTTGTGAACACCTCTGCAAAACCCACAGGCAAAGTTCAGGGACAACAGGGTCATGCCCGTTCACATACACCTGCATTGATTAATACAGGGTTTGCTTGCCTTTGAAGCAAGAAGAATATCATACCATGGGGCAAGCATCAGGCAACTTGTTCCCTGTGAACACATTCCAGATCCTAAATAGAAGATGGATCCTCAAATGTGAATACAAAATTCACCAGCAAACAAATTTTGCAATGGATATCAAAAAATTATATTATGAAGATCCATCCCACAGCAAGTCAGCTTCTAAGTGTTCATAAGCTTTGAGTCAAACATGTTGCTGAGATCTAATACATACGCTTACTGGATATGTGTCAGTAATTTTAATTTACATCTACTATATATTTTAGAAAGTTTATCTGTTTGATCAAGAACTCCAACTAAACAGTAAGAGCTGGGACCACCAAACTGGGTATACAGCTTCCTCTTATCATAACGTAAAGCAAGGTAAGGGTTTGGTTGTGCCAGGAAAATGGGATGTGAATGGAATGAGATTGCTTCTCATGAAACCAAACAGAAGAGAGACAGAATCACCAAATCAAGTGTAGTCTGCAAAATTGACATAACTGAATGAATATTGAAAGAGACTGAACCAAGATGAGCCAGAAAAACAAGGTGAACCTGGAATAGGATTGTTTCACAATAAACCTTGCAGAAAAAAAGATAAAAAGGAGAAATTGGGAGCAGTATCCTGTTTTGTCACAGCTAAAACCAATGCTTAAAAAACTAAGACAATGTTATTGGAAACCAAATGGACTATAGCCCTTTTCTGTTAAAACATAGCAAACGATAAGGTTTTATAGGGATGAACTGAAAAATACACTTGATGAAATTACCATTTGAAAAAATTTACTACAAAAATTAAATGGATAATGTTAACATTCCCTTTTTTAAGAAATCCAAAATAAATATTAACTTGATAAAAACATCACTGTATTTTTGAAAGAAAAAAGTAATTTCAATAAAGTATGTACATTTTCCTTTTATTGTAAAAAAAGGAACTGAATTAAGGACTTGAGCAATGTTGAGTAAATCTGCTATCTTTCAAATTAATATTGAATTCTGGTAAGTAGGGACTTTATGAAAACTATCACCCTGGGCCCCAGTCCTAATTATGACATTTAGAAGCTACTATAGTACAAACCAGTATTATCAATATAATAAAATATAGCAATTATTCATATTTCAAAAAATATAGAAGGTAGCCTGAAGCAGATGACTAAGTTATATTTACAATTACATAATGGTAATGAGACACCTGAAATCCTGCAAACAATTTTCACTGGTCCTAATGGGAGAAGTTCACTGGAAAACAAAGATTAACACAAAATTATGCAGAACTGGCTAACTATCCCTGCAGAATAACTTTTGGCCTGTCTTTATTGTATATGTGAAATCATACAGGTGATTTAAAATGGAATCAGTTACTAAAAACAAAACACAAAAATAGGACTGTGTTATCTTCCCAAGGATAGATGACCATAACAGGGAATGAGAAAGAAAAAAAAAGAGAGAAGAGAGTTAAATGTGTATACTTTAAAATTACATTTTTCAGTTCAATGGGGATGTAGAGGCACGCCCTCCATGAAATATAATTTAAATTCTCTCCCTCAAATAAGCTGATGTATATATTTCCCTGCAATTATTTATTTATTGCTGGTCATTTAGCTTTTAGCTTTCATTCAAAGAATGAATTATTGCAGCATTTCAATGTTCATTAGCAGAGACAAGGAAAGAAAAGCCTTTCAGAAGTGGTTTGCCTCAAGGTTTAGTGCCATCTCTCATTTTTCAACCTATATACTGACAATCTTAATAAAAGAAAATCCATAGATGTATTTATATAGATTCAAGTCTAACCCCAATAGCCCTAAGGCCACTAGCAAAACTATCCTATATTCTGGATTCATGCAGGTTCATGACATATGAACTGTATTTTTAGAGGTGCTCAATCTATCTGAAAGCCTTCAATATCTTTCACCCCCCTTCAGTATTTTCTAAATTTAGATGAACACTCACTTCCACTGACTACAATATGAGCTGAGACTGCTTAAGAAAGCACAAAATTTGGCTGAACAATAACTATTAATAAGATGGGTATAGTCTGGCTCCAATTGTAGTAAAAAGATTAGATCTTTAATCTAAAAAGCTAAGTCCAACATGTTAATATCTACATAATGTAACTTAGCATAGCTCTAGGTCATCCAGTAGAACCTCAGAACTATAAATACCTTGGGAATAAATATAATCTGTAATCCTGTAACAACGGAAGTTGTTCATAACACTGAACAACATATTGTGGAACCACAATGATGGTTCTTTCAAAAAAAGTTTACACCTGAACACTGACTTAATAGAGATTGGAAACCAAACTATGGGGAATAAAAATGCTGCTTTCCTCTTGGGTACATCTGCACAGAAAAGTTATAACATAGTCCGGGTCTACAGTACAGGCAGTTATTTCAACATAATGTAAAAATAATGTCAAGCTGAAGGACTTCTTACTCCAACTCCTGTAACCCTCATTTTACGAGGAATAAAGAAAGTTGGAAGAAGATTGCTCTTTCTCGGACTTCCTGCTGTGTAGGTAGCACCCAAAGCCGAAATAAACTATTTTGATTTAAGCTATGCAATTGACATAGCTGAAGTTGTGTAGCTCATTTCGGCTTTAGCCCTGCTGTACAGACATACCCTTTATCTTTTTTTAGTAATTTATGTTTAACGCTCTACTGTATGGTATTTGAGATTTTATTGCATCGCACATAGGGCTTGAGAAATGTGACTGTACGTGTCCTGGTTTCTACATTTCACTTGCAGCTCTGATTTCACAATTCTTCACTCCACATCGAATAGATCCAAAAGCTCCACATTCCACCATGCACAGGAAACTGATTTAAAGTTCACAGAGTTTGCAGGTGGGATGGGAGCATCTGTTTACCTGCAAACATTACATGGCTGAAAGACAGCAGAGTTCAAGCTGATGTCCAGGTGACTAAACGGGGCATTTTGGGGGTACATTCTGGAATCCAATAAACCCGACAAAAAACCCTACCTCGTACATACTGTGTGACTGTCGACAGTGCAGAGACAAAAGTCCTTCGTGGAGCTGGAAGTTTTTTGTCGCCAAAAATGCCATATGTCGCAACATTTGTCACATTGGAATATGAATGCATGGAAGTTTTTGTCATGAAAACCTATTTTCTGGCAACAAAACGTGCCAGTGTAGACAAGCCATCAATAGCACATACACGAGTATTGAATAGGATGAAATGGCATCCTGAAAAAAATGCAGATTATGGACTAAACTCAGCCCTGGCATAAGCAGATGCAACTCCTACTGGAGTCAATCAAAGATTTGACTGATTAAATTGAGCCTGAATTTGGCCTCAACCCTGTTATTGTTGCACACTAAAACCTTTTTTTTTTTTTTTTTTTTAAACAAATAATCAGTCTCAAAGCTCTCTGCTTGCTGCAGTGGAGTTAATTTTAGAATGGCAAGCTGTGCAATTGTGTGCGACACATGGGCAAAAGAGAAGAACCCTTCTCAGTTGTACAGACTGGTGCTCATCCAAATGGGAGGTCTGAACTGTTTATCTTGTCTTTAGCAATGAGAGATTAAAGACATGCTGGGGGGAGAGGGAGGAGGGGAGAATCTATCATTTTCCAAGCATTAACATGACTTGGCTGCTAATGCACCACCTGTTAAGTATTAGTATAACTGAGAATGTGAGAGATACTGTTGAGGAAAAAATACAAAGATTGGAGCTTAAAATGGATCTTCTACACAGTTAAAAGTTTGTTTTCTACACTGGGTTAGCTGGTGTAAGATTAGTCTTTTTTTTTAATCCCAAAGATTTTTGTTAGGTAAACTCTGCCATTTCTGAGGTGTAAATTAAGAATTACAGAGATGAAAACAAAGAATGAAAATTAGAGATTGATTCTGGTTCCTTCTTGATCAGCAACTATCTCCACTTGAGTTGCCAGTATACAATTCACAGATTTGTCATGAGTTGGTAAAAGTGGTCGGCAAATTTCCATACCTGCTTTATCTTAGAATAGTAAAATGGATTTTTATACTAAGTATCTAAAAACAAAAATTATAGCACATGTAAAACAAGAGAAACAGACTGTAATATCCATTTCCTTTGTACATTCAAATTTGTGACAATACAGCCTTTCTGGGATGAAATGTAATTATTGTTACATAAAGGGAAATCCTAGTGCCTAATTTACAGAATACCATTGGCAATAAACTCTCAGGTCATATCTACACTAGGAAATTATTTCAAAATACAGTAGACTTCTGATAATACGACACCTTTGGGACCTACGTGGTGCCGGATTATCAAATATGCCGGACTATCGGGAGGTCCTGGTACAGCTGCACAGTTTAACAGCTGGCCGGGACACAATCTCCCTCACTCTCTCCTCCCCTTTGCTCTTCCCTTCTACTCTGTGCTGTAACCTGATCCTCCTCCCCCTCCACTCTCCCTTCCTCTTTGCTGTAACCCGATCCCCTCCTTCTCCCCTCTCCTTTCCCCTTTGCTGAAGCAAAATGCTATTCTCCATATTGTAACACAATCTCACTCCCCCCAACCTTATGCTCGGTCTGGATACAGCCGGCACGTGTGCTGTGTGGCCGGCTTTTTAATCAGCTGGATAGGAGTACTTGACATTTTGATGCCGGAGTATCGGGAGTGCCGAACAACTGGGTGCCAGACTACTGGAGTTTTACTGTAACATATTTCAGAATACTAACTCTGGAAATAACTATTTTGAAATAGTGTGTCTACACTACAGGGAAGCCTTGAAATTAGTTCGAGGCAGGCTTTCTTCATATGGATGCACCACCTTGACTTCAAGCCCCAGGAAGCACTTGGGAATAATTACTTTGAATGACTCTGGGAAGTAGTTATTTCGAAATAGCAGCAGTGATGCATCCACACTAACGCTATTTTTAAATAACAATTTTGAAATAAGTTTTATTCCTCGTGGAAAGCAGGAGTTATTATTTCAAAATAACCCAGCCTGTTATTTTGAAATAATGGGTGTGGTGGTGTGGATGTTCCACTTGTTATTTCGAAATACGGGGAATTATTTTGAAATAAATCTATAGTGTAGACCAGGGCACAGTGTTTCTCATAACACAAGAACATGAAATCATGTTCTGAGGATTGATTTCTAAAATCAGAACCACCTTTTTCAGACCTGTGGTGAGCAGAGCAAGGCTGATCATTAAAATCACTCAACTAGAGAAGGAGGAACATTGATCCCAGCGAAGAACCCATATACCACAGATTTCACTTGAAGAACATAATGAAGTAATGATGATGGGTCTGCTTCCCCCGACTTCCACCAGATTCCACTGAAATTACGATATCCATTGACCTACATTAAGTTTACCCACAGCTAGAACAAAAGTTAGCTTTTCAGGCTATTTACAGATAAATAACATCCCTCAACTTATGCCAGATTCTTTGGCATCCTTCCTGGCAAATGATTTTCTCTCTTAAAATCATTATTGAAAGAAACTTTTTATCAGAACACGTATTTAAACATTCTCTGATTATTTAAAGGTAAATAGAATAGGCTTTTACTGGCCATAACCTGAGTTTGAGGGAAGAATGATATTTTAACTATATTATATACAATTAGGAGCCAAAGGATATTGTAGACAAGTGGCTGCCCACAGTGCCCTCCCTGGGGGAGTCTCAGAGCAGCCCCGCACTTCAGTTTCCTTTCCTCAATCCCAAAATAAACTCAACCCAGAATTTTTTCACTATCAGTCACAAGCAGCCTACAACAAGGGTCTGATTTATTAACTTAAAGTTCAAAACCAAAAACAAAAGTTTCCCCTCCAACTGAAAACAGCCCAAACTCCCCTGCTCAGGTCAGAGTCCTTTCTGCCAAAGAAGGCTACTCCCATCCCTTCCTGGCAGGAACAATTCCCTTGATCTCAAGGTCTTACCTGCAGGAGCCTCTCTCATTCGCTACAATCTCATTGAAGCCTCCAGAGATTCCTTCATATTGCACCCACCTCCTGCTCTTTATAAGAAATTGCCTGATTCTCCTGAGTGAGGGCTCATTCTGTAACCAGGGTGGACTTGGCCCCAGGCATCGCAGCCCAAAGGCAAGACATTTCTGTTACAGATAACCATTCCATCAGACTCTCATGGACTTCTTGTGCAATTTTCTGTGAGGCACTTAACTCAATACTTCGATTCATCACCTGATGATAAAACTTGACCTCTCTCTGCGGGGCAGCCTGCATACTGAACCCCTCATCCTTAGCCCCAAGCAATGATTTAAATGAAGCCTGTACATTTTCATTTTATTTTCCAAAAAGCAAACATTTATTGAGTTAAGGGCCCAAGCAATGCTTGGTACATCTTCTAATTCATAAATATTCAGATTCTTTGGATGGACGTTTTCATGGTCCCAGTGCTGGTAGCAGGGAGGAGGTATATAACTGAGCAAAACTGAAAGACCAATAGTGAGCCTCCTCAGTTCAGTGGGGTTCTCAGTTCACCACAAGCAGGAGTCAACCAGCGAGAAGCAATGACTGCTTTTTGTACACAGTATCAAGTGCAGAAATATATCTTCTGCAAAAATTAATTTAAACATTTGTATCTGTCCACTGTAATGGAGACGCAACAAGGTTAATGTTGGTATGTAGATCTCTCTACCCCATATGGAAGTTTTGTTTCTCAGGTTGATCCTTTTTGTAGCAAGGGTTGCCAGGTGAACAGTTTTTTAATGGAAAGCCTGGTACAAAAGGGGACCTGTCAGCATCCAGTCAGACATACAGATCAGACACCAAGGCTATGTCTACACTGGCGGCTTCTTGCACAAGAACATCTTGCACAAGGGTTCTTGTGCAAGAACTCTTACGCAAGAACACATCTACACTGCGATGTCCTTTTGCGCAAGAGTTCCATGGCAGTGTGGACGCTTTCTTGCGCAAGAAAGCTTTGATGGCCATTTTAGCCATAGGGCTTTCTTGCGCAAGAAACCCCTGCCATGCGTCCACACTGCCCTCTTGCGCAATAACTCTTGCACAAGAGGGCTTACATTTGTTAGAAAAGAGCATAGCTCTTGCAGAAGAAGCTCTCTCTTCCCGCGCTTTACTATAAATCTTCTTACATAAGAGCGGGCCGGCAGTGTGGATGCTCAGCAGAAGAACGGCCTTTCTTGCGCAAGAACCCACCAGTGTAGACATAGCCCAAATGTTTGGTTGCTGCAGGCAGGGTTGTGGAGGCACCAGGTCACCCACTCGCTACCTATATCTCATGGACAGGCAGCAGCCCTCTGTGTCAGGCTGCAGCTCCCAGCGTAGCCCCAGAACAAAGGAATCCTATCTGGGGTCAAAGAGGGAGGTGAAGTGGATCTAGCCAGAAGGAAGGGGAAGGAGAGAGAACCGTGAGCGACAGTGGAAGGTAAGAGGTAGAGAATGGCTGGGACATATGACAGGGCAAGGAGGGAAGAGACAGGGCCAAGGATCCAGTTTTCAGCAATTAGAAAATTGACAATCCTATTTGTGGTATGGAGGATGCTAGGTGACTTGAGCGTCTGTCTGTGCAGATTCCTTTAATTTGACTTGAGTTCAAAGCTTTCTTAGTACCCATGAGGCTGCTCCAGGTGACTTCCTGCTCGTCATATAGAATTAGTCACTTTCTAGATCTGATAAAGGCAGGAAGTGATCAAGTAACCGTTAAAATATTAGCACTTTTTACATGACTACTGATAACAGTGCTTCCTAAACACCTTTTCACTTGCATTTACTTTCCCATGTCACCATGGTTTATAGACGATACGTGACAGATTACATGAAAGGGACTGCAGTTAGACATCTAGTGGTGTAAGTCCCAGTCACAAGTACTACTGATTGCAATAAAAGAACTTTTAAAGGTTTATGCCATGGATGTGAGAGAGACAAAGAAAAGTTTCCTTGTATCTGCAAAGTCAGACATAATAGAACTGTTCCATTTATTTGGTAGCCTGATCTGATTGTTCTTGCTTTGAACAATTTGCTGGTTACTATGTGGATAAATTTGTTTAGATTCTAAAGCAAAGATTGTTTAAGCAACCTCCTAAGAGGGACAAACATGGAATTTTCTCTGCTTGAGTTTCAATCAGTGTTGCTCCTTGAAGTTCTAGATGTGTTGTAGGGCTTCATTTACCACCTGTACATCAACTGTTTAATTGCAGTGGTGAGTCAGATCATGAATGGCTGCTTGTGTGAGTGGGGGAGTCCAAGGGGATCTCAAGGAGACACTGACTTTGATATTCAACCAAATTTGCGGTTATTTCATAAATTATCATTTTTATAGACGTTAAAGCTAATTAATACTTTTTTCAACTAGTTGAAGTTTATCACTGTTGTAACTCCACTGCTCATTATGTTTTAACAACTTTTATTGAATGGGCAGAATCTAGTGTGTGTGTGTGTGTGTGTGTGTGAATGGGCAGAATCTAGTGTGTGTGAAGGAAAAGATGGATATGTCTAACCTACACCAAGATACTTTAACATCTACTAGGCCTTTTCTGTTATTTTGACTGCATTTCACCAAGCAACACTAAGGCATGGCTTCACAAAGAAATGGTTCTGTTGCAGATTACTGAACAGAATATATATATATAATTGATACAGAGCAGACAACCTGCTTATTCATTCCTAGAATACAGAGGAAACATAACTCCATGTTTTCAAAGAGTTGCATGCCTATAATGTATATTTTAAATACCTAAGGGCGTGCAAAACTCCCAACGCATGTACACACATTGGGGTTATACTAGGGACGTTTGACTGTAAACGACTACCCATTTAATCATTAATCGGTTGCTTATTGGTTTGACGGTGTCACTTACATTTAGTGAAACCTCCTCCCTGGGAGCCGGAAGGGCAAGGTGGCTCCTCCTCCCTGGGAGCTTGGCAGAAAGCTACCTCCACTTCCCAGGAGGTAGCTTCACTGCCATGGTGGTGCCTCCTCCCTGGGAGCAGAGCTGGCAGGGGCTGGCAGCTCCACTCCCAGGGAGGCTTCACTGAAGGCTCTGCAGTATAGCTTTATGCTGCACAGCCCACAGCGGGGGTAACCATGTAACTACTGAGATTTTCACCGGTTACACGGTTACCTGAATACATGATTTTTAACATCTCTAGGTTAAACACATTTTGTATGCACACAGCAATGATTTTTCACATCTACCTCACAGACAGGCACATAAATAGATAGACATGCTTAAACATATACATATGTCCAAAATGTATATTGCACATATGTGGGCATTCCTGGACTAGTGCACGGAACGACCTAGAAAATTATCAATATACCAGGAATAAGCAAATGTTGTTTAAATTATAGGCTCTTTGGAACAAGGACCGTGTCTTCCCATCTGTTTATAGTATCTAGAACACTATGGGTATTATAAAAGTAATATTAATTATAACAATAAATCACCACGTACTATTACACAGAGTCTTACAAGCGGGACAAGCTATTATTCCCCAAGTAATAGAGAATACATAAACGAAGATATAGTCTAATGCTGCAATTAACATAATGTAATTTGCTAAGAGATACTGCATTGGCCTGTGGTTAGAAGATACATAGTCTTGATGCACCATTGCTACCTCAGAGAAAGTACAGTAGAGTCTTGAAAAACATATGGAATATAAGACAAATAATCTCCAAGAGAGTTGAAAGAGTCTAGTCAAGCATTGGGCACAGTAACTCTCTGACAAGCATAAAGGCCAAGTGTTCTAGGAGTTTTCAGAGAAGTCAGCTGCTATTTCCACAGGACAAGATTTCTTTTTGCTGCCAGGCAACTGGATCTTATGAGGGTTAAAAAGGACTGAAGTGACAGTAGCAGGCAAATATAAAACTGGACTATAGAATGGAATCATAGAACTAATAGGTTTAGAAGGAACCCATAGAAGGTTGCCCTACTCCAATTTCTCTGCTAATTTCTCTAATATCTCAAATAGCAACCTCTAGAGAAAACACAATTGTGTTTCAAATTAGGTACTTGAGTAGAAGTAAACTTGATATACTTGCTATGTATAGACATAACAAATCTTTAATAGTAAGCTTCTCTAATCAGCCAGACCACCTGGGGATCTGCCTTTGTCTGTGGAATAGAGCAATAAGTACAGTAATAAAATACTTTAGAAATTCTCTTGGCCAGAATTTCAGCACCACTGAAGTCAATGGAACAATGCCAATTAACATTAGTTGGAGATTTACTTCTCTACCACCAGAGTTATATACTGGGAGTGAGCCATTTGGTGGAAAGCTGAAAACAGAGTGAATGAAATATTGGATGGAAAAGGGCAAGAAGAGATGTTAAATAAAAACACTGCATGTATGATATCTATTACAGTGAGCTTTGGATAAGCATATTGTATTGAGGGAAAAATATTTTATTGTTGCTATAAATATAATTGATTGCTATATTAATATAATTATTTGATTTACTGAATATTAAGGGTTTTTACACAAAATATGAATGGTATCTATGAAGCACAGAAAATAATATATCTGCCACCATTTGATGAACAGTATTATATAAATGCAGAGTATTACTACTATTGCACCATTGGTTCTGAAACATAATTCCCTTTTCACTTCATGAGAAATTACAAATTCCAAAAGGAGTTCTTCTGAAAAAATCAGAGGCACAGTATGCCCCAGTACTATGGTGCAATATATGAAATTAAAGGAGAGATAATAATTCAGCACTAATCACACATCCTAGATGTTTTAAAAGTGCTTGGTTTTTTAAAGTTCAATGGATCCATCCCCAACTTAAATTGATGATCATCTAAAAAATTAAATAAAGCCAAAGTACTTGTGAATTAGCACAAATCTGTCAAAATATGGGTTTGATACATAGTAATAGTGCATGTCATAATTATTTTGCATTTTTGCCAGTTTTTCATTGAAGTGTGTTTTTATGCTTTTTCAAGAATTTGTATCTTATCTTTTTATTCCCAGTCCAAACCTCCTTTTTAATCTAGTTTATAAGACATTTGTACAGTGAGGCAAAAAAATCCATCTCACTTCAGTAAGGAAAATAATCTGCATACATCTTAGATGAGCACATTTTTACACATAGTTTGGCTTATTATCAATTATCACATTTTCAAAGATGTACACAAAGCATACTGTGCTTTCAAATTCAACTTTTATGACAACCTTTGGGAATGTGGCACTTAATATGTGAACCTTCCTATATTACCAATTAAAACTCTGAGCTAAGAGCAGCTCCATAGGTTCCCTTAACAGGGCACATGCAAAAACTTCTTCAGATTCTAATCCCAATGAATACTCACTCGTCAAATTTTCCTCTGAGATTTTGGCTTTGAACAAATTTGAAAACTCAATGCAAAACTCAGTCAGAACCATGATGTTTCATTTATTCTAATTCAGCTTGGTTTGCCTTTGATGTAAAAATATAAATTGACTGAAATGTGCTAGAAAGTTAATTCCTGTTCACTTAAAATCAGGCTCAGGTTTCCTCCAAAGGTTTACAGAATGTAGAAATGTTTCTCTGAGTAAAGTCTGCAGGATCTGAATAGAAACTTAGATAAAATGTGGAACTCCATTCCCAAATCTGTTCAGATTTAGAACCCCCACATGCTGCAAGATTACCTAATCCCTGAAAGGTAGCATGTGATCTCTATAACAATTACCTCCCAAAATCTTCATGTTAATCAGATAACCTCCTTTTCAGGCCCATGCCAAAACCATGGCTGAGCAGGTTTACACATTGCAACATGGGTGGGAAATGGGCTAGATTTTTGAGTGGGCAGGATTTGTAATGTGGAAAACAGGTTTCAAATTATCATGCAGTGCCTGAGGTTACAAAAAAGTAATTGTCAATAGGAGGAACAATATGTTAAGAGACAGCTATAATAAAAAGACAGCTGGTAAGGTGGATTTGTTACAGTGTTTGGAAAGCACAGTCCAGGAAATTAACACCAATCATTGTCTAGTCTTTAACACTAAATTGCCAAATTTACAAAAAAGAAAAATCCTATTTAATAATTTTGTCTCCAAGAGTTCAAAAAGGCATTTTAAATCTAATAAACAGAGAGTACCAAAAATATTTCCAAGAATGTCTGAAACTTATAAATAAAACAAAAGTTTGGAATGTTTTTGGAATAGTGAGGAACTGAAAAACAGTAATTCTTTCTTAAGCCGTTTCAAACATTGAAGTAATTCACATATTGACTCTAGAGAAAATTTCATTTAATAGATACTGAAATAATATGATGAATTCAAGGCTCTCCCATTCCTTCCTGTATAATACCACTGAGATGCCATTTGATATTACTTCATCAGGGCTTCTTGCTTTTAAAGCTAACAGGTACATTACAGCACTAAGTATTTCCTTCCCAAGAGTCACTACCAAGCAATGTAAAAACCATCTAGACACTCAACACCTAGAGCAAAGTGCTGACCATACTCACAGCACCAGTATTTCAGTAGTCTCAGGAGCCCAAAGGAAGCAAATAGGACACTCAGCTGAAGCAGAATATCCAGCTGCTCGCTAAATAAGGTCATTTTATAAGAGGGTTTTTTTTAGGGTGGCTAGAAACCAAGATGGCCAGGGTTGTTATTAATCATTGTTATTATTTAGTAGAGTTTTAGCAGCCTGCAATACCTAATCAATGAGCCACTAGAAATTTCTAATCACTTTGCCAGAAGATTCTGAAAAAACACAAGAAAATTATTAATATTACCAATTTATGAACCAACTATTATACAGCTGTAAAGTTTAAAACATCAACATTCATCTTACACATGAAAAGGCACTTATCGGCCCGACAGTCAATAAAAAGTGGTCAATGGGCTCACATTCTAATTAAACAGTTTGGCTATGTCTAGACTGGCATGATTTTCCGCAAATGCTTTGAACGGAAAAGTTTTTCCGTTAAAGCATTTGCGGAAAAGAGCGTCTAGATTGGCACGGACGCTTTTCCACAAAAGCACTTTTTGCAGAAAAGCGTCCGTGCCAATCTAGACGTGGTTTTGCGCAAGAAAGCCCCGATTGCCATTTTCTCGATCGGGGCTTTTTTGTGCAAAACAATACCGTGTTGTCTACACTGGCCCTCTTGCGCAAGAGGGCTTTTGCCCGAACGGGAGCAGCATAGCATTTCTGCAAGAACACTGACAATCTTACATGAGATCGTCAGTGTTCTTGCGGAAATTCAAGCGGCCAGTGTAGACAACTGGCATGTGCTTTTGTGGAAAAACTTGCCAGTCTAGACGCAGCCCTTATGTTTATGGGTATCTCAACCATGCCCATAACCAGCTATTGACATGTAAAAGTTTTATCGCATTATCAAATTATTAGTCATCTTTTAAAACATTTTTAGAAGGCTAATAAAACAAGCTTACCTGTGGAAACCAAGAATAATAGCATGAATTGTGCTAATAGCAATGACATGAGAAGTGCAATACTGTGTCAGAGTATGCTCCTTTTTGCCTAATACAGTGGCTCATCCCAGAGCCTATGGGGGAATGTACAGAAAAGGGCAATTATGGAGTGATCCAACTCTTTCTTCTACTTGCAGCTTTCGGCAGTCAGAGGTTTAGGGTTGCATCAAGCTGGGTGTTGTATTCCTGATTCGCTTGGCTAATAGCCATTTATAGGCTTGTCTGCCATTAACTTATCTGGGTTTTTTTGAGTAACATTTTCATGCAACACAACATCCGAAAGCAATAAGTTTCACAGATTAATTGTGTGGTGTGTGAAAAAATACTTCCTCTTATTTGTATTAAACGTGCTGCTTTTTAATTTCATTGGGTGATCTATTTTTGTTTTGTTTTTTGTTTTGTTTTGTGCAAAAGGGTAAATAACACTTTCTCCATTCTTTAACCACATGAATCAGGATTTTATAGCCCTCCATCATATCTCCCCTTAGTTATCTTCTTTCTAAGATGAACAACTTTATATTTTTGGTTTTCCCTTATGTGGAAGCAGTTCCATTACCCTCAATCATCTTTGCTGCCCTTCTCTGAACACTTTCTAGTTCTACTAAATCATTTTTAGATGGGATGATCAGAACTGGACACATATTCAAGATTTAGGCACACTGTGAATTTATATACTGACTTATGATATGTTTGACTTATTTTTTCATCACTTTTCCAATAGTTCCTAACACATAGTTAGCCTTTAACTGAAGTTTGGATTGAATTATCCCCTGTGACTCCTAGATCTCTTTCTTAAGTGGTAACAGCTTCATCATTGTTTATGAATATGTAGGCAGAGTTCTCTCCTAACAGCTAGCTGGGAGTGGGAGAGACTTCAGCAGCAAAATGTATTTACATGAATACACCTTCTTTGCTTTAGATACTAGCAGAGAGAGCAGTGTTGCTTAAAGTGATCAACTTTGGTTAGTGCTGGGTTACAAACAGGGATGAAAGTAATTTAAAATTTCTTTCAGGTGCTGTCCTATTGCAACGTGGATCCCTGCCAGCTCTTTAAAGAGCTCCCTGCTGGCTTTTGCTGTTAACAGAACAGGGCTTATCCTGTCCCAGATGAAGCAGACACCCTCAACTGAAAGGACCTCATTAAGCTAGGGGCTTGAATTCCAGACCCCGGTGACAGTAAGAGAGGTGGGATGGGGACAGCTGGAGGAGCGGACACCCTAAGGTTCCCCCAGTCTGATTTAACCTGTTCCTCCCATTAGGGGCCTTTTGTTATTTTAGTTGCTCAAAAGAACTGACAATCACTTGTGGTGGAACAATGTTTCTGCTCAGCCTAAGAGCTGAAAATCACTAAGAACTTGTTGACTTCTCAAGAGACTGACCTGCAGAGGTCACAGCAGAGAGGCAGGTACAGAAGGTGACTGGTGATAGTAACTGTGGCTGACAAGTCAGCTAGCGGACAGGAATCGCGGCTGACATGGTGGCCAGCCAGAGCAAGTGCTCAGATGGCAGAGCAAGCTAGGAGCATCTTCTCTGGATGGGAAGTGACTCTCAGAGATGCAGTTCTGAACCATGGGTCCTCACTGACCAAAGACAACCATCGTGAGTGGGGTATGGTGAGGGAGCAGAGGGGGCACTGAAAAATAACTTTGGATTGTAGAACTCAAGAACATGAGAGAAGTTAGACACTGCCTCATGCACTCTGGGGTGGGTTATCCTGCTCACACTTTTATGATCAGGAATCCTGCTTGTGGCATTTTCATTAATTAATATTGGGTGACTTTCCTCCTTTCATTAAAAGTTTCTGTTCTATACTCAGACTCTGTGCTCAAGAGTGGTGAAGTACTGCCGCTCAGAGGTGTCCAGGGATGGTATGTAATTTTCCCAGGTTACTGGGTAGGGGCTTGATCAGGTTACATATTGAATTGTTGAAAAGGATCATTTAGATATTTAAACTGGTCCTGGTTGCTGCTAGCCCCACCTGGCAGAATGGGTACCTATAATTAGGTATATTTTCCTTCATATGCCTTACCAACATTGAATTTCATATGCCAGTTTGTTGCCCAGTTACCCAGTTTGTGAGCTCCCTCTTCCTAACTTACAATCTGCTTTAGACTGATCTATCTCGAATCATCTGCAAACATT
This sequence comes from Pelodiscus sinensis, assembly GCF_049634645.1. NCBI lineage: Eukaryota > Metazoa > Chordata > Testudines > Trionychidae > Pelodiscus > Pelodiscus sinensis. The sequence goes on from NC_134727.1 coordinate 22,789,940, forward strand.
ATCACTTCACTGTTCACTATAGCCCTATGGGGCCAGCAGGAGGCTGGGATGGAAAATGAGACAGCTACCTGCTATATATTTCAGAGAATTAGTCTGTTTGTATGCCTGTTTTTCATTATGTCTATTTGTCCCCTATTCGGGGGGCATGTACCCTTCCCATGGCTCTCACCTGGGCCCAAGCTGCTGGGGTGAGGGATGGCTATGGTTATCCTCTCTCTCCAGGGCAGCCTACATATTGAACCCCTCATCCTCACCCCCATCTCCGAACAATGATTTTAATTAAGAAAAACAAAACTTATTTGAGTTAAGGACCCAAGCAATGCCTGCTAAATCTCCTAGTAATTTAATATGATTGGAGTAGAATGAAGACAAATAATCAAGTTAGACTCCTTAAAACCAACACAACTACATTTTTGAGAGATTTGTTTCGTGTAATTGTTAAAATGGGGCCTTAAACGACATCTTTAGATGGATTTATTTGTAATCAGATTAAAATAACCTGATTCTAAACATCCAAATAATCAAGTTTCTGATCAATGAAGTGTCTCTAACCACACCATTCCACTATCGCAAAATTCTGAAGAGCATACTATTCAATCTAGATAATAAGTCAGACACAGTTTGACTGTCCCTCACCCAAATCTTACCCAGTGCCCCCGAGCAAGGCCTTAGAAACCTTCTGATTTGATGGCAAGATAAGCAGGAAAACAGATCTGGCTAACAGAGTCACACCCTCAGTAAGGTGCAGTAAAGAGGCCTATTGAGATTTCAATTTTTTTATTCGGCATGAAGGACAAGGAGCACTGCTGAATAAGCTTTTCACCCAGCAGTAGCCCAGATAATGATGATGATGAACTGATGGCAACATGGTAGAGGAAACGGGAGAGGGGGTGTTGAACATCTCATATCCTCAGGATTGAATCATTCTGAGGGCCATTTTGTTATTTTTCTGTTCATGATTATCCTCTTCACTCAAGACATGTAAAATTAGACTGAAGAAATACAAGAAAATATACTAAAGAGAATCATTTGAAGAGGCGGAAAGATGGCTAAGATAATGTGATAGTCTTTTCTTCTACGCCTAATCCCTGTAGTTTTATATTTTGTGAATTTCAAAGTACATTTGCATTGAATTTTGTTCGTCAAACTTTTGCCTTCAAGCTCAAATTATTTATAGTATCTACACACATATACACACTAATTGCATGCTCTTTTAGCTGTATTCACATGAAAAAAATGACCTGCTGCTGCAGTTGGTTATATGAATGTCGGGTAAAATATGCCATATGAATACCATACTGATTATATACATGAGATTTGCACTTCCTGCTAAAGGCCGTCAAGCTAAATTCTAAGTGGATCCAATTACTATACATTTTCCCCCCTCCAACCCCACTTAATAGGATGTTATCATTAAACTGAAGATAATTTGAGAATAGTCCACAACTATCTTTTTATACCAACCTGCTACCATCAATGTAGAAAAAGCAAACACAGCATTTTATTAAAAGGATAAGGTGAGAATGGGGCCACAGTCTACAACTGTTGCCGTAATGAGTGGAGCCAGAACATGTCTTTAAGGAGAAAGAATCCTGTCAATTAATTTTCTGCCTACAGTCATATTACCATGGATGTTTCAAAGTTTCCTTTGAACATTACAGCTACTTGAGATGCTCTGTGTGCGTGGCTATGAAGTGGCCTACTCAAGGCCAGACTTAAGGAAATGTGCATAATTTCCTCAAATTTAAAAGTAACTTTTATGTTTGCTTAGACTTTGGGAAATGACTTGAAAAATAATGTATTTGCATGTATCTCTGCACTAATTATGTGGACTAGTTCAGTGGCTCCCCCAACCTTTTCTTGTTGGAACATTATTGAAATACAATGGGAGACAAGCACCTCCCAAAAATCCCTTTGCACCATATTTTGCCAAAGTTATTATTGTCACTCCTGTCAGTTCATTTATTCTCTCTCTCTCTCTCTCCGTTCTTTTCTGTATTTTCTCTTTTTTTCCCCTATCTGTTTTTTTGTGCTTCTTTTTTTCCTCATTCGTAACTCTCCACTCCTCCTCCAGCTGAACTGAAGACTGTTGTTCGAGGTATGAATGGAGTTATTAGTTGATGCCTTCCATGGCTGTAATGAGAGCTGCAAGAGGAGAGAACAGGAGCTTAAGAATGGCAGGCTACCTTCTAGACTTGTAGCCTTATGCATGTGAGCTGCTCCCACAGCCAGTGGCATGACAGGCCACTGAGAAGCAGAGAGATCTGAGTGCCATTAGTTTTAAAGAAAGTACCTGCTACTGTATTTTACTTACAGCAGCAGACACTTGTTTGCAGTGGGAACCGAATGGGTATGAGAATTGTAGCTTTCCCCAACCCACTTCACACTGCTATTCTCCTCTACCCGCTACCCCCAAGCTACTCTGGTGTACAATCACACAAGTTGGAGCCACTAGGCTAAATGTTTAAACTGGGGCTGTTCAGTTTTCCAACCTCTTCTGTCCTACTCCAGGATTAAGAACTCACTGAGGGTATGTCTACACTACCCTCCTAGTTCGAACTAGGAGGGTAATGTAGGCATACCGCACTTGCTAATGAAGCCCGGGATTTGAATTTCCCGGGCTTCATTAGCATAAGCGGGGAGCCGCCATTTTTAAATCCCCGCTGCTTCGAACCCCGTGTAGCGCGGCTACACGGGGCTCGAACTAGGTAGTTCGGACTAGGGTGCCTATTCCGAACTACCGGTACTCCTCGTTTCACGAGGAGTAACGGTAGTTCGGAATAGGCACCCTAGTCCGAACTACCTAGTTCGAGCCCCGTGTAGCCGCGCTACACGGGGTTCGAAGCAGCGGGGATTTAAAAATGGCGGCTCCCCGCTTATGCTAATGAAGCCCGGGAAATTCAAATCCCGGGCTTCATTAGCAAGTGCGGTATGCCTACATTACCCTGCTAGTTCGAACTAGCGGGGTAGTGTAGACATACCCTGATACCTTTGTGAGAGACCCAACAAGCCAACTGCTTTGACAAGGGTGTAATTTTCGGAACAAGTGGAAAGGTTTACTTTGTAATCTGCTCCTAAAATAAGAAGGGAAATCTGTATGTACACATTGTCTTAAAACTAGAGGGACCCAAACTATATGATTCTGATCGAGTTCCAGATTTTGAATATCCCACAGTTTAAAGGGTATCCAAATCCTAGCTTTCAGTTCAGTCATTGTAAAGATTGAAAACATTTCAAAAAGGAAACATTTCTAAGTGCAGGGGGTGAACACTAAAAGATCAGGGTTTTTGGATGTAAGGTGTAAATTCAGGACTATCTGTATGTAAAGTAGTAGTAGAAAAACCATATCAAAGGTTCAAAGGGTTAACACTCTTCTCACTGGATCAAATTCACTCTTTGACATTATAAACTCTGCTTAAACAGCCATAGCACAGGAAAATCAGGGGCTAGAATAGAAGAAAAGAAATCTATACTTCATCCCCAACCACCATCCCACCTTTGAGAAGGAATTGCATCCTCCCTGTGCTGATACTGCAGTCCCTGGATCTGTTTAATTGTGGACCCACTGAACAAACACAGCCTCTTTCCAAATTCCCCTTTGCACTGGCCTATTTGAAACTGGAGTGGAGCCCAGCTGCACCTCATACAAGGGGGAGAGAGATTGCACAGTCATTGCTCTCAGCAACACAGCTATAGGTTTGCAGTGTTGGATACTTTCTGTGGCCCTTGGGTATATTTCAGCCATAGTGAACATGAATCCTGCATTAGCCCTAATGGCACCTACGTCTGCATACATATCCCTTAACATTAACATTACATTTAGTTGAGGACACATTCTGTAGCTGTTAGCTTATCAGGGGAACTTCCACTTTGCATATTTTCCTTCAGTTCAGCTGATTACTTTCAAATGGATTAGTTTCCAAATGCAGGATATTCTTTAGCTACATGTCAACCATGGACACTGAACTCCAGACATGCGGAACATACATTATTGGAGACCAATATGATTTTTTCCCTCAAATCTTGTTCCTTTTTAAAATGAACGTCTTTTGTGTATGTCCCCCCATCTCTGAGGACTTGGAGTAGCAGAGCTTTACATTTTCATAGGAAATAGTTAAGATGCTCTGCTAAGAACCTCTTAGCACATAACTAACTAGTTGCTTTATAGCACCTCCCATGGTTTCGGCCCATTAACCTGAGCATAACAGCTTGATGAATTAATGCTTATATAGGCACAGTTGGCAGCTTCTAATTAAATAATTATGGCTAAGCAGCTGCACAGAAGTTGTAATGTCCCACTAGAAAGCCAGCTGTCAATGTTACTGGTCCTCAAAGCTTTAAAAAAAAAAGACTTTTAGAGAGTATGTGTGAAGGTTTTTTTCTTCCACTTTACACATAATCTATATGTATTGCCCCTGTTCTTACATTAGCTCTGTCCTTGCCTGGATTATGAGCATGCACATGGGCGGTGGGTATGGTAGGCGGGGGAAGGCATTGAGTACTGTAGGTGTACTGAGTGGGCAGAGTGTTACTGCCGCCAGTACCTGCCCTCCCCGTGCTCCAGGGCCATGTGCCACCCGCCTTTCCCATGTTCCAGGGCTGGGGAGACTCAACCACATGCCGCCTGGGAAGGCTGGGGTCACGCACTGCCTGCCCTCTCCGTGATGGGATGTGGGGCCTGGGCAGAAGGGGAGGGGTTAGGGACTTGCCTCCCCCAACCACCCTTCCTTCACTCATGAGCATACAGCTGTAAAACCCCAGTGGTTCAACAGCAACAATTATTGCAGGGACTGGAGACAAAAAAAGTCACAGCAATTTCATCTGGATCTAGATTGAGCAGAACGAGTTTACATTTTGGTCCGTGGTTTGGCCCATTACGCAGATAGGAACCATTGGAAAAAAAGGCAGGTCTGGATCCAGGTTAGAATTTCAGGCATTCATGAAAGTGAAGTGTGTTCAGCAGTGCCAGCCCGAGCCTTTCTTGCACCCCAGGCAGCGGGCACATGGCGCAGGTGCAGTCCCACCCCCAGGCGCGCTGTGCCCCTTACAACTGCAATCAGGTTCCCCCCATAGGTTGGCACCCGGGCAGTTGCCCGGCTAGCCCCCCCCCCCCCCACCCCTTTAATCCAGCCCTGGTGTTCAGAGAGCGTCAGACATAAATCCTGTTGAATTCAATGGAATTTTTCCCAGAGGCTTCAATAGGTTTGGATCAGGCCTGTAATGGTGGATTTGGGAAGCTAGATCAAGCCCATTGCATACACACATTCTCTTCCACTCTCTCTCTCTCTCTTTTTTGCTCTCAGATATTTCTAAGGCCCTTATCACTTTGGTGTCTAAGTATCATTATCTATCATCATCACTAATGATCACAAAACGAAAGCTACTCTCTAGCACAGTCTGTGAAGGATAAAGTTCTGAAGAATGTGAACGTAAGATATCAGTGATCTTCTGATTGCTGATTAGCATAATATTTGGGTCCTGCTTCAGTTTTTAAAATAGTTGCTATAATTTCAGCAAGCTCATAGATTTTTCTGATTTTGTTAAATATATATAGTATTCACTGCCATACATTTTTGGAATGACACTAACTCTACTGTAGCATCATGTCAGACACTGATTTCAAATATTAGAAACCTCATAATGTAAGTCATCCAGCTCAGCCTGCGTTTGAGCTGGTCCAAAGACCTCTGAGGGTATGTCTACACTACCCCGCTAGTTCGAACTAGTGGGGTAATGTAGGCATACCGCACTTGCAAATGAAGCCCGGGATTTGAATTTCCCGGGCTTCATTTGCATAAGCGGGGAGCCGCCATTTTTAAAACCCCGCTGGTTCGAACCCCGTGCAGCGTGGCTACACGGGGCACGAACTAGGTAGTTCGAACTAGGCTTCCTAGTTCGAACTACCTCTACTCCTCATTTCACGAGGAGTAACGGTAGTTCGAACTAGGAAGCCTAGTTCAAACTACCTAGTTCGTGCCCCGTGTAGCCGCGCTGCACGGGGTTTGAACCAGCGGGGTTTTAAAAATGGCGGCTCCCCGCTTATGCAAATGAAGCCCAGGAAATTCAAATCCCGGACTTCATTTGCAAGTGCGGTATGCCTACATTACCCCGCTAGTTCGAATTAGCGGGGTAGTGTAGACATACCCTGAAGGATTTTACCAAGAAGCCCTACTATAAAACTCATTTTAGATAAATGTATGCATGTCAAAAATACAGAAGGCTTTTTAGGTAAACTAAGCTAACTTAATCACTATTCCATAAGCGGATCTGGGCTGCCTGTTGAGCTCAGTGACAGGAGTAGGTGGTACTTAGCCTAGTGTTGCCCTGTAATTTATTATATGTCAATAAACTGCTCATGTTCTGGGCATCTTTCAACACAAACCTTAATCAATGCTTCATGTTACTGGGGCTATATTGTCTACAATAGTTATAGTGCATAGCAGGTGAGACAAGTATGCAAAATCCACTTGTGCAAAGAGATGAGGGAAACATTCTCTCCTTTACCTTTTTGAAGCAAAAGTGAAATGGCCTAGCCCACTCCTAGAATATTTAAATCCCAGAGTTGTGGAATGATTTTCTGATACAGGATTAGAGAATCAAAATTACCCTGATGTTACCATTGGTAACAGTGTCCCTGGCTGAATATCAATTTAGAAAGTTAATGAGCCTCCTAGAGCTATCAGATCAAAATTAGTACAACAGTATGTGATCTGATGTGATTCCAGCAGGCCTGCCGCCGGGGGATGGGAGGGAGAACAAAGTGAGTAGCTGCCAGGCAACCCAGCGCTTTGGTTGGGGCTCCTGGCCACTGCTGCCACTGCAGCAACAATGGCAGTAGCTGGGAGTCCTGGGCCCTTTAAATTACCATTGGAGCACTGGGCAGCACTGAAGGGCTGGCTGGAGGAGGCTGGCCTCCAGCCCCACCCCTTCTGTCCAAAACTCCGCTTCCCCTCCTTGAGTCCCAGAGCTACCCACCCCAGCTTGCGAATTCTGTTAGTTAAGAAGGGTCTGCTTTTCATATGGTGTTTCATAACAGCATGTAGCCACCTGCCTGTCTGTCCGCTGAACCCTAATTTAAAAGAACATAAGTTCTGAAAAACAACCCAGTTAAAAAGGAGCCAGCGCAACACATCTTTTCCGGAGGGCAGCAGCCTTCTGGACAGATGGCTAGGCTGACTGTGCTTATTATCAAACATCTATTACCATCTGTGACGGGGTGAGGCCCGCCTACCCCATCGAAACGGGCCCACCCCGTACTGACCCCGCGATTGCCCTCTCGCTAGTGGGGGCAACACAACGGGAGTTGCTCACGTGCGGGCTGTGTAGTGCCACCGTGCGTCAGCTGAGCGGCGGGCCAGCAACCATTGCTGAGCAACGCGGGGCGCACGGCTGCAGGGTAATGGCGGCCGGAAGTGACGGCAGGGGGGGAAGTGACGTCAGAAGCCATGGGGGAAGGGCAGGGGGAGGGGGATAAAAGCCCCTAGGGAAGTGCCAGGAAGGGGGGAGAGAGGCAGGAGAAGGGAGAGAGGGAGGGGAGAAGGAAACGGAGAAGACAGTTGTAGGAGAGGCGCGAAGGAGGCGAGGTGGAAGCAGCCCAGGGCAGGGCACGGAGCCGGCGCACCGGTGGGTTAAAAGGACATAACCTCTCCGGTGGGACAGGTCCAGGAGACTCTGTCCTTAGGGCCCTGGGCTGGGGTCTGGGAGTGAGGGTGGGCCCAGACTCCCCACACCGCACGCCCAGCAAAATAAACTTTAGAGGCAGCGGCCATTCAGCAGCTAGCGAGCTGAAAGGGAAGAAAAGACAAGGAAGAAAGAAGGGGGGCGGGAAAGGACCCCCACACCATCTATTACCTTTGTATTTTGAATCTCATTTTAAATTTTTTTGTAATTAAATCTACAGTGTGTTTGCAACACTTGCTACATTACACTGAGAGAGCACTCAGGAAATGTGAAAGGCAGTCAAATGGCTGATGTACAAAGGCTCTGATAGCAATACCTTTCGATTGTGGGGAGAAAAGGTGCTTTTAGTAGTCTGTGCTGCCACCTAGCCAAGACCACACCATTGAGATAAGTATTCATTTACATTTTAAAAGCTGAAATGCAAGCAAGTCTCCTTGGATTTTACTGTATCAGAACAAAACTTCAGTGAGCTGCAGAAACAAAGAAATCAAGCCTGCTAGTTCTCTGAAAATGAAATGCACACCAAATGAAACAGGCTTTGACCAGATAATTATTTTTTTCTCTACAAATCTCTTGTACTTACGGTAGAAGACATATTCAGTGTAGCTGGACCAGACTTTATCTTCTGTGTACTGATTGACAAAAGAAGCCGTCACTGAGGAATTGCAGGCCACCATGTGGAATCCACATTCTGACAACATGTCAAAAGCCCTCTCCAGGTGCTTGAACTTGAGATAGAACCTAGAGGTGTATCTTTCTGGTGCCCTATCTGGGTCTCTACTCTCATTCAAACTTTCTCCAAAGACCTCTTTGACTAGAGCAATCCTTCCACAAACCAAAATCCTCGGGACTCTCCTGAACTTGGCATCAGCTTGGCTCTCTCTGCCCATGGTGCATGAACCCCTGTACCCAATGGTAATGAAACCCCATTTTCGGTCTGAAGGTAAGAGCGATGATGGGGGGCATATTCTTGTGTCACTGCCTTGGGAGACCTCCTCGTAGTCGCTGTGGCAATAGTCATCGGGGCTTTGCTTGACATCATCAGGAGTTAGGAGTTTGACCAAGTCTGGGAGCTGAAAATATTCAGCTTCCCTTTTGAGCCTTCCCTTTTCTGGAAAGTGATCAGGTAGAACCACTTGCTTGTCCCTGAGATAGTCCAGAATGTAGCGGAAGAGGAAACCATCTCTATCAATGAAGAACCTTCCCTTGGCGTCCTTAGCTAAATCATTGGCTGTGTCTCTCTTCGGGGTGAACATTTTCCACAGCAAGGAGTGTGGGATGCCCACCAAGGTGGAAAGGCGAGTAAAGTATACTTGACCACCCACGTTTAGCTCCACCACCTCTGGAAAGGAGTGTAGACCAGCCCCTTGTTCTCTAGGAGGGAGGTAAGTCCTGCAATTTCCACTCAGAGCCATTGTATTTTAAAACAAAAATTTGCCACAAGGAATGGCAGGACTATCAATCACATCAGAATAGAATGAGGCTCCTCTACCAGACCCCCAAAAGGGCTCATAATATTTAAGAAAGGGAGGGCAAAAAGTTAGTTTATTAAAAAATCAGAATTGTCCAGATGTGACTGTGTCACAAAAGCTAGCAAAGCAGCTTAAAACCTAAACAATGGATGGAGAGCAGTAACTTCACGAAATGCAATCAGATCTTCCAATAAAGTCCCAAAAATCAAGATCAAGCCAAGCCTACGATATTCACAGGTCTGTTGAAGGGGGAAAACAAAATAACATAATTATTTCCCCAAATATCATAAAAGTTAAAATAGAGGGAATGAGGTCAGTTCACATAGCACCCTCTTGTACTGATTTCCAGAGAGAAAAATCAAGATCTTTTTTAAATTAATATTTTGGCAAGTTTTTTTCTCCCCAAACAATAATTAGTGTGTTTGGTGGAGGGGATACATTTGACAACATTGAAAATAACAAGAAAATAAATACTTCAACTTTAAACAAGTGTCTAATTTAGAGCCTTTACAGATGAGAGAAAGAGAGCATCAAGTCTTACCTTGGTTACAGTTAATGCATAGTTCTTGCGAAGGAAAGAAAATGTTCTGAGCAATCAGAACACACACAGGCACAGAGTCCAATTAATATCAAATCCAACCCCAGAAAAGGACAGAAAAGGTAAGAAAAGTGCTCTTATGAACAGCCGTCCATATAGATCTCAAGAGTTAAACTGAGTCAAAGGAAAGTTAACCGTGATGTGTAACGATGAAAAACCAATATTTATAGCAATATCTGAGATGGGGAAAAAATCAAACAAAATAAATCCCAATCAGGATCCTTAAAAGAGTTTCAGAAAAGAGGACCTTGGTTTAGATGACTCGCAGAAACCCCAGAATCTGAGAAAAGAACTGATACATTTCAGTGAGCTCCCGAAGTGGTATCCTGCCTGGCAGGAAGGGCAAAGAAGCTCCCATGTTCCCAGTAAGGGTCAGAGAAGATAAGCCTGCAGCAGTTTGAAAGGATGCCCAGGGTAGCTGCTTCGTCTGCTCTTGCTGCCTGAGCTACTGCTCTGGCTGCTGAGCTGGGTGGTTCCACAGTTCCCAGTGCAGTTCAGATGCTGTTGTTTCAGCAGTGCAGGGAAGAAACCATCCAGGGAAATGACTATTACATCATCTTAAAGGAATATGGCTTTGAGAAAACAGAAGAAACTAGAGGGAGACTTTCTGGTTTATTTTCCTTTTTTATTGTATTTTAAAGAGTTTCAGAAGCTGCTGCACTGTCCAATGATGTCACAGAGAGCTATTCTCAGCGCAGCTATAGAGCTCCTCCAGGGAAGGTTGAACTATGACTTTCCATTTAATCCTCTGGATGAATACAGAGATTCCAACTGCTACTTCTTTTGCAGACTTCTGTTTTTGAAATTCAAGTAAACTTCTTTCTTAGCATTATATCTGTTTCCCCTACAACACAAAAATGCATCCACCTCTGTGGCATACAGAAGAAACTCAAATGTGATTTAACTCAGGGACCTGGAGATACACCCAGAAAAATATGATCAAACGTGTGAAGGCTCAAGATGAAAATTTCTATACTTTTACACAATAAGTTAATTCATCTTTCAATTCCCTGATATTGTGAACGTACAGGAACTAATTATAAAAATAATTTGGAATGAACAGAATATGCAAGAGAGAAACCAGTTTTGAAATCAATCAGAATAGGAGCACAATTTTGCCACTGAACTATAATGTCATAGTTACATTAATTTGTAGGGGAATTCTAAAACAATAGTTAAAATATTGATAGGAACTTTGTTCAGGGGCTTGTGAGGCTGTAAAATTTAGCAGTGTTTGAAAACATTTTAGCTAAAATGTGTTAATTAGGTTTGTTTTACTGGTATATCAGATTTACAGTTGAGCAAACTTTCAAGCGGTGTGATAAATATAACATGTGCCATTCAGCTGAGGGCCTTATTCTGTTCTCACCTGTGATGGTGTAAATAGGTATTAACTCTAGTGACGTCGGAGGAGTCACACCAGTGTAGGACTGTCAGCAAGGCAGGGGAGAATCACCATCATTGTTTTCCAGTATTTCAACCGTGATAGTATTTCAGTTTCTGTTTGGCCCTGTTTAGACCTTAGAATTGACTGCAACCACCTAACACATTTATAAACACCTCTAGCTGCCTACTATATGTGCTAAATGGTATATAATACAACGTGCATTAAGACTTATTAGCTGAAACATTTTAAAACATTGCTCACTTTCACAATATGGATAACCCCATTGACAAAATTATATATTTCTTATGACTCTTAAATATGCCTGAAACAATCACCTTTCTGAACTTATAACAAGAAATATTTTACTTTATTATGAGACAGATTCTGATCTCACTCCATTGGCTTCCACTGAAGTTACGATTTACAGTAGTGAAGGTCACCACACTATCAGTATATTTAAACATGGCCAAAATCATGTTCCAACTAATATATCAAATTCATATCAATCAGGCATTCTGCAGTATCGAAACACTAATTTCAGCCAGCTTTTAATTCAGATTTTAAAACTTTTATATTTTTCAATGTTGTAAAATACAAGTATTTCCATGTAAACAGCCTCTTTTAATCACCATCCTGCTAATAATGTCCAGAACACCTTACGCAATCAGGACATTAATAAATGTCTTAATGCTTATTTATATTTAATTCAGCTTATTCAACCAACACATTAATCTCTTGTAGCTTCTATAACTTTTTTCATAGTGCAAGATTACCTTACACTATATTATTTAGCATGCTTACAGCACCACCTTATGGTTTTGAGATATAATTACAATTACATTATTCAGGAATATGATGGTTTGAAATTCTACACCTTTTGCTCGCTTTCAGCTTTTATCCAGGAACCATGGTTGTTTGTACTATTTTTGCATTTTGTTTTTTAGCTTTTCAAAATTAAGTCATACATTCAAAGAAAATACCAATTTTATGTTGTTAGGAAAACAAACAGAAAACATACATTGCAGTTCATTCTCCTTCAACAAAGAATTAAGCAAAAGCTTAAAGTTAATAGGACATAAGCACACGCTTAAATGCTTTGTTAAATCAAAACCATAATAAATGGTATATGCTGTAACTGTTTACAAGCAACGTTACCATGAAATTACATTTTCATAGAAAGGCAAACCCTATGCTTACTATCAGAGGGGTAGCCGTGTTAGACTGAATCGTTGCCTATGCTTACTGTACATCATCTTTACAAATGCTATTCAAATTTCTCTAAAAGCATGATGAATAAGAGTCTTGGTTTCAAAAATTGAAGGCACAGTTTTAAGTACAACTTCATTTTCATCGTTACATTTTGGCATGGTTTAGTTATCTATATTTGCCCTAGGGTATTCAAAGATAATTTGTGTATTCAATCTGAGGTTTTGTGCTTCCAAAAATAGGGTAATCAAAAATTGCTCAAAGTTCCATCTGCAATTTCAGAGGCCACACTGAGATTTTGAAAATGGATCCATATTTTTATTTAAATAAAGTACCAGCACAGTGATTTGAAAGATGCACTTTACAGTAACGTATCAAAATGAAAGGGGGGATTTATTTGAATATCTTCTATCGAAAAAGTGAATGACAAAATCTAAAGCTAAAGCTGATGTTTCAAAGGTGAGTTAAATCTGTCTATTTTTCTTTAAATGATTTCAGTTGGAGGCAATGGTTATTGCTGGTAGGGTTGCCAGATGGTTTAACCAAAAATATCGAACACGCCCGCCCCCTGCCCCCCCCAAAAAAAACCCCGGGGGGAAATTCTGTCGAGGGGAAAAAAAAGCAGGGGGAAACCAAAATTGTTGAGCAAAAAAAAAATTAAATAATAAAACAGCATTAAAACAGCATGGCCCTTTTCAGAGTGCATGTAGAGTCAGAATAGGGATAGGAACTGCAGAGAGGTTGAGCACTAAGACCCAGGGAAGGCATTGCTTCCCCTTAGTCTTTAGGCTTTTTGCTGGCGGCCATTTTGTTTTCTTGGTGAAGCCAGAACGCAGCTTCCCTGCGGAACCAGGTAAGCAGGGTATCCAGGGGTGGGGGGCTGAGAGTTTCAGGGACCCGGGGTGGAGGAGAGGCCGGGGGCTGTGCCCAGTTGTCAAGTGTGTCGTAGGGTTGCCAGGTGTCCAGTATTTTTGCCTCCTGGTTGGGAAAAAAAATCAGAAAATATTGGCCACTTTAGGTGTCCAGTATTTTCTGATTTTTTTTTTTACCGGACAGGAGGCAAAAATACCAGACTTTCTGGATCAATACCGGACACCTGGCAACCTAATTGATGGATCAAAGAGCCCCTGGTCCACACCGTTCTGGTGGCTGGGAGCGGGAGCCTCAGGGGGCTGGTGGTTAGTTGCAGGGGGGCCGGCAGCCAGAGCCTGGGTGGGGCCAGGAGCAGAGCCAGTGGCCAGGGGAACCAGCACCTGGGAGAAGAGCCTATCTGGTGACCGGAAGCCCAACCAAGGCTGGAGCAGAGCTGGTCTGGCAGCTCGGGAGCAGGGAGCCCAGCTGAGGCTTTTCCAATTGGAATTCAGATCTTACTTCCAGAGGACAGCAGCAGAGGGGCCAGAATTGACTTCCCCTGGTCTGGCAAACACCCTCGTTCAGGACCCATCAGGTACCCAGGATGCCAGACCAGTGAGGCCCAACCTGTATCTCAATTAGATTTCTGGATTTGACTTTTAATTCCAGAGTAGCAGGGGACACCATGGAGGTTGTGTAATCACACATCAGAAGGAAGAGGGATAGGGAATCTTGCATCACTTCACTGCAGTCCCTTCAGACCAATTTAATAGTTGCTATGCCAAGATCACAAAGGCCTTGCCTAGACCAGGATTTAAAGATGTGGTGTTAGACCGGAGAGCCCTGGATCACAGAGCTCTGGTGGCTGGGAGTGGAGGCCGGCTGGCAGTCTGGTGGAAGAAGATCCCAGAAGATCCAGGAGTGGAGCCTGGTTTCTTAGTATGTGGTGATGTTAGAGAGCACAGTGCTGCCAGAGTATGTTTTCTTCTAAGCAGGGGCAATGCATAGGGGATATGAGGGAGCATGTGCACCCCAAACTCTGTGGCAGGAGGGAGAAGGGCCTGGCCAGCAACTGACGGGACCTCTGGGAGATTCAGGAGGATTAGTGGGGGGCCTGGCTCCCGCAGAAGGGATCTGTCTCTTCCCCACTCACCGGCACCAGAACACATTGGAAAAGCCTTGTACAGGCAAGGTAGTGTAGAGTTTAACACATACTAAGAAGTTGGGTTGATGCGTGGGCTTCCAGCAGGATTTAACTCAGTTAGTATCGCACCTGTTCAAAGCAATGTGCCTTGTCTACACTCGCTAGAGTTCTCAAATATGTTAGGTGAAACCTGTTAATTTATATGTTCTAACAACACAGCTTTTATCCTAATCTAGACTAAATTGATCATGTCCTACGGACTGAGAGAGAGTTTTAGGCTCAGTTCACTACTGGTCAGTAAAAGCTGAGGCAGCTCATTCTGGAGTTGAACTTGCCCCTACTGACCTACCATGAGTAAGATCAGAATTCCAGTTCCAAACTTCAGGGAGAACAGGTCTTGGAAGTACTGCAGAAGCATCAGGCTCATTCTGCCTACTTGCTTTGCACTGAGCATCTCAGTGATAAACAGATTCCAATAAAGAACATGAAGATGCCTGTAAACAGTACCACAAGGTACTCTGGCCAGGTTACTGTGTGATTAGTATCACTGATGTATTTAAGCTCTAAGTCCTTTTGAACCATTATAATCAGAATTGCCCTTTGAAAGGAACAATTACTTTGGCAACTTAGTCACACCAGTTTTCAAAATGCATTTGCACTTTTCAAATAAATGAAAAATTCATTCCGAGACCTTGTTTCTTTACACAGGATGTTTCAATGCTGTAACATAATGCAATTTCTTTTGGTACAGAGGCTTCCTTAATAAAGCACCACCTAACACTTCACAGCCAAACACAAGTCATCAGCTAAATGCAGCCAGAAAATAGTAAACCTCCTAGGTCTCTGAGCCAAATTCAGTGGTGACCTAAATATTGGTATAAGATATAGGTCAGGTATAAAATTATGACATTAGCTACTCCTGTGTAAAACTGCACTTATCTAAAATCCAGTGGAGAGGAAGCGCGGCAACTATCAGAAGGAACTACGATAAAGCAAGTACAAGAAACACTCTAGAGTAAAACTGAGTCCTAGCCAGTGTTCCCTCTAAGATTTTCCATCCATGAGTGGAGTGAGTTTTGTCTTGTGCACCAATATTGAGGTCATGTGCGCTTGTTCAGATGTGTGCCACCATTGCACCCACCAGTTACTAACAAATATATTCACACACACACACACACACACACACAATCACACACACACAATATTATGGAAGAAAGAATACTAAAACAGCTCCTTCCCAGTCACAAATAAAAAGAGCAGTTAAACCAGCATTTTCATCCATGCATCTTTATTAGTATGGCTGACCCTAAGTGCCAAATGTACTGTATTTGTCCCACAATCTGCTTATTGACCGCCCCTGCACTATGTGATTTGTCACCACACACAACACGGAAGGCCTGACAGTCATTCTGAGGGAAATGAGTGCTTTCTAACAAACAAGACTGTTAATAATGAATTGTGATGGTTGCAGCAGGTACAAGAACAATACCACTGAAAGAGCAGCCACCTGCAACGTGGCTCCAGCTCTGGCCCCGGCTGGGCCTAGTGAAGGGCTGAAGCTAGGGCCAGGCCTGTATGATGGTTGCCTTGCTGCTCCTGCCTGCCACGTGGCCCTATTCCAGAGCCGCTGAGTAGCCACGAGGAGTACAGATAGTTCGGAATGGCTACGTAGTTCGAACTATCTAGCCCGTGCCGCGTGTAGCCGCGTGGCACGGGGTTCGCACTAGCCGGCTTTTAAAAATGGCGGCGCCGGCTTTATGCTAATGAAGCCCGGGAAATTCAAATCCCGGGCTTCATTAGCAACTTCGGTATGCATACATTACCCCGCTAGTTCGAACTAGTGGGGTAGTGTAGACATACCCTTTGAGAGGAAGAATAATAATCTAAGTTGGAATTTGTTTGAGACATTTGAATTGGAAACTTTGATAACTATAAGTGAGCATGATCTAATTTTTATGTGATACCTAAATGCAGGGGTGACTGGTGGGAAGGCACAAGGGCCACTGGTCATGTGACCACACACCCCACCCAGGGAAGGGCTATGATAACCCCCTCTGCCCCAGGCTCTGCCTCTCCCCAACCCTGTCCCACTCCCTCCCCACGTTTTCTCTGCCCTTGAACCACACCACCCTGCCTCTTCCTCTCACCTGAGCAACGTGGGCCAGGGGGACTAGGCGGCAAAAGGATGGCACCAGCAGTAGGGTCCAGCCCCCTGCATTCACTGGCAGCAGCAGAGGAAGTGGAATAAGGTGGCCCCAGCTCACTCTGCTTCCCTACCATGTCTCTCTGCTTCCCGCCAATGAGAGTGGGCCCCAAGAGATATGCCAGGAAAGCAGAGTGAGCTGGGATTGTGTTGCTCTGCTTTCCCCGCTGCTTCTGGTGAGTGTCGGGGAGGGGGGCAGACAGACCCATGGTATGGGTGCCAGGCCCTTCTATTAGTCCTCTCAGCTCACATTGTCTTGGCCTAACAGATAACATGTTCCAGCAGCACAGAGCTCTCTAACATCCCCACTAATTCAGAAAGGTCTGAGAAGGAAAAGTGCCATATCCTGCAGTACTTGGTGTTCTTTGGCAGTTTCCTGATCCAACTCAACCCTGCTTAAATTACGAGAGAGGAGCAGTTCACAGCATATGGTGCTATTCCTGGGGAGCACTTACACTAAGCCTTTATGTATACTTTAAAGCCCCTTTATACTGCCAGACCAGTATAAAGAAGCCTTAGTATAAATGAAAATCAGACACCAACTCCTGTAGACAAACTCTAGCAATTGCAATCAAGCCTCCAATCTAAACCTGTGACATTTTATTCACAGAGAAGCAAGAGTACTTGAAGGTACGAGCTCTAAACTGCTCCAGAATTACTGTACCTTTAAATCAAATACGTTTTCCCAGAAATGTTTATAAAATGCATAGTGCTCGGTGCTCACTTTCTAGCACTCAGCAGTCTTCACATCACTCAGGGAGCTTTGGAAATGGACAAAGAACTCCAAGTGCTCAATATGACAAGGAAAGGTACAGTAATCAGTTGAAATAATAAGTTGCCTATTGATTCTGCAGTATGAGTTACATATGGTAAAAGACTCATCTGCTGAAACTCAGCAATTCTTGTGAACAAGAAGTTCCAGTGCAATCTTTCACTTTGAAGAAGCTACATAAAAAAATGTGAAATGGCAGACTTGTCCCAGAAAAGGGCTTAGCAGCCAAAAAGTTTGAATCCCATAAAGTACAATTTGTTAAAATATATATGTAAGGCATTATGAAACTCTAGATTTTTTATTCATAAGTCGAGTACATAATGTATGTCTACCAGGAGAGAGAGAGAGAGAGAGAGAATGACTTTCACAACTGCTCAGCATGTGGGCAGGGTGTAAAGGAGAGAGAGCCTGCAATTGTAATGTGGGATGTGAGAAAACATTGTTTCTTCATGATATAAAATACAGGATGTGTACACAACTTCTGCAGAGAAAACGGCATGCTACCCTTATCAACAGCCATCCCAAGGACAAACACATCACCCCAGGCCCAGGCTTTCAGAAACTGACAGCAAGAGGAAACAGCATGTTCAATCAAATTCAGTGACTGTCATCCTACATCGGACAATATTTCAGCCAGGAACTGATGTATCCTTTGTTGGCAAACCTGTTAGGGTTTTCTTTGTTCAGTTCAATAGCTCAGATTGGTACTGTGTTTCTGCAAGAAAATCAAAAGAACAGAGGGGTTTTTCCAGCATTGGTAATCCTTATTCTATGGGAAAGAAGCCTTTTTGCAAAAGAGCTCTTTTGCAAAAAGGCATGTGTGGATGGGGAAGAGGGAGCATTTTCGGAAGAAGAAGAAGAAAAAGGAAAAAGCACAGGTGCCCTGGTGGCCATTCCATTCATTGCAATCACAGCTTACATGCAAGAGAACGTCCATTCAGCCTGGATGCTCTCTTTCGAAAAAGCAGATCGCTTTTTCGATGTGCTTTTGTGTGTGATGTTACCAGATTTGCCCAATACTCTGGGGTATGCTCATTTATCAGGGTTACTCTTATGGGACTGGGGAAAGGTTAACCATTCTATCAGTGTGCTGCTTGTGCTCTCATATGGAGCTGAATTCTCCCTGCTGCCAATTCCCTCTCCCACTGGAGCTCTCCTGCAGGAACTAGGTTCCTCAGGATGGGGTTCTTCCCACCTTATCAACACACACAGACACTCACAACCACTAACAAAGCATGTCTGAGAGGACTGGGGAACCAGCACTCACAAGCTGACCCCCTCATATGTCCCTGGACTCAGCTGGCTGGGTTTCACAGAAATGCCACAATGCACCCTCATGTGCCTTTGGACTCCGTGGGCTAGATTAAACAGCACTTTAAGCTGCAATCCTCATAAGCCCCCGGGTTCAGCACTTCCCTATCCCCACTTTCACAGCACAATCATTCACTGGGAAACTACACGATGAGCAAACCCCACAGGATTTGGGGCACTACAGGGATCTTTAGCTTGGGTACAAGAAGCATTGTTGCAGAGCGAATGGGGAAGCCAAAGCAACACCCCTTAAGGAAGAATGAGCGAAAGAGAAAGAGAGAGAAGCAACCAGCGTAACAATGAAAGTGATTTATTTCTGAGTAGTGAATTGATATCAAAAGTTACAATATTAAATCTAACAGTTACAATATTAAATATAAACTGAAACTGATTACAAATGTTAGGTAACCATATAACAGTTTACATAGGGCAGGGTCAGGAGGCTATGCTTAGAGAGATAGTTAATGGGAGGGAGAGAGAGAGAGAGAGACCTCACCACTCCACGGAGCTTGCACTGATCGGGGTTCCCAGATGATGATGGTATCCGGGCGCCCAGAGGGCAGGAGACAAGCAGAACAGAACCCCCAGCACAATCAGACAGGAGATGAAGACGTCTCAAACAAGAGTGGTCAGAGTGAATGGTGCAGCTGGATGAATGAGCAAGTTGCCATCTTCATCCATCCATTCCTTCCCACCTCCGAGGTGAACTCACATGAAAGCAGCTCTGAACTCTGAATCTTCACTGGGTGAGTGAGGTGCAGTGAAAGGAAAAGCGAGGGACACATTAAAGGAACATTTGGTTTTTGGACTCTTTTAGTGACTTTGCTTTAGAAAGTCAGATTTGTAGCTGGGAAAAAGAGAGTTATTCACCCTGTGCAGTAACGGGGGGGCCTTCAAGATGTGTCCCCCCGTGGGTGCTACACTTTGGGTGCTGGTGCGTCCTTGTGCCGGCGACCCAGAGATTTTTCCAGCAGTGCTGTGCCACGCATGCGCCATGGCATCTCCTCACGCCGTTGGTGACAGTTAGGCATGTGCAAGGCTTGGCCCCTCTGTTCCTCCTCTACCCCAGCTCTAGCCCCAGAAGACGCTCCAAAGCAGGGGAAGGAGGAAGGGTAGTGTAGCATCTCAAAAAAACCTGATACTGCTCAGGGTGAGTAACTCTTATTTCTTCTTTGAGTGATGAAATACCACTCTGGGGGTATGTCTAGCCTACATGCTTCTGCCGAGAGAGGCATGTAAAATAGGCTACCCAACATAGTCAATGAAGTGGGGATTTAAATATCCCCCGCTTCATTAAAATAAAAATGGCCGCCACGCTGTGCTGGCTCAGCTGATCATCGGCACAGCATGCGAGTCAAGACGCAGATCCACGAGGCATAAGGGAGCGGTTGACAAAGGCTTCCTTTGTTGACCGATACGTGTCTTGACTCGCACGCTGTGCCGACGATCAGCTGAGCCGGCACAGCGTGGTGGCCATTTTTATTGTAATGAAGCCGGGGATATTTAAATCCCCGCTTCATTGACTATATCGGGTAGCCTATTTTACATACCTCTGTCGGCAGAGGCATGTAGTCTAGACATACCCTGGGTGACTACAGACCAGTGCTCATTTTGTGGAGATGGGTTTGGAGCCCTGCCATAGATGGAGCAATCGTGGAGGCAAGGGCTTAATGTTTGGTAAATGTATGGTCGGATGCCCAAGTGGGTGCCTTGCAAATGTCATCTAAAGGCACATTTTTGAGGAAGGCTGTTGTGGAGGCAACCACTCTAGTAGAATGAACAGTGATGGTATCTGGTGGTTGTATCTTGTGAATAGTGTAGCATTTGTGGATGCAAGATGAAATCCATTTGGATATTCTCTACAAGGAGATGGCTTGACCCTTGGATTGCTCTGCAAATGATAATAAGAGTCTTGTTGATTTTCTCCATGGTTTTGTTTGATCTAGGTAGAAGGCGAGTGCCCTCTGAACATCCAAGGTATATAGTGCCACCTGAGATGGATAGGTGTGCAGTTTGGGACAGAAGGCAGGTAAGTGGATAGTTTCATTAATGTAGAAAGGAGATGGGACCTTCGGTAGGAATTTGGGGTGAGGTCAAAGGGTTACTCTGTCTTTGGTAAATATCGTGTATGGCGAGTCTGCCATCAGTGCCGCTAACTCCCCAACTCTCCTGCTGGAAATTATGGCTACCAAAAAGGCGTCTTTCGTGGAGAGGTGTAACCAAGAACAGGTGGCTAGAGGCTCAAAGAGAGGTTTAGTTAAGCTCTTGAGGATGTGATTCAGATCCCAAATAGGAGTTGGGAGTCGTACCAATGGGAAAGTATTCTGGAGACCAGTAAGGAAGAGTTGAGTGACCGGGTTCAAAAAAACTGAAGTGCTGTCACTGGTTCTGTGGAAGGCTGTTGTCGTCGCTGAATGAACCTTTACCATATTGAAAGAGAGCCCTGATTCTTGTAATTCCAATAAGTAATCTAGTATGATGGGGATGGGTGTGGTGTCGGGTGGCATGAGGTGGTTCGGTTTGACCCATTCAGAGAATCTCGTCCACTTGTACAAGTAGGTTTTTCTAGTGGACTCTCTCCTACTGTTGATCAGTATTTGTTTTACTCTGTCTAAGCAGCTGTTTTCAGCATTCTGGCGCCACAAAGGAGCCACGCCTGGAGGTGAAATCTCTCTGGATCAGGATGGAGAACTCTGACATGATTTTGAGTGAGGATATTGTTGTGGGGAAAAGGTGTGAGGATCCACTATCTTTAATCTGTACAGGTAAGGAAACCAGGTTTGTCTTGACCAGGCTGGTGAAGGAGAATCACGTGGGCACGGTCTTGTCTGATTTTTGTGATTATTCTGTGAATTAAGGGAAGCGGTGGGAACACGTAGAGGAGGTATGGTCCCATTTCAGGGAAAAATCATCTCCTAGAGATCCCTTTTCCTGGGCTGTTCTCGAGCAGAATAAGTGGCACTTTCGGTTGGCTCTGGTTGCAAACAGTCTATGTCTGGTTGCCACCATTTGTGAAATACTTCTTGGAGGGCTCGAGAATCTATCTCCCACTTGTGGTGATTGGAGAAGATACAGCTGAGGTTGTCCACCATCATATTTAGTACTCCTGGGAGGTACATGGCAACAGGGGAGACATGGTGTGTGACGCACCAAATCTATAGTTTCAATGCTTCTATACAGAGGGAGATGGACTGGACTCCACCCTGCCCATTGTTGTAGTACATGCACATGGTATTGTCTGTTGTGACATTGATTGTCTTGTGTGCTGTGTATTGTAGGAAGTGACGGCATGCATAATGAACTGCCCTGAGTTCGAGCAAGTTGCATGAGGGATGCATCTGTCATTTTGGTAACCATGGGGGATGGCTGTTGGAAAGATATCTTCCGTAATATAATATATTGTAATGTATTATATAATAATATAATATAATGTAATATATTGTAATGGATTGTATAATATAATGTAATATATTATACACCCTCTGTATTATACTGTGCCACAGCTGCAGGCTTCACAATCTCAGCCCTCTCCCAGGGTTTAATCCTTGCTAGACCAGTGTGGGGCAGATGCCCCGTCATAGTGTCAAGTATTAGGTCACTGCATAGGTTGATGTCAGTGGCAAGTTAGTAGATGCATTTTTAGGTGCTCAAATTTAAGAAGACACATGAGCTGCATCCATGCCCACAGCAGCAATGGCCAGACCCCCAAGCCCTTTAAATTGCCACCAGAGCATCGCTGAGGCCTGGAGGAGGGCCCAGCACTGCAGTTCGGGCAACACTGAAGGCTAACTGTCTCACACCCACCCTTTCTGCCCAAGGCCCTGCCCCTTCTGGGGCATGGCACCAGCCACCCCCCATCTTGCCCAAGGACCTGCGGACGCTGTCAGCTCCCATGGCTGCATCTGTAACAACCCATATCTTACAAAAGCTAAATGCTTGTAAATTGGACCCCAAACAGATGGGTGCTGGTGCATCTGACGGAGCTGCAAACATCTCTGGAAGACTTGGAATGGAAGCTTTGCTTACATAGAAGTGTAGCCCTAATCTGTTCTATACACACTGCAGAAGCCATCTATTACAACTAGCAGTAGGGAGACCTACAGACTCTTCAAAAGGCATTTAAAAAGCCATAAATCTAATGTCTTCATTATATTCTTATTTTCAGTGAGAGTGCAAAAAAACCTGAACATTTTGGAAAAAAATGGAAGAAACACTGAGACTGAAGTTCAAATTATTCCAGCCTAAGAAAACTCACTTTCTTTCTCATGAGTGATCCTTGGTCATTCTCTTCAAAGTACTGCAACCATTATAACTGCCTTTAGAAAGTATCCATCAAGATGGGATGGATCTAGAGGAGAGAGGCTGACGGACTGCTTTTTTACTGTGTTCTGATACCCATTCCCTTGCTTGTAAATCTACTGTTGAATCTAGTTGGATCATTACATTATGCCATCCAGGCATCTGCTACCAAAGGAGTATATCTTTGTCCAGCAATAGAAGCTATATTTGGATTAGAGAGAGATCAATTGAAAAAGTAGCAGATGAAGCAAAGACTTCAGTCCAGAAGTTGACTAATAAAGCCATTAATATTGAATACTTACATGAAAAAACAAGAAGTGTTTGCTAAGACAGCTGGAAAAATACACAGACTTACTTTTTACAAATCTGCAACAGTGACTTCTGGATTCCACTCAGCCTCTATGTAGCTTCTGTAGAACCCCATCCTACAAAACACCAACAGCTGACTGGAGTGGGGCACTGCCAGCAATGGGGCTGCCATATGATCAGGACAGAACAGAGAATTTGAACACAGAGTGGATTATTATACAATGAATTAATGAAGATTTGACTTCAGCTTCTTTCATATCATCAATAGTAACTCAACCCTATCTTTGTGCTATGTTTCCTGGGATGAAAGAAATAGGAATTCATCTCTTGTTATTGCCAGTCACAACAGCTACAGTTGAGAATATTTTTTGTCATTGAATAGAATTTTGTGTTCTGAAAGAAGTTGCCTTCTGCCTGACCATGTGAATGAATTAATGAACATAACAATTGAAGGAATGGCAGTGCCAGACACAGAAGAAGCGACCAAAGAAATTCATTAATAGAGTTGTGCAAAATTATAACATAAAAACAAGAAGGATGCAGCTGTAGTGCTTCACAGAAGGCTTAAATAGCCAAATTTAATTTGTATAATGATTTTAAAATTTTGAATTAAATCTAATACAATGGCAATGAAAGATTTTTCAGTTTTTATTATGGTGCCATACATTCCATCTTCATTCTCACAGTCTCATCCCCCCCATGAATGCAAATACCCCCATTTCAATTTCTGGGGGCAACACTGTATAGCTAGCATACAAGCTTGGTTGTAGGTGGCTTGTTTATATGAGGAATTAGAGGAAGAATGGCCAGTGGTTAGAGTGCTAGCCTGAGACTTGGGACACCCAGGTAAAATGCCCAGGTCCAACACAGACCTCCTCTATGACCTTAGGCAAGTCATTTAGTCTCTGTCGTCTGAATCCTCAAATATATTCAGACACCTAACTCACACTGATTAGGCCGGGGTGGGGAATCTTTTTGGGGTCAGGGGCTGCTGAACAACAGAAAAATCTGTCAGGGGCCACACACAATTGAGAAGCCAAAAAAAACCCCTCCCCTCACTGATGTTGCCCCTGACTGAGAAGGAGAAAGACAATCCCCACAGTCCCCTCACACACTACAGCCCAATGGAGCCCAGGCTAGTAGATTTTGTGTGCTCCAGTCTCACAGTAGGTGCAGGCTCCCCAGTGCTGGGGTGGGGTAGCCCTGAGACTCGGGGGTTGGATCCAGGCAAATCGGGCTTCCTAGTCCGAACTACCTAGTCCGTGCTGCGTGTAGCCGCGCGGCACGGAGTCCACACTAGCGGACATTTAAAAATGGCGGCGCCCGGCTTTATGCAAATGAAGCCCGGGAAATTCAAATCCCGGGCTTCATTTGCAACTCCGGTTACCTACATTACCACCCTAGTTTGAACTAGGGTGGTAGTGTAGACATACCCTATGAGGCTCTGGGCTTCAGTCTCCCATCTGTAAAAGGAGACAATAGTATTGTTCTACTTCTCAGGGGTATTATGAGGGAAAATGCATTAAAGATTTTAAGATGCTCATCTATTACAGCGAGGTTTTTTCTACATTTATAAATACACCTTCATATAAGAGAGGAAAATAGTAGATTCTCTTTTAGCAGCCTCCTTTCAAAAGATTCCTGAGCTCTATTGCCCATATAAAAAGAAAAACCCTGTAGAGAATGGAAAGCAAACTTCTAGAGCAGGAACCTCAGGGAGACCTTTTGGGAAAAGGAAGGAGCATGTTGTGATCTAGCACATCCCCATTCTGCAGCTAACTCTTCCGAGAAAGAACTCAACGGATAGGTGAACAAGAGTTTTTCTTCCATTCACTGAGGTATGAAAATTCAATAGCTGCAGTATGTTTTTAAAACACTAAGATGGCGTGGCTATGCAAGATGGACTTAAAAAAATCAAATACTTTATTCTGAAATAAGGTTAAAAAAATCCCCAAACCCCATATACATGGTGGCAACTTGAAAGCTAAGGCCTGCATTAGCTTTATATGATGGCAGATAAAGACTACTTTGAAGGGATGACACTTTTCATACACCTTTGATGTGAGAAAATGGTAGTATAAAAGAAGAAAGTCAGAGAGAAATTACTATCTATCTAGTCAAAAATTAAGAGTATTGTCAATCTGCTATTGAGACTTACTGATAAATTGAACATCTCAGTTTTGCTTATAGGTAAGATAAATATAAAGAAGGCAGAAGCATCTACACAGTATCATCCAAATTATCCAGAGTAAAATCAGTAAAAAATCCAAATTATCCAATCCAGAAAAAAAAATAACATTAGAGCCTATTAAATAGTAAGGAGCTTCTGAAATACACACATGCACCTGAAAAAAAAAAGAAACAAAGACTATTCATAACAACTTTCTTGAAATGTGTGCAGAAAGGGATAAAGAGCAGAGGTTTGCAGCACACAACTATCTGTCCTTTTATTTCAGAAATCAAACCTGTGTGTGTGTTTTCTTTGGAAGTATGTCTCGTGACGGAGCATAAAATGAACTTGGTAAAGAGACGATATCCCAATTAAAATTCATATTCTAACTCTCATACATGGAGCAGGAGTGCATCAGAAACAGGGTCTACTCCACTGACACTCTAGAGCCCGATGGGAGGACACCTCCCTATCCAAGTATCCACAGAATTCCTAGCATACAACCTAGCTAATTCAGCTGGCTGGATTCTAGGATATGAGCCACAACATGTGGTATGAAGTAGGCATACAGGAATCTCCACATCAGGTAACATCCAGGGACAGGGTGAAAGAAAATCAAAATAAAAGGGGGAGTTTACCAATTTTGGTGGCTGTCATCATGGTTCTTGGTGCAAAAGCAATGCATTATCATCTTACAGCAACAGGAGGTATCAAAAAAGGACAAGAGAAAAACGTATCTGAAGGAGTTCATGTCCTCATGCAGATTTATGTACAAACAATGGTTTTGTGTGTGTGTGCATGCATGCATGTACACATGCCTATCCTGGTTGGGTCACATCCCCAACCATACCATTTCCTATAAAAGAATGAATTAGGAGTGTCCGGGATAGTCCATAGTGAGAGAAAAACAGATATAGACATTTGGAGGGAGGTCCTTCCTCAGAAACTTGTGAAATATCCAATTAAATGTCTTGTATCTTAGATTTTAAGACATTTCCAAATGCAAATGCTAACCAAAATCTCTGTATATTACCTATTATACTATTTCTGCCTGATGGTATCTTACCTCCATTGGAGAAAGGATGCTGGTGGTGGCAGGTTTCTTCTTCTCTACCCCTTGAGGTGGAATAGCTGTTCCTGTGAAGGTGCATTGGGACTGCACATCATGCTGCTCCACCTACCGGCAAGCCCAGAAACTTCTTGATCTGGTATTAGCTCCTCCCACCTCTGTAAATCCTCACCTCACCAGTCAAGGAGAACGAGGAACACTGAAGGGGATCCTTCATGTGGAGGCTGAAGAGAAAGGGCACATCTGCTACATTCTATCCTATTCAGGTTCATATACTGCTCTCATCACTGTGGTACCTTTTTAACCTGATATTGATCCATAATCCTACTTTTGTCACTTGACAATAAATGGTTTTTCACGGAATGGTGAAAAAACCTCCAATGCACCTAGCCACCTATGCCAATGAGAGTGGATTTTTCCCTGATCTTTGCAGTGGCCAGATTATGCCCTTAATAATGTAATTCTGCCTTGTGCAAACAGAGAGAGCTAAGATAACAAAAGCACTATCCTGACCTGTGACTGTAAGCAAAGTCTACTAATCAAATGAATCAAAATTTAATCACCAAATTACAATTCAGGTGTATACAGACTGAGATTTGGGATGAAGGAAAGGGGGGCTCCTAGCAAAATGTTTAGTGAATTGCAACAAACAAAACGGCAAAAAGAACCCTTATGCTGTGGCTGCTGTGGTGCCCTATCTGGGTTATAATCCCAGAACAGTTATTCCATTCAAATTCCAACACACAGTGAAATTTCTGTAGAACTGCTCTTAGGACAGACAGCATTTAGATTTCATTGCAAGGCATGTCTTATAAGGAAGGTTTGTCAAAGGACTTCAATTTTAATACAGTAGTGTCACCAAGAGATCATTAAATATCAGAGAGCTTCATAATAAAACTATAAACATATGACAAAAATGGAAACCCAAAGGCAAAGAAAAAGGTGTGCCGATTTAAAAAATAAAGGCTCACATTTTCTGAAGCACATGTGCCCAGGCTGCAAGTGCTTAATCCCCAATGTGCATATACAAATCAGATTCACATGCAGTAGGGATTGTAAGTGGTGTTTAATTAACATCTTTTCTGATACTTATTACTATGTACCTATTCAGCAACAAAAACCTACAATTATGATTCATGTCATTATGAATTCTCAGCTAAACTACCTCAGCTGGTGGTTTTCCTGTCTCTGTCCACATGGAAGGTTCATTTTAGCAGTGAATGCCTGCATCTTACTGTACTAAGCAGCTCTACCAGAGAGCTCATAAAAAGCCCTAATGTACACAATCTGAGAACATGCCCCTTTGCGCCAGCCAACAGTGAGAAAGGGGAGCAAATGATGACATTAAGGCTTTGTCTATACCGCAGGGTTTTTGCGCAAGAAGCTTTTTGTGGAAGAGATCTTCTGCAAAAACGTCTTACACAAAAGCATGTCTACACCTCAAAAGCGCATCACAAAAGCGATGTGCTTTTGCACAAGAGAGCATCCGCACTGCATGGACACTCTTGCACAAGAAAGTTCTGATTGCCATTCACAGAATGGCCATCAGAGCACCTGTGCTTTTTGTGATAGGCTCTTTTTGTGCAAGAAACTCCTGTTGAGCGTCCACACACACCTTTGTTGCACAACTCTTAAACAAAAAAGGAGTTATTCCTCATAGAAAGAGGTATACCTACGCTGCCAAAAGCCCTCTGTTCTGCCATTTTACTGTCAATTTTCTTGTGCAAAAATGTGCTTGAGGTGTTGATGCTCCGTGGGTTTTTGCGCAAAAACCCTGTAGTATAGACATAGCCTGGAGTAAACAGAACAATTGGCAATGGAATACAAGTTGGACCTCCCTGGTCTGGCACTCTCAGGACCTGATTGGTCGTGAAAGAGGTATTTTGCCAGACCAGAGGAGGTTATTTCTACCCTCTCTGGCACTGCCCTCCAGCCATGGTCTGGCTGCCAGCTTCCCAGCCGGCTGCCCTACTCCATCAACCCCTTCGCATGTAGGGCTGCAGGCTTTGCCACTGGACAGCCCCACTATCCATGCTGCCTCCTGGCCCCTCCGGGCAGCTCATCGAGTGGCAGTGAGACTGCTCGACTCCTGTTTCCACTGCTGGCTGTCAGTTCCACTCCCAACCCTATTGCCTCCCAGTCCCACCAGGCAGCTGCATTGCTGGGCAGAAGCCCAGCTGTTGGGCTCCATCTGTCCTGCTGGGATGGAGCAGGGATGCTGGGTTTCTCACTGTGCTGCCGGGCTTCAGGCTTCCAGCCTCATTGCCGGGCTCCTGATCCCGCCACTGGGCAGCTCAGCCTCTCAACCACACCAGGCAGTGTCGCCACAGGATGGTAGCCCCACTGACAGGCTCCCGGTTTTGCCACTGCAGGACAGTACTACTACTGACCTCCAACTCCGCTGCATGGCTTCCAGTCACCAGCCCTCCACCGGGACTCTGGTCTTTGAACATCCATGCTCCTGCTGGACTACGGATGTTATTGGCCCAGAATCCCAGTTTAGAGAGGTTCAACTTGAACAAGATAAAGGAGATCTCCAAAGACAAATTAGCAGCAGGCCAGAAGCTATACAATTTGAGAGCATCCTGGAAACGTGAAGAACTATTCTTGTGTTGTTTAATATTTATATATGCTTATATACAAAAACTGCTCTAAAAGAAAGTTACAGTTGCAAAGTTCAGCATTCCGAAGTTAAGCAATGCTAGAAATAAGGTTGCCTGTGCAAATTCATTCCTCATATGCATATGCATTATACAGTACCTTTTTTAACTGTAGGATCACACACCCTTTTTTTCCAGTAGATTGTCTCTCCAAAACTTGATCTCTTCTGCTCCTGGCCCCTCCAGCCTGTCTTCCCCCAGGCCTCTCTCAGTTCCTTGTCACAAAATGTCATACCCCCATCCCCACTCCTCTGCTGGTTCTTTGCCCCAGTCTTCCTTGCACACCCTATCTTCTCAGATCCATATTACAGCCCCCCTTGCCCTTCAACCACTTGCTCCAGTCCCCACTATAGATTCTTTGAGACTCTCCCTCACCACCTCCAGACCTGGCTCCTTACAGTCCTAGTTTCGGGGGTAGTTACACCTTAGAACAGCCCTCATGGTTCTGTACAAGGCATGTCCTCTCAGGCCTCCAGCCATCCCCTCTCTAGATAGCACCCTCTCTCTTTCACATTTAAACTTGCAGTCCTCTTGCACTTCAGTTTGTTTATCCCAGCAGATCTGAGAACAGTCCAGTCCTTGTGCTTTGCTTTCTCTCTAAGGGTATGGGACCAGCATAGCCAGCAGTTGCAAGTAACCAAATAGCTCCTTCAAATCAGAATACAGTACATTTCAGGATAAAAACTTACAAAGAAAACCATATAAAACAATAAAAGATCTAAATGCATACTTAGGCTTACCGGTGACACTCCCTTCAGTCCTATAGTCCTGAAGGTTCCAGTCCTTCCAATCCTTCCACAGGGTTCCTATCCCTTGTCCCTAGACAAAAGCTTGTGTCTGTTTGTAGGATCAAAATGAAGGTCTTTCTGACCCTTTACACCCCAAAAGCCTTTGTCCCCAGGGCCAGGCCTCCAGGATCTGGTAAAATCTGTCACTGCTCCATTCCTCAGAGGGCAAAGATTCAAAGGCTGAACACCTGCTGAACAAGCTCTGTCATTTTTCCATTAATCATCACCCCATGGTGATTTCAATTCCTGATGAAATCCCACCCACCAGCAAATCAGGAACATGCAAGCAGACATAAAAATTGATTCAATGGTCTATGAATACTCTACTGGCCCACACCTGCCACATCTCATACAACAGTATTTAATTTTTCATGCTTTCAAGGTCTGGCTCAACCAGACCTTTATAAAGTTACAGCCTCATTTGCAGTATCTGTCACAGTCAGCCCTCCGCAGGGATAGTCAAATATTTTTGTCAAGGTACAAATTTCTTGTTCAAGGCATAGTCAAACAGAGGTCCAGACTCCAGAAAAATATTTTTCACACCACAGTAACAATAAGTACATAAAAAGATGTGGCAATCTGTTCAAAAGGATCTAATGGTCTGGATTTGTCCCATGGTCCACCTATTGATTGCCCCAGTTCCTCTACATTCTACCACAGGAGGGGCTTTGGGAAAACAGGAGAGAGAATTTATTTGCACTCAGTTCCAGTGTATGGCAATGCAGCAGCTTTTGATGTAGTGGAGGATCATTTGCAGGGACAGTCCTGATCATCCCCTGCTGCTCTGGACTAGAGCATGCTCACCTGCAATGTGGGAATGGAAATGGGAGTTCTGACACTGACTTCAGTGGATACAAGATCAAACACTTAGGGTGCATGTAGACTGGCAAGATCTTGCCGCCTGTCTACACTGGCGAATATTTGCACAAGAACACTGACTTTGTACTGTACAAAATCAGTGGTTCTTGCACAAATATTTTGACGCTCCTGCTCAGGGATAAGCCCTCTTGCGCAAGTATTCTTGCGTAAGAGGCCAGTGTAGACAGGCAAGTTAATATCTTGCGCAAGAAAGCCCGATGGCTAAAATGGCCATCGGAGCTTTCTTGCGCAAGAGAGCATCTACACTGGCACGGATGCTTTTGTGCAAAAGATGTCTTTTGCGCAAAAGCGTCCATGCCAGTGTAGACGCTCTCTTGTGCAAATACTTTTAATGGAAAAACTTTTCTGTTAAAAGTATTTGTGCGAAATCATGCCACTCTAGACGCAGCCTTACTCATGGGCAGTAGAACCTTGCTGCATCAACAATCCCATTCTCTTTAATGAGAACATGAGAAAGGGTAAGAGTATCCAACCGTAAGTGACTTGCCCAAGAGTAGTCAAGATAATGGCAGAGACATGAATAGAACAAAGAACACAGACTACCAACACTGAGCTTTAACCATCAGCTCACAATCTCACCCTGCCTATAAATAACAGAACGCTGTAGACAACATTGCTCAAGATAATAAGGGAAATTCACTAGATACAAAAATTAGTCAAACACAAACTTTTTTCTTTCTTTAGAAAATTATTTTAGATACATTTTAAAAATAATGTGCAGTGTTAATTTCTCTCCTGATTTATTTTTTCGTATTTTTCATGGTTTTATGCAGGAGATTAATTTTGAGAGAAGTCAATTTTGGCATACTGTAGGCAGCAATTTTAATTTAACCTAATGGAGTTGCATAAAATTACATATAAGGTTCTTTATGTGTTAGGATCTAAAGATTTTATGTTTTCTAGTGACTAAATATTTATATCTAAATTTAACAAGAATATAGTATTATAATATACTGCAGACATGTGTTTATGTAGAAAAGTAATTATAAGAGCTTGGATTTTATAGTGAGAGCCATGCTCAAGGATTCTAAAGTACTTTACAGCAATAAAACCAATATACAGAAGAATCAATTATCCATCAGAGAATTGCTCTCATTTTTGTGGTGGGACACAACAGCTAGTAAGTTCTCAAGAGCAACCCCATAGGAAAGGAAGTGAAGGACAGAACTGCATCTAATTAAAACTGCAGAGAACTTAAGAAGGCAGAATGAAAAAATGGAATTTTGTCAGTACATGACCTCTAACAATGGAATTTTGCAAGAAGTAGTGTAATATCTTCAATGATAAAAGTGATTAGGATATAGTTTTGTCTCCTTCATGTCACCTTTAAATGAATATGGCTATTATGTACAAGAGTTGGCTCAGTGCTATCACACAAGTGATGTGTCCTGTCCAATCATCTATCCCTTTCTGCAACATATGGAGTTTCCTGTGAGATCTCCCATCAAAGTACAAACCATAAGAGCATACTTCGAGAGGGGCTGAGGTGTGGATGTGTGTGGGTTTAGAGAGGCAGCCTCATCCTCTCCTTCCCAACCCAAAATTCCTAACCTGGAGGCAATGGGACTCCAGCTGTCAGTCTCAAGGTGGCAGCAGCAGCAGCACAGAAGTAAAGGTGGCAATGGAGCACTAAATCTGCTGTGAAAAATCAATGTCAATATCACTTTTCACATTACCACTCATATTTCTGCCTTCATTGCTGGACATTTGGCCAGCAGTTGCTGCTCTCCACTCTGCTTTCAGAGCTGGTGCCAGAGCATATACTTTGAGGAAGGGAGGATGTAAAAAACTAGACAGAAGAGGGCCCTATGAATTCAGTTTGGGTGCATCCACACAGCACCCAAAACTCAAAATAAGATACGCAATTTGTGCTACGTAAATTGCGTAGCTTATTTCGAGCTATTTTGAAATAGCTTATTTCTTCATTTGCTGCTGTTTACACAGCACCAAATTTCAAAATACAGTACTATTCCGAAACATCCCTTAATTCTCATACAATGAAATTTACAGAGATGGTAAAATAGCATGTCCACTATATTTTGAAATAGCAGATGTGTTCAAAAGATGCAGAGTAGCTATTTCAACATGCCTCTGGTATCCCGATAAAACTGCAGTTTAGACATACCTTTGAGGGCCACTGATGTGGGTGATTTAAAGCTAGCAGATCATAGCACAAGGTGGTACAAATGTAGAAAAACAATTTCATGCAACCAAGCTGCAAGCTTCAGGAAAAATATGTTAAATAAACATTTAGCTATACAAGGTATATAAGCTCTAGGGCCAAATGATGTTCTCCTACGGAAAGAAAACCCCCCTTTAAAGCTAATGAGAATGCCATTTGAATAAGCAAGAGGGAATTAATCCATGGGTGTAACAACACTTGGTTTGGTTTTCCATTTAATGAATAACAGAACAAATACTCTGGGGAGACAGAAAGGGTGCGTCTAGAATGGCAAGATTTTGCGCAAAAGCAAGTGCTTTTGCACAAAAACTTGCCAACTGTCTACACTGGCCGCTTGAATTTGAACAAGAGCACTGACTTTGTAATGTACAAAATCAGTGCTTCTTGCACAAATACTTTCACGCTCCCACTCAGGGATAAGCCCTCTTGTGCAAGAATACTTGCGCAAGAGGGCCAGTGTAGACAGGCACCTTAATTTTTTGCGCAAGAAAGCCTGACGGCTAAAATGGCCATCGGAGCACTCTTGCGCAAAAGCGCGTCTTGACTGGCACGGATGCATTTGCACAAAAGGTGTCTTTTGCGCAAATGTATCTGTGCCAATCTAGATGCTCTTTTGTGGAAATACTTTTAACGGAAAAACTTTTCCGTTAAAAGTATTTCCGCAAAATCATGCCAGTCTAGACACAGCCAAACTGTTCACAACAGAAGAAAGACACTTTTAAAAAAATCACAGCAACCTCATACACCTTAATATTAAACTGAAAACCTTCCTCTCTTCTGTTGTTTGTGCTCATACTCCATAGATAAAACCAAAATATACACATCCAGATGAAAGTTGTTTATTGCAATGAGCGTAACAAAGTAAATACGATTAATCTGACGCATACTGTAAACCCAACAGTCTGTGGCTGTGTCTACACTGGGCCATTTATTCCGGAAAAGCAGCCGCTTTTCCGGAATAAACTGCAAGCTGACTACACTGGCCCCTTGAATTTCTGGAAAAGCAGTGACGATTTACTGTAAGAAATCAGCTGCTTTTCCGGAAAAACTATGCTGCTTCCGCTCGGGCAAAAGTCCTTTTTCCAGAAAACTGTTCCGGAAAAGGGCCAGTGTAGACAGCACAGTAGTCTTTTCCACAAAAAAGCCCCGATCGCGAAAATGACGATCGGGGCTTTTTTCCGGAAAAGCATCCTGCCAATGTAGACGCTCTTTTTCCGGAAATACTTATAATGGAAAACTGTTCCGTTTTAAGCATTTCCGGAAAAGGTGCCATTGTAGACACAGCCTGTGTGTTTGGCTTCAGAAGCTAGATTACAAATTAATGAAACCTTTGCTAAGGATTAAATTCATGTCACCCATATGAAGCCCAAGCAAGCTGGCTTCATGAGACGCATGAGGGTGGGAAGCCATAGCCAGATCATGAGGTTACAGCACATGCTTCCAAAGCCTCTTCCTCCAGAAGTTAATATTAGCCTATGGTCTGGAATTGCAATCCCAACCCTTTTACTTTATGGCTATGTCTAGACTGGCATGATTTTCCGCAAATGCTTTTAACGGAAAAGTTTTCAGTTAAAAGCATTTGCGGAAAAGAGCGTCTAGATTGGCACGGATGCTTTTCCGCAAAAGTACTTTTTGCGGAAAAGCATTGGTGCCAATCTAGACGCGCTTTTGTGCAAAAAAGCCCCAATCGCCATTTTCGCGATCGGGGCTTTTTTGCGCAAAAGCTTTGCACAAAAGGACTTTTGCCCGAACGGGAGCAGCATAGTATTTCCGCAAGAAGCACTGATTTCAGACAGTAGGAAGTCAGTGTTCTTGCGGAAATTCAAGCGGCCAGTGTAGACAGCTGGGAAGTTTTTCCGCAAAAGCAGCTGCTTTTGAGGAAAAACTTGCCAGTCTAGACACAGCTTACCTGTTTTGTGTGGAAGATTCACTGGAGTCATATAAAACAGATTCTATGGTCCCTCCCCTAGCCAAATCTGTCACATTGACTTACACGCTGATGACATAGAGAACTCTTCCTGCTCATACTTTATGGATAAATGGTGCTCAGTCCTGCCATGAGTACAGAGGACTGGACTTGACCTCTCAAGATTCCTTCCAGTTCTACTATTCGGTGATACTGGTACTTTCACTCTCCATCACCCCAGCAAAGGGCTTCAGTGACGTGGCAAGTTTGTGCTGACCCTCCATACCAGAATAATACTGACACCTGAACTTATGATGACTGGTATTAAAATTTATATTTTAATCCCAGCCCTAGCAAAATGGGTCAGTAAAGTAAAAAAACTGCCACACCTCCTGGTGCAGTTACTGCAGACTGCCCTTGTGGCTATGCAGGAACAGGACCCGCCACTCCCTGTGGGGCACCTCCTCTCCTCTCTCCATGGACTACTCATGTAGCACAGCCCCTCCCGCTCTCCCCTGCACACCATGCACTGTCGCTTCTGGTGATGGGACACCAGTTCTGACTAGTGGGAAAGCATCATCATGGAGGGGTGGGACAACCAGCAGTGGAACCAGAACTTCTGCATGCGGAAGGATACCTTCATGGAGCTGTGTGAGTGGCTTGCCCCTGCCTTCAGGAGATGGGATACCCATATGAGACCTGCCATTCCCCTCCAGAAGCAGGTCACCATCACACTTTGGAAGCTTGCCACACTGGACAGCTACTTCTCCATCGGGAACCAGTTCAGCATGGGGAGATTGACAGTCAGGGCCATGCTCGTGCAGGTATTACTGTTGTTCTAGGAGGGTGGTGAACTACTGAAATGGGGTTCCCTAGGGAAGGGGTGATGGTGGAAGCTCCCTCCCTGGAAGGTTTTTCAGTCCAGCCTTCACAAAGCCCTGCCGAGTGATGGGGTAGGTAGGAGTTGGTCCTGGTGTGCAGGAAGGGGGGGCGGGGTGGGCTCAGAAACCTCCCAAGGGCTCTAGCAACCCTGTGATTCTCTGTTTGTCTCCTTCTACAGGTGGTGAGGGCCATCAACACTATCCTGTTGCACAGGGTCATCATCCTGGGCCACACGGACCCTATTGTCACTGGCTTTGCCAGCATATGCTTCCCCAAATACAGGGGGTGGGGAGAGTGGCCAATGATGGCACCACATCCTCATCCGGGTTCCCAACCATCAGATTATATCAACCAGAAGAGGTACTTTTCCATAGTCCTGCAGGCCGGTTCTCTAACATCAACATTGGGTGGTCAGGAAGGCACACACAACCTGCATTTTCCACAACCTCAGCCTCTACCAGAAGATGCACGTAAGCACATTTTTCCCTAACTGCACCATCAGGGTCAGTAACATGGACATACCCATGTGCATCATGGGGGACGCAGCCCTCTGCTTCCCTGGCTTATAAAGTCCTACACTGGACATTTTGACCAAAGCAAGAAATGTTTCAATGGCAGGCTCAGCCATTATTGTGGAGGGCACCTTCAGCCACCTCCAAGGGAGGTTCCACTATCTTCTCACTCGGCTGGACCTCGTCAAGGAGAATGTCCCTCAGGTGGTGGCAGCCTGCTGCGTCCTTCACAATATTTGTGAAAATAAGGGGGAGATGTTCCTGCCAAAGTGAGGGCCAGAGGCCAAGCAGCTCGCAAGGGCCTGGCAGCAGCTGCACACGGTTGCTATCCCAGTGGGCTATGAGCATCCAAGAGGCTCTGAGGGAGAGTTTCAGACAAGGACACCTGTGAGACTCTCTCCCATGCCTTCCCACAAGAGGCCTCTAAACCCTTCCCCACCCCTCCCTTCCCCTGGTTCCTCCCTCCTCCTCTGCTGATAAAATAAACAAGACCTTTTTCTGTTGAAAGAATGAACTGTCTGGTTTTCATTTGGGGAATCTAGAACTGGAAAGGAACTGGGGAAAGAACATGGAAGGGGGAAAAGGTGAAGCAGGAGGTGGGTCTCAGGGATGGGGCTGGGACTGGCACCTGCCTCAGGTGGTCTCACTGCCTCCTGTCCGGGGCCCTTGGAGGCCACAGAGGCAGAGGTTAGGGGCAGAAGATGGAGGGACAGGAGCAAGTGTGGGGAGGAGGTGGGGACTTGGGAAGGATTGGGTGTGGGGGGGAGGTGGCTGCTGGACTGCTCAATTGTGGTGACCAGGCAGTAGTGCTGTATGCCATACACATGCTCCAGGCCTCCTGAGACAGCTCCTGCTAGGTGGTGTGGCGCAGCTCCCAATTAGCATGGTGCTCCTCCACGTCTGTGTCCAACCTACGGTCCTGCTGCTCAAGAGACCAATGTAGGGACCAGAGGCAGGCTATGTGTTCCCACTTGAGGTCCTCATAGGGCTGGCAGAACCTGCGGGTCTTGCAGGGTCGGGAGGCTGGTGGGGGACATGTGGCTCACACCCCAACCATGAAGAACAAAGAGAAGGTGAGTCATCACAGGAGACACTGTGCATGAAACCTAGCCCTCATCTCTGAGCCGACACTGAAAGGTCTCAGGTCAGATGAAGGCAGTATGCTTCAAGCAAGGCCATCTGAGGCCTGGACAGCAGGCCGTTTGGGGCAGGGGCACAGATGTCCCAAGAGGACAAGCAGGCATAGGAAGGTGCCAGTTAGGCCAGGAATCTGTGTGTGGGAGGAGGGTGACATGGCAGCTTGACTTCCCTACATGCTGCACACACACTGGGTCCAGCATTGGTGGTGTCCTGTAGAAAGAGGACTTCTATCCCTGCCCATTAGAGGGGGGTGAGAGGGTGTTAGCAGAGGCATGAGCAGCAGCCGATGCTTGTCAGAAAGGGAGCTGCTGGGGATCCCTCAGCTTCCTCCCCTTCCCAGCAGGCTCCCCTGGCAGGGGCTCGGTATCCTCCACCTCCCCATGCTTGCCCAGGAGCGGATGCTACCCCAAGAGTGCAGGCAAGACCATTTGCTGTATGTGGCACTGCTGCATGCATGCCCATGACCCCAGCCTCCTTAGTAGTGGCTTATGGTGGGAAGGTGTCCCACCATGGGGTCAGGAGTAAGGCAGGTCTGTGCAGGAACTCTGTGTGCAGAAGCACAAGGTTCCACTGTGGCAGCCTCCTGAGACTGTCTGCTCCAGGCTGGTGCTCCATGTGCACCCACATACACAGGCTGCTGTGCAATCCCCAGGCTGAGAAGGCCACACAAGCAGTATGCAGCCGCCCGCCACCTCCCCCTGTGTGTGTCTAGGGAAAGTAATGGAACTCACCTAATGGGCCTTCCCCGGTTTTATCCAATCCCTGGTAACATTAAGAGATCCAGGGCCAGGATGACCTCCTAGCTGCCGGGCATCATTTCTAGGCTGGTCTCATCTTCCTCCTCCTCCTCAGCCATGCCCTCTGGAACGCTAACAACGGGCATCTCTAGCCCAGAGTCCAGAACATGGGGGAGGGGACAGGTCTGACCCTCCCCTCCCTTCCTGGGATGCAGTGGAGCTGGTTGAAATAGGACCGTGACCTGGATGCCACTCCTGAGTGGGAGCTGTGCTCCTAGCCTTCCTGTGGGCCTCTCTCAGCTCCTTGACCTTCATGAGCACCTGCTCCTGGGTGCGGCTGTGGCACATCTAACCATAGATATCGGTATTCTTTCACCTAGTGAGGAGAACCTGGAAGTTTGCCTCCTTTCCCCAGACCTCAACGAGATCCAGGTTCTCTGCACTAGAACAGAAGGGGTTTGGAGCTGTGCTGGCAGCTGTGGGGGGCTCAGATGGAGCACTAGGGTTTGCCATGGCAGCTGGAAAGGCAGGGCAGGGTGCTTGTGTAGCACAGTGCTAGCAGGGCTCACGTTGTGCCTCAAACTGTTTTTCCTGTAGCTGCACCTTTAAGGGCTGCAGAGGAAAGGGAACTATAGATTTCCGATGGGTGTGGACAAAGTGGCAACCAGAGCAGCTGTGAGAAGCCTTGGAGACCACTTACTTCAAAATAACTGCAGCTGTCACAATAGGCGTTATTCCTCATTAAATGAGGGTTATGGATTTCGGAGTAAGAAGCCTGTAATTTATTTCAAAATAAAGAGCTTGCTGTGTAGCTCACCTTGTTATTTCAAAATAATGCTACAGTGTAAACATGCCCTAGCTGAGCTCTGGAAGGAATAGAGTTCCGATGTAGTGGCTGGGAGGGAGGTGGACTCAGGGATTTGTAGGGACACAGAAACAGGAAATGTGCTGTCGTAGGAGTTCAACTCTAGTCCTGGGAGAACTTTTGCACGTTTGTAACATTACGGACATTCAGGTGGAATGGAACCAAACCAAACCAAACCAGAACCAGTACCAAAACAGAGAATTTGCCAAATCACGGAATGTCAATATTGGCTAGCAGCTTTACCAACACTTCCACTACCGACTGGACTCTTAAAAGAAATGTAGGAGTAAATTAGAGCTAAATAAAAGCACATAACACTGAAAGTCAGGAGAGGTGGCTGCAAACAAACTTTATAGGACCATGTGAAACTGGGGCACACCCACAGTGAGTGGACATCCAAGCTAACTACAATCATGTCCGACCACAGATGTTGCTGGACCACAAAGTGCCAGACTAGAGAGGTTTAGTCTGTGCTTGCGAATAAGCATTTTGAAATACATTACCAAAATAATTGAAGCTAGCATGACTAAATAGTGTTATTTTGACAAATAATATTTGCAGAATTTTGAAATACTGTACACAGAAATTACAATTTTTGGGGACAGAATTCCCCCAGGAATAGTCAGTAGAAAAGCATGTAGCCTTATTGATGCCCCACTATCCCCCTGGCAATCGCTTCTCTCACAGAGGTGATCCCCGGCCCATTTGCAGGTAGATTTTAATACAGTGAGGCAGAGCTCCGGTTTGT
This sequence comes from Pelodiscus sinensis, assembly GCF_049634645.1. NCBI lineage: Eukaryota > Metazoa > Chordata > Testudines > Trionychidae > Pelodiscus > Pelodiscus sinensis. Next base: position 22,829,711 of record NC_134727.1, read on the forward strand.
GCTGGACGCTTCCTTCCCATTTCACCCCCGCCAGGGCCGGATTAAGGCCTGGGCCACCCTGCAACAGCTCCCAGCAGCCACGTTAACCCCCACAGCGCCAACCAGCAGCGCCCTTTCCACCCGCGGCTGCGGGGCAGTGCACGGCCAGGCTCGGTCCACCCCGGGCAGCCCGAGGCTGTGCGCCAGCGGCGGTGGCCAGGCACGTGCGTCCTGCCGCCGCCAGCTCCGGGTGGGGCCACGCATGTGCCCTCCCCTAACCCAGGGCGCAATTAAACTGTCTGCCCAGGGCCCCGGAATGGGTCCGGCCCTGCACCCCGCGTATAGGAGATGAGGGGAGGGTGAGCACCGGCTACAACAGGCTCCAGCCAGGCCAGAGCTGGGAAAGGAGGGGGCCGGACGCAGCCGGGAGGGATGGAAAGGGCGTGGGGCGGATTCGCCCTGCCAGTGAGCTCGGCCCCGCGGCTCTGTCTGTCGGGGCAGGGGAGGTTTGCGCTCTGGAGCCGGGCGGGCCTCTGCCCCTCCCCCATTCTCTGCCGACCTCTCACTGTTTCCACCCAGGGGCGACCAACGTCCCGCCACCTCAACTCCCGCCCTCCCCCGTTCCCGCGCTTCTCCCACAAAGCGCTTCGCCAAGCCCCTCCCCCCTTTGTACCGCGCATGCTCAGCCGCCCGAGGACCCAGGAGGCGCCGGGAGTTGTTACGGCGCCTGCTCACTAACCCGCTGGTCCCCGAGAGGTGCGGAACCGCCACTGCGCATGCTCCGCTCCGCTTGATCCGGAAGTGGTTGTTGTGTTTTGTGACACGTCGCACCGGAGGAGGGTGAGGGGCGGCAGGCGGGGGAGGGGGGTTCTCTCAGCGCTGCGAGGAGGGGTTGCCAGGTGAGTCTGCGGAGAGCCACGGGCCGTCGGTCCTTCCGCGGGGCCGCCCCCCGAGCAGACCCGCTCCCTGCTGCTACCACCGGAGAACCCTTCCCTTAGCCCGCTGCCCACCCCGCCTCCCTGGGTTCTCCTAGGGCGCTTCACAACAGCGGGTGACCCCGGGTTTGCTTCGAGCCCCTTGCGCCCCCCTTCCCCCCCTTGACCGCCCCCCTCTTTCCTGAGGGGAAACTGAGGCGTGAGATGATTGACCGCAGGTTACTGCAAGACAGCGCAGGAATTGGGGTTGGGCCCATAGGGACTGGGGTTCCTGGGCCGCGAACGTGTCCTGTGGGCAATCGCATCTGCATGGTTTGAGATCTTAACGGTGCTGTAAAACGTTACACACACAGCGAGATGCAGACTCAGTCTTCTAAAGCATCACAGTCATTTGCTGAGTGTTCTTGAGTTTTCCTGCTTTCTAGCAAATATTCAGTTTGTTCCTGAACGTGTCAACAGTGTAGTAGAGTTATTTGACAGCCAGTAGTCAAAGTAAACATTTATGATACATGCAAGCTTTGATGTTTTTATTTTACAGATAGTTTGCAATGTCTGGGTTTGACAACTTCAATACAGATTTCTACCAAACAAGTTACAGCATTGATGACCAGACACAGTCCTATGATTACAGTGGAAGCGGAGGACAATACGATAAGTAATTTGTATATTTTTTCCATTCTCTAACTTGTATAGTGTTTGTTTATCCTGCATATGATTACGTTACTTTACATTACTAACACTTCCGCACACAGAACAAAACTATCCTAGATATGAATAGCCGTAATGGATTAGATCGTTGGTCTGTCTAGCCCAATCTCTTGTCTTCTGACAGTGCTTTGGAGAGAATGAACAGAACTGCAGTTATTGTGTATTCCATCACATCATCCATTCCCATTCCACAGGTTTACTGTGCTATGCTTCCTTATTGTTTTAAATGTGCCACCTATTAATTACATAGGGTGATATCACTCTGGTTCGTTTATTATGTGAAGGAGTAAATGAGGCTATGTCTATGCTACAGAGGGTTTTTTTTTTAAACTTCACTTACGCCCACACAGCAATCATGTTCATTCGAAAAAAAATCGAAAGAACAGAGGTTTTTTTCCCAACATTGGTAAACCTTTTTCTATGAGGAAAAAGCATTTTTCTGAAAGAGCTCTTCCGGAAAAAATGTGTGTGTGGACAGAAGAGGGAGTTCTTTTGAAAGAAGAGGAAAAAACACAGGTGCCCTGGTGGCCACTCCATCCATAATAATCACAGCTTAAATGCAAGATAGCGTCCACACTGAATGGACGCTATCTTTTGAAAAAGCAGATTGCTTTTTCGATGCACTTTGGCAGTGTGGATGCTCTCTTTCGGAAGAAGTTTTTTCAGAAGATCTCTTCCGGAAGAGCTTCTTCCAAAAGAAGCCTGAAGTCTAGACATAACCTAAGCCTTCTTTACACACTTTCTTCATATGATTTTAGAGACCCTTAACATACCTGCCCTTAATCTTATCTTTTCCAAGTTAAACAAATCTCTCCTCACATGGAAGCTATTCCATAACCTTAATCATTTGTTATCATTCTCAGCATTTTTTCCAATTTTAATATATGTTTTTCAGAGAGGGCAACGAGAGCTGCACACTGTTTTTAGATATGGCTGTACTATGGATTTCTATAGTAGCATTCTGATATTTTCTATTATTGCTCCCTTTTCAAATGGTTTGGAACACTTAGGTTTTTTGACTGTCCCTGCAATATTTTCAAATAGGGTGGAAAGTGGTAGAGGTGAGATACCTTGACATTAGTAAAACTTTTCATATTGTCTTGCATGACCTCATAAAGTAGGGGAAAACAACATAGATGTGGTAACTATAAGGTGGGTGCAGAGCTGGTTGGATAACCATTCTCAGAAAGTAGTTATCAGTGGCTCACTCATGCTGGAAGGGCATAGCAAGTGAGTCCTCACTGGAATCAGTTCTGGGTCCGATTCTATTCAATATCTTTGTCAGTGATTTAGCTAATGGCTTAGATAATATTGTTAAAGTTTGCAGATGATACCAAGATGGAAGAAATTGTAAGAGCTTTGAAAGATAGGATTACAATTCAAAATGATCTGGATAAATGGCCTGAAGTAAATAGGATGAAATTCAGTAAGAACAGATACAAAAGTACCCCACCTTGGAAGAAACAATCAGTTGCATACATGAAAAATGGGAAATAACTGCCTATGAAGGACTATTGCAGAAAGGGAGCTAGGAATCTTAATGGATCACAAACTAAATAGGAGTCACCAATGTACCAGCAAAAAAAACCAAACCCCTAGCAACATTGTTCTTGGCTGTATTAATAGAAGTGTTGTAAGCAAGACATAAGAAATAATTCTTCTGCTCTAGTGCATACTGGTTAGTTCTCAAGAGGAGAATTGTAACTAGTTCTGGATTCCACATTGCAGAAAACATAAATTGGAGAAAGTCCAGAGAAGAGCAACAAAAGGCTTAGAAAACATGAACCATGAAGGAAGGTTTTAAAAATTGGGTCTGTTTGCTCTGGAGACAAAAAGACTAAAGGGGGATGTTATCATTTTCAAGTACATAAAAGGCTGTTAAATGGAGCAGGGAGAAAAAGTGTTCTCCTTAATCTCTAAAGATAGGACAAAGAAGCAATGGGCTTAAATTGCGGGCAATAGCATTTTAAGTTGCAAATTAGGAAAAACTTCCTGTTAGGATAGTTAAGAACTGGAATAAAGGGCTTAGGAAGGTTGTAGAACTTCCATCATTGGAGGTTTTTAAGAGTAGGTGCAGAGGAATGGACTAGAAACCTGTCAAGATTCCCTTCTAGTCTTACAATTAATTTTGGAAGCCCTGGGGGCCACAATGATACAACACATGCTGAGGGCCACAACTTAAGTGTGGTTGCATATACAAATATATATGCACACGCAAATATCTTCTTTCACACAGATTGGCATGAATACAAAGATTAAGGCAAGACTACACAACACGCAGGCCCCATTTAAGTCAGTTCTGCTGATATTAATAAAATGCAATATTTACCCTATTTCCACCCATGTGACAGCACTTTTAATGAGCAATGACAGTCCAGGATTTTAATTACTAAAATGTACATCAACAGAATACCATTATATTGATTACGTTTTGGTTTGGCTCCCACCCACAGGCCACGTGCTGAGCCCCGCGTAAATCTAAACCACACTGTGGGCAGCAAACAAATGGGCCGCGGGCTGCGTGTTGAGTAGCCGTGAATTAGATGATTCTGTGATGTAGCAACAGTAACTCTTGAGATCTGTTTTTGGTGAGGGTGGGAGCTAATTTAAATGCCATTATTTTGTATAGATAGTTGGGATTATGTTTTCCACTGTGCCTTTGTCAACAGTGAATTTCATTAGCCATTTTGTTGTCCATTTACCCAGTTTTGTGAGATCCCTTTGTCACTATTAATAGCCTGCCTTGAATTTAACTATCTTGAATAATTTTGTGTCATCTGTAAACTATGCCATCTTACAGGTTGCCTCTTTTTTCCAAATCACTTACAATGGTTAACTGGTACCCAGGAAGCAGCCTCTTGTCCATGGCCTGCCACGTGCAGAGAGCTACTCTAGCCTCACTGGGCCTCTATACAGGGCTAACCAAGAAGCAGCAGCAGCTCTTCTGGTCCCGTGCAGGGCTATCAGCTCTTCCGGCCTCATGCGGCCACACAGGGCTGGAAGCAGCCAAGCTGGAGCAGCCCCCGCCCATGCAGCATACGGAGAGGCGCTAGCGATTCCTGCCCGCCTGTGGCCGGCAAGGGGAGCCACTCTGGCCGGGTTCGAGTGCCTCTTCTCTACCCACCCCTGTTTAATCAGATTTTACATCCCTGCTCCATACTTAAAATTGCTAATTTATTCTATTCTCTGTTTCATGTCATTTAACCAGTTACTGATCCATGAGAGGACTTTCCCTCTTATTCCATTTTGCTTAAGAGTCTTTGGTGAAGGACTTTGTCAAGTCCAAGTGGACTAAATCCACCAAATCACCCTTGCCCACATGTTTATTGATTCCTTTCAAAAAATTCTAATAGATTCGTGAGGTATGATTTCTCCATACAAATGTCACATTGACTCTTCCCAAACAAATCCTGTTCATCTATGTCAGAAGGCATGTAGGCTTAGAAAGGGCAGTTTTTATGTGGGTGGGGAAAAGGAAGAGGGAAGCGAAGTAAATGTATCGTTGCACTTTTAAGAGGGTGCAGAAGATCACAGTGCTGCAGAGATGCACCGGGTGGAAAAGGAGATTTGCATGGATAGGATACCTTTGCATGTGGATTTTGAGAGGATGGAAAGAGGGAAAATACCTTTTATGAAGTTATTCATTTTTTCTTAAATGTCTTGTGCAATTTTTGTAGTTTCTTTCACTGGTGTGCAGAAAGAATTTATTAGCGTTAATTTATACAATTTACATACACTTACCTAATAAGTAGGGAAAAGAGATTTGTTGAAGAATTACTGTTAGATACACAACATAACTATTATAATGTAACAGTTATAAGAGGAGTTTCTCAGAAGTGATTAGGTATCACAGGAGTGATTCTTTGCTGGTGAAATTTTGTAGTATGAGTTTCAGACTATCTGTGAGATAGTGAAATGTTAAAATTGTTTTGTTTTGAAGTGTGTGGATGCATGCACACAGTTCAAACAGTATGTATTTAAAAGAGCAAACTTGACACTGAATTAGTCTTCTGTGATTAGAGTCTGAGGAAATTTTGAGTTGGAAACTGAAATATTACTAAGGTTGTCATGTGCAGCATGTCATGGTGGAAGATGTCACAATGTGTGCTTAATCTCTGAATGTCATAATCCTCATCACGTGTATGCAGAGTCGTGTCTCATGTAATTATTATATGGGAAGGTAGAAGGTAGTGAATTTGACTAAACGGTCTTTCAACTCTGTGAATATATCATACAGGAAGCTCAAACAACATGAAGACCTTGGATCTCTTTTCAAGAGTGAGCTCTGTTATGTAATTTAATGAGAGTATAAATTCCTGCTGTCATTTGATAAATTATAGGAGTCAGATATACAACTGAAAGGGCTATATTGACAGAGATGCTTTTTGCTAGTTTTCTATAGGCCCAATCTTATATTCAGATTAAATGAGTTTGGCTTGGTTTTGGCCTGAAAATGCTACTATTTGTAAGCTTCTAAATTTTCTTATCACTATGTGATATCTGATGGAGTCCATAAACCCATGCAACTGTTCAAGTCACACTTTACTCTTTGTGGTAAGTTGGGGTGAATGCATTTATGCAGCTACATATTTAGGGTGGGGGGAGCAATTAACTTCACTTCAAGTAGCTTAACAAGATGATATATTGTATACAGGTTGGACCTCCCTGGTCCAGCACCCTCGGGGCCTGACTGGTCCCAAATGAGGGGATTTGCTGGACCAGGGGAGGTCTTTCCCCTCCTGGCCCATGCTAAACCACTGCTCTCTCCCCTCATCCTAGGGTTCCAGCTGCCCTGCTGCTGCCTGGTCACTCCGTCGGCTCGACCTCTTTAGCCCCTGCTGGCCCCGCTGCTGCTGGGGCTGGAGATGCATGGCTGAGGCTGGAGCTCCCTGTCCACTGCCAGGGCTGGAGATGCACAGCTGGGGCTGGAGATGCATTGCTGGGGCTGGCGCTTCCTGTCTGCTACTGGGGCTGGAGATGCCTGGCTAGGGCTGGAGCTGCACAGCCAGGGCCGGAGCTTTCTGGCTGTCACCAGGGCCAGAGCCCGCAGCCAGACCTCACTATACCTGGATTTTCTGGTCCAGGAACATCTGTGGTCCTGCTGGACCACGGATGTTGCTGGACCAGGGAGTCCCAGTTGAGGGAGGTACAGCATGTACTAAGTTGTCACAAAAAGTGTCTTATCTGACTACGGAAAGGGTTTAAAAAAAAAAAAAAAACTTGTGCCTGCCAATAACATTTTATTGTTGTTTACAGACAATACAGTGGCTATGACTACTCTCAGCAAAGTGGATTTGTCCCTCCAGAGATGATGCAGCAACCGCAGCCTTACACAGGGCAGATTTACCAGCCAACACAAACATACACTCCAACTACAGCACAGTCATTTTATGGAAGCACTTTTGAGGATGAGCCACCTTTATTAGAAGGTATAATTGTTCTTTACTACTCATCTCTAAAATAACCCCTAACTTTGGGGTAAGCTGAGAAGGAAGGAATGTGCTTTCTTGTTAACTGAAAATAAAATTAAAAGTAATTGCAGATGTCATGCTTGCTTTTCTTTTCCCCCCAGGCATGACAGCTTTACATGTCAGATTATCTTATTCCTCTCCCATGTTGGTCTGTGAGAACCATGCAGATTAAATGAGAAATTGACTGTACATGACATTATATCAAATGCAGGAATAAAAGCATGGTTTTTTTCCTTTTACTCTATTATTATAGGTGTTATTTGCAACAATAAATGGTTGCAGTTTTTAATTGATTATGCCCCTTTAATTATAAATAAGTGATTTTGATGTTTAGAACTCAAATTATAATTTGAGGAAGGGAGTAATAAACATGTAGGATATGTCCTACACAGAATACAAGATGCCAGAATTAATAGATATTGAGAATATATGGACCGATGACTGGATTTTCCATCTTCTCTATCAGTCAGAGATTAAGATAAATTACCTTTCCTGTTGTTAATGATGATAGAAACAAACAATGTATATTCTAATATTAAACTATTCACAAAGTTTGTTTTCTAATCTGTGTAGATAGATGGTGTCGCACTCCTTGAGTTGGTAAATCAAAGCTGTACCATGCAGAGGGGCAATCTTAGAAACAGTCCTGTCCTTGGTCTGACAGATTGCAGAATTTGGACCCTTAGAGACTAGCAGTCCCTCACTTCTGAGTAGTTGAGAACTGTAGTTGAGAAAGTACACTCACCCCCCCCTAAAGGGGAGATGTAATATTCTTTGGCCATCTGAGGAATGGCACTTGATAACCTTCTTACCTTCAGTCTGGAGCAGATTTGAAAGTGAATAGGCAGGAAAAAGGGTGAAAAATGGGGGGGGGGGAGAGAAATAAAAAGGGAAACATCTGCATAATTCTTTTCATGTAACCTGTAGAATTAGGGATCAATTTTGACCACATCTGGCAGAAGACATTAACAGTACTACACCCATTAAAAGTAGCAGATGGCAGCATCATGAATGAGACTGATTTGGCAGGACCAATGGTCTTCTGTCTTGCCTTTGGAGCCACGTTATTGCTGGTAAGCTACAGATTGCAAAATATTAATGTATAACTTAGTTAAAGCATTGAAAATTATCCTTGTCAGGAGAGGGGTCTCATAAGATCTCTCTGGCATGAAAGCCACAAAACTGGTCTTTACTAAGGATTTGTAGCTCATTAAGTACATGTTTTGGGGCCTGAGTCTTTCTGTTGTCCTCCCCCTGCTTTGGGTCAGGCCTGTCAAGCTCAGTATGTAATGTGCCATGTTCCTTTATGTAGTAGGTTCTTTGCACATCATTCTTTTGTAGAATATGGCTTCTATTATCACGAAGACTGAGGACCATTTTCATAATTTTGAGGGTGAGGGGGGAATCAGATGACTCCCTGTCCTTGGTTTTATAAAATTAAATCTTCAGTTTTAATCATATTTCTATTTCTTCTCTTTGTACAAATTAAAATGTCTTGTTTGCTGTAAGAAACATAATTTTAATAGATTAGAATTGTTTTATTTGCACAAATCTGTTTTAATTTGGTTGCCTTATCCATGGTTTTGGCTCTTCAATTTATACACTGAGTAGACTTTTCTATCATGCCAATTACTGATTAATTGAAATTTTACTTTGGGTTATTCTAGTATTCTTTGTTTGGTATTGGTGGTATTTAGCTGATTGTTTTTAAGAAAAAAACTTAATAAGTCTCACTGTTACTTTTAAAATTACATTGCTGTGGTTGACATTAGACATAAATTTTAATGTCAGCATTTATAGAGATGATTTACTGCAAATTTAGCAAAATAATGTCCAAAACTGTTAACATTTACTAATTGGCCTGTGCCTATCAAAACCTACAGGTGTTTTGCCATTAACTTAATTGAAATAAGCTTGACCTAAAGTTATTCTTTTATCTATAGGGTTGAAAACAACCATACTTTTCATCAGGGTTATCAGTGAAGTATAAAGCAATATTTAGTTTTCTGAAGCTTAAATTTAGTATATGGCAAAGTAGGAACAAGCCAACTTCCTTATCATTGTAAATTTCAGTATTTAAAATCAATTTCAACGTTGAAAGCTTGAATTACTGTATAATTTCTTTTGTGGATGGAGGGGGGGAAGGGAGAGAGTTGGAACATGAAATAGCCACTACATATCGACCACTGTCTTGTCATACTCGAGTCTCCAGGATATCTCTTGCTAATAAAGTACTTCCTTAAGGAAAATGGGGCCCTTATTATTGAGAGGAACACGTTCTGTCTGTAATGGACAGTTCATGAGGTATAACTTTATCCTGTGGATTTTCCAGCATCTCCTGGACATGCTCATCAACATTTTAGTCATTACCAAGAGTGTTTTGACTACTTAAACTTATCTATTTAATTGCATTACTATTTGTTTTAATTTTGTAACATTAGTCAGTTTAAGGCTCATACTTGGTCAGAAGACACTATTTTTGATGGTCTACTCCAGTGTTTCTTAAACTTTTTAAGACCGAGGACAGCGCTTGTGCTACAATAAAAAGGGTTAAAAACACTGGAGAGGAGGAGGAGGAGGGGGAGGGGGAGGGAGAGGTGGGACCTCCTGATAGTCTGGCATATCCAATAAATTGGCACCACCAAGATTCCAGATTATCGGCAGTTTACTGTATAATTGAAATATAGTTGAGTAAATCTAGCAAAGTTCATAAGATTTGTGTAGCCCAATTAGAGCTAAATGTTAAATAAGCACACTAAGTTTGCACCACATTTTGTAACTGAAAACTGGTATGGTAAATGCCTATTGGACATTTCAGCATACAAGTATTGCACTGTTTGTATTGTTTGTTGGAAACCATTCTTAATCCTTTTAATCTTTTATCTCCTAAATCCTACTTCTGATTCATTCCTAAGTCAAAGGTTACCACACTTTTCTATTTCCATTCTTTTATAAAATGCAATTAATTAGTCAACTTTAAGATAAAACATGTTTAACTTATGTTACTCCTCTTGTCTCTAGGCAGGTAAAATTCAGTTTGGGTATGTGTATGGAATTAGTGCGATTGGATGTTTAGGAATGTTTTGCCTGCTGAACTTAATGAGCATGATGGGCGTCTCGTTTGGCTGTGTTGCTAGTGTCCTGGGATACTGTCTTCTTCCTATGATCCTGCTTTCCGGTTTTGCTGTTGTATTTTCTTTGCAGTAAGTATCAATAATAACTATTTATACTAAAATCCTGCTTCCATATATTGTGTATTCCATTGGGAGGAAAGTTCTGTTATGTGGAATTTATATTATATTAATAATGGATTTGACACACAGCATGAGCACTTATTCACGCTTCCCATTTTCACTTATTAAATTATCTTTAAACTCAAATTATAGTATATTTCTCTCATGTTTTTGAGTGATTTGACAAATAAACAAGTTGTATATCAGGATATAGAAAACAAAAATGATTTAATATAGATTAAGTATTAATGTTGAGTCTGGAAAACTAAGCTAAATGCTCAGCATAAAAGAAAATTGCTAACTTGATTACTCCTTATAAAAAGCTACATATACAGAAGTAAAAAGTAGAAATGTGAATTTTTAACTGGTAATTCTCACCCTTACTGGGTGAGGCTTAGCTGTTAAGGTTAACTGGTGTGGCAGGAGCAGCTCCTGCCTGTGGTGGGAGGAAGGAGATCTTCCAAGCACCCCACTCAGCCCCCTTTAATCAGTTAACTGGTTAAACGATATGTTAAACTGGTTAGCCAAATACAGGATTTTACATCACTAGTACAAAGAAACAACTCATTTTTAGTTTAGTCATTTCTACACCTTTTTATAGTTAGAATTTCATTTGTTTTTTAATATTCATTCTAAAACCTTAGAATAAGTAATACATATTTTATATTTACTTACATTCCACATACACTTTATTAAAAGCCCTCAAAATCCAGTATTAATTTTAAAAACAAGCAACCTTTGGAATATTATAATTTGCAAATATATATAATTCTGCATACATTTAAGCATATGCACAAATTTTTAATCTATTCTTATGTTACAGGGGGATGATGGGAATTATTCTTACTGCTGGAATTATTGGATGGTGCAGTTTTTCTGCTTCCAAAATCTTCATTTCTGCCTTAGCAATGGAAGGACAACAGCTTCTAGTAGCATATCCCTGTGCATTGTTATATGGAGTCTTTGCTCTGATTTCTGTATTTTGAACTGACTGTTCTGATTATTGGACTTCAGTGGGCCAAACGGGAAAAAATCAACTTCGAACACTTAATTGGACCAGCAAACAGCGACATTGCTACTATCATGCAAACTTAACTCTTGAATTGTCTGATGGAGCAACGGAAACAAACATGTCTCATTCACTTGTATAGGACACTTGAATACTATTTGAATTGACCTACAGTGTCTATAGCTTTAAGTTTCTGTGCTTATACAGTTAAAATGTAATGTTTCTTTACCATTTCTACAGCCTTTAGAAAAGTAACTTTGGGGTTTGGGGCGGGGGAGGGTTAGAGGCAAGATAAAGAGGGGTTGTAGTTATATTGGTAGATTTTTATCAGCAAAAGTAAATGAAACTAAAGACATTGCAGTCTTTATTGAAAACAAAAAAGTCTTTGGCAAACCCAGTTCCTGTCACCTGTATTGAAAAGAGTTTCTCAAGCAAATTGAAAATTGCATATTTTCTGTATTTTAACAAATACTTTGAGCTGTTATTTATAGAAGGTGTTGGTATTTCAGAATTCAATATGCAATTTAAATTGTTTAATTTGAAAACAAATCCTTTAGTCAAAAGTATACCAATAAATTTCAGACTTGAAATGTGAATGTGTTGAGATGTTTATCAAGATTGACTTTCAGGAGCATGTTCTAATAATGCATATATTAATGAATGACTCAAGAGTAGACTTTTTTTTAAAGTATTTACTTCCAGGAAAAGCCTCCCACCATTTTGAAAAATATAATAAAGTGCCATGGTTGTCAGTATTGCAGTTACAGTAAAGGTTATGTGATGCACTTTGATTACATTTTCCCCTAAATAATTTTGAATGGTGCTGGAGGTGACTTTAACCCTCTTTCTGCTGTATTGTTTAGAATGACCATAAGGACTAGAGAATTTCAGCTAGTAAAATGAAATTGGAACATTCACATTGGAATAAACCACAGCACTTATATAAAACAGCAATATTCTGCCTTCTTTTATTTATTCTTTTGACATGCTTAAATTACAGCTTTTTACTCTGCTTAATCTTGCAGGAAAAGCATAAACTTGTGTTTGATAGTCAACTCAGATTCAGTATTATCTTAATTTCATGGAAAAAAGTAGTAAAGAATGCTAGTGTTTATAAATTTTTAAAACATGCATAAAAATTCTTATTCTGAGACTTTGATTATAAATTTGTTTGTGGGTAGAGACCGGTTTAAAGATTCAAGTTCTCTCTTTTTTGGAAAAATGAGTCGTCCTGTGGCACTTTCGAGACTAACAGATTTATTAGGGCATAAGCTTTGGTGGGTAAAACCCACTTCAGGAATTGTGAGCATTGAGTTTGGAGATGTGAATATCCAGAGAGGGGAAATTGCCTTGGCAATGCAGTTAAGATTCTTATTCAATCCTAAATTAATAGTGCGGTGAATGACCCACATCCACCCTGACTTAATTAGCTTCATTAACACAAGCAACCTCTTCCTTATATATAAAATACTGATTCTGTAACTTCCACTCCAAATCAGCTGATAAGGTGAATTTTAGCCACGAAAACTTATTCCCTAATACATCTGTTAGTCTCAAAGGTGCCACAAGACTCCTCATTTGTTCTGCAGATACATCTGTTAGTCTCAAAGGTGCCACAAGACTCCTCATTTGTTCTGCAGATACAGACTAACACAGCTACTCCTCTGAGAATTTTTCTGGAAATATTTCATGGTGAAATGGTAAAAGCTCTTACAGATACTCGTTCTTGGGTGATATTTTGCACTTGCAGTAGTGTAAAACTGGAGTAACAGTTGACTGCATTGTATTTACTCCAACTATATTACAGTGTAACTGTCAGATACTCAGAGTAATCTACTTGTACAGTTCTAATTAAATATATGTAGTTTTAAATACTTGATAGGACTGAAAGAGAAAATTACTTCCCATTTAGCATAAATCATTAAAAACTGGTTGGCTGCGTCTAGACTGGGAAGATTTTGCACAAAAGCGACTGCTTTTGTGCAAAATCTTGCCGCCTGTCTAGACTGGCCACGAGTATTTGCGTAAGAACACTGACTTTGTACTGTACAAAATCAGTGGTTCTTGCGCAAATACTCCGATGCTCCCGCTCAAGGATAAGCCCTCTTGCACAAGTATTCTTGCGCAAGAGGGTCAGTGTAGACAGACAAGTTAATATCTTGCTCAAGAAAGCCCGATGGCTAAAATGGCCATCGGAGCTTTCTTGCGCAAGCGAGTGTCTACACTGGGCATGGATGCTTTTGCACAAAAGAAAATCTTTTGCGCAAAGGCACATGCCAGTATAGACGCTCTCTTGCGCAAATACTTTTAATGGAAAAAATTTTCCGTTAAAAGTATTTGCGCAAAATCTTGCCAGTCTAGACACAGCCGTTATGTGTGGGGAGAAGTTATAAAAATATACAACTTGGAAACTTACATTTTGCGTGTTTGGAAACTACAGTTCACTGCTTTGATTAGCTGTTACACACATTTTTATAACTAAAATATTTTTAGTATTACAATACTAGTCCTATACAATGACTAGAGAAGAGTCTTCCCAGAAGGACTGCTGTGTGTAAACATTAAGGCCAAGTTTACTTACGTATTCCAAGTTTACTTACATATTAACAGGTGAGACCTATTAATACTACTGCATTTAATAGAAGCAAAACTATATCTATTTTAACTTTTCCTCTACCCATAGTCTTTATAGTTTAACAGTTTGCTTTCAAATAATCCTCATATTCCAAGGTAATGCAGTCATTCAAGAAATAACTTCTTGACAAACTGGCTGCCCTTTTGAAACTTTTTTTTTCTGAGAGTTTAAATGTAGTTGTATACAAAAGGGCAAGTTCTGAGTTTGCACAGGTCTTATGTCAAAGAGAGCTTTAACAAAGCTATCAGAGATACTAAAAGCTACTACCATTTTCAGTGCAAGCTCTGATCCTAACATTGCAGGTATCTTAATGTTGAATAGTGAGTTTAAGAGGGGATAGTACACTGGACACTTGTTATACCTTCTCCCACTGTCGTGGGAAAGTGGATAGAGGCTGTACCTACACTGGGAAACTTGCGAAATTACTAAATTTGACTTAAGAATCCCCAATTTAACAAATTTGAGCTAGCGCATCCTCACTATGGGGAGGCATCGAAATTAGTCTGAGACAGACTCCATTAATGTGAATGCACTACCTCGGACTTTGAGCCCCTGGAAGCAAGAAGATTGAATTAGCAGTGTCCACATTAATATTATTTCGAAACTACTATTCTGTAATTAGTGTTACCCATGAAAAGAAGAAGTACAGAGTTTGAATTCTGTAGACCATTATTTCAAAATAACAGGCTTAGTAGTGTTTATACATTCAAATGTGGGGGGTGTATTTCAGAATAAGGTCCTAGTGTAGACATGGGCACAGTAGCCTCTGTGGAAATTGGGCCTGCATTTCAAAGGTGGAATATCCCCATTTCAACTGCCATCAGTGGGACCTGTGGATGCTCCCATATCCACACAAAGGAAGGAGAGACTTTTATCCTTTGCTTATCACATACTGTTAATTCAGCATGGCAGAATCATAAAAACTGATTTGAAGTGTCTGGTGTATTACAATACAGTTATGCTATGAGCCACAGTAGATGCACATATATACCTTAATGTTGAATTTCTTTTCATGAGAGTTGTTTATCAATGTAATCTTATCCTTTTGGTCCCTTATTACAGATTATCCAAACTAAAATTAGGAAAATCAATTTACTTTCATGTATAGTAATAGCATTTTATTCAATGTTTTATACTTGATTTTCATCATAGATGGAAATACCACAGCTGCCCCAGTGCACAAAGTTCCTACTCTGGTTAATGAAGAACATTATCTGCTGATGGAGCACAATGTCCTGTGTTTCTGCAAGTAAATTAAAATGATTACTTTTTAAATGAGAGGTAATTAAATACAAAACTGTTCCCCTAATAAATTTCAGAGCTCAAATACTTTGAGCACATTAGGTTCTAAAACTCATATTACATTTTTGAGAACTAGAATAATTAATCCTACCTTGAATATATAAACTGTTTAATGTTTGAAAACTAGCATTAAATCTGCAGATAGTTAGCATGAGATAAATTAAGCATTAAACTGTTTGTAAATAGCGTTTCTGACACTGGCACAATAAGAAAATCGAGTGTGGGGGAAAATTTTTTTTTTTGTTCTAGTCTACGAGTTGTCTTAACTTTTTGTCACCTCAGTCTAAAAAGGGAAAACTTAAAATCAATGAGAGGAAATATTTACCATTTCTATGTTATGCTTTGGCAGAGTCATAAAACGTAGGTTTTGACATTTTAGAGGGACATTGTCAGAATATAACTCTCTACAAAAACTGTTTTACTAATAGAACCTAATTCACTTTCCATTTTATGATGATCAGACAATGAAATTTAGTCTAATCAATTTCAATAATTCCTGTGAACCAATACCCGTGCAGTGAATTTTTAAAGGGTATGAATTGAATTTTTTTCAGTTGTAGAGATTTTGTGTTTATGATGGGCATTACTTTCAATGTCCTGAATTTCCAAAAAAGTAGGTAACGTGATCCCATTGAATTCATTTATCCAACTCTTCAAAATGAGCTCTCATTAGGTTCCCTGTGACATTACCTCTTGAATCCTTCACATACCTTATTGCAGGATATCTTTCACCAATATACAAGAATGCATGGTCACGCATTAATATTTGAGTACTGTTTTCCCCCACTTGTTCAAACACAAAGCCTGGTCTGCACTATAAGATGAGGTCGACAAAATGTCATCCTACCCATGGAAGTGTCTTCAAGTAAATCGGGCACTCGCTGGCATAAAAGCCTCTGTTAATATAGTAACACCATCTCCAGGAGTGGCATAAGGTGACGATCAACACAATGAGCTTGATGCAATGTCAAGGTAGACAGTGCATTGCTCACATCACGAATTTGCACTACAAATGTTCAAAATAAGATGAAGTTGACCGAGCACCCTTTAGAAGACATATATATTATAACTAATAATAGGTAAAACATTTAAATATATGCTTACAATTAATGATTACTGCTCATTAGAAGTGCCTGCTTTGTCCTCATCTTGCTGCCCAGGAATGGAGCTGAGCCGCGTGGTGGGATCATGCAAGAACGGGGCTTCAGTCACATGGTGGGGACCATCCTCAAATGGGGCTGAGCCTATTGATGGGGTCCGCTCAGGAACAGGGCTCAGCCTTGTTGCGGTGAAAGGGCTTCAGCCCCAGAGCAGGGGCTTCCTGAGAGTGAGGCTAAACCACGTAGTGGCCAAAGGACTTCAGCCCTGCGGTGGAAGCTGTCCAAGAACGGGGATTCAGCCCCATAGTGGTGAAAGAGCTTCAGCCTGCAGCAGGGGAAGCCTGGGAACAGGACTTAGCTCTGCAGCATCAAAAGACTTCAGCCTGAGGACAGGGCTGAAGCCAGCATTGGGGATGCCAGAGAAAAGGGCTTCAGCCCTTGGGGGGGAGGATGCCAGCAGTCAGGGCTTCAGCCCCAAGTTCTGGAAAGGCTGGCAAAACTCCCCCCTTCTTTAGGGTGCACAGGGAAAGAGGACACACTACTACCTGGTTTCTCCCTTGGCACCCTGTCTGGCTCCACACACCAATGTTCCCAGGTACTATAAACTTTTGGGATTAGCACATTAGCAGAGCATGGAGTTGGCAGGTACAGATACAAGCTACTCTAACAAAAAAAAATATAACAAAAATTTAACTATAAATGATTCTCCCAAATTAAGCCTCGAGATTTTGCTCGTAACATATTGATTGGCTTTTTTTCCCTTAAAGGGTTTATCAAATAAAGGTTTAAGAGAGACACCATGCTCTTCCTTTGCTGCATCTGTTCAAACTAACCTTCCCAGAGCTCTGCAGGTAGTGATTATGCAAGTACACAAACCAAGATGTTTTTGGCATAAGTGGTGCTGTATAAATTGCTGAAGAAAAGCAGCCGTCTATTCTGTTGCTAACAATTAAGTCCCTCTGATCTTTGGTTCTGATCTAGAACCAAAGATCATTTCTGCTTGTGCTTACCAACAGCAACATAAAATATGTTTCTGGCTGTCTGTTCTATTAACTAGATCAAGCCAAGGGAGAATCTTCTCAGTGACTTCTCTCTTGAACTCTCCCATCCTCATTAATGGTCTTCAGAACAATGGGCAAGACCTTTATTTGGATCAATTCATCTGAATACTTTTCCCCTCTGTTCACTTTTTCCTGTTTTCCACCCTCCCCAACTTCCATTTGGTTTGCTCTACCACCACCACATGATATGGAAGGAAGGTACGAAATTTGGAACCAAATAGTTAAGTGGTTTAGAGGCAACCTGTATTTTGTGTTAGTGTTTTAAAATCCTGATAAAAAAGATACATTTCTGCTCCATTTAAAATACAGAAGAAAAATTATGTTTCCTACACAGTGGAGGAGGAAAAGCAGTATTTTCTCGTTTCCAAAGGGCATAAGTAGTAGCATTACCTTAAAGGCCATTTATATTATCTAAAGATTAAATGTTTGGAATAGATTTCCTTCGTCTTTTATGGCTTTGTTGATGTGACTTGAGTTTCACTTGATGTCTGTTGGGTATTCACTCTGATGTACTTTTATCATGTCTCTTGAATTACTCTGACTTGTAGGAATGATATCATTTTCTGTGTGCATTAATCCCTGTAATTCATTGCACTGCTAAATACTAGCAAGGCTCAGAGAATGACTAATAGAAGGAAAGAAGGAAGTATGCTCATGGTCAGATCTATTGAAGGTAAATCATAAGACTTTACGCAAGAGAAAAGGCAGGACAAATCTACGAGATGTTTTTCTATCTATGTTCCTATTGAAAAAAATGCACATTCCATTCTGGGGAAAAACCAAAACACACACCTTTTGTCATGCAGATCTGAAATGTGAAAAACTAGATAATCTTTAGTAGTTGCCCAGAATGTCAAACATTTGACAAAAGTTTCCCATTTACCATTAGGCCCTATCATTTAGGTTTAATATACGAGTTAGTAATAGTAAAAAAAAAAAAAAACAAACCATTATTCTTGTTAAATAGCATATCACAGCCCCACAAAATTGTTTGGAAGTGTTACCAGCTTAGACAGTCAACTCAACTGCACTCACCTTGATTATTGATGGTAATGGAAGAGAGTGATATTTTACTCATCCATCAAAGGACAAAGGATGTTATCAATGAAGATACATAGGCACCTAAGTCCCATTTTTATGTACCACAGTGATCTGCAAAACTCACACCCAAACTACCACCTAACCATAGAGGTGTCTAAACTCATGCAGCTCCTAAGATTCTGTAGTAAAAGTACCCTAGACATTTATGTTCCTGCCTGCTTTCCACTGACACCTAGGCTGTGTCCAGACTCAGGGGTTTTTTTCGAAAAAAGTAGCCTTTTTTCAAAAAAAACTTCTCCTGCGTCTAGACTGCAGCCGCGTTCTTTCGAAATTAAATCGAAAGAACGCGGCTTTTCTTTTGACGGCGGTAAACCTAATTTCACAAGGAAGAACGCCTTTTTTCGAAAGTGCTCTTTCGAAAACAGGTGTTCTTGAATGCAAACGGGTTTTTCGAAAGAGAGCATCCAGACTGCCTGGGTGCTCTCTTTCGAAAAAGCAGCTTGCTTTTTCGAAAGTTCCGCTTGCAGTCTAGACGCTCTCTTTCGAAAGAGGCTTGCAGTCTAGACATAGCCCTAGGTATCCTAACTCTCGCCTAATATCCAAACTGATTCACTAACTGGGAAAGCGAGACTACCATCTGCCTAAATCATGTGCTGGAGCCCAAATCAATAAGTTTCTTTGAAGTCTGCCTATTGGACACCGCCCCCACTCCCCACTGGTTATACATAAAATGGCTAAGGAGAAGGTCTTTCTTTATAACCTGTACCCTAGTAAATAAGGTACTCAACTAGGCTGTGAGATATCCCTGCTTCAAGCCTGAAGGGGAGAAGATACTTGATCAGGAATCATCCACCTCAGGCGAGTGTCCTGGCCACTGGAATATAGAGTCATTCTAACTTTCTCTGGCCCAATTCATATTTCAAATAGAACAGGAGAGACTGAAAGAGGCAGAATATTTCAGAAGCTAATGGTTAGGGCATTCACTTGAGACATGGCCTTCACTAACATGCCTAGACACTAATAATATTTAAATCACAGCTGATTGACTGACATTGTATTAGTAGATGGTTCAGATTGCTTGTGTCCTTTCATAAGAGCACAGTGTTGGAACAAAGCTAAATGTCTATTTTATGAAAGTTAGCAAACACAGAATTCACTGTGATAAAAACCAGCATCAATTTCCCCGTGACTACTGAAAGCAGTCCTGGAGATTTTAATAGAATATTTTAAGGACATGGCATTACATCATATTGTGAAAAAAAAATCTCCCAGAACAACTTCACTCAGAGTTGGCAATGCTAGCTTACACAGAAATACTACAGGTGAAACAATCCTCCAAGGTCAGTGGTTTGGTTTCTTACCATCTGCCTGCTAACATAGTCTAGTTACTGTAACTTCCTCCTCTCTGATAGTCATATCATTCCACGCCCCTCCCCAAATGCTACAGCTGAAATGATCTCCTGATTCAAAGTCTATTGAAGTCTATGAGAGTCTTTTCTTTGACTGCAAACAAGCTTTGCAATAGGTCCCTCGTCTGTCCACACTACTCCTTCAAAACCTCCCAACAGGGCATCTTAGCTATCACAATTCTGGTTGAAAAAAATTAAAGAAATTTTGAAAAAAAAGTTGGCTTTTAAAGTAAATGTATAGCAATATATTTATATTTAAATTAAAGGGGGTGAATTAATTTGAATTAAAAACCATTTTTATAACAATCTGCCAATTTCAGAGCAAATCTTTGACAAAAGCGAGTGTGTTATTTTTCAAAAATGTTGATGTTACAAAAAAGTGTCCAGACCAGTTTGAATAAAGTTTGATTTTTTTTTTTAATCTGCATAACTAACAGCTTCCTGGCCAAAAAACATGTGGAGCTGCAAGGAAAAAGTTTGCACAGATGTTGCCTGTGCCTGCACTTCTTTTGTAGACGTCTTTCATAAATATATACTCACAGTTATGCTATAACCATGCTTCCCCATAAGTTGCTGAGCCAGCACATGTATCTAGAATCATAATTTAGTTTCATATTATGCAATAAGAAATTGAAAAGAAAACATAACCCACATGATCCTTCACTGAGGACTATATTAAACAGCACCTCAAGGGGACAGCTCTGGAGATGTCTCTTCAATAGCTTCTCTGTTTAATAAAAGCCACTGATCCAGTTATGAAATTATCTTCTTTTGTCTCCTTTTGGCATACCTGCTCTTGGTTAGCTTCTCCTAGCTGAGAACCTGAGGCTGCACTTTCACTATAATCCGTGTAATCTACTCTGAGGTAGGTGAACATAATAGAGAACAAGTGTGATTTTCCAAATAGCACATCACAAAAATGCACTGAAAAGCATAATTTGTTAAGCACCTGGAGAAGGCTCTCAAGGAGCAATGGGAACCTCAGAGAATTTTTTGCTGGATAAACATCTTGGTTGAAAAAAGGAAATTTCATAAGATTTGTGGTGTTATTCTATCCAGAAAGAAAAAGAACAATTGACATGAACTTTTGCCTACATCATGAACTAATTCCTCTGGGAAGTTGGAAAGCACTAAGTTCAATTTTTCCTCCCTTACTTTTTGTTAAGCACTTCTATACTTCCTTATACTGTTTGAAACACTAGAAAAGAGGAAGCCAAATCATGCAGATGTTCAGTCAAGTTCTGCAGACTCTAGAAGGCTGGAGGCTTAAAGTGAGTCTCAAGCATCCACTCTTGGGATAGATTTTCAAAAGGAAAAAAGGGCAGATAGGCACCTAGGGCTAGATTCACAGAAGGACTCAGCTATTCCACTGTGGATAAATAATTTTTTAAAGGAGCAGGGGAACTGGATCTCTCGCTTCCCATATAAATGCTACGGATTAAACTCTAAACCTAAATATCATGGCTTAAAGTATTTCACACCACATATTTTAAAAATGAAGTTATTAGGACTTGTTATGTTTTAGATCTCCACTAGGTGGGCCTGCAGCATGTCTGATGCAGTATTGCTCATGCTAAAGCTAAACTCCCATCTACCAAACTCGATCACAAGAAAGCCTTTTGTCCTTCCTCTTCATCTGTACCCAGCTACATCAATAGGAGTTCAATTACCAAGCAGTTAGCTCACAACTTAACCAATTCAGATTTCTATTTCCGGCAAAGAACAAGGGATTCGTTTCAATCGTGGCCTTTCAAATTAGCACAGATGTTGTTGTAAGTCTCAGTGCACTGGGTAACCCTGGTGATGACTGAAAAAGAATTGCCACTTCATGTTGTTCATTGAGTGCTCCCATTTTGCAGTCTGAACCAGTTTTTTCTCCCTTTCTCTGGGAATACTCACTTTCTGCTACAGCAAAGTCAAGAAAGATTTTGATTGGTCTCAGTGCAATTTCCCCCTCCCAGAGTATCACATCAGATACGGGCTTCTCAAACTTTTTCACAGAGTGGATCACATTAAAACTGTCTGGGCACCTCTGCCTCTGTTCATAAAGATCTATTCTCCCTCCTCCTCCTGCTCTCTATTTGCAATTGCTAAGATCCCTATGGCAACGAAAGCAATTGCTTACATGGAAAAATGACATGAAAGAGTTTTTAGTTTTCAGTTTAGTAGCTGTAAATAATGCAGAGACACTATCCTGGGGTCCTATCTGTCCCCGTTACTATGCTATTGGAGCATGTCACAATCTTTTAATGTGTTGATCTTCACAATACACCTGTGAAGAAGGGTAGTGTTATTATCCTTATTTTAAAAATGTGAAACTTAAAGAAAAGAAGTGGAGTAATATGTCTAAGGAATCTTTCAAAGAGAAAAGATTTGAATCCCGATCTCCCAAGTCGCAAGTTAATACAGGTTGAAGCACTCTAGTCCAGCATTCTCTGCTCCGGCAACATCCATGGACCAGCACGATTTTAGTTAGCTGGATGTCCACTTACCATGGGTGTGGCCAAGTTTCCCACAGTCCCATAAAATTTGTTTATAGCCACCAGTCCTGGCTCTCAGTGTTCTGTGCTGTTCTTTAGCTCTAATTTACCCCTAAATATCTTCCAAGAGCCCCATAAGCAGTGGAAGTGTTGACAATGCTACTAGACAATATTGACCTCCCGTGGCCCAGCAAATTCTCTGGTTGGGCACTGGTCAGATCCCGACGGTGTTGTACTAGAGATGTTCAACCTGTAGTCTAACCAGTGAACTGCTCTACTGCCCTGTGACCCACTAGTTCTCCAAGGATGAATTCAAATAGTGCTCTCTACGGATGCGTCTACACTGCGCCTGGAGCTCACAATAAGCTACGCAATTTGAGCTATGCAAATTGTATAGCTTATTTCAAGTTAATTTCGAAATAGCTGTTTTTGAAATTTGGCGCTGTCTACATAGCATTTATTTCAAAATAAATCACTATTCCAAAACGTCCCTTACTCCTTGTGGAATGAGGTTTACAGGGACGTCAGAATAGTGAGCCTGTTTATTTCAAAATAATGGGTGCGCTCAAAAGACACGGAATAGCTACTTCGGGATACATCCTGAAATAGCACTGCTGTGTAAACGTAGCATAGGACTCCCCATTAGCAAACGTTCCTATAGAACCTTTACTGCTGCTAGCTTTTTTTAACCCTGTGTTCTTTCCTACTTCAAGCTGTCAAACCATTAGCAAGATATCAGTTCAATACTTTATGAAAAGGCTTAAGCATTGTGCTCTTCAGGGTTTGGGCTTTTCCCCTCCCCCCTTATTCCTCCTGTGATTTCTTTGCTTCCAGTGTGAGAAATATTGAAGAAAGCAAGGATTTCCTGATATTCATTAGTACAGGTATGTTAAATTCAGATGAAATGACTCGGAAATTTGCATAACATCAGGTAACAGAGACCTTGAATTGGCCTCCCTCTGCAATTTCTCCCCTTTATTTAGAGGTGCTTCACAGATACTAACTACATCATAGCATTCATAATAATAATGCTGCTTTGCCAAGTAATACTCTACATCACTGATAGTGATATTTTAATGTTGGTTTCCCCAATAGTCCTCTTTCTTTGTAGTAACGTAGGAAAATCTAGTTTTCTTCTTGGCTACCTGTCTTATTTTCTCATCTACCAGAATTCCTTTGTGACTGGGTGTAGCAACCCTGCTCTAGGCCTGCAAGGGTTAACCATGGTTACCTAGCCAAGAAAGCCCCTCCCACCGGCTCTGACAAGCATGCTCCAGCTGGAGGCCAGCTATAAAGACTGGTGAACAGGCTCTGTCGTGGGACTGCTGCTGAGGGAGCTGGTGCTGCCAGAGCTTTGGAGGAAGAGCTGTAGATGGAGCGAACAGTCAGCAAAGAATGGCTGGAGAAGCCCCCAGTCCAGAGGAAAATTATGAAGAAGGCTGCTTCAGTGAGTCTGGCAGGAAGTGTCCCAGGGTTGGGAGTTTTGGGTAGATTCCCCACTAGTGATAGACCACTCCACCGCTGATAGGACCCTGGGCTGAGATCCAGTGCAGAGGGTGGGCCTGGGTCCTCTTACACCATCCCCAGTAACCTCAAGGGGAGGATGCTACAACTGTTGCCATTGACACAAGCTGCTAGGCCATGCTGCCTTGCACAAAGAGGTGTTGATACTGACTCTTGAGACTCTGGCCACTGGGCCCCACTGCCCTGAGGGAAGGGAGCGGTGTTACTGATCCTAGCCGCTGGGCCTGACTGCCTCATAGGGATGGGATGTGGTTATTGGCCCTGAGCCATTGGGACCAATATGCACGTGGGGCAAAGCACCCTTTGAGAGGCTTCAGAGGCCTAACGCTCTGCCCCTGAAGGAGAAAGGCGTTCCCACCCCATGACACCCTTGCTTCCCCAGCCAGGCATAAAAACAGCAGCATGTTTCAAGAGCTGATACTGAAGATAAGTAGCACTGTGTGGTTCTATTAAAAAAGCTAGGCCATTACCCATGCTCCCACTTCTCTTCCACTACTCGGAATCCTTGTTTTGACGTGAAGTTACTATCAAGCTAAATAGTCTTTTAACCTGCCTGTGTCTTCTCATGGAAGGAAGTATATGAAAAGTAATTTATTGTTATGAGAAGGCCAGGAAAATTCCCCACCCTCAAATCTCTCGTCTCTTTTGCCCAAAGCATTAAATAGTTCCCCATCCACAAGGTGTACTTTCCCTTCTTCTGTAGCTTGCAAGCCACAGAATCATTAGTTGCTAAATATATTACAACATGCTATTACACCTTGGCTACCACCTTCAAGACCTTCACATAGATTTCCTCCCAGCTTTTCTGCTCTGAGGAATCTGAACTATAAATCACTAGAGCAAAATATACTCGCTGAGCTCAACTTCTGGTCTTTTATTTCACATGCTTTCCAGACCCACTGGCAAAGCAGCATGCATCTGCAAGGGTGTTATTTCTGAAGTGCACTTTTAAGTCAGCAGATTTTGATTCATGTGCACATCTACAAAGCGATTTTTAATCATGGGATCAAATCCTGAGGTTTTTACTTGGGGCCCCATCTAGCTCACATAGAAGTCAAATAAAGACTCCTAATGACTTCAGTAGGAATTGGATCAAAACTCAGTTTTTACTCTGACAAAATTCCCTTTGATATCAGTGGGAGATTTACCTGACTCAGAAATCTCAGGATTTGGATCATTACTATAAAGCAGTCAGATAGGTATGTTTATCTTCATTTCATAGAGACAAACCAGACAGACAAGTAAGTAACCAGGCCAAAACCACAGTGTGAGTCAGTTTCAGGATCAAAAAGACATCTGAGCTCTTCTGCCTTCCCCTTCTGCAATGTGAACTATGCCTCATCTACAGAGCCTTTGAAGTGTTCCTATTCAATTCAAAAGATATATTGACACCAGAAATTGAACTGAATATGTACGCTATGCCCTGTCTACAAGGAAAGAGAAAGGAATTCTAATAACCTGTTAAATTATCCAATAGGGTTGGAGTTCAAATTACAATAAACAAGCCACAGAAAGAAATACTGAAGATTCCTGGCAGGTTATTGGGAATCTTAATGAATTTATTGCCTTCTGCTTTGTTCAGTTAATATTCACTTTATTAAAACAAGTCAGTCGTCTGATTTTTCAGTAGGTGGTTCAAATGTTAATTGTCAACAAGAGATGATAATCCAGCATTTTGGCAAAAATCTATTTATACTGCAGCTGCTTTATGGAATCGCAGATGGAAGCATTCAAATTCAGGATTATTTTCTTGTTCCACTTGAAAGTTATTAGTTCAGATGAGGTTAGGCACTATGAAGACGGTGGCATCCTCACCTGACTAAAGCCATCAACAGACACCACATTTCTTTCCATAGCTCTTTCATGCTTTCATTTTACTATATTCTGTCAAGTACTCATTTAGTCCCTATTTACAAAAGGCTCAGGTCTGACCTTTCAAGGTCCTCAATTAATTTTCATTGATTTAAACGAGAGTTGAGTAAATTTAGCATTTCTCAGGAGGAGCCCAAAAGAAGTTTGTCTTTTGGAACAGACAGTTCCCAAGGAGTTGAGTGGGGTACTCTAGAGAATAGATACAGGGTAAAACCAGAACTGTTTGTCTAATTCTCCTCTACTTCATCGCTTCCTCTACACCCAAAGTAGGATCCCAGTTATAGAATCACAGAACTGGAAGGAACTTTGAAGTCATCAAGTTCAGTTCCCCACACTCATGGCAAAACGAAGCACCATCTAGACCCTAACAGGTGTTTGTCTAACCTGCTCTTAAAAATCCCCAGCGATGGAGACTCCACACCCTACCTTGGTAATTTATTCCAGTGCTTAGCGGCCAGACAGTAGGAAGTTTTTCATAATGTCCAACCCTAAACCTCCCTTGCTGCAATTTAAACCCATTGCTTCTTGTCCTATCATCAGAGATTAAAGATAGAAAAGTACTTGAAAGCTGTTATTGTGTCTCCTCTGTTTTCTCTTTATCAATTAGCTAATATTTTGGTTTGGAAAAACAACATTCTGATACATTTTAAAAATTCTAGACTCTCTGTCCACTCCTGAGTTTGTTTCTCTTTTGTGAATATTATAACTAATGCAGGTGAAATTTATTTCCCTGTATAAAGCACAAATGACTTGGAAGAGTTAGAGGACATGATATCCACCATCCAGCCTGGATTATAGGTCTAATACTAAAGTCCCAGGCAACCATTATCAGATTAACAGATGGAGGAACATCCCAAAGCACCCTTGCAGTGGGATGCTGGATAAACATAAATTCAGATTACATAGCTGTCCTTTTGTCTGCTTTCACTGTTTATTTTCAATGCAGCCAGCAGGGGGCACTCTTCCCTGAAGGGGCGGAGGCTAATGTGAGTCCCATTCACCTGCCCTCAGTCCCACTGCAGATCCTCAAAGTAGGCTTAACAATGGGGAAGGCTTGGCCTGACTGGTCTTCTGAACCTTCCTTTCACTTTAAGGATTGATCTCAGATGGTATGTCTACACTACAGGACAAAGTCGAATTAAGATACGCAACTTCAGCTACATTAAGTGTTTAGCTGAAGTTGAAGTAGCTTAACTTGACTTTTGGCGCTGTCAACACTGAAGGAAGTTGAAGGAAGAGCTCTCTTCCATCTACTTCCCTTACTCCTCATGTAAGCAAGGTTACCGGCATCGACCAGAATGCCCTTTTCACTCTTAACTAGACCACTAATTCAAACCCTGAAAGAGCAACGGCAGCAGCTTCGATCTTCCTCTGTGGTATAGACGTACCCTGATGGTATGAAAACAGAAGTGACCTGACTAGATTTTTGTCGATGTCTCTGAATCATCTCACAATTCAGTGCGACTGGCAACCTCTGCTCAGAAGAACCTTTTACTTGGAACAGCAGGTAAATTCACAGGTCATACTGAAGTGCTTTAGCCAAATTGATTCGATCAAGTTGCACAAGTTCCTAGATCATAAAGTACTAAACATTTCCAAAATTCACTAAAAATCAATGCATTTTATTACTATCTGAATCCCTTATTCCATATATAAAATGCCCTGGGCAGAGTATTTTTAGTTTATTTATTGAACAAAAATACTAATAATTTGACCTACAAAATGTAAATGGGATCATAATTATGGAACTAATTGAAAATAAATTTAGAGAAAGATGAGAAAAGGGAAAAAGATGGCACACGGGACATCAGTATGTTCAGAAAGCTTACATTTGAACTGTACATGAAATAACTTTCTGCATGAGAGCAGTCTCAGAAATGCGAACTATGGATTAATATATTAAAGTTTAAAGAATAACTGGATTTGTACATGTCTAAGGCTATGTCTAAACTGCAGAGCTCTTCCAGGATACTGGAGGTATTCCGGAAAAGCTCTGCTGTGTCCAAGGAATGCATCCGCCTCTCCGAAAAGAATTTAGGAAAAACAGACGTGTTTTTTTGGCATCCTTGTAAACCTTGTTTTACATTGATGGCCTACTAATCTACACTTAATACGACAGACACAAATGAGGAAAAATTTTAAAAAATCCTACAATTTTCACCTATAAATCTGGATTTATTAAGTTCAAAGTGAAATTAGCATCAGATTCCAAGACAGGAGTTTTTAGTAGACAGTTTCTATTCAGTGAATATTTATTGGTTGTGCAAATACGTTCTCCTACAGCACCACCCCACCCCCACCAGTTAGATCCAGTGAAGGAGGAGAGGAAGAGCAGGGGCTGGGGGCTAGCACACAGTTCCCATATATTAGCACCCTGATATTTACCCTTTTATGTACCTTCCTGGGTGTCCTGATAGCACAGCTCCATTGGAGCCATACTGCCAGTGAGATGGAGGTAAAGTTCCAGGCACAGGATCCCTTCTCACATTGTCCTAAACTCCCTTAAGAGTTTAAGGTCAAAAGGGACTATCAGATCATCTTAGTCTCTCCTCTAGTATATTACAAGCCACTGAATAACAGCAAGCCTAACAATTACACTTGGACCGAAGTACTACAGCCATTAGGGGCGGGAGTGTGGCGTGGGAAAGGGTGAGGGGAGATGTGGGATGCTAGTTCTGGGAGGGATCTCAGGGTTGGGGCGGGAGGTTGTGGAGCCGGAGGCGGAGGGGCTGCGCAGACTGCAGCTTGGCAGTGCTTACCTCAGCAATACGCTGGCCACTTCCAGGAGCAGCATGGGGCCAGGGCAGGCAAGTGGCTACAATCTCCCAGATTGGCTGCAGTAGCCCCCAGGAAATACAGACAAGTTCTGGGAGATTCCCAGGGAAACCAGGAGGTTTGGCAACCCTAGCTACAAGCAGAGGCAGGGGGGATAAAAATGCATCAATGTCCAAGGCTGCTACCAGCGCAGGGGACTGATTAAATGAGATGGTCCTAGCGTGTGACCTGCTTTCAACACTACAGAGAAAGTCAATCCTGAAGGTTCTCCCAAACTGCGGGAGGAGGTGGCTTATTTCACCTCCCACATGAGGACAATGCTAGAAAATCTCTGTATGCCTGCTCCTGAAAAGCCTTCTTCCATGGGTTTTAAGACAAGAGAGGACTACCTTGTCTATATATGTTAGTTGGGGGAGGGAGGAAATGCAGCAACATTCACATCACTCTGTGAGAATTTAATTTATTTGTAAATAGTTTCCGTCTTTGGTCTGTCACCTGGAACCAGATCCAGAATGCATGTGGCATTTTCTCTGGATGAAAGTATGTTTTGTTCCATTTCCTCTTGATTTGAAAATGTTTACATGTCACCATATAATTAAATAGGCACATAAAATAGAACTGGTAAAGCTATCGTTCAATAGTTTTTTCTTCCTGCTTTGGGAGACACAGTACTGGATTTGTACATGTCTAAGGCGATGTCTAAACTGCAGAGCTCTTCCAGGATACTGGAGGTATTCCAGAAAAGCTCTGCTGTGTCCAAGGAATGCATCTGCCGCTCCAAAAAAAATTTTGGAAAAACAGACGTGTTTTTTTGGCATCCTTATAAACCTTGTTTTACGAGGAAGAAGAGATGTTCCAAGAGTTTTTTTCTGAAATTTGGCCCTGTGTAGACGGGCCAAATTTCTGAAAGCCTCTTATGGAAGGAAATTGGAAAAAGATATGCAATTTGTGTACTGCAAATTGCGTTTCTTTTTCCGAATTATCTTTGCAGTGTAGACCTAGCCTAAGGATGGCATACATTTTCACATCCCTTCTCTTCCCTAAATAAAAGCTTTTCAAGACAAAATCTAATCTTCTACAGATTTCTAGATTTCTTTTTATATTCTTGGTAACGTGATGTCTGATTCATCTTTCTGGAAAGATATGCTGTGATAGTTTGAGGAATCTATATACAATTAACAGAAAATTCATGCAAACTTGAATTCATATCCTTATGTCTCACGTTATTATGACTTTCTTTTACTGTGGTCTCCCTCAGGTGCCTTATGCTCAGGAGAAAAGTGGTGTTAATGCTGAGTCTTAAAAATTACATATCTTTAGAAATTCGGAATAAACTCAGAGACCAAGAAAATTTAAGTAGGCCAGAAACGCCAATTTTTAATTGTAGGACCAGCCAAGGAAGAAGGAAGGTGGCGGCACAGAAAACAGACCCCATGATTTGGAGAAGTGATAGCTAGTGGGAGGAGATCCTGGACTTCTTAGAGGACAATGACCTAAGCTCAAAGAACACTCCACAACTGTGAGGAAACTGAGGCAGGGAAATGTCTTTAGGTGTTTTATTGTTTTGTGTAGTTTGCAATAATTGGATTTTGGCAAAGCCTGTGTCTCTCTTTGCTTCTACTATCACATGTCCCTGACCTGTACACCAGAGTGTCCACAATGTAGAACTCTAGGAAAGGGTGTGTT
The DNA here is from genome assembly GCF_049634645.1 of Pelodiscus sinensis. Classification (NCBI taxonomy): domain Eukaryota; kingdom Metazoa; phylum Chordata; order Testudines; family Trionychidae; genus Pelodiscus; species Pelodiscus sinensis. Next base: position 22,859,931 of record NC_134727.1, read on the forward strand.
TAAATGACTGGGGTATATGTGGAGCACTGGAAATGTGGGGAGAAGAGTCAGTACTAGTAGGAGAGCAGTGAGACTATCAAGTCTCATTTCTGAGAAGGGCAACAAAGGTGTCCAGGAAATGTGCTAAAGAGTCCAAGGAAAACGACAGTGCAGTCTATTGAGACCCAAGAAAGCTTAAAGGTCATGGGCCCAGCATGTGAGGCCCAAACAACAGCTTGCTGAATGTCCATCAGGAGGAACTATACCAGGGCTATGGCTTGGTCTCTGAATCTATTTCAAGTCTCTCAAGATCTGAAATTTTTAAGATCCAGCATTAACACCTCCTGAGCATAAGGCACCTTGAGGTCTCCATCCCTGATATTTTTTACACTCAAACCCTGAGATGCCATATGTATGGTTTGTATGAACAGTTAAAAATCATTTAGGCCAATTTTGCCATCTCACAAAATGGATGCTTTAAAAACTGTATCACTTTGCAGAGGCATACAAGACTACACAAAGTGAAAAGTTTTTTTTTTTTTTATAATATATAGGAATGTCAGGGAAGTGGTTGTGAGAGATCTTTGCCTGACAGCACAAAGGACCAAATCCTTCGGCCACAAAATATCTCCACTGTCTGTAAGAGAGGGCCAAACATTTGCACCTTGCATCCTGTATTTTTGAGGCAAAAATCTTCAGTACAACTGCATCCTTTTTAACCATGCTAGTCATGTGGCATAAGACATGTGCCATCCCGCCCCCCCCTCCCCCCCTCCTGTGAGTATGGGTTTGAAACCATCCCTTCACTTCATTTCAGGCACTCACTTCTCTCATTACCTTGCTTTTACTTCCTTTTTCCCAGAATATTCAGGAAAAGAACATTAGATGGAGCAGAAGGTGGTCAAATACGATGTTGATAAACATTGGTAGTGTACTTGCCAATATGTGAGAAAGTAATTAGCAGGCTAAGATTCAAAGAAATAAAGACTAAAGTATTTAGTTATGTGATGGGTCCTTTTGAGGAGAATACTAATTTGACTGCTACAGGTGAATGCTGGTGTTTTAAGAACTGTACAAATATAGTGTTAATCATAGTTAATTTAATATCTAAGCAGCTGTATATGCTTCCAAGAGTTGTGTCGGGCTTCCTAGACACTACTCTGAATAACATTACTATCGAAATGAGGCTGTAGTGTGTATGGGTAGTTTGATGCAGGGTAACCATGCATTACTCCTTAGTAGAACCCCTCTCCTCCATGCTACACTTGTCTTATGAATAAACAGGCAGTTCTGTCTCTTCATGGATCATCAATGCCAATATGGCCAAAACTGTCAAACTTCAATTATTCAAGTTATTTGTTTAGAGACATTTAGGTAGCTGATTAAAAGTTGGCTGATTTTCACATCACAGCTCCCACTGAATTTATTTAGAAGCCTAAATTTAGGCACCAGTATGAGGGGTTTTTTTTAAGGCCCCCCATGCAGCTAAATATTAAAGCTGGCATCATTTTAAATTGGGAACACAGGAATGTTACACACATCCCTAGTGGACTGGGGTTGGTTTCTTTCAGGCACATTGCAAATTAAGCAGATAGAAGCAATGCAAAGTAATTACATTTTTTACTACATGAGGCAAAAGTCAAGTATTGTGATATAAATGGAATCAATTTCAGTGATTTGTCTCTTCAGAACTTTTCTTACTAAACTTTGCACTGTAATGAAATTATGAATACAGCACACATTGTTTGATTTATATAACAGTAATAATTCACAGCAGTTGACCCTTTTCATAACTATACTTACCCTTTGTTTATGGTTAAGAAATAAATAGGGACCTTTGAATACATTGCCAATTGGAAACAAAGGAGCCTAAATATGACTTTCAATAGGAATGGTTCATATCACTTGATTAGCTATGCTTGGCTTTAAAAATCAGTCTCTTTGTCTTTTATAATTTCCAGGAATTCTGCTCATTTAAATGGTCCCTAAACTAAATGCATTTATTTACCATTCTGCACTAGATCTGATATGGTGGTCAAGAAATAAAGAAATCTAGTATAGCATTACCAGCCCCTTGAGCCATCCAGATGTTTCTTGTTAATTTGTTCCCAAAATCTCTCAATGGTTTCATTTTACTGCATCTACTTTAAATGTATTTAAATGTATACAGAGTCTGGATCCCATTTTGAAGCCCTGATCCTTCAGCAGAGCTGAACAAACAAACAAAACCCAGAAGAATAATCTTACAATTGAAGGCCAATTATTTTAAAGAATATTTTCTCATTCCATTCTACTAGGCTGATATTCTGTTAGGGTGGAATCTCCAAAGGGATTTGGGTGTTACAATACCAAATGTCACAGTGCTTAACATTTAGGTTCCTAGCAAAAAAAATCACAGGAACAACTCAGCTATACAAAGAATGAGGAAAGATAAGTGCCCCTTAGAATTTGAGCCACAAAAGCCAGCATGCCCAATGATTAAGTTTTTATCCCCTCTGTTCCAGAAAGAAAAATGAGTCTGTAGTCCAATGGTAGGGAACTCATCTTGATGATATGTGGCAGACTCCAGATCCAGTCCCTCTTCAATTATTTAGCCCATCAGAATATCCCATAGCACAGTAGTTACAGCATTCTCCTGAAAGGCAAGGAAACCTTATTTAAATCTCTGGTTCCCCTCTGGCAGGCATAAGTTCTAGTCATCATGTCTTTCCCTCTTCAGTTTTCAGTAGGGTTGCCCGATGGCTGAAACAAAAATACCAAACACTCCCACCCCCTCCAAAAAAACCCCAAAACCACCAGGAAAAAGTTTTGTTGAAGGAAAAAAAAAGGGGGGGGACCAAAGTTGTTGAGAAAAAAAAAAAGACTCCAAGATCCTGGATCAGTGCTAGGGGTTACCAGGCAGTCATTAAAAAAAAACAAAAACAAAAAACCAGAGCCGCTTCATGCGGGGAGGGGAGGGGGGAAGGACCCGCGAGGAAGGGAGCCATGCTGGCCAGGAAGGGGGCCAACAGGGCTGGCCGGGGGAGATGGGGGGGCCAACAGGAAGCAGGTCTGGTCGGGGGGGGGGGTGGTTGGGAGGAACAGGGCTGGCTGCAGGATATCGAGGGAGGGAGGACAGGCCGGGAGGGTGCAGGGCTGGCCAGGAGTAAGGGGGGGGGGGGGGGCAGGAAGCACAGCTGGGGGGGAGCGGGGGCCGTGAGGAAGGGGGGGCAGGAAGCATAGCTGAGGGGGAGCGGGGGCCGCGAGGGTGGCCAGGAGGAATGGGGGGCGGGAAGCAAAGCTGGGGGGTGCAGGGGGCTGGCCATGGAAGATCAGGAGGGGAAGTGGGGGAGAACCAGCCATCCGGAAAGGGGGTAGGGTGAGTAAATTGGCCGGCGGGAAGCAGGACTGACCTGGGCATTGCTGCCTGTCCCGCGCAGGCTCCCGGCGACGCACAAGCGAGGAGGAGGCTTCCCCTCTTCCTCACACTCAACTGACTGAGGGCTCCCGGCAGCAATCGCGGCCCCGCTTCCCAGCTGGGACTCCCAGCCGCTCCCCCCGCTCACGCCAGGCTTCCGTCCAGTGCGCAGCCGGAAAAATCAGAAAATACCGGACACTGCACATTTTCTGATTTTTTTACTGGACAGAGCGTGCAAATACTGGACTGTCTGGTACAATACTGGACACCTAGCAACCCTAGGTGGGACCCAATCCAGCAGGAGTGTTCAGAGACTGCCTATAGATTGGGCCCCACACATGACTTAGGTGGCTGAAAGCCCGTCTCTCCTTCCCCCGCCATTGGTGAATCACTCTGGGAGGCAGCAGTGTGTGTGCTGCAGGTTCTAAAATGTAGGTGCCAGGAAAACCCTTCAATGGAGAGTTAGGCACCAAGGGAATTTAGGCATCTTCAGAGTTGGGGCAGCCAAGCAGTTTACAGGCTAAAGTCAACTGACACAGCCTTGTGGGGCTGAAAAATTGCTGTGTAGATGTTTGGGGTCAGGCCCTGGAACCCTGAAAGGAGGGAGGGTCCCAGAACCAAGGCTCCAGCCTCAATCCAAATAGCTTTGTAGCAATGTTTGTAGAAATGTTTCAGACTCACAGCCTCATGAGCCTGACTCAGCTGACCAGAACCAGCCATCACCGTGTCACAGGTCTTTTATCCTCGTGCTGACATACCCCATGTGGCTTTGTGGATTGCACCCCTGGTAACTTCACTGCCATATCAGAACAGAGCACTGGAATTGGACTTTTACCATCTCTCACAATAATGACAGGTGGGTCTATGCACAAACTATGTGTCTAATTTTCTCTCTCAACACCAGGAGTAAATCCAAAGAATTCAGCCAACACCACGAGAAAAAGAACTGGATCTTAATATTCTACATTGTTGAGTTTACCAGCATAAATCTAAACCTGTATCTACACTTACCATGGTGTGTACAGTACAGACAGTGCATGTCCAGCTAGTACCATCAGTGTAGACTGTGAGGCACTGCTTAGGCAAACAAAGAACTAACACTCCAGTCCCTCACATATGTAGCGTATAGCTTACCTACGTATCTCACTACATGCTCAAGCAGTACCTTATGTCTATAGTGCTAAAACAGAAGTGTCATGTCCCACTGCCGCCCCGTTGCAGAAGCTTTTCCCTGCCTCCCCCTCTTCTCCCCCCACTTTGTCTCCCACCTGAGCATTTCATCACTGGTGTGTAGCTATGTGCTGCGGTGTGGATGCAACCTGTTTTCCACAGTGGCATGTAGCACCACAAGTGTAGACAAAATCTTAGTCTAACTTAGTTATCTGGATTTATTATGACAGTAGCAGTAAGGAACCCCAATCCTGAACAAGTATGCCATTGTGGCAGGTGCTGATAGACACAGACCAAAAAGGCAGCCTGTACCTCAGAGCTTACAATTTAAATATTCTCAGAATGGAAATGATTTAATGCCTCTGAATTTAAATGCACACACATTCAAGAAAATAATGATAATAAAACTACTGTCACTTCATTCTAATATCACCACCATTTTTAGAACATAAATTAACTCTCAACAAGCTTCTTTACTATGACATTTACTTTATGATCTAAAAACACCAAGGATGTCCACAGACTTAATAACGGAAAGTTTTCTTGCTCTTTTTCCATTAATAGACAGATTTTAATGGATTTAAAATATAGAATAGGTCATTTCTTTTCCCCCGTAACTGTTAAATGTACTTCCCTGCAGATCATTTAAACAGACGCCTATATGGAAAACTATTCCATTTAGCACATTAGCCTTTTTTTACTGGAAATATACAGATACTTTTTTTTTTTAATTCCAGGAGTGGGTATGCCACAAAAGGTCTCAAAATTTAATATTGAAAGTTAGAGAACAGTTTTGAAAGTATACTTTTTTAGCTTCCCCGGTTACAAATAAATCATTCCTATGCATATATAGTGCATCATGACTCTATGTAGCATATTGCTATCCTAAAGAAAATCTTCCATCCCATCCGCCTATCTCTTAAGACATTTTGCTTTTGGACATACAAACTCCTGTATTACTATTAGGAATCACAGCCTATTTGGGGCTCTCAGCCTATAAGCAATTACACCTACAAAGACCTTTAGTAATCTCAGTAGGACTACTTTTGTACATGAAGTTACTCACATGGAGTAACTTTAGGATCAGAATCTTAGCAATGAAATGGAACAAAGAAATTCCACACAAAGAAAGAATCCAGTTATTACACTGAGGCCTGAGAAAACCTAGCCATGAGTTTGGGATAGAACTAGGAACTTGCACAGCTCTATACTTAAAAATACTTGTTCCTTCTCTTCCCATTGATATATAGGAACAAGAGGTAGACTTAGGCTATGTCTACACTACAGGGGTTTTGTGCAAAAACAGTCATTTTTGCACAAAAACTCAAGTAGCGTCCATACCTCAAGCACGTTTTTGCGCAAGAAAATTTACAATGAATCAACAGAACAGAGGGCTTTTGCAGGATAGGTATTCCTCTTTCTATGAGGAATAACTCCTTTTTGCGCAAAAAGGTGTGTGGATGGGAAACAGATTTTTTTGAGGAAAAACAGCCTTTCAAAACAAGCACAGGTGCCCTGGTGGACATTCTGTTAATGGCAATCAGAGCTTTCTTGCGAGACAGCATCCATGCAGTGTGGACCGCTCTTTTGCGCAAAAGTGCATCGCTTTCCCAATGCGCTTTTGCAGTGTGGACATGCTCTCTTCCGCAAAAAGCTTCTGGTGCAAGAAGTCTGCAGTCAAGATGTAGCCTAGAGAGGCACTTTGCCCAGAATATACCTAAGTCTGCTTGTGCCTATAGAGCTGTTTTAAAAGATCAGTAAGCAAGAAACCATAATTGTTCTTTATGTTATATCGATGTAGTTGAGGTGAGAGAGTTGAAAAGGTTGCTTTGTAAAGAAAGGTTGGGCTTAATTGAGAAATATTTCCTCTCAGAAAAGTGAAAGAAACATAAAAACCTATGCTCTTTTTCACAAAACATGCTTTTATTACTGATTTAAAAAAAACAATAAAGAAAAATCAGAAATCTCTGTAAAAGAGGCAAGTTAACTAAAGCCTCAATTCTAGGAGCTCCACATAAGTGGGCCTTTACTGAAGTTCCATGAAGCTCAACATGAGTAAATACAGGGTTCACAGCAGGACTGGGGTCTGAGTGACATTTTACCACTCAATTGCAATGCAGTAGGCCTTGAACAGACAAGGAAACCCCTCTACATATAAATGTAGAGGAGGCATACCCCACTTTACTCAGAGGCATACCCCACTTTAAAAGATTTTAAAAACAAGCTATTTGTCTCAGAAGTCTGAACCTTTAGAAGTATAATTCTCTGTGTAACAACCCCTTATAGTGCATAGACTTGCTCTAGCACTCATTAACAGAGATGGTGAAAAAAGACAATAGTTTTAAAAATGAAGCAGTATGCTATAAAGAGCAATTGTTTTGCCTTTAAAAATCAAATCAAGGTAGTGGACAGACTACCTACAGTATGTTACTAGAGAAGGACAGGACACCAAGAAAGATGGAGGGAGATGAGAAGCAGTGTTAAGTCATTTGGAAAACTCAGAGAAAGATTATATCTGACTTTGCTTGTGAAAATAATTGAAAAAAATAACTTATTGCTTGGAAGGCTTTCAAGTTAAACTGATACTGTTCTTTCACTTGCCAGGGCAAGTTTTGAACACTGGTAACATAAGCAGTCTTATTGGCTCTCCTCCTGGCCTCCTAAGAAAATAATGTAGCAGGATAGTGTGACTGAATAAATACTGAGAACCACATTTTGAAATCCAAGTGTTGTAAGTGTACCTGCAAAAATGTGTATGTCCCTGCTGCACCCCAGGAATTTCCATTTGCATACCTAGGGCCCGATTCACCTTTCATTCATGTAAATCAGGAATAATTCCCCCAAAGTCAATGTAGCTACTTGGATGGGGAACCATGGCAAGCAAAGGAAAATAAGTATATCAATAGGTACAAAAATAGAGTAAGTGGATGGAGAAGATAGTGTTTAAAATAAATACAGTTCTGCAATGGGCTCCATGTGGGCAGAGTCCTTTGCAAAATCAGGAGCTATATGTAAGCAGTTGCCGGTGACCACCCACTGTTGACTATGTGAGCTGGTGCTTAGAAAAGTTAACAGCAGGAATGAATTTGTACATTTTTGCAAGATGGGAAGCATGCTGTGTAGGTCTGGATGGAACAGAAAGCTACTGAGACAATCATTATCAAAAAGTAAAAGTAATAAAAATGTTCATAAACCTAATTTTTGCAACTGTCAGGTTATTAAACCAGCTATTCATCTTTTACTCATTTTCAAATAGCTATTACAACAAGCTACTATTCACCATGAATAATATATGAATGGGATAAGTAACTATTCACCACTGTATTAAAAATTGCCCATGGTTCATGCTATTAAAAATATATTATATTGTGTCGCGCTTGTTAAAGGCCATAAGATCGACTAATTTTGTCATTAAAAATAAAATCCCATTAATTCTGTACATTATGTGCAATACACTGTCAGAAGTATCATTGTCAAACCAATATGCAAAATCAGGATTTGTTCTACAGTTGCAATAACTGCAAACTGCTTTTCCTGGGTGTTCTTCTCATCCCAGGCACCCAGTCCTGCACAGACTTATGTCCATGAGTTATTTTACCAAAATGCAAATGACTATTGATGTCATTGGGCCTACTTCCATGAGAGAAACTAAGTGAACATGTGGTGGCTTAGAGCCTTGGCTGGTTTTAGACACTGGCACTTTAAAGTAATGCTTTTTAAGTCACATAGTCTGTCTCCCTGCTAATGCTGGATTGTTCTTTACTGTACTTTGTCCAGTTTGCTTATAAATATACTAATCCATGAATTTCTACAATTCTCCTGTGGGATAGAAAGAAAAGGTAATGCATCTCCTGTAGGTATTCAGAAGTTCCCTATCATATTGTATCTGATTTTTCTAAACATACATATACAAATATTCAGATATTGGGGTTTTTTTGTTCTCTTTCATCTGCACTCTGAAGGAGAAATGCCTTAATTGGTTTATAAGATTTTGTTTGGGGTGGGGTTTTTGTTCATTTGTTTTTATATGTAGGTGTATTGTGTATGTATGAAGGCTTTATTGAGGGAACACTCATTCTTTTGTGCCTTAAGAGGCTCTGAAATATTCTTATTTGGTTTTCTCCCATTTTTAAAAAAATTTCCAGTTCACATGTTTGTGTTTTGTTGTTTTTTCTTTAACCTGGATCTCTTAAGTTATCCCTGGAATTATTACATTTGGCCATTTCTTGTTCCTTACATTCTTAATTTCAAAGGAATCATTGCCTGCAGACTCAGAGAACCTGGGTGAGAAATACAGATTGGTTAGAATCCTTAAGTCACAAGGCCCTGGATAATAAAAACTAGAGTGTTAGTACTGAGTCTGTATCTTTCCTATCCTTAATACCACCATGATGAAACTCTAAACACCATTCCCTTTAGATTTCACAGTAATTCAATAGGAAGTTGGTTTCATTATGATTTCTGCCTTGGAAAACCTGTGGTGTGATCTTGCAAAGAACTTGTTCATTCTAATATACACAGGCTGATGTCTGGATGGCCGTATTTACTATAACTTTAGATTGAAGATTAACAGTCAGGAAGGGCTGGGTTATTTTGGTATATGAAAGTGACATGCTGAATGTATTGGTTGACAGAGGCTTAATACATGGGGATGCAATAAAAGTTTCCCTAAAAGGAATATAGGCAGACTAAGTCTGAACACACATGCTACTAATTTAGTCCCCTCCACAACTCTGCCAAAGCAATTCTCTGCTGATTTTCAAACCCTGACTCCTCCCATCATTACTGCACTTTGGAGATCCTACTCGCCGCTCAGCCATATGTAATTATGATTATAGCACATCCTGCTACCTTCATAATCAGCCTCTCTCAAACCAGAGATGATGAATTATGGGGTGGTTTATGCAACAAGCAAATGGCCATCCGAAGTGCAAACCCAGGTCATCAGGAGTGGAAAATTAGTATATTTAACCTTCCCAGGCCCTTTCAGTATTTTCACATTAAACTCCAGAGTTCTTATATTTAAGCCCAATAAAAGTATCAAATAGTGTATGAAACCATGGCAAAAGTTTTGACTTTCAAGCACTATATAACCACAAGCACCAAGATTGGATTTGCAGACTTAGAAAGTGAATGGAATCATGAACATCAGTGACATTCTGCTTACACGGGATTTCTCCTAATGTTTAAAACAAAAACAAAACAAAACAAAAATCTTAGCTCTCATCTTTGTTAAGCTGCTGGAGACTTCTCAAAGTGCACAGGCATTAACACCCCCATTATATGCATGGGGAAACAGAAACAAGGCAGTAGAGTGATTTGTCCCAAGAACACCAACCACATGTGCTAGAATTAGAGCCCAACTCTTGCAGTCCAAACTCTTATTCAGTAGTCACATTGCCTCCTCACTTCAAGCTGTGTTTGCTTCTGCTTTTGGGTATTGTCTAACCGAGAAAATATAATCCTGGTACAATAAAGGGACTTTCATCCTATTGCTTATGCATATTGTCATTAATTAATGGCTGCATAGCTCTGACAGACCAAGCAAGTGCTATAGCCCGACATCACAAAGAGATTTAGTAGGCATTGCAGTGCTCAGCATCGTGGTACCTTGCCTAGAAAAATCACTGGAACTGAAATGCGATGCACAGCAACTGGGTTACGTGCCTAGGCTCCCTACATGAGGAGACAGAGCTGCCTTCCAACTTGATTGGTACAAGGCAGCACTGTTGGAAGCTTCCTAAGATCATTGCGCTCTCTGCTCAGCAGACCTCTCTCCTAGACTCAGCCAGGTTAGGCTGAGTAGATTCTTGTGGGAATGAGTTAGGCACCTGCGTAGGCCCCACACAAAACAGGAGGATCAGGAGGTGTTGCCCATCCTCTTTATAACTTTTAAGATTACAATACTCACCTAAGCTGTGAGAGACCCAGGTTCAATTCTCCCCTCTCCTCCAGCAAAAGAGAGAATTTGAACAGATATCTCCCACCACTCAGGAGAAGGATCTAACCATGGAGTTATTGCAGTGGGGGTCGGAGGGCATCCTCAGTGTCTTCTGTTGAAGATATTCCACTCTGGACAAATGCAAATATTTGAGAGTGGGAGACTGGACTATGTAATTTCTACCTCTCCCCTGTGCGGGGCAGGTGGGTGACCTGACCATCAGACTATTGAGCCATTCTCATTCTGTCTGATTCAATGATATTTCCATTGTGGATAAATATTAAATAGACAGAGTGAGAGATGTCTCTGTAGTCCAATGATTAGAGAGTTAGGAGAGCCATGGTGGAAGCGTCCCTGTTCTAATCATGGTTTGTTTCACTGTGAACAGCTTCAACAGGAGAGACTGAGGTGGAAGCCCCACACCAGAATGTCCCATTGGTCCGTGGTAAGATCACTCTCTATTAAGCTAAAACCTATAAGGTGGGCAGCTAGAACCACCACCACCACCTCTGGGAAGATGCTGAACAGGACCAGATCTGGTAGACATGCTCAAAAGCTGCCCACCATATTGGGCTCTGCACACATCTTAGGTAGATGAATGCCTAGTTCCCCCAGTTTGTAAATCACTCTGGGGCTTAAATGCAAGACAGGTATCTAGAATTCTACAAGGAGGCAGCCAAGTGCATGCCCAGAGCCCAAGGGGTTTTGGGGCCCAAGGCAAACTGTGACTTTGGTGCCCCTCTATTCAATACAAAGAAAAATAAGTCTAGTATGACATTTGAAATGTTAATTTTCTGAAATTTTAAGCACCTTTTTCTACTAAATTATCCAAAATAGAGAACAATCATGGTGAAGTAGAATACTATTAACATTGAGCTAAAAGATAAATGAATCAAAACAATCGGTAAGAATGATTAAATGTGGAGTAAATAATGCATGGAAAGAGAAAAATTGTGAATTTGTAATGCCATGGGACAATAGAGCATGTAACTCTCCAATGACTGAAACCTTTCCTGGTGAGTTACTGCATGTGATGACATCATAGTAACTTAAATTGGGTAAATTTTATTTTATAATTTCAATGTTCACTTAAAACTATTTAAAAAATTAAACAGAAGGCTAGAACTTCTATTATTGCAATTAGAACAGAAAGGCATGTATCTGTTAAGTGGTATTTGTTAACATTCGCCATCCGATCTTCAAATATCAGAGCTTTACTTTTACTTTAACGGTAAGGCTGCGTCTAGATTGGCATGATTTTGCACAAATACTTTTAACGGAAAAGTTTTTCCGTTAAAAGTATTTGCGCAAGAGAGCGTTTACACTGGCACGGATGCTTTTGCCCAAAAGACTGCTTTTGCGCAAAACCATCCATGCCAGTGTAGACGCTTTCTTGCGCAGAAAATCAACTTGTCTTGCGCAGGAAATCTACACTGGCCCTCTTGCGCAAGAATACTTGCGCAAGAGGGCTTATCCCTGAGTGGGAACGTCGGAGTATTTGCGCAAGAACCACTGATTTTGTACAGTACAAAGTCAGCGTTCTTGCGCAAATACTCGTGGCCAGTCTAGACAGGCGGAAAGATTTTGCGCAAAAGAGGCCGCTTTTGTACAAAATCTTGCCAGTCTAGACACAGCCTAATAGTCTACAATAAATACACAAGTTTAATGTGAAGTACTTGTAATTCTCCTTTTACAATCTTGTTAAAAACTCTTAACAATGTTTTCAAGTGCAACACAATACAAATCCATCATGGGAACAGTGTCTTCAGGATCATGGCTTGTCAAATGGCAGAACAGTTGTCAGGGGTCAGTGACCAATCTTCACTAAGTAGCAAGCAATACTGACTCAGCTGTATGACTGGCCAACATTGGGCTGCTGAGAATGACTGAACTGTCAGACCCCACTCCCAGGCAGCAAACCCGGATCACATTCTTCTGAAGCTCTGGAATGATCATTTCAACTGGCAATTTACTTCTAATTTGGCGCCTCTTAAAGCCTGGCACCCTACGACTGTGTCTACGCTACAAAGAAAAGTAAAACAAAACAAAAAAACGCAAATTGCAAAATGCAATTTGCGTATCTTTTTCCACTTCTCTTTCGGAAGAGCCTTTTCCAAAATTTGACTCATCTACATGGCGCCAAATTACGGAAAAACCTCCTCTTTTGGCACATCCCTTCTTCCTTGTACAACGAGGTTTACAGGGATGGAGAAAGAACGCATCTGCTTTTCTGAATTTTTTTCGGAAAAGCGGACACATTCCTTAGACGGGGTATAGTTTTTCCAGGACACCTCTGCAGTGTAGAGCTGCAGTGTAGATGTAGGATAGAGCTGCAGTGTAGACGTAGCCTACGTGACTACCTAGTTCACCTATATGGTTGGGCCAGTTCTGCCCAAACTTCAATGCTGATAACTCAGGCATGAAGTGAATTTTAACACCTATAGGGTTCACTGGGAGTTTGTGGATGGTGGTGGAACATGAGACTTAGATTCTAAGAAACTTTATGGATGCCGCTCACTATATTTATTCTTGTTTCCATGGTTTCCCCATTCTTGTCACGACTCCCAGCCTTTATTTTAACAAACCAAGTATCTCTTCCACGTGGACCAGACGTGGCTTACAGTCTCACTGACATGTGCTGTGGCACCACCATGGACAGCCTCTGGTCTTGTGTTTTCTTCATGCAAATTAGCCTGGCATATGAATATTATCACAGAGTCAAAACTAACTGAAAAGATATTAGGGTGTAGCATGCACAAATATTTAGGTGAATTTGGAAACTTTTGGTTGTCATTGTTTTCCCCTTTTTCTAAATCCTCCTATACCAGCAGTGGGCAATCTGTGGCCCACAGGCTGCATGTGGCTCATTGAGGCTCTACTTGTGGCCCACAAGACATTTTGTGTGCCATTGCCCATATGCAGGGTTCCAGATTCTACTGGTTTCTGTCCATGTAGTTTGTTTCCTACTGGTTTTACTAAAGTGACATGCACATAAAGCAAAGGCATGTGGAGTGAGGTGTGTGCTGATTGCACACAACATTGACTGTGAGCTATGTGCTCCCTCTGCATCCCATCAAAGTCTGCTACAGTTCCATCAGCACACACCGCAAAACTACCCTATCCCAGGAAACCATCTCGGTTTTGACAATCTTGCAGCCCGCTGAGATGGAGGGCCGCCCATATAGCCCACTCACTAGCTTAGGTTGCCCATCATTTTTCTAGACCATCACTGCCAAAGACAGAATACTGTTAAGAGCTGACAAGAAGCTATTTATAGTGCATCACAAAATCTAATTGAATCTACAGATTTAAGAATGATATAAAAAACATTCTTATATTAGAGGGACAAAGTGGATGAGGTAAAATCTTTTATACGAGCAGCTTCTGATCTACTCAGAGAGCTTTTCCTCAGGTCTTGGAGAGCCAAATAGAAGATGAAACAGATATTTTAGCAAAAGGCAGTTAGCATATATTCTAAAGGACGATTCAAGGTGAAGTGACTCATTAACAAAGGACAAAAAGGGCTGTTCTTATATGCCACTAGATGGTGATCTTTGTATAAAGAAGATCCCTATTCGCTACACACACAATTCTGTTTTTATAGCCTACTCTTGTAACACATACTAAACTAGATGATCTTATCTGGGATAGTAATTCCTACATTCTCCTACCGTTCCTAAAAAGGATTTTGGTTTCTTTAAGTCTGGTTTCAAAATATGAAAATATTTTTCTCTTGGAAGGTTCAACATGATTTATTTCAAGTAGGTACAGGACACTGTCTGATGTATAAAGTGCAGTCAGGTCACATAAGCCCGAAGCATACAGTTTCCTCCCCATGAAAAGATGCTCCCTTTTTGCTTAATGAATGAAACATTTACATGTATGCTATTGTCATCCAAAGCCTTCTCATAACATTTTTAACAACATAATTCCAAATGAAGCAAGGAAATAAGGTTGACTCCCCACTTTGCATTAGCAAAGAAGCCTTTGCTAATCCTTTTTTAATATATATCTGCCAGTATGTGTGTTCTTGGCATGACCCCTAAACACTGGAAAGTTAATAAATTATGAAATCTCCACCTGATACAACTGAATGACTAGGAGATGTACCACTATCCAAATCACATGAACGACCTTAATAAAAATGTTTATTGGTAGCCCATGAGTAGCAAAGTCGGTGAGCACAAAACCCTGAATTTATACATTAAAGCAGGGCTGGATAATAAGCAGCACAGGACAGGAGGGCTATGTCTAGACCGGCATGATTTTCCGCTAATGCTTTTAACGGAAAAGTTTTACATTAAAAGCATTTGTGGAAAAGAGCATCTAGATTGGCATGGACGCTTTTCCGCAAAAGCACTTTTTGCGGAAAAGTGTCCGTGCCAATCTAGACGCGCTTTTCCGCAAAAAAGCCCCGATCACCATTTTTGCAATCGGGGCTTTTTTGCGCAAAACAAATCTGAGCTGTCTACACTGGCCCTTTTGTGCAAAAGCTTTTGCGCAAAAGGACTTTTGCCCGAACGGGAGCAGCACAGTATTTCCGCAAGAAGCACTGATTTCAGACAGTAGGAAGTCAGTGTTCTTGCGGAAATTCAAGCGACCAGTGTAGACAGCTGGCAAGTTTTTCCGCAAAAGCAGCTGCTTTTACGGAAAAACTTGCCAGTCTAGACACAGCCACACAGTTCACCAGAGTTCATCACTGGCAGGCCACCAGATGTTTTATTTACCTATGTGTCCACAAGTACGGCCACTTGCAGCTCCCACTGGCTGTGGTTCATTGTTCCCCATCAATGGGAGCTGCAGGGAGCATTGTGTGATGGGTCACCGCTTCTACAACTCCCATTGGCCAGGAATGGCAAACTGCAGCCAATGGAGGCTGCAAGTGGCTGGACTCATGGATAAGCAGGTGAATGAAGCATCTGGTAGACTGCCAAGGGCTAGCCCTAGTGAACTGGGTCTGGGCCACCGGTCGTTATTGCACACCCCTACAGTAAAGGCTCTGCAATTCTCCAGCAGAAGAGAAAATAAAAGACATGTCACTTGAAAAAGAAGTGGATGGGGGGAGTGATAATGATTCTCTGGCCCACATTCCACCATGTCCTAAATGTTGGACTCGTTTTAATACCTGCTACATCTGCTTACACAATAACTGAACTCATTCAACTGCTATACTTTGTTATTCTGAGCATGATAATGGTTCTATATGCTCCCAAACTCTTTTGTGCGCTATCAAAAGCAGGTATTCAGTGAGGGCACTATCTGTGTATAATAGCTTTGTTTATTTTCAGCTGAGTCCCTTCACCTTCTTTCCTGAGAAATAACATTTCTGTGCCACTTCTGGCCATAATTAATATGCCATACAAGAGCTGACTCAAAGGTAACAGCTTTATAAATGCAATGGATCCTTAAAGTTAGGTTTCAAACAAAAAAAAATACAAGTTAACAAAGAAGACCATCAAAATGCTTTCCATAATTGTAAATAATATCCCCGCTCTTAATAATAGCCCCTTACTTGCTTGAAACCAAAATCAATTTAAATTTCAATTGCATACAGGTTTGTAGGATTACTGAGCCTTCAGGAGTCTGAAGTGGTGCATGCTGTTTGCTTTATTGTGAAATGGTGCCTGCCAATTTGTGATTACAGATTGCCTGGCAGAACTGGGCTGCTGCCACTGACTTTATTATTTTATATTTGTATTGATATATAAAATATATTTATATAAAACATTATTTTATTTATATATAAAACATCAGAAATTCAGGAGATAGACAATACCTGGAAGATATTAAACAGGATTTGCAAATAGACATTAAAAACCAATGTGATGACTGTTTAGTTCTAGCCTGCCACCTACAGTTGGTGACAGTTTTATTTTAAACAATGCATTATTTTTTAACCAAATCCTGTCAGATGTTGAGATCCAACTTCCACTAAAGTCAATAAGGGGTGAGGGTTTTTAACACCTTCCAAAGGCAGATAGCACTTACTTTTACTTCAAGGACTCTGAATTGAGACCCAAAAGATGACAATTTTGGTGGGACATGTTCCTGGAAGTTTCATCACATGATATCATCTTTAAAATAAATATTCATCTTTAATTCCTGGAGACCCCAGGATAATGCGGGAGAGTTGGCAACTCTTGTGATTACATGGCTTATTTTGGCTTGCAGCTTCTCTAATTTATTCTCAGCATACCTAGCATTCTGTCTGGCTCAGCCTTCCCTGTACTGTAGCTAGGAGATTGTATGCTTAATCCTAATTTTCGCTTCTTGCTTCTCTTTCCTTCCTCTGACCCTACCATATACTTCTCCTTTGATTATGGTATCAGGTGCACCTCAAAACATCCAAGAACAACCTAATTAAAATAGATTATAGTATCAGGTGCACTCTCTATACATCCCAGAACAACCTCATTAAAATAGATTTTCTATATGATAAAATTGCCTGATGTTGTTATGGTAACAAGAGTTCTAAATATAGGGCAAATAATAAGAGATACCACTTAAAGATATGCATCAAATTATGACAACTGAAATTTTAAAAATAAATCAATTGTGGATTTTTTAACTTTTCCTATGAAGAGCACTTTGTAAAATCTTATTTACAACTCATTTTTGTTGTTTCCCTGTTATACTCATATGCCCACACTCCATAACAAATCAGGTATTTGACTTCCACTGACAGTCAGGAGGCATAATTTCAGATTTTTAATCTCCTGACCATTTCAAACTGGTACTGAGATACGATGGTGATGGTTGTCATATGTGTGATTATAATTTTCACCTCTAAATAGAACCTATTAAAGAAGAAAATTATAGATGAAGATCAATGGTTCTCAAGTGGAGAGAGTTTGCCAGTGGAAGCAGCTAGAGCTCCATAATGAGGATCATTTAAAATCTGGTTAGTCAAAGAATTAAAATTATAACGGAGGGTACTGGCAGGGCACAAACTATTAGCAGTAGTAGTTGTATTATGGTAGTAACCAGTAATCCTAGTCAAGGATCAAGGCCCCATTGTACTAGCTCTTGTACAGACATGTAAAGAAAACCATTTCTCCAATCAATTTTATATTCTAGGTAATGGTCAAGATGACTTAACAGGTCTTGTCCATAGATTTTTAGAATTCTATGAACTGTGGTTGTCCAGAAATGGATGCCCAGAAATGACTACCTTGACTATTGTGTGAAGAGAGAGAGAGTGTGCAGAAAGCAGAATCCCCCTCTGTACACCAGAGGTTGGTCTTGGCACCAGGAGCCACCAGGAACAGAGACCTCCTGGACTATGACTGGGGAGACCGGCAAACCCCTAGACCCTCACTTATCACATGGGGCTCTCCACCCTTCGTACTCCCCAGTACATATTTTGGGAGGTGAGGGCAGCCTGGTCGCCTGCCACTTGGGCTTGCATACCTCAAGCAGGTCCTGTGGGAAGGTGCTGGCCACCCACTCCACACCCCAGACCCTCTGGACCTCTTTATTGGTCCCCTATCCCAAAAGCATAGACACCAACTCCATGGGTACTCCGGTGCCAACTCCATGGGTACTTCCCTACCCCACTTTCCTCCAGCACCTCTTGCCCCACTGATGGCCCTGCACTTATCAACTCATCCCTCCCACCCAGCGCTTCTAGAGCACCATGAATTGCTGATCATGGTGTTCAAGCTCAAGGAAGGAAGGGAGGCTAGAAGGGAGGGAGGATGGGGGAGGAGAGGGGATTGTTCATGCTCAGGGGAGGAGGCAGGGTGGGGTGCAGCAGGGACAGGAAGAAATGAGGTTGGAGTTTGGAGGAAGGAGTGGAGTGGGGGTTTGGCCTGGAATGGAGGAGTGGAGTGGGGTTGGGGCCTGAACCAGAGGATGGGGTTGACCATCCTTCCCAAAAAGATGAAAAGTTGGCACCTATGTCCATGAGCCCCCCTGGCCATTCCATCCAGGGACCTGCAGCCAGTTCGCTTCTGCACCATACCAAGGGTACATGTGTACATGCTCACGTCCATACTCTCCATTTCCTCACCCTCATCTCCTGCCACAAGACTAAATGCTGGGATCTAATGCCACCTGTTGAAGGTGAGGAACCCCAGTGGGACACACTGCATTACACCCAAGCCTTGCAGCCCACCAGCAATACTAGCTGGTGGCTCCTTCATGGAGTCATGAGCATAGTGTTGACCTGCTGCCAGGGATGTCCCTAGATAGGTACGGGGCCCGGAATGGAAGTGACACCAACCTCTCACTCCTAGGACTGACTGCACTGGCCAATTATGCCAGCCCGCAGGGCTCCCCAAAGCACAGGGCCCAGACCCAGAGTAGTTACCCTAATTCACTGTACCAAAGGGATAGCTTTGCCTGGTGTGGATCACCCCTGTCCCTTTTGCCATGTGAGGGAGACCCGGGTGCATGTTTACATTGAGTGCATCACTTACAACCCCTTTTCCAGCTCCTCCTGGATTTACTTTTATATTTTTGTCTGACTTTTCTCCTCATCTTATTATATATGCACACTCTAGTCATGGCCATCCTCATCAAATTCCTCTTAACGATGGCCAAAGTGGCCCTACATAGCACAAGCGACAGGCTTCTGGCTGAGGGGGGTTTCTGGAACTGTAGTGCCTATTTCCATCCTCTCTCTGCTCATATATCCAGGCAGAGTTCCTCTGAGTGGTGTCCGCTTGCTCTCTTGACACCTGGGATGAGCATCGGATGCTATCTGGAGTTCTCTGCTTGTTATCCCTTTTGGGTCCCTGCTTTTATCCCTTTGACCATCACACCTTTTTTGTGTTGTCCCCAATAAGTACTTGCTTTCCCTCAGTGGATCCTCCCTATAGACTGGGGGAGTAATCCTTTTGCAATGGGCAGACTTACCCACCTCCCAGAACTCAATAGGAAGAGAGACTAAAGCTATTTTTAACTGTTTCTCTCTCTCTCACTAGTTGTCTTTTAGAAAAATAATGTGCCTGAAACGGAGTGTTTGTTTATTTTTTAAGAAGAAAGTTCTTGAGGAGTTTGAGTACACAGAATTTAGCAGCTTTATGCTGCAAATCTAAGAAGTGCACTGTATGTCTTACAGAGAAACTGAGGGTGTGTCTAGACTACAGAGTTTTGTCGACAAAAGTGGACTTTTGTCGACAAAACTATACCTGCGTTTATACTAACACTGAGTTCTGTCGGCATAACGTCGACAGAACTCAGCAGTTTTGTCGACGCTGGTAAACCTCATTTTACGAGGCATAACACCTTCTGTCGACAGAGTTCTGTCGACTGAAGGTGTTATTGCATCTAGGGTTGTGTCTAGACTACACGGTTTTGTCGACAAAGCAGCTTGCTTTGTCGACAGAACTGAATGTAGTCTAGACGCTCTTTGTCGACAGAAGCTTTGTCGACAGTATCTGTCGACAAAACTTCTGTCGACAAAAGCCTGTAGTCTAGACGTACCCTCAGTTATAACCCACCAGCTGTCCTGCTTACCACTAGATGCCGCTTTTGAACTTAAATGGGATGCATGAAATATTATCAGCTCAAGACATACTTGAAGCAACTGGGGGAGGGGAGGGAGAAAGAATCATGCCAAAAATCCTAGTTGCAGCTGCAGCTTGTTACTCTTCACAGTAAAGCTGCTGTGGATGCGAAGTCTTACTCATGAATGTGCTAGCTAGGCAAGACAAATCCATTCCCTTCTACTGGTACTGGGCTGATCTCACCTAGCAGCAAAGATCACTGAAGATGATAGGCTAGAGCAAGGACACCATTCAATGGAGCAACAAATTAGCAAAGCCTCGAGAAGACTGTTCCCACCCTTATCTAACTAAATTATGATGTGAAGTGATCCTGCTAACCATAGGCAACATGTGGGGGGCACAAGGGGCTGTGTGCCCCCAAATGCTATGGGCAGGAAGGGCAGGGTTATAGGGTCAGCCAATAGCCTTGAGGAGGACCAGTGCAGGGGGGTTGGGTGCCCACAGCAGAGATCCGCCCACCTCCTGCATTTACTAGGAGCAGCAAGGCCAGCGGAGCAACGGCCGCAGCTGACTGTGCGCCTCCGGTTGTCTCACTCGGGCGTGGGACCCCTACCCTGCACGCACCCATGGAAAGTAGAGCACCGCTGCTGGGGGAGCAAAATGAGCTAGAGCCACATCGCTCTGCTTGCCCTTTCACTGCCGGTGAGTGCTCAAAAGCAGACCCTGCTTCCAGTGCCAATGCCCGGCCCTGCTAATCCCCCAGGTCACATCGCTCACCACGCCAGTTGGTGAGAACGATAGCTCTGCTTTAGGGCTTGATCCTGCAAGGTGCTGATCACTTCATCCTTGATCCAGCAAAGCTCTAAGCCAGGGATTCTCCAACTTTTGTACTGGTGATCCCTTTCACATAGCAAGCCTTTCAGTGTGGCTCCCTCACCCCATACATTAAAACCACTTTTTAATATTTAACACTATTATAAAGTGGGATTTGGAGGGAAGCTGACACCTCGCAATTCCCCTAAATAATAACTTTATGACCCTCTGATGGGTCATGACCCTCTCGCCCACCCCACGAGAACCCCTGCACTAAACTGTCTGCCTGATTTTAAGCACTGGATAGTCTGACTGACTTCAATAGGAATACACACATTCACAAAGCTAAGCACAGACTGACGTGAACTGCTGGACACAGCAATCAGGGCTTTGCAGAATCAAGCTGCTAATAATCATGCTAGGGAATGAGGACAAGCAAGTGACATTCTTGAATGTTCTAATGAGGAGCGTTTTACAAATATTACTCCTGTAGGTTTCCACTTGATAGTTCTTGTTATAGTACTGTATACTACAGAAACACCAAGGCTATGTCTACACTGCCAGTTTTTGCGGCAGAAAATATGCTAATGAGTGACTCTTTTGCATGAGTCACAATCTCATTTGCATATTTTCTGCTGATCCATTTTTGTGCAAAAACAAGCAGTGTGGACGTTTTGTTTTTGCACAAAAACCCCTTTTTCTGCAAGAT
Organism: Pelodiscus sinensis; assembly: GCF_049634645.1. Classification (NCBI taxonomy): domain Eukaryota; kingdom Metazoa; phylum Chordata; order Testudines; family Trionychidae; genus Pelodiscus; species Pelodiscus sinensis. The sequence goes on from NC_134727.1 coordinate 22,881,392, forward strand.
CCTTATGCCTCAAAAAAGGAAGTATACCAATCTTGCGGAAAAAGAGTTTTTTGCACAAAAAGAAAACGTACACACTGCTTATTTTTGTGCAACAACCCCTAGCAGAAAAAGGAACAGCAGAAAATATGCAAATGAGATTGTGACTCATGCAAATGAGTCCCTCATTAGCATATTTTCTGCCGCAAAAATTGGCAGTGCACTCGTAGTCCAAGAGTCCCAAAGATATCAGGAGCCCATTGTCCTAGGTGCTGTATATACATATAGCAAGAGTCTACCATCAACACAAAGGATGGGCAAGGAGAAATATTAGTTGCAATTTACAGATGGGGTAAATGAGGCATAGAGATTAAGTAACTTGTCCAAGGTCACATGGGAATCCTAGGCCAGAAGTGGAACACATGGGTTCTCACAAATCCTTGTCTAGGTGATACTTCTCTTCATAAAGAGGCCAAACAACATTCCAAGTATGAGGCTCATATTTGAGGGTTTATCTGAGTCGGGACAGCCATTAATTTCAATTTTAAGCTTGTTTTTGTTAAATCAGCCTATGCATAGGAGGCCTTTCCACAAAGGCTACTGAATGGCTGGATCTTAATATAACTCAGCACAGTAGAGTTTGTACAACAAACACAATACTTCTCTGTCTTCCTGTACTGCATTAGAACTCCGGGTCACAGCCACCTTTGCTCACACAATGGCTTTCCAAGGAAAGTTCCCTTTTATGCCACTTCTAAAAGTGCCCTTTATTTCAGTGTACCTAGTAGTTTGAAAATGTGAGTATTCCTGGATTCAAAGTGCGGGAAGGGGCACTATTCATGAGTAGCACACATATGTCTTTATAGATTAGCCTCTCTCTCTCTCTGTACAAGCAGGTCATGGTGATAAAATCATGGTGAAATTAATTTTTCTATTCATTTCCTGCTTCCACATGAAGTTGATGTTCTTGAATTTATTTTATTCTATGTCAAAGTGACAAAGGAGGAACACTGCTTAGTTTGAAAAGCGTTCTTTTCTTCTATCCTACATCTAGCAGTCTCTCTCCACATTTTTTCTTTTTCTGCTCTTCCCTTTCAGTGGGAATTTCTCACTCTCCTCTAGACTATTTGTACTACAAAACTAGGGGAAGAAAGGCTAGGTCTAGACTGCGGCGTTTTGGGGGATAAGCTATGCAAAATGCACTTTGCATTTTGCGCAGCTTTTTTTGCTTTTTTTTCCGGAAAAGGCTTTTCTGCCATTTGGCCCCGTCTAGATGGGGCTAAATGGCGGAAAAGCCTCCTCTTTTGGCAGAGCCCTTATGCCTTGTGAAACAAGGTATACAGGGCCCCAGGAAAGAGTGAGTTTGCTCTTCTCCAAAAAAAGTGGAAGAGGAAACACGTTCCTTGGATGTGGCGGGGTTTTTGTTGGATTCCAAAGGTATCCCGCAAAAACCCCGTTGTCTAGAAGTATCCAGCGTGTACAACTAGGAGTGGGAGGGGAAAACAGCTCAGAGCAGTGGTGATATCCAGTACTTTTTGTAAAAAGCCAGGAATTTGTATGGGATATGGTGTGATATTTTATGCCTTGGGGGAGCATCCTGTAAACCCTATATTCTTCATCAGTATATAATTGTAATATTGCATTTAAAGCATGCCACATGAGGTATTGGGAAAAAGTTATCATTGGCTGAAAGTCATTGTTCTGTCTAAATATGCATATCTTTAGTGCACCTGAAGTTATGAGATTTTGTTTCATGGTGTCACTAAAACATGCTGTAAATTAGGATTAACATAGTATTAGCCCTGGGAAAAGAGAGGATCCAAGAAAGTAGCCAGTGATAGGAGGGTGTCATACAACTATCAATAGCCATTGTCGAGCAAGGGAGTGATAATTCAGTGACTCACATGCATGCGGCCACCCCAAGGGAATTTCTCAACGTTGCCTGGGGTAAGACACACCTCAGCTTGTGTTCTCCAAGTAGTCCATGGGTATAAGAGTATAAAACAGGACTAAGGGTATAAAACAAAACACAGGAGGCCTATGCTTGGCCTTTCTCCTTCCCCCACCTATGCTTCAAGCAACAGGACACTCAGAAGATTGAAGGTTCTAACAGAGGAGACTGGCCCCGATTTAAGGGACAACCCTGTTTATTAAGGACTGCAATATCCAATGCAGTGAGAAAACCTGCTTAATCTAGATATTGCCAAGGATAATACGGTTGAGAGTTTAGACTGTACTTATATTTTATTTCATTTGAGTAACTGCTCTGACTTTTTATTTATCAATTATAATCACTTAAAATCTATCTTTTGTAATCAATACATTTGTTTAACTGCTTATCTTTACCAGGGAGTTTGTCTGATGTGTTTAGTACCTTTGCTCAGATTTTACCCAGGCTGGTGTATATCCACTTTCCATTGATGAAGTGGTGAACTAATTAATAAAAGTGCACTGCTCATCTTTCACAGTGCAAGACAATATATTCCTGAGGTACTAGACTGGGGTCTGGAGGGAATTTGGCTGGTACCTTTCTCTGAGTGATTCATGAGTGACTCAGGGAGCATTCGTTGAATCTAGCTAGGTGTGGAGCTCAACATGGGGTTGTGCTGAGTGATCACAGTGGCTGGAGAGGTTTGCTGCATCTTGCTAGCAAAACATTGTGAGAAACAGCCCAAGCTAGAGAGTTAAGGGGCCCCAATGGTCCCAGACTGCACCTCTGGGAACCTGTCATAGGACAGATATTTAGAATGGCCTGATAAGTTATTGCTCCTGTTTTTGGTTACCCGGTGACCTTAAAGATTTGGTTTTCTTGAATTTTGCATGTGATCATTTGTGTCCAAGGGATAAAGCTCCGGCAAACCATAGCCAATAGCTATGAATGAAACTATCTTCTATGAATTTATCTAGGTCTTTTGAACCCTGTTATAGTCTTGGCATTCACAACATCCTCTAGCAAGGCATTCCACAGGTTGACCGTGTGCTGAGAGAAGAAAAACTTTCTTTTGTTTGCTTTAAACCTGGTACCAATTAATTTCATTTGGTGCTCCCTAGTTCTTGAGTTATTTACTTTCTTCACACCAGTCATGATTGTATAGATCTCAATCATATTCTCCCTTAGTCATCTTTTCTTTTCCAAGCTGAAATGTCCCAGTCTTATTAGTCTCTCCTCATATGGCAGCTGTTCCATATCCTTAATCAGTTTTGTTGCACTGTTCTGAACTTTTTCCAATGCCAAGATATCTTTTTTGTGATCGGACGAGCACATCAGCACTCAGTATTCAAGATGTGGGCGTACCATGAATTTGTACAGCGACAATAAAATATTCTCTGTCTTATTTTCTATCCCTTTCTTAATGATTCCCAAAATTCTGTTTGTTTGTTTCTTGTCAGCTGCTGCACATGCTGCACATGGAGTAGATGTTTTCAGAGAACTATCCACAACGACTCCAAGAGCTCTCTCATGAGTGGTAACAGCTAATTTAGTCCCCATCATTATACGTATAGTTAGAATTCTGATTTCCAATATGCATTACTTTGCGGGGGTGGGAAGCGACAGAATTGCCTGTTCTGTGGGTGAGGCTGGGAGCAGTCAAGCCCCCATTGTTGCCTGTAGCGTGCCATCCCCCTCCCCCAACAGCTCTCAGAGACATCCAGAGAACGGTGCGTGGGTGGTGCTCCAGCAGCAATTTAAGGAGCCTATGGTTCCAGACGCTGTGCCCATGATGTGGTAGCAGTGACAGCAGCGGCCACGAGCCCTAGGCCCTTTTGAATCATCAAGTCCCAGGGCAACTGCCCTCTTTGTTCCCCCATCAGCTTTGCATTTATCAATATTGAATTTCATCTGCCATTTTGTTCCCCAGTCACCTAGTTTTGTGAGATCCTTTTGAAGCACTTCACAGTCTGCTTTGAATTTACCTATCCTGAGCAGTTATGTATCATCCCACTGTTTACCCCTTTCTCCAGATATGTTGAATAGGATTGGTCCTAGTATGGGACTCATCATGTGATCAAATTATTCACTCGTTTTGTGATTCATCATTGTGAATCATCATGCCCTATCCCCATGATCAGAATGTCATGTTATCCCTCCCACTTCGTTGCCCTTTTCTAGAAAGACTGTAAACTCCTTGGGGTAAGGTTTATAGGTTTGGCCAGTACAAGACATCTTGTTTGGACCTCTCTGCACTAATGCAGGGCTACTCAACTTTGGAAGCCCCAGGAACCACATTGATACTCACAGCACATGCCAAGGACTGCAACTTAAGTGTGGTTGCATATACATGCAAATATATATGCAAATAGCTTATTTCACACTGACAGGCATGAATACAAAGATTAAGGCAAGACTACACAACACACAGGCCCCATTTAAATCAGTTCTGCTGATATTAATAAAATGCAGTATTTACCCAATTTCCACCCATATGACATCACTTTCAGTGAGCAATGACAGTCCAGGAATTTAACTACTAAAACACATATCATCAGAAGACCATTATATTGACTACTTTTTTATTTTGGCTTTCACCTGCGGACCATGTGTTGAACCCTATGTAAACCTAAACCGAACTGTGGGCCGCAGGCCACGTGTTGAGTAGCTCTGCCCTAATGTAATATAAGAGTAATGATGAATAATGTGAATAACTTTACTGCAAGCAGGGATGTGGTACCGGGGACCATGGCCCCCCACTTTTTGCTAGCCATAAGGGTGAGTGATGACAGGAGAGAAGGCGGAAAGCAGCAGGTAGGGAATGGAGTTCTAGGGGGAAGAGGCAGCTTAGGAACAGGGGCTTGGTGGAAGAGGTGACAGCGGGCAAGGCCACGGTTTGGGAGCCTGTAGCTCCTTCCCTCCATTTTTAGGGCACTTCCACCACTCCGGACTTCAAGCCAAATCCTGCATTATTTTCTCAGGCAAAACTACCCTTGAATAAAATGGCCATATTGTTTCACTAAAGGCTGTAACTTGTTGTCTGTGACTATTTTGAAAACACGTAAAAGGAACCGTAAACTAAACTTAAAAAAAAAGTATGTAGTTGCCATGTATTTCTCTAAAGACTTGGATTGTGATACCTACTTTTGTTCTATAGATATGCATCTTATTTTTTAAAAAAAAATCAGTCTAAAAGGTCAAAATTCCAGGTGTTTCAAGAAGCTACTGTACTTTTACCAGTATTAATCATTGTAAGGTGAAAATATGACTGGGTCTAGAAAAGCATTACATCAGCATTTATAATCAATCATGTCTTATTACCAGGGCTGCACTAAAACAAGTTGAAGCATACTAACTACACCCTTTTAAGAAGAGCAATGTATTCATTGAAATGTATTAAGCCCCAGTTGGTAAGTTTTGCTTCATTTAATTTGCATGATGTCCATTGCTAGATGCTTTTGCCATGAATGTTACAACATAAATAAAATCATTAAAACATCACCGAAGCAGTATAAACAGAGATTCAAAGTTTGCCCACAAATCTGTCCAAGGAAATGAGGAAAAAAATATCTTTGCAATCTATTCTTGGTGCCTAGGAAACTCAGATGTTTCACATAAATTAAAGTGTTTAATCTATCAAGCTTTACCTTCTAGCTAGAGGCCTTCCTAAAAGAGCAAATGATAAATTAAGGCCCTGGATATCCATAACTGGAAGGAACATACAATTTGATTCCACAGGGGATGAAAGGACAGGTGGGTCATAAATTATGGGAATATGCCTTCCTGGTCAAATGATGATAACCTATAGTTTTTTAGCATGTTTTATCCCAAAGGACACACAAAATAATCATTTCTCCCAGCCCCCACACTGAATCTTAAGGGAGAGGCATAGAAACTATTAACAGTGCACAGCAATACAAAGCGCAGAATTTAGGACAGAAAGTAGGACAAAGATCATCTACCTAAATGAGACAATCAGAGGAACTTTAGATAGGCAAAGGAAACAAGATCATGTCATGGTATTCCTGAAGCTCTACAATACAGACAGAAGAGGCATCTCTAAGGAAAGGAAGTTATGAACCACATCACTAATCTCCTAGACAAAGCCAGTAAATTAGACTGTATGACCCAGTTCGACTGATTTCATGTCTGGGTCATGTCTGATAGAAAAAAGTTTGATGCAGATAAATCTCAGTTGACAGCAGCTATTATCAGCTTTTTCAAGGCAAATGTGAGTACAAGCAGAATTAGATAGGGCAATAACAGAGACACATCCTGTCAATGTGTTCTCTGACTCAGCAGAAACATCAAGTTACATGTTCAGATAGGAAAGGAATTATCATTGCCAGCTTTTATGGGGGAAAGTATGTGATCATTAAGATTTACTGTAGCAATTCCAGCCAAGTGAGAGAAAGCAATACAACTTAAAAAAAACTATGACATCTAATAATATACTTTTTATCACCTTAAAGAACCCCAAGTATGTAAAATAATTTGTATGCAAGACCTGTTTGCCTACCACACAACTAGAGAGCAATGTGGGAGTTTTAAAAAACTACATATTCCATATTCTCATGGCTTCTTCTTCACCAGTGGAGCTACAGTGGAGCAGCTGCGCAACGTAGACCTGCACTCAGACTCCTGTGCCCCAAATTCCCTTTGTGTGTTTTTTTAACCATTCTAGCAACCTGTATTTTTAAAAGCAAGGACTAACACGGGCTGGTTCTCTTGTTCCCCTGCCCTCATTCTCCATTTCTCTGCAGAGAAGTTGGAGAGAATTGGTTTTGCCTAAATTACAGGCCCTCTATTGTTCTGCTAGGGCAATGCTTTCATTTTGTTGATTGCTCTTAATGACTGTCCCAGTGAAGGTACAGCTGCATTGTGATAACAGCCAAGTTGGCTAGCCTAGATCAGCTGATCTGAGCTCCTAGGGTTGAGGCTATGGGGACTCAGGATGGAGCCCAGAGTCTAGGACTCTCCCCCCTTGTAGTGTCTTCAACCCATATGTGTATTCTGCAGATTTATAGCCCCACAGTGTAAGCCCCATGAGCCTGTGTCAGCCACAGGTCTTTTATTGACCCAGTAAGCCACAGGTTTTTTATTGCTGTGTAGATGTGCCCTCAGAGGCAGCCAGCCAGGCACTGTCCCCTACTCCTTGTCACAAAATATATGATTCCAGAATACCATAGAAATTATTGCAAGGGCACACATGTACAAACAGTTCATAATATCAAACAGAGTCGTAAGTTGTATATAAACAGGCCCCCTCAAACTGTCACATACATTTTCACATACAGTAATTCCTCATTTAACATGGTAGATACGTTTCAGAAAATGATCATGCTAAGTGAAAACATGTGATGCAGGGTCAATTTTCCCATTGAAAATAATGGAAAAGGTGGGGCTTGCGTTTCAAGTGCATGTGCGCTTGAAGCTCCAGCCTGCATTTGTTAACAGCTGGGACCGGGACATAAGGTTGGGGGGGGAAAGGGACTGGGTTATAGCAAGGAGGGGAGGTGTTTGGCTCTGGGGAAGGGAAGGAAAGGGAAGGACAAGGAAGGGGGCTTGCAGCCGGTGGCTGGGTTTCCCCAGCTGGCCGGTCACCGGCAGCTGCGAGGGACTTACTCTGCCTCCAGAGGTTCACCGCTCGCCGAGCCATTCCCCGGCAACCCCTTCTGGCTGGATGCCTCACTTGCTCTCCTCTGCCTCCTGCTTGCAGCTGGCGGCTGGGTTTCCCCAGCTTGCCAGACACCGGCAGTTGCGCGGGGTTTCGTCTGCCTCCTTACAAAGCGGCAGAGGTTCTCCGCTCACCGCGCAGTTCCCCAGTGACCTCCTCTGGCCGGATGCCTTGCGTCCGGCCAGAGGGGCCACTGAGGAACTGCACGGCAAGCAGCAAACCTCCTCCGCTTTGTAAGGAGGCAGACGAAACCCCGCGCAGCTGCCAGTGACTGGCAAGCTGGGGAAACCCAGCCGCCAGCTGCAAGAGGGGGCGGAGGAGAGGGAGCGAAGCATCCAGTCAGAGGGGGTCGCCAGGGAACAGCACGGCGAGCGGAGAACCTCTGCTGCTTTGCAGGGAAAGCCTTGCACAGCTGCCGGCCACTGGCCAGCCATAGGGGAAATTGTGTTATGGCAGGGATGGGTCATGTTGTTCGAAAAATGTTCCCTCCAAAAAATCATGCTATCATGAAAACGTATTAAGCGGGCACGTATTAAGCAAGGAATTACTGTACATTTTCCATTTGTGCACAGTAACAGGCATGCAAAGATGGGGTTTTGCAGGAATAGTCATTCATGTTCACAAATTATGTCAGAGGAATGAAAGAGACCTACTGACAACCTGATTCATAATATCAAAAAAAGAGGGATACGGTGTGTGTAATAAATTATTTTTTATCTTTGCTCTCTTTTTCCTTTTGTTGATCTATATATTTTAGAAACGTGCATCAGTGTGTCTGTCCATGTATGAGTCCATCTGTTCAAGAACTCCTCTCAAACTGTAAAAGCTAGGGCCACCAAATTTGGTAGGCAGCTTCTTCTTATCCTACCTTAAGGCAAGGCCAGGGTTTGATTGTCCAAGGAAAATGGGATGTACCTGGAATTGATTGTTTTCCATCACTTGGAAAGGAAGGGGGCTGATCGAAGTGACAGCTATACTGCAGAGTGACCACAGGGGTGAGGGGGTGGAAACGCCAGCAACACAGTAACCACTTGGGGTTGGGGCTCACCATCATGCTGGCCATCCAATCAGGTAAGTGGCCTCTGTTCCAACCCCTCTCTGATGGCCCTTGGCCACAGTGCCAGATGCGGGGGACCCCAGCCCTGGTCTTTCCCCCTCCCCATAAGTACAGGGGGGAGGGCTGGGAGCAGGGTCAGAGACCCTCCTCTAGAGGAATCACCAGCTCGGGAGGCAGAGTGGACAGTGCAGCCCTGGTCCCTGGAAGGAGATATTTTTCCCTCCTCCCCCACCCTTCTGGGAGGGCAACACAACCCCAGGGTATTTCTACACTGCAGTGTTTCTTTGGAAAAATGGCTGTTTTTCCGAAAAAACTCCAGTTACATCCACACTGCAATCGCGTTCTTTCGAAAAAAAATCTAAAGAACAGAGAGGTTCTTCTGACATTGGTAAACCTCTTTCTATGAGGAAGAAGCCTTTTTCCAAAAGAGGGGAAGATGGAGTTCTTTCGAAAGAAGAGGAAAGAGGAAAAAGGACAGATGCCCTGGTGACCACTCCGTCCATAGTAATCACAGCTTACATGCGAGATAGTGTCCATTCAGTGTGGATGCTATTTTTCGAAAAAGCAGATGCACTTTTGCTGTGTAGACACTCTCTTTCAGAAGAAGTTTTTCCAGAAGATCTCTTCCAGAAAACCTTATTCCAAAAGAAGCCTGCAGTCTAGACATAGCTCCACTCCCCTCTCTCCCCGGGAGGAGCCGCAGCTGGACCAGCCAGGGCTGGATTACCCAATAGGCAGACTAAGCATGTGCTTAGGGCATCAGCAAAGCAGGGGCACAAAAAAAAAGAGATTTTATAGTATAGTATTGTTTTTATTTTGAATTACATACGGGAGGCACCATAATCTTTTCAGTGCTTAGGGCCTCTAAAGGTCTTAGTCGGACCTGGGACCAGCACCACCCTTGCCACCACAGGCAGCCCTGGTAAGCTTCGCCCACCTCCCAGCCCCCTGCCCAGAGGCCCCCCACTCCTGCCCTGATTCCTGCACACCCCCTTCCCTCATCATCTCCACATCTCCCACCCTTTGCCTTGATTCCTGCACCCTCACCCCCAGCCCTGAGTTCTGCTTCTCCCACTCTCCTGCCCTGAGTCCTCCACCCCCTGCCCTGAATCCTGCACCACGCATCCCTTTCCTTGAGCTCCTCCCCACACCTTCCACACCCTGCTCTGACTGCTGCCCCTACTCTGACCCCCCCACAAGCACCCGAGCAACACCGGGTAAATTCTCTATTTAAAACATAAAACCAAAGTAATTTGTAATTTTCATAAAGGGTTGCAATGCACTGAAGCTGAGCTGGGGAATGAAAGCGCTTTATTTGAACTCTCTGGTCCTTCTACACCTTGTACACGTACCTTTCTTGACCTCAGTATGGGAAATGTTATATTAGCTGTTTCCCTCACTTTTAAAACAGTCTCTCTTTTTTTGGAGAAAGAGGTTTACTAGATGCAAATTCCATGCGGGTTGTCTTTCCATTAAAAATGTCTTTACCACTGCTTTTGTAGCACTGATAAATGTTGTTTTCACTGCATATTTTGCCCCTTCTCCCCCCCAAAAAAAGCAAAAACCCAAAGAAGTGGTATCTGGAAACATTTAGTAAATAATAAAAATTAAGTTCAGTAATAAAAACAAGTCCTGGCATTTAACTAAACAGCCATGGGAGAAAAAAAGCCTTAATCATTCTATTCACCAAGTTAGCGTGCATTTGATTAAGATCAGCCACTATTTCTAATACAAACTCACAATTAGAAGTGTGAGGGAAGCTATTCCTAATGATGCCTTGCTTTACTTGAAAATGACTAAAACTTGACTGACTTAGGGACAATTCCTCATATCTACCATCCTTACCTGAATCAATGAAAAATGTAGGCACTCAGTCCCGCTTTGGGTCTGACTCTTCATTTCTTTTGTAGCGTACTGGTGAATCTTTTTCTGTGGCTGACCTTGACTTTTTCTAAATTATCATATTTTGGGACATGTCATGCATTTCTGAATAGCTGTTTCATTTTTTGAGGAGTAACGTTAGTTCGAACCAAGGGATTTGGTTCGAACTAATGCGTCCCGATGCGCACTTTCACTTTCGAAACAGCCATTGAGCGGAGTAATGCGCCGGCAAGATCATGCTAATGAAGCACAGGATATTTAAATCCCTGCTTCATTAGCAATTTCAGTCGCCTACATTTGCATCCCTAGTTCGAACTAGGGAGCAAGTGTAGACGTACCCATAGGGATTAGCCTGAGTAAGGATCTCAGGATTTGATCATAAATCTGTTATTGAAAGCTATGTTATTAAAGGAGGCTATGATCATGTCACCTGTGTAGCATGTTTTGGAAGGTACAGGTTCATACTGTGTGCAAAGATATGTCATCAATATGACAAATGTAATACTGCTGCTTTTCTTCATGAGCATGAGGTTGGGAGTGCTACTCTGTGCATCACCAGCTCATGTGCAATTTCAAAACAGAAGGCAAGTTCAGAAGAAACCAGGGCACAGTGGAAAAAATTGAAATGGCACTTAGGAACCCACCTGCCATTGAATGCTTAGAAATAGCAGAGATTGTCCATTAAGGCTGACAGACACGAGTTTAAACAGAGCAATTGAAAAATAAGTCCAGCTAGAATTGCGTTTAACAAAGTAATTATCAAGGACCTGAGCTTGTGTTTTTCAAAATACACTTTAATTGATTTGTCAAAGGTCAAAGAGCTGACAGTATTATTAATTAAAAGCATATATTTCATTATTATTCAGCAAAGAAATTTGGGATGCTTAAAGCTTCACCTTCTTATCCACAAAAATACACATTTCTACATTAACTCCTTACACATAGTTGATTGCTGTGCTGTTAAATACAAAAGCTAAGGTTGTCTAACTAACACACACACATTTTATGTTCTATTTAGCAGTGCAGTGTTTAGCCCATCTGGTCTATGTGGGTATGTCTACACTCCCCTCCTAGTTCGAACTAGGAGGGTAATGTAGGCATACCGCACTTGCAAATGAAGCCCGGGATTTGAATTTCCCGGGCTTCATTTGCATAAGCCGGGTGCTGCCATTTTTAAATCCCTGCTCGTTCGAACCCCGTGCCGCGTGGCTACACGCGGCACGAACTAGGTAGTTCGAACTAGGCTTCCTAGTTCGAACTACCGTTACTCCTCATTCCACGAGGAGTAACGGTAGTTCGAACTAGGAAGCCTAGTTCGAACTACCTAGTTCGTGCCGCGTGTAGCCGCGCGGCACGGGGTTCGAACGAGCAGGGATTTAAAAATGGCGGCACCCGGCTTATGCAAATGAAGCCCGGGAAATTCAAATCCCGGGCTTCATTTGCAAGTGCGGTATGCCTACATTACCCCGCTAGTTTGAACTAGCAGGGTAGTGTAGACATACCCTGTGTTCTTCTTGGGTCAGTGCTTACCCCAGGTAACAGGTGCTTTGCTTTTCAAGTAATCTTTCAGGGCCATGATCTATTCTAGTTAATTTCCCAAGGTACTTCTACATGGCAGGTCTAAAGTCAGATTAAGCAATGCAACTTAAGCCAAGTCAAAATAGACTAATTCGGTTTTTGACACTGTCTACACAGTAGAAAGTCTAAGGGAGAACACTCGTCCTTTGACTTCCCTTACTTCTCATGAAATGAAGGTTACAGGAGTTGGAGTAAGAAGTCCTCCAGCTCGACATTATTTTGAAATAAAGGCTCATAGTATAGACACGCACAATGTTATTTCAAAATAACGTCAGTGTAAATGTACTCCCAGAGAACTGCTCCACATAAACTAGTTCTTGAGAAAGATTTAATTTTCTTTTTATTGACAATATATTTATATTTGTCCTCAACCACCTTGGTTTTCATGTCAGTCCATCAGGCCACTACTCGCTTTCACATTACAATGTGCCGGGCCAACCTAAGAAACAAAAAGTGAAAGCCACATGTTCTAGCTGTTTATTTCCTAGTCCCAAGATACTAAATTCTGTGGGAATTTTCATAGAGTTCAAAGCCAGAAGGGACCATCAGATCACCTCAGTTGACCTTCCAGTTCACCTATATATCACTGTATTAAACCCAAGACTTGATTAGACTAAAGCATTTCAAAATGAGATTTAAGCACAGGCCCAGCCAAAGGGTTTGCGGGGCCCAAGGCAGGATGCTGGGAGCAGGGCCCCAGGCCCAGACGGTGGATGGTAAATACTCAGCAGCACGGAGCCCTGAAAACGTGGGGCCTAAAGCATTTGCCTTGCTCACCTTACCCTAGGTCCAGGCCTGTTTAAGCACCATTACATGGATCACATCCATCATGTCCAACAGTCACAGGGTGAACTGTTGCTTTAGTATTGTTGAGGCCTCAGCTTCACTTGTGCCAGTTTTGAGAAAGACTCAGGTGACGAAGAGCCAGGCCCGCCAGGGGATAAAAAAGCAGGCTTTGGAGAGACACAGGTATCTACTGTGTATGTGTCCTTACTGCAGCTGGCCAGTGAAGGGTTTATTATGGCTGAAGAAGTGCAGTGGCAAAATGATCAGGTAATACATATATATTTATGGTTTTGCTGTCATACCCTCAGACCTGTCTGAGCATAGCTAGATGACACAGACAAGAACACTTGTGATTGATCTATATTGGTGCTCCAACTGATACTAGCCCTTTAGGCTGTGTCTACATTGGCAAGATTTTGCGCAAAAACTTGCCGCCTGTCTACACTGGCTGCGAGTTCTTGTGCAAGAACACTGACGTTCTAATGTAAGAAATCAGTGCTTCTTGCGCAAGAACTATGACGCTCCTGCTCAGGGATAAGCCCTCTTGTGCAAGTGTTCTTGCGCAAGAGGCCAGTGTAGACAGGCAACATGAATTTCTTGCGCAAGAAAGCTCAATGGCTAAAATGGCCATCGGAGCTTTTTTGCGCAAGAGAGCGTCTACACTGGCATGGATGCTTTTGCACAAAAGCACATGTCAGTGTAGACGCTCTCTTGCGCAAATACTTTAACGCAAAAACTCTTGCGTTAAAAGTATTTGTGCAAAATCTTGCCAATGTAGATGTAGCCTTAGTGTTTTTTCCTAAAACTGTAAGTTGAACCTCACTAGTCCGTCAGGGTATGTCTACACTACCCTCCTAGTTCGAACTAGGAGGGTAATGTATGCATACCGCACTTGCTAATGAAGCCCGGGATTTGAATTTCCCGGGCTTCATTAGCATAAGCGGGGAGCCGCCATTTTTAAATCCCCGCTGCTTCGAACCCCGTGTAGCGCGGCTACACGGGGCTCGAACTAGGTAGTTCGGACTAGGGTGCCTATTCCGAACTACCAGTACACCTCGTTTCACGAGGAGTAACGGTAGTTCGGAATAGGACCCTAGTCCGAACTACCTAGTTCGAGCCCCGTGTAGCCGCGCTACACGGGGTTCGAAGCAGCGGGGATTTAAAAATGGCGGCTCCCCGCTTATGCTAATGAAGCCCGGGAAATTCAAATCCCGGGCTTCATTAGCAAGTGCGGTATGCATACATTACCCCGCTAGTTCGAACTAGCGGGGTAGTGTAGACATACCCTCACTCTCTGGTTCGGTAACATCTGTGGTCCGGCATTATTTTAGTTAGCCAGATGTCCATTTATAGGTGTGGCCAAGTTTCCCATAGTCCCATAAAGTCTGTTTACAGTCCCAGTCCTGGCTCTCAGTGTTCTGTGCTGTTATTTAACTCTAATTTACCCCTAAATGTCTTCTAAAAGCCTAGTAAGAGGGGTAGTGTTGACAATACTGCAAGACAATATTGACTTCCCTTGGTTTGGCAAATTCTCTGGTTCAGCACTGGTCATATCTCAAGGGTGCTAGAGAGGTTCAACCTGTAGTGCAGATATTGTTATCCTTTCATTATTCTAGTGCAGTTTTTGTAATGCTTGCTTCCATTTAATTTTGCTGGCAATTTGATAAATCTAATGCAGTATTACAATTGAACCATCTCTTCTGATAACTTGAGTACCTCCCAAGGGTTGCTGTACAAATTGGTGCCCAAAGAACTTCAGGAAATACTCAAATACTATCAACAATAAAAAAAAGCTTTCTTGGGCTCAATCCTGCAAGGTGCTGAATCTTTTTGTTGGTTTCCATGGGATAAGTGATACACATTTTTATGAGTTTTTAGATGTCAAAAGCACTTGTGCCCAGTCACATTGATTTCAATGTGACAAATGAGTCTTTAACATCCAGCACTTCTAGAAATCCCACTTGTTGCTTAATTACATCTTTAGCCACTGAGATACCTTTTAAATATCTGGCCCTTGAATATTAAGTCTCATTACAAGTCAATGGAACTTAGGCTCCTAACTCACTTATGTCCTCTTGAAAAATTGACCCCTTAAGTTAAGCAGGTGTATAAGGAATCTGTTGTAACTAGCTGATTTGATTCAGAATCCAAAATATATTGCTTCCAGAGAAACCATGCTGTTGTCATGTTATAGACTATGGTTGTTGCAGTTTTGTCTGAGTCCTGATAGTCAACAGTTATCTGTCTGCCATACCAGACCCTACCGTTGGATTCCATGTGCTGCTCAGCTCTCTGGGTCTGGGTTGTGACTAATCACTGTTCCTAGCACAGAGAGGGTATGTCTACACTACCACCCTAGTTCGAACTAGGGTGGTAATGTAGGCAACCGGAGTTGCAAATGAAGCCCGGGATTTGAATTTCCCGGGCTTCATTTGCATCTTGCCGGGCGCTGCCATTTTTAAATGTCCGCTAGTGCGGACTCCGTGCGGAGTCCGTGAGTGCAGACTCACGAGGAGTAACGGTAGTTCGGACTAGGAAACCTAGTCCGAACTTCCTAGTCTGTGCTGCGTGTAGCCGCGTGCCACGGAGTCCACACTAGCGGACATTTAAAAATGGCGGCGCCCGGCAAGATGCAAATGAAGCCTGGGAAATTCAAATCCCGGGCTTCATTTGCAACTCCGGTTGCCTACATTACCACCCTAGTTCGAACTAGGGTGGTAGTGTAGACATACCCAGAGGAATCAGAAGAATGGGAGACTAACAGATGTCTTCACCCTGTCTCTTCTATTCCCGAAAGCAGGGATAGGTAGCCATTGGGATTCTAGGTATGGCCCATGAGACATTTTGTTTACCATTGCCCATGCACAGGGCTGCCAGATTCTGCTGGTTTCTGTCCACAAAGAGTATTTTCCTCCCAGTATTACTAAAACGGCACACCCATAAAGCAAGGGCACATGGAATGAGGTGTGTGTTGATTGTGAACAACTTTGACGGTGAGAGTTGTGCGCGCCCTCTGCAGCCAAAGTGTTGCTATGGTTCAATCGGAACACCCCGCAAATTCTGGGTATGCAAGCACAGTTAGTAAAACTTCCGTGTTTTGGGAGACTTTCTTGGTTGCAACAATCTTGTGGCCTAGTGAGATGAAGGAGGGCTACTCATGCAATCCACTCACTAGCCTAGGTTGCCTATCACTGTCCTAGAGGAAGTAGCTAGTCACTGATGATGGAAAGCAGGTGGAACAGTTTTATGGAAAGGCAGCTGAAATATCAATCATTTTGAGATTTCATTGTCTGCTTCTGGGAAGGTGAGATGAGAACTGTGCACTATGCAGGGCAGACTAAAATTCCAATGCACTCCACAATTAGGGTTGCCAGGTGTCCGGTTTTCACCCGGACTGTCTGTTATTCGGGTCCCACATCCGGTTAAAAAAAACAACAGAAAATACCGGACACGTGAAACGTCCAGTATTTCCTGTTTCCCTCGGACAGAAGCCCGGCAGGGACTATTTTCCCCTGCCACATCTGGAGGGGGAGTGAGGTGCGCGGGGCCATTTAAAGGTGCAGTGTCCTTTCTTTTTTTTTTTGGCTCAGAATTTTTTCCCAGTGTTTTTTTTTTTTTTTGTGAGTGTGGGGGTGGGGGAGGGAGGCTGGGGAGTGTTCAGTATTTTTTGTTAAACCATCTGGCAACCCTATCCACAATTAGAGTGCTATACATTATGCCAGTGGGCATAACACATGTAAACACTTGAAAATAGTGATTTGTAATAAAGTGGCTTACCATTATTTACATCTTTGAACATATAACAGCGTATACATTTGGCTCTTCATATGTGAAACAAATTATTTTCAAAAGCCAATAAAATGCTTAAATAAAGCATATCAAAATAAAGATATCCTTTATCTAATGAAGAATAAAGTCATTGGCCAAAGCAGAGTCTCCTATCTGAATGCAAAGCAATTAATTAGATAAAAATGATGGGTCCTGTGGAACAAACATACATAATTGATATGCAAATACTTTTTCTGTGTTATTATTTTAGATTGAGATGAGAGCATATAGATTGTTATATGAATTATCACTTGTATCTGTGGTACATGAAAGTTTGCATATGTAAAACTGAGATGCTGGACATGTTCATGAAATAAGCTTCATATGTGCACATAGGATATTCAAAGCTACTACTGTTTATTGGCACCTCAGCATGTTCTTGGGCTAAAATCCTACAAACATTGGAATACAGTGGTCCCCAAAAAAGATTACTTGCATGCTAAAGTTATGTATTTATACACATATTTGCAAGGTGAGGGCCTTAGGACACAATCCTTCAAACATACTTCATCTCATGGATGAGCATAAGCCCATTCTGTGTTTCTACAAATGTGTGTAACATTATTCAGAGGTGTCTGCAGGATCAAGGGGCTAGAATGTAACCTTTGTGTTGTGCAGAACACTGACCACATTCTGGGTGCTAAAATAATATTCCATATGAAATTTGACTTATTAAACCAAAAGTTTATAGATACACCGACTTCTGAACTTGCTCTAGTTAAAAATAAAAAAAATCCATTTACAATGAGGCTTTAGATTAACCATTCAGTGTGGAAGCTTTAAGATCAAACACTATTAAAAAGACAATTAAATATTTCCATTACTGAAGGGAAATGATTAATTTGTGATATGGGGGAAATAGCTATTTCAAAGCTTTTGGTACAGTAATAGCTTTGCTGCCTTTCTGCTGCACTGTAATGGGACTCGACTTAATTTTTCTTCTTTGCTGCTAGGAAACTAGCAATAATTGAAAGCTCTAGAAGTTGAAGGCCTTTATCTTGTTTTCTTCTCTAACTTCATGCAATGAGCAGAGTTTTAATCAACCCTAATATTTTTTACCTTTTGGGGCATGTAATTGGGGTTTAGGGGTTTCCCACAGAGTGGTGATAATCTGCAGGGAAGCCATCCCATCTAGTGGCTACAGCACAAGTGCAAGCAACCCTGGACCTTCCACTCCACTGGATTCCAACCCGGGGCCCTGGAGGCTGATTTGGCTGTTCACCCATCCCTAACTGGTGTCAACCCCAAATTGTGCCACTTCCTATCTGTCTAAACCCCCATGCGGCCACTGTCCATCATTGAGAATGTTACCTTATAGCTTCCAGCCGTAGTATCATTCTGAGTGCCCTGGCTCCTCTGTTTGGTATCAACTCTGATCCAGTCCTTCTGGCTTGCCAGCTCCTGACTGAGTTGCCTCGCTGGCCTTAAACCCTGTCTCCAACCTGAACGGCTACGTCTAGACTACATCCCTTTTTCGTAAAAGGGATGTAAATTAGATGTATCGCAATTGCTAATGAAGCGGGGATTTAATTCTCCCCCGCTTCATTAGCATAAAAATGGCTGCCGCTTTTTTTCCGCATGGAGCTTTGCCGGAAAAAAGCACCAGTCTAGACACTGATCTTGTGGAAAATAAAGCCTTTTCTGAAAGATCCCTTATCCCTTATTTCATAAAGGGATAAGGGATCTTTTGGAAAAGGCTTTATTTTCCGAAAGATCCGCATCTAGACTGGCGCTTTTTTCCAGCAAAGCTCCGTGTGGAAAAAAAGCGGCAGCCATTTTTATGCTAATGAAGCGGGGGAGATTTAAATCCCCGCTTCATTAGCAATTGCGATACATCTAATTTACATCCCTTTTACAAAAAAGAGATGTAGTCTAGACGTAGCCAACACATTCAGCAAAAGCAGAAAAGTGGAGTCTCCTTAGTCTAAAGGTGCTTTTCAATCCTCTTCTGTCCAATGAAGGGGTTATACACCATGTGGAGTGGAGAATGTGTTTCTAACTGGCACGTTACTTTATTTTTTCAGCACAATTCAGTTCTCCCACCTCCTGGCAACATCATACCCAGGACTTGTGTAAGTTCTAAGCACTGAAGGCTGCTAGTTACATGCAGCACCCTGAATATTTTGAAAGGTCATGCTTTTATGTCTGTATATATAATTGGTAGCTGGATTTATATGTGTCTGTTCAGACCTACCATAAGCAGTTGCAACCAGTCCCCAAATACCACAATGGTTCTCAAAGACAGCTAGAAAAGGGAGCAAGAGTAACTGTTTTTGTAGCCCCACATCTGTTTAAACTAAGCCTGAATAAAGTTGTACAAGAAAGTTTTAGGTTGTCTACAGAATTGGATTTAAAACTGCAGCTGAAAATAATTTATTCTGAGGGAAAAAAGAAATTAATTTTTATCGTATTGAAATTGGCTTATGATATCCTTGAATGCATTCATTCATATTATTCACTGGCTATATTCTACATTCTTGCTCTACAGATTCTTCATGGCCCAGTTCATCCCATGTATTTTTATTAGAAATGTGTGCTCTGTTGGTTAGGTTGAACTGAACTTGTCTTACGGTATTACTTCTGTTCTCTGATTGGATGAGTGTTTTAAACTAAGTACTTGGTATGAATTAGTGATGTTAAGGACTAGTCGACTAACCGATAAGCATTAGCTTATCCGATAGTCTGTCAACTCGTCAATCCCCTCTCCTCCCCCACTTGCTGCCTCTGTCAGATAGAGGCAGCAAACAGAGGGGAAGAAGGATACTTCAAAGCAGCAGCGCCGTACAGCTGAGCCAGGGATCAGCTGTGTGGTGCTGTCACTTTAAAATGCTGAAGCACTATAGAGACCAGGGTCAGCAGACGACTCCTCAGCTAATCCCGGCTTCCGAGCGGCATTTCACCAGAACCCGGGGCCAGCAGGGGAGTCCCCAGCTGACCCGGGCTCCATGGCTGCCCCTTTGAAACGCGGAGGCTTCTCCTTTGAAACGCTGCCTCTCCATTTCAAAGCGGCAGCCGAGGAGCCCAGAGTCAGCTGTGGACTCCCCAGCTCATCCTGGTGTCAGTGCAGCATTTCACCAGAATCCAGGGTCAGTGCCACTTGGAACCTAGGGTAAGCTGGAGTCCCCAGCTGACCCTGGGCTCGCAGGGCATGCATCGCAGCATGGAGCATGGGGTCAGTGAGGGACTTTAAGTCCCCCGCTGACCCCAAGCTCCATGGCTTTGAAATACACAAGAGCCCTCACTGGGGACTCTTGTACATTTCAAAGCAGGCACGCCAAATGCAACCTGGAGTCAGCGGGACTTCCCGCTTGCCCCGGGCTATACGCGGAGTTCTGCATTCCTCCTTTGAAATGTACAAGAGCCCGAGCAGGGGCTCTTGTACATTTCAAAGGAGAAATGCAGAAGTGCCTATGACTAGTTGAGTAATCAATGGAAATTCCATAGACTACTCGACTAGTCAATTAACCGCAATTTAACATCCCTAGTATGAATGGTTGTGTTCAACAATCACTTTCACAAACAGTCTCAAATATTAGTTTCTTGTGCTGCTACTTTAGATGCCCCTCCCAAGAAATTGTATTCGTCATAGTATTAACTAATCAAAAATTAATATGAAAGGGGCACAGGCACAGCTGAAGGAAACAACTCTCTTTCTAAACACTTTTTTGCCACTAACATGTCAGGAGAAAATATAATCAGTTAAATTATAGATGGTCACAGTTCCTGTGATAACTGCACCTCTGATGAATATGTACCACAGGCACTTTAACTAGAGGGATGAAGGTGGGGGTGCTGCAGCACCCCCTGACTTAAAGTGGTTTCAGTTACATCCAGGGCTTACAGTTTGGTTCAATGGTTCTCAGTATCCAAACCTGAAAAATTGTTCCAGCGACCAGTACCCCTGTTCCCTAGTCATCACCTTTCTCAGGGCAGGATCTGGCAATCCACTCCTTCTAGAGAAGGCCATAAGCTGCAGACTCTTGCAATTCATTGTCATTATCTCAGTAGGTCTGACTCTAGTACAGCTACTGTCCCATTCTCTCAGGAGCAATGCCATAGCTAACGAGTGACAGCTACGTTTCATAAAGCAAATCACTTATTCAGAATAAAATCATTACTTATGACTACATCATAAAATTAATATGATGCAGCTTATTTTCAGGTCGAGCTTAACAAGCCATCATCTATCTTCCACATGGGATCCCTGACAGGACAAAAATACCTTTAGGACAGTGTTTCTCAAACTGGGGTCCACAGAGGGAGCTCCAGAGGCTCTGCAGACCCTGTTGATCAACTCCTTTCCTTCTCAGTTCCTCCTTCGACCCACAGCTGGGGTTAAGGCAGACTCCCTAGTTGATCTGGTTCCGTCTGGCTCCCAAAAGTGGCCACCATGTCCCTATGTCCCTAGGTGCAGGAGCGGTCAGAGAGATTCTGTGCGCTGCCCTGCCCTGCCCGAGTGCCAGCTCCACAGCTCCCATTGGCTGGGAACTGTGAAAAAATTGCATCTGCAGGGGTGGTGTCTGCTGGCACAAGGGCAGCGCTCAGAGCCACCCTGGCTGCCTTTGCACCTATGGCCTGCAGAGACCTGGCAGCCACTTCTAGGAGCCACACTAAGCATTGCCAGAACCCCACATCCCAAACCCCTGCACCAGCCCAAAGCCCTCTCCTGCACCCCTAGCTAGAGACCTCATTCCCAGGCACTCTGACCCCTGTCTCAGAGTCCTTTCTCACACCCACACTCTCTTCTAGAGAACCCTCTTATACCTCAAGTCCCTCATCTATGGCCCCTCCTCAGAGCCTCCAATCCCAGCCGCAGCCCTCACACCCCTCCCGTACCCCAACTCCCTGCCTCAGCCCACTGAGAGTCACAGAGGGTATGTCATTTCACGAGGAGTAACGGTAGTTCGAACTAGGAAGCCTAGTTCGAACTACCTAGTTCGTGCCCCGTGTAGCCGCGCTGCACGGGGTTCGAACCAGCGGGGATTTAAAAATGGCGGCTCCCCGTTTATGCAAATGAAGCCCGGGAAATTCAAATCCCGGGCTTCATTTGCAAGTGCGGTATGCCTACATTACTCCGCTAGTTCGAACTAGCGGGGTAGTGTAGACATACCCAGAGTGAGGAGAGATGGATCAAGCAGGGGTGGGGCCTCAGAGAAGGGGTAGGGAGGGTCCCTAAAAAATTAAATCAAAATGGGAGTCCTCGGGTGACTAAAGTTTGAGAATCTCTGCTTCAGGCCCTTCCTGCAAACCTCATTGTCACAGAGTCATTTCAGTTCTTGAGTGAGGGTGAGTGACCCTTCACCTAAATCCATACTGTGACTTCAACAGTTGGCAGTTTGGTTTCCCGGAGTCTAATCTGTCTATGCTATTTCCCCCAAGGGGTGAAACCTGTATGGACTTGTTATTTATATTATTGAATATTTTAAATAGAAAGGTGGGGTAAAAACATTTAAATAAATAAATAAAATATTATGGACTTGCGTTATTTACCCTCTTTTCCCCCACCACACAGGAAACATCTTTTAGCTTACCCATTGAACTGAGAATAGAATCACTATCCAGCTTATAAAGAGATAATTGTTTTTGACTGTTCCACATGTCCAAAGAATTGCATTTGTCACACAGATGTTTATCCTTAACAGTTAATTCACTTTTCCACACAAGTAAAATAAATCATATCCATAACTACAAAACAATTTCCATATGGTGCTTACTTACATTACCTCATTTAACCTGAAAAGAATCAAAGGGGTTTCAGGCCTCTTTGCAAATAAAAACTAGGTTTAGAATACTCATAGGAAAACTTAAACATTGGAAGAGGGCAGAGAGAGAGTCAGGCAGTCTGGTCCTCTCAATGGCTTTTTTTTTTGTTTTGTTTTTTGGAACTTGTTAATAATCCTGACAGTTTACCTATATAGAATTGTGTCAATTTTTTTTTAATTTAATACAAGAGAGCTAGAGGTGGACATTCCTTGAAACATTCTAAAAGATTCCTGGCACTATAGTTGAGAGCCTTCAGGTTAGAAGGTGGAATCCATGAAGGGACTTCCAGGGTGCAACACTACCATCACAGCCCCTAACTTATACTTGCCTAGAAAATCACAACAACACAACAATGCACAATGCTAGGTAGTGCTTCCTTTCCAGTGAAAAGGCAGAGAGTAGCACCTTAGAATGTGATCCACGAAAGCCGGAGGATTCAGCAGCGCCTCACCTAACCTAGCCAATGACAGATGCTTATGTGCTAAACTCTGCCCCCTTTTCACAGACAGGTACCTAGATCTGCTATGATCCACCAATAGGAACCCTTCTCTTAGTTTAAGTGCAAGAATGAATTAGGCATCCGCCTCAGTCCACACAAAAGAGGAAGCAGGCACTCTCAGGGTATGTCTACACTACAGAGTTAATTCAAAATAACAGACGTTATTTCGAATTAACTGTAATAGCTGTCTACACATACAAACCGCTATTTCGAAATTAATTCGAAATAGCGGAGCCCTTATTTCGAATTAGGTAAACCTCATTCTACGAGGATTAACACCTAATTCGAAATAGCTAATTCGAAATAAGTGCTGTGTAGACAGTTATTTTGAATTAGTGGACCTCCAGCCCTTCACAGTTCCCCCTGGTGGCCACTCCTCTCCCCCAGCCCCGGGGCCCTTAAAGGAGCAGACTATGGCCACTGGGCACATGCAAAAGCCAGGCCTGCCAGCAGCCGCAGACCCTCAGCCAGTGGCCAGAGGGTGGCAGCCAGCTCTCCCCCGCCCAGTCCCCCAGCACCCAGGGGCCAGCCAGGTGCCATAGATGGTGTGCGCTCTCTTGGACTAGTGTGGCGGTCATGGACCTCATTGAGGTTTGGGGGCAGGCCCCCAATGTCCATGATCTCTGCACCAGGTGGAGGACATGGACATGTACAGCCGCATGGCTGCCACCATGGCCAGGAAAGGCCACAGGCACACCCAGGAGCAGGTGCACCTGAAGGTTAAACAGCTGCGGCAGGCATACACCAGGGCCACAAGGGATGGCGCCGCAGCAGGGGCTGCCACCTGCCCCTACTTCCCCACCCTCGATCGACTCCTGGGGGGCAGGGCGGTCCGCACCAGCCCGGGAAACAGCGACCAGAGGGCCCTGACCTAGGCGTACCAGAGGGGCCACCGCCAGCTGTTCTGGCACCAGAGTCGGCAGGGTCATCCAGGGAGGCCATACCGGGTAAGTGCCAGCACTGTCCCCTGCCTGGGGGGGAGGCGGGAAGGGAGACCAAGGACTGCGCGTGTGGTCCATGCCTCCCATGGATCACGCAGCCACCTGTGCACGTGCCATGCCACCCTTGGGCTGGTGGCTCCAGGTGCGTGACACCCAGGGGCCATGGCCCAATAGGAACACGTGTGTGTGAAAAGACCTGACATGCTCCCGACCCAAGGGTGAGGCCCAACAGGATGCTCTCCCTTCACACGCCCCGGCTACACAGAGGCAGGGGATATCTCCCCCTCGCCTCGGCCACACTCTACACAGCACAGGGGCATGAGTGTGGTCTTGGGGCAGCTCCCAGTCCCGGGGAGAGCCAGACATCCTCTGTGCAAGCACATTGGCTCTGACGGTGCAGGGCACAGTCGCCCTCACGTTGCCGGGGGGGGGGGTGCGGAGGCTGGGCATCATCCACTACGTCCCCAGGGAGAACTGACCACTTCTCTTCTTTCTCTACAGCTGCACCAGCTGCTCATGCAGGGTGCACCACCCCACCCGGGACACGCTCCCGCACCCGCAGCCTGCTCCAGACCACCAGCATGCGGCAGGAGGACTTGGACCAGCATGTGGGGGCCCTGCGAGCCCTGCACCACATCGTCCAGGCCTGGATGCTGGAGGACCTGCAGCTGTGCTGGGAGCAGCTTGCTCAGAACTGAGCACTGAACTCAAACCTGCAGACCCTGCTGCAGAGCATGGTGCCCTGTGCTGGTCCTGCACCTGCTGCACCCCCAACAACTGTCCCTCCTCCCACTCCTGCTCCCCGCTCCCACTGCTTCCTCCTCAACCTCCACACCCTCCTCATCCTCCGCACCTTTCTCCCCAACCCCTCGGGGACGCCAAGGCTATGTCTAGACTGCAAGCCTCTTTCGAAAGAGAGCGTCTAGACTGCACGCGGAACTTTCGAAAGAGCAAGCCGCTTTTTCAAAAGAAAGCACCCAGTGAGTCTGGATGCTCTCTTTTGAAGAAGCCCTATTTACATTCAAGAACGCCTTCTTTCGAAAGAAGCACTTTCGAAAGAAGGCGTTCTTCCTCGTGAAATGAGGTTTACCGCCATCGAAAGAAAAGCCGCGTTCTTTCGATTTAATTTCGAAAGAACGCGGCTGCAGTCTAGATGCAGGTGAAGTTTTTTCGGAAAAAGGCTACTTTTCCCGAAAAAACCCCTGAGTCTGGACACAGCCCAAGACCCCCTCCCCCACTGTGCTGGGAGGCAGTTGGCCCAGAGAGACCTCCACCCCTGAGCTTCCCCTCCCTCTTCTTCCCCTTGCTTCCCCCTTCCAGCTCCTTCCTCCCAGTTTTTCCCCTCCCCTATCCCACCCTCTCTCCTGCCCTCTCCCGCCTCATTTCCCCGTCTCCCCAGAGTTTCATTCCCCCTCCCCAGTTGTGTTAAATAAACCCAGTTTCTATTTTTGAAAATGTGTCTTTTATTTGACATCAGGAAGGGGGGGCTAGGGAAGGGTAAGTGGAAGGACGAGAGGGAGGAATGGGGCACGAGCCCCTGGTGGGGAAGATCGGTGTGGCTATGAGGGGTGGAAGCTCTCCTGCAGGGCCTCCTGGATCCTGACAGCCCCTCAATGGTGCTCCCAGATGGCAGCCTGCAGACAGTGCAGCCAGGCTGCTGGCAACGTGTCCACGAGATGCAGCAGAGTCCCCGGGGGCAGGTCTGGTTCTATGGTGCAGAGTGCCGTGGTGTCCCAAGTGAGGACAAGCAGAGCACTGCGAGACACAAATGCTTTGCAGTCCCTCAGCGAGGTGGACCAGCAAGCAGAGAAACCTGAGAACTGTCTGTCCAGGATGGGGGTTTGGGTCCCTTTAAGCACAGACCTCCGCTAGCCTGAGGCAGCAGCCCCACACACTAAGTTGGACTCTGATGCCCTTTTGGTACTGGTTCCAGCCAGCCTTACTTTCGATTCAAGGTCCACTCAATGTGGACGCACTATTTTGAATTAGAAAAATGCTATTTTGAATTAGTTTTTGGGTCTAGATGCGTTATTTCGAATTAGCTTATTTTGAATTAACGAATTCAAAATAAATTAATTTGAAATAACGCTGTAGTGTAGACATACCCTCACTCTTTAGTCAACATACAGGTATAACATACAGTTATCACGTACAATTAATACAAGTGCCTTGTAAGCTAGGCAACGGTATGGCCTTGCAGCTGCTTAATGAATCCCACCCAGGAGCTGCTTTGCATGGTGCTGCCTTACTGGGGGGAGGGTACTCTTCCTGCAGCAGCACCCACAGCAGTTCCATGCTGAAGATAGAGTTTGCCTCTTCCAGCTGGTAAAGAGGGGACATGAGGGGAAGGGGACAATAAATGGCTGGAGGGTGGGATTAGAGGGGGAGTGTTTGGGGGAATCCTGGCTGGGCTGGGAGAGGAGAGGATTGGTGGGATTACAGCAGCTGGGTTTGTGAAACCTATCTCTCTCCAACCTGCTGGGCCGGGAGCAAAGGAAAGGGAGAGTAGACTGCAGGGGATAGATAAGTGTGGAAAAAGGGGGTGGGTGGGTGCTGGCATCTATGTGGTGAGGTAGGGGGAGTCTGTTGGATGTTCTGTCTCACTTCTGTCTGGGCTGCAACTGCTGGTACAAGGGAGAGACATAGGACTCTCTCCTGGGCTGGGGAAGGGGTGGGGAAGCAGGCTGCATGGGGAGGGGGTAGGCTGATATGCTGGAGTATGAGGGCATGTGGCTATATGGGAGATGGGGATGCTGCTGTGGAAACTTCATTGTCTCATTAATGCATCAGAAGGAGCATAGTCAAATGTATCTTCCCTTTTCTTGTCGAGGCTAGAGTGAGGTGGGACTGGTATTAATTACCAATTGATTGGTGACATAATTATAGGATCTTAAATATGCTAGGAAAATATGAGGTGGGGAAGAATAATATAGCACCCACTGTTAGACTTGTAGAGTAAACACAAAACAATGACTCCACACCAGTCCTAGACCAAAATATTTTTCAGCTAGTATCAGAAGGGAAAGATAAAGAGCTTGCTTTTGGCCATGTTGAGTTTGTTTAACAGGAGGCAATCTGCCGGGAGATGTTAGCCTGAGCTAAAAATGAGTTAGTCTGGAGGGAGACAGCTCCAAAGTAGACAAATAAAGGAAGTGGAGAGATTCTGCATTAACAGATCTTAATGCAGGATCTGACTTCACTTGTATTGGTGTTTTCTATTGTAAAGCAGTTAGAATAGGATTACATGGTTAGGCCCAGCTCATGACATTTGCATGATTACATTCCAAAGAAAGCTTACATAGGTGTCAATGGCTTAACAGGTTTTTTTTGGAGTGTTGTAGACATCTGAAGGCTCTGATATTTATTTATTTTTTAAAATACCCCGTGTTACTAATTAATACATGGTAAATTGTTAAAACTGGAAGAACTTTGCCATGGAACCTGTTTATTTGTTTGTCCTTTCAATTAGAGTTGGATTCCAGTCAAGTGATTTCCATTAATTTTAGATTTTGTTTGGGGAAGGGCATTAAGGCCACATATTTTCTATATGATATAGTTCTGACTCTTATGAGTCAATGGGCGTACTAGGTGTGATTCTAGGTGTGTAGTAGGAGGAAGACTGTAGGAGGAAGACTGTATTTGCAAGATCTTTAAAAAATGAATCTGTCTACAAACGCTGAAGCCATACGTTAAAGTGCTGTTATGGAGCGTCTCCTCTTTGAGTTGGTAACACACAAAATGTGAAAGTTTCAAACAAGGATAACTTTTATCTGTGTTTACAGGTCTTTGTTTCACTTGCATAGTGATCCTAAACATTCATTTAAAATACCCATCACCAGCCTCCTGATGTTTTACTTCCCTTCCTATTTTCACATTTGTGACTTTGTTGTCTGTGTTGCTTTATTACTTAATTTTACTGTTCTATGTTTGTGCACTATTAATTAAATTAAGAGTTGACATCCCAGAGAAAGGATACGTCTACACTACAACGTTATTTCAAAATATCTTATTTCAAAATTGTTAATTTGAAATAAGATATTTCAAAATAACGCATCTACACACAAAATGCATTTCAAAATAGCATTTTGCTATTTCGAAATAGCGCATCCACACTGATTGGACACTGAATTGCATTTAAGGTCAACTGAAACCAGTTCCCCGAAGGGCATCAGGTCAGTAGTTACTTTGTGTGGCTGTTATCTGAGGCTTGTACTTAAAGGGAATCCCGTGGACGGCTGGTTCGCAGCTTTCCCTGCTTGGTTGCTTATCTCGCTGAGGGACAGCAAAGCATTTTTTTCTCTGATTGCTTTGGTTGCCCTGACTTTAGACATCACAGCACTCAGCACCATGGAGCCAGTGCTGCCCCTGGGCACTCTGGTGCTCATTTTGGATGTCTTGCTGCAAGCTTGGCAGCAATTGCTGGAGTTTGCTTCACAGCATCTGCTGCAGCCCAATCCCCAGGCTGTCTTCCAGACCCCCCTGGGGGATGAGGAGCAGCAGCAGCAGTGCTTGGACGCCAGTGTGCCCTGTGGCATATGGCGTCTGGACACCAGCAGCGACTGGTGGGACCACATTGTCCTGGAGTGCTGGGGAGACCAGCAATGAACCCAGAACTTCAGAATGAAGGATACCTTCTTTGAGCTCTGTGAGTGGCTCACCCCTGCTCTGCGACAACAGGACACGCACATGAGGCCTGCCATTCCCCTCCAGAAGCGTGTTCCCATCGCCCTCTAGAAGCTCTCCACACCGGATAGCTACTGATCCGTGGGGAATCAGTTCGGCGTGGGGAGATCCACTGTCAGAGCAGTGCTCATGCAGGTATGGCAGTCTCCAGCCACTGTGCCGGAGTGGGGGGAGGAGATAAGGAGAGGATGGGCTGCCCCAGGGAAAAGGCAGGGAGGTGGTGCAAATACCCTCCCCAGGAGCGTTTGTTCTGCCCCAGATGCACTAAGGACTGCCTGCGGTGGCCAGGATTGCAGGGGGGTTGCTCCTGGGGAAGAGGTGCGGGGAAGTGGCGGGGAAGGAGCACTGTCAGCCACCCTGGCACCCCAGTGACTCTCGGTTTTGTGTGTCCCTCTGCAGGTGGTCAAGGCCATCAATAGAGTCCTGCTCTACAGAGTCATTCGCCTCACTGAAGTGGACGCGGTCATTCAGGGCTTTGGCACCCTGGGCTTCCCCAACTGCGGTGGGGCAATAAACGGGATGGAAATTCCCCCCCTTCCCTCCCCCGTCCATGCCCCAGACCACCAGGCCTCCCCGTACATAAACCGGAAGGGATACTTCTTGGTCATCTTGCAGGCTGTGTCTGACCACTGGAGCTGCTTCCTGGACATTAACGT
Source organism: Pelodiscus sinensis (assembly GCF_049634645.1). NCBI lineage: Eukaryota > Metazoa > Chordata > Testudines > Trionychidae > Pelodiscus > Pelodiscus sinensis. Next base: position 22,910,647 of record NC_134727.1, read on the forward strand.
GGGCTGGTCCAGCAAAGCACACGACACGCAGGTGTACTGCAACTCCTACATGTGCCAGAGGCTGCACGCCGGGACTTTCTTCCCTGACTGTCACATCATGGTCGGGGACGTGGACATGTCTGTGTGCCTGGTGGGGGATGCAGCCTACCCACTACAACCCTGGCTCATGAAGCCCTACACAGGACACCTCAACCCCTCCTGGCAGGCCTTTAATGCCAGGCTCAGCAGGACCCGCATCGTGATGGAGGGTACCTTCGGCTGGCTGAAGGCCCGATTTAGATGCCTCCTCACCTGCCTGGACCTCTCAGAGAGGAATATTCCGCATGTGGTGGCAGCGTGCTGTGTCTGCATAATTTCTGTGAAAGGAAGGGGGAGGCTTTCCTTCCAGGCTGGATGGCAGAGGCCGACCACTTGGCTGGCCTGTACGTGCAGCCCCGCATGGCTGCCAGCCAGGAGGCCAATCGGGGGGCTGTTGGTATCCGGGAGGCCCTGCGGGAAAGCTTCCAGACGGAGGAAGAGTGAAGTCTCCCTGGTGTGCCCCACTGGAGTCTTGTGCCTTATTCCACCCTCATGTCCTTCCAGTTTCTCCTCCCTAACCCCCCTTCCTGATGTAAAATAAAAACACATGTTGCCAAAAACAGACTCTGTTTATTGAACATAACTGGGGAGGGGGGGAAGGTGGGAGAAGGGAGGAGTAAACCTGGGAGGAAGGAGCTGGAAGGGGGAGGAGAAGCTCAGGGTTGGGGGTCTTGCTGGTCCACCTGTCTCCCAGCACTGCAGGTGCGGGGACCTTGGCATCCCTGGGGGGGAGGGAAGTGGGTATGAAGGGTGGGGCAGGTGGGGGGGAGGAAAAGGGAGGAGGGGGAGCAGGAGTGGGAGAAGGAGTGATAGCAGGGCCTGGCGTGGCAGAAGGCACTAATCTCTGCACCAGGGACTGCAGGTGGTCGCAGATGGCACGGCCCTGGGCAAGCAGCTCCCGCCAGCTCTCCTGCTATAGCTGCAGGACTTAATGCACCCAGTGCTCCAGGATGCAGACCTGCCTTCGCAGGATCCCCAGGTGCTGCCGCTGGTACTCCTCCTAGTTCTGGGTCACCCTGCTGGCCCAGGTGCAGGAAGATGTCCTGGGCGGCGTGGTGCACCCTGCACTCACAGCTGCTGCAGCTGTGGAGAAACAAGAGAAGTGGTTGGTTATCCCTGGGGACACAGTAGGTGAAGCCCAGCCCCCCTCTGCAAGGCGAGGACGGCAGGTATCCGCATCATCCGAACCGATGTGCTTGCACACAGGTCATGTTTGGCATGTCCTGCTATCCCCAGGAGTGTGAGCTGGCCTGGGATTGCACCCATGCTTCTGTGCTGTATGTTGTGTGGGTGTGGGGTGGGAGGGGAGATGTGCCCTGCCTCTGCGTAGAGGGGACTTTTGGATGGAGGGCATCGTGCAACGTCCCTCCCCGGGGTCAGGAGCATGTCATGTGCCTTCATACATACACCTGTGTAGGTAACAGGCCAGGGCCCATGTGGCAGCCAGCCAGGGCCACATGCCCAGGGTGGTACAGCACATGCACAGGTTGCTGCATGTTCTATAGTCAGCAAAGGCCACACGCACGGTCCCTGGTTTCCCTCTTCCCTCCCCCCACTAAGCCTGCCCTGCATAAGGGGAGACTGATGGCATTCACGTCAGGGCCTCCCTGACCTTGGATGACACTGGTGACATGGCTGCTGTAACGCCTTGGGAGTCCTGGGTGAGTGCCACGCTCCCTCCAGGCTCCTGCAACTCCTGGCCATTGTCCTCCTCCTCCTCCATGCCCTAGTCAGGGCCTTCTGCCCCAGGGTCGATGACCATCTGGGGGGGCACGGATCATCTGACCCCCCCCCCCAGGATGTGATCCAGAGCATCATAATAGGGGCAGGGGTCTGGGTCACCCCGTTTGGGAGCTGCCCCCAGTGGCCCTGGCATGGGCCTGCTGCAGCTCCTTTATTTTTATGCGCACCTGCTTCTGGGTGCGTACATGACCTTTGGTGGCCAGGCTGTCAGCCATCCCCCTTTAGACGGCCGTGTTCCTCTGTCTAGTGCGGAGACCATGGACATGGAGGCCTCCACCAAAACCTGAATGAGGTCTATGATCTCCGCACTGGACCAGGAAGGCGCTCGCCTTTTGCGGCCTATGGCAGGCTCCTGGGAGCTGCCAGCCTGCTCCTGGGGAGCAGTGGAGGGCTGGGTGCCAGTGGGTTGCTGGCTCATGCTGGGCCAGGGGCAGCGACTGCTGGGTCTGTGCTGGCAGGCTTGCAACTGGCACAGGCATTATGGCCAGAGTCTACCCCTTTAAGGGCTCCGGGGCTGGGGGTGGAGGAGGAGAGGAGTTTTCCTGGTTTGGCCCAGAGTGGCCAGTGGGGCACCCTGGGAAGGGCTGGAGGCCCCCTATTTCGAAATAAGATTCTACAGAGCGCTTATTTCGAATTAGCTATTTCAAATTAGGCATTATTCCCCATGGAATGAGGTGTACCAAATTAGAAATAAGCGCCCCGCTATTTTGAATTAATTTCGAAATAGTGGTTTGGCTGTGTAGACGCTAGTAAATTTATTTTGAAATAACGGCTATTATTTCGAAATAACTTTGCTGTGTAACACACCAAACTGTATAAGCCTGAGGGTATGTCTAGACTACATTCCTCTGCCAACAGAGGCATGTAAATTAGACATATCGACATAGTCAATGAAGTGGGAATTTAAATATCCCTCACTTCATTAGAATAAAAATGGCCGCCACATTGTGCCAGCTCAGGTGTTTGTCAGCACAAAGCGGCAGCCAAGACGGGGATCGGTCAGCAAGGAAAGCCTTTGCCAACCGATCCCTTATGACTCGTGCAACAAGGTTTACAGAATCGGCTATTATTGTAGAAATAGCCAATTAGCTTGTCATAAGACGGGATTTTCAGTCTCTCCTCCACGTCGGTCTTCTCTCCTGAGCCTCCGGTCTCTCGCTCCATACGTCTCTCTCTCTCTCTCTCCTCCTCCTACTGCCTCCCCCCTCTCAGCTCTCCTCCGCCTCCTGCCTCTCTCTTTCTCTTCTCCTTCCCCTCCTGCCTCTCACTTGGGGGACCATGGAGCCCAAACCGCCATTTGGGCTCTGCACTCCCCGTGCTGCATGGGGAGCGCGGAGCCCAAACAGTCGCTTGCGCCACTTGCTCCCACGCAGCGGCCCGGCTGAGCGGCACAGAATTCAGCTGAGCACCATGGTGAGAGGCAAAGGGAGGCGGGGCGGTGACGTTCACGGCCAGGGGGCAGAGCCTGGAGCCACTGTCATGCCACACGTCACTGCCCCGCCCCCCTTCGCCTCCTGCCGTAGTGCTCGGCTGACTTCTGCGCCGCTCAGCCGGGCTGCTGCTTGGGCCCCACACTCCCCATGCAGCATGGGCCGCCCAGAGGGAACAGCCAGCATTTCAGGCAACAGTGCCCCCCAGAGGGAACAGCCAGCATTTCGGCATTACACACACACAGACATTGGGCTACTATATATATGATGAAGTACCATGAATTTCTCACATGGTGCGCCTCTTTCAAGAGTGAAAATTAAAGTGAGTGATATTAGAAGTATAGGTGGCAGGGCATTTCTCCCTTATATATTTCTATATAGACTAATTTAAGGGCCTATAATTATGAGAGAGCCCAGGACCTATAAAGAGCTTAATCCGGCCCTGCATCCCTCTGATCCCCATTGGCGGGCCTGCTGGTTTGGTACAGTTTCAAAAGAGAAATTGTCAGACAGGAAGGGATTTTACAAATTGAGTAGTTGGTTGCAAGATCTGAGGAAAAGGAATCCGGTGTACCTGAAGAATAGGAGAATGGCTGCATAGGAAGCTAAGGGAATTTTAAAAAATCAGTCTATTGCCTCATAAATACTATCGTTGACTGAAACTTTCTAAACACAGCAGGCTAAAATCTGCCTTCAGTTAGTTTTCCACAACTTGTTCAACTTGCATAAGGTCTATGGATTAGTAGTGGGAAAAATCCACTCACCTTATTTTAATGCATCATCTCATTTAAATTACATGTCTAAAAAGCTTATAGAAATGTAAGGAAGCTGCAGAATTTTGGAGCTGACAAAAATAGCCACATCAACAGTTGTTTGAATGGCTGAAATGCTTGCCTAAGAATTAGTGATACATTTTGCCTCTGGATACAGTGTGACTTTAGCAGAGTTATGAGAGTGTAACTAAGGATGATTTGTCCTGAGGTGTTAAAAGCATGGGCAGTTAGAAATTAGGCTCAGTAACATATGGTGCCTGACAGAAGTTGCCAGTGATAATAAAACATCAAGGCTGAGACAAAACTAGTTAGTGGGCTCGCTCCCCACCCTCCCACCAAGAGGGTTTATCAGGCAACAGATAGCTCTGTGAATCAGCAGTCTCCCAATGTAACCCTAGATAACCTTCTTAGAAGTTTTCAGGTTTTCTCTGAAAGCTGTTTAAGACCAGGTCTATAGTATGAGGAAAAAATTGAATTAAGATATGCAGCTCCAGCTTCATGAATTGTGTAGCTGGAGTTGATGTGCCTTAAATTGACTTACTGCGGTGTCCCTACTGTGGGAGGTCAATGGGAGAGTTATTGCTCATGACCTGGTGGAGTACTAGAGTCAACAGAGGTACCATCAGCAGTTGATTTAGTGGGTCCTTACTAGACCAGCTAAATCGAAACCCTGGAGATAGAGCTCCAGAGAGTTGATCTCCGGATAATTGAAGACAAGCCCTAAAAGCTAACATTGGTACAAAGTGTAGTAAACTCTAATTCGGAAAGAAGTATTATGAATACAAAATGCAGAAGGTCTCTATGGTAATTTAAAGCTAACAAACATAAGGCCTGAGGTCTAGTCAGGATGAATTTATATTTAAAAAAGAAATTAACTAAAAGTACAGGCAATCCCTGACTTACGAATGGGTTATGTTCCAAACATCTGGTCGTAACTCGATTTGGTCGTAAGTCGGAAATATCCTTAAAAGTGCTGCCCGCACTGTTGAAAAACTTGACAAACATGGTTCTCAATTTGAAAATATTATAATGGAGTTAATGGGAGGTTGGTCGTAAGTACAGATGGTCGTAAGTTGGTGTGTTCGTAAGACGGGGAATGGCTGTATTTTTAAAAAGGAGGAGGAATAAAAAAGAAAGCAAGCAGATAATTTTCTAGCAGGGATTTATTATATTTCTCTTATAGAAGAATTAAACAAATCCACCCAGAGGGTCAGTAGGGATGGGCTGTGATGGAATGTCAAAATAAAGTAAAAAACCAGCCTGACTGAAGGTCACCAGATACCTTAGGCCTTATTTATACTGAATTAGAGATCGATGCTCTGGAGGTTTCAATTTAGTGGGTCTATCAAGGGTTCAATTTAGTGGGTCTATCAAGGACCCGCTAACGCTCTCGCTCATGGTGCCCCCATTGACTTCAATACTCCATGGGGTTGCGAGGATAAGGGAAGTCGACAGGAGAATTTCTCCCATTGACCTCCCACTGCAGTAAGTCAAGCTAAGGTACATCAACTCCAGCTATGGTGTTCATGTAGCTGGAGTTGCGTATCTTTGTTCGACTTTCTCCCCCCTTGTCGACCTGGCTTCAGATGCTGAGCATCTGTCACATAATCTGTAATTGGCTTTGAACCAAATTCTGTAAGGTGCTGTGCACTTAGCAACTCCAGTGGGTGCTTAGCACCTCTCTGGAGCGAAGCCCTGCTCTTTGAGGGCCCAGTCCTGTGAGATGACAAGCATTCCCCCTTGACTCTCTATAATGTGAGTGGGATGCATGATTGGGCTCTGAATGGAGCAATAACTGAGGGTGAAATTTAACAACCAACCCTTGTAATAGTTGAAAGACATCGATTAAGTCCATATATACCAATATAGAGTGAGAATATAGCCAATCTCCAGCCACCTATCAGTTTAACCCTAAGGTGATGAGTTCCTCCTTAATTTTCTTGTTTCTCTTATTGTATTATCATTTGGTTTTGTTTCTAGCTGAGGAATTACCTCAATGGTACATTAATCTGCTAGTTTTCAGGTGCACCATAAATGCAATCCAGAAAGAGATGTCATTGTACTAGAGCTGCAGAGGTTTAACCTCCCAAAATCTCAGGAACTCAGTCAACTCAGCCCATAGGTTGTGAAGGGTACAGTGTTCACATGGGCACCATATGCAATCTGGCCAATTAGAAAAGGACAAATTTTCAGTAAGGCAGCACTGTAATAATACCATGTTGTGCTCATCAGACTACCTTGAACAGTAGACTTTCTCCCAGGCAGAAGTTATAGGGAGGGGCCTTGCGTTTCAAGCTGTGAGATCTTTACAGCAGACCTGGAAGAGTAACTATACTTCATCTCATACACTCGGTATGGGAAGCTAAGCAAGTTTATTCTGTTCTAACAGTTGAAGTTGATTTATTGAGAAAACTTGTCAAGAGAAGCTATAATTCAAGCACAACATAAACTCCTGTTGATTGCCCATTGCACACACTGTTAATCAGCTTCATGGGGGGAAAAAGGCTAATTAGAAATATTGCAGCTACTTCTGCAATGAGTCAGGTACTTTGAGCAATGAATTGACATCAAGTCATGGATAGAACATCTTTTATGGGAATAGAACAGTCTAGGCATTTAGAGGATATTTTGATTTATGTCTAGCTGTTATAAAACCTAAACTCAATCATTGATGAATCCTACCACTTCTTGTTTAACTCTCATCAGCTATGTCACGTGCAATTTTTAGCTCTGGCACTTGTCTAGGAAATCTGTCTTCACCAGATATTTACTAATCTTAATAACTCTATTTGATGCATCCTCTTGCTTACAAACATTTTGGGGAAATTGGAAATCAAAGGTGAAGTCAAAGTGGCTTTAAGTAAGTGACAATAATATACTTTTGGAGACTGATTATGGTGGTGTGATGCATCCACTCACAGCAATAACAGTATGAATAATCTTATTTTTATCTACAGCACATTATTTTTACATACAGTGTATTTTAACCCAATACATCTTCATTTTCTAAGCCTGTCAATGACCACCAGTACCAGAAACAGGGACACATTTTTGGACTAGAATAAGACAATGATATGAGTAAGATTGGTTCATCACAAATTATTCTTCTACCTCATTAATGCAGTTCTCCTTTCTAAGAATCTTACAGGAAAACTGTTTTCTTTTTAATCATTTAAAATTGGTAGATAGTTGTTTCATATGAACAAATCTCAGCCTATGGATTACTTACCAACTCCTTACTGTGAGAATTCTATCAAGGATTTTTAACTTATGTGCAAAACTCATATTGATTTCAATGAGGACAAATATGTAATCCATTTAAAAACTCAATATGAAATATGTTGGTAAATGAGAACTTTATATTTGGCTGGAAAGGAAGAAATGAAGAACTGCCTCTAAAATAACCATCTGCTAAAATCATTTAGATGCCCAATTCCAAATCCTCCTTCATCTCTATCACCCTATAAAGGTGTCCCTCTCCTCCCCCCTGAACAGAATGGTTTGACATAGATACTCTTGGCAGTGTAGCCATGTAATATGTGCTTTTCAAAATAGGTGAAAGGACTTTGCCAGAGTTTAGAAACAACAGAGGAGCTGTCAAAACAGGTACATAGTATTCTGCACTGATCTTGTATGTCCGTCCATCCTATTGGGCATTAGCAACCCATTTCCAGATGGGGAAAACGTGATTGTGTGATCTCTCTCAGCTCTTCCGCTAACTTCTTTCAAAATCTGTGCATGGCTACAGCTTCTGTCTAGGGATGTTAAATATCGGTTAATTGAACAGTCAAGTAACCTCATGAATTCTTATTGGTTATTTGACTATTCTATAATCCCTGGGGGTGAGGCTGGCAGCCAGTGTGCTCTGGCCCCACTCCTGAGGAACCCCCTGCCACTGTATCAGAGGCAGAAGCGTGGGGTGCCAGGCAGGAGCTGGTTCGTGAGGGGAGCTAGTTTAAAAATCAGCTCCCCTTGTGGACCGGCTGTCTGTCACCCTGTGCTGCTGCCTCTGATAAAGAGGCAGCAGCCTCTGTCCAGTGGGATCTGAGCTCCCGGACCTAGCGCGAGCCAGAACTGAGCCAGGCTGCCTGCCCACTTAGCTCCTAATATACTTTAAATGCAGAGCCATAGTAGGGGTAGGTCCCATACCAGATGCAAATCAGGATTGAGACAGGCTGCTGACCAGCCTGCTAAAAAATTAACTGGCACAGGGAAGGGGGGAAATGCATGTAGTCTATAGCATTAAACTATAAGCTTTGGCTTATCAGTTAATCGGTTAACCGACTACACTATTACATACGATAGGGTCATAATTCAAAATGACCTGGACAAATTGGAGAAATGGTCTGAGGTAAATAGGATGAAGTTTAATAAAGACAAATGCAAAGTGCTCCACTTAGGAAGGAACAATAAGTTTCATACATACAGAATGGGAAGTGACTGACTGGGAAGGAGTATGGCAGAAACGGATCTAGGGGTTAAAGTGGACCACAAGTTGAATATGAGTCAGCAGAGTGATGCTGTTGCAAAGAAAGCAAACATGATTCTGGGATGCATTAACAGGTGTGTTGTGAGCAAGACACGAGAAGTCATTCTTCCGCTCTACTCTGCACTGGTTAGGCTTCAATTGGTGTATTGTGTTCAGTTCTGGGCACCGCATTTCAAGAAAGATGTGAAGAAATTGGAGAGGGTCCAGAGAAGAGCAACGAGAATGATTATAGGTCTAGAGAACATGACCTATGAGGGAAGGCTGAGGGTATGTCTACACTACCACCCTAGTTCGAACTAGGGTGGTTAATGTAGTCAATCGAAGTTGCAAATGAAGCCCAGGAACGATGTGTACCAGTAGTTCGAATTAGAAAGCCTAATTCGAACGACCTACTCCATGCCGCATGTAGCCGTGGGCTACCGAGGATTTAAAAATGGCGGCGCCCGGCAAGATGCAAATGAAGCCCGGGATATTTAAATCCCGGGCTTCATTTGCAACTTCGATTGACTACATTAACCACTCTAGTTCGAACTAGGGTGGTAGTGTAGACATACCCTGAAGGAATTAGGTTTGTTTAGTTTAGAAAAGAGAAGATTGAGGGGGGACATGATAGCAGTTTTCAGGTATCTAAAAGGGTATTGTAAGGAGGAGGGAGACTTGTTCATCTTGACCTCTAAGGATAGAACAAGAAGCAATGGGCTTAAACTGCAGCAAGGGAGGTTTAGGTTGGACATTAGGAAAATGTTCCTAACTGTCAGGATAGTCAAACACTGGAATAAATTGCCCAGGGCGGTTGTGGAATCTCCATCTGTGGAGATATTTAAGAGTAGGTTAGATAAATGTCTATCAGGGATGGTCTAGACCAGTGGTCCCCAACCTTTTCAGGTTGGCGGGCGCCAGGGGGTGTGGCCGTTCGCCCGCCGGGCGCCAGGGGGCGGGGACACTAGCCCGCCCGGGGGCGGCCCCCCCAGCCGCATGCCCGGGGGCGGGGCCCCCTCATAGCCACGCGCCCGGGGCCGGCGCGCCGTAAGCGCCGCGGGGCCAAGGCCGGGGCCAGGGCATGCACGGTGCCCCCGGGGGCGGGGCCAAGGCCGGCGCTGGAGCCAGCAAGGGCACGCGCGGTGCCCCCGAGGGCGGGGTCAAGGCCGGAGCCGGCAAGGGCACGCGCGGTGCCACTGGGGGCGGGGCCAAGGCCGGCGCCGGCAAGGGCACGCGCGGTGCCCCCGGGGGCGGGGCCAAGGCCGGAGCCAGCAAGGGCACGCGCGGCGCCCCCGGGACCGGCCATGCGCCCAGGGCTGGCACCTGCCAGCCCAGATTGCTCCGCGGGCGCATGTAAAGAGCCCGGCGGGCGCCATGGCGCCCGCGGGCACCGGGTTGGGGACCATGGGTCTAGACAGTATTTGGTCCTGTCATGAGGGCCGGGGACTGGACTCGATGACCTCTCGAGGTCCCTTCCAGTCCTAGTATTCTATGATTCTATACCTACTTGTGACCCTAAGCCATGCTTTTGTGTTTCCACTCACCTGTCCCCACCCTCTCCTCCAATTCCATTGCTTAGAAACTCACTGCATTGAATATTGCTTGAAAGCACGCAAAGCACTGTAGAATCACTCTCAATGAAATTTCAGTCATTTGACAGCCTTCAACTAGTGGAAAGATGATGGTTCTGCTGCTTTTGGGATCTTTTGCATCCAGCAAAGGATAGAGCTGGCCCCTCCTTTATAAAACTCTATGGTAAAGCCTTGGAGAATACTTATCACGATTGCTACAAGAATCCTCTTCCACTTGCCTGTGTGAGACAACATATGCACATTTGAGAAGTGTCTTGTTTCAAATCATCTCTTTCTCACATGTGCATTTCCCCTGTTGAATATGGAACAGATACAGTTAGGAAAAATAGGGTACAATATGACCCCCAAATCTACTTATTGGTCTCTTCTTTTCATGGAAGTACAAAGAATAAAAGCTGAGGCAAGGGTAATCAATAGCCAGGGGACAATCCAGACTTCTCAGACACTCCTGAATGTTATCACAGGATCTGTGACAATCTATATTTTTTATTTTCTTAATAATATTGAGGGTTTTTTTTTTCTGGAGTCTGTACCTTGACTATACCTTGACCAGCAAATTTGGACCTTGACAAAAAATTGATTCCCTGGTAAAATGTGTGGTTGAATCCCATATTCCTACCTATTTTCAGTTGCTATAATGTGCAACAGAATATGTACCTAGCTGCCTGTGTATTGCACAGATGCCAAGACAACCTTGCATTCACACTGAAGGAAAATACAGCGAGCTAAATGTCTGAGCGATATAGTAATAGTCTGTTCAAACACAGTACATAGGGAAAGAGAAGTATAAAGTACAAATAATCTTTCTAGCTCTGTCAGAGTTTAAAACCAGATGGAAAGTATCATATTTTGCATCTGTATTATGAGTGCACTGAACAACTTACAAAGAGGATAATCAACATTGACAGAGTTATTTGTGAAGTCCTGGTACTGAATAGGCACTGGAGTAGGAGCCAATCAGACCTTGATTTCATTCCCAATTCTTCCATTTACCTGATGTGTGACCCTGGGCAATTCACATCCCACTTTCTGATTTCTTTCTCCGCCCACCCTTTGTCTGTCTTGTTCAGATCCTAAGCTTGTTGATAAAAGAGACTCTCTCATGTGTTTGGCTAGTATCTATAACAATATGCCCCTGATCTCAGTAATACTACTAATAAAAACCACAATCCTTCAACATGTATCTGCTTGAGTAACGTTTACTCCCATTAATAGACCTTCTGACTTCAACAGAGCTATTCATGTGACTGTGGTTTGCTGGGTCAATGCTTATGTCTGAATCATGGAGCAAACAATGCAGTGTTGATGACTAGATAATTAATCTAATTTCATGTTAAGAGTAAGTATAGGGCTTACTGGAGGCTCAGGAGATTGCTCTTAAAATTAGAATTAAAGTGAAAGTGTTTGTTTTAAACAATCTTGTTCTTGGCAAATAATTTAAAAGGGTATTTAAGATATTCAGCATTGCCCAGGTCCTGTCTACTATATATTTGAGAGAGTCTGTCTGTCTGTTTGGTCAAGAACTTCTCCTAAACAGTAACAGCAAGGACCATCAAATTTGGTATAGACCTTCCTCTTATCATAACTTAAAGCATGGTCAGGGTTTCGTTGTGCCAGGAAAATGGGATGTGCCTGGAATGGGATTGCTTCTCATAAAACTATATAGAAAAGACACCGAATCACCAGGCAGGTGAAAGGGTAGGCTGGGGGTACTCTCCTACCCAGCAGGGTTTGCCATAGCCCCGAGCCTCCCACCCCGTAGGTGCCTTTTAGGAAGGGTGAGGGGTGTTTAGGCTCATTCCTCTCCCCAGATTCATATGAGAACATTGCTGACTGTTCCCCTTCATCAAGGAGTGTGGGAAAAGTACAGTTTGCTCCATTCCTCACTCTGGGGAGTGCAGGGGGGCAGGCGAACCTGGACCTGCCCCAGTGAGGGACATGCACCTCTCCCCTGGCTGTGCTCGCTGGAGCTGCAGCAGCCATGGAGGGGCATTCTCACCTGGACCCAAGCTGCTGTGGTTAGGGAGAGCTGGGATAGTCCTCTTCCCAGAGTAACTTGTATACAGGCAGTCCCCGGGTTACATACAAGATAGGGACTGTAGGTTTGTTCTTAAGTTGAATCTGTATGTAAGTCGGAACTGGCGTCCAGATTCAGCCACTGCTGAAACTGATCAGTTTCAACAGCGGCTGAATCTGGACGCCAGTTCTGACTTACATACAGATTCAACTTAAGAACCCCAGGCATCCCCAAGTCAGCTGCTGCTGAAACTGATCAGCGGCTGATTCCAGGAAGCCCGGGGCAGGGGCTTCCTGTAGTCAGCCACTGGTCAGTTTCAGCAGCGGCTGACTTGGGGATGCCTGGGGCAGAGCAGCTGGGGTGCTGCTGGGTTGGTCCAGTAGCGCCGCCGCTCCTCGGCGCTACTGGACCAACCCAGCAGCACCCAAGCTGCTCTGCCCCAGGCGTCCTGATTCAGCCGCTGCTGAAACTGACCAGCAGTGGCTGAATCAGGACGCCTGGGGCAGAGCAGCTGGGGTGCTGCCGGGTTGGTCCCGTAGCGCCCAGAGCGGCGCTACGGGACCAACCGGCAGTGCCCCAGCTGCTGTACCACAGGTGTCCGGAGCAAAGCCGTGGAGCACGGGGGCAGTGGGACAGCCCAGACGCGCTGTGGCTGTCCTGCTGCCCTTGGGCTCCGCGGCTTTGCTCTGCTTTGCTCCCCGTCTCCCTGGTCTGCAGACCAGGGGGACGGGGAGCAAAGCCGCGGAACACGCGGGCAGCGGACAGACCAGACGCGTCTGGGCTGTCTGCTGCCTGCGTGCTCCGCCGCTTTGCTTCCTCTCCCTGGTCTGCTGGAGACCAGGGAGACGGGCCCCGTTTGTAACTGCGGATCCGACATAAGTCGGATCCGCGTAACTCGGGGACTGCCTGTACTGAACCCGTCATCCCCTAGACCCTGTCCAGAGCAGTGATTTACATTAAACATGTACCTTTTACAATTTATTTTCCAAAGAATGAAAATTGAGTTAAGGACCCAAGTAACATCAAGTAAATTTTCTAGTTAAAAGTAACTAAACAGATAAACTGCATAAACAAGCACTGCACATAGGACCTAACCACAAAATGACAGGCCAACACATGCCCCAGGGTCAATGCATGGGGCTCTCACCCTTCCTGCCTGAAAAAAAAATCCTGGATACTCTACCAGTAGCACAGTCTCCTCTTTTCTTGTGTCCTGCAGAGGTGTCTCTGATGTTGGGATCTGTAATGCAGGGACGAGGACTGGATGACATAGTGCTAAGTGGGGAGTACTCCATGCAAAGTAAGGGATTCTTTGAGGATCCAAACCTTATGTATCTGAAAGTAAGGGATTCTTTGAGGATCCAAGCCTTATGTATCTGAAAGGTATCTAGGCACCTAAACCATTAGTCATGATTTTTACAGCTTTTCTAATGTAAGATATTTTCAATATATAAATTTAGTGGCAGCAATTTGCCTTTCATTAGTAACTGATTACTCTGGTAAACAGTAAGGGTACGCCAACACAGCAGCGTTATTTCAGAGTAACTAATGTTATTCCAAAATAACATAGTGCACGTCTACACTACAAGCCTTTATTTCAAAATCATGTTGAGCTGAAGGACTTCCTTACTCAGACTTCTGTAACTTTCATTTCACAAGGAGTAAGGAAAATCAAAGGAAAAGTGTTCTTCCTTTGAATCCTTCTGTGTAGACAGTACCAAAACAGGAGTTAAGATATTTCGACTTAAGCTATGCAATTGATGTCGATAAAGTTGCATAGCTTAATTTGACTTTAGTCGTGCTGTGTAGATGTACCCTAAATCTTTGTACTTATCACTTTGCATCTAAGCACCTTGGACTGGTTGAAAAACACGGTAACTCCCTCTGAGGAAAATAAATATAATTACTTTTTTTTGTATAGCTAGGTAATTTGGAGCATAAGACAAGGACTGTATTTTCAAATTATATTTACCATGTTTATCCTTTGACAAAATTTAACTTTTAAGAGGAGCCAGAGACATGTTCAATTGAGGACAGACTTTAACCCGAAAGATCTGATTTATCCTGTCTTGCACTATGTATAATCACTTATACCTGTGGAAATGGCCACCACATCACACCATTGACTTGTACTTTTCACTCATTTTTGCATGGGACTTGAATGTGCCTAAAGACTTTTGGCAGTCTATGAGCTCTTGAGCTAGCAAGTGTGCAATTCCTATTGAGGTCAGCAGAAACTGAGGGCTCGGCATCTCCAGAGGACTGTGACTCAGCTTCTTAGTCCTCACACAATTAAACTGGTACTTAAGCCCTTTGAATTAAAAGGACTTAAGTGCTTGTGTAACTTTTAACCACATGAAAGTGTTTTATTAAACTGAGATGGCCTAAGGCACATATTTAAGCTCTTTACTAAACTGTGACCTAACTGATTAGTTTTGTACAATTCTGTACTGAAGTCCATATCTGAAATGCAGGGAAAACTAACATTCCAAAACTTGTTTTGACCTAAAAAGACTGACAAGTGTATATATGGTATTATAGCCATTATACTTGAGTAAAATCTTATTTAAGGTGGTACTCAAACATGAAAGAATGACAAGTGTTGACTGAAGATTTAATAGTTACATTAAAATGTGTTTGCTCTACTGCTCCCTCTCATTGAAGATTTTATAATCTGTTAAGGAAATACCACCCTTCATATGAGCTGGGAAATGAAGGTCACATCTGACCACCTCTGATGTCAACCACAGATGTGCGGAAGTTAGAGACAAGACATTTTTCAACAGACTGTTTTGCCCCAGGGTCCAGGATAAATGTTTAACCAGTTATAGGATGACTTTTTTGTCGCAAAACTCAAATTCTAACGTGATGAAACTTCCTTATAGAATTTCCAATTTCAAAGTCATGTCCATATGATGTAATCACAGAACTCTCTCAGAACACTTGGAGTGGAAGAACCCATAACTAAAATTTGAGTGCATGGGCAGAGAGCAAACTTGGCTCAGTGTTCAGATGGACTCAAGACTAAAAATGCTAAAATTCCATCTCCCTCCTCCACCCCATTCTTTATTTTCATCACATTCATTATTAGGTAACTCAGGGTATGTCTACACTACCCCGCTAGTTCGAACTAGCGGGGTAATGTAGGCATACCGCACTTGCAAATGAAGCCCGGGATTTGAATTTCCCGGGCTTCATTTGCATAAACTGGGCGCCGCCATTTTTAAATCCCTGCTCGTTCGAACACCGTGCCGCACAGCTACACGCGGCACGAACTAGGTAGTTCAGACTAGGCTTCCTAGTCCGAACTACCGTTACTCCTCATTCCACGAGGATAAGAGGAAGCTGCCTACTAAATGTGGTACTCCTAGCTCCACGGATGGCCCATGAGTATAGGCAGACTCGGCAGTCTCCTAGGGTGCCGCCTTCAACGGGGCGCCCGATGATTATGTCACGGCCATTGACGGCCGTGTGGGTGGGGGCGCCGACCGCGCATTCCGCCTGGGGCACCAGCTGCTACAGCCGGCCTCGGGCCACTCCTGCCTAGCTCTTACTATTTAGGAGGAGTTCTTGAACAAATGGACTCAAGACAGACAGATGGACTCATGGACAAACAGAGAAATGCACACACTCTCTAAAATACAGAGAGAGATTGATGGAATGTTGCTATATTTCCTTTTTCAGTAATAGTTTTCCTTGTTTCATGAAGACTCGGGGCTTATGAATAGAGAAGCCTTGTCTATTAACATCATCAACAGAAGGGTATTTAGTAATCCCAGAAATTCTCTGTGGTGGCACAAGGCAGTAGTGCAGGCCAGTTTTCTAAGATGGAGCCCCTAGCTATTTGAAACTAGTCCTCATTGCTGTCAACAACACAGGGCAACCTTTGGCTAATGTAGGTATGGTGCCTAACACAACAGGATCATAATCTAAGGAGGCTGTGTGGCCTGTGAATAAAGAACTGGCTGGGGAGTCAGATCTGAATTCTGTTTTCCACTCTGCCACTAGCTTTGCTGGGTGATCTTTGGCAAGCAACTTCATCTCTGTGCCTCAGGTGCCCAATATGTAAAATGGGGATATCTTCTATGCAAAGTGCTTACCTAGCTATTAGTAAGTTACATAATGCCTAGTTCTTATAGCAACTATAGTGGTTCTACTTTTCCGCATATTAATACAGCTCTTTTGAGTGGTTACCAAATAAACAGCTATGAGACTTTCCTTGGCATGATTTAAGACTAAATTGTTACATGAGAAGAACTGTCTTTTTAGTAACTAAACAGTATGGGTATATCTAGACTGCATCCCTCTGTCGGCAGAGGGATGCAGATTAGGCAGATCGACATTGTAAATGAGGCAGGGATTTAAATATTCCACGCCTCATTTGCATAAAAATGGCTGCCATGTTTTGCGACTCAGCACTTTGTAAACCTGTAAACCTCCTTGTAGGAGGCATAAGGAATCTGTCAAAAAAAAGGCTTTCCTTCTCGACAGATCCCCCTCTAGACTGCCACTTTTTGCCAACAAAGTGCTGAGTTGGCAAAACGTGGCGGACATTTTTATACAAATTAGGCATGGGTTATTTAAATCCCTGCCTCATTTGCAATGTCGACCTGCCTAATCTGTATCCCTCTGCTGACAGAGGGATGCAGTCTAGACATACCCTATGATTCTTTAGGACTCTGACATTAATTGAATGAAGAATCAACTGGATAGGCTTCTGGAAGCTACTACTAAAGAGGCTTTAAGGTGATTCTTTGCCTATATGGAAAGATAAATTACAGCTTTTATAACACGCTGTCACAAGGAAAATAAGAAAAGTATTTGCTTTTCAAAAGGTGGCACTGTTGGAAAGCTTTATGATGGAATGGAAACCAAAACAACTTTACCTGACCCGTCTAGCCTAATGCATTAAAATATATAATAAGCAGAAATGTAAATTTCGAAACTCTTGGAAAGTTTTAGTGAGGATTAAGGTAACTATCATCATTCTGAAATTTTAAGTACCTAATAAAATGCTAGCATTAAACAGAAAGGAGGGGATAGGTAATAACTTTTTTTGGTGGTATCTTTGTATGAATTATCTAGTATCTTGGGACTACCAAAACTGAATACACTAAATATTAAGACAGATGATGCATGTTACTAGAATAAAAAAGCATATGACCTATTTACCACATAATCTGTAAGCTTTGGTAAATTCATGCAAAACAATTTTATGCAGGTGGAGCACAGTACTGCATAAGACCAGTGCATAAGACATCAGTGTTGTCATGTTCTTTATGTGTCGTATGCTTAAGTTATGTCACTATATACAGACACTAGCTGGCTAAGGGAAAAGCTAATTATGTATATGAGCTGACCAGATGGATGCATTTTATTTGACCTCAGTAATGCAATGTCTTACTGATGTTAGTTAAATGGAATATATGAACATTGATTCTGATCTTATTTGAAAGAGACTTTTCGCCAGTGTAATACCATTAATGAAAACTTCATTTACATTGATGCAAGTGGTATCAGAAACAGCTCCCTTTTCATTTTAATGGTCAGTAAAATGCTACATATATTTTTAGGGCAGCACATAAAAAAAGTATTTATAACAGATAGGCCAGTCACTGACTTTTACTTATTCTAAAATTTTATTTATTCTGAGTATGGTGATGACTATAGTATAAAAGGGTAGCTTTCTTTTTTCTTAATTGATAACAAAATGGAATGCCTAGGGACAGGTATCTAAAGTCTGACTGGCTGCAAGTATTCTAATTTTGTATTCTTGATCTCCAGAGCAATATTAAAAATGGCTTATTTGGGATTTTCTATTTCTGATTTAATTATCCTTAATCAAAATCCCCGGTGACTTGTATAAGCTCTGGGAAAGACAGAGCCACAGCATAATTGAAGGTTCTGATGTCATCAACAAAGCCAGTTCCCACGTTAAACGCAATGAAAAATATATAATCCCTGGTTTATTTCTCCCGTGAAAAATTAGGAAACAGCTAGATGCCACTTTCACTTCTCCTGGATTATGAAATAAAGGCAAGAACTTTATTTCACAGTATGGTGTTTCATTATCAAGCATGGATTGGATTCTTGTCTGCAATTGGTATGATCACAATCTAACTAATTTAATGGAAATCAGCCATGGGCCATGACTCTTCACCAAGCATAGTCAATGAGCTATATTTCCCTTCATGGAAATCTATGTGTGTCCAAAAGGGAGGGAAAAGAAAAGAATGACTAAGGGTACGTCTAGACTACAGGCTTTTGTTGACAGTAGTTTTGTCGACAGATACTGTCTACAAAACTTCTGTCGACAAAGAGCGTCTACACTACATTCAGTTCTGTCGACAAAGCAAGCTGCTTTGTCGACATGGTAGTGTAGACGCAAAGGACAGTTTACATGCAATAACACCTTCTGTCGACAAAAACTCTGTTGACAGAAGGCGTTATGCCTCGTAAAATGAGGTTTACCAGCGTCAACAAAATGCTGAGTTCTGTCGACGTTATGTCGACAGAACTCAGCGGTAGTGTAGACGCAGGTATAGTTTTGTTGACAAAAGTCCACTTTTGTCGACAAAACTCTGTAGTCTAGACACACCCTAAGTGTGAGCTGAAGAAGTCTTTGATTCGATGAAGCTAACTTCTCTGGAGACACTCATGTCAGTGCAAATCTGACAGTAAGGGTACATCTTCACTGCACTGTTACTCTGGAATAACGACTGTTATTCCAGAAAAACAATACTAGCATTCACACAGCAATTGCTTTATTTTGAAAGACAATCAAAATAACGGAGGGCTTTTTCCAACGTTGGTAAATAATGCCTCTTCTGAAAAAGCTATTTCAGAAGAGGGAGTGTATGAATGCTCCACTGCTGCTATGTCGAAATAGCTCCTCACTAGGGCCATTCTAAGTTATTCCTCCCCAGTGCCTCCTGAGGCTCTAAATCGAGAGAGCGCATCCACATAGGGGAGTCTGCCTCGGACTAATTTTGAGGCTACCTTGTAGTGTGGACGCGCTATTTCGAAATAAGCTTTTCTGGAAGATATATCATAAGTGCTGACTGAAGATCTATTTCCTGAACTGGGACAGGATAAACAAAACACTTAAGCCATGTCTACACTAGGAAAGTATTACAAAATAACTAAATTTGACTTAATAACTCCTGATTTTACAAAATTGAAATAGCATGTCCCCACTACAGCGAAGACTCAAAATTAGTCCAAGGCAGTCTTGTAAAGAAATGCAGCAGAATTACATTGTCTTTATAAGTGCAATGAATGTATCAATCTTGTTGTAATGTAACAACTGCACTTGAATATAATTGTAACCACTGTGTAAGGAAGAGTGTAATGTAACTTGTGCATTCTTGGGAAAAGGGAACTGTGTAAAGATCAAGAAAAGTCTGTATGCCCAGTATATTTGATATATGTCAATCAACTGTCTTATATCTGTAAAGGCGATCTCTCAAAATGGCTGCCAAAACTCCATTTTGGGTGAATTCTATTATCTAGCATCCATCACTGGTCTGGTTTGGGTCATGTATCACATGTACCACAGGTATGCCAGTTACCTGTTAAGATTTGAATATAATGGGATGTGTTGTATGATGTGTCAACCAATCAATTTAAAAGTATGCTAATATAACATCCTTTGATAACCAATCATTGGTACTTGTTTTCTGAGCGGTTATCCAATCAGTTTAAAGAAGCATCATCCTGCAACCAATCAGTTTAAACCACAGAACTCATGAATATTCACGAACCCAGGCTATTTAAGCCTCTGCCACACAGCAGTTGTTGTTGTGTCAGGCTGCTCCGGGTTCCATCGGGTCTTAGGTCTTAGGTCAGGCTAGGGAGTGAATGAGGTCCAAGTCTTTGTCCTAGGTTTTGGTATGAGAGAGGTCTAATTAGTCTTTTAGGCATAGCTGGGCGGAAGGCTCATGCTATCCTACCACTTAGGCTTAAATTAGTTTAGTTAGCATAGGTTTTAGATTAGATTTAGATAGCGTCGTCGTGTCTGTCCGGCTGCATCGGTTCGAGGCATTTTGGCCGTCTTCGAGTCTGTTCGGCGGGTGCGTCGCGATTCGTTTAGGTTTTATTTTAGAATAGCTTAGAATAGGAACAGAGTCTACTACCGCCGATCCTGCCGCTCCGAAGTGTGGAGAAGAGGAGCCGAAGACCAGAGGCTTCGTGGAAGATGAACCAACTGCCGCCGCACTCAATCTACACCTCGAGGGATCTCCTTGGTAGTTCCTCGCCCGAGGCTCTAAAACAGCCAAAGGCTAGAAGGTCACAAAGCGTCAGGATCGTCCAGCGAGGGACGCCTGGTTGTTCCTCACCCGAGGCTTTTAATTAGCCAGAGGCCTGAGGTCGCCAGCAACCCCACCATCGTCCCTGCGCCATTTTGACTCTGTAAGTAGTTGTAGGAACCTTGGAGGGGCTTCCCCTCAGGGTTCATGTAAGCATAAGAAGGCGACTGCGCCCTATTTTTTTTTTAATCGAGGTATCTCTCTGTTAAATTTAATCTGTAAAATATAGTCTACTGGTTGAACTTTAATCTTTGTGTTAAGTTTTTATTTGTGCGACGCCCTCTGAGTTAGACAATCTCCAGGTGATCAGATACTGGTGGACATCTCGTACCTGAGATACCATCCCGAAGCGGATGAGCACAGTTATTAGATAACTGTTCGGAGAGCTAGTCTCCCTAGCTCTCTAATCTGTTAATTAAGTTTGGTAATAGTCTCTGTTAATGTGGATGTGCTACCTTGACTTAGAGCCCCAGGAAGCACTGTGGAGTAATTAGTTGGAATTACTCTGGGGAGTAGTTACTTCAAAATAGCAGCACTGGAGCGTCCACACTAACAATATTTCAAAATAACTATTTTGAAATTAGCATTATTCCCTGAGAAAAGCAGGAGTACAGATTTCAAAATAAGTGGCCCCTAATTTCAAAATAACAGGCTTAGCAGCATGGACTTATAAATTCGACCTAAGAAGGTTATTTCGAAATAAAACCCTAGTGTAGACCAGGGCTTAGACTTTAATCTGTTTTCAGTGTTTAATGTATTTGATATTTGCCTTGCAAAATATCAAACTTTTGAGATTCTCTAGGATCTCTTGGTCTAATTTCCTTTGGGAATAATGTGCTAAGACATTAGCAAGTTAAACATCCATACCACTATTTTTAGACAAAATAATAATAATGAGGGGCATGTGTCTGGCCTCACTTACACTAGGTTTTACATGTGCATTTCCCCATTGGGCTAGATTCTCCCATCTTTGTATAGCCATCTTATACCTGTGCAAAGGGAATATAAAGCGTTACCTATTCTGTATTTGATAGTGTTTTATATCCACCCTGCACAGGGGAGACTTCCAGTTCTTTCTTGCTTTACACTGATCTGAGAAGGATCAGGCCTCTTATAAAATACATTTTTACTAGGAGTAAAATTTCAGACTCTGCTGAATATTTAAAATATCATTTCTTACAAAAGCCATAAATCTTATTTACTTCTAGCCTTTCCTAATACAAACTCTTTCTGTTTCCTAAGCATAAGAAATAGGGTGACTGACTCCTCTTGGATTTACCAGTGTAAATCCAGAGTAACCACACTGAACTCTGGGATTACTTCAGATTTATATGCATACCTGACCACAGCATTTTCTTTCTTTGTTCTCTGAAAAAGCTAACCTCAGATGAGGTCTATAGCTATAAGAGCATACTTGACTATGCCTACTGGTATGTTGCTATGCTACAAATGCACTATCTGCTTACAGTATGCATGTAGAAAGCTGTCAGATAATGATCTATATTAAACTGATAATTTAAAAATATTAAATCAAAAGAGGCCCAAAAAAGCTTTACGTAGAAGGATCGCTTGCCTTTCTTCATTTAAAAAAAATAGCCTCCCCCCCCCCCAGAAGATAAAAAGCACTTAATGTTCCCCAAGCAATGTTAATGGCAAAAGACTAGGGATAGTAGATTCAAATTCAGTTTCATAAGCCTTCCTACACAATACATATTCCCATGCACTTCAGGGAAGAAAACTTCACCATTTGACAAACATGAATCATCTTTTGTGAACAACACCGTGTTTATTGTAAAGGGGGGAAAATCATCATGCACTTTCACTCGTATTTAAAGCAATCTCTGATTATAAACAAGATGAAAGCAGTTGGTACCCATGAGTTACCATTAGCTACTAACATTAGAGGGAGCACTTACACCTCGGGAGAGACATTTACTCAAATGTATTAAGACATATGAGCGCTATTGTTTTAGAAGTTTAGATTCTGTTTGTACAATGTTGCAGTACATTGCATTAGCATACTTAATGAAAAGCTGTGTTTGTTAACATTACCTTAGTATGCCAGTGTGTATTGGGTTACATTTGCCTATGCAATGAGGGTGCCATAATATAATGCAATTATTGTATTCTGTGTGGCAATATCAACGATTCGGTAATTTACCCAATTGGAAATACTTGGCTTTAAACACGAAGGTGTATCTACTGATCACACCGGTATGATAAAACACAGCACCAAATATATTTCAGTTTGTTACTGCTTCTTAGTTCTGCTGTCTCAGCAGAGAATCTTTATTCTCCTCTTAATGCAGTATCAAGGAAACCTGTGATGCCTTCTGGTTGTAGGAAAAACAGCTTGCAGATTACAAACTAATCAACGTGCTTGCTATTCATTTAAAAGCTCCATGGACTTAAAGTGATCAGGCCCTAAAATAGTTGTTGTGACAGGGTTTCTTTTAGCACCTTCTTGTTTGAATTATCACTTATTTGCAGAGTTTTTAACTTGCTTTGCTGTGTGGAAATTTAAAAGGCATGTTTTTCCAGACTGCAACAATAAATGCTGCTGTACTCTTTAAAAAGAGTTTAAAAAAAAGTGTGAAACTTTCACCCAGGATTGCACACTGGAGTCTGGCAGGTCTAATATGGGCTAGTGTGGATGCTCATTGCGAGTTGGTCCGCTGTCACGCAGGAAGTGCAGTGGTTTCAATCTGAGTGACCCACTCAGAGCCATGAAATTGGAAAGATGAGCCTTCCCCATAACAGTGCAATTAGGGGCTGCCCTTGCTTTACCACAGGGGCAGATAATATCTCATTCATTCTTGACCATGTCCATTGCATGATTTTGACAGTCATGCAATCTTATTAAGCATTAAAGAATCTGTCCAAAGCTGGGTTTTAGTAACAGCACCAGAAGGATTGTGTGCAAGGTGGGCATATTTCTGGAAGAGCTGTAACACAGAATGGAGCCAGTTCACATATATTAGTGGTGGGTATATATCTCTATTTCTTTGAACAGAGGTACTAAGCAGCAGATTAATAAACAATTGCACAGAGTTATTTCAAACAACCAGGATTACTGAAAATCCCAACAGCAAACTCAACAATGACTTATAAGACGAGGAATGGTCCAGTAATTTAAGTACTAGTGTAGATCTCAAGGGATCTGGATTCGTTTCTCTCTGCTGCTACGGCATGCTACAACGGCCATCTATTGCTCTGGGCAAGTCAGCCTCTGTGTCTCTCTTCCCATTTCCTATGTGTAAAATGGCAGGATAGTAACCCTGTGAAATAGTGAGGTTCCCTATTCCCTTATCCCAGTGCAGACACTTCCGCAAAGGCACTTCTGCAGAGGCTTAGGAACAGATCCAACTTCTGCATTCCACGAGGCCCATGCAGAATGGATTGCTGCAGTCCTTGCTTGGGCTTTTTGGTCAAAGTGCTAACAGTGGTATCAGTTAGTGACACTTCATCTATCAAAGACAGATCAGGCTTTGAAGAGCCATCATTGTTTCAATTTCTTTCACTGAAGTCACTTCATAACCATCTCATCCCCTTATTCCTCCTTTTGTGCATGCCCCCATATAACTGTTTTACATAGTGGATTTTTTTTTTATTTTTTGGTGTGTGTTTCTGGAAGAATGTGGTATCAAAGCTGGGGGAAATCCAACTTTTAGATTGATGTTTTCTGACACAGAAAGGAACCTACCTCCTCAAACCTTGCTGCTTTTTTACTGTAATCTAGTTTTTTGCCATTCATGAGCATCCATGTGTTATATATCAATAAGGTCCCCTCATGTCTTACCAGCAGTTATGCCTGACTCATTTTTCACTTTATTTTTATTGCTTACTACTATGTTCACTCCTGCATTATAATCATAGATAATGAAAGGCTTGGAGCCATAAGACTTAGTTTAGACAAAGACTGACAGCCATGTTACTGGTTGAGAAAACAGTAGCTGTTCTCTCTAGTTCCCTGAGAAGATCAACTGTTAAAAATCCCTCTTTTCTGTATAATCAACATGTCACGCTGAATCCTGACAAGTTATGGGCTAACTTTAAAAGCACCGAGGTTGGGTCAGATGCTTTGCCAAACCTGCCAGAACTATCCTAACTTCCTGATTCTGCAAAATAGGTCCATATCTTGGAAAGGGGTGATATCTCCTAGCATGTTTCCAAGCACTGACACAGTGGAAGTCCTCATTCTGCCCCTCTCCCCCCGCAGGCATGAGACACCTCTGGCTTTGGTGGCTGGGTCTCAGCTGCCCCCACACTAACCTCTGTCTCAAGTCCTCAAGCTCTATCCTCTAGGCTTTGCCAGCCCTGATTTTGGCTGGTTAACAATAGGGGTACGTCTAGACTACAGGGTTTTGTCGACAGAAGTTTTGTCGACAGATACTGTCGACAAAACTTCCATCGACAAAGAGCGTCCAGACACATTGAGTTCTGTCGACAAAGCAAGCTGCTTTGTCGACAGAACTCTGTAGTCTGGATGCAACGTTACAGGCAATAACACCTTCTGTCGATAGAGTTCTGTCGATAGAAGGTGTTATGCCTCGTAAAATGAGGTATACCAGCGTCGACAAAACTGCTGAGTTCTGTCGACGTTATGTCGACAGAACTCAGCGGTAGTGTAGACGCTGGTATAGTTTTGTCGACAAAAGTCCACTTTTGTCGACAAAACTAGGTAGTCTAGACACGCCCTAGGTGCTCCCAAGTTCCTTTGACTTTTTCCCTGTGATATCCCACCCCCAACACAAGCTAAGATGGAGTGTAGCCCATTGTATCTTAAATCACCACTCCTTTAGAGCACACAATACTTGTAAAAAAAACCAACATATCAAGCACACAGTACTTGATAAAAAAAACCCAACTTCTGTATGAAGGGATAGACATTTCACTAGAAACAAAAGAGAGAATGTTTGAAACAAAGTGTTGTAGTGCAAAACAATAATTAAACACAAATACCATAGGAACAGTAAATATTAATAAATAAATAATTTTTATAATCTAAAAAACAATTATAGACTCATAGAACTGAAAGGGAACTTGAGAGGTCATCAAGTCCAGTCCCATGCACTCATGGCAGGACCAAACACCATCTAGATCGCCCGTGACAGATGTTTATCTAACCTGTTTTTAAAATCTCCAATGAGAGAGATTCCACAACCTCCCTAGGCAATTTATTCCAGTGTTGAACCACCCTGACAGTTAGGAAGTTTTTTCCTAATTAGGAAAAAAACCTCCCTTGCTGCAATTTAAGTCAATTGCCTCTTGTCGTTTCATTCGAGGTTAAGGAGAATAATTTTTCTCCCTTCTTTTTGTAACAGCTTTCGAGTACCTAAAAGTGTGCTATCCTGTCCCCTCTGGCTTCTCTTTTCCAAACTAAACAATTCAAGTTTTTTCAGTCTTCCCTCATAGGTCATGTTTTCTAGACCTTTAATATTTGTGTTGCTCTTCTCTGGACTTTCTCTAATTTCTCCACATCTATCCTGAAACATGGCACCCAGAACTGGACACAATACTCCAACTGAGGCCTAATCAGCACATAGTAGAGAAGAAGGATGACTTCTCATATCTTGCTTACAACACTCCTGTTAATGTATCCCAGAATGATTTTTGCTTTTTTGCAACAGTGTGACACTGTTGACACATATTTAGCTTGAGGACCACTATGACCCCTAGATCCCATTATGCAGTACACCTTCCTAGACAGTCCCTTCCTATTTTCCAAAGCTTCAGAGGGGTAGCCAAGTTAGTCTGTAACTGGAAAAACTTAAACAACAATAAATAGTCTAGCAGCACCTTGAAGACTAACAAAACATGTAGATGTTTTGTTAGTCTTCAAGGTGTTGCTAGACTTCCTATTTTGCGTGTGTGCAACTGACTGCTCCTTCCTAAGTGGAGTATTTTGTATTTGTCCTTATTGAACTTCATCTTATTTACCTCAGACCATTTCTCCAGTTTGTCCAGATCATTTTGAATGAAAATCTTATCCTTCAAAGCTCCTCCCAGCTTAGTATCATGCACAAACTTTATAAACATACTCTCTATGGCAGGGTAGGCAATAATTTTTGATGGGGAGGCCACTCCCAAGATTTTGGAAAGTAGTTGAGGACTGCACTCTTCCCTGGTATTAATGGAGGAGATTCAGGGTCTGGGATGGAGGTTGGGTGCAGAAGGGAGCTAGGTGTAAAGGATTGGGGTTCAGGAGGGAGAGTAGAGTCTGGGAGGGAGTCTGGGCAAAGGAGATAGTTGTGATCTAGGGCAGGGAACTGGGGTGCAGGATTTTGGGATGTGATCTAAGGTAGGAGGAGACTGTAATCTCGGGCAGGAGATTGGGGTGCCAGATCTGGGAGGGGGGATAGGTGCATGTGGAGTAGCGGAGCAGCAGCGTAGGGCAGAGGGTTGGAGAAGGGAGGGGTGAGGTGCCAGAAGCAGGTTCTTGCCAGGACACTTACCAGCCTGCCTGCCTCCCGCAGTAGGGATGTAATAGCATAGTCAATTAACTGATAAGCAAAAGGTATATTTCCTATAGTTCAGTCGGCAGATCCTGCAAGTTCTAGGTATGGAAGCACAGTTATCAAAACCACCTTATCCAGGGACACTATTTTGGGTGCAACAATCTTGCATCTCAATGAGATGAAGGAAGGCCACTCATGTGGCTCACTCACTAGCCTAGCTTGTCCATCACCAGTTTTGATTGTTTATAGTTGCCTCTTATGGGTTCCCATCGAAAGTTTTGGAGCTAAACAATTAAGCCTGGCATGTCATCACTGAAAAAACAGGATGTGTGGGGGCAGAACATAACTCAATCCAGTTTGAATGAACCATCACTGAGCCCATATTAACCCCTAACTTTTACCATATGTCCCTAATGCATACTTTTAGTATAAATACATTACCTCCTTAAATTACCCAGAGATTCATCTCACCATGATTATGAATCTTGCCAGGTTATGCACTCTCAGCAGATATCTGGTATGTTATTCTTCATGGCTAAAATATCTTGTGGGACATGTCTGGTACAATGAGTTTATCAGGTCTGAAAAGAGTTCTTGGCAAAGAATAGGGGACCTTTTGCCAACGGCCTCTGTCACACAAGCACTGTCCAGGAAATTCAGTGGGGGTAACACGGAAGACTGAGCTGCTCTAAGGAAGAATAAGCAGAAAGTTTCTCCAAGTTATGCTTCAGTTGCTATGGTCCCTTATGATGTATGGGAAGCAAAGTGCTGCTGAACTGTGGTTATTCTCTATCCTGTTCTCTCAATATAGTCCCTGTGCTCAAGTGTAGGAGAGGCCACTGCAGAATCATTGAGGGATGTCAGCAGAGGGATGTAAATGAAGCACTTTGAAAGTGCAAATGAAGCGGGGATTTAAATATCCCACGCTTCATTTGCATAATCACGTAATGACACTCTTTCGAAAAAGCACTATTTTGAAATTGAAACCGCAGTCTAGATGCGGTTCTTTCGAAAACGGGGTGCTTTTTCAAAAGATGCTGTGAACCTCATGACTGAGGTTTCAATTTCAAAATAGTGCTTTTTCGAAAGAGCGCCATTACGTGATTATGCAAATGAAGCACTGGATATTTAAATCCCAGCTTCATTTGCACTTTCAAAGTGCTTCATTTACATCCTTCTGCTGACAGAGGGATGTAGTCTAGACGTAGCCTGAAGTAACCCTGCATCAGGAAGCAGAAGTTCCTTGAACTGAGGTTACTTTCCAATGCCTGTTTCTGACTCTCTTATACTGCTGGAGGGGTATAAAGAGGCAGAGTTGCAGTGGAGAACTAGCCTTCCTATGTTTATTACATTAAAAAAAGCTGATCACAGTTGTTGGACCTGCTTTTCCTCTCCCTTTCATTGTTAAACTAATGCTATAACCTCCTTGACCCCTCAATTTCACCAATGTAAGAGATAGAAAGAGGTCAGACTCATTTCTATGTTCATAAACTATCTTTCTGGGTCACCATAAGTCTCAATTATACAAAGGTAATTATAGAGCGGTGGCACCCTACTGATCTGCTGAAATGTCAGATTAATCAGTTATATTTGCCATTTCCTAATGTCTAAGAAGGCAGTGGAAATTCTAGTTCTATGAGTTTATCCATGGTTTATTTACCAATGACTTAGGATAACACACACATATGTATTTAATGTCAAACCACAGTGAACTGGTATCTTAGTAACTGATGTTACTGAAGTTATTTGCAAACATGCCACAGCATCTTTTGCATAGTGTTGAGATTTTAGATATACTTTATTTTTGTTTGGAGATATTTTAAAGAAACAGAGTAGCAAAATGATGGCACATTAAAGAATGAATGTACCTTTTTACTGCTATTCAGTGGGATTTGTTTTTCCATCTAAAGCTGACATTTATTGTGAAGAGATAAATTTGTTAAGTAGTTTGTATTTGAAGAAACCACACAAAAATAAACATAACATAAAAATATTATTGGTGGTGATTATACCAGGAAGTAGAATTGGAATAAATATGGTTTATGATTTGATGGTAAACATAATCGCAAACAGCAATTACTATCTGAAGAGCACTGAGATTTTGTGATGAACAATTATGATACAATTAAAATATCAGTTCTGAAGAAGTTCTTGAATTTATTTTCTTCTGACAAATAAATAAAAATCTGTTCCCCTGGTTCCACTCTGTATTTGCTTTAACATTTGGTAAGCTCTTTAATTATAAATATCTAATTCCTTATTCAACATTCATATTTCTAAATGAAATAAATGATCTATTTACATGCATCAGTAGGCCATCTGGTTCCATATGAGAATTTAACAAAGAATCTATTAATTGTCATCCATGTTTATTCATCATTCTTAATTCATAATTCCTATAAATAATTTAATCCTAGGACCTTTAGCAAATAAACAAGCTCCAGCTTCCATAGTTCATGTAAATACCCAGAAAAATAAAATACTCATTTCATGGATACATACACCACTATAATTTTTCAACCACTGGATAAGCTACATTTATCCTGTATTTAATGACAGAATGATTACAACCATCATGCAGCACAGGAGATAGAGGGGTCCACAAAAAAGGATTAGCTAGCTACTTAACATTATGGAAGACATGTACTCCTATAGATTCTACTGAATATTTAAGTTTATAGTTGCTATCTGGATGAAATAAGGCATCTATCTCTCAATATTCATTATTAGATTTACCTATAGTTTCTATAGGTAATTAAAAGGGGGTACATGTGAATGCTAGACGCCTTCCAAAACAGAAGTTGACTAGGTATCAGACATGACACAAGGGTCATAATAATATTGTGAATCAGGGCATAGAGAATAGTAATAGAAATGTAGCCGTGTTAGTCTGGTGTAGCTGAAGCAAAATGCAGGACTATGTAGCACTTTAAAGACTAACAAGATAGTTTATTAGATGATGAGCTTTCGTGGGCCATACCCACTTCCTCAGATCAAATAGTGGAAGAAAATAGTCACAATCATATATACCAAAGGATACAATTTAAAAAAATGAACACATATGAAAAGGACAAATCACATTTCAGAACAGAAGGGGGATGTAGGGGGTGGGGGGAAAGGAAGGTAAGTGTCTGTGAGCTAATGGTATTAGAGGTGATAATTGGGGAACCTATCTTTGTAATGGGTAAGGTAGTTGGGGTCTTTGTTCAATCCCCCCGGAGAGTGTCGAATTTTAGCA
Organism: Pelodiscus sinensis; assembly: GCF_049634645.1. Classification (NCBI taxonomy): domain Eukaryota; kingdom Metazoa; phylum Chordata; order Testudines; family Trionychidae; genus Pelodiscus; species Pelodiscus sinensis. The sequence continues at coordinate 22,940,753 of NC_134727.1, forward strand.
TGAATGACAGTTCAGAGGATTCCCTTTCAAGTGCAAATGTAAAAGGTCTTTGTAGCAGAATGCAGGTAGATAACTTGTTGAGACAGTGTCCTTTCTGGTTGAAATGGCAAGAAATTGCTTTTTCTTTGTGATCCTGTCTGATATCTGTTTTGTGGGCATTAATCCTTTGGCGAAGAGTCTGAGACGTTTGTCCAATGTACATAGCAGACGGACACTTTCGGCACATGATAGCATAAATTATATTTCTGGAGGCGCAGGAATATGTATTCTTGATCTTATAACTCACTTGGTTAGGTCCAATAATGGTATCAGCAGAATGAATATGTGGACAAAGCTGGCAACGGGGTTTGTTGCAAGGGAAGGTACCAGGGTTGGTATTAGTGTGGTATGTCCTGTGGTTGTTGGTAAGAATCATCTTGAGGTTAGGTGGTTGTCTATAGGAGACTATGGGTCTGTCTCCCAGAGCCTCTTTGAGTATGGTATCCTGTTCCAGTATAGGCTGTAGTTTATTGATAATGTGTTGGACAGGTTTAAGTTGGGGGCAGTAGGTGATGACAAGTGGTGTTCTATTGTTGGTTTTCTTGGGTTTGTCTTGAAGTAGATGGTTTCTATCTAGGTATTCGTCTGGCTCTTTCAATTTGCTTTTTTATTTCTCCGGGTGGGTAGTTGAGATTTATATATGCTTGGTAGAGATCCTGAAGCTTCTGGTCTCTGTCAGTGGGATTAGAGCAGATGCGGTTGTATCGAAGGGCTTGGCTATAGACGATGGATTGTATGGTGGGTTCTGGATGGGAGCTGGAAGCATGTAGGTAACTGTATGAGTCAGTGGGTTTTCTGTAGAGAGTGGTGTCTAATTTTCCATTGTTGATTTGTACTGTGGTGTCCAGGAAGTGGACCTCTCATGTAGAATGGTCCAGGCTGAGGTTAATGGTGGGGTGTAGGTTGTTGAAATCTCTGTGGAATATCTCCAGTGTTTCTTGGCCATGCGTCCAGATCATAAAGATGTCATCGATGTAGCGTAAGTAGAGAAGGGGTAAAAGGGGACGGGAGTTGAGGAACGTTGTTCTAGATCAGCCATAAAGATGTTAGCATACTGTGGGGCCACGCGTGTACCCATGGCTGTGCTGCTGATCTGGAGGTATAAGTTGTTCTCAAACTGGAAATAATTGTGGGTGAGAACAAAGTTACATAGGTCTGCTATCAGGTTGGCAGTGGTGTCCTCTAATTGCTTGTAATCTAATTGCTTGTAAGGGCATAGAGGACATCAGTAAGATAAGGTATGCCTCAATGAGGGTTACTGCATAGCCTAAAGGAGTGCTTTTCAGAAGAAACGGATGCCTTTACTACTTGAGGGTATGTCTACACTACAGCGCTAATTCGAACTAAGCTAATTCGAACTAACGCGTCTAGAACTAAAAACTAGTTCGAATTAGCGTTTTGCTAATTCGAACTAGCATGTCCACACAGAGTGGACCCTGAACTGGGCTTAAGGATGGCCGGAAGCAGTGCCGGCAGGGCATCAGAGGAGGACTTAGAGCGTGGAGATGCTGTCTCAGGCTAGCCCAGGGCTGCGCTTAAAGGGACCCGACCCCCACCCCGGACAGACAGTTCTCAGGGGTGCCCCGCTTGCAAACCAGTCCTGGCTTGGAGTGCCCGGACTACCCACACTGGGCACATCACACCACTCAGCCATCAGACCGGATGCACGTGCCGCAGGCTGCCATCTGGGGAGAGGGGGCAATTGGGGGACTGCAGGAGAGCTTCCACCCCCAGAAGCCCTCAGAGCCAGCCCAGTCCTCCCCATCGGGGGCTCGTGCCCCAGTCCTCCCTCACCTCCTTCCACTTACCCTTCCCTAGCCCCTCTTCTTGATGTACAAAATAAAGGACACGTGTGTTCAAAAATAGAAACTCTGTTTATTTAACAAAACTCGGGGAAACTGGGAAAAGGAGGTGGGAGAGGGGAAGAGAGAGGCTGGGAGAGGGGAGGGGGAAAACTGGGAGGAGGGAGCTGAAAGGGGGAAGCAAGGGAAAGGAGAGGGTGGGGAAACTGAAGGATCAGGGGTGGGGGTCTCGCCGGGCCAACCGCCTCCCAGCATGGCGAGGGAGGGGGCCTCGGCGTCCCCGGGGGGATGGGGTGGAGGGTGCGGAGGTTGAGGTGGGGGGTGTGGACATTGAGGAAGAGGTTGTGGAGGTTGAGGAGGGAGAGGTGGGAGGGGGAGCAGGAGTGGGAGGAGGGACAGCAGTTGGGGGGGCAGCAGGTGCAGGACCAGCACGGGGCACCATGCTCTGCAGCAGGAGCTACAGGTTGGTGCTCAGCCCTCGGAGCTCAGCCAGCAGCTCGTGGCGGACCTGCAGGTCTTCCCTCATCCACGCCTGTAGTGTGCGGTGCACGGCTCGCAGGGCCCCAAGGTGCTGGTCCCTGTACTCCTGCTCTGTGCTGGCGGTCCGGAGCAGGCCACGGGTGCGGGAGCATGTCCCGGGCAGGGTGGTGCGCCCTGCACGAGCAGCTGGTGCAACTGTAGAGAAAGAAGAGAAGTGGTCAGTTCTCCCTGGGGACGCAGAGGATGATGCCCAGTCCCCTCCCCAACTCCGCAACGTGAGGGTGACCATGTCCTGCACTGTCACACCCGCTGTGCTTGTACAAAGGCCATGGTCAGGATGTCTGGCTCTCCCCGGGACTGGGAGCTGCCCCAAGACCGCATCCATGTCCCTGTGCCATGTATAGTGTGGCCGGGGCGGTGGGGGGGGAAGGGGAGATATCCCCTGCCTCCGTGTAGAGGGGACATGTGAAGGGAAATCATCCTGCTGGGTCCTGCCCCGGGGTCGGGAGCATGTCACGTCTCTTTGCACAAGCATGTGCCTATTGGGCAATGGCCCCTGGGTGTCACGCAGCTGGAGCCACCTGCCCAAGGGTGGCATGACACGTGCTCGCACGTGCACAGGTGTCTGCGTGATCCGTGGAAGGCATGGCCCACGTGCGCGGTCTCTGGTCTCCCTCCCACCTCCCCCCCCCCCCCCGAACTACTTAATTCAAATTACTTACCCGGTACGGTCTCCCTGGACGACACTGCTGGCGGTGGCCCTTCTGGTGCGTCCAGGTCAGGGCCCTCTGGTCCCGGCTCAATGTCCCCCGGGCTGGCACGGACCGCCCTGCCCCCCAATAGTTGGTGGAGGACAGCGAAGTAGGGGCAGGTGGCAGACCCTGCAGCGGCGCCGCCCCTTGTGGCCCTGGCGTACCCCTGCCGCAGCTGTTTAACCTTAATGCGCACCTGCTCCTGGGTGCGCCTGTGTCCCCTGCTGGCCATGGCGGCTGCTATGCGGCCATAGACGGCCGCATTCCTCCTCCTAGTGCGGCGATCATGGACGTTGGGGGCCTGCCCCCAAACCTCAATGAGGTCCATGACCTCCGCGCTAGACCAGGAGGCCGCGCACCGTCTACGGCCCCTGGCTGGACCCTGGGTGCTGGGGGACTGGGCAGGGGATGTCTCACTGGCACTGGCTGCCTGGCTCATCCTGCAGCCACTGGTACGGGGCAGAGACTGCTAGTAGGGCTGGCTGACTCTAGTGCCGACTGGCCAGAGTCTACCCTTTTAAGGGCCCGGAGCTGGGGGAGAGGAGAAGAGTTTTCCTGGTTGTGCCCAGAGAGGCCACCAGGGGGAACCTGGGAAGGGCTAGCCTCCCACTAGTTCGAACTAAAGAGCTACACAGCCCTTAGTTCGAACTAGCTAGTTCGAACTAGGCTTAATCCTCGTAAAATGAGGTTTACCTAGTTCGAACTAAGCGCTCCGTTAGTTCGAATTAAGTTCGAACTAACGGAGCGCTAGTGTAGCGCCTAGGAAAGTTAGTTCGAACTAACGGACGTTAGTTCGAACTAACTTTGTAGTGTAGACATACCCAGATATAGTTATCTAACTCCATATAGGCATTGTGCAAGGACGGGTCTTAAGGACTGATTTGAATGAAGAGATGGTAATGCCTTGAGAATTAGCTCAGGAAGATAATAGCATTCACAGGGATTAGCGTGGAAGAGAGCACAACCACGGTTGTGGGAGAAACATGCAATTGGCATATCAAGGCTGGTACTAGTAATGGATTAGAGGGGTCAGTGAGTGACAGTCTCAGCATGGAGGGCAGTTTTATGGAGGAAGTTGGAGGCGATGAGCCAATGGAAATAAGTTTGAATTTGAGGTGGTCCTGCAGGAGCAGGTACTAGAGTGATTCAAAGTAAATGTGTCTGGTCCAAACAATGAACAAAAAATATGATTTGAGCCTGGTGCATTCTGAATGGGCTGAAGGAAGCAATGTCAGCATCAGAAGCCACACAGTGGGAAATGACATTAATCAGGATGAAGACAGTGGTGAAAAAGCTTTGGAGGAAAGAGGAAGAGCTCAGTTCTGGGCATATGAAGCCTGAGGCTAATTTTGAGACTCCTGGGAGAAGAAGAGATATGGAATTAGATGGTCAGGAGTTTAGTGATAGACTTGAGTTTCCAACTCAGTAGTAGTAGCTGATGCTATAGAAGTGGAGGCCACTATCACCAGAGATGCTGTATTATGAAAGGTGCAGGGTGACCACATGTTAAAGACTTTCATGATGGAGGGTGTTACCAGATTTGCCCAATACTCTGGGGTATGCTCATTTATCAGGGTTACCCTTATGGGACTGGGGGAAGGTTAACAGTTCTATCAGTGTGCTGTTGGTGCTTACTTGTGCTCTCATATGGAGCTGAATTCTCCCTGCTGCCAATTCCCCCTCCCACTGGAGCTCTCCTGCAGGAACTAGGTTCCTCAGGATGGGGTTCTTCCCACCTTAGCAACACACACAGACACTCACACCCACTAATCAGAGCACGTCTGAGAGGACTGGGTACTCAGCACTCACAAGCTGACCCCCTCATATGTCCCTGGACTCAGCTGGCTGGGTTTCACAGCAATGCCACACTGCACCCTCATGTGCCTTTGGACTCCGTGGGCTGGATTAAACAGCACTTTAAGCTGCTATCCTCATAAGCCCCCAGGTTCAGCACCCCCTATCCCCACTTTCACACCACAGTCATTCACAGGTAAACCACATGATGAGCAAACCCCACAGGATTTTGGGCACTACAGGGATCTTTTGCTTGGGTACAAGAAGCGTTGTTGCAGAGCGAATGGGGAAGCCAAAACAACACCCCTTAAAGAAGAGTGAGCAAAAGAGAAAGAAAGAGAGAGAAGCAACCAGTTTAACAATGAAAGTGATTTATTTCTGAGTAGTGAATAGATATCAAACAGTTACAATATTAAATCTAACAATTACAATATTAAATCTAAATTGCAGCTGATTACAAATGTTAGGTAACCATATAACAGTTTACACAGGGCAGGGTCAGGAGGCTATGCTTAGAGAGATAGTTGAGAGAGAGAGAAAGAGAGAGAGAGAGACCTCACCACTCCACGGAGCTTGCACTGATCGGGGTTCCCAGATGATGATGGTAGCTGGGGGTCCAGAGGGCAGGAGAAAAGCAGGACAGAGCCCCCAGCACGATCAGACAGGAGATGAAGAAGTCTCAATGGAACTGATGCAGTTTAAGTCCAAGTATCAGAACAGTTTTCTTGGGACAAGGATAGGAGTTTTTATAGGGATAGTTCAAAGAGAAAGAGGAGAGACAATAGAGATTGATCACCCCTGGTTATGGGTGATGTTCCTTGAACGAGCTCACAATGCAACTTGGCAGTTTCAGTATTTTAGATGTCAATAGGATCGTTACTAGAATTGGTCTGATAATGACTAATTTGGGTGTGAGCAGGCTTAGGTTCATTAGCATCTGGAGCAGGGATTTCCCATCAGGCAGTGCTTCTCTGCTTTCGGTGTCCCATAGTTCAGTGCGGTTCCTGCCTTGGAAGAGCTGCTCTCCATTCTGTATGCTAATGAGATGTCCCTCTGTTCCATCTTTAATGTAAATGAGGCTGGGGTGTTTCCTTAATTGTATCACCCTTGTCTGAAGCAGTTTAGGTGTGTCTTCCCTGGCCTTTTCTTTGCTTTGTCTTTGATTCTAGCAGAGGCCTGAGGGAGGGGGATGATTTTCCATGAATGTCACTCCCTGACTCCCAAGAGCACAAGGCTGACAGGCGACCATGTTCTGGTTCCCCAATAATCACAGAGCTGGTGGGTAACAAGGGTCAAACACTGCAGAGAGATCAAGGAGGCCGAGCATGGCTCAGAGATCTTGTGATTCGGTTAGGATGAGATTGGTAGAAACTCTGCTAATTATAATGGCTTCAGTAGAATTGAAAAGGCAGATGGTTTGATGGTGTGAGGACCAAAGATGGAGCTGGGAAGTAGCTAGGTGGCCACAAACGTACCCAAGAGTGAGACCATAGCCTATTGTATTGATCGGTGTTGTCTCTTTGTTTCCTTTAATTTCCCTATAAGTCTGTGGGGATCCATCTGTGGTTTCTTACACTTTGACTATAAGTTCTTTGGGGCAGGGATTCTCTCTGTTCTGTGTCTGTTCACTTAGCACAATGGAGCCCAACAAGAAGACATGCTGATGAAGAGATGGACAGAGAATTCTTCAAAGAAGGAGGAGTTGGAACGAGTGAAGAGAAAGGCCTAAAGTGGCAGGAGTTGGAGAGGAGAAGCACAATACATACTGGATTGTTCTTTTGAGAATACTTTCAGGTGTGCATGGCTAAAAAGGAGGCCATCTTCATAGAGTGGCTGCACAGGCAATATCTATGGGATATGCAACTTTCTGAGAGTACAAGAAGATGGGGGAAGTGGGAGATGAAAAGTAGGTGGATGGTTGTGCTCTTCACAATGAAAATTTGAGGGCACCAAAACCATTATTTATCTCTGAATCCAGCAACCCATGATCAGAGGTGATAGTTTTAGCTCCCTACCACTGACTGCACATTACTTGCACTGTGACTTTCAGTGTGAGTATCTTCAGGCTGGAAAATGTGATTCATTGGCGCTATGAAGTAATTTACAGAGCGATCGTCTCTCACTGCTTATCTTCTGGAAAAATACACTTTGACATGTCACCAGGTGGAAAGGTTGGACACCCACTTTCAGTTATGAGTGAGAAGTGTCTTCTTATTTTCACATCTCTGACTTATAACAATACACCCATTACCTGATGTACTACAGTCATTATATTTTCCAAAGACAGCATTTGTTAAAGTATTATGAGCTTCAAACCAGCATTAGTTTCCACAAATGCACCTAATTTTCACGATAGATGCATGCAGGTCCCTTGGAAATGATACAGCTATCTTAATACCATACCAATCATTTCCCTCAAGTTCTTCCAGCATGCGGTTATCTTTCTAAAGTCACAATTCAGTGATGAATAGCAGACAAGCTAAAGCCTCCTTGTCTAGTTGGCTAGTAAGCTGATTTCAGGGGCAGAAGATGGTAGGGAATTGATAATAGGCTGTAATCTTTCACCTCTATATTCACCAATTTGAATTTATCCCAGCTCAGCAGTAAATTCTTCCCATTTGTTGATGATGATGACTGGAAGTATCCTATGGGAAAAATAGAGAGATGACATTGCCTAGTGGATGGCACATTAAACTGGCACTTGGATGACCTAGGTTCTATTCCTTGCTTTGTTGCTACTGCATGACTTTGGACAAATCATTTCACCTTCCTGCCCTCAGTTTCCCCCTCTCTAACATGCGGTGGGGGCAAGAACACTCATCCCCTTTTAAGTTGGAATACATTGAGATCTGCTAATGCATACAAGTATGCCATAATGAAAGTGAGCAACAAACTGTTGAGCACATTGTGCAATTGTTATAATGTGCTGCTGCAGAACTTACCTGTGTGTTAGTCTGACATCTCAGAGTGCTGGTGCAGATGGGCCTATGACACAGAATTAAGGCCTCGATTTGCATCTGCAGCTCCTCAAAGACTGGATGTTCAAACCTGTGTTTTGATTAGGCCTAGTTACAAAGCTAGGACCCTCCCCCAGCCCAACATTCAGATCTATTTTAGTTCAGGTTTTTAGTTAAGGTTACAAATGCCACCAAAATTCATAGTTAATCAGATCTGGGGGCCCATCTCCACAAGTGGACAAAGTGATGGTTGTAAACTGTCATCTGAAGAAGTGGGTTGTGCCCACAATACCATCTACAGGCAGTCCCCGGGTTACGTACAAGATAGGGACTATAGGTTTGTTCTTAAGTTGAATTTGTATGTAAGTCGGAACTGGCTCCAGATTCAGCTGCTGCCATTGAAACTTACCAGGGGCTGACTATAGGAAGCTGGAGGCAGAGTTGCTCTGCCCCCAGCTTCCTGGAATCAGCCTGATCAGTTTCAACAGCTGCTGAATCTGGAGCCTGGGACAGAACAGCTGGGGCACTGCCCGGTAGGTTCCCACAGGACCAACCCGGCAGCACCCCAGCTGCTCTACCCGAGGCGTCCCGCAACAAAATCCTGGTCTGCTGGGTGGGGGCACACTAGCTGCACCCCCTACCCGCCAGCAGACCAGGGAGACCCGAGCAAAGCCGCACAGGGGAGGGACCCCGCTGCCCATGCAGCTTTGCTCCTGTCTCCCTGGGGTGCTGGGGGGAGTCCCCCCCAGCAGACCAGGGACACCTGAGCAAAGCCGCACAGGCGGAGGGACCCCGCCGCCCGTGTGGCTTTGCTCCTTTGCCCCCGAGCAAAGCCGCACAGGCGGCGGGATGCCACCTGTGCGGCTTTGCTCCTGTCTCCCTGGTCTGCTGGGGGGGTCCAGCAAAGCCGCTGGACCCCCCCAGCAGACCAGGGACAGCCGAGCAAAGCCGCCGCCTGGCTTTGCTCCTGTCCCCCTAGTCTGCTGGGGGGGTCCAGCGGGGACTGCCTGTACATGTTTTGTTAGTCTTTACGGTGCTACTAGGCTATTTGATGTTTTTTATGTTTTTCCTATTACAGACTAACTCGGCTACCCTTCTGAAGCTGATGGTTGTAATGTTCTTTTTTTAATGGAAGTCACCGCTGTTGATTGTATACAAATTAGACTAATCACACACATTGCCAACCTGTATTAAGGTTGGGCTTGTCCGGCTAGGTCAAATGTTGTAGCACAGTAGGACTCTGGGTATTACCTTAAACAATTAATAATAATAGTAATAATAATAACACAGCATATGGCTGCAGATCATTCCATCCTTATATGGGGGTATAGGAACAAGTCCTAGTAAAATAAAGGCATTTTTTTTGAGGGCTCATTTTTATTTGAAATCCAGAAGAGGCTCAGTTGTCTGTTTTTTTACATTATGGGACAAGTTTTCAAAACAGGGTATTTTGGATACACTTTCAGAAATGTACATGAAACTACAAAATCTTTTGCACTTTTCCATGAAAATTTGATAGATAAAGTTGCAAAAAGCTATTTTAATGTGTGGTTCCATTTGCGGATGCAAATGTGCATTTGCTCATGCAAAAGGTTTCCTAAACACTTTTGTGGGTACATGTGTTTCACCTTGCTTTGAACAAGTTGTCCCTGTGCAATTTATTAACATTTCTAATATTTCAGAGATCTCAAAAATATAATTCAACACACAAGTGACTTGTGTCTATTAGGGATGTTAGCTATTGGTTAATTGAATAGTCGACTAACTGCATGAATTTTTAGCGGTTAGTCAACAATTCTATAGTCCCCAGGGGTGGGGCTAGTAGTGAAATCCAGCCCCACTCCTGAGAAGCCCCCTGCTACCCCACGCTGCTGCCTCTTTATCTAGTTTTCTATCAGAGGCAGCAGCGCAGGGTGCCAGATGGGAGCCGGTTCACAAAGGGAGGCAGTTTACAAACCTGTCCCACGCGGACAGGGGCTGCTGCCGGAATAGCCTCTGCCTGTAGTGGACCTGGGCTTGCTGCAGGCAGAGGCTGTTTTGTAAAGGCAGCAGTACGGGGGTGGGGGGAGGGGAGAGAAGGGCAGGTGGCACCGCAAAGGCAGCATTGGGGGAAACCGGCTTTTAAGCCAGCTCCCCTCAGCACCAGCTCCTGCTTCACCTACCCCCTTGCTGCCTCTGATACAGAGGCAGCGGGGGGAGGGGGGATGTGAATAGTCAACTAGATTAACTGATAAGTCTAGGTGTATTGGTTAATCGACTACTCATTCACATCCCTAGTGTCATTGGAGTAGAGCAGCAAATTCTTTTGCAATATGCAGTACCAATATGGGTGTTCTAAAATGGTATTCTGGTTTTCTTTTTGAATGTCTTAAACTCAGACTACCAAATACCACAATGACTTCAGGCTCTGTTGACAACACTGTAGCTCAGGCATTATGACAAGAAGAGAAACTAGAAGCCAAACCCTTAACTGGCATAAATCAGCATAACTCAACTGACTGCAACAGAGGTTCACCAGCTGATGTCCAGGGTTAAAGTATAAACTCAGATTAATTTGTAAGTGTATAATATTTATACTTGTACATTTTGTGTAAATGTGTCTGATGTAAGATGTAAACCGGAGCTACATTATGAAATATAGATTCCCGTGGGGAAGGGAAATGACATGCTCTTTCATGCCTTGTATGCATGATTAAAACATTCTTCCATTCCTAGTCCTCCCTAGCCTCTCTATCAAGAATTTGTGAGAAGCGCTTCTAGCTCTCATTAGAAACACGCACTGTGTGAATACCATGCTTTGTTTTTCCCCTGTGCCTTAAGGTAGAGGTGCTGTTTCTACATTTGACACATTAAGCTTTGATGAAATGGTGAGCTGGGTTTATGGCCCACAAGAAAATTCAAACAGCTTCTTGAGACAAATATGCACAGGTTTGCAGTTACTGTTCATCCATAGGTTTGCTGTAGTCTAACTCTCTGACTCCTGAGTGATACCTATAAACTACTGTGCAACAGCCTCATTCATCTGTCAAATGAAGAATCAATCCAATCGGACCACAAAAGTACATATTCTGTATAGATCAGGCCATCAGATATTAACAGCTGAAATGTTACCGTATATTTCGTCACAGCTAACAGAAGTAATGGAAAATATTGATTTCAAATGCTACTGCTTTGAAAAGCAGCATATTTTAACCCTCCCCTTTCTCTCTCTCCTCTATTTGGCATTTTATCCCCCCTATCAAAAACTCTGCAAGCACATATGTAATAATTACTGTAACATTAATGCTTTCCCTCTCAGGCTGGCTAGATGAAGAGACTGAGGCACCTCAATACTGTCCACAGCTCCCCTGACTACAAACAACAGAGAAATAGGCAATACCAGTGTGGTGCCAAATACTGATGAAAAGATAACTAGTTGGTATTGGAAGCAGAGGAACTAATGTAAAACAGAAATTATATTGCTCCAGGATGCTGTGTGTTGCTTAGTGAATTGTTTTATTCAATGAAGCTCTTCTAGAAGAATATCACAGTAAATTACATAAGTACTGTACACAAATGCTATAAATTATAGTCTTATTGTATTTATATTGTTCCTTCTGTTAATACGTGTCATGTAAATAAATGTCAATAGTCTCCAATGTGTCCAGTACACTTTCCTCAAAGCAATGGAAATAAAGCATTAATAGAAAGCTACATCTTACTGGGTGTGTCTAGACTCCATGCCTCCTTCGACGGAGGCATGTAGATTAGCCAGATCGGAAGAGGGAAATGAAGCCGCGATTAAAATAATCGCGGCTTCATTTAAATTTAAATGGCTGCCCCGATCTGCCGATCAGCTGTTTGTCGGCAGATCGGGAGAGTCTGGACGCGATGCCCCGACAAAGAAGCCTTTCTTCATCGACACAGGTAAACCTGGTTTCACGAGGCTTACCTGTGTCGATGAAGAAAGGCTTCTTTGTCGGGGCATCGCGTCCAGACTCTCCCGATCTGCCGACAAACAGCTGATCGGCAGATCGGGGCAGCCATTTAAATTTAAATGAAGCCGCGATTATTTTAATCGCGGCTTCATTTCCCTCTTCCGATCTGGCTAATCTACATGCCTCCGTCGACGGAGGCATGGAGTCTAGACACACCCACTCAGAGTTGCACTGCTGATGTTGTTTGAAACAAAAATGCTATCCTTTCAATGTGTTATGTATAGAGCTGTCTGGAAAAAAAATGGACAGAAGAGTTTTCCATTAGAAAATGCAGTTCCATCAAAACTGAAATGCTTCAAAAAGCAGGTTAATTTTTTTTCAAAATTTCATTGGAGGGGAAGGGGGCAGAGAAGGAATTCTGACAGTGAAATTTCCATTTTGACATTTTTGGACCAAAACAAAGTTTTATTGAAAGAAAAAAGATGAAATGTTTTGAATTTATTTTGCATTAAATTCTATATTTTTCTAAAGTTCGGGGTGACATTAAGATCCAATTCCATATTGCCCAGTAGTTTCCTTTCTATAGAATATCATTGCCTGGCACATCTTTTATGTCCAGCATTAAGCAATTAACTTCTGCACGCTCCGTGTATGGTTCTTGTTTGTGCATTTGTCACTAAAGGAGCGGTATCCAAATCTTTTCACAAATGCTTGGTTGTACATGAACCAAAATTGGAAAACAAGTCTGGTTTTGAATGACACAGAACTAAAACAAGAGGGAGAAAATGGGTTCAGATATGAGAATTCATACCCAAACATATTACATCTTAAAATGCAAAATAGGGACTGTCAAGGACTGGTATTTGATTATACTTGCTGCTAAGCACCTTGGTTTTATTAGGGATAGATGAATCAGTTTAAAAGTCAACCTTTCCTTAGACTATCCACTCAACCTGGAACTTTTTTGGAATATGAAACCCTTTGCCTCATGTTCTTTCCATTCTACCCACATATTTTAGCTCTTACATCTCTACACTTCACAGTTCCAGCCCATATCAAAGACAGATGCAATACTGCCATGATATTTTTGGCACAACTAGAAGCAAGTAAGCAATCAAATATTTTACCAAACCAAACTTGCAAGTAGGTTTTTTAAATTTCTCCCACTACTGATTTCATTTCATTAATGCTACAAATAAATGTTGCATTGTCTAGAGTCTGGCAAAGATATCTGCTTAGTGTATATACAAACTATGGTATAGGACTTAAGTGCATGAAAGTAAGGATGTGATGTTTGCAGGTGCTGTTTTGCAGGCATTACTGTTCATTATTCCTTTCTGGTACTCATTGAAACCAGTGAAACAAAACATACCCATTCTGAATTTGTTTCTAATTCAATTTGATACCTAAAACAAGCTTCATATAAGAAGTCTGACTATGCTCGTTGTTTATGCTTGCTCCCTCACTGTTTGAAGTTAATACTTCATCAGCACATTTAGAAACACTATGAATGCGTCCCCACCCATTCCCCATTACAACAAAGATCACAATCTGAATATATGCCCAACCCACTTCAGCAGAGTTTTCAGATTAATAAATGCACATATCCAGCACTTATAGCAATGGAACATTACGGATTCTCACCTCCCCAGAGGAAAAACAAAGCATGTATGCATTTGTTAGCAGAGCCAAATGCATCAATGTTTTCAAGTGATTAGAGATGGATACAATGTATGCTGATGCATCTGTGACTCATGTTTAGTCTGTACTAACCAACTCCCGTTGGTGGAATAAATTAAATGGATCTTGTTTTTCCACATTTACATGTCCATCAGATATGAGAGGAGTTGCTCTTTCTTTTTTAAAATAAATCTTAGTTGTTAAATTACAGTTTACCACGATACACTTAGAACACCAACTTTAAACTTATATAAAACTGAAACCTTTTAAAAAAGGGATTTGTACATAAAATGTCCCCTAATAAAATAGGGATAAACATATTCTAGTTTGTGCACTATAAATAGGAAGACAAATTATTATTTGGCTCTTGTGAGCCAATTCTATTAAGATTTAAAGTAACATAGATGCTGGAGGTTTAGGGCAGTTTACTAAAGAGTATTATTCTGCTTTGAAGGGAAAAGAGCTTATTTTTCTGAAAGGTGCTATTTCTGGTTATATTCTTGGAGTGGCCATCTCTAGACTTTAAATCTGCACCCACAACTTTTTGCACATTCAAAAAAATCTGCAAAACTCAGAATTTTGGCTTGCAGACATCTATGTGATTGGACAACACTACATAGTATTATGGATGTAAATTTGAGGCCAGCTTCTGTAGCACATGCTCCCACGGATTTCAAATTTGACTTCTCAGGTCAATTAAGTGCCTGAAATTTTATTTCCTGACCCTACACTCATTACAGGGTTTCAAAGGTTAATACCCTGTCGTTTTACAGGACAAGTGGCCATGAACTTCTTTGGCTATTGTTACATAGTCTCCACATGTTTGTAAAATGGCCCTTTTTGTGATTTAGGGAATGCGTATCAGACTAATTCTGGGGCCAATTTCTGTCCACACTTCAGGAACACCTTGAACACCACTGATGACTGCAACAAGCCTGTAGAAGTGTTTGGGCTTCCTTGAGTCAGTTCTGCCCCAGCTACACTCAGACTGGGCAAGTCCCCTAAACCACTACTAGGTTTGCCAACTTCCTAGTAGCAGAAAACTGAACATGCTTATCCTGCCTCACTGATTCCATTGCCCCCTCCCTCGCTCACTGTCACTGGGCTGAGAAAGCAAATTGGGATGTGAGCTGGGGAGGCGGCTGGGATGTGGGAGGGGCTTTGGAGCAGCACTGTGAGGCTAAGGCAGGCTCTCTATCCCACTCCCAGGAAGGAAAGAAGTGGGTGGTGATCCAGTAGGTGGGGCGACAGGGCAGGCCAATCACAGCTACAGAGTTGCACTTTGGGTGCTGACACCATTGTCAGAGATCCCTTCCAATACACACCTGATGCTTAGATATGCCAGCCACTTCCAGCCTTCCTGGGAACTGGGTAGGGAGTCTGCCTTACCCCATTGTGCTGCTAAACTGGATTTTGAATGCCCCATCAAAAACCAGACACCTGGCAACCCTAATCTCTGTCTTTTCCATATGCACCAAGAAATAGAAAGAGCAACCTACACAAGGTACTGAGAGGCTTAATTAATATCAGTAAAGTGCTATGAGACCCTTTCATGAAAGCTTTTATCAAAGGGAGTGGTGTTATTAATCTTAAAATTCATTAAAACCAATTTAATTCTCAAGTGTGCGTAACTGGTTTTTAATTTAATCAGTGTGTTCTTACACAAAGCCATGCAGCCTACATATAGTTGCAAAAATACACAAATTAAAAACGATACATTGTGTCCTGCAGACACAGCCTGAGCGCCACTGCTGAGTGTGCTCAACTGTCTTCTTCCCAGACTACGGGTACGTCTAGACTACAGGCTTTTGTCGGCAGAAGTTTTGTCGACAGATACTATCGACAAAGCTTCTGTCGACAAAGAGCGTCTAGATTACATTCAGTTCTGTCGTCAAAGCAAGCTACTTTGTCGACAAAACCCTGTAGTCTAGACACAATCCTAGATGCAATAACACCTTCTGTCAACAGAACTCTGTCGACAAAAGGCGTTATGCCTCGTAAAATGAGGTTTACCAGCGTCGACAAAACTGCTGAGTTCTGTCGACGTTATGTCGACAGAACTCAGCGGTAGTGTAGACGCAGGTTTAGTTTTGTCGACAAAAGTCCACTTTTGTTGACAAAACTCTGTAGTCTAGACACACCCTACTGTATAGGCAGCCTTGAGAAGGCAGATGTGAGTTTGTGTAACATTTGCTGCGGTCTTTTAAAGTTTAATGAACACTGGACAAAGCAGATCTCTGCCCATCTTCTGGGCCCACTTTTGATTGGTTTCTTGACAAACATCTTTGCTGTTGTATAGCTTGCTCCTCTACAGAATGTAAATGAATGCACTAAACATCTGTTCATGGCATTTTCATTCTAACAGAAACAAGACTATTGACCTTGTAAGGGGGAAGATAGAACCAAGCAACACTGAAGTGTAACTGACATGGCTCAGCATAAGGCATTTGTCAGACACTATGGGCCATGAGTATGAAAAAATATAACAGAAATATGTGTTTGAGAACTGCTTGGCATAGCCTATTAAAGTGAAGGTGGGAAATGGACTGTGATCTAAATACTGAATAGTTTAGCTTCCTGTAATGCATTCAGATTGAGTCATTCCAGTACCAGGTGGGTGACTTTATTTACAAGATCACTTCTGGAAAGTTTCCTTCCTGTATAGGCCTGGAATATTTTAATTGAAAATATTCTCATGGCAAATAGTTTAAAATGACATTTAAATATACTGTTAAAACAGGCTCTCTTTATGAATTCTCATTCTAAGAATAGCATTTCTGAAGACTTATACATATATTCAAAAAGTCATCTAAACACTTTTACAGCTTTTTTATGTAGGTTAGGATTGTGATCATCCATATTCTGACTTGTGCTAACATGAGGTTCTTTCCGGTACAAGTACAGTCTTTCATTATATTACAGCTGCATGTTTCAAATGTCCTCCAAGATTGTGACAACCTAAGGATTTCAAATAATACACTTGCATAAGCTGTGTTTTGAAATATGCCATAATGCAGAGAAAGGAGCCAGAACTTGAGTTTGTTCATTGCTTTACTTCACCTCAGTAGAACAATTTTCTGATGAATTAGTGGCATTTGACTAGTGCAAACTGAAGCTTTTTCAACAGGGTTTTGGTGTATATGTGTGTGTATTTTTTTAAATACAAGTGTGACACCTCCAAAGTAAGAAGGATGAAAGGACACCCAAAGGAACATGAGAATGATGTCCTAGGGTATGACTAGACTACATGACTCTGCCAACCGAGGCATGTAAATTAGACATACTGACACAGTCAATGAAGCAGGGATTTAAATACCCTTGCTTCATTAGAATAAAAATGGCCATTGTGCTGTACCAGCTCAGCTGTTTGTCGGCACGAAGCGGCAGTCAACACGGGGATCAGTCGGCAAGGAAAGCTTTTGCTGACCGATCCCGTAAACCTCGTGGCATAAGGGATCGGTTGGCAAAGGCTTTTCTTGCTGACCAATCCCCGTCTTGACTGCTGCTTTATGCCAACAAACAGCTGAGCCGGCACAGCACAGTGGCCATTCATACAGGGACATTGCTGGCTGTTTCCCCTTGCTCCCTGATGAAGGGGAAGTGCAGAGTTTGTTGCATTTCTCACTCTGGATAGAGTGCAGGCAGCAGAACGTAGACCTAACTCACCCCTCTCCTGACTGTGCCCACTCGAATTTCATAGGCTACGTAGTGGCGCTTCTCACCTGGCCCCAAGCTGCTGCAGTGAGAGAGAGCTGGGGTAGTTCTCTTTTCCTGGGGCAGCACCCCGCAAGTCCAGAACTGTCCTGCCCCAAATCTCCCATCTCCACAGGTGCCCTTTAGGGAGGGCAGAGGGGTGAAGCTCTCCACCTCCAATTCATATGGGGACATTGCTCGCTGTTACCCTATCAAAAGGTAAGTGCACATTTCGCTGCATTTCTCACCCTGGCTGGGGAGTGCAGGTGGCACACAAATCCAGACTTTCCCCAGTCCAGGGAACCTGCACCCTCTCCCCAAGCTGTGCCCACTGGAACTGAAGCAGCCATGGAGAGGTGCTTCTCACCTTGCCCCAAGCTGCGGCAGTGAGAGAGGATTGCGGTAGTCCTCTCTCCCTTGGGCAGCCTGCATAGAACCCCTCATCCTCAGCTTCTCCCCAGATCAATGACTTAAATCAGTGGTTCCCAATCTGTGGTCCGTGGGCCCCTGGTGGTCCGCAAAGGTACTGCGGGTCTGTGGAAAGTTTAAAAGTAAGAATCTGGGCCTATCACGGTGAGCCTGATCCTTTCCTTTCTTACTTTTCTTTCCTTTTTCCCTCTCCCGGGGGGAGAGAGGGCTGTAAAATTTGAATAGATTGAAAAAGGGGTTTGTATGCTTGAAAAAGTTGGGAACCACTGATTTAAATAAAAAAAAACAAAAATCGAGTTAAGGACCCAAGCAATGCCAGGTAAATCTAGTGTATTTACTATTAACGATTTCTACTGCAGTAGCACCTAAAGACTCCCCGCTCCAAAATTGAGATTGGGACCAGTTATGCCAAGTACTGTACAAAGACATCCAAAAAAAATAGTCCCCATAAAAACAGGCCCTTATACATGATGTTTCTGTTTAGGTACTAAAGGACGAGAGGACAGACAGGTGACGTGTCTTGCTGGTGGTCACGGAGCAGGCTGTAGTGAGGCTAGTACTAGCACCCAGGACTACTGATTCCCAGTATAGCAGCCGATCCAGGAATTGAAACACTTTCACTCTCTAGAAGGTGACACATTTGTTCAGTGGACAAGCAGTGGGCTTTAGTCACTCACTCTTACCAGCCAGCACCCTTCAAGCTCATTTAAATTAACTTTCAGAAAAATAATAAACTTAATGGCCAAATTAATTAATGCAGTGGAAAGCCTATAGAAGTCCTTTTGCCATCGACATTAATACCGAGTAACTTCATTATGATTAATGTTTTTAGAATATATGTCAGAGAAATGAATAACGGTTAGGTCATTGTTTTAAAGTGTTGTCACTAGATCTATAAAAGCTAATGAGTCAATTCAAAGAAAGCAATTCCACATATGCATGTATTAAAACCTGCGGAGAATCCAAACTGCTCTGAAAAAAACAGCCTGGAAGGGAACATAAAAAAGATGTTTGATTGTGACTACTGTCTAGATGTGATAGGATCTGTATAAAGGATGCTTAATTACCCTGGTTCTAAGAATTCAGAATGTTCAGTAATAATGGAAATTGGGTTGAGAAACTGGTTAGCCTGGAGACATTCTTTGTGGTCTCAGAGAATGTCAGACTTGTCCATAGTGATTTACACCAACTAAGGATCTGTCTCTAATCTATAGATTCAATAAACACAGGTTTTGCACTGTGAGGGTTGGACCACTTCTGAACAATGTTTTATAACACTTCCTCACACCCATCTTCAGATAATGAAAGCCAATGACATACCATCTTTGTACATTCAGCTCAGTGTGACTGAAAATGCCGGATTAGTATCACAGAAACGTGAAATGCTTGTTATCCACAAAACAGACATGGTCAGGTTAGTAACAATGCAAATTTCTTCCATGTTATACTGTACAAATCTTTCATAGCTTTGTGGATTTTAACGTCGGAACCGTAAGACCCATGGGTGATGGACCTATTCTAATGTGGTTTCCAGGGCTGCTGTTAGACTTTGTGGGATCTGGGGCTGAAATCTGAACCCCACTACTCAAATCTAAGCGCCGCCATCCACTGCAAAAACCAAAGCACAAGGCAGAGCTCAAGTGGACTCATGCTTCGGTCCCTCCCCTCCCCCACTTTGGAGTTGTGTAGTAATTTGTGTTGTCAAAATGGAGTCATGGTGCAATGAAGTGTGAGAACCTCCTGCATAAATCATGCCACACAATTTCACCCAGTGACTTCTTCACTGAGCCCAGTAACCTGTTTAATTAAAACTTGCCCTTCAGCTCTGATCTGCAAAGCAAAACCTATTTGGGACTGGATCATGACATTATCATCTGGTCCCAAGCAAGGTTTAGGGGCTGTTTTGCTGCCCCTGGAACAGCCTATGAGAGATTGTGGCTTCATCCTAATGCCCCCCACTGTTGCTTTTGAAAAGGGAATATGCTGTTGAGGGTTGGTGTACTAGATGACATAGGCTTTATCTAGTTACATCAGCAATGGGCAACTTTTGATGGCCAAAAAATGCCCTGTTTCGGTGACAAAATGAAATCACCTGTGAGAGAAATAATTTTGCACAAAACTTTTGTCGACATAGTCCAGTGTAGGCATCATGCTTGATTCTTACTGCTTTAATTGGCCTCCAGGAGGTGTCCCACTATGCTCAGTGGGACTGCTCTGGTCAGTAGTTTTGATTTCCATTGCCCAGTAGCCAGATAAATAAATAAACAAACACCCAGCCCTGCCCCTTAGAAGCCCTGGGAATATTTGAATTTCCATTTCCTGTTGGCTTGGCATGAAGGCCTCATTGCATCTTCCTAGGTGACCATGGTGGTTTATCACTGTGACGGTGCGTTGGGGGTCCCCCGTCTCCTGCACCCCGAAATGGCACAAACAGACTGCACCAGCCAGTGGAATAGAGGAAGTTTATTGCCTCTCCAGGATACAGCACAGATGTAATCTGGTCACAGAGCTGGGCTAGGATGCCTCAGGCCCCCTTGAGATGGGGGAGACTGGGCCCCTAAACTCCAGCCCCTTTCCCTAGGCTGTCTCCTCCATGCTCCCAGCCAGCAACCAACTAACTTGCTTCCAGCCAGGGCAGCATTCCACCTTCCTTTGTTCCTCTCCATGGGGGGTGTCTGGCCATACTGGTTTGCATAGTGACTCATCCTGTTTTGCTGGGTCGTGGTACCCACGGCAGCCAGTGGGGGTTACCCCAGAGCCAGCAGCATAGAAACCAGCCAGGTACCCCCACTACGTCACAATCACCATATACACAATCTCTCACATGGACCACTGCAGAGCTGTTGGATCTGATCAGTATATGGGGAGTGAAGCCCAGGTGCTCATGAGTCATAGGAATTTTGATACCGACAGGCCCATTTCTCAAAGCTTGTATGAAAAGAGCTATGAATGGGACATGCTGCAGTGCCCAGTGAAGATAAAGGAGCTGAGACAGGTGTACTATAAGGTGAGGGAGGCAAATCATTTTGCCTGTGCTTGCACCTAAGACCTACCAGTTCTACAAGGAGCTAGACAGTATTCTTAGTGGTGACCCACCTCCACTGCCAAGAGCCCCATGAATACTTTGATGGGGAGGTAGTGAAAAGAGAATCTAATCCATAGGACAAAGTCATCGATGAAGAAGTGGAGCTTGGCAATATGGAGCTCCCAGTAGGGTCACCCGGTGAAGCAGGCAGCCAGGAACTGTTTTCCACTCTGGAGGTGTCTAGCCAGTTTCAGCTGTTTCTCTCTGGCAAGCAATAACTAGGGGTGTGTCTAGACTGCAGGCTTCTTTCGAAAGAGGCTCTTTCGAAAGCATCTTTCGAAAGAGCCTCTTTCGAAAGATCGCGTCTAGACTGCAGGCGGATCTTTCGATAGAGGAAATCCGCTTTTTCGAAAGAGAGCACCCAGCGAGTCTGGATGCTCTCTTTCGAAGACAGCCTCTTTACATTGAAGAACGCCTTCCTTCGAAAGAAGAACTTTCGAAGGAAGGCGTTCTTCCTCGTGAAACGAGGTTTACCGCCATCGAAAGAAAAGCCGCGTTCTTTCGAAATAATTTCGAAAGAACGCGGCTTGAGTCTGGATGCAGGGGAAGTTCTTTCGAAAAAAGGGTACTTTTTTCGAAAGAACCCCTGAGTGTGGACACGGCCTAGGAGAAGAAATGCCTGGTAAGTGGCTGTAGTTTGTGCAGTGAGGACGTGAGTTCAAGGTATAGAAATGTACAAGGCTGGCTGTGTTTTGCATGCCAGACATTCTTCTGTGCAGCTAATCTGTGCAGCAGAACAGGATGTTGCCATGCAGAGATTTTACAAGAACCCTCCAAAGAGATCTCTAAGAAAATTTCCTGGATGTACTCAGCAATCTTCTACTGAAGGTTCTTTGGTAGAGCTATTTTGTTCTTTCCCCTATTGTAAGCAACTTTCCTGTATTATTCAGCTATCACTTGTGCAGGGACCATAGTGGCAAAAAGGAAAGCAGGCAAACAGGCCAGGGCAGAGCCACAAGCATGTAGGAGATGTGTCCTTGCTTATTCTTAGAAGCGAGAGGTCCACTAGTATTGACTTGTCTCTGGAAAAGTGTGGGAGAATTTTGAGATCCCCCCCCCCGTTAGCTGCAATACAACCTTTGCAAAGTGCTCTTTTCCCCATGTATAGTGCCCCCTGTCCCCAGCCAACATGCACAATGTGTTAGATGTTTGCTGAGATATGTGCTTTTCAAGGTCCATGAAAAAGTGATTGTTACATTAGCACAGTTGTATTTTACTGAAATATTTCAATGCTGTGTGACAACTTAAGAATGATGCTTTTTGTGCTGTGGCTTTGAGGAACACCACATGCACACTGGCTGTCTCCACCAGGGAAGAAAGTGCCCAAGATGGAGAAAAGAAGACATGTTCTGGTAGGTACTGCACTTTGCAATGCAGATAAAAGGAAATGCAAGAAGAGAAGCTGAAAGGCAGGATGGGAAAGAAAATCAGGAGTTTATTAAGAACACCGCTGAGCAGATGATTAAAGTCATGGAGGAGCAAATGCAGATGCTGAAATCCTTAATAATGCTGCAGACTGAACAGATGCATGCTTGCTCTCCCCTGCAGCACATTCAGAATGCACATTCAAACACCGCCCGCACAGTCCTTTCCGAGACTTCTTGGTTTCCCCTTCACTCCTCCCCCTCAGACAATTTTCAAAGTGACAGCTGGATCTACACACAACTCTGAAAGTCTTCCCTGGTACCTCCTTTCCCACTAAGCGCCTTTGTGTGTGTCTGTGCTGTTTCATGTGCAATAAAAGCTGTGTTCTGGAACACTACGCCTGGTGTGGTATGGCTGCACCACACAGGGTACAGCACTACCAGCCATTTTTGTCACTACACTGGCAGCATCTAGACCTCCACCCTGAGCCAGACAGTCTCTTACCAGTGCACTGCACCAGGATGCACAGCCTTACAATATGTTGGAGAAGGGAGAGGAAGGATGCTACATTAAACTTCTCCTCTTCCTTACTCTGGTTTAGGGGCCTGTGTATTCTAGTAGTGTTCCCACCAGTTTCATATAAATCACATTAATTGTACAAACAACCACATCTCTGTGTTAAAGTAATGCACACTGGAAAAAATAACCCAACTATACATACAATATGATGGGGGCTAATTTAGCTACAACTAATCAGGAAAGAGATATTGGAGTTATTATGGATAGTTCTCTGAAAACGTCCATGCATTGTGCAGCAGCAGTCAAAAAAGCAAATAGATTGCTAGGAATTATTTTAAAAGGGATAGAAAATAAGATGAAGAATATCTTACTGCCCCTATATAAAACTATAGTATGCCCACATCTTGAATATTGCATACAGATGTGGTCTCCTCACCTCAAAAAAGATATTTTGGCATTAGAAAAGGTTCAGAAAAGGGCAACTAAAATGATTAGGGGTTCGGAATGGGTCCCATATGAGGAAAGGCTAAAGAGACTGGGACTTTTCAGTTTAGAAAAGAGAAGACTGAGTGGGGATATGATAGAGGTATATAAAATCATGAGCGGTGTGGAGAAGGTGAATAAAGAAATGTTATTTATTTGTTCCCATAATATAAAAACTAGAGGACACCAAATTAAATTAATGGGTAGCAGGTTTAAAACTAATAAAAGAAAGTTCTTCACACAGCGTGTAGTCCTGTGGAACTCCTTGCCAGAGGAGGCGGTAAAGGCTAGGACTATAAGAGTTTTAAAAAGAGCTAGATAAATTCATGGAGGTTAGGTCCAATAAAGGCTATTAGCCAGGGGGTAAGGAATGATGCCTTTGGTCTCTGTTTGTCAAAGGCTGGAGATGGATGGCAGGAGACAAATCGCTTGATCATTGTCTTCGGTCCACCCCCTCTGGGCACCTGGTACTGCCACTGTTGGCAGACAGGCTACTGGGCTAGATGGACCTTTGGTCTGACCCATTATGGCCATTTTTATGTTCCTATGTCCTGAGGGAGACCCAGGCTTGGTTGCTTCTGGGTCTCATTACCACAGCCTCATCTGCCCCACATCCAAACTACCTCTCCCCCCTGAGGCTGCCTCCAGTTTTCTTCATTCAGAGTGGATTCTAAAGAGCTTCTCCTGCATCACCAAGTCAGGATTCCAACACTGCTAACAGAGTGTGACAGCAGGAACATCCTGGAACCCTCTCACAAGTCCTGTTTCCTCCCTTGGGTTGGCCTTTCTTGGGTTCTCCATGCCATGGTTCCCAGCCACTGCAAGCAGGCTTCAGCAGGTCCTCCAAGCAAGGATGGCATTAGACTCACTTGGGCAGAAAGCCAAAGCCTTGATACCCAGGGCTGAAGTCAAAGCCTGAGCAACTTATCTTCCCCCTGTGGCCAGTGACCCCAGGCAATGAATTGCCCTTCTTGCTACCCTTTGTACCAGTCCTGGCTTTTATAGGCACAGGTATGCCATGGAGTTTTTGGCACTTCGATGAAGGTGGAGGGTGTGGGGGAGTCCTAAGAAAGGAAAAGGTTGAGAACCCCTGCTTTAGCTTATCAAAGGGCTGCTCCTCTTTATCTGTCATCAGCTTGACCCTCAACAGAAGGGAGTGTTCATAAGCAGGCTTCCAATGAAAACAGATAATGCAGGAACATCTTCAGAACAGAGCAGAGGTGACACTCTATGCAATAAAGGACAATTGGAATATGAGGATCTGATCAATATTTTTTTTATTTTGCGTGTTGTCAGATAATGCGAGAAAGTTTCAGAGCAACACCTGACTAGGAAGTGAAAAAAATCACAAGAGGTGAAAAAAATGTGATAATGGTGTCAAAGAACTTGTTTAGATCATTTTTAAAGCAAGACGCTTAGCTGGCCCTGACACTTTTTTAGCTGTAGATATTTAAGGTATCTCTAACCAAAGAGAGCAGGACAAATCTGCACAGTGCAGGACAAATCTGCACAGTGCACATTTTACTGATAATATATTTACTAATTTAGCAGCAAATTTTAACTCTGAAAATGCTGGCGTTTTCTAGTCTGCCAGCACAATGACTGCTTAGTAGTTCAGCAGGATATAGCTAATATTTGTGGTGTCACTGAAATTTGTGGCAGAAAAAAGGTCTTGGTCATCTTGACCAGTAAGGCATAGCATAGTCAGTAAATATTTCCATGACTGTATGATTGAGTCATTTAATAAGGTCTTGCCTGGTGTTTCTTGGTGGTTTTAGCCTGGGGCTAATAGAACCACTGGGCCTTGTCCGTTTCCAGAATGCTCAATAAAGAGTACCCCTTTATGCTTATTGGAGACAAGTTCATATCTTCCCTGCCAGGAAGGTCACTGCGGTCTGAAGTTTCCCTGAAAGCCCCATACTGGCTGATACCAAGAGAAACAATGCCAAAATACTTACAACTCAACTGGAAGAAGGAATTATTTTAGAAATCTGGTGCAAAAAAAAAGAAAGAAAAAAGAACCAAGACTATCTTGAAAATTTCAACACTTTTACAAGCAAGATGTTTGGACACTTAGATCAGCTTCTGAAAAGTGTTCAAACTTTTGGTTTCTTATCTGAGCCAAATCCAAACTCAGAGGTCTCAGAGAAGGCAAGCATGTGGTTTCTTGCATGCAAATACACATTTAGGCTAGGTCTATACTATAGCCTTTTTTCAGAAAAAGTTACGCAAATTGCGCTCCACAATGTACGTAGCTTTTTCCAATTGCTTTTCCAGAAGAGGCTTTTCCGTTATTTGGCTCCATTTAGACAGGGCCAAATGGCAGAAAAGCTCCTCTTTCAGAGGAGCTCTTCTTCCTCGTAGAACAAGTGCTTCCCGAAAGAGCGTGTTTGCACTTCCGCCAAAAAAAGCTGAAGAGCCAATGCATTTCCTGGACGCGGTGGAGTTTTTCCGGGATACCAATGGTATCCCGAAAAACCCCACAGTCTAGACCATACCCTTACTTTGCCTGCACACTTCCAGATGTGTACTGTTCATGAGTTTCACTCACAGGGTATGTCTACACTACCCCGCTAGTTCGAACTAGCAGGGTAATGTAGGCATGCCACACTTGCAAATGAAGCCCGGGATTTGAATTTCCCGGGCTTCATTTGCATAAGCGGGGAGCCGCCATTTTTAAAACCCCGCTGGTTCGAACCCCGTGCAGCGCGGCTACACGGGGCACGAACTAGGTAGTTCGAACTAGGCTTCCTAGTTCTAACTACCGTTACTCCTCATTTCACAAGGAGTAACGGTAGTTCAAACTAGGAAGCCTAGTTCGAACTACCTAGTTCATGCCCCGTGTAGCCGCGCTGCACGGGGTTTGAACCAGCGGGGTTTTAAAAATGGCGGCTCCCCGCTTATGCAAATGAAGCCCGGGAAATTCAAATCCCGGGCTTCATTTGCAAGTGCGGTATGCCTACATTACCCTCCTAGTTCGAACTAGGAGGGTAGTGTAGACATACCCACGGTGTCTAGATAGAGGTCTATTAGCTATCTGCATGTGTAAACTTGGTGGGCGAGACTTCAGTGTCTACATAAGGCCCAGCTCCCATGGAAAGTAGCTGAAAACCCTGAGTTCAATCTGGAAGGAATTTCAGCAAGGATTGCACAGTGTCAGCCCCTTCATTCAAGTCCCCAAAAAAACTAAAGAAATGAATTTACCTAGATAACTTTATAAAAATCTTATGTTGAAGAAACAAATAATCTAATTTTTACTACATAACTATTTTATAACCCACAGATATTGTCTTCACAGTTACAACGAACAAATTAAGAGAAAACCAAAAGTAATATTGGAACAGTTCAAGCCACACAAAACACAGTAAGAAGAAACTGAGAGGTCTCAACAGCTTAGCTTTTGTTCACCAAAGTCTCAGTTTGTGTGTCTGATCATCAAATCTGCACCATATGCTGAGTCAAAACCTTCTCTCCACTTGCATGTAGGGATCCTCAGTTGAAGTCCAGCCTCTTCCCCTGCTGTGGATCACTGCTAGACAGCCACATAACTGATTAACTAGCCAATTAACTCACAAATTGAACAGACTTAAAGAAAACTCAGTTACAAGAAAATACAAAACCTGGGAACAACAGAAGAGAAATGACTTTCCCCCCATTACTATGTTTAAAGAGGAGCTGTAGAATCACACTGCAAAAGTAACTAGAACAGTTAGGCTAAAATCAAAACAACATTCCAAGTATACAACTAAAACAGAAGTTATTTTTCCCTCCCAGTTTCCATTTACTACAATTAACATTGTTCAGGTTCCCTGGCAGAGGGTTAACACCATTACTACCTGCTGTAAAGTGCCTCAGAGGGAGGGCCAGCAGCCTGCTTTCTGCTCTTGACTCAGCCTCTCCCAGCTCACACAGAGCAGGAGGCCCTTAGGAAAAGCAGCTACCCGGATCCCAGCAACAGAGACAGATCTTATTGGAGCAGACCCCAAACAATCACACTCAATTCCAGAAGCTTCTGGGTGTGGGGTGCAAAATCTGCCTAGTAACAGTGACCCAGACACTATCCACTCCCTTCTCCCCCCACCCCAGGGGTCTCTTAAAGAGATATCTCCCTATTAGGAATATGGATTACAGATGCACATATGACTATTAACATTCAAGCAGTTGGTAATGGACTTGCATATGCTTACTTAGGTCCTGAACCTGCAGTTCTGAAGTTGATAGGGGCCTTGCCATTGACATGAATGCCTGCACAATCAAGACCCTACTTTGCATCGGAAAATCAGAAAGCAAATATTTTCAAGATGATATTTTATTGTTTCATTATTACTCATTTAGCACTACACAGAAATATAGGGGAGACATATTGAATTTAAGGCGGGAGTGCTGCTCCCTTTCAAGTCAATGTGAGTTTCAAGTGGGAATCAGTGGGAATAGGTTTAGCACTCTGTTTGAATGTATTTAGGAAAAGTGGACTTTAACTGAGATTAAAGAGGTACCTTAAATACCTCTTTAATCTCAGGTGCCTCTTCTCCACATTTTTTCCCACAGAGTGAGTATACACACCTAATAAGGATATCAGACTGTAACTTACTATTGCCTATCCAGACTAATAATGGCACCTGTGTTCTCTGGCATTTCATTGAATGTCAGAGCTTTTTTCATTAGCATAATGCTCTTTGGAGAAGGGTGTTAAATCAGAGGTTGATGTGGTCCCTGTCTTTTTCCTCTCCAGTCCCATGCTCTTTCCCCTAAATAGACGGTAAAAGTGACCAAAACTAGGGTTGCCAGTGTCCGGTTTTGAACCAGTCAGTCCAGTATTTGAGCTTCCTGTTCAGGAAACAAATTGAGAAAATATAAATGAGAAATTATAAATGTCAGGTATTTTCTAAATAAGATGAACTGTAGATTGTGATGTAATGTCAAGAGTGTCCAGTATTTTTGTTGAAACCATCTGGCAACCCTAACCAAAACATAATATTTTTGTCATTCATGCAGACCTTTTTCTTTCATCCCTAATCTTAATTTCAATGATGGTTACATATAACCTGCTTTATATAGAACAAGTGTGAGTAAATTCTAGTGAAGCAACAAGACATTTTTCTAAAACCTCTTTTCCTTTCTCCTGATCCTTATACAAGAGTTTACAAAAGACCTTCAGGGTATGTCTACACTACCCCGCTAGTTCGAACTAGCGGGGGTAATGTAGTCATCCGCACTTGCAAATGAAGCCCGGGTTTTGAATTTCCCTGGCTTCATTTGCATGAAGCCGGCCGGCGCCATTTTTAAATGCCGGCTAGTTCGGACTCTGTGCCGCGCGGCTACACGTGGCACGGACTAGCTAGTTCGGAATAGGCTTCCTAATCCGAACTAGCTGTACACCTCATTCCACGTACACCTCGTTCCACTAGGCGTACAGCTAGTTCGGATTAGAAGGCTAATCCGAACTAGCTAGTCCGTGCCACGTGTAGCCGCGCTGCACAGAGTCCGAACTAGCCGGCATTTAAAAATGGCGCCGGCCGGCTTCATGCAAATGAAGCCCGGGAAATTCAAATCCTGGGTTTCATTTGCAAGTGCGGATGACTACATTACCCCCGCCAGTTCAAACTACCGGGGTAGTGTAGACATACCCTCAGATAGTTAAACACCCAATTCTCATTGAACTTCTATTTATGTTATGCCACTTTAAAGATCCCAGTCTTAATTCCTACCACCATGTTTCCTTACTCAAGAGAGGCAGGTGTTTCTGGTATCTTTTTGTACAGTGGCATCCACTGCTTGTATTAAAATTAATACATCAGTTCAATTTCAGAGTATGCTACAATTTAGAAGAGAATCAATTTTAAATTCTCATGCTGATCATGTGTGTGCTGAAAGGAATTTTTTTAAATGGCTAGATGCCATAAAAATCCCATTTTAAAACATTAATTCATAAACCAATTGATTAGCTTGGAAATTCTCTGTGAAATCCTTCTTAGTATAAATTTGGAGATGGAGTACTATATTATTTATACACAATGGAAAAAGTTTAATCTTACTTTAAGTGCATAGTTTGATGCATTCTTAATTGTACTGCCCTTACGATTCTTCCATTATGTACTTTGAGACAAGATTTGAATTCAGGGGAAATATTTCCATAATTTATGCATCTATCCCAAATAGATCTATCCATGAAACCCACAGACTTTGTACTAAATCCATTACAGCATCTTCAAGTAAAGCAGTAAAACATTTCTTTAAAATGGAAACTTTTAATAGAACTTCAAACCCTTTGGGATGTTTCTTTTGGAACTATTTTGAAATCTTAAGCATGACCAGCCAGCACAGTGCACTGCCATCTGTCTGTCTAGTGTCCCAGTTAGAACCAAATTATTTGCTGCGAATAACAAGATAGGCCTTTCTTCTATCTTGATATCTCTGTGGGTATTTGCTATTTGTAAACTTTCACTGAACACTTTACATGAGCAGTGTTAAATGGGATTCTGGAAACTATTCTTTTTTTTAAACCATTCATGCATTCTTATGTGTGCTGTGTGATTGGTTACCTAAGCAACAAGTTCATGGACAGAATTAAAATACAGATGGGTCTAATACACAAGGCAGAACCATGTATTAACTATGCAATGAATCAGTTTGTTAAAAACCTGATCCCCATACACGGGCCCACTGATGGGGAGGGGGAAAGGGCAAAAGGGATTATTGACCAGGGGTCTGGTGACTCCCGGCGAACACCTCTACTACTGCAGCAATGTTGGTAGCTTTTAGAGTCCCAGGCCCTTTAATTAACCACTTTGTGCACTCCATGTGGCCCTGAGGGCTGGGTGGGGGGCACGCCATGTTCCGAATGGGGTGGAGGGCTGGCTGCTCCCAGCCCCACGCCTTCCTCTTGAAGCCCCACACCCTCCAGAGGTGCAGAGCCAAACCCTCCCTCCCCCATGTACAGGGGCCCTCGCAGGCTGCTGGCTCGCCTGCCTACACATGGCTCATTTTGCACAGGACAGATATTTAGGTTGGTTTAATACAACCTCTACAGTTACTGTACCAGTTCTTATGTTCAATAAAATCAGTGAGTTTTAGGTAGGCAAGGTGCCAGTATGACTCTACAACCTCCTTATCTTCCAAGTCTGTTAATCTTGAATTAGAATATACGTTGCTGATTTTGTACATGCAATCCTTTCCCAAGTAAGTCTGTAGAAAATTTCTGGTTGCACAAGTAGCTACATGAATCCCTTTACAAGTAGGATTCTTTAGAGTGCAATTTTATTGTTAAAGAGCACATGAGAACATGTTTAGAAATAACAGCTTGTGCAGCAATTTTCTCTTGTGACCCTGTTGGTCGGTTTGGTAAACAATTAAAGGTATCCCACTGTGCCTTTTAAGTCACTTATCCAAAGACCTGGGAAGTGGTTCTTTTTCACATTTCTAAAACTTCTGTTGTATTTCTAACCTTTCATGAAACAAACAAGAGTCTAATGCTCCTTGTCTCTGAATAATTGAGGTCTGCTTGTTCAGATTTTGACTTTTTTTCTCTTGAATAAGCACTTTGATATTGTGCAAAGATTATTTCTGCATGCTGAAAACTCCCCTAAATTCACTTAATAAGGTATCACTCAAAACTAGCTTATTCTGAAGAATTGTCACAGCTATGACATAATACTGTCTTGATCCTAGGCTATGAATATATAAATGTTATTTCTCCCTTGGAAGGCATAACACTGCCAAAGAGGGGAACTTACGGTTGCTACTTTTTGACTTATAGGTGTTAGCCAGGAAATGGAATTTTCAATAATGCTATGGAATGTATGCAAAAACTAGCAAAACCTGCTGCTAGCCAATAGTGATTAAACTGCAGATCTTTCTGTTATGGGCGATTTACAACCACCCAAACCCTGAGAAGTACTTGTCATTCACTAAAGATCTGTCTTGCATTTATGCTTTCCTTGTAGAAAACCTTCCTCTTTCACTCTGCTTATAAACCCTTCATTGTAGCTTCATGTGTTACTGAGTTACAGATATATAGTACGGTCATTTGACAGGCAAAATTGTCTTGCTTGGTATTATTTTAAATAACATTTTTTTTAAATTTTCAGGAGGTTTGGAAATCACTGCCTCTTCCAACCAGTCCAGTGTGTATCTATCCCTATGTTTCCACTCGTGAATATTAAGGGATGCTCTAGGGTATTTCATTAAAGATTCAATAATGCAAGGTGCTGAATACCTCTAAGTGTTGCTTCATACACATAGGATAATGGTTTAAATCAGGGGCAGGCAATATATGACTTGCAGGCCAGATGTGGCCCACCAAGCTGCTGGATCCAACTGGTTGGCCATCCCACCGGCATCCTGAGGCACTGAGTAGCCAGGTGCTTCAGAGGAGCTCCATACCACTTTAAGTGGCCAGCTGCTTGCTTTAGCTCTCTGCTCTGGGCACCGGCAGGAGGGGAGGAGGAGGAGGCTTTGCAGAAACTACTAGCCAATGGGAGCTGAGAGATTTTGCTGGGGATAGAGGCAACATGTGAGGCCTCTCCCTTCCCCAGTGTCCAGAGCAGAGAGCCATTGAGAGCAGCCAGCCACTTTGAGCAGCTCGTGGCTGTACCAGACAGGAAACCTGTCTCAGGCTCCTGCGGGGCTGCTGGCCAGGAGCCACCTAGGTAAGGCCTCCTAACCATAGCCTGCTGTGGCACTCCAGCTCCTCTCACCCCCCCAACTTCCTGTGCTAGGACACCATCCCTTCCTGCCCCAGGTCACCATTCACACCCTCTACACCCCTCTCCCCTTCTCCCTCAGGTTACAACTACCTCCCAGATCCTGCACCCCCTCTTACACCTGTTCCTGAGGCCAGAATCCTCTCCTGCACCCATACCCCCTCCTGGACCCTGCCTCCCAAGCTCCTGCCCCAGATCACAGCCTTGTCCTTCACCCAAACTCCCTCTCAGAAACAAGACTCCACCCCCCCTCCATAGAAAAATGTAGCCCTTGATCACTTATCAAAATCTTGGTGTAACCCCCATCAAAAAGTATTGCACAACTCTGGTGTAAATCATTCCAAGGCATGTCTCTCCAAGAGATAAATTCCTTGCAACAAATCCCAAAGATAAGATGCAGTGAGGAACTATTACAACACTGATCTGAAAACAAGGGCTGTCAAGAAAGATGGCTTGTGTGTAACTGCAGAATATCTGATGCTTCATTTGACTTCAGAAGAGACACACCTTTGTATAAGTGTGAATTTGGCCTACAGTGAAAGAGCTCAAAAGAAAAATTCTAGCACAGAAGCCAGAAAAAACTCTATTTTAAATTCAGTAAAGACAAACCTGAGTCCAAGACTTGCCTCACACTGCATCTTTAATGTTTATGGATGAAAGTCTGTTGTGGAATGATGTGAGGTGAATCTAGAAGTTAGACAAATCTAGCTGCCCATTAAAGAAACATTGGACCATCATAGGTAAGTAGCCATCTTGAAGTGAGCTGGAAAATAGAAAGGTAATAAAAAGCAAATATTACCCCTTTTCAATGCTCTTTGACTCAAAGACAAAATGATTTAAAAGCTATCTGATAAAGGAAAGACATAGATGCTTTTCAAAGATTTAAAATAGCTAAAGCGTGTAACGTATCATAAACAAATTTGGCAAACTGGAAGACAGGTACTGGTTTTACAAGTCAAGGTTAATATTACAGAAAATTTCTTTGTAATTCCATCAAGGCATGGACTGTCTCCAATTAGAGCCTGTGTTTGTAAGGTGTTGAGCATAATGGAGTCTTGATTCTGACCGAAGCCTGGAGATATTGTAATAAACATATTTGTAGCTAGTAGAATTGTCTTTTTATCCTCATCCTTCTCTAGCCTTCCCAGTTTCTGTTGGATGAGCACTCCATCTCACAACTCTCCTCTTCCCTGTTTCTTTATCCTTTTCAGAGGATGACAACATCTACACAGCACCCTAAACTCAAAATAAGATATGCCATTTGCTCTATGCAGATTGCATATCTTATTTCAAAACTATTTTGAAACACCTTATTTTGAAATTTGGGGCATCTACACAGTGCCAAATGTCAAAATAACACACTATTTCAAGCCATCCCTTATCCCTCGTGAAATGAGGTTTATGGGGATGGCAAAATAGCATGTCCATTATTTTGAAAAATATTTCAAAATAACAGGCGGCTTGTGTAGATGCAGGGTAGCTATTTCGGAATACCTCCATGCAGAATAGACGTACCCTGAGTGAATAGTTGGAATTATACAGACCTAGAGTATATTTTGGTCCAAATGCAGATGTGGTATAAGTTGACCCTACTCCATTTGACTCCAATGGGACTTTCACCTGCACTTATGATTGAATTTGATCTTCTGTTGTCCTAAAAACTATTTACAAAATGGTAGAATATACTTTATTCCATCTTAAAGACACAGCTGTGCACTGGGAGAGGTGGGGGAAGGTGTAATAGGAACTCTTGAGTGACTTAGCTACAAAGAAGAGAGGCAAGGTGGCAGCTTATTGCTCTGTCTCAGGTTTAAGTGATTAACCAAGGCACCTACAGGAATGGAGCAGTGATGTGGATCACAAGGCTTTTGGT
Organism: Pelodiscus sinensis; assembly: GCF_049634645.1. NCBI lineage: Eukaryota > Metazoa > Chordata > Testudines > Trionychidae > Pelodiscus > Pelodiscus sinensis. Next base: position 22,974,323 of record NC_134727.1, read on the forward strand.
TTCAGGCTCGTTCCCTGATAGTTGTATTATGCAGCTTCTTGTTAGAAAGATATTTTGGTTCAGATGGTTGCGGTGAATCCAATCCAAAGTGACCACTCTAGGGAGAGGAGAGAATCTCTGATGAATGGGACAGAAGCGATTTTACAAAGAGGCAGTAGTGGCTCTCTCTAAACATGAAATATTGTTTTGGTGGAAGCGGTCTCCTCTAGTTGTTACCAAAAATATCTTTCCTTTCCCATTAATCATCTCTTGGCATGAGTCTGTCAAGATAATCTGTAAAGATTTATCCACAGGTGTCTGGATGTGCCATGTCAGAGAGGTTAGATCAGAGGTGGGCAATAATTTTTTGCCGGGCGCCACTTCAAAAAATTTTGAAGTGGCCCCAGGCTGCACCGGAAGAGGCGGGGCCTCAAACGGAAGGGCTGGGCCAGAATACTTTCGGGCTTCCCCACCCACAGAGATCATGATTGGTCTGGGGGTGGGGGAGCCCCTTTGCCCCTTCCCCCTAGGTTCCTGCTAGGCACCCATTCCCCTGGCGGTGGGAGGAGACTTTCTGTGCATTCCCACCCCCAGGCCAATCAGGGTTTGGGGGCGGAGGAGCGTGCAAAATCTCCTCCCACCCTGCTAGGAGCACGTGGCGCTTCAAAGCCATGTGCTCCTGGCAGGAAGGAGGAAACTTTGTGCGCTTCACCCCACCCCCAGGACGTAATTGACCTGGGAGTGGGGGAATGGCAGGACCTCCGCAGACCGGATCAACCCGCTTAAGGGGCCAGACGCAGCCCACAGAGGCCCTTTTCCCCACCCCTAGGTTAGATGATATCTTAATCCTGGAAAACAAAAATCTTAAACCAGGAAAAGGTGTTAAATAGACTCTTCTGATGCCATTAGCGTACTGGAGAATTTCTTGCCTGCAAAACCAGTCTGTCTACCCATCCCTCTTTTATTCAACCTCTTTTTTCAATACATGCATGTAATTGCTAGAGTCACTTTTTATTTGTCCTAGATTTTCTTCCAAAAAACTTGGTGGTGGGTGGGTTTGTCTTTTCAATCTCAGGCAGCCTTGCACATTGGTTGGAGGTGGATTTAACTCCTCTTCTGCCTGACCTATTTATGAGGCAGAGGGTGGTCGTGTTTTCTTTTGTTTTCCCCACCTATTTCCATTTTTAAATATATTTACAAAGTGCACTTAGAGGAGCAGCAATATGGGTGAGTTTTGATTATTGCTGTTCACTTCATTTATTACTATGATGGTGCTTTTTTTCCTTTTTCTAATGCTGCTCATGCAGCTTTTGTTACCTGGTGCAAGTAGCCCTGCTGTCAGTCTAGTAAAAGCAGTTTAAGGTCACTGACCTAAGGGCAACCTGAATCTCTGGTTTGGCTGTCAGACGAATATGGGGTTGCCCAATTTTTGTGTTTATTAGCCATGCGCACACTTTTCTAAGTGCAATATGAGAATCTAGCAGGGATGTGCCCAACATTCCATTCTTCTCTCCTTCCAGGGGTAGCAGCAGTCCTCATCCTTATATCCACCTGAGCGGCCAACCTTCATTCCAAAAGTCTAGCCCCTTGCCTCAGGGGCAAGATGTAGTCTCTAATGGCCATGCCTCAGGGTGACAAGGTGCAGTGCTAGTGCAGATGAGGCAAAGACCCAGGGACCCCCTGGTGGTAGCCATCTACTGCCCTCCTTTTCTGTTCCCATTCTCCAGGCCACTTCCCCATGACCCTTGCACCTTCTCAGTCCTTGTATCCAGGCCTACAGTCTGGTGAGCATCAGGCTGGAGCTTCTCCCCAGCTCCCCTGAGCCTGCCTAGCACTGCTCTGCCCAAGATGTCACTGGTCCCCTCTCCTACTGGGACACAGCTCCTTCTTCCCTGTGGGTAAGAGCAAGCATGAGCTCCCCTCAGTTCTGAAGCCTTTTTATAAGGCCCAGCCTGGCAATGATTGGCCAGCTGTGCCTCACCCTGATTGGCCACTTTGTTTAAAAGCCATATGCCATTGCACCTGCCACTTGGTGGTTCAGAAGTTTTAAGGGCACCAAGTCATTAAACTGCACTTTGTCTGAATTCAATTTTTTTTTTTAGCAAAACTGCTGGAAAATAGGATTCTTCCTAGCCTACCTTGCAGTGCTTGCACACAGATAGAGCAAATGTAACTGGGTCCTTGGGAAGCTGTGCCCAGGGGGCAAGGCTCCAAAGAGGTCCTGTGTGACCCACCCAAGGTTGTTCATAGTTGTAGCACCTGCTCATTCATGTGCCTTTTTGGGGTGTAAAGTGTGCCACAGGGGAGTGGAATGCTACAGAGTAGCCAATGGCATGGCATCCCCACAGAACTACATTAAAAGGAGAAAGCTGCTCTGACCTTAAGAATGGTGCAGGCTTCACTTTTCCTATATGTCCTGAAGAAGGTAAGGGAGGATCCTTCCCTGAACTTTTTCATTGGCGGCGGGGGAGGAAGCCGAATGCCACCCTACCTACCAGCCGTATAACCCACCCTTGATTTGTACAGCATATGGTCATGCAACAATCTTGAGTTCATTCCCCACCCACTCCTGAACATGCACACTTTCGCAGATTCACCAGTCAGCATTCCCTTGCTTGTTTTTTTGCCTAAGAATGGGAGAGTTTTGCCATACTATTTGCAAACACCTTTTCACAGCTCTCTGTGATTACCCAGAAGGAGGAACAAATTTGACTATGCGTAAGACTCATTTTGGGGTTCTAATTCTCTCAATACAGGCAGTCCCCGGGTTACGTACAAGATAGGGACTGTAGGTTTGTTCTTAAGTTGAATCTGTATGTAAGTCGGAACTGGTGTCAGCCGCTGCTGAAACTGATCAGATTCAACCACGGCTGAATCTGGATGCCAGTTCTGACTTACATACAGATTCAACTTAAGAAACCCAGGTGTCCCCAAGTCAGCGGGCTTTGCTCTCCATCTCCCTGGTCTGCAGGGAGACGGGGAGCAAAGCCTTGGAGCACGCCCGCAGCGGGACAGCCCGGGCACGCTTGGGCTTTCCCCCTGCCAGCGTGCTCAGCGACTTTGCTCTCCATCTCCCTGGTCTGCAGGGAGACGGGGAGCAAAGCCTTGGAGCACGCCCGCAGCGGGACAGCCCGGGCACGCTTGGGCTGTCCCCCTGCCGGCCTGCTCAGCGGCTTTGCTCTCCGTCTCCCTGGTCTGCAGGGAGACGGGGAGCAAAGCCTTGGAGCACGCCCGCAGCGGGACAGCCCGGGCGTGCTTGGGCTGTCCCCCTGCCGGTGAGCTCCGCGGCTTTGCTCCTGTCCCCCTGGTCTGCTGGGGGGGGCCCAGCAAAGCCGCTGTAACCCCCCCCCCCCCCCAGCAGACCAGGGACACCCGAGCAAAGCCGCCGCCTGGGCGGCTTTGCTCGTTTGCCCGGGAGCAAAGCCGCCCAGGCGGTGGCTTTGCTCGGGTGTCCCTGGTCTGCTGGGGGGGGTCCAGTGGCTTTGCTGGACCCCCCCAGCAGACCAGGGAGACCAGGAGAAGCTTTTCTCGCCCCGGAGGACACGGGTGGCGACCCGCCGCCCGTGAGCTCCGGGGCGAGAAAAGCCCCGTTCGTAAGTGCGGATCCGACATAAGTCAGATCCGCGTAAGTCGGGGACTGCCTGTAAATCCTGAAAAACAAAAATCTTAAACCAGGCAAAGGTGTTACAATAGACACTTCAGATGCCACCAGTGTACGGGAGAATTAGCTTAGAGTTAGTTTAAACATGTTGGAAAATCTTCTCTGGTCTTTCTGCCAACCATCATCAGGAGCCAATCTAAATTCATGAACTCAATGCTGTAATTACATTTTGGAAGACTCCATCCAAACAGGTCAAGGCAGAGCACTGTTTCCTACATTGTATTACTTCTGTTCCCCTTTTTATATAATAATCACAGAGCGCAAAGAGGCTTAGCTTTTGGTATGGCACAGGGACAGACTACACAAGGTGTTGTTTTGACAGCTTTGCAGCTGCCATTGGGCCCATCATGCGGTTAGGCTGCTTATGGACTGTCTAGACAACTTTGCCTTCTAGAATGCCATATTCATCTGATTCACATGTGATTCGAAGGAAGAGATTCTTTATTTAAAGTGTAAACTTGCTCCAGGAAAAAAGTCACCCCTGGGATTCCTTCTATAAATATCCCTCTTTAAAGAAAGTTTTGCTACATATATTTCCATTCTTACCAATGGGTACATTTTAAGCATTGGTATTTGGACACTGAATTTCTTAAATAAAGAGTGAAAAAATGGCTGTCTCTCTCTGAAAAGGTCCATATTTAGCAAGGGTCTACAGTTGCATAAACATGATGCCATTCACCTGGTGTGATTCCCTCCTTTAAATAGGTCAGACTTCAGCTTTTCCATCAATGGGTGAGAAAAAATCCCTCTTAAGCCTTGCAAAGCAGAAACTGTATATTTCACTTGGCATGCATAGTGGATATTGGTGTTCTGTTGCTACAGCAAACAAGTGTCTTCCAGTCTTTATAAGTGAGTACAGGGGGGCAGGTGTTGAAAAAATTATGTGTTTTCAGTTGTGGTGTTTGGAATTAATCCATGTACCCATAGTGCTTTGCTTGGAACTAAGACACCATAGTCTAAGAGTTCAAATACAGGCCTGTAAGAGGGATGACATTGGATTCTAATCCAGATTCTGTTATGGTATGTCTACACTACCACCCTAGTTCGAACTAGGGTGGTAATGTAGGCAACCGGAGTTGCAAATGAAGCCCGGGATTTGAATTTCCTGGGCTTCATTTGCATCTCGCCGGGCGCCGCTATTTTTAAATGTCCACTAGTGCGGACTCCGTGCCGCGCGGCTACACGCAGTGTAGACATACCCTTATTGACATACTGTAATCAATTCCCTTTAATCTTTCCATGCCTTGGATTCCTTACCCAGTCTGTAAAATGGGCATAATATGACTGGCTTATCTCTGAGGAATGTCATGAGGGTTCATGTTTGCAAGTCCTTAAGACATGTAAATTGCAGTTTGATCTTGTTATTTTTACCATAGTTGTTTGGATTTTCCTGCAGATATAGTAAATAAGAACAATTTCTTTAAGAAGGAATTGCTTGGGAAATGTTTCTTGATAGAATTTCCCCAATTTTTCTGTGCATGGACCTTTATTTATTTATTTATTTGGCTTCTTTTCAATGGTTCACCTTGAATCAAAGCTGTATTGCAGTTCAGTGTATAATCCAGCTGATCACCACAGAAACACCTAGCCCCATAGATGCAGATTGCCATGCAAATCCTATCAGAATCAGTAGGAATTTTAAAAAATAACTAAATTTATTTGGGGAGGAAAAAACCCAGAATGTTTGGCAAAATCAAGTTTCCACCCTTATCTATCTTTTTGTCTGTTTTTCCCACAGCAACTGTCACCAGAGTATCTAAGGGCATGTCTACACTAGGAAATTATTTCAAAATAGCTTATTTTGAAATAATAACTCCCAAAATAACTATATTGAAATAGCATGTCCACACTACAGGGAAGCTTTTAAATTAGTCTGAGGCAGGCTCCCTTAATGTCGATGTGCTATCTCGACGTAGAGCCCCAGGAAGCACTGGGGAGTAATTACTTTGAATGACTCTGGGGAGTAGCTATTTCAAAATAGTAGCAGTGGAGCATCCACACTACCTGTATTTCAAAATAACTGTTTTGAAATAAGCATTATTCTTCAGTGAAAGGAGTTATTTCAAAATAACCAGCCCCTTACTTCGAAATAATGGGCTTGGTAGTGTGGATGCTCCGCTTGTTATTTCAAAATGAGGGCAGTTATTTTGAAATGGCCCAGGTCTACACTATGGAGTTAAGTGACACACCTCCAGAAATAGGGGTTAAAGAACTCCAGACTTTCAAATTATGTGGACAAGCCTGCATTAGAAAACTTTTTAAAATGGTGTCACCAATGCTCAGCGCAGGTAAATGCACTCCACTGTAGAAGGGCTATGTAAAGATTTTAATATACATTCTCTTGTTTATGCAGGGTGCAATTGGAGCAGCTATGTAAGCAAATGACTGGTGATCTAGACAATCCTGGTACAAGTCCCTGCTTTATCTGATTCATAGGAGAGATTTTTTTCATCCTAGGTCATGCTGACTCAGGTAAAGTAGGGGCTTGAAATTCCCACCTCTGAGGTCAGTGTCCTAAGCATCCAGCTAGACATCCCTTAAATGTTGCCATGAAATGGAATTGTATGGTAATTGGTGCTGGAACCTCTGGGGTGTGATTCTGGTGTGGGGTTTGACTCTGCAGCCCCAGCAAGAAGTGGATTCCATTTTATACAGGCTTTATTGTTTGACTTAATGGCTCTCAGCACTCTCACTGTAAAAATTGTTCCAGGCCTGCTGGGTGAGGTCAAAAGCCCACAGAAATCAGTGGGAGTGTTTCCACTGACTTCAGTGGGATCAGGTCTCTGAATCTATCAGCCACTTATTTCCATAACATGTTAGGCTAGATCCGATTGAATAGGGTATGTGAGCAGTAGTGTATAGTTCTAAATATTACAGAGAACTATTTTCATTCCTGATCAGACAAGTTATCATGTGAACTTTCTTTGAAACTGGATATTTCTGGGGAAAACTCAAGCTCTGCAGATTTTTCTCAGAGTTTTCTGCACATTTCTATTGACCCTGCAGTTTACCACTTTAATATGCTGTTGAGCTTAATAAGTTAACAAACATATTTGAGAGAGACTTGGAGGGTCATGATGACATGTGGCAATGAAACATAAGCTCAGAGCCAAGAAAATCAAAAAGAAAATTCTACACATTTTTGGGGGAAAAAAACCCCACTCATCCTGCTAGCTTTCAAATGATTTTATTTTTAAAGAGAGAGAAGAGAGAGAGAAACTCACCAAATTTCTACTGCCCTGACTCTTGGCCCTTTGGCAGCAATAAAGTGATTATAGAGATGGGCACATTCTAATTCTGGTTAAAGTCCTCTACCGCTGATGCTAGCCTAAGCAGGAATACTTCTATCCTCACCGCATCCCATTTCTTTTGAGGTGAGAAAAACAAAGAAGCTAGAGGGTGGAAAAAAGCAAAGGCTGCAGTGTGTAGTTTGAGTAGTTTTTGAAAAAGGCTTATTTAGCATTGTGAGGGCAATTGGTATATTTGTTAACCTTATAGGACAGCTCAGAAATATCCTACCATAAAGAAATTCAGCATTGAAAGTCAGCACAATAGCAAACAACCGCCAAAGGTGTCCTCCCCACCCCTCCCGGCAGAGGTGCTCCCTCCCGTACCAGGGAAAAAAATTACTTTCACCTCTGGATGCTCCTTGATGACCTGTCTGATTTTGATAGCCCTTCTGGATGGGGTTTAGTGGAGATGATTCCCATGTCTAGGCTCACTAATTCAGAGCATTCATTTTCAAAGTTATAAAGCAGAACTTATGTATTTTCCTATAGCTTGGTATACTGACATTTTAAGTGAGACTAATGTCTGCAGCAACTGGCAAATGTTTCATAGTGTAAAGACTCAATACATTTCTGTTAGATTAATACTTATTCTGAGCACAATTAACATACAGGTGAACTGGTCTGGTTGCCAGCTATAAGCCTGTTAATTCTTGTCTTGGCAAGAGCTGGTACCTGGTTTGCCAGCATCACAACAAGAAGATAATTTCTTCAATTGTTTAGGCTTTTCCTGGTCCATCCCCCTCTGCACAATGCTGCAAGATTTTGTTTAGCATCTCTTACTAAATATTGACGTCTTCCCTAGCTACAACATGTAACAGTTCATCAATGCAGGAAAAATTAACAGGTCTGAAATTCTTAATCCAGGCACCACTGCCAGTAATCAACCACACACTATCAGTCTAGCCTGACAGCTAAACTTAGTTCAGTTTGTTTATTTTTATTATCCCATTTGCAAGACAAAATTTAAACCCCAAATGATGAAGAATTGTTTCAAACAATAATATTCAACCATGGAGTGAAAAAGCCATGAGAAAGAAAGCTGTTGTAAAATAGCAGCTTATCAAGACCAAGGGAAGAAAGATAGTAACTTCTTTTGACTTAAGAAAATTAACTCCCGAAGTGTACTTGCCCTTTATATTTCGTTTTAATCCCATATATCTTTATCAGTGTTAATAAATGGATTTATATTGGACACCAAATGTTAAAATTACCTACACTTGAAAGGCCTGCCTATGAAATGAATCGAAATAGATTCTCTGTGGAAGTTACTGCAGTGCCAATAAGGATTAATTAAAACTCAAGTGTTCTTTATTGCATGTTAATTGTGTAATTGCTATTCAGTCAACCTTCTTGATTTTTGTGTGTTAAACAATCATAGATGCATTTCACCCAGTCTCACTGTTTATTTAACCAATTAATTAAGAAAGGGGATATTCTGCATTTATTAGCATTTTAATGAATAATTGTATTCCCTATGGCCCAAACATCTACATATGTTCAGTTTTTGTGTTCAGCCCCACTCTCTCTTATGTGACAAACATTCCTAATTGTACCTACTACAGACTAAAAAGACCATGTCCTTAAAATACTCAGTACAAATGAACTTCACTAAAGCTAGCCCATGTCAACTATGGGATGAGTTCTGATCTCAGTAATCACAGAATACTAGAACTGGAAGGGATCTGGAGAGATCCAGTCCCCTGCCTTCATGGCAGGACTGAGCACGGTCTGTATCAGTGTTTCTCTACCTTTTTTTTTTAATAAAGTACCCCTTTTAAAAAAAATAAAAATAAAATAAAATTATAAGTATCCCCAGTACCTACAGTTTTCAGGCACACACATTTTTTTTCTACCATTGCAACACATTTGTTTTAACAACTTAATCATAGCCGGGTGGGTGATGAAATTTTTGGGTGTAAAAAGTACAAAAATAATAAAGTGCTGTAAAACTTAAAAAAAAAATTCAGTTTTGTCCAAATTTCAGTTGTTGATGTTCTCTCATACTTCTCTCAAGTAACCCTAAGGCAGCGGTTACCAACCTTTTCCAAATGGGGACCCATTTTGACAATTCAGGAAGACTTGATGACCCAATGCAATTCAAAAACAGGGGGAAAGAGGGGGCAGAGCCATCTGGGGAGACACTTGGTGACCCTTTTGAAATGTAATGGTGACCCATATTGGGGTCCCGACCCATAGGTTGGGAAACCCTGCCCTAAGGGTACTCGTAACACTGGTCTATATTATCCCTGATAAATGTCTGTCTAACCTGCTCTTAAATATTTCCAGAGATGGAGATTGCACAACCTCCCTAAGTAATTTATTCCAGTGTTTAACTACCTTGATAGGAAGTTTTTCCTAATGTCCAACCTAATCCTCCCTTGTTGCAGTTTAATCCCATTGCTTCTTCTCCTATCCTGTGAGGCCAAAGAGTAAATTTTCCCCACTCCTCCCTTTTAGATACCTGAAAAACCCTATCATGTCCCCTCTCAGTTTTCTCTTTTCCAAACTAAACAAACCCAATTCTTTCAGCCTTGCCTCATAGCTCATGTTTTCTAGGCCTTTAATCATTTTTGTTGCTCTTCTCTGGACCTTCTCCAGTTTCTCAACATCTTTCCTGAAATGTGGTGCCCGCAACTGGACATAATACTCCAACTGAGGCCTAATCAGCACAGAGTAGAGCAGAAGAACGACTTCTCATGTCTTACTCACAACACTCCTGTTAATGCAGCCCATGCTGCGCTGCTTTTTTTTTTTTTTTTTTTTTTGCAACAGCATTACACACAATACTAAGAACAATCTAAAGCAACTCCACCTTGCTCAATTGACTTGCTCTGGATTTATACTAGTGTGTGTCAGATCAGATTTTGGACCAAATGGTTTAAGTGATTGGAGTGTGTGTCATAATCAAGAAGGAGAACAATATGATCTTCAGCTCCCTTAACTCCATTCATCTGAAGAAGTGGATTGTGCCCATGAAAGCTCATGACACCATGTACATTTTTTGTAAGTCTCTAAGGTGCTGCAGGACTATTAGTTGTTTTTTAAGTTTTTGTTTTCAGTTACAGACTAACATGGTTGCCCTTCTGAAACTTTTGAAAAGATTTGTTTACTATGGTCATCAACTGATTTATAACGGGCCTTCAAATTTTGCATATGAATGACATTTTGGTGTGCAATTCAGCAAGGTGTTGCATGAAGTAAAATTTTGACCTCTTTAAGATCAATGGTAAAACTCACTGACAGTAGCAGGCCTATGATTTCACTTCAAGTAGTTAGATATCTAACTACCAATCTGACTATAAAATGGCATTTTCATGCACAAATCCAAGTTTTAAGACATTCAAAATTGCATAAACAAATGCTTGGACATGCAATTTTTCATGTAGAGCAATTTAGAGGTTGCAGTGAGAATTTAAGTCAATGTTTTTTAATCAAAATAAAATATGATTCAGACCTTGCTGCTTAAGCCTCTTGTCTGCCTGACAAATTTTTATGTATGTGGGTTGCTTAAACTAAATAGGAGTGGGCATTTTGTTTTTCAGGGGAAGTGCTGTGCATTTCTCTGGTGCCTATGTTTTAAAATGCTGTTGTGCCGAAAATTTGTATTCTAAGTCACCGCTGGTCAAAGAGCTAAACCATACTAAAGGATCAAACTCTAGTATAGGGTGGACTGGAAAAACTCACTTTATTTCTGCCATTTGCCCATTAGATTTGGATGAAAAGCAAGTTAGAAAGCTGCCAGTACTTGCATACTTGATTCAGTTGTTTTCTGTTTTGTTTTAAAGTGGCAGGGGAGGGGGGGGGGGGGATAGAGTGTCTGTGATCCTAGGGAAATGGGAAGGCAGATTTCCACACTCAGTTAGGGGGTTTTCCCCCCTTCCGTCACTGAGTGGCTGCAAGTCATTTATTGCCTAGCAAGCTTCCCTACCCATATTCTTTAGTTGGAAAGGTCATTGTTGTTCACCCGCATTTTATTTTCCGTTCATTCTGAGCCTTTTAAAAATGCTGTTTGCTATTAGGGCCTGGAATGAAAAGCTAGCTAGAAATTGGCAAAGCCCTGTACCCTCAGGAAATTCGAAGTGTTTGAAATGAAGGATCCAGGCAGGGTTGCTGAAACATAGCTGCACTGTATAAAAGGCACCAGCCCAGCGACCTGGTGGTAATGTTTTTGCCAAGAAAGAGATCTGGCTTTGATTGCTGTGTTTGGACCCTTGCAACCCTGCCTGCTAGTAGCTGGGAGCACTCTGAAGTTGGCATGCTCAGATGCTTATATTTTACAGTGACCCAAAAGTATGCTAGATGCCTTGCAAAATTATAGGGAAAACTTAAGGCCTGCCCTGAAGAATTTCCAATCTAAGAAAATGGATCCACAAAAAAACAAAGGGAACGGGCAAGGCAACATGATTCCAGCAAGACTGGGACCAAGGCACACATCTTGATAAAATCTTACAAGGTTTTATTGCTACGGAGTGACTTTAGCTACTCTCTTACTTGTGCTATGAAAACTTAGGGTGTATTTATTGGGGGAGGCACTTATTGGTGCTGAAGTAGAAGAGCTGACTGGTGGGAGGAAGAAGACACAGTAGGGGCTGAGAGTGGAGAGAAAGGAAAAGATGAAATGGAACACAGAAGCTGGAATGGGAAAGGAATGATGGGTGGAAAGAGCAGAGAAAATATTATGAAGGTGGGAGGCTGCCAGTTGGAAAATATCCCTCTGGAACCAAAGCCCTGGATGGCTACCTCTGGGGCCAACGCTTTCTGGGTCTCAGTCTGTGTGGCGAGAAGTCAGATGGAAAAGCCTCACTTAACTTTCTGAATATTCAGCTGCAGCTAGTGCTGCCTGGTTTGAGGAACCTCGGGCTTTCCAGAGGCTGCTCCCTAAAAGCTGTTTCTGGCTAGTCAGTGCTGCTTCCCCTATGGATGGGAAATAGCTGGGCCTGGTGTATGAGCAGGCTCTTCTGCATCCATCTGGGTTTCTGGGAGGTTCTAAATTATTCTGCCTTCTTTTGGCTCTGGCTGATGCTGGCTGCAGGGGAATAAGCTCTGGGGAGCAGTATTTGTATCACTCAACAGTACTTGCTCTTACCAATGAAAGCGAGCACTGATAAGCTCTGAAAGCAGAGTCTCATACCATGTCTCTCAGAGGGCTGGCTCATGATAGCACTGCTGGGTCCTCAGAGGGGAGGTTGGAAACAGTGAACTCCTCAAAGGTCAGTGAGTCATATAGGGCTCATTCACATGAAGCCCGTCCACACTTCCAGAGTGGCGTGAATCAGGCCCATAATAGATCTGTTGTCTCATAATCTCCTTCAGGATGTGTGGTGTAGGTTATTTTGGGGGGGCGTTGAGGGAGATTGGCCTGTATGTGAGCCAAGATATCAGGATTAAGAGAAACAGGGCAGGCAGCAGGCACTGGGAACCAAATGAGTGCTTATATAATCTCCCCCTGAGGCATTCAACACACTGTGAGAATGAACAGGAGCACGGACAATGCCATATAGAGCACTACTGAGTGATATTTGTTGTGTTTTTAGAATTTAAACTTGATGTTTCTATCTGTGCCCAGTCATGGAATGTTGGGAAGGACCAAAATAAAACAGCATCGTGTTTTGAGATGCATTCCACCTGACCACAACAAGAGAGAGCAGTCAGCTTTTTGTGTGTCTGAAATGGAAGCAAAGTGAAACTTTTTTTTCCAGTGTCTGTAGATTTTACTTTTCTTTATCATGCCCTGCCATTAATCTGGTGTGCAGAATATTTTAAGTGTAAATATAAAGTATAGCTCAGTATAGATAGCAGAGTGAAAAGAGGAAAAACTCCCACCATGACATGTTAGCATACTAGGGAAGCTGCTTCCATGGGATATGCAGGTTTCAGCACCAGGAGGTACCTGATATTCCCACTGTTGGCACTGGGGTGGGATTTCCAAATCATACAATGGCTTTACTGCCTTTGGTTTTATCACTGGATTGAGATCTCACAGGATCCATTAAACACTACCACAGGACCTCACTGTCCTGTCCCATACATCCCCTCCTGAGCTCTCTCCTCTAACGAATAACCCATAGAATAGCTTAGCTAATAATTTTTCTAGTAATGCTTCTCCCAGATCTGCTAGGGTATGTCTAGACTACGTGGCTCCATCGATGGAGCTATGTAGATGAGTTTACTAGACATAGGAAAATGAAGCGACAATTTAAATAATCGCCGCTTCATTTACATCAATATTGCTGCAACGCTGTGCTGATCAGCTGTTTGGTGGCACAGCGTGGTAGTCTGGACGCTCTGCTGTCAACAATGGAAGCCTTTATCGACCGCTCCGGTGAACCTCATTCCACGAGGCATAGCGGAGTGGTCGACAAAGGCTTCCGTTGTCGACCACGGAGCGTCCAGACTACCACGCTGTGCCGCCAAACAGCTGATCGGCACAGCACGGCAGCCATTTTGATGTAAATGAAGTGGCGATTATTTAAATTGCTGCTTCATTTTCCCATGTCTAGTAAACTCATCTACATGGCTCCGTCGACAGAGCCATGTAGTCTAGACATACCCCTAAAGTCTTGCATCTGTGCTAAGTGTCATACATGGAGATGCCAAGCCTTGTGGTCTTTCAGCTACCTACATCTTCTTTCAAACAAAGACAACTGCTTAAGCTTGGAAAAGGAGGGGGAATAGTGGCTGCACTGCTGACACCCCGAGCAAACAATAGAGGAAGGTTAGTGTCAGTGTACTACTGTGGTCTGATCCAGTTCTGTACAACAACTAAGAGTGAACCATCAAACTCTGCTTGTGGTTTGGTTGCCTTCACCAAAATGAAATGTTGCCTCTCTGATGAGGTATGCAAATTCCACTCTGGGCAACACAAGCTTAATGAGCTTCCTGCTCTGCAACACCTGTAGGGGTATGTCTACACTTCAGAGTTTTGTCGGAAAAACAACTGTTTTTCTGACAAAACCTGAGTAACATCCACACTGCAACCGTGTTCTTCTGAAAGTAAATCAAAAGAACAGAGGGGGTTTTTCAGCGTTGGTAATCATCTTTCTACGAGGAAGAAGCCTTTTTCCAAAGAGCTCTTTTGGAAAAAGGTGTGTGCATGCAGGGAAGAGGGAGTTCTTTTGCAAGAAGAGGAAAGAGGAAAAAGCACAGGTGCCCTGGCGGCTATTCCGCCCATAGTAATCACAGCTTACATGTGAGATAGTGTCCATTCAGTGTGGATGCTAGCTATTGAAAAAGCAGATCGCTTTTTCAATGTGCTTTCGCAGTGTAGACGGTCTCTTTCGGAAGAAGTTTTTTTTTTGGAAGATCTCTTCCGGAAAAGCTTCTTCAGAAAGAAGCCTGCAGTCTAGACATAGCCTAAGAGATGTCAGACTTGGTAGGAGGAGTTTAAAAGCCCACATAACGGCAGAGTAGAGAGGAGAACTTCTCTCTGATCTTCATTTCCTGGACTGAAGGGAACAGATCTTTAGATGACTGCCTCTAGTGGTTCCTCCATGAAGGAAGGGAGGGCCAGATGCAGGCTACATTATTTCTGCTTTTTAGCTATTGGAGCCATTGCTTTACAGGTACTCTGAAGAAAGAGAGCTTTACCACCCTTCTGGGAACGTGCATTTGTGATAGCTTCTTTTTGTGTTCACTGAAAATCCTGAAAAGGGCAGATTGTTCAGGGTTCAGCTGTAGGGCTCAGCTTCTTACAAATAGTCTGGTATTTTGGAACTCCTCATAGAAGAGCGGAGGACCAGATAAGCACAAGAGCCTAGTCTAGGGGACATCCTAAGGATGGAATTGGGTATTAACCTATTAAGTGCGCAGTGATATAAGTGGGTAACTATAGAGCCTACAGCTGAACCTACAATGTGCCTGCTGATTTACTTAGGAGTTGTTTATTGGAAAATATCTCTGTGGGAAAATACAGACATGGAGCAATTGGGAAATATGAGGCAGAATTTTCAGAACCTTGTGCAGGAGAAATTGTCAGTTGAGATACATAAAAATGGTTATTTTGCCTCTTCTGGCTGTGCAAGGCATTTTCAAAACAGAGGTATAAACCCTCAGTGCTCAGGCGAGAACAGGGAACAAAGGAGTATGAATACAGCATAGCCATGAACAAGAGCCAAGCCTACTCACCTTACAAGTTGAAAAGCCCTAATATGGATTCCACATGCACAAACAAGAGATACTTCTCTAGTGCCTCAGGCTTGCTATCTTAGCAACACAAGCTGAGGCCTCTTCCCAGCTCTGGTGCCAAGAGGGTGCCGTTTCCCATTTCAGGAGAGCAGTGTGGGGAGGGAGGAGGCTGGAGCCATGCATACCGGGACACAGCTTTCTTTTTTTCCCGTTCTCCTGATGATAAGGAAGTGAGGGGAAAGTACTCAGATTCCGTACATGCCTCCTACTCTTGGCTGGTAAAGGCCCGAGGGGGCTGAGGAGTAATTCACAGACTCCACGTACTTTCTTCTCACTCCCTTATCGTCAGGGGAATGGAAAGAAAAGCAAGCCACATCTTGGTACGCATGGCTGCTGCCTGTCCTGCTCTCCCGAAATGCTTGGTTCATGTTTTCAACTTTTACTTCCCTTTGCTACTATCCATTACCTTTCTTGCAGGTCTAGTTTGTCTCCCTCTCCTTTTTTTCTGTCTAGTTGACACTGGATTTCTCTCATCCAGCAAAAAGATTGGCAGTAAACAGATGGTTTTTGAACAACGTGTGATCTTACCGCACACAGGATAATGTGCAAGAGGAATACACTGGAGCATCCACCTATAAAATCAAGGCGGCTAAAACATTTCATTCACCACCAAGAATGGCTATGGGTCTGAGTCACATTTACCCTAAGGTCACTGTGCACCATGTGTCAGGTCAAGAGGGCTCAAAGTAGTGTAAATAAAGTACAAATAAATTATCTGCATTACTGTAAGGCCCCGGGCATGACGCATGGTGCACAGTGACCTTAGCGTAAATGAGAACCGCACCCCGTATGTCTTCTTATAAACATTTTTGTCCTTTGTCCAGGCCCCATACTGGCAATAAGAGAATTAATGAGAGCCTGTGGATCCAGCTGGCCCCACCCTACTACCCCAGCAGCCAATGTCTGGCGTAGGAAATAGGATTTCAAAGAAGGAGGCCTGACCCAGTTTGAGGCTGACTAGGAAGGAGAGCGGAGCTCTGTTCCAGGAAATCTGGCTGCAGCCTAGAGACTGAGCTAGCTTCATGGTCCTTGAGCTTCCTGCCAAGAGATAATGAGACCCAGGGAGACTGGATGAAGCACTGACTGTTTGTAGTCAAGCCCTAAGTACACTTGAACCTCAGTACTCTGAGGCTGTGTCTACACTGGACCACTTATTCCGGAAAATCAGCCGCTTTTCCGGAATAAGCTGCGAGCTGTCTACACTGGCCCTTGAATTTCCAGAAAAGCAACGATGCTCTACTGTACAAAATCAGCCGCTATTCCGGAAAAGCTATGCTGCTCCCGCTCGGGCATAAGTCCTTATTCCGGAACACTGTTCCGGAAAAGGGCCAGTGTAGACAGCCCAGTAGTCTTTTCCGGAAAAAAGCCCCGATCGCGAAAATGACGATCGGGGCTCTTTTCTGGAAAAGCGCGTCTACATTGGCCACAGAAGCTTTTCCGGAAAAAGGGCTTTCCGGAAAAGCAGCCTGCCAATGTAGATGCTCCTTTTCCGGAAATACTTATAACGAAAACTATTCTGTTTTAAGCATTTCCGGAAATTCATGCTCTGCGCGGTGTTGTTCCTCTTCCCCACCTGGGGGAACGGCAGTGCTGAAATGCAGTTCCCTTGGGCTTTTCCCCACCGCTTCCCCTAGCAGTAGAGAGCTGTGCCTGGAAGCCATGGGGGTTAATGAGCCACATGGGCCGCTCGGAGCAGGGCACCAGATAAGCACCCCACTTCTATCCCTCTCACACCCAGACAGCGCCCTCCCTGACCTAGCAAAATCTTTCATCTGGCATACCTTGTTTCCCAGGGTTGGTAGATTAAAGAGGTTGAAGTGCAGATGGGCGGGACTCCTCAGAGGGTTCATTGGACAGTCCTAGTTTGAATCGTGAGGAGTGGTTCTGTTTGTTTCCTTCAGACCTTAAAGCCTAAAAAAGGGTCAGGACTACAGTTAGCCTTGGCTGGATTCTAAAGCATGGCTACCTTGGACTGCACAAGAGACAGTGACTTGCTAGTGGGGAGCTGAGGCTGGGTGAGTTATACCCTAAGGGGGCACCACAAGGCCCGCCTGGTTCTAGGTCCTTAGTTCAGCAGAGTGCAGAAGCGTATGGTTCACTGTCGGCACATGAATAACTTAACCCCATTCAGCAAGGAACTTCAGTACAGAACTAAGATCCATTGATGTCAGTGAATGTTAAGCACATGCTCAAGACTAACCATGTACTGACTTTGCTGACTCGGGCTTTGCTGACTAAGAGCCCTATTGCTAAACAGAGACATTTAGTACTCATCTTACTGTGGCTGTACACTCAGGCAAGAGCAGCAGAACAAAGGGGCAGTGGGGTTGCCTCCCACAACGGAAATACTGCGTGGGCTGTGTAGCACGTGACCTTGCACACACCCCGTAGGCCTTGGAACAGCGAGCATGGGCCTAGGATTGGGCTGCAGAACAGGGAGTAGGATCCAGAGGGGTTGGAATGAGCTTGGGAGCAGGTAGGAACAATTAGGACCTTCCTGCCTAATCTGTAGTTAGATGCCTCCTACCCCACCAACTCTCAGTATTTCCCCTCATTCTCCCACCTTGCTCTTTGCACTCCCATTTTACCCTCCCTGCATTGCGGAGGGTTCATAACATTACCTTTCAGGTCTCTTTTGCAATTCCTCAGGACTTTCTAAATCTTCCTTTTAGATTAATCTTTGAATTGCTAAAGTCTTTATTAACTCTGATGATTTCACACGTAGCTTTCTATTTCTTTTTAAAAATCTTATTAAGCATTATACAAATAACATCACTGGCAATGCCTCAGATCACTGATCAGAGGAAAATAAACATGGCAAGAATATAAATAAATGCATACCGTGCATGAAAAAATAAAAGACTCTGCAAGTATCACCGTGAATTTCAGGTGTACTGTACATATTTATGCAGGGATAATACTTTAATCTTTGCAATGATCTGGAGGCTGTTCCAGACAATAATTAGTCTAATGAAGATGGAGGCCGAGATGAAGATAATCTGGCTAAGCAGAATGAATGTCTCAGCTGTCACTGAATGGAACAATTCTCTTTTTGTGTGTGCGTGCACGCATGTATGTGCACGTGTGGGAGCAGCAGTTTTACAACACCTGCCCACAGTAACCAGAGTTATCATCTCATAATCTGAGTTCCAAATGGATGTAACTAAAATAACAATTTAAACTAGACGACTTGATCAGTTGAAAAGCATAAGGATGGATAAATCACAGAGCTCTAGAGAGAATCAATGCTTATGCAAAGGATTGGCTATCCCAATTAAAACAAATGTCATGGGGAATTACAATAACACATCACAATAAAAGAAATTTCCCTACACTCTGTACAAGAACTTGTGCGAATTTAGACTTGGTTGTTGTTAAATATATCTTCTGCATAGCACACGCATGCACAGAGCTAAAGAGAGTGCCAGACCTTAGAGGCTTTCGTCATCCTGCCCAACAGATGCAAGCTGACTTCCAGTGGATGAGGGATCTTTCACTACTATAAGCAATTTTCTTAGCTCCCAAATACACGCAGTCCCTGAGTTACACGGATCCGACTTATGTCGGATCCGCAGTTATGAACGGGGTTTGCTCTGCGTCTCCCTGGTCTGCTGGAGACCAGCAGACCAGAGAGACGGGGAGCAAAGCCTCTGAGGACGCCTGCAGTGGGACAGCCACGGCGCGTCTGGGCTGTCCGCTGCCCGCGTGCTCCCCGGCTTTGCTCCCCGTCTCCCTGGTCTGCTGGTCTCGCGGAGACGTGGAGCAAACCCCGTTCATAACTGCGGATCCGACATAAGAGCAACTCTGCCTCGTGCTTCCTGTAGTCAGCCGCTGGTCAATTTCAGCAGCGGCTGAATCTGGACGCCAGTTCCAACTTACATACAGATTCAACTTAAGAACAAACCTACAGTCCCTATCTTGTACGTAACCCGGGGACTGCCTGTACTTATCAGTTCCCATTGCAAGCTACATTATCTGGTGTATAAGAGAGATAATTATTGTCATTGGGGGACAGGGAAGAAGGTAAATCCTGGTAACTGTGCATATTTCTTAAAAAGCAATTAGAATCAGGTCCTGTGTGTGTGTGTGTGTACAATAGACACCTACAGGGCATTGTCTTGTGCCCAGCTTTTTGGTTTTCCTTCGTTCCTAAAATGTAGTGTTGCTTTCCAGTTAACTAAACATTGTTTTTAATTACATCTCTTTGGGAATGAAGTTTTACAAATGTGAATTAGTTTTGTTATCATTACACAGCTAAAGAAAGAGTCTGGGCAGTTTGCAAAATCTAAAACTGTTCAATTGCTGGCATTCCTATTCAGTAGTCTGAGCTGTCACAGCAAATATATCCAACTTAACTTGTAACAATGAAAGAAATGTGTGCTTTTTATATTTTGAAGGCGATGGAACCTCACGAGATCTTAGCAGAATTTGTCATCTCACTGGCTTCTTGTATTACTAATTGGTTGATCCCTATGAATTTACCATCTACCCAACAATTTTACTTTGAATGCCTTTGGTGGAGTTTAAAAAACAAAGAATGGTTGGTTAGTTATGACCATGATACCCACAAAAATCCTGAAATATCCAAAGTCTTACTTTTTTAAAATAAAATACAGGACTATGTAGCACTTTAAAGACTAACAAGATGGTTTATTAGTCTTGTTAGCCTTTAAAGTGCTACGTAGTCCTGTATTTTGTTTCAGCTACACCAGACTAACACAGCTACATTTCTATCACTATTTTTTTTAATGTCTCTCATAGAACCAGTGACTGGATTATTGTTATTTTATTACAAAAATAAAAACATTCTTCACTTTTAAATAGTGCTTTTTATGCATCGATCTCTTAATGTTATGCAAAGGAGGTGAGTATCATTTACCCCAATTAACAGATGGTGAATCTGAAGCATGGAACGGTGAAAAGATTTGTTCAAGACCATTTAGGAGACTAGTGGCAAAGCCAGAAATAGAGTCCTGGTCTAGTGTCATATTCGCTAGGCCACACCGCATGGGCATCCAGTATAATAGGTGGGGGGAGGCTTAGCCTTACCAAAGTGCTAGCATGACCCCACCCACACTCCACCCCAGAAGTTTTGGGGGTGGAGTGATGGTATCCCCAGCGCCCGCCCTCCCAGTGCCCCTAGCAGGGGAGGCTGGAGTTGCGTGCTGCCCTTCCTCCCTCCCTCCCTGTGCTCCAGAGCCAGGAAGTCTGGGGATGTGTGCCACCCGCCCTCCTCATCCATCAGGCTAGGGAGGCTGGGGCATACATGCCTACGCACCCTCCTCCCCATGGTGGTGGGGGGCTTGGAGGCAGCTTGGCTCCTGTGGGGGCAGGGACTCGGTGGAGAGGGTGGGGCTGAGGGTGAGGTTGGGGACTTGCCTCCCCCAGCCCTACCTTCACCGACTGCCCATGCCACACTGCCTCTCATACAAATGCTATTTGGCGTTAATTTATCCCCATCTTTGATAAGTCAATGGTTTGTACCCCAATTGGTTGTCCTCTGCTATGTTAATTATTCCCCTAATTGTTTCAGTAGATTTTCAGCTTGCTAATTGCTCAGGAACAGTGTTCTTCAAAAATTTGGAATTTATTATTTATGTTATGTGAATGGTCATATGGTATTATTTATGATTTGATGACTGAACGTTTATAAAGTGGAGAATAACACATTTTCAGTGGAGAAATCTTCCGTGTTAATGTTCATGATACTTTTGGGAGACATGAATGATTTATTACTAGGTGGTCATCAGAATACTTGCAAACAAGTAATCAAATCCTTCAAATCAAAGTGAATCAAATGTCCTGCTTTTGTATGCAGAAATATTCCTGAATCAATTATATTAACTATTCATTCACCTCTGTCTCTCTATGACACAACTCGCAGAAATCCATTCTTAGCTAATACTATCCTTTTGGACAATCCATATCTAAAATGGAGTCATGTCCAAGCAAAGACAACTTTTAAGTCTATTGGCCTTGACAATGCCCTTTCAAGTTATTAGCTGAATTCATCAGTCATTAATGGGTGCAAAACATGAAGGTTAAATTCCAGGTAGCATTAGGAAAGATGTTTTCAATTCATCTCTGGTTCTGTTTATTCATTGAGAGAAGATGGAGTTTATTAAAAGTTAGTACTTCATTTCCAAAGTATCAAACAAGGACACTTTTTAATTTAATAAACACAGAAACTACTCATAAATAAAATGAATTACCCTTCTTTAATAATTTCCTTGAATTTGCAATGGCAATTCTTAGAAATTTGGCTTTGAAATCACTTTCATCAACTAGTTTAAGGATGTTGAGTTTTTAAGAGTTAGAATATGCCACTCAGATGAGTTTCAAGCCTTCATGTTTTCACGGGGGCAATAGGGTTTCTTGTCTTTGTCAGCACTGGTCAACATACTAATCCCTTAAATGTAATAACTAGCAAATATGCAAAGGATTTACAATATAAGGCTCACAGTTTAATCCCTGTAAACTGGAATTTACATGTACACTATCAATGAGTCAGCCAGCCATTGATCAAAAGTCTGGAATGCCATTTTCTTTGTGTGATGTATCTACACAAAACAGTGGGGGGAAAATATGAAAGATACGGTATACAAGAAAAAAAATGCTTCAGCTGGGATACTTTTAGCAGGGCTCCAATGGGGGCTGGTGAGAGAGAAGTATCCTGTGAAATTCTGATATTGATTTATTAGCCAAAGATACACACTATTGTTTCTGTTTCCTGAATGAAAGTGTCTTTGCTAATTTCAAGTAGCCTACATGAGCCTCTTCTTAAGGACCTGAACACTGCCAGGTAAATGTGCTAGTATTAAATATATTGCACTGCTGCTGGAAGTGTGGGAGGTTCAGGAGTGAAGGTTGAGGGAGTGGAGAGGGGCTCTGGGCAGGGGACTGTGTAAGGGAGGAGGTTGGCAGGGGACCAAAGTACTCCCCTCCCCCCCCCCCCCCCCCCCCCCCGAGTTTCAAACCCAGGGTTACTTGCTCTTCCCCTTCCAGTACTTGTCAGGGAATGAGAGCAAAGTGCACAGCTCATCTGCCCCCTGCACTCCCCAGGCAGAGTGAGGAATGCAGCAAACTGCACTTTCCCCTTGCTCCCTGATGAAGGGGAACAGCCAACAATGTCCCTGTATGAGTCTGAGGGTGGGGAACTTCAGCCCCTCCCCCTCAGTCTCTTTAAAGGGCACCTGGAGGTGGAAAGCTCAGGGCTGGGCAGATGGGGAGAGGGGAGCGTTCCCAGCCAGCCCCTTTTACCTGCTGCGTGATTCTGTCTGTTTTCTGTATGATTATATAAGAAGCAATCCCATTTCAGGCACATTCTATTTTCTTGGCACAACCAAACCCTTATCTTGCTCTAAGTTTTGGTAAGAAGAAGCTGTATACTGAATTTTGTGGTCCTAGCTCTTGCCATTTAAGAGGAGTTCATACATAAACAAACTCAAATATATAGTAGATCATGCTGGAATATCACATGTGATAGAATAGCAAAGTGAGGGCTGGTCTACACTGGAAAATTAGTTTGACCCACTCTCCTGAGCAACATAGTTAAGCCAGCCTAAGCCCTTGAATATCCTGCACAATAATGACAAAAGAATTCTTTGTCAGTGTCATTACTGCCTCTTGGGGACGCAGATTTCCTATGGGGGAGATGCCTTCCTATTGCTGTGGTAATTGTCTACACCAATAATGGGCAACCTAGGCTAGAAAGGGGGTCGCAAGAGTGGCCCTCCATTGTCTCAGTGGGCCGCAAGATTGTTACCAAGATGGTCACTTGAGACAGGGTAGTTTTGCTACCCTGTAGAGTTTGCAGGGTTTAATGATTGACCCGTAGCAGCACTTTGATTGGATACAGAGGGAGCACATAATCTTACAGTCAAAGTTGTGTGCACACAAGAGGCACCTCACTTTACGTGCCCTTGCTTTGCATGCGTGTCATTTCAGTCACACTGGAAGGAAAAAAAACTACATGGACAAAAACTGCAGCATCTGGCAATCCTGTGTGTAGGCAATGGTAAACAAAATGTCTCAGGGGCCACACACACAGAACTTCTGCAGGCTGCGGGTTGCCCAGCACTGATCTACACTGCAGCACTACAGTGCTGTAGCTGGGCCACTATAGTGTTTCAAGTATACATTCTGCCTCAGGTTTCCACCAGCATACATTAGACTTATTTCCCTTGTGGCCACAGAAGTTAGTTGCTTACTTTCATGTTAGTAGAAGATGTGTCCAAAGGTTTTTACTTCTGCTTTAGTGAAGACATTACATTCACCGACAGGAGGGCATCTCACATCCGTGTAGGTATTCCACATCCCTGAGAGGCAACAGCCAGGGCTGTATCTGCATGACAGCCTATGTCAGCTTAATTTATGTCACCCAGGGTGTGAAAAATCCCACACCTACACCCCAGCCAACATAATTACACTAAGTGTCCACAGGCACAGCGATTTTATTATGGCATAAGCTTTTATGAGTTGCAACTCACTTCACTGACATGAGTGCTTGTGAGCACAGCACTATGTGAAATAAAACTTTTTTAGATAAGACGTTAACCTTTTAGTTGAACTTAGTCTCTAGAAATCCTGCTATGAATTTGGGTTTATATAACCATTTGCCAATATTTTTACCACTACTTAAATACAAGAGTGACAGAAGCCCCCTAAAAGTGTGGGGGGGCATGGACACCCAAATCACAGCATGGGCCCCTGTCTCTTGTGATACCCCTTCCCCCAAAGACCTCCCAGACCCTGACCCCCACCTCTGTTCGCTCCTCTCTGCCGCTTGCCCTGTCCCTCACCCTTATGGCAGTAAAAAGCAGTCTATGCCCTCATACCCA
This sequence comes from Pelodiscus sinensis, assembly GCF_049634645.1. Classification (NCBI taxonomy): domain Eukaryota; kingdom Metazoa; phylum Chordata; order Testudines; family Trionychidae; genus Pelodiscus; species Pelodiscus sinensis. The sequence goes on from NC_134727.1 coordinate 22,998,277, forward strand.
AATCACAGTATGTCTCCCACCTTTGGTGCTATCCCTTCCCTTAAAGCCCCCCCTCCTGTTCCCCACTTCCTCCCAGACTCCACCCTCTCACTCGTGCCTCTCTGTCCCTTCCCATCTCTCCCTTACATCAGCAAAAAGTGGGTTCTGCCTTCCTGCTTTTAAAAACAAAGAGGCTATAGCACTCTGGGTGTGCCCCCCTCCAGCGCCCCTGCTTGAATCTCTCTCTATTCTTAGGGCAAGAAACAATGGGCCTAAATTACAGCATGGGTGGTTCAGAATAAAATTCCTAACTGTCAGGGTGGTTAAGCATTGGAATAAATTGCTTAGGAAGGTCAGGGGTGATAGGCTGTGCTTGGTCCTGCCGTGAGGGCAGGGTACTGGACTTGATGATCTCTCAAGGTCCCTTCCAGTTCTAGTGTTCTATGATTCTATAATACACTTACTCCTCTTTTCACCAGTAAGCTAAGTAAAATGAGGGTCCTTAGCTGAATCTCACAGGCTGATGTGGGTTGTTCCTTTTGGAGCAGCATGCCTGCTGATTCTGTGAATGTTCAGTGGAAAAGGGTTGGATGCTGCAGAGAGTGTTCTGAGTATTGGCGGTGGGGGAAGGTCTCTCTTGTTACCTGTACAGAGAAAGCAAAGCCTCTGCAGAGGCCTGTAAGATGGTGCTCGTGCTGCCAGGCTGTGTCTACACTGTGTCTAACTTGCCAGCTGTCTACACTGGCCGCTTGCTTTTCCGGAAAAGCAATGACGATCTACTGTAAAATTGTCATTTTTTTTCCGGAAAAACTATGCTGCTCCCGTTCGGACAAAAGTCCTTTTCTGGAAAAACTGTTCCGGAAAAGGGCCAGTGTAGACAGCACAGTAGTCTTTTCCGCAAAAAAGCCCCGATCGCGAAAATGATGATCGGGGCTTTTTTCTGGAAAAGCGCATCTACATTGGCCATGGACGCTTTTCCGGAAAAAATGCTTTTCCGGAAAAGCTTCCTGCCAATGTAGACGCGCTTTTTCCGGAAATACTTATAACGGAAAACTGTTCCATTTTAAGCATTTCCGGAAAAGGGTGCCAGTGTAGACATAGCCCCAGAGTCACACTATGGACAGGCAGCGGTGAGGTACCTCCCAACCCTGGGTCCCCCTGTGGAGCATCACACTATACAGTTCCATCCTATCAGCTTTTTCTGGTTCAGTGATCCCTGAAGTCCTGTGTGCCAGGCATGGGGAGAGGAGAAACACAGTATTTTGAAAGAGCAGTGGGTAAGGTTGTGAGTAGCTAAGCGCTCATGTAACTTACAGGCTCCATGAGTGGCTGTGCCAAGTTGTTTTGGCTCCTTCCTCACTTTGTAGCCTCAGTTCTTGTTTTCAGGAGCTGTGTATTTAACTCCCCAAGCACTGCAATAAAAAAAATCAACCTAAATTCAATCAACAGACTTCTTAATTAAATGAGTTCTCATAACTGTTTACAAAGAAACTATTTTTACAAGCTGCCAGAGCCTTATGTTAATTTGTGAAGCTGGCTGGGATTTTACAAGTGTAGGTCTCATAAACATGACAATAGCAAGTAAATAGTATTTCCTTCACAGTCCAGTTCACATCCGTTAATGTTGGACAGTGATGGTGTTCATTTTCTGTTTCAGGTCAAGGCCAGCTACAGCTACAGAAATTTGAGCTACATCATAATATTTACTCTCCATTTGTTTATTAGTTTCATGTCTGGTTTGACCAACTGACCTTTGCACTTAATTAGTGCATTTCCTTGAGTGCTCCAGCTGGATTGTGGGGAGAGATTACTAAAAGCCGCATTCAGCATCCTGCTTTTCTAATGTTCGCAAGCAGACTGCTAATTATATAACGGATTCAGAATGCACAGTGTAAGCCCTAACTTTCCACTGATTCCCACAAAATGTTAATGGACATTAGCAGCACAGCAGGTGCAAGGCAAGAATCAGAAGATAAGGGATTAAAATCATCATCCAGGAGAGCAGTGGTAGGCTTGCAAATAAACCCCTGGAAGAGATTTATATTTTATTCATCTTTATTTAGAATGTAATAGTAGTAATGCCTGGCTGTTGTACAGTGCTTTTCACCCCCAATGCTCAAAGTGCTTTATGGAGGAAGTATTATCCCCGTTTTACAGATGAGGAAATTGAGTCACGGGAAGTGCTGGTTTACCCCAAATCAGCCACCAAACCAGCTGGAGAACCAAGATTAGAATTCAGTCCTAGTTTTCTCCAATGCCACATTGCCTCATGAACCAACTCCTGCTTCCTTATTTAAGATACTTGGTGGTGCTACTCCAATGCTCTTCCTGTATGTGCATGCCTTCAGCCAAGTACCGCTTGCTGCTTAATCATCCTCCTTCTTTCCTCACCTCCTCCTCTCGCAGCTCTTTGTTACCCTCACTCAAATTGTAAGCTCCCTGGGGTGGCCACAGTGTTTTTCCTGGTCCTCTGAGTACAGTCAGTTTAAAAGGGCTGGCTGCAGCCCAGGATGGGATGGGATCTGTAGTAGTGACAACAGGACAGTGTTCCCTGTGAACTGCATGCTTGTGCAGCCACTCAGGAGAATTTTGAATGTTGGCCAGCTGATTAGCAGAGCACCTGCAGCTAGGTTTTTTGTTTCTATTGGTGATGCACATTTGCACATAGAAAAATTTATTCTGCACATGGATGGAAAAAAATCCACACATGGATGAAAAGATTAGAGGGAACATTGCCATGGGACACAACCCTGGACTTGGAAGGAATGTGGGACCAGGGATTCTTAGGATGTAATTCTCACACTGTTACTCCTGGCAATCACTTTAACCTTCTGCTGCATTTTCCCCATCAGTGAAATGATAATAGTTGGACTGTCTGCCTCACAGGCCAGCTCTGAGATTGAACTGAGTATAGTGTATATAATGCTTTAGCCCCAGGTAAACAATGCTTTGGAAGTGCAACAGATGTTTTTATTTGCCATTGATTCTGGAAACCACAGTCCCTTTTATGTACTCAAGCCAGGCTTTGGTTTTATCGTCCCATTGATGCTGGTTTTACTTGCCTTATGCTGTGACAGAAAGGGACCAAAGTCAATGGCATTCCCACCTCACTCCTCAATATTCTTCTGCAGTATTAATATGCTCTAGCTTCATATATCTATACATCTACCATTTCCTGTATATCAACAGCAGTACTACCCGTATACATGAAAACCTAAATGGTTTGGTTCTGTTGTGATATAAAGCCCCAATGATAAAGACTGAAAGAGAATCTGTAGGGATGTTTGTAGATTTGCCAGTAAATCCCATACCTGATCATGTGCATTTTTAATTTGATCCATATTGAAATTAGACTAGTACCTTTTTCCTATACAGAAAGCCAACACTAATGTATTTCTAAATTGATGCTACCTGAACAGTATAATAGCACATTTAACAAGTCAGAGATAGGTAGAAGCAATCTCTCCCTCCTTCAGAAGTTAGCATTTTCTACAGGATTTCTGGGAATAAAATAAAATTGATGAAAGTCACTGAAATTTCACCCTAAAAATGTTTGTGGTGAACACCGGACAAGGTTCAGGAGCATCATTATAGAACTACTCCAGCACTAGCAGGAGTCAGAAACAAAGTGGCTACATCTACACTGCAGGCTTCTTGCACAAGAACAGCTGTTCTTGCGCAAAAATTCACAAAGGATCTACACTGCACGCATGTTCTTGCGCAAGTAAATTTACAGTAAAGTGTCACAAGAGGGCTTCTTGCACAAGAGTCATTCCTCTCCCCATGAGGAATAAGCCCTCTTGTGCAAGAGCTCTTCCACAAGAAGGCAGTGTGGACAGGCAACAGGGATTTCTTGCACAAGAAAGCCCATGGCTAAAATGGCCAACAGAGCTTTCTTGTGCAAGAGAGCGTCCACACTGCCATGGATGCTCTTGCACAAAAGCACATCTCTTCTGCAAAAGCACATGGCATTGAGGATGCACTCTTGCGTAAGAATTTTTGCAGAAGAACTCTTGCACAAAACAGTTCTTGTGCAAGAAGCCTTCAGTGTAGACATATCCAATGTGTTTAGTAACCATGTGACAAAGTGGAAGATAATCTATTCTCCCCCTTTTCACCCTCAGCACACAGTCACTTAGACCATGTGGTGGGGTCCTCACTCAGGCCCCTTGGTCTGGGACATCTTCTGGTCCACAAATCAGCCAGAGATGCTTCTGGTGCAGTCACTCATGCTTTTATTGTTCATTCCTACCACTTTCTATGTACAAAGTTTACAATCAATTTAGCCAGCTCCTCTAGCTGCCTGGGCACACACTAGCTCCTTCCTCCTCCTTGCCCCCTTCTTGGTTGCCTTCCTCTGCCTTATATAGCCCTCTCCCAGTGAGGCCCACAGCTGGGTGTAACAGCCCTTCAGGCCAGGGCTTGCTCAGCTGTTTCCCCTCAGCCTCTTTAGCCAGTCTCAGACCACTAAATATTTTCTTCTTTTAACAGGAGGCCTCTACTCCTCCCCACCCACCCCTCAGATAGAGTTGAGTTTCAAAGTGGCACACTTCAAATTACAGGGGCTAAAGTCCTCTTCTAATCAGCTAGATGATATTTAAGAAGCCAAAGAAGAATTAGTTCTTTGGTTTCTGTATTACCTGTTGCTTAGTACAGTGAATCTCTGGCTGCCAGTAACTACTCTGCCAATGGCTTAGAAACAGAATTTTTTTACTGCAAAAATTCAGAAAATCCAGAACTGGTTATCAAGCTTGCCACATTCAAAAGGATCCAGGTTAATTGGCTGGTTTGTTGTGACCATCCAAAATATCAGGTACTATGGCTTAAGACAGGGGGTAATGAGTATTTCTACATAAGACTGTGGATGTCAGGAGCTACTGCCTAGGATTAAGGTTACTGGCCACAAGGCCTCAATGCTCCAGCTCAAGAAGGCATCACTGTGGACTCTAGGCCTATAGGCCTCGTTGTCCTGAGGAAAGGCCATCTCTGAGGATTCTGGCCACTAGGCCTTGCTACCCTGAAAGGCTGTTGGGCTCTACTATCCTGGGAGGTAGGGTGGCTGTGCAGACATGTACTATTGGGAGTTGCCACTGCTGGATGGGGGCAGTTATCCCCACTTCCCTTTCTGTGGACTGATGCCTCCAACTAGAGGGTAGGTCAGTATAACTAAGTCATTTAGGGTGTGACTTTTTTACACCCCTGAGGATATGTCTACACTAGAGTTTTGTCAGAAAAACAGCCGTTTTTCCAACAAAACCTGAGTTACAGCCACACTGCAATCTTCCGAAAGTAAATCGAAAGAACAGAGGGATTTTTCTGGCAGTGATAATCCTTTTCCTATGAGGAAGAAGCCTTTTTCTGAAATAGCTCTTTCGGAAAACAGCGTGTGTGGACGGGGAAGAAGGAGTTCTTTCAAAAAAGAGGAAAATGCACGGGTGCCCTGGTGGCTACTCCGTCCATAATAATCACAACTTAAATGCGAGATAGTGTCCACACAGAATGGATGCTATCTTTTGAAAAAGCAGATCACTTTTTCGATTAGCTTTTGCGTGTGGACACTCTTTCAAAAGAAGTTTTTTCGGAAGATCTCTTCTGAATAAAGGTTCTTCTGAAAGAAGCCTGCAGTCTAGACATAGCTGAGTGACATCGTTAGACTAATATAGCTCTGAAATATAGACTGATCTATGATTATCTTTTCCAGACCTGAAGAAGAGCTTTGCTTAAGCTCAAAAATTTGTCTCTTTACCAGCACAAGTGGCTGCAGTAAGAGATATTATCTCACCCATCTTGTCTCTCGAACATTAATAACAAGCAGCATCAAGAAGAGGGTTGTAAGGTCAGGTTGGCTTGGTTAGCGGCCAATGATGAAGAATAGTGGTTTAGATGACATACTATTGCAAATATTAAAATAATCTTACCTCATTTCTTTTAAGTGATCCAGGAAGGTGTTCCAAATATACAAATCTTGGGTCTTTCTGTTTGAATGGAGTGTCCTTGTCACAGCAGAACTAAGTACAGGTGTTGGTGAGCCCCTTTCTGTGAGCAGATGGTGTATCAGACATCAAAGCCTGCTATATGTCACTTTTGGCTGACCAGAAAACTGTAAGAATAAATTTTCTCAAATATTTGTCCAAGGTGTGAGTTTATTTATTGTAAGAAGAAGACATTGGGGGGAACAAATCAAAGGAACATCATTCATCTTGCTCACAGTGATTCTCACTGTCCTCCAAAAATTTTCCCTAAAGAGCACAATCTATTCTAAGAATCAATGTATCATCTGATAGGTGCCATCTGGAGAACCTTGATAATGCTCCATTATGGAAGGAAGTCTATTTTACAGGAATATAACCATGATTGAATCATTTTTACTTATCACTTACAGGTCCTTATATACTGTATGAATGTATTACCGGTTTGCTGAAATTAATCTTGCCATTTGTGATGAGTAGAGTTTGGATTTAGACCAATCACCTACATTTATTTCCTACTTGTCATTCTTTTGAGCTGGTAGTTTAGGAGAGCAGAGGGCTTATATTCAAAATAGGATTTTTCTCCCTATGAGATATTTTAAAAGGAGGTATTTTAGCAGGAGTATTGAAAGGTTCACATGTGGTATCCTCAAAAAATAGTGACCAATATGTATTGGAGGTGGAAAAGTATTTTATTCTGAATGTAATCTATACATATATGTGTGTGAGTCTCACTGGCAAGTCTACTTCATCTGTCCAATCACCAGTCTTTCATTTTTTAATTTTTCTCTACATATTATACAAATGGTTTAACAACTTTTATTAAGTATGCATTATCAGTGCCATAGCAGTCTTTTAAAGGCCTTTTTATCACGATATTCAGTGTTTACATCGGACAATGCCTGAGCATTGTTGTAGTTATTGTATGGACCTCTGGGTCGGGAGATGTTCTATTTCAGCCTCTGCCTGAGGTGTCCTGTGTGGCTGTGAGCAAGTCACAGAAGTCAATATTTTTAACTGAGTGCCTAAAAATCAGGCTCTTTAATCTGTATTCAGTAGAGCTGGTCAGACCCCAGAACTCCCATTCTATAGGAAAGTCTGAATTTTTTTTTCTGTTACAAAACTTCATCTCTAGGAAGAAAAAAATCAAAACAAAATTATGTTTCAACCTTACCAAAACATTTCCTCTCTCCCTGGCAGGCAGTGTAGCAATTCATCAGCAGAGTGGGACAGCCCAGAAGCCTCCCACATGGGCTTCTTCAGGGCTCTAGGAGCTGGATGGGCTGTCAGTAAACCAGGCAGGCAAGTTTCCATCAAAAGTTTCAACAGAATTAATGTGTTCCCACAAAATGTGCTTGATTCAATTGAATCAACATTTTCTGCTGGAAAACTATTTTCAATTTGCTATAATATTCAGGCACATAACTATACAGATTGATTACAGGTGTAAAGCACCTGCAACTTCAGTTAAAATGAAAAATTACTTTCTGTGATCTTGTGAAATCAGCATTTTCTGTCCAGAAAAAAATAATATTTTTCTTATGTTGCATTAAAGCTGGAAAAGAAGGAGCTGTTTTTCCCTATAAATCTAGGATCTGGGACTCATGACAAAAATAAATGACTTGATTAGATGAGTATCTTACATTTAGGGTTTTTTTATACCAAAGGAACCTTTTTAAAAATAGTATATAAACTAGGCTTATCTCTGACTGCAGCGGAAAGTTTTGGCACCAAAAGTGCTGCCAACGTGCAAAAGTCACCTAAAATTGCCTCCCATGGTCGACATTTCATGGCCACATAGCTAGCCCCCCGGCAACAGACAGAGCAAAGCAGTGTGGGTAAGCATCCCACAGTGCAGTGTTGTGGGAAGGCAGAGCTGATCCCTGCACTTCTTGGGATACCCTCTGAGTTCATACACAGCATTCTCAGCATCATGAGTAGCTCTGTGAACCCTTTGTGCTGAGGAATGTCAAAGCAGCACAGCAGTCTTTCCAGCCCTTCCTCTGCCGCAACAGTCTGCCTGGTGCTGTGTTTCTAGCAGGACAGAAGAGAAGCATTTCAATGATTTGCTCTTTGTTTGTTCCCCAAACGGAGTAGTTCACTCAGCTAGCAGATACTTCCCAGAGCTTTGAAAGGGGAGGGGCGCACACCTGCAGGGCTGCAGAGATCACAGAACACCGAGGACAGCCATCAGAGCAAGCATTGTTGTCTTGACAAAACAAACAACAGAGTCCACACTGGCTCTTTGTCAACAATAAAGGGAGGGAAAAAGACAAAAGTCTCTCACAAGGCTGGAAGCTTTTTATCACCAAAACTGGGTGTTTTTCCTGACACAAAACACTCTTACAAAGGCAGTGTTTGATAACTAAACCTGCCAGTGTAGACAAGTCCTGAGACTGGGCTACTAAAGCTGGTACTACAAGGTTTCTTCTTCTGCAATCTGGATAGAAGTATTATAAGAAGTGAATTGCGCTTCCCACAGTGTTAGTAGCCTTAAAGTGTAAATAATATTTATACTTGTTCAAAGGTGCTAAAAACTTAACAAAATGCATTTGAAAAAACACTTTTACAGAAATTGCAGCTCTTGTCAGCTTTTGACTGGGAGTAGTCTTCTCTGTTATTAGAGTGTTAAATCCAGTAACGATTTACAATGGTTATTTTAAAAGAAGGGGGGGGGGGGGAGAGAAAGGGAATCATAGGCTCCCTGCTTCAAATTGAAAGACAGGAGGAAAAATAATAAAAACAAATCCATTAATTATTTCTTATTGCCCTTATTTTCTTGCCTTTCAAGCAACCTAGGAAGTTTTACAACTGGAAAAGAAGTAATAGCACAAAAAACAAAAGTGAAACCAAGATTTTGAATAAACTACAGTCATCCCTGAAATAAAGTTTTGCATTTTTACTACCAAAATGGCTTCTGCCAGAAATGCCCTTTCAAACCTCTTATTTTGCACAGACAGTTTTTGAATAGTACCTGCTTTGCACAAATGCTGTGAAGATGCTATCTTCCATTTCTTCCAGCACTCAGAGGTCAAGACACTTCATCAGATTAAGAGATTACAAGATTGCTGGAAGATTGGTTAAGGTCACCTTAGAGTTTTAGAGGATGGATTATCATTCAGGGGTTGTTAAATCAAAGACTCATGTGTTTCTGGAGCACTCAAGCCTTTTCACATATGGACATACATACTGTAGAATGTAAAAACTTTATCTAATCAGTATTTACAATTGGCTGTAAAGTAAAAGGCTCTTTGGAAGTTTGGAAGCAGACAGCAGTTTTACAACTTTTGCAGAGTTGGGAATTTACTTTAGAAGTTAAACTGTGTAGGGTACAGCGTGCAGCACTGCATCTGCAAAGGAAGCCAAATGCAGCAAGTGGTGAGTGAGATGAATCATACTTACTCTCATCTCCCCAAACCACTTGACATAACATAAAATTCAAAATGAAGCAAATGGGCACAGAAGACTAAATCAAGTGATTCAAAGTGGGACGGGGTGGGTGGAAGATCTTTAAATAAATTATGAAGAGTCTCAGAAGTAACTAGCATCCTTTTATTTAAAGAATACATTTGCTAGTCTTCAAATGCATGAATTGTAACACGCATATATTAATTAGAGCTGGTCAAGAGTTGAAAAATTGCTAAAATAATTCACCTGCATGTCAGATTATTTTTCCCCTCCAAAATTTTCAAACCAGCTGTAATATTAAGTATTATTACAGGAATAGCCTGTTATTCATGTTCCAAGGGCGTGTTGGGCTGAATCATTCTTTTTTACTCAGTACTTGAATGTACAATTAAATGCATCAGATAGCAGTGCTGACAGTGCAGTAGATGGCAGTAGATGTGTTGTGTGTGTGTCAGTACTGAATGAGTGCCCCAGCCTGGTGGCAAGCAGAAGAGACCTCTTTCAGAAAATCCTTGAATGTGAGTTCAACTGCCCCAGGAATATTGGGGAGAAATAATTTATTGGGATTGAGTGGCCCTTTCTCTCACGATCAGTGTCTGTATGATTGCAACAAGACACTTATGATTTTCTGTTTCTCTCCCTAAGTAACCTAGGGTGCGTCTACACTGCACCGTTATTCCGGAATAACAACACTAGTGTCCACATAGCAATTGCATAATTTCAAAAGAAAATTGAAATAACGGAGGGCTTTTTCCAACATTGGTAAACCTCATTCCACGAGGAATAACACCTCTTCCAAAAAAAGCTCTTGGGGGAGGGGAGAAGAGAAAGAGAGAGAGAGACAGAGAGTATGTGTGGTGTTCCAAAAAAGCTCTTTTGGAAGAGAGAGAGTGTGTGTGTGTGAGAGAGAGAGAGAGAGAGAGAGAGAGAGAGAGTGTGTGTGTGTGTGTGTGTGTGTGTGTGTGTGTGTACATTCCACTGCTGATATGTTGAAATAGCTCCTCACCAGGGCCGTTCTAAATTATTCCTCCCCAGTGCCTCCTGGGGCTCTAAATTGAAATAGCACATCCACATTAGGGGAGCCTGCCTCAGACTAATTTTGAGGTTTCCCTGTAGTGTGGACGGTCTACTTTGAAATAAGCTATTCTGGAAAGATATCTTCAGGAATATGTTTTTCCATAATAACCTTGCAGTGTAGACGTAAGTTAGTACATGTTAGTAGTTTGGCCCTAATAGTAATAGGTCATTCATCTGAGGTGATGGGAATGGTGATGATCTTATCTTCAGCTATTAGAATGACATAAATTATCTAGAATCAGAAGTTACCTAGGGCCAAGAAATGACCAAGAGTTCCATTGTGGCAGATCTGTGGAATTTGTGGGTTTTATGCTTCCGCTATTGAATCTGACTCAGCCCCCTTCCAAAACATATTACCAAATATCTTTGATTTGCCTGAAAGATACAAAACCCTCAAAGAATGAAATGGAAAATAAAGACTGCTGAGTCTGATTAGATCATTTCTGCTAGGGTGAATCTAAGCAGATGCTGGTGATGATGTTTTATTACTTGTAGTACATAAGAGATGCCAGGGATGAAGCAGAGCTCTGCTCTGTCAGGCACTGTGCAAATATATAACAAAAGGAATGGTTGCTGCCTCAAAGAGCTTACAGAGAGATATACAACAAACATAAAGTAAAGCGCACAAGATAGAAGTGAGCTGAAGAACATGATAAGCAGCACTCATCCTGCGAACTCTTCCAAAGTTAGATCCACACCGCAGCAAATTACAGAAGTTTTTCACTTTTTTTCCCTTATTATTTGGATGCTCAGTGAAAAAGCTAGCAGCAACTTTGACCCCTCTCTGACCTCTCAGTGCACTCTGTGTGATAGGCCTTATGCCTTTACCTCTTTTAATGTGGCATCATAAAACTTTCCGACTCTTAGACTTGATACCCCATGATGAATCATGCTTACTTCAGAAGGTTTGACTGGGTCCCTCTGGGTGCTGATATTCCCTTCAGGGGCTTGCGACAAGTGGGAAATCTAGTCATAGAATCCTAGAGCTAGAATAGACCTCAGGAGGTCATTGAGTCCAGCCCCTTGCCCAAAGCAGGACCAACCCCAACTAAATCATCCCAGCCAGGGCTTTGTCAAGCCAGGACTTAAAAACCTCTAGGGATGGAGATTCCACCACCTCGCTAGGTAACCCATTCCAGTATTTCACCACCTCCTAGTTAAATAGTTTTTCCTAATATCCAACCTAGACCTCCCCCACTGTAACTTGAGATCATTGCTCCTTGTTCTGCCATTCATCACTACTGAGAACAGCCTCTGTCCATCTTCTTTGGAACCTCCCTTCAGGAAGTTGAAAGCGGCTATCAAATCCCCCCTCATTCTTCTCTTCTGCAGACTAAATATGCCCAAATACCTCAGCCTTTCCTTATAGGTCATGTGCTCCAGCCCCTTAATTATTTTGGTTGCCCTTTGCTGGACCCTCTCCAATGCATTCAAATCTTTTCTGTAGTGGGTGGCCCAGAATTGGATTCAAGTAGTTGCTGGACAACCTTTTTAAACCAAAGTATTGTTTAATCTTTATAGTTGGGACAAGGCATAAAATACATGAGCAAGGTTTTAGACATTCTTGCAGCTATTTTGTAGTTTTAGGTGACCTAAACCCTTCTTCCCTGTAAGGGATCCTAGCTTCTTAAAACTCTCCTGCATGGATTTGTCTGTAGGTGTGAATCTGTTTTTTCGAAAGAGTCCCCCAAACCTCTTGAATGAGAGAGAATGTCCTTTTAATTGTTTGTAGTGGTTTGATCAGTTAGTTCCCAGTATTGGCAAAATAAGGTGTTCAACTTGACTGGAGACCAGAGGCAAGGGTGTCCCTTTGCCACCCAGGAAGTGCATGTTGAGGTTACGGCTGTCAAACAATTAAAAAAATTAATTGCAATTGATCACACGATTAAAAAATTAATCAATTAATCGCGCGATGAATCGTGCTGTTAAACAATAATAAGAATACTGTCTATTTAAATATTTTTGGATGTTTTCTACATCTTCAAATATATTGATTTCAATTACAACACAGAATACAAAGTGTATAGTGCTGATCCCGGGCTCCCTGTAGCTCTGCCTCTTAGAAATGCCGCCGCTGAGTTTCAGAGGGGCAGTGCTGCGCGGAGCCAAGTATCAGCTGTGTGGCGCTGCCCTTTTGAAACGCCACAGCAGCGTTTCAAAGGGGCAGTGCTGCACAGAGCCCAGGGTCAGCTGGGGACTCCAGCTGACCCCAGGCTCCGCGCTGCACTGCCTCTTTGAAACATGGTGGTGGTGTTTCAAAGGGGCAGCACCACACGGATCCTGGGCTCTGGTGTGCTCTGCCCCTTTGAAACACCAGTCGGTTTCACAGCTGATCACAGCTGCCCCCAGGTTCCATGTAAAATGCCTGCAATTAATGCACGTTAATTTTTTTAACGTGTTAATTCTACCCTGCGTTAATTGCAGGCGTTAACACGCGTTAATTGACAGCCCTAGTTGAGGTTTGTCTTATCTCAAAATATTATTTTGCTTTCCTTCTTGGGTTGTTTTTTTTCTAATAGGCTGCTCTTTAAACTAAACCAATGCATTCATATTGTTAACATCCTTTGCTACAAGCAAACGTACAATATTCAAAAATTAGAGAGCAACGCCATGTCCTTCATAGTTTCCTCATATCCCCTTTCTTTAATGGCTAATTTATTCTTTGAATGATTTCCATTAATGTAGTATTTAATCAGAGAGACATCAATCAAATTACAAATATTATTTTCATGATATCCACCCTGGATCTGCTATACTTCAGAGCATCTGTCTGAGCACACAATTAAGAGTGATTTTTCATCTTGGTCATAACTGTACCGATATTTAGTTTGTAATCATAGGAAACTAAGAGTTAGCTTGGCTTAAAATGTGTCAGAGTAGGAGGTTTAAATGTATAACTTCCTTATGAGTACTATTTAACATTTAAATTTAGGTTTTTCTCTGTGGGCGATGTTAAAGAAGTCAAGTGTCTGCAATACCGGTGGTATCGCACTGAATGTGACCTTTTAGCAAACTAGGCATTAGCAGTCTGCTGTTGAGATCTCATTGCTTCTCTCACAAAAACCTCCTGAAATCAAAGCTCTGATCCACCTTCTGGAAATAATGTTTTATATATACTCTAAAGCTGCACCTGGTGGATATGCAGGAGCACTGAAGTGATATAATTAAGTTTAATATTAAAGTGGATCCTAAGAAAAATTCAGATTAGTAAGATTTCTTGTATTACAGAATGACAGGTATTAAGTGATGTTTTAATATTTTCATTATTAACTATGAAATATAATTCTGTAGAACAGTGGTTCTCAAACTATGGCCCATGGATCACTAGTGGTCAAAGGATCACTAGTGGTCCAAAACTGTCCTGCAGGTGGGCCGGGGGCTTGGGACTCATGCCTTGTCTCCCCGCCTCCATGCAGTTGGAGTGCAAGCGCCAGATTTTTGCTGCAGGTTGGGGAAGCTTTTTAAGCTGGATCTAGCTTTCAGGGGAAGGAAGGAGTTCCATGCGCTACTGCACTCCCTCCCTGCTCACCTGGTGAAAACTGCTTGCCTGGAGGCTTTCCTACTGTTCCCATTGGCCAGAATCATGGTCAGGGGAAGTAGCAGGGGGGTGTTGCCTGGGAGCAGCAGGAGGCATGGAGCCAGGTAAGTGCCCTCCATCCCCCTCATACCCAGACTCCGCACTCCTATCCCCCTCATGTACCCCCCTCTGAAACCCTCCTCCTGCTCGCACCCTTCCACCCAGACTCCATATCCCTAAGACCTCCTGAACTCATTTTTGTCATCATGGGTGCTTGGCTGGTGGTCCGCAGAAAGGTTTGTGTTAACTAGGATGGGTTGCCGGCCAAAAAGTTTGAGAACCACTGCTATTGAAGCACACTAAGGCAAATCTGTTCATTATATTCCAACAGCTATTGGAATCAGTGGAGACAACCCATGGTATACGACCTGTAGACTTCTGACAAATGTTATGTAATTGAGGTCAGTAAATAAAGACCAGTTTCTTACCAGTGCTCATGTAAGATACACCTTTATTCTAATGTGAGGCAAATCATTGACAAAGGCAATATTACTAAGACTAAACCAGTTTTGCTAGGGAGACTATTTCAAACAACTCAGGCTCTGATTTAATTGGTTTCCATTTTAATTAGCTAATTATGCTGTTTAACTGTGATGAAAGTATTTGAGAAGCTAGAGAAATTCTAAATAGCAAAAATTTTAATTAACTTACTGCTATATATTACTACTTTTCTTGTTAACTAGTGGGTAATTGACCATGCATCCAATAATAAGATTAATTCTCTTGTTGATTACTTCACTTGCTGGATAAGCAAATGCCTGCAAGCAATTAAGTGCCAATTCTGAAGGGAAAACATACATATGTGAATTTGTTCAAAGTGTTTTTATTGCATGCTTTGGAGAGATCTTAATGCAAATACAATACATTGTCAAGTTGCTTACAGGACTTATGTGGAAGAGCAGAAGAATATGTATTCTTTGTTTTCATAATATTAATGTGATTTCAAGAGCAAAAGAAGATAGAGTAGGGAAGATAGAGTTGGCTCCATGATATGGCCACTGACCAAACAGAAGACATGGAAAAATAACAAGGCAGTGGTGTGAAACACACATTTAGCACCTAGAAGCCCCATCATCGACCAGGACTCCACTGTGCTAGGTACTGTACAAAGATAGCATTGCCATACCTGCATGGATTTCTTTGTGTTATCTGCCAGGCATGTCTTGGGCTATGTCTACACTACAAAGTAAAGTTGGGAAAAGATACACAAATTGTGGTTCGCAATATGCGTATCTTTTTCCACTTTTCTGACATTTGGCCCATCTACATGGACATTCTACAAATGTTGGAAAAAACCCTCTTTCAGAACATCCCTTCTTCCTCGTAAAATGAGGTTTACAGGGATGCTGACAAAACGTGTCCGCTTTTCTGACATTTTCTTTTGGAAAAGTGGACGCATTCCTTGGACGTGACAGAGCTTTTTGGGATACCTCCAGTATACTGGAAAAGCTCCGTAGTCTAGATGTACCCTTTGTGTAATCAGTGCGATATATGGCAAGTGTAATTTGAGAAAAGACTAATAAATGTTTCTCACACCATAAATAATCCTTAAGAGGCATAAAATAAATCCTTGGGGTGATGGGTTGGATCACAGAGATCCCCTTGAGAATGTCAACTGATGAGGTGATCAGAACACTGAGTCCACCTACTTGCCCTCCTGGTTGCCCCAGCACCATGTCCTGCTTAGTCAGAAGTTCTGGTCTCACTCAGTAAAGGCACAGAATTGGGGTAACAGCCCTGCTCTTGGCAGAGTACCACAGATATTGAGAACAGCTCAGCTCTGGAGCTTGACACAGCACCTGGATACACAGCACCAATGTGGTCAGAACCCCATGTAAATCCATCTTACTCCATATAAAAAATGTACACAAAGAAAGCCCATAGAGTTCACTCCCTTTATTAATGAAGAGAGATATGCACAGGGGTTGTTTATCCCAGATAATTATTTACACTGGGTTTGATAAACTAATTTTATTAATTATAAAAAGTAGGATTAAGTGGTTGCAAATAATGACAAAAAGATCAAAGTAAGTTACGTAACTAAACTAAACTAAATTAAAACAAAACACACCAGCTAAGCTTAATACTCCAGGGCCATGTCTACCCTAAAAAACAATTTCAAAATAACCAAATCTGACTTAACTTCTAATTTTAGAAAATCGAAATAGTGTGTCTGCACTACTGGGAAGCTTCGAAATTAGTCTGAGGCAGACTTCATTAATGTGGATGAGCTACCTCAACTTAGGGTCTCAGGAAGCACTGGGGAGTAATTCGTTAGAATTACTCTGGGGAGTAGTTATTTCAAAATAATGGCACTACAGCATCCATTTGAAATAGTTATTTTGTAATTAATGTTATTCCCTGAGAAAAGCAGGAGTACAGATTTCAAAATAAGTGGCCCCTTATTTCTTTATAATGGGCTTGGTAGTGTGGACACTCCACTTATAAATTCGACCTAAGACGGTTATTTCAAAATAAAGTCCTAGGCCGCTTTTGAGGAAAAACTTGCCAGCTGTCTACACTGGCCACTTGAATTTCTGCAAAAGCACTGACTTCCTACTGTAAGAAATCAGTGCTTCTTGTGGAAATCCTATGCTGCTCCCATTCGGGTAAAAGTCCTTTTGCACAAAACTTTTGCGCAAAAGGGCCAGTGTAGACAGCTCAGATTTGTTTTCTGCAAAAAAGCCCCGATCACAAAAATGGCGATCGGGGCTTTTTTGCGGAAAAGCACATCTAGATTGGCACAGACGCTTTTCCGCAAAAAGTGCTTTTGCGGAAAAGCGTCCGTGCCAATCTAGACACTCTTTTCCGCAAATGCTTTTAACGGAAAACTTTTCCGTTAAAAGCATTTGCGGAAAATCATGCCAGTCTAGACATAGCCCTAGTGTAGACCAGGGCTAAGAGACTTGTTACATGCAATTTCTTACCCTAACAGTAGTTTTAATTATCCTTTCTCATAAGCTAGGAAGCCTCCTATCTTGGGCTTGATCCTTCCCTCTGTTCAGGCTCAGATGTTTCTAGCAGTCATCTTGGTGGTACTGTGGCAAGGGCCCCTCTTCCCCAAGCCGCTACTGGGGTTTTGCGGCGGGTCTCAGTGGTAAGGAACCCGAGCCAGGGGCCCACAGGCTCCCTCCCTTGCTGCCTTTACCTAATGCTGGTCCAACTTGTTCTCTCCGTTTCTTCCTCTCTGCCTCTCCACCACCTTCCTTTCGTCCTCTCACTCTCTTCCCCTAGCCTCCAACTGCTGAGGCTTTTAAAGGCCCTCAGAGAGACAGCAGAGAAGTCAGCTAGCCCCAATTTGCCTGAGCCAGCTCCCTCCCAACTGCTCCTAATTGTGCTGCAGTTCTCTGCTTTTCTAACAGGAGTTTTTCCCTTTGGGGCTGCCTTTTCCCCTCTCTGCAGCAGCTCCCTGGCCTGACCCTGTCACAGTACCCAGTGGGTTTCTTCCAACTCCCCCTTTGTTTGGTTCCTTGCCTATAAATTTGCCCATGGCAAGAATCCTTTGTGTTCAGCTTCAGTCCTTACACACCCCCATGGAAAAGTACCATATTCAAAATAGCATTTTGCATCATGTGATCTGACCACATGCAGAGCTGGTCCAAGGTACGGACCGACCGGGCTACTGCCCGGGGCACCCCATTGTAGGGGGCACTGCACGGGGCTGCTGGGCCAGGCGGGGGCAGCACCACGCATGTTCTGCGTGCCTGGGGTGGGGCCACGCATCCACCGGGCGCCTGGGTGTGGGTGGCGCTGTGCACCCAGGCGTGTGCATGGCTCGGTCTGGCCCTGACCACATGTCTTGACAGGTCCAACTATAGCATAGGCCTGCAGGAAAACAAGTGTATTCACAGATCCTTGTCTTGAGCAGCGGGCCGTTAAGTACCTTAAGTACTGATTGGACATCCCTAGTCTGGCACCCTTGGGATCTGACCAGTCCCAGACAAGGAAGTTTGCTGGGTCAGGGAAGGTCTGGGGGGACACCAGTCTCTGCACTGGGCTCCTCTCCACAGCCTCCTGACCCTGCAAGCTGAGACAGCCCTCTCCCTGCTCTACAAGCTGCAACAGTCCCTCTAGAGCCCTGGTGAAAGTCCCAGTGCCCTCCGCCTCCCCCGGTCCAACAGTACCCCCTGCTACCCTACTGGACCTCCCAGCAGTCCTAGACTCCCAACATCCATGGTCCAGCAGAATTCCAGACCACAGAGGTTCAACCTGTATCACTAAGGGTATGTCTACACTACCCTCCTAGTTCGAACTAGGAGGGTAATGTAGGCATACCGCACTTGCAAATGAAGCCCGGGATTTGAATTTCCCAGGCTTCATTTGCATAAGCGGGGAGCCGCCATTTTTAAAACCCCACTGGTTCGAACCCCGTGCAGCGCGGCTACACGGGGCTCGAACTAGGTAGTTCAAACTAGGATTCCTATTCCGAACTACCGGTACACCTCTACGAACTACTGGTACACCTCTACGAGTTCGGAATAGGAATCCCAGCGGGGTTTTAAAAATGGCGGCTTCCCGCTTATGCAAATGAAGCCCGGGAAATTCAAATCCCGGGCTTCATTTGCAAGTGCGGTATGCCTACATTACCCCGCTAGTTCGAACTAGCGGGGTAGTGTAGACATACCCGAATGGCTTTCACTAGCCCACCTAGATTAATAAACAGGTTTATACTACATATTTCTAACTTCAAATGAAGAAATGATATGTGCACACAAATGCAACGAACACATTCAGGGGATTACAAGCTCTCCAATAATAGGTCACAAATCCCCTTTTGCATAAAGCATATTCTGAGTTATGCATATTCATATTGAAAACCACATTTGCATAAAAATATGGGGGTTAGGGTTACAGTCAGCTTTTCAGGATGCTGCCTGCCAGTTCTCTTACTAATATTTTCTGGCACACTCAAGTCTGTGATTGAGCTGACTAGGCCATTGATCACACGCAATGGGAAGGCACATTTTTTTCAACTGCATGCCTTTCTGTTCTAACTAAGCCTTTTCTTTACCACTTGCTTAAACTCAAATCTTAGCAGAAGGCAGAGAGGATTATCTCACAGAGGGCATGTCATGTGGGATATAAGATAATAGGCATAAAGCCACACACGCTGTTTTGTAAAGCAGCCTTCTATTTACTTAACATTCACAAACCAAGTAGCAAACTTGCACCATCCTCACTTTCTTTGTGGGAGTGAGAGGAACTCGCTAATTCTGTGCATTCAAAAAAAAAAGGCTGATTTTTTAAAAAACAGATTGTAAACTGGCCTCCGTTTACGTTGCTTTAGGAGACCCATTGGTCTCTGAGGCAATATGGGAAGGGGATCTTACATGTCTCTCATTTGTTAAATGTTCCTCTATTTAAAAGCTTTCACTACATTCAGGTGGCCCCAGGTTGGTCCAAGAATTGCAATTAAATAGCCTTTCCATCTGTCATGGGCATAGTTCCCACAAAAGTGTGCACCTGCATGGCCACACACAAAAATTTCTTCCCCCGCCCATCTCCTCTGGAGAGGCACACAGCAGCACTTGTATGGCAGGTGGCTGCTTCGGCACTCAGGGCTGACTAAGACGGCATGGTGAGGGAGCTGCTGGGGTGGGGGACCGGGACCTGCCACAGCTGTGTGGTGAGGGGAGGGCTGCTCCAGTGGTTCGGGCTGCCAGGAGGGAGGGGGGTTTGGAGCCTCTTCTGGTGGCTGGGGCCAGAAATTGGACATTGAATGGCCGGGGAAGGGAGAGAGTGAAGGGGGGCGGGGTCTGCTCCTGTGGGCTGGAATGTGATATGCTGCATGGCTGTGGTGGGGCAGGGTCTGCTCCAGCAGCTGGGAATGTATGGGTTAATAAATTGGGTGCCACAGTGGCACACATCCAAACCAGCGCACATGACTTCAGTATTGGTGCACATGCCAACACTCACTCAGCTCATGGTTTCAGAATCTTAGCAGGAATGCTGGTCATGAGTAGCAGGTGAGCCATGCCTTAGACCCATTTTAGTTCCTCCTAAGTGCTCTCTTTGCAGGAACACCATGTTAACCTGATTGGCCCAACTGTGTTTGGCTCTTTTTCTCCAGGGACCTGTGGCAGGAGTTGACTAAAGTAATTCTAGAAAAGTAATACAGAATTGTCAAAGGAAACACAGTGTTTAGGGATCTGTAGTGTTAACCCATTTTCCTGAATGCTTAGTTTCTTCCAAAGCTTAACTTCTCTATCCATAGCTAAGGAAGGTCTAGCTTTTTCTCATCTGTGGGGGAGCGGACCAGCCTGCTTGCTGCAGTCCCTGTGTGCCTGTCAATCTGGATGTCAGTTTCTTCTGACAATTCACTTGGCCTCCCTTTCCTTCATCTTTGTCATCTGAAGAAGGGGTTTGTGCCCACAAAAGCCCATGATACTATCTATATATTGGTGATTAGTCTCTAAGGATGCATCTAAACAGCAGTGCTATTTTGGGATACTTCCAGTATCCCAAAATAGCATTTTCAGCATCTTGACAGCAAACTCATTATTTCAAAATAGCTTTCAAAAGAATGGGCGGATATTCCGACGTCCCTGTAAACTTTGTTCCACGAGGATTAAGGGACATTTTGGAAAAGCTCTCTATTTCAAAAATTGACACTGTGTACACAGCACCAAATTTCAAAATAAGCTATTGCAAAATTAACTTGAAATAAGCGATGCAATTTGTGTAGCTTATTTCGAGCTAAGGGTACAGTGTAGACCATTGTTGTTTTTAAAGTTTGTTTACTTACAGACTAACATGGCTACCCCTCTGAGACTTCCTGACACTGTTATTTTTGAGGTTTAGGATCCTCCTAAATGTTGATTTGAGAAGAATAAAAGTCTCTTAATCCCCTTGCGACAAGCTGAGGGCATCCTCAATCAATAGCTTCCCCATTGTTTCCTCAAGGAGCCTTATCTTTATTATGGTTTTGTTTCCTGTTGGCGTCTCCGATAACAGCCTCCTTTGATTGAATTCCTGGCATTCATGGGAGTCAATATCACAGATAATCTTAGATGAGGGGCATATTATATTTACAAAAAGTACGATACTCCACCCCCTTATTTCCCATCTTCTCTTTTCTATTACAAAGGCAGAAACACTGCTACTGTATGTATTCAGTGAGGATCAGGGCAGAGAATGTTCTGGAAGAAAACCAATAGAGAGCAAATTGGAAACCTGATTCTTCCCAGCTCTTCCTTCAAAAGCCACACTCTGGTAAGTGGATGCTTTCACCTTAGATCAATTAATAGAGTTAGATATCGATGCTGACACATTTTCTAATGAATCCCTAAGTATTTTAAAGGAAATACGGTGACAGCAAAATCTAGTCTCATCAGCAATCAGATCTGGCCATTTAAAATTATTTCCTGGGCAGCTAATTCTAGGCATGTAGGCTATCTAGTGGTGAATTCCACATTGGAGAGGAGAGGAAAGAAACGAACCCTAGCATCATAGAGAAGAGATGTTTATGAGATGCTTCTCCAGCCTTATTATGAATTTATTATGAATAAGGGAAGCGGTGACTTTTCTGTCTTCTCTGAGGTGATGACGAATGAGAGGGGCCATATGTTTATAGATAATTCAACCACACCTAAACCTCACCTGAGTGCAGCTATGCAGGGAGATGACATAGCGATGAACACCATGCAGCAGCCAATCATGCACCCTCTGTGCAGCTTCTACAAATCTTGAAGTTCTTAACCCTCCTAAATAAGCTTGACTTGGAAGATGTTTGAATAGACCAACCACAATGTGACCCTCATTTGAAGGGATTCAGTGGGAAAAGGTCCACTAAATGGATCATTAAAGAGGAGGAAAACGGCTTTAGCACAATAATGTTTTATCTACTTTTGCACACTTTTTTTTCTTGTTTTAATAGGTTTCTTGCATTTTAATTCCCAACTGTAACTTGCCCCTTACAGAATTTTTCCCCCCACTATTCACCAGTAAAGGTTCAAACCAGGCCAGTGAATAATAGTGATACAGCAGTAGCTTTAGCACTGTTAGATTCAGTAATGTTGTTATTCAGTAAAGAGATACAATAAAGATTTAGCTTTCTGAGGGCAGGTCTATGCTCTATAACTTAGGGGTGCAAAAAACCTACAACTCTGAGTGACTATGTTACATCGACTCAACCCTCTGTGTAAACAGCACTACATTGAAGGGTTAAGGTCTCCCATTGACACAGTAGAGGCTTCACTAACATTGCTGTAACTCTCTATGGGTATGTCTACACTACCCTCCTAGTTCGAACTAGGAGGGTAATGTAGGCATACCGCACTTGCAAATGAAGCCCGGGATTTGAATTTCCCGGGGTTCATTTGCATAAGTGGGGAGCCGCCATTTTTAAAACCCCGCTGGTTCGAACCCCATGCAGCGCGGCTACACGGGGCACGAACTAGGTAGTTCGAACTAGGCTTCCTAGTTCGAACTACCGTTACTCCTCATTTCACGAGGAGTAACGGTAGTTCGAACTAGGAAGCCTAGTTCGAACTACCTAGTTCGTGCCTCGTGTAGCCGCGCTGCACAGGGTTCGAACCAGCGGGGTTTTAAAAATGGCGGCTCCCCGCTTATGCAAATGAACCCCGGGAAATTCAAATCCCGGGCTTCATTTGCAAGTGTGGTATGCCTACATTACCCCACTAGTTCGAACTAGCGAGGTAGTGTAGACATACCCTATGTGAGGACAAGCCCTGAGTTGTAGTGTATCTAAGGGTATGTATACACTACAGTGCTATTTCGAATTAACTTAATTCGAAATAGTTAATTCGAATTAAGCTAATTCAAAATAACACAGCTATACACAAAATTATTTTGAAATAGCATTTTGCTATTTTGAATTAGCACATCCACATGGAGTGGACCCTGAACCGAAGTTAAGACTGGCCGGAACTAGTGCCGGCAGGGCATCAGGTTAGGACTTAGTATGTGGGGCTGCTGCCTGAGGCTAACTGAGGGCCGTGCTTAAAGGGACCCTGTCCCCACCCCACACAGAGAGTTCTCAGGGTTCCCCACTTGCTTGTCTACCTCGATGAGGGACAGCAAAGCAGTCCTGTCTTGGAATGCCCGCACTCGGGACACCACAGCACTCAGCCACATGGAGCCAGAGCTGCCCCTGGATACGACGGTGCGTCTCGTGGGGTCGTTGCCATCAGCCCGGCTGCAGTTGCTGCAGGCTGCCATCCAGGGGGGTCCATTGGGGGGCTGTCAGGATCCAGGAGGCACTGAGGGAGAGTGTCCACCCCGAGGAGACCTCAGAGCCTCCCCGGTCCTCCCCACTGGGGGCACGAGCCCCCATATCTCCCTCACGTCCTTCCATTTACCCCTCCCTAGCCCCCCTTCCTGATGTCAAATAAAAGACACGTATGTTCAAAAATAGAAACTGGGTTTATTGAACAAAACTGGGGGGGGGCAATGAACCTCTGGTGAGACTGGGAAAAGGAGGTGGGAGAGAGGAAGAGAGACGATGGGAGAGGGGAGGGGGAAACCTGGGAGGAGGGAGCTGGAAGGGGGAAACAAGGAGAAGAAGGGGGAGAGGAAGCTCAGGGCGCAGGGTTGGGGAACTTTCCGGACCAACGTGACTTTCATGCTAACCTGCTCCTGGGTTCGCATGTGGCCTTTGGTGGCCAGGCTGGCAGCTATCCTGCCATAGACGGCCGCATTCCTCCATCTAGTGCGGAGATCATGGACATTGGGGGCATCTCCTCCAAACCTGAATAAGGTCCACGATCTCCACCCTGGACCAGGAAGGTGCCCGCCTTCTCCAGCCCCTGTCAGGCTCCTGCGAGTTGGCAGACTGCTCCTGGGGAGTGGTGGAAGGCTGGCTGCCAGTGGCTTGCTGGTTCATGTTTTGGGGTCACTGGGTCAGGGGCCCTGGTGGCCACTGCTGGCTCTGGGCTGGCAGGCTTGGAGCTGGCATAGGCACTGTGGCCAGGGTCTACCCCTTTAATGGCTCCGGGGCTGGGGGAGAGGAGAGTAAGTTTTCCTGGTTGTGCCTAGAGTGGCCACCAGGGCTCCCTGGGAAGGGCTGGAGGCCCCCTATTTTGAATTAAGTGTCTACACAGCACTTAATTCGAAATAGCTATTTCAAAGTTGGCATTACTCCTTGTAGAATGAGGTTTACCAAATTCAAAATAAGGGCTCCAGGGGTTTACCTGGGTAGACGCTATTAAATTCAATTCGAAATAACGGCTGTTATTTCGAATTAACTTTGCAGTGTAGACATACCCTGAGGTACTTGCAACCCTCCAGAGCCGGTCCGCTGATGGGAGGAAGGGAGCAAAGGGGACAATTGCCCCAGGGTCCAGTGATTTAAAAGGGCCAGGGGCTCCCAGTCATCACTGCTGCTCTTGTGATAGCAGTAGTTGCTGGAGCCCCAAGCTCTTTAAATTGCCTCCAGAATGCCACATGGCACTCTCCAAGCAGTGCTGAGGTGTGTGTGTGTGGGTGTGTGTGTGTGTGCGCGCGCACGCGTGTGTGTGTGTGTGTGTGTGTGTGTGTGCGCGCGCACGTGTGTGTGTGTGTGTGTGTGTGTGTGTGCGCGCGCACGTGTGTGTGTGTGTGTGTGTGTGTGTGTGTGTGTGTGCGCGCAGTCCGGGCAGTGCTGAGAGCTGGTGCCCTGGTCCACCCCTTCTGGCCTAGCCCCACTCCTTTTGGGAGCTTGGACTCGGGCCCTCCCCCCGCATAGCCCAGGGGCCCAGCAAGGAGGTCAGCTCCCATGCCCGGTAGCCATGGAGCTTTATTTAAAATTGCTTAACCAGAAGATCTACATGTTCAAAAATATCCAGTGACTTGGGGGCACTGCATGTTCTGAACACTCGCAATTTGTGATCCCTAAAAAAGATCTGATTTTCATAGAAGTGCTTAGCACCTGCCTTTGAAAATGAGCTCCTTTTAAAACGTCATGAGTATGCAGACAAAAACTGAAGCAATCAAAAATCACCTTTTTGCAGATATAGGCCTGAAAGAATACATTTAATCAAGAATGGATTTGATACAGTTATTCATTCTCACAAGTAGTAACCTACAGAAACATTCTGTCTGAGCTTTTTTTCCCAGGATGTTCTGCAAGCAAAATATATATGTGCAACAATACTGCAAACCTTTTATTTATGTGTTTAACGTCTGTCCTTTGCATTACCTCATTGTACCGTGTTGTTTTTTGTACTGCCCATTAGTATAGTTTTATCATTAATTGTATTCTGTTTTTGTAATATAAAAATGCTTGATGAGATAAGGAATAACAAATAACAGGAGATAAATACGGAGTATAGTGAGTCTGGTTTTACTTTCTAATATAGGTGTTTGTTCCATTGCTATCCTTGGAAAAATAAAAAAGATGGAAAAGTAGTGCAGAAAGAAAATGAATGGTGAATGGGCAAATTTAAAAGATCAGATAGCATACTGACTGCCAAGGAATATACTGTCCTAGCAGGTGAGGCCCATCATTGACCAGACAAAGTCATTTTGTGTAGATTACACTTATAGGAAAGTTCAAGGAATGAAATATATGTAATAGAATTTTTTATTAATGTGCTTGCAAAAGGGAAGTAAAAGAATAGTTTTAAATTTTAGGATTTCAACTTCAAACATTATTCATTGTATTGAATAATTAACATACATAGTACATTTGAATCAGAAACTCATTAACCTTCCACTAATCTTTCCAGAACTAATTTGAATTATTTTGTAAAAAAATTCTTTGTATTAAAATGGTAGTTGAATAGGCAACTGGATTTTAATTTTGTTAGCAAATATTTTTATGAACGCTAATCAAACAAAAATAATTATTTAAACCTTCCACCCAGCAGATTCCAGTATAAAAAGAAGTGCATTCAGCTAAATGAAGTAGCTAATTTAAGTGGCATGTATCTGTAGGTAATGGTGAAGTATGACTTTGTTTTGCACAAACAAACAAACAAACTGTTCAAAACATATCATCGATGTTGCAACACTTTTATCATGAATTTGCAACTTAATTTGGAGGCTTTGATTTAACTGGTCATTACTGGGTGAGTTTTATCCATGGAAGGTGGTATATGTCATGACCGTTTTGAGAGGGTTATGCCAGGACAAATGAAATAATCATATTTTGCAGTCCTCAGAAGAGTTCCTGTGCTTATTCTTAGCAGAGGCTGCTCAGTTGCTCCGGGGTAGGGCAATGAGGCAGGCAACTGCCTCACCCCGGGAACAGCTGGGCAGTCACCATGCGGGCTTGGCCCTAGTTTCAGCCCTTTCGCGGAGCTGGAGCTGCAGCCAGGGCAAGCCACGTAGGGAATGCCAGAGCTGGAACCTGGGCTGTGGTACTAAAAATAGCACTATGGCCCTGACTCCAGTCCTGGCACATGGGGCAGCCACCCGCCACATGGCTGTGCACTGGGACTGGTGCCAAGGCTGCGGTGCTATTGTTACTACCACAGTCAGGGCCCTAGAACAGTGTTTCACAAACTATGGGCCGCGGCCCGAAACCGGGCCGCAGGAAAAAATACTAGGCCTCAGCATGGCTGCCAGGGTATTCCAGGCTCCTGGACTGCCCGTGCAGTGCCGAGTTCCCCAAGCCCTCAGCCGGGCTGGGCAGATGCAATCATATGTTTCAGGCTCCCAACAGAGGAATAGTGAGGGTTACCAGGTGAGCTCTTATTGCTGGCTGTGGAGGGAGGAGGGGAGTTGGATATAGGCCACAGGGAAGCAGGGTTGGGGCAGTGGAGCTGCCTGTGGGAGATAGGGAAGGGAACCGTCCAGTGAAAGCAGGGCTGGCTGGGGGGGCAGGAGCAGTGGGGCTGGCCAGGGGAGATTGCGGGGGGAACCGGCTGGCGGGGGCAGTGAGGCTGGCCAGGGGAGATTGCGGGGGGAACAGGCTGGCAGTGGCAGTGGGGCTGGCCAGGGGAGATCGTGGGGGGGAACCAGCTGGCAGAAGCAGGGCTGGCCGGGAGGGCAGGAGCAGTGGGGCTGGCCAGGGGAGATTGCGGGGAGAACTGGGTGGCAGTGGCAGTGAGGCTGGCCAGGGGAGATTATGGGGTGAACCGGCTGGCGGGGGCAGTGAGGCTGGCCGGGGGAGATTGCGGGGGGAACCGGATGGCGGGGGGAACCGGCTGGCAGGGGCAGTGAGGCTGGCTGGGGGAGATCGCGGGGGGAACCGGCTGGCGGGGGCAGTGAGGCTGGCTGGGGGAAATCGTGGGGGGAACCGGCTGGCGGGGGCAGTGAGGCTGGCTGGGGGAGATCGCGGGGGGAACCGGCTGGCGGGGGCAGTGAGGCTGGCCGGGGGAGATCGCGAGGCTGGCTGGGGAACTGGCCGGTGGAAGCAGGGCTGGCAGGGGCAGCAGGGCTTGCCAGGAGAGATCGGTAGAGAATCGGCTGGTGGGGACAGCGGGGCTGGCCCAGGGCTGGACGGGGGGAGGGCAGAGAGAATCGACCAGTGGGGAGCGGGACAGTTCAGGGCGCACGCAGATCCTGAATAAAAATGTAAAAGCAGGGCCCTTTAAATATCCCCACTGCTGACAGTAAGGTTTAAAGGCATTACAATGTGTCAGAATGGAAAGAACCTGGTGCATTCACCATTCGGAATGAGAATATGGACAAAAAATTCCAAAGATGGTATCAGCTTTCTGAAAATAAATGAGCCCCTTTTCAATACAGAGTGTGGTGGTGCAGGGTTTTATAGGATTACAGTCCATTTTTCCAATCCATATTCCCTTAACTTGTGGGTGGCTGTATCGAAAGCTTTGCTAAAGCTGGCCCTGGGGGCTTTGGGAGGACCAAAACCAATGTATTTGCATATTCATCATTTGCTTAATGAATATGCAAATATGCAAATGAATGTTAGCGGTCCTCCGAAAGCTCGTGAATGGATTTACTGGTCCCCGTGTCAAAAAGTTTGGGAACCCCTGCCCTAGAAGTCACCATGCAGCCCTGGCCCCTACTGCTCCTGGAGCGGTACAGCATGGTGGGCGGCTATCTCATGTGCTGGGAGTGGAGTCAGGCTGCCTATGGTGCTATATTTAGTTGGCACTCTTCATGCCAGCCAGCCCCATGGGCACCACCTGCCAGCCGGGCAAACCCCACAACCAGCACCTTCCCTCCCCTGGCCCATCCCATCCCCCAGGGCACAGACAGTATGTCTGGGCTGAGCTCACTAGGAGGGGCAGTACAGTAGAGGTTTGGGTGGGGGTGTAAAAGCAAACCACTTCTGCACAATATTGTAGTGTTTCTTATAGACAAGAAACTAAATTATGTGTCATTTGTTTTGCTGGTTTCCTAGTGGCTCTGAAGTGAGATGAGCCATGCTCTGTTTCATATATAATTCAAACATCCCTCTGCCCTCTTTTTGTCTGGCAGCTTTAGCTGTTTTTGTGATCCAAATAGACCTTCCGGTGTGAAGAGTGGAGATTTAATAGCACAGTAATAACTATGGAACAAAATAAATTGAGGGTTTTTTTTATCTGACTTAATTCAATCATCTTTGTAACTAGTGTTTATTTGAAACAATTGTGCTTATTGCATTCATAATACAAAATACAGACCTGTTCAACCAGAGGCTTTGCAACTAAGAACACAGAGTTAGTGATCAGACAGCAGTTGTCTGTAGCTCAGAACCATCAAGGTAAATGGTTGCATAATGTATAGAAATGTTACTCAATATCCGTTTTAAATAAAAGAGGACCATGAAAGTTCTTGCCCTATGAGGACCTTTATCAGTTCTTGATATATATATAGATAAAGGTAGAGAAAATATATTTCTCTGAATACTTTGAATCTCTTTGTTAGAGGACATACAATGAAGTAAATACCATAATACATCATGCTTTTTAGTTAAATAATTTACTTAAAAACAATTTATTTAAAATGACAGATTTAAGAACCAGATCCAAAGTCCAATGAAGTTAATGGAAAGATTTTCATTAACTTCAAGGAGTTTCAGAACAGGTTTTAAATGTCCTTTGTTTTCTTGTCTGCTTGCTTTTTTCAAAATTTAAAACTGCAGAAATTAAACCCATCCAGAGTGTGCTTAGACTTTACACAAATTACTTTGATAACCTTTCCATGCTAATACACAATTCTTTACTTTGAAGAAAAATAAGAATTCTTGTAGTTGAGTTGATCGCTTGAAATAATACAATCAAGTAACTGCGCCCTCTGGCATAAAACAAAGAATATTATTTGTTACCTTTCTTATACATTATTTTTATGAATAGACATTCAAGCTTTGAAGAATGCTTATAAGTGGATCAAATCAGGCAATTAAAGGAAATCTGCACTTGATTCATGAGAGAGTTTTAGCTCCGATTTATATGTCTTGTGTGCAGAACAAGCATTCCAACAGCCCATATAACTACATTTTCTAAGTTGGCTATTTATCTGTAATAAAAAGAATTGTCTAAAATTATACTGAATTGACTTCACTTCTGATACAAAATAAAATATAGCCCTGAGACACACTGTCAATGGATAGAAATATTCAATACACTGTTGTCTAGGTGTGCAATAGAGTGTGTATACTACACAAGCTCAAAAAAGGTCAATTAGCAAAGTGCCCTGAAAGGAGAGCAAGATTTAATTGAGGAGGAAGCCCTGCTGGGATAGGGTCTGGGAGAGGACTATAAACAGAGGACATTGGCTACTGAAAATTTTTCAGTATAAATTTCCTTTTTATTGACTTCATATTAAATAAACATTTAAAGTCATGCACCTTGTTAAATTATCCCTTGTGTTGGAAATAATCCAAGACACTCTGGATGCAGGTGAAAACAAGCGGAGGATTTATTATACACCAGCTGATGGAGTGACACGCAGGCGTTACCCTGGTGAACACTGGTTAATTAACACAATACAATAGGTTATATAGTCAGCAGGTGGACAGAGGAAAAATGATTTGATAGGTCTAGCAGCAAGACGAAGTGAGCACATAAGCCAATAGAACTACTAAAGATTACATAATATCTCCGCCCATTGCAAAGTAACAACTCATTAATTAATATACAGTGTGACAGGGTCAGGCCAGGGAGCTGCTGCAGAGAGGGCCTATTTGAAATCATGGGAAGGTGGGCGGGCAAAGCCAGGTCGCCCGGGTCCTGGACCGCGAGGAGCACGTCATCGGCGTACGCCGACAGGACCAGCCACAGCTCCGGCTCCCGAAGCACCAACCCCGTCAACCTCCTACGGAGGAGACAGAGGAAGGGCTCGATTGCCAGAGCGTACAGCTGGCCCGACAATGGACACCCCTGACGTATCCCCCGTCCGAAGCTGATCGGCTCGGTCAGGATCCAGTTGAGCCTGACCAGACACTCCGTGAGGGCATACAGCACCCGGAGAAAACCCACAAACCGGGGCCCGAAGCCGAAGGCCTGCAGGGTGCCCAGGAGATACCCGTGGTCCAGCCTGTCGAACGCCTTCTCCTGGTCCAGGGACAGGAGGGCGAATGACAAGCCATCCCTACGTCCGAGCTCCAAGAGATCCCGGACCAAATACAAGTTATCAAATATACTACGGCCCGGGATGGTGTAGGTCTGGTCGGGATGGATCACGTCCGCCAGCACTGACCGCAGTCACAGCGAGATGGCTTTCGCTACGATCTTGTAGTCTGTGCTGAGGAGCGAGACGGGACGCCAATTCCGTAGGTCGCGGAGGTCCCCCTTCTTCGGCAGAAAGGCGAGCACCGCTCGCCTGCACGACAGAGGGAGGACCCCGCTCTCCAAGGACTTGGCCCAGACGGTGACGAGGTCTGGGCCGAGGATGTCCCAGAACACGCGGTAGAACTCCACGGTCAGCCCGTCCATGCCCGGGGTTTTGTTGTTGGGCATGAGACGGAGGGCTTCTGAGAACTCGGCCAGAGTGAGAGGCAGCTCCAGCCGGTCTCGGTCACCCGCGCTGACCGTCGGGAGCTCGGTCCAGAGCGCCCTGCAGGCGTTGGCTTTGGTCGGATCCTGGGAGAACAAACTGGCGTAGAAGGGCCTGGCCCTTCCGCGCATCTCCGCCGGATCCGTGAGGGGGGCGCCGTCCTCTGCCAAGAGGCAGGTGACGTGCTTTTTAGCCCCCCTCCTTTTCTCCAGGGCATAGAAGAAACAGGAGCCGCGATCCATCTCCCGAAGGAGGTGGATGCGAGATCGAACAAAAGCGCCCCAGGCCCTGTGATCTTCCAGGGCCTGGAGCTCCTCCCGCTTCTCCCGGAATGCCTCGCGGAGGAGTGGATCCTTGGGGGCGGACGCCAGGCGCCCCTCCAGCTTCAAAGCCTCCCGTTCCAACTGCTCTATCGCCGCATCCCTCCGCCGGCTGGCGCCCCGGGAGTAGATGCAGCAGAAGAGCCGGGCGCGCACCTTCCCCACATCACACCATCGCCGCGGCGAGGGAAAGGCGGGCCACTGCCCCCGCCAGGCCTGCCAGAACTCCCGGAAGCCCACATCCTCCAGCAGGCTATTGTTGAAGTGCCAGTAGGCCGGCCCCAGCCTCTCCGATGTCAGAGAGGCTTTCACGGCCACCAGATGGTGGTCCGTGAACGGGGCCGGCCGGACGCTGGAGGAGTGGGCTCGTGCCAGATGGAATCGCAAAAGGTAGATGCGATCCAACCGGGAGTGGCTCGACCGCTCGTTCCCCACCCAGACGTAAGTGAAGGTGGTACTGTTGTCCGGGTGGTGGTCCCGCCAGACGTCCACCAGGGAGTGATGTTCCACGATCTCCCTGAGGACGTCTGCCGCGGCCTGGCAGTTCGCGAGTCCTACATGGTCC
Source organism: Pelodiscus sinensis (assembly GCF_049634645.1). Classification (NCBI taxonomy): domain Eukaryota; kingdom Metazoa; phylum Chordata; order Testudines; family Trionychidae; genus Pelodiscus; species Pelodiscus sinensis. The sequence continues at coordinate 23,030,002 of NC_134727.1, forward strand.
CGGTCATCGAGGGTGGTGTTAAAGTCCCCGCCCAGGACCAGGCACTCGTGAGGATACAAAGTGACGAGGAAGGTGTCCGCCTGCCAATAAAAGGTGACCTGGTCCGGGCCCGCGTTCGGGGCGTAGACGTTGACCAGGTTCAATGTCTGCCCCTCCACGCGGGCCTGGATGTGCAGCAGGCGGCCCGGGACAACCTCGGCAGTCCCCAGCACCTCGGGCCGTAGGGCAGGGGAGAACAGGGTGACCACCCCGGCCGAGCGAGCACTGAGGTGGCTAAAATACACCCCGTCCCCCCACTCCAACCTCGACGGCTGGAGTTGTGTGGGTCTCCTGCATGAAAACCACCGAGTACCCCCCCTCCCGGGGGTGGTATTGGGGGGGCAGCTGGACTGGGGGAGGGCTCTACACCTCTCCCCCAGCCCTCCTCTTGGTGTCTCTGTCCACCACCACCCCAGGAGCAGGTAAAAAGCTCAGTTTTTGCAAACAACCCCCCTCCACAGTCCAATAGGTGGTCCTCGTCTCCCTCGGCGGGGTGCAGGTGGTCAGCAACAGTGGGCGGGCAGCAGCCAGGTGGGGCAGGCCTCTGGATGGTGGTGCTGGTGGGGTCCTCCTTCTCCGGAGCAGTGGAGGGGGGGAGAGGGAGGGCAGCCGGCAGGCTCCCCTTCTCCCCTCAGGCAGCAGCAGCAGCTGGTGGTGGTGGTGGTGAGAAGCAGCAGCGGCTGAAGCAGTGTCCAAGGGAGCAGGCCTCAGCAGGCAGGAGGGCGGCTGGGCGGGGAGGGCTCCGGCTGGTGCAGGAGCTGGGGGAGAAGGGGCAGAGAAGCTTCTGTACCCTGTTGCCTCTCCTCCTTCCCAGAAGTTACAGTGGGGCAGGGGAATGGCACCCACTGAGCCAGAGCGCAGAGAAGGGAAAAGGCAGCCCCAAAGGGAAAAACCCCGTGAGAGAAGCAGAGAACTGCAGCACAATTAGGTGCAGCTGGGAGGGAGCTGGCTCAGGCAAATTGGGGCCAGCTGACTTCTCTGCAAGGAGTTCATGGGTACAAATAAATAGAAAAATTTGTACCTCTGGATCCCTTGCTCCATTCATCTGAAGAGGTACAAATTTTTCTATTTATTTGTACCCGTGGACTCCTTGCTCCATTCATCTGAAGAAGTGGGCTGTGCCCATGAAGCTCATGATACCATCTACATTTTGTGTTAGTCTATAAGGGTATGGCTACACTAGCCACCCTAGTTCGAACTAGGGTGGCTAATGTAGTCATTCGAACTTGCAAATGAAGCCCAGGATTTAAATATCCCGGACTTCATTTGCATGTTCCCGGGCGCCACCATTTTTAAATGCCCGGTAGCTCGAACTACCTGCCCATGGCTATACACGGCATGGGCTAGGTAGTTTGAATTAACACTCTTAATTTGTACTACCGTTACTCTTCCTGCAATGAGGACTAGTTCGAACTAGTGTAGCCATACCCTAAGGATGTGTTGACAAAACCCTGTAGTCTAGACAAGAGTGGACGTTTGTCAACAAAAATATACCTGCATCTACACTACCGCCAAGTTCTGTCAACAGTAAGTCGACAGAACACAGCAGTTTTGTCGAGTGCGGTAAACCTCATTCTACAGAGTTATGTCGAAAAAAGGCGATATTGCATCCACACTGTGCTTTTTCAAAAGAGAGCATCTAGACTCGCTGTCAAAAAAGTGGCTTGCTTTGTAGACAGAACTGGCTGTAGTCTAGACGTTCTTTTTCGACAAAGGCTTTGTTGACACATACTGTCCACAAAGCCTCTGTTGGAAAAAGCCTGTAGTCTAGACCTACCCTAAGGTGCTTCAGGATCTTTTGTTGTTTTTTAATTTTTTTCAGTTACAGACTAACATGGCTACTTCTCTGTGACTTCTAGACATTGAGTTCACATTGCACCTGAACCTGTGTAAGCTGTCCTCCCTTACAGAGTCATTGGGGTGCCTTTTCTGAGTAAACAATATTGGCACTGAGTAAACAGGGTTTGCATGATAAAACCTTTGTCAACTGGAAATTTACAAGTGTCAGCTTTTTGCTTTCAGTCCAGGGTTTTTATCTTAGCTTCTAAGGGCCTGTGAGAGTCTCAGAGCTCAGTGCCATCATTCTCACAATTTCCAAAGCCTGTAATGAAAATGAATGACAATAAGGAGGCTGGGGAGGAGGGAGTAGAAGAGAATTATGACATGTACAAGGGGGAAATAACTAAATCTCTCCTCTCTTGGGCATATTAATGAGGACCAGATAATGTTCAGCATTCAGCTGTTCTTGTCACAAAGGTAGGGATGTGTCGATAGGGTTGCCAGGTGTCCGGTATTGATCCGGACAGTCCGGTATTTTTGCCTCCTGTCCGGTAAAAAAATTCAGAAAATACCGGACACCTAAAATGTCTGGTATTTTTTGATTTTTTTTCCCTTGCAGGAGGCAAAAATACCAGACACCTGGCAACCCTACAACACACTCGTCAACTGGGCCCAGCCCCCACCCACCCCCGGCCCCCCGACACCCTCCGCTCCCGGACCCTCTGCTTACCTGGTTCCTCAGGGAAGCTGTGTTTTGGCTTGATCAATAACACAAAATGGCTGCCGGCAAAAAGCCTAAAGACCAAAGGGAAGCAATATTCCTACTTTGAATAAGGAATAAGACCCTCCGGAAAAGGGCACTTTTTCCAGAGGATCGGGGCCAGTCTAGACGCTCTTTTCCGGCTTTTTTAAAAGCCGGAAAAAAGCGGCGGACATTTTTATTTAAATGCCGCGGGGGATATTTAAATCCCCCGCGGATTTCCCTACGACGACTAGTGAAATTTACATGCCCCTTCCGGAAAAGGGGCCAGTGTAGACGTAGCCTATGTGTCAAAAACATTACAACTTCCACTGGAGGATGGGGTAGAGCTTTGTTGCAAAGAGTCTCTTGAAAATTGATCACTTTGCATTTTAAAAGAGTTTTGGTTCATGCAAAAAAATTAATGTCAAAGGTCTCTTACCATTCTCCATTCGTCTTAATAAGAGAACAGTGTTGGGATTAGAAACTTCAGATCAAGCTCATGCTGCTAGTTAAATACCTGCTGCTGCAATTTTTATCTTGCCAACTCTTCTACTTATTTACAGTTAAGACTAGAGAGAGTGATCAATACACTCCCACACTTACATCATGAGTTTAATAATGTGACTGAAACATTATTAGGACTCTGACCCTGCAAACACCTACCTACAGGCTTAACTGGACTCATGTAAACAGCCCCATTGACACCATATGAGTGCAGTGTGAAGTACACATGTAAGGGTTTGCAAGAGTGAGACCTAGGTTTGTAGTCCCCTTAGGAAAAATAGTATAGAAGCAGCTAAGATTGGGAACAGAAAAATACTTATGCCACTAAACAAGGGTACGTCTACACTACAGCGCTAGTTCGAACTAACTTAGTTCGAATTAGTTAATTCGAACTAAGCTAGTTCGAACTAACGCATCTAGAACTAAAAACTAGTTCGAACTAGCGTTTTGCTAGTTCGAACTAGTAAGTCCACATTGAGTGGACTCTGAACAGGGCTTAAGGATGGCCGGAAGCAGTGCCGGCAGGGCATAAAAGGAGGACTTAGAGCATGGAGATACTGTCTCAGGCTAGCCGAGGGCTGCGCTTAAAGGGTCCCGACCCCCACCCCGGACACACAGTTCTAAGGGGTGCCCCGCTTGCAAAGAAGTTCTGGCTTGGAGTGCCCTGAGTGCCCACACTGGGCACATCACACCACTCGGCCATCAGCCCGGCTGCACTTGCCGCAGGCTGCCATCTGGGGAGAGGGAGTAATTGGGGGGCTGCAGGAGAGCTTCCACCCCCAGAAGCCCGCAGAGCCAGCCCAGTCCTCCCCATCGGGGGCTCGTACCCCATTCCTCCCTCACCTCCTTCCACTTGCCCTTCCCTAGCCCCCCTTCTTATTGATGTACAAAATAAAGATAACGTTTCTTCCAACATTGACTCTGTCTTTATTGAACAAAACTGGGGGAGACTGGGAAAAGGAGGTGGGAGAGGGGAAGAGAAAGGCTGGGAGAGGGGAGGGCAACTAACATGATCAGGGGTTGGGAACAGGTCCCAGATGAAGAGAGGCTACAGAGACTGGGACTGTTCAGCTTAGAAAAGAGGAGACGGAGGGGGGACAGGATAGAGGTCTCTAAAAGCAGGGGTTGGGTGGAGAGGGTGCATTCAGAAAAGTTCTTCCTGAGTTCCCATAAAGAAGGACTAGAGGACACCAAAGGAAAGGAATGGGTATCAGGCTTGAAACTAGTAAGAGAAAGTTGTTCTTCTTGACAAAGCAAATAGTTAACCTGTGGAACTCCTTGCTGCAGGAGGCTGTGAAGGCTACAACTAGAACAGAGTTGAAAGGGAAGTGAGATCAAGTCATGGAGGTTGGGTCCATGGAGTCCTATTAGCCAGAGGGTAGGAGTGGTGTCCCTGCCCAAAGTTTGTGGAAGGCTGGAGAGGGATGGCACGAGACAAATGGCTTGGTCATTGTCTTCGGTCCATCCCCTCCAGGGTCCCTAGGGTTGGCCGCTGTGGGCAGACAGGCTACTGGGCTAGATGGACCTTTGGTCTGACCCAGGACGGCCATTGTAAGCTCAGGGCTCAGTGTCGGGGGTCTCAGTGGACCCCCTTGATTTTCATGCACACCTGGTCCTGGGTGGCCAGGCTGGCAGCTCTCCTGCCCTAGACGGCCACTTTCCTGTGCCTAGTGCGGAGATCGTGGACAAGGTCCACGATGTCCGCACTAGCCCAGGAAGGTGCCCGCCTCTTGCGGTCCAGGGCAAGCTCCCGGGAGCCGCCAGCCTGGTCCCGGCAAGAGGGGGTGGGCTGGGGGGCATCGGGTGGGTGGCTCTGTGCCGTGCCAGGTGCAGGGTCTGCTGGCTGGGTGCTGGCAGGCTTGCACCTGGCACGGGCACCGTAGCCAGCCCGTGCCCCTTTAAGGGGTCCGGGGCCGGGAGGGGGGCATAGAGTTTCCCTGGTGTTGGCCAGAGTGGCCACCAGGGAAACCTGGGGAGGGCTAGCCTCCCACTAGTTCGAACTAAAGGGCTACACAGCCCTTAGTTCGAACTAGCTAGTTCGAACTAGGCGTTAGTCCTCGTAAAATGAGGTTTACCTAGTTCGAACTAAGCGCTCCGCTAGTTCGATTCAAATTCGAACTAGCGGAGCGCTAGTGTAGCGCATAGGAAAGTTAGTTCGAACTAACGTCCGTTAGTTCGAACTAACTTTCTAGTGTAGACATACCCCAAGAGAGGAAAATGGAGCAGAGACTAGAGAGGGATGAAAAATAAATATGGAGTGACTGGGAGGGCAGAAAACGGAAAGCTCTTTGCGGATTGCCTCAAAAAGTTTACCCCATGCCACTCAGTCAAGGATAGGACTTACCATTCCAAAGAGCAAACAAGGGGTTTGAATTCCACACCCTTGGGATCTTCCTGTTCTGCAGGAGATTAGAGCTATCTGCATGTAGGCCTTACTCCCAGTCTCCTAGCTTCTCAGCTGTTTGTGCTCACAGCATCTCCTGAAACATCCATCCACTGAAGCAGTGCATTTTGCACACAGCTGGGATGGTTGAGATAGGTCTCCTTATCCCAGATGTCTCCCAACTTTTCCTCGCACTCACTCCACATGCACTTAATCAGGCCCACAAAAGTACTACAATAGAAGTACCATACTATCATAGTGTGAGAGGGGCCAATGCCTCAGAGTCAGCACCTACACCCTCCATTCAGCCAGATGCAGATCTAGATATGTCGGGTTGCCTCCACACTCAAATCAAGGGGACACAATCTGACCTTTAATTCAAACTGATCCACCTGGATTCCTTCTACCAAACCACTGAAATAATAGCTAATAATTTAAGAGCCACTCAAGTAGTCATCTAGGGGCCATGCTGTCAGACCACCATCTTGATTCCAAATTTTTTCTTTGCCCACTGTATAGTCAGAGCACATTTTTATCCTCTTACTCTGTTATTCTCACCTCTGACTGATAGCCCTGTAATGGGGACCTTTCTGCAAGTTAAGAATTGTGCTTAGATGAAATATCACTATTTTCCATAGCTTGTTTCCTTTCTTTTTCTGTATTTATTGTAATCTGAGTTGTTAAATATAATAAGCTCCAAAAACTGTATTTCCTGAGAGTTTGATTTTTTTTTACCTGAAAAATTAAATGTAAAATCCAGCTGTGTGGAAAGCTGCTTAAAGGACCTAGATAGGTATTTAGGGTCTGTTCAATGAAAGAATCTAACCTGATTTCTAATACAATAGAAGAGGTGGATTCAAGTGAATGAGTATCCAATACGATAAAGTAAACAAAAATAAATCGCAATGAGCATCTAACAATATGGATGAATTTTCTCGACATATTTGCTTTTTTATAATGTCAAATTGTGGTAGAGAAGCTGTAAAGTTTCAAATGCAGTAGGAAAGTGGGAAGAAGAAAATCTAATAATTTGGAAAATGTTGCAGTGATGTAAAGAATACCATTATGGGACTCCTATGAGCATTTTTGTTCTTTCTTTCTAATGCTACAAAAGTAAATTGCGAGAGAGTAGTGAGACTCAAGGCCTGGCTGGCTGTTGTTATTTATTATTACTGTAACAACTACAGGCTGAACACTGGATCAGAGTTCTATTGTACTAGCTGCTGCACAAACATCAAGTTCAAGGTACCTAACGTAAAAAGTTTAACATGGCAGAAAGATAATGAACAAGTGAATGTACCTTACACTTGCAGGCAGCATTTAGGACATGTCTACACAAGGAAATTATTTTGAAATAACTAAATTTGAAATAATAACTCCTGAAATAACTACAGTAAACTTCTCATAATCCGGCACCTTTAGGACCCAGGGGGTGCCGGATTATCAGATATGCTGGACTATCAGAAGGGTGGGCTATGAGGGGTCTGGATTGGGGTTGGAGGGGATGCCACCCCAGATCCCTCATAGCCCCCCCTTACCATAGTCCGGCTCTGCCCCAGGCGTCCCTGATTCAGTCGCTGCTGGTCAGTTTCAGCAGCAGCTGAATCGGGGAAGCCAGGAGTAGAGCAGCTGGAGTGCTGCCGGGTTGGTCCCACAGCGCCAAAGGATGGCGCTGCGGGACCAACCCGGCAGGACCCCACCTGCTCTGCCCCAGGGGTCCCCAAGTCAGCCGCTGCTGAAACAGATCAGGGGCTGATTCCAGGAAGCACCGGGCAGAGCAGCTCTGCCCCGGGCTTCCTGGAATCAGCCACTGATCTGTTTCAGCAGCGGCTGAATCGGGGACCCCTGGGGCAGAGCAGCTGGGGTCCTGCTGGGTTGGTCCCGCAGCGCCGTCCTTTGGCGCTGTGGGACCAACCCGGCAGCACCCCAGCTGCTCTACTCCTGGCTTCCCCGATTCAGCTGCTGGTCAGTTTCAGCAGCAGCTGAATGGGGGAAGCCTGTCCGGCTGCCCCAGCACTTCCGGGTTCCTGATGGTGCCAGACCATCAGGAGTCCCGGAGCATTGGATGCCGGACTAATGGAGTTTTACTGTATTTTGAAATAAGCTTGTTTCCCCAGGAAAGCAGGAGTACAGATTTCAAAATAACGGACTTGGTAGTATGGATGTTCTGCTTGTTATTTCAAAATAAGGGGGGTTATTTTGAAAAAACTCTCTAATGTGGACCAGGGCTTAGAAATCTATAATAAAGGCATGTATTTATACAGGCCAAAAGAAGGGTTAAAGTCTGCCCCCTCTGACTTTTCTAGGCATTGCTGATGAGCCCCTTGAAAGACCCAAAGGTGAAGTCAAACCTACATCTTCCTTGTGATTGTGGTTTTTTTTAAATGGATGGCTAGGTCTAAACTGGCATGATTTTCCGCAAATGCTTTTAACAGAAAAGTTTTCCGTTAAAAGCATTTACGGAAAAGAGTGTCTAGATTGGCACGGATGCTTTTCCGCAAAAGCACTTTTTGTGGAAAAGCGTCCGTGCCAATCTAGACGCGCTTTTGTGCAAAAAAGCCCCCATCGCCATTTTCGCGATCGGGGCTTTTTTGCGCAAAACAAATCTGAGCTGTCTCCACTGGCCCTTTTGCGCAAAAGCTTTGCACAAAAGGGACTTTTGCCTGAACAGGAGCAGCACAGTATTTCTGCAAGAAGCACTGATTTCTTACATGAGATCGTCAGTGTTCTTGCGGAAATTCAAGCGGCCAGTGTAGACAGCTGGGAAGTTTTTCCGCAAAAGCAGCTGCTTTTGCGAAAAACTTGCCAGTCTAGACACAGCCGGTGTATTTTGTAGGCTGCAGCTCACACTGAGGAAAATTAGTGGATGCTCAGCACATATGGGCAGCCAAGCTTCCCCCTCCCCCCTCCCTCACCCTGTGTCTCTCACCTGCTGGTGGTTCTGCTGACCAACTTCCTCCCTCCCACACCTGCCCAGCAATTCTGGGGCACAGAGAACTGCTGGTTTGAGGCATGAAGAGACTCTGTGGGAGGGAGCGAGGAGGAGAAGTTGGCACAGATCATGCTTGGGGGAAGAAGCAGGGTAGGGACAGGAAAAGGCAGGGCTTGGGGTCAGGATGAAATGGGAGCTGAGCAGAGCGGTAGGGGTGGCAGACTGAACATCTTCCCCCTGGGTAGAGGGGAAGTTGGCACCTATTGGGCTGTTTGTATCAGGTACTGTAAAGTACCTATATTATTGTTCATGTTTGTATCTATACTGATTACGCTGTTCTTTAGTCCTCATATCTGTGTATGTTTTCCTTTTGTACTTTCTTCGTAATAACACACACAAAACCTGAACTGCCTTTGCTTTTATTGTTGTTTATGAGTCTTCCAATATTTCCTGTTGCTGTGTTTCCTGGCAGAATGCATTATCTATCAGTCATCGACTGGGTTAGAGACACACAATGAATAATGGAAAGATGTTTTTCTTTTTTCTTCCCATCTTAGAACAAATGGCAATTCTATTCATTATTTAATTACTAGAAAAAAAAGTTGTATAGAAACAAGTTTACAGCTTAAATACACATAATGTGTACATAGAGAGATATCAGAATATATTTATGAGGACAAATTGTACTGCTTGTTACCTGAGCACTATTGCCTTTGAAGACACTGACCCATTGTTTCATTCAATTAACTTGAGGTTTTAGTGTCCTTGATTATAACATCACTGCTGGATATAACTTTACTATTTTCCTTTCCTCAACTACTGTGTGACCCTATTTGAATATCAGCTATCAGGTACCATTCATATACAACAGAGTTAACTTGTATGTTTAATTATTTTTTTTTGTCTTATATTTCAATGAACAAGTATTAAGCAGCATGTGTTATGCACATGTTATGGCTTTCAGCTGGAAGGAAAGTATTAACCAGAAACAGTCATGTTAAGATACAATACAGAGTAATGTAATCAAAACTCTTCACTCAGAGAGTCTATTCATCTTTATATTTGATATGGTTTATTTGCATTACGTTGGTGCCTAGGCTACACCATCACTCCTCCTTGCCTCATTGGGCTGAAGTTATACTAAATCCAGTCATATAATTATACAGTGAAACCTTTGTTATCCGGCACTCTGTTAACCAGAAAGATCTGTTAACCAGCATTGCCCCCAGCTACAATACTGTCACATCTTCAGGCACACAGGCCTGGCTTGGTTTACCATGATTGGCTTAACAATTTTTTTTATATAAGAAGTACTAATCATATTTAACTCAAAATAGAAATGTGAGACCAACTGCCTCACACTACAAAACTACCAATATCAAAAACTTGAGTTTTACTTATTTTCCATTGTTTTTTCCTAGGTTGATGGGACTCTCAGATAACCAGAATGCCCTAATTCCCGAGCGTGCCGGATAACACAGGTTTTACTGTATAAGGGTATAATTCTGCTAAGATATTCTATTGGCATCAGAATGAGGTCAAATCTCACTTTTGGCTGGGGCGACCAGATAGCAAGTGTGAAAATCAGGATACTTTTTTGGGGGGAGGAGGGCAGGAGTGTACAGTTGCATATATAAGACAGAGCCCCTAAGATTGGGATTCTATCTGGATGTCTGATCACCCTGCTTTTGGCCAGCATATATTGCTATTGATGAATTTTCTTAACCTTCACAGGGCTGACGGCAAGTCTCTTGGAGCTTCTAATCTCCACATGGGAGGGCCTCCAGGGCAGTTCAGTTCCTGCTGAGTTTAGGAGTTCCTGTACAGCTCATCTGCACATTTTAGTCCTACATATTTAGTCTGTGACTGAAATCAGAGAGTGTGGTATACTAGCAAGTCTGAGAGGTAAGGTATTCCACTTGCAACCCACAATATGGTAAAACAGAGCAAAAAATGGCCCCTATTCCATAATCTCTGAGCACGTCACATTTTTTAATATACTTATCCTCACAACTCCCCTGTGTCATAGGCACTGGGATACAGAGTGCTCGACTTGCTTGCGGTCCTCCAAGAAAAGGGAATTGAACAGAGCTGGTAATTGAACTCAGGTCTTCAGTTAATACCCAAAATACTGCATCCTTCCCCTACTGCCATAAATAATACAAATTAGGAGGAATGATTATGGAATTATCCACTTTGCCTATTCGAATATTGATCTTGCAGCTAGGGCTTGTCAATGGATAGGCACCAACCTAGCAGAATCTCTTCCATATTGGCAATCAAGTCTCCTTCAAATAGTAATTATTTTCCGTCACTGGGCTGGATGTGAACAAGTGACATAGAGAGAACAGCTCAGTTTCCACTTACCACAAGCCATCCATTTCCCTAGCATAGTCTTGTGTACGGTTCAGTGACTGATGCTGCATCTAATGTGAATGCTTTATGCACTAACTTCATGTGAGGGAGGGGAAACCATGACCCCAGCAGCTCAAAACTTTGTAAATGAATTGAATCTGTCTCCACAAGGCATGCTGATGATCATAGGAAGTAATAGTTTTAGTCAATGACTTTTTATCAGATGGAAAAATTCAGTCACTATAGCCACGGAAAAATAAGCAAAAGATCTCCAATGGGTTGATAATTATGTAGTTTATCAAGCTCACTCAGATGGTTTATGACAAAATGGAAGCAGACAGCAAAGCAATTGGTGTCAGGGCCGGCCCAAGGGTTTTTGGTGTCCAACTATGACTTTGGCACTCCCCATCCTCCACATTCATACTGATCTCCAGCTGATTTCTTTTCATCTGCCATGTTGTTAATTTTCTGAAAAAATGTAAGCAACTGTTTCAATTAAATTATCAAAATAGAGAACAGTAATAGCAAAATAGAATACTATTTACATTAAGCTAAAAGATAAATGAATCAAAATGATCAGTAAGAATGATTAAATGTGAAGTAAATAACACACACAGGAAGAGAAAAATTATGAATTAATGCCATAGGACAATAGAGCATGTAGCTCTTTACCTACTGAAATCTTTCCTGGTGAGTTATTGTGCATGTGATGACATCATAGTAACATAAATCTGGTAAATTTTATGTTATCATGTCAATGTTCACTTAAAACTATTTAAAAAATTAAACAGAAGGCTAGAATTTCTATTACTATTCAACATTATTGCAATTAGAACAGAAAAGGCATATGTATGTTAAGTGGTATTTGTTAGCATTATGAGTCAGGTGTTTGAAAATCAGGGCTTTTGAACAGTAAGGCTGTGTCTACACTGGGCCACTTATTCCGGAAAATCAGCCGCTTTTCCGGAATAAGCTGCGAGCTGTCTACACTGGCCCTTGAATTTCCGGAAAAGCAATGATGCTCTACTGTACAAAATCAGCCACTATTCCAGAAAAACTATTCTGCTCCCACTCGGGCATAAGTCCTTATTCCGGAACACTGTTCCAGAAAAGGGCCAGTGTAGACAGCCCAGTAGTCTTTTCCGGAAAAAAGCCCCGATCGCGAAAATGGCGATCGGGGCTCTTTTCCGGAAAAGCGCGTCTACATTGGCCACAGACGCTGTTCCGGAAAAAGGGCTTTTCCGGAAAAGCAGCCTGCCAATGTAGACGCTCCTTTTCCGGAAAAACTGAAAACGGAATAGTATTCCATTTTAAGCATTTCCGGAAATTCATGCCAGTGTAGACACAGCCTAATAGTCTACAATGAATACACAATCTTAATTTTACTGAGGGTATGTCTACACTACCCCGCTAGTTCGAACTAGCGGGGTAATGTATGCATACCGCACTTGCTAATGAAGCCCGGGATTTGAATTTCCCGGGCTTCATTAGCATAAGCGGGGAGCCGCCATTTTTAAATCCCCGCTGCTTCGAACCCCGTGTAGCGCGGCTACACGGGGCTCGAACTAGGTAGTTCGGACTAGGGTCCTATTCCGAACTACCGTTACTCCTCGTGAAACGAGGTGTACCGGTAGTTCGGAATAGGCACCCTAGTCCGAACTACCTAGTTCGAGCCCCGTGTAGCCGCGCTACACGGGGTTCGAAGCAGCGGGGATTTAAAAATGGCGGCTCCCCGCTTATGCTAATGAAGCCCGGGAAATTCAAATCCCGGGCTTCATTAGCAAGTGCGGTATGCATACATTACCCTCCTAGTTCGAACTAGGAGGGTAGTGTAGACATACCCTGAGTACTTGTGATTCTCTTTTTACAATTGCATTAAAACCTCTTACCAAATTGCAACACAATACAAATTCTCCTTGGGCACAGCGTTTTCGGGATCACAGGTCATAACATGGCAGAACAGTTGTTGCGGGTTGACTGACCTTTGCTAAGCAGCAAGCAACACTGACTCAACTGTATGACTGTCAACATCGGGGTACTGAGAATGACTGAACTGTCAGACTCCGACCCAAGCAGCAAACCCAGGCGGTGCTCTTTTGAAGCTCTGCCATGACACATTTTAACTGTATTTACATTCACAGCCATGCTCTGCATCTTACAAATATTTCAGAAAGTTAGCTTGTTTGTTTGTTTGTCTTGAAAGATCTCCGAAACGGTAAGAGTGAGAAACACAACATTTTGAACAGATACTACTGATTTCCTAACTTAAATAAATGGATTGGTTATATCTTGGAATCGGTTCCCCCAGAGCCCTAATTGTGCCCACTAATAATTAGCTTTTAGTAGCGACTGATCATAGGCATTTGCTGGATTCTTCTGTTAAGTGGGTTACATAAACTGCAACTACGAGATCTTTTCCCTATGATAAAAGAGAAAGTATTTCCAATAAAATATGTTATTTTAAAGTAATTTACGTAGTTAATTCACCACACCTTTTGTTATCAAGAAACGAGTTAAATGTAAATGCGTTTTGTAAGCACATCACAAGCTATTTTAATTTCTTAACGTAATATATGAGAAAAGCATTTCCAATAAAATACGCTATGTTAATGTAATTGACATAGTTCATTCATCACACCTTTTACTATATTTTCCCTGAGAGATGCTGGATATTTCTGCAAGTATGAAATAAATAATATAACTCAGCTTCTGACACGGCAACAATGAACTGTTTTACAATATTTGATACTTTTGTTTATAAGAGATAACATACTAATATATCTTTTTAAATAGAGAAAAAAATCACGTCTATCTAATTTTGTGCCCCTTAAAGTCTGGCATCCCTTAGGTGACCACCTAGTCAGTGGTGGTCCGTCCACAGGCACGAACTAGGCAGTCGCCCAGGGTGCCAAATTAAATGTCTTTTGAGGGGTTTGGAGGCGGGGGCGCCGATCGCGCATTTTGCGTAGGGTGCCAGTTGCCGGCAGCTCATCTAGGGCTGCTTCTGCACCTAGTTTGCCTGTATGATCAGACCACTCCTAACTGGTGCAATTCTCTTGAAAGGAGAGAAACATTTGTCAAACTCATTGTATCTACCAAGGCAAATTCTTTGCCATCAGAATGATTTTAGCAGATGGGTGTACAGCAAAGAAGGAAGATTTCATTCCTGAAACTGAGAGCTGGGCTAAACCTATATAGATCTGAGGGAAATAAAGAAGAGAGATGAAAAGCTACACAAGATAGGTACTACTTCCTCTGCCTACTTCCTTCTTTATTACAAGAGTTCAAACTCAAGAAGTCAGTAGACACATTCGGATTGATTCCTGGATTCTAAGAGTAAAAATGGTCTTCATTCTGAAAGTAAAAATGATTTTCATAATGGATCTTTTATACAGATCCCTTTTCTCCATAATGTACATTTATGTGCCTGAATACATATACATGAGTACCTTTATTCACAAAACTAATCCCACTGAATTTAATAGGCCTGCTCATGTATTCAAATTTATTTCACATTTGTGTATGTTTATAGGAACAGGGCTTATGTTTTGAAGACATTTTTGGTGTTTAAGTGAGCTAAATAAATACTGCAAAGAAAGCCCACAAATATTTGTATATTTTTAATGCATTTTCCTTTAATGTGTACACATCATTTTATGTTCACATTCCACTTATAGTCTCATGAAAGAAATTTGGGCTCCAGTGAATTATTGTGTGTGTCTGTTCTACTTTTTGTTGTTGAATCATACTTCTTAGAAATATTGTCCATTTAGACAAAGCTAGGTAGGGAGATGGATCCTAAGTAGATCTGGCACAGGAGTGAAGGGGATTTTTGTTTTTGTTTTGTTTTATGTTGGATATAGGGTTGTTTTAAAGCCATTATTAACTTAACTTTATAATTGAAAAATTATACACTGTGCATTCAGACATGTTTGCTTGTTCAGTATGGATATGTCTACACAGCACCCTAAACTCGAAATAAGACACGTAATTTGCGCTACACAAATTGCCTATTTTATTTCGATTGAATTTTGAAACCAATTTTTGAAATACCACACTGTTTTGACACATCCCTTAATCCTTGTGGAACAAGGGTTACAGGGATGCCAAAATAGCACGCTCTCGAAATAGCGGGCGCATTCAAAATCGTGATCCCAAAATAGCCACACTGTGTATGTAGACGTATGCTATTGTGGGCATAGACAAGTTTAAGTGATTGTGGGGACATAAGTGATTGTGCTGGATATACACTGCAACCGGACTGACTGGGAAAAAGGTCCATCCAAATGAATTTGAAGGAAGGGGTTTGATCAGAAAATAGTCTGGTTGATGATGGCTGAGTGCACTGGGCACTCACAAGCCTGATTGGTTGATTGGGGCAAGTGAACAAAAGCCTGAGGTTTTGACTCACAAGGCCAGGAAATGAAAAGTTAAGTCTCTTGCCAATGCATCTATACTCTCTACTCCTCTACCACACACTTTCCTATTACAACAACTGACATCGCAGGCCACCTACTGCAGCTTTAATTCTCAGGAATGCCACCCTTTTATCACCTCCAGGAAGGTGTTTAATGTACATACCATTACCAAACCACCCAGATCCAACACATTCAACTACTGCACCAACCAGACACAACTACTAGCATTATGGGATGGGGAGGGAGGAAGTAACCCGCTAAAAAGCTGCATGCAGAACAGTGAAAAGGTTGTTGTGATATGTGGCCTGTGGTACCGCCAGGAATGATAGCTTTGGTAATGGTAAAATACGTGCTTCTGGGTAGCAAAGCTGCTACTATTAAGGAGCTTAATTTTTTTTCATTTATTTGCTCTCTGTCAAGTATGGGCTGTGTGCATAGTAACCCTAATGGCTTCACAAGGAAATGTTTTAATGTAGAGAGAGAGAGATTCAAGCCACGAATTTTGGATTTGGATCAAGATTTGAGTATCCCTAAAGTTCAAGGTCTTCCATGCCAGATTTTCCGGTCAGAGATATCTCTAAAATGAGAATGTTTTTGTAGTCATCTTTATGCAACAGACTGTAGTTAGTGTATCGAATCTGACTTTACAGAATGTTTAGGAGAATTAATGTGCAGATGCAAATCATGACTATTTAGGAGTGTTAGATACATATGAGAGACAGGGACTGGTTTGAGGCTACATCTAGACTGCAGCTTCACTTCCAGTATCCCGGAAAACCTATGCTGCGTCTAAAGAACATGTCCACCTTTTCAGAAACATTTCCAAAAAAGCGGATGTGTTCTTTTGCCATCCCTATAAACCTCGTTTCACAAGGAAGAAGGGATGGCTCAAGAGAGAAGGTTTTTCCGAAATTTGGCACTGTGTAGATGCACCAAATTTCAGAAACGCTTCTTTTGAAAGAAAAGCAGAAAAAGATATACAAATTGCAGTATCTTTTTCTGACTTTTCTTTGTAGTGTAGCTATAGCCTGAGTCTAAAAACAGACAGAAGAGGTGGGATTGTCACTCTGAGTGTAGAGTTTGCTTTCTGCTTACTGTATACTGCTCGTGCAGTTTGTAATTCTTTTATTAGCAGTCTTGAAGTAAAATCCTGCTCAGGATATCTTCCAAATAAGCATAGAGGCTGTGTCTAGACTGCATCCCTTTTCCGTAAAAAGGATGCAAATTAGACATATCTCAATTGCAAATGAAGCCGGGATTTAAATCTCCTCACTTCATTAGCATAAAAATGGCTGCCGCTTTTTTCCGACTCGGAGCTTTGCTGGAAAAAAGTGCCAGTCTAGACGCGGATCTTTCGGAAAATAAAGCCTTTTCCGAAAGATCCCTTATCCCTCATTTTTCCGGCAAAGCTCTGAGCCGGAAAAAAGCGGCAGCCATTTTTATGCTAATGAAGCAGGGGGGGATTTACATCCCCGCTTCATTTGCAATTGCGATATGTCTAATTTGCATCCCTTTTCGGGATGCAGTCTAGACACAGCTAGAAAGTCTGATCTTAATTCTGTTAAATATATACAGGCAGTCCCCGGGTTACGTACAAGATAGGGACTGTAGGTTTGTTCTTAAGTTGAATTTGTATGTAAGTCGGAACTGGTACATATTATAGGGGAAACTCTACCCAAACATTTCTCCAGAGCTCAGTTTTATTCTCCCACACCTCACTTCCCTCAGTTCTCTATTCTCAAGCTGAGGTGTCTGCTGAGAAAAGCCGCTCCGCGTCTCCCTGGTCTGCTGTGGGGGGTGCTAGCTTCGTATCTCCTTGGTCTGCTGGGGGGAAGCAGCTAGTGCGGGATGGCCTCACCCCATTTGTAAGTAGGGATCCGATGTAAGTCGGATCCATGTAACCCGGGGACTGCCTGTATATAACTAAATCATAAACAAATAGTGTGTGTATCTATCTATCTATCTATCTATCAATCAATACAGCTCTATGCCATTGTACTTCTTTATCCTCTTTCCTTTGTTAGAAAACATGCAACACCAACATGCAGAACCAAATCTGGGCTCTCTGGAGCTTAGTGCATGAGCTGCTACCACATGAGCTACAAACCAGCTGGCTCTCAGCTAAGGCTGCAGAGCAAACTTATTTTCTTTCTGTAAATGGCCTAAGTGAACCATACCCAGCAGGTGTGTGGGTTACAAATATACCTATCAAAATTGTCATAGTAATGTATATTATTCTCCACTGTTTTTGTAGCTCTCTGTTCTGCACATTTTAAAAAATACCTCCTAACAATGTGTTTATGATTTAGAGAAAGACACTCTTACTTATCTCTCTGTATCTATGTATTTAGATAGATAGATTATTATTGAGAGATTGGGACTGATTTTCAGTTCTCAGAAGCAATTGGCAACCAATTTGTGAGAACATTTTTGTTCCTGTAAATGATTCCAGATGATCACTACTGTGGATGAATTTTACAGCACTTGGGGTTCAATCCTATAAAATGCTGAACAATTTATTTCAATTTCTATTGATCTCAGTGGGAACTGAGTTACTCACCGTGCCCACCAATTGCTCAGTATGTTGTAGGACCCAGCCCTATGACGTCTAACTATGTCATTTGTGTGAACATTGTCAAGTAGTTAAATACTACAAAAGGGAACTCCAACTCATTAAGGGATACAAACCTGGAGGCTGAATTAAGGCTCCGCTGGACATCAGGGCCATTGTCTCTTGTAATTTTTGTTGTCCTGTATTGTATGAGGTCGTCTTAAAATTTCTTTAATAAATGACAATAAAATCTAAAAGAATATTAGGAGGAATAAAAAGAGGTTAGAAATAAAATCATTATCTATTTGCATCTGTCAAATATAGTAGTCTTAAAACCTGACATTCTCAAATGGCAAAATCCTAGAATTAGTCTGTTGGAAAGAGAGAAGTCAGATAAAAGGTCAAAAATATTGTTTCCTTTCACTGAGAATACTTGTGATAAGACAAGGTAGAAAGTCCCAATTGCTTTGTCAGTCACCTCTTCCTTCCTGCCAAGCCAGGAGAAAAAAAGAAACATCCTCTCTCATAAACCTTTACTAAACAGCAGCACCCCCACACCATCAACCTTTTAAAGAGGAATGTGCCTAGACTGATAATGTGTAATAACAGATTATTATTTAAGAACAAAAGGTCACATGTAAAAGGGAAAATGAAATTTCAGAAGTCTGCCTTCTCCTAATACATCATGCCATATGGTCCTGTGTGCAAGAAATCTCTGTAGTCATGTTGCCTACTGAACTTGCTATCACTTACTCAGATAAGCAATCCTTACTTACTGAGCTGTTCTTACTGAAATCATAAGAACAGCCATACTGGGTCAGACCAAAGGTCCATCTAGCCCAGTATCCTGTCTGCCAACAGTGGCTAATACCAGATACCCCAAACGGAGGGAAAATAACAGGTAATCATCACATTATTCCTCTCCTGTCATCCATTTCCAGACAAACAGAGGCTAGAGACACCGTTCCTACTCATCCTGGCTAATAGCCATTGACGGACCTAACCTCCATGAGTCTTTCTAGCTCTTTTTTGAATGCTGTTAAAGTCCTAGTCCTCACAACATCCTCTTGCAAAGAGTTCCACAGGTTAACTATGCAGTGAGTGAAGAAAAACTTCCTTTTGTTTGTTTTAAACCTGCTGCCTATTAATTTCATTTGGTGACCCCTAGTTTTTATATTGTAGGAATAAGTAAATAACTTTTTCTTATTTACTTTTTTTTCCACACCAGTAATGATTTTATAGACTATCGTATCTCGTCTTTTTGTGAAAAGTCTAGAAGAAGAGTTGGTAGTGTCACACTTAGGTAAAAAACAGAAGCTACAGGAAGTGACTGCTGTCCTGATACCCTGCCCAAAGTGCTTCTGGGGGAGCTTTAAATGTGTTGCAGGCTCCAATCCATGTAGATGCGCTATTTCAATATAAATCTGCACTTTTTTTTATGGGGATTTGTAGTGTGGACGTGCTATTTTGAAACAAGCTATTTTGGAAGCTTTTTTCCAAAATAACTTATTTTAAAATAAGTGTGCAGTGTAGATATAGCCTTAGAGAGTCTGCCTCAGATTAATTTCGAGGCTTCTCTGTAGTATGGACACACTATTTTGAAATAGTTATTTTGTAAGTTATTTCGAAATAAGTTATTTTGAAATAATGTCCTAGTGTAGACATGCCCTAGGATAGCACATTCTTCAAGTTTGGGCTTTTGCAAAACTTTTTTCTTAGCATCAGAGCCATTTTTTTCTACTTGATTTATATTTTAACCATTAATCTCCAAAGCTGAATTCAAAATGTTTTTTCGACCAAAATGGAAGCTGGTGCCTCGCAAACAGTAAAGATTCATGTTTAGAAACAATTCTTACCACGCTTCTAGAATGACCAAGGAATAGAATAAAATAAAACAAAGCAGACAGCAGTGTCCAAGTCAAACAAAACCCCTCCTTACTTGAAGGTTAGAACATTTTGCGATCACATGATATGCTGCTATCATCCTTATTTATAAGCTTCTATAGTTTTTTGCTTGAATAAAAACTGCAAATGTGGCCATTAGGTATTAAAGACTTAATAAGAGTGTGATGAATAAATAAGCAAAGGTAACAGTCAAACAGTCATTTATGCACTTCTTATCACTCTCTGATAACTCCCTTTAGACACATGCTTGATGTGAAGCATGTGCTTAAAGGCTTTATTGGATCGGGACCAGAGCATACTTATAATCTTCCAAGGTTTAATATTTGAACCTATTATTTTGACTGTTCAATTTTGAGAGGAGTAACTGCTGCAGAATTATTCTCAATATAATGCCTTTGAAAAGAACCACTAGGTCTTTAAAACTCGCAGTTGAGCAAACACAGAGACAGGTAGAAGGAACTTACTTTAGAATCTGAAGGAGTTTAACTAAATAACAGTAGGGTTCCAGGAGTCTCCACTATTCCATTAAGAAAACAGCAGCATCTGCCAAGTGGGAATAAAGTGGGGGACTTTTGGGGCAGGGGGATTTATTTAACCTAACGCCAATAAGTGAGAAGTGGTATTAAAGTCCCTAATTTGGAAGGAACTTCTTGTGGGTATTTCTATGCAAGTGCAGGATTTTCCCTTACACTCTAAGGGTATGTCTACACTACCACCCGAGTTTGAACTAGGGTGGTAGTGTAGACATACCCTAAGTTCTACTGCTTTCCCCAAAGCAGAATTTCTCAAACTGGGGTCCGCAGACCCCTGGGGGTCCACAAGTGTACTCCAAGGGGTTCTCTTGTCCCATTGATCCACTCCTCCCCTTTGCTCCCTGGACTCCTCCTCTCCTGTCAGAACAGCTGTTCCGTGGTGCGCAGGAGGCACTGGGAGCAAGGAGGAGAAGTGGAGAGACAGTACAGTTGGGGGATGGAGCAGAAAGAGGCTGGTAAGAGAAGGGGCAGGAATGGACTGGGGATAGTATGAGGTGGGGCAGGGTGGGGCATTGGAGAAGAGGTGGAGTGGGGATAGGGCCTAGGGCTAAGATAGGGCTTGAGGGACCATGAAAATTTTTAAATCAGGTTGCTAAAGTCTGAAAACCGCTGGCTCAGTCCAATTGTAAATGAATCAAGCCACACAATTTACCATTTCTTTTAGGAGATGATCTCACAGCCAACTAGATCTCAGCAAAAAGTAGCTTTAGATAATATTTCACTTCTGTTATTTCATTCCATTACTCACATTTATACTCCACTAGGGCATCCGGAGAAACAGAGGTGGGAAAATAAGGGGTCTCTGACTAATGTGAACATTTTTCAATTCCATCTGGCTGAAAAGCTTTCTCAGCCTTTTGATTTTCCATGCTAAATGGAAGCACTAAAAGCCCAGAGATGTGGAGGACAAACATACTGATGTTTCCACAAAACATAAATGTCAAATGTATTTATGGCCCAGAAATACATACTGCATGTAAGAAACCTAATTAAGCTCCCAAAGTCATCACTTACTCACTGTTACTTGTGTCTTTCAAAAACATTTTGAATGTTTTACTTTTAACATGGCAGAGACCACTTATAATATTTTAAAAGACTTCTAATAATATCCATCTTTATTATGGGGGTTTTCTTTTATTCTTTAATCTACGGGGGGGGGGGGGAATGTGTAGATGCACTTAGGAAACATTCTTGTGTCTTCCCTATTCCCTCAGACCAGAGTAGGCCAATTAATAACAGGACCGTAATTGGGTGTATGAACCCCGCACAGGTGAAGCAAGGGTTAACCAGGTGCTCTGAACACAGGAGGTCATGCCCTGCTGCCCCCGCCTTTCCAGCATGCTCCCTCAAAAGGGAGCAGCTCAGCTTTAGTCTTTTGGACAGGGCAGGAGAGTAGTTGGATCTTGCAACCTCTTGCAGAAAAGCTGCCAAGGCTCCCAGACCCTATGGTCAAGCTGCTGCAAACCTTTCATCCAGGGGGCTTGAAGATCCCTGGAGAGTAGCCTGAGAGATCTTTGAGGGAGACCCCAAGACAGACTGGTGGCCTCTGCAGAGAATCCAAAGCCAGGGTAGGAAGTGGCCCAGGGAGATGGCACAGGAGTGCCTGTCTTCTAGACCCTGCCCAATTCGGGTAAGTAGATATCCCGATTTATAGACAGCCCCAATATGGGAGGCTTTGTCTTATATAAGTGCCTATTACCCCCACTCCCGTTCCGATTTTTCGCACTTGATACCTATCACTCTGCACAATGAATTCTTGTTTCATTTGACCCTAGATTGGAGCAGGGAAAGCCTAGGTTCCCCTTTCTCCAGCTGATGTCTCTTGCCACTGGGCAACAGAGCCACTAAATCCTACCACTACACCAGGCAGCCACTGGCTCTCTCTCTTGGATTCAATACCTCCTTTGACCAACATAATTCCTGGCAGAGAATAATGGTATACTGTCATTATTCAGAGCTGGAGACACCGTGAAAATTTAATTGACTGCTGGCGTCCTGAAGAAAGCCATGTCTGAAACCTTTTCTGAAAAAGGTATATGCTTATGAAAAATGTGCCTCTATTATGCATGATGAGTAGCTACTAGCTATTCTAAGGGAGATTAAGCTAGTTTTTCACTGTCATGTTTTACATGTGGAGGATGCTAAAGGCCATGCATAAATCATTTCCAAATTGAGCTGTTTATCTATAAATGCAGAACAAATTTAATTAATGATTAATAGTGATCAGAGCACTTTCTATGTACAGTAACAGTGCATAGTTTCATTCTCCAAACATTGTAAGCCATTGGTTTGAGCACTCGCGTTCTAATAGCTGTAATGACTGCACAGTCTACTTCACTAAGGAGAACAGTTAAGCCTCAGAACGTGGGGGACTCGCATGCACCTACATACATACATTCATTTGTAAAAGTGTATCTACCAATATCTGCCTCTGCCCACACCCACAAAAATATGGGCTGCATTATCATCTGCCCTGGCAGGAACACACAAGACATCGCCCTGCACAATGGCCCACACAAGGGATGTTCACAAAGGCTGTCACTGTGAGAATGAGTAGGGACTGTTTGCCCTTTGTGCCTTAGAGGTCAATCCATTTGGAAAATTCTCAGACTGAGACCCTCCCCCCCCCCAGGAGTCTCCGCTGGCTCCCAAAGCAAGGTCCATGTGTCAGGAGATGCAATCTCTCCTAGTGCTTCTTTAGGGAATGTGTAGCTCCAAAGTGACTCTAGACTAGGACTGTTCAATTTTTACAATTAATCTAGCCCTATATGTGCCAGGTTTTGTGCCTGTTTACACCAGTATAAATTGAAGGTAAAGCTGTTCCAGACATGCAATGTAGTTGTAGCCATATCACTCCCAGGCTACGTCTACACTGGCCCCTTTTTCGAAAGGGGCATGCTAATTTTAAACTTCGGAATAGGGAAATCCGCGGGGGATTTAAATATCCCCCGCGGGATTTAAATAAAGATGTCCGCCGCTTTTTTCCGGCTTGGGGAAAAGCCGGAAAAAAGCGTCTAGACTGGCCCGATCCTCCGGAATAAAGCCCTATTCCAGAGGATCTCTTATTCCTACTTTGAAGTAGGAATAAGAGATCCTCTGGAATAGGGCTTTATTCCGGAGGATCGGGCCAGTCTAGACGCTTTTTTCCGGCTTTTCCCCAAGCCGGAAAAAAGCGGCGGACATCTTTATTTAAATCCCGCGGGGGATATTTAAATCCCCCGCGGATTTCCCTATTCCGAAGTTTAAAATTAGCATGCCCCTTTCGAAAAAGGGGCCAGTGTAGACGTAGCCCCAGGGTGTTAGAGAGATAAGATAGGTTAGATAATATCTTTTATTTGACCAAGTTCTGTGGTACTTTTGAACCATACACAAGAAGAGCTTCACCATGCAAGTTAGTCCAATAAAAGGTTTACCTCATCTACCTTTCTCTCTTCCAGAAGGGTGATTACCAATGTACACTGGGGTACCAAACTGCTTACACCACCACACTGAAAAACCAATTATTTGCTCAACTCTAGTTATGAAGACCCAACACCTTCCAGGATGGAGCCCTAGATTAGTTTCCCTCAGTGGCAATTTTTAAATGAAGACTTAGGCCATGTCTACACTACACTTATGTCAGCAAAACTGTTGGGAAAAAAGACCCACCCCCGAATGATGTGAATTTTGCTGGCACAAACACGTGCTGGCAGGAGATTCTCTTCTACTACTGCTCATTGTGTTGGTTTTATGATGTTGATGAGAGAATTCTCAGCCATCATTGTAACATGGCTACACACGTGATCTTACAGCAATGCAGCTGTATTGGTACATCAGTGCCGCTGTACACTTGTAAGCATAAATGTGTGCTGGATGTTTTCTGCAGATATGCTATAGTTCAAACAGGAACTGATTGGGGTAAGGAAACTCTATGACCTGTATTTTGCAAGAGGTCAGTGTAGTTGATCACAGTGGTCTCAGAATCTGCAGATTTGGTTGCTGTAGAGGTTCCCAACCATCAGTCCATGGACCAGTGCCGGTCCGCAAACTGCTGGCTGCCGGACCACCATGGTCTGGGGGCATGGAGCTGTTGGGAGAGGCATTGGGAGCTGTTAGGAGAGGTGTGTCCTGCTCCACCTCTCAGCCAACCAGCACTGGACATGGGTGGGGTCTCCTCCCATGTGCAGAAGAGCGGTTCGCTGTGTGGCAGGAGGGCTGCATGGAACCCAGCATAGTGGCCTTAGAGAAGCCATGACCTGGGCAGCAGCACTAACTGGTCACTGCGAGGCAATGCAGGTATAGATGAGGGGGGCAGGGCAGACACTGAGGGCTCTGGGGGTGGAGACTTTAAGAGGTGGGGGGCTGGCATTGAGGGGCTCTGGGAGCAAAGCTAATACTGGGGGGCTCTGAGGGCAGGGGCTAGTACTGGGGAGCTCTAAGGGGTGGGGGACTGGCACTGGGGCATCCTGAGTGGGGAGCTGGCATTGGGGGAGCTCTGGGAGTGGGGCTAGTAGTGGGGGGAACTATGAGGGCATGGCAGGCACTGGGGAGCATTGGGAATGGGGCTAATATTGGGGACTGGGGACTGGCACTGGGGAAGGTTCTGGGGGCGTTGGGTGCATGAGCTACCACAAACAGCCAGCTTCAGCTCTGGCAGCCACCTGACACATGGCCACTGCCAGAGCTGAAGCCAGCTGTCCATGGCGGCTCTGGGGGCCGGGGCTTTTGGTGGACCAGTAACATTTATTTGCACATTTATTATTTGTGTAATAAATATGCAAATGAATGTTGATGGTCCAATAAAAGTTTGTGAATGGGTTTGCCAGTCTGCAGTTTAAAAAAGTTGGGAACCATTGTTGTAGAGAATCCAACAGCATTTCCTTTTGGAGAACTCTCCTCTCCTCTCCTCTCCTCTCCTCTCCTCTCCTCTCCTCTGCTAACTATAACATGGAGCAAGCTCATGAATGAATCTGGCGTGGGTCAATAATCCTCTGTCTTTGGGATAAATGAAATCTCTGTGGATGCACTGAAAACAACACACTCTGTGGCAGCCCTTCCACAATGGACATACTAAAGCCTCGTACCTTGGCATCACTCCTAAAAAGGTGCTTGTAGGAGATGCTGCCTCTGAGGGTCGCTTCATCAAGTCAGTCTCTGGTTGTAACAGCTTATAGAACATTTAACAAGGAAAGTGCTGAAAACCTCTTTGCTTCAGGGCTAAGAGGTGCCTACCATCCCTACAGGCATTGCAGAGGATCCCTGTTTGGAGAATGGCAGCAGGCTGAGGGCTTCTGTCTCCAGTGAGTTACTGCTCAGCAAATGACTGTGTGACTCTACAGCACACCAGCTTTGCATGCGGCAACTCGTCATGTAAGCCCTGATACAGCCTAATGGAAGTCCTAAGTTTTGTACTGGAGCAGTGACCACAGAGCAAGTTACTGCTCAGCTAACTGGTACACTGTAGATTCACACACTGGCTTATGGTGCAATAACTTACCAAGGAGACCAGCCCTGAAAAAACTCTTTGACAGCATTAGTTTAGTTGGAGAGCCCACTTGAAATGGGAACAGGCTTTTTCCTCAAAGGAAAGAGACTAGAATTAGTCAAAAACAGGATAAAAACAAAAAAAACTTTAAAACTTTATTTTGATTGCTCTAGTCTTAAGTTTGTGGCCAATAGTGACCTTGTCTTACACTGTGGCACTTGGGTGGTGAACATGGGCCTACCAAGTCACACTGCTAGTCACACTTTCTCCAAGCAGTGCTTTCACTGCAAGGTCTTTCAAAGGATGAGAAAAACTCTGGCTGGCACAGGTACCCCAGCACACATTCTGGGAACACAGAAAGTAGAGAGCCAAATCTCCCCTTATTTCTACCTTTCTCTTCCATTTAAGTGCTCTCAGATATGTTAGAACAAGGCATGCTTTGACAGCTAGTAGAATGCCTTTCACCATAAAATATTAATTATGGGCTATCTGAGCATAGATTTGTAAGTATATAAAATCAGATGGGACCTTTAGATCATCTAATCTGACCTCCCATATAATATACAACCCATAGAATTTTATCCTGTTACTTGAGAACCGAGCTGAAAAAGCTTGTGCTTTGCGTAATGCATATCCCCCTGAAAGGCATCCAGTCTTGATCAGAAGACTTCAAGAGAAGAAGGACTCAACACTTTTGAAGGTCCTTAAGAGATTTAGGTACCCAGTTCTTTTAATTCTCTTAGGCTACATCGACACTGCTGTGCTATTTTGGGATACTGGAGGTATCCCGAAATAGCTATTCCGTGTCTTTTGAGCGCACCCATTATTTCGAAATATAACTGGCTCGCTATTCTGATGTCTCTTTAAACCTCATTCCACGAGGAGTAAGGGACGTTTTGGAATATTGATTTATTTCAAAATAAGTACTGTGTAGACAGCACCAAATTATGAAATAAACTATAATAACATCGAAATAAGAGATGCAATTTGCATAGCTCAAACTGCATATCTTATTTTGACCTCCAGTGCAGTGTAGACACACCCTAAGGCTCCTTTGAACATCTCAGCCAGGCTATGACTGTTGTGTACTAAAGCCTTTTAGGGCTGATATATTGCCATCAGCAGTGCCATGTGGCTCAGTATTGGGTTTGTTTGGATTTTCTTTTTCCTTCACTGACAAGCTTTTCTAAAGCGCTTAGTGTGAAGACAAAGATGATGTCAGGTTCCAGAGCACTTTCAACAGGATTTATTTTTAAATCACATCTATAAAGGTTGATGTGCCTTGCTCAGTTTCTCTGTATCATACCTGTTGGAGGCAAAGGAGGAGCAAGGGGAGAGTTAAAATGGTGGTTGTTCTTTCTTACCTGTTAATGTTATTTGGTTCCCTAAACCAAGAGTGTTGTCTGTTAACCCCCTATCCCTTCCCTGAGTGAGTGCCGAAGAATGTCTGAGGTAAACAACAGGAGTAAACAACAATGCACATGGCCCCAGCAGGGAGTGCACACGGCCCCAAGAGGCCCAGACTCAGAGGCTGAATGTGGCTGATCCGTAAAGAAGAGAGGGACAGAGACACAGTGAAATGCAGGACAATATAGCACTTTAAAGACTAACAAGATGGTTTATTAGATGATGAGCTTTCGTGGGCCAGACCCACTTCCTCAGATCAAATAGTGGAAGAAAATAGTCACAACCATATATACCAAAGGATACAATTAAAAAAATGAACACATATGAAAAGGACAAATCACATTGGAGAACAGGAGGGGGATGCAAGGGGGGGGGGAGGAAGGAAGGTAAGTGTCTGTGAATTGATGATATTAGAGGTGGGGAGAGTGGGATGTTTGTGAGTTAATGGTTTTAGAGGTGATAATTGAGGAAGCTATCTTGGTAATGGGTGAGATAGTTCAAGTGTTTGTTCATTCCTTTTTGGAGAGTGTTGAATTTTAACATGAATGACAGTTCAGAGGATTCCCTTTCAAGTGCAGATGTAAAAGGTCTTTGTAGCAGAATGCAGGTGAAGTCAAGTCATTGAGAGAGAGTCCTTTCTGGTTAAAATGGCAAGAAACTGTTTTTTCTTTGTGATCTTGTCTGATATCTGTTTTGTGGGTATTAATCCTTTGGCGAAGTGTCTGAGATGTTTGTCGAATGTACATAGCAGACGGATACTTTCGGCACATGATAGCATAGATTATATTTCTGGATGCGCAGGAATATGTGTTCTTGATCTTATAACTCACTTGGATAGGTCCAATAATGGTATCAGCAGAATGAATATGTGGACAAAGCTGGCAACGGGGTTTGTTGCAAGGGAAGGTACCAGGGTTGGTATTAGTGTGGTATGTCCTGTGGTTGTTGGTAAGAATCATCTTGAGGTTAGGTGGTTGTCTATAGGAGACACAGTGGGTTGACCATCAAGTGGAGCCTCCCAGAACACCCTCTGCTCAGATCACCCGGCCAGCGGACCAGCTTAGGAGTCAACTTGGGAAGATCAAACAATATGAACTGCCTTCTGCTTGCCTTATCGTCCTGCCTGGGACTGTAAGTGTGATTGAGTGTACGAGTGAGATTCCCCTCGCTTCCCAGTTTTAGTTGAATAAACAAATCCTTTACACTCCTATGTGGTGATCCCCTCTCCTTAGTGTTTAAAGCAGTTGCAATCCACATCCCCTTGCAACAATACCTGCTTCTGATTCCCCCACCTGTGCTTCTAATCAGTTTTCCAGATATTGGTAAGGATTCTCTGCAGCACTCCAAGAAGTTAGCAGCAGCCCTGGGAGTCATTCCAATTTGCTCTGCCAAATAGACATCCTGAGCATTAAAACTTGCGGTCTAGGATTACTGTCAGCGAAGATTTAGACTCATATACTCATGTGGTCCAGAAGCTGAGATGACACTGAAGGTATCTAGACACGTATGTGCCAGTTTAGCAGGATTCTGGGGGTGCACGGAAAACAGCTCTGGTAGGTTTTAAAATATGTTTTATGTAAGGATTTAAAAGTACCCCATGCATGAGAGGCAGTGTGTTCCAGTGCACAAGGGCATCAGACTAAAAGTCAAGAGGGCTTGTGTAGTGGGGAGGCAATCCCACTCTGGCCAGATGAATTAAAGCAGTCTGGAGAGAGCATGTGCAGAGCCCCAGCCAATGGGCAAGAGGCTTATAAGGCACCAATGAGAAGGTAGCTTGCTGGGGCAGCCCTGGTTATAAGGAACTGCTCAGCAGAGCAGATAGCAGTTGGGTCCTGAACAGGGAAGACAGCCTTTGTGCCCTCTCCCTTTGTGCCATCAGTTTCCCCACCTGTAAAGTGGAAAGCAACTTGAAAACTGCAGTATGGGTGAGATTCTCCTGTGGTGAGGAGAGAGACACAGAGGAGGGGCTGTACTGGGCGGTTTCCTGAACACCCTTCATACTCAGACCCATTTAGTCCAGGGTAGAAGAGCTAGAGTTGCAGCCACTGGGGTCTGGAAAAGAACCACTTTCTGCAGACTGAATGGATTTCAGCCTGAGCTAAGTAGTAGTGTTCCTATGCATGGAGCTACTGACCAAGGTGATGGAATTTCCATATGAATTATTGGGCTCAAAGGTAAATACTCTGATTTGTGTGAAACCTTCTGGTCTTAAACTCTGTGCCTCTCTGAAAATCTATGAATCTCTGTGAAACTGGTGGTTACATTAATATCTACTAACCAGAACTAGGCAAATGATTCCCTGTGATGAATTTAGTCCGTTTTTCTATTCATGAGTTACTCACCAGAGGTATGTCTAGACTGTATCCCTCTGTCGGAAGTGCTGAGACAGCAAAACGTGGCAGCCATTTTATGCAAATTAGGCACGGGATATTTAAATCCCTGCCTCATTTGCAATGTTGACCTGCCTAATCTGCATCCCTCCGCTGACAGAGGGATGCAGTCTAGACATACCCCAAAAGGTAAAATTTAACTGATTTCTTTACTACTTAATAATTTCAGATGTGAATGTATTTCAACCTCTGGATTGCTCTCCGTGAGCTGTGTCTCATATACTCCCTTTTCATAAGAACTGGCTGGTTTCCTACGTTACATGATGAGGTTTCTGCCTGCTGATTGGATGATTCACAGATCTACAAAGGGCTTTCGGTATGTCCCCATGCCTATGCTTCCAGCATGAATGCTCATGCCTGTAAACATTCATGTAACTGTTTGCAACACTTTCTCTTTCAAACACTTTTGTGGACAGAAATTCACTCAGACAATTGTTCAGAGAAAGCAAATAAAAAGGTTCACTGATAGCAAATGTTAAGGTTTCATTCAGATATTCATAATTTATACATTGCACTATTCACCTAACACTAATACTACCGATGCAGAATTACTCTGCTGCTTTTTACAAGACTTCTACTTGACAAAAACTTCTGCACTGTAACATGTTAATCTTCCAAGTCCATAGATCTGAATAACAGATTTAAATGGAAGATAGTATTTAAATGTTGTTTTTAGGAACATTCAGAATACCAGGATGCTGACATTTGGAATAATAAGCCTAAATCTTTGCAGAGTGCACACATGATTTTGCTGCTCATTTTGATATGTGTATGTGTGGGCACGCACACATGCAGAAATCAGACAGTTTTGAATAAGTAGTGTGATGTACTTACAGTTTTGACTCTGATGCTGATGGTTTTACTGTACTCACTACTTCCTAAATGTTTCCTGGCAATTAACTGCATGCATGAAAATTCAATCATGCCAGCTGAATAAATAAGAGTTATCCCTGGAAAGATGTTCAGGTAAGTTCTCCATGAAGATAGATGCAGACTTTTCATGCCTATGTGTAATTTAGCATTCGTAGTTAAAAAGCCAGCCACAATAATCATTCGTCAATTTTACCCACACAAACAGTTCAGTATTGTAGTATGTACTTAATTTAGGAATAAAATGGTAATATTTACCAGTGTCACTTTCAGGGAAAATAATTACTTTCAGAGCACATATGTGTGTATACATACACACAAACATGTAGCATTCAATTGGCCTGGTTTCATATATTGAATAGAAAAGAGTTCATTGTAAAAATGTTTACATTTTGATTCCTATGAACCAGAGAAATCTTTGGCTTTTATTTGCATCATTAAATACATCAGATACATGAGATCATCTCTTTCCATTGCCCTGGACAAAAACTAAGGCACAGATCTTCAACTTGTGTCAATTGTCACAAATCCATGGGATTCACTGGGGCTGTCACAAGTTACACTGGTGGAGTTTCTCTCCCCAAAAGTGCTATAGTGTCCCTATCCATCTAGTTACTTCTTTTTATGCCAATCTTTTAATGGGGTTTGATGGACAGGCCTGGGTTCATCTTGATCCTGCCTCCAGCTTAGCATAGTGCTTCTTCCTTGTTTTCTTTTCCTGTGAATTTATTTGGTGATGCCTCCTTACTCTTCAGGCTATTTTTAATTTCCCTTTGTGCATGTGTGTGTATTTTAAAGGTAGCTTCTTATATATAGGTTTTTATAATGTCCAACACTTTGGTATCTGAAGACACCTAATTATCTCCCTATGTGAAGGAAAGAGAAAGGCAGCAAGTAGAGGAGAAAAGAGTACAATGTCCAAGTTGAGCAGTGATGACAAAGATAATAGAAATGTGATGGGATTATTTTCACAGTCGGCGCCCCTACCTGTGTCTCTCTGTACGACCTCTGTAATAGAAATAGATAATCAACTGACAAATTTTTTTCTCCAGATCTGTAAATCTGCCACAGTTGATGGCAAGGTTTCTCTACATACTGTACTTAATGCAGTTCAGCCTCTGGGGGGGGGGGGGAATATGATTCATTTGATTCAAAGTTAGATGCCGTTACACTTGGAAGGACTACACTGCATTCTCCTGGAGAGTCTGCTAATAAATCTCATGGGCTTTTGCGATAAGGTGATGGAATCACAAGCTCAAGCCGAGCACTTGAAATCACTAACAGAGGCATTGATTGAAAACACCAATACTGCAAGAAGAATGTGAGACTGTAAAATTTAGCAGTGTCATGCAATATTCATATTCTGAGTATTCCTGATAGCATAAACGGAAATGGGCTAACTGGTGGGGTTTCTGGTAAGTGAACTCACTTCCTGATTTCCCCCTCACCCTTTTTCTAAGTGGTTTGTGTATTTCAGTCTGGTCTTCTCTAAATAGTACTGTAACTGTTTGTGTTCTCAACCCCGGGGAAAATTCCCTAAATCAAACACACACACTTCTCAACCTGAGAATAACAGCCCTGAGGTGGGTCTCCGGCAGGGTAGCAGCAACAGTGTATGGTGTCAGGGCCAGCTAACTGGCATTCTATTTATTGAGCTGGAACCAAGAAGACAGGGAAGTTCAAAGCCCAGCTCCTTAGAATTAGTGAAGGATCCAGCCCCGGTCATGGCAGAGCAAGCTGTTCCACCCATTCCCAGAAGCCAGGGACAGTGAAGTTTCCCCAAAATGTGCAAAGAGACTAGAGGGCAAAGTACCATCTCTACAGCTAGAAATGGTTTGAAGTGCTGAGGGAACTGAATATGAATTCCCATGAGCAGAAAAGTTGGAAGCCACTGATCATTATCCATCCTCTCTATTTCCCAAATGTGCTGCTGTCAGAATAAAACATGAGAGAAGACACCTGGAGTAGAATAATGGTAAAGATGACTGGGCCTTGTTCCAGCAAAAAAGAGGACAAAGTGATTTCCCTATGCAGGAGAAATGAGTGTGAGACAAGGTTTCAAAAAGGAGATATGCTGTGTATTGGATAAGTCAAGGTAATTAGGAAAGTGACTGGGCTTCAGAAGAAGTAGGCACGTTAGGTGCGACAGGATATTAATTTGTGAGCTGCAGGATAAAACCTTATGCCCACAAAGAAAGAAAATTGCACAAGTGATTGAATCACCAAAGCATAAGAAACAGTTTGGATCCAAAGTCTGAAAGCATAAATGAACAATCATGGGAAATTATAAAAGGCATCCTGGGGTAGTAGGAAAAAGCAAACCCAGAAGTGTACAGGCTGTGAAAGGGGCTTGAATGTCACATGTAGGATGCTGATTCCCCCTCCCCCATTCTGAGCTGGATAATTATTATTTGATCTCCAAAGAAAGCTGCTTGTTGCTTTCATAACAATAGGAAATGTAAGAGAGAGAGGGAAAAAAATCTCCTTACGAGTTTTCATTGAGCTTCATGCTTTAAAATCCTGATCGCTCATGTAGACAGAAACAAATGGAGACATTCCAATCCAAAATGGGATAGGAGGTAGGTAAAATAGTAAAGGGGCGGCATAGCTGCCTTCCCAAACATATAGCAACAGCATGAAATACTTCACTGTAAGGCCTTGCTTTAGTACATGATTTCCCTATAGATAGCCCCCCAGGTTACACTAAGATACAATGGTAGAATGAGCTGATGAAAGCTTCTGTATCTGCTGCTATGTCTGGGTTTTTTAGATAAACCTAGGATTTGGGATGTCTATCCAGCATCTTTTGTCAGCAGTCAATTCATCTTATTTATACTCCTGTCTGTGGTGTTCTATTCTCCTGTGTGTGTTGTTCTATACCAACCTGTTGACTAAGTACCAGGAGGATAGCAATGTACCCAGGCTCCAATCAGTATGTACCCTAATTAATTTCTTCTCCAAAACCCACTGTTTGTGACTATGGGCCCAGACATGAAGTTTTTGCACAAGGTCAGACCTTGGTCCCACAAGCAGAGCTTGAGTTATAAGGCTTTGCCTGTAAAATCCACTGTATGCAGAGTGGGTGAATATTCTTCTCTCCTCCCCAGCCAGCAAGTGAAACAAGGGCACATTCACGTCCAGGGAAACATAGAGTGCATTAGCTGCTGCTTGCTCTAATTCTAGGGACTGGAACAGTGTACAAATGCTTAGCATGGAGCTGTTGATTATATTGGTTTTTTCCTACTGAGTCACAGAGAGTTTGTATTTAACAACCACACTAACTCAGCTGTGGGAGCTTGCTAGGGGTCACTGTGCTGCTGCCTGCTACCCAGAACGCTGCCTTCCAAAACAGAGCGCAAGCACACCTCACAGCCTTAGTGATTCCATGCCTTGGTAACACTGTGCTGCAGTACATTCCCCCTTCAAGGGTGAGTAGCATCAAGCAGGCGCTGAAATCCACAGCACAGCACACAGCTCCACCACACAAGTATCACTGCATTCCAGCCCGACTACACAGCAGAAACACTGCACTTCCCACTGTATTTTGGACTTTGCAAACTCATGTAATGGAGGAGGGCCTGTCCATCAGTGTGAAAGACCCTTTAATGCAAGCTTATGATTGGCAGTAATTTATGTTGGAATATATGAAAAAAACTACCCTTTTTTTTCCCCAGCAGCAGAACTGGTAAGAAAAGTGTAGGTTTCACTATAAAGTGAGCAGAGAGCAGTAGTGGCTGATGAGCCTTTCCAAGATGGGCTATATATGGAGCCTGAGCAGAGGCTGAAGGTGTCTCACAGAGCTAGCACTGAGAGACTCTGGAAGGAGAAAGCTCCAACAGGGTTAGTTTGTTTATGTGAGGAGTGTGCAAGTGTCTTATCTGGAGAGGTTTCTGGGTCAAAGGAGGGATGCTGGGGCATAGTAACAAAATGTAGAAATCTAGGATGAAAATAGTGTATGTTTCCAGAAAAGGAAGGAAGGAAATTCTCCTGTTCTCAACCCTCAGTACGTTCTGTGGAAGCTAGTCATAACCATGGTGGAGAGCCTCCGACCAGTGCAGCCAAAAATCCATCCAGGTTCAATTGAGCTTGGACCTTTTTGTTTAGTTACCCTTTGATCTTTGTACCCTGGTCCCTGGGATGAGTCAAGAGAGTAACTGGGAAGAAACTTCTGATGGAGAGGAAAATCACAGATGGCTCTGATTCATGTAGTTCTAAAGGTAAACATTTTACAACACACTTTCTGCTGTTTGATCCATGAAATAAGGCCAATATGTAAAACCAGGCCAACTGTGCTGAAGAGGCCATTTATTCTATTGGATGCTTGTAGCCAGGAGAGCTGTTTGTTTATTTGCATGGTGATATCCAGAAGATGATGACAGTCACATTGGCCAAAGGGCATAATAATAACTATTTACTTGTATTGCAGTAGCCCCTCAAGACCAACCGAGATAGGGATACCTGCTGTAATAGGCAAACTCAGAATGAGAAACAATCACTACCCCCAAAAAAAGTTTGCAATTTAAATAAGCCACCTCCTGACTGAAAGAGAAACTGACACAGCAGCTAAAGCCATGAGAAGAGGTAAGTGATCATACGCCAAAACTGAAGACAGCAGGAATTCAGCTTAAATAAGGCCTGGACCTCGCAGTTGTGTTGGTGTCGCCAGTTAGATCAGTGGGAGGAGCTGGAGGAGGATGAATGTTGAAACGGAACATACTACTCTGCAGGACTCTGGGGGAGAGATTTTTAAAACTCACTATAGATGGTGGAATCTACAGCAAATACTTCTTAGTAAAACAAGAGCCTGCTGGAGCTGACACGGGCCTTACACATAACCCATGGTATGATGGGGATAGCACCCGAGAATGATTACATCCTATTTATAGACTCAACAACAAAAAATAGAAACCAATGTCTGACTGTAAGCTCTTTTCCATTGCCTTCGCTGAACCAGGACATCACTTTAAAACTGTGTGACTTTCCTCATTGCTCCCACTTGCATAAATCCCAGAAAAGGCTACAAGGAAAAGCATGCTAAGTCAGCTCTTATTCGTACAGACTTGTGTCTAAAAATATTCTACAGTTACATATTTCAGAGTTAGGGAGAGCAGGCCAATTTGACATTGGAGAGAACAATACTCATATTCTATGAGACTTCTATCCATCCAACTGTGACATTAAACACAAGGAGCTATTTTCTGTCTCAGCGTAAAGGCATTCTTGACAAATTTTATTCAGAGGAATTCCAGCTCTGATCATTCTATTAATGAAAGCTTGAACTATATTAAGTTATTTAAGAGAAATATATTATTTTCAAAGTGTCTAATCCCATAGAAATTATTACACATTAATCATTTGATCCTTTGTTTTTCACTTCAGCAAAGGCTATGGCCATAAAGTCACTGAGGAAAAGGTTAAAGGAAGGATAGGTCAGAGTTGCCTGCCTCAAGATAGTTATTCTGGCTCAGTGAATGAGGGGCTTTTTCCTTGGTATACTAGCAAAGGTTAAGGCAGGCAGAGAGGAGTGGGGCAAAGGAGATAAAGAGAGAATTCCTTGTTTTTGTTAAAGACAAGGTAGGTGAGGTAACATCTTTTATTGGAGCAGCTTTTGCTAGACTATCCCTGTGAGACTTATTGAAGTAAGGGAACCTTTCACAACTAGTTAATTTTGCCCTTTGCAAATAGCTAAATTAGCCTCATCTCCTGTAACACTAATTAATAATTAATTAATTACTTCAGAAGATGTGAATGTTTTAGGAATATGGCTGGGTCAACTTGTGAGTATCATTGCTTATTGCAATCTGTCAGACCCACTGAGCTTGGAAGCACTTGGGAAGTGGAGACTGAGAGTGTGTCTACACTGCACCATTATTCCGGAATAACAGCCATTATTCTGGAATAACAATGCGAGCATCTACACAGCAATTCTGTTATTTCAAAATAAATTCAAAATAACGGACAGCTTATTCCAACTTTTGTAAACCCCATTGCATGAGGAATAATGCCAGAAATCGATGGTTTGAAATAGCTGCAGTGTGGATATGTTGAAATAGCTCCTCACCAGGGCCATTCTAAGTTATTCCTTCCCAGTGCCTCCTGGGGCTCTAAATCGAGATAACATATCCACATTAGGGGAGCCTGCCTTGGACTAATTTTGAGGCTTCTCTAAAGTATAGGTGCTCTATTTTGAAATAAGCTATTTTGGAATATATCTTCCGGAATAGTTTATTCTGAAATAAACAATCATCGTAGAGGTACCGTGAGTTCCATATAGCAAACTGGTGAACATCCATTAGAGGGGGGGGGGAGTCAAGACTCTAATAGCAATACCTAGAATCCAGTGGTGACAGATTAAAGTAGATAATAAATATGATAATCTGCCTACTACCCAATAATAAGAAATGGGGTGTGATCTTGTTTATGTATGAACTAGAACCTTCAACCAAATCACAACTCTGGTTTTGGGGTTTTTTTCAGTGTTGGGAGTGAGTGTTGGAAGATTATTTTTTTTTCATTTTGATGTGCCTCTTTACTTCCTCATTTCAGCAAATTTTTGAAATACCACAGGAGAGGCTATTTTTTAAACATCTCCAACCTAGATCAAGCCAAAAAATCTCCCACAAGTCTTTTCTTGTTAGATTCCAGTTCTATATCCAGATAAAGCAAGCCCAAGTCTCCAAACTGCGTTTGCTTTATGTGCAGCTTTACATGCAAACACTGGGCGATACCTTGGACATCACAATGTGTCTACTAAATCAAGGGCTACGTCCACACTCGGAGTGGGGGATGTGATCCCCTGCTTGAGTAGATATATTCACATGAGCTCTCACCAAACTAGCATTGTAAAACTAGTAGTGTAGATACCAGTAGCATGGTGAGCATGGGCTTCCCACTTACCAGTTCAAAGCTGCCAGGACCATAGAATCACAGAACAGTAGAACTGGAAGGGACCTCAAAAGGTCATTGAGTCCAGGCCCCTGCCCTCATGGCAGGACCCAGTACCATCTAGACCATCCCTGATAGATATCTATCTAAGCTGCTCTTAAATATCTTCAGAGATGGATTCTGCAACCTTCCTAGGCAACTTATTCCAGTGTTTAACCACCCTGACAGTGAGGAAGTTTTTCCTAATGTCCAGTCTAATCTTTTCTTGCTGCAGTTTCAGCCCATTGCTTCTTGTCCTAGGATCTGTGTGTACATCCTAGGGCAACTAGCCTGTGCCAGCATTTGCACATGCTACTGCAACTACCCTACTATTTTTAGAGCACTGGCTCATTCACAGTTAGCACTGGTATGTCTACTCAAGCTAGGAATCACACTCCTAGCTCCAAGCAAGGCCGTAACGGGAGGGACAAAGGAGGCAGCTGCCCAGCGGTCCAGTGACTGCTACTGCAGCAGTGGCTGGAACCCTGGGGCCTTTAAATCACCACTGGAGCTCTGCACAGTGTGCCCTGGGTACCCTGATGGGCTGGCTGGGGGAGGCTAGTCCCAGCCCACACCTTCCACCTGAGGTCCAGCCCCTCCCAGAGGCACAGACCCAGGCCCCTTCCCACCTTGCCCAGGGCCCAGCAAGTCTCTCTTCAGCTCTGGCTCCACGTGTAGCTATAGACAATATATCACTTTCTGTGTCACCTCCCCATTACAGTTCGACTTCTTATCCTTTAAAGCTAATCTACAGCTGTCTCCTGTGATTGCCTGGGATTTAAAAGCTCCTCGCTTTAGTCTGCAGTTTACAGAACTGATTTGTACCTGAAGGCAGCTATTTAATGGAAACATTCATTTTGCATTTTCTGCCACTAATATTTTAGTGGGATCAACATTACTGAAGCTAATTAGAATTCAGCAAGAACTGATTGTTTGTTAGACAGAGGAAAAATGTTCCATGGAGCCTGGGGTTTGGTAAAACTATTTCACATAATTAAGTAATCCCACAGCTTGGCATTTTATCCCTCTCGTTATCATTGCGCTTTGTTAATAAGTTTTTAATTGCAAATCGTCACTAAGACAACACATTACACTGTGTTTAATGATCAGCAAAAATACTTATGATAACCAGCTTAGAATCTGGACCTCTTGGAAAATACAAACCAAGCTGTGTCTGTTACAGACTTTGGCACTGCAATCATTTTTGCTTGCTTAAAACATAGTGATTTCTAGTTTTAAACAATCTAGACTGTCTGCACAAATACTTGGCTGAAGCCTCCAGGAATAGGCAGAGAGTAGATAGTAAGTATCCTGTGCTCAGAAGAAGAGGAGATATATCCTGTTAATGTTTTGTTTTATTCTCTTGTTTCTCTGCACAACTTCCTGGCTTTGAGCCACTATAAATGAATACATCTTCAAATCCAGAAACATTTCCTTAGCCCCCCCCCCCCTCCTCCCAGTCTATTACCAGTCCAGCCATTCACAGTGACAGTGTAGCCTACTGGATAGCGCTTAAAGAGAGCTAGGTTCTGTATCTGACTCTGCCAAAGCTTGTGGGGTGACCTTGGGCAAGTCACTTCACCAGCCCAGCCCTGGCCTAAGTTCCCCCCTCTATAAAATGGGGATAATAACACACACGTCCTCTGTAAAGTGCTTTGGGATGTTCTGATGAAAAGTGCTATGTAAGAGCTAGTTGGTCATCTGTGTGTGCTCATCTAAGGGTTGCCTCCTTTGAAACCCTGGGCCAAGATTTTAAAAACTTGGTGCCTGGCGCTCAGTTTGTAAATACATATTTAAAACCCTGTCTTTTAGGTCACTTTTTTGGGAGCCTAAATATGGACTTCCAACCTGTGTTTCCATTTCTACTAGCTCCCAAAGACAGCAAATATGCTAAACTGATTCTTTCATTCAGATCACCCTAATCTATCATAAGATCAAAATTGATTTAGAGTAGTACAAAATAGGTTCCACAGTCAGTTGCTACTCAGTACTGGTTCATATTGATCTTTCTTAGTCATATGACCTCATAGAACAGCAAATATTATAGGCCTAACCAACTCACTGTTTTACCCTGGTTTCACTCCGGTAACATAAATAGAGTCATGTCTGATTTCCACTGCTGTAAGTGAAAGATGAATCAGCCACATCATGTCATGGCTATGACTGCAGCATATTTTAAATTAAAAATCAGGAGGCAGTCACAGTAACTTTAGTAAAACCTATGGGGTTTTTATTTTAAAAATACTAAGAGAAATGCAGAGGGGCTGTGGGGGATGATTTGGATTTAGAGAGCAAGTCCACTCCAGATCTTGCAGCTGCAGCTCCTGCAGATCCTGTCCTCCAGGGCTGGGGCTGGCTCTCTGTGCTGGGCATTTTGACCTGCCATGCAGTCACAACACCATTCTGATTTAGCCCTGCCAACTCTCTGTAGGCCCACACTCCAGGTTGAAATTCTACTCACTCAAATTTGGGGCAGTCATGTCTTCTCTGACATGATATGGTGTGGCCAGCTCAAGAAGCAATGGGCTTAAATTGCAGCAAGGAAGGTGTGGGTTAGAACACTT
Source organism: Pelodiscus sinensis (assembly GCF_049634645.1). Classification (NCBI taxonomy): domain Eukaryota; kingdom Metazoa; phylum Chordata; order Testudines; family Trionychidae; genus Pelodiscus; species Pelodiscus sinensis. Next base: position 23,069,762 of record NC_134727.1, read on the forward strand.
TATATAACTGTCAGGTCTGTTAAGCACTGGAATAAATTGCGTATGGAATCTCTGTCTAACCTGCTTTTAAAAATCTCCGATGACGAACACCTGTCAGGGATGATCTAGCTCAGTGGTTCTGAACCTTTTTCGGTCCACGTACCCCTTGGTCTCAGCTAAATACATCATGTACCCCTCTTGATAATAACATTTTTTTATAACTTAATGTGAATAATCAAAATTACAGGTATCTTATAAGCCATAAATATCAACAGATTTTCATTTTAAACAAAATTTATTTTAAAAATAAAACACTAAAAATTGCACAAAATGTCTGTTTACAATTGGACAAACCACACTAGTCCCACTAATGCGAACATTGCTGCTGCTTACTATTAACCAACATTTCTATCCTAGGTGTCGTTTTTGAGAGAGCCACACGCATATCATGTTCTGTATTTAATGTGTTCCTTGCTTTGGTTTTTATCGAGGCAAGCACCGAAAAGCCCAACTTGACAAATGGAACTAAAACTTGGTAAGTTCGTTTTGTCAGAATGGGAAATGCCTCACCGAGTTTACACCAGTATTGGTACAATGTCATTGATTCGAAGCCGACGCAAAGCTTTTTATTATTTCTCAATTTGAGTAGTTTGTCTTTTGCCAGGTCAGTATCACTAATTTGTTCAAGAGACACTGTGAAAGCGCTCCTCACCCAAATGTCAGCTGCCAAACCAGTTGGGATAATTTCATCAATGGCGATTTTAAGGTTTTCCAAATGCATAATAATACTTTCATGAACTCTTGGTTCCACTGGATTTGGCTGTACTGGATCGGAAGTGATTTCATCAAAGAGAGGAAAACTGGTGAAGTTACCACAATTCACTCTTCTTCCCCAGAGAGTTAATTTCTTTTGAAAGGATTTGATCTTCTCTTCGGCCTCCAAAGTAATTATATTACTACATTGGAGTGAAATGTTCAGTGAGTTTAGGATTCTAAATACATCTGCAAGGTGATTTCCTGCACCACGTGTTTGAGGATATCTTCTAACATGTCCTTGATTCGATCATGAATGGTATCATTTGATAATGGAATCTGTGCTATTTTTGATTTTGCTTCTGTACCACACATTAATTCGACCATTTCGATGGCACACAGTTTCACCAGGGTCTTGTCGATAGTATGGGGCTTTTTTTCTTTGGCGATCCGTAATGCCACCTGATAGCTAGCCTCCAGTGCTGGTTTCTTCCTGGGAGTAAATCCGTGCTGGACGAGAGTGCCCTGTGATTCAAATCATGCTCATTTGATTTTAAAAATAGCCTCTGGGTTGTTAACATTTTGAGGATGAACAGTCTGCAGATGTTCTTTAAGTTTGGATGGCTTCATATACCCATTACTGAGTACCTTTGAGCAAAGGAAGCATGGGTCTCATTAGTAATAATATATCAAAAAAATGCGTGAAAAAATGTTCAAAAAAATGTAGCAGTACAAATAATCATACTATCTACTACCGTATGAAGAAACCACTAAATATAATACACACCTTTAAGTAATCCACACTGAATTTAAAAAACACTTGTAAAATACACCTGTATGTGCCTACGTCTGTCATTAATAAAGAGCATCTGACAGTTATTTCTGTGACAAATGACGAAATAAGTCGACTAGTACAGATTAGTTTGCCATCGGTAACTTCAACTGCGCATACCCACAGTTGATACTACACATCAGATCAGGTGAGAGATTCAAAATAATTAGGTAGGTGTTTATGCTATCACGAGTCAACTATATTACTCACTATATTATTTTCTTAAGAAAATAATACAAAAAACTTAAATTATTTTTTTTACATAATTTTTTAGTAGTATATGATTTTTTGTATGAAAAAATCAATAAATTATCTATACTTGAACCTCATGTACCCCCTGACAAGGCTTCACGTACCCCTTGGGGGTCTATGGACCCCTGATTCAGAACCCCTGATCTAGATGGTACTTGGTCCTACCATGAGTGCAAAGAAATAGACTTGGTGATCTCTCGAGGTTCCTTCCAGTTCTGTGATTCTAGGTTTGTTTGTTATGCCTTGTCACCACCCATAGACCCTCCTAGAGTTTCTACAGTCTCTGATGTTTTATTCAGTCTGAAATGATAAAGCTGGGACTTCTGTGATTTAAAAGCTTGCAAAAAAAAGGCTGGCAAACGGGGTACATGAATTTATTCTGCCTTTGCCACTGAGTTGGTTGTGACTTTGAGCAAGTCACTTGCCTCAGTTATAAAATCCTTCCCTACTTTTTGTTATAGCACTTTGAGATCTATGGTTGAAAAGTGATATGCAAATATTAAATTACTAGTTCAATTTTTGCATATGCTCACTTTCTTTTCCTGCTCACAGCCAAGCACTGCATGAATTATGATTGCCGTAAAGACACGCAATGCTTTCAGTATATTGACACTATCTATAAGAGCATGATGTCCTTTATATCTCCTATTTTAGTTCACTTGTTTATAGGGGAAAATCAGAGCATTGGTCACATCACATATGTGCTCCTCCTTTAAATTAAAAAAATTTGTAAGTCCACTGTTAAACAATGCAAGGTAAATTATAATCACTTTAAATCACTCTCAGGTCATTGCTAATGTAAAAAACATTTCTGAGTCTTTTGGCTGAAGCTACATTATAAACAAATAATATGTGTAATTGAGATTAACTGAGCACAATATCAGATATCTGAAACAATGCTGGATTTTATCAGATATTTTCCTTAAGTTACATTGTATTGCTAATTATAAAATGTGTTTACTTCTTTCTGATTAATTGTAAAGGATATTGCCTTTTCCCTTTGCTAGATCAAGAATTTTGCCTTTTCCCCTTTGCCTGAGCCTTCCTGAGTGGTGTTTGAGAGAATAAGTGTCTGTTTGCATCTACTCTGTTTCAGCCATCTTTAAAATGGTTCCTTGTTTGGGGTTTGTTTCAGAAGGGAGTATAATTAAAACCAAGGTTGTCTCCCCATGAATGCAAAATATGGATACAATTAAAAATCAACATTTTACATCAATTGTAAATCAGGTTTATCTGGTGGTGGGTGTTTTTTGGTATGTTGTTGAAAATCTTTAATGTTTTGTACATTCCCTCCTTGTCCCCTCCCCAGCACTAAGACATACATAGTACTGGTGGAGTGTTTTGTTTGTTTCCCCAGAACCATGATCTGATCCTTTTAAATCCAAAAGGCCACTTTAAATACCTTAAACGAAGCAATGTGATTTAAACAGCAGCTTTCACTTGGCCTTCACCAGTTGCTACTCTGCTTGCTTTTCATTGATAGAAGCTGAATTATGTCTACAGTTGGTGAATGATAAACAGTGTTCTCACGAAAGGATAAAAATTCATTGAGTTGCCAAAGATGTTTAACACTAATAAGATACACACCAGGAAGACTGCAGTAAGCTATTGTTTAGACTAAACTGTCCTTTGGTCTTGATAAATAAACACCAAGAAACAGGTTCTGCATGGTGCTCTGGGGTGAGACCCCTGGCCCATTTTAATTGGACATGGATTGATTTTACTCTGAGTTCACAGTCATGTCACATTTGTCAACAACCTTGGCCTTTTTTCATTTGGTGTTGCCTGCATCCTAAAGGGTATGTGAGTGTGGATGGACACACACCCACAGAATCTTAGAATCATAGAATCCTAGAGCTGAAGGAGACCTCAGGAGGTCATCGAGTCCAGCTCCCTAACCAAAGCAGGACCAACTACAACTAAATCATCCCAACCAGGGCTTTGTCAAGCTGAGACTTAAAAACTTCTAGGGAAGGAACTTTCACAGACATCTGAACATGAGTTTGGGAAATTTCCTATAATTTTAATAATAGGAACTTTGGCCAATCGAAGAAACAGTTTGGATTAATCTACATGGATGTATGCTCAATTCTCAGCCAACTAGGTCCATGAAACCAGAAATGGGATTTTATCTCTAGCATAACTCCTGCTCTCCAGCCCGGTGAGCAGCTTTGCAAGGTCAGTCACTAGAGTAAATTGGCATACACATAACTGGGCCATCCCAGGCAGGCAGGGCAAAAATTCCACTCATTAAACTAGAGACAGGGAAAGAGGCAGACCTATGGCAGAACTAGGGAATTGGGTGCAGCATCCCCTCGCTTGAAGTGGTTTCCATAATATAATGGCTTTCCAATTTGGTTCAAGAGCTCTCACCCCCACTATAAAAATTGTTTCAGCACTCCTGACCTGACCTTATGAAATTTTTTTCATGGGAATCCAGTATAAGGTACAGTGGAATACACCACTTCAACATGCACAACTACTGCCAGACTAAAACTGAAGATTAAGCAGGTATTGCTAAAATCTGAAAATGCACTGAGATATTAGAAGAAAATACGCCTTCATATTGGATTATATACAATGTCTTTCTTTTGTTTTTAGCAAGATAGCGATTGATGTTGCTTGATGATTTTCTGCCTCAAATTTCACCACTTGCATTCCAAAGAAAAAGCTACAATGTTAACCTCTGATTTAAAGCCACACTTCATTGCATTTGATTCATCACAGGCAACGGATGAAAGCTCTCCTGCAGGAAGAAAGTTGAGTATCTTTTAAGAATTGGTTTATTATCAAATTTAAATGATAAGAGGGAGAAATAAATACAGGGATAGTCTTATCTCTGTCCTGATTCATCAGGCTGGAATTGTTCCCCACCTTTAGAAAGAGCAAAGGATGCCAACCTCAAGGCTATGTCTACACTGGCGGGTTGTTGCGCCAGAAGTATGCAAATGAGGCCAACCGTGGAATATCGCTGAGCCTCATTTGCATACCTAATGAGCCGCCATTTTGCGGAAGAGGCTCTTGCGCTAAAAGGAGCTGTCTACACTGCCCCTTCTTGCGCAAGAAAAACCCTCTTGCGTAATGCCGTTATTCCTGAAAATAATCAGCGTCGTGGCATTGCACAAGAGGGTTTTTCTTGCACAAGAAGGGGCAGTGTAGACAGCTCCTTCTAGTGTAAGAGCCTCTTCCGCAAAATGGTGGCTCATTAGGTATGCAAATGAGGCGTGGCGATATTCCACGGTTAGCATCATTTGCATACTTTTGGCGCAACAACCTGCCAGTGTAGACATAGCCCAACAGTTTATGAATGCTTTGAGCTTCTCGCAGGCTGCTTTGTAACCCCTGAGAAGCCAAATAATTGGAAGCAAAAAGGGGATTAACTTTGGATGCAATTGAATTAGAATGACTCCTTGGGTATGAACTGAAAGAGCTGCTTAATCTGCTTTACTACAGTGTTAAACCTTTAAAGGAAAATTACACACATGTAGTATTATTTTATTATTTATTTACTTAAAATATTTTTACCTCGCCTCTCTATTTAAAATATTCAAGGTGGCTTGCACATTTGTTGTATACTGAGTATTACACTCAGTATAGATAGGTGCACTGCTGTCAATCATCTGGTCTTAAAGAGATGTGTAATGAAAATTCTGTTTTGATGGGGGTGTGGGTGTTGGCCTGCAAAAACAGTGTAGAGGTACATTTCTATCATTTTTATTTGTAAGACAGTAGAAGATGTGGAAAAAAATATGGCTTTTATTTTTCAGGTTCTTTTACATGAGAATACCCTTCTTGCCTGTTGAAGAATTCCATAGCTATACTTCAGGCAGCCATGTGAACATCCAACTGCGTTACAGCTGGTTGCAACCTTCACCCAAAGTTAAACAAGCCATGACAGTATTAGGCAGTATCAGAACTCAGAGAAGTCACCCACTCTGGTCTGAGCCCCTCCCCTCCACCAAAATGCTGGGATTGGCTAGCGAGGGAAGTGCCTCTGCTGGCCTGCTCCACCCATTTTAGGGCCAGAGTGGCAAAAGAAGATTGACTGCTGATCTGCTGACTCTATGGGAAAGGAGTGTTGCTCCAGACCAGACTAAAGATTTGTTAGCCACCCACCTGATTACCACTGGCAGGGTGGAGTGTCACTACAGAATAGAGAGGGAGAGTTGACTATTGGTCTCCTGGTTCAGTCTGAGTCAGTGAGCTGGTACAGAGGTTTTGTTGAGTGCTGGGGTGCCAATTGGGTTTATGCAGGCAGACGGGAAGAGGAGCTGGAAGCTCCTGCAGAAAGGCCTAAGCCGGGAACAGTAGAATCTGGTTGGCAAGCCTGTGAACAGGGGTCAGCAATTTGAGTTTGTCTCCCAGCAACTGTGACTTCAGCAGAGAGTTGATTTGTATCGTGAATGCAACAGCGGACTGGGATGTGCTGTTTGGACTTTTAACCTGCTGAGAGCACATGGATCTCTATATTTGGTGTTTAGAGGGCTGAGAATATTGTTGCTGGGTTCCATGTACTGTATATATAACTCCTTATATATGGGGTCTACTCCTAGAATGGTTTCTCATACTGAGGGCTTCTCTTGTTTAGATAAAAGTGTCTATACCTGGGCCTGGCTCCTTTTTTTCCAAAGGGCTTGACCCTTAGTTAGGAGCAAAGAGGGTTGTCTAGGTGCATTGTCTAGGATCTGAGAACCATCCTACCAACCCGGGGCTCAGAAGTGACAAGAGGATAGTTATGTTTTGTAGCAACTTCTGAACTGTAGAGGTTTTTTAAGACAAAACTATTCACATACATTACTAAAAAGGGAATGGATGACATGTCCATCTTCAAATCCAAACCTACGTTTTTCCAAGGAGGGGTGTCTGTAGTCTGTAGTTAGGGTGCTGATTTGGGATATGACAGACCCAAGTTCAGGTTCCTGCTCTGAATTAAGCCAGTACCTTAATTGCCAGGTTATAGAATGGGCTTTCTCTTCCTTTTTCTGAAACCAATACGTCTCAATGAAACACTTTGGTTTCACTGACATTTAACGTGTTCTGACAAGTTCCCCAGTAGACACCCAAAAACAGGTTACAACTGAACTGATTTCTGCCAAGTTATAATCTTAAATACAATCTAATTCTAAATATAAAGTTTAATCTTAAATATAATGGCCCAGATACTGGCTACTACTATAGTAGTCTTACATCTGTCTGTCAGCACAGCTGGTTTAACCAGTTACCCTAGTATCAGAGGAGTAATCCTGTTAGACTTTATCTGAAAAAACAATAAAGAGTCCTTTGACACTGTTGGCATGTCTACATAGTAGGGCTAAACTCAAAATAAGCTACGCAAATTAGGTTAAGTCGAAATAGCTGGCAGCAACCACCCTGGCAGCAGCAGCAACCCCGGAGGTAGCAGCGACCCCGGCAGCAGCCATGGCCAAAGCTGCCCCAGGAGCAGCAACCCTGGCAGCAGAGCCACAGCCCCAGCCCCACCCTAGGAGCAGTAACCCCAACCTCAGTAACCCCAACCATAGTGACAGCCCCGGTCAGTGAGGCTATTTGTGAGACACCAACCCTCCAAACAACACCACGATGTCTACAGTGCACCCTAAGAATGGTAGGAAGTAGGGTGGAGGATTGTCCTCCGGGAGTTCATCATGCTTCGGTTGGAACTCCCACTGGGCTGGCTGTGGAATCTTCCACTGCCAACAGGGTCCTGGGCTGGGACCCGGTGGAGTGGGAGGGCCTGGGTCCCCTTACTTTCCCCAGCCCCCACAGTAACACTGCTCCCAGGCTCCTTGGAGGCTTACTTTTGAACTAGGCCTGCAGGGGCGACCATTCCTTGAGAAAAGGAACTGTACTTTGGGACTAGGCCGATGATCCCGTACTTGCTCTAATAGAGGAAACTGTACTTTGGGAGTACTGACAGGGGGTGCCCTGGGGACGAGGACACCCCGTAACAGGCATCAGTAACTATTTCTATATGGACAATAGAATTGGAGATGTGACCAGAGAGGGAATTTGGCTGCAAATTCTTGAGTGCTGCAAAGATGCCTCAAGTAATGATATCAAGAAGGACAATTCTAAACTAACCCTATTTCTCAGGATTAGTCTGCTGTCCTAAAAATTGGAGCCTACTTGCCTTTGATCTATGAAGCTGCAGGTGGCTCCAACAGGAAAGTCCTTATTACCTATAACTTTATATAAAAGATTGTTTTGCTTTGCACTGCAATATAAAACACCACCCACACTCAACAGAGTTTGCAAGGGTTTATTGCAGATCTTGGGACAGATTATTAAAAATGAAACCTGTAGTTAAACATTGTTCTATGCAAACAGTAGCTTGAAACAACCCCCAACATGCCTTTTTGTCTGGATCCACAACTATACAAACAAATAATGCGACTGCATGATTGATATTTCCTATCATATAATCTAAAATATACCAATAAAAATGTTACAAGCAACAGTTAACACATGGATCCTTGTGTGAAACATTCTAAACGCTGTATATAAAAATGCATTTAGTAGAATCAATATGTGGTTGATTCTATTTTTTTATAACTTGGGCATGCTACACTTTAATTCTCATGTTATCTCTCCTTGTGCAAAACAGAGCTTTGCATTTTTAAATATAATTCCTTAATCCTTTCTGGAGGGAAGGGGAGAGATATCACTCTCATTCTATTTAACACTGTTCCTCAAAACTACTTTTATAAAAAAAATAAGTGCCCAAGTGCTAGATACCACAACTAAACACCATAACCCTTCTTCATTTTCCCTTAGCCCATCTCCATAGGGAAAGCCTGGAATGGTACATAAACCTGCAGCATGACTTAGGACACGGCTAGACTGCGTTGCTCTTTTGGGATTCCGGAAGTATCCTAAAATAGCAACGCTACATCTTTAAAAGAACCTGCTATTTCCCAAAATAGTGGGTGCACTATTCTAGCGTCCCTGTAACCCTCATTCCATGAGGGCTAAGGGATTTGTTGGAATAATACCTTATTTGAAATTTGGTGCTGTGTAGACAGCGCCAAATTTCAAAATAAGCTCTTTCGACTTAGACTCTGAATAAGCTATGCAATTTGCTTATTCCAACAAAAGGGTGCTGTCTAGATGCACCCTTGCATGTCAACATTCAGCTGCTGTCAGACTTCAGGGGTATGTCTACACTACAGCATTAATTTAAGTTATCTTAATTCAAAATAGTTAATCCAAATTAAGCTAATTTGAATTAATGCATCTACACACAAAATCAGTGTCCAGGAGGCCCTGAGGTAGAGCTTCCACCCTGAGGAGCACTCAGAGCCTCCCTGGTCTGCCCCACTGGAGGCTTGTGCCTCATTCCTCCCTCATGTCCTTCCACTTATCCCTCTCCCCAACCCCACTTCCTGATGTCAAATAAAATACAAGTATTTTCATGAACACAAACTCTCTTTATTTAACAAAACTGGCAGAGGGGGAGGGAAGGGAATGAAACTCTGGTGAGACTGGGGAAAGGAGGTGGGAGAGGTGAAGAGAGAGGGTGGGAAAGGGGAGGGGGAAACCTGGGAGGAAAAAACTGGAAGGGGGAAGCAAGGAAAAGAAGGGGGAGAGGAAGCTCAGGGCTCAGGGTTGGGGGTCTCGACGGACCATCTTGATTTTCATGCAAACCTGCTCCTGGGATCGCATGTGGACTTTGGTGGCCAGGCTGGCAACTATCCTGCCATAGATGGCCGCGTTCCTCCATCTAGTATGGAGATCATGGACGTTGGGGGCATCTACCCCCCCAAACCTGAGTAAGGTCCACCCTGATCTCCACTCTGGACCAGGAATGTGTCTGCCTTCTCTGGGCCCTGGCAGGCTCCTGGGAGCTGGCAGACTGTCCTGGGGAGCAGTGGAGGGCTGGCTGCCTGTGGCTTTCTGGCTCATGTTTTGGAGCCACTGGGTCAGGGGCAGTGACTGCTGGCTCTGGGCCGGCAGGCTTGGAGTTGGCACAGGCACTGTGGCCAGAGTCTACCCCTTTAAGGGCTCTGGGGAGGGAGAGGAGTGTTCTTGCTTGAGGTTGGAGTGGCCATCAGGTCACCCTGGGAAGGCTGGAGGCCCCCTATTTCGAAATAAGCGTCTACACAGCACTTATTTTGAATTAGCTAATTCGAGTTTGGTGTTACTCCTCGTAGAATGAGAATAGTGGGGCGCTTAATTTGAATTTAATTTCAAAATAGCGGTTTGCCTGTGTAGAAACTATTCAAGTTAATTCGAAATAATGGCTGTTATTTCGAATTAACTTTGATGTATAGACATACCCCAGTTTACTATATGCAGAGTGCGCCTTTAAGACTAAGGGTATGTCTACACTACCCCCCTAGTTCGAACTAGGGGGGTAATGTATGCATACGAACTTGCTAATGAAGCCCGGGAGGCGTACAGATAGTTCGGAATAACTACATAGTTCGAACTATCTAGCCCGTGCCGCGTGTAGCCGCGCGGCACGGGGTTCGAACAAGCCGGCTTTTAAAAATGGCGGAGCCGGCTTTATGCTAATGAAGCCCGGGAAATTCAAATCCTGGACTTCATTAGCAAGTTCGGTATGCATACATTACCCCCCTAGTTCGAACTAGGGGGGTAGTGTAGACATACCCATAGGTGGGAAATAGGAGGAAGGGGACATGTTTCAATGAGAGCCGAGAAATCATTCTGGCAGACAGTCAAATTCCTCCAGGGGTGGCTGGGAGAGGGTTAGGGAGGGGAGAACTCCGCCATGCTCTTGTAGGATGCAGTGAATAACCCCACATGCACCCAGCTTCAATTTCTTTAACATGGATTTTAAGCTGCTTTTATAACAGGACAGTGTTTTTCCTGTAGGCTGAATCTTGCAAGGTCATTGAGGCTGTATGAGTTGGTTTTTCTGAGCAATTAAATATTTAATACTGCAATCTGAGGTAATTGGCTTAAAGTAATAATGGGGTGCTGTAATTATTTTCTCTCGAGCGGTAGATCAGGAGCTATTTCTCTCATATTGGGAGACACATACAGCTTATTACACCAGGCTTTAGTATGAAATGCTGAAATTTGTTCATCTTCAGGAACGTATAACTGTTTTTTCCTGCTTTTCTCTTATAAAATATATTAATACCTATTTAGGAACTGCCAATTATGGTTTAAAAGGAGATTTAGGAGCTAAACAATACCAGGTGCTGCATTTTCAGCATTGCTGGAAACAGGAATAGAAAAAACAAAATGCAAATGTGGCTGGTATAATGAGAATGTGGATACTGCATGGTCCTGTGCGTGTCTGGGTGTGAAGCACTGAGAATTCAGCAAATTCCTCACCCCTTCTCCCTAACTTCTAATACCAAGGGTCATATTTTGCTTTCATAGCCAATATATCCTAGACTTGGCACCTAGGTGATAGGGTGAGAAGTGCATTAAGAAAGGTTTAAGATATGTGTATGGTTTAAACAAGGAAGCCTCAGCACATGGCTCTGTAGCTGGCAAACCAACTTTCTGTCTTCCATAGAACTGAATACATGACACATGACCACACCTGAAATCAAACTGCACTCATCCTATTTGCTTTACAACATGTTTTGTACGAAGAGGAAATTTTCCATTAATACCTTCCTCAATAAAAGCCAAAATCAAGCTGATGACTAAACAGGAGAAGGAAAGGAGTAGTCCAATCATTAACTTGTATACGAATGTGTATATTTATGTACAGCCTGATTCTCTTCTCTCATTTGCTGGTGTGACTCCAGGGATCCACTCCTCCCTCTTCAATGGAAATGTATTTTAGGCACAAATTCTCCCTGCCTCAATGAGAGAAAATAAAACCCAAAGATTTATTTTCAAAAGCTTATTTCGGAGGATCTAATTTCCCTGCAAGAAAAGAGTGTGATAGAGCTAACTGAGTAGGTTATAATAGCAGTAAAAACATGGCAACTGGAATTAGCGGCTTGAGTTAAAGCCTACATGTGAGCCTGACCCGGAATTTGAGCTTCAAACCCAAGTTAAAAGCTGAGGGTATGTCTACACTACCCTCCTAGTTCGAACTAGGAGGGTAATGTAGGCATACAGCACTTGCAAATGAAGCCCAGGATTTGAATTTCCCAGGCTTCATTTGCATAAGCGGGGAGCCGCCATTTTTAAAACCCTGCTGGTTCGAACCCCGTGCAGTGCGGCTACACGGGGCTCGAACTAGGTAGTTCAGACTAGGATTCCTATTCCGAACTACCGGTATCCTCGAGGTGTACCGGTAGTTCGGAATAGGAATCCTAGTCCGAACTACCTAGTTCGAGCCCCGTGTAGCCGCGCTGCACGGGGTTTGAACCAGCGGGGTTTTAAAAATGGCGGCTCCCCGCTTATGCAAATGAAGCCCGGGAAATTCAAATCCCGGGCTTCATTTGCAAGTGCGGTATGCCTACATTACCCCGCTAGTTCAAACTAGCGGGGTAGTGTAGACATACCCTGAGTTGCTTTGTCTTCCCTGTAATTTTAATTCAAGTGAAAAACCATTTTTCCCAGTGAAGTTAGTACAGTGGCTTAATCAGATGTTATTATGTAGAAAAGGAAGAGTTGTTCCTCCCCCACTATGAACACACTTAATAAATTATACATTTTAATTATAATTCAACAGTTTGCCTTTATTTACCAGGCTGATAGAACATGCAAAAAATTACCAAGTAGAGAAATTCCAGTACTGGGCTTTCATATCATTTCTATTTAAAAAGACAGAACAGCTTTTGTCATGAAAAATAAACATTTAATAATTTTATAGTTGCTAAGTTAGCATTTTTACTAATAGGAATGATATATGAAGCTGTCTTATTTTAAAGCAAAGAAAACATAACCCTCAGCAACAATCTGCTTGCTCTGGTGAAAGCATTTGCAGTTAGAAGGTCTGGCTAATACAGTGCTGTTAATCTTCTGACCATTAAATTAGATGGGCTCGGTTTAGTTCCCACTGGTGACTAATCTGAAATTCAATTAGCACATATTTAAGATGAGGCTGTAGAAGACCACAGAGAGGGGAAATAGTGTGTTATGATAAAGCATACTTGGATTGCATTTTAAAGAGTAGGGACCTGGCTCTTTACTCAATTACAAGGGTAAACCAGCAGTAACTTGAAGAAGGAAATGGAATTACACTAGCGCAGGGGTTCTCAAACTTTATGATACCGCGACCCCCCTCTAAGTTTCTCACAACCCCCCTCTAAGTTGCTCATGGCCCCCGAAGTGTTGGGACCCACAGTTTGAGAAACACAGCACTAGCATATAAGTAGAATCATATCAAAGACCCTTCTGTACTAGTATGTTTAATTTTTTTCCTGTTTGAGCTAGAACATATTATCAATCATGACTTTCACCCAGAATGTGAAGCAAACCACACTAAATCTTGTATGGAGTTCAAAAGTAACTGGATTTTTTTAAAAAAAGAATGGTCATGATACCTCTGAGTCTTTAAGTATTATGAACTGACACCTAAAACTGAATATCAAAATACCGCTTTCTGCTGCATGTCACCCAACTAAAAAGATCAGGTACTAGAAGTCTTATGAAATAGCCAGGCTAATTATGCAGACATAAGAAGTTCAGGTAAGTATCAAGATTTCAGGGTGTTTTTGTGGAATGAATTTCCAAATCCTTTAAGGGTTACCCATAATTATTCACTTTATCCATCACTGAAATGTAGCCTCTTCTCATCAAAACCAGGGGAAATTTATGGAGCCAGAATACAATTTTTAAAAACTGGAATTTGGATTAAGCATGTGCAGTTCAGTTAAGAAAAGTACCACTGGGACCTTCCACATCCTCCGATTATCAGGGCTTGTATATTAAATGTCAGTAGCACCACAACGGAGATGTGGTTAATTATTGACTCAGAGGCCAGAGTATGTCCCACCACATTCCGACACTAATTCCTGAAGCACCTGGGATTTTCCTGGGAATTCTCCAGTTGAAGTCCTCTCCTAGTCAGACTCCTATCCTGACTCTGCTTACACAAATCATTGTCTCTGTAGCTTTTTCTCTCCTTCTCAGTATGAATGTTCCATAACTATAGTCAGAAACATACCTTTATAAAATCAAACAGAACTTTTTGTTAAATCTTCATTGGTTTATCAGCTCAATCAGCCACCTCCAAAAATATGGAAGATGTTTAATTTGTTAGTTGTTCTGACATGGATTGGAGGATGGTCAAATAATGTTGAATAGGGATTTTTTAGAGCATATCACCTGATCCACCGATGTAGTATTTTTTTCCCAGTGAAATCTTTGCAAGAAAATATATAGTGTGGAGGAATAAGATACAGATATTACGGTCAGGACAGTAGTTTTGCTAGTACATGAAAAATATAGTAAACAAACCATTTTTTTAAAGGATGGCTTCTAGTTTGTAATCCTTTGATTTTTATTTTTCTTTAGTTTGTTTAAATGCTAAAGTGTGTTTGCTACTTGAAAGCCTATAATATTTGCACTGCTGATTCATGACCATTCACATTTTAATATGTTAAATGTTCATTCATGAAAGCTGTATTTTTCTCTGGTTGTTTTTTCTTCTTTTCACTTGCTGAATGAAGAAAGCCTTTTAGATAGCCTAATGAAAAATATCATCTTGAAACAACTGTACTCCAATGTACTGTTCCAGATCTTAGGTCTTCAGTGAAAATATCTTGCTTTCAGTGAATAAAACCCAAGACTATGTTTTTAGATTAACAAATTTGCCAGTCTTCACACTGAATGTAAAACGTATGATCCTTACTACAATGTTACTGAAGCAATATAAAGAAATATTCTTAATATGTAATGTTCAGCATTAGAATGGTCATTAGAAATATGAAAAACAATGAACAGTCTAGTAGCACCTTAAAGACTAACAAAACATGTCAGTGGTATCATAAGAAAGCTCATAATACCATCTACATGTTTGGTTAGTTTTTAAGTTTTTCCTGTTACAGACTAACTCGGCTACCCTTCTGAAGCACAGGAAATATGGTCTGTAAAAGAATATTCTACATCTATAGGTGTGTGTGCATGTGTAGTTAATAGACTACAGTGCTAGCAGGTGGTCACAAGAATATGCAGAATGTACTTCCTGTGTCTTAAAAGCTCAAGTGTTGTGCTGTATAAATGAATTCCATTGTGAAGGCTTTTACATCAGCTTTTCAGTGCTTATACACTTTAACCATGTGTCTTGGCTAGGATTTTTCAAAGTTTCCTAAGGGAGGTACCCAACTAGAATTCAAAGGAAGTTCAATTCACCTAACTTCATAGGGCTTCTTTGATAATCATAGCCCAGGGGAAAGGGTGAAGAAAATGCTTTTTTATTTTATCATTAGTATGTATATAGTGCATGGTGCATAAATGTGCATGGTGCTTAGATTTTTTTTTTCATTGATTAGCTAGTTCTGCAGCATCTCAGGCTGTTGGAGTCAAATATGATTCCACAGAAACTTTACAAGCATCCTGCAACTGCAGGAGATGGTCCTAGCCACTTCCCCTGGCTACCTCCCTTCTTTTCATCCTTCATTTTTAACAGACTTTATTGAAATGACATCCCAGTAACACTTGACAGATACTACATTTTACATCTAAAACACACGTTGACCAGAAGCAGAAAGAGAGCTCTTTCTGAGCCAATATTTGGTACTCCCCTTTTGGCAATAGATGGATGATGTCAAAAAAATAGGAAAGAATGACTCCTTCATCTGCTCCTTGTGGTTGTTCATTTCACTGGGGAAGAGAGATGGAGTTCTGTAGCTCCCCGTTTTACTGAAACCAAACACTAATAGAAGAGTCTATTAAAAACTCACTGGAGAACCCACCCTTCAGATTTTAATACCCCGATTTATATCTTGTCAGCTAAATCTGTTCGGCTGTGTCTACATTGGCACCCCTTTCCAGAAAAGGGATGCTAATGTAGCACTTTAGAATAGGCAAATCCGCGGGGGATTTAAATATCCCTCGCGGTATTTGCATTAACATGGCTGCCGCTTTTTTCCGGCTTGGAGATAAGCCGGAGAAAAGCGCCAGTCTAGACGTGATTCTCCGGAAAATAAAGCCTTTTCTGGAGGATCTCTTATTCCTACTTGAATAGGATTTGCCTATTCCAAAGTGCTACATTAGCATCCCTTTTCCAAAAGGGAGGCCAGTGTAGACACAGCCTTCATGTATATTGTTTATAAATGGTCTAAATTTTGAGAAAAAAAAACCAACAAAACCCACTCAAAATAATCCCCCTTTAGAGAGCTGGTAATGAGTCAGTATGGAGGTAAAAGGCTCTCTCAGTAAGAGAGTTGGCTAAAAAGGAAAAATAAACTTAGAAAATGAGAGTGGAAATTAGAAGTTAAAAACTGTGAGAAAAGGGAGCAGGGAACAAAAAAAAATACAGAGAGCAAGAAATTCACTGTGTATTGTATAACAGATATATCTGAGCTGCTTAAAATGCTGTGGAGAGCATTATAAAAACATTGAAATAACTTTCAATCGACAAGTTTCAAAATATAAAATGTATGTATTTCAATTTTTTCTTAAATTCTAGATACAAACTATTTGGTTTTTCTCCTCTTCCTCCCTTCTCCTGAATTCAGCCACCAATGATGGGGAATGAAAAAAATATTTTAAAAAGGCAAAATTAGACTAAATTATCAGAAGAGGAGGTTGAAATGTCATGAAAAGTTTCAACTTTGGAAAAGAGTCATTTGTGATTAAAACAAACTTTTCAGCTAGCCATTATATAGATGGTGCTTATGCCATATGCCTCCCTCTCACTTCTCCTTCCCCAGCTGTATTTCTGCAGTTCTCTTTCAGGCTGTGGTTTAAAACAGGAAATGCAGAAATAGATGCAAATACAATATACAGAAAGTGAATGAGATGGTCGCTGTCATGGCCAACAAAGTAGGGATTCTACCAGTGACTTCCAGAGCTAAAACCATGAGCTACTAGAGGTGGGACCTCCTTGGTCTGGCACCCTCGGAACCTGAGTGGTCCCAAACCAGGGAGTTTGCCAGACCAATGGAGGTCAATGCTCCCCACTGGCCACTGGCCCTCAGCCCTCTTCCTGGGCTCCCTGTCAGGCTCTTGGCCTAGTCTCTGCTCATGGTTTGGCAGGCTTGCAGCTACGAGCCCCCCTACCACTGGGGATGCAGCTTCCCAGCTCAGGGCCCCCTGCCGCCAGCCTGGTTCCAGGCTTCCAGAGCTCCTAACTGGCAAAGGCCACCATGGGTTTCCCAGTCACTGCCAGCAGCCCCCTGCTGCTGGCTGGGTACAGGGCTCCCTGCTGCCTCTGACCTCCTGTCACCAGCCTGGTTTGGAGCTCCCAGCAGCTGCAGGACTCCTTTGGGTTTTCCAGTCACTGCTGGCAGCCCTCTGCCATTGGCACAGCTCAGGGCTCTCAGCCACTGCTGCCTACCCAGGCTGGGATTCTTGGCCACTACCATCCCCCGTGAGGTTTCCTGGCTGCTGCCATCACAGCCCCCTGCCACCAGTCTGGGGCTCCTGACCACTACCTGCCACCAGCATGCCCAGAGTTTGCTGCTACCAGCATGCCCAGAGTTTCCCCAATCGCCACCAGAAGTCTCCTGCTACTGGTCTGGCCTGGGGCTCCTGGCCACTGCCAGCAGCATTCTGCTGCTGGGAAGGTCTGGGGCACCCAGCTGCTGGATTTCCCACTGGCCCCTGCTCCCGGCTGCTGGGGCTCTTTGGTCCAGCAACATCCAGCGTCCTGCTGGACCACAGACATTGCTGGACCAGAAAGTCCCAGATTTGAGAGGTTCAACATATGCAGCATGAGCTTGTTAGGAGGAGCTGTAACAGACACATATCCTCTGTGGATCAGTACCGAAAGGGACCTGTAACATAACAGCCAGTGGATTATATGAATCAAACTTGTTACTTTAAAACATTTCTAGTTGGGTTCCAGTTTTGGTTTGTGGTCTAAATATAAATTCCAGTGCTTTCCAAACTGGTTTATCCATCCCGCATCCTGCTGTACTCATGCCTATCCAGAGACAAGAATTTGTGTGATCTGTGTAGAAAGGACAATGAGGGCATGCTTAGTCATGGCTTACCTCCACCTCTGTCATTTACATCTGCAAGTGTTTGTGTCAGTAACAATCCTTGCAGTTAGGTAAATGTGGCAGAAGGAAAGTTGCCCAGGGAAATGAAGTATTCCTATTATTTTAGCTCAGTGGGGCTATGTCTACACTACAGAGTTTTTTTGGAACAACTGCCATTTGAGCAGGATGCACTTAGACCATCCCTAGCAGTCATACAGTGCCTATGGTGGAACTATGTCAGGCTGGATCTGGTTAGAGCAAGCCCAACTTGCATTAGTACTAGAGCTGATGCAAGGACTCCGTAAGCCATTGGTACTTCTCTGGCAGCATCCTTTCCTGCTGTACCTAGCTGAGCACAGCAGAGAATCTGGTCCCTTATTAAATGCATGATGTTGGTCTTGATTCTCAAGGACTTTCACAAAATTGGTACATGCTACCTGGGATGCCATGTCTCTGTGTGCAGCTATAATTGTTCAGGATAACCAAGTTCCTGAGTATCTCGGAGGGCAAGAGTCCTGTGTGCAGATGACAGAAGTTTTTCAGCAACTGGCACACACTTGTGGAATTGGCTTAATGGGGTTAAAAAGACTTGCAAGGCATCTTTGACTTCAGAGAAAAAATGCAAAACTCACTTCATTTTCCGCCAGCTGGGAATGGGGCGATAAAGCAACTGCTCCTTTAAATCCAATCTGGCAAGGTGCCCAGACACCCTCAGAAACATGGTAACAATGCATAAAATACCAGAAAGAGAATCTTGCCTTACTCTGAAATTTGTGCAGACACGAGAACCATGGAACTCTAATCTTGATTGGGGATTCTTGGTACTATTGTGGTAATGATCCCAAAAGCCATCAGAGCCAGGCAACTGTCCAGAGAAGTACTGACAGTTATAGGATCTAAGGCTACGTCTACACTGCATCCCTCTTGTACAAAAGCCTATGCAAATGAAGCTCGGATTAGTATATTTCTGTGCTTCATTTGCATAATTAATTAAGGGCCATTTTTGTGCAAGAGGCTTTTGTGCAAAAACACCCTCTTATGCAAGAGCCATTCTTCCTGAAGAAATGAGGAAGAATGGCTCTTGAGCAAGAGGGGGGTTTTGTGCAAAAAGAAGCTGTGTACATGGCTCCTTTTCTGCGCAAAAGCCTCTTACACAAAAACGGCCCCTAATTAATTATGCAAATGAAGCGTGGCAATGTGCTAATCCACACTTCATTTGCATAGGCTTTTGCGCAAGAGGGATGCAGGGTAGACGTAGCCCATAAGTGAACCCATGACCGCAAAGGGTTCAATAACAGCACCTGGAGATCTGGAGTGATGGCGACCTTTGTGGTTGACTGCCATATTAACTAATTGGGAAACTTCAGTGTGGCATGGATTATTTTGTAAGCAGGACAAGGACTCTTCTAGCATTTAGCTGAAGAAAATAAGGACAATTCAATAGGAGTTATTAGGGTAGAAATCAAAACAGAAGACAATATGGAGCATTCAGCATTTTTACTTCTGATGTCAACATGTTATCCAAGCACCAAAGCACAAAATGTAAGAGAAAACCTTGCAGCTATTATGAATTGTATACCCTCATCTTGTTTGGGGCAGGGAGAGAGTTGAAGGTGTCCAGACTGCATTTCTAAGGAATCTAACCATGCAGAAACAGAGCTGGTCTCAGCGGTAATTAATTATTCTTTGAAAGAGAGGAACTACTGAGTTTGGGAATCACTCAGAGAGTGCTTTTGTACTTATTGATTGAACTTTGAGATGCCCTTTTGGTGGTAGTTTGTTGACAATTGCCTTTTATCATTTCAGCTAGTTGTCTAGACACAGAATTTTTGGGTTGGCTTTCTATCTCTTGTCTGCAGTTTACTTGAACTACAACATAACTATTGGGGCCTTAAAAATTGTAGTTAAAAAATTAATCTTAAAAAAGAATTGAAAACATGTTTCACTGGATTTCAGCTAATGCCACTTAACAATACTTCTCATCACTTAAACATTCTACCTTTAATAGAAAATCCAAATCTTGAACTGTCTTAGGGTTGCCAGGTGTCCGATATTTGAAGGTTCTGTCCAGGAAATAAATTGAGAAAATACCGGGCATATAAAATGTCTGGTATTTTCTAATTAGGTAAGTTTCATTAATATTAGGAGTATGTAGTTGAGTACTGCCTGGCTGGTAGACACACTCACACTGGGCTCGTCTACACTGGCCCCTTTTCCGGAAGGGGCATGTAAATTTCAGCAGTCGTCGTAGGGAAATCCGCGGGGGATTTAAATATCCCCCGCGGCATTTAAATAAAAATGTCCGCCGCTTTTTTCCGGCTTTTAAAAAAGCCGGAAAAGAGCGTCTAGACTGGCCCCGATCCTCCGGAAAAAGTGCCCTTTTCCGGAGGCTCTTATTCTTACTTTGAAGGGCACTCTTTCCGGAGGATCGGGGCCAGTCTAGACGCTCTTTTCCGGCTTTTTTAAAAGCCGGAAAAAAGCGGCGGACATTTTTATTTAAATGCCACGGGGGATATTTAAATCCCCCGCGGATTTCCCTACGACGACTGCTGAAATTTACATGCCCCTTCCAGAAAAGGGGCCAGTGTAGACGTAGCCACTGCGTGTGTCTAGCAGCCAGGCAATATGCAACTACTTGAGGGAGAGGGGGCAAGGCTGGGGCGGGAGGGAATCCCCGAGGCTTGACTCATCGTACTTCACTGGGACTGTGCGCGCGACGGGCAGCACCCTGGGATCTGTGTGCGCTGGGTCAGTCCCACTCCCTGCCGGCCGATTCTCTCCCCCCGCTCCCTCCCCCAGTCAACACCGCTCCCTCCAACCTTCTCCCTGCCAGTCCAGCTTCCCGCCAGCCGGTTCTCCCCCATCCTCCTCCCAATCTCCCCCGGCTAGCTCTGCTCCCCCCGACCCTCTGCCGGCCAGCCCTGCTCCCCTTTGGCCATTCCCCTCCCCCCCCCCCCCGCCCGAGCTCCCCCGGCCAGCCCCGCTGCCCCTGACCTCCCTCCCTGCAAGGCCTGCTTCCCGCCGGCCGGTTCCGCCCCTACCTCCTCCCGGCCAGCCCTGCTCCCCTTCCGGCTGGTTCAACCCCTTCCCCCCAATCTGAGATCAAGTGTGTCCAGTATTTTTTTGAAGCCATCTGGTAATCCTAAACTATCTGGATAGGAACAATTCAGGGATCTAGTTTGTTCTCCATGGCTATGTGTATATAGCAGCATTATTTCGGAATACCTGACATTGTTCCAAAATAACATAGTTGGCATCTACACTACAAGCAGTTATTTCAACATGTCAAAATGTTGAGTTGGACTTCTTACTCAACTCCTGTAACCCTCATTTTACGAGGAGTAAAGGAAGTCAGAAGAAGAATGCTCCTCCTCAGACTTCCTGCTGTGTAGACAGTGCCAAAAGCTGAAATAAGATATTTTGACTTAATCTAATCAATTGCTTAGTTGCATAGCTTATTTCAGCTTTAGCCCTGCTGTGTAGATGTGCCCCATGTGATTTGTGAAAAATATGGACACACAAAGCATTTGAGCTGCTATTACTCCCTCTCCTTTCACACTATCCAACTATAGTAGAAACCTATCCTAATTTTGCCAAAATATATGCAAAACAAAAATGAAAATAACAAACTACTTGCAAATTTTTGGAAATGGCTCCCTCGACTAAGAAGTAGGATTTGTATTTTAAAACAACAAATAAAATAAGTATAATTGGAATTGCATTTACAAATCATTTTTATAAAGATGCCATCTTTTATTTCTTCAGCATTTCCTCTGGCACAAATCCATCTTTGCAATAATGTTTGCCAACTAATTTTAATTGTGGATTATTACATTTTTACAAGTTTTAGCTTGCTAATCTACAGTACATATCTTTTGACTTTGAGCATTAAAAATAAAGCTATTTGTGGTCATCATTCTCATGTTAGCCTTGATATAATTAACTACTTGTAAAAACCCTTAGACAGGTGCTTATATTGCTTCCCAATTAGCATCTCTTTAGTTAGGGCAGAAAGCATTTTATACTGTGCTCACTGCTTTGAAATGGTTGATTTGAGAGACTGTCGATCTGTTGCTAAGCAGTTAAGTGACATCTCACAGTAAAGTCCTCAAGGACAATACAGAATAGCCAGAATTTTTTCCCTTCAGTTTCAAACTTTTTCCCTCACCAACATTCCTTAAACAAAAACAGGACTATGTAGCACTTTAAAGACTAACAAGATGGTTTATTAGGTGATGAGCTTTCATGGGCCAGACCCACTTCCTCAGATCAAATAGTGGAAGAAAATTGTCATTCCTTAAGTCATTGCACCAATTGCTCCTGAACAAAGAACTCGCTGTTGCCAAAGCAATACTCTGTTTAACAGCACAATGTCATCAGTTGATGGGAACTACAAATTTTGGAAGAACTTCCACGGCATGCAGCAGACGTGTGATGGTTTTGTTGTAGTTATTGTTTGATTTGTTGTTTGCTCATTTTTAAAAGCAGCTTGTTTTGCAGTTTTTCTGTGTTTTTGCTTCACATACACTTGAGCGAGGTTACAGAAAACAATCAGGGCAACCTTTGCTGTTGAATGAACCACTGAACTCAATTTGTTGATGGGTGTCATAATTGTATTCATTTAAACAAAATACAAGCAACAATTAAGAGAACCTGCCCAGCAACAATTTCTGTTCCAACAGTGAAAATGGTCTTTCTAATCATGTTACTAGAAAACTGTCAGAATGGATGGGTATAATCTATGGCTACGTCTACACTGGCCCCTTTTCCGAAAGGGGCATGTTAATTTCAGAGATCGTAATAGGGAAATCCGCGGGGGATTTAAATATCCCCCACGGCATTTAAATAAAAATGTCCGCCGCTTTTTTCCGGCTTTTAGAAAAGCCGGAAAAGAGCATCTACACTGGCCCCGATCCTCCGGAAAAGGCCCCGATCCTTTGAAGTAGGAATAAGATCCTCCGGAAAAGGGCGCTTTTTCCCTATTACGATCTCTGAAATTAACATGCCCCTTTTGGAAAAGGGGCCAATGTAGACGAGCCCTATATGTTCTCACTTCCTTTTTTCTGTACCCCTCTTCCCGATGTGTTGTGTTGCCTTGATCACAGCCTTGTACTCTCTCTCTCTATAGATATATGGCAGAAATATTTCCAAAGACATATTTCTGGAATGTAGAACTAAAGCTTCAGAAAAGTGGTGCATCCTTCATATTTGTGAACAACAAAATGGCTGTATCGTCTTTTATTTTAAAAAAATCATTACAGAAATGGCAAAAAAAAACCCAAAAAACCAACCAATCCCACGCTAAAAGATTTCAACACTTAGCACAAACATATGGAAAACAGGCTTTGCCACAAAAAACTAACTTGTTGCTGCTTTTTTCAAATTAAAGTGTAGCCATGACTAGACAATTGAAATGGAATTGGGGAGGGAGGACAAAAGCAGCAGATATAAAATTACGCAATTACATGCCTTGCACGGCCAAACCATTTGAAAGTCTGTTTGCTTTATTATTTCTTTAATTGAGCAAACCATCCATGATATCCTTGATGACTAGACGACCCTGCCATCATAGGCTGACTTCTTGGCACTGCAGCAAGAGAGGGTCTTGAAAGGCTTTCATCCAACACCCTCTGGTTTCTTTTCCTAAATCTGTGGCCATGACTTCCATATCATGATAGATGGTACTAGTAGAACTGCTTATGATTACAAAGTTGTCTGATACTTTGTTATAAAATCTTCTTTCCATTTGCTTAAACTTGGACCAAACTTTCTTGTTTTGGGTTGATATTTTTCATGCTGGATGCTTCTTCAGGGTGAATTATCCTAGAAAAGTTCAGCCAAAGTAGTTTAGCTTCTGAGACTGAGGCTAAAGGAAAATTGTTTGCTAGAATTTTTTTAACATGGCTCAATCTTTTAATTTGAGGAACTTTTGCACCTCCATGCTTTAGAGCAAAGTATGTGAAATTTGACAGGGAGATGTCATCAGGATGTACTTTTTGTCATCTTTTGGGCAGTCTGCCCTAATGTAATGATATTACATGCCTCTAAATTTCAGTTTGCACATACACAGTGGAGGTTTGCTTGAGCATCAGCCAAATTCCCTGAAGACTTTGTATCAGAACTGAGGCGATGGAGTTTGGCTTGCCTGTGTTCTCAATGTGTGCCTGGAACACTAAGGGGAAATACTAGATTTGAATGGAGATAAGATAAAAGCTGGATCTGGTGGTGGGAAAAGTAGAATAGGACAAGGCACCAGGGCACAGGCAACTTAAATTCTGACATTTCCTAACTTTCTGACAGTTCAACTTTGCAACCTTGAAGGGGATTTTTTTTTCTGTAATTATTTCTATATGGTACTTAAAGTGTGGGAGCTGCTTCCAGATGCTGAGTAGATATGGTGAATCAATGGGATTTGAGAGGGTTCAGGTCAATCCCTTAATAGATAACATTTAGCATGTGTCTTGTTCTACTTTTTTAATTAGGAATTTCTAAAAGTATATTTACTAGCCCCCGTTTTCCCACATTTGTTTTGATGTAAGGGAAGAATTAGACGTTTGTTTTAATGAAGAAATAGAACGGGAGAATTTGAATATGGGTGAACCTTGTCGCTGGGAGTGATCCTGATATAGGATATGTCTACACTACCACCCTAGTTCGAACTAGGGTGGTTAATGTAGTCATTTGAAGTTGCAAATGAAGCCCGGGATTTAAATATCCTGGGCTTCATTTGCATCTTGCTGGGTGCTGCCATTTTTAAATCCCCGGTAGTTCGGACTCCGTGCCCGCGGCTACACGTGGCACGGAGTAGGTAGTTCGAATTAGGCTTTCTAATTCGAACTACCATTACACCTCGTTCTACGAATTAGAAAGCCTAATTCAAACTACCTACTCCGTGCCGCGTGTAGCCGCGGGCACGGAGTCCGCACTAACGGGGATTTAAAAATGACGGCACCCGGCAAGATGCAAATGAAGCCCGGGATATTTAAATCCCGGGCTTCATTTGCAACTTCGGATGATTACATTAATCACCCTAGTTCGAACTAGGGTGGTAGTGTAAACATACCCATAGAGACTACATAGGACATAGAATTGGAATCATGAGTGGGAGACTGAAAGTGAGTAGGACCTTTTATTTGCAGAGTCAGCATGGCTGTTATATGAAGGGATGGGGAACCTCCGGCACACCAGCCACATGTGGTTTGTCAGGGTTAATCACTGGCAGGCCACCAGACGTTTTGTTTACCTGAGCATCTGCAGGCACGGCAGCAGTTCACCAGTCCCAGCCAATGGGAGCTGAGTGGGTTGGGCCACGGTTTCCTTCAGCTCCCCTTAGTCAGGAATGGTGAACTGTGGCCACTAGGAGCTGCAGGGCTCTGTGCCTGAGGATACTCTGCTAGCAGCCAACCCTGACAAACTGTGTTCAGCCAGGACACAGGAGGTTCCACACCACAATTTAGCCCCGGAGATAAAATGTGTGTGTAAATTATCTGTACCATATGTAATTCTCTGCATATTAGAATGATTATTTCTCTGAATGAGACATGTTCATGTTTCCTTTTGGTTTCACTCATGAGAGCCTCCTAATTAGGAAAGAAATTGGCTTTGAATGCTATACAAAATTTGTCTGATAGACTGACAGCCAGAAAGGCCAATCATGATCATCTAGTCTGACCTCCTGCACATGGCAGGCCACAGAAGTTCACCTTCCCACTCCTGTAATAGACCCTTATCTGCTGGCTGAGTTACTGAAGTCCTCAAATCTTGATTTAAAGTTTTCAAGTTACAGAGAACCGTTTTACTCTAGTTCAAACCAGCAAATGACATAGGCCTCCTGCTGCAGAAGAAGGCAAAAACTTGGGATCTCTGCCAAGCAGGCCTGGAGGGAAACTCCTTTATGACACCATATATGGTGATCAGTTAGACTCTGAGCATGTGGGTGTGACCCACCAGCCAGACACCTGGGAAAGAATTCAGGGTATGTGTGCACGGCAATTAGAAACCTATGGTTGGCCCATGACAGCTGACTCAGGCTTATGTTTAGGCTGCATGGCTATTTATCATGATACAGACTTCAGGGACTGGGCTAGAGCCTGGGCTGTAGGACCCTGTAAGATGGGAGGGCCCCAGAGCTTGGGCTGCAGCCGGAGACTCAATACAGTATCTCCACCGTACTGAAACAGCCCTGAAAGCTTAAGTCTGTAGGCACAGGCCAGGTGTACGTTTTTAATAACAATGTACATGCATCCTCCAAGCCCTCCCTGTCTAGATCCCAGTCTCCAGTTGTAGAAGATATCCGCTATTTGCAGTCATTGACGGGCCATAGTCCCTTTTAGACAATCTCATCATACCATCCCCTCCATAAACTTATTAAGCCCAAACTTAAAACAAATTAGGCTTTTTTGCTCCCACTACTCCCGTTGGAGATCTGTTCTGAATTTCACTCTGATGGTTAGAAATCTTCATCTAATTTCGAACCTAAACTTACGGATGGCCGGTTTGTGTCCATTTCTGCTTGTGCCAGAATTAGCACTTACTTTAAATAACTCCCTTTCCTCCCTGGTGTTTATCCCTCTGATGAATTTATAGAGAGAAGTCATATGTCCCCTCATCCTTTATTTTGTTAGGCTAAACAAGCAAACGCCTTAAATCTCCTCTCACAAGGTACGTTCTCCATTATTCTGATTATGTAGTAGCCCCTCTTTGCACCTGTCCATTTGAGTCCATCTACGCTAAACATGGAAGACCAGAATTGCTCACAATATGCCAGTTGAGGTATCACCAGTGGTTTTTTATAATGGTAATACAACCCTATTT
This sequence comes from Pelodiscus sinensis, assembly GCF_049634645.1. Lineage (NCBI taxonomy): Eukaryota > Metazoa > Chordata > Testudines > Trionychidae > Pelodiscus > Pelodiscus sinensis. The sequence goes on from NC_134727.1 coordinate 23,096,414, forward strand.
TTATTGGAAATACCTAGCCTGATGCAGCCTAGCATTACATTAGCCTTCTTCTCTCAGCTACATCATATTGGCATTTCATAGTCTTCCTGGGATCAACCAGTACCTCTAGATCTTTCTTCTCTTTTGTCACACAGTTTCATCCCATTTCTATTAGTTTGATTTTCATGGTTGAGTAACTCTCCTTTTAATGACATATCAGTCCTCCTGCAATAATAGCTTCTTGTGTCATCACCAATTTTATTTGCTCACTCCACTTTTTGTGACAGGATCACTATTGAAAACGTTAAATAATATTAGTCCCATGACAGACCCTGAGGAATTTCCAGTCTGACAGGTTTTCTTTCAGCATGAACTGTGGTAGTCTCCCTTTTAAGCAAGTTTCTTCCTTTCAACCATGAAAGCACCTTTAAAAACAACAACAAAGATACTGGGAAAACTTACTTTGTAACAGGAATTTTCCACGCAGCCTCAAAACTTTCCAGAATAATAATCCCTTCAAAATATTGCTTCAGGACATCACTATTTCTTTTAGCATGATAGATTTTTTTTTTAAAGTGACTCTCGGAAATGAAAACAATCCAACCTACCAATCTATGGAGCCATTAACCTGGGTGCATTTCACTCTCTGAGGATGCAAACTGAAGACTAATAATTAAAAAGACTTGAAAGAAGGAAGTGAGAAAAGGGAGTGAATACTAAACTTGCTTCACTTGCCTGGTTCACTGTTATGTTTTGCAATGAAGTTTCTAATAAAAAGGCAAGGGAAAATGTCAGCTTACCATGCACATCTGACATTTGGATAACCTGGTCATCAGTAGTTATTTTATTGGTGGTAAACAGCCATGGAACTTGTTTTTTATTTTGCTGCCTGTTAGGTCTCTTTTTACTTTTTTGTATATCCCAGTACAATGATTATAAGTAATGGTGGGGAAAAAACAATAGAAAGGCATGTTGTATCTTATGTGACCATGAACCCTGTTCTTTAAATATCTTGTCAGGCTGAAAGCTCTTATTTGATCCTAATTGGAAATGCAGGGGAAAATCCTTCATTTTGTAACTTTTTGTGCATAGGTTTGTCACCTGAATTCTTGCTATGTCAAATGCAGATGCATACTAAGTGAAGCCACACAATTTGCTCCAAGTATTTATCACCAGGCCTGGTAGCATAATATTTGTTGAATAATTTGACACATGCTATGATTTTTAAAAATATTTATTTGACCAATTTTTTTTTCACATTGTTCACCCAGATTTCTCTGTCAGTATCACCAGGAAGAAAATTGCTGGGCAAAACAGTGCTCTAAGTTACATTGATTTAGTGATGAGTGTCATCTTCTTGAGTTTTAGTAATTCATATTCATTAACCTGGACAATATTGCATTTTTCAGTTCTTAGACCAGCATTTAAAGTGTACAAGCTGTTCCTATTAACTTCAGACTGGCTGATAGCCGTTGTCTTTTGAAAGGCATAAAGCTTGAAGTGGAGAGAAAAATCTTTGAACAGTTATTGGAAATGGTTATTTTTAAATTAATTATTTGGACAATATGTAAGAAATAAATAATTACATACCTCTGGATTGCTTAACCGTATGTGTCACTAAATACTCTGGGCCTAATTCTCATCTCACTTATCCCAATTTTACCCTAAGTGTAACGCCACTGATTCCAGTGAAGCTACTCCTGATTCTACACTGAGAGACGAACCTGGTTTACTTCAGTGACTTAATTCTGTATGAGCTGGATGACGGGGCAATGGAAGTGCAATGGGGTTATACAAACTCCACACTGGGCAACACAGAGTTAATAAGCTAATGTGGGGTCAGGTGGCCCCACCCTGCTGCACTTGTGAGATGTCCAGACAGGTGATCTAAGTCCTTTCTTATAGGATTGCCAGGTGTCCGGTATTGACCTCAACAGTCCGGTATTTTCACCTCCTGTCCGGTAAAAAAATCAGAAAATAATGGACACCTAAAATGTCCGGTATTTTCTGATTTTTTTTCCTGGCCAGGAGGCGAAAATCCCGGGTGCTTACCTGGTTCCGCAGGGGAGCCGTCCAGCCCAGAGCAGGGAGACAAGATGGCAGATGGCAGCCTTTTAGGGCCAGAAAGTCTCAAAAGCGTTTCTTAAAGGGGCCACCCTTTTGTTTTTCTCAACAACTTTGGCCTCTTCCTTTTTTTTCTCAACAGAATTTTTTCCCCAGTGTATTTTTTTTTTGGTGGGTGGGAGGAGGGGGGGTCAGTATTTTTGGTTAAACCATCTGGCAACCCAACTTTATTAGCATAATTCTGGCAGTACCCCTGACTACACTGACATGGTAGAGCAGCTGGACACCACAAAGAAGAAGTCTGTGTGAGGAGGGGGTCTGGCCTGTGGCCTAAGAGGAATCCCAATGACAGGTGCAACCTGTCTTTCACACTCACACTTAAATCCTGTCCACAGGCAGTTGCTTTCTACTAGAACAGTGGCTAAAATGGTCCAAAGTCTGCTGAACCTTCCACTGAAGCCTTCCTTAAACATTATTTGACACGTATTTTTTTTGTTTTTATCCATATATTATCTTCTCATCCACACCACATTTGGAGTTCCTCCAGCCACACGCAGCTGTTCCCTCTCTAAAATTACATGTAGTACAGACAAGTTTATTTTGGATTTTGTCTCTAATCTGGTGTGAAGGTCTTTGTTGATATCACTGGCAGACTGGGTCCTGTGGGGAATGGTGAAGGCGATTTGCTCAGGTATTGATGGCATCCATGGAATGAGTTCTGCTCAATGACAGTCCTCAGCAGATTTGTTCCTTTTATTGGGAGATTCAGGCAGATAGACTGAAAGGGATTCCTCCTAGGAAAAGATTGGGTACAGCTGGCAGAGTAGGACTCTAGCACAGCCACCATACCTACGGGTCCCTTCCAGCATGGTCTGCTTGGGAATTTGCACCAGTAATACATTTACTTTGGAAAAAAGAATTAAAACTCTACAAACTCTCCCTGAGTATGCTTTTAAAATAAGTCTAATCCAGTCTGGTGGCACATTGCCCTGCCTTCCAGAAGACTGAGGGTTAGGATGTGCTTGGATATTCCTCATCCATCGCCTGCTGCCAGCTGATTTGGAGAATGTCATTACCATTAGCTTTGAATAGACACATTTCCAATGATGCTGGAATCTAGAGGCCATGGCAGAGGACTCACGATTCCAGTCAACCCACACAGTTGGGCTAAGCCTGAATTGGTGCCAGACAGCTACATGCATAACTAAAAATGAGACCATAATGAGGTTTAAGCAATTACTGTGAAACCAAGCTTAGAATAAAACCCTAGTGTTCAGAAAATGACTGATTGTGCAGGCTAAGTGTATGCATTGCTGAGAGATGTTGTCTTGAAGGCTGACTTACCAGATACTTAAATTAATCGACTAACAACAAAACTGATGCAGGGACGAATATTAATTTTGACTTTTAAAACCCCTAAAATCTTCTCTGTGTTGCCCTTGTGAATTGGAAGCTTTTTCTTTTTCTTTTTAAACATGCAAAAATATACGTCATTCTCTAAATGTGCTTCTCCAAACACACTGGAAGGCAGATGCATTGCCAGCTTCTCATGATCATAACCACCATTGGCATGACAAATTCAAACCAGATACAGCACCCTTTCAACTTCCTATCCCATACAAGCCAAATGCTCTTCAGACTTCCTCAATCACATCCCATTGCTTTTCTTTGCAGAGACAGACATCAGGATTTAGCCTAACACCATAGAAGCAGCCTCAACATAACTTAATGCAGCAACTAAAATTCAAACATGAACGCTTTATTCTCTTCTCTCATACTATCGCAATACCTTTGGCAGAAAAATATTGCATCTGGTTCCTGCAAGTTGTGGTTCATGCAAATCTAAATGAAAATTTTCTGAAATATACTTTGTATACATTTTCTTATAAAACCTGTTTCCCTCACATTGTTATGCTTCTCTTTAATCTGGGACATGCACAGAGTCCTTCAATATTAAATGTTATTGTTGAAAGCAAAATATGTTTATCCTGACAGCAACAATGGATGGCCCAAAAACCTGCATTGCATGCCCTGTTGGCTACTTGCCATTAGTACTTGTCCAATACACCAAATAGCCCAGCTGGAACGCTGCCCATTTGGCACGTAATTGCACATTAGCAACTTCCTCTTTGTAAAGTATAAAGGAGGTAGCCGTGCATGGGTTCCAGGTTTGAGGTACTGAAACCACATATGGTCAAAGGCCAAACCAGTGTGTGGGTGTAGAACCAGGAAAAAGCTTGCATGCTTTATTTAAAGAAGATTTCAATCCCGTGGAAAAGAGTTTTGTACATAGTGAATATTTGACATTCAAACTATTAGGAGCAGGCTTTTTATCTGTCTTTTTAACTCATGGGCAACTTTTTGGAAGCTTACTGGAACATCCTATGAAATCAGTATCACTAGGAATAGAACTATAGGAAGGTTAATATTTCCTAATAGAGATGCCCTCCTCCCCCAGGGCTCACCCCAATTTCAAAACCCTTGTAGTGCTGTCTGGCTGGGATTAAACAGAACCTGTAAGCAATGCAATGTGCAAACCTGCCTGATGAGGTTGTGTCAAATAAAGCCACCTCTGGTTTTCTCCATCTCTACTAATTTGATCTATAATGCAATTATTATTGCTTTCTCACTTTGGATACCTAGACCCACCACGATGCATTCCCAACTCTGTAGAAAAGACACCTGTTCTTTGGATTGGGTCTGTTCTAGTCACAGGATCCTTTTCAGAAGATGAAATCTGTTGGCTTAGGTGAGATTGGGGAACATGAGAGGAGAGGAAACGCCCGTGTGACTTCCAACAAGAGATCTATTTTTAATTCCAAGTAATTTTCCGCTCTCCTTTTATGACAATATAACTCTTTCTCTGACACTTGTGATCGCTCAGCAAAGGTCACTGTAGAATAACATAAAGCTCCTTGCCCATCTAAGAACTAATCTCACAATCCCCTTGAGTGCTTGTAAACCTCTCGCCCCATAATAATAACTCAGCACTCTCTCCGCAAAGCAATTTGATAACATTGATGATTTCATTCATCACACTTGGGTGAGGTACGTAAATGTCATCTTCATTTTGAGGTGACGAGGCCAGATTTTCAAATCTGCTCATGGGGGGCAGATTTTCAAAAAGTGCTCAGTATCCAGCAACTCCCATTGTTTTTTCCCTTCTTGTCCACTCTATATGGGAAACCTGGGTTTATATGCTGACTATCTACCCTTGCTTCTTGGAATGACTACATACATGGAGTGTATGTATATGGGGAGAGAGAAGTGATTTTAATAGTACAGGTGCATGGCTTTTAACCCTAGAAATGTCAGTCATTATGTGATTTTTGGAAAATCAGTTAGAACCAGATTTACAAGAGTTTAGCATCCAAAAGCGCTCAATGGTTTTTAATCACACCTCCCTTTGTCTCTCTCTTTGTATAGATATAGATATATTTAATGTATACACACATACCAGTCACTGGGCACTGTGCTTTATAAAATATGTTTGTCTACCTGCAGGATAAAATTAATGGTGAGCGAATACCTGTCATTGCATCTGAAACATCACTTAATTTTCCCATTTAGGAGAATTTCTCAGTTTTGCTTTATAAAACTGGGCAGCTGAATTTAAAATTGCTTCAAAATTTCATCCAATTTCAGCTACTCCTTGAAATGTCACCATCTGCAACTTAAAACAACATTTTGTTTTTTAATTTTGCAGCGTCTCCTCCTTTCTTCCCAGCCCCTACTCCAAAGCAAGGTTTTTTTGCCTTCTCTTCCCCTTTTCTCCTGTCCTGAGTGCAGATGCTGTTACTCACAAGGAAAAGGCTAAGACAGAGAAGTATCTCCATGGAAGCAGAATTCTAATTTAGATGCTGATGTATCAGTGTTTTGCCTCTCATAGGATGATTATGCTGGCACTTTGGCTTTAAGAAAGAGCAAAATAATGATGTAACCAGATGGAGAGTTGATTAAAGCACATCTACTGGTACATATTTTAATGCATTTTCATATAATGGCATGTTATAGCTATATATTCCCTGCTGGAATTCATTATTCTGTGGATGACATCTCAGTTGGCAGCTGTGGAAATAATTAGGTTGCCACCTAGAATTGTGACCTCAGTGGGAAATAAGCAGCAGAAGTAGAGGAAATATTAAGCCACGAGGATCCCGTTTTTACACAGATTTCATTAGGACTGAGGGAAGAGTTGAGATCCTGGCCTGCAAAACAGAAGCTTTCTAAATAAGTTCCTGTCCACAACTGGCTGTAAGCCACCAACTGCTCTTTGATACATGTGTGCTTTGTTTATGCAGCCTGTCGATGAAACTGAAAGATGGAAGAAGCATCTAGGTTGATTGTAAATATGTTTGGCCTAATACATTTCAAGTACTGAGGTAGAAAAGAGGAGTCAGACCTCATTCTCAGCAACTCTATATTTCTGCCATGCTTATTATGCATGTGGCCTTGTGTCTATGGATAAGAACTTCCTAAGGCCATGTTTCAGAGCAGCTATTCCTCTTCTCTTGTTCCCCCAAATCTTGTTGTGTGGGGGGGAAGGGAGAAGAGGATTTACAATTCTGAAGTCTGTTGGTGCTAGTCCCCGGTGGGGCAGAAGGAGATCTCTGGAGGGATCTAAAATATTTCTTCCTCTCCCACACCAGGAATTGATTTGTTTTGCTATGCATCATCCAGCTGAAATTTGCTGATAATTTGGCTCAAATTTGTTGAAAACTTCATGAGTCGAGTTTGAGTTATTGGCAAAGCCCAAACCCTAGAAGGTTTTGCTTGATTTTTCATATGAAAATGACAAATGGCTCCCTCAACTGACCATGCTCCCTCTGAAGCATCAATCCCATCTCTGGCTGGCACCTTCAACTTTGGAAATTGCCTTCATTTTCCAGAGAAAAGTATGTATGCTAGGTATGTTTGGAGAGCACATATTTAATCTCCTGCAAAATACAAAGTGACCCATTTCATTCCCTATATTCACTGTCTTTACATTTCTCTCAGCATTAGCCACAATGAACAGAATTCCTAGCTTGTTTAGTGTCTTCATCTGTGTGATCTAAAGACCTCTAACCAAAACTACACAGCACCTTTTGGAGAAAGTAGCATTCAGCTTGGAGAAAAGTGACTGCACAAAGAAAAAAGTTTTAGAATGGCTTTCAAATCTGCGTGGAAGTGAAGTTAACATGTTATTGTCTCTGGATAGTTTTATTTTAGGTTGTTTAGTTTCTGATAAAATGTGGACTTTGCACCATGTGAAATGTATTTAGACTCTTTGCTCAAGTGAAAAATGAGCCCTTATCTGTGCCAGGGTTAAAGCGTATGCGGGGGAGGGGAGGGAGCTGAAAGAATCTCACAGGCTGCCAATGGAAATAACTGCTGGAAGATTTTACTGTGCATTTTAATTGAAACCACATAAAGCATATTATGAGTTCTTTCTGAGGGGAAAAGTGGCAGAAAGGACAGGGTGACATCAGAGAGGGTGTAACAGCATGCTACAGTAAGTATTTATGCTATCTGTAGGCTACGGACTTGACTACACTGTAGCTGTGTCTAGACTGGCAAGTTTTTCCAGAAAATCAGCCGCTTTTCCGGAAAAACTTGCCAGCTGTCTACACTGGCTGCTTGAATTTCCGGAAAAGCACTGACAATCTCATATAAGATTGTCAGTGTTCTTCTGCAAATACAATGACTCTCCCATTCAGGAAAAAGCCTCTTGCACAAATACTTTTGCTCAAGAGGGCCAGTGTAGACAGCTGAGAACCGTTTTGCGGAAAAAAGGCCCGATGGCGAAAATGGCGACCGGGGCTTTCTTGCGCAAAACCGCATCTAGATTGGCATGGACGTTTTCTGCAAAAAGTGCTTTTGCACAAAAACTTTTCCGTTAAAAGCATTTGCGGAAAATCATGCCAGTCTATATGCAGCCACGATGTATAGCACAGTAACAACTATGAAGTCCTTGGTGGCTAGTGATTTGTTACTGAACGACTGCTGCTTCTGTGAGCACAGAGTGGGCATGGTATAGATAGTGCTGGTTTGGTGCCAAAAATACAATTACTGTAGGCAGCAGAAAAGTATAAATTAGTTATTGGAAGGGGAGCCACCAGTTTAGATATGGATAGAGGATGTTTTTGGAGAAGGCTAATATGATGTAGCATCACTGACCTCGATTTCAGGCAGTACTTATGGACTAAGGGCTACATGCAGGGAACTCCAGATCAAATGAGCATTAGTTGCAATGTTAGTAGCAACAATCACAAGCTGGGTGCGAGTCCAAGGTAAATAGCAAAGTCGAAACAAGGTAAAGACTGTTGACTCCACTCGGAGTTAATGCCATTGCAACTGGAAAAACTATTCATTTCATTAAATGGTAGATGCAGATAAACTGGTTCTGATGAAGATATTGCTGACTGAGATCTAAGTTGATGCGGTTAGTTTGTTCAGTAAAAAGTGACTAATTTCTTCAGGTATAGGGTAACATTTACTAATTCAAAGGCAAATACCACATCAAAAAGCAGAGAATCCTGATACAGAAAGAGGTTATTAAGGACTAAAGCTGTTTGAAAATGAAGAAAAAAATATTGCCAACTTTTTTTTAATGCTTTGGTGAAACGTTGACTTTTCCAAAGCATTGTCCCCTTGACAAGCTGGCCCAAAATTGGTTCCTTGTCAAAAAAAATTTCCACAAAAAAAACTTTTATTGAAAAAATTATCTCTACTCTTGTAAAAACGTGCTTAGAACTTGCTAGCTCTTAGGTGCTTAGTTGCATTTACCAGCTTGGGCTGATGGCTCAGCTAAAGACAAGTGATGCCAGGAGTATGCAATTTGTATAACACTCTAATGTGCTGTGCTCTAATTACCCGTATAGATTCGGCTTGTGTGGTCTAAAAGATCCCTAGGGGCATGTCTACACTACAGCACTAATTCGAACTAACTTAATTTGAATAAATTAATTCGAACTAAGCTAATTCGAATTAGTACATCTAGACCTAAAAACTAATTCGAATTAGCGTTTTGCTAATTCGAACTAGCATGTCCACATTGAGTGGACCCTGAACTGAAGTTAAGTCTGGCTGGAACCAGTGCCGGCAGGGCATCTGGTTAGGACTTAGAGTGTGGAGCTGCTGCCTCAGGCTAGCCAAGGGCAGTGCTTAAAGGGACCCGACCCCCATCCCAAACAGACAGTTCTCAGGGTTACGCGCTTGCTTGTCTACCTCGATGAGGGACAGCAAAGCAGTTCTGTCTTGGAGTGCCCTGAGTGCCCACACTCGGCACGTCACAGCACTCGGCCATCAGCCCGGCTGCACCTGCCGCAGGCTGCCATCTGGGGGGTCAATCGGGGGGCTGTCAGGATCCACGAGGCCCTGCAGGAGAGCTTCCCCCCCCCGAGGAGCTCGCAGAGCCACCCCAGTCCTCCCCATTGGAGGCTTGTGCCACATTCCTCTCTCACCTCCTTCCACTTACCCCTCCCAAGCCTCTCTTCCTGATGTAAAAAATAAAGGACATGAGTGTTCAAAAATAGAAACTCTCTTTATTTAACAAAACTGGGGCGGGGGGTTTAACCTCTGGGGAGACTGGGAAAAGGAGGTGGGAGAGGGGACGAAAGAGGGGAGGGGGAAACCTGGGAGGAGAGAGCTGGAAAGGGGAAGCCAGGGGAAGAAGGAGGAGGGGAAGTATAAAACTATGGTACGCCATATCTTCAGTACTGTGTTCAGATGTGGTCTCCTCATCTCAAAAAAGATATTTTGGCCTTGGAAAGGGTTCAGAAAAGGGCAACTAAAATGATTAGGGGTTTGGAACAGGTCCCATATGAAGAGAGGCTAAAGAGACTGGGATTTTCAGCTTAAAAAAGAGGAGACTGAGGGGGGATATGATAAAGGTCTATAAAATCATGAGTGGTGTGGAGAGGGTGAATAAAGAAAAGTTCTTCATTAGTTCCCATAATAGAAGGACTAGAGGACACCAAATGAAATTAATGGGTGGCAGGTTTAAAACTAATAAGCAAAAGTTCTTCTTCACACAGCACATAGTTAACCTGTGGAACTCCTTGCCACAGGAGTCTGTGAAGGCTAGAACTATAACAGAGTTTAAAAAGAAGTTAGATAAATTCATGGAGTTTGGGTCCATGGAGTGCTTTTAGCCAGGGGGTAGGAACCGTGTCCCTGGTCTCTGTTTGTGGCAGGCTGGAGATGGATGGCAGAAGACAAATGGCTTGGACATTGTCTTCGGTCCATATCCTCTGGGGTACCTGGTGTTGGCCACTGTTGGCAGACAGGCTACTGGGCTAGATGGACCTTTGGTCTGACCCAGTATGGCCATTCTTATGTTCTTATGTTCTAAGCTCAGGGCTCAAAGTCGGGGATCCCACTGGACCAACTTGATTTTCATGCAAACCTGCTCCTGGGTTCTCATGTGGCCTTTGGTGGCCAGACCGGCAGCTATCCTGCCTTAGACGGCCGCTTTTCTGTGGCTAGTGTGGAGATTGTGGATGTTGGAGACCTCCCCGCAAACCTTGATGAGGTCCACGATCTCCGCACTAGACCAGGCGGGCGCCTGCCTTTGTGGCCCCGGGTAGGCTCTTGGGAGCCGCCAGTCTGGTCCTGGGAAGAGGCGGAGGGCCGGCTGGCAGCGGGTGGCTGGTTCATTCTGTGCCAGGTGCAGGGTCTGCTGGCTGGTTGCTGGCAGGCTTGCAACTGGCACAAGCACTGTAGCCAGACCGTGCCCTTTAAGGGCTCTGGGGCTGGGAGGGGGGCAGAGTGGCCACCAGGGCAAGCTGGGAAGGGCTAGCCTCCAACTAGTTCGAATTAAGTGTCTACACAGCCCTTAATTCGAACTACTTAATTCAAACTAGTCGTTAGTCCTAGTAGAATGAGGTTTACCTAGTTCGAATTAAGTGCTCCGCTAGTTCGAATTAAGTTCGAACTAGCAGTTTGTATGTATAGACACTATGAAAGTTAATTCGAACTAACGGCTGTTAGTTCGAATTAACTTTGTAGTGTAGACTTACCGTAGTTTATGTATCTAGACACATCAGCATACTCTACCTAGGACAGGTGGAGTGCAGAACATTAGAATATGTTACAAATCACACCCCTCTCATGTGATTTGGAACATCATGCAAGTATTAAAGCCTTATTAAACTCTTACCCTTGTCTCCATTAAACTGCCCGTGGCACCTCTTTATAATGTCTACTCTACTTCCCATGATAAATAATAATCTACTGTCTCCTGCAAACCAATTTAAATCCTAAACCAGGGCTATTGTAATGATAACAACCCTGCAGAGTTAGGTGATGCAATGGGTGGTTACTCAATAGCTTTTATTTTCTAAATCTGTCCACAGCTGCAAAAATGCGTGTAGCAATTGGTGGGAGTAGACATGTCTTTTCCTAATCCCCTCTTGTCCAAACTAGAAATACACTTCAAAGTTCAGCACAGCTCACTCCTCCAAAGAGACAGGATGCTTTAAGACAGGACTGAGATGCAGGGATGAAGGTGAGGAGCTCAGATCTGCACTATTCTCAGCTACAGCTATATTCAGCAGAGCTAGTCAAAACAATTCAAACGTCATGGTTTTCTAGGTTAAAGAAGTGAGACGTGTTTTTCACATAAATTTGCCCATTTTTCAACCAGCTCTGACACCTTCTTCCTACTGAATAGAAGCTCCAAAATGAAGCAATGCTGCCTTTCTGTGCATTTATGCCTGGGCAAGGATGATAGCATTTCTATTATGCCACTCAGTTACCAGTGGGAAACTGAACTGTCTTCGCGATAGTTACTCATAATATCAGAGCTGTAATATGAGACACAGAACAGATAGAGAGTGTACATAATCAGTAACACAGACATTAGAAACTAGTTCTTAAAAATTAGCCATATTAAACTCCATTCACCAGTCCTTGCCCTCTATATTACATCAGTCCATCCTCTCTTTGCTACTGTCTACATGAATAATTTCCATCTCTTACAATTCCATTTCTCCCATTCTGCTCCTTTCTTCACAAGCCTTTTTCTCTTTGTGCTTGTCCAAGTTGTTGAACCCAGCTCTCTAAGCAGTGCTTCCCTCTTCCACTAAACATTTTGGAGCTACTTTTCCATTTGTCTGAAGGATAAAAATGAGGAACTGTCGAAGCATCGCTTAAAATGAGATGAATGACTTTCCTATTGTATGTTTGACTTTCAAAATGTAGGAACAACCTTTTTATTTTACTTTGATCAACAAAGGCTGTTACTGCACAATGCTAAATAAATCAACATCATCACTTGGGTAGTAACTTACAACGCTGAGGAGACTGGTACTGATATCACATTTTTTAAAATGAATGTTCCTTATAACTGGCTAATACAGGAGTGAGCAATAAAAGGTGGTGGTTCACCAGGGTTAACCTCTGGCGGGTCACTGCTGCTATATTTAGCTGTCACCACAGGTGCAGGTGATTGTAGCTCCCATTGGTTGCGGTTCACCATTCTCAGCCAATGGGAGCTGCAGGAAGTGGCATGGACTGGGTCACCACTTCCTGGGGCTCCAATGGAGTGGGAACAGCAATCTCTGGCCAACAATCACCTGTACCTGCAGAGGCTCAATTAAAGATAGTGGTGTCGGGATGCCCCGGGCTAACTCTCATGAACCGGATGTGGCCAGCAGGTTGGAATTTGCCTGCTCTGGGCTAACATCTTGTTATTGTAATAGGCATGTCACCAGCATGAGGAGCATTTTAAAGGGTGCTACAAAGGATAATTCCATCCAATCTTCCTTATCAACTGAACATTTTATCTCAAGTCCTTGAAGAATTATAGATCCTCATCTCCCATTTGCAAATCACTGTTACAATACAACTCTTATTGATTAGCATACTTGTTAAAGTACTGCCAGGCTGCAGGGATGAATGGCTCGCTCCATTCAGTTTCAGAATAGGATTTCTAAAGTGGATTGCTCATGTTTAATGCACCTCAAAGATTTTACCTCAATGTTAGGACTGTGAAAGCATTGCTATTCCCCTGTGATCATACAAAAGAGATTTAGGTTGACACACTGACCTCTGTTTAGAATGTAGATGCCATCCTTCAGGCAGTATAGTCACAGAGGAGAGAGATGCAATGAAGGAAGTGCTGTCTTGCCAAAGATTCATCCCCAAAGATTCAGTGGAACAAGAAGATAAATAAGTTGATGTTTGCAGATCATTTTCTGTCTCTTTCTTCACTTCCCACTTCACAGAAAATAAAGAAAAAATTAAACTAACTTATAAGAATGGCCATACTAGATCAGACCAAAGGTCCATCTAGCCCAGTATCCTGTCTGCCAACAGTGGCCAATGCCAGGTGCTCCCAAGGGAATGAACAGAACAGGTAATTATCAGGTGATCCATCATCTGTTGCTCATTTCCAGCTTCTGACAATCAGAGGTTAGGGACATCATTCCTGACCATCCTGGCTAATAGCCATTGGTGGATCAATCCTCTTCAAATTTATCTAGCTCTTTTTTTGAGCCCTGTTAAAGTCCCGGCTTTCATAAAATCTTCTGGCAAGGAGTTCTACAGGTTGACTGTGCCTTGTGTAAAGAAATATTTCCTTTTGTTTGTTTTAAGTCTGCTACCTATTAATTTTGTTTGGTGACCCATAGTTCTTATGTTATGAGAAGGAGTAAATAACTTTCCCTTATTTATTTTCTCCACTCCATCATGATTTTATAGATCTCTAGTATATCCCCCCTTAGTTTTCTCTTTTGCAAGCAGAAAAGTCCCAGACTTTTTAATCTCTCTTCATATGGCATTGAGTGGATGTTTTCAGAGAACTATCCCCAGTGATTCCAAATGTTTTTCTTGATTGGTAACAGCTAATTTAATCTCTTATCATGTTATACATATAGTTGGGATTATGTTTTTCAATATGCATTACTTTGCATTTATCAACATTAACTTTTATGTGGACATTTTCATGATAAAAAGGCTATTACCTCCTATACATAAAAAAGCATGTGTACAAGCCTGAGGCATAGCATGCCTACAGGAATGAAGAAAGGGGAAAGCCAGCTGTGGCTGGCTCTGTTTACATGAATTGTAATGTTTACACATAATTCCACCTGAGTGTAGCTTTAGTTGGGACTTGTGTATGTTCTGATAAGGGTATGTGATAATAGACTATTTATTTATCCTTGCCAGGAAAGGGCCTAGAGTTTATGCAGGCTATGCCTTGGGCCAGAGGTCATCCTGATTGCATGGATATATGGGTGGGTGAATGTAGCTCATGCTCAGCAAGTAAATAGGGGAAAGGGCTGTGAAGTGTTATCCAGCATCCTTGGATAGCTTTGCACTCAGTTCTCCACCTGGAGATTTTCTTTCCTGTGTGGAGGAATCTGCTGGGCAGCAAGAAAAGCAGAGCTGAGCCTACAGCTAGTCTGGAAGCAGCATGGAGCTGATTTCATGTCTGAGCCCACACAGGCTGGTGGAAGAAGGACTGAAATTGCTGGACTGTGCCTCTCAGTTGCACAGTGGAGCAGGGCCCAATTTTCTTCCATTGACAAGAGCAAGTCAATGGAAGAGAGCCACCACTAGATGCTCTTGACCACCACTGTAATTAATTTGACCCATCAGGGGTGCTTTATGTGGGTGGGATTTGTGTGGAACAGAATTCCGTATCGCCATGAGCTAAACAGTTGTTATCTGGGTTGGGAGGGGTAGGTGTTTAAATTGCTGGTGTTTTGATGTAGGTTTCTCAGTTTCTCTTTTATGAAAATAAAAAATATATTTGTGTTCGCATGCTCCAATGGACTCTTGAGTACTCTGCAAGTGGGAGGGAAATGTCTGCAAAGGGTGGTTTTATTTCATTTCCCAGAGACAGGAATAAGACTATAAAGATATTGTCAACAAAGCCTCTGTCGAAAAAGAGCATCTAGACTACGATCAGCATTGTCGAAAAAGCAAGCCACTGTTTCGAAAGAGAGTCTAGACGCTGTCTTTTGAAAAAGCACAGTTTCCATGCAATAGTGCTTTTTTCCGAAAGAGTACTTTCGAAAAAAGGTGTTATTCCTCGTAAAATGAGGTTTACTGCTGTCGATAAAACTGCCGCGTTCTGTCGACTTACTGTTGACAGAACGTGGCGGTAGTGTAGACGCAGGTATAGTTTTGTCGACAACAGACAACTTTTGTCGACAAAACTCTATAGTCTAGACACACCCTAAGTATGGCCATACTGGGTCAGGACCAATGGGCCATCTAGCCCAGTATTCTGCTTTCTGACAGTCATCTGCGTTGCTTCCTTCAGAGGGAATGAACAGAACAGAGCAATTTTGACTAGAGAACAATCTCCTGTCTTTTAGTCCCAGTTTCTGGCAGTCAGTAGTGTAGCCTGCCCCCCACAGCTTGGGGTTGCATCCTCAACCATCCTGGCTAAAGGCAATTGGTAGACTGATTCTCTATGAACTACTCTAGCTCTTTTTTCAACCTATTTATACCTTTGGCCTTCACAACATCCCCTGGCAATGAATTCTCACAAGTTGACCAGCATGATGTGTGAAGCTGTAGTCCCTTGTTTGTGCTGCCTATTAATTTCATTGGGTGACCCCTGGTTACCATTCATGATTTTATAGTCCCCTATCATAAACCCCTTAATCATCTATTTTCTAAGATGAACAGTCCCAGTCTTTTGTCTCTCCTCGTATGGAAACAGTTCCCTACCACTAATCATTTTTGTTGCCTTTCTGTGTATTATAGGTTGAACCTCTCACATCTGGGACTCTCTAGTCCGGCAACATCTGTTGTCTGGCAGGAGTGTGGTGGCTGAGAGCTCCAGCCTGGGGCCAGGCAGCCGTGGCCAGTAGCTGTGGCAGGGCCAGCGGTGGCTGGGAAACCCTGGCCAGGACAGCAGCAGAGGGGCTGGCAGCGGTCCAAGGCAAGGCTGGTTACTAAGAGCTCTGGTAGAGCTGGTAAGCCTCAGACAGGCTGGCGACAGGGAGCCAGCAGTGGCTGAGATGCCACAGCTGGGCAGCAGGGAGGCCAGTAGCTGGGAGCATTGCTGGATGAGGAACAGAGGCCAGTGACTGAGGCTGGCAACCAGGAGTGGGCAAAGGGCCCAGTGGGGAGCACAGGAGCATGGCTGGCAGCCAGCAGAGGAGCCTCAACCTTCCCTGTTCCAGCAAACTCCCTGTTTCAGAGCCACTCCAGTCTCTAGGAGTATGTCTACACAGCAAAGTTATTTGGGAATAATGGCTCTTATTCCAAAATAACTATGCGAGCATCTACGCAGCAATTCCGTTATTTTTTAAATAATTTGAAATAACAGATGGCTTATTCCGTCCTTTATAAACCTCATTCTACAAAGAATAATGCCTATTCTGAAATAGTTATTTCAGAATAGGGGCTGTGTAGACACTCCACTTCTGCTATTTCAAAATAGCCCCTCACCAGGGCCATTCTAAGTTATTCCTCCTCAGGCTCTAAATCGAGATAGCATGTCTACAGTAGGGAAACCTGCCTCAGATTAATTTTAAGGCTTCCCTGCAGTGCAGACGTGCTATTTCAAAATACGCTGTTTCGGAATAATTATTCCAGAACACTGTGCAGTGTAGATGTAGCCTCAGTTACTGGGCCAGGGACAGCCAACCTGTATTTCAAATTCTAATTTGAATTTGATTAGAGATGTGGCAACCAGAATTGCACTGAGTATTCAAGGGGTGGGCACAGCATGGATTTATATAGAAACATTGTGATATTTATTTTCTTTTTCCTCATAGTTCCTAACATTATTGGTTTGGTTTTTTTGACTGCCACTTCATCGTGACCAGTTGTTCTCAGAGAACCATCCTTAGGGACTCTAAGGCTCTGTCCAGACTCAGGGTTTTTTCTGAAAAAAGTAGCCTTTTTTCAAAAAAACTTCACCTGCGTCTAGACTGCAGCCGCGTTCTTTCGAAATTAAATCGAAAGAACGCGGCTTTTCTTTCGACGGCAGTAAACCTAATTTCACGAGGAAGAACGCCTTTTTTCGAAAGCGCTCTTTCGAAAAAAGGCATTCTTGAATGCAAACAGGGGTTTTTCGAAAGAGAGCATCTTGCTTTTTCGAAAGTTCCACTTGCAGTCTAGACGCTCTTTTTCGAAAGAGGCTTGCAGTCTAGACATAGCCTATGGGAAGGAGCTCACCAGCCAGGTGTGAGAGGAATGCATGGAATGCAAGCACTTTCCCCTCACTCCCTTAGCATCCATGGAAAGGGATTAAAAGAAAGCCGAGTCCCAAAATGGCATATGGGGGGGGGTGGGCTTCAGCTACTCCCCACCTTCCTTAAACGGTACCTGCGGGGTGGGAGGCTCGGGGCTGGGGCATTCAAGCTTTTTCTCTACAACCATCACCTGCTTGGTGACTCTGTCTCTTTTCTGTATGGTTTCATGCATTCCTGTATGAATCAGGTGGGGGCAGCTACAGCCCCACCCTTCCCTCCCTAAATGGTGCTTGGGGCTGGGGCAGTCCTCGATGGGGGGCACCCCCAGCCAGTCCCTTTCACCTGCCTGGCGATTCTGTCCCTTTTCTGTATGGTTTTATGAGAAGCAATCCCATTCCAGGCACATCCCATTTTCCTAACACAACCAAACTCTTATCTTGATTTAAGTTATGATAAGGGGAAGCTGCATAGCAAATTTCGTGGTCTTATCTCTTACCGTTTAGGAGTTCTTGAACAAACAGACAGATAGACACATGGCTAGACGGATAATATGTGGTAGACTAGCACCTCAGTATCTGTATCCCTTGTTAGGTTTCTTGGTGTCATGGACCTGTAACAGGGAATAAAAGATGTTTGGGGCACCATGAAAATGTTGTAGATTTTTTGGAGGTGTAGTTTGTTATGGGTCTGATCCAATCCCTTTTAGCAAAACTCTGAGCATGATATTATCCTTCAGTCATTTGCCCAGTAGCTCATCTTTGTTTCTTCCAGAGGAGAGGAATCTTGTGATTCCCAACATAGTACCAGCTGAAGAGGTTTATAAGGCTACATCTACACTGTGGAGCTATTTTGAGATATTGGAAGTATCCCAAAATAGCTATTCCACTTCTTTTCAGAATGCCCATTATTTCAAAATCTAACGGGTTCACTATTCCGACGTCCCTGTAAACCTCATTCCACAAACGTTAAGGGACATTTCAGAATAGCACTTTATTTTGAAATTATTTCAAAATAAGCTATTTTGAGACAAGGATGCAGCGTAGACTCACCCTAACTTGGCTTGACTCTAAGGGTGTGTCTAGACTACAGGGCTTTGTCGACAAAAGTGGACTTTTGTCGACAAAACTATACCTGCGTCCACACTGCTTTTGAGTTATGTCGACATAACGTCGACAAAACTCAGCAGTTTTGTCAACGTATGTAAACCTCATTCTACGAGGAATAATGCCTTTTGTCGACAGAGTTCTGTTGATAGAAGGCATTATTGCATCTACACTGTCCTTTGCGTCCACACTGTTATGTCAACAAAGCGGCTTGCTTTGTCAACAGAACTGGCTGTAGTCTAGACGCTCTTTGTCGACAGAAGCTTTGTCGACAGTATCTGTCAACAAAACTTCTGTTGACAAAACCCTGTAGTCTAGACATACCCTATGTGTTTGCAGAATATAATCACAGAACATAGCTTTTAGACACATTGACGTTCTAGTACTTATCAAAATAGTCTTTTTTACATGGGTGAAGTTTTACAAGAATTTCTCAGTGTAGCACTGGACAAATACATGGTGGGAGTGTACATGGGTATCTCTGAGCACAATTTGGATTTAAGGGGTTATCTTGATAGTATTTACAATGTCTTGGCTTATGCTATCTGCAAGTTTTTTTTTCTTTAATTACTCATATTTCTAACTAAGATTAACTGCCAACACAATCTATCTCCTCTGTTCTCGTATTTTTGGGGCATAAATCCACTGCAATTTAGTGAGTTTAAGGTTAGAAGTTTTCTGTTATTGATGACTGCACATGTTCCAATAGCATGAGTCAGATCCTCATCTCCTTCCCTCTCACCCCGCTGTGAGTATGGCTTAGTCAGGAGATTTGAAAAATTGGGGCTCTTTCTATTGGCTTTTTCAGTTTTGAGCCTGTAAGGTTTACATGTTCCATCAAGTCTAGAAACATACTTTGTGGGGTTTGTTTTCATTATTTTAAAAAAAGTCTCATGTAATAAAATTAATCCAAGAGCTGTGATTTTATGGAAATACACAAATTTTACAATTCTCATTAAAATCATGACAGCTGGTATTACCAATTCTCTAATTTCCATCTCATCTGACCTAATCCCAACTGAAGCTTTATTACCTGTATTACTCTCCTCTGCTCTAGAAAGATGAATTCAGCCATAAATTCCTAGCTGTCACTTGCTACTAGGATACTGTAGAAAATCAATCTCCAGGTTTTTCATTTTTTCCTGGTGTATTACTTCATTATTTATTATTAATTGTTTTATTAATTACCTCATGTTATTATTTAATCATTTTCAAATTGGAGTGCTAGTATCTAGCCTTGTGGCTTCCACTAATATCACCAAAATATCACATGACATAAATCAAAGCCCAGGCATTACTTCTGAAAAGTCTATGGGAAATAAAGAATCATAGAACTCTAATGAATAGAGTTAAGCAGGAAGCTACAAATCCCACCCCCTTCCTGCTGCACAGTCCCTTTCTCTTAGTGAGAAGCAAAAATAAACACATACTCCTTTCTCAGAGTAATTATTAATGGTTCACAATCATGCAGGAAAGGCATAACAAGTGGGGTTTCGCAGAGGTCTGTTTTGGGACGGGTTCTGTTCAATATCTTCATCAACGATTTATATGATGGTATAGAGAGTATGGGTATGTCGAATTAGTTAATTCGAACTAAGCTAATTGGAACTAAGAGGGGGAGGGCTGGGGGGCATCGGGTGGCTGGCTCGATCCGTGCCAGATGCAGGGTCTGCTGGCTGGGTGCTGGCAGGCTTGCACCTGGCACGGGCACCGTAGCCAGCCCGTGCCCCTTTAAGGGCTCCGGGGCCGGGAGGGGGGCAGACGAGTTTCCCTGGAGTTGGCCAGAGTGGCCACCAGGGAAACCTGGGGAGGGCTAGCCTTCCACTAGTTCGAACTAGGCTTAATCCTCATAAAATGAGGTTTTCCTAGTTCGAACTAAGCGCTCCGCTAGTTCAAATTAAGTTCAAACTAGCGGAGCGCTAGTGTAGCGCCTATGAAAGTTAATTCGAACTAACATCCGATATTCCAGACATTTAATAAGCCCAGTTTATATTTAAACTTCTTCCTAAGAAAAATGGAGACAGAAGCCCAGCAGCAGAGTGGGGGCTATCCTTTTATTGCGTCAAGTGTAACATGTATGATTACCTGCCCTGTGGGTGGGTGGCGTATGTGTACACCCATTGCAAGGAGCTCCTGACCCTCAGAGAATGAGTTCAGGCTTTGGAAGCCAGAGTGGCTGAACTGGAGGAGCTAAGGAAGGTAGAGAGATATGCTGATGAGACTTTCCGGGACACTGTAGTACTTTCCCACCTCCAGTCTGAGAGCCCCAGTGCTCTTACAGAGGATGAAAGTCTCAAGGGAACAGTGATAGAGATGCAGCCGTGTTAGTCTGGTGTAGCTGAAACAAAAGACAGAACTATGTAGCACTTTAAAGACTAACAAGATGGTTTATTAGGTGATGGGTTTTCATGGGCCAGACCCACTTCCTCAGATCAATATGTGGAAGAAAATATAATTTATGCCATCATGTGCCCAAAGTGTCCATCTGCCATGTACACCGGACAAACATCTCAGACACCTCGCCAAAGAATCAATGCATGCAAAACAGACACGAGACTCTCTCACAGCTTTCTCTCTTTCTCAATGGCTTAAATGACTGCTTCTTGGAGCAGCTGGTACAGGAACCCACAAGGAGAGAGGCAATTCTCAATTTAGTCCTGTGCAGGAGTGCAGGATCAGGTCCAGGAGATAACCGTTACAGGACCGCTTGGGAATAGTGACCATAATATAATAACATTTAACATTCCTGTGGTGGGAAGAACACTTCAGCAGTCCAGCACTCTGGCATTTAATTTCAAAAAGGGGAATTACACAAAAATGAGGAGGTTAGTTAAACAGAAATTAAAAGGCACAGGGAGTAGAGTCACAGTGACTGAAAGCTGCATGGAAACTTTTTAAAGACACCATAATAAAGGCCCAACTTAAATGTATACCCCAAATTAAAAAACATAGCAAGAGACCTAAAAAAGAGTCACCGTGGCTTAACCACCATGTAAAAGAAGCAGTGAGATACAAGAAAGCATATTTTAAGAAGTGGAAGTCCAGTCCTAGTGAGATAAATAGAAAGGAACATAAACACTGTCAAATCAAGTGTAAAAATCTATTAAGAAAAGCAAAAAAAGATTTTGAGGAACAGCTAGCCAAAAACTCAAGAAGAAATAACAAAATGTTTTTTAAGTACATTAGAAGCAGGAAGCCTGCTAAAAACCTGTGGGTCCCCTAGACGATCGAGAGATAAAAGGAGCAATCAAGGATGATAAAGCCATTGCGGATAAACTAAATGATTTCTTTGCTTCAGTCTTCACAGCTGAGGACGTTAGGGAGATTCCAAAATTGTACCATCCTTTGTGGGTGATGAATCTGAGGAACTGTCCCGGACTGAAGTGTCATTAGAGGAGGTTTTGGAACAAATAGAAAAACTTAATGTTAACAAATCTCCAGGACCGGATGGCATTTATCCAAGGGTTCTAAAAGAACTCAAATGGGAAATTGCTGAACTATTATCTGTGGTTTGTAACCTATCCTTTAAATCGGCTTCTGTACCTAATGACTGGAAGGTAGCCAACTTGACACCAATATTTAAAAAGGGCTCTAGAGGTGATCCTGGCAATTACAGACCGGCAAGTCTAACTTCAGTACTGGGCAAATTAGTCAAAACAATAGTAAAGAATAAAATTGTGAGGCATGTAGAAGAACATAATTTTCTGGACAAACGTCAACATGGTTTCTGTAAACGGAAATCCTGTCTTACTAATCTGTTAGAGTTCTTTGAAGGGGTTAACAAACATGCAGACAAGGGGGATCCAGTAGCTATAGTATACTTAGATTTTCAGAAAGCCTTTGACAAGGTGCCTCACCAAAGGCTCTTGTGTAAATTACATGGCCATGGGATAAGAGGGAAGGTCCTTTCTTGGATTGAGAACTGGTTAAAAGACAGGAAACAAAGGGTAGGAATAAATGGTAAATTTTCAGAATGGAGAGGGTAAAGTAGTGGTGTCCCCCAAGGGTCAGTCCTGGGACCAATCCTTTTCAACTTATTCATACATGATCTGGAGAAAGAGGTAAGCAGTGAGGTGGTAAAGTTTGCGGATGATACTAAACTGTTTAGGATAGTCAAGACAGAAGTAGACTGTGAGGGACTCCAAAAGATCTCACCAAACTGAGTGACTGGGCAACAAAATGGCAAATGAAATTTAATGTGGATAAGTGTAAAGTAATGCACATAGGGAAAAATAACCCCAACTATATGTACAGTACGATGGGGGCTAATTTGGCAATGACAAATCAGGAAAGAGATCTTGGAGTTATCGTGGATAGTTCTCTGAAAACTTCCACACAGTGTGCAGCGGTGGTCAAAAAGGCAAATAGGATGCTAGGAATTATTAAGAAAAGGATAGAAAATAAGACCCAGAATATCTTACTGCCCCTGTATAAAACTATGGTACGCCCACATCTTGAATACTGTGTTCAGATGTGGTCTCCTCACCTCAAAAAAGATACTTTGGACTTAGAAAGGGTACAGAAAAGGGCAACTAAAATGATCAGGGGTGTGGAACGGGTCCCATATGAAGAGAGGTTAAAGCAACTGGGACTTTTTAGTTTAGAGAAGAGGAGACTGAGGGGGGATATGATAGAGGTATATAAAATCATGAGTGGTGTGGAGAGGGCAGATAAAGAAAAGTTATTTATTAGTTCCCTAAATAGAAGAACTAGAGGACACCAAATGAAATTAATGGGTAGCAGGTTTAGAACTAATAAAAGAAAGTTCTTCACACAGCATGTAGTCAATCTGTGGAACTCCTTGCCAGAGGAGGCTGTGAAGGATAGGACTATAACAGAGTTTAAAGAGAAGCTAGATAATTTCAGGGAGGTTAGGTCCATAAAAGGCTATTAGCTAGGGGATAGAAGTGGTGTCCCTGGCCTCTGTTTGTCAGAGGCTGGAGAAAGATGACAGGAGACAAATCGCTGATCATTGTCTTCAGTCCACCCTCTCTGGGGCACCTGGTGCTGGCCATTGTCGGCAGACAGGCTACTGGGCTAGATGGACCTTTGGTCTGACCCAGTACAGCCATTCTTATGTTCTTATGTAACAATTAGTTTCACACATACAGAATGGGAAGTGACTGTCTAGGAAGGAGTGCTGCAGAAAGGAGTCTAGGGGTCATAATGGACCAGAAGCTAAATATGAGTCAACAGTGTGACACTGTTGCAAAAAAAGTAAACATGATTCTGGGAGTGTTGTGAGCAAGACATGAGAAGTCATTCTTCTGCTTTACCCTGTGCTGATTAGACCTCAACTGGAGTATTGTATCCAGTTCTGGATACCATAATTCAAGAAAGATGTGGAGAAGGTCCAGAGAAGAGCAACAGAAATGATTTAAGGTCTAGAGAACATGAGCTATGAGGGAAGATTGAAAGAACTGGGCTTGTTTAGTTTGGAAAGGAGAAGACCGAGAGGGGACATGATAGCAGTTTTCAAGTATCTAAAAGGGTGTCACAAGGAGGGGGGAGAAAAATTGTTCTCCTTGGCCTCTGAGGATAGGACAAGAAGCAATGGGCTTAAACTGCAGCAAGGTTGGACATTAGGAAATACTTCCTGACTGTCAGGGTGGTTAAATACTGGAATAAATTGCCTAGGGAAGCTGTGGAATCTCCATCTCTGGAGATATTTAATAGAAGGTTGGATAGGCATGTATCAGGGATGATCTTAGATGGTGCTTGGTCCTGCCATGAGGGCAGGGGACTGGACTCGATGACCTCTCGAGGTCCCTTCCAGTTCTAGTGTTTTATGATTTCATATGCCAGAGCTTTTAAAAAAATCTCAGAACAACTTTCTTCCATTGGCAGCATGTTTTTATGTTAACACACAGCTGTGTCCAACTACACTGCCTTTGTCATGGATCATAATGGGTCCATTCAAACGGTTTTGCCTAAGCACTGATTTGGCCCCGTGAATGTGATGACTGGGCTGTGGGAGAGAATGGTTGCACAGAAGGAGAGAGGCAATAGATCAGTCAGAATGCATGGAAATTGCAAATTGCTGTAAGTTATTAACCACCTTCGGAAAATTTGAATTTTAGAATCAAATGACTGAGTTTCCCTCTGGAACAGCAAGTGTCCATTATTCCTGCCAAGGGAGGCTTGCAGGCCAGGCTCTGCCATCATTCACAGGGAATGGTTCCTCACACCTTATGCCTGGGACAACTCCAGGTTAAAGGATCTGCTCCGCAGGTATAAAGTTGGCAGAATTAGCTCATTA
This sequence comes from Pelodiscus sinensis, assembly GCF_049634645.1. NCBI lineage: Eukaryota > Metazoa > Chordata > Testudines > Trionychidae > Pelodiscus > Pelodiscus sinensis. The sequence goes on from NC_134727.1 coordinate 23,120,962, forward strand.
AAACCATTCCTGACTTCTACCTTTTATTCCCAATACCTCTAAAGAGCAAAATAGCAGTAACACAAAAAAAAAAAAAAAAAAAAAAAACCTTTCAGAGCCATGTACACGGTACACAGAAGGCAGTGTCAGGCTTCAACAAATATTAGAAAAGTAAGTTGCAGAGATGGATGGTTAAATTGGAAAATAATTATGGTCAGTGGGCTCTCATGCCTTTTAGCATGCAACCTTTGGTGAGGGGTGCTGTGTGGGTGCACTGTCTCAAGGAAGTAGCAGGGGCCAGTGTGCATGGTACCTATCTGGGCTCCCTGTTTGCACCCACACTCAGTCCTAGGGAGTGATTTCCCACACTCCTGTAAGGGGTAGCATAGTTTTTCCTTCCATTTGACCAGCCAGCTCCACTGCTCAGCCCACGGAAGCCCAGAACTGGGGCCCTACTCTCCGTTTTGCCCTCATTGTGTCTTTGCCAGAATGAACACATTGGACACTCCCTGGAGCACCACAGCTGCATTGTGGCCAGTATGTACAAATGGGGGTGGTCTTACTCCCACCTACAGCCCTGCAGAGTCCCATGGGAGCATGGCATCATCTAGCTCAGTAAATCTATGACGCTTCCTGGTGAAAGAAAAGCGCTGTTCTGTGGGGTTATCCTGTGGGATCAGAAATGTAATTAATGAAACTGGAGACTGTGCTACTGCGTCAGGAACGGTGACAACTTTAGTTCTAAAGGATATTAAACTCTTAAAAGATTAGGTAGGAACCTAAATAATAAGACGGTGAGATCTAATCTCAAGGTTATTGGATTTCCAGACTGCTTGTATGCCATGTCTGCTGTGAAAAATGAACTGTCAGCACTCCCCAAGCATGCTAGAAAGAATGCCTAGAGAACAAGGCCACTTGCTGTAGGCATGAGCAGGCTGCTCTCCCAGAGATAAGGCTGTAATAATCCAAACCTGCAGACAATTAAGCTCTAAAACACTGGGGACTCGGTGATACCAAGCACCTTCTTGGCCTTGCATCTCCATTGTATGTTGTAAGCCAAGGAGAGCGCTGAATTAAGAATACAAAGCAGGGAAAACTAGATTTAGATGGGATGAAAATAATTCCTTTTGACAAAAGATGGATGAAACCCCAATCAGCCAACAGTTTTCTGTGAAGCTTTGAGAATGGTAGATCATTTTACACAAATGGAAAAAAAATCAAGATGAGTGTAAGAGTGGCTTCTCCACTCCCCCCCTCTTCCTCCACGCCCCACCTGCCATTGGTATTCAGACAAAAATCCCAATGATTTGTGTTGACACCCAGTTTAAATTTAAGGTGATTGTTAAAGAGGAGAAAGAGGTTTCTTTATCCGTCATGGCATCACTACAAGACAGTGTTAAAGTTACTTTATTCCTTGTCATGTTTTTCACCTGTTCTGATTTAACTTTAACATGTGCTCTACTCTGCACTAGTTAGGCCTCAGCTGGAGTACTGTGTCCAGTTCTGGGCGCCACATTTCAAGAAAGATGTGGAGAAATTGGAAAGGGTACAGAGAAGAGCAACAAGAATGATTAAAGGTTTAGAGAACATGACCTATGAAGCCAGGCTTCATGAACTGGGCTTGTTTAGTTTGGAAAAAAGAAGATTAAGGGGGGACATGATAGCGGTTTTCAAATATCTAAAAGGGTGTCACAAGGAGGAAGGAGAAAATTTGTTCCTCTTGGTTACTGAGGACAGAACAAGGAGTAATGGGCTTAAAGTGCAGCAGGGGAGGTTTAGATTGGACATTAGGAAAAAATTCCTAACTGTCAGGGTGGTCAAATATTGGAATAAATTGCCAAGGGAAGTGGTGGAATCTCCCTCTCTGGAGATATTTAAGAACAGGTTAGATAGACATCTGTCAGGGATGGTGTAGACGGAGCTTGGTCCTGCCTTGAGGGCGGGGGGCTGGACTCGATGACCTCTTGACCATCATCATGACCATCATCCAAATCATGGCTCACAAGTCACGTAGGCTTCTACCCTGCAGTGAGGTGGTGGGGCTAGGGGCTTTTGCCTTGTTGTGTGCACCTGCTGGGACTCAGGACTTCAAGAGGAGCAGGTCTGAAGTCCCCGAGCCCTGGCAGGTGTAATCCCTCCTGTTGGCTAGCCCAGTGTGAGGTTATTCAGCATAGGGAAAGCCTTGTGACTTCTTACACCACTGTGGGAGGCTAGGCCTGAGGCTGCTTGGTGTGCTCTGCGTTGTGTATGTGTGAGTGCACCTCAGACCAGACCCACTCAGACAAACCACCAGGAACGGGCTTTATTCTGTAAAAAACATAGAACAGGAAAACAGTTCAGCAGCCCCCTTCTCTCAGCATCCAGCCTGTGTGCTGATTCTAGCACAGTCCTTGCTGAGACCCTGCTGGGGGCAGAGGGCACATCCTGGCAAGAACCAGGAAGTTCTCCCAACATGCCGCAGTTTGTTGTCCACAGCTTGTAGTTCCCAGGGCTGCTGCTGAAACACACTGGACCTTGGGCTACACGGGTAACCCCAGTGGGGCCAAAGCCCAAAGGCCCAGCAGGCCCACCCCATCTCTTGACATTCTGAGGATTGTCACATGTGGCTTAGAGGGTCAGTAAGCTTGGCCATCGTGGCATAGGTTGTGAAGGTGTTTGAAAGAGAATACAAACACCTTAGGGCTGTGTCTACACTGGCACCTTTTTCCGGAAATGCTTAAAACGGAACAGTTTTCTGTTTTAAGTATTTCCGGAAAAGCGCGTCTACATTGGCGGTGCGCTTTTCCGGAAAAGCAGAAGCCCGGAGCCATTTTGAAGAGGGCAAAAACCACCAGACCGTTCCGGGGGCGGGGCCAGAGCGTCGTTCAGACACGTGCTTAAAGTGGTCTCGCCGGACAACCATTTGTCTCCTGCTCCCGTGCCTTGGGACCTCTGCCACGGACTGGCATCCTTAGCAGGTTCGGTGGTTGCCCTCTGAGTTTTGGGGACACCACTCTTTGGCCCCCAACTGCTTTTCCCTGAGTTTTGTTTTTTCTGCCCTGCTCTGTCTGCTATGGAACCAGGGGGTGCCACGTACCTGCTCGGGCCCCTGTTTCAGCTGGACAAGTGCCTGCTGCTCGTGCTGGAGGCCGGTGCCATGGTGTACATATACCAGGAGGCAGAGATCGCCTTGGACTCCCTCACCAGGGAGGCCCTGGCAACCATGTCGCATCAGCACCCCACCGTAGAGAGGCCCGTCTGGAGTTTGGAGAGCAGCACCGACTGGTGGGACTGGGTGGTCCTCGGACTATGGGATGACCAGCAATGGATCAGGAATTTCCGGATGAGAAAGCGGACCTTCCTGCAGCTGTGCACCTGGCTCACCCCCGAGCTGCAGAGAGCCGCCACCCGGCTGCGGGCACCCATCCCCGTGAACAAGAGGGTTGCCATCGCGCTCTGGAAACTAGCCACACCGGACAGCTACTGCTCGGTGGCACAGCAGTTCGGGGTGGGAAGATCAACCGTCGGAGTGATCGTCGTGGAGGTAAGTCCCAGCGGGAGTGGGGAGTGGTGTGGGGGAGGGTGCTGCACTCCAGGCCCAGGGACAGCCAAGACTCCAGGCTAGGTCGCCAGGGGTTTGGGCCGTCCCTCCCTTGAACAGGCCCGGTGGCGGTGGGGGAGCCGTGGGGCGAGGGGGGCCCTGGGGTGTGGGTGTGTGTGTGTGTGTATGTGTGTATGTGTGTGAGGACAGAGGGAATCAAGGGGGGGCCCAAGGGAGCGCACACTCACCCCTGCCGTATGTGATGTGTTCTCTTGTGTTTCTCTGCACCCTTCTGCAGGTCGTCCATGCTATCAACGACATCCTGCTCCCGCAAATCATCCACCTGCGCGACGTGGATGATACCATGGCTGGCTTCGCTGCCCTCGGGTTCCCCAACTGCAAGGGAGCCCTGGACGCCACCCACATCCCCATCCGGGCTCCAGAGCATCGAGCGGGCCATTTCAGGAACCGCAAGGGGTACTGCTCCATTGTTCTGCAGGCCCTCGTGGACCACCAGGGCCGCTTCGTGGACATTTACGGGGGCTGGTCCGGCCGGGCACACAACGCCCGCATCCTCCGGAACTCTGGACTCTTTCGCAGGTTGGAGGCGGGCACCTACTTCCCCCGGCGGGACTTGACTGTCAGGGATGTGCCTATGCCCATCTGCGTCGTCGGGGACATGGCCTACCCCCTGATGCCCTGGCTAATGCGGCCATACACGGTGCAGCCGGACCAGAACCGGGCCCGGTTCAACGACCGCCTCAACCGGGCCCGAAACCCAGTGGAGCTCGCCTTTGGACGTTTAAAGCCCGCTTCCGTTGTTTGCTCACCCGTCTCGAGCCTGCACAGGGAGGTGGGCAGGAGCAGGGGCAGGAGCTGGGATAGGAGCAGGGATAGGAGGGGGCATGGGCTGTGCTCCGGGAGGGATGGCGGGGGCATGGGGTCTGGCCATGCCATAGTGGACGGCGTGCACTAAATGTGCTGTGAGCATGTCCATAGAGGTGCACATCCCTCTGCACTCCGTTAGGCAGGCAGCCCAGCCCTCCTGCGGCCACTGCAGGTCCCCCTGCGCCCGCTCTGCAATGGAGCCCTGGATTGCCTCCACGGTGTTCACGTGGTGGCGCAGAAGCTGGTCCCTCTGACACAGCCTGTGCCTCCGGGGTTGGCCAGCTGGGGGTGCCGCTGCTGCCGCAGTGGAGGGTCTGGTGCTGGGTCCTGCTGCAGGGAAGAGAAGAAAGGATGGGTCAGTCAGGCAGGCCGTCCACTGTCCCCACACCTCATGCCCTCCACTCCTGAGCCCAGGTGACCCCACAGTTGTGTGGCTTGGGCCCACTCGGTTCCCCTCCTGCTCCCGTGTTGTATGTTGGCAAGGAGGACCGCCCCTGGAGTAGGGTCCTCCCTCCAGTATTGTAAGCACCGGTCTGTATCCTGGCCCCATGGAGGGCGGGAGGGTGCTTGTGCTGTGTTCACCTGTGGAACTCCCTGCCGGTGGAGACTGTGAAAAGCTTTGGGCTAATCACTGGTGTTTGACAGGGAGTGAGATGCATCCCCACGCAGTGCCTGGGAGCACATCTGGGCTCTCAGATCCCCTTGCGTGGGATATCTCCTGGACGGAACCAGAAGAGTGACTGGGTGGGGGGAGTCCCATCCTTGCAGCAAAACTCAGGGGTCCTTGTCCCTCCCACTATCCCTCCCGCAAGGCCGGTAGCCCAGGGACATGTGTGGCCACAGTGGGGACTTCCCTCGGGGAACCAGCCAAGGCACTGGGAGTAGGCGAGGGGCTCAGTGGGGCCCACGCTCACAGGACTGTGATGCTGCGGTTTACCCAGGAGCAGCTGGCTGTGCCTCACAGCCAGGCATGGGACAGTGTACCATTCTCCGTGCTGCACCCTTGGCGGAGGTGCAGACTCTGGGCTGAGTCCCTGGGGCCCTGGCCGGTTCCAGCCGGCATCCACCCTTCCCCCTGGTCCCGGTGAATGTGTGTGAGTAGCACGGTCCCAGGCGTGCCCTGAAGCTGCCTGCAGCAGCCACGTGCCGCTCGGTCACCAGGCTGCACGTGGTTGCACGTGCTGCTTGCTGCCTCATGCAACGCAGCGTGCAGCTCACGTGGCCTGAGTGACATGCTCTCCCCCTCCTCCCTCTGGGCACCTGGCTCCCCCCACCCGCCCTTTGGGAGTGCAAACTGCAAAGACTCACCAGTGGGTTCCTCCCCGGCCTCGGCCTCGGAGGAGCTGCTGGAGGGGGCCTGCTGGGCGGTGGCAACGCTGGCCTCCTCTCCACTGGACGCACTGCCGCTTTCCTCTCCCTCCCCCGCCTCGGTGGGTCGGACGATGGTGGGGCGCTGGCACGTGTCCATAGGGACACCAGGGGCTTGCGGGACTGGCTGGCCCAGAAAGGCGTTCATCCGCTCGTAGTACGGGCAGGCGTCTGGTCCTGCCCCCCTGCCCTCGCTGGCCCAGACGTACCCCAGCCACAGCTCCTTGACCTTGGAGCGGACCTGCTCACAATTCCGGGCAGGGTGTCCCTGCTAAATGTCCCCACCAGGTTGTCGGCCAGCCGCATGTATATATCCACGTTCCGCCGCCTGGAGTGCAGGTCGTGGAGACCCTCCTCCTCCTGCCAGAGGTCCAGGAGGGTCTCCAGCTCCCTGGGGGTCCAGGATGGGGCCCGCCGTTTGCAGCCCCTGGGGGCCTCCTGAGCTGGGGGTGCAGGTGGCTCACCACCCGGAGCTGCCATGGCTGGCTTCTGATGCTGGCTGGGCAGGACAGGGGCACCGTGGCAAACCTCAGGCCGCAGGTCTGAGGCACGCTCCTGCCACATGCGCCCAGCAGCCTCCGAGTTCTTTAAGAGCTTGGGTTACCAGGAAGTCCAGAGCTCCTACGGGGTCTCGCGCCGTCCAAACCGCTTTTTTTCCGTTTCTTCTGCTTTTCCGGAAAAGCTGTCTACACTGGCCCTTTTCCGGAAAAGCTTTTCCGGAAAAAGGACTTTTGCCCGAGCGGGAGCAGCGTAGCTTTTCCGGAAAAGCGGCTGATTTTGTACAGTAGAACATCGTTGCTTTTCCGGAAATTCAAGGGCCAGTGTAGACAGCTCGCAGCTTATTCCGGAAAAGCGGCTGATTTTCCGGAATAAGTGGCCCAGTGTAGACACAGCCTAGGTGTGATGCAATAGAGAAGAGGGAGCCAATGGAGGAGATTTTAAGAGAGAGGTGCAGGCCCTCAGACTGGGGGGCAAAGAGAGCAACTACCCTGGGGCCTGACAATTCAAAAGAACCTGGGGCTCCTGGCTGCCAGCAGGGCCTTTAAATAGCCAGTGGGACCCCTTGTGGCACACTCTGGGCAGTGCTGAGGAGAAGCTAGCCCAAGCCCCGCCCCTTTCACCTGAGGCCTTGGCCCTTCCAGGGAACAGAGGAATGGAGGATCTCCACCTCCCCTGCCCACAACCCCTCGTCTTGCCCAGGAGCCCAGTCAAGATAGGATGAGGTCACTACAACCAGGATAGGGATCAGAGGAGGAGAGTAGATATAAAATTTCTATATCTGTGACAGGGGAGGAGGAGGAGAAAGTTGTAGGAAGGGGAGGGGGAAGTGAAGGCAAGCCAAGGGGAGGGATAAAAGATGTTGTTGCCATTCCACTAACATATGGTAATGTTTCTTTCCAAATAGTCCAGTGGAGAAAGATTTATAGGCCTACTATTCATACACTTAAAATCCACAAAATAAATAGCAGAGCTTTATAATGTTATCTGCAAACAAAATGCTTTTGTAGGTCAATTTACTGTACAGAATGTGGTTAAAGCAAAAAAAATTTGTAAACTAATATTTTTTGGCAAAATACAAATCTCTTTTCAGTGTTTATACTAATAGTTATGATGGTGGCACTCAGCCAGGCTGTTTGCCATTTCATACCTTAAGGCCTTCAGTTCAGATTTACAGTTGAATAATGTATGACTATTCCAGATTCCTGCCATAGCCCCCAAAATACCAAAAAGTGTGTGTGTTGCAAACTGGAATTAAATTTGAAGCCAGATTCTGATCCTATTTCATGGCAACTTATGTAATTCAGGAGCAAACTCATGGAAGTCAGTGGCGTTTATGCTTGAGTAAAATTGGTGAGACAGCAGAATTAGTCCCTTAAGTTTTCACTTAGGCTACGTCTACACTGGCCCCTTTTCCGGAAGGGGAATGTAAATTTCACGAGTCGTCGTAGGGAAATCCGCGGGGGATTTAAATATCCCCCGCGGCATTTAAATAAAAATGTCCGCCGCTTTTTTCCGGCTTTTAAAAAAGCCGGAAAAGAGCGTCTAGACTGGCCCCGATCCTCTGGAAAAAGCGCCCTTTGTAGGAATAAGAGCCTTTGTAGGAATAAGAGCCTCCGGAAAAGGGCGCTTTTTCCGGAGGATTGGGGCCAGTCTAGGCGCTCTTTTCCGGCTTTTTTAAAAGCCGGAAAAAAGCGGCGGACATTTTTATTTAAATGCCGCGGGGGATATTTAAATCCCCCGCGGATTTCCCTACGACGACTCGTGAAATTTACATGCCCCTTCCGGAAAAGGGGCCAGTGTAGACGTAGCCTTAGGGTATGTCTACACAGCAAAGTTATTTTGAAATAACAGCCATTATTTCGAAATAACTTTACCAGCCCTGTGTAGATGCTTATTTCAAAATAGGGGGCCTCCAGCCCTTCCCAGGGTGCCCTGGTGGCCACTCTGGGCACAACCAAGAAAACTCCTCTCCCTCCCCCCCCCCCCCTCCGAGCCCTTAAAGGGGTAGACTCTGGCCACAGTGCCTGTGCCAGCTGCAAGCCTGCCAGCCCAGAGCCAGCAGTCGCTGCAACTGACTCAGTGGCACCAGCATGAGCCAGGCAGCCAATGCCAGCCAGCCCTCCACCACTTCCCAGGACCAGTCAGCCAACTCCCAGGAGCCTGCCAGGGGACGGAAAAGGCAGGTGCCTGCCTGGTCCAGTGCAGAGATCAGGAATAGCACCGTGCCTCATTTGAATAATTAATTAGTGCCTGTTTTTGTGCAAGAGGTTTTTGCACAAAAAGGAGTCATCTATACTGTTCCTTTTTGCACAAAAAAGCCCACTTGCACAAGAGCCATTCTTCTGGAAAAAAAAATGCGGAAGAACGGCTCTTGTGCAAGAGGATTTTTTTTGAGCAAAAGCCTCTTCCAGAAAAACGTCTGCTCATTAATTATGCAAAGGGGTTAAAAACAAGGGTGATGTCATGCTAGGAGTCTACTACAGGCCATCTACCCAGGTGGAAGAAGTGGATCAGGCTTTTTTTAAACAACTAACAATATCATCCAAAGCCCAAGATTTGGTGGTGATAGGGGACTTCAACTATCTAGAGATACATGTTGGGAAAATAACACAGTGGGACACAGACTATCCAATAAGTTCTTGGATTGCATTGGAGACAACTTTTATTTCAGAAGGTTGAAAAAGATACCGGGGAGAAGCTGTTCTAGATTTGATCCTAACAAATAGGGAGGAACTGGTTGAGAATTTGACAATGGAAGGCAGCTTGGGTGAAAGTGATCATGAAATCATAGAGTTCACAATTCTAAGGAAGGATAGAAGGGAGAACAGCAAAATAGAGACAATGGATTTCAGGAAGGCAGATTTTGGTAAGCTCAGAGAGCTGATAGGTAAGGTCCCATGGGAATCAAGACTGAGGGGAAAAACAACTGAGGAGAGTTGGCAGGTTTTCAAAGGGACATTATGAAGGGCCCAAAAGCAAGCTAGTCCACTGCATCAGAAAGATAGAAAATATGGCAAAAGACCGCCTTTGCTTAACCACAAGATCCTGTATGATCTAAAAATAAAAAAGGAGTCATATAAAAAATGGAAAGTAGGATAAATTACAAAGGATGAATATAGGCAAACAACACAGGAATGCAGGGGCAAGATTAGAAAGGCAAAGGCACAAAATGAGCTCAAGCTAGCTACGGGAATAAAGGGAAACAAGAAGACTTTTTATAAATACATTAGAAGCAAGAGGAAGACCAAGGAGAGGGTAGGCCCACTGGTCAGTGAGGAGGGAGAAACAGTAACAGGAAATTTGGAAATGGCAGAGATGCTTAATGACTTCTTTGTTTCGGTCTTCACCGAGAAGTCTGAAGAAATGCTTAATATAGTGAATGCTAGTGGAAAGGGGGTAAGTTTAGAAGATAAAATAAAAAAAGAACAAGTTAAAAATCACCTAGAAAAGTTAGATGTCTGCAAGCCACCAGGGCCTGATGAAATGCATACTAGAATACTCACGGAGCTGATAGAGGAGGTATCTGAGCCTCTAGCTATCATCTTTGGAAAATCATGGGAGACAGGAGAGATTCCAGAAGACTGGAAAAGGGCAAATATAGTGCCCATTTATAAAAAGGGAAATAAGAACAACCCAGGAAACTACAGACCAGTTAGTTTAACTTCTGTGCCAGGGAAGATAATGGAGCAAGTAATTAAGGAAATCATCTGTAAACACTTGGAAGGTGGCAAGGTGATAGGGAACAGCCATCATGGATTTGTAAAGAACAAATCATGTCAAACCAATCTGACATGATTTGATAAGATAACGAGTCTGACATGATTTGATAAGATAACGAGTCTGACATGATTTGATAAGATAACGAGTCTTGTGGATAAGGGAGAAGTGGGGAATGTTGTATACCTAGATTTTAGTAAGGCATTTGATACGGTCTCGCATGATATTCCTATCAATAAACTAGGCAAATACAACTTAGATGGGGCTACTATAAGGTAAGTGCATAACTGGCTGGATAACCATTCTCAGAGAGTAGTTATTAATGGTTCACAATCCTGCTGGAAAGGCATAACAAATGGAGTTTTGCAGGGGGTCTGTTTTGAGACCGGATCTGTTCAATATCTTCATCAATGTTTTAGATATTGGCATAGAAAATACGCTTATTAAGTTTGCAGATGATACCAAGCTGGGAGGTGTCGCGACTGCTCTGGAGGATAGGGTCATAATTCAAAATGATCTGGACAAACTGGAGAAATGGTCTGAGGTAAACAGGATAAAGTTTAATAAAGACAAATGCAAAGTGCTCCACTTAGGAAGGAACAATCAGTTTCACACATACAGAATGGGAAGTGACTGTCTAGAAAGGAGTACGGCAGAAAAGGATCTAAGGGTTTTAGTGGACCACAAGCTGAATATGAGTCAGCAGTGTGATGCTGTTGCAAAAAAAGCAAACATGATTCTGGGATGCATTAACAGGTGTGTTGTGAGCAAGACACGAGAAGTCATTCTTCCACTCTACTCTGTGCTGGTTAGACCTCAGTTGGAGTAGTGTGCCCAGTTCTGGGCACCACATTTCAAGAAAGATGTGGAGAAATTTGAGAGGGTCCAGAGAAGAGCAACAAGAACGATTAAAAGTCTAGAGAACATGACCTATGAAGGAAGGCTGAAAGAACTGGGTTTGTTTAGTTTGGAAAAGAGAAGATTGAGGGGGGACATGAGAGCAGTTTTCAGGTATCTAAAAGGGTGTCGTAAGATAGGAGGGAGAAAACTTGTTCGTCTTGGCCTCTGAGGATAGAACAAGAAGCAATGGGCTTAAACTGCAGCAAGAGAAGTTTAGGTTGGACATTAGGAAAAAGTTCCTAACTGTCAGGGTAGTCAAACACTGGAATAAATTGCCAAGAGAGGTTGTGGAATCTTCATCTCTCGAGATATTTCAGAGTAGGTTAGATAAATGTCTATTAGGGATGGTCTACCAGTGGTCTCCAACCTTTTTACACCCAAGATCACTTTTTAAATGGCAGACCAAGCCAAGATCTATCGCCCCGCCCCTTCCTTGAAGCCCCGCCCTCTCTATTCTCCTCCTCTCCATCACTTGCTATCCCCAATCCTTATACTGTTACTTTAAAAAAAAATCCCACCATTCCTCGCAGCTACTCACCTGTGCTGTTGCTCGGTGAGTAGCTGCTCCTCAAATGAGGAAATCTAATGTAAATGTACTGCGCAGGCGTGCAGTTCAGAGAGGGCTCAAGAGCTACTCTTAGAGCCTCCGAGATCTACCGGTAGATCGCGATCTACTGGTTGGTGACCATGGGTCTAGACAGTATTTGGTCTTGCCATGAGGGCAGGGGACTGGATTTGATGACCTCTCGAGGTCCCCTCCAGTCCTAGTATTCTATGATTCTATGTTTTTCCGCAAAAAGGTTATAGTATAGACATAGCCATCAATAGTCATACAGTTAACTCACTTGCTGTGTAACAAGGTCCATAATAAAGATACCAAATGGTGTCAGAGTAAGCTTAATTATAAAATAAAATATAGTAAAACTGATATTTGTATGAAGCTAAAGTTCAAGAAAATGTTACCAAACAATGAAAGTAATTCAGGTTAGATACTAATATGGTATAACATAGCAACCTAGGTCAGGAAAGTCTGGTGCATGTACATGTCTTAGTTAGCCTAAGGATTTTCCTTAACTGAGCTCGACCTCCAATAAACTTAAAATAGGATGCAAAGTTCTGGTGCAAGGCACAAGACTTGGTATGTTCAGAATATTCAACCAGCCAGCTGTGATTGGCTGAGCATTGCTACTGAGCTTAGAATTCTAGAGGTAGTCAAATGTGATTGCCATAAATATTGTCACGTTTTTGTCAAACACAAATATTTTCATTATTTGACCAGCTCTGTGTTGATGAATGGCACTCTGCAAATAATATTCATAGTGAATATTTTTTCAGAATATTTTCCCATTATTCATCCTACTCTAGTCCTCTCTAATGTCTCTAAGTACCTCTTAATGAATTTCTAACGATTCATATCCAGATGATTGTGAAAGGTAAGTTATTGATTGGAAGTATAATGTACAGGGAATGACTGTAAAAACATTCTTTTAAGGATGTCCCTCACTTAAGACATCCAATCCATGCATATTTATCATTCCTCTCTTATTATTGTAAATTATTTATATCAGAAATAGTCATAAAGTTGCATTTATAGAAAGTGTGATTTTGTTGAACAAATGAAGTGTTTTCATATTCTTTTCTGCCTCACACATACAAATCTCCATAGTTTGAGGGAATAGGGATTCAAAAGCAGAATCAGTCTTAAAGATATTTGAAACAAAAAGGAACTACTGTTCATAGTACAGTCTCACAGAGGGTTGTAGAACACCATTGAAAACTTGTGAAAGTTCTTAGAAAAATAATCCTGCAAATGTTACTGTGTTTCATGAAGCTATGGGTATAATTCTATGTAAAGCAAATATACACTATGCATTTTATTCCAAATATACTATATGCCTTGTATTTTAACCTCTGCAACTGGACCTAAACTAACAAAAATTTGACCCAGAACTTACCACTTTGGTTTGATTCCAAATTTTACATTTTAGATAAAACCAGAGATTTGCTTTTCAATCATTATTCTTCATTACTAGTTGGCATCTGACTTTTGTGCATGAAAGAGGACTGGCTGTTCTCCCTCTTTTAATTTATGTAGGTCAAGTGAAACATCTGGTCATTATTATGAGTCCTTATAGATATACTGGTTAGAGGTTCCCTGGCCAAAACTGGAAGAGATAATTTTAAAATCTTCTTCAATTCCATTTTCACAGTAAAGAGATGCTTCTTTGGGAAACAGAATACAATTCTGTACATATTTTTACACGTGACTCTTAGAATTTTCTTGCACACTATTAACTGCAAAAAGGTAATAGAATCTGAAGCTACTTTAAGCAGATATTTCACAATAATCACATACAAAAATGCAACATTACAACCAGTTGAAAAACAATGCAATATGGGATTGTAGCAGCAGAAACCAATTGAATGGACTTTCCATTACAAATAAGGTAGGTTTGTGCTCTTTCAAGTATTTGCTGCTTTGCTTCACTCTAAAATGCATCATACTTTACCCTGTGTTCTTAACCCTTTTTTTCTTCCAAATTTAACTTTTACTGATGTTGCAACTCACTGCAAAGCAACGAGAAAAAAAAATCTTGAAAGCTCTCCGGGCATATCTTTTGTATATGCTAAAAGCACAACCTGAAAAGAGCCATCTATGAAACTGCTCAACCCCCTTCTTCTCCCTTCCAAGACTGCATTTATTGGTGTTTCTTATGTATCCTAAATATATAGTGCACTGAATTTGTCCTTTTTATCTGTTAGCTTTTGTATTCAAAGCCTTTGTCAATTTCCATCTTCAAATATCTGAGTTTGCTCGTTGCAGTGGTACCTAAACATTTTTAATGATCAATATATTTAATTTGACTAATTAGTATTTGTACAGATGCAGTGTAAACTCACATTTATTCTGTGGCTGCAAAACATCTATGTTTCATCTCTTCCTTGAATATATTTCCCAGATAGAGAAAACAAGTTGACTGAATGTATAGGTGTTTGAGTATAACACAGTTCCAAAAAGACTGTGTCTCTCTACATTTTGTAACAGACACAGACCAGTTGTCTGCCATTCACTGACTTATTGGATTCCGGGAGGTGGGTCGGCATAAACCCGTTCACATCTAAAGGACCTCCCCCAGCCTATGGGCTGGGATCCCAGTGGATGCCGCTCAGTGGAACTCTGCCCATATGTGTGAACAGACACAGGAGCAGAAATAGGCCCCACAGTTGCAATCCCCTCCCTCAGCCAACCTCTGCTCCCTAGTCTTATAAACTGTCATGTTGGCTCTAGCCAGAAGGAGGCTGACAAGGAGATCTTGCGACTTTGTGGGGCTGTGGATGGGGTGTGCATAAATTAATAGGGAGGGAAGAAGTGAAGCCAGAACCTAAACAAGAGGTTCTGAAGGAGCCAAAAGAGGGGCTGTACCTGATGCACTCAAGATAGATGTGTGCCAGAGTTTCCTTCATATTACAGAAGTGGCAAGTGTCATGCTCTTGGCACCATGTAGGAGTCTCCAGCTGATGTCCCCGGCAGGCCACAGAACCAAGGTCGAATAAAGGTTGGCCCACTGGGGCTCCCCATCCTCTATTGGAGGTAAGAGGTCCCACCATTTGTGATCTGGACAGGACACGAGGGTGGGGAAGTGAAGTGTGTGAAGCACAAGCATGTACAGATGACTTCTTGATGCAGTTCGAAAGGAGAACCGGCTGCAATACGTGCAGCTAGTTCAGATGATGAGGGGGAGTCAGTAGAGAAGGCATGCAGGACCAAGGCCCAGTGAAGAGATCTGGAGGGCCAGGAGTGAGGGGTGAGATGCGCCCTCTTGCAGGACCCAGTCGAGGTAAACCCAAGCAGCAAACCTCCTGAAGTACGCACCGGGTAGTACGAAGGGTGGAGAGCCCCATGCATTGGGTGAGCACCAGAGGATCCACCCAGTCTCCCCAGTCATAGTCCAAGAGGTCTTCAATCCTGCTGACTTCTGCTAGGACCAACCTCTGGCACACCGAGGGGGACTCCACCACCTGCACACAAAGATGGGGATTGTGTAGCAGGGGAGCTGCAAGGAGATCTGCCCCCATAGTGGCTCCCAAGGACCTGGTTGCCAAAAGCAGCTCCCAGGTCCGGAGGTGGTCCAGGTAGATGGCCAGCAGCTCAGAGAGGTCTCATGGAAGTCCTCTCAAATAAAGGAGCTGCCAGTCATATTGGAGCCCTTGGAAGAGGCAAAGGAAAGCGTGCGCTAATGTGCTCCATGCCGATTCAGCACCAGTGCCCCCCCACTAAGGATGTTAAAATGCGGTTAATTGACTAGTCGACTAGTCGATGGAATTTCCTCCATTGAAATGTACAAAAGCCCCTACTGGGAGGAATGTGGAACTTTGTATACAGCCCAGGGCCAGCGAAGTTTTCCATCTATAAATGCTTCATTTTCTCCCAGGGGTATTGGGAGAATATAGACATTGGAAGATGTACAGTCGGTATGGTAGTAGGGGGCATATTGTCTAGGGAGATGACATGCTAGTGAAGTATAAACAAGTTTGGCAGGATTTGACTTTTTTAATAAGTACTAGGGGGCTTATTATGTCCCGCTCCCCCACTCACTACACTCACCAGCCCCCCCCCCTCCTCCCAGCCTGCTGCAGCTGGATCACATCCTCCTATCCATGCCACAGCAGGAGAAGCTGCCACCAGCCCTTCCTGTGGCCAGATGGTGGCTGGACGATAGGGCCTGCCCCTGGATTGGGGCTGGGGACAAGATGCTGTAGCCAAATGGGGGCTGGGCCCTGATTGTACTTCGTGTCTAGTCAGGAGACAGGAATGGGATGGGAGTGCAGTGCGGGAAGGGGTGTGTGAGGCACTGGGGATGGGATGCAGGGTCTGGGTGTGAGGAGCTGGGGAGGGGGGGCACTTACTACTTTTGTTACCACACACTGCTCCCAGGCATCGGAGGCTTTCCCTGCTACTCCAATGAGGAAGCTGCTTCTGGACCTGCTTCTTCTTCCTCCAGGTCTGGGGTCCTGACTCTGCATGTCCCAGTAGGGAACCACTGCTTGCCTCAGACTGCTGCCTGTCTCTCCTGTCTGGCACTCCAGCCTTGTGGCTAGGGCCAGATGGTTTAACTAAAAATACCGAACACCCCCACCACCCCAAAAAAAAACACGGGGAAAAAATTCTGTTGATGGGGGAAAAAACAGGGAGACCAAAGTTGTTGAGGAAAAAAAAGTTATTAAGCAAAAATAAAATAAATAAAATAAAATAAAGTGCATGCGGAATCAGAATAGGGATAGGAAGAGGGGAGCGGTTGAGCACTAAGACCCAGGAAAGGCATTGCTGCCTCTTGCTTCAGGACTTTAGGGTTTTTTCTGGCGGCTATCCTGTTTTCTTGATCGAGCCAGAAGGTTAGCAGGGAGTCCGGGGGCTGGGCTCAGTTGCTGAGTGTTTTGTAGGGTTGCCAGGTGTCCAGTATTTTTGCCTTCTGGCATGGGAAAACCCCCCAGAATATACCAGACATTTTAGGTGTCCGGTATTTTCTGAATTTTTTTACCAGACAGGAGGTGAAAATACCGGACTGTCTGGGTCAATACCGGACACCTGGCAACCCTACTTGTGGCTGTCCCCTTCCCCCACAAGATTAGAGTGCCAGCACTGGCTTCCTGCAGGGAAGTGGGGAGAAAGATCCAGTGCAGAGCCTTGGGGCTGGCTTGCGGGGAAGTTTGCACATTGCTCCTTCCCTCCCCTCCCCTTGCACATGCTGCCCCACAAGCTGGATCTAGCGTGGAGCCTTGGGGCTTTCTCCTCCCCCCAGAAAGCTGGTGCTGGTGTTCTAATCTTGTGGAGGGTGGCAAGCAGCCACGAGGCTGGAACATCAAGCCGGTGAGGCAGGCAGCAGCCTGAGGCAAGCAGCAGCGGCAATTTCCTGCTATGTCGCAGAGCATCGGGCCCCCGGACCTAGAAGAAGAAGCGGGTCCGGAGGCAGCTGCCACTGCCGGCCCCTGACCCTCCCATGAGGTTTTTTGGGGAGACTGCCTGGTTCAGCAGATACGGCACTAAAGTGGGAATCATGAATTGTAGGTTCCGTTCCTGCCTCTGACCTACTGTGTGACTTTTGGACAAGTGTATGGTCCCACAATTAGCTGTGAATCAAATTGGAATAGTTTTATTTTAATGTCTTGTGCAAGCTCTGAGGCCGTGTCCAGACTCAGGGGTTTTTTCGGGAAAAGTAGCCTTTTCCCGAAAAAACTTCCCCTGCGTCCAGACTCAAGCCGCGTTCTTTCGAAATTATTTCGAAAGAACGCGGCTTTTCTTTCGATGGCGGTAAACCTCGTTTCACGAGGAAGAACGCCTTCTTTCGAAAGTTCCTCTTTCGAAAGAAGGCGTTCTACAATGTAAAGAGGCCGTCTTCGAAAGAGAGCATCCAGACTCGCTGGGTGCTCTCTTTCGAAAAAGCGGATTTCCTCTATCGAAAGATCCGCCTGCAGTCTAGACGCGATCTTTCGAAAGAGGCTCTTTCGAAATATGCTTTCGAAAGAGCCTCTTTCGAAAGAAGCCTGCAGTCCAGACATAGCCTGAGTTACACTACAATTATATCTACTTGCAGATGAGGAAACTGATTCTGTTTTTATCCACAGTCATGGAGTTGATAGTACAGTTGGGAATAGATCCAGAGCTCTGGCTCCTAATAGCTAGCATACCTTATTCATTATGCTATACTCTTCATTACTGTCTGTCTTTGGTATGCAGTTCCAGTCTTTTTCCTTTCTTGCCTTTATCTCTCAGTTTTTACCAGGTGGCCATGTTAAAAGCTTTCCAACTTTTTATCCCACTTAACCCTTTTAATCCGCACCTTATTTAGTTCATAGCTACTCTCAAGTACAGAAATCTTATTTCACATTAAATATAATCTACAATTTGGTATTTTGATCTAATAAGTTGGAATATGCTTAAGGAATGAGATTGAAATATTAGTTTTCTAGGTTTTATATCATCAGCCCTCTTATAGGTAACAATACATCAATTATTCCTTCTGCATAAATGATTAGGCACACCCTTTGTGTAGTCACAATTTGTCTGATTTACACAACCACCTTTTATTCTCATATCTTTTAAAAAAAAATTCTGCTATAATAGTCCAAAATTAGCCATGCCATTTAGTATGTGTCAGATTTTTGGATAAATTCATACTAGCATTACTCCAAATCTAAGTTTAAATAAATGTGAGAGGTTTGTTTTGGGAGGAGATAAGATGAAATGTGATGATTCTTTCTCCTTCAAACTCTAGCTCTTATTATTAATCACCATCCCCGTCTTTCTCATTTTCAAGTGGTGCTCCTCCTCTGCCCAGCATTTTGGAGCCTGTATTCTAAGTGTGTTCTTATTTTCCACAGGCCCTGGTTGAACTGCATCGTTATATTGTTTACTGTAATCTTCTTAATTACGTGTAATGAGTGTTTTGGAGTTGGCAGAAGTACATCAAGACCTAATAATAAAGCAAATGACTAAATCCAGTCTTCCCGTTATGACCTATTAGACCACATCGTTCGCAACTATAGGAAATAAAAATGGACATTAAAATCTTCCTGTGCTATCAAAGTTTTTTCATCCTCCACCCTGCATTGTATCTCTGCTATCCTCTTCACAATACTTTCATCCACAGTCACAGATCTTCATGATTACAATGGAGCATATGGGGCCAAATTCTCATCTTGCGGAAGTTGATGACTTACCTGCCACTGAGGTCTTTTTTTGGAGCTGGATTTATGCCATAATGGAGCTGGATATAGGGCCTAATCAAAGGTGATTATGCCACTGAAGTCAGTGGGGCTACGTATAGACTGCAAGCCTCTTTCGAAAAAAAGCATCTAGACTACAACCAGTACTTTCAAAAAAGCAAGCCGCTTTTTCAAAAGGGAGCACCCAGGCAGTCTGGATGCTCTCTTTCGAAAAAGCAGTTTGCATTACATAGCACATTTTTTTCAAAAGAGCACTTTCAAAAAAAGGTATTCCTCCTCATAAAACGAGGTTTTCCGCAGTAGAAAGAACTGCCACGTTCTTTCAATTTACTTTTGAAAGAACGCGGTAGCAGTCTAGATTCAGGGGAAGTTTTTTCAAAAAAAGGCCACTTTTTTCGAAAAAAAACCCTGTAGTTTAAACACCCCGCGGGTGTTGAGAATCTTCTACAATCAGTCCTTGTCTTTCCATGACTCACTGAGAATAAACCAATCTAATTCATCGGGGGAGGAGAAGGAGCATAGAGTTTGTTTTGCATTGCTCTAGTGACATGATTAGAATATACTCCATTATTTGGGTCTGTGACATTATTGGATTTTGAAGTGAACATGCAGATTGTTACACCCAATGTTGTGTGTTTGCCCCAAATTTTGCTACAAAGCGGCCCAAGTGAGGTGTCAATTGAACGCTTATGCTTTGCCGATTCTGTTTACAAACATCATGCATGCATATGAATAGTATATTTCCTTCTGGGAGATATCAACAAGCATCACCCTCCTATTGTGAAGGGCATCTACTCAAGGGAATAGCAGTACTTTTGGACAATAGGCCGTAAGGGTGCAATCCACATCTAAGGAATCTCTCTGTGAACATGCAGCCCAGTAGATAGATGATGGTGGTTTACTTAAAAAGAACATGGACAGCTGACTTGCTCATGTGACAGACTCCATTTTGAGAGGTACCTGTATCTGAGTTCACAGTAACAGCATTCACATAGAAGGTGGTAGTGTTGGGCAGGGGCGGATGAGAGTTTTGCGGGGCCTAGGGCAACAAAATTTGACGGGGACCCCCTTTGGAGAAAAAATAGAAAAAAAAGACATCCCCCCTGTGCCCACTCTTCCAGTAGTCCCACTCTGATCATGTGAGCTACCCCTCCTCATCCCCTCTCCTAACACCTCCCTCTACACACCTGCCCTGCCTCTCTCCTCTGGTGCTGGTCCCTCCCCTGCAGGTATCTGCCCTTCTGCTTCACCCCTAAAATCCCCTGGCACCTCCCCCTTCCCTCACTGCCCCTGCACCCTTTGCCCTCTTTTTCCCTGATGCCCACCCCCTCACCACTCTCTGCCCCCATTCTCCTCATGCCCCTGTGCCCTCACACATGCCTTGCTCCATCCCCACCTTCCTCATGCCCACCCCTTCTTTCAAGCCTTCTAGCTTTAGCCCCCAATGCCATTACTCCCTCCTTTCCCAGCATCACCCCGTCCCCCCTCCCACTGACACCTCCCCTCCTGCCCTTTTCCTCATTGTCTCCACTTGGCCCCCCTGGCATTTGTCTCTCCTCCACGCTGTCCCTTGGTGACTTCCCCTTTCTTCTCCTGACCTGCCCCCTTCTGCTCAGCACAAGCCCCTTCCTCTGCCATCCACCTTCTGCCTTCCAGTTTCAGGGCGGTCGCGACCCCGGCCCAGGCTCCAGCCCATGTGCCGAACTGAGCGGTGCAACGCTGGGCCATGCAGTTTTAAAGTCCCAGGCCGTGATGTCACGCCACGCCTGGGTGTCTCCCCTCTCAGCTGTTGCACAGCGTTTCAGCATGCCACACATGCGCTCCCTCAGCCCCACATGGCCCGTACTGGCCGGCGCCTGGGAATTTAAAGTGCAGGGCTGTGGTACCCCATCACAATCCCCCTCCTCCTTCAGCAGCCACCAGCCGGCCCTTCGGCGGATGGCCCACTGGGGAATTCCTGGTATCCTGCCAGGCCAGTCCACCCCTGAAGTGCAAGGCCCGGGGCAGCCACCCAGCTCGCCATGCCCAATATCCGCCATTGGTGTGGGGGTAAAACTGAGCAGGTGTCTGTGCACGATCAGAGCCACACACCCCTTTACAAATTTCCCAGTTAGTTACAGATAACACAGAAGAGTTACATTCTCACTTGCTTTTGTATCCTCCTGAAAGTCCACTTATAACACTGTTGGTATGTGGTCTGACTGTAGTGGGGCAGATGTTTCATCAGGCTAATGTCTTAACCCAGGCCCAAAGCGAGCAGTGGTGGGAAGCAGAGCAACACAGCTGGGGTTGTGTAGCCAGACAGGAACCCCCCCTTGTAACATCCATTTTTGCTTGCCTGGAGCATCCAGGGCACACAGAGCAGAAGGCCCAGGCTGTGTGACCGTGAATGGCTGTAAACAGAGATACGCCAATTGCTGACCAAGAGGCTGCCAAGGAGTGCCCTTGACTGAAACCCATATTGATACGAACACACATCCATCCGCGGGGGGAGGAATCTCTCGCCCAGTAAAAAATGTCTAGTATTCACAATTTAGTTATCTCTCTTGCAAGTGTAAATTAACTTGAAACTTGCTTGTAAGAACTGGCGCCACAAAACGGACCAGTAGAATTCGTCATCTTAGATAAGAAAGAGAATACGGGCCCCCAGGGGTATAAAGATAGGTCCAGCAGCGCATTTTCTCTGAGTGTCAATCTACCATCTATCTGCTGGTCGGGTTTGGTGTTTGATCTCCCGAGGTTCCAAGGGGACGCCCACCTCGTATTCGTCTTTCCTAGGAATTGAGAGACCGGCCCTGGCCTGACAGGCTGGAGTCGAGAGGCACAGAAAGGGGTAAAAATTGTACCTGGATGTGGTCCTTTGTTTAAGTATATATATACATAGACTTAGAGCTCTTTAAAGATTAAGGTGTCACTTGGTACCATTATTTCTATTTTCTATCTTTATTTTCTTTGTAACCATTTTTAAAATCTGTATTTGTTAGCATTTAAGAAATAGAGCAATAGCCATTGTAACCATATGCTTTTATAAGTCTTTTAATAAACCTGTAACTGTTTAAGCTTTAACCTGACTCCTTCAGTTGCTGTAACAGAACCAAGCACAATTTAAAAGAACTTCAGCCGGTCATAAAGGGACAGACATAGGGAGAGCTTGGGCGTTTGGATCTGTGTCACTCCCAGGTGACAAGATCCGTTGGGGCACCTTTCCAGCCTTTCCCAGGCTGCCCGCTGCGAAGGAACTTTGTGTTCTAGCAGTTAAAATCTAAGGTGTAATAAGCTCTTCCTATATAACGGGGCGTCTGTTGGCCTGCTGGCCACCCTCTGCGACGGGACCCCGGTCCTAGCAGTAAAGACACAGACGTTAAACCTTTTCTCGGAAGCATACACACACACACTGCCCTGACCGTCGGCTGACAGGTTGGAGGAGTGGAACATGCTGGAGCCAGGTCACTCCACTTCCCGACACTGCCTCTGGTGAGTGTGGGAGTGGGCCTGGTGCCTGCTGCTGGCATCAGACTCCCTCCTGGCCTGCTAGTCCTGTGGAGTGCATTGCTTGGGGGTAGAGGCAGAGCAGGGGCAGGAAGGGGGGGGCCTGGGGAAGAGGGGGGCCTGGATCAGAGGTGTTAGTTGTCCCAAGGCTCCCTAACCCTTTAGGGCCAGCCCTGAGCACAACCTTACTTCTGTGACAGAAATTCTCACCATTTTACCTTCTACTAATTTTGAACTTACAGAATAAATTATTTGGTGATAATTCTTCGAGCCTGTGTAGATTACAATCTTTGCACTACAGTATCTGCCACTAAGCAATGAGAAAAGCCTAAAGGCTATTAATTCTGTATTAATAATACACTTGGCATTAGAAATGGGCTTAAGTCACAAAATTTGGATCCAAATTCGCCTGAAGTTCAGACTGTTGAGTCAGGCTCAGAATTTGAATGAAGAGAGGGGACTGTGCAAAAGCTAATACACCCCTAAGTTTTTCCAGTGTTCCCTACTGGGAAGACTTATCCTCCTTTATTTTGTTTTTTTGCTTCCCATTCCCTTTCTACCCCTCTCCACAGAGAAAAAACCTGCAAAGGTATCCAGCAAGCAGGAAGGAAGTAGGTAAACCCAACAGCTAGAAGTCACTGTCTGTACAATGCAAGACTGTGTTTATTCCACCACTACTTATCACGGATGAGGTGCACCACTCTTTGGGGAATCCAGAATTATTTTAATCCTTTGTACAATTCAAAATCCAAAAGGAGGTGGTAGATTGAACATGCACTAACAATTAATTGGCTTTTTTTATTGAATGCCAACATTAAATTCAAATGTTGCATTGAGTCCCAGATCCCCAGCTGCCTCTCTCCATCATTCCAAAGCTGGCATCTCACATTTAGCAATGCAATTCACATTTCTATTCTAGCTCTTTGTCTGCCTCTCTGCACCACCACTAATGCACCTCTCTTTCCTCTATCCAAAAACTCCCTTGACTGCACTTTGAGGAGACTTCAAGCCCTTTGGTCCCATATCTAGATAAACCATTCCTCCCGTCATTCCCAGTGTTAAGGGAAAATCTCTCAGAGGCTCGTCTTTGTGAAGTGCCATTTGGAAGCAGAAGCATGACCAGATTGAGAGATCATGTATTAGGCATTGAGTGGTGGAAATTAAGTGTTAGCAATTCTGCTGTTCCTCACAGGAAGGGGAAAAAATGGCCCCAGTGAGATTCAATCCAGCTGATCTTTCCCAAAGACAATTATAGCATGCAAATATTTGTAAACTGCACATTTATTTTGCACCCTTCAATATATTTAAACAAGCACTATCCTGCTTCTTAATTCCCTGGCTCCAGCTATTGCTGGTTCCTAGCAGAATTAGAGAGATGCTTTTTTTGTATATGTTTTATGCCATACTCAAGTTGGTTGCAACGTTCAACAGCTTTACAGGTAAAATCAGATTCTGGGGGAGAAGCAGCTCCCTACTACAAAGTGTAGTGATACCTTATTTAGCTGTGTTTATAAGCTGTGCACTTGGGTTACTACTCAGGAGAAATCCAAATGCCACCCAGATGCTTAACAGAGTACCCATAGCTAGGTTTTATGTTTCTGATGGTGGTGCACATTCATACATGCCTTGGTGCACATAAAATTATTCTGTGGTATGGATGAAAAATGTGCAAATGGATAGAAAAGATTCCAGGGAACACTGCTCATTACAGACTATATTGTTCCATTCTGTGTGATGTCAGCTGCTACTTCCGCCTTACTCTTTATGGGCATGTCTACACTCGAAATTATTTTGAAATAACTACATTCAACTTAATTCCTGATTTTACAAAATTTAAATAGCATGTCCCCCATTGTGGGGAAGCCTCAAAATTAGTCTGTGGCAGACTACATTAATGTTGATGCACTACCTTGACTTAAAGCCCCAAGTAGCATTAAGGAGTAATTAGTCTGAATTACTCTGGGGAATTGTTATTTCAAAATTGCAGCACCAAAGCATCTGCACTAACGATATTTCAAAATTAGCATTATTCACTGAGGAAAGCAGGAATAGAGATTTCAAAATAAGCAGCCCCTTACTTTGAAATACAAGCAGTCCCCAGGTTATGTACAAGATAGGGACTGTAGGTTTGTTCTTAAGTTGAATTTGTATGTAAGTCGGAACTGGCGTCCAGATTCAGCCGCTGCTGAAACTGACCAGTGGCTGAATCTGGACGGCTGGGACAGAGCAGCTGGGGCACTGCAGGGTAGGTCCCCGCAGCGCCGCACCTCAGCGCTGCAGGGACCAACCCGGCAGCACCCCAGCAGCTCTACCCCAGGTGTCCCCAAGTCAGCCGCTGCTGAAACTGATCAGCAGCTGATTCCAGGAAGCCCAGGGCAGAGGAACTCTGCCTCGGGCTTCCTGTAGTCAGCCGCTGGTCAGTTTCAGCAGCGGTTGACTTGGGGACGCCTGGGGCAGAGCAGCTGGGGTGCTGCCAGGTTGGTCCAGTAGTACCGCTCCTCGGTGCTACTGGACCAACCCAGCAGCACCCCAGCTGCTCTACCCCAGGCGTCGGCGAGAAAAGCCTGGTCTGCTGGGGGGGGGGTGCACTAGCTGTGCCCCCCCCAGTGGACCAGGGAGACGCGGGCGGCGGTCCCGCTTCCCGCATCCTCCGAGGCTTTGCTCCATCTCTCCCTGGTCAGCTGGGGGGGGGGGGGCAGAAGACCAGGGAGACGCGGGAGGCGGACTGCCGACACGCGCCGCGGTACCGCCCGCATCCTCTGCGGCTTTGCTCCACGTCCCCCTGGTCTGCTGGGGGACCCCCCCCCAGCAGACCAGGGAGACGCGGAGCAAAGCCGCGGAGGACGCAGGCAGTGGACCGCGGCGCATCTGGGCTGTCCCGTCGCCCGCGTCCTCGGGGGCGAGAAAAGCCCCGTTCGTAACTGCGGATCCGATGTAAGTCGGATCCATGTAAGTCAGAGACTGCCTGTAATGGACTTGGTAGTGTGGACACTCTGCATATAAATTTGACCTAAAGTGAGTTATTTCAAAATAAAGCCCTAATGTAGACCAGGGCTATGAAGTACGAGGAAAAAATATACAAAATAGGATGTGGGTCAGTTTGTTAGAGAAGTAATCGTCTTATAAATATTTCCAAAAGTTTGTTTGTTTGTTTTTGTTTGTTTGTCTCAAAAAATCTCCAAAATGGTAAGAGCTAGAAACACCAAATTTTGCATAGATATTACTGATTTCCTAACTTAAATAACTTCATTGGTTATATCTTGAAATCAGGTCCCCCGGATCCCCAATTGGGCCCCCAGGCTCCCAATAGGGCCATTAATTAGCTTTTAGTAGAGCCTGATCATAAGCATTTGCTGGGAAACACTAAATTCTGATTTCCTAACTTAAATAACTGGATTGGTTATCTCTGGAAATTGGTTCCCCTGGTTCCCCCAGAATCCCAATTGGGGCCACTGATAATTAGCTTTCAGTAGCACCTGATCATAAAAACACAAAATTTTTCACGGATACTACTGATTTCCTAACTTCAATAACTGGATTGGTTATAGTTCGAAATCAGGACCCCCAGAGGCACAATTGGGCCACTAATTAGCTTTTAGTAGTGCCTGATCATAGGCATTCGCTGGACTCTTCTGTTAAGCGTATCACATAAACTGCAACTACGAGATCCTTTCTTTCTGGGTATGTCTACACTACAAAGTTAATTCGAAATAACAGCAGTTATTTCAAATTAACTTTCATAGCAAATTAACTTTTTTAACAGATGAACCATTGGATTGCTTGGCTTGTCTGTTACAGAATTACACGTCTATTGGCCATGAGTGCACTGCCAATCTCACCCTTTCTGAGTATTAAAGAATCACATGAAGAAAGCTGTCTGTAGACAGATATGTTTCACAGACTGAGCCTGTTTTGCTGAAAGGGGCATGATTCTGCATCTTTATGTATCCCGAGATTTCCATTACCTAGCCATTGTGGTGAAAAATACAGGATTGGACCTGTGAGAAGTAATCTGCAACTGGGTATAGCACAAGATCTCAAGAATGAGAGGTCCATTTCTGTCTTTTAAGGAGTAGGTTTTCAGTCTTCATTGAAGATCCATATACAGGTTGAACCTCCCTGGTCCGGCATCCTCAGCCCCTGACCGGTGCCAAATCAGATAATTTGCCAAATCACAGGAGACCAATATGGTCTAGCAGCAGCATCAACACTTCCACTGCTTACTGGCCTCTTAGAAGATATGTAGGTGTAAATTAGTGCTAAAAAACAGCACAGGACACTGAGAGCCAGGTCAGATGGCTGAAAACAAACTTTATGGGAGCACGGAAAACTTGGCCACACCAATGATAAGTGGACATCTGGCTAACTAAAATCATGCCAGACCACAGATGTTGCCAGACCAGAGAGTGCCAGACTAGAGAGGTTCAACCTATAGTGCTTCTAGGAGAAGGCAAACAAATACCTAGCTATCCATTATCCTTGATTAATGGCCAATAATGAAAAATTTCCACGATGAAGACAGCTGAAATGAACCATAAGGAGGCACAACTGCAAAGCCAAAGAGGATTTGTCTAATAGCTAAGCAGTGTTTAGATGATGCACTGATAATACCTGTAACAGATTATGTCACCATTTACCCACTTCCATTTCCCAAAACTTCAGTTGCACTGGCTGGTAGGATGATGGTCAGGATACAGTAGCAAGAGTCTGCCCATTCCATTTCTCTGGCCACTACTTCCCCTCCACTTCAGTCAATGGCTCCTTGTGGGGGGCCTCTTTAATCCTGTGTGATGGTCTAACAGCATATCACAATCTTCTCTGAATTAACTCCCTTAGTCCTGGCCCTAAATCTTGATGTTTTATGCTGCCATATATTCTGGGGCATGCTACAGTGAAATCTTAGCTATGTTTTGCAGCAGGAAGTGGACATTGCTATTATGTCAGACACAGCAGAGGTTTCTCTTGGATTCATGTTAGTACCACGTGAGCCGAAGGGACTTTTGCAACCATAAACTGGGATTTATACACTCAAAATGCCTTCCACTTGGTGTTTACCATGTCCTGTCTAACCACTTGCCTATGAGCTGAGCTATCTCTTTTACACTTACTGCCATGGCAACCATTTTTTGTTTGTTTGTTTAGCCTTCCTCTCCTTAATTTCACTCATGGTTTATAAGTCCTACTGTCCACGTTAACAGCTTCTGAGTGTGGCAGTCTTAGTATTGTTGCTGCATTAGCCTAGCACTAATGAAATTGGCAGCAAAATTGCAGCATTTCGCTGGTTATAATTACGTCTATCTACTCTATGCAGTGTAGAGATGAAAGGCAGAGGCTCCATGAGGCCAGCCTTCTTGGATTCATCAGCACCATTTAGCTCTCAACATTTAATATTTGCTAAACAGAGATAGCTAAGATTCAACAGATTTTTACTATACTTAGTCCAGGGACACACCGCGACAACAGTTGACAAATGTTAATATTTTAATAGACCACTGACTGATATGATACGAGACCTGTGTGCCACTGTCCAGTGATCAAAGCAGGAATCATTTATTTTTCTCACATAGGGTGTGTCTAGACCACAGGGTTTTTTTCTAAAAAAGTGGCCTTTTTTCAAAAAAAACTTCCCCTGTGTCTAGACTGCTGCCGCATTTTTTCAAAAGTAAATTGAAAGAACGTGGCAGTTTTTGTGACCGCGGAAATCCTCGTTTTACGAGGAAGAACACCTTTTTTTGAAAGTGCTCTTTCGAAAAAAGGCGCTATGTAATGCAAACTGTGCTTTTTTGAAAGAGAGCAACCAGACAGCCCGAGTGCACTCTTTCGAAAAAGCGGCTTGCTTTCTCGAAAGTACTGTTTGTAGTCTAGATGCTCTTTTTCAAAAGAGGCTTGCAGTCTGCAAATCTTGCCATATTCTGAGCATATAAAGTCTGAGTTTGATCAAACTTAGACTGAATTTGATATTAGTATAATTCTCTTTCAATAGGGCTTTTATTCCTGAATCAGGACCAGACCATCATAAACACTGATTATGGGAGGAACAGATTCCTGAGTCTGGCTTAGCTCTGTTGGTGCAGGACTCAGGGATAGAAAGAAAAGAAACTCTAGGTCACCATTCTGCTTCCTCAATTCTTAGCGCAACTAAAGGCCTTAGAGCTGCTATTGATTACACCATCAACATGAGCATTTCACCAGTCAGGTATCCCTGGAACACAGTGTACCTTTCTTATGCCCTGACGTCCTCTTGCCCCACTCCGTTTGGTGGAAGCCAAGATTAGGTGGCATAAAGTTTGCCACACCAGCTTTATGGGTATGTCTACACTACCCTGCTAGTTCGAACTAGCGGGGTAATGTATGCATACCGAACGTGCAAATGAAGCCCGGGATTTGAATTTCCCGGGCTTCATTTGCGCGGCTACACGGGGCTCGAACTAGGTAGTTCGGACTAGGTTCCTAGTCCGAACTACCGGTACACCAGTACACGAGGTGTACCGGTAGTTCGGAATAGGAATCCTAGTCCGAACTACCTAGTTCGAGCCCCGTGTAGCCGGGCTACACGGGGTTCGAACCAGCGGGGATTTAAAAATGGCGGCTCCCCGCTTATGCAAATGAAGCCCGGGAAATTCAAATCCCAGGCTTCATTTGCACGTTCGGTATGCATACATTACCCCGCTAGTTCGAACTAGCGGGGTAGTGTAGACATACCCTATGACATTTGCAGTTTCCCTATAGCAGGACAATCTCCAGCTGACCCATGAGAGCACCTTTTTGGATTTTTTTCACTATAAGTACGGCTAGACTGGGCCAAATGTTGGAAAAAACCCTCTTTCAGAAGCCCCCTTCTTCCTCATAGAACGAGGAATACAGGAGCTTCCGAAAAAGCGCATTTGCTATTCCACCAAAAAAAGTGGAAGAGCAAACACGTTCCCTGGGCGCCGCGGAGTTTTTTATCCCGAAGCCCCCCACCCCCCACAGTCTAGCCGTACCCTATAGGACAGGGCTGCAGAACTTATCTTATACATATTGGGGGAAGGGGGTTCCCCATAATTCAGGTGAACACCATGTTAATATTACTCAAGTGCCACTTTGTTCCTCTTAAACCTTTGTCTTTTACAGTTGATTTTCCTTTTAGTTTCAATTTGATTGACTTTTTTGTTTTTTAAATGAAAACCGTGTTGCTTGCTTTTTATTGTATGGAACTCCAGAAACAACTTCTGTATTTTCAACTTTATTACTGTGGAACAGGCATTCGATAAACATATCTGTATGTTTTCCTCTCCTATCATCTGTCCATCTCTGGCTTATTGTTATTATAGAATGGCAGAGTACAAATACACACTATCGGCAGGTACTGCCAATGTACCTACAGCTTGAGTCATCCAACTTGCTTTGCACCCAGTTCAGCTGAAACTCACCAACATGAAAGGAGGTTTCTAAACACTCATACCCAAATGGCAATGCATTTGGGCAACTCCAGGATCAAAGGCAATGGGAAACTGAGATCTCACATGGGCCAGTGGGTGATGCTGGAAGAGCAACTGTAAGGTTAGGTCAGCCTCACTAACTTCGGCTATGCACTCATTTGTCATCCCCGTAAACCTTCTTTTATGAGGAAGAAGGGATGTGTCGAAAGAGGAGGGTTTTTGAAAAATTTGGTGCCGTGTAGGTGCGCCAAATTTTCAGAAAAGCCTCTTTTGAAAGAAAAGCGGAAAAAGATACGCAAATTACACCTGTAGGATTTGTTTAGGTATGTCAATAGAAAGCCAGTGGGGCTATCCTGTCTATATCTGTGTTTATTTACCTTGCTAAGTTACTTGCTAGCTCTGAGATGGGGAATTGCTTTAAATTAATGTGAGAGAGCTGAGGATTCCCTTCTTTTATCTTCCCCTTTTACATCCCCGCCCTATAAGTGCATTGCAAACACCATCTTTCCAGATGAAGAAGACTGGAAGTGTTTCTTTTGATGACTGTTTAATAACCAGTCAGAGCTATCATTACCCATATGCAGCTGTATAGGGCATCTGGGTTGTAATGTCCACCCACCTGTCTCTTCCTGTCCCTGTTCTGTGGCTCTGCTTCCTCCAGGGAGGATCTAGTTAACTTAAAAGTGAAAGGCTGCTAGAGCTATTAGCAGAAAGAGCCATTCAAGTGGTAATGAAGCCATTTAACAGGCATTTGACAACCCCAAGTATATCCTGTCAGTTTCTGAATTCACTGAACTCAGTCAACAGAACCTGCATTTAAAATTTGTTCTAAAAAAAAAATTCATAAGTGGGTTGCTGAAGATCACACAAGATAAAATCACATCTCTAAAAAATCATCGCCCCTCCCTCCTGGCTGCCATCAGATATAGGAGCTCCAGTTTAATAGTACTATGTAGGGCCCCCATACATCCTAAGGATGGCCCTGTAGCCGGGGCACTGTTGAGCCAAACCAAACACGCCCTTCCAGGGATGGCTGGGGATTTCAGGACCTGAGAATGCTTTCCCTGTATTATTCCTGCCAGTCTATGCCCAAGAACAGATATGCCACTACCTTCTACTTTGGTCGTGGGATATTCTGTTGTAGGAGAGGAGTGCTGCTTGTGCTATAGGTATAGTTGGCTTTATGGGTTTATGTTTTGGTGCTTCTCTTTGTGACTCTGCTGAGAGTCTGTGTGTGGACAACTATTTAATTGTTTCTCTGACTTTACATAATGAAATAATTCTTTGTGGGATGTCACACTTGGGGACCCAGGTTTATCGTAAGAGCTTCCCTGCATATATGTGCAAGCACCTCCTTAAAGGTGATTGTGTTTATAATATCCTTAATTTACACTGTAGATAAGTGGACAATTAGATCCTGATAATCTGAAATGCTGATTTTATGCAGTCAGGGCATGGTATATGGTTTCATGGTGCACAAAATGCATAAGACCCACAGGGAGAAAATGGAAGAGGGTTGGTAACATTAAGAAGCATCAAGGAAAATGAACCGGAGTGTGTGTGGGGGGGGGGTGTTTCATGAGTGAGTCTTTTGGTGACAGAATGTCACACAATGGGAAAGAGGGAAGCAATAGTCTAGAACACAGAGATTATAGAACCAGTGCTGAATTACCGCAAATAGTTGAGTACGAAGATAATATGGCCTTCTTAGTAATATGACAAAGTATGTGATGACAAGATGCACAGGCTTGCAACTTTGCCAACCCTGGGCTTTTCATTTCAAGGTTGGCAATCAAGTACAGTGTTGGGATACCAAAGAACATACTCCAGCTCTTGTCTAGGAATTAAATTTAGGAAGGAAATGTTAGTAGTACTTATTTGTATAGAGCTAATAAGGTGCTTGGTGATATACAAACAGAAGTACAGTTCCTAATTGTAAGAGATGGGAGAGAGATTTCATATTCAGATGCATAGTATGATCTTTTGTAATGACATGGATAAAAATCAAATAGTGCATTGTCCAGCTGATATACATCATAACAAGACTGGGCAGGCAAGTAATGAGAGAAGGATCTGGGATCCAAGCATTAAAGTTTGCTATAGAGAAGAATTGGGATTCTGAGGCATAGATACTAGGAAGTCAATGCAAATCACAAAGGCTTGCTTGGAAGGAAAGTGATTTGAAAACACCATCTTCACTCTTGTTGCTTATTACTCACTCAAAGTCATAATCCACTGTCTGTGACATTGGATACGGGAAACAAGTATAACATCACAAACACAGAGTCTGTTATGACTTCAAGTGAAGAAAAAACAACAAGAGAATGTGAAATCTCAACAGTCTGATTTTGGTGCCAATTTCTTGTTTAGCAATAGAGAAAGAAAAACAAAATCACTAATATATAAGCCATATGCAAATCTTAATCAGAAAGTAAAGTATTTCTTAAAAAGTATCCATATTGTATCATCAACTCGCTAACAGTTCTTTGGCGAGAAGAAGGATTATTTGAGGGATTAGAGGGGAACAAATAGCTAACCTCAATCTTAAAAAGAAAAACAGGAAAGGAGTAAGGAAATTATGCACAAGTAGGGCGATCTCAGGAGTAAACGAGTCTACAGAAATTAATAGAGGATGATGTCACACCGCTGCTGGAAGAATTTGAACTGAACTTTTTTAAAGTCCAATGTTTTAAAAATAAAACAAAGTCTAGCCTGAAAAATCTGCTAGGAATTTCTATATCATGAAGGAAGCAAGAAAGGCTGACTCAGTGGCTGTGTCTAGATTGCATCCCTTTTCCGTAAAAGGGATGCAAATTAGACACATCACAATTGCAAATGAAGCAGGGATTTAAATCTCCCCTCCTTCATTTGCATAAACATGGCTGCCGCTTTTTTCCGGCTCGGAGCTTTGCCAGAAAAAAATGCCAGTCTAGACGCGGATCTTTCGGAAAATAAAGCCTTTTCTGAAAGATCCCTTATTCCTCTTAAAATAAGCCATGTTTATGCAAATGAAGCGGGGGGGATTTAAATCCCCACTTCATTTGCAATTGCGATGTGTCTAATTTGCATCCCTTTTACGGAAAAGGGATGCAGTCTATACACAGCCAGTAGGTATAACCTGTGTCACTGTAACAGCCCACTGGTTTTTAAGTCATGAATAAAGGACTGTAGGGCATTATCCCAGAATGGGTAAGCAACTAATAAAATAACTAGGCATAGACTGTGATGCAGACTTAAGTGTTGTCCTGAAAATCAACCAATGCAGAAACAAAACCTATTTGTGTCTGTAGCAGGGCAGCTGCCTGTACTGGCCCTTTAAGAGCCAAACCCCAGCCTGGAGCAGGCCAGGGGAGTTCAGCCCAGCTGGGCGGCGTTGGCCAATTAAGGCCCAGCTGGGAGCTATAA
This sequence comes from Pelodiscus sinensis, assembly GCF_049634645.1. Lineage (NCBI taxonomy): Eukaryota > Metazoa > Chordata > Testudines > Trionychidae > Pelodiscus > Pelodiscus sinensis. Next base: position 23,153,875 of record NC_134727.1, read on the forward strand.
AAGGGAAGGGCTGCTTCAGCAAAGGCAGTGTGAGCCTGGCTGCCAAGGGAGCAGGACGCTCCCTGGAGCTAGGGCAGGCCTAGAGAGCCAGGCTGGGCCAGGGCGCTCGGACAGCCAACTGACCGGCCTGCAGCAAGGCCTGCTGGAGAGACACCAACCCCCGGAAGGGGGGCTCAGAGCGAGTGACTTGGGCACTGCCGGAGGGCAGAGTGGCGAAGAGAACGACGTGATCGGAGGATTCCAGAGGGGAAATGCCACATGAGTGGAGGCCTGTGCGGGTGGAATGGACTGATTCTGGGGACAGATGACGGACCCCTGCTACGGTGGTGAGTGACCCCCTCACAGTGTCCTATACATGAGAAGGAAAAAACAATATTGTATTTGTTTGCAAAAAAACAACAAAACCACCCCCACAATGCAAAACCAAAAGCTTCTCACCCAGGCTGAGTGAGTGGATGAGTAGAATTTTTCAAGGCTGATTTAAAGGTAAAAAACTTTGGCAGAGTAAAAAATGTGATGATTCTGACTGGAAATACCATCAGGATGTTACTCCTCAATCGGCCCATGAATGATGTAGGGTGATCTATCTTGTACTGTGAGGCTGATCCTCTAAAAAGGCTTTGGAGGTTTCAGTAAGGTCAGGGACAATAGGAAATACAAGGGAGGGAGGGACTGATGGCTTCCTTTCAGCAGGCACAAGAGCAAAACTGTCTATTGTACGCTGAACTTTCTATTGTTCTGCAGACCTGAGTCCTTACAGAGAATGAGCTCGTTTCTGGGGCTTGGGCCAGCCAGTGTCCACAGGGCTTGGCAAGGTTATTTTTCAGGCTGGCAGGTTGCTCCAAGTTAGTTATTGCATTTGTTCTGAGAGGTAACTCTGTGCTAGGTCTAGTGTTGAAACCAGGAGATGTAAAGGACTAAGATTAGGGTTGGTCCTGGGAAAAGCAACTCTAGCCTAGCATTAGGACTGGAGCTAGAATTTAGCCCAAGCATGAGCATAGGTCTACTTCAATCCTTAACTTTCAATGAAATACTAGCAATTCCGAGAAAGGTGTGGGCAGGATGAACTCTTCATAGTACTTAATTCATTCACCAACTCTAGCTGTTTTGCCCTTGCAAATTATCCAGGGAGATATGCTGACTGAGTTTTTAACACCATTTCTTAGACTTCCTGTGAGTGGGTAGAGCCCTACACCTCCATGGAGATCCATTGACGATAAGGTTCTACATAGGCCCTGGGGTACTCTTATGCAAAATATTTTACAGGATGGGACTTCAATCTTTGTTTAAAACAGTTTGAACATTTTATCCTACAGATTTTCCCTAATCTGATTTGATTAGTTTTGATTGGACATGCAGATCACATGATGTTACTTCATTCCCTATTCAGATTTTGGCAAAATATTCACGTTCATAAGGGCAAGACATTCTTATTGTAAACCTTCTCTAACATTTGTTTATGCATTCGCCCTTGCCAATGTACTTGGTCACCATGGGTGCGTCTAAACAGCAGGGCTTAACTCTAAATAAGATACGTAAATTGAGCTACGTCAATTGCGTAGCTTATTTCAAAATTGGGAATGTCTACAGGGCACTTATTTTGAAATAGTACTTTTCTTCTGATTTTCCTTACTCCTCATACAATGAGGGTTACAGGAGTTGGAGTAAGGAGTCTTCCAGCTTGACAGTATTTCAACATTATTTCAAAATAACTGCTTGCTGTGTAGATGGGGACTACGTTATTTCAAAATAGCACTAGTTATTTCTAAATGTTGCTGTGTAGATGTACCCCAAGATATTTGCTAAAAACAAATTCACAATGAGCACAAACACAGGGGAAGCAAATTTGCACTCTAGATGAATATTCATGGCAAAACTTTGAAGCATTTGCCCAATTCTACTTATTTTTGACTTAGTTACAATATGCTCCACTAGCCGATTGAATACATCCTTCTATTCATTCAGTAAACATATACTGATTTACTGGAATTCTCTGGTGAGTTTCCAATACTTACTCTGCTTTTAAGTGCTGTAGCTGATTTGTTTACCCCACCCACAAAAGAAAATCTCTCCCTCATTAAGAACAGTCACAAGAAAAGAATCCTTAAAGACATCTCCATTGCCAAATCAGTAGCAGTAAACTGGCCCAGAGAATGCTCTACTTTTTGCCTACACTCGCTGTGTGTTTTCCATTGTGAAAGATAGTATCTATCAAGCATGACTGGAATTACATTTCAATAAAATTCATTAAAAGAAGAGACAAGGAAGAGGGGAAATAGTTCATACCATATCCCGTGGTTGTAAATGCAACTTCTTCTGCCAATCTCCAGAATATCAGACAGGGCTGAAAATATTAGAACAATGTCCCAATCATTCTGAATAATCTATGAATAAAATCAGTTACTCTTTACTCAGTTCCAGCAAGTTATTTTATAGCAATTTGCACGAGGCCATATAAGACATGTTTTCCCACACTCAAGCCAAGTTGTTCTGAAAGAAGTAATAATAATGGCTGGTAGTCGTGATATACTGGATTCTTTGGAGGGGTAATCGGCTTAAATTAAGGATTTTTATTTAAAGGTGAGTTTTTTTTTTTTTTTTTTTTTTTTTTTTTTTTTTTTTACTCATTTCTCTATAGTATGCAACTAACAAGTGATAGCCAATTTAGCCAGATGGCAATTTATTGCCTTACTTTAGTAAGCCCAATGTTCTTATGTAAAAGCTATCAATGATCACATCATCTAAAAAAAAAAAGTACTAATGCCCCAATCCACGCACATGCAGACCTCCGCTCCTATTCAGGGCCCTATTGACTTCAGTGAGATGCCGAGTATGCTCAGTGGTACAACTGCACACATCACATTGTAGGATCAAGACCTAAGTTATCATGATTTTTGGGACTCCAATGTGTACTTTGTAGTCTGTCTGTAAAGACTCATCGTCTCATTGTTGCAGAGAATGCATCTTTTATGTCTAGTACAGCACTGAACACACTGATAGTTCTTACCAAATAAAAAAATAACTTCTTGGGAAGCTAAACCTTGTAATAAGGAAAAGCAGGATAGTTATTTATACAGATGATGGATAAACACCAGGGCTACGTCTACATTGGCCCCTTCTCCGGAAGAGGCATGTTAATTTGCAACTTCAGAATAGGGAAATCCGCAGGGGAGTTAAATATCCCCCGCAGGATTTAAATAAACATGGCCGCCGCTTTTTTCCGGCTTGGGGAAAAGCCTTCAAAGTAGGAATAAGAGATCCTCCGGAAAAGGGCTTTATTCCGGAGGATTGCGCCAGTCTAGACGCTTTTTTCCGGCTTTTCCCCAAGCCGGAAAAAAAGTGGCGGCCATGTTTATTTAAATCCCGCGGGGGATATTTAAATCCCCCGCGGATTTCCTTATTCTGAAGTTGGAAATTAACATGCCTCTTCCGGAGAAGGGGCCAATGTAGACGTAGCCCAGTATTTTAAGATGTTTAGATGCCAAAAGATTCAGATAGGCAGTTGGTAGGATTTTCAAAGTCTCCTTGCTCCCTTTGCTACCTTGGTACTTTTGAAAATCCCATTGGATGCTTATCAGTTTTATTTCAGCACCTAAATACCTTTTAAAATCTGGCCCCCCAAGAATATCCAGCATCATCAAGCCAATCTCTCTCTATAAGAGGTCAGAAAAACACCTTACATTAGGGCAGGTTATCCTACATCTACCAACTACAGGTTTCTCATGCCTTCTTCTGAAGCATCTGGTAATTCTCTGGTAAATATTGCCAGATGTCAGACACTGGATTGGGTGGACAGCTGACCTGATTCAGTATGGCAATTCTTAAATTTCCACAGTCTAGTAGTTCCTGTAGGAGACCACAAGTCGGGATTATTGAGTTCTATTCCTGGCTCTATTGGTGATTGTATGAAACACATTAGTATGGTGTTTTGAGCAGATATTTTAAACTTTTGTCACTGAATGTCCATATCTCTAAAGTGGAGAGTACATGTGACTATCTCACAGTGGTGTTGTGAGAATTAACATTTGCACGTGCTTTGAATTCACTGGCTGCTGGAGAATGAGTGAGATGTATAATAATTAATGAAGATGTGTAGCCTGAACCTTACAGATACAAATTCAAGACACAGTGGATTAAGGCAATGTTTTCCTCTGTCATCCCTTGTCTTTCCTGAAGTGTAGCAGGGTCGGTTGAAAACATACAATGCATTTGGCTGGTGAGCATCCTGGATGTTGCAGTGAATAAAGGTAGAATGTGGAGTATAAAGCATATGTGCACTTTAATATTCATATATTAAAAAGCCAATACTGTGGCTGAGATGAATACTAAGAAGTTTAATTAAAAACAAAACAACAATACTCTGTTACCGTAGCAGCAGAGAAAATGTAGGTAAACATCCTTCTTTCTGAAAAACGATCTTGTTCCTAGTGAATCCTACAGCCTCGTATCCTCAATATAAATGTATCTTTTTGTTGAAGTTTTTTTTAAGCCATGTTTCCTGTTGATGAGTCATTTAAGCAGTTGGCTGAAAAATAAATTATTGAGATCCTGAAAGCTACGAAATTAAGGATTACAGATGTACAACTGACGTAAACCAACTAATGATAGGTTGAGAATTTAATAGGAACATAGGAATTTAATAGGTATGACTGTGTAACACTAGAAAACAAGCATGAGACAGACACTTTGTTTCTTTACTTGGTTATTGACAAATTCCACCTCTTCTAGAGCTCTATACTCAGTTGCTAAAGAGAAGTGCTGCTACTGCTTTGTTACTATCAGTTCAAAACACATCTGAATGTGACAAAACACAAAATGGTACAGAAGGCCTGATTCAAAGCCCACTGGGTTTTGAAAGCAACAAGAGTCTTTTAATTAATATTAATGGAGTTTGGATCAGACCATTAATACAATGGTGGGGGATACCCCACTGTTTTATAAATTAGTTGGAAAATAAACATACTGATACAAGAAATTTTTATATTAGCTGTTCCTTTTTTGACAAATATGTTTCCAGGTTCTGGATAGCCGTGTATGTGGATGAAGTTTAGGGCTGGACAGCTTGTTGCTATTAATTCTAGCCTTTCAAGAGTCACTTTTGGAGGGAATGAAGAGGTATATTCACTGGAAGAAGCAAAGAATTGGCAAAAACTATCATGGGAACAGATATGCCTTCGTTTGTTTGTTTGTTTCAAGCCTCCCTGTGCTGTAACTAGCTAATAGCACAGTAATGTTAATCCTTCTGGCCGTAAAACTATGGTACTTAGACAAATTAAAATATTAATAACAATATAATAAATAATATAAAAGTGCCACTTTGCACTTTTTGTTCCCCAAGGAATCTGTTTTCTGACTTGCATACATACATGTGTGCACAACACATTTCTGCAGTATAGAATAAAGAAGAAATATCACATTTCCACAGGATTTTTACCAACTACTTCACTGACCTGCACATAATATAATAAAGGGTCTTACTAACTCATTAGCAATTAGAATCTCAAGTCTCATGACTGAAGCAAAATGCAGGACAATGTAGCACTTTAAAGACTAACAAGATGGTTTATTAGATGATGAGCTTTCGTGGGCCAGACCCACTTCCTCAGATCAATCTAATAAACCATCTTGTTAGTCTTTAAAGTGCTACATTGTCCTGCATTTTGCTTCAGCTACCCCAGACTAACACGGCTACATTTCTATCACAAGTCTCATCACTGTGTGAATGTACAGTTCCACTTCTGAAGTTTTACTTAATAAAACTCTTGCTCTTATGTTGGGCTCCCAAAATTGGAGACTTCTGTTGAAAACTTGCACCACAGTAGATTTCTTGAAAATCAGCTTGGAGTTGTGTTCATATAGATGGCCTAATCGTTATCCTTTATTTTTACATAGTTTACTTTTTTTAATGACTTAACTCTACAGATGTGGAGTCCCTTCCCAAATGCATTAATTAGAACCTCAGTAGAACATACAGAATTTGCACGTTCACTTACGTGTTTCTAAGAGGAACACTAGAACAGCAGGAACATTTTAGCCAATTCATAGGCCTTGGCATTTCCCAGGACAGTCTGGCTTTCCTATTAGGAGCAGTTCTGACAGACGTTTTCCTTTCCAAGTTGGTATAATATAAAAATAAATATATTTGTTATTTCACTCATGTGTTTGGCATCTGAGGGTATGTCTACACTACAAAGTTAATTCGAACTAACAGACGTTAGTTCGAATTAACTTTGATAGGTGCTACACATGCAAACCGCTAGTTTGAACTTAATTCGAACTAGTGGAGCGCTTAATTCAAACTAGGTAAACCTCATTCTACGAGGACTAATCCTAGTTCGAATTAAGGGCTGTATAGCCACTTAATTTGAACTAGTGGGAGGCTAGCCCTCCCCAGCTTTCCCTGGTGGCCACTCTGGGCACCACCAGGGAAACTCTTCTGCCCCCCTCCCAGCCCCGGAGCCCTTAAAGGGGCACAGGCTGGCTACGGTGCCTGTGCCAGGTGCAAGCCTGCCAGCACCCAGCCAGCAGACCCTCCACCTGGCACGGCTCGAGCCAGCCACCCGCTGACACCCAGCCCTCTGCCTCTTCCCGGGACCAGGCTGGCAGCTCCCGGGAGCCTGCCCAGGTCCGCAAGAGGCAGGCACCCACCTGGTCTAGTGTGGAGATCGTGGACCTCATCCATGACCTCCACACTAGGCACAGGAAAGTGGCCATCTAGGGCGGAATAGCTGCCAGCCTGGCCACCCAGGAGCACGTTGGCATGAAAATCAAGGTGGTCCACTGAGACCCCTGACCCTGAGCCCTGAGCTTAGCATGGCCGTAATGGGTCAGACCAAAGGTCCATCTAGCCCAGTAGCCTGTCTGCCGACAGCGGCCAACACTAGGTATCCTGGAGGGGATGGACCAAAGACAATGACCAAGCCATTTGTCTCATGCCATCCATCTCCAGCCTTCCACAAACAGAGGCCAGGGACACCATTTCTACCCCCTGGCTAATACCACTCCATGGACCCCACCGCCATGACTTGATCTCACTTCCCTTTAAACTCTGTTCTAGTTGTAGCCTTCACAGCCTCCTGCAGCAAGGAGTTCCACAGGTTAACTCTTTGCTTTCTGAAGAACAACAACTTTCTCTTACTAGTTTGAAGCCTGCTACCCATTCCTTTCCTTTGCTGTCCTCTAGTCCTTCTTTATGGGAACTAATGAAGAACTTTTCTGTATGCACCCTCTCCACCCAACTCCTGCTTTTAGAGACCTCTATCCTTTCCCCCCTCCGTCTCTTCTTTTCTAAGCTAAAAGTCCCACTCTCTTTAGCCTCTCTTCATATGGGACCTGTTCCCAACCCCCTGATCATTTTAGTTGCCCTCCCCTCTCCCAGCCTCTCTCTTCCCCTCTCCCACCTCCTTTTCCCAGTCTCACCTAGTTTTGTTCAATAAGGACAGATTCCATTTTTGAACACAGTTGTCCTTTATTTTGTACATCAAGAAGAGGGGCTAAGGAGAGGTAAGTGGAAGGAGGTGACAGAGTAATGGGGTACGAGCCCCCAATGGGGAGGACTGGGTTGGCTCTGCGGGCTCCTTGGGGTGGAAGCTTTCCTGCAGGCCCCCGATTAACCCCCCCTCCGGATGGCAGCCTGCGGCAAGTGCAGCCGGGCTGATGGCCGAGTGCTATGATGTGTCGAGTGTGGGCATTCAGGGCACTCCAAGCCAGGACTGCTTTGCAAGCGGGGAAGCCCTGAACTGTCTGTCCAGGGTGGGGGTTGGGTCCCTTAAAGCACAGCCCTTGGCTAGCCTGAGACAGCAGCTCCACACTCGAAGTCCTAATATGATGCCCTGCCGGCACTGCTTCCGGCCATCCTTAACCTCGGTTCAGGGTCCACTCAGTGTGGACATGCTAATTTGAATTAGCAAAATGCTAATTTGAACTAGTTTTTAAGTCTAGATACGCTAATACGAATTAGCTTAGTTTGAATTAACTAATTCGAACTAAGTTCGTTCGAATTAGTGCTGTAGTGTAGACATACCCTGAGATAGTTGGGGAAATAACATTCCAGATCATATTAACAGGTAAAATACTTATTAGATCTCTTTATCTTTAAGTAATGAGGAATTACCCAAATATCTCTACTCCCTCTATACTTCATCACTGGTAAGTCAGACCAGATCCTCAGAACATAAATTATATAGCCAGATTTCAAATCTAGTTTATTATTCTGCATATGAGAATGAAGTGGATACAAATGTTATCAACCATCTCCTAGGCAAACCACTCATTTTTAGGTGGGATTTGGCAGGGCATGTGCAGATGTATCCAAATTATTGCATTTTAACTGCACTGAGGATGATGCCCTTAAATTTACATGATGATGCCCTTAAATTTCATAGCAGAAATTTGGATAAATAAGGTTTAGTCCATTATCTAAGCCTTCTATTCAACATGAAGTGACAGTGTAAGGGCTAGCAGATGATGTGGCAGTAGCTTTGAGTACATCCAGCCTTAATCACAAGAGGGCATCTTTCCCGCTAATGCATATGTTGAAGTCAATGGGATTTTTATCACACAGTTAAGTGGGACCAAAATTTCACCCACAATGTGTGTATTAAAGACATGAAGTTTGCAAAGACTTCAAGGGGACTGGAATGCAAATTCAGGGGCATTGTCTTTCACACAGTTAAAATGCAATAATTTTGTTACATCTGAACATGCCCTGTCAAATTCCCACCTGAAAATAAGTGGTTTGCCTAGGAGATGGTTGATAGCCTTTGTATCCACTTCATTCTCATATGCAGAATAAGTGTAGGATTTCACAGAATCATAGAACTGGAAGGGACCTAGAGAGGTCATTGAGTCCAGTCCCCTCCCATTACAGCAGGATCATGCACTGTCTAGATCATCCCTGACAGATGTGTATCTAACCTGCTCTTAAATATCTCCAATGATGGAGATTCTACAACCTCTTTAAGAAATTTATTCCACTGTTTAACCACACTGACAGTCAAGAAGTTTTTCCTAATGTTCAACCTAAACCTCCCTTGCTGCAATTTAAGTCCATTGCTTCTTGTCCTAGCATCAGAAGCCAAGGAGAACAATTTTTCTCCCTCCTCCTTGTAACACCCTTTTAAATACTTAAACTGCTATCATGTCCCCCCTCAGTCTTCTCTTTTCTAAACAAACCCAATTCTTTCAGTCTTCCCTCATAGTTCATGTTTTCTAGACCCTTAACCATTTTTGTTGCTCTTCTCCGGACCTTCTCCAATTTCTCCACTTATTTCTTGAAATGTGGTGCCCAGAACTGGACACAATGATCCAAATGAGGCCTAATCAGCACAGAGTAGAGCAGAAGAATGACTTCTCATGTTTTGCTCACAACACTCCTGTTAATGCATCCCAGAATCATGTTTGCTTTTCTTACAACAGTGTCACATTGACTCATATTTAGTTTGTGGTCCACTATGACCCCTAAATCCCTTCAGTAATTCTCCTTCCTAGACAATCACTTCCCATTCTGTATGTGTGAAACTGATTGTTCCTTCCTAAGTGGCGTACTTGGCATTTGTCCTTATTAAACTACACTCTGTATACCTCAGACCATTTCTCTTATTTGTCCAGATAATTTTGTATTTTGACACTATCCTCCAAATCACTTGCAACCCCTTCCAGCATGGTATCATCTGCAAACTTAATAAGTGTACTCTCTATACCATCCTCTAAATAATTGATGAAGGTATTGAACACACCTGGTCCCAAAACAGATCCCTGCAGAACTCCACTTGTTATGCCCTCCCAGGATGATTGTGAACCATTAATAACTACTCTCAGAGCGGTTATACAGCCAGTTATGCACCTACATTATAATAGCCCCATCTAGATTACATTTCCCTAGTTTATTGATAAGAAGGTCATGTGAGACCATGTCAAATGCCTTACTAAAGTCTAGGAATACCACATCCACTGCTTTACCCTTATCCACAAAGCTTGATATCCTATCAAAGAAAGCTATCAGATTGGTTTGACATGATTTGTTCTTTACAAATCCATGCTGGCTGTTAGCTATCAATTTATTATCTTCCAGATGTTTGCAGATGAATTATTTAATTACTTGCTCCGTTATCTTCCCCGGCACAGAAGTTAAACTGACTAATCTGTAGTTTCCTGGGTTGTTCTTATTTCCATTTTTATAGATGGACACTATATATTTGCCCTTTTCCAGTCTTCTGGAATCTCTGCCGACTTCCACGATTTTTCAAAGATGATAGCTAACGGCTCAGCTACCTCTTCTATCAGCTCCTCAAGTATTCTAGGATGCAATTCATCAGGCCCTGGTGACTTGTAGACATCTAACTTTTCCAAGTAATTTTTTACCTTCTTCTTTTATTTTAACTTCTAAACCTACCCCAGTTTCACTAACATTCACTATGTTAGGCATCCCATCACCATCCATCTTCTTGATGAAAACTGAAACAAATAAGTCATTAAGCACATCTGCTATTTTCAAGTTTCCTATTATTGTTTATCCCTTCATTAAGGAACCTATCCTGTGCTTGTCTTCCTCTTGCTTCTAATATATTTGTAGAACATCTTCTTGTTACCCTTTATACCTCTAGCTAGATTTAGCTTATTTTGTGACTTTGCCTTTCTAATCTTGCTCCACGTATCTGTGTTGTTTGCTTATATTCATCCTTTGTAATTTGACCTAGTTTCCACTTTTTATATGACTCCTTTTTAATTTTTAGATCATATAAGATCTCCCATTTGATTCAAGGTGGTTTCCTGCTATCTGTCTTTCCTATGTAGTGAAAGAGTATGCTTTACGGCCCTTAATAATGTCCCTTTAGAAAACTGACAACTCTCTTAAGTTGTTTTTTCCTTAGTCTTCTTGCTTCCCATGGGGCCTTACCTACCTGCTCTCTGAATTTACTAAAATCTACCTTCCTGAAATCCACTGTCTCTATTTTGCTGTTCTCTTTTCTACCATTCCTTAAAATCATGAACTCTATGATTTCATGATCACTTTCACCCAAGCTGCCTTGCACTTTTAAATTTTCAACCAGTTTCTCCCTATTTATTAAAATCAAATCTAAAGAACAGCTTCCTCCCAGTAGCATTCTCAACCTTCTGAAATGAAAAATTGTCTCCAATGTAGTCCAAGAATGTATTGGATAATCTATGCCCTGCTGTGTTAGTTTTCCAACAGATATCTGGATAGTTGAAGTCTCTCATCACCACCAAAACTTGTGCTTTGGATGATTTTGTCAGTTGTTTTAAAAAAGCCTATTCCACCCCTTCTGCCTGGATAGGTGGTCTGTAGTCGACCCCTAGCATGCCATAACCCCTTTTAACCTAAGCCAGAGACTCTCAACAAGTCTGTCTCCTATGTCCATCTCCATCTCAGTCCAAGTGTATTCATTTTTAATATATAAGGCAAAGCCTCCTCCCTTCCCCCCCCCCACATCTATCCTTCCTGACTAAGCCGAACCCTTCTATACCAATATTCCAATCGTGTATTATCCCACCAAACCTCTGTGATACCAACTATGTTATAGTTGTAGTTATTTATTAGCACTTCAAGTTCTTCCTGCTTATTCCATATTTCTTGCATTTGTATATAGGCATCTAAGATACTGATTTGATTTTGCCCGCCAGTTTTGCATTGTCCTTCCTTTATCTCTGCTATTATAGCCCATGCTCCCTCCCATTTCTGAGCCATCTCCAAGGTCTCCATGTTTTTCATTTACCTGTGAGCTTTGGTCACCTGCCCCCATGAAACCTAATTTAAAGTCCTCCTCACTAGGTTAGTCAGTCTGCATCCAAATACTCTCTTCTCCTTCCTCGAAAGGCGAACCCCATCCCTGCTTAGTGTATTCCCAATGGTACCAACCAGTCTTAATTTTCATGGATGACCACTTTCTGGCTCTTTTGACATGGGAAGGAGAGTAAGAAGAGTGTAGATTGTGCTGCTATGTCAAAACATTTCTTCATTCATACTGAGGTCAACAGTGTTCTTATTGGATAAAATACTTGCTTTTCTACCACTGAGATTAAAGAAACCTGTCAAGCAGTAGAGGGTTCTGATGAAGAATATCGTTTTGCTGCCAGAACAGTTTACTGATGGCTGGGTATAATCTCTTGTGATTGATCATTGTCATATTGAACCTCTTCCTTGGCTTCATCTTCCCACATCATCATGGTATTCAAGTGACACTTGAAATGAGAGAATGGATTAGTGATTGAAATCTTGTCCTGAGATGGACTGGTGTGGAATAGAATGTTTTTCATAGCTTACAGCGAGGTGGTCCAGGAAGTATCTGTAAAATTCAATCTAATCACAGCAGCTAGATAATAAACAACCTGCTTAATTTGAATTATTTGTATCTGGTGACCAATCTGGGTTTATTAATGCAGTGATCAGATCACTGATTCAGAATGAGCTGTCTGCTTCCATGAGAGGGGAATCAATTCTTAGGTGGACTTATGTAGATTTTTTTCTTCATCCTGAGTTTCACCAGCTGGTGCTTCCTGTCCTGCTGAATGCACTACAACTTACTCAACTGATCATGACAGTCCCTTCTGACCTTAAAACAAATGAGTCAATAAATTTGCTCCCACTTTTTGCTGGATAAGGCATTGGGGTTTCAAAAAAGAATTAGATAAGTTCATGGAGGATCAGTCCATCATTGGTCATTAGCCAGGAGGGGCAGGGACATTGTCCCTAACCTCTGTTTGCCAGAAGCTGGGAATGGGTGACAGGGGATGAATCACTTGATTGCCTGTTTTGTTCATTCCCTCTGGGGTATCTGGCATTGGTCACTGTCAGAAGAATGTTTCTAAATGACTCCTTGAAGGATAGGAGAGAGGCAGCTGTCAAACTGTGATGGGCATGGTCATAGTCATAGCTACTGGTCAGAGCCAGGGGTCAGCACCAGAATCAGGATCCCAGAACAGGGTTGGAGTGACTCTACAGTGAGAACAAGGCCTGAGGCATCTTTTGCTATCAGGCAAGGAGAAATTCCAAGCCCTGAAGTTGCATTGAGCAGACTGAGCTACTGTTCCTCCTGGGAGGTTTATGTACCTGCCATTAGTCACCAGACTCTGGAGTCACCTAGCACAAGAATGACTCATCAGTGCATGTGGATTAATCAGGCTGACTCATCACCTTACAGCAGCTTCTGAATTATCCCCCTGTTTCAAATCTCTCATTACTGAGATCTCTGTGGCTCCCCTCCCGTGGACCACTCCATTTTCTCCTCTGGAGGCTCTTCCTTTGCCTGCTGGAAATTCTACTTTGTAAATGGTAGGTAAATTGTAACACTCCTCAACACAGAGTGACACCAATACTTTGAACAGCACGGTGGGCTCAACTAAAGGGATCGACCTATCCAGCTGATACTCTTTTGTTCAAACTATTAAATAGTGAAATGGAGTAAAAAGAACTTGTACTTGAAGCAGATTCCCTAACATGCATTAGTGTAGTATCAGGACCCCATTGCTTAGCTGAATTGCAGGGGAAGGTGAAAACATTCTGACTGTTCAGAACTCAACCATTTGATAAAGGATAATCATGATGAAATTGTTTATGGCAGGAAATGCCTGCTCTTTACCGTTGCTCGTAGCTATGTGGGCAATGAGTTTTGTCTATATTAATGGCTTTCGTGTCAGTAAATGATGATAAAAGCTAGCTAAGAAAAAAGTCCCCCTGAAGAAAGCTATGCAAATAAATTACTGGGGAGTGGTCATTTGAATATCCTGAATAAGTTATATTTGCAGAATTATTGGCTCTCTTGAGATTCTTCTAACATTGTGATTTGTATGTACTACACTAATGCATAACTAGCTGTCTGTATGCCTGGAACACTTTTTTTTCCCCTTTATAAATGACAAGATTTGATTTCACATCAGAGTCGGTTTAATAATCTAGTCCTCTGAGATCATTTTAACATTATGATAACGCTTGTGATATTAGCTTAGTCTGTCATTACCCCAGCCTTCCGCATGTTACCTTCTCCTGCTTGGTCTCATCAGAATTATACTTGTTTTTATCTGAGTATTTATCCTATAAACCTTTTTTATAATCCTTTAGGAAAATTGGGCAACAAATAAGATTTTACATCAATCTGAAAGGTGGTGGTTTCTAGTCCTGGAATGTGGTGGTTTCTAGTTTTCATTTTGTTCACTATATGCTATCCCTGGTGATGGGGTCGAAAAGTTGCTGTGGTGTTTGTATACATAGAACTGTGATAATTCTGTGTTCTATACCTTTTCATCTCTAAAACCACTGCGGGGTTCTGAGAGTAGAAGCCATTCTGTGTTCATTTCAGTGCAGACCGTTCCAAAGGAGACCAACACTGTATCTTCCTTAAGAGGAACTTTCCCTCTATTCTTTTTAGTTGTATAGTTCTTTTTATCTTTTAAAAATAAATGTTGACTAGAAATATATTCTTCCTCACCCCCTTGATGTTGTTTATGGAGAAAATTGTTCTCTCTGAGCTAGTTCTTCTGCCCAGGAAAGGCCATAACTGCATAATGACAGAGGTGCTCAGTGTGGTCACATGACTGGGTAGGGTCAGCTGATAAATGGCCAAGGAAGATCAAAAGGGAAGAGATCTGTAGGGAGCAAGAAGGACCCTCTGTAATGGAGAGAAATGGACAGCAGGAAGCATAGGGAGGATTTCTGCAGTGGACCAAGGAGAAGGTGTGGGAAGAGGTCGGATTCCGGCGGAGGAGCAGGAGCAGGAAAAGCCTCCAGGCAGTGCATCAACATGCTGCTGTTTCCCTAGCTGGGGGAGGGAGAAGGGGAGCAGCAACATGCGGAGCTGCTTCTGGCTCAGCTTCACTCTGCTTCTTCCACAGGAGACGGATCCAGTGGGGAGGCTTGGGGCTCCCTCCCCCCTTCCCCTCAGAGGGAAGCCAGCGCTGGTGCTCCAACCTCATGGGGCGAAAAGGGGCAGCACATGGCTAGGGCACCATTGCAGGCTCCCTGCTATGGGGAGAGGGATGGAGGGTGGAAGAGGGGCTGAGCTCGAGCCACAGACCACCTAGAAGGTGTTCACAGTCCACTAGTGGTCCACAGACTGCAGTTTGGGAACCACTGATGTAAGGACAGATAGCTTGGGGAGCCTGCATGCTGGACTAACCACCTGTAGTTGTTGTTTTAGATTTAAAATGCCTCGCCAAGGCTCTGGACACCCTAACAAGTGACTAACACTGCAATAAATGCAAGGAACTACCAACAGCATTAAAATAATCATTTCAGTAGGGTGCTGACTGTGAGAAGCCCTTTCCATCCCTTTGTCTTTGTGGGAAGCATACCCGCCGCAAAAAGCTACCAAACAGATGTCTTTGGTAGTGTGCCCAGAAGGTCACCGGATGTGGGCTATTTTGGAAAAAGTGCCTGGGAGAAGGGAGAGAGAAGATAAGCAAATTCTGGAGACTTGGAACCCTCACAGAGAATGCCCTGCCTGCCTTCCCTTCTCTTATATAATGACGGGAATCCAGCTCTGGCAGCCCCCTTTTCTGTCACCGCCTATGACAGTGATGTGACAGAAGGAAGGACTATTGGAGCTGGTATTAGCATGAGGCTGTTGAAGGTTTAGTATTGTGGGACTGTTTCTTTATCCCGAAAGGGGTGCAGTTAAAGCACCAGACTGTGTCCATCCACAAGCTCTCCTACTGCTGGAAGAGGAGAACTGAGGCAGGTGATGACGGGGTACCAAGTAGGGGTGCAAAATCCCATTTAATTGGTTAACTGATTAAACAGGAGTGAGCAGGGGAGGGGCTTCTCTGGAGCGACTCCCTCAACCTGCTGCAGTCGAGCTGGAGCAGCCCCCCCACAGCAGATGGGCTGGAGCACCCCCATCCCCAGCAGACAGAGGCTGCTCCAGCCAAGCTGGAGTGCCCCCCAAAGAGCTATGCTCCAGCCCTGACCAGTTAACCAGTTAACCGTTAACATTTCTAGTACCAAAAGTGACTGTCACCTTTGGTTTTAAATATTTACATTCCTGGGGGGCATCACACTAGTATTCCTTGCTTTTTGATGTTGGCTAACTACAATAACACTATGAAGAGCTCTTCTTTTCTTTTGCCCTTTTCCCTGTATAGAAAGAGGGCAAGTCTTCACGCCTTTCTCCGCTAATCTCAAATCAGGGAATTCACACCGCTATCAATCCCAATTTAACTGTTCTAGATGCTTGGAAGTTCTAGATACCGAAGCAATAAGATGACATAAAAATCTCTTCATCATCCCAGGAGCCACTCAAAAATGGCTTCAACAAAACTTCCATTTTCAGTTAGTCCAGCTTTAGTGTAATAGGTACAAACTTGTGGTGTTCACCAGGAATCACATGCCATCTTTATCCACCTTCTTTTATATTTGAATTTACAGAATTATTGTACCAAAGACAAAACTTTTCCATTTGAATGTCCGTCTTATCAAACCGAAATATAAAATTCTCTTCCCTTCCACTCAGTACTTGGGTAGCACTGTCAGTGTCATCTGCTTTCATAGAATTATCTTTTCAAGTGAACAATTCAGGAGGTTTCTCCTGATTGCTTTGCCCAAATGTGTGTAGCAACAACAGAAAACAGGTGTGAGGAAACAGTAACTGCTTGGAATAGGAGCCCAAAGTGAAAGAAAGTCTCAGAGGGGCAGCTGTGTTAGACTGTAACTTTAAAAACAGCTTTAAAAAAAGTGTAGTCCGGTGGCACCTTAGAGACAAAATATATGTATAGTATTATGAGCTTTCATGAACAAAACCCACTTCTTCAGGTGAGATGATCTTGAGTCATCTCACCTCATAATCATCTCATCAGAAGAAATGGGTTTTGCCCATGAAAACTCATTATATTATAGATTTATTTTTGTTGGTCTCTAAGGATGCGTCTGCACAGAACCCTTAGCTCAAAATAAGATATGCAATTTGTGCTATGCATAGCTTATTTGGAGTGAATTTCGAAATAGCTTATTTCGTAATTTGGAACTGTTTACATAGCACTAAATTTCAAAATAGCTTGTTATTTTGAAATGCCCCTTTACCCTCGTGGAATGAGTGTTACCTGGACATCAGAATAAGTCACCCATTATTTTGAAATAACGGGCCGCTTCAATAGATGTGGAATAGCTATTTTGGATACTTCTGGTATCCCAAAATAGCTCCGCAGTGTAGATGCACCCTAAAGGTGCCACAAGATTACTCTTTTAAAAAAAAAGTTGCTTTCAAAATGAAAAAAGGCAGAATATCCATGTAAGAGGCAATTGTGTTCAGATCATTTTGCCAAGTAATAAAACCAATCTGCTCCTGGCTCACTACTGTTACTATTATTTATTTGTTCATTCATAACATTTTGAAGAAGACATAGGAGATGAGATACCTGGCACGAGCAGCACTCAATCTAACTCTGATATAACACATAAAATAGCTGTTCCAATTTGACAGTAGTGTTCAGAATATATGGGTAAATATGGCTAAGACATATTCATATATTACAATTGCTAGTTTATAATGAATGAGAGGGGGGCGACTGATGAGAATGGAGCTATCTTCACTGTCTTTCCCTGCCTGAGCACCATGTGGAGGCCATCAGTGGACATGTTACTGTGGGAAGATTTCACATAAGTGATTTTCAAGGAAGAAAGGTGAATGGAGAAGTGGGACTATTGCTGAAGGCATTCCATACTGTTAAAAATGTCATGTAAAGTATCTAGAACAAGTACAGAAGTTGCTCAAAAGAAAGGAGTGCACTGAAATTGTCGAATACACACCGTAAATAGTAAATCCTAACTGGACTCTGGCATCTCTGTTGGAAGCACATTTGGTTTTTGTTAAGAAGAATGAGGCAAACAAAACAAGACCCTAATTCTATTCAACCCACGAATGTTATAAACCAGGGCTGTACCTGCATGATTAAAATATTTGTGAGCAGCCATATTTGGGAGGGTTTCCTCCTTAATGAGTTGATTCTCTTGAAGATGAGCCAGAACTGAAATACAGTAGGGTTATAATTACTAGTGCGTATATATACCCTTCAGACTCCCAATCTCATGCTATTGACTCCTACTACACACAAACTCACAGTTAGCTTGGGCAACATTACATTTGTTTAGTTATTTGAATGATCAGGATCCCACTGAATAGTTAGTTTATGGCCCAGTAGCTAACTAACCTAATCCCCCTACAGTAAGAGAATATATGGGTAGTCAGATCTGATCTTAATTCCCAAAAGTAATACCTTCTGAAGTATGATACATAGCTCCAGGAATAACTTAACTGAATCTGCTAAAGACTGTTACTTTGCCATGATTTGTCTGTATCTCTGGAAATCAGGCATCAACCCCATGGATTTCATAAGTCAGAATGGATCAAGTAGATACCACAAAGTGTTTGAGGTTCACTAATTAATTTGGTCTGTCTTCAAATACCACCATCATCATTTTGCTGTTTAAAGGAATCTATCATTCGATTCTCATCATGAAAAAAAGGATTTGGGTGTATTAACTAATTGCTCCTCACAACATCTGCGTAACATACACATTCTCCCTCTTGCCCATTGTCCTTATGCATAAGTGGAGGCACAGAGAGGGTTAATGACTAGCCAAGGCCCATACATGGATTAATTGGTAGAGCCTTGTTTAGAATATAGAAGTTCCTGGCTCTCAGTCCCATGGTCTAACTGCTAGATCCCTCTGAAGCTGCCAGAGATCAATTTCAATAATGTACACAGAGGCACACCCAACTGGTTTTCTGGCACTTTGCCACCTTATCAGCAATTTGGCTCTACTAGGTGAAGGCCTGTTTTGCAGGACTGTGTTTTTGATTAGATAAAGTACAGAATATCTTTGTCCCCCACCTCAAGGAAGCTCTGCTTTTCATCCATTCCTTTTCACCAGTTGGTGTAAGTATAAAACAAGATCCTTTGTACCTCTTCTGTTTGAGCAACTCCCTCACATGCAGAGCACAGAAGTCCAGAAAAACATGCAGGAACAACTGATTTTTCTAATCCTTATGTAACCCCTTTTTTATCCCTGGGTTACTATGGAGCAGGTCATGCTCATCTGTGTGTCTGGGTGCCTGATGTTTTTAACATAAATGGAGATTCTGAGTACCCCAGTAGTGTTAGATAATTGGGGATCCCCTATCCACCCCTTTTTCTGCTGTCCCTTGCCTCTAAAGGAATATAAAAGGGCAATGCCTCCACCTGTCTAGATCCACTTAACAGTGTGTCTTGGGAGTCTCCAGAAATAAACTTATTCCAGTAATAATCTGGATCAAACTCCAAAACAACAATTACAAATAATATATATCAAATTGATTACATTAGAATTAACACACTTTTTTTAACAATTTAAAGAAACAGGATTTAACAGACTAAAAGAGAATAAAATCAATTCACAAAGTACATAGAAATAAAAGAAACATCTCTAACTGGCATTTACACTGCCACCATTTATCCCACCCCAGAGTGTGCACTCCTCTGGAACTCAGAGTCCCACACGCTTCCTTGTGTGGGTGCACTTGAAGATCTGCAGCTAGAGTGGAGATAGCACTGTACAGGTTGTGTTTTTGTCAATCCAAGTAGCAACAACTGCAAAATCCCTCTGATACTGGAGCAAACCCCACCAAAAGCCAGCAGCTCTGGTTCACTGGGCAGATCACTCTGTCTCTTTTTGGACTGAGAGTCACTTTGTCTTCTGCGTGGGCAGCACTTTCCCAAACAGCCACAGTTACTCACAGTACCTTCTATGTAGGTCCTTATCAGTCACAGGCACAGGCACAACCAGGATCTCTCTTCTTCAGGAACAATCACCAACAGTGCCTGAAGAAGCCAGCTAGATAAAAGCCCCAGCAGGCTCTAGCTTCCAGCAGCAGCTTTTGGACTGGAAAAGGCTCCAGTAATCTGACTCCTTTCTCCAAATTAGAGCCCCCCTCCCCAACTCTCTCCCTGCATTGCCTGAAAGAATAACAGTTTCCCTCCTTTTTCTCAAGGACTCATGGGAGTTGTAGTCTCTAGGGCTAGATTGCAGCAGCAAGGATCCTCCCAGTAAAAGTCAGAGGCTCCTATGGTACAGGGAGCTTAAATTTACTATAATTGTCACCCAAGGATTTCAAACAATTGCATTACAAACAAAAATTCACCGCCATCTCTTTCCTTATACCTCAACTTGTAAGGAAGTAAAATATTAACCTCCACTGTGCCCCCATATATTTTATGGAAATGTATTTTTTAATATGAATGTGCATAACTCAAATATGCTTTATGCAAAATGGGGCATGTAACCTATCATTCAAGAGCTTGTAATCCCTGAATGTGTATATTCTATTTGTGTGCATTCTTGTATGTGAAGTTAGAAATATAAAGTGCAAACTGCTTACTAATGTAGATCTTCTAGTGAAAGCCCTTAGTGGTACTTAAAGAACTTAATGGCCCAGTGCTCAAGACAATGATCTTCAATAGTTTTGTTTGTCTAGTAAGCCTGGATTGTGATTGGGCCTACAAAGGCACATGAGGATTCCACCTGGTGCTGGAATCAATTTGAATTTTGTACTCTTCTGGGTACGGGTGGGGAAAAAATTGGACAAAGGATTCCCATCCTGGGGAAATTTTATTTAAGAGATGGGGAGCAAACAATGATTGTCTTCAGCTGGCTTCATACAAGAATTTTACCTGAAATAAGAACTAAAATGGGAAATTATGTTTTATAACAATTTCTCGTTAGTGTATCAGGCTTAGTTGGCATGCTTTGTTTATTTTACCTTAGCAACTTACTTTGATCTGTCTGACACCACTTGCAACCACTTAGGTCCTATTTTTATACTTAATAAAACCAGTCTTGTTTATTATCAAACCCAGTGTAAATAATTGTTGCCTGGGGTGGATCAATAGCTGTACAACTCTCTCTCTTTCATTGACAAAGAAAGTAAATTTTATGAGCTTTCTCTCAAAACTTATACAGAGTGAGATGGATTTATTGAGGATTTTGGTTCCTATTTTGAGACTGTGCTCCTGGGTGCTGTCAAGTCCCTGTAACTGAGCCTCCCAGAGCTGAGCTGTTCTCAGTGTCTGTGTTACTCTGCTGGGGGGCTGTTACCCTAATGCTTGGTCTTTGCTAGGGTAGCTTCTGGCTCAGGAGGACCGGGTGGTGTGGTGTCCCAGGGAGCAGACAGGAAGACTCAGTGGCATGATCAGGTAACAGTAGGATGTAAATGGTTGCAAGTGATTACAGACACTCTATGACCCAACCTATCTCAAACCGCATTTCACAAAGGGGGACACTAAAGCAAGGTGGCTATGTGTTTGTCCAAGGAGAGGTCCTATATCCCAACCCCTTCTCTAACCACTTGATAATGTTGCCTTTTGGTTATAAGCTATTAAAATATTTAAAAAAAGGTGCAATCCTAGCCCCACTGAAGTCAGTGGCATGGATTGCTGTTGACTTCAGCCTTTAGATCAGGGGTGGGAAATAATTTTTATGGGGGGCCATTCTAAGATAGAGTTGCCAGATGGCTTAACCAAAAATACCGAACACCCTCCACCTTCCCCCCCCCCCCCCCAAAAAAAAAATCTGAGGGGAAAAAAAAGGGGAGGGGAGACCAAAGTTGTTGAGCAAAAAAAAAAAATGCTTTTTTGCCAGTGGCCATTTTGTTTTTCTGCTGCAGCCACAAGAGAAGCCCCTGTGGAACCAGGTAAGCACTGGGGGGCTCAGCGGGAGGTCTAAGGGCTGGGCCCAGTTGCTGAGTGTATCATAGGGTTGCCAGGTGTCTGGTATTTTTGCCTCCTGTAAGGGGGGAAAAATCAGAAAATACCAGAAATTTTAAGTGTCCAGTATTTTCTGAATTTTTTTACTGGGCAGGAGGTGACAATACCGGACTATCTGGTCTATACCGGACACCTGGCAACCCTACTCCAAAATTTTGGAAAGAGGTCGAGGGCTGCATTCTTCCAAGATATGAATGGAGGAGAGGCAGGGTCTGGGATGAAGGTTGGGTGCAGAAGGGAGCTTGGGGTAAGGGATTGGAGTGCAGGAGGGAGAATGGAGTCTGGGAGGGAGTTTGGGTGAAGGACGCAGTTGTGATCTAGGGCAGGGGATTAGCCTGCAGGGGTTTGGGATGTGATCTAGGGTAGGAGAGTATTATGATATGGGGCAGGAGATTGGGGTTCCAGATCTGGGAGGGGTACAGATGCAAGAGGGGGGCAGAGGGTTTGGGTATGAGAGGGAGGACAGAGGGTTGGGGAAGGGGGGCGTGTCAGAGGTAGGCTCTGGCCAGGAGACTTACCAGCCTACAGGCAAGACATCCTGCCTGCCTGCAGAGCTAAGGCTTGCAGTGCTTAAAATATTTCCAAGCCAGCCAGCCCACCTGCCTGGCCATGTGCTTGTGTGAATAAATGAGCCCAGGAGAGAGGGCATGGTTCTTCAAACAGGCAGCTCCCATTGGCCAGTTTCTGCCCAGAAACTGGCCCATGGGATTATGCTGGGGGCGGGGGCAGCTCCTGAAGTTATCCCCTCTCCCTTCCAGTTTTGAAACAGAAACAGGGCCCAACAGCCGCATTTCTGAGTGGTGTGCGGGGCTGTGGGACAAGCAGGGGAGCCTGCCTGGGGCTCCCCCCTGCCTCCATGGGTCAGATCCGGTGTTTTGGTGGGCTGGATCTGGCCCGCGGGATGTATTGTGCCCAGGCCTGCTTTAGATTCATTTTGCAAATACAGGCAGTCCCCGGGTTACATGGATCCGACTTACATCGGATCCCTACTTACAAACGGGGTGAGGCAACCCCGCATTAGCTGCTTCCCCCCAGCAGACCAGGGAGACTCAAAGCTAGCGCCTCCCCCAGCAGACCAGGGAGACGCGGAGCGGCTTTTCTCAGCAGACACCTCAGCTTGAGAATAAAGGACTGAGGGAAGCGAGGTGTGGGAGAATAAAACTGAGCTCTGGAGAAATGTTTGGCTAGAGTTTCCCCTACAATATGTACCAGTTCCGACTTACATACAAATTCAACTTAAGAACAAACCTACAGTCCCTATCTTGTACGTAACCCAGGGACTGCCTGTATCAGGGCTCCTGATACCATCTACATGTTTTGTTAGTCTTTAAAGTGCTACCAGACTGTTTGTTGTTTTTTAAGTTTATCAGGTGTGAAGTGTTCAAGCTGCAGGGGGCAATGTGAGCTGCACAGTTATGGGATGACGACTGTCAGCAGGATGCTGAGAGAAACTTCCTGATTTGGGTTTACACAACTTTCAGCAAACATTCAGAACAATTTGCCAGGATTGGGGTAGTTTGGCTTCAAGCCTTGAACTCTGTCTGAAGTATATGGGGAGAGTTAATCTTCCTGTTACAGATGACGCTACAACCAGTATCTTCCATGTTTGCATCAGAATGGAGTTGACAGAACTGACAAACCAACTTTTATTTACAATTTTTTTCATGGCTGCCATTTCTGCATTTGCTACAAAAAAGATGGGATCTGATTGCTTATATCTAAGAAACAACTTATTTGCTTGATTTTATGTTTGTTTAATAAACTGACTTTCTCTCTCCATTTCCTTTAGACTGAAAGACATTTCAGCTTTCCCTTCAACAGAGGAAAATTCCATAGGCAAATCCAACTCCTCAGCTCTCTCTAACTTGGGGAGTATGTCTGTGCCCATCAAGACAGCAAAGTAAAAGCCTGCTGGGTATGGAAAAGCTGAAGAAATATTTACAGAGCTCTTCAAGCTCAGGCCACATGCAATTACTTTCTTTGTTGTCAAAGAATTTAAACATGCAGACGCTAACCTGTAAATATTTCCAGAAATCTTCTCTGGCTAAATAAAATTCCTCCCAAAAGTATTTCACCCGTTGGCAACTACAGACATGAATGCATGCTCTACATTGAATGCCCTCCAGGAGAATTCTTGTGGGGCTTATACTGTATGGTGCTGAATCCCTAAAGGAGTCGAGGGCACTCACAGGACCTCTGTTAGGCATTCAGCAGCTTGCAGGATTAGGGCCCTACAAGAGAGCCTGGAAAATGTCAACATTCTTTGAGTTAGCAAAAATCTTACTGTAAAAATTCTTCTCATATCTTAATCCCTTCCTCTTCCAGGAATGCATCCCCCTCCTGTTCTGGAAAGCCCAACCATGTTTAGTTATGCTTGAAGTCTCAAGAAGTCAGTTCCCAAAGTCTGTGGGTTTGGGAACCAGGATCCAACTTTTCACATGCAGTTGAATATTGATACAGCTTCATTTTTATCATTTTTAAATGTCTCAGAGGATTAGCCGTGTTAGTCTGTAACTTTAAAAACAATGAGTAGTCCTGTGGCACCTTAGAGACTAACAAATATATAGTACCATGAACTTTCCTGGTACTTTCCCACTTCTTCATTTATCTTTTTGTCCACATATTGAAGGCAGGAGTGGGTAGCTCACTACAGAAAGTAATTTTCATTCTTTTGGCATTCACATCTTCTCATCAACTGTTGGGAATGGTCCACATCCATCCTGACAGAATTGACCTCATTAGTATTGGTCCTCAGGATGATAATGTAGCACAGCAACCTTTGCATGTGTATCTTTGCAAATCTTCGGCATCTTTGCATGCCAAAATGAAGTTTCCATTTCATGAATCTGATGAAGTGGGTTCCAACCCACAAAAGCTTATGCCCAAACAAAATTGTTAGTCTTTTAAGGTGCCATAGGACTCCTCGTGGTTTTCTTTTTTTACTGAAACTTAACATTCCTCTCAAATGTCCATGAATACATAATATTTATTGGGCTAGTGTCTCTGCTGGTATAAATTAGCATAGTCTATTGAAGTCAAGATGAACTTTTGCAGATTGACATAGGTATGCTCACTACATCAGTGGAGGATCTGGTATGCAATTGCTCCTGAATTTCTGGAGGCTATTACTAAGTTGATCAAACTGTTATCTCTGGGTTCAGCAAAGCCTGGGATCAGGCTCGTGATTGCTGTAGTGAACAGGGGAGTTGTTCTGTAAAACTGTGAAGACCATTCTGAAATGATCTGCGGTGTGCCTGTTATAAAGATTGCTTTAGGAGTTAATGAAACAACCTTCAAAATGGGGGAAAACTGTATGCTGGTTCACTTACGGTTTTGTGAATTGTGACTGATGGATGGCATGCAGAGTCATGCTACACTGTCAAATACTGAGGCCTTGTCTTCACTCCACAGAAGACCGACCCTGCCGTGATTGATTTTCCAGAGTTTGATTTAGTGAGTCTAGTTAAGACTTGCTAAATCGAACTCAGAGGGCATCCCCACCAGTGGCCAGTACTCCTGCTTTTGTGAGGAGTAAGGGAAGCCAATGGGAGCATTTGCTTCCATCAGCATCTCACTGTGGGAATGGTGCCAAACTCAGCTTAAGGTAAGCCAACTTCAGCTACGTATTCTATGTAGCTAGAGCTGCGTACCTTGAGCCAACCTTCCAGGTCTAGTGTAGACTTGGCCTGAGAGTCAATATTACAGAACTGTGAAGTAGAGTCTCAATTCAGAAAATCATCCCTATTCAAGAGGGAGCACTTGACACAGCTGAGTCTCATTGAAGTCAATGGGACGTAAGAAAGCAAAATGCATAGGCGCTGCAATTTTGACACAAGGGAATGCACCATGGTCCCTATGCCAACTTTGCGACGTTCCTGTTAAACCCTGGGATGCTGCTGAACTGCACAGAGCACAAGTCAGGAGATATTCTGCAAAGTGACTTAGAGATCCTGTCTGCACTCTCCTACTCTTAGGGCTGCTGTACACCGGGCTGGTTTGCTGCTCCTACATGGAGTGCAAAGGCCACAGGGGACTCACAATGCAAATGTGGCAAGACTGGTTGGGAATTTTACAACAAAGGCATTTTTTTAACAGAAAATGTGAATTTGTCAAAACCAAAACTTTCCGTGGAAACATATTGGTTTTGACAAAAAATGTGTTGGGAAAGTTTCTTCGGCCTAGGCTGGAATTGCTGGAGGGGAGAGGGGAGAGAGAGAGAGAGAGAATGCAAGAAAAATACCTTAAAACAGCCAGTAAGCCCAGTGGTTCAGTCCCAGGTTAAAATCCCTGCTTCAAGTGATGCGGAGCAGTGGTGACTGGGTAGATGACAGACTTCGCTAGGCCTGGGCAAGGGAGGTGGCAGTGATGTCTAGGGCCCAGGAATCCAGCCAGCCAGGAGCCCCAAGCCCTTTTTAAATCGCTGGGCCCCAAGGCAGCTGCCTTCTACCCTCCTTCCCCCCACATTGACAAGCCTGAGCAGTGACTGTAACTTGGGTCTCCCACACCTAAAGCTTATACCCTAACCACTGGGATACTGGTGTGTTTGGGGTGGGGGGGTTGTTTGTTTGTGTTTTTTAAAGTCTAGTCTTCATCCCAATATGGAACAGAAACAGATGTTGAAACCTCAACCATTTTTGATTCCTGGAAATCTTATTTTCTGACCAGCCCCACAGGCAGCAACCCATTTCCTGCAGGGATGCCTCTTTTTTTCCATCTATGTAGACAGCAGGGAGACAGCATGAAAGAAGAGGCTCTGCACCACAAGGGCTTTGTCTACACTATCTAGACCCTGCTTGTTTTTGCACAAAAACCTCTTGCACAAAAAGGATTGGAAGAGACTATGCAAATGAAGCACGGGAAAATGCTAATGAGCACTTCATTTGCACTGCCTCTTTCCGCAAAAAAAAACGTAGTGTAGACATAGCTAGAGAATCACTCTTCCTCTGGGTGATCATCCCTGAGTCATTTAAACTGGTTGTAGGCCAAGGCTCTGCCCGTCTCATGCAAAACAAGAGAAAGTGATACTAATTTTATTTCAAGTACCTGTGTTAGGGTGGAAGAGCTTTTTCCAAAGCAAATCTTTTTTCATGAGAGTACCAACATATTCAGTTCAGTCTGGTCATCATTGTTTTCACAAAAGGGCTAGTTGTCTGTCTGTCTAGAGGTATGAACAAATGGATAATCGCCTCTTATCAGATTCAAGTTTAAGAGGAACCTTAAGAGTTTCAGAAAACTGATCCTATTTTAGCAGTTTCATGTAGGGGGTAATTTAAAATCAGTTTTGTCTCTCCGCCAGTCTATCCATGATCCCGTCAGTCTGTCCTGTCACTGGGCTTCTAAGCATGCACTGAGCATTCCCAAAAGGATATTATACTAAAAATCTATTCTTGTTCCTGGCAGGTCTGAGCGTGTCAGCTGATTTCATCAGACATTTCCAGTTAAAAATCATGCACACAAATGTAGTTATCGATGTTACTGGATAACAAATGAGTTTGGACAATGAAACAAATTACGGGTTTTTTGTTTTTGCTACAAAACAGTTTCACTTTCAGTGCTATAGTGTTTGGTTTTCAGGCATTTTGGGGGAACAATTTTTTAAATAAACATCTGATTTCATCGGAATTTTTATTGTGGGAACTTTCTTCTTTGGCTTAATCAAAATGTCTTGTACAATATTTAACTTTTGTCAAAGCTTAAGATGTCAGTAACCATTATATTTATCTGTCATGACACTGTTAATGTCATAGAATCATAGAGCTGGAAGAGACCTCAGAAGGTCATCAAGTCCAGCCCCCTGCTCTAGGCAGGACCAATCTGAACTAAATGAACCCAGCCAGGGCTTTGTCAAGCCAAGACTTAAACACCTCTAGAGATGGAGACTCCACTGCTTCCCTAGGTAACCCATTCCAGTGCTTCACCACTCTCCTAGTGAAATAGTTTTTCCTAATATCCAACCTGGACCTCTCCCACCACAACTTGAGACCATTGCTCCTTATTCTGCCATCTGTCACTACTGAGAACAGCCTTTTTCCATCCTCTTTGGAACCTCCCTTCAGGAAGTTGAAGGCTGCTATCAAATCCCCCCCTCACTCTTCGCTTTTGCAGACTAAACAGACCCAACTCCCTCAACCTCTTCTCATAGGTCATATGCTCTAGCCCCCTAATAATTTTGGTTGCCCTCCGCTGGACCCTCTCCAATGCGTCCACATCCTTTTTGTAGTGGGGGGCCCAGAACTGGACACAATACTCCAGACGTGGCCTCACCAGAGCTGAATAAAGGGGAATAATGACATCTCTGGATCTGCTGGCAATGCTCCTCTTAATGCAACGTAATATGCTATTAGCCTTCTTGGATACAAGGGCACACTGTTGGCTCATATCCAGCTTCTCATCCACTGTAACTCCCAGGTCTTTTTCTGCAGAACTACTACATGTCATCTTCCAATTAACTTTTATTCAAAGTAGCCTAACATTTTCCTACACTGTGATGTGAAGCAGATCAGTGGAAGATTGCCTTGATCCAGTGCCCATTGAGGACAAAAGGAATCTTTCCATTGGCTTCCATGGTATGTGAATTGGACCCTTTTTGTGCCTTCCACTTTACTCACATGTATTATTACAAGTACCTGTTTATATTTCATTGGCAAATTTAAAGAAAACAACAAAAACATTATGATTATTAGTTATGATTATTAGGGGGAAAGCTGTCCTTAATTCACCATACCGTGTCTTGAGATTTTAGGTAGAGTATACAACATCACGTTTGCATCAGACTCCTACAATACCAGGGCGCTACAGGGCAATTTCCAAGCAAACAAGATTTGAGCCAGTTCAGGATGGAGATTCACCCTCCCTCAGTTAATGTATTAGCTTTAGTTAGGCCTAGTCTACATTACACCCCTGCCGTCAATATACCCTACACAACTTCAGTTACGTAAATAGCTGAAGTCGACATACTTACTGCGGTGTCTTCCACACAGTAAGATCAGCAGGGCTACCTTCCTATTCACTCCAACTGCTCTTCTCATCCTCATGAAGTACTGGAGTTGACTGGAGTGGTCAGTTTATCACATCTAAAGAAATGTGATAAACTGACCGCTGGTGAAGCGATCATTTCAACATTGCTCCACTGTGTAGTGAAGACAAGCCCTGACGTACCATCAACGCCACATTCTATATATATATAAATAACTGTCGCTCTCTGGTTGTGAATAGGAATAATCAGGGGTTTGTACCCATGTGCTACATTTTATTTTAATTGTTTGTCAGAACAATTTGTGCTCTGTAAACAAGAAGCACTGTGTAACCACCATCAGGAAAGAAACGGTGCATAATTAGGTTTGTTCCTCAGCTGCAATAGGTGCAGGACTGTGTGCTGCAGGCAGGGGCAGATGACAGTTTTGCGGGGCCCCGGGCAGCGTAATTCCGCGGGGCCCCCCTTTGCCACGGCGCATGCGCAGTGATGAAATGCGCATACACAGCAGCGCCACAGTGCATGTGTGGGGCTTTTTGAAGCACGGGGCCCGGGGCCCGGGGCGGCCGCCCTGTTCGCCCTGCACTATATCCGCCCCTGGCTGCAGGAGTGTGAAGTGAGCCACCCTGAGGGTATGTCTACACTACCCCGCTAGTTCGAACTAGGAGGGTAATGTATGCATACCGCACTTGCTAATGAAGCCCGGGATTTGAATTTCCCGGGCTTCATTAGCATAAGCGGGGAGCCGCCATTTTTAAATCCCCGCTGCTTCGAACCCCGTGTAGCGCGGCTACACGGGGCTCGAACTAGGTAGTTCGGACTAGGGTGCCTATTCCGAACTACCGGTACACCTCGTTTCACGAGGAGTAACGGTAGTTCGGAATAGGACCCTAGTCCGAACTACCTAGTTCGAGCCCCGTGTAGCCGCGCTACACGGGGTTCGAAGCAGCGGGGATTTAAAAATGGCGGCTCCCCGCTTATGCTAATGAAGCCCGGGAAATTCAAATCCCGGGCTTCATTAGCAAGTGCGGTATGCATACATTACCCCGCTAGTTAGAACTAGCGGGGTAGTGTAGACATACCCTGAGTTCCTATCTGGCAGCCTCCGGTGAATGGCCATTATATATGATATAAACTGGGGGTCATCTCCAGCCTAGGGACATAGATCTTCTGCTGAGCCAACACAGGAGCAGTTAAGGCTATGCCAACCCTAGCACTTTTGTCAGTATAACTTGTCACTCAGAAGTGTGAAGAAAACCTGAGCAACATAAGTTACATAGACAGAAGCACAGGTGTGGACACCAATATGTCATTGGGGATGCTCCCTGGCTGACGCAGGTAATCCCATTTGTTGGAGTGGCTTGATTACACTGACAGGAGAGCTCTCTCTCGTCAACATAGAGCAGCTATGCGGCAGCTCGTGCAGCGTCACAGTCATGACTGTCAATGCAGGGGAGGGGCAAAAGGAAACAACTCAAAAAGCGATTAAAAAGAGCCCAGAGCTCCCAGTCCCTGCTGCTGCTACTGCAGTGGTGGTCAGAGCCCCAGGACCTTTACATTGCCACTGGAGCCTGGGGCAGCACCCGAAGGGGTCACTGGTGGGGGGGGGGTGCACTGTGGTCCAGGCAGTGCAAAGAGCTGCCTGCTGTTTGCCTCTCCCCTTCTGGAGCCAGCCCCTCCACTCCCCGCTTGCCTAGAGGCTCAGCAATTCTGTCCCCTCCCCCTCACCCCCGCTATACATGTGTCTCCATGGCCCTAAGAATGGAGCCAGCTGTTGAAAATGAATATGAATGAAATCTGACTGTAGTGAAACATCCTTAGAAAACTGAAACCTACCTGGAGCCAAGAGAGCGAAGACAATGTATATATGGCGACAAAAGTGTTATTATTTTCTATGGTTTAGTTACACCAAGGGAAGTTTCTTTTTGGCCATGCAGGAGTGAGGGAAAGAGTGAAGATACGAGATTTTTCAAAAATTCTTTGAGATTTTTAATAGCAAAATTAAGAAAGTAAGCACAATTAAGAAATCCATTAATGTAATAGGGATGTAAATGACTCACATTGTAAGTGACCCACATTTATAAATGAGTCTGGCAAACTTGCCAGACATGTGTCTTTATGAATCTGACCTCCTGACGACAACTGCCATGAAGAATGAATCTACATCCAGGGCTATATTAAGAGTGGCTTTGCTCCCTAGCTCCTCTAATCTGTTGCACATCTCTCTTCCCTGTCATAATCTAGCCTGATGCCCTCAACCCTTTCCTAGCCCTAAAGAGATGTTCATGGATGCTGAATAAAAGGACCAATGTTACAGATCCTTTTATTACAAAAATCAAACTATAGAAGTAAGAGAGAGGAGAGTCCACTATGGGATTGTAAGGGGGGAAATGAGAGAAATGAACAGGATAAAGATATCATTACAGATTACCCCCCTCCCCCTCCAATCACTCACGTGTAATCCTACTACTTAAGCAGGAGTTCCATTAGTATTTCCTCCACCCTGAAAGACATAATGGTCAGGTACAACCGGCAAGCATTGTCTGTGCCAATGCTCCAAATATGGGCATAACACAATGATAAACTGCAAGGAAAGAATGGCTTAAGCAGCTAACAGCTGATGCAGCGCTGCCCAGTGGTCCCCTATAGGCTGCGTCAATACTCGGAGCTAGGGCTGTGATTCCCAGCTCATACAGATGTACTTGCGCTAGCTCTCATTGAATTAGCATAGTGAAAATAACAACAGCGCACAGTCCAGATGGGATTGTTCTCAAGGCAGCAAACTCATGGTGCCTTTCTTGGGCTATCAGAGCTGTAGCACTATTCTTAGGGCGTAGACTCAAAGGATATCTAGCACGGGTCTGCCTACAGGAGCTGGAATCACGCACCTAGCACCAAGTGTAGATATGCTCCTGCTGTCCTCTCAACACAGAATAAATGGAAGCTCTAGATGGTGTCATAGGGTAGCTGGCCCCTTAAATGACATGGGGCCAAGATTTCCTGTTTCCAGCCAAGTGGGGCCTACTTTGGTACAATAAAGAAGGCAGGGCTGCCCCTGGGAGTTATAAATGGGAGACAGTCCAAAGGCACAAGACACTTCCAAGTCCAGAGCCCTGAGAGAGAGAAAGCTCAGAGAAAGAGCCTGAGTTTGGAGCTTCAAGGATGGGATGTCCCTGAAGGAGAGAGTGTAAGAGTTCCCTCTGTGAGCAGTGAAGCCAGATTAGTCCAGGGAAAGCAGAGGCAGGAAAGCAGTCAGGCTGTCACCTTCAAACTTTCCCAGGCAAGACTCCTATAACCAGAGAGGGCTGAGAGCACCACAGGGAGATGCCTGTTTGCTCGTTGAGCCAGAGAGCTGGAGCATGATGTCCAGAGAGGACTGAAGGCTGGGGAATGATGGAAGAGTGGGCCTGCTGATATCTCAGGGCAAGAGCTAAAACTGTATTTAAGGATGAGACACAGCGGATGGGCATCCCAGCTGCAGGGCATGGTGAGAGACAGCAACATCGTACCTGAAAGTCCAGGTGGGGAGAGAGATCAGTGCTTGGTGTGCCGATGGACTACTGCATCCTGAAGACATTTTGCACGGAGGGGAAAAACACTTTCTCACCAGCTCTAATTACAACAGTCAACGTTGACTCCATATCTGGATGTGGATCTAAATATCCCCAATATCCACTTGTGTTCAGATCCAGTGTTGCAATTCTGATAAAACATGCATTAAAATTTTCCAGCAAACTAACCCTTCAGTGAATTGTCACTTTTCCATTTGAATGAATGGAATTGGACTATCCCTAAAATATATCATGATGCCTCTTTCTGGGTACACAATTGTTATAGAAAAGGTTCCTGGAGCTCATTGGACATCACTATCTTGTTCCCCCAGCTATTCCTTAGGAGTAGCACAGTAACATTGAAATCATTGCCTTGAATAGTTTTTCAAATATTTGTGTGGGCTTAATACCTTTTAAATATTAATTTCTATAAAACAGCAAGTAAATAGGTATTTATAGAAATCTTTATACACGTGTTTAAAATTTTAAATCCATTAACTGCAGAGGCTATTAATCTTCGGTAAAGTCAAACATATCCTTAAACATATTCAAGTCCACATATGGATCCCATATTGTCTTAAATATTTTTGGATGTCCTTTAACACAAGCAATATATTCCACTGGAATCTAAGCATTCATTTATTTACGCTATTACAACAATCATGGGTGGAATTTGTTATCCAACTTTCATTTAGTATTTTTTCTCCCCTACTAATTATTGCAACACTCTTAGCTCTGAAAAAAAAATTAATTCGTTTAATGATGAATTGTATAAAAAATCATCCCTCAGAGGTGTCTCAGTTGTAAAGATAATTTCTGTGCTGATTTTTATATCCCATGCAACCTCAATGGAGTCAAATAACAGATGTAAAAAAATGTAAGTCACTAGAGTTTTAAGGAAAAAGCACCTTAACATTCTGTTTAAGCATATGTTGGGATTTAGGTACGTGCTTAAGGCTTTCGTGTTGGATGTAATTAGCAAGCGCTTCCTTAACTCGGGTCCTCGTATTTGCCCTACTGTCTGTTTCTCAGTGATTCAACTTCCATTTCTTGCACTAGGAACAGGAACAGGGCCAAAGCTTAAATAACTTTGGTCAATTAACAGAGTAAGTCAGTTGGGTTTAATAGGTTTTCATGCCAATATTGAAATCAGTTCTGGCTTATGTTTCCCTCTAGCTGTAGGATACTGTTTTCTACTTATTGGCTATGTTTTGGAAATGTTAAATCCCTCAGTGACAAATATTTGATATGAATGTATTCGAGTATTACCCACAGCAACCAAGATGACGTCAACACAACCATGCAATGTTTCCATACGTAATAGCCAGAAGAGAGAAACTTTGAGAATGTGAAACATATTCTCTCAATCAGGTTGAAATTAGAGCAATTCACTTTGGGTTTTCACTTATGTTTCCTATTATAATTAAGGTTCCTCATTCAAAGATTTTTTAATGTGTGTGATTCTTTCACAAATTAACCATAAAATTTTGTAACAACAAATCCATAGTAATTTGGTAATTTCACAGTTGTGTCTGCTGTACACCAATGCTACTCGGAACTTTGGGGAATCAGCCTGGTCAGCCTGTAACACGCAATCAGCCATTTCTACTTCATCTAGTGGATAGCAGTGGTCCAGGAAGGTGAAGCAATTAGCCAGAGTAAATGGAACTGCTGTATTTGCCACAGTGTCATTGGAATGAAACACAGAGTAGTTAGAGGTCCTGTCTTTCCCTACAATGCCACCTGGAGGTGGGAGTGTTGGAAATCCCCTCCAATTCTAGGAGAAGAAAGAGCTATATTGTTGTGGGAAAGGAATATGGGATCCCTGTACTGGTGAGACAGAAAGGTCAAGAACCTGTCTAGCAAGAGAGTATGTTTGAGATGGGGAGGTTTGAAAATCTGCTTGTTTGTGAATTTGTTTTGATAGCACTCAAGCTAAGTCACAAAAGTCCACCACTTCTGTAAAGTCGCTTCTTCAACCAAAGAGTAGTGGGAGCTGGAGGACCAGCAGGGAAAGACAGGAAGTCCTCCTTCCATCCAAGGGGAACTGAAGCAGATCTGTGACTAGAAGCCAGGAGAGGGAAGCCGCTCAGTAATGAATGTAATAAAATTGTTCATCATGTGTTTAAGTGCTTTGCTAAACTAGGACTCAAAGATCAAATTCATTTTGTAGAGTTCAAAATGTTTGATATCTGTAGGTGAAGGTTCCTGTTTACTTTAAAACAATGATTTTCAGCTACCATTAGATAACCCATTTTAGTTATATTATCGGATATTAATTTCTCCTCCTCTCAACTCTAGTTTTCTCTGTCCTGTCAATATCCTTCTGACTGAAGGTACATTCATTAGTTCTGGGAGAACCCATTTTCCTAGAAATAAGATGGGTACTGCTTGGGAATGCTAGTCTATGTAATTCCTAGAATGACGATTCAAACTCTTATTTGCAGCCCATTAATCCATACTGCATGAACGCACAGACCATAGAGTTCCTTGCCCCTCTGAATGTTTATGTTAGTGAATGTATGGATAGAGTACTTGTGGAGATATGTTGGGACTCCTCTTAAGATATTTATAGTGGTGAAAACTTCTCTAGCGCAGCGATTGCTTAATGCTGAAAACATCATGTCTGAAACACCTCTAGACTCTAGGAATCTCTTATTCCACGTTAACCTGGTTCAGCTCAGCTTTTAGCTGCTCCAGACTAGATAAGAGTTCTTTGCAATTTATGATGTAGGTGTATTTCAGATTAGATCTTTCAACAGGGAGGCGTAGATGTTTAGGATCCCAAGGTACTTTTCAGTAAGGCATGAACTTGCCCCACTGTACCTCATTTTTAAATGCTTCCTGTAGTGGAGTCTGCTACTTCCTGTGCACCCCTCAATAAGCTTCTTAAATGAAGCTATTTATATGATGAGGGCTTTTCTCAGAGAAGAGCAACAAGAATGATGAAAGGTCTAGAGAACATGACCTATGAAGGAAGTCTGAAAGAATTGGGTTTGTTTAGTTTATAAAAGAGAAGACTGAGGGGGGACATGATAGCAATTTTCAGGTATCTAAAAGGGTGTCACAGGAAGGAGGGAGAAAACTTGTTCATCTTGGCCTCTGAGAATAGAACAAGAAGCAATGGGCTTAAACTTCAGCAAGGGAGGTTTAGGTTGGACATTAGGAAAAAGTTCCTGTCAGGGTGGTCAAACACTGGAATAAATTGCCCAGGGAGGTTGTGGAATCCCCATCTCTGGAGATATTTAAGAGTAGATTAGATAAATGTCTATCAGGGATGGTCTAGACAGTATTTGGTCCTGCCATGGGGGAAGGGGACTAGACTCAATGACCTCTCGAGGTCCCTTCCAGTCCTAGTATTCTATGATTCTATGATAAATTCCAAATGGGCTTTTCTTGACTTTTAACCATCCTCTTCTTTGGGGAGCCACATTGATTTACATAAATAAAGCTCAATGTGCCAACCCACAGTTCAAGGGAGGTTACTTTTGTTGGGCCATTTCTAGGCTTTTAATGCTTGTTGTCTCAGTAGGGAAACTGCCTGGTTTCTTTCTCAGTACCAGCTGTCATGGATTTGGTTGGTTCATAGCTCAGGAAGTCCTTTAGGATTCTGAAGGATGAAAGGTGGTATAGTAATTTTCTGGAGGTGGGCCTCATTTTATACAAATCTAATCTCCCCAAGGTTCAGAGGAGTCTGGGAAAGGATTTTTTGTTTGGGTCCCCCATCTATACTAATCTGTTATATTTATCTGGCCAAAATCTGAGGTCTTTTCTAGGTTGATAGTTCCATGCAAGCTGGGGCAGACTCCTTTTGAGAAGGAATTAAACCAAAGGAAAGAGTTTAAGACTCATTATTGCTGAAGGAACAAAGAACTCCATACACTAATATTAAAACCATGTTTTATCATATGCTGGAAATGGTTACTCTTCTGATGTAATTTTGAATAAAACCCTTTTTTTGGTTATAGCTTCTAAATGGAAAATAATCATTAAATTCTCCTGTGTCAGATTTGTGACAAATAGTTCTCCCAATTCTAATCCATTTCCTCAGTGATGATAATACAGAAGGAGCCAAAATTCACTCAGTCGCACAAACCATATGAATGATTCATAGGCTCTGCCCTTAGTATTATACACAGAAACTGTATTTATATGATGAGGATATTATATAAATACCATGTTCTGTTAATCATACATCTGCATTCATTTCAGCTTAATCACGGGAAAAGCAATTATTCCTCTCTATCACAGTTCTCTTTAATGATCTCCTAATGTGCCAGAGATAAATTACTCAATAAACAAAATGCTTAAATTTGTTGGCAATGACCAACAATGTATTGCATTTCACTGGCCCTCCTCTAGCCCCCTGTGGAGCAGCTAGTGGAATCCGGACAGGTTCCAATGGACTAGCACTGGCAAAGCAATAAATACACTAAAGCGTAAACATATGTAATACAGAAAGATCTCATCATCCACCACTGGTATAATACATCTGGGAGCACATTTTTGATCTCAAACCAGAATACTTGGATAACTTCAGAATGGCGAAAGTCTGAAGGAAAAAAAAAATAAGGGGAATAAGACAAAGTTTGAAAGAGCCAAAACACACATCAAAGTGTAGGTGCTGGAACTGGAATCCTGCCACATCCCCTGGCTTCAAGTGGTTTCCATCATATCCAGTGTTTGCAGTTTGCTGCAATGGTTCACAGTCCACTCTTCCCCTGCTATAAAATTGTGCAAGCGCCCTGATATCGAAGCAAGGTTTAGAAGACAGCTTGCATGGTTCTTGCACATGCAGGGGAAAATCCTCCTGATGCTATTTGGAGCTGCAGTGGGTGGAATAGAAAATGGAGGTACCTTGGCAATGAATCCGAATACAGACCATGGAGGGTGGGTGGGGTTTACACGTTCCTGTACAAAGTTGATTGCCTGCTTCTCACCACAGCTTATGTGGAGAAAAGCAGAGCACCCACTGGTGTGCCAAGCTAGCAAGCCGTGCCTTTTATAGGCAGTAGATGCTTCCCCCTTTCTAGTGCACTGTTAAATGTTCTTGTAGTGTATTGTGGAGGAGAAGGAGGGGAATACAACTCTCTATGCCTCTTTCCCCCATTAATGCAATAGAGGGCAGGATTTGGTCTTCAGGCAAATTGTGAGACTGAAACTGATTTTACTATGAAATAGACCTTGAGCAGAGTCAGGCCCTATACTTGAGCCTTTGTACCATATGCTACCAGTGAATTGAATAGGGGACACAGCAACTAAGGTCTCAGTCCTGTGAGAGTCTGAGCACCTACTTTAATGTGTGAAATACCTTTGGCTTCCAATGAACCTATTGGCCGTGTCTAGACTGGCCAGTTTTTCTGGAAAAGCAGCCGCTTTTCCAGAAAAACTTGCCAGCTGTCTACACTGGCCGCTTGAATTTCTGCAAAAGCACTGACTTCCTACTGTAAGAAATCAGTGCTTCTTGCGGAAATACTATTCTGCTCCCGTTCAAGCAAAAGTCCCTTTTGCGCAAAGCTTTTGTGTAGACAGCTCATTTTTATTTTCCGCAAAAAAGCCCCGATTGCGAAAATGGCAATCGGGGCTTTTTTGCGGAAAAGCGCGTCTGGATTGGCACAGACGCATTTCCGCAAAAAGTGTTTTTGCGGAAAAGCATCCGTGCCAATCTAGATGCTCTGTTCCAAAAATGCTTTTAACGGAAAACTTTTCCGTTAAAAGCATTTCCGGAAAATCATGCCAATCTAGACGCAGCCATTGGGTGCTAAAGGCTCCCAGCACCCTAAATAGCACATTCCACACGTTTCTTTGCTGTCATGATTTTGGCTGATAGCTAAGACAATTTTGCTCTGCATGAAAGATCTACATGGGCCATTTGCAATTACATCATCCCCAGTGGTCTCTAAGGCTGTGTCCAGACTCAGGGGTTTTTTCAAAAAAAGTAGCCTTTTTTTGAAAAAACTTCACCTGCGTCCAGACTCAAGCCGCATTCTTTCGAAATTAAATCGAAAGAACGCGGCTTTTCTTTCTATGGCGGTAAACCTCAATTTACGAGGAAGAACGCCTTCTTTCGAAAGTTCCTCTTTCGAAAGAAGGCGTTCTTGAATGTAAATAGGGCTTCTTCGAAAGAGAGCATCCAGACTCACTGGATGCTTTCTTTCGAAAAAGCAAGCCGCTTTTTCGAAAGTTCAACGTGCAGTCTAGACGCTCTCTTTCGAAAGAGGCTTGCAGTCTAGACATAGCCTAAAGTAGCTGCAGGCAAAAATGAGTGACTGCTGCTCATGTTTGTCTCCCTCTGGGCTAGCACACAAAACTTCCTCAACTTATTTCCATCTAGGGTAGTGATCAGTTGGCAGACGGAAAGGTTTCTTCTTTAAACATCATCTGCTCGACAGTCAGCTCTAAATGTGAAGATTATCATCATTCTTTTAGCATTTCCTGTTCAAGAGAAATGCAGTAAACACTTCACATTGTTGCTAATAATACATGACACAGAAATCCAGCCCCGTGAAAACGTTTCCAAAAGTGCTTTTTTTAAAACAACTTTTTTAGTTGCATGTATCAATAGGGTAACTATGCGGGTTCAGATATCTAAAGTTTGTATCTTGGCAGACGTTCTATATATCTGAGTTTATTTCAAGTGAGAATTCCCCTTACCCTCTGAAATGTCACACTGTTAGGCTGAACAAAATGGATGCAGTTTTTCTCCCTAAGCACAATTTAAAATGGCCTTTAAATTACTGGGTTTAATATTATGCCTAAAGCTACTGACTGATAAAGTATTTTACAGAACACTAATCTGATCACATTTGGGAGCCAAAATTTGATTTATAATATTTATCTATACAGCCATGGTTTTGGGGGGTTTTGTTTTTGTTTTGTTTTGTTGTTTTTTTTTAATCCTGAATAAATATAATTACTCTGCCAATTGCCCTGTGATCATACATGATATAGCAAAAAGCTCCACAATTATGCACCACTGTGTATGTACAAAAGTGGATGTAGGTGTTTGTGTGTAGCATAGATTTCAGAAACTAGATGTAGAAAATAGATTTCAGGGTAGGCTTCTAACATGGAAGGAGTGGGCAGAGAAAGTACAGTGCAAACAACAAATATTTTCAAGTGTACAAAACATAGACTGATTCCTATCCAATTTTTTTGGGATCCACATTTACCACTTCTAGCCAAATAGAAGCAGGATTTTTTTTGTTTGTCATGTTACCAAGTTTTCTTTTTACCCTTCTTGCAATCACCATTCCTATTATACACATATCTCTCTGCTAGTTGCCCACAGAAAATGACTTGTAATGGCTAGCTGCTGGTGCTGCTGTCTATCCTTGCGTACCTCAAGAACCTGTCTGACCAGTATCATTTTTAAAGGAGTATCTGCAGGGTGACAAGAATTATTATCTTGATGCTTGATTTTAGGTGATACTTCAAACAAGCTGATCCGATACCTGTGCTTACTACATTACTACTATATCTGTATTTTTGTTTGTTTCCAACAATTTAACTCTTTACCAAACCATAGCACTTCTGGGCTCTATTCTACAATCATCACTCAACTAAGTAGTGCCTAGGTTAGCAACAGTCCCTCTGAAATTAATGTCATGCAGAATATAAGGTGCTACTCAACTTCAACCAAGTAGGTACAACCTGATTCTATATTTTTGTAAGCCAAGCTACACCCATTGTTCTTTTTCCCTTTCTCTCTAGGGCACAGAGTTTATCTTCTACAAATATAAAGGGTTTAATGTTTCCTTCATAGATTCTTTTAATCTAAAGCGATCAATTAATACCTAGTCCATGTTCAGATAAGATTCCTATTGAAATCTATAGAACAAAAATTAAAGTCCTGTAGTATTAGCTACTATCATAAGCATCTTAGGCAATTCCCATCTGCGTATTTATAATACATTTGGGAAAGTTCATTGATGAAAATGTAGCTTATACAGGTTCGACCTCTATAGTCTGAACTTCCATAGTTCAGCAACATCTGTGGTCCAGCATCCCTTTGGATGCCCCTGGACTGGAACAGTCATGGGAAAAAGCTAGGCCTCATGCTCAGCCACCCCTTCTCCACTCTCCCACAGCTTTCAGGGTGCCACAACCTTGATGCTCGAACTCAGGAAGGGAGAAGGAGGAGCAGGGCCGAGGGAATGCTCAGGGGAAGAGACAGGGCGGCTGTGGACCCTCATAACTGAGGGCTAGGAATGCAGCTTAATGGCTGGTAGTGACAGCCAGGAGTGCAGCCCCATGAGGGTAGGAACATGGACTGACAGCTGCAGGGCTGCATTCCCAGCCTCAGCCGCAAGGCTCCCCAGCTACCCTGCCTCTTTCCCCACATGCTCCTCCCAACCCCATTTGGTCAATGCTGGCTTCTCTACTGCCATCAGCTAGGAGCTCCACAGCAGGTGGCAGCAGAGGAGATTCCATTGACCTCCCCTGGTCTGGCAGATTCC
This sequence comes from Pelodiscus sinensis, assembly GCF_049634645.1. Lineage (NCBI taxonomy): Eukaryota > Metazoa > Chordata > Testudines > Trionychidae > Pelodiscus > Pelodiscus sinensis. The sequence continues at coordinate 23,194,605 of NC_134727.1, forward strand.
CTCATCTGGGGCCAGTCAGGTCCTGAGGCTGCTGGACCAGGGAGGTCCAACCTGTGTGATGTGTGCTAGTGTTCATAGGTAGAATGATTGATAATGTTCAAGGGGTAGAAACGCTTGCTTGTAATTTACAGTCTTTCCTTAGGCTTGCACTTGAACACCAAATGCTGTCACTGTATGTCAACTGGCTTAATAATATTTTCATTACCTAGTAACATCATTTTCAGATCTAAAGAATCCCGTGGCATATATCTTCCTTGTCTTCCAGTGTCTTCCCCGGTGGGAACATTATGCAGTTTCCATTGCTGCTACTAATTGCTTACCTCTGCTCCGCATCAAAGTCTGATCACCCTGACACCCAGGTATTCATTTTATAAACATGAAAAGAGCAGAATTTCTTTGTAAGACTCTTACGAAATCCATCTTGTTGAACAAAAAGCATTATTTTAACAAGTCTGGCCTTTTAGCATTAATTTGTTTACTCTTCGTATAAGTAGTATTTTAAATTTAATATGGGAGAGAGGAGAATTGCATTATGGTCTAACAGGTGCTTTTGCTGTTGCTGTTTGCTTTGGTAAAGCTAGACATTGCTTGAAAAAAAGCAAATTAGTCTACAAAGAAGATGGCTCTGCATGCATTGACTGAAAGGGGGAGGGTTTTTTAAATTATATTTCTCTTTTGGAAAGCGAGATCTAATATTATCTCATTTTAATGTAGCTGTACTATGGTAGTATCCACACGCCTCGCCTATGATTGCATCACAGGTAGGGTCACCAGGACCATGGGCAGCCAGCAAGTTATATGGGCTCGTGGTGCCCATGCTCCAGCAATATTAAGAGCCGGGGGCCCTGCTCCACCAATATTTGAAGCTGGTGGAGCAGGAGCAGGCCCCAGCCCCCTCGCACGTCCTCCCACCCCGGCCCCAGTGTCTCTTCACCGTCCCTGTCCTGGCCCTGCCATACGGAACTTTCACTCAGCTCCCCCTTGCCGGCTGCTGCTGCCATGCGCGGTGTGCTCAAACTGCTTGCTCAAACAGGTGGGCGGGAGATGCCTGGGCATGACGTGACCCACACGGCTGAGTTGCAGGTTCAGGGTCTTCTGGGGTGGAGTGCAGACTCCAGCCCCACAAAGTGGAAGGCAGAAGGTAGGAGAGGGGGAAAACTAGGGGAAGGGCTGGGAGAGGAAGGGGCTTGTACGGAGAGGGAGAGGAGAGGGGGTAGAAAGGGGAAGGGCTGGGAGAGGAAGGGCTTCTACGGATAGGAAGTGGGAGGGGGAAGAAAGGGGAAGGGCTGGGAGAGGAAGGGGCTTGTACGGAGAGGGGCTAGAGGGGGCAGAGGGAGGTGCTGGGAGAAGGCTTGAAAGAAGGGGTGGGCATGAGGAAGGCCGGGATGGAGCAAGTCATGTGTGAGGGCACAGGGGCATGAGGGGAACAGGGGCAGAGAGTGGTGAGGGGGTGGGCATCAATGAAAAAGAGGGCAAGGGGGCAGGGGCAGTGAGGGAAGAGGGAGGCACCAGGAGGGTACAGGGTTAAGGGAAGGTGCAGGTGCCAGGGGATTCTGGGGGTGAAGCAGAAGGGCAGACACCTGCAGGGGAGGGACCACCACCAGAGGAGAGAGGCAGGGCAGGTGTGTAGATGTAGGTGTTAGAAGAGGGGATGAGGAGGGGTAGCTCACATGATCAGAGTGGGGCTACTGGAGGAGTGGGCACAAGGGGGAGAGAACGGCTCGTGGAGGGGGGCAGGTTGCAGAAGGGCTGAGGGCAGTGAGAAGGGCAGGAGTCAGGACAGCAGAGGAGGGAAAGGAGTTGGGGGGGGCAGCAGGGACCAGGGTAGCTGATGGAGCAAGGGGAGGAGACATGGCAGCAGAGAGAAAAGGTAAAGGTTTAAAAATATTTATTAATAACTTGGGTGCCACAGTGGCACATCCAAACAAGCCACATGAACTCAGTACTGGTGCACAACACAAAATTCATTCTGCTCATGGGAGGAAACTCTTAGGCTATGTCTACACTGGCAGTTTCTTGCGCAAGAATACGTCCACACTGCCATGTGTGAGCTGTGCTTTTGCACAAGAGCATCCATTGCAATGTGGACACTCTCTTGCCCAAGAAAGCTCTGATGGCCATTTTAGCCATAGGAGTTTCTTGCAAGAAATCCCTGCCGAGCATCCACACTGCCCTCTTGCGCAACAGAGCTTACACCTGCTAGAAAAGAGCGTAGCTCTTGCACAAGACGCCCTCTCTTACCACTCTGTGATGTAAATTTCCTTGCTCAAGAGCAGGCGGGCAGTGTGAATGCTTTTTGGGTTCTTGCACAAGAACGGCTATACTTGCGCAAGAAGCTGCGAGTGTAGACATAGCCTTAGAGGGAACACTTCCCCCAGCCTCTCTGCCCCCAGTTTAATGTCACACACATTGGGTCAATGCAATTGCAGGATAGTTGCATGAGGGGGGTTTGGTGGGGGTCAAACTAATCCCTGTTGGTAGGAGGATGGTGGGAAAAGCCCTTGGAGAGGGGTGACATGACACCTTTTACTTCTGGTCATGTGTCCATCTTGCCCCGAGCATGTCACCTCCAGAGGTGTGGCTAATGGGAGGGGGTCAAGGGGCATGGCTAATGGGGCACCACCAAAAATTATACAAACCTGCCACCCATGACCAGGACAATCAGTTGAAAAATGACCCTGGCAGCACCAACTGGGCCATTAAAAGTCCGGTCAGTTGTGCTGTGGAGCCAAGGCAGGCTAGTCCCTGCCTATCCTGGGGCATTGAGGTGCATCCTGGAAGTGGCCAGCAGATCTGGATCCTGGGGGGGTGGGGAGGAATGGGATTGGCTCAGGGCTCCATGTACTGTTGGCCCCACATTCCCAGTGACTGGGTTCCTGGCCAATGGGACTGGGGGGCAGTGCTTGTGGGCGAGAGCAGTGTGTGTGGCACACTGAGGAGCCTCCGGCCCCATCCCATCTCTCACCTAGAAGCTGGATCTGCTGGCCACTTCCAGGGTGCAGTGTGGTGCCCCAAACAGGCAGATGTCAGGCAGTCTAGTCTGCCTCAGTGCTGCTTACCAGGAGCCACCCAGGTAAGCCTGAGTCCCAACACCCATCCCAGCTCCCCCAACCAGAGTCCCTTCCTGCACCCCAAATCATTCTTCCTGCCCTACTCCAGAGCCCATGATGCCAACTGGAGCCCTCACCCCCTTCTGCTCCTGAACTACTTGCCCCAGCCCAGCCAGAACCCCCATTTCGAGTCAAACTCCCATTTAGAGCCTTACTCTTGCCCCAACCCAATGAAAATGAGGGTTTGGGAGAGCAAGGCACTGAGGGAAGGGGAATGAGTGGGGCAGCACCTCAGGGAAGGGATGGGGAAGGGGTGGGGACATCAGAGCAAGGGCAAGGCTAGAGTGTTCAGTTTTTTTGCCAGTAGAAAGTTGGTTACGCTAATCACCGGATCTACAATCTGCAAGTATCTCTAGCTGCTGGAGTATACCTGCGCCTGAAAACTCTTACATACATCACCCCTATTCAGGCAACTGGGCCCTCTGACTGAGGTTTTGCAGGTTCACGTCCTTATTCCCCAGCTCTGTGTTCTGGACAGTGCCAAACACATAGTTGGGGATCAACAAGTAGCAATCATTTACACGCTGTTTGTATTGCCTGGATTGACAGGATGTTTCTGTCACTTGAGGAGCTGTTAGTTGGATTTGAATGTAAAATAATCCTGCCTAATGAGAACAGATTGTCCAAACAGACTATGTACAGAGTGCAACAACAGTTGGGTTATTCTGTCTGCCCAACTACCTCTTATTTGGATTCTCCCCCTTTGGATTCTCTCAGTACGATCCAATGATAGTAATATATTTGAGAACTTCATGAGGTGGCAGACAGTGATGATTAATGGTCAATTCCCTCTCCGGGAATATATTGCCTTCCAGAGATTTCACATAAAAATAATCTAAGCTCTCCTGAGGGGAAAGGCTCATAAAATATAAGATATTTGGAAGTTTGTACTTCTGGGTGTCCCCAGATACTGTAGATGAATCTTTGCTCATAATCTCTTCATAACATTCTTTCATGCATAATTTTTAAAGATACAGGGTAAAATCTTGGTTCCATTGAACTCATATTGATTTCATTAAGATCATTTTTGAATTGTGGCACACAATATCCCACTGGCTATTACCAACATTTATACCCTTTTTGCGTACTCAACAAAAAAAATCTGAAATTTTGAGTTCTCCACTTAAATCTTTCTACATAAATGTATGTTCCTTTCTGTGTTCCAAGTGTCTGGTCTGTATAGTAGTGGGTAAATAATGGTGATAGCTAGCTTATTGACTAGGTGAGTCAATGAATCTGAATGACAAGAATTATTTAACAAGCTTGCAAGCCATTCTATTGCCAGAATTGAGACCTATTATACTTGAAATATTTAGCAACTGTACACTGTGATGTTTTTTTGAACACTAAAACTTCCTAAGAGAAGGAAGAGCTTGCAAAACCTTTCCTCACAAATAACTGTTCATCTGTATAGTCCCATTGAAGTGAGGCAGTTATGCCATTTGTTGAAACAACACAATGGGGTGCAACTTCAACAATAAATTCTTGTCATTCTATTGCATTGAATCCCCTAATCAATAACCTACTAAATAGTCCTACTATAATAAAAGCTTTGTTATCTGGCACTTCAATAGCCAGAAAAGTCAATTAACCAGCATCTGTCATAGATGGCAATATAATTCCTCCTTCTGTTAACCAGAAAAATTCCAATAGCCATTTGGCATCATTTTTGTACATTTTTTAGTGATTGTGGAAGTCAGATTTGTAAATTTATGGCAGTAAAGTTTGTACAGGACATGCTTCTGCGTATAGTACCATTATCAGATATTATCTAACCCATCCTGCAACTATGGCTAGCAAATAGTGAAAAATTCATGAACCATCGGTGTAGAGGTCGAGTAACCGGCATAATTGATTAACCAGCAACCTCCATTCCCCATGAATGCCGGATAACAAAGCTTGTACTATATTTGGCTGAACTTCATCATTTAACAACTCTGTGGGCTAGTCTATACTGGGCATTAGTTCGTCTACAGGGATATATATTCTAGTGCACACTGGGGTGTCACTTGCTAACTGATTTGTGTGGATTCTGCAGCCACACATTAGAAGTTCTTCATTGTGCATGAATGTGGTCCCATTTCAAACAGGACTGCATAAATGCATACAAGTGGAATTCTAGTGCACATCAGTACATGTGGGCCAGTAAGTACGTAATAACTCCATGCACGCTAGAATGTACATCCCTCTAGTGAGGACTTATGCACCATGTAGTGCTTGTGGTACTTATGGTAATTTACTGTACGTGAACAAGGCTACTCTCATGACCAGTTATCTGTGTGTTTAAAGGATTTACAATCTGTTCCTTTTGAGAGATTACAGTCTTCAGAAAACTGGCCCATGGAGACAAATGTAATGTATTGAGCTGCATACATATCATCATTTTTTTGTTCATGAAAATAAACTCTTTGTATTAATTAAAGTCATTTACTGCCTGCACAATATATAGAGTGGGCTTCATCATGACATTTTGCCAATGCATCTCAGTCCTTAATTGCTACAAATCTGCTTTTCCACATAATAAGCTTCATTTGAGCAATGAACCTTGATGTTGCCAAAGTGTGTGGTAATTCCATGATGTGAGCAAATGTCCCTGATATTATTGGTATTCCATGAGTCACTGAGGCCCATTATTCTTGTGATTTAAATTACATTTTATATCGTATTGTGTAGGTTTTTTAGTCCACAATTCTTAAAGCTATTCTCAACCCTGCACCCCTGGAATCTAGTGGCAAGGCCTCTCCCCCCATCATCTATCAACTTAAGTAGGAGCTGGATCAATTTGTTAAATTGAAATGCAGTGTCATTGCCCAATCTTGCAGTGGTTATTGATTTCTAAATCACATTGATCTGAAAAGCTCATTGTAGTCCCAAAATCAGGCACAATAGAATCAAGATGATCAAGTTTTGTATCTGGATTGGGAACCCTGGTATGCACAGTAAAGACACTTGGACTGAGGGAAAGCAAAACTTTAACCCCTTTTAATAGCACAATGAATATAGATAGAAAAGCGCTGAACCATTTTAAAAAGAGAGCGAAAATTGAAAGTTAGCGGGATACCAATACCATTCCTAATATTTGTACTCCTGTACTCACACTCTACATTGGGGTGATAAAAGACAAAAGTCCACCCTTTCCCTGGCATGCCAAGTGAGTCCAGTGGTCCAGATCAAGATCAATCAACAAACTCTTCTTACATGGTGGTCTGGCCTATTACAGGGTCTATAACATGAGCTGTCATAAACATTCATTCAAAAGCCTAGCCTCCCTTGTTTATGTCCAACTTTCTCACCCTTGTAATATTGGGGTGCCTCTATCATAAAGGTTAGTGTGGCTCATTGGGGTTCTATGTACAGCCCATGTGACATTTTATCTACTGTTGCCAGTACTTGAGATTACCACATTCTGCTGGTTTTCATCCACATAGTTTTTTTCCTACCAGTATTACTAAAGTGACACGCACATAAAGCAAAGGCACATAAAGTGAGATGCATGCCGATTGCATACAATATTGTGAGAGCAATGTGTTCTCTCTGCATCCAATCAAAGCACTGTTACAGTTCAATCGGCGCACTCTGAAAATTCTAGGTATGCAAGCACAGTTAGCAAAACTACCCTATCCCAGGATACTGAGATGGTCTTCGTTACAACAATCTTATGGCCCACTGAAATGAAAGAGGGCCTCCACTCACTAGCCTAGGTTACTCCTCACTGGGTTACTATATTAATAATTTTATCTTATAACCATACATGAATTTGTTGCGAAGAGACGTTTACGTTGAAGCATTTGGCAACTTTTTATCCTAACACAGCTAAGTATCGGTTCAATGTTCATGCGCTTACCCAGTATAAACTTCCCCCTTAAACATATCTTTCCCAGCTCCCCAAATCTCAGGTGACTGTCAGGCTATTTACCTATGCCAGAGTTCACAGACTTCAAACCCTAACTGATAACTATGCTAACTGCTTAAGTCAATGTCTTACAGAATACAAGCTTGCAGGTTCCTTTGTATTGTTACTGAGTTAAATAAAATGCTAACACTAGCTCTATGGGGTACAGTTTGTGCCAGGAGATACTGCAAATAGTTTACCATCATAAGTCTTTCCCATCTTCCTCCCACTGCCCAAGAAAAATAGATCTTTTACAAAGTCCTAATGCTTACAATTTTCCACTCTTTCCCCTCTGTTCTTCCAGAGCAGTATAGAGACCTTACTGCAGCTGTGAATGTAACTTATACCTGGATTATGATTACTTCATACTGTTGGGCCATGTCTACACTAGGAAGGTATTTCCAAAATTACTAAATCCGACTTAATAACTCCCAATTTAACAAATTCAAACTAGTGTGTCCATACTATGGGCAAGCCTCGAAATTAGTCTGAGGTAGGCTGTGTTAATGTGAACATGTTACCTTGGACTTAGAGCCCCAGGAAGCACTGGCTAATTATTAGTTCGAATTACACTGGGGAGTAATTTTTTTTCAAAATAGCAGCACCAGCACCACTGCTGTTATTTTGAAATAACTATTTAATTAGCATTACTCCTGATGAAAAGCAGGAGTACAGATTTCTAATTCCGCCACCCATTATTTAGAAATAACGGGCTTGATAGTGTGGACATTCTGCTTATAAATCCAACCTTGGGGTTGGGGGGGATTATTTTGATATAAAGGCCAGGGCCTAGACCTAGAGTAGTAGAGAGGAAAACCAGGCCCACTATATATTTCTGTAAGATGCCCTCTTTGTCCAATTGTGGACATGTATGACAACGCAATTCTAAAACTATCTGTCCAGTTCATTGGAGACTAATTTACCCAGGCTTTTATCTGTATAAGAATAGGTTTCAAGCAAACTGATGGTAGATTTGCAAACTGATACAAATTACAAACTTAGAGTCATTGAAGTTAGCAGTATATAAGGAGGTCCATAATTAAACAAAGTTGTCCTCCAAATGTGGAGTAAAATGTATACTACTGCTCAAAGAGTTCATAAAGGCATCTTTTGTTTTTTCATGAAAACCATACAAAGAAGGAGTATGAAGAAACTACCTTAATTGCATGTAATGTAATTTCAGCAATGGATTTTAAAGTTAAGGCTTGGCTACCCTCGTTGTGCCTAGACCCTACATATCATTTGATAGCATATCAAGTTCCCCAATGTTCTCCTTTGATAGAGGAACTTGTGAGCTGAAATACCTGGGGATAGAATAGTTCATATTTGTTGTTGTTGTTTGTTGTTGGGTTTTGGGGGGGCGGCTGGGAGGGGAGGGGTTTGCACTATATGCTTTACCCAACCTCTTCACACCATTCTTTGCATTCTTACTTTTTTATATCTTTAGTGGTATTGGGAAAACAGTTGCAAAATGTGAATTATTTTTGATAAAAAGGTATTTAAAAATGCAGACTACTGAAATGAATAGGTAACTACATGTTTAGATTATATAAATAATATCCATTGTAATTCATAGAGGCCAGAGGAAGGGGGAGAAGAGAGTCTGGCTGAAATGTCAATCATTTGGCCAGCTGACTCCACTAATCTCTAATGTGTTAAACTATCTAAGTTCTAAAGCTATTCTGTTGAGGTAGTAGGTTATACAGAACATTGTACAAAAACTAAGAAAATTGAACCAAACATCTTCTGTCTTTCCTCATTTTAAGCTGCTCTCCAAGAAAGGATTCTTCGTGGCTGATTGTCTTCCCTGAGGACTGTTGCTGGAGTTCACCATAGCTTCATTTCAATGAACAGATATGCCATAGCAATATGAATCTTACATCTTGCTCTGAAACTGCCCAGACTCAAGTTCCACATCCAAGTAACCTTCCATGAGAATACCTGGCCAATGGGGCTTTCAACTGTGAACTTTCAGGTTGGTTGCCAATCTGCAATCAAGAAAAGCAACTAGGAGCAATGATTGAGATCCCCATGACCACACCTAAGCTCTAACCTATGTGCTCTAAACAAAGTAAGGCTGTTAAAGCTATATATTTCATTGAAAGTAGGTAAAATGTTTTTCTGATACTTGCTCATGCTGTAGGCATACAAAGGCTCTTAACCACCATCTCCCTAATAAGTATTTGAAAGTAACTAATCTATTTTTGTAGTAAATATATCCAAGCTTTTTGTGGTGTATTTACAAAAACAAATCCTTTTTATTTTTCACTAAATCATACACACTCTGTCCCTAAATTCTTAGAAGACCCAATGACCTTTGAGACTTCCTCTTTGGAAAAGGCATTCTTTATTTCAGCAATAGAATATTGACAAGTAAGGAAGAGGTTGCCATGGCAAATATGCATGTTTTATAGAATTGCAGAGAAAATAAGTACATCAAACCCATGTAAGTTGCTGGTACATATGTTATTGCTGCTCAAGGCTGCAGTAATTTCTCTTTACTAAAATCCGTTTAAAGTTCTTTTTGGTTAAAAAGGAATACTGGATTATTCATTATATGTAGACAAGCCCTTCTGAAGCTGATTTTACTCCTTTTTCTGATAGGATTAGCAGTGAAAAATGTCCACTTACCCAAACTAGAAAAGGAAGAGAATACTTTATCTACATACATTTACCTATAACATACAAGTATTTACATCAATAGCACTTTTTATTTTTTATTATTTTTTTCTTAATGTAAGGAACTGTGTCATGCCTACAATAGTAGCACTATAGCCTGAGAGAATCTTAACGTTGACATTCTTAATACATCTGCTTAAAATCTGCTAATTAACTTTAACAGCCTGAGATTTACATTCTGACAACTGAGACACCTTTCAGACCGCCTTTAAAAATCTACTTAACCCTTTATGCTCTCAGTTATAGCGGATCAAAATTTATCAAATGAAAATATTTGTAACTAAGTTTGTTTTTTTAATGGAAACGTTCACAACCCTTTTTTAATGTTCCAGCCGTAGTCAAATTGTCATATGAAAAGTAAAACACAGTCCATGCTCACCATTGCTATAAGTAGAGCTATGAGCACAGAAAAATCAACATGGTGAGAAACTTACAGCTAATTGTTACAGGGGGGTTTCAAACTCAATTTAACTTAGGGTGAGTGCCAGTCCTCAAATCCTCCTAGCAGGCCAGCAGGCACCTCCCTCTGGCAGGGGTCTGGGGGAGGAGATGGAGGTCTCTGACCCCTCCATGCATCTCATGGCTCTGCCTGCTGGCCCACATGCTCCTCCCCATGGGTCCTCCGGCCCTGCCCACTCCTCCTGGTGATTTAAAACCCACCAGGCATCCCATCACTACCTCTGGCAGCACAGCTGGATTAGAGCAGCTTCCTGCTGTTAACTCCATGCAGCTGCCAGCACGTTTCTGTGGCCTGAAAGATGTGTGTGCAGTCATCCCATCCATAGGTGTAAGCTGTGAAACTACTAACTTAAACCTGTTGTGAACCTGACTAGTTGTTACTGATGCCAACTCTCCTGATTTCATCACAGACCTCCTGACACTTGGGGATTATTTTTTTCTGGGAAGCCCCAGACACATTATTAGAATGAAGCCAGATCTGGGAACTTCACTACCTGATGCATCATGCACCATTATCCACTCTGATCTCTCTGACTTGGTAGATTATGATTGATTGTGGGTGCAAGGAATTAGGAGAGAATCCCAGCCTTTTTTCTTTTCTTTTCTTTTCTTTTCTTTTCTTTTCTTTTCTTTTCTTTTCTTTTCTTTTCTTTTCTGCTACCCATTCCTTTCCTTTGGTGTCCTCTAGTCCTTCTTTATGGGAACTAATGAAGAACTTTTCTGTATGCACCCTCTCCACCCAACTCCTGCTTTTAGAGACCTCTATCCTGTCCCCCCTCAGTCTCCTCTTTTCTAAACTGAAAAGCCCCAGTCTCTTTAGCCTCTCTTCATATGGGACCTGTTCCAAACCCCTGATCATTTTAGTTGCCCTCCCCTCTCCCAGCCTCTCTCTTCCCCTCTCCCACCTCCTTTTCCCAGTCTTCCCCAGTTTTGTTCAATAAAGACAGATTCCATTTTTGAACACAATTGTCCTTTATTTTGTACATCAAGAAGAGGGGCTAGGGAAGGGTAAGTGGAAGGAGGTGAGGGAGGAATGGGGTACGAGCCCCCGATGGGGAGGACTGGGCTGGCTCTGCGGGCTTCTGGGGGTGGAAGTTCTCCCGCAGCCCTCCAATTGCCCCCTCTCCCCAGATGTCAGCCTGCGGCAAGTGCAGACGGGCTGATGGCCGAGTGGTGTGATGTGCCCAGTGTGGGTACTCCGGGCACTCCAAGCCAGGACTGGTTTGCAAGCGGGGCACCCCTGAGAACTGTCTGTCAGGGGTGGGGGTCGGGACCCTTTAAGCACAGCCCTCGACTAGCCTGAAACAGCATCTCCACGCTCTAAGTCCTCCTCTGATGCCCTGCCGGCACTGCTTCCGGCCATCCTTAAGCCCGGTTCAGGGTCCACTTAATGTGGACATGCTAGTTCGAATTAGCAAAACGCTAATTCGAACTGGTTTTTAGTTCTAGACGCGTTAGTTCGAATTAGCTTAGTTCGAATTAACTAATTCGATCTAAGTTAGTTCGAATTAGCGCTGTAGTGTAGACATACCCCATAATAGAAGGACTAGGGGTATATCTACACTACAAAGTTAGTTCGAACTAACAGACGTTAGTTCGAACTAACTTTAATAGGCGCTACACTAGCGCTCCGCTAGTTCAAATTTAATTCGAACTAACGGAGCGCTTAGTTCGAACTAGGAAAACCTCATTTTACGAGGATTAAGCCTAGTTCGAACTAGCTATTTCGAATTAAGGGGTGTGTAGCCCCTTAATTCGAACTAGTGGGAGGCTAGCCCTCCCCAGGTTTCCCTGGTGGCCACTCTGGCCAACACCAGGGAAACTCGTCTGCCCCTCTTCCGGCCCCGGACCTCTTAAAGGGGCACGGGCTGGCTATGGTGCCCGTGCCAGGTGCAAGCCTGCCAGCACCCAGCCAGCAGACCCTGCACCTGGCACAGATCGAGCCACCCACCTGATGCCCCCCAATCCTCCCCCTCTTCCCGGGACCAGGCTGGCGGCTCCCGGGAGCTTGCCCGGGACCGCAGGAGGTGGCCACCCGCCTGGGCTACCACGGACATCGTGGACCTCGTACACGACCTCCACACTAGGCACAGGAAAGTGGCCGTCTAGGGCAGGAGAGCTGCCAGCCTGGCCACCCAGGAGCAGGTGTGCATGAAAATCAAGGTGGTCCACTGAGACCCCCGACCCTGAGCCCTGAGCTTACAATGGCCATCCTGGGTCAGACCAAAGGTCCATCTAGCCCAGTAGCCTGTCTGCTGACAGCTGCCAACCCTAGAGACCCTGGAGGGGATGGACCGAAGACAGTGACCAAGCCATTTGTCTCGTGCCATCCCTCTCCAGCCTTCCACAAACCTTGGGCAGGGACACCACTCCTACCCCCTGGCTAATACCACTCCATGGACCCAACCTCCATGACTTGATCTCACTTCACAAAGCAAAGAGTCAACCTGTGGAACTCCTTGCTGCAGGAGTCAGTTAAAGGTAGAACTAGAACAGAGTTTAAAGAGAAGTTAGATCAAGTCAGAGACCAGGATCCTACAACAGACATGAAATAGAGTCCTCTCCCCGATATCCCCATGTCCTTGTGCTATGGTGCCCTCCACTCCGCTAATACTGTACTCTCTCACTGGGATTCTGCCTGCCCCTCTCTTCCCCACTAACACCCAAGCATTCTTGCTGGGATTCCCTGCCCCGCCTGGGGTAACCAAAAGTGGAACCCACTGGCCATGCCCCGCTAGCTGCCAAAGCGCATCAGCTCAGGCTGCTCCCTGGCCAGTGTGGTTTACATCACGGTGGAGGCGGCCAGCACGGCTTCCCAGACCAAGAGGCTTCCTCTGCAGCCAGGACTAGGTGGACGCTGGTGGCCAGGGTGCTGCTAGGAGCCACGTATGCAAGTGAGTCCCCACGTGCCGCATGCTCCCTCCACCTTGGGGCCAGTAGCTGTGCGGGCCTGATTAAATAACTTTCAAACTATTTCATGGGCCAGATCGGGGAAGTGCTTGGGCTGTAGATGACTCACAGGCTGGGCATTTGAGACCCCTGTTGTTACAGATTTACGGTCTAGTTTTTAAAGTTTAGAAGCAGAAGTACATGTATGACTAACTGGAAATTCAGAAGTACATATAATCAGATCTGGTTATTTGTGCATGCAGTTATCTATTTTGCATATGCAGTTGTAATTCTTAGTTGCACATGCATTTGGCTTATTAATTACATGCCTTGACTCTTGAAATCTGTCCGTTACTATTTCCAAGCACACAAGGTACTGTGCTGGAATTTCCTACCAGACTTTGTGTCTAAGTTACCTTTTAAATCTGTGGGATAGTTTAAAAGACTTTGGTACATTTTGAGTAACAAAGTATTCATTTACATAAATGATCAAAGCAAAAAGTAGCCTCACATCCAGAAACCCGTGTTTTCTGACTCATACCATCACATTCTTTTTATTATTATTATTATTGCCATTTGTTCAAGCTTATGATAAATCAAAAGACTCTTTGTGGTTCAGTGTTCCCACGCAGCACACACACATAGGGACACCTCCAGTGCATTGTAGGTCATTTTGCTGATGTGTCAAAATTGTTTAGCCTCACAATCAGCCTGCCTTTGGGTATGTCTACACTACAGCGCTAATTCGAACTAACTTATTTCAAATTAGTTAATTCGAAATAAGCTAATTCGAAATAAAACATTTAGATCCAAAAACTAATTCGAAGTAGCGTTTTGCTAATTCGAAATAGAGCATCCATACTGATTGGACGCTGGGTCACATTTAAGGGCAGCTCAGACCGGTTCCAGCAGGGCATCAGGTCAATAGTTGCTTTGTGTGGCTGCTGTCTGAGACTATCTGAGGTTCGTGCTTAAAGGGATCCCCCTGGACAGCCGGTTCTCAGCTTTTTCGCTTGCTTGCCTACCTCACCGAGGGACAGCAAAGTGTTTTCTTCTCTGCCTGTCTGTGTCGGTGTTTCTCATTGGGGATACTGCCACAGTTGGAACCATAGAGCCAGAGCTCACCCTGGGCATTCTGGTCCAGTTTTTGGACTTGCTGCTGCAAGCCTGCCAGCAATGGCTGGAAGCTGCCTGGCACCATCTGGTGCATGTCAGCCCCCTGCCCCTCCCAATGGCCTCCCTGGGGACTGTGGAGGAGCCGCAGCAGCGCCTGGACACCAGAGTGCCCCACCGCATCTGGCGTCTGGACACCAGCAGTGCCTGATGGGACCGCATCGTCCTGGTGCGCTGGGGAGACCAACAGTGGACCCAGAACTTCAGAATGAAGAAAGACACCTTCCTGAAGTTCTGCGAGTGGCTCACCCCAGCTCTGCGGCGACGGGACAGTCGCATGAGGCCCGCCACCCCCCTCCAGAAGCGTGTGGCCATCACCCTGTGGAAGCTCACCATGCTGGACAGCTACCAATCCATCAGGAACCAGTTCGGCGTGGGAAAATCCACCGTCAGAGCAGTGCTCATGTAGGTATGGCACTCACCGGCCACTGGGCCAGGAAGGGAAGAGGGCTGCAAGGAGGGGATGGGCTGCCTCAGGAAAAACAGGGAGGGAGGAGGCAAAAATGCCCCACACGGGAGGGTTCAGTCTGTCCCGGCCGTACTACACGCAGCCCATGGCAGCCAGAATCGCAACGGGGGTTGCTTCTGGGAGTGGGGAATGGGGCAGTGCCAGGGAACAAACACTCCAAGCCACGCGGGCACCCCAGTGATTTGCGGTTTGGTGTGTCTCTCTGCAGGTGGTCAAGGCCATCAACATGGTGCTGCTCCACAGGGTGGTCCACCTCACCGACCTGGACGTGGTCATCCAGGGGTTCAGCACCCTCAGCTTCCCCAACTGCGGGGGGGCCATCAAAGGGATGCACATCCCCAACTGTGCCCCAGAAGACCAGGCCTCCCAGTATATCAACCGCAAGGGTTACTTCTCCGTCCTCCTGCAGGCTGTGTCTGACCACCGGAGCCAGTTCATGGACATTAATGTGGGCTGGTCCGGAACGGCACATGACTCCAGGGTGTTCTGGAACTCCTCTGTGTGGCAGAGGCTGCACACTGGGACCTTCTTCCCCGACCGCCACATCAGGGTTGAGAATGTGGACATGCCCATCTGCCTGGTGGGCGATGCTGCCTACCCCCTACAGCCCTGACTAATGAAGCCCTCCATGGGACACCTCAACCCCTCCTGGCGGGCCTTCAATGCCAGGCTCACCAGGGCCCGCATCATTGTGGAGGGGGCCTTCAGACGCCTGAAAGCTCGATTCCGATGCCTCCTCACCCTCCTCGACCTCTCCGAGCATGGTGGCAGCATGTTGTGAGCTGCACAATTTATGCGAGCGGAAGGGGGAGGCTTTTCTGCCAGCCTGGGTGGCTGAGGTGGAACACTTGGCTGGCAAGTACGCACAGCCCCGCACCACCGCCATCTGGGAGGCCCAGCGGGGGGCCATCCAGATCCGGGAAGCCCTGCGGGAGAGCTTCTATGTGGAGGAGGACTGAACTCTTCCTGCATGCCCCACGGGGGCCTTCTTGCACCCGCCCCTCCTTCCCCTTTCCCCTCCCTAACTCTGGACTGCGTGAGCCCTCAGGATGTGGTCCAGGGCCTCAAAGTGAGGGTAGGCCTCTGGGTCGGCCCATGGTTGGGAGGCTGTGGAGTAGGCCTGACGCAGGTCCTTAATTTTGTAGCGGATCTGCTCCTGGGTCCGCATGTGGCCTCTGGTGGCCAGGGTGCCAGCCATGCAGCTGTAGACGGCTGCATTCCTTTGCCTAATGTGGAGATCATGGGCATTGGAGGCCTCCCCCCAAACCTCGATGAGGTCCACGATCTCCACACTAGACCAGGTGGGCGCCCGCCTTTTGCAGCCCCGGGCAGGCTCCTGGGAGCTGCCAGCCTGGTCCTGGGAAGAGGTGGAGGGCAGGGTGGAAGCGGGTGGCTGGCTCATCCTGTGACAGGTGCAGGGTCTGCTGGCTGGATGCTAGCAGGCTTGCAACTGGCATAGGCACCGTGGGCAGACCGTACCCTTTTAAGGGCTCCAGGGCTGGAAAGGGGGCAGAAGAGTTTCCCTGGTTTGGCAATACAGCCCTTAATTCGAACTACTTAATCCAAACTAGACGTTACTCCTTGTAGAATGAGGTTTACCTAGTTCGAATTAAACGCTCCACTAATTGAATTTGAAATAGCGGTTTGCATGTATAGCCGCTATTAAAGTTAATTCAAACTAACAGCTGTTGGTTCGAATTATCTTTGTAGTGTAGACATACCCTTTGAGAGAACTGTGATGTTCACCACTCCAGGCTAGGGATAGAATAATGTAGTCAATTAACCAATCAACTGATAAGCAAAAGCTAGAAATATGCTTAATGCTCTAAACTACACACATTTCCCCCGCCAATAAATTTTTTAGCAGGCTGGCCAGCAGCCCAGCTCAGTCCTGGCTTGTGCCAGGTCTGGAACCTACTCCTGCTGTGGCTCTGCATTTAAAGTGTATTAGGAGCCAGGTGGGCAGGCAGCTCAGCTCAGTTCCTGCTCATGCTGGGTCCAGGAGTTCAGTCTTCCCTCTGGACAGGGGATGCTGCCACCATATCAGAGGCAGCAGTTCAGGGTGCCAGCCAGGAGCTGGTCCATGAGGGGAGCCAGTTTAAAAACCATCTCTCTCAGCAGACTGGCTGCCTATCGCGTCACACTGATGCCTCTCTGTGGCGGGGTCCCCCCGCCCCGCCCCACCCTCTCCTCCACGAGATTAAAGCAAGCCCAGAGGCCGAGTTCTGCCCAATCGCCGGCCCTGAGGCCTATTCCCACACAATTCGCAGGCCCTGAGGCCTGGTCTGCGGTTAAAGCAGGCCCTGAGGCCTAGTCCAGCACAATTCGCGGGCCTGGAGGCCTAGTCTGTGCCCTGAGGGGTTGGGGTAGGGGGGACCGGGCCCTTTCTCTCCACCGGACCCCAACCCAGGGCCCTAGTAGTGGTGGGTGGTTCCCACCACCGGCTTGGCGGGGAGTTATCCCCAAAATGCGCCGAGCCCACTGTGGGGTTCCCTGCCCCTTGCCCTGGGTTGCTTCCTACCCCAGCCCTGTGGCCGACGGAGACCCCACCTGGCGATGCTGGGCTGGCGGCGGTGGCAATGTCAGCAGGTCCCGTGTCTGGGGCAGCAGCGAAGGGGATGTCCACTGCAGCGGGGCAGGCAGCCCCCCGGAGTTGGCGTTGGGGACGTGCTCGACCCGGTGATGCAGCAACGGTGGCAGTCCCCACGGCTCTGGTTCCAGCAGCAGGTCTGGCTGTGGCTTTGCGGCTTGGGATGGAGCTCCTTCCTCCCCAGAGGTCCACCCCAACTGAGCAGCCCGGCCGCCTTTTATACGGAGGCTGCACCGCGAGCATGCCCAGCAGAGCCGTGGGGGAGGGGCGTATTCTACCCAATAGACGGGCTCTCCTCCCTCCTGTTCAGGCTAGACCCATAACACTCTCATATAGAAACAGCAGCATGGAGTGGTAGGGAGCTCCTCGGGAGTGAGGCCAGAGCGCACTGGCTGCCAGCCTTGCCCCCAGGGTCTATAGAATAGTCAAGTAACCAATAAGAATTCACGAGGTTAATCAACTATTCAATTCACCGATATTAACATCCCTGATCCAGGCCGTATCCCTCGCATATCCATTAGTGGGCTCCAACTAAAGCCAGCCAATCATTTTAGCTATCTCAACGGCATTTCCACTGATGGATCTCTTGACAAAGAGATCATGCACAGAATGTAGAAAGCTCCTCAGTCTCTAGAAAAGCTATGCACCAAAGCCCTAAAATCCCAACACATCACCTTTGCAGCAAAAATAAAACTGCATAATGCTTTTGTGCTCACATCTCTCCTCTATGGCTGTGGGACTTGGACACCATACAATCATATTGAATAGCTAGAGGCCTTCGAGTTCAGTCTCTGCTCAACATTATGGGAATCAGCCTGAAAGACAAAATTACCAACCTGAAATTCTCCAAAAGTCAAATGCTGACAGCATTGAGGCCATGTTGATAAAAGTCCAACTATGCAGAGTTGGACACATCATTAGAGTGCCTGAACATTGACTCCCCAGAAAAATTTTCTATGGAGAATTGGCACAAAGACACCAGACTCAAGGCTACCTGAGAAAGTGCTAAAAGGACAGCATCAAGATCTGCATACACTTTGTGGAATAAAGCTGTTTGGTCTAAGAAGACTGCTTCAAATAGATCTGCATAGTGATTTACAACATTCAAGCTTCCCAAGCCTTTTAAAAGGACAGAAATAATAATCAACTGTTAGTTGCCAGGGAAAAGCATTGTTAGCTACTATAGCTACCAAGACGCTCACCAATGATTTTGCCCAATCTACTCACAAACATGTTTTTCACACTTTAGACTTTAGAGTTGCTCCAGAATCTAAAAAAAGAGCAAGAAAACATCATTGTTGAATCAATGGATTATATGAGGAACCATTGTATTCTTTTTATTATTATTGCCATCATTTCTGAGTTTGTTCAAGGCTAATTACTCTAAAATAATTTTTGATTTGCATTTAAATTTAAATTTAAAGCATTATAATTTCCCTATATTAATATCATTCAAAGACTTCCTTTTGTTTATGGCACAGAATTTCTGCAGGTTTGTATTCCACACAGTTACTCTAGGTTTCATTATTGTTCTTTGCTAAATCCAGCCATGTCCGTAGTTTGCAGCACTGCTTATTCAAGGCTATCTATTTTTAGCTCATTCCTGAGAGTTGCACTGAGTAGCTCCTTAACTAGGTTTAGGATTTTCTTTTCTGCTTCATTATCTGTTCTAAACTCACATTGATTCCTTCTGATGACTGACTTTCAATATATATGGAAAACGTGTACAGACACAAAAGTGTGTGTGTGTGTGTGGTGCTTAGCCTACCATTTATTTACTATTACTTTACATTGTTTATAAAGTCCACAGAAGATCAATTAAGCAATTAGTTTACTATTCACTGGTAGATGTTGTGAACTATTTCATTTCACAAATTGATTACGATTTAATTGTTTATTTTCAGGGACCTCGTTATGTTTTCTTCCTCCCCCTCCCCAGCCGTCCCTGGGATGGTCTAATAATACAGCCAGTAAAAGTATCTACTTTTTTTCTCCTTGCTCTCTGTGTTTGACTTGTCACATAATATTTTAAATTTCTACACCACCTTCTGTTTGAGAATTTCTTCAGCCCTTTACATATAAGCCTCAAAATCCTGTGAGGTATGCATTGGCCACATTGGAGATCTGCAGTATGGAGACTGGAGCAAGTTCTCACAGCAAGACTGTGGAAGAACCAAGAACAGAACTCAGATTCCCTGGTGTGCAGGCCTTTCTTTTACTACACCCTTCTACACTTAAAATATCTCACGGTGAGTCATTGCTCTTCGTAATTCCCATCATAAACTACCACTTGTTTCTCTGTACGTCTAAAAATTGTATTTAAAAGGGGTGTTTGTGTGTTCTTATCAGTGCATATATGTGACAGGATGTAACAACCTCATGATAGAGATGAAATGATTAACCATTTTATTTAGACCTAGATGGGGGGGGGGGCTGCCAGACTTGCTGGGCCCCTGGACAAAGTGTGCGTATGGGGGCGGGGGCGGGGGTAGAGAATCAGGCAGAAGGAGCAGGGCTGGGGCAGGTAGCCCTTAGTGCCATCTGGAACATGCCACATACTCCCCCAGGCATACCTCAGTGCCTCATGGAGTGTGCCAACCTCCCCCCCTCCTCCACCCGCAGCAGCCCTCAGAGCCACCTGGAGCATGCCACAGGGAGACCTGGGCCCTTTTGAATCTCTGAACCCCATGGCTGTTGTCCCCTTGTCTCCCCTGTTGGCAGGTCTGGACCTAGACAGCTTTGCCCTATCACACTTGCAAAGCCTTCACAGGCTAAAGGAGGAGTTTAAATAGAGAGCAGAGTGTAGCCCACTCACAAGTAGCCAGAAGGAGCAGCATGGGAGGCCCAGATGCTTATTGATGGTCTAGTGCAGTGTTCCTCAACTGGTGCTCTGCAGAACTCCAGGGTCCTGCGAAGCGAAAGTAAGGGTTCTGTGAGAACGCAGCATTCCCCCGCCCCTTCTTAAAGAGACAGAGTCTATTTTGCTGAGGGTTTTTTGTTTGGTTGGTTGGTTTTTTGCTCGACCAGTTCTGGTGGGTTTTGGTTTTGGCTTCTGTTTCCATCTTTGCATTGATTGAAGTGCCAGTAGGGCGGTACAGTGTGGTACAGCCTACCAGCAAGATATTTATATAGCTGGTATGGCATACTGGAAAGAGGAGCAATAGAACATAGGGCTGAAGTTCCTCCAGCACAACTGTACCCCCTCCAGGCCTTCCACATAGGGTCTCTAAATGATCCATCCATACAGTAGCCAGCTCTGCCAGAGGACAGGGCTGGAGAAAGGGGAAGGGGAGGTACAGAGGAGGAGCTGTGGCATGGAGCTGCCCAGTGGCCCCATGTTCTGTTCCTTTCTCCACTGCAGCTCCCAGGCATGCTCTATGGTTCAGAGCTTTCCTGAGAACCACAGTGGGGAAAGGAGCAGAACCTTCAGCCCCACCCCCTGCCCTTCTACAGGGTCACATGTCCTCCAGCTTCCAGTAGCAGCCATGCCAGAGGACTGGATTGGGGTGGGGGACTGGAAGCAGTACAGCCATTAGAGGAGCTGATGGTGATCTGCTCCGTTCTCTGCTGCAGTTCCCAGAAGAGACCTGCTCTCTTGGAAAGTAAACCGGGGAAAGTCAACATGGGGTAGCTGCATACTGGTAGCTTCTTCAGCTCGGCTGCACCAAGCCCAGCTGTGCCCCTCCCGCCCTGTCCTCCAGTGGGGTTGCCTGTTCTTGAGATGGAGGAGACAGGCTGGGGTAGTAGAGCTGCAGGCCGGGGGCCACCCAGCAGCCCCATGTTCTGCTTCTTCCGCCACTGCAGTAAAAATGTCTCTATTTTAGTAGAAATCTGCCTTGATAACATATAAACAACTCACCCTTGCCAAAAGTAATCATATAAAGAGTCACTTTAGTAATAGATGCGCAAGCGGAAGAGGTGAAAACAAAAGCTAAATGCATGGAAAACCCTGGGATAAAAAACCTTGTCATATGTGGGGCTTAGGTCTGCCAATGGAAGAACACTATAGTTACCAACTGAAGACCAAATAACTTGCCTGCATATCCTGACATATCCTCTGACTATGTGTACACTACGAGTTTTACCAGAAGAGGCAATGCAAATGAAGCGCAAGAAAATGCTAATCTGCACTTCATTTGCATTGCCTCTTCCGGTAAAACTGGTAGTGTAGACATAGTCTCCTTGTTTAAAAAAGTGAAGTCAGTGACATTTTGGCTATCCATTTAATTTGGATCAGGATCTGGCGTTGTATATGCAAAATGGGATAAGATCTCCTTTGAATGTAAGAAAGCAGGTTATAAGCCTTCCTCAAAGTTCACCTATAAAAATATCACCAAATAGGCCTGTTTATAATATTAACTGTTTATAGCTATGGATAAATATGCTGGACCAACCAAGCATATAGCACTATGAAGCAGATCTGGCATGTCCTACACATTCTGTAATATTCCACCATCACAACACTGAGCAGCATAAATGTAAAAAATGAAAGGCGGGGCTTACATATTATGGAACATGACGTTTGGGAGTTTTCCTCTTTTTGATGCTGAGTATTTTCTATTCAAGAGATAATCTGAAATTAAAATTTCCCAGGAGCCTAAGAAAATTTGGTGCTCAGTTCTTCAGCATGCACCATAGACTGTAGTGTTCATTTTATGGTTCGGAACAACTTAAGACCATAGCTTTGCATACTACAAAAGATTCAGATATGAGCATCTTTATAAAAGCCATATCACAGTGGCAATTCTTGCTCCCCCAGGAGTCACACTGCCCACCCAAAGTTCCCTTGGAATAGCACAATTTTATAGTTACCCTTCCTTAGGGCTGTGCCTTTATGACATACCATAGCTCTAAGGGTATGTCTACACTACAAAGTTAATTCGGTGCCAAGGGCACCGAACCCCTGGATGACTGCGTCTGGGTCAACGAGGCTGACCACCCTCCGGAGCAGCACCCGGTTGATGGCCTTGACCACCTGCAGAGAGACACAGCAAACGGCGAATCACTGGGGCACCCAGGTGGCTGGGCGTGTTCGTCCCTGGCACTGTCCCGCACCCCACTCCCAGAAGCAACCCCTGAGGGCGGTGTGTAGTACGGCCGGGACAGACCGAACCCTTCCATGTGAGGCACTTTCACCTCCTCCCCCCCCCCATTTTCCCAGGGGCGGCCCATCCCCTCCTTGCAGCCTCCCTCCCCCCCAGCCCAATGGCCGGTGAGTGCTCTACCTGCATGAGCACTGCTCTGACGGTGGATTTCCCCATGCCAAACTGGTTCCTGATGGATCGGTAGCTGTCCGGCATGAATAGCTTCCACAGCGCAATGGCCACATGCTTCTGGAGGGGGATGGCGTGCCTCATGCAACTGTCCCGTTGCCGCAGAGCTGGGGTGAGCCACTCGCAGAGTTCCAGATGTCCTTCTTCATCGTGAAGTTCTGGGTCCACTGTTGGTCTTCCCAGCTCTCCAGGATGATGCAGTCCCACCAGTCGCTGCTGGCGTCCAGACGCCAGATGCGGCAGGTCACACTTGCATCCGGGTGCTGCTGCGGCTCCTCCACAGCCCCCAGGGAGGCCAGGGAAAGAGGCAGGGGGCTGACATGCACCAGATGGTGCCAGGCAGCCTCCAGCCATTCCTGGCAGGCTTGCAGCAGCAAGTCCAAAAACTGGAGCAGCATGTCCAGGGCGAGCTCTGGCTCCATGGTGCCAACTGCAGTGGTGTCCCCAATGGGAACCACCAACACAGGCAGGCAGCGAAGAAAACACTTTGCTGTCCCTCGGCGAGGTAGGCAAGCAAGCGGAAAAGCTGAGAACCGGCTGTCCAGGAGGATCCCTTTAAGCACGAGCCTCAGGTAGCCTCAGACAGCAGCCACACAAAGCAACTACTGACCTGATCCCCTGCCGGAACCGGTTTCAGCTTCCCTAAAATGCAACCCAGCGTCCAATCAGTGTGGACGCTCTATTTCAAATCAGCAAAACGTTAATTCGAATTAGTTTTTGGGTCTAGCTGCACTAATTCGAATTAGCTTATTTCGAATTAACTAATTGAATTAAGTTAGTTTGAATTAGTGCTGTAGTGTAGATATAGCCTAAATGAGGTGATTAGAAGAGAGAGAGGGGGAAGAGATTTTGAGAGAAAAGGCACTTGCACAAATTTCATAAGGCAACTGGTATTTGACTCTAAGGCTTTGTCTACACTTAGAAATTTGTGGTTCACAGGTGCTTAACCCCCCTCTTCCAGGAATTACAAAAAGTTTTGCCATGGCAAATGCAAGTGTGAATGCTGCTTTGTCTGTAGACAGAGCGAAAGCCGCTCAAGGGGCCTATACATACTTTGTCAGCAAAAGAGTCAACAGACAGCATTCACACATGCCAGCTTTCAGCGACAGGGCTGTGTCAACTTTGCTGCCACATTTTCTATGGGAAGTGTTTTGAGGGGGAAAAAAGCTTGCTCTGAGAAAATAGGGGTGATAATGAGTCTAGGCTTTCACTGCAGAGTTGGAAATTTACTGGCAAAAAGAAGGTATAAGGTGGAGACAAATCTATTGTGTTTTTAGTATGTTAGTCAGAAAGAAAGCACAACTTACCCAGATGTTGGAGCAACCGCAACAACCAAAGTAGCAACCAAATAAAGAGTATTTGTCGGTTCAACAGACACAGTATTTACAGCAACAAAGTATCCCCTACAAGATTATTAGTTACAGTAAACGGAATAATGTTTTCCTCTGCAATAAGAGCAGCCTGTGGATATGGCCGTAGAATCACCTTACATTTACCCAACCCACTTAATAGGCTTCAACAGCAAACAGAAGTCAATGGAAAATTACAGCATGAAATGGGGCATCTGCCTAAGCTTCCCCGTGCCAGAGGGAATATGCTACTAAACTCGCAAAGTCTGGGGAGGGGCCACCCATAACTCAAACCCCAGACCTAAGTGCTGTCCTGCTCAAAATCTGTATAAAAAAATGTCCATGAAATTCTACATTCTATGACAAGGATAATCTGAGGTGCTAACCATGAGCTGGGTATTTCTGTTAGGGCCATTTGTAGCAAACAAGTGTGTGACATTCATCCCTTCATTTAACGACGGGCTATTTGGTTATTCAAGGACCACAGCAAAAATAATCCAGATCTGGAGCCAACAGATAATAAATAGGCTAGCATATTACTATATTATTTATTAATAGCCTCATCTCAATAATTAATCCCACACAAAATAAAACATTCGTGCTGGAGGTAGCTACTTTGGTGCAATAAATTTCTTCCTTTAGAAAAGAACCAAGACTATACTATGTGGAGCTGGTAACTACACCCATAAGTTGGGCTGTCCCACACTTCACATAACACCCTGTTGTTTATAAGTTTGTTAAATTGTTAAGGCTGAAACTTCCATTTTGGGTATTTACCTGAAGCTGAGTTTTTATGGAAAGCTTCAGCAAAAATGGTTCGACCTTTTCTGAAATAAGATTAAGAAAAAAAGTCATTTGGTGATGTTAAACAAGTTCATGGAGAAGCTTAAGCACCCACTATGCTTGGAAGGACGTATTTTATTTAGCAGGGAGGTTTACTTGGGTTCAGGAATTTACTTTTACTATTCCCTTGAAAAACTACCAAAATCTGACAGAATTAGAAGACTTTGAAAAATTGCAGTTTGCCCTTGCTCAGTACCGACTTATTAGAGTTTAGAGAAACAATGTGGGTGAGGCAATACCTTTTTTTAAAATCATCTTCTATTGGTGAGGGAGACAAGCCTTTGACCCACTTTTACCCTTAGAAGTTGGTTCAACACAAAATATTACCTCATGCACCTCTGTTCTAATAATCCGGGACCAAAATGGTTACAAACATTGCATACAACTTGGCAGTTAAATTCTCCTGAGACTAGTGTTGGTTCTGAGCATGCTCCATCCTTTGATTTCAGGGGCTGAGCAGGAACTATTTTTCTTGTAGTTACCGCTATGGTGTTGGTGGAAAGGGAGATGTGTGCTTTTAGTGCTCCAACTCCTGGCAGCTAGGTTGCTAGGATGCCTGACTGGAATGCTGAAGGGATAAGAGCTGTCCCTGGAAGATAGCAGAGGTAGTAGATTCAGACAAAGTGTCTATGGAAGAGAATACAGGAGGTCAGGAAGATTGGGAAAGTGGAGGTGTAGGGGCAACAGAAGGAAGGAATCTAGGGAGTAAAGACTGAGATCAAAGGTGGAACAGGTGGAGGGCAAAGGAGGGACTTGGACTCTCTGGGGAAAAAATATAGTCTGATCTGGAAATACCCTCTACAAAGTGCATTGGTCTTTTTGCCAGTTCACTGCTTTCTGTGAATTGTGTGTGTTGTGCTTATACCTGCTTTCTACCAGTGTAACACTATTGCTTCCTGTGAAATGTATCCTTGTTTTTTATTTTGTGTCAGCATGATCATGGTTTCATTTACACATTATTCAGGGCAATGTGACTTTTGCTGTTGTTAAAAGATTTTATCGCTATTGCCGGGTTGTACAATGAACCTCCTCTTTGTTTGGTTGTTTTGTTTTTGAATAATGTGGTTTTGTCCAATGTTGCATCTTTTTGCCTGAGATAGGGTTTGTCTTACTGAGAATTGTGGGAGATTGCCTGAAGTGGGACACGTAAAGTACATGAGTAGAAGTCTCTTATCACTAGAGAAACTGCCTCTCTGGGAAAAATAGAAAAGGAAAACCAAACAGGAGATTAAGCCAGATTTGTAGTTCTGCTATTTTCCTAAATAGAGCTGAAGAAAAATACCCATGAAATGGGGTAAAATGGCTAACCGTTTGGTGGGGAATTGTTGGAGGGATGAGGGCTTAAAGGAAACATGTAATCTGATTAAGCAACTTCATTGCAAGAAGACGGAATAATGTTTGAGCTGTATTGTGCCCACTATCTAGTTAGGAGACAAAAGTAACAACCCCAGAAGAACTATTAAGCAAGCTCTTATCCTGTTAGTGGCAAATTCTGGAAACTAGAAACTGTTGTGCAATGGGCTCTGTGGGTTTTCCAAGAACATTTGGGAGCTGTAGAAAATCAGTTTTGTTCAGACCCCACAGACATGAACTGGATCTTTTGGAGCCAAGAACCAACCGTTGTGCCCTATTGTTGTGGTGAAGTGATGTGCACAACATTCTGGAAGCCCACAGATGAGAATTCTTTTGAAAATATGTTCAGGGGTGCCCAGTGCCTCTACATGTACAACTTTTGCATTTTGGGATGTGCCCCACACAGTGTCACTCAGGATTCTGAGGTTTTTTCCAGCAATCTTCATACCCCAAGCCTCAATATCCAATATTGGAGAGAATGTAAACAAGCAGCCACATAGGTAGTTACTTCATATTGCTGGCTGCAGGCCAAAACTAACTATGGCCCATGCTGAGTTTGTGTACATGGGTAGAGACAAACACTGAGGATAAATAGGAGGCCCAGAATAAAGTTGTGAGGGTGTTTATATATTTAACAAAGTATATAACATATATTACTGTTGTAGACCTTAGGCTCTGTAGTGTAGAGAAACCCTTTTATCAGCACAGCTATTCCAACATAAACCCCCTAGAATAGATGCTGTTTATGCTGGGGATGCAGGTTGAACCTCTCTAGTCTGGCAACATCCATGGTTCACCATGATTTTAGTTTGTCCACTTAACATGGGTGTGGCCAAGTTTCCCATAGTCCCATAAAGTTTGTTACAGCCGCTGGTCCTTGCTCTCAGTGTTCTGTGCTATTAGTTAGCTCTAATTTACCCATAAATATCTTCTCAGACCCCATTAAACAATGTTGGTAATGCTGATAGACATTATTGACCTCCCATGGTTTGGCAAATTCTCTTCTTTGGAATGAGTCAGGTCCCAAGGATACTGTACTAGAGAGCTTCAGCCTGTATAACCTCCCTGAATAATGTTAGTTATGCCAACAGAAGCACCAGTTCTTGCAAAGAATAACAAGATCTCTCCGTACAAGACTGGCACAGAAATAGAGTATAGTGAGAATAGAAAGAAGGGAAAAATGATGGTCAGAGGAAGACAGAGTAACCTCTTAAATCTTATTGTGCATTCATTTATCACATTGAACATAACTGTTATATTTAATAATACTAATATGTATTAATACTAAATAAAAATCCTCTTTCTATGGATTTAAAAGATTATCAGATGACTATAGGGTCATCCAACTGTTACTATGGGAAAAACAATCTTGCATTAGTCCTTCTCCTGCTATGCCCATTCTTCAGTTATACAAACCAATCCATACAGTGTGACTACCTATTGCGTTATTGAAAGCATGTAAACGAAACCATCTGCAGCATATGCCTGTACTGGGAACACAATGCGATTTAAGGCATCAAACTTGAAATAAAAAACTGCAATTTGCTTGTGGTTACACTTTGTGAGTCAGGGTACATCTACCGCACAAGATAAGCCATGACTCAGATTCATGTGAAAATCCCATTCTGCCTATGCAAAGTTCTATCTAATTCAGGCCTGGACCTAGACTCCAAGATCCCACAGCAGTGGAAAGGTTTGAGGTCAAGTCTCCTGGGAGTTTGGGTCCTTTGCAATGTGGACACAACTCAAGCCCAGGCCCCACAGACTTGGAGCCTGTGAGTCCATTCCTGCAGTCCCACATTCTCCAGGGGCAGTGTCCTTTGTCCTTTCCATGGCAAGATTGCCCAGTCAGCTCCCAGGAAATAGAGGTCACTCTCTGTTTCAAGTACAGCTTGCTCAGTGTTTAACTTTTCCTTTGCCAAGCATGCTGCTCCTTGGTAATGGAGCACAGCCAGATTTGAATTCATTGCTGGTGCAAGGTGAGCACGCAGGTTGACTTTAGCGGGAGTTTCAAATGCCCAGGCACCCCAGCTAATAACAAAAAAGATGGCAGCATTAGGAATTCACTGCCCAATGCAGGGAGCAGACTAAGCAGCTCAAGAGTGACACTGGAAAACCAGAGATGAGAACTGCACCTCTGGGATCTTGCCACCATCAGGCCCTTTTTACGAGGCATTTGAGTGGTTGCTGGGTATTGTGCTGTGTACTAAGCCACCAGTGCTACGCTGCAGCCTGGTTAACTGGGACAATGACCTTCTCACCTCTGAATCCAGTATCGGGATGGAGGGGAGTCAACAAGCATCTGATGAGGTTCACACTGTGCCTCTTGTACTAGAACAGTCCCTGAGGAGGCTTGGCGGCTGGAACAGCTGCAGCACATTATGGATCACTACTGGACAGAGCTTTCTGATGCTTCCTCGGAAGAGCTGCCAGCCCAGAACCAGCGTCAGAAATACCAATTTAGCCCTGGAGCCTGATATGGGTCCAGCTCTGTGGTATTAACGTATGGATGGGAAGGATTTCCAGTTTATTACTCAACGCAAAATTTACTGGTAATAACCTGAGGGGAAGTTGTGCTGCCACCTTGGTTTTGAATGATTGTGGATAAAGTAAAATACAGGACTATGTAGCACTTTAAAGACTGTGGATAAAGTAGATAGTTTGACAAACTTGTAACAAGCAGTGTAAAATCTTTCTAAAATTGCTCTTTTGGGACACCAAACATTTTTTTAATAAATCTAATTTGTAGATATTTAAGAAATCAATTTAACTAGCACCTTGGGGTCCAGATTTCCCAGTAGCAACAATAAACATGAAGTATTGAATTCATGTACACCACTGTCTGCAAGGTTATAAAACAATCATTGTCTCCTGTATGGTATTATCTTTGTGGATAGTAGATTATTGTAAGTGTTACACCAGCAGAACTGAGTTCCAAATGGTAGTTATAGTTTTTCAATGGTCTATTAGGATATGGGAATGTGTAATTTACAATTGATGTGCAGAATTTTCACAGCATAAAACAATTTTAATGCACTTTAAATAAATAAAATTTATTCTGTGGCTTGCTTGGTTTTCTCTAAATGACTTACTGATCATCTGTGTAATTTAGAATGAATTTACTGTAGCAGTCTTAAATTGTGATAGTAGATTTTCAAACTAGAAGACAAAGATATAACAAGATCCAATGTCTGGATGCTGAAGTGACACAACTTTGGGCTAGAAATAAGACATGAAATGTTAACAATGAAGATAATGAACAATTGAAACAACTTTACCAGCGTTGTGGTGGATTCACCATTTCTGGAAATTTTTAAATGAAGATGGGATT
This sequence comes from Pelodiscus sinensis, assembly GCF_049634645.1. Classification (NCBI taxonomy): domain Eukaryota; kingdom Metazoa; phylum Chordata; order Testudines; family Trionychidae; genus Pelodiscus; species Pelodiscus sinensis. The sequence continues at coordinate 23,224,015 of NC_134727.1, forward strand.
TTTTAAAGGATATCCTCCAGTTTGAACAGGAATTAGACCATAGGACTTCCCTGAATTGTGTTATATAGAAGGTCAGACTAGATGATCACAATGGTCCCTTCTGACCTTATAATCTATGACTATCACAATGACTTGTTTGCAGTAAATTCATTATAAATTACCCATAAAGTACATATATTACACTGTGGCTGTCGTTAGCATGCCTATAAATATTCATTCCCATTACAGGCAGCCATTAAACTGAAGTGTTACTTCTTTCCAAGCAATGCTCTTACAATTAACACCAGCAGAATTTTTTGATTCTTTATCTCTTTCCTGCTCTGAGAATAATTTGACCCACTTAGTCTCCCAGAAGTAGATCTGCAGAGAGTTTTCTTTTCTTTATAGTTAATTCCACCTTAACGTTGCTATATCCCAGAAGAAAGCCCATGCTTGTGTCACTGAATCTTCCAAAATAAGAAGAATGCTACCTTAATATCATACAGGAGATCTGCAAAGGAACAAAAAAGCTTGTGTGCTTTTAATGTCTTTATGATATATGTAAGAGGGTCCTTGGCTGCACCCTCTCTCTCTCTCTCTCTCTCTCTCTCTCTCACACACACACAGTTGCGCCCCCTTTCAGGGCCACTCTCTCGTGGGGGGGTAGGGGAACCTGGGCCTACCCTCTCTCACGTGTCCCAGCCCAGGTCCCTAAGGGCCAGTCCGGCTGGTGGGGAAACTGCCAAAACTCACCAGCCCTCAGGCAATATGCAGGCAGCCCTACCCTGGGCTACTTCCTATCCCGGGCTACTTCCTCCCCCCCCCCCCCCCCCGCGAGTCCGGTTCATGGTCGCAGGGGTGTCCATTCACTACCCTCACCTTCCTCCCTGAAACACCCCCCCCCAGGCATACTTCCTCCACCTTTTGAATTCCCCCGCCTGGCGTTTCTGCCTCTCACACCCCCCTCTGACCTCACATCACTCTTTTGCCCCGCCCTTTGCATCCACCGTGCCTCCGTCCCTCCTCCCCCACACCGTGGGGGCCAGACTCCCTCCCGTCCTCCTGAGGCTGCTGCAGTTCAGCTGTACCACAGCGCTAGAGCGGCACAGCTGAGGGTTTTTGCAGCCGCCTACCCAGACAGTATGGGGATCAGCGCGGCTTCGGTGCGGGGCGATCTCGTGCCACTGGAGTGGGGCGGAGTCGCTCCATCACAATGTACTAGAAGATTTACCCAGCATTGCTCAGGTACTTCATTCAGATAAGTTTTGTTTTTCTTCATTTAAATCATTGTTCTAGGGTGGGGCTGAGGGGTTCAGTATGCACCATGCCTGGAAGTGAGGACTACCCCAGCCCTCTTTCACTAGAGCAGCTTGGGACCAAGTGAGAAGTGTCTGTCCATGGCTTCTGCAGCTGCAGCAGGCACAGCTGGGGGAAGGGTGCATTTTCTCTGGCAGAGGGACAGGCAGACACACAGAGGAGTAACGGTAGTTCGAACTAGGAAGCCTAGTTCGAACTACCTAGTTCATGCCCCGTGTAGCCGCGCTGCACGGGGTTCGAACCAGCGGGGTTTTAAAAATGGCGGCTCCCTGCTTATGCAAATGAAGCCCAGGAAATTCAAATCCCGGGCTTCATTTGCAAGTGCGGTATGCCTACATTACCCCGCTAGTTCGAACTAGCAGTGTAGACATACCCAGACAGACAATCACACAAACAGCCAACTCTATGAAATATATAGCAGAGAGCTGTCCCTTTCTCCACCCCTGCCTCCACCTGGCCCAATGTGGGGATAGCTGTCACTGCCCCCATCTCTGGCCCCTTGCTGCCCCCTCTGGTCATTTTACAGTATAACTGTCCCTCCTTCCACAACCCTCCTTTCCATTTTGTGAGAAACAATCAAATTCCAGGCACATCCCATTGTCTTGGCACAACCAAACCCTGACCTTGCTTAAAGTTATGCTAAGAAGAAACTGCATACCAATTTGGTGGTCTTAGCTCTTATAGTTTAGGAGGAGTTCTTGAACAAAAGGACTCACAAACAGATGGAAGCACAAACTCTCCAAAATATATAGCATATAAAGAAGGTTTGGAAGGGGATTTCCCCCCTTCTAAGCCTTTGTCTACACTGCCAAATTCTGTCAACCAAAGTTATGTGCACACCCAAAAATCAACATAAAAAAATAGGAAACCATACTGGGAGAATATCATCGACAGTGTGAGCAATGCGCTGTGGGATAAAGAGTGATAGCTACAGAACTGTTGGGCAGAAAGCAATCTTTCTGGAACTGTGTGTGGAGCTAGCCAGAGGCCTGTAGCACAAGGACACCAGAATGCAGAATGAGAGCTGCCCTCTCAGTACAGAAGCATGTGGCAATTGCTGTCTGTAAGCTGAAAGCTACTGGTCAGTTGCAAATCAATTTAGAGTGAAGTTGACCATTGGGGCTGTGTTAATGCAAGTGTGCAGGGCAATAAATTTCATGCTGCTATGAAGGACCAAGACTCTGGGAAATGTGCGTGAAATAGTGGGCTGCTTTGCAGAAATTGGTTTACCTAAATGTGGAGGGGCAATAGAGGGCCCACATTTTCCAAATTTGGCACCAGACCACCCTGCAACAGAGTACCTCAATAGGGGTATGTCTACACTACTCCCCTAGTTCGAACTAGGGGGGGTAATGTAGTCATACGGAGTTGCAAATGAAGCCTGGGATTTGAATTTCCCGGGCTTCATTTGCATAAAGCCGGCCAGCGCCATTTTTAAATGCCGGCTAGGTCGGACCCCGTGCCGCACGGCTACACGCAGCACGGACTAGCTAGTTCGGATTAGGAAGCTAGTCCATGCCGCGTGTAGCCGCGCGGCACGGGGTCCGAACTAGCCGGCATTTAAAAATGACGCCGGCCGGCTTTATGCAAATGAAGCCTGGGAAATTCAAATCTTCATTTGCAACTCCGTATGACTACATTACCCCCCTAGTTCGAACTAGGGGGGTAGTGTAGACATACCCTAGGAAGGTACGTCTGCATGGTGTTGCAAGCACCTGTAGATCAAGAGGCATCTTACTGATCTCAACATAGGGTGGTCCAGGAAGGTACATGATGCACACATCTTCAGGAACATCAGAAAGCTACAAGAGGGGACTTTCTCTCACAATCACAAGATTACAGTGGGAGATGTTGAAATGTCCATAGTGATCCTAGGAGATGCACCATAGCCATGGCTCATGAAACCTTATACAGGACACCTGGACAGCAATAAGGAGCAGTTCAAACAATAGGTTGAGTAAGTGCAGAATGACAGTTGAATGTGCCTTTGACAGATTAAAAGCATGCTGGCAATGTTTTTATGCAGGATAGTCCTCAATAAGGATAATTCCCATGGTCTTAGCTGTGTGCTGTACTTTGAAGCTAAGGGTCAAATGTTTAGTCAGGGGTGGAACATGAAGGCACAGTGCTTGGCTGCTGGGTTGGAGTAGCCAGAGACCAGAGGGCAGCAATTCCAGCCAGGAGCACTTCAAAGCAGCACTTTGACAACAAGCAGTAAAGTGTCTATGTCAGAGGCACTTCAGTATTACGTTGCATGTAGTTTTCCTAGGATATAATGGTGACTTTGGCCTGTACGTCCCAGTCAGAAAATGATTAAAATGTCTGTGCATCTATTGGTAGAGCCTGCGATCTGAATTTGTAGAAAACAAAAGAAGGATGATTTGTCATTCTAACATTTTGCCTTTATTCAACAAGGAACAGCTTTGTGAAACACACCAACACAGAGACATAAGAACATAAGAACAGCTATACTAGACCAATGGTCCATCCAGCCCAGTATCCTGTCTGCCGACAGTGGCCAATCCCAGAGGGAGCGAACACAACAGAGAATCCTCATGTGATCCCTCCCCTGTCATCCATTTCCAGACAGAGGCTAGCGACACCATTCTTCCCCATCCTGGCTAATAGCCATTGAGACGCTTGCTGGAAAAGAAGGGACTTGGAAAGGGCAGACCTTCACAACTGTGTGTAGGCCCAGCTATCGTTGTGAAAGGTGCCTGAGGGAGTGATGTGAAGGAGAAAGCAAGGAGCCCCAGAAATAGAAAGGAATATAGGGTGGAGGGGGGGAAGTTGTGAATATTAGGGATGACAGTGTTAACCAGTGGCCTGACTGAGCTGGAGCAGAGCCCCACCCATTGCAGGCGGGCCCCCAGCTCGGCCAGAGCAACACTTGCCCATAACAGTCCTGACTGGGAACTTCTCTCTGTAAAAGCCTATGTACAAACGTGCCCCAATGATCTTTTATCAGCCGCAGGGGCTTAATATTCAATTTACTACTTAGATGAGCTCTTCATTTTAACTCAGCTCATCATGGCTAGCCTGGACTCTCCTTGAAGTAGCCAGCAACTCCATGACACTCTGCCTTCCCAAAGAACTTTAACCCATCTCATAAAAGGAGTTAAGTGCAGATATTGTGTTGCTAGAGGACAAAAGTGCAGGTTTCTATCTCAGGATGTGTCTACACTGCCAAAAAAAACCCAACCAACCTACAAAACCTCTAGGTATTTTTAACTTGGGTTAGCTAATTGGTGTTAAATAGTGAAGTCGTAGCAGCTTTTAACTTCAATTAGCAGCTCACATTAAAGCCAAAGCCACAGAAGAGCCTGGAGCTTAGTTTAAGCTTCTAATGTGTGTGGGGAGGAGGGAGTGGAGAGAGAACAAACCAGCACATCTTCAGTGTTATTTTAACCTTCCTTAGCTAGCCCAAATTGAGACCACACCTTTTTTTTTCAGAATAGACATTAAGGCAAAAGAGTTCAAGATGCCACAAGAAAAAACAATTAGATTTGCAGCAACAACAACAACAACAAAAAGGAATAAAAAGATGTGGAGACATGCAGGCACTCAGAGTGCAGATGAAGATCATATGGTAAATGCACATAAAGAAAAAAATAAAGCTGCCTTTGAAGGGACTCCAGCAGTCCAATTCTTTCTAAAAGTCCTCTGCATCTGTGCACCAGTGCAAAGTAGGTGTAAATTATTACCAGCCTAATTCAGAAGCATTTTTCGTTCACATGGCAATGGAGAATCTAACCCTGTATGCGCACTAACGGAGTAACAGAGAAAAGCCAAAAATTTAACCAAAGAATCCCAAAGCACCATAAATAGCCTGACTAAAAACACCTTTTCCTCTCACTAGCACAATTTTAATTGTCTTAGCTTTTGTTAAGGTATCATTCAGCTAGTTCTCCACCATCATCAAGACTTTCAGGCTGAACTTCTAGTGTAAACCGCAAGGAGAGAAAAACTATCTTTTCTTGCACTTTGTCTACACTACCAAGTTCTATCATCAAAAGTTGCCTTTTGCTGACAAAACAGTTAGTGTACACACACTGGCTACGTCTACACTGGCCCCTTTTCCGAAAGGGGCATGTTAATTTCAGAGATCGCAATAGGGAAATGCGCGGGGGATTTAAATATCCCCCGCGGCATTTAAATAAAAATGTCCGCCGCTTTTTTCCGGCTTTTAGAAAAGCCGGAAAAGAGCGTCTACACTGGCCCCGATCCTCTGGAAAAAGCGCCCTTTTCCGGAGGATCTTATTCCTACTTCAAAGTAGGAATAAGATCCTCCGGAAAAGGGCGCTTTTTCCGGCTTTTCTTCAAAGTAGGAATAAGATCCTCCGGAAAAGGGCGCTTTTTCCGGAGGATCGGGGCCAGTGTAGACGCTCTTTTCCGGCTTTTCTAAAATCCGGAAAAAAGCGGCAGACATTTTTATTTAAATGCCGCGGGGGATATTTAAATCCCCCGCGCATTTCCCTATTGCAATCTCTGAAATTAACATGCCCCTTCCGGAAAAGGGGCCAATGTAGACGAGCCCACTGTGATGTGACTTCTGTTGGGAAAAATGCCCAGTTTTAGCAACAAAATACATCTATTCTGACAAGAGACTTTTGTCTTTTTCCTTTACATTTGCATCAGCAAAGTGCCAATGTGGGGACTATGCTTGATTTCTTTGCTTTATTTGGTCTCCCAGATTGCTCTGGTCAGCAATTTGAACTCCGTTTCCCTGCAGCCAGTTAAACAGCCATCTGCCTTTTCCTCTTGCCCGAGGAACTTTTGAAATTCCATTTCCTGCAGGCTCACTCTGGAGAGGTCTCATCACAGGTGAGGACTTCTCATGCAGTGGTGGTGGGTTATCGCACCAAACGCTCTCTTGATGGACCACTGCAGAACTGCTGGAGCTGATCAATATATGGAGAGAAGAGGTTGTGCAGGCCCAGCTGTGCTTTGACTCATAGGATTTGGGATGCCTATGGTCGGGACAAGCTGCAGGGCAGCTCAAAAATAAAGGAGTTGGGGTAGGCATACCATACGGTGAGGCTACGTCTACACTACGAGTTTTCTCAGCAAAACATATGCTAATGAGGAACTTATTTGCATGAGACACAATCTTATTTGCATATTTTCTGCTGGTCCGGTTTTGTGCTAGGGGCTTTTGCGCAAAAAAAAAAAAAAAAAAAAAAATTCACGCTGCAAAAACCCCTACCACAAAAACGGATGGGTAGAAAATATGCAAATGAGATCACAACTCATGTAAATGAGTCCCTCATTAGCATATTTTTTGCCAAGAAAACTCGTAGTGTAGACGTAGCCTGAGAGAGGTAAACTGTTGCTCTGGTGCTGCACCAAAGGCCTGCAATTTCTATAAGGAGCTGGAGGCAATCCTCAGGGGTGACCCCACCTCCACCACCAAGAGCCCCATGGATGCTTTGGAGGGCACAGGTAGTGGAAAGTGGACCTAATCTGGAGAATGAAGTTATTGATGAAGAGGTGGAGTTTGATGAGAATTTGGAGCTCCAGGCACGGTCACCAATGGGGCAGGCAGCCTTGAGCTGTTCTCCACTCCTGAGGTGCCTAGCCAGTCTCAGTAGCTGCTCTCTGGGGAGTGGGAAGCAGGAGATGAGGTGCAGGGTATGCAGCAGTGGCGTGTGTAGTGCAGAAGGGGGTTCAGGGTATATAAATGTAGGTGGCTGGCTGTGTGTCTGTGAGCTGGACATTTACCTGCACAACTAATCAATATGGCTGAGCAGGGCGTTGATGCATCCTAAGATCTCATAGGAATACTTTAGAGAGATCTCCGAGAAAGCTTAGGAGAGATACTTGTTAATCCTCTGATGCAGGTTCCATGGCAGAACAGCTTTGTTCCTTCCCCCACTGTAGGAAACTTTCCTGTGCCATTCTATAATCACTTGTGCAGGGAGAGACTAAAGCAACACATGGGTGAGCAGGGAGGAAGCCACACACTCGCAGAAGATGTATCCTTGTTTCCCAGCTTACCCTCAGCTGTGAGCTGTCTGCTAGAATGATCATTGCCTGTGAAGATGTGTGGGACTTTAGAATTTGTCCCTAGAATGCTACTTTGCAATTCCTGCAAAGACTGTGTGCTCTCTTCTCCAGGCGGAGGGCTCCCTTCCCCCACTAACACTCACCATGCTTTGGGTATTCACAGAGATGTGTGCCTAGCTGTGGTCAGTGAGATAGTGATTGCAATGTTGCAAACGGTGTGTTTAACTGAAATGTTGAAATGCTGTGCTTGAATGTAGCAATCCTGCTTCTGTGCGTTGCCCCCTATGTTTCACCAGAGGCGACTTTCAATAATACCCCCACACACCTTGGCCATCCATCTCCACCAGACAAGAAAGTGCCCAAGATGCAGCAGAGAAGACATGTTCTGGGAGGTGCTGTGGTCCTCCATGGCAGAGAAAAGGAGTGCTGGGAAGTTGAAAGGCAGGATAGAAATGAAAATCATGCATTTGTTAGGGACACAATTGAGCAGATGATTAAAGTAGCGGGGGGAGCAAACAGAGATGCTCAAGTTCTTAATATTGCTGCAAACTGAGCTCGACCTCCATTGCAGCACATTCACTTGGGATGTGCAAGCCCATTTAATCAGTTAACTGGTTTAACTGGTTAATTGCTTAAATGGGATGGACGGGGGGGCTGCTCCAGCTAAGTGGACTGAAGCGTCCTCTGCCTCCAGTGTTGCAACCTGCTCCATTCATTAGGAGGTCCGTGCAGACCCCTGAATCCAAGAGGGGGAGGGAGAGAGAGAGACCAGAGACCAAGTTTCAGATCACAACCCTCAAAGAGAAGGGCTGTGCAATTCCTGAGCCAAGGGAAAAGACTCTATTTCAAATTTGTTTTAATTCAGTGAATTAGAACCCCTGCAGGGGAATTTTGTCTTGCATTCTTTTGGATGCTGTGGAATTTTTAAGGAGCTCTGAGAGAAGGGAAGCTGAGGTGTGGGGGAGGGGCATTACAGAGCCTTGTGACATATAGGTGTTCCATGGAACTCCCTGCCGGAGGATGTTAGGAAGGCCAAGATTAGAACAGGGTTAAAAAAAAACTAAATATGTTTATTGTGGATAGGTCCATCAATGGTTATTAGTCAGGATGGGTAGGAATGGTGTCCTGAGCCCCTATTTGCCAAGAGCTGGGACTGGACGACGGAATGGATCAATTAATAGTTATCTATTTACTCCATCTGAAGCCCCTGGCATTGGCCATTGTTGAAAGCGAGAATACTAAACTAGATGGACCTTTTGCTCTAACTCAGACTGTTCGTATATAATGCATTGGCCTCCTGAAGTGAATTGATACAGAACCTTGGACCGTTTCAATCTGGACCATGCCATATAGCATGGCTGCTTCCTGAGTTCATTCCTTATGGATCCAGTAACATTTCCCTAAGTATGCACATATAACAATACATGTTATTTTTTTTAAAGGTGGGGAGAATCAGAACAACCAAGAGAATTATAGACCAATCAGCTTAAATTCAGTACTTGGCAAGATAGAAGAGTAAATAATCAAACAAACAATTTGTAGTCCCTATAAGAGAAGATGACGGGTAACAGTCCACATGACTTTGTCAAGAACAAATAATGTCAAACTACCCTAATATTCTTCTTTGATAGGATAACAAGCGTAATGGATATGGGGTAAGTGGTGGATATGATAGATTTCAAATTGAACAAGGACTTTTGATACAGTCTCATACGACCTTCTCAGGAGCAAACTAAGGAAATATAGCCTAAACACACCTACAATAAAATGAATTCACAGCTGATTAGAAATCCATACTCAGAGAATAGTTATCAATGGTTCACAGTCAAGCTATAAGGACCTATTAAGTGGGATGCCACATGGATCTGTCCTAGGTCCGGTTCTATTCAATATCTTTGCAAATGATTTGGATAATGGCACAGAGAGTACACTTATAAAGTTTGCAGATGAGTCCAAGATGGAAGGGAGTGCAAGCTTTTTGGAGGACAGGATTAGAATTCAGCATGATCTGGACAAACTGGAGAAATAGTCTGAAATAAATAGGATGAAATTCAATTAGGACAAATGCAAAGTGCGACATGTAGGAAGGAATAATCAACTGCACAAATACAAAATGGGAAAGACCTGCCTAGGAAAGAGTTCTGTAGAAAAGGATATAGGGTTACAGTGGATCACAACTGAAATATGAGTCAGTGCAATACTGTTGCCAAAAAAAGCAAACATTATTATAGGCTGTATTAGCAGAAGTATTGTAAGCAAGACATGAAAAGCAATTCTTCCTCACTACTCAGCACTGATAAGGCTTCAGCTGGAGTATTGTGTCTGGTTCTGGGCACTGCACTTCAGGAAAGATGTGGACAAACGGGAGAAATTCCAGAGGAAAGCAATAAAAATGAGTAGACATCTAGAAAACATGATCTACCAGGAAAACCTAAAGAAATTGGGGTTGTTCCTGAGAAGATAAGACTAAGTGGGGAACATAAGTCTTCAATTACATAAAAACTTGTTATGAAGAAAAGAGTGACAAACTCTTCTTATCTACTGAGAACAGGATAAGAAGTCATGGACTAAAATTCCAGCAATGGAAATTTAAATTGGAGACATTAGGAAAAACTTCCTAACTGTAAGGGTAGTTAAACAATGGAACAAATTACATAGGGAGATTGTGGAATCTCTGTCATCGGCAGTTTTTAACAGCAGTTTAGAAAAACACCTGTCAGGGTTGGTCTAGATAATACTTAGTCCTGCCTCAGTGTGCCTGACCAGACAACTTATTAAGATGCCTCCAGTTCTATATTTCTGATTCTGAGCAGGTGAGCAATTATGACTTTGTTTTCTCTTCCCTGCACCGTTACATTTCCAGTTTGCAGTCTTCAAGGGCAGCTCCTATTTTCATGGGCAAATTTGCTGTTCAGTGTTAGTGTGTCGCCTGTCTTCATTCTCTTAATATTCAGTAAGTCATCAGTTTTTCTGCTTCCCTCAGTTGTACTGGGAAATGCATTCCCTGCGACACGCTGAGAGCCTTTTCTAGGGTGCTCCTCATTGTAGCATCTAAATGGTTTAAAAGAAAACATATACACCGAAATTAAGTCTAGGATTTTCAAAATGGCAGAAAAGAGGTAAGTGCCCTAATCTCATGGACTTTCCAAAGGCTCTTTTGAAAATCCCCTCCTAAATTAACTAAATATAGATTGAAAAATACATGTTTACTCTTTGTGGATGGGGAAAATATAACAGCCTACACACAATGGTCCCCTTCACTTTCACCTGCTCCACCAGAGTGTCCCTTTTTATCTTGTTTTTGCTTCTCTCCACATTGTATAGTGGCAAAGAGCATTCGGTACTAAGGAAGAAAAAATTGCCTCTTTAAGAACTAATATACTATGTGTGTAGTTCTGTGTTCTGTTCCATTTGTGCTTGTCAGCTGGCATTGGTTAAGGTAAGTGGCAGATTGAAATGACTGCAATGTTTTCCATTTGGAAAATGGAGTTGCTTTAGCCAGCTACATAATAGAATTTATTTTATTTACCATTAAACACATTCCATCTTCATTTCAGTCCAAAGATGAGTCCGAGAGACAGCTCTATCAGCTAAAGTACAGCTATCACTGTTAAGACTGTTAGTCTTTCTTTTCAAAGCTGGGAAAAGAAGAAAAGAGAACTCTTATTAACCTGAAAGTGATTGTGTGTGCTGAGCTGAACAGCTCTACTGGGTCAGAGGTGATTATAAATTATAGATGAGAACTAGGGTCCAGATCCAACAAGTGTGAAGAGCAGTAGTACTTTAACCTAGCTCTGTACGGCTACCAAATAACCAACAGACTGTGCCAACTGGTAGCACCTATAACCTGGCTGCTCTCTGTGACTCAGAATTCTCAGCAGTTGAATGCCACAGGAAGTTCCATCTTGAGTTATCTGATTGACAGTTGTCTTAGCCATCCTTGAGGGCCACCTTGATTTTATATAACAGTGTTTCTTAAACAGTCAGAGGTGACCTCGATAACTTTCCCCCAACCCTTTTTTCCTCAATAATCCCCCGACTCTTTTCGACTGACTTTTTTTTTTTGCTCAACCAAAAATCCTTGATGTTCCTCATAAAAAAATTATTGTTTGGTGTTCCTTGGTCTTAAAAAAAATTAAGGAACACTGTTATATAAGTTCCTGGAGAGAAGCTTCCATGTCTGTTCAGCTTCTCTGCCTTTGACCTCCTAGCACTAAGCTCATCTGTGACTTGAATCCTGACTCCTGATTGACCCCTGGCACCTGGCACCTCAACACTGATCCTGATACTAACCCCCAGCTCAATTCCTTACTCTGGCTATGGCTTTGACCTTCAACTTGACTCCAACTCCAGTTCTGAGCCTGGCTTCAGTTCCTGGTTCCTAAACTCCTGCCGCTAGTTGTGCCTACCTTCACCTAGGATCCAGACAGGAAGGCTGTGTTCAGACTCAAGGGTTTTTTCGAAAAAAGTAGCCTTTTTTTGGAAAAACTTCACTTGCGTCTAGACTACAGCCGCGTTCTTTCGAAATTAAATCGAAAGAACGCGGCTTTTCTTTTGACGGCGGTAAACCTAGTTTCACGAGGAAGAACGCCTTTTTTCGAAAATGCTCTTTCAAAAAAAGGTGTTCTTGAATGCAAACAGGGTGTTTTCGAAAGAGAGCATCCAGACTGCCTGGGTGCTTTCTTTCGAAAAAGCGGCTTGCTTTTTCGAAAGTACTGGTTGCAGTCTAGATGCTCTTTTTCGAAAGAGGCTTTTTCGAAAGATACTTTCGAAAAAGCCTCTTTCGAAAGAGGCTTGCAGTCTAGACATAGCCCAAGTTATTGTGCATAGAGGTAAACAAAGGTGAATGTTACTTGTTAACCCTGTCATTGACATTGACTTGCAAACATTTCTAACATTTATGTAGGGATTTACATCTGTCTCTGTGTGCAGTTTCTGGTCATGGACTAAAATCTGTATCTTGTGTTACTTTACACTTTACTTATGGAAAGAAGTGTGCGTGGAGATAAGTGGGAGGGTTGTATAATCAGGCCTGTTGATGGGGCAGGCAAAGGGGGAAAACTGCTCTGGTGCCCAGTGATTCAAAAGGCCTTGGGGCTCCTGGCCACAACCACTGCTTCTGCAGTGCTGAGGACTCGCTCCCACCAGCCCCACGCTTTCCATCAGAGGCCTTACCCCTTCTGGGAGTGAAGAGCCAGGCTCCCTCCACACCATGCCTGGGGCCTCAGCAATTCTGTCAGCGCCTCCTGTTACATGAGTGAAACCAAAACTCAATTTGTCTCTGAACTATACAAAGTCAGACAGAGAAGAAAATGGGAAGATAAATGTTTCCAAAAAGCCAGGTAAACAGAACTTGAAACTGGCTGTTTAACAAAAGTGTGTGTGCAGTATTATTAACAAATATATAATATTACATAATTCCTTTCATCCTGAAAGATTCCTGAGAGCTTTAAACTGAACTAGGCCATGCTGTTGCTAATGATTATACACACTTTTACATCTCATCCGGGAGACAGCCATTCTAGCAGTACAGCACTCCCTATCTTTCTGTCAAACAACTATCGCTTTCTTTTGTTGGCCTTATGTATACAGGCAGTCCCCGGGTTACATGGATCCGACTTACATCGGATCCCTACTTACAAACGGGGTGAGGCAACCCTGCACTAGCTGCTTCCCCCCAGCAGACCAGGGAGACACGAAGATAGCGCCCCCCCCCCCCCTCCCCCAGCAGACCAGGGAGACGCGGAGCGGCTTTTCTCAGCAGACATCTCAGCTTGAGAACAAAGGACTGAGGGAAGTGAGGTGTGGGAGAATAAAACTGAGCTCTGGAGAAAAGTTTGGCTGGAGTTTCCCCTACAATATGTACCAGTTCCGACTTACATACAAATTCAACTTAAGAACAAACCTACAGTCCCTATCTTGTACGTAACCCGGGGACTGCCTGTACTCATGCCTTTGTGAACTCCACTTCAGTTCATCTGATGAAGTGGGTTTTACTTATACCATAATCAATCGGTTAGTTTCTAAAGTGCCACGGGGTTCTTTGTTTTTGCAGATTCAGACTTTCTGATGTATTGGATCAGTATGGACTGAGAAGGAAGAACCTCCCCTTCTGAATCAATATTGCCACTTCCTTCAGCCATTTAGTGTTCCTTTGAGGGCTGCCATCCAAATACTGACAAAGCTCCACGCTTGTTTATGAGACATAAAACTCCAGAATAATATGAGTCTGGCATAAGCAAAATGACGTCATTTTATTTGCAGGCAGAGACACAGAAAAATTATTTTCAGCCACGTGCAAATCTAACATGATTGAAAACTGAGTTCTATTTGGGCGAGGGTGGGGAGAAATCTGGCAAGGAGAATCCATTGCACATCCATGGCACCGTGTCTGGGGTAAAGTTGTTTGTAAATCTCATTGCCATGGGATCATATTACAGAAAAAATATGCAGTAGTATATTTCTTGTTAGAGTTTTGTTTTGACATTGGTTTTACACATTGGCATAAAGAATCCTGGAAATTATAGTTTATTTGCTTTTAGCTTTAAATTAAGGACCAGATGTTGCAAATATTTATGCATGAAAGCAGTCGTGTTAAAACTCACTGGGACTCTTCGCATATATAAAGGTACTTATGTGCGTAAGTGTTTATGCCAGGACTCTAACTTCCTTTCTCTGAACATTTTTTAATATTTTTAATATACCAAACATACAGCCATGCCCACCCTCCCTATCACAGGAAAAACAAGAGATGGGAAGAATTCTAGGTCAAATGCTGAGATGTGCTGTGTGTCTGCACTTTTCATTAAATCTGTTTGAATTGCAGAAACGTGGATGGCACCTTTCAAGATTTGACTTCACTGGAACTGTTTCCATCAGTGCCCAGTTATAAGTGCACCTAAATCAGGAGGTTCTAAAGTTCATAAAGTGCAAGGTTTTACAGGTGTCTGTTCAGCTCTTTAATGAGAGTGGCAAAATGAGTCTCGATTCTTCATTTAGTCACCACATAACTCAAAACAATACTTGTCATCATAGTATCGCTTCATGGAAAGCAATCTGAAGCATTAAATCCATCAGGAAGATAGTAAATACCAATGAAATGGATAAAGTGAGAGAGATATTGCAGATTGTGTTCTGTCTCACTAAGACAACATATGGGAATAGCTAAGACTGTCAAGTCAGACCCTATGTGTTTACTTGCCCAATATTAGGGAGCACAATTTCATGAGACCTACCTGAACTAGGTGCTGGAATTAGCATGCCAAATAGGCTGGATACACAGTGGTCTTTTTGCATATCCTTTGGCTTTCTGGTGTGTTTAATGCAATGGTTTTTGTCACTCGGGCCTGATCTACACTAGGACCTCAGTCCAAAATAAGCCTCCCAAGGTCGATTTTATAAGTGATACGAAGCCCATTATTTTGGAATAAGGGGCATGGAATTTGAGATTTGTAATCCTGTTTTTCACAAGGAGTAATGCTATTCCTGAATTGTAAACCCAAAATAACGTTACTGTGGATGCTCCAGTGCCACTCATTCGAACTAATTGGCCTCCAGGAGGCCTCCCATACCTCCTCAGTGCTGCCTGGGGCTCTGAGTCTAAGGTAGCATGTCCACATTGACAGAGCCTGCCTTGGACTACATTTGATTCTTCTCCATACTGAGGACATGGAACTTTGAATCTGTAAAATTGGGTGTCCAGAAATTGAATTTAGTAAATTTGAAATAATCTCCTAGAGTAGACATGCCCTTAGTGCACATCCTCAGAGTGGGTATGTCTACACTACAACGTTAATTCGAACTAACTTAGTTCAAATTAGTTAATTCGAACTAAGCTAATTCGAACTAACGCATCTAGAACTAAAAACTAGTTCGAATTAGCGTTTTGCTAATTCAAACTAGCGCGTCCACATTAAGTGGACCCTGAACCAGGCTTAAGGATGGCCGGAAGCAGTGCCGGCAGGGCATCAGAGGAGGACTTAGAGCGTGGAGATGCTGTCTCAGGCTAGCCGAGGGCTGTGCTTAAAGGGTCCTGACCCCCACCCCGAACAGACAGTTCTCAGGGTGCCCCGCTTGCAAAGGAGTCCTGGCTTGGATTGCCCGGACTACCCACACTGGGCACATCACACCACTCGGCCATCAGACCGGCTGCACTTGCCGCAGGCTGCCATCTGGGGAGAGGGCGCAATTGGGGGGCTGCAGGAGAGCTTCCACCCCCAGAAGCCCGCAGAGCCAGCCCAGTCCTCCCCATTGGGGGCGCGTACCCCATTCCTCCCTCACCTCCTTCCACTTACCCTTCCCTAGCCCCTCTTCTTGATGTACAAAATAAAGGACAATTGTGTTCAAAAATGGAATCTGTCTTTATTGAACAAAACTGGGGGAGACTGGGAAAAGGAGGTGGGAGAGGGGAAGAGAGAGGGTGGGAGAGGGGAGGGCAACTAAAATGATCAGGGGTTGGGAACAGGTCCCATATGAAGCGAGGCTAAAGAGACTGGGACTTTTCAGCTTAGAAAAGAGGAGACGGAGGGGGGACAGGATAGAGGTCTCTAAAAGCAGGAGTTGGGTGGAGAGGGTGCATACAGAAAAGTTCTTCATTAGTTCCCATAAAGAAGGACTAGAGGACACCAGAGGAAAGGAATGGGTAGCAGGCTTCAAAATAGTAACAGAAAGTTGTTCTTCACAAAGCAAAGAGTCAACCTGTGGAACTCCTTGCTGCAGGAGGCTGTGAAGGCTACAACTAGAACAGAGTTTAAAGGGAAGTGAGATCAAGTCATGGAGGTTGGGTCCATGGAGTGCTATTAGCCAGGGGGTAAGAGTGGTGTCCCTGCCCAAGGTTTATGGAAGGCTGGAGAGGGATGGCACGAGACAAATGGCTTGGTCACTGTCTTCGGTCCATCCCCTCCAGGGTACCTAGGGTTGGCCGCTGTCGGCAGACAGGCTACTGGGCTAGATGGACCTTTGGTCTGACCCAGGACGGTCGTTGTAAGCTCAGGGCTCAAGGTCGGGGGTCTCAGTGGACCACCTTGATTTTCATGCACACCTGCTCCTGGGTGGCCAGGCTGGCAGCTCTCCTGCCCTAGCTGGCCACTTTCCTGTGCCTAGTGCGGAGGTCATGGACGAGGTCCACGATGTCCGCACTAGCCCAGGAAGGTGCCCGCCTCTTGCGGTCCCGGGCAAGCTCCCGGGAGCCGCCAGCCTGGTCTCGGGAAGAGGGGGAGGACTGGGGGGCATCAGGTGGGTGGCTCGATCCGTGCCAGGTGCAGGGTCTGCTGGCTGGGTGCTGGCAGGCTTGCACCTGGCACGGGCACTGTAGCCAGCCCGTGCCCCTTTAAGGGGTCCGGGGCCGGGAGGGGGGCATAGAGTTTCCCTGGTGTTGGCCAGAGTGTCCACCATGGAAAGCTGGGGAGGGCTAGCCTCCCACTAGTTCGAATTAAGGGTCTACACAGGCTTGTGGAATTAGGATTACCTAGTTCGAACTAAGCGCTCCGTTAGTTCGAATTAAGTTCGAACTAACGGAGCGCTAGTGTAGCGCCTATGAAAGTTAGTTCGAACTAACGTCCGTTAGTTCGGACTATCTTTGTAGTGTAGACATACCCAGTAAGATGGCCAAAGAGAATAAGTAGGAATGGTAAGCATGCATTGAGATATGTCGTCCCACACTCCTTGTTCAGCAATAACATTATTTGTTGTGGCTAGGGCCCTACCAAATTCATGGTCCATTTTTTAAAGTTCATTGCCATAGGATTTTAAAAATAACAAATGTCATTATTTCAGCTGTTTAAATCTGATATTTCATGGTGTTGTAGTGGTCCTGACTCAAAAAAGAGTTGTGGGGGGGGGGGGTCACAAAGTTTTCTGTAATGGGGGTTACAGTACTGCTACCTTTATTTCTGCACTACAGCAGGTGGTGGCGTTGCCTTCAGAGCTGGGCAGATGGAAAATGGCAGCTGCTGACCAGGAGTCCAGTTTTGAAGTTAGAGTGGCTGCCAGAAGCACTGCAGAAGTAAGGTTGGCATGATATCATATTGCAGAGCGAGGCCTTCAGTCAGCAATTCCACTCTCGGGAGGGGGCATGTCTACGCAGCACCGTTATTTTGGAATAACTGATGTTATTTTGACATAACGAAGTGCGTGTCTACACAGCAAGCTACTATTTTGAAATAACATCAAGCTGGAGGATTTCTTACTCCGACTCCTGTAGCCCTCATTTTGCGAGAAGTAAGGGAAATTGGAGGAAGAGTGCTCTTCCTTCGACTTCCTGCTGTGTAGACAACACCAAAAGCCGAATTAAGCTATTTCGACTTCAGCTATGCAATTGACATAGCTGAAGTTACATATCTTAATTTGACTTTTGCCCTGCAGTATAGATGCGCCCAGGTTGGCCAGTTCTGAAGGCAGCAGCACGTAAGTAAAGGTGTCATGGTATATTGGCATATTGGCATATTGTCTCCCTTACTTCTGTGGTGCTGCTGGCAGGGCACTGCCTTCAGAGCTGGGCACCCGGCCAACTTCCACCACTCTTTGGCCATCCAGCTCTGAAGGCAGCACAGAAGTACAGAAATACCACAACCCCCTAAAATAACCTTGTAACGCCCCTCTAATTCCCTTGTGGGTCATACCCCCTGTTTGAAATATGTATAACATATGGTAAAAGCACACAAATGACCAGATTTCAAGAGCGGGAACCAGATTGTGCAATCCATGGCCATGAATTTGGTAGAGCCCTAATTATGGCCCTCTATTGATCTGAAATAGGCATCATTTGAGAGAGTGAAGTGGTAGTGGAATAACATTCAAGCTCTTCATTCAATACTGGTGATTCAAGGCATGAAAAACCTACTTTGTAAGGGATAGGAGTTACTTCATCGCCAATGTTGTTGGACAGTTTTCTCTCTGGTTAAATGATAGAGCTTTAGGAAATCTATGTGAAAATGCTTTTTAAAAAAAATGTGCTAAGTAGTATATAGCTTGATGAGATGCAATAGCTAAGTTTTGCAAGGAAGCACCCAGGAAACAGCAAATGTGGTTAATAATTACAGGAAGCCATGCACCCTGAAAATAGCATAGTCACAGGCAAACAATACAATGCCCATATACCATTATTTTTTAACAAAACACTAGAAAGGCCAATAAATTTGTATGTAATTTTAGAAAATCTAGCAAGGTTTCTTTAAATAACTAAGCAAATATATTCAGAAACTTTTGAGTTCCTGCAATTGAAGGGACTCTGAAAATGGATTCCCTTTTCAACCCAAATCTGAAGTATTCTCAAATTAACTAACAAAAATAAAAAGCACAGTGCAGAATTACAGGATTTTTTTAAAATTAACCTTTCCCCCCACAGCTTACCACTATGGTCATCTTTATAAAATAAGTATCAGTGACAATTCCTTTCCTCAGCTGATTGTAAAATCTCAAACATAATGCAATGGGATGTGATATGTAATTTTAAGAAAGGTATATCATCTGTGCATAGAACACATCAATTTTTTCAGCAGTTATGGGTGTCCCCAAAAAATGACACATCTGAAAATGTACAGTAGATAAAATATACTATTGATATATAAAAGAGCATAATAATACAAAGAATGTAGGGCTTAGTTCTCTCCACTAACACACAAGGTTGCACTGCTACAATAGATTACATGCCCATTGTCTAGTCCTGCAATTTGATACACACAGATTGACCCTTGTAACATCGCAGGATCCTGATCAAGTCCATGGGGGTCCATGTGGCACAGAGGCCCATCTGTCTAGATCCGACTGCAGAATCATGGTTGTGAAGGGGTTTAGTTGAACACAGGAACTAACTTTACAAGCTATGTATTCGTGCAGCTACTCAAATGAGGAGGGAAGGGAGAAAGGTGATGAGGTGGCAGTATTCATCCAAACTCTACCTATATAAATCACCAAAATGAGATGCTGTTCACAATAGTTTGTACAGGAGTTGAAAATAAATAACTGGACTCCTTGAAATAGGGATGTAAGCAACTAGTCGACTCACCAATAAGCTGTTGCTTTTTTTTTTAACACTATCGACTAGTCGCATCCTCCCCTACTGTGGCTTCACACTATTAAGGGACTGGGCAGCCAGCGTGAGAAGACGTTGGCTCAGTTCCTGCTCCTGCGGGTCTCTGATCAGTCTGCATAATTTCCCCCCTCCTGCTCTGCATTGTAAGGGACAAGGGAGCTGGCACATGAAGACGCTGATGAGAAACCAGGGACCAAGGAGCAGAGACTGAGGCTATGTCTACACTACAGAGCTTCTTTGGGGAAATGGTTGTTTTTCCAAAAAAAACTTCACTTATGTCCACACTGCAATCACTTTCTTTAAAAAAAAATCGAAAGAACAGAGGGGTTTATCCGACACTGGTAAACCTCTTTCTATGAGAAAGAAGCCTTTTTTCGAAAGAACTCTTTCGGAAAAAGGCATGTGTGGACAGGGAAGAGGGAGTTATTTCGAAAGACGAGGAAAGAGGAAAAAGCACAGGTGCCCTGATGGCCACTCTGTCCATAGTAATCACAGCTTAAATGTGAGATAGCGTCCATTCAGTGTGGATGCTATCTTTTGAAAAAGCACATTGCTTTTCTGATGGACTTTGGCAGTGTGGACGTTCTCTTTCGGGAGAAGTTTTCTTGGAAGATCTCTTCTGGAAAAGCTTCTTCCGAAAGAAGCCTGAAGTCTAGACGTAGCCTGAGCCAGCATCTTTGTGCACTGGCTCCCCTGTCTCTTATAGTGCAGAGCGGCAGCGGGGCAAGTTAGGCTAGGACTCAGCATGAGCCAGACTGAGCGCTGGTACTGCCTACCCTTGTCAACTAACTGATTAGTCGATACAAAAATGTATCGAATACTCGATTAGGAAAGTAATTGCATTTTAATATTCTGACCTTGAACTTGGCTTTTTTATCAGGGGAGCTTTAATGTGCACTGGGCTTCTGCTAGGCTCCTCAGATTTGTCTTTTTGTTGTTGGGGGAGGGGAAATAAGTGCTATCTCCCAAATGAAATCCTGTGGCACCATGAGACTTTCCTCACAGTAAACTGTTTAGATTTGTGGCCATATGTCTCCTTTCTTAAATGAGGGATGAAATAGTTAATACTTTTCATCACTGTATTATCACTGGAGTGGCAGGGGAGCTCCCTGCTTCAATTAGGAAGAGATTAAAGAGGGCCTCGAGGCTCAAGCAACCCTCTCCGGCTGCACTTGTAAAACTTGTCAGTCCTGAAGAATGTCAGGTCCTTAAAAGAAAAGATCCTGGGTAGACTGGGTAGCATTCAGGTGCAAACAGATGTGGTGACACAGCTCCCTGGGTCTAGGAGCTGTCTGTTGGGAAAACTGAGATCACCATCCCTCTGAGTCTTTTCAGGAAGCAGAGGAAGCAGCTTTTCTTTACTTTCAGTTTTGGAGTGCTGAGATTCAGCTTTGGTTGTTTGGACATAGAAGGGCTAAGAAGCCTCAACCTTCCTCCTCAACACCTTTGCCCTGTGTGTGGCAGCAGGGCCCCAGCTCTTTTTTCTTTGAGGTATTCTGCCATTTTTCTCTTGGACTACTTTAACACACACAGACAGACACACAGAGGTGCAGCAGAGAGCAGTACGCCAAGTCCCAACCCACTGTCCAGAGACGGATGTCCAGAGAAGTTCACCCCGCATCCCATAGGAGCACCACCAGTGACATACAGCGTATTACAGTTGGGCATCCATATTAACTCCTCACTGAGATGGGGCTCATTAAGAAAGATTGTTCCAGGCTCTCTGGTGACTCTCACAGACATGTCTGGTTACATTAGTTCACCTTAATTTTTTTTTCCTTTGCACCATAACAGTTAGAGACTTTTTTTTTTTATCAAAAAAATTAGTGAAAGAGTGAGATTTTTAGAGGACAAGACAGCTTGTTGAGCGAGACACTTGATGCAGCGATGAACTGGTGGAATTTGAGCACTGCATATCGTGTGATTTCCTTGGTCTCAGTACAGCCACCTGCTTTGGTAACACGTGGCCTGAAGGTCCAATGCAGTCAATTGCCATGTTACTGCAGCTTGAGCACACACCCAATTATCTAAAGATCTAAAGCTAATGAACAAGTGTTTTCTGTGGTTTGCTCGGAACAAAGAAGACAAAAGCATGAGCAAATATTATGGCCATTTGCTTCTCTTTTACTTTAAAAAGAGAAAATAAAATAAAAAGCTGATTGGCATGCAAATTAAATTCAGCTTCCTGGCAAGTTGCTCATAATGGCCTTCAGAGTTGCAGAGTTTACACATTATGGTTGAAAAGTAAGGGCAAAGCCCAGATATGCAAAACATGTAAATAACAATCAGTTATCTAGTTCACCACAAGAGGCTCAAACTGTCTCTCATACCAATCCTGTGAGAGATGGCCCTGAACTACATAGTTCAAATCCACCTCTGAACTTTCTTCATACTTGGGAATGTTTGCATTTCAGGTTTGGGTTTGTTTTTCCCTTATCATAATGATATACATAAGCCATAGATTTCAGCTCTATCTGCTAAAAATATTTCTCAGTGCCTCTCAAAATTGTCATTCCCTCAAAGTCATCACAACTGAGGTTGGGGAGAGCTATAAACATATTTCCCAGAGTCCATCAGTGGTGCTCTGTGTGTTGGGTAGGACAGGGATCCAGGACACTTAGGGTATGTCTAGACTACATGGCTCCGTCGACAAGGGAAGCCTTTGTCAACCACTCTGGTAAACCTCATTTCACAAGGCATATCAGAGCGGTCGACAAAGGCTTCCCTTGTTGACCGCGGCTCATCCAGACTGCCCCACTGTTCCGCCAAAGAGCTGATCGGCACAGTACGGCGTCCATTTTGACGTAAATGAAGCAACAATACCCTTAGGGTGCCTCTACACAGCAAAATTATTTTAGAATAACAGCCATTATTTCGAAATAACTATGCGAGCATCTGCACAGCAATAATATGGTTTCAAAATTATTTCAAAATAATGGGAGGCTTATTTCAACTTCTATAAATCTCATTCTACAAAGAATAATGCGTATTCCAAAATCAGAATAGGGGCTGTGTAGATGCTCCACTTCTGCTATTTTGAAATAGCCCCTCACCAGGACCATTCTAAGTTATTCCTCCCCAGTGTCTCCCAAGGCTGTAAATCGAAATAGCGCATCAACATTAGGGAATCCTGCCTCGGACTAATTTTGAGGCTTCCGTTCAGTGTAGACGTGATATTTTGAAATAAGCTATTTCAGCATAACTATCCTGAAATAGCTTATTCCGAAATAAATGTGCAGTGTAGACATAGCTTTAGGGTGCATCTACACTGCGGGGCTTAATTTGAAATAAGGAGCGTCTACACAGTACTGTACTTGTTTTGAAATAGAGCACTCTTCCTCCGACTTCCCTTATTCCTTATACAATGAGGCTACGTCTAAACTGGCATGAATTTCCGAAAATGCTTTTAACAGAAAACTTTTCCATTAAAAGCATTTTCGGAAAAGCACTTCTAGATTGGCAGTTTGTTTTCTGCAAAAAAGCCCCAATCGCCATTTTTGTGATCGGGGCTTTTTTGCGGAAAACACTACTGTGTTGTTTACACTGGCCCTTTTGGGCAAAAGTCTTTTGGAAAAAGACTTTTGCCCAAACGGGAGCAGCATAGTATTTCCAGAAAAGCACTGACGATCTTACATGAGATCGTCAGTGCTTTTCCGGAAATTCACGTGGCCAGTGTAGACAGCTGGCAAGTTTTTCCACAAAATCATATGATTTTGCGGAAAACTTGCCAGTCTAGACACAGCCTGAGGGTTACAGGACTCAGAGTAAGTTCTCTAGCTTCACAGTATTGTGACAGCATTTCGAAAT
The DNA here is from genome assembly GCF_049634645.1 of Pelodiscus sinensis. Lineage (NCBI taxonomy): Eukaryota > Metazoa > Chordata > Testudines > Trionychidae > Pelodiscus > Pelodiscus sinensis. Next base: position 23,247,155 of record NC_134727.1, read on the forward strand.
AATTGCCTGAAGTGTAGATGAGGGACATAGGGTATGTCTACACTACAGAGTTAGTTCGAACTAACAGACGTTAGTTCGAACTAACTTTCATAGCCGCTACACTAGCGCTCCGCTAGTTCGAATTTGAATCGAACTAGCGGAGCGCTTAGTTCGAACTAGGAAAACCTCATTTTACGAGGATTAAGCCTAGTTCGAACTTACTAGTTCGAATTAAGGGGTGTGTAGCCCCTTAATTCGAACTAGTGGGAGGCTAGCCCTCCCCAGCTTTCCCTGGTGGCCACTCTGGCCAACACCAGGGAAACTCGTCTGCCCCCCTCCCGGCCCCGGACCCCTTAAAGGGGCACGGGCTGGCTATGGTGCCCGTGCCAGGTGCAAGCCTGCCAGCACCCAGCCAGCAGACCCTGCACCTGGCACGGCACAGAGCCACCCACCTGATGTCCCCCAGCCCACCCCCTCTTCCCGGGACCAGGCTGGCGGCTCCCGGGAGCTTGCCCGGGACCGCAAGAGGCGGGCACCTTCCTGGGCTAGTGCGGATATCATGGACCTCATCCACGATGTCCGCACTAGGCACAGGAAAGTGGCCGTCTAGGGCAGGAGAGCTGCCAGCCTGGCCACCCAGGAGCAGGTGTGCATGAAAATCAAGGGGGTCCACTGAGACCCCCGACCCTGAGCCCTGAGCTTACAATGGCCGTCCTGGGTCAGACCAAAGGTCCATCTAACCCAGTAGCCTGTCTGCCGACAGCGGCCAACCCTAGGGACCCTGGAGGGGATGGACCGAAGACAGTGACCAAGCCATTTGTCTCGTGCCATCCCTCTCCAGCCTTCCACAAACCTTGGGCAGGGACACCACTCCTATCCCCTGGCTAAGACTACTCCATGGACCCAACCTCCATGACTTGATCTCACTTCCCTTTAAACTCTGTTCTAGTTGTAGCCTTCACAGCCTCCTGCAGCAAGGAGTTCCACAGGTTGACTATTTGCTTTGTCAAGAAGAACAACTTTCTCTTAGTAGTTTGAAGCCTGCTACCCATTCCTTTCCTTTGGTGTCCTCTAGTCCTTCTTTATGGGAACTCATGAAGAACTTTTATGAATGCACCCTCTCCACCCAACCCCTGCTTTTAAAGACCTCTATTCTGTCCCCGCTCCATCTCCCCTTTTCTAAGCTGAACAGTCCCAGTCTCTGTAGCCTCTCTTCATCTGGGACCTGTTCCCAACCCCTGATCATTTTAGTTGCCCTCCCCTCTCCCAGCCTTTCTCTTCCCCTCTCCCACCTCCTTTTCCCAGTCTTCCCCAGTTTTGTTCAATAAAGACAGAGTCAATGTTGGAAGAAACGTTATCTTTATTTTGTACATCAATAAGAAGGGGGGCTAGGGAAGGGTAAGTGGAAGAAGGTGAGGGAGGAATGGGGTACGAACCCCCGATGGGGAGGACTGGGCTGGCTCTGCGGGCTTCTGGGGGTGGAAGCTCTCCTGCAGCCCCCCGATTGCCCCCTCTCCCCAGATGGCAGCCTGCGGCAAGTGCAGCCGGGCTGATGGCCGAGTGGTGTGATGTGCCCAGTGTGGGCACTCCGGGCAATCCAAGCCAGGACTGCTTTGCAAGCGGGGCACCCTGAGAACTGTCTGTCCGGGGTGGGGGTCGGGACCCTTTAAGCGCAGCCCTCGGCTAGCCTGAGACAGCATCTCCACGCTCTAAGTCCTCCTCTGATACCCTGCCGGCACTGCTTCCGGCCATCCTTAAGCCCTGTTCAGGGTCCACTCAATGTGGACTTGCTAGTTCGAATTAGCAAAACGCTAATTCGAACTAGTTTTTAGTTCTAGATGCGTTAGTTCGAATTAGCTTAGTTCGAATTAACTAATTCGAACTAAGCTAGTTCGAACTAGCGCTGTAGTGTAGACGTACCCTAAGTTATTTTGGAATAGTGTTGCAGTGTAGATGTACCATTATTCTCCTCAGAAGGCACTGAGCATGTTTCAGTCATGTTTGTCTGTAGGGGTGTCCTACTCTAAATAAACTAGGAATGAGTGCAGCAAATGCACTTGAACATTCCTAGCTCCCATTGCAAAGGCTAGTGGGAAGGATTATATCACCTCCAGGCAGGCCTTTCTTTGTAATAACCTTCCAGCATCTCTGTCTGTCCCCCCTCTCCCTCTCAGTCCCTTACCAGTCTTGCAATTGTTGATGCAATTCTAGGCACCCCACAAGGGGAGGAGAGGAGGATACATTATACCAGGGTCCAGAGTCCATGGACCCCATACTGCAAACTGTGGTACATGTGTAGGAGGAGGACCTGTGCTATAAGTTTATACTAGGGCCCGAAAAAATTATGCTTGGTCCCTGGATGCAAAAATTTTCTCTATGTCTGTGGAACAGATTTCCTATACCTCTGTGCTTTACTGACTCTCCATTTCATTTGCAATTTCAGATTAAAAGAGTTAGGCCAGATTCTCAAGATTTTGTAAGTTGATGTAGCTCCATATTTTTAATAAAGCAGCTACATTGCTTTACACTATCTGTGGATACGTCCCATTTTATCACCCTTACCTTGGCCTCTGAACTGACCTTGGCCTCTGGGTTTGTTTATTATAAAAGTCAGTAGCCTTGTTTTCAAATTGCAAGCCGTGACACCGAATACTTTCTCACACAAGTGACTTTGATCAGAGCAGAATAAAACATAAGTAAAAGTGACCTCTAAACCACACCGGCGTCCTTCAAATCTGAACTAAAAAATATTAAAATAGCTGATCAGAAATGGCGAGAGCTACAATTTAAGAGTCTGGTTAATTAATTTAACAGATCATTCAGTCTAATGTTTCTGCAGTAGAAGTCAATAATTTAAGAGGTCAACAGCTTTGGGCAAATCTATAATGATGGCTCAGCTACATTGGCCCTAATCCTCTGCATCTGGACTATCCTTTTTGGGTAGGAGGGTAAGATTCTCTTCTCTGCACCCAGATCCTCCCAACATTATTCACCGTGTCAGTTCAAAATTCTAAATTAAGTCTCTAGCATTTATGGGTGTGAACAAATGCTCAGCAGGTCTGTATATTTTGGTCTATGATTTAGCTTCTGCTCACACTAAGGCATTAGCTTGTCTTTATTTCTACCTGGTAAGTATTTTACCTTTTGACAAAGACAAGTACAAAACTCAGTTAGGGTATGTCTACACTACAAAGTTAATTTGAACTAACAGCCATTAGTTCGAATTAACTTTAATAGGTGTTACACATGCAAGCGCTTAATTCAAACTAGGTAAACATTCTATGAGGAGTAACGCCTAGTTCAAATTAAGTAGTTCGAATTAAGGGGTGTGTAGCCACTTAATTCGAATTAATTGAAAGCTAGCCCTTCCCAGGTTGCCCTGGGGGCCACTCTGGGCCAAACCAGGGAACGTCTTCTGCCCCCCTTCCAGCCCCGGAGCCCTTAAAGGGGCACGGTCTGCCCACGGTGCACGTGCCAGTTGCAAGCCTGCCAGCATCCAGCCAACAGACCCTGCACCTGGCACAGGATGAGCCAGCCACCCGCTGCCACCCAGCCCTCCACCTCCTCCCAGGACCAGGCTGGCGGCTCCCAGGAACCTGCCCAGGGCCGCAAAAGGCGGGCACCCGCCTGGTCTAGTGCGGAGATCGTGAACCTCATCGAGGTTTGGGGAGAGGCCTCCAACATTCACGATCTCCGCACTAGGCACAGGAACGTGGCCATCTACAGCCGCATGGCTGCCAGCCTGGCCACCAGAGACCACATGCGGACCCAGGAGCAGGTCCACTGCAAGATTAAAGACCTGTGGCAGGCCTACTCCAGGGCCTCCCAGCCAGGGGCCGACCCGGAGACATGCCCTCATTATGAGGCTCTGGACCACATCCTGGGGGCTCACGCAGTCCATGCCCCCCGGGTGGAGATTGACCCCGAGGCAGAGGGACCCGTCCCTGACATGGAGGAGGAGGAGGAGGATGCCGAGAGCCAGGAGCCTGCAAGGAGCCTGCCCAGGACCCCCGAGGCATCCCACAGAGCACATCGGCTATGTCGTCTGAGGCCTGGGAGGGCTCCACATGTGAGTGCCATCATGCTCCCCTTATGTGTATGGCGGGGTGGAGAGGGAGCCCAGGGACCGTGCGCCTGGGCCTTACCCACCATGAGCAGCAGCTGGGTGTCATGCAGGGGCCCTGGCCTGTTCCCCACATACTGACCTCACCTTGCAGAGGGGGGCTGGGTTTCACCCACTGTGTCCCCAGGGAGAACTGACCACTGCTCTTGTTTCACCTCAGCCGTAGCACCTGGGACTGCAGGGCGCATCATCCCGCCTGCAAGAGCTAGCTGCACCCGGGCCAGCAGGCGCACCTGCTACCTGGAGGACTATCAGCGGCGGCACCTGCAGCTACTGGAGCACCAGCTCCGCACCCAGGACCATTGGGTCTGGGAGGACCTGCGGCTGCGGCTGCGGCTGCGGCAGCGGCAGCGGCAGCAAAGCTTGGAGGCACTGAAGGAGCAGGGCCGTGCCCTCAGAGGTCACCTCCAGACCCTGGTGGACAGGTTCCTGCCTCCTCCTGCTCCAGCCCCTGCAGCCGCCCCAGCTCTCACTTCTTCTCCCACCCCTACTCCCTCTCCCGCTTCCTCCGCACTCCCAGTCCCTCCTTCCCCACCCTCCACACCCACTTCCCACCCCTGACACCCCCACACCCACAGTGCTGCGAGACGGGAGAGCCAGCAGGACTCCCAACCCTGAGCCTTCCCTTCCCTTCCTCCCCCCCCTTCCTTCCCCTTCCAGATCCCTCCTCCCAGGTTTCCCCTTCCTCTGTCCCACCCTCATTCCTCCCTCCCCCCACCACAGTTATGTAAAATAAAGAGAGGGTCTTTTTGGCAAAACAGGTGTTTTTATTTTACATTAGGAAGGGGGGTTAGGAAGGGGAAAGGGGAAGGAAGTGAGGGTGCAAGAAGGCACCAGTGGGGCATGCAGAGGTTATGTCTACACTACCACCCTAGTTCGAACTAGGGTGGTAATGTAGGCAACCGGAGCTGCAAATGAAGCCCGGGATTTGAATTTCACGTGCTTCATTTGCATCTCGCCGGGCGCCGCCATTTTTAAATGTCCACTAGTGCGGACTCTGTGCCGCGCGGCTACACGCAGCATTGACTAGGTAGAAACATTTCACGTTTCACGAGGAGTAACGGTAGTTCGGAATAGGAAGCCTAGTCCGAACTACCTAGTCCATGCTGCGTGTAGCCGCGCAGCACGGAGTCCGCACTAGCGGACATTTAAAAATGGCGGCGCCCGGCGAGATGCAAATGAAGCCCGGGAAATTCAAATCCTGGGCTTCATTTGCAATTGCGGTTGCCTACATTACCACCCTAGTATGAACTAGGGTGGTAGTGTAGACATACCCAGAGAGAGTTCAGTCCTCCTCCACATGGAAGCTCTCCCTCAGGGCTTCCCGGATCTGGACGGCCCCCCGCTGGGCCTCCCGGATGGCGTTGGTGTGGGGCTGCAGGTACTGGCCAGCGATACAGTAGCTTCAGCCATCCAGGCTGGCAGGAAAGCCTCCCCCTTCCGCAACATAAATTGTACAGCACACAACATGCTGCCACCATGGGAGGGATATTGTGCTCGGCGAGGTCGATGCGGGTGAGGAAGTACCGGAATCAGGCTCTCAGTCGGCCGATGGCCCTAGTGAGCTTGACATTGAAGGCCTGCTGGGAGGGGTTGAGGTATCCCGTGTAGGGCTTCATTAGCCAGGGCTGTAGGGGGTAGGCCGCATCCTCCACCAGCAGACAGGCATGTCCACATCCCCGACCCTGATGTGGCGGTCAGGGAAGAAGGTCCCGGCCCGCAGCCTATGGCACACGGAGTTGCAAAACATCCTGGCGTCGTGTGCCTTGCTGGACCAGCCCACATTAATGTCCGTGAACTGGCCCCAGTGGTCAGACACGCATGCAGGAGGACTGAGAAGTACCCCTTGCATCTGATGTACTGGGAGGCTTGGTGTTCCAGGGCACGGATGGGGATGTGCATGCCGTCGATGCCCCCCCACCCTCGCAGTTGGGGAAGCCAAGGGCGCCGAACCCCTGAATGACCGCGTCTGGCTCGGTGAGGCAGACCACCCTGCGGAACAGCACCCGGTTGATGGCCTTGACCACCTGCAGAGGGACACACCAAACCGCAAATCACTGGGGTGCCCGGGTGGCTGGGAGTGTTCATTCCCTGGCACTGCTCTGCGCCCCACTTCTGGAAGCAACACCCGCGGGTGGCGCATAGTACGGCCAGGACAGACCGAACCCTCCCATGGGGGCACTTTCACCTCCTGCCCCCCGTTTTCCCTGGGGCGGCCCATCCCCTCTATTCAGCCCCTCCCCCTCCTCCGGCCCAGTGGCCGGTGAATGCCATGCATGCATGAGCACTGGTCCGACGGTGGATCTCCCCACGCCAAACTGGTTCCCGATGGATCGGTAGCTGTCCGGCATGGAGAGCTTCCACAGGGTGATGGCCACACGCTTCTGGAGGGGGATGGTGGGCCTTATGTGAGTGTCCGGTCCCCACAGAGCAGGGGTGAGCCACTTGAAGAGCTCCAGGAAGGTGTCCTTCTTCATCCTGAAGTTCTGGGTCCACTGTCTGTCTCCCCAGTGCTCCAGGATGATGCAGTCCCACCGGTCGCTGCTGGTGTCCAGACGCCAGATGTGGCAGGGCACGCTGGCATCTGGGTGCTTCTGTGGCTCCTCCACTGCCCCCAGAGAGGCCAGGGGGAGAGGCAGGGGGCTAACATGCACCAGATGGTGCCAGGCAGCCTCCAGCCATTGCAGCAGCAAATCCAAAAACTGTAGCAGAATGGCCAGGGCAAGCTCTGGCTTCATGGTGCCAACTGCGGCAGCGTCCTCAATGGGAACCACCGACACAGGCAGGCGGCAAGGAAAACGCTTTGCTGTCCCTTGGCGAGGTTGGCAAGCAAGTGGAAAAGCTGAGAACCGGCTGTCCAGGGGGATCCCTTTAAGCACGAGCCTCAGATAGCCTCAGACAGCAGCCACACAAAGCAACTACTGACCTGATGCCAGTTTCAGCTTCCCTTAAATGCAACCCAGCGTCCAATCAGTATGGACACGCTATTTCGAATTAGCAAAACGCTAATTCAAATTAGTTTTTGGGTCTAGATGCACTAATTCGAATTAGCTTATTTCGAATTAACTAATTCGAAATAAGTTAGTTCGAATTAGCGCTGTAGTGACATGCCCCTATTGACATGCCCCTATTGATTAAATTATGGAGAAAGCAGCAATGGAAAGAAAGATGTATTTGAGGTTGTCGGTTTCTGTATCTTGGCTTAGATCAGTTTGAAGGCACTGCTTCTTAACCTCACTAAAGAAAAGAGAATTTTAAAAAGGTGTTAATTGTCATAAGGACAGCTGAAAATGCATTAGCCAAACTATTTTCATTGCATACCTATCTTCCATTTTTAACCTTGGTCACATAATCAAGAGTTAAAATCATTATCCATTTCATTCATATCTGTGAAGTTTATGGAGCCTACTTTAAATCTGATTATAGCTCCTCATCTAATTCAAACAAATTCTGAACCTGGAGCTAGAATGTATGCAGCTAGCTCAGTAGTTCAGATTATATTGTTATTTTGCCTTCCTAATTGAATTTGTACATTGATGTAATTCTGCTTTATTGTCCAGGTTTTATTACGCGTTTCTATAATGCCAACAATCTACCATTGTTTTCTACTTTTGAAAACTTTTACATTCTAAATAGAATCCATAATTTCTGTTTTCTAGCCCAAGCAGTTTTTCTTGGATATGTTGTATACCTTATTTGGGATTTAATCATAAAAAAGCCCTTTCTTAATAAAAGGCTGGCTAAAATGCCATCATTCTGGGATATAACAGTTGAAGATTATTATATGCTACATGTAATGTAACAGGTAAATTCTCCCAGTATTGATGGACTGCCCAATTTGATCAATCGTATTAATGTCTTTAAAAGTAGTTCTTTTTAATATACCATATCTGGTTCTCCCATAGACACTTCCACTAATTCTGGTTGTCTTGAAGAATTCCCAAAGTAAGCTTGTAACATTTTTGAAGCAACAAGCAACTAATAAGGTTCCAATCCACAATACTATGATTTGCCATTTTGTTTTCCAGGTAATTAATTGAAATGGTCTGTTTCAAAGACACAGGCAGTGTTTCTGTCCCCTCTGGTGATAGAAGACTAGAGCAAAGAGGTTTTTATTCCCCTTTTTCTAAGGATTTGGATTGTCTTCCTGTCCTAAATCTTCTGTTCCCCACCCTCCGACCCTCGGGTGCAGCCTGGGACCATGAGACCACTGTGTCCCCATTACTCTCCCCAGCCTTGGATGTCTTCCACAATGCCTTGCTAGTGACCAGCAGCAATCCCTCTAGATGCTGTGATCACTCAGCATAACCACATCTAGGGTGTGTCTAAACTACATGGCTCCATCGATGGAACTATGTAGATTAGACACATAGGCAAAGGCAAATGAAGCCGCGATTTAAATGATCGCGGCTTCATTTAAATTTACATGGCTGCCGCTGAGCCAACAAACAGCTGATTAGCTTTTTGTCGGCTCAGCGCGCTAGTCTGGACGCTCCCCTGCCGACATCAAAGCCCTTTGTTGGCAGCCCCGTTATTCCTCGTGGGATGAGGTTTACCGGGGCTGCCAACAAAGGGCTTTGATGTCGGCAGCGGAGCGTCCAGACTAGCGCACTGAGCCGACAAACAGCTGATCAGCTGTTTGTCGGCTCAGCGCGGCAGCCATGTAAATTTAAATGAAGCCGCGATCATTTAAATCGCGGCTTCATTTGCCTTTGCCAAAAAAACAAATCTACATGGCTCCGTCGACGGAGCCATGTAGTTTAGACGTACCCATAGAGATCCCAGCACCCCGCTGAATTGTAGGAATATTCCCAGAGCCCCTCATGAATCACACAGAAAAAGGCACAGTACTTCAGGAACAGACTAATTTATGAATTGCTTCACTACTTCATCAAGGGAGAGTGGACATGCGCCAGCCTTTGTAAACTTGAGCAGATTTGCCACACACTTCATACAAACTCACTGGTAAAGATAAACAGTAAAAGATGTTTACTGACTACAAAGATAGAATTTAAGTGGTATTAAGCCATAGGCAAAAAGTCAGAGTAGTTACCACAAGAAAATAAATGATAAATATGCAGTCAGAATTCTCAACCCTATTTGATTTGGCAATAACTAGATCAAGCAGTTTTTTTCACCCCACTGGATATTGCAATCCATAGTACACAGATTTCACCCCTGAAATCTGGGCCAGTCCTCCCAAATTGGAATCTTCTGTCTTTTCAGTGCCCTGATTGCTTGCAGCGTAGGTGGGTAAAGGAGAAAGACACAGCATGGACCTCTTTTTGTGTTTGGTTTATATACCCTTAGTGAGTCTATGTCCTTGGAAAATACAAGTCTGGGCATGTCTGGTGTGCACAGCTGAGCCCCTAAGTGAAATTGAGCAATTCCCTTCCTGTGGCTTTATGCAGCCAAGTCCTTAAATCATGGCTCCCTTGTTGGACATTGGCTGATGGTGTCTGTTCAACAGCACCCACCCATGTGTTGGTTACCTCCCTTGTCATTGTATCTGTGGAGCTAGTATCTGGGTGCCTCCCAAACCCATAGCATGTCACGCCATCTATATTCTCTATGTATAGAGAGTCAGGGGATACATCTGCATTACTCCTAAGCTATGGAGGTATACAAAAGGTGTCATTCCGCTTGCTTTCAGTTTCATTCATGTGAACAGGAGACTTCATTCTATACTCTCAAATATTAAAGTAGCTGGTTGGGCACCAGTTTGTGTTTCTATGTTTCATTAAAACAAACTGTATTAAAAAGGTGCCCTTCAGCTGCTACGCATCACTAGTTTTACCATGTTAAGACCTACCATTCAGGAGGTGTTAAAGAGATACCTACCTTACAAAAGCTGACAGCATTAATAGGCAATTGGAAGTCCTTGCAACATATAGTTAGTTATTAGTCAGACAATCTGAGAGATGTGGGTTTTTTGCCATCTCCGGGCCTTTAATTTTCTTGTCTCTTAACCCCTGCTCTTCAAGCATTGTTATGCTGAACTGTACCAACTAGAGTTCTGGTAAAGGGTGTTTAAATTAATGACTGTTTTCTTTTGCAATCACTTCAGGTCTTGGTCTTCATTATGTAGTTATATGTAGGACATGTCCTGACCTTTCCTACAAGCATACAAGTATCACTAGTGGCAATATGTTCAAATCTGAAAATTCCAGTTATTTCTACACAACTGTGAATAGAGACCAGAATTTATCTGCAGCTCTGTACAAACCCTTCCTTCCCCCTGCTGAACAATACCAAAAGTCTCAAAAACAATATTAATAATTATCGTTATTCATACTTTTCTAGTTCCTTCCATCTAAAGATCTCACAGTCCATTACAAACATTATTGATTTAAGCCTTGTAACAGCTCTGTGTAGTAAAGAAGGTTTAGAGGAAACTAAGGGACAGAGAGGGTAAAAGTAAAATTTTTAAAAGCACTTGAGTAACTTTGGAGCCCATGTGCTTAAATCACTTTAGAAAATGAGATTTCAGCTCCTGAACCCCTCCCAGAAAGTCAACAACATGGCTGAAAATAGAACGCAGATCAAATGACTCCCACTCCTCAGCCATTCCCATTCACCATATTCCCTGCATGTTTAAACAGCTCTTTTTTTAACTTTTGCCTGATCTGGGATACGTTTAGAACATTCATTCTGCCTCCAGGAATCTCTCCTCTGTTTTCATCTGTATCACTTGTTTTCCAAACTGGAAACAAATTACTTCAGAGCTAACTGATGAGTCACATATCTACTTGTTGGTCTTCTCTTTGAACGTAACCTTTCTCTTCTCTCCCTTTTGCTGTACTAACTCATTCATCCATTTTCAATATTTCATATAGCCGCCCAGGTCCTGACCTTACAGCACTTGCATACCCATAACTCTCATGGGCTACGTCTACACTACACTGCAGCGCTATTTCAGGATACAGAGGTACTTCTGTATACCGAAATAGCTATTTCACGTCTTTTGAGAGCGCCCGTTATTTCAAAATATAACAAGCTTGCTATTCTAACGTCCCTGTAAACCTCATTCCACGAGGAGTAAGGGACGTTTCAGAATAGCAATTTCTTTCGAAATAGGTGCTGTGTAGACAGTGCCAAATTTTGAAATAATTTATTTTGAAACAACATCGAAATATGATACACAATTTGCGTAGCTCAAATTGCATGTCTTATTTTGACCTACGTGGGCAGTAAGCTTGGTTCTCTACTGTCCTGAACTTTGTGCAGTCCTTTTCTGAATACATAGTAATGTACCACTGTACCAAGGTACAACGGTGATATTTCACATTGAATTCGTCCCCACTTGGTGGAAAATGGTGGACAATCAGGACAAAAAGAGTTTTAAATGTGTAATAACTGAATGTATAGGCCCATTAACTCTTAAAAATGGGCAAAACTGTGTCTGAAAGGAGGTGGAATCTAGTTGTCAGGAGAAGGAGCTTTGATATTACATTATTCCCCCTGGGCAGGAGAATTACCATGTGGTGTAGAGCTGGGGAAGGCATAATTTAATGCTACTGAACTCTAGTGATGCTGAAATACCCACATGGAGCCATCACATGTCCACACTAAATTACAGCAGGTGTCAAGCTGAATTCACTAACAGTTGTATAAATTTGGTAAATATTGTGGCCCTCTGCCCCCGCCCTCACCAGTTGTGCCATGCCCAATAGGGCTGCAGCTCAAAACTCAGCACGCTGCACCTCGGTCCCCATTTTTCATGTGGGGAATCTATGTTACTTTCCTCCTTCTAAGTGCTGTTGAAAGAACGTAGGGTCTGATTCTGCTCCCACCCAAGTCACTGGGTGTTTCCCATTGCTAAAGGAATCTAATATTTTACAGTGCTTGGAAGGTGCTATATAAAGCCAAGTATTCTTAATTTGGAGGAGACAATGTGATGGTTATTTTGTACTTGCTGGGCAGACCAGAGCAAATCGCCTAGAAACCAATCACTTAAAAATATCCTCAACTCTGTCAGCATCTCTGGGATTTTTCTTTTTGCTTCAGTTTATTTTGCACTCCACAAACATGTCAATTCCCAGATGGTGTGGAGCAGAAATAAGACAGTCAATATTTCCCTTTGCTTCTCCAACTATATCAAATGCAGGTTGAGAGCACTCACTGAATAATTTGAAGTGACCAACAGTAGATCCGGGTGACAGAGGATGGATACCAATCAATACAGCCATAAAAGAGTAATGCTGTGAAGACAAGAGATTTAAATACTTTGGTTTGTATTTAGTGATCTGGTTTGTATTTAATAATCTCTTGTAGGAAAATGGTGAGCTGGCAGTGTTTGCAAATTAAGACATGCACAAGCTTTAATTTTCCCTATCTGAAGTAAAGGACACAATAATAAGTAGCGCAGACAGTGGGTTTTTGTTAGTTTGTGTGGTCTTTGCAGCCCAGAGATGTTTCTGCAGGAAATGTTCACAGTAATTCACTGCAAATAACTCTGGCCCTTTCTGCTTTTACAGTAGCTTCATAAATCACTTCCCTTGCAGCACTTTTGCATTACATAACCTCTCACATTGTGACAGAGTGGGTTACTTGAAAATTAGCCAATATGTTTCACATGCTGCATAAAAAACAATGGAGCAATATTTTCTTAAATTTTTCCAAAAAGATTGCTATTAAACACTGACCTCAGGAGCCAACTCCTGCAAGCCCTTCTAGCAGAGTGATGCACTTGATTTCAATTATATCATGAGCCTAAATAAGGAGTGGTAGGCTCAAGCCCCAAATCCTTCTGCTTTAGTCTGTAAACATATAAAACTACCATTGGTGTCAATGAATAAAGAGTTCAGAATCCATGGTATCTGTATGTAGGGCCAAATTCTTCTCCCATTTACACTAGTGTGAATCCAGACAAATTCCAGTGAAGTTCGTGCAGTCACTATGAATTCACAGGTGTGTAACTGAGAGCAGACTATGGCTTGGAGTCTCCAGGAATTAAGGATTAATCTTTAATTATCGATTGTCGTGTGATGAAACCTGCAGGAATACATCCAACAAAAATTGGCAAGCCTATAGCGTAGCTCTACGGCACAAGTGCCAACACTGGGGGTGGGGCACCCATTATTAGCCAAGCTCCCCCTTTGTACATCCTTCCCCCCCATCTCTCACCTGCTGGTGGCCCTGCTGAACAACTCCTCCCCCTGCCCTTCCAGAACTTCCAGAGCACCATGAACTGCTGATGTGAAGGGTTCAGAAAGGAGAGGAAAGAGGTGGGAAAGAGGCAGGGCAAAGGTAGGGTGGAATCTGGCAGAGGCAGGGCTTGGGGGAAGTGATGAATTTGGGGCAGGGCCTGGAATGGGGGTGTGGATCAAGAAGCAGTCAGCTAGAGAGAAAGTTGTCACCTATGCCATAGATGCACATTTAACTTGCTCTTTCTCTTTTAAGAACAGTAACAGAGAGGTAGCCATGTTAGTCTGATCTTGGTAAAACAAAAAAACCCAGTCATTTAGTACTTTACAGACTAACAAGATAGGGTATTAGGTGATGAGCTTTCATGGGGCAGATCTGAAGAAGAGGGTCTGCCCCACGAAAGCTCATCACCTAATAAACTATCTTGTTAGTCTTTAAAGTGCTACACAACTGCTTTTTTTCTTTTAAGAACGTCAGCTTTGTTTCCCCACTCCACATCTTGCCACTTGAATACAGTGTAGATGTCAAATTTGTCAGCTTCATGTTGTTAAACATTTGGTGATAGATCTACTGGCATAAATCCAGTTGGCTATATTGACTTCTGTGCTGCCTGGATTTATGCCACCTGAGTATCTGGTCTTGCATATTTTCTATTAATATATTTATTTAGACAAGTGTATATACACACATCAAATCAGCATGTATCCATATGCTCTTGACACCGTGAATATAATTTAAAAGTACCAGAAAAATAAACACCCAAACATAATAAATGCAGCAGTGTAATTGAATATAATCTGCTCCCTGCAAACCAAGAGACCCAAAAGACCGAATTACACCCCCAGACTCCTTTTCAAATGTCTGAGGGGAAAAAGCTTTGCAGAGTGCCGTGGAAGTCCCTGAATTCAGTCTAGTTCTGACCAAGGAGGGAGGAATCATAGAGCACTAGAACTGGAAGGGACCTCAAGAGGTCATCGAGTGTAGTCCTCTCTCCTCACGACAGGACCCAGTACTGTCTAGACCATCACTGATAGATGTCTATCTAACCTGCTCTTAAATATCTCCAGTGATGGAGATTCTACAACCTCCCTAGGCAATTTATTCCAGTGTTTAACCATCCTCACAGCTAGGAAGTTTTTCCTGATGTCCAACCTAAACCTCCCTTGCTGCAATTTAAGCCCGTTGCTTCTTGTCCTATCATCAGAGGCCAAGTAGAACATTTTTTCTCCCTCCTCCTTGTAACACCCTTTTAGGTATATGAAAACTGCTATCATGTCCCCTCTTAGTCTTCTACTCTTTTCTAAACAAGCCCAGTTCTTTCAGTCTTCCCTCACAGGTCATATTTTCTAGACATTTAATCATTTTGTTGCTCTTCTCTGGAATTTCTCCAATTTCTCCACATACTTCTTGAAATGCGGTGCCCAGAACTGGACATAATACTCCAATTGAGGCCTAATCAGCGCAGAGTAGAGCAGAAGAATGATTTCTCATGTCTTGCTCACAACACTCTTGTTAATGCATCCCAGAATCATGTTTGCTTTTTTTGCAAGTGTCACATTGTTGACTCATATTTAGCTTATGGTTTACTATGACCCATAAATCTCTTTCTGCAATACAGGCAGTCCCCGAGTTATGCGGATCCGACTTACCTTGGGAGGTGAGCCCGCCCCGCACTAAACCCGCGGTCGCCCTGGCGGTCCTCGGGGTGACGCACCCCCCGAGGAGGACGTGCGCCGTGTGTTCGGCCGCCACCGCTCAGCTGAACGGCGGCGCCAGGGATCCCCCGTTGGCCGTGGGCTGGGGGGAGGGGGGCGAGGAGGCGGAGCCTGGGTGCGTGGCCTGGGACGTCACCACACAGACGCACAGGAGGCGGGAGGTTCAAAATACCGGCGGTCGCCGGCGGAGGGAGGAGGAAGGAAGCGGAGTAGAGCGGTGCGGGGTAGGAAGGCGGAGCAGAGCAGAGTTAAGCGGAGTGGGAGGGCGGAGGAGGAGGGGGACCTGGACACCCCCAGGCGAGCAGAGACCGGGAGCGCGGCAGCAAAGCGGCGCCGCGACTCGGGTAGGGAGGGGGATAGGAAGTAGCCCAGGGCAGGGCGAGGAGCCGGCGTGCTGGTGGGTTGCGGACCAGCACCCCCCCCCCAGCAAGGCAGGGTTAATTGATCCTGACCTTAGGGCCCTGGGCTGGGGTCCGGGAATGAGGGAGGGCCCGGACCCCCCTATCCCCTCCTGCCAGTACGGGAGATCGGAACCGCAGTGACCCCAGTGCGGCAGTGACAAAAGGAGGAACTTTGGGAGTTGGACAGGGGTGGCGGGGCGCCACTCTGTCACACCATGCAATAAAATGTTAATGGATTTCCCCGCTGCGAGCCATGCTTGCTTCGTCTGCTGACATTTGACACAACTTGAAGATTGTATTAGGCAGTATGATCTCTTGTAATTATATAAATTATTTCCTTGAGATGCGCACCCAAAGATGTGGTGATACGTGCACAAATGTTTTGAAAGAAGGAAAGGATTCTGATGTTTCATTTGAGTTACACTAAGGGGTTCTTCTTGTCTTTCTCACAAACACCCTCCCCCCCCCACACACATACACACACACTTCTCCCCAAGTAAAGATATCTTTGCTGGGTGGCAGTTGATTTTTGCACTGTTTTCCTGATGGAAATATTAGCAAAGGAAATAACAGATATGGAGACCTTGAATTCATAGATTTCCTTCTTTGCTGTGTGGCATGCAGCCATAATCGGAAGTCTGCTAATTTATTTTTCCCTTCTCTACTAAGTCTCCAACGTTTGTATAGTAATCACTTTTCTGTTGTCACTAGTTTGTAAGACTTTGTTGTTGTTGCTGAAAATAGATGAGTTCAAGGGAATTAAATTGTCTGCCTTTTTCAAATTGGTGCTTCAAAATCTTACTCAGAACCAAAAAATGTTTGACTTCACTGAAAAACAGTGCGCCATGATGACAATGGTGCAAAGTTCACTGTCATGAATATGGAAAAGAATTATATCTGTTGCTGTTGTTGATGTTGTTGTTATTATTATTATTATTATTATTATTATTATTATTATTTTGAATTAGCAGCACCAGAGCATCCACACTACAGTTCAAATTCCATGGCCTGTTATTTCAAATAATGGGCTTATTAGTGGGGATGCACCACTTATAAATTTGACCTTGTGGGGGTTAGTTCAAAATAAGGTCCTGGTGTAGATCAGGGCAGAGTCTCCTCTTTTCTAAGATGAAAGTTCCAGTCTTTTAAATCTCTCCTCATATGGTAGCCATTCCAAACCTCTAATAATTTTTGTTGTCCTTTTCTGAACTTTTGCCAATGACAACGTATCTTTTTTTGAGATGAGGTGGTCACATCTACGCATAGTATTCAAGATGTGAGCATACCAAGGATAGATATTATCTGTCTTATTTTGCATCCCTTTTTTTAATGATTCCTAACGTTCTGTTTGCTTTTTTGAGTGCCACTGCATATTGAGTGGATGTTTTCAGAGAACTATCCACAATGACTCCAAGATCTTTCTCTTGAGTGGTAACAGCTAATTTAGTCCCCATCATTTTGTACATATAGTTGTGGTTATGCTTTCCAAAATGCATTACTTTGCATTTATCAACATTTAAATTCATCTGCCATTTTGTTGCCCAGGCTCCTAGTTTTGTGAGATCCTTTAGAAACTCTTTACTGTCTGCTTGGGACTGAATTATCCTGAGCTATTTAGTATGATCTGTAAATTTTGCCACCTTAGGCTGTGTCTAGACTACATGGCTCCATTAATGGAGCCATGTAGATTAGACAGATCGGCAAAGGGAAATGAAGCCACCATTTAAATAATTGCGGCTTCATTTAAATTTAAATGGCTGTCGCGCTCTGCTGACCAGCTGATGATCAGCTGTTTGTCAGCAGATCGGGGCAGTCAAGATGCTCCCGCGCCCACCTGAAAACCCTTTGTCGACCTCCCCCTTATGCCTAGTGGGATGAGGTTTACCGGGGAGGTCGACAAAGGGCTTTAAGGTCGGCACAGGAGCGTCCAGACTGCCCCGATCTGCTGACAAACAGCTGATCATGAGCTGGCCGGCAGAGCACGACAGCCATTTAAATTTAAATGAAGCCGCGATTATTTAAATCTCGGCTTCATTTCCCTTTGCCAAATAAACAAATCTACATGGCTCCGTCGATGGAGCCATGTAGTCTAGACATACCCGGGGGCTGTGTCTACACTGGCAAGTTATTCCAGAAAATCAGCCACTTTTCCGGAAAAACTTGCCAGCTGTCTACACTGGTCGCTTGAATTTCTGGAAAAGCACTGACGATCTAATGTAAAATCATCAGTGCTTTTCCGGAAAAACTATCCTGCTCCCCTTCGGGCAAAAGTCTTTTTCCAGAAAACTGTTCCGGAAAAGGGCCAGTGTAGACAGCACAGTAGTGTTTTCCGCAAAAAAGCCCCGATCGCGAAAAGGACGATTGGGGCTTTTTTGCGGAAAAGCGCGTCTAGATTGGCCACGGACGCTTTTCTGGAAAAAGTGCTTTTCCGGAAAAGCGTCCTGCCAATCTAGACGCGCTTTTCCGAAAATGCTATTAACGGAAAACTTTTCCGTTAAAAGCCTTTCCGAAAAATCATGCCAGTGTATACGTAGCCTTACTGTTTACCACTTTCCCAACATATAAATATGTTGAACAGGATTGATTCCAATGTGGTCCCCTGTGGGCCATCAACAGTTACCTCTCTCCATTCTGAAAACTGACCATGCTTATGTGCCTTGCAGAATCAAGTCAGGACAGAATCTGACCTTCATTCTCTGGGCTGCCTCTGTTATCCTTGTAAGGGTATGTCTACACTACAAAGTTAATTCGAACTAATGGACGTTAGTTCGAATTAACTTTGATAGGCGCTACACAAGCGCTCCTCTAGTTCGAACTTAATTCGAACTAGCGGAGCACTTAGTTCGAACTAGGTAAACCTCATTCTACGAGGACTAAGCATAGTTCGAACTTACTAGTTCGAATTAAGGGGTGTGTAGCCCCTTAATTTGAACTAGTGGGAGGCTAGCCCTCCCCAGCTTTCCCTTGTGGCCACTCTGGCCAACACCAGGGAAACTCTATTGCCCCCCTCCCAGCCCCGGATCCCTTAAAGGGGCACGGGCTGGCTACGATGCCCATGCCAGGTGCAAGCCTGCCAGCACCCAGCCAGCAGACCCTGCACCTGGCACGGATCGAGCCACCCACCCGATGCCCCCCAGCCCTCCGCCTCTTCCCAGGACCAGGCTGGCGGCTCCCGGGAGCTTGCCCGGGACCGCAAGAGGCGAGCACCCGCCTGATCCAGTGCAGACGTCGTGGACCTCGTCCACGACCTCTGCACTAGGCACAGGAAAGTGGCCGTCTAGGGCAGGAGAGCTGCCAGCCTGGCCACCCAGAAGCAGGTTTGCATGAAAATCAAGGTGGTCCACTGAGACCCCCGACCCTGAGCCCTGAGCTTACAATGGCCGTACTGGGTCAGACCAAAGGTCCATCTAGCCCAGTAGCCTGTCTGCCGACAGCAGCCAACCCTAGGGACCCTGGAGGGGATGGACCGAAGACAGTGACCAAGCCATTTGTCTCATGCCATCCATCTCCAGCCCTCCACAAACTTCGGGCAGGGACACCACTCCTACCCCCTGGCTAATACCACTCCATGGACCCCACCTCCATGAATTGATCTCACTTCTCTTTAAACTCTGTTCTAGTTGTAGCCTTCACAGCCTCCTGCAGTAAGGAGTTCCACAGGTTGACTATTTGCTTTGTGAAGAAGAACTTTCTGTTATTAGTTTGAACCCTGCTACCCATTCCTTTCCTTTGGTGTCCTCTAGTCCTTCTATTATGGAAACTAATGAAGAACTTTTCTGTATGCACCCTCTCCACCCCACTCGTGCTTTTATAGACCTCTATCATATCCACCCTCCATCTCCTCTTTTCTAAGCTGAAAAGTCCCAGTCTCTTTAGCCTCTCTTAATATGGGATCTGTTCCAAACCCCTCATCATTGTAGTTACCCTCCCCTCTCCCACCCTCTCTCTTCCCCTCTCCCACCTTCTTTTCCCAGTCTCCCCCAGTTTTGTTCAATAAAGAGAGATTCTATTTTTGAACACAATTGTCCTTTATTTTGTACATCAGGAAGGGGGCTAGGGAGGGGTAAGTGGAAGGAGGTGACAGAGGAATGGGGTATGAGCCCCCGATGGGGAGGAGTGGGCTGGCTCTGCGGGCTCCTCGGGGTGGAACCTCTCCTGCAGTCCCCCAATTGCCTCCTCTCCCCAGATGGCAGCCTGCGGCAAGTGCAGCCGGTCTGATGGCCGAGTGCTGTGATGTGCCGAGTGTGGGTAGTCCGGGCAATCCAAGCCAGGACTGTTTTGCAAGTGGGGCACCCCTGAGAACTGTCTGTCCGGGGTGGGGGTCGGGTCCCTTTAAGCACAGCCCTCGGCTAGCCTGAGACAACAGCTCTACACTCTAAGTCCTCATCTGATGCCCTGCCGGCACTGCTTCCGGCCATCCTTAACCCCGGTTCAGGGTCCACTTAATGTGGACTTGCTAGTTCGAATTAGCAAAACGCTAATTCGAACTAGTTTTTTAGTCTGGATGCGTTAGTTCGAATTAGCGCTGTAGTGTAGACATACCCTAACATACATTCTAGCTTGTGCATATTTATTTCAATAGGTATAACAAGTTATCACATCATTTTAGATTAAAAAAACAGAGGGGGAATGTGTCTCTTGCATACAGTATTTTCCCAAGTAGTTCACAGTTGTGTGGGAAGTTGCAGGATTTGCCCTGTAACAAACATATGACATGCACCATTTATATTGGTGAATAACTATCAGTTTGAAAAGTTCCACTCCCTCCTCCCTACCCGGCTGCAAAAAAAAAACCAAAAACAAAAACACAAACACAAAAAACAAAAACAAAAAACCAACACCACAATTCTCCTTGGAAATTGACTTGCTAAGTTTCAAAGTTTAAAATGTAGTTATTTATAGTTTCCTGACCCCTTTCCCCCAAAACCTAAAATTCAAATACTGTTCCTCTCCCAAAATGACTCTGATTCACTGAGACCATGAATATAAATTTTCAGTTTGAAATTTCTGTTTGCTGACTAAATTACAACTGCTTGAAAATAGCAGTTTTGGTGAGAAACCCTTTCTTAATCGCAGTGCCTAGCACAATGGGATCCAATCCATGACAGAGGCTCCTTGGCCCCCACTGCAACCCCAATAATAAAAGTCAGATGGATCTCATATAGAGCTGGTTCACAAGTCTATTCTTAGCCCTGAGTCATGATATGAGTCTTCTGAGGGCGACTGTAGATGTCCTTGAAAGCCAGACTTTCCCAGCATGGTCCAGCACTTCAGATTTAGCAGAGGAATATATTGATAAGCAGCATGCATGCTTGATGGTGTAAATTCAAAAGTAGATTGAGTATCTCAGAGTCCCCTTGCCAGAATAGGTGGGGCATTTTCAGGCAGCGTCAGAGATTAATGTGCTTCTATGTTGTGCATGCTGCCAGCAATTGTTGGAAGCGGTTAGATTTTTATAAAATGTCAAGCTGTCTGGCTGTGGCACAGATACCCATGACCACTCCCATTGCACAAAAGCTCTAATTTATCTTGCTTTATTTTTTCAAAGCAAACTTTACCATAATTCTGTCTCATTTACAAATTTACAAATTTAGGCAGCTTGAGCATTTGTGATGGAAATTGGAATGTCCAACTCTGGGTCTAAGGACAGTGGGATTCTTTATTCCTGCAATCAAGTTTTTAAGAAGCATTCCAATTAACACATATGTGATTATAGCAAGCTCTTGAGCAAACTGTGTTTGAATTGCCACTCTGGGAGTATTTAATGCGACTGTAATGATATAAATCACCCATAGGTAAATTAAGCTTTTTGAACAAGAGAAAAACAATTTACAAAAATAGAGAAAACTCTGATTCAGCCTTGCTGTAAAAAAATGTACATATGGAGAGCCTGATGCTGCAAGATACTGACTGTCCTGAACTCCCATTCAAGTCAGTGGGAGCGCAGCAAGATGGGTCAGCATTTTGCAGTATCATGCTTTCTGCCTTTTTGTAGCACCCCACATTGCTGCTGAATTCAGGGAGAAATCTGAATGCCCTAAGAGATGCAGACTAGGAAGCATATATTCCTTTGAGTCTGTACATGGAAAAATGCTGATGACTGTGGCATTTTTTAAAACAGTGAATTAGAACCAGGTTCTGACGCTTGGCCCTAGTCTACACTAGGGTATTATTTTGAAATAACTCCCCTTATTTTGAAATAACAAGTGGGCTACGTCTACACTGGCATGATTTTCCTAAAATGCTTTTAACGGAAAAGTTTTCCATTAAAAGCCCTTTTGGAAAAGCACGTCTAGATTGGCAGGATCCTTTTCCACAAAAGCACTTTTTGCGGAAAAGCGTCCGTGGCCAATCTAGACGCGGTTTTCCGCAAAAAAGCCCTGATCTCCATTTTCGCGATTGGGGCTTTTTTGCGGAAAACAGTACTGTGCTGTTTACACTGGCCCTTTTGCCCAAAAGTATTTCGGAAAAAGACTTTTGCCCGAACGGGAGCAGCATAGTATTTCCGGAAAAGCACTGACGATCTTACATGAGATTGTCAGTGCTTTTCCGGAAATTCAAGCGGCCAGTGTAGACAGCTGGCAAGTTTTTCCGCAAAAGCAGATGATTTTGTGGAAAAACTTGCCAGTCTAGACACAGCCATGGAGTATCCACATTAGCAAGCCTGATATTTTGAAATAAGGGGCTGATTATTTTGAAATTATAACTCTTATTTTCCAGAAGGAATAATGCTTATTTTGAAATAGCGGTAGTGTGGATGCTCCACTGTTGCTATTTCAAAGTAACTTCTCCCCAGAGTCATTCAAAGTAATTACTCCCCAGTACTTCCTGGGGCTACAAGTTGAGGTAATGCAACCATATTAAGGGAGCCTGCCTCACACTAATTTGTAGGCATCCCTGTAAGTGTGAAAATACTATTTTGAAATTGTTATTTCAAGAGTTATTATTTTGAAATGAGTTATAAATCAGATGTTTCATAGCTCTTTCCTATTTGGATTTGAGAGAATTTTTTTTAAAAAGTTATCTGACATTTCAGAAAATACACAGTGATCATAATATTTTCTCTCACTAGCTTTTTCTTCTCCTACATATTATTTAGAAACCTGGATTTTAAAACTGCATGATGTTGGCTTCTGAATTCCTTTTCATTAGCAAATTACTCACTTTAGAATTCCACTTTAATGTGACAGGTTCCAAATGTATTAAACTTTTGCTGAAATTAGTAACTCAGAAAGATAGGACTGGCTTAAAAATAGAACAAGTAAACATCTATTGTGTTCCTGAAAATTATTATTCACATGAGATTACACTGTGGTACACAACTGTCTATTAATTAACAAAGCAAAGGTTAAAGGTGGCTTGGTTAGTCTATAAGTATCTGTAGCGGGGACAAATATTTCACACTGGACTCTTCAGTCTATCAGAAAAAGGTTTAACAAGGTCCAAAAGCTGGAAGATAAAGCTAGACAAATTCAGACTGCAAATAAAACAATTTTTGTGAGTATAGTTATACATTGGAACAATTTACCAATGGTTGTAGTAGATTCTCCATCACTGATCATTTTAAAATCGAGATTAGATGCTTTTCTAAAAGATATACTCTAGGAATTATTTTTGGGAAGTTTTCTGGCTTGTGCTATACAGGAAATCAGACTAGATAATCATGGTGATCCTTCTGACTTAAAATTTATTAATTCAGATATCCATTGTATTTACATCATTGCTGGTTTTCAATTAATAGAATCATAGACTCATAGAACACTAGAACTGGAAGGAACCTTGAGATGTCATCAAGTCCATTTCCCTGCCCTCACAGCAGGACCAAGCACCATCTAGATCATCCCTGACAGGTGTTTATCTAACCGGTTCTTAAATATCTCCAATGATGGAGATTCTACAGCCTCCTTATGTAATTTATTCCAGTGTTTACCCATCCTTGCAGGAAGTTTTTTCCTAATGCCCAACCTATACCTCTCTTGCTGCAATTTAAGCCCATTGCTTCTTGTCCTATCATCAGAGGATAAGGAGAATAATTTTTTTCCCTCCTCCTTGTAACACCTTTTTACATACTTGAAAGTTGTTATCGTGTCCCCTCTCGGTCTTCTCTTTTCCAAACTAAACAAACCCAGTTCTTTCAGTCTTTCCTCATAGGTCAATTTAATGTTAGTGTTCCAGATTCTTCCACAGAAATGTATTATTTTATGAGCTCTACCATTTCTAATGTATGTCTACACATGTATCTCTTTTATGCAGATGTTCCTGGCCTCTGGATCATTGGTCCTTCCCTCAGTGCTCCCCTCAATATAAGCATATTCAGAGTTGGAACAGAGCATGCAGGGGTTATGAAAGCCTCCGTACATAGCTAAGTCATTCTTCTCCCTGCCCATACAGTATCAGTGAGGATTCTGCAGCATAAAGATGCTTGTATGGCCTCTTTGCCAAGGTCTGAGTTTCATCTCTTCTGAACTCTATTCTATCCAATACTTTCTCCCCATTGCACTTTATCAATTTTACTTTAGACATTGAATCACAGGAAAAATTAGTTGTGAAATAGAAAGGTGGCTGTTCTTGTACAGGCATTCTGTAATTAGCTCAAGTTTTCTTTTCTTCACAGCAAGATTTTGATGCACAAACAGAAAAATTTCCTCTTTGATGCATGTTGTTGCCAGATGTTTCCACAAAACTTAAAAACAACCAAGTTATTTGTGTGCACTGAATTATATGACTTCATCCCTAATGACTTCTTGAAAATGCTGCTGCTTCTCAACCTCTGTTAAACAAGCTAATTCTCTTCCATTTTTTATAAAGCATTTCTATTGTCTCATTTGTCACCACATTTCAACCATTTGTTATCTATCTATATATTTTAGAAATATGTGTCTCTGTTCATCCTTCTGTGAGTCTGTTCAAGAACTCCTCCTAAACAGTAAGAGCTAGGTCCACCAAGTTTGGCATGCAACTTCCTCTTATCATAACTTTAAGCAGGGTCAGGGTTTGGTTGTGCCGGGACAATGGGATGTGCCTGGAATTTGATTGTTTCTCTTAAAGTGAAAGGGAGGGTCTGGTAGGAGGAAGAGTTATACTGCAGAATGACCACGGGGGGGGGGGGGAGGGAGCAAATGCCCCAGCAAGAAGCCACTGACTGGTGGCACCCACCACCTTGCTCTTCCTTGGGAATCACTGCCAGTGCTGCATAGACAAGCCAGTGGGTGAGGTGCACAGTTCCCACTACCCTGGGCCACTCTGACCCCCTGCTCTGAGCCCAACCCACTCCTCTGAGCTCCCCTCCTCCTAACTCCCTGCCCTGGCTCCTGCAATCCCACCCCTGACCAGAGCCCCTCCTCACTTCCCAACCCTCACTCCTGAACCCCCTCCACATCCTTAACCTCCCACCTGAACCTCTCTTCAGACATCTACTCTGATTCCTGCAACCCGTACTCCTGGACTCCTGCCCTGCGACCCCACAGTCCCAAGGTCCTGTACTGACTCCTGCACCATATAACACCCCCCCCCCACACACACACACACCACCAGCCCCCAGCCCTGAAGGACCTGGCAATGCCGGGTAAGTCTTTTAATCATACTTTATTCAACTCTTCAGAAAGCCTCTTCAGTAGAAATTAAACATTTTCAGATTAATCTCCAATACAGTTTAGATGTCTTGTTTTTTCTACAAAGGAAGTGCAAACAAACAAAGACAAAAATACCTTAATG
The DNA here is from genome assembly GCF_049634645.1 of Pelodiscus sinensis. Lineage (NCBI taxonomy): Eukaryota > Metazoa > Chordata > Testudines > Trionychidae > Pelodiscus > Pelodiscus sinensis. The sequence goes on from NC_134727.1 coordinate 23,272,234, forward strand.
TTTTGACAATACAATTTCCAGTGACTGCTACATTCAGCACTCAACATTGTTCTTGTTGCTTCAGTAAACACTTTGGGCAAAATTTTCCTAAAGCTAGTCAATGGATATGTCAAGTTACACCAGACCTATGTTTTGTTTCATTAGCAAGATATGAATTTGCATTTTGTTCACTCTAAGGTTAGGATGAATTTGGTGGACAAGCTCATCATATTCAGTTTTGGCATTCCTTGGATTTTATATTTGGTTATATGATGAGATTTTAAATTTCATTAAGAATATTTTCCTGTCTCTGAGCAATTTCATTTTCCTGTGATCTCACTCCTCCATTCATATCTGATCCTGCCATTGAAAAAGGTTCAGGAATCAGGACCTCACAGAATTGGACCCTTCACACCAGCATAACCTATCTCACATATACATTCTCCACACTTTGCTACTTTTTTGTTAGTGTAGCATGTGTTAGCCCTTTCCCTGTTTAAGTTCAATGCCAGACAAACCACCTCCCATTAAAGTTCATGGGAATGAGAGTTCGAATTATTTCATTTGGAGCTGAATGTGTCACAAGGATAACTACGGCTTCAGCATTCAGTGATGGCAGATAGAACAGAGTACAGGGTTTTTGGAAAGCACATTCTAGAGAAGGTGAACTTTCTAGACCTCCCTGACCTGGCACCCTAAGAACCTGACCAGTCCTGAACCAGAGAGTTTGCCAGAGCAGAGGAGGCAATTCTGGCCCCTCTGCTGAGGGAATCTGGACCCTCCTGACATCCATCAGAAAACTCAGCTGGGGTCCACTGTCTGCCCTAAACATTGGACTCCCAGCCCTACTCCTGGCCACCAGTCTTCTGGCTCCACTCCCAGCCACCAGGGCTCTCTCTTGTCCAGCAACATCCATGGTCCTACTGGACCACAGATATTGCTGGATCAGAGAGTCCCAGACTAGAGAGGTTGAACTTAATTTGTCAAGATGTTGTAAGGTAAAATGTGAGGGTATGTCTACACTACCCCCCTAGTTCGAACTAGGGGGGTAATGTATGCATACCGAACTTGCTAATGAAGCCCGGGATTTGAATTTCCCGGGCTTCATTAGCATAAAGCCGGCGCCGCCATTTTTAAAAGCCGGCTAGTGCGAACCCCGTGCCGCGCGGCTACACGCGGCACGGACTAGATAGAAGCCTAATCCGAACTATCTAGTCCGTGCTGCGTGTAGCCGCGCGGCACGGGGTTCGCACTAGCCGGCTTTTAAAAATGGCGGCGCCGGCTTTATGCTAATGAAGCCCGGGAAATTCAAATCCTGGGCTTCATTAGCAAGTTCGGTATGCATACATTACCCCGCTAGTTCGAACTAGGGGGGTAGTGTAGACATACCCTCTGTGATTTATTCTTTTCAAATATGATCTATTACAATTAGCAACTCGCTTCAAAGTTCAAGTTCTTAGTCTTCTAAACTTCTGAGTAGCACTCAGATAATTCCTGATATTTGCAAATATTTCATTAGAAAAATTTTGGTTTATGCTGCGTCTGCTGTTTTGAGAAAATGACCATAATGTGTCATTATGTGTTCATTCTCTATTCTTTTTTATGTTGGTATATAGTTCTTGGTTTTCAGCATCTGATTTTTCATTCCCATTTTCATTACCTCTATTAATTGCAGAAGTCAGGAATGTCATCTGTGGCCTAGCTGAATGCCTTATCCATTGTAACCTGAAATACTATTAAATCAATCTCTTACCTAATAATCTTCTGTCCTATCTGAACATAGACCCTATCTACTGAAACTTGACTCCTCCCACCCTAATTATGAGCTGCCAATCCATTCTCTGGTTCCATAAAGGTTCTGGAGCAGATAGTTACTATCTTGTTTCATGAGCCTCTCAGTATATTACATGGAAAACTTCAGGATTTTCTATCCTAGTTCTAAGAATAACTTCTGTTCTTCAGTGGTCTCCATGTCTGTTATCCATTTGTCAGTTTTATTCTTATTATTTCCTATCAACAACCTGTAACGAAAGAATTTTCCTTCAGTACTTAAAGTTACCAGTAGTTATATGGCAGCATTTTATTGATTTTCTATGCTTCTAGTGTGGGTGTTACATTTTTTCCCCAATATAATTTTGGGCCCTCTTATCTTACTCAGTTTCCGTTGACACGGTACATTTTTAAACTTCAAAATTATGTGTATTATGATCTACGATCGATCATAATACATATAGTTTTGACATTAAAGATAAGGTTCTCTTTAGAGCCCAGAATAAAGGCTGGAGGAGACAGATCTTCGGTATATTTGTTTTGTTCCTGGTGGCACACAGTGAAGTTCTTTTGTGCTGGCAGAAAGGCCTTTAATATTTAAAATGTTATAAATGCACACATCTTTTTTTCTCTATGATGATGTTCGTCCATCGTGTTCGAATAGGACCTTGACATTTAACAGGTTGTGGGCTGTCCACGGTGTGTCTGCAGATGGCTGATAAGGCCAATGCGGGCATGAAATGTTTTGCCACATGTCAGGCAGACATGTGTAGGCACCACTGTTGCAGCGTTTGCAACTCTGGCTTTACGGAGTGCTCGCTTCTCTTGTGCTATGGTTGTCCTTCTGGCTTCAGATGTTTGACAGCCTTGGTGGATCAGCATGCGCCATGTCGATCGATCTTGTGCTAGGGTCTCCCAGGAGAACTGACGGCAGGCCTGCTCTAAAAAGGACTTCTGAGTCTTGTAATGGTCAAATGACTGTCTAAATGAAATACTACCTACCTTCCATATATTATAATGAATTTTTGTTTAATGCCCTTATTTATTAGGCTGTCAAAGTTACCAATCTCTATCTTTCAAATATTATTATACTGCAAGTCATATTATCCCAAAGAATGTATAGTCACCTACTGATACTTTTTAACCTAATACCTTGACAACTGCAAATCATTCTGATCTGTGGAATATTGTAACAGCTCATGGAAAAAGTTTGCATTCAGCAGATATTAATATTTTTGGATAGTCACCAGAAGTGAGGCCCCAGACAGCATTGCATCAATTTTGAGAGGTTTCCAATTCCTCACATAAAGCTATAGACTGACTTTTTAAAGTCCCTAGGCCAAATTCTTCAGTAACGTTTGTGGAGTTTTTCTGGTGTAACTGGAAGCAGAATTTGATTCAATAAGAGGACACTTCATAGGGAAGCCACATTGGTCCTCTGTGATCTTGCTTCTGTTTTTTTATTTACTTTTTGCCCAAGCCATTTACTACCTCCCCCTTAAATTGAAACTTATAAGTTTGTGGAGAGATTTTCCCTCTTTTTCTAATTTAACTCTTTTGCCACTTGTGGTTGGTGTTCTATGTCTTTGAAAAACTTTTAAGATGAACATAAACAAACTCCTTTTTAGTTTAAACTTTTAAAACTGCTTTTATGTCATTAGTCTTAAAATTACATTTGTCTGAAGAGCATTATTTTGTCTAAATTTGATATAATGATCATGTAGAGGAAATAGGATAAATATACACTATAAATTCCACCTGAGGATTTAAAATCGAATGAGCAAATTTCACCAAAGTGCACTCTGTTTAGGCTCATGGTAAATAACTAAAATATTAGATAGGTTTTGTGTGGCCTATATGAAATGTGTTAGTGGTCTTAGTAAAGCTCCTAGAAGAGTGGCATTCTTATCATCAAAAAAGCAGTATCCCAGATTAATGCATTGGCAACCCTCATTCCAATTTTTGGTTGGACGTATTTCTTGGAGGTTTCATCACATAACGTAATCTTTAAGTCCTGGAGACTTCAGGACAATCCTGGAGGATTGGCAACCTTAACTGGAACCCATATGGATGATCTCAATGGGACAGAGAAGCCAATGACTGACCTGAATCACAGTTAGAATGGTGCGTATGTGCTGGTTGCATTTACAATAGAGTGTTTCCTCAAATTTCCTTTCATGGCACTGCCGTTATTGCAGCTGCTAATAGTGATGGTCATGCTAGTCCTCTGGGTCAGATATGAGGTACATTGATAGAGCACTGTTGGGAAGAGGTTCAGTGCGGGATTGATCAGAAAGCTAAATACACTTCTAAGATGCAAGAATAGCATTGTTTCTAATCTGACCACAAGACACTTACGTATATTTTCAGTTTAAGTGTAAATTAGAGATGGCAGAGTGGTACAAAAAAGAAGAGTACCATCTTCAGCAATTAAACTCACTTGTAGGCGGTTTACATTTCAAATACCCAAGCCTTTCTGTATTATCTGGATCTGCTGTAGCCACTGTTCACATACACTGCACAGACACACCCTGGATGCCGTCACACCTCACTTGAACTATGTTTAGACTAGAAAATAGGAAGTGTTTGAAATTGTGTTTAACAGATTTTAAGGCCAGCAGGCACTATTTTGATAATCTAGTCTGGGGTTTGGGCCCTGTTTAAGGGTCCTAGACACCATTTGACTATTTCTCTCTCTATGATATAATAAAGGAGCTAATTTAGGCTCAAGTTAGAGTCTTGTTACATGCTTCAGAGCTGAAATCACTGATACCTAGGTCTAAGTATGAGACCTACTTTGGGACAGTGTGTCTGACGCAAGAAGGCCACTTAGAGTACATCTACGCTGCAGCGCTATTTCAGGATACTTCCGGTATCCCAAAATAGCTATTCCAGGTCTTGACAGCATGCCTGTTGTTTTGAAATATTTTTCAAAATAACAGGGGTGCTATTCTGACATCCCTGTAAACCTCATTCCACAAGGATGAAGATACATTTTGGAACAGCGGATTATTTTGAAATTTGCCACTGTGTGGACACCGCCAAATTATGAACTAACTTATTTCAAAATACACTTGAAATAAGCTATACAATTTGCTTATTGCTTATATAGCTTATTTTGAGCTAAGGGTGATGTGTAGACGTACCCTTGTGTGCACCAGCAGTGAGGCTCCCCCAATGACAGCTGGAGCAGGAGCCGATGAAGGGGGAAGCTGGATTAAAAGCCGGTCCCCCTAGTACCTTCCTCGTGGGTGGGGGGTAGAGGAGGTTATGTGTGTGCTTTATAAATGCATTAAAAGCTGCCAGGCTCTTAATACATTTAAAAGGCTGAATTGCAGTGGGGTTAGCTCCCAGACTTGCTCCTGCTGCAGCGGTTAGCTGCCACTGCAGCTCAGCAGTTTCTCCCCATTATCAACAAATCGACTCATCGATGGAAATTTCATCGACTAGTTGATTAGCTGATTAAATGCCATTTAACATCCCTAGTGCACACCTGACCTTAGAGGTGCCAAGGGGATGATATGTAACTGTCCCAGTTCACTGGGTGGGGGGGTTAAGCTGATTTTCTATTCTGTTATTGAAAAGGAACCTCTAGCTACTGAAACCAGCCCTTGTTGCTGCCAACTCTGACTGGCAGAGTTGTATATATTACATATACATTAGTGAAGAAAAGGTTTAATCTAGGGTTGACAATAACCAACCAATCTACACAACTGTTTTAAAGTGTAAGTCAAAATGCATTAGCTAATATATTTTTCTAGTTTAAAGAGGGTTTAAGAAACTTCTGTGCAGCACTCTGAAGGAGAACAAAGGGACAAATCATGCATCATTTTTCTTAATCACATTAGATCTCTCATGTGAGTTAGACAAGAAGCTAGGTGAGTAAAATTTGGAAGTATGATAGCTTTATACTTCTGCCTCTCTGGAAGGTGTCCTGTGCATGAAGTTGTAGGCTCTGCTCAAGTTGAGTCTCAGTAGCGTTTGTAGTTAACAGAATCATGAATCAGTAATAATTTTTCCTAGCGCCATTATATACTGGAAACAGAATGAGAGATATCCAAGTGGAGATGCAACACATTTTTCTTCTGCTTTATTGTATACAAATCTGTTAAAAATGAATTTGTTTTAAAATCTGAATCCATGTGCACTGCAGTGACTAAAACAATGAGCAATATGAACTTAATATTTCACCTAAAAAACCCCCATGAGTTTCTGCTTTTGCAGCGGATTTGCAACTTTCTAGCAAATTGTAAGCTTTATGATCAGTGACCTGATAGCAAATACTCTGATGTTTAAAAGATAATAAGCAAGGCATTGCACACCTTGCAAAGGAATGCCTTGCTAGGTTGATCATATTATATCACAGGAAATTACATTCAGATCTACTTAAATGTCCTAATCACTTTAAAATGAGGAAGAGATTCTTTAGGCACTGTCCTACAGAGTTCTATAATATTACTGAGTGATACATTCTGTAAAGCAAGTTAAATTTTATTTCTTCTGGATAAATAGCGATATATTGGTATATGGTGTTTGTATTGTTCACCTCAAAAGGAATGTCCTGTACACTACAATGCAAAAACCAGCTGCAAGGGAGCATTTTAGTGCACTGTTTTAAACATGTATCTTGAAAGGACAGCTTAGGGAGGTAGAAAGAAGCAGGAACTGGGGCACAAGACACCTTCAAGAGAAGGAGTGGCACCACATACTATGGTGTTCCAGTTCCCTCAAGCCAGCAGATACCCTTCTACATCTACTCTGTGTTTTTGGATTCTGTTTTTTCGGAGATGAATCTGTGAGTGTAGGAAAAGGCAGCCTATATCAGGCTATATTAGGCTTCCTATTCCGAACTACCGGTACACCTCGTTCCACGAGGAGTAACAGTAGTTCGGAATAGGAAGCCTAGTCCGAACTACCTAGTTTGTGCCGCGTGTAGCCGCGGGCATGGAGTCCGAACTAGCGGACATTTAAAAATGGCGGCGCCCGGCAATATGCAAATGAAGCCCGGGAAATTCAAATCCCGGGTTTCATTTGCAACTCTGGTTGCCGACATTAACCACCCTAGTTCAAACTAGGGTGGTAGTGTAGACATACCCTCGGTTAGTAGGGAGGCAGAGGATTGGGGTTTGGGGTTAGGGCATGGGCTTACATTGGGTGACACCCAGTCAGGGTTGCAGAAAAGCTAATGAAGGCTCTCTGCCTGTCCTGACACCACACTGTGCCCTGGAAATGGCCAGCAGGTCTTATTCTTCGGTCCAGCCCAGGGTCCGGGCACTGCTCTTGCGCATAGGCACCATCCCTGCAGCTCCCATTAGTCATGGTTCCTGGACAATGGGAATGAAGAGCTGGTACATGGAGAAAGGGCTGCTCATGGGAACCTCCTGGCCCTGCTCTGTGTAGGAGCTGGACCTGCTAACTTCTTGGGTGGTGCAGTGTGAAGCCAGGATAGGTAGGGACTAGCCTGCCTTAGGCCCTAGCACTGCCAACCGTACTTTTAATACTGGTTAGAGATGCTGACTAGAGCCACCAACAGCTCTTTTGACAAGGCATTCTGGTCGAAAACCGGACACCTGACAAGCCTAGTATACATGCATCAACAAATTGAAGTAGATCTTCTGTGTGAAGCATCAGATAATTAATGGAGATGACCCCTAATTTCTCCCCAAATTTCTAGTTCTCCACATAACCTCTTCCGTGAGTTATCTGTTTAGGATCTCATATAGCACCCATCATAGCATGTGAGTGCCTGGTGTACTCAATTGGAGTATTGTGTCCAGTTCTGGGCATCACATTTCAAGAAAGATGTGGAAAAATTGGAGAAGCTATAGAGAAGAGCAACAAAAATTATTGAAGGCCCAGAAAACATGAGCTATGAAGGAAGATTGAAAGAATTGGGCTTCTTTAGTTTAGAAAAGAGAAGACTGAGAGGGGACATGATAGCGGTTTTCAGGTATCTAAAAGGGTATCACAAGGAGGAGGAGGAAAAATTGTTCACCTTTGCCTCTGAGGATAGGACAAGAAGCAACAGGCTTACATTGCAGCAAGGGAGGTTTAGGTTGGAAAACTTTCTGCCTGCCAGGGTGGTTAAACACTGGAATAAATTGTGTAGGGGGGTTGTGGAATCTCCATCACTGGAGATATTTAAGGGCTCAACTACACTACGCTAGAGTGTCGAAAGAGGATATGCAGATTCTGCGGGAATTTGCATATCTTCTTCTGATCTCCCTTTCAAAAGCAGAGCTTTCAAAAGTGAAAGTAGATTAGACACGGCTTTTTCAGCAATCCCCCCCCTTTGTCAAAAAGCCGTGTAAACCTCATTTTTTGAGGAAGAGCAGCTTTTCCACAAAGGGAGGAGGAAAGCTCTGCTTTCAAAAGTGAGATTAGAAGAAGATATACAAATTCCTGCAGAATTTGCATATCCTCTTTTGACACTCTAGCGTAGTCTAGATGAGCCCTAGGAGCAGGTTAGACATACACTTAAGGCATGATCTACACCCGTGGTCACCAACAGGTCAATCACGATTGCGAGGCCTCGACCAGTCGATCGCGAGGCATCCTGTCCACCCCGCCCCCATTTCTCTCCCACCCCCGAGAAGCCCCACTACCTACCTCAAGTGAAAATGGAGGTAGTGTCGGCTTCCCGGGGATGGACAGAAGTCCCACAGCTTAGCGCCACTTCCGGCGATTCCAGAAGTGCGCTAGCTGCTCTGCTGGGTGTACTGTGGGAGGGAGCATCGGCTCCCTGCACCGCACAGGAGGGGTGAGTCAGCCCTGGGGGAGGTGTGTGCAGGGTTTCCCGGTGCATGCGGGGGAGTTGTCCCTGGGGCAGGCGCGCATGCCTGGGGCTTCCCTGAGCGGGGGCGGGAGAGTCGGCCCCAGGGCAGGCATGTGCTGGTTTCCCTCTGGGGGGGAGGAATCCTGGGAGGAGGCAGATGCAGGGGACTCTCTGTCTCCACTGGCACCCCACTCCCCGCTCCCCAGATCCCACTCCCCAGCCACAAAACTCTGTCCCCACTCCCCTGTCCCCACCTACAGAACTCTGTCCCCACTCCCCTGTCCCCAGGCACAGAACTATGTCCCCACTCTCCTGTCCCCAGCCACAGAACTATGTCCCCACTCCCCTGTCCCCAGCCACAGAACTATGTCCCCACTCTCCTGTCCCCAGCTATAGAACACTGTCCCCACTCCCCTGTCCCCAGCCACAGAATTCTGTCCCCACTCTCCTGTCCCCAGCTACAGAATTCTGTCCCTACTCCCCTGTTCCCAACTACAGAACTCTGTCCCTATTCCTGTCACCACTCCCCGAACTCTGTCCCCACTGCCACCCTGTCCCCAGCTGCAGAACCCTGTCCTCTGCCCTCCCAGCACCCTGTTCCCTCTCCCCTGCCCTCAGCCACAGAACTCTGTCCCCACAAAATGTATAATTATAAATGCTTCATTTTAGATTTAAATAGCATGAATAAAAAACAGACCATTTATTTCATAACTAAAAACATGTGATTTTAATTTTATATATCGCATAATTTAAAAATAAACTGTTTATCAGAGTGTGTAAGTAAGGGCTGGGGATAGCAAGTGATGGACAGGAGGAGAATAGAGAGGGCGGGGCTTCAAGGAAGGGACAGGGCGGTAGATCTTTACCTGTTCTGAGATTTAAAAAGTGATCTTGGGTGTAAAAAGGTTGGAGACCACTGATCTACACAGTGCTTGGTCTTGCTGTTTGGGCAGGGAACTAGACTCGATGACTTCTTGAGGTCTCTTCCAGTTCTAGTGTTCTATGATTGTATCTTTGTTCTTCTAAAGCTTTTTTGCTGGAGGGAAACACAGGGCATATGTTTTACTTTAGGGGTGTGTCTAGACTACATGCCTCCTTCGACGGAGGCATGTAGATTAGCCAGATCGGAAGAGGGAAATGAAGCCGCGATTAAAATAATCGCGGCTTCATTTAAATTTAAATGGCTGCCCCGATCTGCCGATCAGCTGTTTGTCGGCAGATCGGGAGAGTCTGGACGCGATGCCCCGACAAAGAAGCCTTTCTTCATCGACACAGGTAAACCTGGTTTCACGAGGCTTACCTGTGTCGATGAAGAAAGGCTTCTTTGTCGGGGCATCGCGTCCAGACTCTCCCGATCTGCCGACAAACAGCTGATCGGCAGATCGGGGCAGCCATTTAAATTTAAATGAAGCCGCGATTATTTTAATCGCGGCTTCATTTCCCTCTTCCGATCTGGCTAATCTACATGCCTCCGTCGAAGGAGGCATGTAGTCTAGACACACCCTAAGTTACAAATCCATCGCGTCATTCTCCAAAAGTGTAAAGGCCTAATCTGCAATGTCATTTCATATGTGACAGTCCAAAATAGATAAAGATTACACAGAAATGTCTCTAAGAATGCTTTAGTTCAATATCTGTAATGTAAATTAATGTGAAATTAAGACTTATTGTATGTGTTTACACTGCATATTTAGATGTGTCTTAACATCCACTTGGAAAATGTGACATTTCAAAAACTTTTGAGACAGTCTGGTTTCCAGAGTTGAAAAGCCTTTAGCTACTTGTCAATTTTTAGCTAAGAAGCCCTCCACCTCCAAATATGTCCACCCAGAATCTAAAAGCATTGGGGAAATTAATAATTCTTTGTTTTGTGGCCACATCTGTTAAACATCTTTAATTCAAATATTACTGCTTATGCTTACAGGGCCTGATGTGTCTTGCTAGTGAACAGTATATGATTCAAATCCAAGAACCATTTCAGCATTTTCCTCCAGGCTTTTTCCCTGCTCAAAAGTCATTAGTCACCCATGCTCACGACTTAACCATCACTTTTCTAGAGAAATCAGAATAGATTAAGATGGCTTTCTGACTTACTGTACATACACAAATATTCCTCAGATAGCCCCAAATGGAGGCACAAGAGCAAGGTGCTTTAGTTAGGTAAAAGTCAGCTTCTGCAATCAAGAGTAAATGACCAAATCTTTCCATTTTTACTACAAATGAAAATCAGTTTTTAAAATCTAAAAGTGGTAGGCAAAGATGTCATGAACCACTTAGGCCTTCAGCTTTTAATCTGTTAAATAAATGGAATCTTTCTCAACATGCTATAATAAACATTCCTTTTCATTTAACAAAAGTAAGCTTAAGAATGAGTATTGTGATTATTAGGATAGAATTATAGGTACCTATATACCATGCTGTTTAGAGCCCTGGAAGGACCTAGATCAGTGAGGGACAACCTAGGCTAGTGAGTTGGCTACATAAGTGGCCCTTGTTTATCTTGGTGGACCGTAATATTGTTGTAGCCAAGACAGTCTCCTGTATAGTTTTGCTAATTGCGCTTGTATACATAGAATTTGTGGAGTGTGCCGATCAGTGTTCCATCTAAGCTGCATGGCAGCACAGCCCTGCAGCTGATTAATCAGTCCCACCCAGTCAGAGGCTCAGGGCTGGTCAGACTGATTAATCAGCTGTGGGGATGTGCTGCTGCACAGTTTAGAGGAAACACTTGGGCTGATTGAACTGTAGCAGCACATCGATTGGATGTAGAGTAAGCTCATGGTTCTCACAGCGTTGTGTGCTATCAGTACACCCCTCACTTTTTGTGTGTGTGTGTGTGTGTGTCCTTGCTTTAAATGTGTGTCATTTTTGTAATCCCAGTAGGGAAAAAAAACCCTACGTGGATGGCAATCCTGTGTGTAGACAATGGTAAATAGGATGTGTCTTGTGGGTCACACACACAACCCCAATGAGACGCAGGTTGCCCACCACTAAGCTAAATGGAGAGAGAGAAGGATGGCCAAACTTTTCAAGGTGATTACTGATTTTCTGTGTTTAAAAACAGTTTAAAGCAATGTACATTAAAACTAGGGCTCTCAAGTATTAAAAAATTGAATTGTGATTAATCACATCTTAAACAATAGAATACCAATTGAAATTTATTAAATATTTTGGATGTTTCTTACATTTTTAAGTACATTGATGTCAGTAATAACACAGACTACAAAGTGTGTGAACATAGAATACAAAACAGAGGTTACAAATATAGAATTGTGTGCAAATAAGCCTGCATTCAAAAAACAAAAACAAAGTAATAATTTAGAGCCTACAAGTCCACTCAGTCATATTTCTTGTTCAGCCAATCACTCAGGCAATACTGCCTGCTTCACATGACACTGTAAACAAGTGAGAACAAGCATTTACAGGGCACTGTTGTAGCTGGCATCACAAGATTTACGTGCCAGATGTACTGAAACTTCAACCACAATTCTAGAGGACATGCATCCGTGCTGATGATAGGTTCTGCTCAATAACGATGCAAAGTAGTGCAGACCTACACATGTTCATTTTCATCATCTGAGTCAGAACTTACCACCAGAAGGGTGATTTAATTTTTGGTAGTTTGGGTTTTGTAGTTTCCACATCAGCGTTGCTCTTTTAAGACTTCTGAAAGCATGCTCCACACATCATCCCTCTCAGATTTTGGAAGTCATTTCAGATTCTTAAACCTCAAATTGAGTGCTGTAGCTATTTTAAGAAATTTCACATTGGCACCATCTTTGCATTTTGTCAAAACTGCAGTGAAAGTGTTCTTAAAACAAACAACATATGCTGGGTCATCATCTGAGACTGCTATAACATGAAATATATGGCAAAATTCATGAAAAACAGAGCAAGAGACATACAATTCTCCTCCAAATAGGTCAGTCTCACATTTAATGAATGCATTGTTTTTTAAGAAGCATCATCAGCATGAAAACTTGTACTGTGGAATGGTGGCCAAAGCATAAAGGGGCACAATAATGTTGCATACCTTGCAATGCGGGCTATAAAAGTGACAGAACACCTGTTGTTATTTAAATGTCACCTGAAAGTAAGGCACTGGGAGCATTTGTCCAGTAAATTTCAACTAATTTGCTTCTTAATGACTGGCTGAACAAATAGGACTGAGTGGACTTGTAGACTCTAAAAGAGGCAACACATTTTCTAGAAACTTTTATTGTATTTTTTCAGGGGCTAGTGTACTCATGGGATATTGTTTAGCATCAGTGTCTTTCTTTAACCTTTGTTTGTCTTTTGTAGTTTCTTATTAGCCTGTGTCCCGCATTTGCAGTGAGATTAACTTAATGGTCTAGCTGCAGTCCAACTTCTGCAATCTCTATAACAAGGTGAACAAACTTTAGCTGCTAATTTGAAGGACATATCCCAGTATAGCTATGTCTACACTGGCAGGTTGTTGCGCCAGAAGTATGTAAATGAGGCTAAGCGTGGAATATCACTGAGCCTCATTTGCATACCTAATGAGCTGCCATTTTTGCAGAAGAGGCTCTTGCGCCAGAAGGAGCTGTCTACACTGCCCCTTCTTGCACAAGAAAAACCCTCTTGTGCAATGCCGCTACGCTGATTATTTTCAGGAATAACAGCATTGTGCAAGAGGGTTTTTCGTGAGCAAGGGGCAGTGTAGACAGCTCCTTCTGGTGCAAGAGCCTCTTCCGCAAAAATGGTGGCTCATTAGGTATGCAAATGAGGCTCGGCGATGTTCCATGCTTAGCCTCATTTGCATACTTCTGGCGCAAGTCCGCGCCAGTGTAGACATAGCCAATATGTTTTATTAATTTTTGCTATATGAGCAATACCCCTTCAGTATTTTACCCTCCACTATCTTAGTTTACCTGTTCAGAATGTATTTTAGCGACATCCATTGAAGACCATCCATTTGTATGTAAAATTGTACCTAAATCAGTTTCCCCTTTTGAAGATTCTGGCATTTCATGAATGCAATGCTGTTCGCAGACCTAAAGCCTCTCAAAGATACATATCCTTGGAGTGCACAGGGGATATGTGGAGAAGTGAAATGTTGGTCTATGCTTCATCATTGTTCCCTCCCATTGTGATTGGCTAAGCCCTCCCACAGTTGCTCATCAGCAGCCACAGACAGGGAATTTATGCAATTCCCATCCGAATCACATAAATTCCCATGTGGGAGTTCAATGCAGAAATGTGGCCAGCCACGTGTCTACAGAAGACAGAGCTAAAGTGAAATGACAGTACCCTGTTTCATTCCAGTCCTATTCCCCAAAACAGTTTGGAGTAACTGAAAGGAACATCTGTAGGGTCTCAGAGAAGAGCGAATTATTCTATAGAGAAGGGGGCCATTTCTAGTAGAAAGGGAGCCACCCTACTTAATGCGAATAGCTAAACTGCCATTGATTATGAGGGGACAGATCCTCTCACTCCCTCAGTCTCCTCTTTCTACCCTCTTTACCACTGTCTTCCCTCCTCTAATCTTACCCTTCACACTTTTTTTAATCTTCCTCCTCCAGCTTTTATGCACTATACATTTCCCTCCAAGATCTGGACTCATCCTCTTCTAGTTTTAGTACTCCAGACTTGTCCCCAAATTTACCTCATTGCACTGCTTATACTGGAATGCTGCCTCTTGCTGCTAGGAGAATTCAACAGATAGTGCTGCTACTTTGAAGAAATGCTCTTTAGTGCTACCTAACGGTAGAAACACATTAGGACTTAAACAGCATCCGTTCACCATGTATCACTGCAAGATCGGTTAATACACTGCAGGGGACAGGCTTGGAGCTACCAGTCAAGAGGAAAAATAGGAGCTGTCCAGAACACAAGCAAAAATTGAACATAAAATCTGTTTAAGCTGAGAGGTTGGATGAGGGTGCAGCATCCAGGATCAAATGTCAGAGACAGTAGTGGCACAGAGAGAGTGTGATTTGATTGCCCTTATCATTGAGATTATATCTAAAATCATAGGAATGGATGAGTTTGTCCAGGAAAAGACTGGAGGAAGAAAAGGAGGGGACTGAAGACAAAACCCTGAAGGACAGAAACAGGAAGGGGAAGACAAGGGTTGGAACCACTGGTGGAATAGCTAGTAAGGTAGGATCAGAAGACAAGGCAGACTCCACAAGAAGGGTATAGAGGGTGTGAGAATATATGAAAGAGTAAGAAGTGATCCCCCCCTCCAAAAGTAGCTGATAAATGAAGAGCAGAGAGGAGGACCCAATGTTCCCATAGCTAGAGCCCTACAAATCTGCAGATACCCGGGGATAACTTCTGTGGATCACAGGTTAGATGGGAATACAAATTGTGTATCCCCACAGCAGGACTCTACAGCTGCTCTGGTGACAGGCATGCTGGAAACCCGTAACTAACGTAGATCGGTGTAACAAGGTGTAACAAGGAAAGAAAGAAGTGAACCTCCCCTGATGCAAAAAAGGATGTGCGTATAGTTAGCCCCTTGTAGCCTTCCTCTCCACCTTTCTCCGGTGTGTCCCCCCCCAAAAAAAGTGGGTAGTGCCAGGGATCCGCCACACAAATTCCCTCAGTGGTGGACGGGAGTCTCTGCTGCTCCCCAGAGTCGCTGCCACTTTCCTTCTGGCGGTCGGGTCTCCAGAGCGCGTAACCGGCCCCAGCCTCTCGGTCCCCCGCATCCCCTTTCAACGCTAAAGTGGCAAGGGAGAGAAACGGGGCAGTCCCGAGAACCAGCCCAGCAGCCCGAGTCCTGCGCAAGGCCTGCCCCGCCCTGCCTAGCCCGAGCCCCCTCAGCCGCGCCCTCCCCCCGCCAGCCCAGCCGGGCAGAGGAGGCCCCGTCCAAGCGCAGGGAGGGGGCGGCGGCCGGGGAAGCAGAAGGAACTTGGGGAAGCAGCGGGAAGGGAGAGTCCGCGGCCGGGGTGAGGGAGCCGGGCAGGGGAAGGAGCGAGCCAAGCGGCACGGGCGCTCCCAGCTTTGGGGCTGCAGTTGAGCGGCTCCGCCAACAGGTTGCACCGTTCCCCCTCGTCCGCCACCGACTCGGCCCCCGCCGCGCCGTGCGAGCAAGCGCGGCTGCCTTGTCTCCGCCGAGCGAGCGCTCGCCTGCCGGAGCGCTCCCGCCGCGCGTCTGGGAGGAGGAGGAGGAGGAGGAGGCTGCTGCCGCCGTCCTCCATTTTGTGGCGGGGCCGAGCGCCGCCGGAGTCGCGGGCTGCCCGGGGCAAGGAGGGGACGGTTCAGCCGGGTGCGAGGCGCAGACTGGAGCGGGCGAAGCCTGCTGGAGGCCGTCAGCGCCCGCCGCGGAAGGCGGGAGGAGCTTGTGAGGGAGGCAGGGCAGCCTCGGGGGCTGTTCCGGCCGGGTGGGATTTCGGGCTCTCCGTTCGCAGGGGCGCCCCCCTCCTCAGCTCGCCCCTCACCGCGCCTCCTTCCGCACGCCGAGTTGTTTATTCCTCCCCGCTCGCTGCCGCTGCAGGAGCCATGGACGTGGGTGGCTAGTGGCTCCAGCGACCCCCCTCCCGAACAAGGTACGGGGAGTTTGGCCGGGGACTCCGAGCTCCGCAGGCGGGGGGGGGGGCGCTCCCGTTGGGTGAGCCCTCAAACTTTTCTGGAGGCTGTGGGGAGTCGCTTCCTCGGGGGAAAAGAGGGGTAGCGCCCCCCGCCGAGTCTGTCGTAGGCGAGGCGCTACTGTGCGTGGGGCCGGGCTGGGACGGGGCACCCGTTCCTTTCCTTTGGGCCGCTGTCCTGGAAATCGCCATCGGTCCATCTGGAGGTGGGACGAGTTGGGGACTTAACCGTGCAAAGCCCGAGCCTGGTCCCACGCCTTTGAGACCCGAGAAATGCTTCTTGGGGCGAAGTGGTGAATGCAGTAGTTGGTTTGGTATTTGAGCAAATTATTTCCTCTCTGAAAATTGTGTGTGTGTGGGGGGGGGTGAACCCCTCCGATCTGTTTGGCTTTATTGACTTATTTGTACTGCCCGATGTTCCTGTGGTCGATGAAGGGTTCCCTGTCGACAAACAAACGTGGCTGCTGCTTAGTCTTTTTCTGGGGGGCGGGCAAAGAAATGGGAGAGCCAAGAGGGGTTGGAAAGCGCTCGAGTTGGCGACTTTTGTAGCAATAGCTGATGTTATTTGGCAGAAGTGGGCGTGCCAGGAGACAGCTCAACAGGTCTCGACACATTTCTCCTGTGAAAACTGCACTTCGTAAAAGGGGGTTTATTTTAGTTCGTGTCTAAGTATTTGCACATCCCCCTTTTTTTCCCACAGTTAAACCAATGGTGCAGCTAATTGCTGTTGAGGTTTATTTTTGTTTTGTTTTGCATGCGGGTTATTTTGGACAGTTTGTTGGGTGATGATATTGGATTGTTGCAAACTTGTCACATGCAATAACTCCGGTTCTTTTCTGCTCCCCTTTCCCCACCTCCTCTGCTCCCACGACCACTAGAACCTACCTCCTCCCGGCCCGCTTTATGTTGTGGCGTCTACTTTAAATGGCCGAGGAGTAGTTTAGTGTTGCTTGTAACTTTTAAAAGGGAGGATGTTGCTGAAGGACTTTTTTTCCATTTTGCACACGCTGTTTTGGTTTCGAGTTTG
The DNA here is from genome assembly GCF_049634645.1 of Pelodiscus sinensis. Lineage (NCBI taxonomy): Eukaryota > Metazoa > Chordata > Testudines > Trionychidae > Pelodiscus > Pelodiscus sinensis. The sequence continues at coordinate 23,289,341 of NC_134727.1, forward strand.
ACGGCAGCTGTCAGGAAACAGGCGTGAAAATACATTAGGCACCGTTTGTATGTGTCTATACGTACGTAGTCTCACCTGAACACACTGTGAGGGGAGGGGAAGCTAGAAGATTCTTCTGTTCAATATTAAATCTTATTTTTAATGCTTTATGTGAACTTTATTTGGACATAAGAAAGTTCACGCTTTTAAACTTGGAGGTGGGATGGGGGGAGGGAGGAGTATCAACACGATTACATTTTAACCAGCATTTTGTTAAGTTGACATTTGAAAATATAGTTGCACATACAGATTCCTATTGATTGTTGACTGAAGGCTGAACTTTCTGTGTACAGAAAGAAAAGCATGAACTTCTTTATACAGCCATAGCAGAAGCAGGGTGGCTTGTTTTCCTGATCGGTATGGACTGCAGAGTGTGGAGGGTCTAAAATTAAGATAGATGTAAGTTTATTGTGGACATTTTAAGAAACCATACCATGCTGATTATTTCAACACCCTAAGTAAAGAGCACAGAAACTGATCATAAGCACAAATTTTAAAGGACAGTACACATGGTTGAATTTTACATAGTGTTGTACAGAATCAAAATAAGACCTTATTTTCCCTTTAGATGTTTATTGGAAGACCAGGAAATGATGTGTGGTTTTTTTTTTAGCTTCCATTTTGTGTTTAGATTTCAGGATATGTAAGTTACACTTTAGAATTCTTTAGGAAGAGTGATCATCTGATCTGAAGTTAGTGAACTTTCCATTTTATTTATATATATATATATAGAAAGGTCACGGTAGGTCAAAGCGGTAGGAAAACATTGAGTTATATGTCTAGGCAGGGAATGGAGAAAGTGGTTGGAGGATTCTAACATTGCATCTACCCATACCAGCAGTTACATCTGAACTCCTATAGAGGAGACTGATTTGGAAAGGGAGGTTGTAATAGAAGAAAAATACATGTGAAGCCTAATAATTTTTTAATAAAAAAATATTTGAGCAATTGTAAATTAGTGAATTGAAGGCATTATTAATCAGATACTCCTTCAAATAGGTGAGAGGTGGAATAGTGAAAAATGAATATTGAGAGGGGAAGTACTTTTGCTTCCGTTCACCATTCTGAACCAGAGTTCAGAAAAGCTTTTGACTGTTACGGTTACCAGCAATCACATTTGTTCAGTGACTGCAAAAATAGTTACATGTGTGTCTGTCTTAAAATCAGACTTTTGTGGCTAAACTAGCTTCACCATACTGCTAATTTGTGTTTCTTGTGTTTTATCTCTGTGCTAAGTAACTGTCTGTCTTCTTTTAATAGCCAGTGTTAAAATAATGGACCCCAAAGAATCACTAAGCTCCTTGGATGGAGAGGAAGCAGAGAAAAATGTGCACTTCCGTGACAAAGGAAGGACTGTGATGGACTTTCATCCAACCTTCAGGGGTGGAGCTACTGTCAGGGCTCCTGCATCTACATCTCCCCTGCCTACATCTTCTCAGTCAGACTCTAAACAGCAGCCTGTTTTGGGTGACTTTTCAAAAGGACTAGTAAGCAATGCTCCTCAGCCGGATCTTTCCAAGGCAGTGTTGCTCTCCATGGGACTGTATATGGGGGAGACAGATGCAAAAGTGATGGGAAACGAACTTGGATTTCCACAGCCGGGCCAAATTGGCATCTCTTCTGGGGAAACAGACTTCAGGCTCTTGGAAGAAAGCATTGCAAGCTTGAACAAGTCCGCTAGCCTGACAGACAGTTCGAAGGGGACAGTATCTGTTGGGGTACCTCTTGAGCGGGATTTTCCAATTATGGCTAACAGCAATCTCCCTTTAGGCCAGGCTGGCACTAATGGTGGCAACTTGAAGTTGTTTTCTGAAGACCAAAGTACCTTTGATATTCTGCAGGATTTAGAATTGCCATCAGTTTCGCCAGGTAAGGAACCAAATGGGAGCCCATGGAGACTAGACCCATTGCTAGATGAAGGGGACTTGTTGTCTCCTATGACAGCAGATGAATCGTTTCTCTTGGAAGGAAATGCAAATGAAGATTGCAAGCCTCCCATCTTACCAGACACTAAGCCTAAAATTAATGAGCATGGAGATCTTTTACCCAGCCCCAAAATGCAGATGCCGCAGGTGAAGACAGAAAAGGAAGACTTTATTGAACTCTGCACTCCTGGGGTAATAAAGCAAGAGAAAATGGGCCCGGTTTATTGTCAAGCTAATTTTTCTGGGTCAAACCTAATGGGTAATAAAATGTCTGCCATTTCTGTTCATGGTGTCAGTACTTCTGGAGGACAACTGTATCATTATGACTTGAATACTGCATCTCTCTCACAACAGCAGGATCAGAAACCAGTTTTTAATGTCATTCCATCTCTGCCTGCTGGTTCAGAAAATTGGAATAGGTGCCAAGTATCTGGGGATGACAATATGACTCCCTTGGGAACTCTGAACTTTTCTGGCAGGCCTGTTTTCTCTAATGGCTACTTGAGGTAAGAGTAATTTTATTTTTAATTTTATTAAAATAGTAGATATAGCTATTCAGTATTGCAATTTATATGTGCTGATTTTTAAGAAAAATTGGTAATCTTTTTTCTCTCATTTGTGACCTATGGTTTCTATAGCAGACTTCACATACATAGTATAAAAGAAAAGTGATTTTATTTGTTCGGCTATGGGTGTAAGAAAATTACTGGTATACTGTTTATAAAAGCACGCTGTAATATAGATGACTTAAGGAGAAAATATGAAGACTCAATAGAGATCTGCTGCACAAAATGATTCATACCAATTTGTAAGCATATGCAAAAGCCATTTAACTTACTCTAAATAATTAAATGGTTTAATAATTTTACCCTCTTTTTTTTTCTTTTCAATTTTATTCTGAATGTTCAGAACAAAAATAATTTTCTTGATGGAGAAGTTTGTAGAGTTAGATTTTAAGCTGAACTAGGTTTACCTTGATGTTGTATTTACGATACCGTACACAGGACAACAAGATTCCAAGTATGAAATCTCTAGCAGTTTGTTTAATAGTAACACATAAAAGATACAATTATTTGTGATAGGATTCAGCTGCATCTCACAATCCAATATTTGCAAAATTTAACTGGAACTGAAACAACGGAACATTTTGATTCTGAAATAAAAATAATTATTTTCCTAAAATTGATACCAACATTCGAAAAGTTATTTTGGAATGTCCATTTTTAAAATTGTTTTCTTGAATTAAGGTCTCTAATAGCAAGGAAATAATACTTTCCACTTCTGGATGAGAGACATAAGATAGAAATGGATGGCTGCTCTCTCACACTCTCTCACCCATTCATGCCCCAAGTGCTCAACCTAAGCTTAATAGAGACACCTAATAATAGTATGGCTTCAATAGTTCTTTATTTCTTAGACAGTATGTATTGATAGGAACACTTTTTTTAGGTATCTGTCTCAACGAATTGTCAGCTTTTGCTGAATTTTTCTGTAGTTTGTTTTAGAAATCTGCAGCTGTTGGCTTTGCATAAACACTTTTTATGAAGAAAGCCATATTTTTTACTTTTTTGGAATGTTTTATTTTATTACTCTATTATTTTCTGCTATTTACAAGTTTGTGGCAGGAGAGCTTACTGGCATGCCGATACAGCTTTCAAGACCTTTTCCATTCACATTGAAGTGATACATATTATAATTTGCTTATAGTGAAGTTTTTTGTTTTTGTTCAAGTATGCATAGCTAACAATGCTGGAAGTGATCCTTTGTTTCTGGAATTCATTACCAATATTGGATATTTATCATAATTGTCTTTTTCTTTTTAAGTTTTACAGCAATTTCTAGTATAAAGAACCTAGGAATTTTTCAGAACTACTAGAATTATGTCAAAATGGAAATACAGCTAGCTCTATGAAAATAATATAAAACTTTAAAGTATTTTGTGGTGGTAGTCTTTAAGACATCTATTCTAATTCCTTGCATGGTAAAAATAATCATAAGTTGCATTTTAAGGTGATCAGTGTAAAAAGTGGATTTTATATATATTTATCACTTTTATATTGCAAGATGATATAGTTAAAGATGACTACACTTTGGTTGTCACAAGTATTAAATAAGTTTATGAGAAGTTAATTAGTTGGATGTATTTATTTCACATAACCACCATTTTATGCATTATATTTTTGTCACTAGATTAGTCTCCTTAGTGTTATTTTTCTAGTAGTTTGTGTGTAGAATCTCTTTAGTCCAAATTAACTAAGAAAAGCATTATTTCATATTTGTTGCTGCTGCTACAGTGAGGCAGACTTGAGGAACGTATTTAAAAGTTAAAATTGGAAAATATTGTTTCACTATTAAAACTCCATCTAAGGGTCCAGTGGAGCCCTTTGAAGGATGACACATCATAGACTGCAGAGTGGATTAAGCTAAATCAAAGCAATGTAAATAACTAATTGTTTTCTGTGATTTGAATTTGTACTTTCTAGTTATAGAGATGAAGCTGTGTTAGTCTAGTCTAGCTGAAACAAAAAACAGGACTATGTAGCACTTTAAAGACTAACAAGATGGTTTATTAGGTGATGAGCTTTCGTGGGCCAGACCCACTTTCGCAGATCAAATTATGGAAGAAAATAGGCATGATCATATATACCAAAGGGATATAATGGAAAAAAAAGAGAACACATGTAAAAAGGACAAATCAAATTTACTTTCTAGTTATTTGCCTAAAGAGAGTTTTTAGTTGGTAACCATTAAAAGATGTTGTTTGCAATGAAATGTAGCCTTTACCATAAATTTGGTGCTTCTTTTTGCTAACAAGGAGAATGCAGATCTATCACAGAAGTTATAATCATCCAAATAAGCAGTTTACAAATCTTGAAAGACATTTATTCAGCTTCATAATTTTTACATTTCTGTGTTAGAAAATGCAAAATATTAATTTGTTTACTTGTGATTTGCATTGAGCACAGTATGGATAGAAATTCAATTTAAAATGCTATTTTTGGCATTTACATTTTTTATTCGATTAAAAAAACCCATAAGTGTTCATACATACATGAGAAAAAAGTTTACCAGAACATGTCTTGCATTTAAAAACAAGCATGATTTGTAGTATGTGACCTGAACTGATTGTTTCTGATCACCATGTTCTTCAAGATTTTTGACTTAATAGATCTCATCTTCTTAAACCTAATTTTTATACATAGTTTCGAAGAGGAAAACAATTTTTTTCTGCTTTTTCAACACCCAATTGGTTTCTTAACTTTGAATGGACTAGTCATTGAAATGAACTAGATGAATAAACTGAATATTCTCTCTGGACCTGCAGAAGAGACTATTGCTCTCAAAAACTGATCAAGCATTTCCGCAAGCTCTAGTTAAAGTCAGACCACTGAACTGGATTTAAAAGTTGTCAGAAAACCTACTCCTTCATATTTTTATACTTAATTTGAATTATTAAATAGAAACAGGCCTTAATAGAAGTTATCAGTTTTCAAATTTAATTTTAAATAGTTGTTAAATTAACCTGTATTTAATGAGAAATCCAGTTGTATGTTTTTAAATGATTGATTTTTTTTAAAATCCATCATGCCAGATAAAAAGCTATAAGGTTGTAGCTAAGCACTAGACTTGACCAATGACATCTTTAGAACAGAACTGGTAATATATCATTGTACAAAAGATAAATGGTTTACGTAAAAGTGCTGACATGCCTATCTCCCACAGGACTTCATTACCTGTCATTAACTCTTTCTTTCTGCATTCTTTGAGATGATGAATCTTCCCACAAATGAATTTAATTAAGACATAGAAAGGAAAAAGAATTTTTGAAACCAATGGCTGGATTTTGGTTAGTAAACCTCAAACTTCCAGATGTATTTAGGGGGAGGTGAGGATAGAATGCTTTCTTAAGTCTGATTTTAAAGAGACAATTAAAACTATGAATCCAATACAGTTGTTTTGTGTTTTGCTCTATTTTTCAATTGAAAATGAGACTAACTGTTTTGTATTTCAAAATAGTCCTTTAGTCTCTAATGAACTGTAGGCACAGTTGCTATTAAAATAATAGAAATCCTGTTAAAGTGTTCTAATAGGTGTATTGTCCTAGCTTTTGATGGTTTAAAATTGATACTTTATAGACAAGACTTGCCGAAGTTTAAAAAAAAAAAGACAACCAAAACCAAACTGGTGTGGTTGGTCACCTGCCACAGAAATAACAGTTGCCAAGGAGCCTTTATTATTCTTATTTCTTATGAAACTGATTCCTTTAGATCCAGATTGAGATTTTGGCTGTGCTTACTATGTTGATGCATTGGAGGAGAATTTCTAAAGTTACATTCCAACAAAAATGCTTTGTTAGTGTTTTACTCCATGGCTTGGTCTACACTTAAAACTTCTCTCTTTCAGTCAGAGTTTGTGTAAAAAGACCACACCACCATAGTGCTGACATCAACCCCCGTGTGATTACAGCTCTACTGACAGAAGAACGATTCTGTTGGCATAATGTCATTTTGGAGAGGTAGTGTTCCTAAACCAGCAGACAAACTCTTTGTTGAAAGGGTTATGCTGGCATAAGGCCTTGTGTAGACACATCCTCTTTGATTTTGGTATTACTTATCAATTAAGTATTGACTAACATATATGGCAAGGCAAGCTTCTCTTTTGGTCAGATCATGGTATTTAATCATATCATTTAAAGAAAACACTTAATGTTGACATGGTCACTAAGCTTGTAGTCTTGAACTGATGCAGTGCAATTTTTAAATTATTTCAACTTCTTAGTATAGCATAGCATATTGTCTTACAAGGGATAAGTGATAATCAGGATATGGAAAAGTCCTTTTGCCTGTGGAGAATATAAAGCTTTCGAAGGTGAATAATGTCAATTTTCTGCAGAATATAATTTTTTGTAGCCCTTATTGTTATGAAAATAACCTTCCAAATGTGCAATGGTGTAACTAATGCAGTGTTGGATTCCTAAGTTTACAGACAATTTTCTCCTTTGAGCAGCAGCAGCACAGATGTAAGAGACCAGTTGACTATTTGATAAGCATATCGGGTAGTTGAGTAGTGACTTGACTAGTTGCTCCCCTCCCCCCACCCTTTCTGCCTCTATCAAAGAGCCAGAGCTGGTGTTGGGGGGGAGCAAGCTTAAAAGCTGTTTCCCCTGCCCCTCCCCCTCACCATCTCTGGGGGGAAAAGGAGGCAGAGTCCCAGTCTCCCCCCAGCTCCGCAGTGCCTCTGCTTTTTAAATATATTAAGAGCCATGCGCAGAGGTGCAGCAGGGGAGACTGGAAGCAAGCCAGGAATTAGCTGTCCCAGCTTGCTCCTGGTCACCCCCCCCTGTGCCTGTGTGTTTTAAATGTATTAAGAGCATGGTGGCTCTTAATGCATTTAAAAAGCAGAGGCCCAGCAGGGGGAGGGCAAACCGGGGACCAGGAGAAAGCCAGCAACCAGCAGATTCCCAGCTCACCTGGTCCACCAGCTATGCCTCTGCCTTTTAAATGTATTAAGAGCTACCAGGCTCTTAATACATTTAAAATGCATAGCTGTAGTGGGGTTAGCTCCTGGTTGTGGCTCTGTAGTTCTCCCCCTTATTGACTACTCAATTAGCTGATTACCCACAATTTAACATCCTTAAGCAGAAGCAAAGCTTTCCAAGCTGTAGCACAGCAGCTTTTCAACTACTGATGTTGAGAAGGCTCGCTGACGGCAGTAAAACTGACAGGAGTCCTAAGAATGACCATACTGGGTCAGACCAAATGTTCATATAGCCTAGTATCCTGTCTTCTGATCAGTACCAGCAACCAGTACCAGCTGCTTCAGAGAAGATGAACAAAACAAGTAATCAAGTGAACCATTCCCTGTCACCCATTGCCAATTTATGGCAAACATAGGCTATCGTGGCTTATAGACCTTAATGGACATATCTTTCATGAATTTCTTGTTATTTTTTTTTTTACCTTATAGTATTGGTCCTTCACACCACCTTCTGGCAAAGAGTTCCACAGGTTGACTGTGTGTTGTGTGAAGAAATACTTCCTTTTGTTCATTTTAAATCTGCTGCCTGTTAATGTCATTTGTTCTAGTGTTATGTGAAGGAGTAAAATAACACTTCCTTATTTACTTTCACCATACCTATCATGATTTCATAGATCTCTAACATAATCTCTTAGACATCTCTTTTTCAAGCTGAAAAGTCGCCTTCTAATTAATCTCCCCTCATTTCCACTATTTTGTGGCTTTTAAAAATTCTGAGCATCAAGAAAGATGAGCTGTAGCTATTAGCTGGGAAAGAAGAATAAAAAATCAGACTAAAGTGGAAAAATCAACTGTAAAAGAATGGAAATGGATATAAATAATAGAGAAGATGCACCTTGTTCTCTTACAGAAAAAGTAGAGTGAAATTGGGAGGAAATCTATTAAACATGGTTGGGTGAATAGTATTCACTAAATATGTTTTTCAAGTAACTTCACTGAATAATTTGACATGTTTGTGTGGTATATCACTGGCTCAAATATATGCCATAAATAGCAGTGAAACTTGTTGCACAACTTTCAACATATACTTTGTATATCTCATCTCCCCCAATAAGAAGTTAACTTACAAAGTCATTACATTGACAATATTACTATTTAATCCACTACACAACTGTTTCATTCCTTTCAGATGCAGGAGACTTGTCTCTGTGTGGCACAGTATGTATGTGTTAGGAGGGTGAGAGAAAACAACAACACAGTATATTTCATCCTATCTAGTAGGCCTGAAGCTAGAAATTTATAATTTTAGCCTTGCAGGCAATGTTAATGTAATAGTCCTAATATTGGTAGTGCTTCTGTAGTTATGCCTTGGATCTGCTGATACATCCAGTGCTGGAAGACTTTAGGGGAGGGGAGAGGAGAAAGGTAAAGGAGAAGAAGAGGCCAAAGACCATAATCAAAGAAGGATGAAGTGGAACTGTGCTTTCCATTAGGGACAGTTTGTCTGGTCAGTTGTAGTCAAAAGGTGTCTCCAAAAACAAACATACATACTTGTAGATATTAGCAAGAGAAAGGAGTAACTGGGAGAGAGTCGAGTCACCTGACTTTTGGTAAGAAAAGAAATTGGGATCTCTTTAATTAAAAAAAAATCCATTCTCATGTTTATCTCTAGCAGGTCTTCTCAAATGAACTTTCTCTCTCTCTCCTATTACATCCATCAACTGCTGTCTGTCTTTTTGGTGCCTAAGTTCTGCCTGACTCTTCAAAGCTAATTGTTTCAGGAAATTCAGTTTCACAATATGAGAGGGGCTTTTAGAGTAATTAGTGCTGAAGAGAGACCTAAAAACATCTTTAACTAAAGTGTTTGGTGGCTCACTGGGTTTTCAGCATTCTATTTAGATAACTTACAGTATATAAAAATCCAAGCATGTACAGTGAGTTGATAATGGAAAATGTGATCCACCATAGGATCTAAGCACAAAACTCACCATGTTCTCATAGAAAGTACTGCATGTGTCAGAGTTAATTTGTAGTGATCTTTATGTCAGTAGCCTCATAGATTCTGGGATTTTTGAATGAAAAATTAAAGTAAACTTGCACAGAGACTTACATGGATTATACAAGTGTGAGTGTGTGTGAGTGTAGCCTTTAAAATGCGTAACTGATAATGTTACTGAAATGTATGATCCTTTTATGCAGAGGTAAATTTGTTGAAAGGATAGATTTACTGCACTGTTTAGGACATCTACAATGTTTGTCTTGATTATATGAATTTGTGGAATAAAATTATACACTTGAATCTCTTTAATCCTGCAATCCTGGGTTAGCAGGGTTTTCTGGATTAAAGATTTTGCCCGGCCAGGGAGACAGTGAGGGGATGAGCGTAGGGCGTTTACCTGGTGCTCCATGTCCCCCATCGCTCCCAGGCGTGCACACACACTCACACCCCTTGCTGCTATGGGAGCATTGGGGAAAAGCCTCCAGCAGAGCGTGTTGCTATGCCGCTGTTTCCCCGTCTTGAGGAGAGGGTGAACGGCAGCACAGAGAGAACTTCCATCTATTCCTGCCCAGGTCTGTACCACAGGTGTTCCCAAACTAGGGACATCCAGAGTATGGAGGATATAGTGTATTTGTATTTCTAGTTTTAAAAGATACTGTGACTTTTTTTACCAAAAAGGGATTGTATCAGGAATTTTTTATAGCATTGTGACTTAAAGTATTATGAAACTCTGATCATGTACATTAAATGATCAGTTATGCAAGATTAAATCCATTTTTAGCTCCCTGTGCTTGATATGTCCAGTTATACTAGGAGAGCTGAGTAGGTTTATATGAAAAGCTGTGTAGGTCTGATTAAATATGTTATATTTCATATGATTTTCAGTACAATTTTCTTTGTTTAAGCCCAATTTTAATTATAGAAAACAATTTAGGTTTTTTTTGCATGCTGTGGTGTTTATACTTCAGCTATTTTTAAAAACAGTAGATTGAACTTTTACAGCTTAATTTTACTCTTCAGCTGGGGATAGCCATAAAACTACAGTTTAAACAAATCCTATTTACTTGTATAGTTTTTCATAAGTCAGCTGGGTGAAGCAGCAATTACAACAGCATATAAAAGTTCTGCATTAAATAATACTGTCTTTATACTGTGCAGTTTAACTGTTTATTGAATGCAGACAAGCTTTCATTTCTACTTTTCTTCTAAGTTTCATGTGTATTCTTTAGGTATGGTGTGGATTTCTAAAAAATTGTAATTTTATTTTCCTTTACTTAAGTTTAATCAAAAGTAAGTTTTCAATTTTTTAGTGCTAGTGCTTTTTGCAGCAGAATTACAAAGTTTACATCTAAAATTCTTAAGTAATCGTTTTTTGTATGAATTACAAAGTCCTCTCTTAGGGTATGTCTACACTACAAAGTTAATTCGAACTAACGGACGTTAGTTCGAATTAACTTTGATAGGCGCTACACTAGCGCTCCGCTAGTTCGAATTAGGTAAACCTCATTCCACGAGGACTAGTAGCCCCTTAATTCGAACTAGTGGGAGGCTAACCCTCCCCAGCTTTCCCTGGTGGCCACTCTGGCCAACACCAGGGAAACTCTATTGCCCCCCTTCCGGCCCCGGACCCCTTAAAGGGGCACGGGCTGGCTACGGTGCCCATGCCAGGTGCAAGCCTGCCAGCACCCAGCCAGCAGACCCTGCACCTGGCACGGCTCGAGCCAGCCACCCGATGCCCCCCAGCCCTCCCCCTCTTCCCAGGACCAGGCTGGCGGCTCCCAGGAGCTTGCCCAGGACCGCAAGAGGCGGGCACCCACCTGGTCCAGTGCAAACATCGTGGACCTCATCCACGACCTCCACACTAGGCACAGGAAAGCGGCCACCCAGGAGCAGGTTTGCATGAAAATCAAGGTGGTCCACTGAGACCCCGACCCTGAGCTTAGAATGGCCGTACTGGGTCAGACCAAAGGTCCATCTAGCCCAGTAGCCTGTCTGCCGACAGCGGCCAACCCTAGGGACCCTGGAGGGGATGGACCGACGACAGTGACCAAGCCATTTGTCTCGTGCCATCCCTCTCCAGCCTTCCACAAACCTTGGGCAGGGACACCACTCCTACCCTCTGGCTAATACCACTCCATGGACCCAACCTCCATGAATTAATCTCACTTCTCTTTAAACTCTGTTCTAGTTGTAGCCTTCACAGCCTCCTGCAGCAAGGAGTTCCACAGGTTGACTATTTGCTTTGTGAAGAAGAACTTTCTGTTATTAGTTTGAACCCTGCTACCCATTCCTTTCCTTTGGTGTCCTCTAGTCCTTCTATTATGGGAACTAATGAAGAACTTTTCTGTATCCACCCCACTCGTGCTTTTATTAGACCTCTATCATATCCCCCCTCCATCTCTTCTTTTGTAAACAGAAAAGTCTCAGTCTCTTTAGCCTCTCTTCATATGGGACCTGTTCCAAACCCCTCATCATTGTAGTTACCCTCCCCTCTCCCACCCTCTCTCTTCCCCTCTCCCACCTCGTTTTCCCAGTCTCCCCCAGTTTTGTTCAATAAAGAGAGATTCTATTTTTGAACACAATTGTCCTTTATTTTGTACATCAGGAAGGGGGGCTAGGGAGGGGTACGTGGAAGGAGGTGATGGAGGAATGGGGTACGAGCCCCCGATGGGGAGGACTGGGCTGGCTCTGCGGGCTTCTGGGGGTGGAAGCTCTCCTGCAGCCCCCCAGTTGTCCCCTCCCCCCAGATGGCAGCCTGCGGCAAGTGCAGCCGGTCTGATGGCCGAGTGCTGTGATGTGCCCAGTGTGGGTGCTCCGGGCAATCCAAGCCAGGACTGCTTTGCAAGTGGGACACCCCTGAGAACTGTCTGTCCGGGGTGGGGGTTGGGTCCCTTTAAGCACAGCCCTCGGCTAGCCTGAGACAGCAGCTCCACGCTCTAAGTCCTCATCTGATGCCCTGCCTGCACTGCTTCTGGCCATCCTTAACCTCTGTTCAGGGTCCACTCAATGTGGACATGCTAGTTCAAATTAGCAAAACGCTAATTCAAACTAGTTTTTAGGTCTAGCTGCGCTAATTCGAATTAGCTTAGTTCGAATTAGCGCTGTAGTGTAGACATACCCTTGCTTTTTCACAGGATAATATTTAGAAGTCTAGGGATTTTTTTCAAATTTGCCTCATCTGATACAATACCATTTAATTTAAAAATAAATATTAGGGTATTTACCATGTGGTTTTATTTTGACTTCCATTCTTACCTGGAAATTGAGCAGAGTGATTGTATTTGGATTCACCTATTTAAAAAAAAACATTTAAAACCACCTAAAAACAAGGGTTTAAAACTAGTTTTGGTGGTGTTGACTAATATTATGCACCATAAAACTTGTAACAAGCAGAATTAAAGGTATTGCGTTTATTTAGAAAAATATGGAATGTGCTGTTAACTTGTAGACAGTGAACATGGATTTGAATCTGTTCAGTCCATAGCATTCATATATTTTATACTGGAGTAATTTGGGCCAGATTCTGCCATGTTGACTAGTATCTTATTCTGCGAATAGTCTCAGAAGAAAGATATTACCAAATGTGTGTAAAAGTGGTGAAATCTGGCTTTTTATAAAATTACTCATGAATATACAAACAGTATTTTGTTTTGAAAGTAGGTAGGACTTATATTCTGAGGTATCTTTCACTGGATTTTCAAGGCTACACACCAGATCCTGGCTCTCAGTATTGTTCCTTTGTGATCGTCTGTGCAGAGGATCACCAAAGTTGCATATCTTAGTTCTTGGGGAAACCCCAGATGTCATAACACTGGCATGCCTGTCTGAACTAGATTTCCTTCTGGTACTTCTGGGATAAGGGATATGTCGGTGCACCTGCTGCAGGGTTTGTGGCTAGAATAAGTTGCGCTTCAGTGATAGTTGTTAGGGTGGCTCCTTTGGAGCCATTGGAGCTGGGCGCAATATTAAAGTTGTTGTGACTTACTCTAGGGGCCAAATAATGTGCTGGCAGCCTCAGAAATAAGACGGGAATTTACCTTAACCTGTAGTCTAAGCGCCATAAGTAATCTAAAATATATCTGTTTATCTTTTAGTCTAAGACTTGTCTTGCATATGACAGGAGTTACTGTTCCTTCTGATGTTTGTGTATTACTGTATCTTTAGTTCCAGCAGTGTTCTTATCACTGTACAAAACAGTGTGTCTCTGATGTGCAGCATTTATAATTACAGTTTTCTGTTGAGGTTTTAAGCAAGACAGAGTGGGGTACAAGGACAGAAGACTAAAAATATAGAAAAGTAGCCCTACTTGTTTTTTTGGCTATTATTTTAAATTAATGATGGCATAGGATAACTCTTTCAGAGAAGGGAATATGACATCTGTTTTTTAATTTATTGTTTACAGGGAGTAATTTAGAAGGAACATGTACATTAAAGCTAATGAGTGACATGTACAGAGGAAAATAAAACTATCATCTCTTCAACATAGTGGAAAGGAAAACGACACATTTGGGAGTGGATAGTAGTCATCTCTTTTGTTTGTCAGTTAATATGAAATGTTCTAGCGTAGACTATATAGTATTTCTGTTATTATATGACAGAATCACTGTCTCTGATAGTTTTATTCAATGGCAAATAACACCAGTGGACCATCTCTAATGAATGTTAAATTAAAAAATTATGTAGTTCTTGTGCTGTTTGTCTAAGTTCTTCACCCTTTTTCCTTCAGTACAGTACTGCTTTAAATAATTTTTCATCAAGATAAAGCCCACAAGGAATTGCAATGAATACATTTTGGCTAATGTCTTTCACATATGTTAAATATGGGTTTGTCTTGAAGAAAAATTAAAATTAGTGACATTAAAATTATTTAGCTAGTAAAAGTAGAAGTCATTTTACACGGGGAAGGAAAAGGGCCCATCAGTATAAGTGTGTTAGTTTAAAAACATAACTCTGAATCCTGATCCAAGTTTTGAATTCCAAACTTGTTATAGAGTTTGCTCTTGATTCCAACTTTTTAAATAGTAATGAGACACTTTTTCAAAAACAAATGTTTTGAATTCTTGTTCTTTGTTTGGCTATGGCTAATAAAATACTGGATGGGTAAGGTAACTCTCCATCGGTCAAACTGTTAATTCATGACTGTTAAAAATAATGTTTGCAGTTGTACCCTTAGTGGCAAAAATAGAAACGGAACTTAGGGTGTGTCTAGATTACAGGATTGTTTTTTTTTAAAAAAAAGTGGCCTTTTTTTGAAAAAACTTCCCCTACATCTAGACTGCTGCCGCAGTAAATCGAAAGTAAATCGAAAGAACGTGGCAGGTTTTTCAGCCATGGAAAACCTCGTTTTACGAGGAATAATGCCTTTTTTCACAAGTGCCCTTTTGAGAAAAGGTGCTATGTAATGCAAACTGTGCTTTTTCAGAAGAGAGCATCGAGACTGCCTGGGTGCTCTCTTTCAAAAAAGCGGCTTGTGTTTTTGAAAGTACTGATTGTAGTCTAGATGCTCTTTTTTGAAAGAGGCTTTTTCAAAAGAGGCTTTTTCGAAAGATACCTTCGAAAGAGGCTTGTAGTCTAGACGTAGCCTTAAACGCTAAGGGTTTTGGATTTAAAAACGTAAAAGTTCATTTGGTCACCAAGATGTGAAAGCTTTTCAAATGGTCACTTGTCCACAACATGATTTCTCATGTGTTAGCTGAAATTGTGAAGCACATATGGAAAACTCTCATCATATCTTGAAACCAACACTGTGCTATAGAAAGTAGGTTTAACACTTGCAACAGCCCTGGTTATTTTTTCTTTTGTGTTACATATTTGCCTAGGGATGGATATTATTGCCTTGCTCTTGTTTTGCTTTTGGAAACCAGATGTTCCACTTAATGATTTTTTTCCTGGTGAAATATTTAACATGCATAAATACTGTCCAAGAGTAGGTACAATTCTATCTTACAGAATTGAGTTGATGTAATCGGCCTTATGTTAGTGTCTGACTGCAGCTTTGCCTCTACCAACATAAGTGCACTACTACACCAACATAACTCCAGCTCCACAAAAAGTTTAGGGCTTATATCAGTGTAGTCAGGGTAACACAATGTCCATGTAGACACTGTGTTACTTATATTGGCTGTTGGCTGTCATTTTTTTTCAGTTTGGTAGCTGGTGCGGAAGCCATGAAATTGACAAAAAAGCCTGGCTCACAGCTCGGGCTGCCACCCATGGGCGAGTGGAAGTGCTCCCTGTTGCTGGATGCGCTGCCGCTCAGGCTCCCTGTTTCTTGCTTCCCACCAAAAGCCTGGCTATCCCCACAAAGGCCTGCATCCAGAGCCTAAGGGGGCTGTTGGTGAGGAACTCTTCACCTGGAGTTTAGGTGGCAGATCTTTGTGAGCTGAGAGCCTCAGTGACAGCCCGATTGTTGGTAGGGAGTTACATGCAGAGCTGAGAGCGTGGACACTGAGTGCCCCATGCTTCCCCTCTTAAATCAGTGGAAACACTCCATGTGAGAATGCTCACCATGGACAGGAGGAGGGGTTGACATAGGTCAACTTAAGTTTGTAATGTAGACATGCCCCTAAGTGACTTATGCTGCTTGTAACTGATGTTAGTTGGTAAAGAAGTTAGTTATGAAGGGGGAGGTGATTCTCACGACAGTAATGGAGATTTAGTTAACATCTTTCACCACTTCATTTCATTTAAGGAATTGTTAGATTCACAAGATTTTGCATAGTGAAACAGAATCTGTTATTGATAAGTTGGTTCCTGAAATATATTTCTGTCTGTGTTGCCAAAATATCAACAAAGGGCTCCTTTACCTGTGTGCCTCAGCAAGTGAGACACAATTTAAACAGTGAGGTCCCCCAAAGATCTGTATTGGGAGCTATGCTGTTCAATAAATTTGTAAATGATCTGGAAAAGTGGGTGAATAGTGAGGTGGCAAAATTTGCAGATGATACAAAATAATTCAAGATAGTTAAGTCCAAAGGTGACTGTAAAACTTACAAAGAGATTGCCCTGTCACAAGAAAGAGATTCTAGAATTTGAAAAAGTATAGAAAAGGGGAACACAAATGACTAAAGGTGTGGAACAGTTTCCGTTTGAGAAGTGTTCAGCATAGAAAAGACTGGGAGTGTTCAGCATAGAAAAGAGATAACAAAGGGGAGATATGGTAGAAGTCTGTAATATCATGATTGGGTGCAGAAAATGAATAAGGAAGTATTCATTTAATACAAGAACCAGATGTTATGTCATGAAACAAATATAAGGAAGTACTTCTTCCCACAATGCACAGTCCATCAGTGGAACTCATTGCCAGGGGATGTTGTGAAGGCCAAAAGTATAAGTGGGCTTTAAAAATAATTAGATAAGTTTATGTAGGATAGGTCCACCAGTGGTTTTAGCCAAGGTGGTAGGAACTCAACCCCATGCTCTGGGTGTTCCTTGCATTCTGATTGCCAGAAGCTGAGACTTGGTGACACGGAATGGATCACTCACAGTTGCCCAGTTTTGTTCATTCCCTTTGATGTTTTTGGCACTGGTCACGCTCAGAAGACAGGACACTGGGCTTGACTGACTGTTGTTCTAACCCAGTATGGCTGTTCTTCTATAATTACTCCCATCCCCCTCAAAGAAAAGCACTTAATTCTGTGCTTTTGTAACTTATTTGACCCTAGTCGTCTTTGTCATGATTATAAAATCAGCTGTTAATACTCTCTGACTTCGATATTTCTAGTATGTTCATTGTCAGATAAGGAGAATTTCAGCCGTCCAGCCCTCTTTGTACAGTCTGGGAGCTGCCATTCAGCATCTTTGGCATTGGGGGTGGATCTTTTTATCATTATGGGAAGAGGTTGAGTATCAATGTTTAGACAGTTGGGTATATCAGACCTCACCCCAGTATTCACTCCAGTGTCTCATACGGAGTGCACCTAATTTGCTTTCAAGATTTATCAGGATTGGATGTTGTACGTCATATTCATTTTCTCTTGGGCAAATTCCACATGTCTTGCTGGATAATGTCTTCTCTCTACCTAAAATCTTTGTGTGGAATGCTGCAGAGCTTAATTCTATCTTTACTCCATTTCATCACACATTGGAGCCTTCTCATGTTTCTCAATACCACCAGTGTACCAATATATAATGTCTTCTTTCAGGAGATATATCTAGTATTGTCATTCATCAAGACACTTTTTCAGCCTAACTGATGGGTAATGGTCGAGTTGGAGAGATATTGAACTAGCCTTCTGATTATTTAAATCAGGGATGGGGAACTTCAGGCTGGCACTTCAGCCCCCCTGCCACCCACCTGCAGGACTGGAGAACACAATCTACTCGCCTGGGCTCCCCTAGGCTCTGGTGCAGGGGCGGATATAGGGTAGGGCGAACGGGGCGGCCGCCCCAGGCCCCGCGCTTCAGAAAGCCCCGCGCATGCGCATGGCGTTGCTGCGCATGCGCCGTGGCAAAGGGGGGGGGGCCTGCAGAATTATGTTGCCTGAGGCCCCGCAAAACGGTCATCTGCCCCTGCTCTGGTGTGCAAGGGGAATGTGGGGAGTATCTTCTCAGTCAGGGGCTTCTCACTTGTGTGCGGCCCCCGACTGATTTTTCTTTAGATTAGCGGCCCCTGACCGAAAAAAGGTTCCCCACCCCTGATTTAGTTATTGGACTTGTTGCAAGTATGGGACATGCAGAAATGTAATTTAATACAGGGGTTCTGAATTTTTCTCTTGCTGAGGGCTACCTCAATATGCTGTATAGACTCTGAGGCTCAACAGGATCAGGGTTGGGATCCAGATCTGGGGGATGGCTGTTGGGGATAGGCGTAGTTTGACTTCTGTTTTGTGGGGCAAGAGCTGGTGGAGGTCAGGCCAGCTCTGCAGAGCAGGCACCTCAACAGGCCACCCAGCCTCTCTGGGTTGTGGAAGTAGGCAATCAAACAATATAACTCAGAGGGCTGACTCAGCTCAAAAATTTTAAAAACAGCTCAGGGTGCAGGCAGCGGGTAGCTAGGAGCTGTATGGCAGGAGGGTTGCCTCAGAACCTATCAATAGATTCCCTATATATACCACAGCTAACCTCTAACAATCATAATGCAAGAAGTGATGCGCTTCTCTCAAACTCTTTCTGAAAGAATTTCAGTACTTGAGAAATAGGATATGGCTCAACTTGAGAAATAAAAAAAGTACCCCGAAAGAGAACTTCCCCAAATTCAATTTAAATAATCCTCTTAATATTTCAAATATGTTCAGGAGCCTATTGTTAGGTTTGTTTGTGCGGTGATAGGCCTGCTTGCAAGTTCTTATACCAGTCCCATGCCTTAATTTTAATACTCCACTGGCTATTTTTCTTCTCATTTTGAATCCCTCTCCTTCGTCTCCTTTAAATTCTAAAAAGGGTTGCCAAACAAAATCAAAGGATTTCTCAGCCAGTAATATGGTAAATTAAAAAAAAAAGTGTTCATAGCCAAAGGTCTCTCTTCAAATCACTGATAGTCGAGCCACATTCTATCAAAGCAATGAGCAATGATAATTTCCTATGCAGTATGAGATTTTTGCCAGGCTGCCTTATACGCAGAATCTTGGAGGTGATAATCCATGGAAACTTGGTCTAATTTTTTGAATATTGTAGTCTCACTTGGGATTTGTGGGCTTTGCTAGATGTAACCTGTGTTCCAGGTGAGTGAAGCCAAAGCAGAAAAAAAAACCTAGTATGACGGTATATTTGGATTTTTCTGGTGTGCGCTCATTTAGAAAGGTTGTCCAGTATTTAGTTATGGTGTTCTGAAATGGGTTTATTACTAGCTAAAGAAGAAAACACCAGCCACAGCATGAGTATAAGGTTGGGTTTGAAAATCCCTCATTTCTGGGTGAATAAAACTACTTGTTGACTTGCAAGGAGGAGGTATAGCTATGTTCCATAATTGGTGGAGTTCCCACACACAAAACTCGTTACAAGATAGAATCAGAACTTCCTTTACATTGTATAGCATATCGAGAGAGTTTGCCTTTTTGGTTTTCCAGCCTTTGTCTCCCAAATCTTGACAGTGCATACATCAGACCTGAAATTCTGATGCACCCCAAAGTACTAAGCTACTTTATGGCTGAATATGTGGGTTGTTTTAATGGTTTTCATAGCACAGGTTTTCTAACATTCTTTAATGTGAAATCCATTTATAGTACAATATGGGTTTATGTATATTCATATTTATTTCAGGAATTAATACAGTTATGAATGTTTGAGTTCTGGGAGTAATACAGATATTGTGCTTGAATATTCTTAACCCCAACTGAGGTGGAATATCTAGCATGACAGAAGATTTAAATTCTGTTAGTAGTTGTCTTCAAGTTCTCATTGTAGCAGGAATGTCAAGACATTAATTTCGTGTCAACTTCTCTTGAATGACAAGTAAGTCAGCACAATTAGAATCCTAGCTAGTATGTACAGAGTGTGCTATATAGATAAATCACAATGGTTGATTTTTCAAATTAAAATGGTAGTTCTGAGGAGATGGATTAATGCACTGAAGACAGGGGAGGTTGTCTGTTTTGATAGATACATTTCTTACGTTTCTGTTCTCTATTATATGTATCTCACCAGTGGTGTTTATATATTTCTATATACCCATTAAACAAATGTGTAAGAAACCCCTGTTGTGGTGAGTGATTTCTAAAATATTGCTTAGTTATAGCAGCATTTATTTCTCCTTCTCTCACTCAGTCTTCTAGAATTTTTTCCCATTTCTTGGTCTTTTCTGTGGAAGGTCCAATGTTGCACGTATCCTGCCTTGATTTAAAAAAAAGGGGGGGGGGAGTACTGCCAAGGGACATCTATTTGGTCTAACTTTAACACAAGAGTTTGTGGGATTCTTTCATTTCTACTGGAACTGGAACACAGGCTCGGGATACTAATATTTATCTGACTAATATGTCTTGTAGATAGCATGTAGTAGTAACCAGAGGATCACTGTCACAAGTTCATATGCCGCATTCACTGCAGTTCACATGAAAATCCAGAAATAGAAAAAAACTTTAAATACTAATTTAAACTCTTAATTGAAGATTTCTGTCAAATTATGACATTCTTGGTTGTTGGTATTGCATGTTACATCTCCAAAGTCAACCAGCGTTTATCAAGATCTCACTTTTAAATTAATGGGATGCTGAAACATTAAATGTTAACATGCATGAGAATTTAAGTGCAACAAGCTGCTATAAATTCAGTGATATTAAAATGTATCTTTATTTTTTAAAACCTGTAGCTGTGATTTTTGTGTCTTTTATCAAAAGAAACCTTTTTCAACTTTTGAGACCTCAAAGGAAAATGTAAAATTTATTTGTAAAAATAGATTCAGTTAAAGACTGTGTGTTTTAACTAAATTTCTCTGTTTTAAACTTTTTCAACATGGGAGATTGGGAGGTGGAAGGAAGATTGACTTAAAAATATAAGTATACATTCTGTTTCGTTAAGCTCCAGTTTTCATGAATATCGAATTCAGAACAGGGGAGTACCAATCAGTTGCAAGACAGTGACCATTGTAAGTGTACAGTTTATTGTTGTGCCATACGGATATAGGTTGAAAACACCGTTTAGTTTTATTCTTTTTAAAGAAGTAAATAGAAAAACAAATCTGGAGTGAAATATTGGCCCCTCTAAAGTAATTGGTGGATTGATTTCAGTGGGGTTAGGATTTCACTGCTGAGGGAGAAGGTTAAATAATGTAGACTTGAACTAGAAACAGTGCCTGATTTCATATTGGACAATTTACTATACCAGTGTTTCTCAAACTATGCTCCACGGAGCCCCAGGGTGCCGCAAGACATCTTCAGGGGCTCCATGAGGTTGACAAACTGGAAACATCGATAGGTACAACACATACAATCAGTGGACTGCTGGGGCTCCACATACATTTTTTACGCATGTAAAGGGCTCCGGACCCCAAAAAGTTTGAGAACTGCTGTACTATACAGTTGTTTTAAGTACTCGGGGACTTGAAATTTTTTGTTGCATGACTTTTAATAACATTATAGCATTCAGGAAGGTTAAGCACTTGCCTTTCCAAGTGTGGCAATATTCAAGTCAACATGCAGTAGTTTGGATAAACCTAGGTCATAATTGAGAATCCTAAAACCACCACTTGTGGAATATGCAGTGTCAGATAGGACTGCTTTTTTTTAATAGATTTACGGCATAGTTTATAATTTTTTCTTAATTATTTAAATAGTGAATATGACCTTGAAATCAAGTGGTTGATTTCTACAGGTTCTGTG
This sequence comes from Pelodiscus sinensis, assembly GCF_049634645.1. Classification (NCBI taxonomy): domain Eukaryota; kingdom Metazoa; phylum Chordata; order Testudines; family Trionychidae; genus Pelodiscus; species Pelodiscus sinensis. The sequence goes on from NC_134727.1 coordinate 23,311,036, forward strand.
TACTCACTGCACCCATTGCTTGGCACTTAAAAAAACTGGACCAGATACGGGTTTTCATTTTTGTCTACCATTTTGAATCTATTTCGGGATATTCAAGTGGAGACCTCTGCTAAAACTTTCAGAGAGACCAGTTTCTAGTTAACCTCAATACTCTTCTTGTTCACAAGAATGTGGAGTAGTTGGGGAGAGAGGAGGGACAGTGTAGAATATACATTCACATTTGTGATCACAAACAAACTCAGTTTCCTTGGCTAGGAGTTGGCAGTTTGCCCAGATGTAAAGCTGAGATTTTCCTCTCTTACCGCTCTCTATTCAAAGTTCTGATATAATTTTGTCACCCCCGCAAAGATAGGAGGGAATTCTTTTTCAAAGAGAGAAATCATTAAATTTTTCAGCTGCTAAATGTTACAAGTCTGTTTACTGAGGATCCAGTGATGTTTCTAAACCCTGTAGTAATCACATTGCTTTTTCTGTCTTATACAGCAAACAAACTGTGGCCCTGAGCTTGCAATGAGATCCTTTGCCTCCAGGGTGTTAACTACAGGATTGACTGTAGCACTGTAAAGCATAGAAATCCTTACTAACCGATCCTGATGCAAGTTTAGTGCTTCTACACATTTGTTTCATTTCAGAATTTTATATAGTAATAATTAATACATATATAAAATTATACTTTGTGAAACTTAACTTGAAATATTTGCATGCATATTAATTTAAAAAATGAAATACTTTTAAAATGTCATCTGCCACTGGCTTGCTTGGGCATCTTGATTCACTTCCGGTGCCCCAGTTTCCCCAGTTGTAAATTGGGTATAGTGATGTTACAGTTTGAGGATAACGATTGCATTTTCAAATCTGAAGTCTTGAGTCCAGAATTACTCCGCATGGTGTGGAATAGGGAGGTAAATGGTTAATTGGTATGGGCAGGAGCAGCTCCCTGTCCGCCCTGGGCAGGGGGCTGCTTCAGCCTTTCAGGGCCTATTGCAGACAGGGACTGCCACAGACAGTCAGAACAGTCCCTGTCTGTGGCAGGCTTGGCCTGAGCAGATCACCACAGGCAGGGGTTGCTCTGGCTGGAGCAGCCCTGTCCATGGTGGGCCAGCTTGGCCCACTGCTGCAGATTACATGCTTGCTCTGAGGGGTGGGCTCCCAGGGAGCCAGCTGCAGAGCCAACAGCAGAGCCTTCCTGGGCACTGCGGACTCTGCAGTATAAATTTTTATACTGCAGATCCTGCAGTAAAAACAGTTACACTGTTACATTTTTAAACATCTTTTCACAGCCCCTGTATGGACCAACCAAAGCTGATACCTTAAATGTGATTACTAAATTCCTTAACTATCATCCACTTACGTTGGTATCAGATGTCCATGTATAGTAAACAGCTGCTGTCACACTCTTCTCCATACTAGTGACTTTTTATTTTGAACCTCCAACCCTAAGTAAACAGTAAGGCATTTTTGTTTCATTATGGCTGTGTCTACATTGGCATCCCTTTCTGGAAAAGGGATGCTAATGAGACACATCGCAATTGCAAATCCGCAGGGGATTTAAATATCCCCCGCGGCATTTGCATTTACATGGCTGCCGCTTTTTTCCGGCTTGGGGATAAGCCAGAGAAAAGCACCAGTCTAGACGTGATTCTCCAGAAAATAAGCCCTTATTCCTTTCAAGTAGGAATAAGAGATCCTCTGGAAAAGGGCTTATTTTCCGGAGAATCACGTCTAGACTGGCGCTTTTCTCTGGCTTATTCCCAAGCCGGAAAAAAGCGGCAGCCATGTAAATGCAAATGCCGCGGGGGATATTTAAATCCCCCGCGGATTTGCAATTGCGATGTGTCTCATTAGCATCCCTTTTCCAGAAAGGGATGCCAATGTAGACACAGCCTATATGTCTTTAGTTCAAGGGGAGTCACTCATTGTACTCTCTCAAGTATTGCACTGGGTTTACTTTATTTCTGAGAGCAACAGGCTGCTTTGTAATACAGTCTGTGATATTATTTACTATTTAAAACTATATTAATCAGTAGTTTGATGCTGCATGTTTTGTCTGTTCCTGTGCTAGACACTCTATATGCACATTTTTACAAACGCTGTGAGATGTCAATTTTTAAAGGTTTTTTTTACTAATTTCTGCAATTGTTGTGTTCTAATAATGATGAAACTTACTTAGATAACATAGATAAAATAAGAACCCTGCAGTTTAGTGCCATATTTTCTGGTGTGTTTATTATTGTTACCTTCCAAATCATTGCCAATTGCATTTAAATGCACTGAACTTTGTAAAAACCAGAATATTAAAAGTTTCAGTAGATAACTGAAAATCTTTTAAGGTATAAAATGCTAAAATCCATAATGGATTATCAGTGTAGACTTAAAATTTGCAAGAAAATGTATTTGATATCACTGACAAAATACATGTAGAGAGGTAGCCGTGTTAGTCTGATCTTGCTAAAACAAAAGGAAAAACTAACAAGATGGTTTAATAGGTGATGAGCTTTCATGGGAGTGGGTCTGGACCACGAAAGCTCATCACCTATTAAACCATCTTGTTAGTCTTTATAGTGCTACGTAGTTTTTCTATCTGTTTTGACAAAATACAGGTCACTTCTGTAGAATTTTTCATCTAAGGATCTTAAAGTACATCATGAACTTCAATGAGTTAAGGTTCACAACATACCTCTGAGAAAGTATTTACCTACCAGCTTATCAGTGTGCAAAACAGGCAGGAGAGATTAACTGATTTACCCAATCATAGAATCATAGGTCTGGAAGAGACCTCAGGATGTGTCAATGTGGTCATTGAGTCCAGTCACCTTCCCAAAGCAGGACCAGTCCCAACTAAATCATCCTAGCCAGGGCTTTGTCAAGCTGGGACTTAAAAACCTCTAGGGATGGAGATTCCTCCACCTCCCTAGGTAACCCATTCCAGTGCTTCTCCACCCTCCTAGTGAAATAGTTTTTCCTAATATCTAACCTAAACCACCCCCACAGTAACTTCAGACCATTTCTCCTTGTTCTGCCATCTGTCACTACTAAGAACAGACTTGCTCCATCCTCTTTGGAACCTCTCTTCAGGAAGTTGAAGGCAGCTATCAAATCCCCCCTCACTCTTCTCTTCTGCTGACTAAATTAGGCCAAATCCTTCAGCCTCTCCTCTTTGGCCATGTGCTCCAGTCTCCTAACCATTTTGGTTGCCCTCTGCTGGATCCTTTCTAATGTGTCTATATCCTTTCTTTAGTGGGGGCCCAGAACTGGATGCAATACTCCAGTTGTGGCCTCACCAGTACCAAATATAGGGGAATAATAACTTCTCTAGATCTGCTGGAAATTGTCCTCCTAAGGCACCCTAATATTCCATTTGCCCTCTTGGCTACAAAGGCACACTGTTGACTCATATCCAGCTGCTCATCCACTGTAATCCCCAGGTCATTTTCTGCCAAACTGCTGCTTAGCCAGTCAATCCCCAGCCTGTAACAATGCTTGGGATTCTTCTGTCCCAAGTGCAGGACTCTGAACTTATCCTTGTTGAACCTCATCAGATTTCTTCTGGCCCAATCCTCTAATTTGTTTAGGTCACTCTGGACCCTATTCCTGCCTTCCAACATATCTGCCTCTCCCCCTAGCTTAGTGTCATCCTCAGACTTGCTAAGGGTGTAAGCCATCCCCTCATCAAGGTCATTAATAAAGATCTTGAATAAAACTGGCCCTAGAACTGATCCTTGAGGTACTCTACTTGAAACCAACTAGTCATTGATCACTGTTGATCACTACCTATTGAGCCCAACAATCTAGCCAGCTTTCTGTCCACCTTAAAGTCCATTTATCCAATCCATGCTTCCTTAACTTGCTGGCAAGAATATTGTGGGAGACCATATCAAAAGCTTTGCTAAAATCAAGGCCACATAGAAGCTCTGGGGCAGAACTGGGAAGAGAACCCTTGATCCATGACTCCTGTTTTTATGCTTTAACCACTAAATTCTGTTGCTTCATATATTTCAGAGAAAATATGAAAATCATTTCCTCCTTCACTTACCATACTCTAAATGCAGCAGAGGCTTGCACGCACTGCTAACAACTAAAGTAGTGCAGTAAATGTAGCTCTTTGTATGTCATTGAAGAACTTTGTCTTTGCTTTTACTGTACTTTCTCTGTCCTGTACTGATGGGCTGTTTGGTACAGTCTTTCACTTCCTTCCAGTCGCTTTACGTAGCATCACTCCACTCCTTGTCCATCTTTTCTCTTCTTCCCTACCCTGCCCCTCCTTCCCTTCAGTGTCCATTGTTACTTCCCACTTAGCTTATTTCCATTTAGTTCATCTTCTCCTGAGAGAGAGAAAAGTGAAACTAACAGCTGTTTGCCACCATCATATCACTGTGTTTGTGTATTATCCTTCTTTTTCCTTCAAGGTGACTGTCTTGTCTATTTAGATTGTAAGTTCTTTGGGGGCAGGGACTGTCTTTTTGTTTTGGGCATGTATAGTGGGCAAAACATGGCCAGTGGGTAGATTTGGCCTGCCAGACATTTGGATCAACCAGGGGCAGTGGTTGCAGGTGTTTGCAGCACATGGGGCAGGGAGTAGCAAGTCTCCAACAGGAATACTGCTTAGACACACACATGGTGCCCCAGCATCTGGCTGCTTTGAGTGGTGTGTGGGGCCGTGGCAGGGAGATTGAGGCCTGCGGGTCCTGCTGTACCGATGGCTGGGAACTGACCTATGGGTAAGCACCTTCCAGCCTGGACCTTGCCCTTGGCACCCAACCCCCCTCCTAAACACCAACTCCCTGCTGTATGTCACAACCCCTTTCTGCATCCAAACTCTCTTCCTGACCCTGACCTCTTTTGCAACTCTGCCCCAGGTTAGAACCCCTCCTGAACCCAAACACCCTCCTGAATACCAATCCTCTTCTCAGAGCTCCTTCCTGTACCCAAACTCCTTCCTAGATCCCACATCCCTCCATTAATATCATAGAAAAGTGCAGCCCCCCTGACCACTTACCAAATTCTTGGAGTGGCCCCCAATCAAAAATTATTGCCCACCTTGGTCTAGTGCAATAGGTTTCTGGCCCTTGACTGATGCAAATAGTAAATTATTGTTTTAAATATGTGCTATTGTACATGACAGTCCTGTAAGCTGCTTCAGGAATAACGCACAGTCTTAAAGAATGGTCTTAGCAGGAAAAAGGACAGGTTCAATTTCCCCTTAAAATTGATGTGTAGTCAAACTCAAGCCACAAAATAATTGATATATGTGACTTGTGTAAATACATGAGGAATTATTTCATTTTAAGGTATAACACTTATGTAGGGAAAATTGTCGTTGTGTGTTCTACCAAAAATTAGAAAATATGGAATTTTCAAAAATCTCAGCTATAAAAAATTATTTTGTGCAATCAGATAGCAGAACTCCCTCCCAAGATACTGTTGCCAAGTTTAGTACCAAGAATGTAAAAATAATCAACAGTATTAGTTTAAAAGATCATCTCTTCTCTCCCAGGCTGTGTTCAGCTTCAGTTTCTCCTTTATTGTGCTACTCCTAGATCTTTTGTATGCAGCACTGTTTGTGCTGGTTTTATTTCCCAAGGAAAGCCTGGAAATATTTGGATAATGGCATCCTATGTATAATATTATAATGCAAGGCTGTAACCAGTTAAAGTACAGTGGATAGAGAATGTGATGATAATAGGTTGCATCTGTGTTTTATGTGGATCTGTATTTCTCCCTTGTTGTGGGGTGTGCCTGCCTGTTCCCCTTGGGGGGGGGGGTAAGTGTAGGGCCCCTAAAAGCCTTCAAGTGGTGCTCAACCCTACATGCCTCCTAGTAGCTAGCATACCGCAGGGCAGTATGGCCTAGCTACCAGAGTCACTCACTAGCAATGCCCTGTTCGCAAATGGCAGTCATGCCTAATGGCCAGAGTCAACCCGTCTTCCCCCTTCACACAGGGCAGTGTAGCCTAGCAGTCAGAGTTAATAGCAATGGATGTGTGTCGCCTCATGAGTTTGATAAGGAAGGGGGTAAGAGAACCTCTCTCCACAGGGTTCAAGCTCAGAGCCCTGTCAGTGATTGTGTGGACACCATTAGTTCAGAAGGGAATCCTACTGCAACATGCTGAGCATCTGGGATACAGCTTCCTACCTTGGGCTGTTTCCTATTTGCCTCTTCCATGTAGTCTTCTCCAGCGCTTTCCGCCAGCCTGGGGGCTTCAGCTGCAGTTCCCTGCTTACTGGTGATGGTGTTTGGGTCACCTGTGCTTCCCCTGCTGGAGCTGCTGGAGCACCTCCCTCCTCGTTGGCAATCAGCCCAGACTGAGCTGCTCTATAGACTTTTGTAACTGGCTGCCAGATGGAGCATGTGGAGGTGTAGCCCTCTCCACCAGATAGCCAGGGTTAACTCTCGCAGCCCCAGCGCGGGGTTGTTACTCCTCATCACACCTCTTGTGACTGCATTTGTGGCAGATTAGTTGTGCTCTTAGAATTGTAGAAGACTGAGGCAGTCATAAAGACAATCCAGTATTACTGTATAAATGTCTTCACCTATGAGTTGCACAGGCATCCTTGTAGGAGCAAGCAGTGGGTTTGTCTAATTTAATTTCATTGTGTAAATACTGGAAGAAGGTCTAGCCCAGGGATGGGCAATAATTTTTTATTTATGGCCACTCCAATAATTGGATACGATATTAATAGAGATGTTCAGAGTATGGATCAGAATTTGGGCACAGGAGGGAGCTTTGGGTAGGGGGTTGGAATACAGAAGGGGTTTGTGATCTGGGGCAAGGAGTTGGGGTTCAGGAGAGATTGGGGTGCTAGGTGCAGACTCTGGTCAGGAGGTGTGTATTGGTTAATCCAAACTACACGCAATCCTCCTCCCCCGCCCCCTCCCCAACTGCTTCTGTATCAGAGATAGTAAGGGGCAGGGAGGTGTGAGTAGGCTTTTAAGACGACTCCCCACACGGAGCTGCCTCCGCTCCCACCCGCACCCCTGCTGCCTTCCATACTGGCAGTAGCGCGGTGAGGAAGGCAGGAGTTGGTCTGTGTATGTGAGGAGCCGATATTTAAACTAGTATAGAGGCAGCAGCAATGTGAGGTAGAAGGGGGCTCCCCAGGAGTGAGGCCGGGAGTGCACTGGGTACTGGTAACGTTCGAAATATTTTAGTAACATTGCAGCTACACAATTACTAAAATATGCAACTTCTAGCATCCCTAGCCAACAATGGGTCTAGTGCAGTGCTTCCTAACATTTTTTACACCGCGGTTGGCAAACCCATTCACAAACTTTTGGCGGACTGGTAACATTTTATTTGCATATTTTCATATTCATTATGGTAATTATTTTAACAGGTCACGTGTTGTTTTACATTTTATCTGTATGCACATAATACATGTCGTAATGGATCAGAGTTTGCAGATATTTCCACACAAAAAAAAAATTCACAGAAAGAATGCCCCTCTGGCTGCTCGGTGGGGCAGACCCTCCTCCGGGGCAACTGCAGAGGGAGGGGTTCAGGAAGAGGCACCCACGGGGCAGGGGTTTGTGTGGCACCCTATTTAGCAACTGAAATTTTGTCAGGGGCATAGGAGCTGATGCTCTCAAAGGCTACCAGTTACCTCTGCCCTCCCCCCCCACTCCATGGGGTGGGGGAGCTGCCATTATACCTCCCCTGTCTCCTTCTGTATAAGCCCTGCCCTGTGTCTTTTCCTTCCCCAGCAAGGCTATTCTTGTTCCCACAGTCTCCCCCAGCCTACCCTCCACACATCTCCACTTTCTTTCCCTATGAACCCCCCTCAGAGTTTCCCTCTATTGCACCCCTGATTTCATCTGCCCCATAAGTCTCCCCTGAATTTCCCCAACCTCCCTTCAGCACTTCCTGCATCCCCCTCCTATCCCCACCTCACACATCCCTGTTCCCCCCCACCACCCTTATCTGCCCCTGCCCCTCTTCAGCCTCCTCCTGACCCTCACAGGGCTGGCTCCCCGCATCCCACATGCTTCCCTGGGATCACAGGCAGCTCTGCTGAGAGCAGCCCAGGGCAAAACCCTTCTCCTATAGCCCTAGGGCACTGGGGGCACCCATCTAGGGTGCAGGGGTGTGTGTCTCTTACCTGCCCCCCCAAGCGCTGCCCACCCTGAGGCAAGGTTGCTGTCCTGGGAGAAGCTTCTGGGGAGCAGTGAGACTGGCCCTACTAGAAATTCCACCTCCCGGCTGCAGCTCCCAAATCTAGGCCGGAGTCTGGGCTCAGAGTCACTGTAAGTATTGGGTGCGAGTTGCTTCCTGCTGCAGGGGCCAAGCCCAGCCCTGGCTCCTAGAGCCCCTGCCTGCTGCTGCTGGGTCCTAGAAAGCAGCTCACTGAGCTGCAGCCCCTATCTTGGGGAACCTCCTGCTGCTGGACTTGGGTAGCGTCCCCTACATCAAGGCAGCATCATACAGGGAAGCCAGCACAGTGCTAGGCACAGTGAGAAGAGACAATCCTGAAGAGAGGGAAAGGGGGTTTCTGAGCAGACTGGGCCTTGCTCCAGAGTCCTGCCAGGCCAGTCATCAAGTCATGGGCATTGCCTGGCACAGTACTGCAGACTGGCAGTTGGGAACCACTGGTTTAGTGGATGAGAACCAAATTCCACAACAGTAGTGAAGGTGGTTGACCCATGCAAGATACATGAACCACATAAAATTAGGGTATGTCTACACTGCCACCGTAGTTCGAACGAGGGTGGCTAATGTAGGCATTCGAATTCGCAAATGAAGCCCGGGATTTAAATATCCCAGGCTTTATTTGCATGTTCCTGGGCACCGCCATTTTTAAATGCACTCCCTCATTGCAGGAGGAGTAACGGTAGTTTGAATTAGGCACTTTAATTCGAACTACCTACCCCGTGCCGTGTGTAGCCATGGGCAGGTAGTTCGAACTATGGGGCATTTAAAAATGACAGCGCCCGGGAACATGCAAATAAAGCCCGGGATATTTAAATCCCAGGCTTCATTTGCAAGTTCGAATGCCTACATTAGCCACCCTAGTTCGAACTACGGTGGCAGTGTAGACATACCCTTAGATATTAACAGTCATCCATGCCTCAGGAAGCATCAATTAGAAGGATTTCTAGGAAAAAAAGGTTGGATCCCCAAAATAAATCCTCTTAAGGTCTCCCCAGTTCCAAGGAGACAGAGTGAAACAAAGGGGCAACCAGCCATGACAGATCATGACAATAGCAGTAGAAGATAAGAATGGCCATACTCGGTCAGACCAAAGGTCCATCTAGCCCAATATCCTGTCTGGGCTAGATGGCTGACAGTGGCCAATACCAGATTCTGCAGAGGGAGTGAACACAACAGGTAATCCTCATGTGGTCCCTCTCCTTTCATCCATTTCTAGACAAACAGAGGCTAGGGACACCATTCCTACCCATCCTGGCTAATAGCCATTGATGGACCTAACCTCCATGAAACTATCTAGCTCTTTTTTGAACCCTGTTAAAGTCCTAGTCTTCACCACATCCTCTGGCAATGAGTTCCACAGGTTGACTGTGTGCTGAATGAAGAAGAACTTCCTTTTGTTTGTTTTAAACCCGCTGCCTATTAATTTCATTTGGTGACCCTTAGTTCTTACATTGTGGGAATAAGTAAATAACTTTTCCCCCACCAGTCGTGATTTTATAGAGCTCTATCATATCCCCTCTTAGTCTCCTCTTTTCTAATCTGAAAAGTCCAGGTCTTTTTATCTCTCTTCATATGGAACCCCTAATCATTTTTGTTACTCTTTTCTGAACCTTTTCCAATGCCAATATATCTGTTTTGAGATGAGGTGACCAAACCTATACGCAGTATTCAAAATGTGGGTTTTATATAGAAGGAATAAGATGTTTTCTGTTTTATTCTCAGTCCCTTTTTTAATGATTCCTAACATTGTTTGCTTTTTTGACTGCTGCTGCACACTGAGTGGATGTTTTCTGAGAACTATCCACAATGACTCCAAGATCTCACCTTTGAATAATTGTAGCTAAAGTAGTCCCCATCATATTGTATGTATAGTAGGGGTTATTTTTTTTCCAATGTGCATTACTTTACATTTATGAACATTAAATTTCATTTGTCATTTTGTTGCTCAATCACTGAGTTTGGTGATATTTGAAACACTTCACAGTAGGGATGTTAATTGGTGATTCAGTCGAATAGTCGATGGAAATTACATCAACTAGTCAATAGGCACTTCTGCGTTCCACCTTTGAAATGCACAAGAGCCCCAGCATAGGCTCTTGTGCATTTCAAAGTTGGAATGCTGCATGGTGCCCAGGGCCAGCGGGAAGTGCCGCTGGCTCCACGCGAGCACTTCTGCATTGAAATGCACAAGAGCTGCGGTGTTTCAAAGCAGCAGTGCCGCTTGGAGCCTGTGACCCCCTCTTGCTGCCTCTATCTGATAGAGGCAGCAAGTGGGGGGACGGAAGGGGGAAACGACTAGTTGACTGTCCGATAAACATTTGCTTATCTGATAGTTGGCTAATCCTTTACATCCCTACTTCACAGTCTGCTTTGGTCTTAACTATCTTGAGCAGTTTATCAAATTGTTCCAAAACCTCCTCTAATGACACCTCAATCTGGGACAATTCCTCAGATTTGTCACCTAAAAAGAATGGCTCAGGTTTGGGGATCTCCCATTATCTTCAGCTATGAAGACTGAAGCAAAGAATTCATTTAGCTTCTCTGCAATGTCTTTATTATCTTTGAGTGCTCCTTTAGCATTTCAATCATCCAAGGGCCCCACTGGCTGTTTAGCAGGCTTCTTGCTTCTGATGTACTTAAAAATATATATTTTACTATTATTACTTTTTTATTTCTTTGGCTAGGTGTTCTTCAGACTCCTTTTTTTGGCTTTTCTTACTATATTATTACAATTCATTTGACAGAGTTTATGCTCTTTTCTATTTTCCTCACTAAGATTTGACTTCCACTTTTTAAAAGATGTCTTTTTATCTCTCACTGCTTCTTTTACTTGATTGTTAAGCCACAGTGGCATTTTTTTTAGTTCTCTTACTGTGTTTTTTAATTTGGTGATATGTATACATTCAAGTTGGGCCTCTCTTATGGTCCCAGTAGGGCTAAAGGCTACGCTGCTACCAACTGCAGGAGTTTGACTGCATCAAATCCTGAGTGTAAAGTCGTTTGGTTGTATGTAGAGTATCACAGTCTTAAAGAGATCTGGTTTTGTCCTGAAGGATGCTTACTTAAAAATCTTCAGTCTGTGTGAGGCACCATCATTTTTGTGAATTTATGGTTTGATCATATATTTTTGAAGTGGTAAAATTATTTAAAATTGGAGAAAATTCTGGAAAAATGTAGTAGAGGGCTATCTTGCTTTGACAGGAAGGTGGCTCAAATAACCTGAACTATTTTCCAGTTTTAACTTCTGTGTTTCAAATTCATGTCCAACTCATGAGTTTGCATTTTGTTCCTCAGTTTTTCATTACTAAAAATAAGTGATTTGCTTTGAGTTCCAAAACTGTGCCAGCTAAAACAAGTGAAATATCATTCCATTTTCTTAGTTGACATCTGTTTTTTACTTTTGCATCTGATGTAGCCAGATTCTGTCACCCAGTAGAACTTCTTTCTCAGTAAGATATTACCTTCTCATCACGTATGGGTCTGGCGGTATCAGATCCATAAAAATTAATGGGTAATCCAATAATTAAGGAAGTTGGCTTTTTGTGGTTCAACAGATACTCTCTTTGGTGATCTGCTAATGTACGGAGGAACAGCATATTTAATAACTATGATGGGGAGAAGAGTTAATCTGAACCTATATTTTCAAAACAGAGCTAAATAGATTTATGATGGAATTGGGGATATTTAGAGGTATACTTACTAAAATGCTTTGGAATTTATGACCATTTTCTCTCAATTTCAGAAGATCAGCATGACTATGTACTGTTCCTTAAACAAATGATAACAGTTTCATAGTTAAATTTTAAAAAATGCAAAGGACATGCTTATTTTTTTTGTTATTACCCCAGTTGACATTGGATACTAGTAGATAGAATAGTCACTGAAAGGCATATTCAGATTACTTAAAAAAACCTCAAGCTATCCAACAGTTCTAGCTTGCTGGATACAAAAGTTCTGTAAAAACTATTATCACTTCACTTGTTTGGTTTTCTCCCAAAGTAAACTGAAGTCGTCATGAATTACTATACTGTAGTGCACTGTGTAGAATCTTGTATTGTCTTGAGTCAGCTGTTAAATTTAAGTTCATTCTCAGTTTTCTAAGAGCAGAGGATGTGAAGTTTGCCTATAGAGGGGAAATTAGTTAAATGAAGATGCTAGCTGACAGATGAATGGTCTATCGGTAAAGGATGATGCAATGTATGAATAATCTGAGATCATTTAGGAGTGTAATATGTATTTACAATGCCTTCATTGTCATATCTTAATTTGTAGAGAGAATTTTGACATGATCTTACACATTCTCATAAGCAAACTGGGAAAAAGTGGTCTAGATGAAATTACAGTGAGGTGGGTGCACAACTGATGGGGGGGGGGGAGTGACTAGTTGACTAGCCTGTTGTCTATCTGATAAGCATTTGCCTTGTATAAAGACAGAGGAGAAAGCAGCCAACAATATTAACAACAGGTGGGGCTCAATATTTTGACAGGTGGGGCCATAGTCATGAGTGTGGGGCTACAGGCGGAGCTGTGGGCAGAGTGGGAATGGATAGCACCACCTTCCTGTGCATCCCCCTGTTGGCCCACATGGCTCTGGCCCTGGCCCCCTGTCAGCTCACTGCGGCTCTGGCCCTAGCAATTCATCATGGCTCTGGCTCTTTACACCTCTTCATGATTATAGTCTTTAACAGGGGTGGGCAATAATTTTTGACTGGGAGCCACTGCAAGAATTTGAAAAGTGGTCAAGAGCCACACTCTTCCATAATATTAATGGAGGAAGTACGGGGTCTGGGATGGAGGTTAGGTGCAAAAGAGAGCTTGGGGTAAGGGAGGGAATTTGGGTAATTAAAATGAGAGAAAGCCGGCTCACACATATAGGTGGAGCCAAATATTGAAAGTAAGGCCAAGCTGACATTCTGCATGGCGTTCTATGTGACAGGAAGATCTTGGTAATTTGCAAAGGTAATTTGCACTCAGGACTGACAGAAGACAGTCTGAATGCATCCATGAAGCTGACTTTGACCAGTTATGATGTAAACTTCAAAGAAATGTGCAAAAAGATGCAGCAGCAGAAGTCCCATTAAATAAAGTTGTTTCATTTATGCTATTATTAAACATGTCAATTATCAATAATATTAAGTTATATATTTTCAGACATGAAAATGGGCACTCTTATTTTGGCTCTTTGTTGACCACTTGTTCTGAATTTTGATATAGTTTGTCTCTTTGGTTTGAAAAGGTTGCCAACCTCTGGCATATAGTGTAGGACTTCGATGTTGTGGTACACTTTCTGTGAGAGAAGGCTATATAGTGTGGATACCCCCACCTCTCAGAAGAAGGGAAACCAGTTTTATTGGGGACAGTCTGGCTAGAGTAATCAGCAGGATATTAAACTAGTAACAAAGTGGAGCTTAAAAATGAGGGAAGATGTGAACACTTATTTGGCACAGAATCAGGCTATTGAGAACAAAATTGATCAAGGAACCAAAGGACATGGATTCATTGCCTGTGCATCAATTTTAGGAACCTGGGTGATAAACAAGAGGAATTGTAATTACTCATTTATGATTATAAATTTGATCTAGTTGGTATTGCTGAAACCTGGTGGGATGATTCATACAAGGGGAATATTAAAATTAGTATTTCTAACTGATTTTTAGATATGATTAAGTGGGGAAAAAGTGGCAAGGGAACGGCACTCTGCAGTTTAGGGGAGCTGTACTAACACAAAGGGAAAAGCTTTTATTCCTGTTACTTTTTTTTCTTTAGGAATTAGGAAGTATCATTAGGGCCACTTTAGATATGAGAACTGACCAGATTAATCCTGGAAAAATTCCTCTGATTCATTGTTGGAAATACACGCTGCCAGTACACAATATTGCTCTTTGATTTATCTTCAGTCCTGAGTGCATTCACTAACTGTATGAAGCAGCAATAGCAGAGATCTACTGTCTTTTCTGGGGCTGAAATTAAATATAGAGACACTGAAATTATTACCATCTCAGTGGATAAATTTCACAGGGGCAGATCTCTATGCCACTTTAAGTCAGATTTTATCCTCTGTGAAAACCTCAAATCTGACCTAAAGATAATAGTATGTTCTTGCCGTCAACTTTTAGGGTATTTGTCTTCATGCATGTACACAACTCAGCATTCTAGACTTGACTTCAGTAGTGACAGTCCAAGGAGACTCTCTGGGCACGTTAATTTTGTGTACCTGGAAGTTCTCAACTCCCTGGATAGGTGGGTGGATCCCTAGAACATCTGCAAAAGGATACCTTTCTCACCTCCAGCCCCTTGTAAGAGACGTATCCACCCCAGGTACTCATCTTGGATAACCTCATGTTCAGATGTTATGGTGTCATGCTGTACTCTGATACTGTAGTGATGAGCACTTTCAGAAAGTCTGAGGCATTTGTTGACTTGCTTCTCATACTTTCTAAAATCTAGGGAGATACCCTACTTAAATATACAACTAAGGCTATGTCTACACTGTCACTTATATCAGTACAATTTCTGTTGCTCAGGAGTATGAATAAACCACTGTCCTTGAGTGGCATAAGTTACCCAATCTAAATACCAGTGGTGGAAACAGCACTATGTTAGTGGAAGAGCTTGTTCCGCCAACATAACTGAATAAGGATGGGTTAATTAGGTCAATGGCAGACATGGGTAGCTTTGCTATTATAAGATGTGCCTAGGACATCTCCCAAAATCTTAAAGAAGGTGAGTAGCAAGTCAACAAATATCTACAAAAAAAGAAATTTAAAAATACATTTAAATTGATTACTTCTCTGTTCAAGTTTAAAAGGTTAGGGCTTGCTTTGAATGGACAGAAATGCAAAGGAAGAGAAAACGAAACAATGTCTGAGCTGCTAGTAGTTAAGATTTCTGGTAAACCATACATGTAACTTTTTATTACAGTGTTGTGGTTTCATGGTAGGTATACTACTTAGTTTCTTATGTTAAGTCCTTGCCACAAGGAAAAACACAAAGCAAAAGAAAAACTCATCACATGCAAGTAGTGGAAAATAGAGCATATTCAGTTGCTTCTTAAAAAAAGATGCTTATGTTCTGAATATAAATGAAACTGCAATTGTAAAGTTAGTGGAAAGAACACAATTAACTACATGAATATATCGAATTCTTACATACTACCTAAACAGAGTCACAATTTATTTCTAGCTGAGACTGTCCCATGAACACATAACATTGTTCTAGTTGGTGAGGAATTGTGAGTGTAAAAGTGTAAAGCTCCTGAATCATGTGCAATAACCATGGCTTACAGCTCCTCTAATCTATCCCTATAGTGCATAATTTCAAAAGCCTCTCACAAGCAGGTACAGTAAACTTCCGATAATCCAGCACCTTTAGGACCCAGGGGGTGCTGGATTATCAGATTGCCGGACTATCGGAAGGGGGGACTATCAGGGACCTAGGGTGGTGTGGGGGGGATGCCACCCCAGATCCCTCATAGCCCCCCCTTCCAATAGTCCGGCTCTGCCCCAGGCGTCCCCGATTCAGCCGCTGCTGGTCAGTTTCAGAAGCAGCTGAATCGGGACGTCTGCGGCAGAGCAGCTGGGGTGCTGCCGGGTTGGTCCAGTAGCGCCGCCCCTTGGTGCTGCGAGATCAACCCGGCAGCACCTCAGTTGCTCTTGGGGATGCCTGGGGCAGAGCAACTGGGGTGCTGCCGGGTTGGTCCCACAGCGCCACGGGGTCAGCCGCTGATCAGTTTCAGTAGCGGCTGAATCGGGGAAGCCGGGGCAGAGCAGCTCCAATGGTCCGGGTTCCTGATGGTGCCAGACCATCAGGAGTGCCGGACCATCAGGAGTGCCGGACCAATGGAGTTTTACTGTAGATGTTAAACAAGGACAGTCCTAATATAGGTAGGCCATCACAAGGCAATTAAAAAAAAGGAGGAAAAAAAGAAAGTGTAGATTTTGTCTGTACTGGGGAAATTGACCTGTATCGCTGTTGTGTGCACAGGGTCAACACTCTGTTTTGCAATAAATAGTCTTGGTCTACAATAATTATTTACCCACCAAACAAAATATTTAGTTTTTGCTTTTCATTCTGGTACCTTTCATTGGAACACTTTTTGTTTTCTTTTTGTTTCTTGTTTTTCCTACTTCCATTTCAATGATAGTCTTCATCGGAACGTAAGAACGGTCATACTGGGTCAGATAACCCAGTATCCTGTCTGTTGACAGTGGCCAATACCAGATGCCCCAGAGGGAGGGAACGCAACAGGTAATCCTCCTGTGATCTCTCCCCTGTCACCCACCTCAAGAGAAACAGAGGCTAGGGACACCATTCCTACCCATCCTGGCTAATAGCCACTGATGAACCTAACCTCCATGAACCTATCTAGCTGTTTTTTTAACCCTGTTAAAGTTCTAGCTAGCCTTCACCGCATCCTATGGTACCACCAAACCAACATTAGATCAGAAGTGCTTATGCGCTTAAGGAAGGATGGTAGTTTGAATGCCTACTAGGGATGTAAAAGGTTAACGGGTTACCCGGTAATCATTAGCCTTACCTGCATACTTACTGGGGTAACTGGTCAACCAGAGAGCTCAGCCAGCGGGAGCAGCCTTCCCTCCCATGGCGGGCTTGGCTGGCAGGATCCCAGCACTGTCAGGGCTTGATCAGTCTCCTATTTTCCTGCCCCAGCTTCCAGGACCCTGGCAGCGGT
The DNA here is from genome assembly GCF_049634645.1 of Pelodiscus sinensis. NCBI lineage: Eukaryota > Metazoa > Chordata > Testudines > Trionychidae > Pelodiscus > Pelodiscus sinensis. The sequence continues at coordinate 23,327,874 of NC_134727.1, forward strand.
GAAGCTGGCTAGGGCTGGAGCAGCCCCTACCCACGGCAGGCCTAGCCAGGAGGACCTCAGCGGTGGTAGGGGCGGCTGGGGCTGGAGAAGACCCTCTGCATGGCATGGGGGGATCACGTGGGGCTGCATCAGCCCCCGACTGTCCATGGTGCAGCGGGCCAGCTGGGGCTGGAGCATCTCCCTGAATGTGGTAGACCTGGCTGGAAGGACCCTGGTAGTAGTAGGACCAGCTGGAACAGTCCCCCTCCCACCCACCCACAGCGGGGCTATATGGGACCAGAGCAGCCTCCTGCCTGTGCCCAGCCCAGCCAGAAGGGCCCCACCAGTAGTGGGGCTGTCTGGGGCTGAAGTAGCTTCCCACCTGCAGTGTGCTGCGGCAGGGCTGTCTGAGGCTTCAGCAGCCCCCAATCTGCTGGGGCTGGCCAGCAGGACTCTGATTGCAGGAACCCCTGTCTGGAGCAGCCCCCACCAGAGGACCCAGCTGCTATGCACCAGTCCTCGGTTAACTGGTTAAACAATTGAAATTACATTGTTTAAATGGTTAACATTTTAATGGGTATTTACATCCCTAATGCCTACAATAGTGAATTCTGGAGAAAAGGAGGTAGGTGTAGAAGTTAAAATAGGAAAAGAACAAGTTTAAAAATTACCTAGACAAGTTAGATGTCTTTAAGTCTCTAGGGCCTGACAAAATGTATCTTAGAATACTCAAGGATCTGATAGGGGAGGTATCTGAGCCATTAGTCTCTATCTCTCAAAAGTTGTGTAAGATAGGAGAAATTCTAGAAGACTGGAAAAGGGCAAATATAGTGCCTATCTTTAAAAAAAGGAAATAAGGACAACCCATGAAATTACAGACCAATCGGCTTAAATTCTGTACCAGGAAAGATAATGGAGCATATAATTAAAGAATCCCTCTGCAAACATGTGGAAGATAATAAGGTGATAAATAACAGTCAGCATGGATTTGTAAAGAGCAAATCATGTCAAACTAACTTAATAGCTTTCTTTGATAGGATAACAAATCTTGTGGATAAGAGTGAAGTGGTAGCCACTGTATATCTAGACATTAGTAAAGCATTTGATACAATCTTGCATGAGGAAAATACAACTTAGATGGAGCTATTATAATGTGGGTGCATTGATAACTACTTGGACAGTAGTTATTAATGGTTCAGAGTCATCCTGGAAAGGCATAATAAGCAGGATTCCACAGGGATCAGTTTTGGGCCTGATTCTGTTCAATATCTTCAACAGTTTTGTTCTTTGATGTCCAACACAGTAGCCACATGTGGCTCTTTGGTTGTTGAGTATAGCTAGTTCACTATAGTGGCTACTGCTTCAGAACTGGTTGGACACCATGGGTTTAGATAATGACAGTATGAAAGTATGCTTACAGAGTTTGCGAAAGATACCCAACTGGGAGGAATGTTGTGAATGCTTTGGAGCAGGAGTTTTCAAACTCTGGATTATGGCTTGTAAGGGCAAGTCACTAGTTGACCATAAGGTGCTTTTTTTACCTACACCTCCACAAGTATAGGTGATCGCAGCTCCCGTTAGCTGCAGATCGCCGTTCTTAGTCAGTGGAAGCTGTGGGAAGCAGTGTCTCGGTCCACACCATTTCCCACAGCACCCGTTGACCAGGAAGTGAAATCTGTGGCCAGGGGGAGCTGCAATAGCCCGTACTTGCTGTGGTGCAGGTCAACAAAGCATCCCATGGCCAGTTAGTTGTTTGACCTTAGAAGCTGTGATCCTGTGTTTAAAATAGGGGTGTAAAATCCTGGTTAAGCAGTTAGCATTGACCCGGTTAGGTTTTTCCACGTTGGGGGTAGAAGCGGCAGCAGGAGCCAGCAGCCCTGCATCGGGTGGGAGGAGAGGCAGGCTACTGGCTCCCAACTCCCGCACTGCGCTGGAGCAGCCATCTGCCCACAGCGGGCCGCTCCTCGGTACTGGTTAACTGTTTACATGGTAAGCATCACCTTACTGCGTGATGCTTACTGGTGACCCATTCACATCCCTGGTTTGAAAACCCCTGCTCTAGAGGACAGGGTTATAATTCAAAATGATCTGGACAAACTGAAGAAATAGCCTGAGTAAATAGGATGAAGTTAAATAAGGACAAATGCAAAGTACTCCATTTAGGGAGGAACAGTGAGTTTCACACATACAAAATAGGAAGTGAGTGCCTAGGAAGAAGTACTGCAAAAAGGAATTTAGAGGTCATCGTGGACCACACGCTAAATATGAGTCAACTTTGTGACACTTGCAAAGAAATTATTCTAGGATGCACTAAAAGGAGTGTTGTAAGCAAGATGTGAGAAGTGATTCTTCTTCTCTATTCTGCGCTGATTAGGCCTCAGTTGGAGTATTATGTCCAGATCTGGGCACCACATTTCAAGAAAAGGCATGGAGAAACTGGAGAAGGTCCAGAGAAGAGCAACAAAAATGATTAAAGGTCTAGAAAACATGACCTATAAGGGAAGACTTTGAAAGAATTGGGTTTGTTTAGTTTGGAAAAAAGAAGACAGAGGTGGCATGATAAAAGCTTTCAAGTACCTAAAAAGGTGTTAGAAGAAGGAGGGAGAAAGATTATTCTCTTTATCCTCTGATGATAGGACAAGAAGCAAGGGGATTAAATTGCAGCAAGGGAGGTTCAAAATGAACATTAGAAAAAACCTCCTAACTACCAGGGTAGTTAAACGTTAGAATAAATTGCCTAGCAATATTGTGAAATCTCCATCATTGGAGATATTTAAGAGCAGGTTAGATGAAAGAATTTCGTGGAACCCCTAATAACAGTCTTATATATGGAGCTGAAAAAGTAGACCACAAATAAGTAAGGATGATAATAAACAAATTTTAAAACATATTTAAAAACAAAAATCACATTTAATGGGTACAAAAAATAAAGCTAAAAAACTAATATGCATTATATTGGCAGTTTCGAATGCGAAGAGTGTTTTTTCTTCTTTTCTTGGCAAATTCTTTTTATAGTTGGTTTAATACTGGAAAGTTGGATTTGCATATCTGGTGTGGCATTCAGTCGATTTCTGTATTTCGTTTTTGTTGATGTGTAATTCGAGAACCCAGTTTCACACAAGTACGTGCTGGTGAAGGATAACAACTGATGAATTGTGCCTCTTGATAAAACTGAATATTTTTTAAATAAGCCGCCCCAAAATGTAATCAGAGAAACCTCTTTACATTTTTGTATTAATTGGCCGTCTGAAGTGATTTCAATTAGGTTTTCATAATCTTGCATAGAAAAACTGACTGGCTTTCATGTTATACTTAATGGATTTTGAATCCAGTTATTGTTGTCATTTATGGTTGGAAAATACTTCATGATGTTTGTATAAATCACAAAGATGATCTGCAATATCCTGGCCAGGAGGAAGGGTACAGGAGAGAGCTTGGTACAGGAGGGGACTTGGGGCAGGGTGACAGAGCAAGCTGGGAGTGTAGGGTCTTGGCAGGGGGTGCGGGGTCTGGGCTTGAGGGTGATGCTTACCTGGCTTGGCACCCTGCTGCATCAAGGAAAGCCTCCAAGCAGCACACTTTTGTACCCCCAGCAGGAGGGTAGGAGAGGGAGCTCAGTTCCCTCTACTCCACCCATGGAGCAGGGATCCCAGCCCACTGCAGCCTCAGGTCAGGTTTCCCGCTGTCAGGGGAGGGGTGTAGAAACCCCGACTTTCCCCGCCAGACAGGACTCCGCCGCTTCCCCACCAGAGTGGGGAGGGGCGCTGGGGAGAGAGAACGGCAGTGCACAGGGGGCAGCGATCCCAAGTGCGTTCTGAGGGGGTGCAGAGCCCAAGCATGCCCTGGCGGGTGGGGTTGTCAGCAAACCTGAGCAGAGTTCCACAAGGCCCCTGCTGGAGCACAGGTTGCAGTTTAAAAACGCCTTGGATCTGGCCACCCCACCCCTTCCGGCAGCAGCCGCCGCTATAAAAAGCTGCCACCTGCACACGTGAAGGAGGGGGCCTGCACGGAGTCCGCACTAACGGGGATTTAAAAATGACAGCGCCCGGCAAGATGCAAATGAAGCCCGGGATATTTAAATCCTGGGCTTCATTTGCAATGTCGAATGCCTACATTTGAACTAGGGTGGCAGTGTAGACATACCCTAAGAGAGGGCTGGACGTTACAGATCACATAGTTTTGGGAAACCTTGAAATGGTATTATGGTGGGGTCACCTTGCTGGTTGTAACATAAGCTGGTGAAAGCAAGAGTGTACACAAGTTGCTGGGGTCACTGCTTCTGAACCACACACTCAAGTGACCTGCATGCATGTAGGCTTGTTATGAGTGTCTCAGGCAGTGAGCTACAGCTGCAGGGCATTATAAGGCACACAAGTGTTGCAGGGCAAGAGGTGACACAACCCCTTACTAGTCTGGATTGCACCTGTCACCCCATAAAACTTTATTAATAGTTTATGGCTTTAAATGTTATAATTCACTTCCTTAAGATGATGGACATTTAGGAATATTTTTCATTTACTCATAAATCACTTCTATAAATCAGATATGTTCTATCATTTATGCTCATGAAGATTTCAAATATAAAATAATGGTCATGGGATCTTTGCATTTAACGTGTTTCATAATAACCCGAGGAAACACAAAATCATCACTGAGTAAGATTTCGTGTGGCATAAATATTAGGAGAGGAGTAAATAATGAAAAGGATATGTCACTGAGACTGCGTGATCTGGCTTTTCCAAATAGCCATAGTTGCTATAGGTCTCCTATTACTTTTCCACTTTTTCCCATGTCTTCTGCACAACTCAGAAGCAATTATTTGACAATTACCCTTCAATTCAAGTAGGGCCTTATTCATAAGAAAATTTTACTTTTGAAACCTGTATCCTCCTTTGCTTTTATGTATTTTGTTGTAGTTCTAAGTGAGAGTAATTAAACATCTCTCATGATCAAAGTTCTGCCCATCTTATTGGCATAGTTTGTTATGGCAACATTCAAGCATTATAACCATCTATACTGATTGTCCTTAACATCTATTTTGCTTCTGATTTGTCAGCCAAGACTTTGATATCTTACTTTCAAAGATTTTAACATTATCCTCTACTAATATTGCCAACTATCCCCAGCTTTGTTATACTATGCCCCCTTTTGTGTATGATGTACTCTTTAAACTCATCATTTTTTCTTTGTTAAAACAATGTCAAAGTTATACCAACAATGTCATTAACTCAGTATCTTTTCTCTGAAAGATTTCAGCACTCTGTCTACCCTCTTATATTGATACTTAACGTTTTTTTCCTAGCTGTACTTCTTTTTTTTTTTCTATTTCCTGTCATTTTAAAACTGATTGCATGAAGTCTGGCATTTTGGTGGGGAAATGGGATGGGGAGATATATTGATGAAGTTTTTTTTGGAGTGGACATATACAGACCTCTTGCATCAAGTAGTTAGCATTATCCTGGGCTCCAGCCAGTCCCCATCTAAATCCCCTTCTCTCATCACAAATCTAAAAAGACTGTCCAAGTAATTTTCCATATGTGCAGCCAATATACAGTAGGTTGCATTACATTTAGCTTCTCTACATTCATTCATCTTAATCAAGTTTCCCATAACTGGAATTCATACAATAGAGATATCTCTTGGATGGAAAATCATTAGCATGGTTTGTGATTGCTGCACTTCAGCACCTGATTTTTCTTTTGAAATTGGGTGCTTTTCCTAATTCTTCTTGAACTGAATGAGGAATTCTTCCTCAGACAGGTTGAACCTCTTTAGTCCAGCACCCTCAGGGCCTGACTGGTCCCAAACCATGGGAGGTCAGTATTGTCTAACAACATTATAAATACTTCCACTACTTACTGGGCTCTCACGAGATATTTGGGGTAAATTAGAGCTAAATAACAGCACAGAACACTGAGAGTCAGGGCTAGTGGCTATAAACAAACTTTTATGGGGCCGTGGAGAAATTTGGTCACACCCACGCTAAGTGGACATCTGACCAACTAAAATCATGCTGGCCCACAGAAGCTGCTGGACCAACGAGTGCTGGACTAAAAAGGTTCAGCCTGTAATCATAATACATTTTTATAGGAGTACGACTATTCAAAATCACCTTGACTCTCACCTCTCTTTTGATTAATATAGGTGTATCTGTATATGCTTGTTAATTGCCAGTTGTTTTTGAAAATTATGACTAAGTTTTAAATACAGTATCTGTGAAGCATAGAGATTGAATGAGTTCAAAAATGTATTGGATACTTGTGTGTGCTGTTCTTAAATTGTTAGCCAAACCACCATCATCTCTTCATTCAGATTCCTCCTAAAAACTCACTGCAGTTGTTTTAGGATTCACCAGAAATGAATGAATTCATACAACATGTGATATTTGTATTTAAGTTTATATTTGGGGTGTATGTATGAGAAAAATAATGTGGTTATTATACAGAAGTTCTTAAATTTGTATTTTAGCATGCGGATACAGGTAACACAAGTTTAGTACCATACAAGATATGCTGAGTTAATCGTGTGATATTATTGAAACTTCACTCTCCATACCCTTTTTTTGTTATTTAATCTTGCTCAAAAAAGTCTAAAGTAGACTTTTTTGGAAGTAAATACTTTAGGTAAAATTTTCAAATGTTCCTATGTTCCATTTTCAAAGGTTATTTAGGTTGCCTACTCCCATTGACTTGTCAGTGGTATTTAAATTGAGGATGTTAAGAAGTGGGTAACACCTTGTATTGACTACATGATTAGTCACTAAGGGGAAGCACTCTGTCCAGGCTTGTGCTGGGTTCTGGCGCTACCCCTGCTGCGGCTCTGTAGTTTAAATGTAGTAGGAGCTGGGTGTGCAGGCAGCATGGCTCCTATTACATTTAAATTGCAGAGCCACAGCAGGGGTAGGTCCCAGACCCAGTATGAGTCAGGACTCGGACTGCTGCACCTCTGCATTTTAAATGTAGTAAGAGTCACCCTGCTCTTACTACATTTAAAATGTAGAGGTGCAATGGACTGGGACCTGGCGGAAGCGTCCTCTCCCTCCCTGCATCACAGAGATGGTGCTGTGGGGAACCAGCTTTTAATCCAGCTCCCCCCCAGCACCAGCTCCTTCTCGCCCCATCCCCACTGCCTCTGATACAGAGGCAGCAAGGGGGGGAAGTGAGTAGTCAATTTGACTACCTGATTAGCCTAGGCTTGTCAAGTAGTTGATTGCTCAACTAGTTGCTTACATCCCTAATTTAAATACTTGATTTTTATCTTTTTCCTCTTTATTTGGCAGTAGTCTGCAGCAGACTTTGTGTGACTTTGAGCACTTAATGCCAAATTTTTAAATATATGTGGGTTCCCAAATACCTTTTAAAATCTGGCCCTTAATGTCTCGGTGCCTTAGTTCTGTAAAATGGGGATAATGATGTTCTCTGACCTGTTGGAGTGTGGTGGAGATAAATACACTGAAGATTGCTGGTATTTGAATACTATGGAAATGGAGTTTGTATGAATACCTCTTAACTATTTATTTTTAAATTACAACAAATGGATTTGGACCACCGTGTTTAATTAGAAAATCCATATTTCTGCAGCTATTTATGGTGCACTTATTTTTCACTCTGGAAAAAAGAGTGAATTTCTTGGTGTCTGCTTGATAGTTTTTGATGCCAGAGAGTATCAACATCATCATGGCTTTGATGAAATCTATAAGATAAAGGTTTTGAGCTTATGATGTGATTGAACGGGCTAATGTTAACTTGCTAAAGCTGGTTTTGCTGTCTTCATATTTATTGCTATGAACTTAATTCATAAGTTGCCTTATCATATTATCAAGAAACTGCCATAAGCACAAATGAGGCAGGGCCAGTAAGTTACTGATGACAACATTATTACTCTGGTATAGCACCATTGTTGTGGTATCTGCGTGCCATTTCATGGATTCAATTGTTAAGATATGAAGAATTCACAGTTTTTTTCCTCTAGATTATTTTCATGATTTTTTTTTATAAACAGTTTCTGTTTTCAAGTTTATTTGCAATTTGTGTGACCAATTTCTTACCTTTGTATATGTTATATTCATATTATACAAAGAAGAGTTTCCATAATGATTATAGTGCTTTTTATATGGTACTAGAAAATTTATCCATTATTGCTCAGGTCTTTCAGAGCCAGGGGCATAGGGATGTGGGGGGTTCAGGAGTCAGGGCAGGAGCTTGGGGATGTGGGGAGCTCAGGGCAGGGAGCTGGGGATGTGGAGAGTTCAGGAATCAGTGAGTTGGGAGTGAGGAGGGGCACATGGGCAGGAGGTTTCGACATTTGAGGGGGCTCGGGATGGTGGGTGGTTAATGGCTTCTCCCTAGGAGAGGAGGGCTGTTGCAGACCAACAGCTGCCCCCCGGCACTTGGGCACTTGCTGCCCCCACTAGTCATTCTGGGATATAATTGTCCCTGCTATCATACCTCCTACCTTTCCATTTGATGGGAAACACTCACATTCCATGTACATCCCATTGTCCTGGCACAACCAAACCTTTCCCTTGATAAGAGGAAGCTACATACCAAATTTGGTGGTCCTAGTTCTTTCCGTGTATGAGGAGTTCTTGAACAAGCAGACTCAAGGATGAATGGACAGACTAACAGACAAACTCTCTCATATATATATATAGACTTCAGCTTTGAACTGTGTATCTTTTCTTGAGTGGTTACTCTTTCTATGGGGTCTCTTGATTTGATTCTCTACTTCAAGTGATTGCTCATGTCCATTCCATATGCATGCACATGTCATTGGAAATTTTTCCCTTAGCAGTACCCCTTGGGCCATCAGGAGAGCTCCTTGTACTGGCACCACTATATAGGCTAATATATACCCCTGCTGGTCCACCCCCACCCCCTTACTGCTCGTGATGATCATTGGAATATGCTCTGTTCTTGCACTGCGAGCACCTCTTAACAGTTCTCATTTAGTTTGTTCTCGTAGATTAGTGTTCCTGTTAATTGGTTTTGTTGTCTTTTGTAAGTATTTCTTATCGTAGGTAGTTTACTCTGGTGTTGGGGCTTGCTTTCCATTCCCAGCACCTGCTGTGGTGCATGCCTGGGCCCCAAAGCTTCAAGCCCTGGATCTAGCACTTGAAGCCTGTGCCCTGTGGGAATCCCCATGAAGCCTGCCTAAAGTGCTTCAGGGAGGCCTTTTTTCTGAGTCCTGTAAGATTTGCAGAGGGTTCAAGCCACGCACCAAGCAGGCGTGTGAGTCCCACTTGAAGATTCTGCTGATGGAGGTGGCGCTCTGTCTGGCACCGACATTGGACCCCGCACCGGCCATACAGAGCATACTGGCTTTGGTGCACAAGGCACCTGGCCACTCACAGGCCTCTCCAGCACCGGGAAGGTGGTGGCATCGATCTCAATTCCTGGTATCCCAGAAGAAACAGAGACTGAGAAGAAGCAGGTCTCTGTTGCGGTACATGCCACTAGTGCACCCTGGGGAGGGGCACAGGTCACTCATAGGCTCCATACCTGGACCTTTGAGGTTGGGTCAACTTCAACCCAGCCCACACCAGGACACCAGCCTGGTGGAAGATCTGGAGCTATCAATGCTGGATGCTTTTGAGGCTGTGAGAGACCTCATCGAATTAACCTCATCCCCGGTCTCGGAGTCAGCCTCGAGGAAGGAACAAGACTCACGACGACACCAAACCAATGCTACAGCATGGAGTGCCCCAGCACCCCAGAGGGGACACCACAGGTCCACCTCGATGCTGACAACTTCGACACCGGCACCACCTCATTTGGTGGCCCCGGCACTGCTTTCAGCACCGGCCCACGCTCCAGCCCCAGTACCAGCTCCAACACTGACCACCGCACTGGTGACTGTACCAACTTGAGCACCAATCTCCACTACTGTGCCGGCACCGACCCAAGCCGGGCACACAGCATCACCTTTGTTATCGGGACGCCGTTGGGGCTTACTATGTTGCCACATCCTCCTCGACATTGTGGGAAGCCTGATTCTATGGCTAAGCCTGCCCCTATCCACAGGTGACCAATTGCCACTGCCACATCACTGCCCTGGTCAGCCTCTGAGTACTTCACCAACTCTGAGGCCGAGTTGGTCTTCTTACCGCGGGCTTCCAGGTCTTGGCACCAACCTTACTCCCGGCACCAGAATCCTTCCAGGCAGCCTCAGCAGCAGCCCTGGCCACCCCAGCCCACACCTGTTAGTCAGCATAATAGTCATGGCCACCGCAGTGGCAAACACTTGTTCAGGGGCCCTTTTGGACTCCCTGGGCCTAGCCCAGTCACAAGGTGCAGGACCTTCTAAGCCAGAGTCGGTCTACTCAGGACCCAGGACTCCTACCTCAGCCACACCGCTGGTCCGTTCCCCTATGTTGGGACAGTCCTTGCCTGTGGGCCAAATGTCACCCAGGGCTTCAGGGGTCAGTGTGCTTTGCCTGCAGCCCAGGACTCGATGGTGGTCTCCTCCGTGGCCTCCCAGGTGGCCCCCTCCAGGCCCATGACCCAGAAGATGTCAGCCTGAAGGGCTCCTCATCCTCTTCTTCAGACGAGGCCCTGGGAGTGGCCCTCCCGTCGATGCCATCCATGGACTTGACAGCATACCAGGACCTCCTTCGCCAGCTGGCTTAGAGTGTGGAAGTGCAGCTGGAGAGAGTGTCAGAGGACCCGACAGTCGACATCCTGCAAGCTGACACTCCTACCAGACTGGCCTTGCCTCTTAATAAAACTGGCTAAGATCACGAAGACCTTCTGGCAGACCCCAGACTCCATTCCACCAACTGATAAAAAGGTGGAGAGATATTATTCTGTGCCTCAAGAGGGGAATGAACACCTGTTCTCCCATCCACCCTCAGGGTCCCTGGTTGTCAGGTAGTAAATCAATGTGAGAGGCAGGGGCAGCTGCAATCAACCTCTAAGAACAGGGATGCCAGAAAGATAGACCTTCTGGGTAGGAAGGCCTATGCCTCAGGAAGGTTGCAGCTCCTCGTAGTGAACCAGCAGGTTCTGCTTAGTCACTAGGCCTATAACACCTGGATCGTGATGGGCAAGTTCACCAAACTTCTCTCTCAGGACTCCTGGCCTGAATTTAAATCTCTTTCCACGGAGGGCAGGGTGGTCTTTCATGTTGCCTTGCATGTGGCCCTGGATGCAGCCTACACAACCACCGGAACTATGGCCTTGGGCCTAGTACTTCATTGCAGCTGATGGCTGCAGGAGTCTGGGGTACTCCCAGAGCTTCAGACCGCCATTCAAGACGGAATGAGCCTTTGAAGGAATGAGCCTGTTCTCGGAGCAGACCGATTATCAGGGCTTGCCAAGCGGCAGTGAGCCCTGTTCGCCAGTCGCGCAGTTTGGCACGCTGTGCATGCGCTGATCGCACTGCGCGGCTGTGCCAGCTTGTAATCTACTCACCACGAGCGGGTAGATTACAGTAATTGTTGAGCCCTGCCGATTATTATCTGCATGGTCTGAAAGAGACTTGGGCCATATCGAAGTCCCTGGAGATCCACATTTCCCCGCCCTCCCAGAGGCAATCCCTCCCTGGAAGGAGTGCCCACCTCCCAGCCTTCTCAGCTGGGCACCCACCCATACTTCTCTTGGCACAGGAGAAGGAGCAGGAATGGCAGGAACAAAGATGCCATTCCCGCCCCTCGTCTGATCAAGGGTTGGATTCGGCCAACAAAACCCAGGGCCCTGGTCAAGGGTTTTGAGGGTGTTCCTGAGCACAGCTTACTAGTTTTGCTGCTTTCCTTCTTGAACTGCTTATTTCCTTTCTTTCGTGCTTGGGTTTCCATCACCGCGGACTGGTGGGTCCTCAAGACAGTAGAGAGGGGCTCCCCCCCCGACCCTACTGCCCTATGCCTCTTCAGGGGCCCCTCTCATGAGCATCTCCTGCTGGAGAAGGTGCTACAGCTCCTAAACCTAGGGGCAGCCGAAGAAGTCGCCCCCCCCCACCTTCCCAGGTCATGGGTGGGGGTTTCTACTCCTGGTATTTCCTAGTCTCCAAAGCAAAAGGGGAGGGGGGTTCACCTTAACCCAGACCTCAGGGACCTAAACGCCTTCATTGCCAAAGGCAAGTTCAAGATGATGACATTGGCATCCATTATTCTCTCCCTCAATCTCGGGGATTGGTATGCTGCCCTCAACTTATTTTCACATCACCATCACCCCTCACCACAGGAGGTTCCTGTGTTTTACCATTATCAGTTTACAGCCCTCCCCTTCAGCCTCACTATGGCTCCTCAGGTCTTCACAAAGTGTGTGGCTGTAGTTGTCACCTTCCTGAGGAAGCACGGGGGCCAGGTGTTTCCCTGCCTGGACAACTGGCTTGTGCAGGGCCCTTCCTCTGACCAAATTCTGGCACACATTGCTGTGGTACAGGACCTTTTCTTGGAACTGGGCCTCTTCTTGAATGTGGCAAAGTCTACCCTGGGAAGTGGCAAAATCTATCACACGTCAGCCACTGCCTCTCTAATCAAGTCCTGCTGTCGTGGCTGTGCGAGCGTTTCCTATGACCACGACCAGGAACTGCAAGTTCTTACTGGGGCTCATGGCCACCTGCACGTATGTGATTCAGCATGCAAGGCTCCACATGCACCCACTGTGGTAGTGGCTGGCACAGGCCCACAGTTCTTCCCTCCACCCCTGGGACAGGGTGGTGACAGTTCCCCCAGACATCCTCTGCTCCCTAGACTGGTGGATCCAGGAGAAGGAGGTCTGTGCTGGAGTACCGTTCTCCAGACCCCTTCTGACTCTGCAGCTGGTGACGGATGCCTCTAACACCAGGATGGGGAGCCCACATTGGTGACATGTAGACTCAAATGTATGTGGACGTGGGAGGAATTCTCCCTGCTGATTAAAGTAAGGGAACTGCGGGCGGTCCACCACTCTAAGAAGCACATTCTTTGAGAAGGACTTAGAGTACAAGTAGTTCACATGTTTAATATACAACTGGTCCCCAACTTATAGCCACCTCGTCTTACGACCATCTGCACTTATGACCAAAACAGTCGTAAATGCGGGCTCCGAGTTACGAATGCGATCCGTGCTTACGAACAGCGCGGTCGCAATGTAACTCAATGGGTTCCGAGTTACGACCATTCCGAGTTACAGCCAAGTGTGGCAGCGTGTTGGGGTTTTCCTGTCTCCTGCACCCCCGTAATGGCGCAGACAGACTTCACCAGCCAGTAGAATAGAGAGAGTTTATTGCTTCTCCAGGATACAGCACAGCACAGCACAGATGTAATCTGGTTACAGGGCAGGCCTAGGATGCCTCAGCCCCCCTTGAAATGGGGGAGCCTGGGCACCTAAATCCCAGCCCGTTGCCTAGGCTACTTCCTCCATGATACCAGCCAGAAACCTAACTAACTCACATCCAGCCCTGCCCCCAGCCAGGGCTCCACTCCGCCGCCTTCCCATTGCTCCGCTCCCTGGGAGATACTGGTCGGACAGGTTCGGAGCCCCCCTGACCTGCTGGGCAGTACTGCAGACAGCAGCCAGTGGAGGTCACTCACAACCCACTGCCCAACATAGCAACCAGCAAGGTACCCTCCACTACGTCACACCAAGTGTTTGGTCCGTAACGCATTTGTAACTCGGGGACCGGCTGTACTTGTTGTGGAAAAAGTAAACTCCTATGTGCACAGAGGGAGAAGAATCATTATCCCAGTGTGAAAATGACTTCTTATTAAAGTAACTTTTAACTACCATTTAATCTTCTTAGTGTTGTGAATCCAAGACATTTGGAAACTGAGCTGGGCTCTATCTCAGCTTATGTACAGTGAAAATTTTGTTATCCAGCACTCATGGAGAATGGGGGTTGCCAGTGAATTGAATGTACCAGATAACAAAGCTTCTTACTCTGCCCCAACTCCCTATCAGGAGATCTTGCTCCCGGCAACTCGAGGCAAGCTGAAGGGGGAGGAGGCACCTAATGATGACGTTAGCTGTCAGATGCCCTGAAAATGGTCTAGGAGGGTATGTCTACAATACAAAGTTAATTCAAACTAACAGACAAATGCTAATTTGAACTAGATTTTAGGTCTAGATGCACTAGTTCGAATTAGCTTAGTTCGAATTAACTAATTTGAATTAAGTTAGTTCAAATTAGTGCTGTAGTGTAGACATATCCTTTGGATAGGAGGGGATCAGGCTCACACTAATGAAGATGCTGCAGTATTGTGGCTGGTGGCAATGCTGATTAACAGAGTGCTGGATAACAAAGCTTTCACTGTATTGAGAAAATTGATGATGATATTTTGATTGCAAAATATTTATTGTTTGTGATAGGCGAGCCAGAAATAACTCATCCTGATATTTAGAGACCAGGTAGAACGTGTAGTTCTTCAAGTTAGGAAAAAATAAACATCTCTTTACATTGTAAATGGAACAGATTTGATCAGGGGGTCACAAATAAGTGATTCCCCCATTACAGGCAGTTCCCGGGTTATGTACAAGATAGGGACTGTAGGTTTGTTCTTAAGTTGAATCTGTATGTAAATCGGAACTGGCGTCCAGATTCAGTCGCTGCTGAAACTGACCAGCGGCTGAATACAGGAAGCCCGAGGCAGAGTTGCTCTGCCCCGGGCTTCCTGGAATCAGCCGCTGATCAGTTTCAGCAGGCTGAATCTGGACGCCAGTTCCGACTTACATACAGATTCAACTTAAGAACCCCAGGCATCCCCAAGTCAGCTGCTGCTGAAACTGATTAGCGACTGATTCCAGGAAGCCCAGGGCAGAGCAGCTTGGGGACGCCTGGGGCAGAGCAGCTGGGGTGCTGCTGGGTTGCTCCAGTAGCGCCGCTCCTTGGCGCTACTGGACCAACCCAGCAGCACCCAAGCTGCTCTGTCCCAGGCGTCCTGATTCAGCCGCTGCTGAAACTGACCAGCAGCGGCTGAATCAGGACGCCTGGGGCAGAGCAGCTGGGGTGCTGCCGGGTTGGTCCAGTAGCGCCCAGAGTGGCATTGCGGGACCAACCGGCAGCGTCCCAGCTGCTCTACCACAGGAGTCCAGAGAAAAGCCTGGTCTGCTGGGGGGGGGGGGGGCACACTAGCTGCGCCCCCTCCCCCCACCAGACCAGGGATACGCGGGCGGCGGACCGAGATGCACCATGGTCCCGCTGCCGGCATCCTCCGAGGCTTTGCTCCCCGTCTCCCTGGTCTGCTGGAGACAGCAGACCAGGGAGACGGAGAGGAAAGACAGTGGCAGAGCATCTGGGCTTTCCCGCTGTCTGCATGCTCCGCAGCTTTGCTCAGTGTCTCCCTGGTCTGCTGGGGGGGGAAGGGTTCCCCCCCCCCAGCAGACCAGGGAGACGCGGTGCAGCTTTTCTCACCCCGGAGGACACGGGCAGCGGGACCGTGGCGCATCTGGGCGTCCTGCCACTCCCGTCCTCCGGGGCGAGAAAAACCCCGTTTGTAACTGCGGATCCGACATAAGTCGGATCTGTGTAACTTGGGGACTCCCTGTATTTAATTTTTATGATGTCACTCCTTGGAATGAAACACCTACTTTAAGCAAAAAGAACAGCATTAGAATGTCATAGATTGAAAATAGAGGAGTAAAGCTTCACATAAAGGTAACTTAATCTGCCCAGTCCTACTTCCGTGTGTTGTATAACTTTAGCTTGAGCTACCCTCTCAAGGAGTTGTAGTCTTTAGTTACAATTACCCTAGAGTGTATATTTGCCAAGTAAACTATGACCTGACCACCAACTCCAAATGAATGCAAATAGCCTGTACAGGGATTGAGGATTTTTCTTTTTGATTACTGGTCCAGAGCTTTTAAACTTCTCCTGGCCCTGAAAGTATCTGTACTGTATTTACCTGCCAGAATACTACAAGCTTTGTCTGGTTGTGAGAAACTGGTCTTTTGAAACATGAATGCCCTTAATTATGGGGATTAAACAATATTTTTGTTACTGAATGTTTTATTTTGTAAAATTTGGAACATTGAAATATGCTGAACTAATCTGCTTAAATAACAATAATAAACTATATGTACATTTGAATCTTTGTAATTGCAAAGCCAGTGTGTATGAATGAATTAATTCTGTAAAGTGTCTCTCTAACGGCAAGTGCACACTGTGTGCCCCACAGAGTGGTCTGTGCATTAGGCATGCCATCTATCTTGGTAGCACCAAGCAGTAACTAGAAGTGTGCTGTCCTCCTCTAACAGGAGCAAAGTAGGTTCCATAGTATGTTTTCCTGCTTTAAATCATAGAATCTTGTTCTGGACATATTGAAGTGCAGAATATATCCTAGGCAGTATTTCTGTTCCTTTATTCATTGTCTAGTTCAGGAATAACTCTTGTATGGACAGTGGGAGTTTTTTTAAATCCTTTTAAGTTTAGCATATATGCTATTGTTTAATACACACAAGTGTGAGTGTGTATATGTGTGAGAGAGAATTGAAAGGCTTTTGAATCTCTCCTTACTTTAAGAACAGAGTGCCGTTTTTGTCTTGCAGCAGCCAGTAATGTAACTAACAGCCATGCAACTGTATTGTCAACCCCAAAAGCTCGAAAATATGAAATGGGCTTAAAATGGAGTTTTGCTTTGTTTTATTTTTTTAATTGGATTATCTTTATTTGATTTCTCATGTTATAATGTTCATACTTTCAAGCTTCTCTCTGCAGCCATGACTGCTAAAACTTTTAAAAAATGAAATCAGAGATTCCTGTGAAATCAGAATCTAGCTGCTTGGGCTCTAAGAAAAACATTGATTATTGTGAGTCTTGAAATGAAATTACAAAAGTAAGCAACTGAAAGGGAGATATTCCTTGCTGTGCTCTGGCTGGTTACCTGCTCCCTGCTTGGGAGCACATAGTCCTGATCTCAAGGAAAGGAGGAATAAATCTTCTATTTTGCTTTGATGCATATTTCAAATATAAATAAAAAGCTTAATAATAAATAGAATAAACATAGCCTTAAAATTCCACAGATATCTTAAAATATAATCATTACCCTTTAAATATGAGCATACACAGCAATGTCTGTAACAACACACTTCCTACTGATACCTAAATATTATACCTCTTCTGGGATACAGGTTGCCTATTTTTAGCTTGATTAACAAAACAGTTTGCTACACATCCTTTTTTTTTTTTAAGTGTTAGCCCACATTAATATGGAACTGATTTAATAGTGACAAGTATGGCACAACAGCTCTAAGATGCTAATCAATCCTGAATGTTTGAATCATTCCTTTGTTCTTCTTTTCTTGTTTAGTAGAAACCTGCATTCTCTTTGGATTCATGGATTCATTTTTTGTATATATGATTAGTGGACAGCAAGTAAACAACTTACTGTAAATAGGGTCTTTGCCAGTTGGCATTCAAGTTATTTTGAAGCTTGTGACTTGCATTTAGGGTTAGGAAAATGTTTTAACTCATTCATTTCCTTTCAGATGAAAAAACTAAGATCAGCAGCATCCTCTGGTTAAACTTGCTAGATAGCATCTCTGGCATAAATACAAAAACGGAAGGGTGAAGATACTCAAATAGTGATGTGCAGTATTTTGTTCTGAAATTGTTTGGAAGCTGAATATGTTTATTCAGAAACCTTAAAAGGACAGCATTGAGGTTGGCAAGCCTAGAAGTTGCCTTATATTGAGAATTATCTCCAATTGATTGTGAGGTGTTCTGCTTTTTACACCTTTCAGGATTGCAGGGATATAATTGTACCTTTTCTGAGACTTTTGACTTATTGAGAGATTCATAATAAACTGATAACTTGGGCACATATCTTTTATATACTGCTGATTGCTTAGTTTTATTATAGTCTTGCATGTATTAGAAATTATCTATCAATATAGCTATATCAGCAAAACTTTCTTGTGTAGATGCAGCTTTTAGAAGTTCCACAAACAAATAAGCAAAGCCCTTATAGCTTATTTTGCCTATGTAACTGGGGCTTTTGCGTGTGTGTGTGTGTGTGTGTGTGTGTGTAAAAACACTAAAAGACAGTTATGCTCACAAAACTTTAAATAGTACAGTAGGCTTCACAGTTATGACTCTTGTTTTTGCACTGAATAACAAGGAGGTTATCTCTCTCTATGTATTCTGCATTCCAAATGGTGAGCACTTGGGTCCCAGATGACTGTGTAAAATAGGCCAAGTTATTTTAGGCTTACTAGCCTTGATAGTGTCCTTTTGATCCTAATATTGTGCATACCTAAGAGTTAAATCTGTTTGGATACTGAAATAAGGCCTTTTAAGGTGAACTGTATATCACTAACGCCTATGTATGTACTATGCATACATGCCATTACTTAAATAGAAATATTGATACAATCTATTTTTGCTCCTTTATTTAGTTTGCTTTCAATAAACATTATGTGCTAATTGAGGTTAGCAGGAAATTTGTGAATGCCTTGACAATTAAACTGAAATTATGTAAACATTCCTTGGGGATGGCTTACTTATGCCTTCTGTAGAAATTTTGTTTTCAATTTAACGTAATCTCTCTTTATAATCTAGGGGTGGGGAGGGAATTTATTTTAACAGTGGTTATAATCTGAACAATATTGTTTCAGAACAGTATGCATTACAGGCAAGTATTTTGCTTAATTTGCATTTTTATGATGGTGGAACTAAATAGAATAAACTAGATAGTTATGCAGAAATGACATTTGCTTGGCATTAATCATGGAAGAAACTCATTCTGAAGTCTGGAAAAACAAAAAAGCTTTACAAGCTGAATATGTTTTGTGAACTTGTAGCTAAATTTTAGAAGGCTTAGGAGGGAATAGAAGAGATTCCTTTAACATCATCTGTCCACAAAATAAATAAAAATTACAGGATAAAATGCTTCATATTTTTCATTGGGCAGAGAATGAGGAAGGAGGACCTTTCCTCTAAAGTCACCTGGGAAAATATTTTTCATACTGTAACTTAGCATTGAATTGTCTGAGGGGAATGTTGAAGTAATTTATTAGACATTTTTTTTGTGAGGAATATTTTTAAATGTTCTGAATGTTGTTTTCATTGCATATATTTTCATGTTAAAACACTTACAAGCAAACAGTATGCACTCCCTGTTGTATACTTCCTGGTCCTTCATTACAGTTGGATTGTTTTTTACCTTTTCAAGGGACAGAAATATATATATGTTTAAGTAGGTTTATACAATGTTATAGGAAAGAAAAAAATATGTCCACTACTTAGTGGCTTCAAAAAGATGCAGCAGTAAGTTTAAAAAATAAAAAAATGAAAGTTGAGTCTCGTATTCCCATGAATCCATGGTTTAGGAGTGTAAGAAAAATGCTTATTACTGCAAAAATTGTGGTTAAACACTTGAGAATTGTGATAAAATTGCAAGTTATCAGTATTGGGAAATAGGGAGGTAAGTGACTATTTGACTATCCGATAAGCATATGCTTATTGGATTGCTGACTAGTGACTGACTAGTTGCTTCCCCCCTTTTGCTGCTGTATCAAAGAGAGGCACCAAGCAGGGGGGGGAGCCAGTTTAAAAGCCAGTTCCCGCCAGCACTATCTTCGCAGGGGGCGGAGAGGCAGAAGGTAGGGGAGATAGAGGCATAGCAGTGGACCAGATACAAGCTGGGGCAGCTGACTCCATTGACTGAAATTCCATCGACTAGTGGATTGGCTGACTAAATGCCATTTAACATCCCTACTGGGAAATGCTCACTTAAACAGGCATTGTCTCTGTGCATTGCAAAAGAAAGTTAGGTGGAAGTTGCACTCTTCCATTTTATATTTCTCAGTAAATATAACATAAATCTATGTTAGTAGTTTTAATTCTCAGATAAGAAAACTTGTCATTTTAGTATTAACATTTTAGATTTTTTTTCCTGATGCCTTGCCACTTTAATGGCTATTGAAACTAAATTATGTAGTGCACCACTAAATGACTAGTGCTCTGACCCTATCAGAGGTGCGATATGTAAGATGTCAGCACTTCTGAGAGCCATTAACATCCTGTATGCCTGTTAAAATCAGTGCGAATTGAGAATCCCCCTGGGGCATCAAAGTTCTATATGATTGCTTCCTACATGTAAACAATAAAATACAAATAAATAGGAAAGGAAAAACAAAACAAACAGGTCGCTGAATATGTATTGAATATACATCCAAAGTGCAGGGAAACATTCCTAGTTCACTTAAATAGCTGCTTCCGAAGTACACCAAGATTTGTTAGCAGCTAAATATAGTGCAGGTTGAGGTTGACTAATCAAATACCCAGCTAAAGAGGCTTTTTATATTAGGATGATCCTAACGTAAACTTACACTTTTACAAATGGCTGCTTTACATATATAGATAGAGAAACAAAGACGTATAATTTACTTGTTGAGACCTGAAATATTTGTAGTCTCAAGGTAATTTGTAGCTTCAAAGTAGACTTTTAATCTTCAACAAAATTCGTAACTTCTTGGCTATTTCTTTGAATTTTTAGCTCCTCTAATCTTTTTACTAATCACGTCTGAACTGTGGAAGTTATTTTGTTTGTAACTTTGGAAATTGATTCTCTCTCACACTTTTTCATAGGCTCAGCAAATTGTGAGAACAGCTGGAATATAAATGGATTAATAATTCTAAACACCATAACAATTGTGTTTAGTTCAGGCTTCATTGTAGCTATGAAAAATTAGTTAATTTGTCTCCTCTCTCAACTAGACTTTGCTGTTATTAAATAACTAATACGTTAAATATATGAAATGCTGCTTTTAACAAGTTAGAAATTAAAAGCATTGTGTCTGTTTACCATGAAATGGTTCTATAAAGATGAAAGGCAAAATGTGGCTTGTTGGGTGCAAACAAATGTAGCACAGATTTACAAGTACTGCCTAATCGCCTACCTAACATTGCACTGCATGTACAATCATAAATTGTTTTAAGTTAATCCCTCTTAAAACAAGCACTTAACCACAGGCTTTAACAAGAGCTTAGTGGAACAAGGAGTTAAGCCTGAGACCACTGCTCACTTTGTTCCTTGCCTGAAGACTTTCTTGTTTATCAATTTGATATTTTTAATGTTTCTCAGATGGATCATACGGTTAGCTGTTTAACAGAAACATTATGCCTATGCCGTTATGTCGTCAGTTCAAAGGCTATATATACAGTAAAACTCCATTAGTCCGGCATCCAATGCTCCGGGACTCCTGATGGTCTGGCACCATCAAGAACCCGGAAGTGCTGGGGCAACTGGACAGGCTTCCCACATTCAGCTGCTGCTGAAACTGACCAGCAGCTGAATCGGGGAAGCTGGGAGCAGAGCAGCTGGGGTGCTGCCAGGTTGGTCCCGTAGCGCTCCCCCTCGGGGCTGCAGGACCAACCCGGCAGTACCCCAGCTGCTCTTGGGGATGCCTGGAGCAGAGCAGCTGGAGTGCTGCCGGGTTGGTCCCGCAGCGCCAAAGGACCAACCCGGCAGTATCCCAGCTGCTCTGCCCCAGGGGTCCCCGATTGAGCCGCTGCTGAAACAGATCAGCGGTTGATTCCAGGAAGCCCGGGCAGAGCTGCACTGCCCCAGGCTTCCTGGAATCAGCCACTGATCTGTTTCAGCAGCGGCTGACTTGGGGACCCCTGGGGCAGAGCAGCTGGGGTGCTGCCGGGTTGGTCCTGCAGCGCCGAGGGGGCGGCACTATGGGACCAACCTGGCAGCACCCCAGCTGCTTTGCTCCAGGCGTCGGGATTCAGCCGCTGCTGAAACTGACCAGCAGCGTCAGTTTCACCCGCAGGATGAATCCGGATGCCTGGGGCAGAGCAGCTGGGGTGCTCAGGGGGCAGGACAGGCAGCTCCACAGGAGCAGCAGCATCTTGGTGGGGGCAGTTGTGTAACTGTGAGGATTAACCAATGAGCCTAGGCTCATTGGTTAACCAGGTACTCAGATACACATTCACATCACTACTCCTAATGCCCTGCTCTGAAGGCTTATAGGGTTGCTCTCTCAGTTCCTTATCAACTGCCTAGCTTACATTGGATTGTTTGTCATGCCTGCTTTGCTGTTGATTCAGCTTGCTATTTTTATTTCTGGCTTTATTACTACTTGGCTTAGTTTTGTAGAGTAAATTGTCATTATATTTCATTTTTAGGGTCTTTCTTCCCTCATGCTCTCCTCCCCCACCTCCCACAAGGGTCTCTATTCTCTGTTGTGGGGATGTGCCCAGATCATTGGGATTAATTTGTTATCCTGTTGTGCAACAGGTGTTCCTAGTTTGTTTGCTGCATTTGGGACATGCATATCCCCCAGAAATGTAACTTTTGTGTAGCTCTTTAAGAGCAAGTTAGAATAACTGGAATATTACTTTCATACTCCACATAATGAATCTCTCCCCTTCATTTTGCTGAGGACCTGGGTCAGGGAACCTTCATTGCACATCAGTTTTCCTGGGAACATAATGCCATGTCTGCAGCCTTTGGTACCTAAATCCTTCAGTATTGTCAAAACATGACTATAGTAGCAAAAGATACATGCTGCAAGACTCCACTTTTACCAGTACAAGAGCTATCTTGCTTATTCTGATGGGGGAAAATAACTGTGCATGTAATAGACTTGTTCATGCTCCTCTGTATGAGGAACAATGGATGCCACCTCCTATGTATTATGGTCCCCCGCAGTGGCTCTATTGGAGCCGTTGGACTGCCTACCTACAATAGTTTTCATGAGCCTCTGGTCTTTCTCGTCAAGACAACCATTAATCCCATATGTTTCTCCTCAAACCTTTGAAGAACAGAAATCTACTTAATAAGCTAACATTTGACAGGTGAAGCTGTTATACCTTCCCCACTTTTCATGACCATGACTGTAAGCAAGTTCATAAATTTATGAAATGGGTTGCACACTCACTGCAGATTCCATTAGAAGAAGTCCAAAAGTCTCAGCTTAAACTCCTGCATTTTTTTACAAATGTCATCCTCTACACACAGGGATTTATTTATGGGCAAAATCATTCTCTAACTTTCCAAAACTATGTGGCAGACCCCAGCAAATGTATGATCTACATGTTAGTGTGCTGATAAAAATTACATACAAGCCATGATGATGTGATGGAAGAGGAACTGAAAGTGGTTTTCCTGTGCAGCCCTATAATTCTTCAGTAGAATGTCTGAGGTGTATGTGCAGACTGAATGGGCACTGCTACTAAAAGTGTCTCTGGGAATGAGCACATATGTCCCATGGACTTTTGAAATGGAGCACCCATACAGACACTCATCTTGAAGAATTCTAGTTACTGGACAAGGCGAATAATCTCCCCATAACATTTGGAAGGCTTTCTTTGCAACCACAAGGGCTACAAACTCTTACGTGCCAAATAAAAGTGTATGTTATACAAGCCTTTGACAGACGTCTTTTTTGTTTTGTGTGCATACAGTGCCATTTAGGCTGTATCAGAGGTAGTGAGGGAGGGGACAGGAGCCAGTGCTGGGGTGAGGGAGTAAGCTGGCTTAAAATCCAGTTTCACCTAGCACCATATCCATGTTGCTGTCTCAATCAGAGGCAGCGGGGCAAGGGGCTGTAGCGGAGGCTACTCAGGCAGCAGCCCGTGTGCTGGCCCAGGCTGGCAGTGGGCAGAGGCTGCTACAGCAATAGCCTCTGTCCATGGGGGGTCTAGGATGGCTCTTACTACATTTAAATAGCAGAGGTCCCAGTTTTGTCCTGGCTCACAGCAGTCCAGAATCTACCCCCACTGCAGCTCAGCAGTTTAAATGTAGTAGAAGCCTTAAGCTGCAGATCAACAGCGGGGATAGCTCCTGGACCAGTGTGAGCTGGGACAGAGCACCTTCCCTTATTGACTAATTGTGTAGTCAGTACAAAATTGTATGAACTACACAATTAGTCACTTAGTCAATTGCCTGCCTCTTAACATTTTTAATACCATTCACAGTGGGGTCTGCTCTGGTTCAGAGGCTCCTAGACACAGCGTAGTACAGATGATATAGTTATTAACACATTACATTAGCTCATTGTACTGTGCGTTGTATAAACACAGAACAAAAATATTATTCCTGTCCCAAACATCTTCAACCTTAGTATTATAAAGCAGTATTATAAACATTATAGCTAATCACTATAGCTAAACACTAATCACCTAATTTCTCTCTCTCTCTCGCTCTCTCTCTTTTGTTTATTTATTTATGGCAGGCATCATGGTAAAGGAGAGGGGTTCTTAGATTTTTTTTGAAGGAGGCTAATGAGGCAACTTTGTGACTATTTATGGAAAGCGCCTTCCAGGTATGAAGGGACAGTCTGGAAGAAAGCACAAAAATTTGACAAGTGAGCAGTTCTGACCAAGAAACAAGGACTGACAACTTGATAACTGGAGAGATGATAGATAGTGTGGGGTCTGACTGTGAAGAGCCTTGAAAGAGAATACAGTCAGCTTGGTTTTGATGTGATAGAGAAGGGCTAATCACTGGCAGGTTTGAAAGAGAAAACATAGTTTGAAGCAACATACTAGGAAAATTAACTTTGCAGTAACATATTGAATGAAGATGAGTGCGGCAAGATAGCATTTGGCAATACTAGAAAGGATTTTTCAGTAATCAAGATATAAAGAGAGCTTGAACAAGAAATTTAACTGTGTGGATTGATAGGAAAGGCCTTACAGATATTATGTAAAAAGAATTGTCAAGATTGAGATATAACCTAGATGTGAGGAAACAGAGAAAGGTCAAACTCAAAAATGACCACCAAGGTTATGGACTTGCATGACAGGCAGAATAGCACTGTTGTCCACAGTTATAGAGAAGAGGAGTAGCAGTTGACTTATCTCCATTTTTAGCTGGCAGCTTAGACCTTCCTGATAGGATGTAAGTGAGTAATCGACTAACTGATAAGCCTAGGCTTATCGGTTAGTTGAGTCAACTACTTGCATCCCTTCTGCCCTCCCATATCAGAGACAGCAAGGGGAGGGGAGCAGGAGGCTGTGCTGGGGGGAGCTGTCTTACAAGCCAGTTCCCCCCAGCACCGTCTCCTCAGTGCTGCCTGCCCTCCCTCCCTCCTTCCCCCCAATGCTGCTGCTTCTATCAGAGACAGCAGCATGGGGAGAGGGGAGGTTGCTCTGGCAGTAGCCCCTGTCCAACAGGGTTCCTAGCTCTGCACTGGGACTCGCCATGGACAGAGGCTGCTACCATGAAGCAGCCTCTGTCCGCAGTGGCCTGGGCTGGCCATGGGCAGACGCCCCTCCAGCAGGCCTCCCACCCCCACATTCCTCCTCTCCCCCGGCACTCACCCTCCCAGCTCCACACTGGAATCCCCTGTGGATAGGGGCAGCTGCCAGAGTAGCCTTTGCCTGCAACCAGCTAAGGTTGCTGTGGCCAGGGGCTGCTCTGGCTGGGCAGGCAGCTTGGCTCAGTCCCAGCACACATGAGGTCTGGGATCTACCCCAGCTGCATCTCTGCAGTTTAAATGTACTAAGTGCCCGGCTGTCTGCACTCCTGGTTCTTACTGCACTTAAATTGCAGAGCTGCAGTGGGGTTAGGTCCTAGACTCAGCACTAGCCAGGGCTGAGCACTTCTTTCCTTATTAACTAATCGTGTAGTCAATAAAAATTCTATTGACTAAATGATTAGCGAATTACCTGCCTCTTAGCATCCTTTCTTCATGAGACATCAGTGACAGGCCAGGATTTTAGTTGGGACAGGAGACAGGTCATTCATAATGTACATTCGTGGCATAGAGGTGATACCTGAATTTTTTTTTGGAGGAGCAGTTTATTTAAAGAGCTGCAGTTGTGATAATTACAGTCATCTAAATGTAAGCTTTGTATTTCTATTGCTTAATTGGTGCTGCTGAAAAGAACCAATTCAAAATTAATTAAACTAAAATAAATTAAGGCCACTTTAATTTGAATGAATTTCTGTAAAGTGGTTTTATGCCATTTACCTAATCTCATTGGGTATGTCTACACTACCACCCTAGTTCGAACTACGGTGGTTAATGTAGGCAACCGAAGTTGCAAATGAAGCCCAGGATTTGAATTTCCCAATTATAGTTGTTGTGCTTAAAAGAAGAGCCTGGGATCTTTTTCAGGGGGATAAGGCAACACGCCACATTTATTGAACATACATAGATCAATCAATACTTTATCATATGCATATGATACATTACACTCATGCACTCTCTCTCTCTCACCCCTCCCCCCCCCCCACACACACCGTCTTGTTGTTACCAATAGTTGGCCAGGTAAATTAGATGGGGGAGGGGAGGAGCCGGGCTTCTGCTGATCCAGATAGATGCTCTGATGTTGACAAGATGCTCTGCAAGATGCCTCCTATATATCCCTCTCATGCAGCCAGTCATCACCTCACCTTTCTTAATGCTAGACACTTGCTGCTTGACTCCCAAAGCCATCTATATGTCAAATCTTCTTTCCAATGATCTCACTTCACAGGTATTGTCTTAGATCTGGCTCTCAGCCTCTCTTCACCCTTGCAACTGCTGCTGGAGGTGCTCAGCTTTCATTCTCCATTCACACTTCATTCATTTCAACAGGGCAATCAATAAAAGGGGAGAGATCTATTCTACTTAGAAAAAGACATTTTTCTTTACCTTAACTATTCCTAAAAGTCTATAACAAAGTGATTGATACAAAGTTTCTATGGAGAAGACTAGATACAAGGTTTCTCTTAACACAAGGGACTCTATAAGAAAGTTTAACATAAAGATATATCTAAAAGGACAGATATATAGGGGTGTGTGTATATGTGTATATATATATATATATATATATAGACTTACAAAGTTCCTCTTAATACAAAGTTATATAAGAATGATACATGGTTATATGGAAATGTTACAGCGATTTATCCATATAGTCACAGTTTTAATTATTTGTATTTTTTTGAGCTTTCAGTGTAGGTGTGTGTCTAGACTACAGGGTTTTGTCGACAAAAGTGAACTTTTGTCGACAAAACTATACCTGCGTCTACACTACCACCGAGTTCTGTCGATATAACGTTATTTAATCTACACTGTCATTTGCGTCTACACACTCATATCAAAAAAGCAGCTTGCTTTGTCGACAGAATTGGATGTAGTCTAGACGCGCTTTGCCGACAGTATCTGTCAACAAAAGCCTGTAGTCTAGACATACCCTACATGACCCCTTGAAGAGAGAAGAGGAGGGAAAGTGTGTGTATTTTATTTCAAGGCTTTCAAATTACTAGCATCTATACAACACATAGGTCTTGATTAAAATAAAATTGTTGATATGATTTTCCCCTTTTGTCCACCAAAAAGTTTAAATGCTAAACTTTTTTCACCATTATTTCTAAATTTTATTTTTATTAATAAACCACAACAGAAACAACAGAGTTGTGTGTCTCTAATTTAACAGTATATGTACATAATTTAAAATAGCTGTGTTGTGAATGTACTTTTGTGTCCAAATTTAATAAAATAATATATATTGTAATGCACATTCATTTAAAAATCAGCAAGACAAGATGAATATCAGAATCTTATTTCTAATTACATATATAAGCAGAATGTTTAGATGTCACAATGACTGTCAAACATGTTAATTCTTGAACAATTGATGTTCAAGAGTAGCAGTCTTTAATTTGGTTGGCTTATTCCTATTTGTGTGTGTACATGTGTGAGAAAGGCAGACACACACATAGAAATTGGGTTTTAAAATTTATCTTTTCCCTTTTTTTTATAATTTGTCTTATTGTGGCTAAATGGTAACACTTATGAGGAAATTTTCAGAAGCAGAATATTTCACTTTTCATTACTCAGCAGCCTTATAAGACAAGTATCATTGGGAAAGGGTTATGCATTTATATCTCCTATTTTCCCTCGTGTTGACTAAATTATAATATGCAAAAAGCAACTTTAATGATACAATACTATTGTTTGCTTTTTCTGTAACTTAGTAGCCACTGGAAACTTGCTTAAGCAGAAGTCCTGGATCAGTTGACCATTGTGGTCATCAAGTAGTCTGAAACAGCCTAGGAAGTGGTTTTGGTGTCCTGCTGCCACTCTTATAGATGCCCATACATAACTGTCCTGGACAAAGGGCAGAGGTTCAGCACATTATTTTGCTTTCCCTGAAAGTGGATTGTGATAGTCACATATGCCTTTGCTCACCTCTGCTCTCTGGGGGGAACATTTCTAGTGGCAGCTTTCAAAATGACACAATACAATACTTTTGTGAGTTAGATATTGATGATTGAACAACCCTTTAAAGATATAAAATACTATGATAAGTACCATATGTTCAATGATCTCTTAATATACACATAATACTCAACATTTCTCCTGGTTAGTCATGCTACTATAATGAAATCTTGTATTTGTAACATCCTAACCAATTCTACTGAAACATTTATAATTCTAGCGTTACTTAATGTAAAACTGCAAGAGCAAGCAGGTAGAAATGTGTGTGGAAAATATTTGTAATCCACTTTCTGCATTCTTCTCAGGGTTTTTGGGTGAGGAAATGGTAACTAGAACCAATATGATAAAATTAAGAAGACAAAGACATCTGAATACTATGATCACAAAATATTTTTGAGAATGGTGAAAGCTGTCTAATTGTTCAAAGTGTATAAAACTAGATGATAATGTGTGGCGGTACAGTTCTGAAATGGTAGGGGGGTTGGTGAATCTTTTCAGTTACTCTGTAGAGACCAAGGTGTAGATGATCGAGGATGAGTGTTAACATTGGCCTTATTATGTACTTTTGTTAGAGGTCTAAACAAGGGAGTAAACAACACACTAATAAGATTCACAGTTGGGAGGAGTTATAAACATATAATAGGAAGAGAGAACACAAAGGGACATCTATTAACAATGTGGTCAGGAAATAATATGACATTCAGCATGGGAAAAGTGCAGTCTCCTCTTCCAGTTTGAGAATTAAAAAATAATTTGAAACATCCAGAAGAAATCTGGGACACAGAACCGAAGGAAATGTTGAAAGGCATAATAGACAAGATGGCTGCAACACACAAGCTGAGAAAACAATGGCCTTTCGGGCTTCATTCACAAACATGCTCTCTTATGAAGCAGGGAGACAATAGTACAACTTCATATGGCTGAGGGGGGAGATAGTCTCCTACTGGAAAAGGGGGAATCTCAATAGTTGGGATTCTTAAATAGGCATGACACTGGAACATGTATGGAAGTGCCAGAATATTGATCATAAAAGCAAAATGGATACAAAGTGGAGAACAAACAAGCGCAGAACAAGATAAATGTGGAATTTAAATTAATTGTTTCAGCAATGGGAATGAATGTGAAGAGGAAGCTCATTTCAAGGAGAACGGGGCCTTAGGTCATATTTAGGGTCAAATCTTGGCCCTATTGAAATCAATGGGAGTTTTGCTCTTGACTTCAGTGGTGTGAAGGTTTCACTTTTGGGCCCATTGGCCTTCCATGCCCCATTTATTTACGTATGTATTAGGAATATTAAAGACTAGTCAATTATCTGATAAGCAAATGCTTATCAGATAGTCAGTCAACTAGTCAATTTCCCCTCCTCCCCTTTGCTGCCTCTATCAGAAAAGAGAAATAGTCATTTCCTATAGGTGGATTTCTGGTTTTGCGCAAAACAGTAGTTATGAAAATTCATACTACTGTAGTTTTTGGCTTTGATTATGTTTTCTCACATAGCAACCATCTGGATTTAAAGTGAATCATAGAAATGGGTCTTTAAGAACCATGGGAATCTGATCTTAGAACTTTGGATGTGTTTTCTATTAGTTAATAGATGGAATGGGAACCATAAGGAGACAATCTAGAAATCTAGCCAGGTATTTAAAAATAAATTAATTTTGTGACTTATATAAGTCACAAAGGCCAGGTCTACACCACATAGGAAGATTGAAGTAAGATACGCAACTCCAACTACTTATGTAGCTAGTGTTGGCGTATCTTACATCCCTGACCACGCAGCAGAAGGTTGACAGGAACAAACACTCCAGTCAGCTTCCCTCATTCCCTGCAAGGAGTCAGAGTACTGGCACCGATAGGGACACGCTTTGAGTTTGATCTAGTGGACCTATATTACACCCGCTAAATCGAACCACAGATGATCGGCCACAGCAGTGTCGATCTTCTGCATAGTGTAGACATCCTCAAAGTGCTTTTACACAATAAACTTGTTTTAAAAAACCAACACAACAGATGAGTCAGAGGAATGCAAATTTAGCACATCGAAATTGCTAATGAAGCAGGGATTTAAATATCCCATGCCTCATTAGCATAAACATTGCCACCGCTTTTTTCTTTTTTCGGGGAAAAAAAGGCAGTCTAGATGCGGATCTGTGGAAAATAAATCTTTTTCGACAGATCCTGTATTCCTCAAAAAATGAGATTTACAGAATCTGTCAAAATTTTTTTTTTTTTTTTTTTTTTTTTTTTTTTTTTGCAGCATGCTCTCATTTTAACATTTTCTTGGTTTTGTAAGAAAAGCATTCAATTCACCCAGTGATCTTGAGTATGATTTTCTACCTTCTCTTCAAGAATTAGCATCTTCCTTTGTGGAAGGTGAAGAAGTATATTTTTTGTCACCTATTTCTGGAACTTTAAAACTGTTTATTTTTTAAATGAACTTATTTCTCATGATCTACACGGCCTACTTTCAAGTGTGTAAGCTGTCAATGTACAAATTTACCTTGTGTTTTTTTACTAGTGCTTCTCAATCTTGACCTCTAATGCCTATTGGGAGTGTTTTCAATCATTCATAGCACAGTACTAAAATAATGAGAAAACTTTACTTGTTTTCCAGCAAAATTTACAATGTTGTAAATTTTGTGGGTTTTTCAGTTTTTGAAACCAATTCTCTCCTTTCCAAATATATGTAAAATATTTGAAAACTCCTGACATTCTTTCTATAATGCTTTCCTTTATTGTTTCTGCAGAAATTTTCCATAAGCAGCGACTTTCTTTGTTCTCACCTATTTTAAATATCAATCCCTATCTAAAGACTGATGGATGCAGAATTAAATTTGAAATTAAACTTTACTACTTTGGAGACAAAAATCTACTCATGGTAGACTTGTCTGAAATTAGAAAGGAAAAAAAACTCCATTTCACGCAAGCAGTCATGCTGAAAATCAAAACCTAGGGTATGTCTACACACCAACATTATTTCAAAATAACTTAATCCGTGTCTACACAGCAGGCAATTATTTTGAAATAATGTCAAAATACTGTTAAGCTTGAAGACTTCTTACTCCGACTCCTGTAACCCTCATTGTATGAGGAGTAAGGGAAATCAGAGGAAGAGTGCTCTATTTCTAAATAAGTGCTGTGTAGACACTCCTAGTTTCGAAATAAACTATTTTGAAATAGGCTATGCAATTGACGAAGCTCAATTTGCATAACTTATTTCAAGTTAAGACGTACCTTAGAGAGCATCTTGGTTGTTAGACCCAAATCTGTATAATAAAATGGCTAGATCTTTCAGTCTGTCATAAAAAGAGACTGGCACTAAGAAGCCAATAAAATGCTTGTGTTTCTTAAAGAAATAAAAGCTTATTTGCTTAATGGACTTCCTTTGTCTCCAATTGGTGATTTTGTTGCATATTTTAAAAGGCAGCTGAATTGTCACAGGGTGCCAAGGATAAGCGCTTAATGAGGGAAGTTGTATCACTAGTTTCATTCACTGCTTACTCAGACTTGGCAGTGAAAGAAAGCGTTCAAACTTTCTCACCTTATTGTCCATCAAATCGGAACATAATTTTTGATGTCACAAAAGATACTGAATGAACATTAACAGTTTTAAAAAAATATTTTAACAGTCAGTAGATAACCTCGAAGAACTATGTTCCAGTAGTGAATGTGATTGCCTTAAGCTGTAACAGCCCAAAAATAGAAGCAGATTTAGAGGGGACTGTTTTCTGCATGTGAATCTAATTTCAAAATGACTGATTCTTCATGTTGTTTACTAGGGTTTTTTAAGACTTTAAATCAAGTTCAAATTTTGAAAAATAATAATTAGTCCAATTGAACTAATGTCAGTTGAACATCATGTGACTCAGTGGATAGTTAAGTCATCCTGGACTTGCAGTGGGGCCAACATCTAAAATTGACACACATTCCTTATCTCCTGATTGCCTTCTTCACTGCTCACCTTTCTGGAAATGGAATCCAGAATGATATCCTAGTTTAAGGTTCCATAATGGACTGGTTTGCATGTAACCTTAGTTTAACTGCAGCAGTAACCAAAGATCTCAGTTGAGATAAGCCCGTACTAGGCTTTGTGCAGACATATGGAAGATGTGCTTTCTGCTCTGAAAAGTTTGCAATCTTGACTGCAATACCTTTAATTTTTATTAGTACCAGTTTTAAACAGAGTAGTAAACTACCTTTTAAATAGCATGCTCTGCCACTCTCTTTTTAAACCATTCTTTAAAAAAAGCCCAAAATTGCAACATGTTTTCTGATCCTTATTATTTGTTTTTGCTTTTATAGCTCTTTTTAGCAATGGAAGACGTGATTGTGCTGTAAAAGGTACAAAATAAACACAATGAAAATATAGCATACCTATATATTAACTTCAGTTAGTAATCCAAGATTGTTGCTTATAAATATGTATATTTGTTTCTGAAATGAAAGAGCAATGAGATTTCCAAACTGACAATGTCCCTTTTAAAAAACTCTCATTATAAAGCAGTGAAATGAGCAATAAAGAAAATTTTGTTTTCCATACATTTTGCTTAAAATAATCTTGCTTTTTGTATACTTCCTTTCTATAAAAGAACACTTCATTTTCAGGTTGACTGTTATAAGACTTCTTTAAACCAATGCATTAGATTCTCATTTTCTGCATTTAGCATTACAGCTGAACTCTATAAGTCATTTTTCTAGGAGGCTCTCCCAAAACTACTAGGGAGCCTGTTTTATGATTTTTGAGCACCAAAGGTTGGCAATACTGCTGATCTGATGTCTGAAGTTTGACAGGTTTATGTAGTTCTCCAGGGAGAAGCAGAAATGGTGTTGATGTCCACAGCCACAAAACTCAGTTTTAATTGAAGCTAAAATTTTACTCAAGTCTGCACTCTGTAGGATAGGGTGCAACTAACTGCTGCTCTCAGTTATGAGATTGTTGTTGTTGGTACAAAAAACAGGACTGTGTAGCACTTTAAAGACTAACAAGATGGTTTAATAGCTTTCGTGGGCCAGACCCACTTCCTCAGGAAATGGGTCTGGCCCACGAAAGCTCATCACCTATTAAACCATCTTGTTAGTCTTTAAAGTGCTACACAGTCCTGTTTTTTGTTTCAGTTGCACCAGACTAACACGGCTACATTTCTACCACTATTCTTGTTGTTGGTAGGCACTCTTTATCCTGCCGAAGTGAGGTTTAATTAACCCAAACAGTAGGGATAGATAGATTTAAATTTGCATCTTATAAAACAAAGGTCAAAAAGGAAGATCAATACAGGTTGAAACTCTCTTAACTGGATTATCTGGTCCGGCAACATCCATGGTCTAGCATGGATGTTGCAGGACCAGAGAGTCCCGATGGAAAGCAAGCAGTAAAGATCCCTACGAGGCCTGCAGGGCAATGGGCTGCCTGCAGAGAGCTGACAGTGAAGCCTGCCAGTGCATGGAAGCGGAGCTGACACATGGGGTTGGGAGACCCAGTGCGTGGCTGCCCACTGGGGCTAGGAGCCCTGGCATGCAGTGTGCACGCGTCAGGGCTGTTCACAAAGCTCTGGCAAGGCGCGAATGCGCCTGCTCAGGAAACCCCAGAGTGCGGCACATGGGGCTGCCCAGGGAGCCCCAGTGCGTGTGACTGTCCAGGCTCCCGGGATGCACCAGTGCCAGGCTGCCTGGCGGAGCGGGTCGGCAGGTCAGTGGGGTCAGCAGGACTTGAGGAGCTGACTGGGAGGCCAGCAAGCAGGACCAGGAGGTGGCAAGGGTCCAAAAATGATCCCTCCCCCCGGTCAAAATCCCTCACCTGGGACCAGTCAGGTCCCAAGGAGTGCCGGACCAGGGAGGTCCAACTTGTAGTAAATATATTTGTTCTAACTGCAGTAGCTTTTCTTCTGCACAAATGCACTTGAGTGTCAGAAATCTGTATTATTTTTTTAAGTCACTTCTATTTAAGGATGTGTGCCACAGACTTCAGTAATAGATCAAGTGTGAAAATTCATTCTGAAGATACTTGTACATCTGTGACCCATAACTATGACTTTTTTTTTTTTTTTTACAAAATGTCTCCAGAAACTAAGATATTAAACTTTTATGGCATGTCTACTGCTTGTGTTCATTAGCAGGGGTTTTTATAATCATTTCATACAATAAATGGTCTAAAATTATTTAAACTTATCTAAAATTAAAACATGTTATTACATTCTTGGAACATAGGATAGGAATCTCTAAGAGTTAAAAAAAAAAAAAAAAGAAAATCTGTGATTTAAGGGCAAAAAAATGTGTATACAGGCAGTCCCCGACTTACGCGGATCCGACTTATGTCGGATCCGCAGATACGAACGGGGCTGCCCCATAGTACACGGACTGCGGGACCTCGCGGTCCTGCCGCCCGTGTACTCTGGGGCTTTGCTCTGCGTCTCCCTGGTCTGCAGACCAGGAAGACGCAGAGCAAAGCCGCGGAGGGGCTCGGGCAGCGGGGCAGCCCCGCTGCCCGAGCCTCCCCCGTTCCCACCCCCGCGCGGCTTTGCAAAGCCGCGGGGAAGCCGGCGGCGGGGCAGCCCAGGCGTGCCTGGGGTGCCTCGCTGCCCGAGCCCCCCCGCGGCTTTGCAAACCCCCCGCGGTTTCTACTTTTGGGAAATATGATTTGTAGTCTCTAAACTTTGTTGATTTCTGTTGTTCATGTATTTTGATCATATGTAAATCTCATACTGGTGAACTTTGATGACAATTTTTTTTTAAATGTTGCATCTAGCTTACACAGTATGGCATTGGGCTGTAGGGTAGAATAGCAAGTTCTATGGGAAACCAGAACTGAGAGAAACTATGCTCTTCATATTTCCAATGACAGACAGATTTTCTTCTTGTGTTTCTCTGTAAGACTTTTCTGCATATGTTTATTCCCTCCCTTTTAAAAAATTGGTAACAGATTGTATTGCATTATTGTATTGTTTTTATTTTACGTGCACGCATCTTTCCATATGAATTCAAGACACAAGACTTACTATGCAAATCAGTATGTTGGCGTCAGTGGTTGGTTTTTTTTTCATATTAAGAAAACATGCAGAATTTGGCAATTTTATAATTTAAAAATGTTAATAATAAACAAAGAATGAATTGTTCTTAACTTTGTCCTCCTTCCTCAATTCCTTCCTCTTGTTACACTTTGTGTGATAGTGTTTACTCCACACATGCAGCGAAAGTGTTTATAGGAGACTCAGAGGCCAGTTTACTAACTTTTGGAGCACTTTGAGCAGGGGTGGGCAAAAGGGCCTCCGTGGGCTGGATCCGGCCTGCCAAGCAGATGGGTCCAACCCGCAGAGGCCCTGCTGTTCCCCCCCGATTGGCCTGGGGGTAGGAAAGTGTGCAAAGCTTCTTCCAGGGCATGGGTGCCTAGTGGGAAGAGGGGGCAAAAGGGCTTCCCCCCCCCAGACAAATTATGGTCTGAGGATGAGGTAGCCCCGCCCCTTCCGGGGTGGCCCAGGGCAACTTCAAAATTTTTTGAAGTGGACCCCCTGGGCAAAAATTATTGCCCACCCATGACCTTGAGGGTGGGCCAGGGCCAGGCTAAATTGGAGTGAAAGACCAGCTGGCCGGTTAGCTGGGATTTTTTTTTCCCATAGAGCACTGGGAGAGACAAGGGAGAGTTTCTTCTCTGTGGGAAGCAGCTTGAAAGAAGGCTGAGAAGGAGAAAAGAGCAGATAGGCTTTTCTAGAAGTTACTGAAAGTCCAGCAGGAGACAAGGGCTGTGATGAGCTGGGAATTAGATTGGTAGAGAGAAAGAAACCAGTGAGTAGACAGGACAGTCTAGAGCAGGGGTGGGCAAAGGGCAGCCAGCGGGCCAGATGTGGCCCACCAAGCCATGGGACCTGGCCCGCATCCACCTCCATGGAATCCTTGGCAGACAGCAGTTCATGCTCTGCTCTGGATGCTGGAGAGGGAGGCTTTGATTTCCCCCCTCCTCCCAATCCCCCAGCAAAATCTCTCAGCTCTCATTGGCCAGTTTTTTTAGTTTAGGAGCTGAGAAATTTTTTGCTGGGGGCAGGAGCAGTGTGTGAAGCCTCCCTCCCTCTTCCCCTTACCCCATGCCCAGAGCAGAGCCATGCGGTGCAGGCAGCCCATGAGCCTGGGATTGTAGCACCAGCCTGCCTCAGGTTCCTGCAGGGCTGCTGGCTGGGAGCTGTTTAGGTAAGTACCTCCCAGCCAGAGCCTGCCTCTGGCACCCCACTCGCTCTGCCCCTCAAATACTTGCCCCAGGCCACTACTCAAACCCTCTGTACCCTCTTTCCACCTTCTTCTAGATAACCTTTTCCTCCCAGACCCTGCACCCTATTCCCTTGCCCAAGATCATCATCCAAACCCTCTGTACCCTCTTTTCCCTGGTCACAACTCCCTCCCAGAACCTTCATGCGCTCAGAGAACCACACCTCCAGCCCAGAATCCTCTTCTGCACCCATTCTCCTTGCTTGGAGCCTGCACCCTCTGCCCCAGGTCACAACACCCTCCTGCACCCCAGTCCCTTACTCCAAGCTCCCTTCTGTACTCAACCTCCGTCCGAGACCCTGCACCCCAGAGAAGTGCAGCCCTTGATCACTTGCCAAAATCTTGACGTGCCCCTCTTCCATTAAAAATTATTGCCACCCCTGGTCTAGAGCTAGTGACGGCACACATGAACCCAGCCACTCTCTGAACCCAGCCAAGCTGATGATTTTTATATACATTTCTACTGGATTTAGTAAAAGACTCAGTGGCCTCAGAAGGGGCTGGGTTTTGTGAAGTGGTATGGCTAGAGAACCAGGATTCTCTTACAGTTAGATTTGGCTAAAATATAGTGAGGGAAATTGAGGTAAAGATGCTGCAATGCCACATCCAGCCAGGAGGGATCAAGTTAGGGCAGCAGCTTTGCTATACTTGTCATTTAGATTGTAATTACTTGGGGGGCAAGAGCCATGACTTTCTGTGTTTGTATAGCACCAAGAAAAATGAACCCTGATCCTGAAAGGATGCTAATGTAACACACTCATCTTCTGGGTGTTATAGATCCCAACTAGTGGCACCAAGACTACATACAGAGAGACTATTGAATCTGCTCTACAGCTTTAACTTATAGTCCTTTGGATTTTAGCTCCTGTGGTAGAAGCTCATATACTAAGCTATAGATGTTCCGGGTTTGATTCTGCCCACAGGTAACCAGGGTCTGTTTGCATTACACTAACTCAATGCAATTAATAATAATGCTAATTTTTAGATTCTTAAAGAATGTTCTTACAATGAGGTCCACAGAGCCAGGAGATTGGGTGTGCTGCTGTATGCAGTCTTGGAGGTAGACCAATTCTGGTAATCTGAGACTCCAAGAGTTCCTCTTTGTGGGTGCTCCACTGTTGGTGACAGGTCATCCAGAGCCACAGATTAGAGCTTTGCAAAGCAGTTGGGCTGTGCATGTGTGAAAAGGCACATTGTGGTGTGCCCCCCCCTTAGCACCTCATGCACGTGGTCTGACCCCCTCTCCCCCTTCAGTTCCTCACTAACCACCGTTGGTTGCGGACAGATCTTCAACCTCTCATCTCAGGCGAACTTACCTCAGTGCTTGGTTCTTAGTTTGTATAATTAGTTGTAAATAGTTATCTGTGTAAATAGTTTCCCTTTGTTCTACTTTGTTTATCTGAACAATTCCAGGGAAGAGGATTGCCTTCTTTTTGGAGAGAGACAAGCCTTCCACAGATCTCAGAACCTTTTTACCTCTATCACAGAACACTCTAAGAGTACACCAATTTCGACCCAGCGCATTTTCAAAGTGAATATCAACCTGCAGAATCAAATGCCATACTATTTGCAACGGACCCTTACTGAATCCACTGCGAGCACATTCCATCCATGCTATTGCGGCTTCTGCGGCCTTTTCAAACACTGTCCCCCTTAAAGACATTTATCGTGCTGCCACGTGGTCAGCTGACCACACTTTTGCTAGATACTACGCTATTCTTCCTCAGCTAGCATCGGACTCAGCGGTGGCTATGGTGGCCTTGTCCTCTACCACCAAACAGTGACTTCGATTCTCACCATCTGAGTTAGAATACTGCTCTGTAGTCACCAACAGTGGAGCACCCCTGGGGACATCACTTGAAGAAGAAAAGGGAATTACTCACTTCGTACAGTAATGATAGTTCTTTGAGATGTGTGTCCCTATGCGTGCTCCATGACCTTCCCTTCTTCACCTCTACTTAGTTGCTTGGGCATAGAGTCTTGTGCCCCATGGAGACGCACATCTTGAAAAACCATCATTACTGCATGGAGTGAGTTAACTCCTTTTTGTTGCTCCACCTTCAAGAAACCACTAAAGTTTTCATCTGCCTCTGGAGCCTTTAGATGTTGCCCTAGAAGCTTGATATATGCATACAGGCAGAACACTCCGTTGCCCTAGAAGCTTGATATATGCAGACAGGCAGAACATTCCTTCATGCTGCAGAGCAAATTTAAAGAAGAAAAAGAAGTGGGGGAGAGAGGCATAACATCTCCTGGCTGTCAAGGTCTGTCGTTATCAACATAGAGTTTCTTTTCTTTGCAGATTCTGGGACTCTTTGTACCCTTTTCATCCTTGCAATGGTGCAGTGTGGTAGAAGGGTTGAGAAGGAAAACCAGATGTCTCTTACACTTCCTCTGTTGATTAAATGCCTGTGTGGAGAGATCTGTGTCTGTTGAGAGAAGTTTGGATCTCCATAGAAATGCTCAGCTGAGGAAGGATTTCCTGGGACCTCCCCCCATCTCAAGAAGCAAAGCTCATAGGAAGCAAAAGCAGCACCATGGCAGCAAAATCTCCTGGACCTTGCACAGGGATGACAGCATCAGTCCCAGGAGCAACAAGAGCTGGCTCTCCCCCCTTTCCCTCCAATAACTTAAAGCACAGTATCAAAGGGCCAGGAAAGCTTCCACCAGCCACTGGAGCCTGGGCTGAAAACCATGTTTGAGCACAGAAGAGCTGCTCAGCCCATTCCCTGCAGCCCTGTGACCGCAGAGAGTTGGAGCCAGAGCCAGGAGCTATCTCTCTCTTCCATAGCATGTGCAGAACTACAGTGGCTGAAAGCTACTTCATGCAAGAAATATTAATCCCAGCACTGTCTCCAGGTGTAGCAATGGGCCAAGGAAACCCTTTGAATATGTAGGATTTGAGTCTATTCCTTTTTAGGTATTGTTAGCCTATCTCCAAGCTACATCCAGGAATCTCACTTGAGCAAAGCCTGGAACACTGGGATGTCCCCTTCTGCACTCAGTCCAGTGCAAAAGGCCTCTTGCTCGTCCTCTCCAGGCAAACGTTCTGAAATTTCTCTCTCTTGAGGAGGTAGATCAAAGGGAGGCATGTGAAAGAGATCTGTCAGATCCACAGATGCCTCCAGTTGCCCCACTCTAAATCATGTAAACACACAAGAAAATCCCCCCATCCCCTTCATCTTCTGAAGAGTCTGATGCAGTGATTCTTCTGGGAGGCACACTAGAGGCACAAAATAAAATCTGTTTCCTTCAAACTGCATAAATCAACAGAGTGCATCACGGCAAATAATCTTCAGCACTTTGTTCCTCAGTTCATCCTTACAGAAAATAGCAGGTTCTAAACATAAGCTGTTTCCTAAGCATACACACACATTAACCCACAAAGAGAATTATCCCAGCTTACTGGAAGAAGGCAAGGAATCCAAATCATACCAAAAAATTAAAATAATTAAATATTTAAAACTAACAACTCAGAACACACAGAGGAAGAGTGCACTAAATATTGTGAATTTTGAGAATTGTAGGTGCTGTAGAAAGGCTATAGCTATATACCCCTTCTCATAAGTCCTTTGAGTATGTGATAGTGGGATAGGGATTTTCCTGCTGACTGGGAAAGTAATCGGCTGTAGTCCTCAACTGCCACTGCAGGTTCCTATGTCATAGCTATTGGGCTTTCATTCCCAGCTGCTATTGTGGGTAACTAGGCCCTAGTGCCCTGGTTATTGCTTCTAGCTTCTGTTGCAGGTTGCCATCCTTTCCTAGCACCATCATCTCCTTCCCCCAGTAGATGGCTATGGAGTCATGAGGGACAGCAGTTCAGGTATGGGAGTGAAGTATCAGAGGGGTAGCTGTGTTAGTCTGGGTCTGCAAAAGCAACAAGGAGTCCTGTGGCATCTGACGAAGTGGGTCTTTGCCCATGAAAGCTTATGCTCCAATACATCTGTTAGTCTATAAAGTGCCACAGGACTCCTTGTCGCTTTTGCAGTGTGGGAGAATTCTCTTCAGCAGTTAATGAGTTCTTTTCTGTTCCCTTTCCTTCCCTCCCTCCTTATTAGGAAAAATTTCTGTCTGAAAGAGTGGCCTTTATAGGCAGCCAAGACCAGGTATGCATAATCTCACCCTTCCTTCAAGAGCGACAACTGTGGGGATGTCAGGCCAACAAGCATAAATAAACAAAACAGAACTGTCATCTAACACCATAGGTATGCTTACGCAGCAATAAAATACCTGTGGCTGGTCTGGATCAGGAGGCTAGGCCTCTTGTGGCTCAGGCTGAGGAGCTAACGTTCAATGTAGACGTTTGGGCTTAGTGTGGAGCTCAGTCTCTGAGACCCTGTGAGTAAGATGGATCTTGGAGCATGGACCCATCTTAGGCCCAATGTTTAAACTGCAGTGTTTAGTTTTACTGCCTGAGTTAATTAACTGAGGCTCTGAGACTCAGTGCTATAGTTTTTCTATTGCAGTGTAGAAATACCCTGAGTTCTAATGTGGATGGACAGTATTGCAAGTAGGGATGTTAATGGTTAACCCAGTGGCAGTACTGCTTTTAACCATTTAACCAGTTAAACTGGATTTTACATCTCTGCTCATTTGCAAAGGACCCCCATCTCCCTGAGCTCTCAGCCACTGAGTGGAGCTACCCAGGGCCAGCAAGGAGGAAAAGTTACTGTAGCGGGCTCCACCTGTGTGCTGGGTTCAGAGCCATTGTGCAGAAGCAGGGAACCAGGCAGACTTGTTCTCTAACATTCCCCACTGAGCCCCCAAATACCATAGTGCACATGATCCAAAAAATCTCTAATCTGGGTCTGCAAACTGCTTCCTATTCAGATAATATAACAAAATTGTATGCTCTAAAGGGAAGAGACTTGTCTTTCTGTATTGTTGTGTGGCATCAACATAATGAAGGCCCAGTTCTATTCAGAGCTCTGTCTATTGTGCAGTACAAATCTCTATACTGTAGGGGTCCTTTTTGTTCTGTATCTAAATTGTATTACAATCTAATTAATTAGAAGAAAAAAGAATATGTGATGTGTGTAACTTTAAAACGTTCTGCACAGAACACATTTTATTAATTTTTGGTATGTGATTTGTACAGTCAATACACTTTGTTCTTGCCCTCTTTGCTTGGACACTTTTAATCAGTATAACATTTAGAAAATATTTGTCTGCAGGAATATCATTCTTTCAGTGAGTCCAATGTTGTAAGATATTTATAGAACAAACTATTGGCAGGTCCTTAAAATATCAACTTTATGATTCATGTTTTGGCAGGTAATTGACTTTGTGTTCTCTCATGAAATACAGTATTATAAAGTTGGTAAACTAAAAATCTGTTTCCAGAAAATAGTATGTTTATTTTGTATATGGAAAGTATTACCAGAGTTTTTTAAAAAGAATATTTGCTTACATTTACATCATAAAATGGGGACACAAGGAGTTCCAAACATTCTTTGGTTGAAATCAGAATTTGTCTTTTCATAACCCCTGTCTTGTTCATATAGGTTTTTGAACCTGGCTCTACCTACTTCAAACCTCACTACGCTTTTTAAGCAGTGGTGGTCCTCCAAACTGAAGACTGCCTTATGTGCTTAACTTCATGCACAAAGTACATTGAAACCAAAGAAGCTTCATGTATGCATAAAACAAGAAGTCCTTGCAATATTGAAGCTTAACGGTCTAATTCTTCAAAGCATCAAGATTTTAAGAAGCTCCAAGATGGCTTGAGTCCATATTTTAACTTAAATGCTTTTTTAGAGGCAGGAAGCTGCTTTCAGCTATCTGTGACTCTCTCTCAGGTCATTCAGTAAAGGAAGTTAAAGATGCACTATGAACAGAATTGAAAAAAAATGAATTACATAGAAATCCTTGCATCTATGTAGTATTTTTTCTGCTTTACAGTAACAAATTAATACTACTAAAATATTAAAATATAATTGAATTACATTTGTCTTAAATACTGCAAGACTGTAGTACATTTGAAATCATCAGAGCTCTACCTAAGGTTGCAGCTGCAACAGCAATTACGATTTATCCATTCCAAGAAAGCTCTGGCTGTGCCCTTGAAACCTTTACATTCTGGACAGTATCCAAACAAAAAAAAATCACATCACTCTCTCTCTTTAGATGTTTCTTTTCCACTCCTGTATGAGCTCTAAAATGGTAGCAGACGCCATTTTAAAGAAATATAGAAGAATGTCTCTAAAACAAGTGGTTCTGAGGTGAGCTGAAACAATGCAGTCTTTTTAGAGTGTAAACAAACTCTAGTATGCCTATTTTTTCAACCTCTGAGCTTGGTAAATTAATTAAAGTCAAAGCCGAGATCCTGTGCAGTAGACGACCATTCTCATCCTTGTTAGCATTGAAGTGTAGTGCCAAAGTAAAGCTGGTCAATGAAAACCAAATGGAAATGGGGCCTAGGAAGAGCCTGCTTTTCAGAAACAAGTGTACATTTCGAAAGGCATTTCACATGATGCGATGAAAAATGTAGTAAAATAACAGTAAATTCACAGGGAAACTACAGCACTTGAATTGTCTGGTTTTGCTCTCATCCCTTGATCTTTTGACAGAAGCCTGTACAGAGATATGCCATTCTTCATTAATTTGTTTGTATATTTACACTCCCATTGCCTGTTGTGTCAGGGTACATGTCCCCGGGTTATGTACAAGATAGGGACTGTAGGTTTGTTCTTAAGTTGAATCTGTATGTAAGTCGGAACTGGCGTCCAGATTCAGCCGCTGCTGAAACTGACCGCCAGTTCTGATTTACATACAGATTCAACTTAAAAACCCCAAGTCAGCTGCTGCTGCTGAAACTGATCAGCAGCTGATTCCAGGAAGCCCGGGGCAGAGCAACTGTGCCTCAGGCTTCCTGTAGTCAGCGCTGTTCAGTTTCAGCAACGGCTGACTTCGGGACGTCTGTGGCAGAGCAGCTGGGGTGCTGCTGGGTTGCTCCAGTAGCACTGCTCCTCAGCGCTACTGGACCAACCCAGCAGCACCCCAGCTGCTCTGCCCCAGGAGTCCTGATTCAGCCGCTGCTGAAACTGACCAGCAGCGGCTGAATCAGGACACCTGGGGCAGAGCAGTTGGGGTGCTGCCGGGTTGGTCCAGTAGTGCCCAGAGCGGCGCTGCAGGACCAACCGGCAGCGCCCCAGCTGCTCTGCCCCAGGGTCCACAACAAAAGCCTGGTCTGCTGGGGGGGGGGCACACTAGCTGCACCCCCCCCCCCAGCAGACCAGGGACACCGAGAGCAAAGCGGCAGCGGGGGAGTGCCTCGCCTCTGAGGCTTTGCTCTGGCGCCGGACCGCTTTAC
This sequence comes from Pelodiscus sinensis, assembly GCF_049634645.1. NCBI lineage: Eukaryota > Metazoa > Chordata > Testudines > Trionychidae > Pelodiscus > Pelodiscus sinensis. The sequence continues at coordinate 23,371,497 of NC_134727.1, forward strand.
TCCCGGTGCCCCTGGTTTGCTGGAGACGGTCCCCAGCAGACCAGGGGCACCGGAAGCAAACCCGCAGCCGCGGCGGGGTCCCCGCGCTTCTGAGGCTTTGCCAGAGCAAAGCCTCAGAAGCGCGGGACCCCCCGCAGCTGCGGGTTCGCTCGCGGTGTCCCTGGTCTGCTGGAGACGGTCCCCAGCAGACCAGGGGCACCGCGAGCGAACCGCAGCAGCGGCGGGGTCCTCCGCTTCTGAGGTTTTGCTCTGGCAAAGCCTCAGAAGCGCGGGAACCCGCCGCTGCTGCGGGTTTGCTCGCGGTGCCCTGGTCTGCTGGAGACGGTCCCCAGCAGACCAGGGGCACCGGGAGCAGCTTTTCTCGCCCCGGAGCTCAAGGTGGCTGACCGTTGCCTGTGAGCTCCGGGGCGAGAGAGCCCCGTTCGTAAGTGCGGATCCGACATAAGTCGGATCCGCGTAAGTCGTGGACTGCCTGTATAAGCATTTGGCTGTTTTATAATCTAACGTTCTTTAATTCTGTATACTGCAAAATGTAAACCTAAATGGTGTGTTTTGTATTTTGAACTTTATTTTACATTCCTTTAAAACAATTTACATTTTTCAGTATCTCCTTATTGTTCTGTAAGTTACGATGTAATATACTAATATGAGAGAATCGCTTTCTGCCTTTAGCCTTGTACAGTGAGAAAACAAATATTTGGCATTTATATATCTAAACCTGACCTTCAGATTCCCTGCAAACGACTCACAAGGTATGTGGGCGAAGGGGAAGAAGTATGGCTTAACAAGCAAAATTTAAAAGAAACTTTGACAGACTCTTAAAAGCTATTTTGCACTGAAGGTGTTTAAGGACTTCGTATGCTCAGATACCAGCTTTTAAGTATTCTAGAAAAGCTAAAATTAGCTACTGTCATATTGTTTCCATTGTGGAGAAATGCATAGTCCTCCCTTAAATTCCCATTATAAGTTTGTTTTTATATGCCTGTGCTGAGTTTGTTATTATATGAAAGGGTTAGAAGCATGAGGAAAACATGCTTAATACATTTACACCTGAGCAATGACTCATAATGCAAAGACACTTTAAAAGGTAGATAAAAAAGAATGCAAAGATTATGAGGGCTATTATATAGACACAGTAAGTAGATTATGTGACAATGAAGCATATATTTCATTTAAACCATCATACCATTAAAATTGATTGCACTTTAAAACTACCAGATACTGTGTGGCTGTAAATTGTATTAATCAGGCCTCTGAAGAAGAGGTGGATCCTGAAGGAAGGAAGCATGCATTAATCTAGGATGTGTTTCTGTGTTCAGAAATGTGGAGTTTCAAAGATGAAAGCTGGACATTGAATTTTCTTTCACACACTTTGGGTGACAGGTCAATGGCATTTTTAATAACTTACAGTGTTTGATAAAGGAACAAAACAAAACCTAATGCAAAAATAACATGTCTGCATTTTATTTTTGAAGCCACACTTTAGCCATTAGTGATAAAGTACTTCATATAGGTTATTGAAGGGGTAATTTTACCAATTTTTTTATTTATAGGTTTCTGAAGTGTTACTACTGGACTGACTTGTTCAGAGACATTGGTTAAGTACAGCAGTTTGGTATAACTTTTTTTTAAAATTGTTGCAGTCTGGTCAGGAGTACCCTCAGAATCCAAAATATCTCTTTTTATCAGAATAATCCATCTTTTGGGGAGGAATCTCTGAGGACTAGGAGCTCCGTACACTGAATATGCACCTACGTTACCTGTCCATAGGGCAGGTAATCATACATGCTACATAGGGTGCAATAAACAGGTTAACTTCCACTCTGCTTCTGGGCTTCTGCCTGCATTCTCTCGTATAGCTAATTAGGTTATCGATAGGGCTTTTATTAAAATCGGGTAGTTTTAGTTATATTTGAGTTTAAAAGTTTTAAAGAATGGCAAGAGTACGTCGTCCCCTTCCAACTCCCCCTCTAAACTCGCTCACTAAACTCCCTGTTAGCTGCTTCTGTTCACAAAGGAGGTTCTTTGAGCCGTACTACAAGTTTGGACAAAAGGGATCCAGTGGATATAATGTACTTAGATTTCCAGAAAGCTTTTGACGAGGTCCCTCACCAAAGACTCTCAAGTAAGTTGTCATGGGAAAAAAGGAAAGGTCCTCTCATGGTTTGATAACTGGTTAAAAGACAGGAAACAAAGAGTAGAAATAAATGGTAAGTTTTCAGAGTGGAGAGAGGTAACTAGTGGGGTCCCCTAAGGGCCTCCTGGCACCAATCCTATTCAGCTTATTTATAAATGATCCAGAGAAAGGGATAAACAGTGAGGTAGCAAAATTTGCAGATGATACCAAACTGCTCAAGATAGTTAAGACCACAGCAGACTTCAAAGAGCTTCAAAAAGATCTCACCAAGCTAAGTGATTGGGGAACAAAATGGCAAATTAAATTTGATGTTGATAAATGTAAAGTAATGCACATTTGGAAAAAATAATTCCAATTATACATACAATATGTTGGGAACTAATTTAGATACAATTACTCAAAAGAGAGAGTTCTTGGAGTCATTGTGGATAGTTCTCTGAAAACATCCACTCAGTGTTAAGCAGCAGTCAGAAAAGAAAATAGAATGTTAGGAATCATTAAAAAAGGGATTGAGAATAAGACACAAAATATCCTATTGCCTCTATATAAAACCATGGTACTCCCACATCTTGAATACTGCATACAGATGTGGTCGCCTCATCTCAAAACAGATATATTAGCATAGGAAAAGATTCAGAAAAGGGCAACAAAAATGATTAAGGGGACGGAACCGGTCCCATATGAAGAGAAATTAAAAAGACTTGGACTTTTCATCTTAGAAAAGAGGAAATTACGGGGGGATATGATAGAGGTCTATAAAATCATGACTGGTGTGGAAAAGCGGAATAAGGAAAAGTTATTTACTTATTCCCATAACATAAGAACTATGGGTCACCAAATGAAATTAATAGGCAGCAGGTTAAAAACAAACAAAAGAAGTTTTTCTTCACTCAGCACACAGTCAACCTGTGGAACTCCTTGCCAGAGGATGTGAAGTCTAGAACTTTAACAGGGTTCAAAAAAGAGTTAGTTAGATTAACAGAGGTTAGATCCATCAATGGCTATTAGCCAGGATGGGTAGGAATGGTGTCTCTAGCCTCTGTTTCTCTGGAGGTGGATGATTGCGGAGGGATCCCGTGAGGATTACCTGTTATGATTCCTTCCCTCTGGGGCATCTGGTATTGGCCACTGTTGGCAGACAGGATACTGGACTAGGAGGACCATTGGTCTGACCCTGTATGGCCGTTCTTATGAACAATAGTAGATTACTAAGGTATCTGCTAGAGTGCATGTTGACTTTTCCCAAATAAGTTATGTTCATCTATGTGTCTGAAAATTCTGTTCTTAACTATAATTTCAACTAATTTTCCTAGTACTAATGTTAACATTTACCCGTCTGTAATTGCCAGGATCACCTCTAGAGCCCTTTTTAAATATTGGTGTCACATTACCTATTCCAGGCATTAGGTACAGAAGCTGATTTAAAGGATAAGGTGCAAACCAGAGTTTATAGTTCCACAATTTCACATTTTAATTCGTTCAGAATGCTTGGGTGAATGCCATCTGGTCGCAGATAAACTGTTAAGTTTATCAGTTTGTTAAAACCTCCTCTAATGACACCTCAAGTTGGGACAATATCTCAGATTTGTCATCTCTGTTTTTGTCATCAGAGCAACCAATACTTTTTCCTTAAAACACCATGTCAAGCACCTCATTATTCAAATTAATTGAGTTAATGTAAAGCCTCCTTTTCGTTTCATTCAGTTTTCTCCTAACAACTGTTAGGTATCCTGATGAATCTTAGTGATAGAAACAGGAAGATGATGTATTTAATAATGTTATCAAGGCATATTTAAAAATGGAAGTGTATTTATGCACACACACACAATTACACGTGTATATGAACATGATACTTACACACATTGTGGTCAGATCTTTCAACTTAGTTTTGTAAAGGTAGACTCAAAAATGCATCTGTGCAGTGAATTGGGGAGGAAAAAACAGTAATAGTAATCATGTAGTTAAAGCCTTTATAATAATACCTACTTAGAAGGGAACCAAATTAACTTTGCATAAGCAATCCTAATTTTTTGAGTATTTCACTTTGAAACCTTGATGACAATAATGGTGATTTAGTTTTTTGTGTATAATTTCTAAAAAGCAAACAGAAACAAACAGAAGGTTCATTATGTATCATCACATAACTCACAGGGGTCATCCATAAGATTGGGATCTTTAGATCCGCTACTTAAATCTCTGCTACTTGTGCTAACACCATAAATTATAATACTAGTAGGTTGTTATCCTCTGTGTGAACCACTATTAGAAGCAAATGAAACACTTTGTTGGTGGGTTTCGTAGATGTTTGCTGGTAGCATAGAAAGAGTGAAGCTCAGGAATCCTGGCTTCCATTTCAAGCTCTGGAGGAAAGTGTTCTGTAGTAAGCACTGACTTCACTGACCCATCCCCACCCAGCCAGTCCCAGTTACCACTCCACTGTGTTTTTGACTGTGTCTTCTCGCCATGCCATTCCCAGTTCGCTGTCCACACTGAATACCAATCTTAAACCCTCTTTTGGGACTCTTTCCAAACTCATTCCCAGCATCTTGGCTCCATGTAAAATCTGTTACCATGTTCCATATCATTTTCCCTACATTCTTCTTTTGTTCCTGATGTGTCAATATCAAGCAGCTTCTTCCTTTTAAGTCAACAGCAGCTCATTGAGCGCTCATAAGACACAAGTTCCCTGCTCTCAGGATCAAGACCCAACATGACCCAGAGTAACCGAGAGCTGCAGTTACAGAAAAAGTTCTGCTGATCTCCAGTCTGGAGTGTGCTCAGTACAGAAGAAATGTTTGATTTGGCTGCTAAAATCAAGACACCACTAAGCATGCTCAAAGTGTAATGTTTTAAATATATATGACTTGGCCAAATTTAAGCAGATTTTTATCATGGAAAGAAGAAAAGCCACATCCCTGAATCAGATTATACCTGCAAAATTTCAAGCCCCTGCTCCAAAGCATGAGAATGCTCTAGTTTCTGAAAGAAATGATCACCACAATTTTAACATGGGCCTATTTTTCCTTAGCCTATTTCTCAGATATAGTGGAAAAGTTTTGACTCAAATCTTCCAGAAACATTGAGCCTGACACAGGCACCCAGCATGGAAAACTTCAGCCCAAACAGGTAAAGTTTGCCAAAAGTAACAGTCAACTGAAAAGGCAGGCTGGTAGAAAGAGTTGGGCAATCCCTAATAGGCAATGCTACCATCCCTGCCTATAATTTATCTATTTAAGGTGAACATTGTCCTTTAATCTATCAAAATGGATAACAATAATTTTTCGTCCTTTTTTCCATTTATGGGCAAAATTGCACATCTTTGATAATGAATAAACAGTAACCGTAACAGTAATAAACAGTATCACCATAGTTCACCAATAAAACATTACTGAAATTGCATTAAAGACTCTTGACTTTTTTAATTGGCAAGGAAAAATTGTGTTGAATATTCTAGTTGAGATTATTTTTAATAATGTAAATTAACCTGTTTCTGACATTTTTTTTCATATTTGATTTGAAAACTATATTTCTACTTTGCCACAATATGAAGTACAGGCAGTCCCCGGGTTACATACAAGATAGGGACTGTAGGTTTGTTCTTAAGTTGAATTTGTATGTAAGTCGGAACTGGTACATATTGTAGGGGAAACTCTAGCCAAACATTTCTCCAGAGCTCAGTTTTATTCTCCCACACCTCACTTCCCTCAGTCCTTTATTCTCAAGCTGAGGTGTCTGCTGAGAAAAGCCACTCCGCGTCTCCCTGGTCTGCTGGGGAAGGCTCTAGCTTCGCGTCTCCCTGGTCTGCTGGGGGGAAGCAGCTAGCGCGGGGTTGCCTCACCCCGTTTGTAAGTAGGGATCCGATGTAAGTTGGATCCATGTAACCCGGGGACTGCCTGTACATAATTAGTCATTGTTAAGGTAATGCAGGAATATGTGAGCACTCTTCCTCTGACTTCCCTTACTCCTCGTAAAATGAGAGTTACAGGAGTCGGAGTAAGAACTCCTTCAGCTCGACATTATTTTGACATTATGTCAGAATAATTGCTTGTAGTGTAGACACGGACTATGTTATTTCGGAATAATATCACTGCTGTGTAGACCTAACCAGAGGCTGTTAAGTTGAGAGCCTGTATAGAGGCAGTAGTGCAGGAAGCAGGGGGCTCCCTGGGAGTAAGGCTGTTAATTGTGTAACTGCTCAAAATCATCTTCTAGGGTACATTCTAGGAATGTTAGAAATTGTGTATTTCAATAAGAACGGCCATACAGGGTCAGACCAATGGTCCATCTAGTCCAATATCCTGTCTGCCGACAGTGACCAATACCAGATGCCCCAGAGGGAAGGAATCATAACAGGTAATCGTCACGGGATCCCTCCCCAGTCATCCACCTCCAGAGAAACAGAGGCTAGGGACGCCATTGATGGACCTAACCTCCATGAATCAATCTAGCTCTTTTTTGAACCCTGTTAAAGTCCTAGTCTTCACCACATCCTCTGGCAATGAGTTCCACAGGTTGACTGTGTACTGAGTGAAGAAAAACTTCCTTTTGTTTGTTTTAAACCTGCTGCCTATTAATTTCATTTGGTGACCCCTAGTTCTTATATTGTGGGAATAAGTAAATAACTTTTTCTTATTCACTTTTTCCACACCAGTCATGATTATATAGACCTCTATCATATATCCCCCCTTAGTCTCCTTTTTTCTAAACTGAAAAGTCCAAGTCTTTTTAATCTCTCTTTATATCGGAGAGATTAAAAAGACTTGGATTTTTCATTTAGAAAAGAGGAGACTAAAGGGGGGGGAACGATAGAGGTCTATAAAATCATGACTGGTATGGAAAAAGTATGACTGGCGTAAAAAATAATCGTGTAACCGCTAAAATTCATTTGGGAGCGGGTTTGACATGGTTAACTGGTACATTAACCGATAAGCACACGTTTATTGGTTAACCGGTTAATGACTACTCAACAGATATCCCTAGTGCATTGCTTAGCCTGTTTTCTATGTTTTAGCAGTTTTCCTTAGAGCCACTCCTATCCTTAAACTATTAAGCATTTCATTTAATTGCCTAATTTAATTTCTTTGAATTGATAATATGTAACTCATTATCATAAATGACTCTACTTTCATGTGGGCTACGTCTACACTGGCAGCTTCTTGCACAAGAACTCTTTTGTGGAAGAGTCCTTGTGCAAAAACTCTTCCACAAGAGAGTGTCTACACTGGCATGTGCTTTTGCGCAAGAGATGTGCTTTTGCGCAAGAGCATCCATGCCAGTGTAGACTGTCTTGTGCAAGAAAGCTCTGATGGCCATTTTAACGATAAGGGCTTCTTGCGCAAGAAATTCATATTGCCTGTCTACACTGGCCTCTTCTGGAAGAGCTCTTGCGCAAGAAGGCTTCTTCCTGAAAGGAGCATCAGAGTTCTCGCGAAAGAAGCCCTGATTTTCTACATTACAACGTCAGTTTACGTGCTCAAGAACGCGTGACCAGCGTAGATAGGAGGCATGTTTTTGCGCAGGAGTGGCCATTTTCGCGCAAGGACGCGTCCGTGTAGACACAGTCGTGGCTTTTGAGGGGAAAATACAACCTTTAGAATGACTGCTGTCTTCTGTAATTTTATATTTTGAAGAATAAGAGGTGCATGTAGATTTCACCTTACATGTATAACTTCACCTGTATGTTAGAAAGTCCAAATGATAGAGCTGCAGACTAGTAGCCAAATTGCTTCTTGGAGACAAATGCATATCCTTCATTGTATGCTAGTGTAACATACTCGGTTTTGTCAACAAGTTGACATTATGCAATTTCTTGCATTGTTTTTTTTTTTTAAATAAGCAGTAGATAAAATTGAAAACACGACTAAGTTTAGAGTGCTAATCATCAAAAAATCTAAAGCCTTTGTATACTGGTTGAATGTTAATCATGTTTACAATTATTGTTTACAGTGATTCTATAAAAGGAGTATTGAAGATGTTTACTTTCACATTGTCACAATAGAGATTTTACATTTAAAAAAACAAATTTGAAATATTTTTAAAAGAAGTGTTCTAGTCAAATTGTAGCGTTTAAATGCAGTTGGGACTAAAAGTACTATAACCATATTGAATCAAGGAGATTTTATAATTAAGACTTGAAAGAAACAAGGATGGACTGTTGTATTTAAAAGCATTAAGGACTTTTGTCAGTAGCAAAGAATTGAATTGAAGGAAGGTTTCCTGCTTCAGTGAATAACTTTATCTGTGACATCTTTCTTTTAAAGTTTTCATAGGTAATTACAGGTCTGTCAGTTTTATGAGCTTCGATGTTTCATATCTCTGTTTTAATATTCTAGCAATAAGATTATCTGGTTTTTTGTATAACTTAACTCATTATTCTCTTATGATTTTTCTTCCCAGTCTCCTGGGGGCTCTCAACCAGTGTAACTCTGATGGAGCCAAATGAATGTTAGTCTCTTTTTCCAATTGTAATAATGTTTATTAAATCCTTTCATGCAAACGTATCCACTGGCATTGTACAGTGACATTGTAGTTCACAGGACCAAGAGTTTTACTGCACCCTTCTTTGCCAGTATTTGAACTCTGAGCTTGCTTTGAGAAATCTCTGGCAAATCATTAACAAAAAATTGCTGTTAGATAAATAATTTTATTTCTGAAAAGCTAATTTCTTTCTGCTCTTTACAGCCAGTCTTTATTTCTGTCTTTTTTTCTTTCTTTTGCTTTGCTTATAAAGAAAAGCAAATGAACTCCTATGTTGATGTCATTTTAGCAATCCAGTAGGAAAGCGATTATTATTTCATTTGTGAGGTAGCTTAATCCTACATATGAAGTGTATGTGTTAAATGAGATATAAATTAATTAATTAAAATTAATTATTTTTTCCTTCAAATGAAGTTCCGTGTAGGATCCTGAAATAGGAAATAATTATTTTCAGGGTTTGTGAATATAACTCTACAATTTAAAGCACTTCTTTGTCTTTCTGAATGTGTATTCCTGTCTCCCTATCACCTCCATTTTTTCTTCATTTAATTAGAAAAGAGTCAGAGTTAACTAATATTGGATATGGTTAAAATATGATTCTGCAATGAAAGTAAAATTCTTTTGCTCAGGTGGTAGTGTTTCCTTATGCTGCTTTACATTAAGAAATTATGAATAAAGATTAGGGATGTTAAATTGCATTTAATCAGGTAATCGAGTAGTTAATGGAATTAAGAACTGGCAGTTCTTAATATATTTAAAAAGCAGAGGTGCAGCATCTGGGACTGGGCGCATGCCGGGACAGCTAATTCCTGGCTTGTGCCCGGTCGCTCTACTATGTCTCTGCCTTCCTTTCTCTCTCTCCCCCCTATCCCCCCCAAGACAGTGCTTGGGGGAAAACGGCTTTTAAATTGCTTCCCCCCACAGCACTGGCTTCAGCTTCTCCCACCCCCACTGCTGCCTCTCTCTGATAGAGGCAGCAAGGGGGGGAAGCAACTAGTTGAGTCACTACTCGACTACCGAATAAGCATATGCTTATCAGGTAATCAGGTAGTTGACTAGTCGCTTACATCCCTAGTAAAGATTTATGTTAATCACAAAACTAGAGATGTTAGATATCAGGTAATAGAATAATCAAGTAACCGCATGAATTCCTATTGGTTATTCGACTATTATATAGCTCCATGGGGGTTGGGGGCTTGCAGCCAGTGCGCACCAGCCCCACTCCCAGGGAGCTCGCTGCCACCTCAAGTTGCTGCCTCTCTATTAGAGGCATCAGTGCAGAGTGCCAGGCCGTATTGGTCCTCAAGGAAAGCCAGTTTAAAAAACCAGCTTCTCACACAGATGCAGCAGCACTGGGTGGTAGGCAGCCCCTGTCTACGAGGGGTCTGAGCTCTCTGTGAGATATAGAGAGCCTCTGTCCACGTGGAGCTCAGACCTCCCCCCGCCCCGCGGACAGTAACTGCTGCCATAAAGCAGCCTCTGCCTGCAGTGGGCCCAGGCTCTCTGCAGACAGAGATTGCTCTGCAGGGAGCTCAGACTCCTCCTGTAGACAGAGGCTGCTTCGCAGTAGCTTCCCTTTGCCCAGCCCTCTCCCCGTGCTGCTGTGTCTGATAGAGACAGCAACTGGAGGGGGGGACAGGTGGCACTGCAGACTTGGTGGTGGGGAGAACAGACTTTTGAGCCAGCACCCCACCAGCTCCTTCTTCACAACTCCTGCCCTTGTTGCCTCTGATACAGAGGAAGCAAAGGGTGGGGGGAATTGTGAATAGTTGACAAGATTAACCGATAAGCCTAGGCTTATCGATTAATCATATAGTTGACTACTTGTTTACATCTATATACAAAACTAGTTTGTTAAATGTTTACTAAAACTGCATTTTATTGTCTGAAATTCTTTGGTTTTCATTTATTGTGTTCATCCTAGTTTCTGTTTGTGTGGCAAACAAAATACAATTTCACACAATCTTGGAAAAGGCAGCATCTGGTAGTATTTCATAGAGTCAGGAAAGGTTGTCTTTATCTGATGTAGGCTAGGGGTGGCCAACCTGTTAGAGACAAAGAGCCAAAATAGTGGTGGGTAGAGTGCTCACAGAGTGGGAAGTTGTTGGGGGGGGGGAGGGAAGGGGAAGGCCATGCCAGAGGAAAATGGGAGGAAAATAGGTCCCAGGGCATACCATCACAAAAAAAGGGAAGGGGCTAGAGGGGCAAGCTCTGGGAGGGAATTTGGGTACAGGAGGAAGTAGAGAAGAGGATGCTCAGAGAGGGGGCGCCAGGCTGGAGAGTGTTGGGGGCAGGTGAGGGTTGGGGTGCTGAGCAAGCCACAGGCTGGTGGCTGTGAGGGTGCAGGAGTTTGGGCTGGGATACATGAGGGACTCAGGTCAGGGAGGTTGGGAGTATGATGAGCTCAGGACACAGGTTTGCAGTGTGTCGATGGTGCAGGAGTGTTGTGGCTGGGGATGTGGGGGGTCAGAAGTTTGAGGAAGTGAGAGGCTCAGGACAGGGGGGTCCAGTGTATGATAGTTTCAGGTTTGGTGTCTGAGTGGTTGGAGGAGTGTTATGATGCTGCAGCCAGATGGGGGTTTGGCCCCAATTGGGGGCTTGTTGGCCAGGCTTCATTTTTAAATAAAATATTATGTCCAACACAAAATGTTTCAACATTGTCTTTACTTATGGGAGGGACTGGGAAACTGTTATGAGTCAGGGGTCATTGACCCACAGAAAAGTCAGTCAGGACCACACAAGTGAGATGCAAAAAACAACCCCTTTAAAAACATAGTCATACCATTCTCTATGAAAATTGATAAATGTTTCTTTAAAAGTAGTTTTGTCATAAATTTAAAAGCTTTAAGAAAGGAGAAGCTAGGCATCAGGTAACTTGATAATCTTTTGGTACTCAAATCTATTTTAGGTAATGTAGTAGCTCCCATTATAGTAGTGTCTGAGCATTACCCAATCTTCTAAGAATTTATGCTTGCTACACCTAGCATGAAGTAGCAAAATAGCATTATTATCTTCATTTTATAGATACTGACATGTCCACACTGGAGAACAAAGTACATTTTTACAACCATTATTTCTGACCTTTTAAAACTACACTTTTTTTCTCTAGTGGAGTCAAGATCTAAATTACTTTACCAGGATAATGTGTAGACTCTAGGATAAAGTTGGAAACTAAACCAAAGTGTTCCATGTCCCAAGTTAGTGCCTTGTCCCAGGTTAGTGCCTTACCACACTGGACTTACTGTCTGACATCTTGTGGAAATCAAAGTAGTAATGCTTTTCCTCTCTCTACCAGATTGCACAATTTTGGGGATTTTTTAAAAATCTGCTTATTTGATGTGTGCAGTGTGCTTGGCACAGCTAACATTTGTCCAATGCTAGCTCCACATCACTAGGATTTGACAGTCTAAATCAAACTTGAATTGTGAATAAATGTCTCAGACAACTGAGTGGTTGAAATGGTGAAACTACGGTATATCCTTATGTACAGACTTCATACTGTCTAAAAACAACAGCAAGCAATGCCATCAGAATGGTATCATCGTCTCGTGAACTGGCTTGAAGAAGCTCTAAGTCACTAAATATTTGTGTAGTGTCAGAACTGGAGGAGTGAAGATAGTTTGAGATATACAAAGAATGGTATTAAAAGTCTGGTCATATATATGATTACTGTAGGAGACTATTAAACTTGGATATATTTTGCACACACATTGTTTGTTGCAAAGTCCAGCACCAAAATTTTAGGTGCTGTGCAACCTTAATTCAGCACCTTAGTGCATATTCATTTTGACATGGTCTTTAACTAAATGATCAGATACTATTTTTCCCCACACACACAACAGGTGCACAAGATGCACCTGCTCCAGCAATGAATCAGAGTTGTGTTCTGAAGGAAGCTGTTATCTATAAGATCCCTGCCCCATATGATGAACATTTTGGAAGAAGCATAGCAAATGAGAGAGAGTTGCAGTAAAACAGGGCACCTCATGATTAAGATAGCTGAATGTCGTCATGGAGAGCTGGAGTTTCTCTTCTTAGAGCTCTTCTGTGGTGCTAGTCAAGTCACTAAAAGCAAACTGTTCATTGTGAATTTTCCTAATTTTATGAGTGCCCAGTTAGAGAAACTGTAGACTCCTTTCAAAAGTGCTGAGCATTCACAGCTGCAGCTAAAGTAAATGAGAAATGTACTTAAATATAGAAAGTACTATATAATACTAAAGTATTCAGAAAAAGCAAGTCCTAGGTTTTTTGTATTTGGCACCCAAAAATTAATAGATACTTTCTTATCTTAATCTTGTTGAGCCTCAGCTCTCTGTCTGTAAAATGGTGATGACAATACCTGTTTATTTCACTGGGGTGTTTTTAATATCAATGAATGTTTGTAAAGCACTCAGATTCGGTAGTGGTGAATTCCATAGGAAAACGTAAGTGTTCATAATAGTGTTAAAATAATGTTAAGTAAAAAGACTAGGGCTATACACTGAATAATGGGAATAAAACAAAAGAAAATAGCTGCTTATTAGTTGAACACCATCCGTTCTGCTCACTTAATGAGGCAGGGTCCCTGGAAAAATGTGTGATCATATGATTGCCAATGCATATGCACAGGTAGACCAGTTTAAAGTTGCACAGTCTTAAGTCCAGCACTTTCTATCTTTAGTATTTGAGTTTGCAGCCGTAATCTTTGTACATTCGTTTGTGTAATTTCCTACATTCCTAAAAGAGCTACCTGAAAACACAGAAATTTCATCATGTGACATCACGTTCACATGCATGGCCATCAGCAGGATTAGATGCACTGCACAGATAATCTTTCACTGAAACTGATGGAGCAGCACATGGTAGTCGTTAATGTTGTCACTCTAAATGTGGGCTAGCACTGGTGGTGTGAATGAGATATTCATTGTTAGTGACTTTCTCAGATATTTGCTAGCAGGATTTGAGATTCTTAGGTTCCATGCTAAGCTCTAGAGGGAATTGTGCTGTAGGGGGCAAGAAGTCTTCTGCCCATTCCCCCAAGATTGATCTCTTCTGCCCTGTCCCCTCCAACCTGTCCCTTTCCCAGTTTCAGACCAGCACCAGTCTTCTCATGTAAACAATCTGTGTCCACTGTTCAGATTTCTTGTCCTAGTCTCTCTTGCCCAGCCAGTCCCATTTCCCCTTTTCTTAGCTCTTCTTCCAATCTGTCTCTCGTGTCATCTCCTCCAATTCCCAGGCAGTTTCTCTTCTAGTCCCTTTCTACTCCTTTCCCTCTTCTCTGGACCAGCTTTTGTTTCCCCTGCATTGGAATCATAGATCTTACAATAGGAAGAGTTGGGCAACATTAGTTATAGACATTGCTACTAGCCCTACCTATAACACCTGCATCAGCTAAATAAGACCAGCTTCAGAAGTATATCAACAGAATCATTATTAGATCAAAACCCAACCTGCCCATTTGATTACCAGCATGCCATGGCTGTTTATGGTAATGCTGCTTGTTATACTATGCTCTTTGGAAGAAGAACTCCTATTCATTCAGGGGTAAGGCCTATTACCTAGTTAGGATACCTTTTTGTAATGGATCACAGAACTCTGAAATTATTAACATGTATGCTAGAAGATGAAAGAAATTTAGTTGTGGGGGTTTTTTATTGTAGATTATATGGCTTTTTGCATAAACATAGTTCATTTGGAATTGTCAGTTCAGGGCAACTGTGGAGAGGGGGCAATTGGGGGGCTGCAGGAGAGCTTCCACCCCCAGAAGCCTGCAGAGCCAGCCCAGTCCTCCCCATCGGGGGCTCGTACCCCATTCCTCCCTCACCTCCTTCCTCTTACCCTTCCCTAGCCCCCCTTCCTGATGTACAAAATAAAGGACAATTGTGTTCAAAAATAGAATCTCTCTTTATTGAACAAAATTGGGGAGACTGGGAAAAGGAGGTGGGAGAGGGGAAGAAAGAGGGTGGTAGAGGGGAGGGTAACTACAATGATGAGGGGTTTGGAACAGGTCCCATATGAAGAGAGGCTAAAGAGACTGGGACTTTTCAGCTTAGAAAAGAGGAGATGGATGGGGGATATGATAGAGGTCTATAAAAGCACGAGTGGGGTGGAGAGGGTGCATACAGAAAAGTTCTTCATTAGTTTCCATAATAGAAGGACTAGAGGACACCAAAGGAAAGGAATGGGTAGCAGGGTTCAAACTAATAACAGAAAGTTCTTCTTCACAAAGCAAATAGTCAACCTGTGGAACTCCTTGCTGCAGGAGGCTGTGAAGGCTACAACTAGAACAGAGTTTAAAGAGAAGTGAGATCAATTCATGGAGGTTGGGTCCATGGAGTGGTATTAGCCAGGGGGTAGAAGTGGTGTCCCTGCCCGAAGTTTGTGGAAGGCTGGAGAGGGATGGCGCAAGACAAATGTCTTGGTCACTGTCTTTGGTCCATCCCCTCCAGTGTCCCTAGGGTTGGCCGCTGTCGGCAGACAGGCTACTGGGCTAGATGGACCTTTGGTCTGACCCAGTACGGCCATTTTAAGCTCAGGGCTCAGGGTCAGGGGTCTCAGTGGACCACCTTGATTTTCATGCACACCTGTTCCTGGGTGGCCAGTCTGGCAGCTCTCCTGCCCTAGACGGCCACTTTTCTGTGCCTAGTGCGGAGTTCGTGGACGAGGTCCACGATGTCTGCACTAGACCAGGCGGGTGCCCGCCTCTTGCGGTCCTGGGCAAGCTCCCGGGAGCCCCCAGCCTGGTCCCGGGAAGAGGGGGAGGGCTGGGGGGCATGGGGTGGCTGGCTCGAGCTGTGCCTGGTCCAGGGTCTGCTGGCTGGGTGCTGGCAGGCTTGCACCTGGCACAGGCACCGTAGCCAGCCCGTGCCCCTTTAAGGGGTCTGGGGCCGGGAGCGGGGCAGACGAGTTTCCCTGGTGTTGGCCACCAGGGAAAGCTGGGGAGGGCTAGCCTCCCACTAGTTAGAATTAAGGGGCTACACACCCCTTAATTCGAACTAGTAAGTTCGAACTAGGCTTAGTCCTCGTAGAATGAGGTTTACCTAGTTTGAACTAAGCGCTCCGCTAGTTCGATTTAAGTTCGAACTAGCAGAGCGCTAGTGTAGCGCCTATCAAAGTTAATTCGAACTAACGTCTGTTAGTTTGAATTAACTTTGTAGTTTAGACATACCCTTAGAGTTATTTGGTGGTGCTGTTAAGCATGTAAATAAGGGTGATCCAACTGATTTAATATGCTTGGATTTTCAAAAATAAGAAGTCTTGTGGTGTGGGCAAGATTGGGTACGCAGGCCGATTCAGCTTGCCAAGACGTTTGATCTGGCCCACAACCGCTTGGCCGTTTCCTGCACCCCCAGGGCAATTAAGACCTGGGAACAGGGGAGCGCACGAAGTCTCCTCTCCCCACCAGAGCCCAGCCATGCCTGGAGAGGACCACCAGCTATTTAAAATGGTTAGCAGTTCCCTCTATGTGCTGCGCACCCCTGGCAGGGCAGAGGGGGAAGGGGAGAGAGACTGCATGTGCTCCCCTGCCCCAGGCCAATTAGCACCTGGGGTTGGGGGGGTACACAAAGTCTCCTCCCCCCCCCCACCAGGGACTAGTGGCGCCTAGAGAAAACAGCCTGCAACCACTGCCAAAATTAGTGAAGTTGCTCCCCTGCAAAAATTAGTGCCCACCCCATTATAGACTAACAGATTTATTAGGGCGTAAGCTTTGGTGGGTAAAACTCACTTCATGAGATGAGTTGGGGCATGTCTAGACTACATGGCTCTGTCGACGGAGCCATGTAGATGAGTTTACTAGACATAGGAAAATGAAGTGGCGATTTAAATAATCGCCGCTTCATTTACATCTAAATGGCCGCCACTCTGTGCCGATCAGTTGTTTGGCATCACAGCAGGGCAGTCTGGACACGCCACAGTCGACAAGGGAAGCCTTTGTCAACCGCTCCGTTAAACCTCATTTCACGAGGCATACTGTTACTTTTTTAAACACGTTTACATCCTTACTTTGTTGTGTGTTAACCAGTTAAGATCCTTATTCAATCCTAAATTGATTGTATTGAATTTGCAAATGAACTCCAGTTCAGCTGTCTCCCTTTGTAATCATGTTGCTGTTAAATTCTAAATCCATTACTGAATGTCTAGGGGAGGTTAATGTGTTCCCTTACAGGTTTGTGTGTTACCTTTCTTAATGTCTCATATGTGTCCATTTATCCTTTGGCTCAGTGTCTAGTTTGGCTAATGTACATGGCAGAGGGGCATTGCTGGCACTTGACATTTGTGGATGTGCAGGTGGATGAGCCCCTGATGTTGTGGCTTATGTGGTTAGATAGTTTCAGCAAAAATACCGGAAAGCTCAAATACTGAACTATCTGGTTCAAAACTGGACATCTGGAAACCCTATTAGATCCTGTGATGGTGTTGCTAGTATAGATGTATGGACAGAGTTGACAACGGGGTTTGTTGCAGGGATAGTTTCCTGGGTGTTGTATGACTGCTGATAAGTATTTGCTTTAGGTTGGGGAGCTGTCAGAAGGCAAGGATTGGCCTCTCTCTCAAGGGCTGTGAGTGTAAGGCAGTGGTCCCCAACGTTTTGGGGCTTCCGGCTGCCTGGGGGCTGCCTGCGTACGGGAGCAGGGCCGCTCACAGGCCACGTGACTGGGGGCGGGGCCAAGCATGCACTGCATGCCCGAGGCCGGCACCGGCATGCGCCGCGTGCCCGGGGCCAGGGCCAGCACTGGCATGTGCGGCACACCCAGATCCGGGGCCGGCACTGGCATGCGACGCGCACCCGGGGCTGGCACCGACATGCGCGGCGCATCTGGGACTGGAGCCGGCACCGGCATGCGCGGCGCGCCCGGGGCCAGCACCGACATGCGCCTCGACCCCGGGGCCAGGGCCGCCCATGCGCCCAGGGCTGGCACCTGCCGCACGCCCAGGGGTGGGGCCAGCCCACATTGCTCCATGGGCGCACAGAAATGGCACAACGGGCACCGCGTTGGGAGCCACTGGTGTAAGGGATCGCTTTCTATGGTAGGTTGCAGATTGTCAATGATGAGCTGGGGAGGTTTTAGCCTGGGGGCTATAGGTGAGAACCAATGGTGTGTTGTTATATTTGTTGGGTCTATCTTGAACTAGGTGACTCCCAGGTTCTTGTCTGGCTCTGTCAGTCTGCTTCTTCACTTCCCCGGGATGGTATTTCAGTTTTAAAAATGCTTGATAAAGATCTTGTAGGTGTTTGTCTGAGGAATTGGAGCAGATATGGTTGTATCTTAAGGGTTCGTTGTTAGGGGCATGAAAGTTTAACCTGTTAACTGGTAAGCATCACTCTTAACAGCTGATGCTTACTGGTTCCAGTTAACTGGTGGAAATTGGAGCAGCTCCCTGCCCACTGCAGGCAAGGGGCTGCTCCAGCCCTGCCGGGTCCCCACAAACAGGGGTGCTCTAGCCTGGCCAGAGCAGCCCCTGTCTGCAGATGATGAGGGAAGGTTCTCTCCTGGATCAGTAACTAGTTAACAGATTAGTTATCCCTACCTGTTATTTCTTGTTTGCTTTCACAGTCATGCAAGATAAACAGCCAACCTCCTGTTCTTTGTGCTCCTTCTGAAGCTCTGGTACTGGATGTTGGAGACAGGATACTGGATTAGATGAACCATTAGTCTAACCATATGTGACTGTTCTTATGTTATCCTGTCTGCAGAGAAAATGACAACAATAGGGCAATATAGAAAGAGAGCACATTTTAATGGGTTAACTGGTTCTAGGATAATTTATATGGGAATTATTTCTTCAAAGGATGGTAAGAAAAGTAATCACAGACAAGAAATTCAAAGAGATGAATATAAAGCTCATTGGTCAGCAAGTGTGAAAGCTAATGAGCTTATCTCTGGAACTGAGAACAGATCTTCACTTAATCTTATAACTATTCCAGGATAATTTGTAGCATTTTAATGTGGCAATAAGAGTTTAGTGCATTCTTGGGCCCTGTTCGTGATATGGCAGGAAAAAAGCAATTTCATGCAATAGGAGTTAGCTTACATAAGAAAACAAGGAAGCATGGGAGTTTTGATCTTGCCTGTGTTTGAAGACAGTGGTTCCTTTGATCTGGGAGATATATCAAGGTGATGCAAAAGGAAGCATTCTCTCCCCATGTCCAAAAATGGTAATAGCAGTGAATACACTATCAAATGATAGACAGTTATCGTCTCTAAATGTATTTCCCTCTCCTCCCTTCCTCCCCCCTCAGAAAAGGTTGGTCTGGAGGGAAAGAATTGTTCCACCATGCAGTAGAAGCCTTTGTTCACTTTCCAGCTGTGTCACAGACTTTTTGTGAGAGCATAGCAAAATTATTTGATTGCTCGTTGCCTCAGTTTCCCCACTGTAGAATTAGATTAATATTTAACTAACCTATTGAGGGTAAACATTGGAGGCATATACTGATGATGGGATCATATAATTATATAGTATAGTCACAGACTACCTTATTGTATTTTCTGTATTACATTGGATAATATCTAAGGCCTTTCACATCATTCATTTCTCCAAACCCTAGCTGCCTTGGCACTCATGGACATAATTTGAGGCAATGAGGGAAGGCAGTTTCTTCTGTGTATCCAAGCCATTTTCTAGTCATAGATCTCCCTCTACCTAAGATCAGAAGTGAAGTTTTCTTTCTGGGACTTCTATCAGTAATTTCCCCAACTAACATTTCCAAGATCCAATTCAAGTACTCTTTGATGAAAGAAAGTATTAGAAATAGAGAAAATAACCACAATGTGTGTCTGAAAAATATGAAGAAGTTGGCCAATTTGGTTTTAACCTTTTTTAATAAAAGGCAGTGTGTAAGGTGCCTGAAAATCTTATATGACATAAGGTTTTTATTTCTCCAGCACACAAGCTGAAAGATTTTTTTTCTTAATTTAGTGTTTAGGTCTCAGATGTCAGTCATTCTAACTGGAGTCCCTGTTTTGTACATCCTGGTTTGGCTATTTCAGTTCAAGCATTAAGATTCAATTAGTGTTGGTGAAACTTTTAATCATGTTTTCTGTGAAAAAGGAGTAAGTGCTCTATTTTGCTTTATTCTTCTCTAAAAGGGTTAATAGTGACCAGATATTTAGACACTTAATGCAATCTGAAAGAGGGAAATAACATATTTAGATAAGCAAGATATAATCAGGTTGGCAAGGCCTGATGAAATTAGTCTAGAGTACTTGAGGAGCTAGCTGAATCAATCTCAGAATCACTAGCAATTATCTATGAGAATTCATGAAGGATGGGAAAGTTTCCAATCCAGTAGATTGGAGAAGGGCAAACAGTTGTATTTGTCTTTAAATATAGGAATAAAGAGAAGCTGGGGAATGATATACCGGTCACCCTAACTTCAATACCTATTGGAACAAATTATTAATCAATTTATATGCACATAAGGATACTAATAATAGCTAACATGGATTTGTCAAAAATCATTCATGCCAAGTCATCCTAATTTCCTTCTTTGCCTGGGATACTGTCCTAGTGGGTAAAGGGGAAGCTCTAGTTGTGATGAATTTTGATTTTATTAAGGCTTTGACACAGTCTCATCTGACATTCCCATAAGCAAAGTAGGGACATTACTGTGAGCTGGGTGCAAACATAGATAAAAGTCTGTATTCAGAGTAATTATCAAGGGTTTTCTGTCAATGAGGGGGTATGTATTCAGGACGGACCCACAGGGGTGAGGCCAGAATTTGATATTAATCAGTATTTTCATTAATTAATTGAATAAGGGACTGAAGAGTATGCTCATCAAATTTGCAGATGCTGCTTAGCTGGGAGGCCCTGGTAACATGTTGGAGGACAGAATTAGAACTCCAATCAACTTTAACAAATCAGAGACTCAATCTGAAATCAACAAGATGAAATCCAATAAAAACAAATGCAAAGAACTACACTTAGGGAAGGAAAACTCAAATGTACAACTACAAAATGGGGAATATCTGGCTAGGCAATAATACATCAAAAAAGAAACTCGTTACAGAGAATCACACTGAATATGTGTCAACAATGTGATGCAGTTGCTAAAAATGCTGATATCATTTTGGGGTGTGGTAAACATCATATGTAAAACATAGGAAGATCATTGTCTTGATCTCCTTGGCACTGGTATAGCCCCAGCTGCAATATCGTGTCTAGTTCTGGGCTGCCCAGTTTAACAAAGATGTGGACAAATTGGAGAGAGTCCAGAAGAGATCAATAATTATAAAAGATGAGAAAACTTGAATTATAAAGAATGGTTAATGTTGAGAAAATGAGAGTGAAATTGAAGGAGGGAGAATCGCCTTTAAATGTGCAAAGGGCTATATAAAGTGGATAGTGATTATTTGTTTCCATGTCCTCTGAAGATGCAATAAAAGGTAATGGGATTAATCTGCATCAAGAGAGAATTAGATTAAATAATAAGAAAACCTTCTAAATATAAAGGTTAGGTAAACACAAGCATAGGCTTTCAGTGAAGGGTCTTGAATCCCCTTCATTAAAGGCTTTTAAGAATAGGCACACACCTGTCAAGGATGGTCTAGGAATTCTTGTATGTTGTCTCAGTTCAGAAGACTGAATTTGGTGATCACTTTTGAGGTCCTTTCCAATCTACATTTCTTTGAGTCTGTACTTGACAAAAAAAAGTTTAGTTTTGATTGATTTCTGCATTTATTGCCAAAATAAATTCTTTTTTTGTATGTATTCCTGGAAGTATCATCACAAATATTCTTTAAAGATTAAGCTTTAATTTCTGGGGACTGTAGGACAATCCTGGAGGGTTAGCAACCCTACTTGCTTGCAGTGGAACTACAGGTTGGACTTCCCTGGTCTGGCACCCTGGAGGTCTGAGGGTATGTCTACACTACAGCGCTAATTCGAACTAACTTAGTTCGAATTAGTTAATTCGAACTAAGCTAATTCGAACTCATAGACTCATAGACTCCAGGGTCAGAAGGGACCATTATGATCATCTAGTCTGACCCCCTGCACAGTGCAGGCCACAAAATCTCACCCACCCCTCCTAGAATAATCCTCTCACCTATATCTCAGATATTGAAGCCTTCAAATACTTTGAAGACCCCAAGATGCAGGGATCCTCTAGCTGTGATCTGTACCCCATGCTACAGAGGAAGGCGAAAAACCTCCAGGGTTTCTGCCAATCTACCCTGAAGGAAAATTCCTTCCCGACCCCAAATATGGCGATCAGCTAAACCCTGAGCATGTGGGCAAGACTCATCAGCCAGACACCCAGAAAGTTCTCTATAGTAACTCCTATCATCCCTCCATTGACCTATTTCCCACTGATAATGAATGGTCAATTAGATACCAAGATCCTGTTATCTCATCAAACCATCCCCTTCATAAACCCATCTAGTTTAATCTTGAAACCAGATAGATCTTTTGCCCCCACTACTTCCCTTGGAAGGCCGTTCCAGAACTTCACTCCTCTAATGGTTAGAAACCTTCGTCTAATCTCAAGTCTAAACTTCCTACTAGCCAGCTTATATCCATTTGTTCTTGTGTCCACATTGGTATTAAACTTAAGTAATTCCTCTCCCCCCCTGGTATGTATCCCTCTAATATATTTAAAAAGTGCAATCATGTCCCCCCTCAGCCTTCTTTTGGTTAAAGTAAACAAGCCAAGCTTCTTGAGTCTCCTTTCATAAGACAGGTTTTCCATTCCTCGGATCATCCCAGTGGCCCTTCTTTGTACCTGTTCCAGTTTGAATTCATCCTTCTTAAACATGGGAGACCAGAACTGCACACAGTATTCCAAATGGGGTCTCACCAATGCCTTGTATAATGGCACTAACACCTCCTTATCCCTACTGGAAATACCTCGCCTAATACATCCCAAGATCGTATTAGCCTTTTTCACGGCCATGTCACAATAGCGGCTCATAGTCATTCTATAATCAACCAGGACTCCGAGGTCCTTCTCCTCCTCTGTTACTTCCAAATGATGTGTCCCCAGCTTATAACTAAAATGCTTGTTATTAATCCCTATATGCATAACCTTACACTTCTCACTATTAAATTTCATCCTATTGCTATCACTCCAATTTACAAGATCATCCAGATCTTCCTGTATGATATCCCGATCCTTTTCTGAATTGGCAATAGCTCCCAACTTTGTGTCATCTGCAAATTTTATTAGGACACTTCCACTTTTGGTGCCAAGATCAGCAATAAAAAGATTAAATAAAATTGGCCCCAAAACTGATCCCTGAGGAACTCCGCTAGTAACCTTCCTCCAACCTGACAGTTCACCTTTCAGTATGACCCACTGTAGTCTCCCCTTTAACCAGTTGCTTATCCACCTCTCAACTTTCATATTAATCCCTATCTTTTCCAATTTAACCAATAATTCCCCATGTGGTACTGAACTAACGGATCCAGACTAAAAAACTAGTTCGAATTAGCGTTTTGCTAATTCGAACTAGCATGTCCACATTAAGTGGACCCTGAACCGGGGTTAAGGATGGCCGAAAGCAGTGCTGGCAGGGCATCAGATGAGGACTTAGAGCATGGAGCTGCTGCCTCAGGCTAGCCGAGGGCTGTGCTTAAAGGGACCCGACCCCCACCCCGGATAGACAGTTCTCAGGGGTGCCCCGCTTGCAAAGCAGTCCTGGCTTGGATTGCCCGGAGTACCCACACTGGGCACATCACAGCACTCGGCCATCAGACCAGCTGTACTTGCCGCAGGCTGCCATCTCGGGGGAGGGAGCAATTGGGGGGCTGCAGGAGAGCATCCACCCTGAGAAGCCCACAGAGCCAGCCCAGTCCTCCCCATCGGGGGCTCGTACCCCGTTCCTCCCTCACCTCCTTCCACTTACCCCTCCCTAGCCCCCCTTCCGGATGTACTAAATAAAGAAAACGTGTGGTCAAACATAGAATCTCTCTTTATTGAACAAAACTGGGGGAGACTGGGAAAAGGAGGTGGGAGAGGGGAAGAGAGAGGGTGGGAGAGGGGAGGGCAACTACAATGATCAGATGTTTGGAACAGGTCCCATATGAAGAGAGGCTAAAGAGACTGGGACTTTTCAGTTTAGAAAAGAGGAGACTGAGGGGGGATAGGATAGAGGTCTATAAAAGCATGAGTGGGGTGGAGAGGGTGCATCAAGAAAAGTTCTTCATTAGTTCCCATAATAGAAAGACTAGAGGACACCAAAGGAAAGGAATGGGTAGCAGGCTTCAAACTAGTAACAGAAAGTTGTTCTTCACAAAGCAAAGTCAACCTGTGGAACTCCTTGCTGCAGGAGGCTGTGAAGGCTACAACTAGAACAGAGTTTAAAGAGAAGTGAGATCAATTCATGGAGGTTGGGTCCATGGAGTGGTATTAGCCAGGGGGTAGGAGTGGTGTCCCTGCCCAAAGTTTGTGGAAGGCTGGAGAGGGATGGCACGAGACAAATGGCTTGGTCACTGTCGTCGGTCCATCCCCTCCAGTGTCCCTAGGGTTGGCCGCTGTCGGCAGACAGGCTACTGGGCTAGATGGACAATTGTAAGCTCAGGGCTCAGGGTCGGGGGTCTCAGTGGACCACCTTGATTTTCATGCACACCTGTTCCTGGGTGGCCAGTCTGGCAGCTCTCCTGCCCTAGACGGCCACTTTCCTGTGCCTAGTGCGGAGGTCGTGGACGAGGTCCACGATGTCCGCACTAGACCAGGCGGGTGCCCGCCTCTTGCGGTCCCGGGCAAGCTCCCGGGAGCCGCCAGCCTGGTTCCGGGAAGAGTGGGAGGGCTGGGGGGCATCGGGTGGCTGGCTCGAGCCGTGCCAGGTGCAGGGTCTGCTAGCTGGGTGCTGGCAGGCTTGCACCTGGCACGGGCACTGTAGCCAGCCCGTGCCCCTTTAAGGGGTCCGGGGCCGGGAGGGGGGCATATGAGTTTCCCTGGTGTTGGCCAGAGTGGCCACCAGGGAAAGCTGGGGAGGGCTAGCCTCCCACTAGTTAGAATTAAGGGGCTACACACCCCTTAGTTCGAACTAGTAAGTTCGAACCTGGCTTAGTCCTCGTAGAATGAGGTTTACCTAGTTTGAACTAAGCGCTCCGCTAGTTCGAATTAAGTTCGAAGTAGCGGAGCGCTAGTGTAGCGCCTATCAAAGTTAATTCGAACTAACGTCCGTTAGTTCGAATTAACTTTGTAGTGTAGACATACCCTGAGTGATTCCAAATGAGGGAGTTTGCCGGATCGGGGAGGTAAATTCTGGCCCCTTTGCTGATGGATTTCAGGCTTTCCCAGGGTCCATTAGCAGACCCAGCCAGCTCCTCTCTGGGCTTCACATCCCACCCAGACCTGCTGTCAGCCCGGCCACCAGATTGGATCCCCTCCTGGTCATTGGCTGAATGGACTCTGCTGACAATTTGACTCCCTGCTTCCAAACCTCCAGGATCCATGCCGGTCCAGCCTTGATGCTGGACTCTGCACCCCCACCTGGGAACTGTTGCTAGTCTGGTCCCAGCCCAATCCGGCAGGCTGAGCACTCCTGCTGGGCACCAGTAACAGTACTGCCCCAGCACCAGCTTAAGGGCTCCTGCCCTGGGCTAGGGCATCACTGCTGGTCCACCAGTAGTGAATTTTAAATAATCTGATGATAACTCTCCATTCTAAATGCCAATGCAAGAAAACAGCAACCTATGATTTTGTGAAGGCTGAGATCTTCTGTCATAGGCTTATTTGTGCATCTTACAGTCTTCGTCCACTAAGATGATTTAAAGCACTCCAGAGAAGCATTATGAAAGCAAATAGGGTGTGTCTAGACTACATGCCTCCTTCGACGGAGGCATGTAGATTAGCCAGATCGGAAGAGGGAAATGAAGCCGCGATTAAAATAATCGCGGCTTCATTTAAATTTAAATGGCTGCCCCGATCTGCCGATCAGCTGTTTGTCGGCAGATCGGGGGAGTCTGGACGCGATGCCCCGACAAAGAAGCCTTTCTTCATCGACACAGGTAAGCCTCGTGAAACCAGGTTTACCTGTGTCGATGAAGAAAGGCTTCTTTGTCGGGGCATCGCGTCCAGACTCCCCCGATCTGCCGACAAACAGCTGATCGGCAGATCGGGGCAGCCATTTAAATTTAAATGAAGCCGCGATTATTTTAATCGCGGCTTCATTTCCCTCTTCCGATCTGGCTAATCTACATGCCTCCGTCGAAGGAGGCATGTAGTCTAGACACACCCATAGTGAAAACACCTCACTCAAGCATCATGTGTGAAGAGGTACAAAGTAGCTACCTTCTTAGGAAAAGTGAAATGTGGAAGTTAGAAAAGACTAAGTGTCTAAATAGCAATCACAGTTTTAGAAAGGTTTGAATGCTTCTGTAGATGATAGTAGATACAGACACTCATAATAGCAGTAATTATTTCAGGAACTTTCCTTAAATATCAAATTTCCTGGTCCTGTGTGCTTTTATTGTTAGAAAAATATTTACCAATAGTGAGAACTGCCAAATATCAAAAGTGAATATGAAAAGTAACTCTGTTCCATGTACATGTTTCTTCTGTTTCCTGGATTCTCTGAATGGACAGTTGTACTGAATGTCATCTTGACCTGTTAATGAAACTGAACATTTTCTCCACAATAGGAAATGAAGAGAAATTGTTGAACATGGTAGGGGGTGGGAGGTTTGGTACTAAATATAATTGTCTTAATGAGAAACATCAAGTATCCCACTGAAAAATATTAAGATGGGGGAGGAGAGAAAATAATCTTGATTTGTCTGTTGTTTGAACAATGGTTTGTAGGTGATTCTGCAAGGAGGGAGCTGATACTCTTTAGGCAGTTGGAGGTGTGCTGCAGAGAACAACAGAATTCAAAATGGCCACTCTTTGGCTCTACAAAAAATCCTTGGTGTTCCCCATTAAAAAAAAAATATTGTTTGGTGTTCCTCAGTCTTAAGAAGTTTAAGAAATGCTGCTTTGTAATCTATCCTTTAAAATGTGCAAAATTAGCAAATTAATGAGTATTTAAGAGATGGTGTAAAACTATTCATTATATATTTTTCATGATTTCTGCATGATGTTTTGACTCAGACTCCCTGTACAGTGAACAACAATGAACTACAATAAAAGCGATAATATGGGTTAAAGTATTTTCCTTAAAGAAACTTTTCCTCTCTATTCAGTTTGCCAAAATGTTTGTGTTTGAGATAGAAGTTATGGTCTGGGACTTGAAGGATGGATAGGGGTTAGGTATAAGAAAATCAACAAATAAAATTAGGAAACCAAAACAGACTTGAATAAACAAAAAATGTGTATTTTCTCCATTAGCTATTTATGTGAAACGTTCTATTTGTTCTCTAACACTAATCAAAGCTTCCTGTAAGTATTGATCCCTACCACTAAACATGTTTGCTTCCCTGACTTTTCAGTTAAGTTATTATGCATCATAAAAGGTACATTGAGTTTTATTTTTATTTTGCTCAAGACTTTCCAAATCCATTTACAAAAATCATGATATGCAGAATTTAGCCTTGTGCTTGATCTTATTCATTTTTCTCTAACAAGAACTTGGGTCTGTTCTTATTCATCATTTGATAAATAAGCTTGTGGATTTACCTCTACATTGGATGTTTGCTTATTTTTATTACTCTTTTTTTGGGCACACTAACTCATTCAATAAAGAATCCTACTTTCATACCTATATTACAGTCTTTTTTAGATGTTCTAAGTAATTCTGCATTTTGTTGTTTGTCTCAATAGAATCTGTTTCTGGCTAGCTCATACACTTTGTGTGCATGGATTTTAATTTTTCTCAGACAAATTTCCAGATGTTGGGTGGCTGCAGTTCTTTAGCTATTGATATTAATCTTGTAAAAGAGGAAAGTTGTCAAACTCTTTCTTAATATAAGCTTGTCATGGTTCTGCTAATTTTTGTTTTCTTATTATTTTTGTATACACCCTATAGGACAGTGGTCACCGACCTGTCAATCGTGATGGCACTGCCAGTTAATTGCAAGACAGTGTTCCCACTCCCATCCCCCCACCCGCAACAAGGTGCCTGCACTAGCACTACAACCTCCCACCCCTTACAAAACTGAAGCTAGCTCCAGCTTCCTGCAGTGTGTGGGGGGGAAAGCCCTGAGGCTTCGCACCAGAGCTGGCTTTTCAGGAGGTGCTCACATGCTGCTTCTCCCCTCCCCACAGCAGCGTGCACACTTTCTTGCCTTCCCTCCCTTCTCCATGCTCTGAGGAGGCAGGGTGGGAGTGGTAGTTAACATAGCGGCAGAGGATCTGGAGTGGCTGGATTTCTTAAAGATGCCGCACATATGTGTCTTCCAAAGCTGCCTGCAGATCCTGCCCAAGAGAACCGCATCCCTGGAGACCCCCAGCTACCAGTCAAGCTGCCCCTACCTCCTTTCCCCTGGCCAGACACTATCCAGCACCCTACCCCCTCCCTACTGGCCAGACACTTACCCCCAGCTTGCTCCTGTACCCTACTTCCCACCCTGATTCTGCACTCCCAACCTTATCCCACTCACTGGCAGCTCTGTCTTATACACTGAATTCCTCATTTTTGGCCCCACCTCAGAGCCTGTGGGGCCCACAAAATCCACTAACCCTAGAACCGCAGAAGAGCTAATCTGGCCTGAGGCCTTGAACCTCAGTCGTACCCACCCACCACCCCTCATCAGGGCTGGAGTATCAGGGGAGTGAGATGTCTCAGTTGGGTCCACATCAGTGAGGCATGGGGGATTTTGCAGTGTTTTTGGTTTGGTTTGGCTTTTTTACATCTCATTTGTGTGGTCCCTGACTGACTTTTTTGTGGGTCTGTGACCCCTGGCCCAAAATAGGTTCCCAGTCCCTCCCATAAGTAAAGGCAATGTTGAAACGTTTTGTGTTGGACATAATATTTTATTTAAAAATTAAGCCTGGTCAAGAAGCCCCCAATTGGGGCCAAGCCCCCATCTGGCCGCAGTATCATAACACTCCTGCACCTCCCATGCACCCCAACCCTGAGCCCATCATACACCTGAACCCCCTACTCTGTGCCCCTCACAGCTCCAAACTCCTGCATCCCCATATCCCCAGTCTTGTTCCACAACACTCTTGCACCATCCACACACTGCAAACTTGAGTCCCAAGCCCATCAGACACCTAACCCCCCCCTGCCCCGAGCCCCTCATATACCCCAACCCAAACTCCTGCGTCCCAACACTCTCCAACCTGGAGCTCCCTCCCCAAGTCAGCATCCCCTTCTTCATCTCCTCCTACACCCAGATTCCCTCCCAGAGCTTGCACCTCTCACCCCTTCCCACACCCAAAACCTTCATTCCCAATCCAGAGCCCATGCCTCATGTCTCAACTCCATGAGAGTGAGTAAGGGCTGAGGACAGCAAGTGATAGAGAGGAGGGGAATGGAGAGGGCCTCAAGGAAGGGGTGGAGTCTTCAGGAAGGGGTGGGATAGATCTTGGCTTGGCCAAAGTGATCTTGGGTGTAAAAAGGTTGGAGACCACTGCTATGGGGTAACAATTATTAAACTCTCTCTTGCTGATGACCCAAAGACAAACGGCTGTTGTGTTTGAACAGGACACACTGAGCCTGTCAGCAAAGCTCTCTGAAAACAGATTTGCAACAAAATAAATGTTAAATGCAGTTTAGTTTTCTACAAAAACGTTAGGTCAAGTGGAAGTGTTTGTGAATTATACTATTAAGCAGCTAAGGGATCTAAAGCAGTGATCCCCAAAGTTTTAATTGTTCCCTGGAAATGGATACAAAGGACCAATGCAGGAACTGCATAGACCTCATTGTTATTCAGAAGTTTTGTATTTAATATTAGTTGCAGTATTAGTATTGTTTGTTTATTATTATTTGTTTGATAGTCTCTGGTTGTTTTGGCTGTAAAGCACGTATAACTGATGCAGCATTATCTGCTGGAGAGCCTGGAACAGTACCTTTTATGTATGAATTGTCCCATATATTTAGCTGATGCTAACGCAGATGCAAATGGAACTTTTGATTTTTTCACATCTCCTTAAAATGTGTAAGAAAGAAGAAGTAGTATGAAGATTGATAAGTGAACTATGAAGTGGAGGTGGGCTGATGTAGGACTACCTTAGGCAAAGAGGAGGGGAGGAAATGAGGCTGAAGATGCATAAATTAAGATATTAGGCCCTTAAGAATGCATTGAGAGGGCAGTGGTACATAATTTTTTTTCACCCTGAAACTCAACATTCAGCACTTTGGGAAATACCAATCTAAATCAATATTAATAAAATTGTGTATTTTACAAAATATGGGGACTTACTAGGGATGTAAGGGAGTAGTCGACTACCCAGTAAGCATATGCATATTAGATAGTTGAGTCGACTACTCGCTCCCGCCCCCTTGCTGCCTCTGTGTCAGAGGCAGCAGGGGAGAGGGAGCTGGCTTAAAAATAGCTCCCTCCCAGTACTGTCTCTGTGATGGAGGGGGCAGAGCTGCAGCATCCCATAGCCTGCACAAACCGGGATTAAGCAGTCCCGGTTCATGCCGGCTCCAGGATTCTGTGGCTCTGCATTTTAAATGTAGTAAGCATCTGCAGGGCTCCTACTAAATTTAAACTGCAGAGCTGCAGGGGGGTAGTGAGCACCCCCCTTCTGGACTACCCAACTAGCTGATTAACTGCAATTTAACATCCCTAGGACTTACAGTAGAAGATTAAAGAACATTCCTCTCTTAATCCTCCAATTCCCTTTCCTCTCCATTAAGGATATCTGGGAACTCTGGTATTGTTAACCGTTTTAGGGCTTGTTGATGGGGTAACAGTCAGTCTGGCAATGTTTGATTTATTGAGTCTAGTATAGATTAAATAAATTGTCTGCTGATGGCTCTCCCATTAAATCTGGTATGCTATTTTAACGAAACGCCAAAGGGGAGTTGATGGGAAAGTTGCCTATCAATGCACACAGCGGACACACTGCAATCAGTAGATCTTCGTTCATTGACTTCACATACATTATTCACATAGCTGAAGTTGTGTGACTTAACTCGATCACCCCCCCCCCCCACCCTAGTTTAAGCTCCTGGACGACCGACCGACACACACACACACACACACACACACTCACTTTAAGCTCCTGGACGGAGTGGATCCATTACTTCTGATAATATAGGGGTTAATTTTCAGTATGATTGAAGTCTAGAAAGCAATAGGAATTTTCTCTTGCTGACTTGCTTGTTGTGGGAAACTATTTCAAGATGTGAAGTTCCATCTTGAATTTCTTTGATTAATTAGTAAACTGGAAAAAGGATATTGTTTTCATAATGACTCTGATATAAGCAATACAATATTTTAATATCTACATATCACTGACTATATAATCTGTCACAAAGATGATAGATTTCACAGATCTAAAAATGAACAACTTACAAAATACACTATGTAAGCACATTAGAAAAGTTATTCAAATTTGTGACTCCTCTTGTGCCTATTAATGAAATGTGTTTGACATGTTTTTCCAAGAATTATGACTGAAATTTCTTCCCTCCCATTTGTTTTTTAGTCCTGGAGTGAGATCTGATGCAAGCTCTTCTCCATCCACCGCCTCGACAGCAACAGGACCACCTCCCAAACTTTGCCTGGTCTGTTCTGATGAAGCCTCTGGATGTCACTATGGTGTCCTAACTTGTGGCAGCTGCAAAGTATTTTTCAAAAGAGCTGTGGAAGGTAGGATGTGTTTTGAAGAGTTTATTATCTGTTTAAAATGATAAAATACATTTACAGTCTAATGTGCAAGCATCCTTGCTGCTCCCTAGAGCCCTATGGTAAATTAACTATTTTATCTACAAATCCTAATATCTTTATGTATTCCACTGTGGGTACACAGTGCCCCGAGTAGGAGAATTTTGAGAGCAGTGTCAGTTGATCTGCTAATGTTCCCTCACTATCCTCAGTGATTTCAACTTTCCAACTGCGTAGGTAAAGAGCTGAGCTGACCAACCACAGCACCAGTTCCTTCCAGTTACCGCATTGCCTAGTTCAACTCCCCCACTGTCTGGGTCTTTATCTTCCTTTGTTCTTCAGTCTGTAAAACTATATAGTAAAGAATTTTACTCCATAGTTTTAATCAAGTTTTATAATTGGATAGTTCTTCCTATTGGGAAATTACCCTTATTGCCTATGCTCCTTCTCAGTTATGGTCATCTGTGCTGCCTGTACTAGGTTATCTTATGTCATGGCATGGTGTGATATCTGGTGCATTTTTCCCAGTAGTAACATGAAGGACGGGAATTTGTCTTAAGAAGCACTTAATGGAGAAAGCCAGGAGACTACAGTCAGATCCAGTTAGAGTTCAGTAGCTTAATTCAGCAAGGATTGTGCTTCCTGCCAAGCTGTCTCAAATGGGCAAGGGAATGTACTCCCACAGTTCCTTTGTTGGGGTCTTGTCAAGAAGGGAGGGAACATTCTCACAAACATGAGAGCAAATCCTCCTCCAGGTTCACTTCTAAGAAGTTGGATACAACCCTGCGTAAATCCAGAGATATTCCTGCTCAGCCCATTAGGACGTTGAACATCCTGAGTCTCATGATTGTGAAAAGAAAGTCCATAAATCCAGGGTTCTGTCAGCACCAGACCATGATCTGGCCGCATTGGTTCATCTGGCACCGATTAAGCCCAAAAACTGAGAATTGACAGAACCAACAAAGGACAGCCAGCAGGAGCTCCAAACACCAATAATATCAGCTTTACCTTGCTCAACCGTGGCACAGATAATATTTGCTCAGGCTCTGTTGGTTCAGACAGATAGTACCCCTCATGCTCCAGGGATAGCAAGTCTCATGTTCCAACTGATGATTTTTTGCTCTTTCCGATTTCCCCCATCTCTATCACTATTAGGCATTCAAGACACAACACCACCACTGAATCCCACACATCCTAGCACTCTTCTTCCAGACCTCAAGTGCAATAATAATGGATAAGAAGGAGTTAATTATCATCCATTCTCATTATGCAGATGAACTTACCCCCTTGCTCATTCCAGATCCTTTGTTCCTGCCCCTTTTCAGGGGCCATTCTCATGAGAGAGTCTCAAACAAGAAGTAGAGTCCTTCCACCTCAAGGAGCAATAGAGCAGGTTCCTCTTCAGTACCACAGAAAGAGTGACCTATCCTTCAGGACAGTAATCCATTAAACAGCTGTCACCTTCATCCTCACAATCTCCTCCCATTTGAATAATATTTATCAGTCACCCGCAATGGAATAGACATAGGAACCATCCATCAAAGAAGAAGAGAAAGTTACTTACCTTATAGCAAGTGAAGATACTTCTAAAGGGGGAGCCCGCAGATATCCACTGTAGCCCAGCTGGGCTGGAGCAGTCCCCCTGCTCTCCACAAACAGGCTGGAGCTGTCTCCCTCCTACCACTGCAGGCAGGGGCTGCTCCAGCCTGGCTGAAACAACCCCTGCCTACGACTCCCTACCCCACCACAGACACAGAGTTCCTCAAGTCAGCTGGAGCAGCCCCTGTCCACAGCGGGCCCTGCGGGGCTGAAGCAACCTCTTGCCTGTAGCAGGCAGGGAGCTGCACCAGTCCCCACTGATTAACCAGAACCGGTAACCTTTCATATCCCTGATCCAGTCTATGTTCTTAGTACAGTAAACTTCCGATAATACGGCACCTTTAGGACCCAGGAGGTGGGTGCCGGATTATCAGATATGCCAGACTATGGGAAGGGGGGGCTATGAGGGCTGTGGGGGGGGATGCACCCCTTGGCGCTGCGGAACCAACCCAGCAGCACCTCAGCTCCTCTGCCACAGGCATCCCCAAGTCAGCCGCTGCTGAAACTGACCAGCGGCTCACTCAGGGAAGCCCGGGGCAGAGCACCCCAGCTGCCGGAGTCAGCTGCTTCCCGGTGTCAGCCGCTGGTCAGTTTCAGCAACAGCTGACTTGGGGAAGTCTGGGACAGAACAGCTGGGGTGCTGCTGGGTTGGTCCCACAGCGCCGAGGGACAGCGCTACGGGACCAACCCGGCAGCACCCAAGCTGCTCTTCCCCGGCTTCCCCGAGTCAGCCGCTGGTCAGTTTCAGCAGCGGCTGAATAGGGGAAGCCGGGGGCAGAGCAGCTCCAATTGTCCGGCTGCCCGGAGCACTTCTGGGTTCCAGATGGTGCCGGACCATCAGGAGTGCCGGACCATTGAATGCCGGACCACTAGAGTTTTACTGTAAAAAAAAAAAAAAAATTAATAAATAAAAAAAATAAAAAAATAAAAAAATTGAGTTGAGTACATTTACATTTCTATAATGCTCTTTCACTGACCTTTGTGAAAGGGTTTATTGCTATTTTGGCTTAGTATCATTTGTTTTTGTTTTGGTTGTGTTATTGGTATCATCTTTATGTAAATTGTGTGTGTTAATATGTGATAACTTATATAGCATATGAGAATTTGAATGTCAAAAGTTGAAATATATTGTATGCCAGCTATGTGTGATAACATCAATTTCCATATAGGATATCTTAAATGATTCCATAATGGTATTATAGCAGTTTTTCAACATTTGCTATAAATAATAATGTTCATCAGCCTGTTGTATTGTATATATGTATGTATGTAAAAGGTGTGTATGTACATTTTGAGATCAGTAGATAACAGCATTGTGTTTAACGACTATCAAGATTTCTCCTTGATTTCAGGGAGGTAACGATTAGAGAAAGAGAGAGAGAGACATAGGCTTGATAAGAGCTTGCAATGTGTAAGGCAGCTCAACCTCTTTCCCAACCCCCAAAGCACCCATGGATGTGTCTACACATGTGTGTTATTTCGGAATAATTGATGTTACTCCAAAATAACAAAGTCTGTGTCTACAGTACAAGCAGTTATTTCAACATAATGTTGAAATAATGTTGAGCTGTAAGACTTCTTACTCTGACTCCTGTAACCCTCATTGTACAAGGAGTAAGAGAAGTTGGAGGAAGAGTGCTCTTTCTCGGACTACCTGCAGTGCAGACAGCACCAAAAGCCAAAATAAACTATTCAAGTTGCATAGTTTATTTCAGCTTCCTCCCTGCTGTACAGATGTGCCCATAGGATTTTGGGTAACATACATAAGCATTATGTAATAGAACAAATTCTTCTTCCTTGCATGACAAGCAGTTGGTGGAAAAGATTTTTTTATTTAAAAGCTTGCCATAAGTCTCACACACTAAGAATAATGTCAGTCTTGCGTTGGAAGAATCAAGCTGTCTCTTAAAGGGCAGATGAAAAGGTTTGGTGTCTGATGGCTCTAGCTTGCAGCAATTCTAACTCGTTTTAAGGTGAATCATTCTAGCTAGCTGCCAGTCTTTTACAAACAATGCTAACATGGGTGGACATTATTCTCAACCTAAATACCTCTCAACATAAGGCAGGGGTGGGCAATAATTTTTAATGGGGCACCACTCCAAGGTTTTGGCAAGTGGCCAAGAGCCACGCTTCTATGGAGGGGGCATGGGGTCTGGGATGGAGGTTGGGTGCAGAAAGGAGCTTATGGTAGGGGACTGGAGTGCAGGAGCAGGCGTGGGGCCTGAGAGGGAATTTGGGTGAAGGAGTAGGTTGTGATCTGGAGCAAGGGCTTGGGGTGCAGGGTCCAGGAGGGGATATGGGTGCAGGAGAGGATTCTAGCCTGGGGAAGGTACTGTAGTAGGGGGTGCAGGAATGAGAGGGTGTTTTGACCTGGGAGAGGGGCGTGCAGAGGGTTTGGGTGGTATCCAAGTGAAAGGGAATGTGGTGCAGGCTCAGGGAGGGGGTATACGTGCAGGAGAGGATTTTGGCCTGGGGCAGGTGTGTAGCAGGGGGTGCAGAGTCTTGATGGGAGAAGGAGGAAAACGGGTACAGAGGGTTTGAATGGTGGTCTGGGGAAGATAGTTGCAGGGGAAAAAAGGGGTGGGATGCCAGAGGCAGGCTCTGGCTGGGAGGTGCTTACCTAGGCACCTCCCAGCCAACAGCTCTGCAGGAATCTGAGGCAGGCTATCTGTTGAAGTCTAGGTTGTGGTGTCTGCTCCAGGAATAAGAGGGGGTAAGGAGGGAGAAGGCTTCACACACTGTCCCTGGCCTCAGCAAAATTTATCATCTCCTGTTGGTCGGAAACTGGCCCACAGGAGCTGAGAGATTTTGTTGGGGCTCAGGAGCAGCATACAGTCTCTCTGTCCTGCAGTCCAGAGTGGAGAGCAGCCTTTTCTTTCATGAGTGAGGAGTTCTCTGTGTAAGGGTTCCAGTGAGGCGGCCACATGCCAGATCCAGTGGCTTGGTGGGCTGAATCCAGCCTGCTGGCAGCCTCTTGCTGACCTCTTACCTAAGGGCTTCTCCCCAGAAAACAGTAGGATCCAAATCAGTTTCACACAGATATATGGGGCTTTGATCCTTGAAATTAAACTTGCAGTCCAAAACAGTTCTCAGCTCTCTTAATGATATAGTGAGAAGCTTTTGTGAAAACCTGAGGCTATTCAGAATTATCAGGAAATCTGAAACTGTTGAAATTTCTTATGTGCAACATCAATATTAAGGTAGTGTATGAATGTGCAAACAAAAACCATAGATCTAAATATATATTTTAAATTGTCCACAGGTGTGGAAGAACATATGTTAAAACAAAGGATAATTAGCGAGGAGCAATGCTTATGATTATTTAATATGAAATCAAATAAAAAGAAAATTAACACTCCCCTTGGCTGAAGAAATGGGTTGTGCCCAAGAAAGCTCATGATACTATTCATAAATTTTTGTTACCCTGAGGTGCTGCTACAGGACCATTGTTTTTTAATTACAACTCCTCTGAGACCTTGGAAAACATATATAAACATCCTTTGCATGTTTCAAAGATTTTGCAAATTAAGTTTCACCCTACAAAACAGCAAGCATCACACCTAGTACTTGCTACTTCTGACTCATAAGAGCCAGAATTCTACCAGATAGCAAAGATTTGTCCTTAATGCAATACAGTTTACCATGTATTAACTAGTAACACGGGATTTAAATAAATCATTAAGATCTGAGAGTATGTCTACACTACAAAGTTAATTCGAACTAACAGACGTTAGTTCGAATTAACTTTGATAGGCGCTACACTAGCGCTCCGCTAGTTAGAACTTAATTCGAACTAGGTAAACCTCATTCTACGAGGACTAAGCCTTACTAGTTCGAATTAAGGGGTGTGTAGCCCCTTAATTCTAACTAGTGGGAGGCTAGCCCTCCCCAGCTTTCCCTGGTGGCCACTCTGGCCAACACCAGGGAAACTCGTCTGCCCCCCTCCCGGCCCCGGACCCCTTAAAGGGGCACGGGCTGGCTATGATGCCCGTGCCAGGTGAAAGCCTGCCAGCACCCAGCTGGCAGACCCTGCACCTGGCACAGCTCGAGCCAGCCACCCGATGCCCCCCAGCCCTCCCCCTCTTCCCGGGACCAGGCTGGCGGCTCCCGGGAGCTTGCCCAGGACCGCAAGAGGCGGGCACCCGCCTGGTCTACTGCAGACATCGTGGACCTCGTCCACGACCTCCACACTAGGCACAGGAAAGCGGCCTCCCAGCAGCAGGTTTTCATGAAAATCAAGGTGGTCCACTGAGACCCCCAACCCTGAGCTTAGAATGGCCATACTGGGTCAGACTAAAGGTCCATCTAGCCCAGTAGCCTGTCTGCCGACAGCGGCCAACCCTAGGTACCCTGGAGGGGATGGACCGACGACAGTGACCAAGCCATTTGTCTCGTGCCATCCCTCTCCAGCCTTCCACAAACCTTGGGCAGGGACACCACTCCTACCCCCTGGCTAATAGCACTCCATGGACCCAACCCCCATCACTTTATCTCACTTCTCTTTAAACTCTGTTCCAGTTCTAGCCTTCACAGCCTCCTGCAGCAAGGAGTTCCACAGGTTGACTCTTTGCTTTGTGAAGAACAACTTTCTGTTACTAGTTTGAAGCCTGCTACCCATTCCTTTCCTTTGGTGTCCTCTAGTCCTTCTGTTATGGGAACTAATGAAGAACTTTTCCCTCTCCACCCCACTCGTGCTTTTATAAACCTCTATCCTATCCCCCCTCAGTCTCCTCTTTTCTAAACTGAAAAGTCCCATTCTCTTTAGCCTCTCTTCATATGGGACCTCTTCCAAACCTCTGATCATTTTAGTTGCCCTCCCCTCTCCCAGCCTCTCTCTTCCCCTCTCCCACCTCCTTTTCCCAGTCTCCCCGAGTTTTGTTCAATAAAGAGAGATTCTATTTTTGACCACACGTTTTCTTTATTTTGTACATCAGGAAGGGGGGCTAGGGAAGGGTAAGTGGAGTTTAATACTTCATAAACTCTAGTTTCAGGTGTTTAGGCAGTGACTTCCATGAGTTCAGTGGTCTGACTCTTTTTAAAAACAAAAAACAAAAAAAATGCTTGGCAGCAAACATGTACTGCTTAATATTTTAATTTAATTTAAATTATTTCAATGGATTATACCAAGTTTAGGCCTAAACAGAGGTTATCATAATTTAAAATATAATTTTAGTATTACGTTTTAATTAAACAGTATTTAAATTTAAAAGTCTGATGTACAAAAAAAGTTAAACTCATCCATTTTTATCCATACTGCTGCCAAGAGAGGAGAGTGTGACCCAGAGCTATTAATAGGGTTGATTGAATCACTGACCCGACCTAAGGAGCTGTAGAGAAACATGGTCATCAGTGTTTAGACCTCCTCACAGCAGATTGGTGTCCATTCAGGGAATAGGACCAACCTGGACTCTGACAGAGAACTTTTTTGGTGTCATGCATGTACTCTGGTTTCTCTTCAGATAGTATAAATCTTTCACCTTTCTTATACTGTAAATTTAAAAGAACAGAGCAAAATTTTGAAAAGTGCTGTGCACGCAGTGGTTGCCATTGTTCTCAGCAGGAGAATATGGGAGCCCTTTTGAAAATCTGGGCCACAGTCCTATGGACTTGTTTCAGTTTCCTGGAACTGCTTTAAAAAGGGAAGTTTAGTTAGCCGGCTTTAGCTTTGTGACACTCCTGAATGAACTATGGGGAAAAAATATGACATGACAGGCCCTGTAATTTAAATGTCATTAAGAATATGTGGCGTAAAGGTCTGTTTTTGCTGTACCTTCCTTTTGTAATCCTTGCAGATTACTGACTGTATATTTATGAAATAATCTTTATCCTTGTACAGTTTGATTAAATGGTACACCAGACAGAATTCTTATTTTAAGTGTATGAGAAACTCACATACTTTACATCTTCTTTTTAGAGCATTGCAATAATAGTGGTAATTATTAATTTTTTATATTATCAGAACATTTCATGACGCATTTATATAGACCAGCATTTCTCAACCTGTTTACCATTGTGAGCAACATATGTGCACATCCAATACTACCTGTATGGCCCCGAGGACATCATATGGGCCACAGCCTTGTGCTGACTGGGCTGCAGGTTGAGAACCACTGATACAAACTTAAATGAGACTTTATTTGACTCTGTTGTAAAGAGCTCATGCTCTTCATTGACAAAGTAAAGGGTAAAGGAGGGGCAAATAAGTTGAAAATCCTGAT
This sequence comes from Pelodiscus sinensis, assembly GCF_049634645.1. Taxonomy (NCBI): domain Eukaryota; kingdom Metazoa; phylum Chordata; order Testudines; family Trionychidae; genus Pelodiscus; species Pelodiscus sinensis. Next base: position 23,410,578 of record NC_134727.1, read on the forward strand.
AGTCTCTTTAGTTGAGAAAAAGACAGTGGAAGAGGATGTGGTAGAGACTGGCAAAGACCCAAATGGAACAAGTGGGTTTTGAGGAAGTATTCAAAGGAGGATGAGTATATTGAAAGGTGGGAGAGGAGTGTCATTTCAGAAGAAGGGGAAAGCATGAGAAAAGGCACACAAGCAATAGTGGGAAAGTGTTGGAAATTCAAGAGACAGAACCAATAAATTACATTGTGGCCTTTTGGTAAACCAGCAGATTTCTTTGGTCTATTCTGATATCCAGAATCGGTATGCCTGGTGTGTGGTTGATAATGTAAGAGTGGTGAGATCAACAATAATCTTTCCCTGTTCCCATCATGGTCCAGTATAGCACTGCATATGAAGTATTCATTTCTGCAATAAGCGTTCTTAAAAATTTTCTGAATTGATCTCTGATCACTAGCTACCTTTTCCAGTATATTGCTTGAACTGCTTTTGTGTAGTTACAAAGGTGACTGACAGGGGTCATTTTTAGACAATATCTCTGTACCTTGCATAGCCTTGCTTTGCATGAAGCCGAGCAGTTTGGAATCACCTTTCTTCTTTTCGTTACACAATTATTGGAGGAGGGGATATATAAAAACATAGAAGCAATTAAGCATTCCAGCTCAGAAAGGAATGAGAGCTAATCACCAGGGATGTAAGAGTGTAGCCATTTAAAAAGGTAAGCTCATGCTTATCTATTACCCAAATGGTTATATGTGGCTCCCAGTACAGCTCCTGGGGAGCCGCCTGCTGTTCTGTAGAGGCAGCAGCACAGAGCGACAGGTGGGAGCCAGTTTAAAAGCTGGCTCCTGCCACGTACCAGTTCCTGGGGAGCCAACTACCACCCTGTGCTGTTGCCTCTATATCAGAAACATCAACATGTAGCAGCGGCCGGCTCCCCTGGAGTGGGGCAGCAGGCAGGAGCTAGTGCAGCAGCCGGTGTGTCTCGGGAGCTGGCTTAAAAGCTGGCTGCCGCCCCACATGTAACCGTGTAACCGCTGAATTTTCCAGCGGTTAACAGTTAACCAATTACAACATTTTAATATCCCTACGGATCACTAATCATAGACTGCAAAAGAGGGTGCATCAGCCCCATAAGTGGTGGTGTATCAAGAAGAAAGCAGTAGCCCTAAAGGCTACCTACTTGGAACATCCTCTGTAATTGTTCTGCAGCATTCATATTCTGAAAGCAAGAAGAATTACCCTTTTGCATCCTATCCCAGGATTTAATATGTCTTTCTACTCTGCTGATTTGCAGCATTTAGTTGTACATGTATCTATATTTGTATAACTATGGATAGAAATACATACACACATACTTACATATTTGATAATGAGGTGTCCGGGTTGTGCTCTGTCTATTTACTGCTTTCATTTTCGATGGAATTTAGTGACTTGGGGTCCCTGTTGCTTCGTTTTCTCCAAATAGAAGATTTTTGGTATTTATACAAAACGAAATGCAAAAAGCTCCCTTCAAGAAATCAGCTATCTAAGGAATTAAGCCTGAGTGAAGCCACTGTAAGAGTCTTTGTACCCCAACCCAAATTATACAAATTAACCTGACACACTTTAATCAAACCTTTTTTCTACTAAGTAGGGAGATTTCACGATTCAAATATCAGGGAAAGCTGAATGCTTATTTTTACACCAGAAACTTTCCAGACTACCCTCCCATAAGCAAAATATCGATTAATCTAGAATATGGGCATACACTCTGAAGACTTTAAATGCCATCCAATTAAATGAGTGTGAAATCTATTTCCTATACACTTGATTCATTCTCAGAGAAAGTTGCAAAAGGAGTTTTTACAATGAAATTACTTCCTTAGTGCAACATAGAACAGAGAGGATACCAGTTACTTCACAAAACAATTTGTGCCTATTTTTAAACAAACACTCTGGAATAGCCTTTGCCTGGTTGCTGGGTGGGGCAGTAATGGTGTTACATTGCAGCAAAACATATTAAATTAACAGGTATTTTTAGAAAACTTGCTGAATAACTAATGCAAAGGTAAAAAGCTTTCTTCTCTTTCCCACTTGCAAATTGCAATACAGGTTGAGCCTCGGTAATCTGGGACTCCGTGGTCCTGAAACATTCATCATCCAGCAGAATCATGGATGTTCCAGGACCAGAGAGTCCTGGTGGAGGGCTGGCAGCTAGGCTCCCTGCTGCTGGGCTGCTTGGCACACCACAGTTAGGCAGCCAGGCACAACCTACCAGGGCTACCTGGTGGAGCTAGGATTTCCGTTCTCCATAGCGGGGCTCCCCAGCATGGCCAGGAGCTCAGTGCACAGCAGCGGGTCTCTCTGGCAGAGCCAAGAGTTCAGAGTACTGCAGCGGGGCTTCCCAGCATAGTAAGCACAAAGGTGGGGGGACCAGCAGGGCAGCTGGTCCAGGGTTAGGGGGGAGCTGAAAGCAGGGGACCCATATATCCCTCATCCAGCAAAATCCTTCATCCAGGACCAGTCAGGTCCTGAGGGTGCCAGACCAGGGAGGTCCAACCTGCCGTTGAATGGTATGTGAAAATTCCAGGACAATGAACAGGACTGTAATAATCCATTATAGAGAGAGCTGGATTCCGTTCTTACTCATTGACTACGAGATCTAAGAATTACCTTTTAATCAGCCTATATGAAGTCATTAGGCCAGCTGAAGAGAGACCAGCTTCTGATGTCTATTTTAGTTTTCAGACTGGATAAGAAGCTGTCCTTTAATGACAGTTATTTCTGAACAGGAAAAGATCTTTAGAAAATTAGTCACACGTAAAACAGTTAAAAATAACCAATATACTGTAGTGTTTCTCCTTTTTAGCTGCTGAAAACTGCATCATGGAGAGAAGCAACTCTTTAAGTTATGTAGTTTAATTTTCTGGACTTCTGAGGTCAGCTTAGTTTTCGATCCATAAATACCAATAATACCATAAATACCAAGGGATTTAGTCTAGCCACTTCATAAGCTCCAAAACCCATGATCCCTTCCTCCATGTTTTAAAAGTGGCAAAATCAGTATATCCTGAAGTATTTTAAAATGAATACACTCAAACTGGCTTTGGTAATATTGGATGACTTTAACCACAGAAGTGAAAAGCTACATATTGCTGTTTCAGAAATGATATTTTCCTATAAGCAAGAAAGTTAGATATTTTAAATGAACTGGTCTATTTTTTTAATTTTAATTATCAGATTTATTTCAAGGAGATTATATGGTGCAGTTAGACTATTCAATAATTTCCCTTTGTTTCTAACTTTCCTTACTGAGAATTATAATCTTAAATTTTTGTGACTCTATAAAAAGATATTTTTATTAAAAAATTTTTAAAAATGCAGTAGGAGATGACTTGAGATAAATTTCAGATAAAAATAGTTTAAAACCCGCATAAATTGGCCTTAAACAGAATTTTTAAACATTTTAGTGGGTTCTTCCTATATCTTTCCTAGGAAATCTGTGGGATGATGGGAAATTGTAGATACCAAAATTACTATACCAAAATCTGCTAAAAAGGAGTGTGGTGATTTAGTACATTGTATACTTCTCAATTTCTTAACTCTAAGATCAAAATGAACTGCACAAATGTACCCACTATTTTAATTATAGATGTGTGTTTTTCTTTTGTAAATACAGGACAGCACAATTATCTATGTGCTGGAAGAAATGATTGTATCATTGACAAAATTCGAAGAAAAAACTGTCCAGCCTGTCGCTACCGGAAGTGTCTTCAAGCTGGCATGAATCTAGAAGGTAATGTAATGTACTTGAATGGATTGTTTGTCTCTGAACCCCAGATGAGGATCATTCAGTTTTAAGATATAAGCAGGCATTTGGGCAACTCCTTAACATATTTAAAATAGTTATTCATTATTGTATGGTATACTTCCACATTCTTATTGGCAAAAACTAAAATTTTCTTTGCATTCTTCTTCTAATCTTTATAGCGCTCCTTCAACATCTACATCTCTTACGATATTCTGTCTTTTAACAATCTGCTATAATATGCCATTGCACCTATGTCCTGTTTTATTCATTACATACTCCCATGCACAAAAATTAGGATATTCTTCCCCTCCCACCAATACCCACAGATATGCCTTGCTATCTTTACTTCCCTGAACCTCAGTCAGTGGCATCCTGCCATGGGTGAGATGGGAAATGTAGAATGCTTGAACAAAGACATTAATGGGATGTTCCGTTATAAAATCAGACTTCCATACAATTGCCAGGGTCTCTCTCTCTCTCACTCTCTCTGGGTATGTCTACACTACCCCACTAGTTCGAACTAGCGGGGGTAATGTAGTCATCCGCACTTGCAAATGAAGCCCGGGATTTGAATTTCCCGGGCTTCATTTGCATGAAGTCGGCCGGCGCCATTTTTAAATGCCGGCTAGTTCGGACTCCGTGCCGCGCGGCTACACGCGGCACGGACTAGCTAGTTCGGATTAGGTTTCCTAATCCGAACTAGCTGTACACGAGGCAGAGAATGAGGGTGGCAGGGTAGAGCCGATACATGCGGTAAACCTACCTGCCCCCCCACTTGCTGCCTATTACAGAGCCCCCTAAAAGCTGGCTCCCACCAGCACGCACCCCACGAAGCAGCCTCTATCCAAGGCAGCAGCCGCTGTCTGCAGGAGAGCTGAGATGCCACAGAACAGTCATCGTCTGTTGGGAAGTTGGACCCCCCCATGGACAGCGGCTGCTGCCACCTTGCGCTGCTGCCTCTTATATCAGAGGCAGCAGTGTGGGATGGCAGGCAGCCAGTCTTGCGAGGGGAGCTAGCTTTTAAACTGGCTCCCCTGGCAGACTGGTCCCCATCTGCCGCCCTGCACTGTTGCCTCTGATACAGAGTCAGCAGCGCAACGAGGCAGGAAACCTTTTCTGAGCCTCATGCAGAGGTACAGAGCTCCCCCCGCAGGCAGGTTGCTCAGCTGATCGGTTGGTGAAGGGGGGGCATGGCACTTATCTTCTCGGAGGAGCAGACGCAGCAGCAGCAGCTGCTTGCAACAATTGGAGAAGCTGGCTCCAGCCTCTACTCCAGGGCTGGGCAAAAGTGATCTGCAGGCCATATCTGGCTGCAAGAGCTTCAGCCGGCTCCCTGCCTGCCCCGCTCCAGCTCGGCACTCAGGAAAACTGGCTGCAGGGCAACGTGTGTGTTTCTGAACACTGAGAGCTTGAAGGGAGGGGAAACAGGCTTCTCATGCTGCCCCCACCATATAGCTCCCATTGGTTGTTTTTTACCTATAGCAGCTTCCTGTTTGCAGGACAGGCAGCATGTGAAGTGCTCCTCATCCCCTGGGCTGACAGCATTCAGTTCAGAACAATAAACATGGATCCTGTAGCGGCTCCCCATAGCACATACACAGACTGGAAGGCAGGGGCCAGGCTAAGGAACCCGCTGGACTGCTGGCTGGGAGCCACGTAAGGTCTCTGGCTCCCAAGTCTCTCCCTCCATCTCCCAACCCTTTGCCTGCCTTCTGTCCTACCCAATGTAACCCACACATTCTGCACCGCTGCTCCAGCCCCCATACACCTTCCCAGAGACTTCCTCTCTTACACCTCTCCTCAGGTCACAAACCCTCTTAGGCCCTGAACTCCCTCCTCACCACAGTCCATTGCCCCAGGTCACAATCCCCTACTTCACCCAAACTCCCTCCCAGATCCCACACCCCAGTCCGTTGCCCCAAGCTCCCTTCTGCACGCAACCTCCATCCCAGACCCCTGCAACTCCTCCCTTAATATAATGGAAGAGTGTGACTCTTGACTATTTACCAAATTCTTGTAGTGGACGCCCATAAAAAATTATTTCCCACTGCTGTTTTAATAGGTTAAGGTAAGAAAGAAAAAGATTCTTTAACTGAATTTTTTCAGTGTTGCAAATATCGAAAACATGGATCTTAATGATTTATTTAAATCCCGTGTTACTAATTAATACATGGTAAACTATATTGCATTAAGGACAGATCTTTGCTATCTGGTAGAATTCTGGCTTTTATGAGTCAGAAGCAGCAAGTACTAGGTGTGATGCAAGCTGTTTTATAGGGTGAAACCTTATTTACAAGATCTTTGAAACATGCATCAGTCTGTTACAAAGGATGATAATACATGATCTCCAAGGTCTCAGAGGAGTAGCCGTGTTAGTCTGTAATTAAAAAAAAAAACTATGGTTCTATAGCAGCACCATAGGCAAACAACAATATATAAATAGTATCATGAGCTTTCTTGGGCACAACCCACTTCCTCAACCAAGGGGAGTGTTAATTTTCTTTGTATTTGATTTCATATTAAATAATCAAACATTGTTCCTTGTTAATTATCCCTTGTTTTAATATATGTTCTTCCACACCTGTGGACAATTTAAAACATATATTTAGATCTTGTACTGGTGGGTGCACATCCACACACTACCTCAATATTTCTGTTGCTCATAAGAAATTTAAACCCACCCAAAAGAAATTCAACCCGGTCAAAGATGGAAAATCTTAGCGGAAGACTCCCCAGGAGTGGGGCCAGGAGTGCCCCTGGGGAATATTAGTTGCATATTCATTATGCACCACCAAAAGCCCCAGTCCCCAGAGCCACTTACAACAGCTAGCTTCTGCTCTGCCAGTCCCCCCACCCCTTAAGGCTTAGAGCCCCCCACCATGAGGCTCCCCCAGTGCCAGCCTTCTGTTTTCAGAGCCCCCCAGTACCCTTCAGTGCCAGTCCCTAGTCTTCAATATTAGCCCCATCCGCATAGCCCTGCCCTCATAGATTTCCCACTATTAGCCCCACCTCCAGAGCCCCCCAGTGCCAGCTCCCCACCCAGATGCCCCAGTGGCCCCCCACTGTCAGCCCCCTTCCTCTTAGAACCCTCTCACCCCTTAAGAACCCACAGTTCAGTATCCCAAGGGCTGGGCAGAGAGACCTGGAAGAGGGGAAGGAGGCTGCTTGGAATGACCCAGGCGGGGAGCTGGGTGAAAAGTGGCAGGTCCCAGTGCATGGGGGCAGTTGCACAGGGATTAACAACTCGGAATTTCCCCCAGTGTGGCCCCCAGCGGTGGCACTGCACGGGAAAATTGTACCACCAAGACTCTGGGCCTTGGATCAAACCTAGCAGCTCCTGGGGCTCCCCTACAGGCGAGGGAAGGTCACAGGCAAGGTTGCTGGCAGCCAGGGAGGCCCCCATCCCGCCTTCATGGTGCAGCCTCGCGCAGTGTGGTCTGCACTCGGTATAGGCAGGGTTGGCAATGCAGCTCCAGCCTCCTCCTCAGTGCTGGAGGTTCGTCTTGCAGCAGCTCTCTCTCGGCACATGGACCTCAGGCTGCCTGCACGCCATGCTCCACCCCGCCTGCTGACATGACCCCCTCACCTCACTTCCCTGCAGCTTCGGCTCTAGCCCCAGCTACTGCTTATCACACAGCTCCAACTCCAGTCCTGGGGAAGGGCTGAAGCTAGGGCCAAGCCACCTGCCATGTGGCCCCACACCAGATGAGCTGAGCAGCCGGGTGGACTTCAAATTTTTGGTGCATGCCGAGCAGGCATACACGTTAGAAGGAACACTGCTGTGCTCCCCTGTGAAGCCCAGCTGGGGGCATGGCCTGGCAGTATGCCACGGCCCATTAGGCAAGGGTCCGTGGACCAGTGATTGGGAACTGCTGAATTACATAATATCTAACATCCCTAATTTTGGGTTCTCTAAATTGTCAAATACGTGGATTTCAATTACAACACTGAATACAAGGTATTCACTTTATATTTATTTTTTATTATAAATATTTGCACTGTAAAGAACAAAATCGTATTTTTCAGTTCATCCCATACAAGTACAGTAGTGCATTCTCTTTATCACAGATTTTGAACTTCCAATATAGATTTATGTACCAAAAAAACTGCATTCAAAAAATAAAACAATGTTAAATCTTGAGAGTTTATAGGTTCATTCAGTCCTACTTCTTGTTCAGCCAATCAGACAGGCAAAAAACTTTGCTTACAATTTGCAGGAGATAATGCTACCGCTTCTTGTTTGCAGTGTCACCTGAAAGTGAGAACAGGTGTTCATTTGGCACTATTGTAGTACTGGGCTAGATGAACCTTTTGTCTGACCCAGTATGACCATTCTTAATTTCTTATGTAGTATTTGGTTGCAGCTTGTTCTCTAGTTGAACTGCCTATAATCAGATTCCACAAGCCACAACATCAGGGTCTCATACAACTGCACATCTTCTAATCTGATATATGCCATCAAGTGATGCTCCTCGATCCTATATATTAGCCAAACTAGTCAGTCTCTATGGCAGAGGATAAATATATGCAAATCAAACATCGTAAATGGTAATGCACGTAAACCTGTAGGGGAACATTTTAACCTACCTGGGCATTAAATCATGGATTTAAAAATAGTCGTTCTTCTACAAAGGAATTTCACCAGCTAATTACAGCAAGAGAGTGCGGAATTGGTATTCTTTTATGTTATAAATTAATTGATTTTTTTTATTCCTTGAAAACTCATCATATGATGAAGTGGGTTTTGCCCACAAAAGCTCATGTTGCTATATATATGTTAGTCTGTAAGGGTGCGTCTACACAGCAGGGTTTACCTTGAAATAAGCTACTTATCTTGAGCCATGTCAGTTGTGTAGCTTATTTCGAAATAGAGCACTTTTCCTCCAACTTCCCTTACTCTTCGTACGATGAGGGTTACAGGAGTCGAAGTAAGAAGTCCTTCAGCTTGACAGTATTTTGACATTTCAAAATAACTGCCTGCTTTGTAGATGTGAACTAAGTTCTTTGGAAATAACTCTAATTATTTCAAAATAATGTTGCTGTGTAGACGTTCCCTAAAGTGCCATAAGACTACTCATTTTTAATTGTCTCCATGTTCACTGAAGATAGGACAAAAGGTAATGGACTTAATCTGCAGCAAGGGGAATTTAGATTAGATATTAGGGGAAACTTTCTAGCTTAAAGATAGTTAAATTCTTGAAAGACTTCCAAGATAGGTTGTGGAAATTCCCCTCACTGATGGTTTTTAAGAGCAAGTTTGACAAACACCAGTCAGGGTTAGTGTAGAGCTTTCTTTGGTCCTGCCTCTGCACAAGATGCTGGTTTAAAGACCTATTGAGGTACCTTTCAGCTGTATATTTTTGTGATTTCTATAGTTTCACACTTGATGACCTCCGAATAAAAACTGACATTGTTTTGGGGTTGGGGGAAGGGGGTTGTGTTCTATCTGGTTATCTATAAAGGACGAAATCCTGACTCTGTTGAATTTGATAGGGATTTTTGCCATCGTTAAGAAAAAGATGTCACTCATCATTATAAGCAACTGAAAACAGTTTTTTTTATTGGAAAGTGCTGAGCAACCTTAATTGTAGATGTTACAAGCATTGCCATACATGAGGACGGTAGCACAATCGATTATTAAACTTTCCAATTATAACACCTTGTTTTCAGATGTTTGACGTTTGCCAAATGTTAAAAGTTTGGGATTAAATTATTTGTCCTAAGTAACTGCCTCCAGCTGAATTAATTTTTCTAATATTGTTTGGCACATATTAATAAATTCCATCAGCATTTTCTTTGAAAAGCTCTAACACCCCAACGCTTTGCTATTGGGACTTAAAATATGGGTGGTGCATGGTTAGAGGTGGCAGCTTTTGTGTCAGAGATGAACTTTTACTGGTGGAAGGTGTAGACATGTCAGTTTGTATCAGCAAAAACAATGAGGAGTCCTGTGACAACTTAGAGACTAACAGATTTATTTGGCAAATGTTTTTGTGGGTAAAACTCATTTATCAGGTTACTTATCAAATGTTAATCAAATCAGCATTAATTGTTAAGTAACTTTTCTTTTGAGCTACGACTACACTGCGCATTGTTGCACAAGAAGAACCATTCACCAGTGCTGCATGCATGCACAGTGCCAGTCTGGCACATGCGCGATGCAGGGCTGGCGAGTAGCTCTCGCCGCAGTTTGTCAAACCCTGCAAATGAGGCATGGCGATGAATATCGCCGTGCCTCATTTGCATATCTGTTGAGCCACCATTTTGCAGAAGAGGCTTTTGCTCAAGAAGGAACTGTCTATACTGCTCTTTCTTGTGCAAAAAACCCCTCTTGCATAGAAGCCATTCTGCCACTTATTTTCAGGAAGAACGGCTCCTGTGCAAGAGGGATTTTTTGCTCAAGAAAGAGCAGTATAGACAGCTCCTTCTTGCACAAAAGCTCCTTCTGCAAAAATGGCGGCTCATTAGGTATGCAAATGAGGCACAGCAATATTCATTACCACGCCTCATTTACAGGGTTTGACAAACTGCGGCGAGAGCTACTCGCCAGCCCTGCATCGCGCATGTGCCAGACTGGCACTGTGCATGAACGCAGCACTGGTGAATGGGGCACACGGAGCGACTGGCTGAAATCTACTCGCCATGGGTGAGGAGAAACAGCAGTTTGTCGAGCCCTGCTCATTTGCATATCTTCTTGCGCAACAATGTGCAGTGTAGACATATCCCTCATTGTACTCACTCACTCTCTCTCTCTCTCTCTCTTTTTTTTTTTTTTTCCCCCAAGAGTGGGGTTTTACCCATGAAAGCTTATCCACTAATAGATTTATTAGTCTCTAAGGGCTTGTCTGCACTAGGAAATTATTTCAAAATAACTAAATTTGAAATAATAACTCTGAAATAACAAACTCGAAATAGTGTCCCCCCACTATGAGGGAGCCTCAAAAATGAGTCCGAAGCAGACTCCGTTACTGTAGACACGGTATCTTGACTTAGAGCCCCAGGAAGCACAGGGGAGTAATTACTTCGAATTATTCTGAGGAGTAGTTACTTCGAATTAGCAGCAGTGGAACATCCACACTAACTCTATATCGAAATAACTATTTTGAAATAACAGTTATTCCCTGAGGAAAGCAGGAGTAGAGATTTCAAAATAACCAGCCCATTATTGCAAAATAATAGGCTTGGTAGTATGGATGCTCTGCTTATTATTTTGAAATAAGAGGTGTTATTTCAAAATAACTCCCTGTGTAGACCTAAGGTGCCACAGGACTCCTTGTTGTTTTGAATAGATCTTCCCAAAATGTAGTCTCATTAAAAGCCTTTGAAAAATCATAGTTTGTGCATGCTCTGTAGACTTCTTAGATTTAGCACCTAAGATCCCTGAAGATTTCATCCACACTAAGCATGATTCAGTCTGGGGCGGAGCAGGACTTTTCCAGCAATTGTAGTTCTGGGCTGCTGTGAGCCATTTCAGATCCGGGTTCCTGAAATGGCAGCAACAGCAACATTGATTCTGGCATTTCCTAACTTTTCATTCTGGATTTTTCAAACCTAATGTTTTTAATGTAGTTTTCTGTAATGTTGTTTGTTTATTATTACTTATGTTACTGTAGAGCCTGCCTCAGTCATACATCAGCACCCCATTGTACAAACACAGAAAACAAAGACTGACCCTGCCCCAAAGACCTAGCAGTATAAGACTAAGACAAGATACATGTGGTAGTATAAGAAAATAATGAGATAAGATATGCCTTTAGGAAACTAGCAATCCCCAAAGCCTATCATAAATTTATTTCCAGTTCAAAAAGAGCATGGCAGCCAAATGCAAAGCAATATCACTCACAGGGCTGGATTAAGGTGGGGGTTAGCTGGGCAGCTGCCCAGGGCACCAACTTATGGGGGGGCGCCTGATTGAAGTGGTAAGGGGCGCCGCGCACCCGGGGGCGGGGCCGCGCATGTGGCACGCACCTGCTGCCTGGGGCGCAAGTATGGCTTGGTCCGGCACTGATCACTCGTAAACTTCTCTTGGCAGTTTGTAATCTTGAGATGCAAAGATGAAAATATTGCGTATTTGAATATTTGCCGAAGTGAGGTTTACTCGTAAAACTGATCATGTAAATGGCACCTTCTTATTTGAGAGGTGATTCCTGTCCTTTTTATAGAGTCTTGTCTCCTCACCTTGTGTTGAGAATAAACATTTTTACTTGTGTTAGAAAAAAATGTGTTATAGCTGTGCTGCTGTCTCACAGTTCATCAACAGAATTTTTACTCTGCACTCTAATTGCATGCTCAAAATCAATCCTTCAGTTCGCTTGTGCAGTCCCATCAAAAACAGGGAGAGCTGGAGGTTGACCTCCAGATTTCAGGGTGAATCTACTGAAATTGGTAGTTGGTGGTGGGAAACACCATTAAACTGAACAGATTTGCTAGGGAATTGCACAAAGAGAATAAGCCTGGGAAGCCACATTGCCATCTGATGGTGCCATCAGACACCATCAGAGTATAAATGCATTTTCATATTTTTCAAGAACACTTCTACACCCCTGATTGCTATTCTAATGGGTGAACAAACACCTTAATGCAGAAGTCTGGATGTTCAAAGGTGATTGAGAAAAAAAAATCAGTGATGCTATTGAATTTTGCTGGAGTTAATTGATAATTTTCCTCAAAAGTAACATGAGAAAATTACCACCCTTATTATAAGGTTCAGTTTATTTAAGGAGTGGAGTAACATGATTGGCTGAACAGAATTAAATGCTCTTTAGTATACAAACACATCTTTAAAATTGGTTGTGGACAAAGGCTGATGCCTTAGCAACCTCTGTCCATGACTAGCTTGGGCCACTACAGACAGAGGCTGCTTCGTGGCAGCCTCACCCACTCCCTCCACCGCCAGAAGCCTCTGTTCGCAGGGAACTCTGATGCCCCATGGATGGGCGCTGCTGCCACCCCATGCTGTTGCCTCTGTATCAGAGGTAGCAGTGTGGGGCAGTAGGCAGCTGGTCTGGGCACAGAGCTGGTTTTTAAACTGGCTCCCCTCGTGGACCAACTCCTGCCTGGAACCCTGTGCTGCTGCCTCGGATAGAGAGGCACCAGCGCAGGGTGGCAGGGTGCTCCTTGGGAGTGGAACCAAATTGCACTGGCTGCCGGCCCCTCCACTGCGACTATGGAATAGTCAACTAAGCGCTAAAATTCATGCGGTTAGACGACTGTTCTGTTATCTGCTATCTACCATCCCTAAGAATTCATGCAGTTAAATGGCTATTCTATCCCACTATCTTGCACTTACAGTTAATATTTTCTCTTTTTTAAATTATTCTGTGCAACTACGATGATTTAAGCACTGAACCTCTAGGGCCAACTTTTCAACAAGATTCCTATAATGAGTGGAAATTTGACTTTGTGAAAAAGATCACATGCAATTTTTTGTGGGTGCATTTTTGTACACCAGCCACAATTTTGGACTTATTAAAAAGTTAGGTCCCATTCCTCTAACATCCTTATACCATCTGACTTTGGAAAAGAGGGCTTGAAACTGGACAAGTTGGATGGCCTTTGTGTAAAGGATGTGCCTTTTGTCATCATTGTGAAAATATGCCCAATTTAGCCAAATTGTAAGCCTTTGAAAAAGGCTTTCCCTTTTCACACTCATTGTAGAGACTTGTGTCAATTTTAAGAGTTTAATCTCAGAAAGATGTCTTCTCTGAGCATAAATCCAAAACTCTCTTGCTGATCAAATTTGCCTGTGACATTCTCTCACACTTCTTACATATAATAGGACTTTGCATGTGGATGCTCCAGCTCGGGACTACAGGGACAAATCCAGACTTTCCATGTAACACCTGCTCCCAACTGTTTGGAGTCTGGGTAGAACCAGAAACTGGAACTAAGAGCAGGGAGCCTTTCTTTTTCCTAAACTTACACTAACTCCCTCTTGGTGAGTTGTATATATTAAGTTGATTTACTGCAGTAGTGTAGACAAACCCTGAGACATACCCTGAGTCTAAGAACCAGAAGGCGAGGAACAAGGGTTGAGGAAGGTTAGACATAAGATAAGAACTGTGAGGAGAACAGGGAGTGGCTTCACAAAGAAAGTGGGACAACAAGCCAGGCAGGAGGGAGAATGGGACAAGGAGCAGAAAGGAAATAGGAATTCTCTCTGAGATTAGATGAGGAACCTGGAAAGGAAAACTGCTAGGCAATGAGGTGGAATCAGACGAGTTGGGAGAGGAGAACTGAAATTGGCTGGGCAAAGTTCATCCAATTGTCCCATGAAAATAGTATATATTCATATAAGTAAAGATTGTAATATAATATGCAGGGGCAAGCCAAAAATTAAGATTGTATATGGAACCTGTAGTTGAGTGCTTGACGGTGCAATCGTAATAACATTCTTTTAATGTAATTTTTTTAGGATTAAACTATAGTAAAATGGTTGAAAATTGTAATGTGTCAATTTCTTGAAATTGTTTGAAATAAAAGAAAATTTATGACATCTGTTTGTTATTACTAATAGCTAACTTTTCAAATATTTCTATTATTTCTCCAATCCATCTCTTTTTATGAAGTTATTTATAAATATTTCTTTCTATTATTATTAACGCAAATATCTGTACACTGGAAGTGTGCTATGATTGGACTCAGATGAAAAAAATAGGAGAAATTGTACAAAATCTGTTGATTTTAGTATACAAACACATCTTTTAGTATACAAACACATCTGTTGAACCATTCATGACATATTGGAGAGTTGGAAAAATATACTTTCTTGATTGTAAAAAGCTAATGTAACATTTTCCCCAAAAGTCTCAAAAACTGGACATGTGAATAATACTGAATATTGAGGAGCATGTTCATAACAGAATAAGGAAAAACAGTGTATCAGATAACCAAGTTATAAATGAGAGAATGAGTGATTCTCTGTTCAGAAGTGTGTTATCCTTTTCACACATGAGCAGTACCTAGCTGCTCCCCATTATTGCTTTAGTCCCCGGGTTACGTACAAGATAGGGACTGTAGGTTTGTTCTTAAGTTGAATCTGTATGTAAGTCGGAACTGGCGTCCAGATTCAGCCGCTGCTGAAACTGACCGCCAGGTCTGACTTACATACAGATTCAACTTAAGAACCCCAAGTCAGCTGCTGCTGAAACTGATCAGCGGCTGATTACAGGAAGCCCGGGGCAGAGCAACTGTGCCTCGGGCTTCCTATAGTCAGCGCTGGTCAGTTTCAGCAGCAGCTGACTTGGGGACGCCTGGGGCAGAGCACCCCAGCTGCTCTGCCCCAGGCGTCCTGATTCAGCCGCTGCTGAAACTGACCAGCAGCGGCAGAATCAGGACGCCTGGGGCAGAGCAGCTAGGGTGCTGCTGGGTTGGTCCAGTAGTGCCCAGAGCGGCGCTGCGGGACCAACCGGCGGCGCCCCAGCTGCTCTGCCCCAGGGTCCACAACAAAAGCCTGGTCTGCTGGGGGGGGGCACACTAGCTGCGCTCCCCCCCACCCCGAGCAGACCAGGGACACGGGGAGCAAAGCCGCAGCGGCAGGGTGCCGCGCCTCTGAGGCTTTGCTCTGGCGTGGGACCCGCCGCCACTGCGGCTTTGCTCGCGGTGTCCCTGGTCTGCTGGAGACGGTCCCCGGCAGACCTGGGGCACCGGGAGCAAAGCCGCAGCCGCGGCGGGTTCCCACGCTTCGCGGGAACCCGCCGCGGCTGCGGCTTTGCTCCCGGTACCCCTGGTCTGCCGGGGACCGTCTCCAGCAGACCAGGGACACCGCGAGCAAACCCACCGTGGCTGCGGCTTTGCTCCCGTTGCCCCTGGTCTGCTGGAGACGGTCCCCAGCAGACCTGGGGCATCGGGAGCAGCTTTTCTCGCCCCGGAGGTCGAGGTGGCGGATCGCTGCCTGCGAGCTCCGGGGCGAGAAAGCCCCGTTCGTAAGTGCGGATTCGACATAAGTCGGAGCTGCGTAATTCGGGGACTGCCTGTACTTGTTCAGCCTGACAGGCACAAAGGTTGCTGCTGCTGGAATAATTTGCATGAGAAAGGTTACAAATACATTGTTGATTTGCTCCTGGATAAATCCTCCAGTAAAGCATTGCCTCTGCATCTGGGACAGTGGAAAATCCTGGTGTAAAAACATGTAGAATTAATTATAATACTAAGCTTTTATTTAAACAGACACAGACAATTTAAAAACCACTTTTCCGTTTGAAAATTGTATTGCCAACGCTCTGAAATATCAGAATGGCAAAATTGTAGGAAATGATATATTTCTCTTGTTTACTTTGGGCAGTTGTATTTTTGCTAATTTCACTTTTTTGTCCAGATAGTCACTTCGGGCCTAATCTGTAATTGCACTCACCCACTTGCCTAAAACAGAGATTTTGAACCTCTTACTCACATTAATGAATTATCTACCTGAGTAGTGTTGCTGGGATTAGTCAGGTAAGTAACTCTACAACAGCATAAATAATGGTTAAAATTCTGGCCCCTTTTGGAAGATCAACTTACTACATTTGTTTTGAGTTTTTTAAAGAACAGGGGAGAGAGAGTTTTAAAAAATGTGATTGTAAACTACAAAGAGGATTCTGGCGACGTGTAGTGTATGAACACATTTTTCATTTAAAAGATTTAAAAGGGGTTTTTTTCCATTCCCAAAATACAGCCATCATGCTAAACTTTTGCATTTTCTGACTTTGTGTTCTATTTCAGTTACTGCCTTATAATTGCTGTAATATATTTGTTCATTTAATTTTAAGTATATATTACCTCCAAAAATTTGAAAATGTAAAATCACTAAGTTATCTGATACATTTTCTAATAATGCATTAGTTCTCATCAAGGCACTAATTGGCAAGGAGACATAAAAAATTTATCTACTCATGTTGCATATCCTTAAAAAAATGTTCTGTGGATATTTTGTATGTCAGTGCAATGTTTTTACATGTAATATCAATGTACTTCCAATATTCAGTGCAAGTAACTTGTCTGTCCTTGACAAACATATGTTACATACAACATGGGTAGAAATAAAATAATTGAAAAGTTACTGAATTTTAAACTGAGGGTTGTAAGTAACCAGACAGGCTCTGTATCGTGTGTTCATTTGCCATTCATGGCAGATCAGACTTGAGCTTGTGGCATCTTTGTATATCATTGTACACTTTCAAAATGGTAATTGAGACAATTTCTGTCATAATCCATAATTTGTAATCATCTGGACAATGGTGTGGATGCAATTAAATGAGAAAACAACAGTCTCACATTATATCTATATTGTATTTTAGAGGACATTATATCTATATTGTGTTTTAAGTCTCTTCCCCCTTAGAAGTGGCATTCTTGTATGCTGTTGATATCTAGTAGGTATCCCAGTACGTACCAAGATGTAGATTTGAGAAAATAGTTGTTCATTTCCTTTATTGCAAAAAAATATGTAGGCAGTCTACAGTTAAAAGGGAAGCAGGAGACACTGTTACTTGTGATATTACCCAGTAGTCTTTCTATTTTAGAGCTAACATCTCTGGCAATATAACGTTTATGCTGTGTTTATCTGGTATATCATAAGACTATTACAGGCAGTCCCTGGGTTACGTACAAGATAGGGACTGTAGGTTTGTTCTTAAGTTGAATTTGTATGTAAGTCGGAACTGGTACATATTGTAGGAGAAACTCTAGCCAAACATTTCTCCAGAGCTCAGTTTTATTCTCCCACACCTCACTTCCCTCAGTCCTTTATTCTCAAGCTGAAGTGTCTGCTGAGAAAAGCCGCTCCGCGTCTCCCTGGTCTGCTGGGGGGGGGGGGGCACTAGCTTCACGTCTCCCTGGTCTGCTGGGGGGAAGCAGCTAGTGCGGGGTTTCCTCACCCCATTTGTAAGTAGGGATCCGATGTAAGTCAGATCCATGTAACCCGGGGACTGCCTGTATTTACTGTTTAATTACTGCAGTAATAATTTGTTTGAAGAAGGGTTGCCAGAGAAAAATCATCTTTTCTTGCCCAGTGGCATCCCCAAAAAATGTTTTGCCTGGCTCTGAATATTCAGTAGTATCCTATTTATAAAATGCAGTTTTCCTTTCTTCTGCATGTTTTCTGTAGTTCGCATATTAAGCCTATGATAATTACTCAATCCTAAGAACGGTACTAAGAAATCTCATTGAAATCCACTGGTCACACTCAATATGGTTCATTGTCTACCTTGTTCTGTATCTCTGGTACATTAACTTGACTTCTCCTTTCTTGGAAATCTCTGAGATAAATCAGTTTACAAGAGGAAGTTAGCTTTTGCTGTTATACATTTTTACAAAAACCTCTGAAAACATTTTAAGTTAACAGTGATTCGTCTAAAGAAAAAGAGAGTACTTCTATGTAAGCAGCACTTCCTATCTTGTATTTTTATTACTTTGTAGACTCTTTATTTTACTTAATTTACATGTAATTTCTAAAAATTTCCCTAGCTCGAAAAACAAAGAAGAAGATCAAAGGAATTCAGCAGTCCAGTGTGACAGCAGCCAGGGATGCTTCTGAAAGTCCAGTAAGCAAGACCATAGTTCCTGCATCTCTACCACAGTTAACCCCTACTCTGGTTTCCCTGCTGGAAGTCATTGAGCCGGAAGTTCTGTATTCGGGCTATGACAGTACGCTACCTGACTCAACGTGGCGTATAATGTCAACTCTCAATATGTTGGGAGGACGGCAAGTGGTAGCTGCAGTAAAATGGGCAAAGGCAATACCAGGTAACATAAGAGATATTTGGTTAAAGGGTTTTTGTCCCAAATCATAGTATTTAATCTTTTACTTTGTTTCCTTTAAGACCTTTCTGGACTCACTCTTATTGATTAATATCTTATCTCAATTTTGTTTCAAATACCTATCCTCAAAACAGACATAATATAGACCCAAAATCTCTTTTTGGTTTCTTTGGGTTACTACATGCGGTTAAATTAACTTGGACTGTTCAGTCCCTGGGGGATAAAACAAACCCACCACATGAATAGTTTTTTAAAAATGCTAACACAGAAAAAGAGAAATCTTCCTGGTTTTGTTTCCACAGAAGTTTTCAATGCTTCATTGTTAATTTTTAGCAAGAGGGTCCCTATCATTCAGGAAGCAACCCATTTCTCAATCCCTTTCTCCTTTATTGAATTGGCCAGTATTTTTTTGTCTTCATAGCCACTTTGTCTTCTACTTCCTCCACTTTACCCATCCTTCCTACCGGAATAGGAAGTCATAGTCACCTCTAATCTCAGGCCAGAAGTAAAACCTATTTACCACAGCTGCTTCCACAAAATTTAGTGTGTTATGTGGAACTCTTAAAGGAGAATTGCAAATATATTTCCTATTTGTGGAGTCAGTAAGGATGCTGTATTTACAGCTTGCTTTGGCCTTCTGTCACATTAGAAAACAGGTAGCTAAAATGAATCCTCCAGTTCCGACATCATTCATGGCATCCTATTGTATGGTCTTTGGACAGACTGATAAAGTGGTGATGTTCAGCATTTGAGGGTGCTATAAACAGGAAAACTGACACACCTGTTTCTGCTGTGTTTGGCTATAGTCAAGTGCTATTGGCCACTTACCTGTTCCATTAATAAATCTGAAGAGTGACATACAAAGTTACAACATAACTTGCCCTCTCATTTTACAAGGCGGTCTCATCTTTTTTGAAAAATATGCCTATTTGGAGTTGCAAGGAAAGATTAGATTCAAACATAAATTTACCCATGCCAATGGTAAAAACATAAGAATGGCCATACTGGGTCAGACCAATGGTCCATCTAGCCTAATATCCTGTCTGCCGAAAGTGGCCAATACCAGATGCCCCAGAGGGAGTGATCACAACATGTAATCCTCACGTGATCCCTCCCCTGTCACCCACCTCCAGAGAAACAGAGGCTAGGGATACCATTCCTACCCATCCTGGCTAATAGCCATTGATGGACCGAACCTCCATGAATCTATCTAGCTCTTTTTTTGAACCCTGGTAAGTTCTAGCTTCACCACCCTCCTAATGAAGTAGCGTTTCCTAATTTCCACCCTAGACTTCCCCCACTGCAACATGAGACCATTGTTCTGCCATCTGTCATTCTGAGAACAGCCTGTCTCCATCCTCTTTGGAACCTCCCTTCAGGTAGTTAAAGGCTGGTATCAAATCCCCCCTCACTCTTCTCTTCTGCAGACTACACAAGCCCAGATCCTTCAGCCTCTCCTCGTAGGTCATGTGCTCCATCCCCCTAATCATTTTCGTTGCTTTCCACTGGTTCCTCTGCAGTGCATCCACATCCTTTCTATAGTGGGGTGCCTAGAATTGGATGCAGTACTCCAGATGTAGCCTTACCAATGGTGAATGAAGGGCACAGGCTTGTTTATTTACTCTTGTTTCTTGCACTGCTGCAGAATTGTCCTCCATTTGGGATATCACAGTTGGTTGCTGTGGAAATGTTTTACAGTGAGAGGATGATTACCTCAGACACAAAATATATAGGGTTACCAGTGTTGCTTGGATGTATACCTGGAGGTTTCATCACATGACATAATCTTTAATTCCTAGAGAATCCAAAACAGTCTTGAAAGTTTGGCAACCCTAAAAATAAACAACACAAGCAAATGGAACCGATAAGGAACAGAGATTCTTTTGTTAACCCTAGTACCTAACAACATAAATGGTGAAACAGATGTTTAGAAAAGAAGATAAGCTGTATCCTGAAGTTTTCACTTTGGGAGAGATTTGTCTGAGCAAAGCTTGAGTGAAGGCTACAGGGCTTGACCCAACAGATTTGAAATTAGTTCTAAACATCACTATTAATGTTTATACAAGTAGCAATACAGAGGGGGGGGGTTTCCTACCTTCAGTGATGGCCTGCCTTTATTTTGAAGTAGACCTGATTAAGAGGCTATATAATTTGGTCATATATTAATTCACCTGATATTATCATTTTAAAGAGTTATGGAAAATAGCACAGCAGTGACCTTTTTTGGGGATGTCAAGTATCTGATGGAGTTAAATGAAGTCAACTCAAATCTAAATTTGATAAGGACTCAGTGTGGCAGAAAATCTTGCTAAAAACAACCAGGGCTTGACATGATCTACCACCATAGATTAAAAGCTGCCTGCATTTTAAATCTGCTCCAGGAAGCAATTTTAAAATATACCACATCTTCATTGTTTAGCATTTAACAACATAAAATACAGAAGTACTTGATTATATCTATTTATTGCAATTTGACCCAATTTGTATGTCTTAAAGTCTCCATGCACCATAGTAATTAAAAAGAAAAGAAAAGAAACACATGTTGCTATGTATTAATAACGCTTTATTTGTAATGATAATTTTTAATAGTGGGTGAGACAAATCCCTGTCAGAGATGGTCTAGATCAGGGCAAGCTAGCTGGCTGGGAAATGCTCTGTTTACATGCACCTCCGCAGGTATGGGTAGTTGTAGTCCTTGTTGCCTATGGATTGCCATTCCTGGCCAGTCAGAGATGTGGGAAGCAGTGTCCTGGTCTGCACCACTTCCTGCAGCTCCCATTGGCCAGGAATAGCAATCCGTGGCTAATGGGAGCTGCAATCAGCCATACCTATAGTGGTGCAGGTAAACAAAGCGCCTCGTGGCCAGCTAGGCTACGTCTACACTACATGCTTCTTGTACAAGAAGCCTTTTGTGCAAGAGTTTTTGTGCAAAAACTTCTTGCACAAGAGCACGTCCACACCTCAAAGCACATCGCAAAAGCGATGTGCTTTTGCACAAGGGAGCGGCCACACTGAATGGCCATCAGAGCCACCTGTGCTTTTTCCCCATAGCAGTTTCTTGCACAAGAAACCCCTCTGGAATGTCCACACTTGCCTTTTTGCACAATAGCTGTAGCGCAAAAAGGAGTTATGCCTTGTAAAAGGAGGTTTACCTACACTGGCAAAAGCCCTCTCTTCTGCCATTTAACTGTTGATTTACTTGTGCAAAAGCGCATTTGAGGTGTGGACGCACCACAGGTTTTTGTACAAAAACCTTGCAGTGTAGACGTAGCCCTAGTGACTTGCCCTTACAATCTGTGACCCAGAGTTTGAAAACCCTGGTCTAGATGGTGCTTGGTCCTGACATGATAGCAGGGGACTGAATTTGACCTCTCCAGGTTTCTTCCAGTTCTATGATTGTTTGATAGATTTGAAAAGGAGCATTTCCTAAGCATGATGTGTTCATTGCCTATACTCTTATATTTTGTATTTTAGGTTTCCGAAATTTACATTTGGATGATCAAATGACCCTTCTGCAATACTCATGGATGTTCCTGATGGCTTTTGCTCTAGGATGGAGATCATATAGACAGTCAAATGGAAACTTGCTGTGTTTTGCTCCAGATCTGATTATTAATGAGTAAGTAGTGTGAGTCATTTTCCCTGCATACTAGAGCTGTATTAAACTCTCTGAAACATTATTCTGCCATAAGAATATCTTGAGAGTAAATCCCACTAATAATGTATATCATTAGGTAAGAAAATTGTGCAAAAATCACTGCTGTACTGACATTGTGCCTACAAAATCAGTTTCCTTTTAGTACATGTGTATACTTTTAAATACGTCAAATGAATTGTTGCCTTTGAGAGCTAGCTTAAAGTTTGTGTTTTTGTCTAGAAGAGCATGGGGGAAAGTACGTTGGTGGATGGATGGATTCTAGATTGCTGATGCACCTACATCATTCATTTCAATAATAAGTCCTATAGGTTCAGGAAAAAATGATGCTAACGTAATGTTTCTCTAAAAGTTCTTCCTTGAAAAAAGATTTGCAAATGGTATAAACTTCTAAACAATCATACAATGCTATCATTGTCCCTGAAATGATCAGTGGCAGTCTGGATGCTGCTATATAATTAAAATGTTTGCTTAACTTGAACCCATTAAAAAGAGAATTTTATGAAACTATTTAAAGAATTGCTAATAGGGCTGTCAATTAACGCATGGTAATGCCTGCAATTAATGCAAGGCAGAATTAATGCATTTAAAAAGTTAACATTCATTAATTGCAGGCGTTTACACGCGGCACTGTCCCTTTGAAATGCCGCTGTGGCGCTTCAAAGGGGCAACGCTACAGGAGCCCGGGGTCAGCTGGAGTATTATTATTGCTTAACAGCATGTTTAATCGCAAATTAATTTATTTAATCACTTGATAGCCTAGTAGCTAATCATGCTTCTATGTCACCCTAATTGTACAAGTCAGCCTGTGGATTGTGTTTGTAATTCCACATCTGTTTTGTTTCAAACTCCTTAATAGGAATCTACTATAAAAAGTGCATATTTCAGAAAGTTGCAGATTGCAGACAAGTTGTGTGTCCAGGAGAACACTCTTGGCAAACCAGTTTTGTCTATTTTCGGAAACATTTGTTCTTGTGCATTTTATGAGTAATTTTCTAGAACATTTGGATTTTTTTTCTTGCACTTACGGGGTTTTCAGTCTCTTCTGGTTGCTTTCTTGTAAATTGCGAGCAAATCCATTTAAAACCACGGACAGTCTGTGGCACTTTGAAGACTAACAGATTTATTCCAGCATAAGCTTTTGTGGATAAAACCCACTTTGGCAGATGCACCCATTTAAGTGGAGTTATGCTAGCATATAACATTATTCAAAAAGAAAATCAGGCCAATACTGCATATAATATAAAAATAGTATTAAGCTTTAAATCTAACATAGTTTAAACTTTTTAGTTTTTGATATTTTGATTATACAATCCAGAACAATATTTGTGGTTTTAAAATCAGATTTGTGTGTACACACTAGATTGATTTTAAATCATATGTTTCTATTCTGTGGATAATGTTTTCAGAAGACTTAAGAACTGTTACAAAGCTATTTTACAAGTTTTCTAGTTCACTACAGCACTACTTAAACTCAAATGACACTACGATTTCTTGAATAATAATAGAGATGTAGCTGTGTTAGTCTGGTCTCGCTGAAACAAAAAAACAGGACTATGCAGCACTTTAAAGACTAATACTTAGAGGGGTTTTTTTCAGTATTTAATTTAAATACAGCTAAGCTATCTTGTGAAATGTGGTACGTTGTTTTTAATTTTTTTTAAAGAGAGTAAAAAAATCAAGTTGTTCCCTGAGGCTATGTCTAGACTAAAGGCTTCTTGAGCAAGAAGCTTTTTTCGGAAGAGATTGTCCAAAAAACTTCTTGCGAAAGAGCATCCACACTGCAAAAGCGCATCGAAAAACCAATGCGCTTTTTTGAAAGAGAGCATCCAGACTGCCTAGACACCATCTCGCATGTAAGTAGTGATTGCTATGGACAGAATGGCTGCTCGGTCTTGGGGGGAGGAAGTTTCTGCTGCTCTCACAGGGCCAGGTGTGAGCCAGGAGCCATCAGCCCTCAGGGTCTGTGGTTCTGGGGGTTCCCTGGCTCACGGTCCCCTCCTTTCCTAAATTTTCTAAATTTTGTTCCTCCAGTTTCCCGAGCAATGCTGGGTAAGTCCAGCTAGTACTTATTTATATTAATATTTTCATCTTAATGGTTCTAGAGGCATGAAAGGATTTATATCACAAAATCAAAACAATATCCAAAATTCAGTGTGAATCCTGGGCCAAAAACTGTTGGGGAAGGATGATAGTGGTCTGACAGATACCCATTCTGCTCTTTTACATTTGTGAAGGCTTTTATCCTAATAAGTTGCATGGGTTAAAGGTTTCTTAAGAATCTTGCCTGCCTCTGCCAAAAGTTCTTGCCTGCCTCTGACACCTGAGCTTAATCTTCCCTTGGGTAAGAGGTGATGGACTCATATGTCAGATATTATGGATCAGGAGACCATGTAAATATATAACAGATGAATAGTAACTATAATAAATCGTATTTGAATAGTACTGTGCACTTTCGGACACTAATTCACCTATGCTCTTTTTAGGTAAGCAATATAATCATGTAGAAAACACAATTTTGTGCATCTAAGTTAAACTGTATTGTATTTAATTTTAAATAAAGCATTATTGGGGTAAGTGATGTATATTGATTTGTTGAACTCTTCTGAAGATTCAGAGGGATAGCCGAGTTAGTCTATAACTGGAAAAACTTTAAAAAACAATGAATAGTCTAGCAGTACCTTAAAGACTAACAAAACATGTAGATAGTATCATGAGCTTTTGTGGGTATAACATCTGAAGAAGTGGTTTGTACCCACAGAAGCTCGTACATGTACATGTTTTGTTAAGGTGCCACTAGGCTTTTCATTGGCTTTTAAGTTCTTCTGAAGGTAAGATTTTAGATGCTTATATTTTTTATTTTTGCCCTTTCATTCAGGTTTGAGTCTTGTTGGATTAGAGACCTTGGGGAAGGCGGGCTTGTGTTTGAAAGAAAAGCTAAAGCATAAATAGGGAGGCTAATTTAAGAAACTGCTGTTGCCCATGTATTTAAGTCAGTCAGAACCAGTATATGACAGGTATATGTGGTATTTCTAACACCATTTTGTTTCTTCTAAATATAATATTCTGAAGTTACCAGACAATTTGTAATTTGCTTGTAAGGGCTGCTGCTCTGTGCCTTCTTTCGACTTTATATGAATCTCAGTGAGACTATCCCCTTTGGCTCATCTTTAAAAACCTGTCTAGGTAGTAGAAATTGTCAAAATAGTCCACAGTAATTATTACAGGTAACCTTCCATTGTTGTGGCTCCAATGATACAGCAATGATGGGAAAACTGCCTTCTTACCATCATGGGCTGTGTCTCATTGGCGCGATCTTGTGCAAAAGTGGTTGCTTTTGTGTAAAAACTTGCTGCCTGTCTACACTGGCCGCGAGTTCTTGCGCAAGTACACTGACGTTTTAATGGATGAAATCAGTGCTTCTTGTGCAAGAACTCTGATGCTTCCACTCAGGAATAAGCCCTCTTGCACAACTGTTCTTGCGCAAGAGGCCAGTGTAGACAGGCAACATGAATTTCTTGCACAAGAAAGCCTTATGTTTAAAATGGCCATCAGAGCTTTCTTGCGCAAAAGAGCATCTACACAGGCATGGATGCTCTTGCACAAAAGCACATCTCTTGCGCAAACTCACATGCCAATGTAGACGCTCTCTTCTGGAAGAGTTTTTGCACAAGAACTCTTTGGCAAAAGAGTTCTTGTGCAAAATCATGCCAGTGTAGACGTAGCCATGTTGTCTAAACCTGTCCTAAATTAAATGGAGGCACTAGAGAATTCCTAGTGCAGTATATTAGCACCTAATAGGAAGAAGTCACTTTCTCTGTTTTATTCCCAGATAAGAAAACAATAAGCTTTAGAGACTTATTCCAGAAGAAGGGAATACTCCTGACATTAGTTGAAGGCAAAAGCAGCTGTGGGTGCTTTTGAAAATTAGGCCCTAATGCATGTGGATTTCAGAGGTGGCATCACTATGCTAAAATAACGCCCAGGATCAATGGAAGTCAAGATGAGCTAATTGTATAAAAACATTTGATCTTAGGTGTTTAAGCTAATGATTCTGAGGACAAACTGTCAAGACACTAATTAATTGTTAGCTTGCTTTTTCTAGTGTGCACTATTCCTTTTTGTAAATTACCGTATGATTGCTTGTTGGTTGCTTTTAAGCAAATAAATTTTCATCTTTGCCATCAAGAAAATAACTCAAAACCATGCTATAGCTTTGCTTTTATTATCTGTCACTTCACCTTCTTTATTGGCTTTGTGCTTCTTTACTGGTTTTGTCCTTTTTGTAGGATTTTATTCTTCTTACAATATATTTTGTGACCTTTTAAGTAAAATGTTCGTGACTCACTTGATTACTTGAAGTAGTCTGTAAATTTCAGTCAACAGTTCAAGATTCAGTTTTCCTATGAAAAATGTGAAATTGGCTTCTCTTTTATTCACAAGCTAGAATATCATCCCTTATATAGCATATAAACTGTTGCTTGAAATATAGAGCCACTAAACTTTTATATCATTATTACAATTTCAATGCCAATATTTTGTAATGGGCCAAAAGTGCCAGTGAAGCTATGAAAGTCAGTGTGGTTTTGCTCATTTATATTTACTCTGATTTTTAGGTTTTGATTCCTAATACTGGCTTTACAATTGGAATTGTATCCATTGCATAAGAGGTTGTGCTATTTTGCAGGGTTAATCCCACCCCACACTGGGAGTCCGGAAATTTGTATGTATCCTCATCCAGATCATGCCACATATTTGCTGTGTAATTTTTGACACTTAAGGCCAGATCCTTTACCATTGAAGTCAGTGTGGCTTTTGAGTTCACTGTGAGCAGAAGTGGCCTATTAAACTATGCTTCAGTTTTCCTGTATTTAAAATGGTTATAATAGCCACCTCACTCTGGGGTGATTTGAGACTGGTATAATGCAGTTAAACTACTTTGAGATCCTTGGAATTTCTGTCCAGTCCTATCTTTATTTCATGATGGGAACCAGTAATTGTTTCATTTTATGTATAATTGGCCATTTGTTTTTCAAATGTCTTTTCGTGTGCTCATTCCATTTCATTTTTAGTGTAAATACTTGTCTTGTCCTTTGTAATCCTTTATCATTTCTTTAAGTAATTATGTAAAAGCCTTGAAGTTTTTCATCCTTCTCACTTTGTTTATGCATTAAAATGTTTTGAATATGTCTTTGTTAATAGCTGTAACCTTCATGTGGTTGATTGTTCTGGTACTATTGATAATAGGATGAACACCATCTAATGTCCTAAATGGTGAACAAAATCCTTTATCGTTGAAAGCTGCTATTTAATATAGTTCTGTAAGCATGCATAAAGCTTTAGAGACAAGACAGTGTACTCCACGGAGCTGACAGCCTAAACGATAAATTAACAGCATTGGTTAATTTTCAGACATAACTAATTTATTTCAATTATTTAGTTATAATCTTGAAATTTCCTTTGCATGCACAACTTCGTTAATTTTGAGCAAGGCATGTATATTGAGAGAGGGGCTTGTGGCATTGTATGTAACATTAGATTGGCACTTTCTGCCTAACTTCTTATTGTCAATATGTTACATATTGCCCAAAATTACCTTCCTGGCTGAAATTTCTCAAATGATATTTGTCAGTAAATTGCAGATATTTCTGAGCAGGGACGGATTAAGGGGGGGGGGGCTATCCGGGCAGCTGCCTGGGGCGCCAACCTATGGAGGGCACCTAATGGCAGCTGTAAGGGGCACTGCGCGCCCGGGGCCGGGGGCCACGCGGCACCCCTTAGAGCTGTCATCGGGGACCGTTGGCGCCCCTTAGAGTTGTAAAGTACGCAGCGCATGGGGGGGCGGGGCCACACATGCACCGTGTGCCCGGGGGCGGAGCTGCACATGCACACAGGAATTGCTCGAGCCGACCCTGTTTCTGAGCGAAGCATGGCAACTATGGAATAACACACAAAAACAATACATTACCTCTTTAAATATCATATTCAACTGAGACTACAAGGATAACTTCGGGCATTGGAGGAAGAATATAATTAACAAAGCTAGAGATTTTAGCTAGGACATCAGGGCAATATCCCTATAACTGCAAAAAAAATGTCTTGAGATTTTAAAAAAACACAAGTTGCCAGGGCCACCTTTTTACTTGTGACCCAAAAGATGGCATCAATTGAAACACAGCATCCCTTAATACAGGGGTGGGCAAGAGGCTGCCAGGGGCCAGATGTGGCCCGCCAAGCCACCAGAGCTGGCCCACAGCTGCCTCACTGGAACACTTAAGCACAGTGCAATGGCAGCTGCTTTAAATGTGGCTGCTCCATTCTGGGAGTGAGGAGGGAGGCTTTGTGCTTTGTCTTGCCCCTCAGCAAAATCTCTCAGCTCCCATTGGCCAGTTTCTGACCAATGGCAGCTGAGATATTTTGCTGATGGCAGGGTTAGCCAGTGAAGTCTCCTTCTTCCTCCTCTCCCCTCCCCAAACTCCTTCACCCTACTCAGAGTAGAGCCACCTGGAGCAGCTTGTGACTGAAGCCTTCAGGTTCCTGCAGGGCTGCTGACTGGTAGCTGCCTAGGTAAGTGTCTCCCAGCCAGAACCTGCCTCTCACTCCACCCCCCCAACTACCTGCCTCAAGCCACCACCCAGACTCTCTATACCTCTTTCCCCTAGGTCACAACTCGCTCTCAGACCCTACACCTCCTCCTACATCTTTCCTTCAGGCCAGAATCCTCTTGCTCCTGCCCTGACCCTGCACCCCATTTCCCTGCCCCAAGTCATTACCTAAACCCTCTGGACCTCCTTCATCTAGGTCATATCTCCCTTCCAGGCCCTGCACCCACTTGTAGAGCCCCTCCCGCAGGCCAGAATCCTCTTCTGCACCCATACTCCCTTCTGGACTCTGCACCCCAATCCACTGCCCCAGGTCACAACCCCCTCCTTCATCCAAACTCCCTCTCAGACTTCACACCCCTTCCTAAACCCAGTCTCCTACCCCAACTTCCCTTCTACACCCAACCTTTGTCCCGGACTCCAAACCCCATTGGTAGAAATGTGACCCTTGCACTTGCCAAAATCTTGGAGTGGCTCCAATTAAAAATTATTGCCTACCTCTGCCTTAATACCATGCTGGGACTTTGGTCCAGTACTAACTGAAAGGGAAGACTACTGTCTGTTGAATAGCTAATACCACTTTCCATTGAACTTAGTTGTGTTTTGAAGGTCTCACATCCGGGTATGAACTAGGCTCCACCCTGTTTAACCTAGGTAACAGAACAGACTCACAATCCCAGGTAGAGTGGTAAGTTTCATTAAGACCTGGTCTTAATATTTCCAAGTCTTAGAGGGGTAGCAATGTTTGTCTATAACTTTAAAAACAACAAGTAGTCCTGTGGCACCTTAGGGTGTGTCTTCACAGCAAAGTTATTTCGGAATAACAGCTGGATTATTCTGACTTCTGTAAACCTCATTCTACGAAGAATAATGCCTATTCCGAAATAGCTATTTTGAATAAGGCATGTATAGATGCTCCACTTCTGCTATTTTGAAATAGCCCTTTACCAGGGCCATTCTGAGTTATTCTTTCTGAGGCTCTAAATCGAGATTGCATGTCTACGTTAGGGAAGCCTGCCTCGGACTGATTTTGAAGCTTTCCTGCAGTGTAAACATGCTATTTTGAAATAAACTATTTCAGAATAACTATTCTGGAATAGCATATTCCAAAATAATTCTGCAGTGTAGACGTAGCCTTAGAAACTAACAAAACTATATGGGATAAGGAGAGAAGGAAAGATTGTTCAAAATAAAATGTGCTATTTAGTACAGGCAATCCCCGACTTACGCGGATCCGACTTATGTTGGATCCGCAGTTACAAACGGGGCTGCCCCGGAGTACACGGACTGCGGGACCTCGCGGTCCTGCCGCCTGTGTACTCCGGGGCTTTCTCCGCATCTCCCTGGGCTGCCCCGCTGCCCTCCCTCCCTCCCCCTCCCCCCCCCCCCACGGCTTTGCAAAGCCGCGGAGAGGCTCGGGCAGCGAGGCAGCCCAGGCGCGCCTGGACTGCCCTGCTGCCGGCTTCCCCGTGGCTTTGCAAAGCCGCGGGGGAAGCCGGCAGCGGGACAGCCCAGATGCCCCGCGGCTGTCCCGCTGCCGGCGTCCTCAGAGGCTTTGCTCCCCGTCTCCCTGGTCTGCACCCCAGCTGCTCTGCCCCAGGCGTCCTGATTCAGCCGCTGCTGAAACTGACCAGCGCTAACTACAGGAAGCCCGAGGCAGAGTTGCTCTGCCCCGGGCTTCCTGGAATCAGCTGCTGATCAGTTTCAGCAGCAGCTGACTTGGGGACGCTTGGGGTTCTTAAGTTGATTCTGTATGTAAGTCAGAACTGGCGGTCAGTTTCAGCAGCGGCTGAATCTGGACGCCAGTTCCGACTTACATACAGATTCAACTTAAGAACAAACCTACAGTCCCTATCTTGTACGTAACCCGGGGACTGCCTGTATTTAAAATTCTGTCATAGTGTAGCATGCACACAGCTTTTATTAGC
Organism: Pelodiscus sinensis; assembly: GCF_049634645.1. Lineage (NCBI taxonomy): Eukaryota > Metazoa > Chordata > Testudines > Trionychidae > Pelodiscus > Pelodiscus sinensis. The sequence goes on from NC_134727.1 coordinate 23,441,271, forward strand.
ATACCAGATAGTGTCAGAAATTTATTAATTGTTTGTGAGTACTGCTACTCTAGGGTGTGATTCAGAGAGGTGAAGACAATGTTCTCTGTAAGCTTTGCATTTCTGCAGCTGCTCAGGAGAGATTCTAGTGCCACCCAGATGATTAGCAGAGTGCCCCCCAGATGATTAGCAGAGTGCCCACAGCTAGGTTTTTTTGTTTCTACAGGGGAAGGGGTGCAGATCTGTGCTGAGAGCTGCTGGGGGCGGGGGGGGGGGGCTTCAGATGGTCAATACCAGCAGAATGTTGTGACCCACAGTTCACCCTGGTGGCCTTCAGGTTACTTATCACTGATCTTGATTCCTAACACCCATTGAAATAAAAATACCTTTACCCTTCCCTTCCTCCCCTCCCTCCCCAAAAAAAAAACAAAATTAAGAAGGCCTGGGAAAGGAGTACAAAATCAAATTCTAAAAATCGTTCCCATATTCTTTGGTGGATTAATATTTTAATGCTTAACAAATGTGTCACATTATATCTTGAAATGTAGAAAGCCACATATAAGGTGTATGTGTATTGGCTTACAAATGCCCTACTATGGCATGTACTTATATGACCCATTTTAAAAGCTGGGGTGGAGCTTGGCAGCCCAACATATCCTAGCTCCAGAACATGTTTTAAGATTTTAGCACTGTGAAAGTAAAATTCTGCAGTGCTGCATCATTATTGTCAAAAATTGCCTTGCAAAATACACTTTATATCAGAGCCTATATCAACTTATTTCAACTATTGTCTTCAGTTGTCCCAATTGTACATGAATCATATGAAGCAACAGCAAATCACATGCAGCTGTGGCATGAAACAGTTTTAAAAGAGGATTCTATAAATCATATTTTGAAACTCCTTTTCTCATTTGCCTGTTCACCAACTCATCAACTCTCTGTTCTTCATTCTGATGTATGCTCCTCTATTTCATTTTCTCCACAATGTTATAGCAATGCCCTATAAAGCATTACTTAAGTGAAAAGAAAATTCAGTATTTTGGCTTTTTTAAATGTTTTTAAGAAGCAAGTTTTCATATTCCCAGAACAGTTTCCTTTAATAATATTTGGTTGTAAGTTAGACTATTGAATTAGTACAGTCTGTTGTTGAGAGTGTCAGCACCTTGTTTACTGATTTTATTCTTTCATTGATTTAAGAGAGCTGAGTGACTCATATCAAATGTTGAAAATCACATGCCTTTAACTCTCTTTTGCTTCCCACACAAACCTCATATGCCCTTTAACTGTAAACTTTATAGATTTTAACTTACATTGTATAGTCTATGTAAAGTTTACTCCACTATTCTATATATTTTTATTAAGACCAGTTCAAAGAAGGTAATCTTTAAAACAGACTTTTATGCATTAGGATCCAGTTCTTGCTTTTAGAGACTGGCTCATTATTTTATGTTTGAAACACACAGTGTATCTCTTTACCATTTGTTGAATGGCATGAGATTGGCAGTTGACTAAATACTGAGATAGTTGATTGTTAAATAACTCCCTAGTTTGTTTCCTTGCACTTCTAGATGATCAAAAGAATGAGACATAATTGGTTCATAAACAGTAAAATGACCTAACTCTCATCAATTTTAAAATCACTTTCTAAGCAAGTACTCCATTATAGGAATCCAGTTTGAACCTCTTTATTCTGGCACTCTCTGGTCTGGCAACATCCATGGTCCGGCATGATATTAGTTAGCCAGATCGCCATCTATCATGGGTGTGGCCAAGTTTTCCATGGTCCCATAATGTTTTTTACATCCACCAGTCCTGGTTCATAATGTTCTGTGCTGCTGTTTAACTCCAAATTACTCCTATATGTCTTCTAAGAGCCCAGTAAGCAATGGAAGTGTTGGTAATGCAGCTAGCCAATATTGACCTCCCTTGGTTTGTCACATTCTCTAGTTCAGCACTAGTCAGGTCCCAAGGTTGCCGGATTACAGAGGTTCAACCTGTAATGAGTAAATCTGTTACCTAGTTAATGTTCTTCTTACAAAAACAGACTTACATACTCAAAAAGGAAAAGCACGCTTTGGGTATGTCTACGCTACAGTGTTATTTCAAAATAACTTATTTCAAAATAGTTATTTCTAAATAGCTTATTTCGAAATATCACATCTACACACAAAATGCATTTCAAAATAGCGCGTCTACGCTGAGTGGACTCTGAATCGCATTTAAGGCTGGCCGGAACCAGTTCCAGCAGGGTACTGGGTCAGGGCTTACTGTGTGGGGCTGCTGCCTAAGGCTATCTGAGGTCTGTGCTTACAGGGACTCCCCGGGACAGCCAGTTCTCAAGTTTCCCTGATTGCTTGTCTACCTCGATGTCTACACAGAACTTATTTTGAAATAGCTATTTCGAATTTGGTGTTATTCCTCGTAGAATGAGGTTTACCAAATTCAAAATAAGTGCTCCGCTATTTCAAATTTATTTTGAAATAGTGGTTTGGCTGTATAGACGCTAGGAAAGTTATTTTGAAATAAGGGCTGTTATTTCGAAATAACTTTGCTGTGTAGACATACCCTTTAGTAACAGTATAATTGCAATGAAATTACTCTGTAGTTACCAAAATCACCTGGGAAAAGAACCCAGGAGCCCTGACTCTTGTTGGTTCCCTGCTCCATCATTGGTACATAATCCTTTTTCACTTTCCTTCTTCCCTGTGCACACTGAAGCAGCTGAGGTCATTTGATGCTCTCTGGCCAGGAGATCTCAGAATGGAATGTCTGGGACCTGCTCCCAGACTGTTTTCCAGAGTTGAGAACTCTCTGCTGAATTAGTTTTCGCATTGTTCTGACAGCCTGTCTGTTGCCCTTCAGGACACAGTGCAAAGCTCATCTGTTTACTTAGCCTTGTCTGAAGGGGGGATATGCTTATACTATAGCTTTTGGTAGAGAGTGCATTTTATGTAGCTTTGGTAATATTAACATTTGTGTTTGATTTTGTACAGGCATTCAGACACTTACTGATGGGGTATATTTATAATAGATAAAAATAAATAATAGACTGGCTTGTTTTATAATATTTATGTTAACCTTCTGCCCAGGCATGGTAATACTTTACAAGAGTAAAATTGCTGAACCTTGTGACAAAATGTGTTTCAGTTACTTTAAAGTTAAAGAATATCACTTTTTGGTACCTGAAAGAGACAGCGGAAAATTAACCAAGCAGATTTATGTCAAGGTCTCACAGAAAAGTTGAGTCTCTTAATCTTTATTCACAGACTCATATGGTCTGTTGCCTTGTAAGAATACGGTGTATACTTTCAACTGCTTCTTGTTTATTAAATTCTTGTATTAGTCTATAGCAGGCCTAGGCAAAATACTTTCCACGGGCTGAATCTGGCCCTGGGAGGCTCAGGCAACTCTTCTCCTCCACGCCTCTCCGCCCCTCCCCCCCACCACTGCTGAGAAAAGTGGATGGTGCCGCATTGTGGGGCTCTGTTTGAACAGCTGTGAGCCTGGGAGAGCACTACTGCCACCCCCCAGCACAATCCCATTGGCTGGTTCTCGGCCTGCCTCTGGCACCCTAATCTTCCCCCCCACACCCCACATAACCCAAACCCTCTGGCCCTCCACCCCACATAAACCAAATCTGCCCCCATATCCCCTCCCACATTCTTTTTCCCCCTTCCCACATAACCCAAACCCTCTGCCCCCCTCCTGCACTCAGCTCTCCTCCCAGATCCTGTACCCCAATCTCCTGGCCCAGGTCACAACCCAAGCCCCTGCACCCCAGTGCCCTGCCCCAAGTCAAACCCCCCTTCTGCTCTAGGTCACAGCCCAAACCCCTTCATCCCCATCTGTACCCAGGTCACAACCCTCTCTTGCCCAAGGTCACAACCCAGACCCATGCACGCTAGTCCTCTAATCCAGGTCACAACTTCCTCCTTCACCCAATTTCCTCCCAGACCCCACACCCACTCCTGCACCCCAGTCTCTTATTGCAAGCTCCCTTCTGCACTCAACCTCCATCCCAGACCCCGCACCTCCTCCATTAATATGGATGAGTGTGGCCCTTGACCACTTTCCAAATTCTTGGAGTGGCTCCCCCATCAAAAATTATTGCCCAGCCTTGATCTGTAGTTTACAGGGAAATATATAGGAAAAGAAAAATGTCACAAATGTCAGTCTTAATACAGTTTTAAAAAGCTGTTCATGTTTCTTACTGTTCAGTCACCAAATTCTTAAACTGTTCATCTCAATTCATTTTCTTTCTTGGTTTCAATCAGGGTTTTTTTTTTATGAAAGTTCCTGGAGTTCATTTCATTTACATGAAATATTGGAAAGAGATCTTAAAAAAGATTCTAGGTGTGAAAAGAAATGGGAAATTTCATATGCAAGTCCTAGTTTTGCTTTTGGGGTCACTGGTGGAATTCTGTGCCAAAAAATTAAAAATTCTGCACACGATATTTTAAAACTTGCAAAATTCTGCATATATTATTTGTCAAAATAATACACTATCGTCACTCCAGTTTCAGTAATTTTGGTAATTACTTGCAGAATACTTGCCAGAAAATATGTCGGTAACAATACAGACAACAAAAAAAGGTTCTGGATTTTTTTTTAATTCCTTATTAGGTACATTATTACAAAAATGAGTAATAATACGTTTAAACTGCAATACAGAAGAATATTTCCTACACCCCTCAAAACTGCAAAAGCTTGGAGGAGACTGGTAACCGAGGAGCAGGGGAGAGTGAAGTAATTGCTGGGAAGGCACGTGAAAGTGAACATGGAGAGTTGTTGGTTATGGAGAGGAGAGATATACAACAGTTTTTGGAGAAGTGGGAAGGTGTTAAGGAGATGGGGAGCCTCTCCCCATGCAACCCCTGGCTGACCCTTAGCCACTCCCCACTCAGCCAGGCATATTTTCCCCTGTCCCCATGCACCCACACTCCCCATTCATTTAACCATACCTGTATATATCTCCATGGCTATGTCTACACTGCAGATACCAAAGGTATCCCAAAATAGCTATTCCATGTCTTAAAAGCAAGCCTGTTATATTGAAATACAACAGGTTCACTATTCCAGTGTCCCTTTGAACCTCATTGCACGAGGGTTAAGGGATGTTTCAGAATAGCGCTTTATTTTGAAATTTGGCATTGTGTAGACAGTACCAAATTTCGAAATGAGCCATTTCGAAGAAAGGGTGCTATGTAGACACACGTGTCCCACCTCATCCCCATATAGCCCTGCACTCCTCCTGCCATTCCGTCCATGGCTAGATACTGTTACACCACCAGCTCCTATACCCATAGTACCCCTACAACGGTCTGTCCCCTAGACCTTCTGAACCGCAGTCTGTCCGTCCCTCCCATATCCCAGGCCTCCTCGCTTTGGCTCTCTCTGCAGCTGGCTGTTCTGTGCCGTGAGGCAGCTGCCCTTTCTTTCTTCTGGTTCCTGGTGTGCAAAAGGAGTAACTGCATTGTGATCCCTCTCGTAGCTTTCCTTTGCCTTCCTGTCATATTTATTTATTCTGCAGGCAATGAGGGAGTGGATTTTCAGGGGTCATTAATTTCAATAGGATATGGACACCTCACTCCCTGGGACCCATTTGAAAATCCCCTCTTAATGTGGTATTTCATTTCATTGCACCCAGTGATGGATCACACTGTTAAATCTAAGATTTAATGCCAGTCTTGGGAAGAGAAACCTGTCGCAAAACTACTGAATAGAAAATGTGTTTTGTTACCTCAAATGAAATCTCAAAAGTTGCCTTTTGGCAACCAGTAGGATTGCTAGTAGGAGTGTGTGGCCTGGCTTAAATAAGCTTCTGTTGTGAAACTGGATTTCTCTACCAGAATACAAAGTGGGATTTTAATATTTTTTTCCCACTTCGTTTTCTGGCCATCCTCTAGATCCAGTTATCAGATCAGTTGTCCAAAATAAATTCACCAGTTGTTGGAAGTGGAAATTCCTCTGTTGAAACTTTACTGCATAGACTAAGAATCTTTTGTGGGATTTCCCCCTCCCCCCTTTTTTTTTAAAACCTCTTAGATGAAGAAATGGAGAGCCAGATCTTTTACTTAATTGATTTTTATGCTTTTGTTTTTCAGGCAGAGAATGAATCTACCATGTATGTATGACCAATGCAAACATATGCTTATGGTTTCCAATGAGCTGTCACGGCTTCAAGTGTCATATGAAGAATATCTCTGCATGAAAACCTTGATGCTTCTCTCTACAGGTAAGTGGACAGTTACAAAATCTGTGTGAAGAATGAATCTTACAAACATTATGAGATTGTGTGTCGGTAGGTGGATGCTATGGCAGGTATCTCTCACACAGTGAAAGCTCAAAATTGAGTTTCTTTCTGAACGCTGTGCAAAAAATGCTCCTCTTCTAGCATGACTGCATGCTGCTATTACAGAAACTGCTTCTGCTGATTATAACTAGACATATTATTAAATTGAAACTATCCAGTGGTAAGATATTTGTTTCAAGAACACACAGGGAAAATCTTCAGAATGTGCAAAACTCCAAGCTATTCCATAAGTAGTTTCCCTCTTTTCCCCTGGCGGAGGAACCTAGTGCAGGCTTTGCCTGCTAAGCCCAAAAACTGGGACAAAGGTTATTTTGGAAGGAAGCATTCATAACCTCTCAGCTCCACACTTTTATGTGTGTCGTGGGTCCTTGGAAACTGAAGTTGAGAAACTCTGCAAACTCCTTGACTGTTTTGGATATATAGTATAAATCTTTGGGGATGTGTACCAAGTCATTTTCTAATTCTCTAGACACCATCCTATAGATAATGTCTGTGCTGCTATTCTATACAAAATAATGGATCTGCTTCAAACCCCAGGCTAAAAGTAAATTTTCAGAAGCGCCCATGTCCCATAGATGTTTCACTTTCGAAAATGAGACTTCAAGTAACATTGTCAAAAGAACTTTTGCTTGAGAATTTTTGGCCTCCAAGAAAACTTGCAAGTCAGAATCATCATTCAGGATTGAGGAAACGGCAACAGTACTCTTTCTTATTCCATGTACAAATGGCCCACAAAGCAGCATTGGTTCAAGCTGATACACAGATCTCGCTGCTCGTGAGATTGTAGTAGAGGATAATTTGGGCATTAACCCCATTTACAGAGGTGGTACAGAAGGGTTATGGTCAGAATTACCCATCAGTGTTTGATGTCCAGTTTGAGACACCTACAACCTGATTTTTAGAGCTTGTCTCATGGCAATTTGTATGTTCCAAGTACAGCGCCCATTGACTTCAGTTTGCAAAAGATAAGCACTTCTGTAAATCAGACTACAGGATTTCAGGTCAGGTACCCAGAAAATGATAACCACTTAATGACCACCTCTGAAGAGTTTGGTTTCAGTGCTTTGCCTTGCATCATATTCAGAGCTTGCCTTGCATCACATTGTAATTCTTTGACAGAAGCAGGAGTAGAATGCAATTGTCCAGGGCAGCACTGAGAGATCTTTGCTATGAGACCATCCCTTCTCTTCCTGTAAAATGAATGAGACAGGAACTACATCTTCCAACTTCTGCAAACACGTGAGGCAGGGGTCCTAGTGACAACAGTTTTCTTCACTGTGTAGTCCTGATTTATCTATGGAGCGGGTCCAGACTGTGCACTGAATGAGAGATTGGTGGCAAGGGTTGAGGAGAATATAATTGAAGACTGGATCATGATGCATTTTCACAAGCAGGCAAAATTCAGCTTGCACAATCTTAACTCTAGCATTTCTTATGAGTGCTTGATTTTGTAGTCTTAAAGCTCTTTTACCTCTGGGTGTGAGGGAGGAGGCATATAAAATGTCTTAGATTTTTAAAAAACAAATTGGAACAACCTAATTCCATCATAAGGGATCATACTGACAAAGATGTGGGTAATCAGCAGTTTTGCAAAAATTATATTCACCATGCAGATATCTGCCATGTGGAATTATATAGTAACTGATAGCAGTAGTAGGTTGTCAGTCTGTGGACCATCACAAATACTTTGCAGGTAGTTTCAAAGATGTCTGCCCTTCTTGAAACAAGCTCTGCCCACTCAGTCCTAGTTCTCCTACGACAAACACACTGCATCCCTGTCTGATCTATCTGTCTTCTACCTCCACCCCATTTCCACTCCCTACTGAATACCAGTCTTAAATTTTCCATCTTGGCTGCTGTAGCCCCCCCCCCCCCTTCACTCCCATTCCACAATCTCGTCTACCCTTTCCTCCTTCCCTCCCTTTCCAGTCTCATTGCCCTCTTTGCCTCAGTCTGCCTTCCAGCCCCATCTTAATTCATTCCCAGGCTCTTTCTTCCTTATCTACTCTCCACCACCCATCCAGTTCTTATCTCTTCTCTGCATCAAATTGAACAGCTGCCTTATGCAGGCTTCCTGAGCCCACCATAGGAAGAAACTTTCAGTGCACAGAAGAAAGAAACTCCCTACACTCACTTCAAGTGCACAGACCTGTACTTCAGTTGACCCAAAGACTCCAGAAGGTACAATTGCAGGACAAATCCTGCTTAGGTCCAGATATATATTAAAATGTAAATCCCAGATTGTATTCCCCTTTGCCAATTTTTGTCATGTAAATAATGTGAAGAGAACATTTCTATAATGACATGTATCATAGAACCAGCTGAGATCTGTAACATCTTAAAGGTTAATTTCAATGTTTCAGTTCCCAAGGAGGGCCTGAAGAGTCAGGCTCTGTTTGATGAGATTCGTATGACGTACATCAAAGAGCTGGGGAAAGCCATAGTGAAGAGAGAGGGGAACTCGAGCCAGAACTGGCAGAGATTTTATCAACTGACTAAACTTTTGGACTCCATGCATGATGTAAGTTTTTAAAATGTGCACTGCATGCATTCTGTATAGATAAGTTTGTGTAAAGGTACTATGCCCTTATAACCTGAACTTATCAGACCACATAAAATGGTTAAGATAAAATAATTTGTTGGACATTGTTAGCGTTAAAAAAATGAGAAATGTATTTGTATTTCTGTCGTCTTATAGGTAACATCTCAGAAGATTATTAGAAGGTCATTAGAGAATTTTGTCCTTTTTTGGTTATTTACTCTGTGCACTGCACACAATTTTGGTAGACAGTCTCAGGGGCAAGTGTAATAATACTTTAAACTACTTTTAACTTCTGTTTTGAAATTGACCAGATTTAAAATGTATTGTCTCTTTCTAAAAAAGAGTAACACAAAAATGTTTTAAAATTTATTATAGTAGTTTTTAACCTATTATATCATTACAGAAAGACATAGTAGTCAATATAACATTACAGCCTTTAAAATATGAATGTGTTAGCTAAATTTTAAAATAGTTTCGGTTTATCCCAATTTTAAAATGGTATATACAAAATCTTCTTTATAGCAAAAATGAATAAAACTGAAAAAAGTGGGAGGAGGGGAGGTTGGTGCTCTAGTGTGAGAGTAAACCTTCTCTTTGTCAATTGTAGGTGGTTGAAAATCTTCTAAACTTTTGCTTCCAAACGTTTTTGGACAAATCCATGAGTATTGAGTTCCCAGAGATGTTGGCAGAAATCATCAGCAATCAAATACCAAAATATTCAAATGGAAATATCAAGAAGCTCTTATTTCATCAAAAGTGACTGCCTTAATACAAAAAGATTGCCTTAAGAAAATGTTAAACTATAGCTTTTTTGTACAAACTATCAGACTTGTTAATTTTGTCTTGCAACGGTGTTTCTTTTGTTATTATGCACTACATATGGTTTACAGAGGGCCAAGACTTAAACTACAGAAGCAGCGGATTGCTCACATTGAATGATTAGAATGGGGAGGGAGAGGAAAGGAAAGAAAATTAACCATTATATGCACCTGTACTAGTGGTGCGGAGATCTAAGGCTGACTTATGAGCATTCTACTAGTAATTACTGCAGTTGGCTGGATAACATTTTCTGGTTTGTTTGTTTGTTTGTTTGTTTTTTTCCAGTAAAATGGTTTGGGTTTTTTGTATAGTTAAGGTAGCATTTTGATTTATGCATGTAACCTGAAGAAAGTTTACAAGTGTATATCAGAAAAGGGAAGTTGTGCCTTTTATAGCTATTACTGTCTGGTTTTAGCAATTTCCTTTAACTTTATATACCGTGAACCTAGGCTTGCTCATTTTTTTCTTACATGATTTTTGTAATACTTCAAAATGCCTATTGTACAACTATTTTTTAAGGTGGGGCAGCTTGTAGCTTTCCTAAATGACCTCTAGCCATTAATCCTTGAGCATATTCATGTGAAAATGGGTTGGCTTTTGTAACTTGTTTTAATTGTCAAGATGATCATACAAATTTGGCTTTTTTTTAAAGGGTGGAGGATAGAGTATTCTCAAATCTAACCCAAGTAAACATGAATTAAACACACTTTTGGTATTTATGAAAATGTGTTGCAAATATAGATTCATAGACAATTAGCCCAGGCTATTTTATACAGAAAATGAACTGATTTTTCATATAATACAACAGCCATAAGTGCAGTAATTTTGGGCTGCATTAATGTCAAGATCAGTCCTGACTACCCATCAGGAAACTTTCACAAAAAATATGCATAGCTTAAAAAATAGTTCTTATGTAGAGAAATTCACATTTTCCATACACGTAAATGTTTCATCATACAAGTTGATATGGGAAAATAGCTTTGGCTTATGAGACAGACTTGTAATTGTGCCTAGTATTTTTTAATATTTATTGGCTTTTGAAGGGTTTTTTTTTTTTTTTCAATTAGACCTTTATCTTAAAGCAGACAGTAAAACAGATCAACTGTACTGACAAATTATAACTTGCTGGGTATACAAACCTCAAATCTGAGTGTGCTTAGTCACCCATTTTCACATTTTCATCTGTCACTGATCGGTTCATCTACTTTTCCTGAAGAGCAGGAAGGTTCCGCTACTGATTTTGGAGTTTAGAATTGTGTGTCAGACTTCTGTCTTTGTAAAGCTGCATCCCTTCATGTCAAATTACTAGTGTGCCATAAAATTACCATATGTATTGTGAACTACTTGTCACCATTGATAATGATGTTTTAAAAGGTTGAGAAGCTGTGGTAGCCCTTTCTATGTGCACCTTAACAACTTTCTGTACAAACATAATTTAAATACTTACTAAGCCACCCTGAAATTAGATTTTTTTATTCAAAATAGCCCAATTATTTGTTTAATAGAAAATAGACAAAAATCTAATTGATAAAACATGAAATCCCTAATATATTTTTATATTTAGTTATAGTTTCAAATATATATAATTGGTATATTCACTAATGGAAGTCTAAGCAAAGAAGGGAAGGACTACTGCAGCTTTAAAAGCAACTTATTGAATGATTGCTAAATAGCTTGTATAGTGTAAAATAAGTGATTTTTAGATGACAGATTGCTTTACCATGACACATGATTTTAGTTTTTGTAGGGGGTCACAAATATGCTGAATGGTAACCCATGCAATTTGTGGTTTTTCTGGAAATATTAATACTGTGGCAGAATAGGTGTTAGATATCCAAAGAGGTACTCTTTTCTCTCTCTCTCTCTCTCATTTGTTTATCTTCTTAGGAAGGAAGAAACCCATATTGAGTAGGTTGATTCTAGGGCTGAAATTTACATTCATTAGATCACTGTATAGAACCACAGCTTGGAACTTGGAACCACCCCTGTTTGGTTACCCTTCACATTCCAATAGTAAATCTTCACACTTTGTAGGTTTACTTGACCTCCACTGCAGAAAAATGTAAACCGAAAAGATGTATGTACATCACTGAACTTATGGGGTTAATTTCATATACAGCCTCACATGGAATAGCAAAAACAGTTTGAAAAAATTGGCAATAATGTGCTTACAGGTACCAGCAATATTTAAATATAGAGCATAGATTGTTCACAATACACTAATACATTTCTAGTGTTCAGCAAATGTTTGTTTCCAGGTGAATAGGAAACTGCATATTTGTCATTTCTTAAATTTGTTTTTTGAATGTTATACCTATTACAAAGATGTTATATTCAGTACTTTGGAGTAAACTATGACATTTAATAAAAATAATTCTGTTCTCTCTGAATGATCTCTAAAGAATATGTACATTTTGTAACAGTTAAGCTAAACCTTGAAAAGTATTTTAACTATTATTGGCAACCCAACTCGATGAAAATAATTCATGCTATTTGAGGTACAGTTAGGAGATTAATAGTGTTTGCTTTTTAAAAAGGCTCTTCAATTACAAGTATGATCTTGAAAACTTTTTATTCAGAGAGTGATCTAAAACTTTAATCTAAGACACTCCAATGTATTAATCTCTTATTTTAGTCTGAGATACCTCAATTAGAGTTCTCAAGAAGTTTCATAGTATATGTGGACAAAGATTTGTGCTGTTATTTGTTTGCCAATAGAAAAGTAATTGAAATGAAAATGAACAAAATAGTATTGCCTTGTGAGAATAAGTACATCAGAGGAAAGAGGCTCTAACCCCTTTTATCTGTGTGCCCATGTATTCATTGTTGAGTTATGGATTCAAAGAAGAGAGGAGACTATGGTATTGGAAGAAAAAATTCATTCTGTATGTGCTGTTAAAGTCTTAAACCCACACCATTTTAAATGTGTAATCATTTAGCAGTCAGTGAAATGTACATGTTCCCTGCATGTTTAGTTTTTTAGCACTGGGAAAACCTATACTTTGGAGAAAGCAGAGAGAATCTTGATTTCTGTCTCTTCAGTGCCTTATCACATAGTGCATACATCTGACAAAGGGACATTTGGACAGCCCTAGAGATACATGCTGTATGTTATAAATGCACATGGAAACTGAAAGGAATGGCCTTAGATAGGATAAGCCAGAGCATGAGATAGCAAGAGGAGGAACTTCAATTTTGTACAGTGTTTTTGTAAAACAAAATTCTACTTAAAATCTGTTAAGAGCTTTGCAGCTGGTTAGAGAGCAAGAGTGTAAGTGCCAACCTAGCTTAAAAAATAGCCTCTCTCGTCTCTCAAAAATTAAGTGTTGAGAACAGGAAAAGAGGAGGAGAAAGTGCCTGGAGCAGTGGCCCAATCCTGCTTCACTTAGTCTCATATGGAACTGTTTGTGTGAGTTTTGACTGCAGGAGCCAACCAAAGGAGAGAATGTTTAAAAGGGGATTGTGTATATACTGGTTGAGTGGTTAAAAGCGCTACCATTTGTCAAGTTCAAAGCCAGATATTGATGCACCATTAGTGTCACATAGGAACAAATTTTTCAGGATAGGAATAGAGCCTCTTTACAATATTTTTTTTTAAATACTTGGAGGGTTTTTCTTCTGATAAAAGGCTGTGTGTATGAAAAGATACCCCAAACCCAGACTAATTTGCTTGAGAGCATAGATTCAACAGTGTCTCATTATTCTATTTTGTATATTAAACAAAAGATATATAATGGGGACAGATACTATATTATACTGGTGTATGGCATATTAAAAAGCTTTTTTCATTATTTTTATCACAGTAATTTTAAACAGTGTAAAATTAAAACCAGTGACTCCCGTTTAAAAATAAAAGTTGTAGTTTTTTATTCATGCTGAATAATTCTGTAGTAACAATTCTGTAGTTTTCACCTACTCAGTGAAATGTTAGACTGTAAAATCCTGTGTGGAACTGTTGAACATTTATTTTTCATTTAAATTTGCTGTTCTGGTAATACAAAACCACACATCTGTACAGAAGTTGCAGTAAATGCGAACCATTTACAGCAATGCCAAAAAATGGACAGAAATCACATAATAAAATTCTGCTTTTTTCATTAAATGGTTCCAAAATGCTTTGGTAGAGTTATTGTTGTGTATCTGACAAAGATTATTGAAGCCTTTTAACTCATTCTGTTTATTTTATTCTTCTCCATTCACCACATACACAGAAATGAACATTGTGTTGATCTAAAGCCAGTCTCTTCAGTAGTTAAGTTATGGCATGCAAGGGGTTCTGGTTGCTAAAATTCAAAATTATGTGAAATGTGCAGCCCCTCAGTAAAGCTAAATTAAAGTCAGAAAAATACAAATTAAAAGGAATACAGGAAAAGCAAATGGATTTGGAAATAAAGAGTATCTGGCTGCTAGTATTACAATTTTGATGAATTTGAAGTCGTAAATGATGTAAATAAAAAGTCCTTGCTGTGAGGGCTGCATGAGAAGCTTGCAAGGGTTAATGCCAGGAGAAAATCAAAACAATAACTACTGAACACTCATTTATTCTGCATATTTAAGATGCATCCAGCAAGCACTGTGAATACATTCTTCAGCAAAGCATTGTTTACAATATAAAACTGTTTAGGCATAGTTCCAACATATTTTGAATAGTCTGTTTGCACAGCAGTAATAAAAGGGGGAGCAGCAACAACTTAAGAGATAAGCCTGCAGTAATTATACCATTACAACAGTAATGACCAAACCCTTTTCTTGTGTGATCTATATTGCGGTTGCAGGGTAAAGTCCTGGACTGCGGTTTATCCCAGGGTGGTTAGTCTCTATGAGACGTGCTGACCACTATTTATCCATGTGTGGTTGTCTATTGTAATTCCCATGAAAGCCTGTCCCTTAAGATGAAATGTGACACTTACTGCATTATACTGAGTGTCTGGCTCTGCTCCCTTTTAACATATCTGCAGCCGCAAGAGAAATCTAAAGTAAAAGAGTATAATTGCACTGTCTAGGGCTACATTTGAGAGAGGTTTTATTGCTGTGCAAGGCCCCATTATAAATACTGGTCAATAAAGGTCTATAGTAGATTGGATCTCCTGGTAGATCCTGGAGCCTCTGATGGGTGATCCTGGTTGGTTTGGCCAGGTGGATATCAAGTGCCCACACTTCAGCTGCATCTCCCCCCTCTGCTGTGCTGCTCCTGTTTTCTGTGCAGGACGTGGGAGGAGGGCACTGATGGCAGAGTATTCCCCTTCCCCCACTCCATATCCCATCTCTACTAAGAGAATACAGGACAGGGCTCCGAATGGAGGAAGCTTGCTGGCAGCTACTCCTAAGTCTGGATGTGCTCAGCATACTTAAAGGGGCAATGCAAATCTCTGTCATTTTCTCACACTGTGTGTCTGTCACTCACACAAACACACTCCTTCCCTTCTGATCTAGTGCATACTTATATTTGTCAAGTATATAACTTATACTTGTTACTACTTTTACTTCTTTCAAAGTGTTTACATTTTTGACTGTTCTGTGCAGTTCATAATCATTTATCCATTATACTTCAATTTAATTCCTTTGAGTAGTGAGTTCTAAATGTCTATGTTGCATCTGGAATAATTATCCCTATTGTAATTGTTTTAAATACATATATATGTAGGTGTGATGATTCACATCTGCATATTACTTCGATTTTGGTGCACATAACAAAATTCATTCCCTCTAATTTTTTCCATCCATGTGCGGAACACTGACCGGGAATCTCTTGGAATAAGTTTCGATCTCCAGAAAGCTCATGAAGCCAAATCAGGAGATGGGCCGCTAAGAGTCTGGCAACACAGCAAGGCTAAGGCAGATGACCTGCCCTGGCCCTGCACTGCTCCTGGAAGTGACCCCTGAGATGACCAGGAGGAGGTATCCATATACTGCCCTTGCCTGCCCCCACAACTCCTATTGGTTGGGAATGGGGAACCATGGCCAATAGGAGCTGTGAAAGTGGTGCCTTTAAATGGTGGGCAGCATGCAGAGCCATTTACTCCTCCCCCCATGATTTGATTCTGGAGATGCTGACTGCTTTCAGGAGTGGCACAGAGCTGGTGAAGGAGTGAGCCTGCCTTAGCCCTACTGTGTCACTGACCGGGAGCTGCCTGAGGTAAGAGGTGCCCAGCCAAAACCTGCATCCTGAAGCCTTGACCCACCCTTGACCGCCTTCCTGCACTTCAACCCCCTACCCCAGACTCAGCCCAGAGCCCCTCACGTACTCAAAGCCCAAACTCAGAGCCTGCAGCCCACTGCTCCTCAACCTCTTGCCCTAGTCTGGGGAAAGTGTGTGAGACAGGAGGGGGCATAGAGTTAACAGGGCAGGGCCTCGAAGAAGGGGTTGGACAGAAGCAGGGCCTCAATGAAAGGGACAGAAAAGGCAGCAGGACAAGAGTATTTGGGTGTGAGGTAGATTCCAGATTGCGCTTACATTGAAAAGTTATCTTGTGTTTAAAAAAAGGTTGGAGACCACAGAGAAGTCCTAGCTGATGTGCTGTGAATGCTCACTTAGGAAAACTTGCTATTTAGTGCTGAAAAAACATCTTTACTCCGCTTGTTGACAAATAATAAAAGTACTCCTTCAGTTCAGAGTGTTCTAAGCAAGGGGCTGTCGTAAAACTCACTTCCTAGCATATGGCCATGACTGTTAAAGATTTAAAGCTGCAATATTAAGCAGTGAATAAAATTGCTCACAATATTTTTTTAAAGACAGCCAACACTTTTGCCCCTCTTCCATGGCAGTGAAAGAACAGCACTGTAATAAAGACTGATTGCAGCATAGTAGGAACAAGATTGGATCAAAGGTTATAGACAGATTGTAAAAATTTAATATTTGATGAAGGACCAGTGGAAGACATTTTTAATAGCATGTTCTTCAGTAAGTGACCAGTGTATTTCAGAGCTGAATTCTAATCACAGTGAGATATTCAAAAGTATCTATATTTAGTGTTGCCAGATGGTTGAAACAAAAATACTGAACACCCTCCTCTCCCCCACAAAAAAAACACAGGGGAAAAAAATCTGTTAAAGGTGGAGAGACCAAAGTTGTTGGGGAAAAAAAAAAGGACTCAAACAAAAAAAAAATTTTTTTTAAATAACAGCACGTCCCCTTTAAGAGTGAGTGCGGGGATAGGAACAGGGGAGCGGTTGAGCACTAAGACCCAGGGGAAGCGTTGCTTCCCTTAGGTCTCTTGGCCAGCAGCCATTTTGTGCCAGCAGCCTTGGGGAACCAGGTAAGCATAGGGACTGGGGGGTGAGGGGGAAGCCGGGCGCTGAGTGTTTGTAGGGTTGCAAGGTGCCCAGCATTTTCGTCTCCTGCCCAGGGAAAAATTCAGAAAATTCCAGACATCTTAGGTGTCTGGTATTTTCTGAATTTTTTTACTGGACAGGAGGCAAAAATACCGGACTGTCCGGGTGAATACTGGACACCTGACAACCCTGTCTGTATTAGGGTGGGGAACTGTTTTTGGATCGGGGACTGCTGACCCACAGAACAATCAGGTAGGGAGGGCAGGAGAGGCTGGAGTGCCAGCACGGGCTCCTCAATGCTGGGGGAGGAACACTGAGTTCGGGGGCCATCTCCAGGCAAACCAGGGACCACATTGGGCCCCTGGGCCTTAGATTCCCACCTCTCCCCCAGTCTATATGTTGCCTGTAGGCCAGGGTATGCCTCTCAGGGTATGTTTGCACTGCAGCTGGGAGATACGATTCCCAGTGTGGGTACATAGCTATTGTATATTGTCTATCCACTCTGGCAATCACACCTCCTAACTGCAGTGTAGAGATATCTTCAAGCACAATGCGTGATATGGAACATTACTGATATTCCAAACTTACATTCCACCAAAGCTCGATGAGTTCCTTACGTGTATTGTTGAAAATTACTTAATCAGAAATAATCATTATTTTGAGCTTATAGAAAACTTATACTAAATGCAGAAATCCCATCTTAAATTCCCTGCATCAATATCATTTTAATATTCCCCCATTTTGTCCTTTTACCACACAATTGGCTTTGTCTCCATTCCAGCACTATTTCAGGAGACCAGAGTGCCCTGAAATAGCTATCCCACCTCTTTACAGCAGGTCCATTATTTTGCAATGTGCTTGCTATTCCAACGTCCCTGAAAACCTCATTCCATGAGGAGTAAGGGACATTTCGGAATGGTGGGTTATTTCAAAATTTGGTGAATATTCTATTTTGAAATAGGGGACTGAAATAAGATACGCAATTTGCGTAGCATATTTTGCTGTAGAATATTTTTAAAACAATGAATGGTTCTGTAGCACCTTAGAGACTAACAAAAAATATGGATAGTGTCATGAGCTTTCGTGGGCACAGCCCGCTTCTTCAGATGAATGATGCTGAACTCCTTTCATTCCTCTGAAGAAGTGGGCTGTGCCCACGAAAGCTCACGACAACATCTACATTTTTTGTTCGTCTCTAAGGGTACATCTAGACTACATGCCTCTGGCGACAGAGGCATGTAGATTAGACTACCAGACATAGGAAAATGAAGCGGCGATTTAAATAATCGCCGCTTCATTTAAATTTACATGGTTGCCGCGCTGAGCCAACAAACAGCTGATCAGATGTTTGTCGGCTCAGCGCGATAGTCTGGACGCGCGGGTGTCGACATCAAAGGTATTTGTCGACCACCCAGGTATGCCTCCTGGGATGAGGTTTACCTGGGTGGTCGACAAATACCTTTGACGTCGACACCCGCGCGTCCAGACTATCGCGCTGAGCCGACAAACAGCTGATCAGCTGTTTGTCGGCTCAGCGCGGCAGCCATGTAAATTTAAATGACGCGGCGATTATTTAATTCGCCGCTTCATTTTCCTATGTCTGGTAGCCTAATCTACATGCCTCTGGCGACAGAGGCATGTAGTCTAGACATACCCTAAGTTGCTGCAGGACCATTCACAGTTTGTTTTTTCAGCTGCCAACTAGCATGGCTACTCCTCTGCGACTGTAGAGTACTGTTTCTTTAAATTAATACTTTCCAAACAGGATATGGAGATATGTGACAAGATTCCTGATGGCATTTCTAACCGGTGTAGTTTGTTCCATCTAAATGCAGCAACTTATCTGTAGCAAATCAAAGTATTTCCACCCCACTTCACTATGGTAATTTTATGTTAATCATTGCATCTGTGCAATTCCACATTGGTCCAAATTAGCTGCTCTGTGTTCTGGGTAGATATCCCATGCAGTTCTGCTCAGCACTCGCTTTTTACAAGGAGCATTCTAGAATGCATAACACAAACCA
Source organism: Pelodiscus sinensis (assembly GCF_049634645.1). NCBI lineage: Eukaryota > Metazoa > Chordata > Testudines > Trionychidae > Pelodiscus > Pelodiscus sinensis. Next base: position 23,460,220 of record NC_134727.1, read on the forward strand.
CAGGAATTCTGAGACTTGGGGTCAAATTACCAAAGTCCTATGATTCCTTTCTTGGCATCTATTCATATTGCCAGTACCACTTGCAAACTTCCATCAGGTATCATAGAGGGCCTGGAACTGCATACCATGCTCAAGATAATTATTAATATAAACAGGATAAGAACAAAAGAGCAGCCATAGTGGGTCAGACCAAAGCTCCATCTAGCCCAGTTTCCTGTCTTCCAACAGTGGCCAGTGCCAAGTGCTCCCAAGAAAAGGAACAGAACGGGTAATTATTAAGTGACCCATCCCTGTCACCCATACCCAGCTTCTGATAAACAGAGGCTGCGGACACCATCTCTGCCCATCCTGGCTAACAGCCATTGATGGACCTATCCTTAGTTCTTTTTTTAAATCTTATACAACATCCTCCGGCTGGGAATTCTCCAGGTTGACTGTGTGTTGTGTAAAGCAATACGTTTTTGTTTTTTTGTTTTAAACCTGCTGCCTATTAATTTCATTTGGTGACCCCTAGTTCTTGTGTTATGAGAAAGAATAAATAACTTCCTTATTTATTTTCTCCAAACCAGTCATGATTTTGGCTCAATCATATCACCCCGTTAGCCATCTATTTTCCAAGCTGAAAAGTCCCTATCTTATCATTCTCTCCTCACATGGCAACCCTAATCATTTTTGTTGCCCTTTTCTGAACCTTTTCCAATTCCAGTGCATCTTTTTTGAGATGAGACAACCATATCTGCACAAAGTATTCAAGATATGTCTGTACCATGTATTTATATAGAAGCAATATGATATTTTCAGTCATATTATGTATCCCTTTCTTAATAAGTCCCAACATTTTATTTGCTTTTTGATGGCTGCTGCCCTTCGAGTAAATATTTTCAGAGAGCTATTGACAATAACTCTAAGGTCTGTTTCTTGAGTGGTAACAGCTAATTTAGATCCAAATAGTTTATATGTACAGGCAGTCCCCGGGTTACGTACAAGATAGGGGCTGTAGGTTTGTTCTTAAGTTGAATCTGCATGTAAGTCGGAACTGGCGTCCAGATTCAGCCGCTGCTGAAACTGACCAGCGACTGACTACAGGAAGCCCGAGGCAGAGTTGCTCTGCCCCGGGCTTCCTGGAATCAGCCGCTGATCAGTTTCAACAGCGGCTGAATCTGGACGCCTGGGACAGAGCAGCTGGGGTGCTGCCGGGTTGGTCCCCGCAGCGCTGCACCTCGGCGTTGCGGGGACCAACCCGGCATCACCCCTGCTGCTCTACCCCAGGCATCCCCAAGTCAGCTGCTGCTGAAACTGATCAGCGGCTGATTCCAGGAAGCCCGGGGCAGAGCAACTCTGCCTTGGGCTTCCTGTAGTCAGTCGCTGGTCAGTTTCAGCAGCGGCTGACTTGGGGACACCTGGGGCATAGCAGCTGGGGTGCTGCTGTGCTCCAGGCGTTCTGATTCATCCGCTGCTGAAACTGACCAGCAGTGGCTGAATCAGGATGCCTGGGGCAGAGCAGCTGGGGTGCTACCAGGTTGGCGCCCAGAGCAGTAGCGCCCAGAGCAGCACTGTGGGACCAACCGGCAGCGCCCCAGCTGCTCTACCACAGGCATCCCGAAAAAGCCTGGTCTGCTGGGGGGCGCACTAGCTGCGCCCCCCAGCAGACCAGGGAGACGCGGGCGGCGGGACGAAGTCGTGCCACGGTCCCACCGCCCTGGTCCTCCGCGGCTTTGCTCTGCGTCTCCCTGGTCTGCTGGGGGGGGGGCAGCAGATCAGGAAGACGTGGAGCAAAGCCGCGGAGGACCCAGGCAGCAGGACCGCCCAGACGCACCAGGGTCCTCCACGTCTCCCTGGTCTGCTGGGGGAGGGACCCCCCCAGCAGACCAGGATGATGCAGAGCAGCTTTTTTCACCCCGGAGGATGCAGGCGGCGGGACCGCGGCGTGTCTGGGTGGTCCTGCCGCCCGCGTCCTCCGGGGCGAGAAAAGCCCTGTTCGTAAGTACGGATCCGACATAAGTCCGATCCGCATAACCCGGGGACTGCCTGTATAGTTGGAATTATGTTTGGCAATGTGCATGCATTAGTTTGCATTTATCAACATTGAATTCCCTCTGCCATTTTGTTGCTTACTCACCCAGTTTTGTGAAATCTTTTTGAAGCTCTTTGCAGTCTGCAGTGGACTTAAGTATCTTGAACAATTTTGTATCTGCAAATTTTGGCACCTCACTGATTACTTCTTTCTCCAGATTATTTTTAATATGTTGAAAAGGTCTTAATACAGACCTCTGGGGGACACTGCTAGTTACTTCTCTCCATTCTGAAAATTGACCATTTATTCTTACCCTTTTATCAGCTACCAATCCATGAGAGGAGTTTACTCTTATCCCATGACAGCTTACTTTACTTCAAACTTCGCGAGAGACTTTAATTAAAGGATTTCTGGAAATCTAAGAACTCTATATCCTCTAGACCCCTTCCCCTCTTGTCTGCATGCTTGTTGACCTCAAAGAATTCTAGTAGATCAGTGAGGCATGATCTCCCTTTACAAAAACCATGTTGACTCTTCCCCAACAAATTATGTTCATCTGTTCTTTTCTATAGCTTCAACCAGTTTGCTTGGTATTGAAGTTAGACTTACTTGCCTATATATTTGCCAGGATCATCTCTAGAGCCTTTTTTAAAAATTGGTGTCACATTAGCTATCCTCCAGTCATTTGGTACAAAAACTGATTTAAACGATAGGTTACAAACTTCAATTAGTAGTTCTGCAATTTCATATTTGAATTTCTTCAGAACTCTTGGGAGAATGCCATCTGGTCCTTGTGACATCTTATTGTTTAGTTTATCGATTTTTTTCCTCCAAAACCACTTCTAATGATACCTCAGTCTGGGGACAGTTCTTCAAATTTGTCATCTAAAAAGAATGGCTCAGATTTGAGAATCTCTCTCACATCATCAGCTGTAAAGACTGAGGCAAAGAAGTCATTAAGTTTCTCTGCAATAGTCTTATCATCCTTGAGAGCTTCTTTAGCATCTCAATCATTGAGTGGCTCATTGGTTGTTTAGCAGGCTTCCTGCTTTGGATGTACTTACAAAGAAATTGCTATCACTTTTTGAGTTTTTGGCTAGCTGTTCAAATTCTTTTTTGTCCTTCCTAATCATATTTTCATACTTTAATGCTACTTTATATTTTCCTAACTAGAATTTAACTTCCACTTTTTAAACTTTGCCTTTTTGTGTGTCTCTGCTTCTTTTATTTTATTGTTTCACCACAGTGGAACGTCTTTTGTTCTCTTACTATGTTTTTTTTTAATTTGTTTTATACATTTAAGTGAATCTTTATTATAGTGTCTTTAAAAAATTTCCAAGTAGCTTGCAGGGATTTCACTTTTAGCACTGTACCTTTTGATTTCTATTTAATGTTCTCATTTTTGTGTGGTCCCCCTTTCTGAAATTAGTGTTTACTGCTGTATCATTTCCCCCACCACAAGAATGTTAAATCTAATTATTTGATGGTCACAATTACCAAGCAGTTCAGCCATATTCGCCTCTTAGACTAGATCCAGTGCTCCACTTAGGACTAAATCAAGAATTGCCTCTCCTCTTGTGGTTTCTAAGATTAGCTGCTCCAAGAAGCAGTCATTTAAAAGATCATTTAAGAAACTTTATCTCTGCATCCTGTCCTGAGGTGACATGTACCCAGTCAATATGGGAATAGTTAAAATCCCCCATTATTATTGAGGTTTTTTTTTTATGTTTATACTGTCGCTAATCTCCCTGAGCATTTCACAGTCTCTATAACTGTTCTGGTCATTTGGTCAGTAATATGTGCCTACTGCTATATTCTTATATTATAGCTTGGAATTACTAAACAGAGAGATTCTGTGGTACAGTTTGATTCATTTAAGACTTGTACATAATTTCATTCTACACTTTCTTTCACATACTGTCCACTCCGCCCACCAGAATGACCTGTTTAGTCCTTCTGATACATTAATCCCAGGGTCCAAAATATGTCTCACTGATTGTTCTAATTCCACCAAGTTTCTATGAAGCCTTTTACATCAATAGTGTCATTCAATATGTGGCACTCTAGTTCACCCGGTTTATTAGTCTTCTAGTGTTTGTATGTAAGTACTTTTAAAAACGTGTCCTTTTTTAGTTGACTGCCATTACATGATGGGATTGAATGGGACTTTTTTTTTTCATTTGACTGTTTCTTGTCAGAGCTAACCCGTAATTTATCATCTTCTATCCTCTCCTTCTTACTGGGACATAATCTCCATTAATAGATCCTCCCCTAAGAGATGTCTCTGTCTAATCCATGTGCTTCTACACTTCCATCGGCTTTCCCCCAGCCCTTAGTTTTTGACCTTTTTAATGGTAAAGGCCAGCAATCTTGTTCCATTTTGGTTTAGGTAGAGTCCATCCTTCCTGTATAGCCATGATGGTCAACCAAGAAGAGTGAGTGGGCCGTGTGAGTGGCCCGTCTTCAATGGGCTGAAGCAGCCCACAGCACTTCGGGGCTCTACCTGAGGCCTGTGAACAGCTGATTCGTGGCATTCCAGCTCTGGGAGGGAGGGGGAGTAGCAGGAATGGAGCATGAATCAGGTGATTCGTGGCACTCCAAAAGTGCTGGGAGGAAGGGAGAGGAGCAGGAACTGCAGGGCTCCTGTGTGAGAGAGGTGCGTAGGAGAGGGGGGCAGATAGAGGGTCCACGAGCCACAGATGGATGTGGCCAATGGGCTGCAGGTTGCTATACGGGCTCCCCCTTTCCCAGAGTTTCTGCAGTTCTTAATAAGTCTAAAACCCTCCTCACTCCATCATCTCATCCACACACTGACACCCTGCAGTTCTGCCCCTCTGCTTTGCCCTGCTCATGGAACTGGAAGCATTTCAGAGAATGCTACCATTGAGGTCCTGGATTCCAATCTCTTTCCTAGCAGCATAATTTGGTCTCCAGGTCCTCTCTCCTATCCTTCCCTCTGTCATTGGTACCTACATGTACTACAACCACTGGCTCCTCCCCAGCACTACATATACCTCTATCTAGATATCTCAAGAGATCCACAACCTGCACAGTGGGAAGGCAAGTCACCATACGGTCCTCCCAGTCATCGCAAACCCAGATGTCTATATTTCTAATGATCAAATCCCCCATTACTAACATCTATCTCTTCCTAATCACTCAAGTTCCCTCCCCCACAGAGATATCCTCAGTGCTAGAGCATACCACATCATCTAGCATGAGGGTCCCAACTATGGGATCATTTCCCTCTGCTCCAGTTGGATGTTCTCCTTCCCTAAGACTTTCACCTTCCTCAACAGCACAGAGGCTGTCTGACTAGAGGTGGGACCATTCTACTGTCCTGGGATGTCTCATCTGTGTACTTCTCTGCATCTCTTAGCTCCTCCAGTTCAGCCACCCTGGTCTCTAAATCCTGTACATGGTCTCGGAGGGCCAGGAGCTCCTTGCAGGAAAGGCACACGCATGCCACCCGTCCATAGCTTATTACTGTCTCGAAGGGATTTTTTTTTCTTTTGTAGATCAGCTGGTCGTGGTTTTAAGTTTAGAGAATATGAAGAGGGCTGAGCCCTTCTCACACTCCCTCTCTAAACTTCCTCACAAAACTCCCATTCGCCAGCTCCTCTGGTCACTCAGGAGCAGGCTTTTTAAAGTCCTGGCTTTCCTGTGTAGGCCTGTCCCTGGTTAAGGGTTGATGGCTGCTAAAGAGCTGAGGCATCAAAGTCTCATTAACAAGCTTTCATACCTTGTGTGTCGTGAAGGCTGATGGATTTAACTCTGTTGTATGGCTAACTGTGAAGGAGGAACAGCAGATGAAATCAAGCAGATTTTTCCTCTAGAGCAGTGGTTACCAACCTGTAGATTGGGCTCTACTGGTAGATCATGGATCCTGACAGATGCTCCTAACTGGTTTGGTCACGTGGCTATCAAGTGCCGGCAGTTCAGCTGCTCCTCCCCTCACTGCCCTCTGTTTTGGAGTTGCCTCCCGGGAGCCTCCTGCTTGCTGTGCAGTGTAGGAGAGACAGTAGAGAGAGGTGCTGATGTCAGGTTGTCCTCCTCCTCCCATCCTTGTAGCCCATTTCCACAGAGTGAGCAAGGCAGGGCCTTGGAATAGGGGAGGGACTTAAAGAAGGGGTGTGGAAGGAGGTGGGGGCAAAGTATTTGGCTGTGTCTACACTGCACCCCTTTTCCGGAAAAGGGACGCAGATTAGACACTTTGGAATTGCAAATCCGCGGGGGATTTAAATATCCATTAACATGGCTGCTGCTTTTTTCTGGCTTGGGGATAAGCCGGAGAAAAGCGCCAGTCTAGATGCAATTCTCCAGAAAATAAGCCCTTTTCTGGAGGATTTCTTATTCCTACTTGAAAGTAGGAATATTTAAATCCCCCGCGGATTTGCAATTCCGAAGTGTCTAATCTGCATCCCTTTTCCGGAAAAGGGGTGCCGTGTAGACACAGCCCTAGGGTTTGAGGTAAATCCTGGATTGATTTAAATTCAAAAAGTGATCTTGTGCTTAAAATGGTTGGAGGCCGCTGTTCTAGATTATGTTTATGGGGCCCTTGTATTCAGTGGACTGCCATTTCTGTGGTCAGCCAAGCAGCTGGTGGGAGACGGAAGTGATGCAGAACTGAGATGACCAAGTGGAAGTTCACTGTAAAACTCCTCAGAGTTCATTGTGGAGCTGCTGAAGCAGCAAGGGACTAACCCGAGAATTCTCCCTCTGAGAAGTGTACCAGCCAGTGTACTGTGTACTAATGAGGTTGGTGTTGGTAGATCACCTGTCAGGGCTGTCACGGTGGTTTCTGATGCTATGAGGAGAGCACTGCTGTGCCAGGTTATAAAGCTCGTCAATGCACAGTATTGATGGCACTGCAGGAACAAGGATTTCCAAACTGAATAGGGGGCTTGTGGTGGGACACACTTGCCGATTCTCTTCCCTCTTTTTCCCCCAGCCGGAGATTTTATCCACAGAAAGGGGTATTTTTTCATGGTATACTGCAAGGCCAGGTTGATCACCACAGAAGATTCAACAATACTAATAGGCTACGTCTAGACTACATCCCTTTTTCGTAAAAGAGATGTAAATTAGACGTATCGCAATTGCTAATGAAGCGGGGATTTAAATCTCCCCCGCTTCATTAGCATAAAAATGGCTGCCGCTTTTTTCGGCACGGAGCTTTGCCAGAGAAAAGCGCCAGTCTAGATGCTGATCTTGCGGAAAATAAAGCCTTTTCCGAAAGATCCCTTATCCCTCTTGAAATTTCCCATAGAGGAAGGAAGGAAGCAGGAACAAGAGACTTTCTCAGAATTATCTGTAAAACCAGCCAAGTTGTTTAGAGACCAGGACCAGGAATACAGTGTGCTCAATGTCAGGGGATTCTTGTGGCTATAAATATGCTGCAAGCAACAAAATGTATGTTGGTTTGATTTTATTATGATATAATAAAGGTGGTCAAGAAGAATACATCTTCCCATGTTTTATTATGATAGAATAAAGCATGGGAAGGTGGTCCTGATGCCATTTATGGGTGGAGATATTCCCGAGTTAAGATTTTCAGTCAAGTCATTAGAAAATATAGTGCAAACTTCAGAACAATGGTATTGAGGCACAGCCACAATAAGAGAAGGGAGGGGGGCTCACAAACTCCTGTAGGTGATGTGCTTGAAAAGACTCTCATTATTCTAACTCTTAAGGGTTTAATGTAGCAGGCAGGACCTGTCACTAGGCTGATTGAAGGTGAGGCCCCACTATGTTGTATTCTCTACATTTTGCATAACATTGGAATGGTGGGAGAGCAAAGCTTTACTTGAGTATCAAAAGTTGCTCCATCACAGCTGCCTCCTCCTGCATCATCTGCATCGTGTCCATCTTCAAGGTCATGCGCCCCATTTCTGGCTTTGGGCCTTCTCTTATGATGAAGTGAATACTTCACGGGACAGTTTGTCTCTAGCTTTTCGTTTTCTTTCCGAGATTTGACAGCCTTTTGGTAGGTAATAGCTTCCCTCTTTATGCAATTACACGTGTTAAGAAAAACCAGAAAATCAGGCAATTACTTCTTCTCCCACTCCTCACCAACAATGGTAAAATGCTTCTTTTCCCACCATGTTGCCATACCATTCCATCTTCTCTTCCCACTCTGTTTCTCCCTAGGCATTGCTACAATGTCTTCCAATTATTTCCCCCCACTGCAGCCACCCTGTACTGGGAGAGGTGAATGAGTGGAAGGGAATGTCCTGGGTGTCTGTAATTTTTTTTTAAAGTTTGGGGACTCTAGTGTGGGAGATTGAGTGCTTCTTTTCTAGGATGTGTGTGGTAAGGAATGCAGGGGGCAAGTTCCTAAATGTACGAGCACATCTGCAGGCTGCCATTACACTCAAGGGTGTAAACCTGAAGCAAGGCCCCAAGAGAAATATTCAAAAAGAGAGTGGGCAAACTGGGAAGACATGCAGTGCTATTATATACCAGGATGCTTTCCTTCCCCCTCCCACCCTCCACAGCTGGCACAGGACTCAGAAAACAGTAGCTATATGGGGCAACTCTGAAAGATCATCCTTGTCATGCAAAGTTCGTGCCAAAATTGAGCACTGTCTTTGCCTTAGCTGGTGTCTCTCTTATGACTCCTACAGATCAGCATAAAGTGCACTGCAAAAGGCAGTAATTATTCTCTATTGAAATGTATTCTAGTGCTTGAAAATGCCTCTTCATTTTGAAAGGTCTCATCTGATTTGGGGCATTTAACTCATGAACTGTAAACTTCAGTAAAGGCTGAATGTACTCATGGAACTAGGCCCCAGTGACTATTATTATCGTTCTGTCTCATGCTATGACACAGATGACTTTTAGGCAATATATTATTTTTAACCCTCATCGTGCCAACATCCTGGGTGAGGAAGTAAGTCTGCAATGGCTGGAATGGGGAGGGAGTGTAACCAGGAAACCTCTAAGAAAAAACCTGGCTCGTGGTTATGAGATTAGCTTCTGCAGAGCAGTAATTATATAAAGCTCTAAGTTGCTGATGCAGACGACACATAGAGCATACTAGCTGGAAGGGGGTTAAATGCTAAGTGTGGAGAGAGGCTTCCAGCTCCTCCAAACATGCTTCCCAATAGTCCATACTCAAAAAGAGTAGTTTAAATCCCCTGATACATTAGTATTATAATACAGCACAGCACACTTACTGGTAGAGCTCTCTTGGCTTCCGATATAGCTGTCCTACCCAGTGGCTTTGGTGCAGCTGCCCACATGGATTCTTATGTATTTGCCCGCATCTGCAGAGCCTTGCAGCTTTTGAACCCTGACAATTCTCTACCAGGTCCAACTCCATGGCCTGTGTGGGACCAGGGGAATAGTCAGTGAACTTGGACGCTTTAAACTCCAGTCATGTGAAGAAGTGAGTTGTATCCACAAAAGTTCACGATACCCTCTACATTTTTTGTTAGCCTCTAAGGTGCTGCAGGACCATTCACTGCTTTTTAAGTATTTTCTATTACAGACTAACACAGCTCTCCCTTCTGAAACTTCTGATTTGTGAGGTGGTCTCCAGGCTCTCTTGTGTTTGTTGGGTTCTCTGTGGCATAATCCACTGTATGGAGTTTGGATTTGGTAGGATTGCTTGCAAAAATGCCGCCCAGTTCCTCATAACGTGGGCTGAGAGCAGGGGTGTTATCAGAGGTGCTCTTATGCTTCTTTGTCTTCAGTTATGTCTGCAGAAGCTCCAGGGTGTTGGTTCTGTGGGCGCTCCCTCATCTTCATTTGCTCTGGCAGTGCCCTGTTGGTGCCTGTATTGTGATGATGCTTATCTGGATGAGTCTGGGCATGTATATGTCCAAAGGAGACAATCAAATACAGGCCCACACAGGTGGCAGAGGGAAGATGTGGCCGCTGTGATAGCTATGTGACCTCACTATTGCTTTGGACAAACTCCAATTGAAGTAATGATTTTTGGCTTTCCTAAAATTGCCCCTTTCAGTTTCCTATCCTCAGTTGGTGTCGTGTTACTGAGCAATGTTAACAAAGCAGCACATTCCAGAGGTGCCTCAAACAAATGCAATAAAGAGTTTTGTGCAACATATTGGGTCTTTTCTGTGAAAGCTGTAACATGTGGTCTGCAGATCTGTAGATAAATCTTTCAGGTGCTTCGAGGATAGGAAAGTGCAACCATATACAAGACTGTATATTTTTCATGCATGGTAACATTTTAAGACATTAGTATGAAGTAATTGCTTACTTCCATTTAGATCTCAATATTTCTAGCTAAGGTAGCATTCAGTTTAGTGCATATGAAGGTAATTTTTTAAAATTACTAATCATTTCCCCTGACATCGGGTTTAAAAAAATCCTTCCTACACAGTAATTGTTTGAAAATAATTAAAAGTTACATCTTTAACTTGATGGAAGGGGAGAATAAACTTAATTGACCTAAATTACTTAAACTGGTGTTTGTATTTGTAAAAACACGCTATAGATTAGTGTGCATAGATGTTTCTATACAATGCATTATAGGTTTGGCATCACTCCAAATCATAATTAAGGATGATTTCTAAGCTTTCATCATGAACCTATGTGTTTGGCGAAGGAAAAAAAGGCAAAGAGTGGAATCATTCTGATTATAGGTTCTGTTGGTTCAAGATTAAACCAGGTGGAAAAATGTGAAGGGAAACTGCTGATGCAGCGTTTACTGCAGCTACTAATTGCATTGCTAATGCGATAGGACAGCCGTTATACTTTCTGCTTGATATGGTACAGGCTGAAAAAAGCAGCATATTGTGTCCAATTAAGTGAAGTGGGCACCATTACTGAGTTGGCTAGAAGTGGAGCTGTGACAAATAGTATCTAAGCAAGTGTGAGCAGGTTCCTTCCCCAATTTGCTGCAAAACATAGTCCTCATAGTACCTAGAGTCAGAACCTCCGGTCTTCCTAGGAGAGGTTGCTTTTGTTAGATAAAACTCATTTCTAATCTTCTCCCTAGGCATGCAAGAGTCCAAGGATGCCTACCTCAGGGAAGTCCTGCTCACACACTACATCCTCTAGAAAGCCAGTCCCATCTCCTTTGTCTGGCTGTCTTTAGGGCGTGTCTTCCCTACATGGTGTATTGACGCTGTGGTGAGCAGTCTGTTGGCAGTCAATTTACCGTGTCTACTTAGACATGATAAATCACACTCTGAGTGCTCTCCTGTCACTTCCAGTACTCCACCAGAATAGGAACAGTTGCTGGAGTTGACAGGAGAACAGCCCCTGCCAACCTTACCACATACAAGACACCGTGGTAAGTACATCAACTTCAGCTATGCTAGTCACATTACTGAAATGGCATAGCTTAGATTCACAGGGGGCATAGGAACAAATTAAAACCCCAGGACTTGGACACCACATTATGGGATGAAATGTTCTGGCCACAAAGGTTCTTCTGAATGGCTGTGGGGTGGGAGTGGTCGCTTTTCACCAATATGTCCTTTGTATAATCTCAGTTCACCCAATGGTCATTAGAAGATGTCCCCTCTAGTGGAGAGGAAGATGGTTACATTTAGAGAGTACATCACCACAGCATGACTTTTATTAGAACTGTGGCACTCCAAAAAACCCCAAGATTGATGGTAAATTTAGTAATTTGACACAGCAAAAGCCAAATCATTTTAAGGCACCAGAAAGCTGAGATTCCAGTGGGAGTGATTTGTTTTTAAAATCTGATGGTTCAGTGTGAATTCCAGCATTAGCTCCTTGGTCACAGCTGAAATGGACTCTAAATATCTGATATGGCAATACCCATTGATATTTAGGGCCTCAAGGTCTTTGATAATCTGGACAAAAATAGGTGAGTTCACACAGCCCTACAAGATCTAAGTCATTGGTACTTGAGCAGTATCTGTTTAGCTGACATCAGCTGGGGGATTGTGCAGGAGAAATCGTACCTGAAAGCCTTCTCCATGCCTCTGAGACCAATAGAACATAACGGTAGCCCCTTTCGGAAATCAGCTGTATCCAAACAGCCCTCTTATTTGAAAGGTCACACACAAAGAGTGTATTTATACTGGACTTATGAGGGTTTTGTTTCTTTCAGTTGTTGCAAAAAAGCCTGAGAGGATTTTTTTCCCCCTGGTGCTGTCTTAAAAATATCAGCAAGGTGAGGTGTGGCCTTTTCAGGTTTTACAGTGGCATCTCTGGCCGGGGTCTCCAAAAATGGCTAGCAAGCGTTCCCACATTTAAATGCAGGGATAGCTTGGTTAGAGAGTCAACCCCGCCTCACTCCCCTTGAGAAACATGAAATGCTATTAATGTTAGTTGCAGTGATGTGGCAGCCGTGTTTGTCCCAGGATAGTAGCATGACAAGGTGGGTGAGGTACTCTCTTTGATTTGACCTACAGAACTCTTCTTCCTGTCTCCACCACGGTGCTCTGGGAATGCAATCGAGACCAGTGAGGGGCTGTGTCACCAATTCCCCTGCGACCCTGGGTGCAATGCAATTCTTTCTGCTCTAGCTCCCAGCTTGGGATGCTCCCAGTCAGCCTACAAGCATGCAGGTCACCTGTGGCGCCAGACGGCCCTGGTTCAGCACCTTGACCCCAGCAGCCTGCCCATAGTTCTGCTCTGGCTTCCACCAGCCTTGCTGACTCTAATGTACTACCAGACCCAAACTGCTAGTAAACTTTTTGTTTATCTTACGCTGTGTCTCTCTTGCTCCTCCCTTCTCTTGAGAGGCCAAGGGATGGGCCAAGCTGCTGCCCCGAGCCACCAAACCTTACCCTTCTCTCTGCTCTTCTGAGCAATGAGCAAGATTTGTAACAGTGCCTAAGAAAGAGGTCCAAGTCTCACTGAATGTCACTGCACTTCCCCAGCAGCCTGGAAGGCAGGCTGGCCTCATTCCCTGCCACTTCTGCTGCCCATGGAAAGAACTAAGAAATCTGCTGAGATAGGCAGCTGTCTATATTGCTAGGCCTAGAGCAGTCTCTGGCTGCCCACGGCTAACATTTGGGCCCCAGGAGATGTGTGCAAAGTCCTGCTCCCAGGCCCCCCGCCCCTAGCTAACAGCTCTTCTCTGGGTGGTGAGCAGGGTTTGGCTGCTGGCCTGCCCACACTCTAGATGGATGCCTAACTACAGCTATTGGGAAGCTCTCATATCCTTGTTGTTTGTTCAAGGCCCTAGTCAGTCTCTGTGCTCTGAGAACACCTACTGGATTGGGTCCTGCTGGGGCAATGGGGACAGAGGTACCTTGTTTGGGAATGGCTCAGGGGCCTAGTGTCATAACACCTCAGTCTTTGCGTGGTACTAGCCCTGAGTGCCTCGCTGTAAATTATCTCACCCACCAACCTGTAACTCCATGTCCCTGCCCTTCCCTCCTTGCCTTTGCTCTAAACAAGGCCAGAACCCCTGGCCTTACAGGGGAGTGTTCCCATTCTAGTACAGCAGAGCTGAGCGAGAACACAAGAGGATGAGTTTTCCAGACCCTAGAGCCGCACAATGAAAATCAATGCATTCCACACTGAGGTTCTGACTAATAAACAACCCAGTTCTAAAGGACAGTGTATTTTTAATGCAGCCATGGGGAAAGGTGACTCCTCAATCTGTCCAGAATTTCCAACGGTCATGTGCTTTTTAGCAGCCCCATTTGGGGGGGGATTTCTCCTTACTGGGTCCTGCTTACTGTTAACTGGCAGCCCAGCTGGGTTGGAATAGCTCATGGTGGGATGGGTCTGGCCTGGCCAGAGCAGCCCCTACCCACAGGATCTTGGTGAAGTGGTTAACCCCTTAGAAGTAACGTTTAACCAGTTAGCTGATTAAACAAGATTTTACATCCCTCATCAAGACCCCACTAGCACACATTTTAAAAGGGTTGGGGGGGGGAGGTGCGAAGAATGCATCTTCTTATAGTGAGAAAACAAATGACCATCTTAATAAGGACAACTATCTACCCTGCAGTCAGAGGCCCTGCACCTTAGGCAAGAGAAATGGGCATTCAGTTACTGTGCCATTCATACAAGTCTAATTAATTAACTTAGTAGAGACATATTACATTAATTCAAAGATTATGGTAAACAGGCACAAAAAAAAGGCTGTTCAATTATTGAGCCCTGTCATGCTGTGATTGAAGCAGTGCAATGTAGCCAAGATGAGCAGGGGCCAGTGTGTGGGTGGTTATTAAGTATTTCATTCAGAAAGCATTCACATTGCCCATGTGAAATAAATCAAAAGGTGAATCAATGCAAGGCAGCCTGGGGAGCCAGGTACTATACAAGCAAAAGTAACAAGGAATCTGGGGAGCACGTTTGGGATAACAAAGGGGATGAAGTAGTGGGGAAAAAAATCACTGCTGGAGCAGAGAGCAGAGTTTGCTGCCACTGATAGTAATTACAGACCCACAAGCATTGGAAGAGAAACATGATCAGCTCCACTGCCTTTCAGCTGCCCTTTAAAGCTGTTCTATGGGATGGGCAGGGTCATCTGTTGACAAATGAGTGCAGGAGGGGGAAGTTGTTACTGTAGCTAAAAGAAGCAAACACACCCAGCGTCTTGGGGCTTACAGTTTGTGCCGGCTCCCGCATGTTTGTTTTCTCTAGCAATAGCACCATTCTTCACAGGCCAGAAATGGTTTAACTGGGGAAGGGGACGAAAGGGTGTCCTCCCACACATGCTATCCAGACAGAATTTCCAGCAGTGGTTTAGATGTCCCATTCTGGGGAGTGATTCTCCACCTTTATATGGTGAGTGTGCAACACTGTCTGAAAAATGACCTTTGGTGCCTTTAAAGTATGTAACGTTGAGCAAGCCGCAGCATTTGAATCAAGGTGTGAGCGTTAAAGCTGCAATCAGATGGCTAAAAACACCTTTGCTGGGGCAGACTCAGTGGGACGCCGACCAACTTTCAGTGCCAGTAGAATTTTCAGTCCCACCTATTCACCCGGCCTCCCCATATGTGCCCTGCAAGCGGCGCAGCAGCCATGGCGTTTGGAGATGCCCACTCCAGCCAGTGCAAATCCTGCGGTGCGGTGCGGAGGGGGGGCTACACTAGGCCCCCTCAAAGGGCGTCAGCTGCCTAGTCAAATGGCTTTGAGTGGCTGAGCTGAGACTGAGGAGTTGACTCATTGCTCCCCCACCCCATCCAGGCTTGGTGGGAGCAGCAGGAAGCTCACACTGGCCAGAGGTTGCCCTTTCTGTACTGTGGCTGCAGCTGCTTCACCCACAGACAGCAGTGCCCCTGAGCAAGGCCAGCAGTGCACTGAGCCTGCCCGACATGGCTGTGGTTAGTAGATTATCATCCAGGAAAACAGGGCCTGTGCTCAGGGGCGCTGGCCAATTTGGGGTAAAGTGCTGGCCCTGCTCCTCCTTTTCCCCCAGAGGCTGCCCCCTGGCCGGGCCAGAAGACAGAACCTCTCAAAGAGTGACCATATTTTTTCCTCTCCCTTCACCCGCCTGCACAGAACTGGCCTGAGTCCTTCACCCTTCCCTGGTGCAGAACTGGACTTAGCCCCTCGCTTGCTTACAAGCTAGCCCAAATGTTCCCTGCCTCCACTCACCACAGGCCCCCCTTCTCCCTGTGCACGACTGCCCCAAATCCCACTGCTCCCCCCCCCCCCCATCCCCTTTCTGGCAAAATGGGGCATTTGGCCCATTCGCACATACAAATGCCCAGCTCTGCCAAAAACCTCACGCCATTGGGGGCCAAAATGGGCTGCGGAGGCCTGGAGTCCACAAACTTTTTGCTAGTATATGCACCAGCATCCCCTGTAAGCTGTGGGCTTGTACGGCCACCCAGGAGAGATTCAAATGCTGGCCAGCTGCTTAGCAGTGCGCTTACAGCTAGGTTTTCTGTTTCTTCCACCGAGGCCCCGCCGCACCTTCTCCCCCCCCCAAGTTGTTCAGTCTCCAACCCCACCCACAGGCACTCGCTCCACCAACCGCCTACCTCCAGGACTCACCTCTCGCCTGCAGAGCTAGGTTGGGTCTGACCAGCACCCACTCAATTGCAGCATAGAAAGAGTCAGACTCCAAAATGGGTGGCTGAGGAAAATGGGGCCGAGCAGGGAGCAATTACATCCCTGGAACAAGGGGCTGATGGGGAGGTGAAATTAAGACATAGCAGGATGTGTCAGGGGCAGGGGAGGCAGGGATGTGGAAATTGGACCAAAAAATTGGGGCCCAGCAGTACTGGGCGGGCTCTGTCCCCAGAACTGAGCCATCGCTCCCTGGTTCCCTTTTAGACACCTGGGAACCCACGAGGGACAAGGAATAACATCCCTGCTAGCACTTCTACCAGCTCCCCCTTTGTTTCCAGGGACGGGCGCTCTCCCACAGAGCCGATGCTCCCTGGGAGGCCCCAGTGAGGCAGCGATTCCTCAGTGCTGTCAGACAGCCATGAGGTATCAGGGACTGGGCAGGGCTACAAGGCCATCAGCCCCAGCTGGGGGAATATAGCACATTACTCTGATGCTGTGAGGCAGGGACTGGGCAAGGCACTAATCCATCTACCAGATGTAGGCCCTAGGTTATGGGCACACTGGGGCATCACCTCGGATGCGTGGGTAGGGACAGATAATGGAGACGGGAGGACTTACCCCTCCTAGATGGTGCAGAGGCTGGTGGGTTGGGAATCAGCTCAGATACAGGAGAGGGACAGTGCGGGGTCAGGAGAGTCTCCCCTAAGAACAGGGACATGAAGGACCCATGGCAGGGAGCTCTCCCCACATGCTGTGCCTTTCCTTTTCAGGGCAGGGTCTGAATGCCAGTGAGGTTCCATGTGGGGGCAGGATATAGGGGGCACCTTTCAGTCCCTCCTTGGGCTACAGCAAGCTCCAGGCAAGTATGGTGGCATGGTGTCTTGACCTTTCTGACTCAGTTTTGCCACCTGTAAACTGGGCATTGTACCCACCTTTGTAAAGCCCAGTGCATGCAGTGTCACTACCTTTAATTGGCACTGTTTGCTTTGTAACAACTGTCCTGTCCAGTGCTGCAAATAAAAACACCATTACATTAGTAGCCTAGCACAGCTCCAACTTGCTGGTGGGTGAAGCAGCAACTGTAGCTTTCTGTTCAGCGGGGGCTTGCCCTCATTCAAACAAATGAATTAAGATGCCCTGAGTGCCCCCCCTCCCCCGTTTTCCCCCTTCAACAGAATTTTTCCCCTTTTTTTTGGGGGGGGGGGCGTTTGGTATTTTTGTTTGAACCATCTGGCAACCCTATGCAGCAGGGAAGAGCCCACTTTCAAGAAGCAACATCACAACTGAGTCTCTGCTTCCAGAACTGAAGCAGACAGCAGAGGCTGTGTCCCACCTGCGCTAGAACAAAGGTTGGTTGAACTATTCAAGTGTCTCCCCTCAGGCTGGAGGAGCCCTGAGATGGCCCAGCCTCTGCCCCGTCTGCTTGGATGAGCCTCAGAATAGCTGACCGTGCCTCCCCCCCTTCCCCAGACCCTAGCGGATGACTCTTGGGAAAGTTGAAGTAGCATCTCTTGATTCAAAGATGCTTTTGCGCTGTCCCGTGCAGGTTCCGGGGCCCAGTAACCTTGCCCCAGAACCTGCATGGGGCACATCAAAACTGTCTTTGCATCAGGAGACGCTTTCCCCAGGGCAGGCAGAGGTACTGCAGCAGCAGCTGGGGCCCCAAGCTCTGGTAAATCGCCCAGACCCATAGGCAATAGCCCTCATTGTCTCCCCCCGGCTGGCAGGACCTGTCATTAAGCAGGGAGAATCCAGGCACAGCAATATGCCTGCTGGAGAAGGCACTCGCCAGCGACTGTTACATTATTAAACATTCTCTCTGCCTCACACTAGCCATTTTGTCCCTAAATGATCATCACTTTGAATAAATCATGAAAACATGATATTCGCGCAGTGGCTTGAACTGAGTTTTAGAACAGGCAGAGATTTCCCAGCTTACACACCCTCTGTGCGATGGGGTCACGGTGCCGAGAAACACAATTACACTCAACAGGGGATTGCTGACGTTTAATATGAATGAGGTGCTTTTTGCTGATGGCCCCTTTGGTCGACAACACACGAGGCAGGTGCGTGGTTGTTTTTCAAGTCTCTGTTATTTGAGTCTCCTCCTCCCAAACCAGCTTAATGTAGGAGACTGAAATTTTGCACGGTGTTTGACTATAACATGGACTAATTCAGGTTTTCCTCCCTATACTTTTGAGGAAAAGTCAAAGCCTATGCAAAGGTTTGAAATGATGCAGTTCAACAGAGTTCCACGCTAGTCATAGCCAATGTTCCCTCTAATTTTTTTCCATCCATATGCAGAGTAATTTTATGTGCACTGAGGCATGTGCAGATGTGCCCCACCATTAGGCACGCATTCTGCCAGCTGTGGGCATGCTCCTAATCAGCTGGGTGAGACCTGAATCTCTCCTGGGTGGCCACCCAAGTGCACAGCTTACAGGTTCATAGCCAAACAAGGAGAACCTATGAAGTGAACCACAACTCTTGCAAACCAGCATGGTTTCCAGCCAATGAGAGCGGCAAGGATTGTGCTGGGGGCAGGAGCAGTGCCCAAAAGTCTCCCCCTGTCCGACGTGTGGCATAGACAGTCATATGGCTCCAGCAGCCAGCTGCTTTGAGTAGCCTGGGGTAGCAGCAAGCAGGGGGCCTGTTTGAGGGCCCTGCTAAGCTGCTGGCTGGGAGCCACCTAGGTAAGCAGCTCTCAGCCAGAGCTTGCACTTGGCACCCCCACCTCTCCTGCATCCCAACTCTCTGCCCCAGGTTATCACCCAAACCCTCTGCATCCCCCCTCCCTCCCTGCCCCAGGTCACAGTCCCCTCCTTCAACCAAACTCCCTCTCCGACCCCACATACTCTCCTGCACCCTAATCCCCTACCCCAAGCTCTCTGCTGCCATCAAACTCTATCCCAGACCCTACAGCCCTTGACCTCTTACCAAAATCTTGGAGTGCCCCTTCCCCATTAAAAGTCATTGCCCACCCCAGTCCAGATGGTCTCTCAGATGTTGTAGCTCCCTTGATCCAGCTCACTGGTTATGGACCATTTGTTTCGGCTTGTGACTAATGGGATTGGTCCTGCTTTGGGCAGGGCACTGGACTTAATGACCTCCTGAGGTCTCTTCCAGCCCTATGAGTCTATGATAGTTCTTCTGTAAAAAAACAGCAGAGGCACTAGCTGGGAGAAGAGAATCCGTACACTGTATTATTCAGTCTGTGTGTGGCTCAGGTAAACACAAGCTATTGTCCTTTTGCAGTAATCTGAGTTAAGAGATTATTTATGATGTCATATCTCTAGTGTTAATGTTCTGCTTTAGGAACAGAATCATTTTTGCTGGGGACAGTTACCATGGGATATACTTTTCATCCGGGTGTAAGATGTGAACCCTGAGTCCCCATAGCAATTATGGCTTAATAAGCCACCATCCCATTAGTGGTCCCAGATTGATAAAATAGGATGGAATTGGTAGTAATAACTGAAAGATATATCAAAGCAATCAGGGGGGTTGTAACTATAATAGTTGTCAAAGTATTCAGAACAATTAGCCAGCCCAGATAGTACTGTCAAATTAATTACCATGGCTATTTTTAATATTCTCTAATTCTTCAGTTTTTATCTAGCAACAGTTAGCCGGCAGCCCAGGAGAGATGGAAACTTGGCTTTCAGACTTCAAGAAGGTGATTTTAAAAAGGCTACAGCACCAAACCTGTGGCATCTCTTGGGACCCCAAAACATCCTGTTCGCTCTGAAAGAAAAGGAAAACAAGCTACAAACACCTGTAAATACTTTAAGGTGCAAGGTGCAGCCACATGCAGATCTCACCAGTCAGACATGACCCAGCACAAGTAATAGCTAAGATCCCACTAATTCACTTGTAAAGCTAAAACATTCCTATTAAACCAATTGTTACTGTAGGACTTGTTACGTCCTACAGCAGTACCAATGCACTTTTGCTGAACTTATTCATGTAACCTGAAGTTTATCTAGCTAAGCAGAAGCGAACGTGGCCTAGTGTTTACAAGAGGGAGCTGGAATGTTACCACCTCCAGGCATTTAAAAAGTGGAATTAAAAAAAAAAAGGAGAGGACTGAAAACACATTTAAGGTAGTCAAAGGGGTAACATGATCACATTAAGTAAAATGAAACTGCGTCTGCTACCTAGAAAACTCTTGTTAACAGGGAGATCATTTAGATTATGGAACTGTTCCTATGGAAAGGCGGCCCAGTTCTTTAGAACTAGACTAAGTATAATCTTGGGGAACCCAATGTAGGAAATAACATTGCATAGGTAAACATTGATTAGATTTCCAAACATGACTTTTCTCCAACACTCCTGAGAATAATTCACATTCTGTCAATAATGGATCATTCACACATTGCGTTGGTTTTCTGTCATTATCATCTTGGGGTTTGTGTGTGTGTGCAATTTCACACATAATGACTGGGTAATCCAGTACAAAAGTCTTTTTCATTCTCTGCCATCCATAATTCTACTTGATACATGAATAAATTTTAACCATGCAGCTTTTAAACATAAAATGTGCACACAGATTGACCTGGCAGTCATTATGCAGATGGCACTTCATAGCCCGATGTAGGACTCTTCCCTTTAGTCTGAGGTTCCAGTGTCAATGACTCAGTCATACCAGGAAAATAGCAGGTCATACCAGGAAAACAGAGACATGGGCCAGTGTTGGAAACTCTCCCAAATTCATCCCAACAGCTATGTGTGGTTTTTCCCGATGCCTCCACACCTGATATTAATAAGCAAAAAGTGAGTTTCTAACAGTTGTGCTTGTAGAGGAAAGCCTGAAAATGTGAATCCTAAATGTTCAAAACACAACACAGAAATCAAGTAAAAACCACCTCAACCTTTTTACCTTTTACAATTGCATGATTTTTCTGAGGCCTGACGTGATATTTGGCTGCTCTGAGGTTGGCAATATTCCACATGCCCAGCTGAGTAGGTTAAATCTGGATTTGCGCTGGTAACCAGTTAAGATAACTGATAACTGTTTATGCTTTTACACATAGTTTAGCTAGGATGACTGTTCTCCGTTTTTGCATCCAGGTGTGTTTATTTTGCAGCAGTTTGCAATGTGTTCCACAAAGAAATTCTTCTTCAGCGTATCATCATAAGGTTCCAGTGGTCTAAATAAAATGGAAGAGATCGCCAGGAAACCAAGGTTCCTCTCAATTCTCTATGTTGTTGGGCAGGCCCTTCCTATATTTTTATTTGGGCATTATGCCACTATCTTCACACAGAAAAACTCCAACTGATTTTACCAGTGCTATGGCTAACAGATTAAATCTGTTCTAAGAGTGTCTTTGCACATAGTGGATTTGAAAGTCACAAAATTTCCAATTTGAATATAACTATTCTAAGTAGATAGTCAAGCCAGAAGCAGACTGTGAAGAACTTCAAAAAGATCTCACCAAACAGAGTGACTGGGCAACAAAATGGCAAATGAAATTTAATGTGGGTAACTGTAAAGTAATGCACGTTGGAAAAAATAACCCCAACTATACGTACAGTATGGAAGAGAGAGGCTGGGAGAAGGGAAGGCACTAAAATGATGAGGGGTTGGGAACAGGTCCCATATGAAGAGAGGCTAAAGAGACTGGGACTTTTCAGCTTAGAAAAGAGGAGACGGAGGGGGGACAGGATAGAGGTCGCTAAAAGCAGGAGTTGAGTGGAGAGGGTGCATACAGAAAAGTTCTTCATTAGTTCCCATAAAGAAGGACTAGAGGACACCAAAGGAAAGGAATGGATAGCAGGCTTCAAACTAGTAACAGAAAGTTGTTCTTCACAAAGCAAAGAGTCAACCTGTGGAACTCCTTGCTGCAGGAGGCTGTGAAGGCTAGAACTAGAACAGAGTTTAAAGGGAAGTGAGATCAAGTCATGGAGGTTGGGTCCATGGAGTGCTATTAGCCAGGGGGTAGGAGTGGTGTCCCTGGCCAAGGTTTGTGGAAGGCTGGAGAGGGATTGCACGAGACAAATGACTTGGTCACTGTCGTCGGTCCATCCCCTCCAGGGTCCCTAGGGTTGGCCGCTGTCGGCAGACAGGCTACTGGGCTAGATGGACCTTTGGTCTGACCCAGAACGGCCGTTGTAAGCTCAGGGCTCAGGGTCGGGGGTCTCAGTGGACCCCCTTGATTCTCTTGCACACCTGCTCCTGGGTGGCCAGGCTGGCAGCTCTCCTGCCCTAGCCGGCCACTTTCCTGTGCCTAGTGCGGAGATCGTGGACGAGGTCCATGATGTCTGCACTAGCCCATGCGGGTGCCCGCCTCTTGCGGTCCTGGGCAAGCTCCCGGGAGCCGCCAGCCTGGTCCCGGGAAGAGGGGGAGGGCTGGGGGGCATCGGGTGGCTGGCTCGATCCGTGCCAGGTGCAGGGTCTGCTGGCTGGGTGCTGGAAGGCTTGCACCTGGCACGGGCACCGTAGCCAGCCCGTGCCCCTTTAAGGGGTCCGGGGCCGGGAGGAGGGCAGACAAGTTTCCCAGGTGTTGGCCAGAGTGGCCACCAGGGAAAGCTGGGGAGGGCTAGCCTCCCACTAGTTCGAATTAAGGGGCTACACACCCCTTAATTCGAACTAGCTAGTTCGAACTAGGCCTAATCCTTGTAAAATGAGGTTTTCCTAGTTCGAACTAAGCGCTCCGCTAGTTCAAATTAAGTTCAAACTAACGGAGAGCTAGTGTAGTGCCTATCAAAGTTAATTCGAACTAACGTCCGTTAGTTCGAATTAACTTTGTAGTGTAGACATACCCTAACAGAGTTTAAAGAGAAGCTAGATAATTTCATGGAGGTTAGGTCCATAAAAGGCAATTAGTCAGGGGATAGAAATGGTGTCCCTGGCCTCTGTTTGTCAGAGGCTAGAGATGGATGGCATGAGACAAATCGCTTGATCATTGTCTTTGGTCCACCCTCTCTGGGGCACTTGGCGCTGGCCACTGTCAGCAGACAGGCTACTGGGCTAGATGGACCTTTGGTCTGACCCAGTACAGCCGTTCTTATGTTCTTATATGTTCTTATGAGAGAGAATTGAGTAAACAGAGAACCAGTTTGCTTGAGCCCTAACATGTCCATTTTGCAATGGCAGGATAATCCTCCTGTTGGTGCTATCCGCAGGACTGGAATTTCAATTTATTGAAGAACACAGAAAACTCATTTGTGGGGGGGAGAGGAGGGTTATTTTAAAAAGACATACCCAAGAAGCAGCATTTTGATTCCCGGGCCCAAAAATATTTATTATACATTATGAATATAACAAAATTAATAAGCTCTAAAAAGGCACATGTAACATGATATTTACAAAATTTAACAGACTGCCAAATACAAGACAAACATATGAAGCACAATATCTTTTTCCTTCACATGCCTATTTATATAGCTATGTATATTTACCGTATTGTGCAGACAACTGCGTGACCTAGCTCTACAAAAATGCTAGATTCCGCAAACAGATTTATTTAATAGTTCAAGGAGTGCCCTTCTTTTTGAATTACTGTCACAAGACCAGTCTTGACAGCACCAGAATAAAAGCGTGAAGAGATGGTTTACCAGAAGCAAAGTAAAAGGAGATAAACGCTCTAGATTATAAATCAACCTTGGGCCCCCATCTTTGTACCACGGTTTTATCAAATACTCCAGTCCAAGGATTTGGGGTAAATTAGCTGGAAGAAAAGATTACACAACCTGATTTTCTTGGTGCTTTATTGTAACACTGGCCCACATCCAGGACACATCTTGCATCAGATATGCTGGAAATAATCTACATGTGAACAAAATTAGCTTAAGGGATTGCATGCTTGCCCAAGAACTGTTCTCATTCTGGAGAGAAATAATATCAAACACATTAGAAAATGATGATCATCCATGCTGTGAAACACTGATCCATAGCCTTGCTCTTTGATGTTGTTCATGATACAGATTTGAGAAGCTTTTTTTAATTTTATTTTACCAATCAGCTTTAATTTTTAAAATATGACATGATGCTCAAACAGTTTGTTGTCTGATTCCATTTGGAACTTATCTTCATCTACCTATGACTATATCAGATTTAAATTACATTCCAGCTTTCCAAAAATATATATAAATATGTGTAAAGCTAAATTCGTCCTTTGGTTAATACAAATATTTATTTCAAATGGTATTTTAATATTTCACATGAGACTGCACAGAACTCAGCCAGCCAAGAGTATAAAATTCACATGTGGAGAGGGACATTAACAGTGGAGGCATTTCAAAGCCCGGTGCCACTAAAAAGCTCTCCTCACTCAGCCTTTGCAGGAACCATCACAGCAGACTTTAAGCACAAGTGGGAACCCACCAAAACTCCAGATGATGACATGCCACAACTTCTGTAATCCTGCCTCCTGATTTAACAATCGCACTAAATGTTTTTAACAAAAAAGAACAACCCATGAAATATGATATCACAAACAAAGTGGTTTACTATTGGACGTTATCGAACATTAAGAGAGCAGGATTACTTTAAAACAGTTCCCTCCCACAAACTTTTTCTTGAGCCTGTGGCATTTTCACTCAGCCTGTCCAGCTTCTTTCAAGTAGGCCCAACCCAAGTGAAGCATCTGACCTCCAGGAATACAAACTAACTGGCTCGCAGTCACCAAGTGCACATTCTTCCATGGGAGAGTCCTGAACGTTTGCATATGACAAGATATACAGGCATTATATAACAATATTAGACACATAGTTTTGGTTGTACAGTAGAATGATTCCTTCTCCCTCCGCAACCCCACTTTGAGTCTTTGGTCTGCTGCCAACGTGTGCAGAATGCCAGTAGAATTTAATCACTAAAGGAAACTAGCATTAAAATAGTGCAGAGCAGATAGGGAAAGAAAGTCTGTGGGTATGTCTACACTGCCACCCTAGTTCGAACTAGGGTGGCTAATGTAGGCATTCGAACTCACAAATGAAGCCTGGGATTAAAATATCCCAGGCTTTATTTGCATGTTCCTGGGCGCCGCCATTTTTAAATCCCCCATAGTTCAAACTACCTGCCCGTGGCTACACGCGACAGTTTAAAGTTAATCCGAACTAAATCCTTAGTTCGGATTAACTGCTACTCCACATGGAATGAGGTGTAACAGTTAATCCGAACTAAGGATTTAGTTCGGATTAACTTTAAACTGCTGCGTGTAGCCGCAGGAAGTTAGTTCGAACCACGGGGGATTTAAAAACGGCGGTGCCCGGGAACATGCAAATAAAGCCTGGGATATTTTAATCCCGGGCTTCATTTGCGAGTTCGAATGACTACATTAGCCACCCTAGTTCGAACTAGGGTGGCAGTGTAGACATACGCTGTGCACTTAAAACTCAAGTAGCATATAGCCGGTGACAAAGAAATATCCTGAGACAAAGCAATGGACGGTTTTGTCTTTGAGCGAATACATTTTTCAGTTTGGTTTCTAAGGCTCTGAATTAAAAACCTGCAGCCCGCCTGTGCCAGCTGATTTGGGTTCATAGGGCTTAGTCTAAAGAACTTAACTGCAGAATAAGACTTCCTGTGTGGTGGGAGGGTCCCAGAACTTGGGCTGTAGCCCAGGCATCTACACTGCAATTGAACAGCCCATAAGCCAAGTTTAGAGTCTGTTATTGTATTTGCTTTCTTAACAGACTTCTCAGGCTATGTCTAGACTGAAAACCCTCTTTCAAAAGAGGCTTTTTCGAAAGATACTTTCAAAAAAGCCTCTTTCAAAAAAGAGCGTCTAGACTACAACCAGTACTTTCGAAAAAGCAATCTGCTTTTTCGAAAGAGAGCACCCGGGCAGTCTGGATGCTCTCTTTTGAAAAAGCACAGTTTGCACCACATACTGCCTTTTTTTGAAAGAGCACTTTTGAAAAAAGGCGTTCTTCCTTGTAAAACGAGGTCAAAAAAAGTGCTGCATTCTTTCGATTTACTTTAGAAAGAACGTAGCAACAGTCTAGATGCAGGGGAAGTTTTTTAAAAAAAAAGGCCACTTCTTTTGAAAAAAACCCTATAGTCTAGACACACCCCCAGATTGTGGATGGAGAAAGCCCCTAAGTGTATCTGTCCATTACATTCCCTCCTTCTTCATATCACAGTAGCTGAGAACGTTGCCATAAAAAAGGGGATCGAAGTGACCAGTAAGAATGTAGCAACATCAGTGCAAAGGCCTGGCCAGCAGACTTCTGTCCATGCTATAGGATATTATTTCTTTGTAATATGGTAATGCCTATCTATCCCAGTCACAGACCGGGACCCCACTATACAAAATAAGATTCAGATCTGGATTTGAAATACCCTGAAATGCAGACAGATGTTTGGCCTTGGCTCACGATAAGAACTTCCTAAAGTCTGGGATGTCTAGACTCTCAATTTTGGATCAAGCCCATCTTTAATGGAAAGTAAACCTTTGCTAAAATTAAATAGTTTTTGTTTTGTGTGAAGCATGCCCAAATAGGTCATACACACATGACTAATTACTACGAAGAGAAACACACCAAGATTCATGTACCCAATATTAGCTAATTCTGAGAAGAAACAGCGATCAAACTAGCAACAGAGAGAATACAACTGATTTCTGATCATCTGAAGTGCTTGTGAAACTTGAGGTAAATCAACATAACTAAGGTGGCTGGAATCGGGTATTCCACTGGGGACTCCATCCTGCCATGGGCTGAGCACTTTAGCCCAATCCATCAAAGTCTATAAGCACATGCTTAACTTTAAGCATGTGCGCGGATCCATTGAAACTGTGGCTCTGTTGTGCAATAAGCTTAAACCCAAGGGCTGTGTCTACATTGGCACCCCTTTCCGGAAAAGGGATGCTAATGTAGACTTCGGAATTGCAAATTCCGCGGGGGATTTAAATAAGCCCTTTTCCGGAGAATCACGTCTAGACTGGCGCTTTTCTCCGGCTTATCCCCAAGACGGAAAAAAGCGGCAGCCATGTAAATGCAAATGCCACAGGGAATATTTAAATCCTCCGCGGAATTTGCAATTGCGATGTGTCTCATTAGCATCCCTTTTCCGGAAAGGGGTGCCAATGTAGACACAGCCATTGTGTCCCCTTCATACTGATATGAATACAAATATACCACTGCACTGGCTTTTACTCTTTGAAGCAGGCTTGAGCAAATCTACCAACAGCAGATTCCACTCATCTGAATGTAACCCTGAACATTTGTTCTTTCCTTTGGATCTAAGAGACAATTTAATTGGAAGGGACGTGGCTGATCCTATTGCAAACGCCAGTCACAGGAAAGCTATTTTATGGAACCCCACCAGACCTTAGGCAGAGAACAAATGTCCATCCTCTGCCTTTTCCTAGGAAGGGAAATATAATTAAAGCTCAGCAGCAGAGTCACAGGATGGGATTTTTTTTCTATAGTGCGTCAGCAAGTTTTCGAGCACAGGTGCTATTTTCAAGCCACTTTTGTCTAAGGTTTAGAAGTGAGCATCAGCTTTATTAGCTGAAGGGAGGGTTTATAATAGGTAATCGCTAGGTGCTGTTTTCTGGGCAATCAAACTGTTGTGCTAAATTACAAGCTGCTTTCTCGTTCTTGGCTTTCAAATATTCAGTTCACCGCCCACGGAGTAAAGGAAAGCATTTTTTAAGGGGGTTTCTATTCCTTAAATGATAAAATAAGATCCTAATTAGCACAAGCCTACAAGATACAGCTGGTCTGAGTTTTTGATTCAGTACAGTAATTCAAATGCCACGCACTTTCTAATCACAACACTGCCCCTTAGCAATGGGCTTGCTCTTTGCAAATGTGACTTTCCCCACTTTTGCAGCAAGCAATTGGTTTATATTGATACACCACAGAACTGGGCGAGATTCAGCTCTACTCTGTATGTGTGGGAGGAGGGGAGGCAAAATTGTCTTGACAACTATTCAAAAAGAGTGAGATTTCCTAGCAGGACAGTGGCTCTGGACACCTTTAGTTCACCCTGTACACACAACATCCTGAATCATCAAACAGCTGAAAAACCTCAGTTACTACAGCCTCTAAATAACTCCCCAAAACATACCACATAAAAGGCTTCGCAATAAAGGTGCAAAACTGTTACAGCTCAGAGCTACCATTCGTGTTGCAGTTTGAGTAGTTTCACTGGAATACTGCACTCCACTCCAGGGTGTGTTTGGTTTGGTTTGGTTTTTTTTTTCTTTTTTTCCAAATGAGAGCTAGGCAAAACCTTGCTGGTTTATTATGCTCCTTTTGCCACCTGGGGCACTGATGCCATTCAAACTGTGCTTCATTTTCCTTATTTCTTTACTTCCTCTGCAGTATCAAGCAGCACTTAAAGAGAGGCAGGTGAGCAGAGCAGCCTTTGGAATGGCTAATTTTAGTTGTTCTATTATCCTTGAAGGTCCCCTCTGGCTGGCTCGTTGAGTCTCTCTAAAGCTTTGTCCTACTCTGCAGGGGATACATCATCTCCAGACTATTCCAATGTATTGTATAATTCTTGGCAACGCTGAACTCTCTCTCTGGGAAAAAAATAGAAAAAAACCACTCCCCTTGCTGTAGGTCAAAAATCAATCCAGCTAACCAGGACCTATCTGCAATCCAAACCCAATGTGCTGACCAGACCTTGTAAATGGTTATTCTACAGTGACAAGAGAGCCACAAACCCTACTCTAACCTGAAGGGACCGCCCCACACTGCAACGAGAACCCCTTTGTGCGCTGATTTACAGGGAGATCACATTCTGACAACATGACTGCACAGCAGTCACCATTAACACCACGACAGTCCGTGGCTTACACAAATCAGCATAATCTGAGCCTCCACACTTGTGCAGGGGAAACAACAGATGGTTCAGCCATTGCGGTTCTCATTGTTTAACACTGCACCCTTCAGGTCCTGATCAATATAGGAGCTGAGGGATTCAACTGGTCTGGGAATGTCACAGCCTGACTCGGGGGGGGGAGGTGGTTGTGGGATGGGATGTTTGTCGATGAGTAATTAATAATGCAAATCAGATTGAGGCTGGCACAAGTGCAGCAAGGCTTGCATTAATCTGACTTTTTTTTAAAGTCTCTCCCTGTAAGACACGTAATTCCCTTTATCAGATGGGTGCAAATATGGCTAGGAACAGGCACAACAATAACAGCACAAAATACCTAGCAGTGATTGTGGGTCTTGATAGCTGATTGAAATAACACAACACATGCTTCCAAGGCCATCTGTGTGAAGAGTATGAATAGCACCAGGTGTCTAACGATTTCTAATGCTGGTGTCCCCTCCCAACCAGCCCCATGGTGACTTTTCACTTCAGAAGTGGTAAAATTGCAATCCAGATGTCCTATAGTTTATAATTCCTACCCCAAAGGGATTAAAGAGTCAGGTGTTTGGCTGTGTGCTTCTCCCTTACTCTGTGTAAACAAATTACTTTGTATGTGTTGCGTTGTGTGTGGACATCTGCACTCCTCCACTACACGTATTTTCATAATTTACTGTATTTTAAAAACATTTGGCAAGCGATTTG
Source organism: Pelodiscus sinensis (assembly GCF_049634645.1). NCBI lineage: Eukaryota > Metazoa > Chordata > Testudines > Trionychidae > Pelodiscus > Pelodiscus sinensis. The sequence continues at coordinate 23,489,640 of NC_134727.1, forward strand.
GGAAAAAAGGGAGAAAAAGGATCATCTTTGTAAAATTGGACAAATCAAGTGAATGACTCAGCAAGAGCATGTTGCCAAACTGTGACTCATCAGAAATGACCTGACAAATTCCCATGCGGAAGTCGTGAGATCATTCCTAACATGGGGAAATAAATCACTCGGCCCCAGTATTGTATGTGCCGCATTTGCCCTACTGCCTCACCTATCGTATCATAAAGACAGGGAGGTAAATAAACCACTTAAGCTAAAGTTTGCAAAATTGAATGCACCCCCTTTGGTGAACTTATTTTTCAAAGATTCTGAGCCCCCACAAGTCCCACTTAAGTCAAGGCAGTTGATCAAATACAAGCTTAGGTGACTAAAGTTAGACACTCACATTTGAAAAAGTTGGCCATTAACTGCAAACAGCTACTAAAATGCTCCTGCATCTTATAACCTGATTCTCTTTGTAACAGACAGCAAAAATGGTTAAGCCCAATCTACACTAGCCGAAAATATTTAACTCATTATGAGCCAACCATAACTGTCAACTACTGTAAACAAGTCAGGTGCAATCAACACACGAAGCTGTAGTTGTGTTAGCAGGGGTTGCCCAAAAAGCCACTGAAGTTGCAGATTACTTCAGTAACTTGTTTCCTGTTCCTGGTGTTCACGTCATTTTTGGCCATGTTAATAAACCATTTTTAAAAAGAACTTTGTGAGCTGCGGCCCTGATTGTGAAGTTTAAAAAATTCAGTTAACACCCACTTATTTTGCATTTTCACATGCTCTTTTTCATTTCCACTTCCATCTCCAGCCGGGCGTAGAAGTGGAAATGTTGGACTGCTGTAAAGTTAACCTTTATGGTGTGCCCTGTTGGGACTCAGTAAGTACTAGAAGTCTCATGACAAAGTGTGTTCTTGTGCGACTCCATCCGCACAACATTCACATGATATTTGGGGGCTTATCTGAACTGATTCCTATTTGCCCAACACTGACTATGGCTACGTCTAGACTGAAGGCTTCTTTCGGAAGAAGCTCTTTTGGAAGAGATCTTCTGAAAAAACTTCTTCCGAAAGAGAGCGTCCACACTGCCAAAGTGAATCTGCTTTTTCAAAAGATAGCATCTACACTGAATGGACGCTATTTCACATTTAAACGGTGATTACTATGGACGGAGTGGCCACCAGGGCACCTGTGCTTTTTCCTCTTTCCTCTTCTTCCGAAAGAATTCCCTCGTCCCCGTCCATACACACGAAAGAGCTCTTTTGCAAAAAGGCTTTTTCCTCATAGAAAGAGGATTACCAATGTCAGAAAAACCCTCTGTTCTTTCGATTTTCTTTCAAAAAAATGCGATTGCAGTGTGGACGTAATTGAAGTTTTTTCGGGAAAATGGCCGTTTTTCAAAAAAAAAAAATCTGTAGTGTAGACATACCCTGTGCAGCTGGGTTTACAGCATCCTTCTACCAGTTGGTTCTCAAGTGAGGACCAATCAACCAGGAGCATTAGAATCTCAGCATTGTACTTGGGCTCATCAGAGGCTGTGAAATGAGAATGCAAGCAATCACAATGCTGAACAAACTTCCTGTCTATGAGAGAGAAAAAAAGAAGCTGCTAGTGGCTCTCAGGTAAAGGATACTTCCCAAGCAGAAATACAGGTTAGTCTCCATATGTCTGTAACCTGTGAACTGTGTTCTAGTTGCATTCACTGCATGACAGCTATACATGAAAAATTAAAGTTGTCTTGGTCAGAGAATTCTTCTGTAGTGTCTATTTAATAAGCAAAACACAATTCCAGCTGAGAATGATTTATTGTGCATGATCACACAGAAGGCCTTGGAATTGGGGGTCTTGTATTACTTCAATTACCTATCACAATTACATGTACATCCTGGGATAAGGAACAGAAACTGGCATTTGATTCCTCTTAGTCTGGAAGTGATATAGGGCAGCATATACCACCTGCTGTTAGACATGAGAGGTTAGTAGCGACTAAGGAGTGGCAAGGAAATCCCATCAAGTTTTTCCTGAGTCCAGAGGAATGGGTCTTGAGGAATTTAAAGAGCAAAATGGAAGGCTCCTGAAGCCTGAAAGGCATACAAAACCCCATCAGAAGAAAGATACGGTGGGGCTACCGGATCTCTTTTCTCAGGCCAAGTCTACACTATGGGGCAAAGTCAAACTAAGATAGGCAACTCCAGCTAAGTGAGTCAGATAGTAAACTGCAGTAATGCCTTAGACCACTACAAATTATGGAGTTAATAGTGCAAAATATTGGAGACGCAACCTGGATTTCCCTAGACACTAATTAGTTTGACTAACCATGGCGTCCCCACTGTGGGGGGCTGATGGGAGAAACTTTCCTGTCAACTTCCCTTACTTCTTGTGACCTGGTGAAGTACTGAAGTCAATGAGAGTGTGATCAGTGGTTGATTTAGACCCTTACTAGACCCACTAAATCAACCCCTGGGAGATTGATCTCCGTAGCATCAATCTCCTGGTAAGTGAAGACAAGGCCTTGGAGAACTTTTGCACAGGGGAGTTCAGCTTCCCCATCACCGGTTGAGTTTTGAAGCTGGTAAGTATATCAACAGTCTTTCAAACTGGACATTGAACGGTATTACTTAGAGTTTAAAGAGCCCTGCATCTCTGTCTGGCTGTCCATACCTTATAGACTCCAAGTGAAAGTTGCTCAGAGACTGCTTTGGAATCAACAGCTCCAAAAATTAATTGGGAGCAAGTGGCTTACATTATACTTCCTCTGCATTTTCCCATTGCAACAGGAGCATAATCAGCTTCCAGATTTCCAAGCAAAGGAATTTTAATAGCTTCTTGTCTGGCACTGGTGCCCTAATGGGAATTTTTCCTACAGATCTTCTGATCTGAGAATCAGTTGCTGTCCTACAATACAGTCAGAGCCAATGGTTGAGTGGAGCGGCTGAACTGCTGCAGCACAGGGATGAGCTGCGAAAAAGAGTAAGTGTCAGATAGACATTAAGCTTCAGTAATGCTTTAGACAACTATAAAGTACGGCATCAATAATGCAAAGTATCGGAGATGCAACCTGGATTTCCTTAGACACTCTAATTAGCTGTGTTTTATTTCTTCTAAGCTTCTGTGTCACTTTTTTATTTCTCAACATTCTTCTTGCTTGACTAAACCAATTATAACATCTTCATTTTTAACTGATCCTTTGTGGCAAAGCCCCATACATTTTAATAGAGAATTAATGGAAAATGATAACCTTTCTGTGGGACTTTTAATACGACCAACAGAAGCCTGCTGAAGGGATTTCATTCTCTATTAAACAGTACATGTTGTAAAAGTAATTTCTATGAAAACGTATTGGTTTACCCTTACTAAATTCCACAAGACTTTTTCTGATGGGAGGGGAAGTTCTGGGAAGAAAACTGACAGAGTTTAAGCCCAGCCAGACCCTGATTTCCCTAAAAATAAGTTTTTTAAAAGTGTCAAGTAACACAATGACTGTAAGGCAGGCACTGTGTCTGATACATGTGCAGAAGTTGCTGCTTAGACTGTTCTTGGCTCGAGAAAGAGCTTTAAATGCTGTCACCTGTAATCTCCCTATTAAATGTCAGGTTACCATCGGCTGCACTGCAGAACTCAATGGAACAGTTTTGGCTTGCAGGCTACTTGTGACCTAGAAAGTTAGCACCAAAACAAAACAAAATCAAAACAAAAAAGATAGGAAAAAAGGAAATCTTACTGAAGCTCTGTCTTCCTCCTCCCATGAGGAAGAAGGGCTCTTCTGAAAGAGGAGGCTTTTCCTAAATTTGGACCAGTGTAGACAGGCCAAATTTCGGAAAAGCCTGTTCCAAAAAACCTATCAGAAAAAGGTACTCAAATTGAACTCCACAATTTGCGTACCTTTTTCCAACCGTTCATTCTAGTTTGTGCATGGGGTGCATGCTGAGAAAACAGTAAATTAAGGATCACTAGGATTCATGTTTGACATGATTCAGAAAGAATGAAATGTTTGCGATTAGATTGTTGTGGTTACCCCCATAAATGTCTTCTGAATTTAAAATCTGACCATCCCAGAGTGGTGAGGAGAGACAGTGGTACTGATTAGTGTAACTTTGTGGCTTGCTATGGAGTTGGCAACCTTTGAAAAGAAGCATATTTTACATAACAGCTTCTTTGCTGGCAAAAATCAAAAGATAGTTTCAAGTGCAAGCTTCTAGTTCATTCTTTCCCCAAGAAAGGAGCTTAGCAGCACCATGCAGAACAGATATTTAATTCAAAATCATATTGCCAGTTACTTTTCATCACTTGTTACCCAAACCTACCAAAGAACAGAACATAATGCAGTTGCTAAAGGAGATTACATTGGAGCCAATACTGAGTGAATCTGTAAGAACTTCTGTACCAGATTCTAAAAGTTAAAATAAAAAGTTACGGCCACATAACACACAATTTTAGAGTCACTACAGCCTACAGCACTGGATCTAAAGTTTAAATCAGCAATGTTTATGGGAAAGTATTTTTCAGGGAGGTGCCATTTATAAGGACTTTATTAATATTTATTACTTTATACAGCATTATAGTAGACTTGAAAAGAATCTTCATTCACGTATTAAACATGCACCTGCATTACTTTTAACACTCTCCATATCTCATTAAATGCTTATAAACAGTTTTGCATAATATCTGTTAAACATAAAATCTGGAACATTCTTCTTAAGATATTAAAGGACATAGCTGTATATTGTAAATAGTTGGTATAAATATTAATAAAGCTTTTCAAAATGGCATATTTATGTGGAGCATTTTATTCTCTCTTGATATTTCCTTCCTCCCTCCCTTTAATGGCTCACCTACAGTAAGCTATTGAAGGAATAAGACCTTGATTAGTTATAGTGGTTTATGCTGCAATTTAGGCCTTAAATCTCTGGCAAAGCTCTCTTTGGGAGGGATCATTACATCTGACTAAAAACAACTGAATGGGAATCTCTGTTACCTAATATTTAGAGACAGATTCTGAGCCCCTTACTCAGACTGAATGTTGCCTTACTCCAAAAGTAGGACCATTAATTTTAACTGAGCTTCACACAGAGTGAGACCCTTGGGCCTTACTGAATTTGGGCCTTACAGGCATTGGGGACTAACTCCCTTAAGGCCTGATCCAAAGCCCATTGAAATCAATGAAAAGACACCCCCTTGATGTTCATGGATCCAAAGACCATGCCTCTAGTCTTACCTGCATAATTTAATTTAAGGTGATTTTGAGGTCTTTGTTCAGAGGATACTTTATTTCTGCTTTATTACATACTTAAGGTAAAATCCTGGCAACAACTGAAGAGATTTCCCACTGACTTCAAAGGGGGCAAGATTTTCCTGTTTTGTTTTGACAGATATTACAGGCAATACATAGTAAAAATGCTAAAACAAGTTTAAAATGAATGAATGAAGGACAGAATATACATGGCTAGACCTGCTGACGGGAATGGGGTGCAATGGCCCTGGGGCTTGGCACTCTAGCTGCCACCACTATGGCAGCAGCGGCCATTTATATCACCATGGAAACAATCCTGCAGCATGGTCTGGGCAGCTGGAAGACATGGAACCCCCAGCGATACAGATGCTGCTCAAGGCTCTCCCCACCTTGTCCAAGGGCCTGGCGAGGCAATTCAGCCCACTGTCTACAGCAGCAAATTTGAAAGTCCCTGCTTTTGAATAACAGCTCTTACGCCTTTGTTGTTCACTACAAATAGGGCTGGGTGAAAAAATACAACCCCTCCTTTTCACTTTAAAAAATTGAAACTTGACAAAATTAATCCAGCTTTATTGTTTCCCCAAGAGGGGGAGAAATTCAGAACATGTTCATTTTACAAATTCTGATTTTTAATCTTCAAATTTAACAAATTTTCCCCCAGCTCTATTGCCATGATGGCAACTTCCAATGTGATGCTTTAATTAATCTAAAGTAACCTTAATTAATCTAAGTGGTTTTATGGGTATAGCTTATATCAGTTCTGCAAGTGAAATAAGCTATAGTGACAAAAGCACCGGTACAACCACATCTACATGGAGGTATTTGCTGGCATAGCTATGTGAAAATTTACACCCTTGACATCAATATGCAGACAAAAGACTCTAGTGTGGACTAAGCGCCCAAGTAAAAATAGAATTTAGGCTAGTACTTCACTTGAATGGTTTGGAAAATGTACCCTATAACATTAAAAGGCGGTTTCATATTGCAATGCAGTTTTCCTTTAAAAGCTAAAACAAAAAGAGGTTCAAGATATGAGCCCCATTCTCAAAATGGTACTGTGTGGGCAAACTCTTCACGTTCCACTGATTCTAAGGAGCACCATATGGATGCAGATCTGATTTTAGGACTGGGATCATGGTATGGAAACCGCAGACATCAACAAACAACCATCATATGGGGCCAACGAGCTAAGCTTCCTCTCCTTTCCCTCCTTGTACTAGGACCCAAAATGGGCATGTGTCCTGGGCACTCAATAAATATGGGTTCCTCTCTCTACAATGTGCACTGGTAAGCGAAGATACCAATCAGCAAGTCACACAAAACAAGTGGTATTTATCATAAGCTGCATCTTGCCTTCCAGGAAGGAAATGCCGGCTGCACAGTTACTGACTGACATAGGCAATGAACATATGAAATTAACATGACATTCCTGATTGATATTATAGGCATTCTATAGGGGGTAGAGAAGATTTAATCTAAACACCACAGATACCAGTGATTATTTTTACACGACCTGTATCTAGCAGTAAAAAAGCCAATGGGTTTCTTTGCTGGCCATTGAATCCATTCGAGCAAGAAGAGGTATATATTTAAGAGCAGTTGCCAAAGCCTCCAATTGCATGAGTCCCATTCACTTTAATGAGACTTTTAGGCAGGGTCATTGAAAAGACCTGTTTACAAGAGATTAATACACAGAACTATCTTATTTTGTAAAGTACGGTAACTCATCATGGAAACAAATTACTTTCAGACAAGTTGCCTTAAAAAGCAAATGGGTTTGTTTTAGTGTTTTAAATCTTTCAATTTTTTTTAATGGAATGTAATGTTGGTGAATATGCCAGTGACTAGGATTGGTGGGGGGAACCCAAAGAAACAAAATTCCCACCTCCTTAGGTGAGGGAGGGGCTTCAGAACCCAGAAATCATCTGCGAAAAGAGGACAAAACTGAACAAACATGCCTGACTGACAGTGATGGAGGATGAAACCCTCTGTTCACCCACAGAACAGTTAAACATAGAAAATAGCAGCACACATTATAACATTCTGCTCACAGTGGGAGGTGTCTTTCACCTCTGAGTTGAGAAGTTGGTTCACTCTCTCTTGCTCATGCAAATTCTTTGGTTTTTCTTTGTTAATGTCAACACAAAGGCCAAGGCCTGTAATAGTGAATATTGCAATACAGACTCTCGTTCACTGGGATATGGATGAAGACCAACCAAATAATTTCATTCAGGATACCAAACAGAAATCAGCTGCTAAAAAATTTTAGCTGCTAGCATGTGAGGTGGATTTAAATCAGCAACATCTTGGTGAAACCACCTCGTCTTTATCCCATTATAAATCCCTCTCCTCTCGCCATTTTATCTTCTTAATTTGATTACTTTTCAAATCAGAAAATACTATAGGGCAGGTTTAGTTGTAGCCAGTAATTTTTCTGGCAATCTAATCAGTCCTGTTCAAAGAAGGTCTTGTGGTATCCAATTTACAGACAATCACACGGGGTAGCTCACTAAAGTAACCCAGAACAGTCAGGAAGCAACGACTTTTAGAAGCCAAACAGTGAAAAGAGAGATTTAGCAAAATAACTTTTGTACTTGGCTTTTTCTTTTTAAAGTTGGAAATGCTGGAAATCTGCTTTTTCATCTTTAACTCTTTTAAAATCTTTTTTCAACAATTTCTAGCCTTTTTTTTTTTTTGGATGAAGCAAAGGCAAGCAAACTGCAACAAAGCTAAGATATGCTATCTCCCATCTCTGTCACATACAGAGGTAAAGAAAATCCTTAGCTCAGTTTTACTTTGCTAAAGAAACACACATGGAGATGTGGAGGTGTTATCTCTCCCACACACAGGGTTGTGATGGCATAACACATAGTATGTATCATATCTTTTATGTATAATATATTGTACACATATGCACACAAAATGGCAAGAGGAAGGGCATGTCCTTAAGAATACAGGAAGTTTAATTAATGTAAATCAAATTAAAAAGCGAACAAAAACTCAATCCAGCTGGCTGGCAGAGTAGGTGACAAAACAAAGGAGGGCAGGAAAAGGTTCACATGTTTAAAGGTTAGACGGTGTGCCTGTGTGCTTTGTCCTGTAAACTGGTTTCAAATATCCATGGAACATCTAGCAGCTAGCTCAGCACAGCTCTGCTAGAAATTAAAAACAGAGCTTTCTCTCATAATATATCAAACGATTCTATTTACATGTTACTTTTGCAACAATAAAAAGTAAAACACTCAGCAATTCAAGCACTCATGTTCTTAAAAAATAATTAAAAAAGAAAATAAATCCAGTCCCTCATTCCCATCTCTGTGATAATGGGATGGTTAGAAAAATAAATTCCTCCTGCCAAGGCACCAGCTTCTCTCACGATTTTCTATTATAAAATGTTGTAGCACTTGACATAACATCAGGAAAGTCTGACTTTTCTTTTTTGAATATCATCTGAGCTGCGCTAAGGACTATGCCAGACGCTTTGTCGAGAATGTGACAAGACTGGAGTGACATTATCCCAAATTAAATACTCAGCAGAGGAGGCTTCAACATTTTCAAATGGTGGAAGGGAAGAATAAAAATAATTGGAAAGACAAATTGTTTGTTTTCCTTAAACTTTGCATTGGTTAAATGAACAAATGCTTATAGAATTACAAAATATTTACTTTGTATAATCAGTATACTGCATGGACATGGCATCACCAGACTGCAAAGCAAGGCTGCAAGCAAAGACGCCATCTATAAAAGCAACTGCAGCGAATGGCGAATGTAACCCAAAATGGACGTAAGAATGGGCCGGGAATTCAATGAACATGGGTTCCTCTCTTTACAATGTAGATTAGTAAGTAATAGTACGAATCAGCCAGTCACGCAAAACAAGTGGTATTTATCATAAGCTGCATCTTGCCTTCCAGGAAGGAAATGCCGACTGCACAGATCACAGATGTTTACCCAGCATAAATCTAAATCTAAAAAAAAAAGTTATGAGAGGTTTGGTCCAAAATATTCTCTTCTCCATTGTGCTGATGCTCATCAGATCGCTGCAAATTCACAGCTGAGACGGGGCTCGCCCCACAGAGATCATTCAACTCCTTTCATCTTTGCTTTCGCCATCAGAAAAAAAGGGCGTTTAAAAATAATAGTAAGTAAGTTGGGCTATCGTCAGTACCAGGGAATGGGAATAATAGATGTTTGTCAAGGTTGGACTGAGGATGGCTCAGGGCTGTGCAAACTGCTGCTGCAGAAATGGTTAGTGGTTGACGTATGTAAACTGTACCTTAACCTCTCCCCTCCCCACAGCTACGTGGAGGAGAGATTGCTTTCCTGTTAGCAAAGAAGAGTTTTGTTTTGGCTGATTCAACAAGGAGGGGAGAATTTGTGAGGAAGGAATGGCAAAAGTCTCTTCGCTCCCATATAAACCCCTTCCTACAATGAGAAATGGTGGCTTAGGGTCCAATCCGCCCATCCTGAATTGTGCTAATTGCACTCACTGAAGCAGTTCCACTAAAGTCAAGGTTGATATCTGGGGGCTACTCATCTGCATCAAGGGTTTGCAGAATAGACCCTTGAAATGGGTATTAATGCTCCTTTTGAGCTCCTAAACTTTCCTGTTCCTTTCACTGATACAATGGCTCAACAAAAAGGAACAAAAGTTGAGAACATGGGAGCAGTGGCTATAGGAATCACATGCCTTTACTAGAAGTTGGAAGAGTTGAATGACCTCTTTGGAGCCTCTGACCACCCCTTCTGCAGTATACAATAGATCACCGAAGGAGACATACACATGCTCATTCATATAAACATTAATTTCAATAGGAACTGGAAAGTCCTTCACCCTGCATTTCAGTGGCAAAGAGCAAATGATCTGCAACACTCTAATCAGCAGTTGTCATGGATACCATGTAAAGATCAGCAGTGTTGCTTTATGTTATAGGAACTCCACGTAGTTTTCAGGGATTAGTCCCGTCTTCCCATTCAGAGTTCCTTCCAACCAGCCAGGCTCCTGAGATGCATGAACTGAGGAGAGAACAGAGGGTATTAATATCAATCTTACAAGGCACATTTTCTAGTGGAAAAGAAATAACGTTTTTACCCACAACCAATCTCCTGCAGTTATGGCAAGTTTTGGATTTTCCTGCAAAGAGAAAGCAACTTCTCCTTATTGTGGTTTGGAGCTCTCTGAGACAGTGGTGGCAATGAGCTATTTCCTGCTCTTGCACAAGAGACTGGCTTTGGAATCACTTCTCTCTTCGCCACAGAGGCAAAATGCAAATTTCCGCTGTAACTGCCAGGACCTGGGGCCATTGACTTTGGATGCACCTACCCCAGGGATTCACTTCAATACTGTTTCCAAAATCCCTTATTCATTTTCCTCTAGCTCCAGAGCCTGGAGTCAAAAGCATCTGCTTAGCGTCCTCTACTCTCCCCCTGCAGCTGTTTGATCTAAAACCCTCTCTCCATTTCCCCTGCTCTCCTGACCCTGGGGCTGCTTCTCCTTTCTCCATCCCTCCAGACTCCCGAAGTTAAACTGCTGAACACCAAAACCTCAGGTCTGAAAATCCCACTCTTCCCACTTTCCCCCTTCTAGATCCTTAGAGCTACACGTGTCCCCCCCCCCCACCCCCCTCCCCCGGCCCAGCATCCTCAGGACCTGAGAGGCTCCAAACCACAGAGTTTACCCTACCAGTCCTGCTGGAGCTGCACTCCCAAACTGGGGTTGAGGCTGCTCTCCTTAATGCGCTGACTCCGGCTGGGACTGTGCTCCTGGGCTCCAGTCTGGGATGTACTCCTGGGTGCTGGCCCCACAGCCTCCAACCTGGGCAGGGCTAGCTTCCCACTGTGCCAGTCCCCAGCAGGACTGTGCTGCCCACCCCTGCTGGCCAGGGATGTGCTCCTGACCCACTGCCTCCACCTGGGCCGGGCTGCGTTCCCTGCTGCTGCCAGGGCTGTGCTCCTTACCACCACCCCAGCCCCTGAATCTGGCCAGCTGGGGCTCTCTGGTCCAGCGATATCCGTGGTCCAGTTGCCAGACCAAAGAGTCCCAGATTTTAGATGTTAGTATCTCCCATTTCCCCTCCTGCAGGAGCCAGCTTGTCTAATGGCTTCTCCTTCCCCCTTCTCTCAGGCTATACATACTTGATTTCCCTCTTTCTCTAGACCCCAAGGCCTAAATTATTTCCCCTATTTTGTCCCTCTAGATCCAGGTCTTCCTCCTCTCTCCCGTTCGATGCTGTAGTCTTAACAACTCCTCCTCTGTCTTCTGTCCTCTCACACGCTAGGGTCTAGAACTCTTCCTATTGCCACACTTTCCAGCCCTGCTTTGGCTTCTATTTTGTGCATGTGTTTTTAACATGGCATAAAGAAATTATCTCTCTATGATGACAAGAGGATTAGATGTGCCTGGTCACAGGGCCTGGCCAGCATAGAGAAAGAAAGAAGGACGATGAAGCAGCTATTGCTGTATGTGCGCTGATAATATAAAAACCGCTCTTAGGAGAAAGCAGGGCCTTTCTGTCTTTTTTAAAATACTGTTTTAATTACAGAAACTGATTTTCTGGGAAGGTTAAGAAAACTAAAGCTCTTTCACATGCTGCCGTGTGGCTTAACATGACTTCCTGGGCTTGCTACAGAAAAGCATTCCCTCCTCCAAGTTCTACACTGATTACAGACTCAGGGACAAAGTCAAGTACCCAGGTAATGATCAAGGTCATGGGGTTTTTTTAAATGAGGGGGGCAGGGAGAAGAACGTGTTTAGAAAAGATAATGGACCTAAAATATCCCCAAACCTTGAACTATGACTTATTTGAAGTTCAAGACATGTGGTTAGCCACCCTGTCATATGATTCTGCACTTCCTGGTTTGGGCCTGTACCAACCTCCACAAGAAAAACTACTATGTTGTCTAATAAAGAAACAAAACATTGCAGTAAAAATGAAACACTCTGAGCAGTTCCTGCAGAATGCTGGAGTATCGCCTCTCCATACGCACATAACACCCGGGTATGGAACAAAGTATTGTGAAAGTGCTTATTTTATAAACAAAGGTTAAGCTGATGCAAGCACAAAAGTATTCTGTGCTCTGACATAGTAAATTATGAGATGATGACATTTCAGAATGACCTGAATTTCCAGTAACATAATTTCTGGGGAGAACACCACAAAAGGAAGAAAAAAAACCTAACTTGTGAATAATCTTCCAAAACTCTCAATCACCAATATACTCAGTTATCCCCTGCTTGAAATCTCAGTTCATTAAACCCCTCCTAAATCTTCAAACAAAGTTACGCTCAACACTACTCTTAGAGAGACACCTTGTAGGGAGACATACCTATTGGGATGCTGGAGGAGGGGAGAAAAAGGGTGTGGGGCCCTTACTGGATGAGGGAGGTAATTTAGGGTGTGGTCTAAACTGCCGACAGAGGGATGTAGATTAGGTACATTGCTATTGCAAATGAAGCAAGGATTTAAATATCCTGCGCTTCATTTGAATAGAAATGGCCGTCGCTTTTTGCCGACGTGGCACTTTGCCGGCAAAAAGCGGCAGTCTAGATGGGGATTGGTCGACAAGGAAAGCCTTTTCTGACCGATTCTGTAAACCTCGTTGCACGAGGCATAAGGGATTGCTCGGAAAAGGCTTTCCTTGTCGACCGATCCCTGTCTAGACTGTCGCTTTTGCCGGCAAAGTGCCGCATCAGCAAAAAGTGATGGCCATTTCTATTCAAATGAAGCGCGGGATATTTAAATCCCTGCTTCATTTGCAATAGCAATGTGCCTAATCTACATCCCTCTGTTGGCAGAGGGTGTAGTTTAGACACACCCCTAGTGACAGATGATGTGGGAAAAGCCGAAGCACTCAGTGCTTTCTTTGCCTCTGTCTTCACAGACAAGGTCAGCTCCCAGACTACTGCTCTAGGCAACGTATGGGAAGTATGAGAAGGAGGTGGGCAGCCCTCGGTGAAGAAGAACAGGTTAAGAACTACAGTAGACTTCCGATAATCCGGAACCTATGGGATTTAGGTGGTGCCGGATTATCAGATATGCTGGACTATCAGGAGGTACTATAAGCAGGTTATATATATACTGTATACATTATATACTGTATATAAAGTGTTCTTAACCCTTTTTATTGTACATACTGTATACAGTATACTGTAATGTTTTAGTTTTTTTAAGCCTTTTTTACCCTTTTTGCTCCGTTCAGCTGCTGCCGCTGTTACCTTGTGACTCACTTTTTTGCCGAAGCTCACTCACTAGGCTCTTGCCATTTTGATGCCGGACTATCAGGAGTGCCGGACTATTGGATGCCGGACTATTGGAGTTTTACTGTATTTAGAAAAGCTAGACATACAGAAATCCATGGGTCCAGATTGAATGCATCCAAGGGTACTGAGGGAGTGGGCAACTGTCATTGCAGAGCCTTTGGCCATTATCTTTGAAAACTCATGGAGATCAGGAGAGATCCTGGATGATTGGAAAAAGGCAAATGTAGTGCCCATCTTTAAAAAAGGGAAGAAGGACAATCCAGGGAATTACAGACGAGTCAGACTTATCCCAGTCACTGGCAAAATCATGGAATTCATTTTGAAGCAGGAAAAATGATCAGGAATAGTCAACATGGATTCACCAAGGGTAAGTCATGCCTGACCAATCTGATTAGCTTCTATGATGAGGTAACTGGATCTGTGGATATGGGAAAGTCAGTGGATGTGATATACCTTTGACTTTATCAAAGCTTTTGATATGGTCTCCCACAATATTTTTGCCAGCAAGTTAAGTAAGTATAGATTGGATAAATGGACTGTAAGATGGATAGAAAGCTGGCTAGACTGTCAGGCCCAATGGGTAGTGATTAATGGCTCAATGTCTGGTTGGCAGTCAGTTTTTAACGGAGTATCCCAAGGATCAGTTCTAGGGCTAGTTTTGTTCAACATCTTTATTGATGACCTGGATGAGGAGATGGATTGCACTCTCAGCAAGTTTGCAGATGACACTAAACTAGGGGGGAAGACACTAATCATCCGGGATCTCTCCCGATACGTTGGAGGGCAGGGATAAGGTCCAGAGTGACCTAGACAGATTAGAGGATTGAACCAAAAGAAATCTGATGAGGTTCAACAAGGACAAGTGTAGAGTCCTGCACTTGGGACGGAAGAATCCCAAGCATTGTTACAGGCTGGGGACCGACTGACTAGGTAGCAATTTGGCAGAAAAGGACCTGGGGATTACAGTGGCTGAGAAGCTGGATATGAGTCAACAGTGTGCCTTTGTAGCCAAGAAGGCAAATGGAATATTAGGTTGCATTAGGAGGAGCATTAGGAGGAGCAGATCTAGAGAAGTGATTATTCTCCTTTATTCGGCTCTGGTGAGGCCACATCTGGAGTATTGTGTCCAGTTCTGGGCCCCCCCACTACAGAAAGGATGTGGACGCATTGGAGAGGGTCCAGCTGAGTTCAACCAAAATGATTAGGGGGCTGGAGCACATGGCCTATGAGGAGAGGCTGAGAGATTTGGGCTTATTTAGTCTGCAGAAGAGAAGAGTATGGGGGGATTTGATAGCAGCCTTCAACTTCCTGAAGGGAGGTTCCAAAGAAGATGGAGGAGGCTGTTCACAGTAGTGACTGATGGCAGAACAAGGAGCAATGGTCTCAAGTTACAAGTGGGAGAGGTCTAGGTTGGATATTAGGAAAAACTATTTAACTAGGAGGATGGTGAAGTACTAGAATGGGTTACCTAGAGAGGTGGTGGAATCTCCATCACTAGAGTTTTTTAAATCTTGGCTTGACAAAGCCCTGGCTGGGTTGATTTAGTTGGGGTTGGTCCTGCTTTGGGCAGGGGGCTGGACTTGATGTCCTCCTGAGGTCTCTTCTAGCCCTATGATTCTATGAAAAAATCAAAGAGCTCAGCATCACTGATTTGCTATCTCTGGCACTAAGTCTTCTAAATTGATCATGGCCTCCCTTTTCAGCAATGTGTCTATCTCCAGCAGGCAGCTAGGAAACACCTGTCCCTGCTAGGAACTTTGAAAATTGCTCCCTCAGACACATGCGGTGTATGTGATTAAGGGCTTCTCTCTGTCTGAGCTTGCATTTGGTTGCACTGAGTAGAAAAAGTACAGCTGCAGCGTGTGCACACATGTGGTTTTTCCCCCACACTGAGGCTCTGCACAATCTTAAAATTCTAGGTATCAGTAAATGGGCCCAAGATAATGCTTTATTGAAAGTCACATGGGTTCCAGGGACTATTCTTCTCTTCCTTTAAAAATGACTAACATTCCTGAAACAGCAATTAATTTCTCTCCAGACACTGTCCGATAAAGCATGATACATATAGTAGGGGTTAGAGAGTATCTCAACAATCCCTACCAACATTTAAAACCAGAATACAAATAGAACAGAACTTCTGCATATTTACAGCATACAAATCATAGCATCTGGCAGCAGCAAATAAGATGGTTTTTAGGTGAATTTAAAGGGACAGAGGCGAAAAATATAGCTAACATTTTAAAAAGCTTGCTTAATGTTAATCATCTACAGTCCACTTGCGTAAGTGCTGAGTACCCACAATGCCTGTTGCAGGCCATAGGATCTGTGGATGTTCAACAGCCCATGGAAATAGGGCCTAAATCTGTATTTAGGCACCTAACTTTAGAACACCAAGTTTGAACATTAGATTTAATAAAACTATTGATTGTATTTCCTAATCTGTATCATGAATGCTTTACAGTTAATGGTTCGTAATCTCTTCCTGCTTCTCCTTCCAGGACTTTCTTCCTCTCTAGTGGGAAACTCCATCCCATTTAGCACTATAATAAGGGCACAGTAGTTACAAACCTCCGATACCTGCTTGCCACTCAAGGTGGGAGCCAATGCTTTAGATTATTAAAACAGCAATAATTTTAATAATTCTTACATTTACATCTTGACACATGCTATAAATAGGAAGGATGGTACAATATCTAGGGCACTAGTCTAACACCTAGGAAACCTGGGCTAATTCTGTGCTCTACCACAGGTCTCCTCTGTGACCACTAGCAAGTCCTAGGGGAAAACTGAGGCATAGAATGTCTAATAAATAGTTCTTTACCTTACATGTGCATTGTGCAGATAAACGAAATAAAGATTCTGAAGTGCTTTGAGAAATGCTGGGAATCTTGTACGACAAGTGCCGCAGAAGGCTTATTAAATACAAAAAAATGGTCTTCCATCAAAAAGATTTTCAAAAAATTACTTGAACATACTGTTGTTAATATTAAGTTTCCTAAAAACTTCATTACCATAATAACTGATTCTGGGACATCATCCACCAGACAGTGGCTATTTA
This sequence comes from Pelodiscus sinensis, assembly GCF_049634645.1. Lineage (NCBI taxonomy): Eukaryota > Metazoa > Chordata > Testudines > Trionychidae > Pelodiscus > Pelodiscus sinensis. Next base: position 23,506,173 of record NC_134727.1, read on the forward strand.
ATTTTCTTCCCTGATTCCCAGTGACCATGTTTGATCTGTTGCAGTTATTAGGAAAACACTAAACGATTAAGGAATTCTGTGTATTTTTTTCTTGAGTGAACAATCCATTTTTATCTAGTAAATACCAGATATTTAAATCAAACTTGCCCCTGTTTAATTGCTGCATTTTGTCATAAATTCAAAGAGGGGGACTCTGTTAATTATCAAGAAGGGGACAAAAAGAGAATGTGGCAGCTGTTTCCAAAGTGACAACATACACAAAAATAAACACTAAACCAATCTGGGTAGTGGCAGAAAATCCTTTTCATATAACGTAACTTTATCCAAGACCAATATTGAAGAATTCCATTGAGCATAATATTTTGACTTTTTTTTGGTGGAGAAAGGAGTCTATGTTTCTTAGGAGCAACTCCCATAAACAAACTGGTTGTCCCAGCAGCGTGTAAGAGAAAAAGGACATGCACATTACAGTTTAGAATAAGATACTCAATTCTCCTTTTCCATTTGATGCATGAACCATCTGCAGTGTCAGAATGCAGCTCCGGTACAATATTCAAAAGCTAATCGGTCTCTGTCACATTCACCTAGATAGCTGCTCAGCAATACTAACCAGTCAGGAAAGTTGACACTAGTTTTTGCATCTGAGTCTTGTTTACCTTGAAATTCTTGCTGACAAAGGAGGTTTATTTATAAGACCCAAAATACCAAAAGGTGGAGACAGAGAGAGACAGAGACAGAGACAGAGACACACAGAGAGAGAGAGAGAGAGAAAAAACATACTGGCATGTGCTTAACTCCATCTCTTGGTAAATTGGCAAATATCTTTTAATTGCATGTACTCGGTATATCGTATGTAGTCTTTTTATCTAAAGCAGTGGTTCTCAAATTGTGGGTCAGGACCTCAGAGTGGGCTCTGACCCCATCTGAATAGGGTCAGAAGAGCTAGTTAAGACTAGCTGAAGCCTAAAGCCTGAGGATTTGGCCCTGGGCATCTGGGCTCAGGTTACAGGGCACATGGATGGGGCTGAAGCCCTTGGACTTTGGCTTTTGTCGCCTCTTTGTGGGGTCAGTCATTGGCCCCTCCTACCCAGGGCAGAAAGCTTTGGGTTGGTTCAGTCACTCCTCTTGATGGTGGGTCCTGTAGTAATTTGTATTGGCAGATGGGGGTTGTAGCGTGATGAAGTTTGAGTACCCCTGATACAGAGAACTGGGCCAGGAAGATGCAAATCAAGCAAATCAAGTGCGGGATATTTAAATCCCGGGCTTGTTTTGCAACTTCGAATGCCTACATTAGCCTCCCTAGTTTGAACTAGGGGCTAGTGTAGACATACCCTAAGAGAGGATCCATTAGCTTGATTTTCAACTCAGCATAATGCTGCAATGGAGTGAATGGTGCTCCCATGTGAAACATTACACTACATTTTTACTTAGAGCTCAGATTCCATGTTCTTCAACATAGCCCTGAGGATCACAGCAACCCCTTCACTTAATTCCCACCCATTTACACAAGGTGATGATGCCAGTCTGTTCTCCACCGTAAAATGAAGCATGATTCAGTAATGTTCCTGCTTTCAGTGCATTAGTGGAGTACCAAAGGCAGGGGCAGTAGTTTGTTATAATGACACCTAGAAGATAGCAGATTATAAGCTTCTAGTGTTGTACTTCTGATTGCTTCTCCTCCCCTCTTGTGCTCTCCCAACAATTCTCCTTCCCTCTAAAGGATCCATCCTGATGAATGCTGAGCACTTCCCATGAGGTGTGGTACACCCTCAGTCCCCACCCTACTGGGCCTGATTTTCAGAGGTGCTGAGTCCTCCAGTCAACAGAAGCTGTCGATTTTCAATGCCTCTGAAAATCCAACCCCTTCTCTCTCTTACACATCATCTCTGTAAAACCTTTCTTCTTTTCTCAAGCTTTCCATGTTCTCTTCCCCTTCTCCCTCTGTGAAGCATTTTGTATTACATTACACAACCCATGCCTGGGAATTAAAGACTCACCATTGTCAAATATGGTGCCTGCTGTGAAGGAGAGCTCTGAGTCATGTTCTGCTTTGCAAGCATACAAGGCTCTGGCTTTCCGGAATGGTGAGCTATGAAAAGAGAAAGTATTCAGCATTAAAAAAAACCCCTCTATTAAAAATATCACACAATTTCCTTCCCCACTCTCGCAGGGGAAATCTTGAAGAAGGTGGCAAATGGCAAGGCTCAGGGCAAAAAGGTTACCAAGTCACGGGAGAAAAAAAGATAGAAATATTGCAGATAAAGTTGAGCTCTCTCAGCGATATCACTTCCTTCAGAGTCCCATTTCACCACATTGGAAATTTCAGTGAGAAAAAAACTGAAGCATTGAGGAACAAGACATGTACAAAGTTGCCCAATACACTCAGCAGCACTAAATCAGAGGTCACTGAAAGAGTTTCCTGTCCATTAAAAGGGAGAATACAAAAAAGGTCAGAATAAGTTGGTAAGATTGCGTGTGTCACTGAAAAGAAATATCTCACTAAAAACCTAGTTTCTATTTGGGGCAGAGAGGCAGGCAGAAAGAGTAGCCACTCACGGATGCTGTAAATCAGTCAGGTTGGTTCACTTTTAGCATTTGCCCAAAATTACCGTTGAGTTCCTTTCTAGCTTTAGCTGCCCTGGTCTAGTTCCTGGATCTAGTTCCTCTGCACCCACAGAGGAGCACTTCAAAAAACAGAACAATAAGTGGCTTCTATTAATAATTTGCTGCCCTTCTTCAGGACCTATCTCTTGAGGGTCTCAAAGCGCTTTAGAAACATTAAACTTCAAAAACTTCCTCTATATCACCTACACTTTGCAGTGAGGTGAACTGTATTATATGCATTCAATAAAGTCTGTTGATACTATTCTATTTAGTCTGAATACTGATGACCCTATGACAGAATTTTCAGAAGCATTCTTACTCCATGGCTAACTTCACACATTCAGCTGATGGCCTTTCAAAGATCTTCTGCACACCATCTATTGGTCCCCTCGCTGGTCATTCCAGCCATATTAGTTTTCTCCAGATTATTTCTATCTCCATGCCTGTCATCACTTAAGTACGCACATTAATTTCCTGACAACAGGTTTGCTTTTCTCCAAAAATTTTACATCTTCATTGATATTCAGGAAGCATGCAAGAATCTTCACAAGGAAAGCATCTCAAAGGCTTTGATCTTCATCGTAGCAGCAGCAATATTTCCCCAGGATTCACTTCCATAAGCTGCTATGGAAACAAATAAGCTTTTCAACAGTTGAACCTCCAATGTAAACTGAGGCAAAAAGTATTCTCATTCAAAAGCCAACCAGCAATTCACTGGTAAAGTGGAGCACAGAATGCAGGAGTCATGTGACTCTGGCTCTTGCTTCAACCAGCAAAATATAAGTTGTCTCAGATTTCTAGTCAGGCAGGGAAGAATTAGCTGAGTCTTCCACTTCTGTCTTAAGGATAAAGAAAACTGATCAGTAGGAGCGATGACAAGCTAAGATTTATTTTTTTATTTTAAGCAGAATACTACAGTATAATTAATGCAACAGGTTTTGCAGCTTTGGAAAAAAAGGAAACTGGGGAGATTCCTCCTGTTTCAGTGAGACAGTCATGTTGGAAGTTGTATGCTGACCTGGCCTTAGATGAAAAATCCACCGAAAAAAATGGATTTTCCTGCCCAAATTGGGAGCACTGGAAGGCAGAAACCTTGTGAAGTTGGTTTGGCTATATGCATCAACTTGGGAAATAGAATGTTTGTTACCTGCCCAGTTCTTTACTATGACTCACTTCTCTCCCAGTCCCAGACATTCAGACTGTTCCTCTGTTTATACGGATACCAGCGACAGCAGTTGATGGCTATCAACTGCTTCCAAAGCTGTATGAAAACTTTAAACTGATATCAGCAGATTCAGAAAACAATATGCCTTACTGAACTGAGTTCAGTGTTCCTTTTTATGAGCATTACTCTGATGGTGACCTCCTCCTCAGGGGAGAATCAACATCATTTCGGGGGGGGGGGTCTGGAATGTGGAGGGAGGGTCCTTCATTTGCTTGGGTTTCCTTTTGCCACTGAAAGACTAGAATCGTTATGAAGTTTCACCACTTGACATTGCATCATGCTGAAAATTGTTCCGGCTGCCTGTGAGAACTTCAGGGGAAAACTGAGGTCGGGGGAATAGCAGCATGGTGGGCCACAACAGGGTGCTGTGGAAGCCAATCTCAGACAGACTTCTTAGGTCACTTCCTGCAAGGTGTCCGATGGTGAGGTCCTGATGTGTATTATCTACAAAATGAATCATTACACTAATCCAGGGTATTATCACAATTAACACCTTTATGGACAATCTGGGAACACAAGCCAGATTTAAGGATTTCCAGTAGATTGTTGCAATTCCCATAGGTGAAGTAAAGAAAACTTCAGTAGCAGGACCTGATTAGCCACACTAGACATGGGTGATGTTCCTAGCCTCTACCAGAAGCTGGGAGTAGTCGACAGGAGATAGATCACTAGATGAAGGTAGTGAAGTACTGGAAGGGGTTACCTAGGGAGGTAATAGAATCTCCATCCTTAGAAGTTTTTAAGTCTCAGCTTGACAAAGCCCTGGCTGGGTTGATTTAGTTGGGATTGGTCCTGCTTTGGGCAGGGGGCTGGACTTGATGACCTCCTGAGTTCTCTTCCAGCTCTATGAGTCTCTGATTCTATCTATGATTACCTGTTTATCCCCTCTGTGGCATCCGACATTGGCCACTGTTGGAAGACTGGATACTGCGTTAGATGAATCTTAGGTCTGACCCAGAATGGCTGCTCTTATGACTGGAATATGCAAATCAGTTCCTTGGTGGAAACATCGGGGTGTTTTTTGGAGAGACTACCACGATAGCAGGAGATAGAGCTTCTGTCCTGAATTCCATCTTCTCTGCCAACTTAATTATCTGCTTGAGCTGTAACGCCTCTTGATCTTTTTCTTGTTTTTTTTTTCTCCTCTCTCTCTCTCTCTTGCCCTGGGTTCCATGTTGTCTGAGGTTCTGTTCAACACAGTTTGATGCTCCTCATCCTCTCTCAAGATTAATTTTAATGATAGATCTCATCTGTCTCTTTGCATAGTCTTTTGGCAAGAAATCCTTCTTGTCAGGATTTACCATGTCCGTTGCCAGGGATAACACTACTCTATCCTACTTTGCTTGAAGAAGAGATGCACATCTGGAGTCGAGGACATGGTAGAATTCCAAGGCTTGCTAAATGAACCTTTCCCCTTTGTCTTTTCCCATGACGTCTCTGAAGGAAAATGGCAAATTCTGTCCTAATATTTGACCTTAGCTTGCTCATATTCTCATTTTTTGGCTGGATCTCAATGATTGGGCCATTAAATATTTTTTCTCCTAAGGCTGAAAATTCCTCAGGGGAGGAACTCATGGAAGGAGATATATATCTGCAGCACGTTTGGTGCTTTCTGTGGTGTTTTGTTTGTGAGGGAGAAGAAGAGGACAGTCAGCTCTGTCTGAGGACTGTTATCTCTCCTTGCCTGGTCTTACCTAAGGGGTAAGGAGTGGGATGTTAAGCCCCCGACGTCCCTCACTATTCAATATATATATGGAAAGAAAGCATAGGGAAACACCCAGTGTGACAAAGAAGAATGCTCTGTCCTTGTGTAATTGTCTAGAGAGAAATCTTAGCTGGTGTGGGATGATGCAGAGGCCCTAACAAACCATCCTAATTGAGAAGAGCAAAGGTTTGTTGACTGGGAATGACTGTGGCTCTTCAAATGGTCTCCTTGCAGATGGGTGATATAGAGGCAGCAATGCGGGGTGGCAGCAGCCCCTGTCCAGGAAGGTGGGGTTATCTGAGCTCCCGAACCCAGCACAAGTCGGAACTGAGCCAGGCTGCCTGTCCACCTAGCTCATAATACACTTTAAATGCAGACCCGCAGCGGGGGTAGGTCACAGACCTGGTGTGAACCAGGACTGATCTGGGCTGCCTGCCCACCTGGCTCCTAATACACTCTATATGCGGTTAATCGACTACACTACTACATCCCTAGCAGGGAGTGGGAGATCCTGCTCACTGCTGTCCCTCAAATCAGTTATTGAAGCTGGGATTACAGAGATATAAAATGGGAGAGGGAGTGTTAGGGTGTGGCCAAACCCTGGAGGTCTAAAGACAAATCTGAAGAGTTTCCACTGTTTTGTTGTATGTTTACCAGCAGAGTAATGGTTTGTAGCAAGGGAAAGAAAGTGCGTTAATCTGACAGCAGTGATTGAAAAGCAAGGTAAGTGGGTAGAAAGAAATTCTGAAAAATGCTTAGGCAACCATGTAAATGTAATTTTCTTTCCATCAGTACCATTAAAATAGGATTTCTGATTTATCACACAAGGGTGAATTGTAATCTGTATTCTAAACATGGAATATTTGGAAGTTTAGATGCAGCGAATCTAATTCCTCACAGCGCAAATGGACATTCTTTGAAAGAACAAATCTTTTACATAGATATTGTAAGAACATTTGTAAAAGCATGCTCATCAAAAAAGAACCTTTTCTGTTAACTGTTTGAATTCAATAAAATAAGGAAACAAAACAAGATTAATACTTTCCCAGAGAAGCCCAGGCTTCTTCCCAAACCTACAAATGAAGTAGGTTTATTTGTCTCATGAGGGTTCATTATCATCCATCCTACCCCAACATTCAGAGGTTTGCTTTAGGATTTCGAGTTTTTGCAAAGCAAATCTTGATTGAAACTGTCTACTTTCTTCAGCGTCTGACTCGAAACAATCCCATTGGCCCACATTTGATTAAATTGGGTATGGATTCACCCAGAAGTTTTGCAAGCCTCTTCAGGAACCAGGTCAAATTCATAACTGCACCTCAGACAGGGAAAGTTTCACGTAGCTTTGTGATTTCAGTGACACACGTTGGCACAACTCTGAGGCTGACACATTTCCAAGTTTCCCCATCCAGTTTCTAATTGGTTGCCAAGGATGGGGAGTGGCACGGTGAGACAAACACAAACTAAAGGGGCTGTGTGTCTGATTCAGGAGCCATGTAGGACTCACCCAGCATGCAAACCTTTGTGGAGGTTATACAATTAAAACAAAGGTGTTTTCCTGGTAACTACCCTGAATTATTTAAGTTGTTGCTATCGTCACAAAATAAACTTCTGCCTGGTCATCTTTAGGCATCTGCTTCACCCCCCCTCTCTTTTTTTGTCCTCACAGCTCCTCAGTGCAAGTTGCTACTATCAGGACTCTTGTCATTTCTGCTGCTGCAGCGCCCTTCAAGGAGATAAAAAGCTTGGATCCTTCTGATCACTCATTTTTAATTTCTGCCTCCAAGCATGGCAGAGGGCCAGGAAAGCACTCAGTGGAGTTTTCCCAATGTGCCCTTGTACAATTTATAGAACAAGAGAGTTGTCCTCACGGAAGAGGGGCTACTTAGCTGATATTACGCCACTGTTAGGCCTTAGCAGGCTTCCATCAAAACAAATAAATAATCCTGCTGAATAGACAGGAGTTAAATATGGCATTTGTAAGTTGTGGTTGAGGGTAATTTTTCATTTTTTTCCTAAAAGGAGCAGCACCCACATTCTGCATCTCTCCCTGAGATGGAAGAGAGATCTCTCTTCATGCTGCTCTGCAACATTCATGCACTAATGAATGCTAATTAAAGGGCAGGAAAAAAAAAGCAAAGGCAATTCCCGGTTAGGCTGTTCTTAAAGGAATTAATATGGCTTTTTATTGCAGTTTTTATGACCCACTTGAAGAGAAGGGGCCTGTTCAGAGGGTAGTTTTCTGGAGGTCATATTGCAAATCATCAGAGGATGGTTATTGCTACTTCTGGGTCATATACTGCAGCAGCACAGTTGCGAGTGATGGGCTGGGGTTCTGCCTACTAATGAGGGTTAGATACTAAGGCATCAGTGCTGCCCTATAATCCAGCACAGCAAAGCAGATGGGTAGCCTGGTTAACTGAACCACCTTGCCTAACCTAGGGTAGGGAGAGGGGGCAGGAGAAAAGGGGATGTGGTACAGATGACACATCTGTAAGGCAAACTGACTGCTTCTAGCTCCTATACCTATTACAAGAGCACATAAATAGATCAAACGATGTTGCACCAAATCTCATTTCTTTTACAAGGTGAATATTCTTTGCAGTTCCCCACCTTCCATCATACGATACATTGCCAAGGTACTGCTATACACTGAATATGTCTTAAATGCAGACTATACTAATCACAGCAGCCAATAATAATACTTCAATTTCTCAAGGCTACAGGAAATGGCACATCTCAAAACAAGAATGCTCTAGGAAAGTACTTTAGTAGTTGAGACCATGCAGCAATTTTCAGTAGTCAGAGGCACAATGATGCTAGGCACTTTAGAAATAACTTCGATAGAGCATTATATATAGGGCCCTGCCAAATTCACAGCCATGCAAAACGCATCACCGACCATGAAATCTGGTCTTTTGTATACAGGCAGTCCCCGGGTTACATGGATCCGACTTACATCGGATCCCTACTTACAAACGGGGTGAGGCAACCCCGCACTAGCTGCTTCCCCCCAGCAGACCAGGGAGACTCAAAGCTAGCGCCTCCCCCAGCAGACCAGGGAGACGCGGAGCGGCTTTTCTCAGCAGACACCTCAGCTTGAGAATAAAGGACTGAGGGAAGTGAGGTGTGGGAGAATAAAACTGAGCTCTGGAGAAATGTTTGGCTAGAGTTTCCCCTACATTATGTACCAGTTCCGACTTACATACAAATTCAACTTAAGAATAAACCTACAGTCCCTATCTTGTACGTAACCCGGGGACTGCCTGTACTTTTACCCTATACAATATAGATTTCATGGGGGAGACCAGTGTTTTCAAATTGGGGGCCCTGATCCAAAAGGGAGTTGCAGAGGGATCATGAGGTTATTTTAGGAGGGTCCTGATATTGCCACCCTTACTTCTGTACTGCCTTCAGAGCTGAGCAACTGGAGAGCAGATGCTCTAATGTTGGCCATGTGCCCAGCTCTGAAGACAGCACCCTGCCAGCAGCAACCCATGTCATCCTTACTTCTGTACTACTGCTTTCAGAGCTGGGTGGCTAGAGAATGGCAGCTGCTGTACAGAAGTAAAGGGTGGCAATGCCACACCATGCAATCCTTACTTCTGCACTACTACTGGTGGTAGCTCTGCCTTCAGAACTGGAGTCCTGGCCAGCAGCTGTTACTCTCCTGCTCTGAAGGCAATGCTGCTGTCAACAGCTGTGCAGAAGTAAGGTTAGCAATACCGCAACCCTCACACAATAACCTTGCAACCCCCATGCAACTTCTTTTTGGGTCAGGACCCGTACAACTATACACCATGACATTTCAGATTTAAATATCTGAAGTCTTGAAATTTACCATTTTAAACATCCAATGATTATGAAATTGACCAAAATGGACTGTGAATTTGGTAGGGTCCTAATTATATAAGTCCATATTCTTCCACCCGAAAGGGTAATAAGATTTTTAAACTATCCTTCATGGTCATGTGAGAGCTAAGTACCAGAGATGCAGACTCAGTAAGACAGACAGCCATATTACATAATTTTATTCAGTAATTTGCACCCATATAAATGCAGTTGTGAAAAAGGTGATTGGCCTGGGGGGAAATATCAAGGCATTTAACAATTCTTAGTGTGTGCCTTGCATAACTGGGAGGTTAGTAAATATCTTACCTGTTGAAGAGATGTGTAAACTGAGGTTCAAGTAAATTAAAGGCCTTGGCAAAGGTTACACAACAAGGCAACAGTAGCAGTAGGAAATAGACCTAAGGTCATGATATCTAGTTAGCTCTCTGCTCTGTCCACTGAGAAATTCTCCCAATTTGGGAGGAACTCCTGATAGATAATTGTAAGGTCATCTCAAACCATTCCTCTTGGCTCATGGGATGTTTGGAAGTTTCTTCTCTTGCTGCATGAAGGTAGCTGAAGACCAATGAAGGCTGGTAACTAAAATAACAAGCTAAAGCTGGACTGCACTGGAGGGAAATTGAGGAAGACATAGACAAACACACGCAGAAAGTAAATAAAAATATAATTGTAGCAGCAGCAGGAGCAACAGAAAACCAGAACAAACCCTGCAACAGACCTGATGGGGGATGAGTCGCTGGACGTAGAGGAGGTGGGCATAGGACTTGATGGCGCAGAGAACAAGGGCCAGGACGGTGAAAGGGGTGATGTTGGGCTTGGATTCTGAGTGCTGCAAGACAGAATCAGAAAGCTGATCAACACAAAACCCCCTACAAACAAACCAAACAGAGAAAGACATTCCAAAGCCGTCCAACCGTAGTAGGCACCTGGGGAATATTCACAGCATGAACAAAGCGACAAAATGGAACACTGAGACCTTGGGAAATGGTTTCAAGGCCAGATCTGCATTTCTGTAGACAAAAGGGGCTAGACCTTGCAATTAATCCCTGCGCTATTATTCTTTTGCTGGCAAGCCTGTTGCTTTGTTGTATGGAACGACTACATTCTAGGTTATAGAGGTCATCTCCCTGTGCACAGCTGCTTTCTTTCACCAGCTACTTACCTGCTTTGTTTTATTTCCCCCATTGTTGCCACAGGCTGTTGATCATATTTCAGGACATTAACGATGTCCGTAACCAGCTTTTCATTCTTCTTTTTATTTTGGTTGTTGTGGTGTGCAAGTATGAAAGGCTGTTCTCTGGGCTGCAATCCACAATGTCTGAAAACAATTTCCTGTTTACATTTTTAACTAAGTGGGCCTTACACTTTGGAAGCCCAGAGGAGTTCATTATCTGAAGGATGGCAGGGAAGTTATTTTACTCTACTAGCTGGCTGAAGAAAACTAAGAAGGAAAAACTGCCAACGAATATGCCCCAAATCCAATAACTTAGGTACCTATGGAAAAAGATCCTTCATGCCAATATTGACACACCATAATAGAACACATATTCTATATATGCTCTGGGAGTAACACAGATTGCTGACATGAACTCCTCAGGGATAGGAAGAGTCTTTCAGAGTCTTTCAGCAAGCGCTGGGGTTATGCCAAGCTCCCAGAAGGGGCGGAGTCTAAGACAGAAGGGGTGGGGTTAGGAGGTAGCCTCCCCTAGCCAGCCCTTCAGCTCCACCTGTGGCTGCGGCCATGATTTAAAGGGCCTGGGATGCTGGCTGTTGCCTGTGGCAGCTGGGAGCCCCAGAGCTTTTCAAATCACCACGCTCTAGAACAGCTGCCTCCTTTGCCGTCCTCCCTCCGTGCCCCCGTCAGCGGTCCTGGAACTCCTCCTCTGTTCTGAGAACAAATGAAAACTACGTTTTAAGTATAACTTATTTTGTGAAATCAGAAAAAGGCTACTGAGGAAAGCATCAGTGCCCTATCTAATGGGATTTCTGCCAGTGCAGCTAGAAGACCGATTACTCATCGTCTGGAGCCAAACACAACTGGTCTATAGCTGTCAAACTTATAAATGATCAGCAAGCCTCAGGAGCCTCTGTTGGGACGCCAGCATGAACCAATCTATCACGATGCAATGGGTTTGCAGGTGATGTGAATGGGGGATATGCAGGTAATAGAGTCAGCTCATTATTTTTGCATTGCTTGCGTTGATTCTTTTCCTCCTTTAAGCTTTCCATTGCCTTTTTAACTGGCTTATGTTGAAATTTACTCTTTTCCTCCTCTCTATAAAAGAAATCAACTCTGCCAGTTCTCCATTTCATATATACTCATTCAATACTTCTTGATCTAGTAGCATCATAATGCAGAATGAAGTGGAACCAGCTTACAGCAAATTCTGATACAGTGAAATTCCTTGTACAGGGAAGTGTAGTAAAACTTCCTTAACTGTTTCAGTGCCTGTGAAGGGATATAAGTACACTTGTAACAACTGTACTTAAAAAATGTGCACCACTTGGAGTCTCAATAATCTTCTATCCTTCCAGTCTATTTGGTGTCTGAATCATATTGTGTGTCTAATTTAGATTGTAAACACTGTATTTTGTACAACACTGAGCACATTACTGTCCCTCAACAAGGTGGGATGCTTTGTAAAGATTTTCTGCTTCAGCCCTCCCCCCGTGAGGACAAAGTATTCCATTCGGTCCTTGATACGCAGTGGGGCTTGCAAGCTAGTAAGCATGCAGCCAATGGCCTATGGGTAGCCACCAGTATTGTAGACAAATATAGTACTTAACGGGAAGCGTCAAACTCAGGAACGCACTGGAGGAGAGGATTCAATGCTAAAATAAAGTTAGAGGATGAAGATATTCCATTCTTTTGAGAATGGCTTAAAGGAGTTAAAAATCGATACCTTTTGAGTAGTTAAGAAAGATGTGGTTCGGACAATAGAAAAGGCTGATGGATTCTCCTTGCTTAAATAGACTTTCCCCTCAGGGTGAGAACCCTTTGTTCTACACTCCCCATATCTATGGAAAAATACCAGGTTCAAGATGGATTCCAGTATTAGGTAGCATGGTCACATGTTTTTCCTAACACCAATTACAACTTGGGCTTACAGGACAAACATACCATTCACAAGTTGTTGGCTTGAGTGCTGAGTCATTAAGTCTGGGAGCATCGTAATAGCCCTCATTAGCATATTTAGTGTAGGTTTGCTAACTGCGCTTGTGTATCTAGAATTTGTGTGGTGTGCCAACTAAACCATAGTAGCACTTTGATTTGACACAGAGAGAATGTACAGCTCTTACACTCAATGTTGTGTGCAATCAGCACACACCTCACCTCACATGCCCTTGTCATATATGCATGTCACTTTAGTTATACTCGTAGAAAAAAATGATACAGACAGAAACCAGCAGAATCTGGCAACCCTGGAAGTGGGCAACTCTAAAGAAGATGTCTTGCGGCCCACGTATAGAACTTCGATGGATTGCATGTGGACCTCAGGCTGCAAGTTGCTCACACTTCTCTAGCCCAGTGTTTCTGTTTCTTATAGGACTTGGACTGACCCAAACTCTGTAATATTTTAGAGTGAGAGAAGTCAACAGGATAGACAAGATGTTTATTCAGTTTCAGGTTATGTTGCAAATGCCATCCTCCCACCAAAAACAAATCAGCAGTTTCGGAGACAGGTTAAAGGATACCGCCGAGTAAACTTATCGTTTCTTTCCTTCGCTTCAGTTACCCTTTTAATAGTTTGAAAATAAAAGTTAACTATTTTCAACATGCCTTCCTCCACTTGTGCAGCCCTTGTTCCTTTCCCTTGAGTTCAGGGACAAGCATGTACCCCCTGTCACCATTCTGAGGTTCTTATGGTTTCTCACTCCTGTTCTGGGGCCAAAAGGATCTACAAATTCAGCACTTCTTGCTAATGTGAGACTCGCCTAAGCATCAAAGGCAGTTGTCCTGCAGGTTGCTGACTGGCATAGGACTCTGGCAATTAGCACATTTTAAAGCCATGGGACTAGAGCTATACTATACTAACACTAAGAGGGAAAATATTTACTAGTGAAAATGGTAATCAAACAGTACAAAGGCTACAGAGAGGACTGAAGCAAGCAGTTCTATGCACCGTCACTGGCAGCAAAAAGGAAATGAGGAGGGAAAGGGACGAGCAGCGCCCTATACTGCGGAGCTGGGAAAATTCTTGTGTGATGAACACATACATCTACACTGAAAGGACATGGGCAAGCACTCAAAGAAGAATATGTTATTATTTTGACTTTACAGTAGTGGACAGGACACATTTTTAGACTACTACTACTTTACACTTACATGGCAACTTCCAAGAAAGACTCTCAAAGCACTTTAGACGGAGGATACCATACTACTGATTGGTGAACCAAGATTTAGAGAAGTAAATGGTCTTGTTCTGGTGAGCCAGTAACAAAAGTTGGACAAGAACACTTAACTCCCAGCCTCTGCTTTGCCTCCAACCCCTTCACCAGGCTGCCTGGCTGCCATTCTGCAGTTTCAGAAAATGTTACTGGAAAATTTCTATTTTATGAAAGACCTTTTATTTACTAGTGAATCTGTTAGAATTCCAAGTAAAAAGAGTTCACCACAGGACTTGGGATATTTAGGAATATGTAATTAAAAGCATCTCTCTCTATGTGCTATTTTGGACCTATACACTTTTTTATAATTAAACTCATATTGAAAGACAGCAATTCTCATTAATCTTAAAGACAGCTGCGTCACCGTTATATATTTCCACATTAGCCACTTACTCCATTGCATTAATGACAATATAAAATATAATCAATAAGGTTCTCAGAAAAGAGAGTTATTTCTGTGTAGTTATTTTATTTTAAAAAACAGAATAAGAACCACATTTCTCAGCCTAACCTTTTGTGTAGGAAGTGTTATGGTAAGCTGTTTGGCCAGGCACCCGCTTTACAGTATGTCCTGGTTAGTACAGAAAACACTGTTGGTGCCCATCAATGAAAATAATAATGAACGAAGATATGTATTACATTACATGGAAAATTATCCCATTTCAACAGAATTATACAAGTCTCTTCCAACGGAGTTGCATCAGGGTTGATTTTGGTCCAAGTTGGCCAAGTTATCTCCTGCTCAGTCTTATAAATAATTTTGAGTAAGTATTTACAGAAAACCTCTTCATGAAGTAGAGATTAGGTTTTTAGGGTTGTAGAATGTGTCATCCTTAAGTTCATACCTCCCAGCTCTGTGATCAACATACCGGGCTGGTGCTGTGGAGGTGCAGGAGTCAGGGCAGGGCAGAGCCTTGGGGATGTGGGAGGGCAAGGCAGGATGCTCAGATAATAGCGGTGCAGGAGTCAGGGAGAGTTGAGAAAGGGCTCAGAGCAGGTGGCTGGGGACATGGGGGAGTGTAAGAGTGAGGAGGGGCTAAGGAAGGAGCCATCTGGCAGGGTTTTCTCTCCCCATAGCAGCCAGGAGCTTTTTCTCCCCCCTGCCCTAGCCCTTCTGGCTGGCAGGGGCTTCCTGCCACCACCACCCCAAATTTCCCACCCAGCAGGGGCCTCCCCCTTCTTGGCCCTGCTGCCAAGAGCTGGGGGAAGGAGCAGAGTTTGGGACAAGTGGCTACTCACTTGGTCAGCCTCTTCTAACCTGAACAATCTATTCACTGTCATTTTTCTCCCCTCCTTGCCCCTTCCTTATTTATTCTTGAATCTAGACTTTTAATACTCCAGTCATCTGAAGAAGTGGGTTTTGCCCATGAAAGCTATGAATATGTTTTGTTAGTCTAGTGCTACTAGACTATGTGTCGTTTTTTAAGTTTTTACTTGGTCTGGTGGAAGGCAAGATGATGACCCCCAGCCCTGCTGGCCACTCTCTTAGTGGTGTGACTGCCCCCAGCAGTTAATCCGAAGTATAGATCTCCCCTCTGCTTGCTGTCCTGAGTGGACATGTACTCTCGGTATCATGTCCCTCCTCTCTGTGCCCCCTCCCTTTCTATGTTACGGAAAACAGTCTCATTCCAGGGACTTCCCACTTTCCTGGTATAACCAACTCCTGACCTTATTTTAAGTTCAGATAAGAAGAAGCTGAATATCGAATTTGGCAGTCCTAGCTCTTACAGTTTAGGAGGAGTTCTTGAACAAACAGACTCATGGAAGAGACATATGCACATTTCTAAAATATATAGAGATATATTTATTTTTTCCTTTTAAAACTTACTCTGCCATATTGCTTGAATATGTTTAGTGATGCAGCCACTGACCCTACGCTTTCCCTACGTCTCTTTGGCAAGTAAGAATGGTTGAATAAACACACTATTCTGGGACCTCTTTGTATCTTGGAAAGTGGTTATTTTTGTATGGACTGATTTCCTTTCTCTGTCTCACAGGAATCTCAGAGGCAGTGGTGGAGATTTGAAAATACTAATTGCTGTTTGAAGTTAACTGTACATGTTAACTGTAGTTCAGAAAGTAACATTCCTTCTGAGGTTTATTTATTTATTTACCCTTGTGTAACTTGCAGGGAGCCCTTCCGGTTTGGTGCATAGTGGGAAATAAAACAGAAAAAAAAAAGAATTGCTAGGAATCCAAAAATAATAAAAAGCTTGAAATAAAAATCTGACTAACAGTAGCTGAAATTAGAATATCTAAACAAGTATATTAACTTTTCGCAAATAGCGGCAGGAGAGGGAATTCTGAGAGCTGGCAGTCCAAAATATTCCACTGCTTTAGAGATTTCTTTCCTGTTCATTACATGCCTTGTACTTGGGCAAACTCAAAATGTATTAACAACAGTGGAAGTCCATGGCAAAATAACAGTGTATGCACTGACAATGTAATTTTTGAAGGAACATACATGATTCTTGGCATCCACTGACTTTCAGTGAGCACTCTATATCAAATGCCTATAAGCCCCTTTGAAAATTGCACACTACAAGCAAAAAGGTATGATTAGAAATGAGTAAAACTGTAGCAGAAGGATTTTCAGCCCAAATGTTCCTTCTTTCTTCCCATGTCTGCTGTACATCTGATTATTTTCCCATCCTGGTGTTTAATTTGCAGCCTACGCAAGTAAAAAGCCCTAGTTTTATTTTCCAATTTTGATCTAATTTCCAGCTGCTATCTCTAGATGCCACCCCCATCTATATCCTGTCTCCCTCTTCCTCCCCCTACCCTGCCAGTCTACCTACCAGTCCCTCTAACATTTACGTGACACAGCTCAAAACTTGCAGCAATTTACGGGTCTGAATAATTCTCCCCAGCAGGATTTCAAGAGAAAATTTCACCTCTTGATTCATTTGGCTCACAAGACAAGATCAGTTCTGCTGGCAGAAGCTTTCCTAACAATTTTCTAGGGAACTCAGGATTCAAATGATTGTTTCCAGCATAAAAATACCTTACATGTGAATGGGAGCACCAATCAATAAATGGAAATCACCTATCAATGGATGAGTTATATAATACCCTCAGCATCTCCATGCTGTGTTCTCTCTCAGTACTTGACTGTATACAAAAAAGTCAATTTCATCACCATTCTATTCCTACAAAACAAAGCTGTTAAGTTTCAGGCTCTCTCAATATAACAGCCAGAGGGCAGCTGCAGGGTAGTTAAACTTTGTCAACGGGAGGGCCACGTTAGCAAGGACAAAGCTATTCTACATAAACAAAATGGACCTCAAACCAGCTGACCTAAGTTGTAACACAGAGATCATGACTCCAGCATGCAATACTGCATCTTGATCTTGATTATGCAATTCCATAATCTACCCAATCTGCACCTCCATGTTAAACATGGCATCGCAAAATCCCTCAGATTGTCAGTCATTTATGCAGGATACAAGGTTTTCTCATCTAAAACAAAAAAATGCCTTTTAAAAACATTAGTCCATATGGTATCTTAAAATGTAACAGAGGTTAAGCTTAAACCACCCCTAAGGGATTCTACCCCAGGTATTATCTAGCAATATAGTTATTCAACAGAAAAAAAAAGCACCCCTAGATGTCAAGAGTAGAGAAACCAGTAGCCCAAGGATTCAGTTATCACTTCCCAAACAAGTTCCACCATAATAGCTTCTTCAACAGTAGCCTTTACTACATCTATATCTATGGCTACATGTACACTACCACTGGGATTGATACTCCAAAATTGATGCACCAGTGATCAATTAGTGGGTGTAGTGAAGACCCACCTAATCAACTGCAGATTGCTCTCTAATCAACCCCTGATGAGAAGACTAAGGTAAGTCAATGGGAAAGTTTTTCCGATTGATCCCCCATGGTGCAGACCTTGTCAGCTTTAGCTACATTTCTCACATACCTGGAGTTGCATGCCTTAGCGGTCACAGTAATGTAGACAAACTATTTCTCCATAACTATAGTCCATTTGCCCCTCCCTTTTAAAATATTGCTAGTTGAGCACTGCATCTTCACTTTCTTCAAGATGACTTTCACATTGGTTTGACTTGTTATTTTTTTCTGCTTGGCTTATTTTTTCACATTCCTATATGATACAGGTTGCATATCTTTCTCCGCTTTGCTAAGAGCCTTTAGCAATGCTGAGAAATTTCATTAACATTAAATGCAAAGTAGCACAAAATGTACTTGAGTGATAAAGAGACTGGGTCGAATCCTACTCCAAATAGCACATCTGTAAATATGGGAGTCATCCTGTGATGTCAACAAAAGAAAGACAAAAATATTGTTCTTGGTCCATTCTATAGAAAAACACATTCCATAGTATTTACAGGTCATCTTGGAAGTCTGGAATAAATGTGCTTTCATCACTAGCTTGCTAGCGCTTTCCATCGTAGATTAGTGAAAAAGCTGAGAGGCATAGATGGAAAAGTGACTAATTAGAGAGAGAGTGTGTGTATCTTAAAACGAATAAGCATTGTGGAATGATTTTTGTGTGTAGATCCCATCTATGATGGAAGTCTTCTCTTGTTTCTTAATTGCATCTTGTAGCAGGGGCAACACAAGTTAACCATTTTCTGCACAACTAAACAACTCTGTAGTATCACCACACCATCACTAGTTACAGGAGAGTATGGATTAAGGAAACCTTCAGTCCTCTGCTCATACAACAAGCATACACATATACACACACTCTAAAGGGGTGCAGAGTACACTCTTCCTCCCCAAATCAGACCTCACCTTATGGACTCTGACCTCCCCCTCCCCCACCACCAGATGGACTGAATATTCTGCCAGTTAAACTAAAGTAGAACTAGAGCATGAAGTCAATGGAAATACTCAGACCTCTGGCTTCAGGACTAACAGTTGTGTCTGGTTTCTTCCCCCTAAATTCCAAATATCCTGACTGGTTCTACCCATTTTCTTTAAAGTTGTATTTTCTGCTGTATGAGTAACTAGTGTCCCCACTCTCTCTCTGCCCAAAAGGCTTTCAGTGGGACTAAAAATCAAGCTATGTTGCACATTCTGTGTTAAACTAAACGCTTTCAAACCCCATTACAGACATTAATTATTAATGGAATGGCTGTATATGCCAATAGAAAACCATACTGCACTTTAAGAGGGATGGGTTCGTAAATCAGGGGTTAGCACCGTATTAGCCTCTTTTTTCATTAGTGGCTTTTTCTAATGCACAAGGTAGCGCTCCAAGGTTTAAGATACATTAGTGATCAACGTGTTGTACTCATGGCATATCCCTCTGGGTATCTCTCCTTTTAGATGGGACATTCGGTCTACCACTCAATCCACTATCATTTTATTTCATTCAGAAACAGCTACAGTTTTCAAGAGTAACTTTAAAAGTAAAATCAATCAGCAACTAGGAATCCTTGCCAAAGCTCTACTACTGTCCTATCAGTTATGAAGAAAACTAAAATCCTCCTAGAATCTACAGCTCTTGTCTCATTATGATGGTCATCTTCCTGGGACCAAACTTTTCAGAGAAACACGTTCTGCACACTCAAGGCTACTCTGGCCCATTGAGACAACTTTGCAACACAAAAATGATGGAAAATGGTCTTCACATAGTTGGAGATGGCCAGTGGAGAATTCTTCCTTTGCAGAGAGACTCTCTGTCGGGGTAAAACTGGTAAAGGGTGAAAACCTGTCTCCAGTGTTAGCTATCCTCACCCTCAGCGTAGTGACCCAGAGGGGAGAGCGCCACGAGATCCTCTGGTTGTATATGTTCTCTACTAGACGATCTAGCCTCTCTTACCACATTATGATATTTCAACAATGTTCCAGGTAGAATTCATATTCCTGTCGGAGGCCTGTGTCAAGTCTCAGGGTCACTCAAGCCCTCTGTTAAGAGCTTAAGACCCTAATATAGCCTGTATATCACTGAACTGGGGGAGAATTTCATCCTACTTTCTTTCTTCTGTGTATCAAAGAGACCTATGATATTGTGCAATAATTGTGTATGATGTGAAATAGGGCACAGCCCTGTGAAAATAGACCAGAAAAATAATTGACATCAGGTCAAATACAAAAGTAAGGTCGTAGATACATGCATATGTTTTTTCAATTGCAAAACATATTAAATACAAGCTAAGATGCTAGAGGTTTCATCTCTGAAGCTTATGTACTCAGAATGGGCAATGTGACAGCAGAACGTTAACTGGCTTGACTATTTAATGAAATGGGTATCAGAGGGCAAATTAACATTGGCTGGTACATTCCCAATGCCTTTGTGCATTTCATTTAATGAGTTTAAGTTCAGTCTTGAGTTTTATCATTTTCTGAATTCTCATGATCTACTCTGTACAAACCCTTCTCAATCAATGCTTATTGGGGGCTATGTGTAAAGAGAGACAATCCATGTCTATACCAAAAGACTGATGCTATTAGAGAGCATACCGAACAAATTCAGTTATTGAACCTTTAAAAGTG
This sequence comes from Pelodiscus sinensis, assembly GCF_049634645.1. NCBI lineage: Eukaryota > Metazoa > Chordata > Testudines > Trionychidae > Pelodiscus > Pelodiscus sinensis. The sequence goes on from NC_134727.1 coordinate 23,526,413, forward strand.
TTATGAATTACTTTACTAAAAGCCTGTCAAATCACAATGTGTAACGTGGATACAAATCCAAATTACATCAAAAATATTTTTTTTAAATATGGGGGAGAAGCGGAAATCACAGCTAAAAGAAAAAAAGTACTTTTTAAATTTGCTTTAATTTTCTCTTTTACACACACACACACACACACACACACACACACACACACACACACACACACACATTCTATCTATCTTTAAACTGAAAGGGGGGAGGTTATTAATGTGAAGAATATACTTTAAAAAAAGAGCCTATTGGGCCTAAGCTGCACAATACTCAGGAACATGGTGTGACTCTTGGCAAGTATGTAGTTCACTTAAAAATTATCTGGCATCAGCATTACACCATTACTGCTAACAACAAATGTTTGATGTGGGTTCAGCTGCAGAGGCATTAGCTGGGTAAGGAACTCAGAATATAACAGCAGGCAACAAGGAAGAGAGCAAACCATTAAAAAGAAAAAAATCAAGCAACTGGCAGTGGTTCTTATGCTATTGATAATTTCATAGCTTAGCACTCCCTTGTCAACTGTGTCTGCACATCAGCTTGTTCGCCACCATAATGCAGCTGAATTGAAAGCATACAAGGGCAAATTAATTGGTGATCAGGATCCATTACAATGACAAAAAGAACCAATGAGATTATATTACCTCCATTTTATGTTAAAGTGATGGTGTTAGAGCACCAACTAATTTATGAACTTAATTAAACACAAAGATCTTCTTTCAGAGCGAGACAGGATGTCTTTGTGACTGAACTGTTCTATTTTCCCTCCTGCCCCTTTAGGGGAAATTGTCAGCATTTTACTGAGAAATCAGATCCAGCCTAACAACAAGGCTGTCTGGCAAAGAAAACTGGGAGGAGGAGGAAGTGTTTTAGAAAACCTAACAGAAAAAGTGACAGAACCTGGAAGGTGTTCTCAGTCTGAACTCAGCTCATGCTCCTTATCATCTGTCAGCTCTTTAGCTCATTCATGACTGGTAATTGCCACTGGTGAGCAAATAGGAAGATTATATGTTACAGCATTTTCTGGGCCTTTCTGGTGCAGACAGGAACTGACTCCTCCTTCAGAGAATAGGTGCACACTACTCAAGGAAGGAGTGAAACTGGGAGAAGTCTAGGCTAGATACTAGGTTTTGACTCTCTGTGATGATGATGATACAGATACAGAAGTAACAGATTTGTTTCATTTACTAGCCTTTGCTTCCAGAGATCTCCATTCAAACTCTGATTCAGGGCATGTTGGGAAGACTCTGCATTGGGCGAAGACAGAGATGCACTCAGTTGGCTGGACTGGGAGTGAAAGCTTTATGGTTGCCAGATGGCATACAGACAAATACAGGATGAAGCTCCTACACAATCAAATCTCTACAGGATATAGAGAAAAAAGGAAAAGCAAAATAAAACAGAAAGGTTGGCCAGAAGACACAGATAGGTTAAGATCCATGCACTACTTAATTCACCTAAACATTCATTCGGACAACAAAACCACACACTGTTCCATAAACTGCCTTAGGAAAGGCTGTGTTATAGCATCTCTGCTTCCTACTCCTACATCAATTTCCCCAAAATGCCCTTCATGTATTTTCAATATGATTTTATTTGGAAGTAACATTCCCATTAGCCAGCATTTTGACACTGTGTGCCACAGTCAGTCTTTGTTGAAGCAGGCACTGGTTTGCAGTCCTCTCCACCCTAATTACATGAATTAGGAAAGACTGGATGTGAGGTCTATGGATCATCTTCCTTAAGCTTTCTCAGAAGCTTCCTTTTTAATTGTATGTAATAGTCAAGTTTAAGGAACTCCTTATAATCAAGAGGCAAAACTGTGAAACCTCATAAGCAGCAGAAGCATGCTTCGAAGTAATTGCAAAAATACAGAAAACTGTCAGCAATGTGAGGACATTAGCCATGCATCAGATTGGCTGTGAGCCTGCAGGCCTAATACTGGCAGCAGTGTTCACAGGAAGGTGTTTGTGGTCAATGCTCCATTTATTCCCACGACGAAAGGAAAAGGAGCTTCTCATAGTAACAAAAAGGGACTCTTAGCCTGAAGCGTCAGCTTTGGTCCCACTAGGTAGGTAGATGTTCTGAGACTCTTCTAGCATAAGAGTTGCTGTTCACATGGAATCCTATGCAGAACTTCTCTCTCTGCCTTGCAAAAAGGACATTCCTCATTAGAATGCCTGTATTAGTGATGAAATGTAATGTACGGGCAAAGAAGAGGTGGCTTTAAATCAAACGTGGACCTTGAAAATGAAAAAAGGTTAAAGCTTTAACATGTATTTGTGCCAAAATCAAGGGGCGGGAAAAGCCCACACAGCAGAAAAACAGATATAGCACCCATGTTCTAGACTTGGTGTACCTAAAACAGCAACTCACCACATGTACCATTGCATAAAGCTAGCATCCTTTCCAGAGACTGGGTATTTCCATTTGACCAAACAGCCTTAAATATCTCTCTCCTCACATGAAGGTTTGCAATTCCCCTTTGCCCTCCAAAAACAAGACCTTTGGTTTTGTGTCCTAAAAGCATCTCTCTTTTTCACATGTCTTAAAATACCTCACAGTGGCATAAAAAAACCCCCCACCTCCCTGATAATTTAAACATGGCATAGGGAAGGATTATGTAAAATACATGTTGGGGAAAAAAACCTAATGCCACCACTGTCTGAGCCTCAAACTACATGTCAACGAAACCTACTGAGTATGCTGCTTCTCTTTTTCTTTAAATGGATTTAAAGATGTTTGTCATGCTCTTTGATTATTAATGATTACTGGGTTTGTTCCCTGTGGGCACAACTGAGATGCCTAAATTAAAATGTGTTTAAAAAATAAACAGAAACACAAACACTTTTATAATAAATAGGTTTTCCTGGAAAAGGAACAAAAAGATCCCTCTAATATTCGTGTTATTTATAATAATCCAAACAAGAGAATGGGTATACCTGGCCTCTTTTTTTAAATAAGAAAAGTCAGACATTTTTGGTTCTGTTTGTAAGATATGCAGCATCATTCTTCCCCTGAACCCAAAACCAAGACCTGCCTTGCCTCTGCTCTATCAAGAAATGCATCTAAACCAGAAAGCTTTACGCTGAAATTGATTCACAACACAATTAGATAAATACTTAAGGAGGAGTCCCTATGTACTTATTTGTATATAAGGTCTAGAGGTTTAGTCTACTGGCTTTGTTCTTTGTCTTTTTCTCTGGGAAACCCATGTATTGAATCACATGAAGCAAACAAGAGGGGGTGGCCATAACCTTGGCAGATGTGTCCCTGGGCTCTAAGCCCTTATCTCCGAACCCCTGTACACAGTTTTCTACAGGGACAAAGTGAAACTGCACCTTCATTCAGTGTTCCTGTCTAAGGCTGTGTCTAGACTGCATCCCTTTTCCGAAAGATCTCTTATTCCTTATTTTAAGAGGAATAAGGGATCTTTCAGAAAAGGCTTTATTTTCCGAAAGATCCATGTCTAGACTGGCGCTTTTTTCCGGCAAAGCTCCGAGCCGGAAAAAAGCAGAAGCCATTTTTATGCAAATGAAGCGGGGGGGGGGGGATTTAAATCCCCGCTTCATTTGCAATTGCGATGTGTCTAATTTGCATCCCTTTTACGGAAAAGGGATGCAGTCTAGACACAGCCTAAGGTAGTCTCTCATTTTCATATAATCTGGGATATCTTTTTGCTGGTTTTCTTCCCAAAACCTCATGTCATCAATAAGGAGTGGGCGCTCCACTCCCAGGGCATCAGGTATGGCCTAGTATTCAACATCTGAACACACAAAGCCATTCAACAAGTCAACACACCTCTTTACTGGAAGAGTGGAGAGAATGAATGGCCATCGCCCCTTGGCTCAGTGCCTACCAGTGTGGATCAGGATATTATGAACTAGCCAGGATTCCAGTCCCAACCATGACGGTCCACTCCTCAACAGCACAAGCATCCTCAGTGGTGTTCCTCATACAAGTCCCGGTTGCAGGCAGCGACAAGGTCCATCCATCTACATCTTCATGTCTTACTACGCTATCACCCAGCAGGCTAGAGATGATGTGGCCTTCAGTAGGGCAGTTCTGCAGTCAGCAACCAGGTGAACTCTGACCCCTCCTCCAAAGAAACTACTGGCGAGTCACCTAATAGAATGCACATGAGCAATCACTGGAAGAAGAAAAGATGCTTACCTACCTCTCATAATTATTGTTCTTTGAGGTGCATTGCTCATGTTCATTCCAAATCCCGCCAGCTTCCCCTCTGTCAAACTACTCCAGCAAGAAAGAACTGAAGAGGTAGTAGGGCAAAAGTGTCCTATATAGTCTGCCATGAAGGTGCCCCTTTCATGGGACACAACAGCCAATGGCTACCACTAAGGGAAAACTTTCCAGTGATCATACATGTGACACCTATTGTAGTGGACAAGAACACCACATCTCAAAAAATAACAATTACAAGAGGTACATAACAATCTTTTTTGGTCCTTCCTATTCCCCAGGGAGGCATTACTTCTTTTGAAGGGCATGCTCAACTTCCTAAGGTTCACCTGGCTAGCTTCCTGCACCTCTCCTTTTCTTAGATATGAAATGAATGGAGATCGCCTATCTCCTAGAACTAAAAGGGATCTTGAAAAGTCAAGTCTAGGTCCCTGCCTTCACAGCAGGACCAAGTACCATCCCTGACAGATTTTTACCCCAATTGGCTCCCTGAAAGATTGAACTCACAACCCTAGGTTTAGCAGGCCAATGCTCAAAACACTAAGCTATCCCTCACTCACTGATTTTAAACCTGAATTTAGACTACAGCATGCCCTGATCAGAAGAACTGGAATTGAGGGGAAACCCTCCCACACCCAAAGCCAACGAAATCAAACTATAGCTACAAAAGACTAAACATAGAACTATATATAACTAACTATGGGATTCCATTAAGCAAGCACTTGTTAAGCAAGAGTATGAAGAAGCTCCAACAACCATTGCTGGCAGTAAGAAGGAACTGAAGGTGTGGCAGATTGGCAGTGTCCTATATATTCTGCCATGACAGCACCATTCCAGTGGGCCCCAAAACTGACCCAATGGGTACTGTTAGGAGAAATCTTTGATGACTACACACATGGTGCACACATACGCCTATTTAAATGCATACAAGCAATCACCTGAAGATGATCTAATCTCACAACTAAGCCTAAATCTAACTAACTCTAAACTATATATCCAAGCCACATCTGTCTAGAGAAGAATATTCTCTCCATGATAAAAAATGTCAGTGAAGTACAAACAAAAACTAAAGGAAGTATCAGAGACATGTTCCAACAGTGGATTTGAATAGAATTCCCCCTACTCACTATTTCTTGAAGAGAAAAAAGGTGATCAACTAATAGATGACCAAACAGTACATCATTTTGCTCTTTGCTGCACAATAAGACACAGCTTAGGAGTAGTAATAGTTTGTGAATCTGTATTAGAGTCTTGTCTTTGTGAACAAACAATTTTGCTTTCCTAGGCTTCATGATCTGTAATGATCCTTTCAAATCAAAATTTAGGCTAATCTCAAGAAAAATATGTGAAAATAGATTTCTCAAAGAAAGCAGTACTTGATGAATATATGAAACTTGAATAGACAAAGATCTGGAGAACATACTACAAAGAAAAATCCTTGAATGGGCAGAGGCATGGACGAAAAGATCTCTATTTTTACGTTGAAAAACCCAAACATTTTATATTATAAAAATATCCTTGACAAAGGATACCAATGAGCAAGAGAGAGTATTATGGTCTCTTAGATTATGGGTAAATTTCTTCTAGAATTCATCTTCCAAGACATGCAGGAAAGCATTAATATCAAGAGGGGATAAACAATGAGAAATCCTGTGGCACCTTATAGACTAACAGATTTATTGGAGCATACGCTTATGTGGGCAAAGACCCACTTCATCAGATGCATGTAGTGGAAATTCCGATACCACTACAGGCATCTGAATTTCCACTACGTGCATATGACGAAGTGGGGCTTTGCCAATGAAAGCTTATGCTCCAATAAATCTGTTAGTCTATAAGGTGCCACAGGACTTCTCATTGTTTATGCAGATTCAGACTAACACGGCTACCCCTCTGATACGAGAGGGGATGTTTATTTCTGGAAGAAAGAAGGCAAGGGAGTGTTTACAAATCAACAGTGCAAATGAAAAGTAAACTCAAGTGGTGAAAGGATAGGTGGACAAACAAATGGGATTTTTGCTTACATATTACTTTAACTGATTTTTTTATCCTTATGACACCAAAACTATGAAAAATGTATACATTCTTCATTCCCCGTTTTAAAATACACATTAGTTATTATTCACTAACTAATCCATGATTCCTCCACTAAATATATTTTACAGTTAAACAAATCAATTATCCTTTATAAGAGCTTCTTTCATTTCTTTTTAACTACACAGCTTTGTAGTTTGCATGCAATTTTTTTTTTAAAGCACATGATCTAACTATACAAAAGCTGTGTTCTCCTTAAATAAGGTCTCTATTGTTTTGGCCTGATGCACAGATTTTTTTTTTCCATTTTAAAAGCCTCAGTTCTCCTCAGGGTTAAATCAGCCCAATCCATCATTCTAAAATGGGATTGGACAGGCATATTTAAAAGGAGAATTCAGCACAAAGTCACCAGCAGGTCAGATTTGCACTTAATTGTGTTGGTTGGTAAATATGGAAGAGATTATTTTTTTTTAAAATGCTCTATTTTCTGTGAGATTGTTTTAGCAATTTGGTCAATATATGCTGCTGAATGCAGAGAAATAAATAGGGGCACAAAGACACTTATCTGGCCTCATTTTGGTTCACTCTAAAATGTCAATCCTTCTATAGATCCATCTGGCAGTGTCCTATCTCCTGTAGAAACACCCTTCATCAAATGGGAGAAGTTGATAATTGACCCAAAATCTTTTCCCGTCTAATTTGCCTGTGGCTAGTTAAAGTCCAATAATGGCTTAACACTCCCACCCAGCCCTGCCACACCTTTTTATTCAACAATTTGCTCCATTGATATGTTTCAGTTCAGAGACATACCCGCTCACTTTAATGACTAGGGACAAATTCTGACTTCCAACATGAGTGTACAACTACTACTCAAGTCGACAGAAGTTCTGTGCACATACTGAAGAGTAGAATTTGCTGTCAAAAAGCAAATAATTTTAGAACTTTTTTGTTAGCCCTGCTCAGCCATCATCATTCTATGAGAACTATCTGGAACTTATTTCTTCTCTTGCATTAACAGGTCAATTGAATTGTAGCTGCGTTACTGGTGATGATGGATGAAGTATAAAGAACTCACCTGGATTCAAAGAGCACATGTTGAATCGTGGCATGTAGAAGACACATTTAATTTTCTATACTGAGCAGTTTTGATCTATGAGTCAGAAATATAAACATGGACGCCTATGTTGCTATTTTTAGTATCACCAATTGGGGTACAACATCAATTTAAGCACTTGATCAGGTCAGTTTGAAGCATGAATCCTAAATATAAAGATACTTTGGGATGAACATAAAGATCATTTGTGGGAGCTAAGCAGGCTGGCTGCATCTAGACTGGCAAATTTTTCCGCAAAAGCAAAACTTGCCAGCTGTCTACACTGGCCGCTTGAATTTGCGCAACACTGATGATCTAATGTAAGATTGTCAGTGTTCTTCCGCAAATACTATGCTGCTCTCGTTCAGGAAAAAGCCCTCTTGCACAAAAGTATTTGCGCAAGAGGGCCAATGTAGGCAGCTAAAAACTGTTTTGCGCAAAAAAGCCCCGATGGCGAAAATGGCATCTGTGCCAATCTAGATGCTCTTTTCCGCAAATGCTTTTAACAGAAAAACTTTTCCGTTAAAAGCATTTGCGGAAAATCATGCCAGTCTAGGCGTAGCCCCCATGTCTAGAATGCAGTTTCTGAAAAAGCGGAGAGGAATGAGGGATGTGACTAAAGAGGAGGTTTTTTTTAAAAATCTGGCCCTGTGTAGATGGGCCAAATTTTGGAAAAGCCTCTTTTGGGAAAAAAAGCAGAAAAAGATACGCAAATTGCATTTAGCAATTTGCGTATCTTTTTCCAACTTTTCTCGGAAGTGTAAACATAGCTTGAGAGGATGACTGAAGTGAGGGACAGGGAGAGATGGGAAGCAGAATTGGATCTAGATACTTTTCTTAATTATGGTACTTCCCAAGGTCCTCAAGAAAATCTGGGCCACACACTGGGTTCTGTAGAAACATATAAAGAAGCAAGTTCTGTCCTGGACATTTTACAGTCTGACATAAAATACTTACTTAGATATGGTTCAAGTAGACTATTGAGATCAAAGTCAAGATCAGATCTCTCACTTTAATATGAGTTCCTGCTCTGAACAGGAAATGTACCGCACTTGCTCCGTAACTCTTCAGCAATTCTATGTTGTGAAAGAAGCAGAACTTATAGTGGGCAATTCACGGAACTATAAATTCAGTCCTAAGGTTCTGCAGACTGTATGACCCTGTTTGTATGTCAGAGATGCAGTAGTCAGTTGGGCGCTAGATTTTATTTATAAACACTCACTGGATGACTTCGTTTTCCCACTTCCTGCACAATGCAGAAGTGGTCTGCTGTGAAGAATTTCTTTTTTTTCCAAAAGTCAATAACATGGTGCTACCTTGTAACTGCAATAGTTAAATATTAAATCTGTTATTCACATTTTAAAGGAGTGATGGTACATAATGAAAAACACAACATTCATGAGAACCCCATCCCCTGACATTATTTGTACACTTCACAGTTCTAAACTCAGATTATTCATTTTTTTTAAATGACTGATGGACGTAATCGTTTTAGCTGCAATACTATATTGTCCTTGCATGAAATTAAATACCAACGAACTGTCCTCATTTCAGTCCCTCTTGCAGAAGTATGCATGCAAAGGAAGAATTTGTTGATCCAGTGTAAATAAAATATAATGGGGATTGAAGTCCATTGATTAGGGCAAGGGGTTTAGAGTAAGGATTACTGGATTCTCTTCCAAGTGCAGCAGCTATTTGGGCAAATCACTAAAGCCTACCTGCCTGAGTTTGCTTATCTGTAGATCGGATATAACATCTCACCGATTTTGTAAAACTAATGCTTGAAAATCATTGAGCTCCTTGGATAAAAAATGCTGCACAATCACAAACTATTATTGAAATATTAGATAATGCCGATGTGCTGCTGCTTGAAGGGAGTGGATATTGTGTGGGCACCAATAGGCTTTGCTTTGATGAAGAGGTTTTCAAACCACATTAAAACCAGACCCCAGCAGGGGCTGAAGGAAATATAATAGCACAATGATGTGATACACTGTCACAATGAAAGAAGGGCAATAAACTCTTAATGGCAACTCTACCACTAAGTAGCCTTTTTTTGAAAAAACTTCACCTGCGTCTAGACTGCAGCCGCATTCTTTCGAAATTAAATTGAAAGAACGTGGCTTTTCTTTCGATGGCAGTAAACCTAATTCCACGAGGAAGAATGCCTTTTTTCGAAAGTGCTCTTTCGAAAAAAGGTGTTCTTGAAAGCAAACAGGGCTTTTTAGAAAGAGAGCATCCAGACTCACTTGCTGCTTTCTTTCGAAAAAGCCTCTTTCGAAAGAGGCTTGCAGTCTAGACATAGCCTATGTGGATAGTCCCAGCTGATAAAGTTCATGACAGGCTGTTTTCTGGGCTAAAGGCAGAGAGAGAGAGAGAGAGAGAGAGAGAGAGGTGACTTGTTCTCCCATTTTACAGAATGGCTAGCATACAACCATATTTACACTTTATTCCTGCAATACATTTTTGATGAAGACCATGTGTCCTAGTTTGTAAGGTGAAAGCTTCAAACGGGAAGGGATGTACTTTTATCTACCTATTATGACAGTGCTATCATATTCCTGTTTGCATTGGGCTATAATCTTTCAGACCCCAGACCACAAATGGAAGAAGTTACTTTATCATTAACAACAGAAAGAAATTTGGAACTATTCTGGTCCCTCTCTGGTGTGACTTAATACAGATTGTGCTATCCCTTCTATTTCGTAACTATATGCCTTTAAGAGGAGGTTATGTCTACACTGCAAAATAAGCCTATGGTGGGGAGGCTCTAATCCCACATCAATTGACTTGGGCTTGCAATGCTAGGGATGCAGAGCTAGCAAATTCCTAATTCACTACCTGGGTTTTGATTTATCCTCTCATTTAAATTAAACAATCAGTTTGTGATCACATGATCCAAAGTTACTTCCTACCACCACCTCTTCTATCAATTCCCAGCTATCCTAATTTAACCTCTTTTTACAATCTTTCCTCAAAGCAATTTTGACCCACATTGTTTTGTCCATGCTTCTTTAAACTGTTTATTATTTCATTAATGTACAGTGCATTTGCTCCATGCACCTTTATTCCTATCTCTCCTAAGCATACCCTCCAATGCCTGTATTCCAGTCATGCCTGCTATCCCACAATCTTTCCTAATTCCTCTAATATCTGATTTGACCTCTTATACAACTATATACCAGTTCTTCCATCTTATTGCCCTGACTCCTGACATTTGCCTACAAGCATTTCAGGTGTTTTTTGGGACATCACCTAGTTTTCTAGCACCAATACTCATGGTTTTGCATGCTAATCCTGCTATAATTTATATTTGTGTAACCTCATTGCCTATAGTAGGTTAACACAGCTCTCATAGAAAACAGAATTTGGCTCTTCAATAATTCTGTTGATATGGAACACAGAACAGGGATTGCTCATCCATGGTACACAGAACAGGGTTCATGTTTCTCCTAGTAATGCTGGCCCTAACAAGTGAAAAAAAAATTAACACTTATTGCTAGAGAAGATTAGACTCTGAACAAGCCCAGCGAGTAGATCATTTTTACACAAACGGTATGTATACTACAGAGGAATATCGAAGCTGTCGATCTTTCAGGGTGCAAATTAGCAGTCTAGTTAAGACAGCTAATTCGAAGTGAGAGGGGCACTCCAGGCGATGTCGGTAACCTTGCTTTCATGAGGGGTAAGGGAAGTTGAAGGAAGAGAGTTCTCCCTTCAACTTCCTACAGTGTAGACAGCTCCTAAAGCCGAGTTAAGTAAGTAAAGCAATTTATGTAGCTGAAGTTGCATATCTTAATCCGACTTTGTTCCATAGTGTAGCCATACCCAAAGCCAAAAAAGTGACTTACAGAACTTTGCTAGCCTCTCAATATTCAAAAATCTATTTTCATTTCCTGTACGGGCCTTTGTTTTGTTTTTTTCATATAATTATGTTCTTCCAAACAATATTTTCTCAACCTGCTTGATACATTTGTGATGGAGAGGTCACTTTTTTGTCATTAGGCTGTAATGTCATAACACACGTACATGACTCCACAATAGGATAACTTTATTGGAGAAACAGGCTTATAAGGAAGAAAGACCATCTTCAAAAATATATTTCTTGCAAGAGCAGAAAAGGAGTGCATGGGACATTCACCTCCAACGATAATTCCTCCTTTCAAATTAATACTTACAACCTGGGCAATTGACAGACTTTGCCAGGCCTTGGGAAGAACTGGGGCTAGCTTCCACCAGCCAGACCTTCAACACTGCTCAGCGTGTGCCACCCAGTGCTCTGGCAGCAATTTAAAGGCTCGGGTCTCTGGCTGCTGCTGTTGCTGGTATAGTGATGGCAGAGGCTGGGAGCCCCAGGCCCTTTTAAATTACCAAGCCCAGAGCAGCTTCCCCTTCCCCTCTTCTCTCCCCGATTGAGGGGCCTACTCCCAACTGATAGACACTTCCAGGTTTGGTTTCCCTCCACTGATAGCCAGAAAATATTTCTAAACCCAAAGAAGAAACAAGGATGAAGTACAGGAGGATAAAGTCCATCTTAGAATACATTGGGATGGTGTTTATGGGAGATCAGAACTCAACAGTATTTGAAAATCCAGTTCCCCTTCCTCCTCAATCCTCTTAAATTGCTAACAGTTTCAGTGTCCCAGCCACAGGGAACAACCAGTCGACAAAGCATATTCTGAGAATATTATAGGGATGAGCTCATCATCAAGGCCTTTAATGGTGGAAGAAGGAAGAGCAGAAAAGCCTGTGTGATGTGTTAATAGGGATGGTTTTGTGGAGACTTATCCTGTTCAAATAAGCAGTGGCAAATTTTTAAAGTGCTTGTACACAAATGCTAGGCGTCTGACTAATAAGATGGGTGAACTAGAGTACCTCGTATTAAATGAGGAGATTGACATAATAGGCATCACTGAAACCTGGTGGAATGAGGAAAATCTGTGGGATACAATCATACCGGGATATAAAATATATAGAAAGGCCGGGTGGGTGGCGGAGTGGCACTCTATGTGAAAGATAATGTAGAATCAAATGAAATAAAAATATTAAGTGAATCAACATGTTCCATAGAATCGCTATGGATAGTAATTCCATGCTCCAATAATAAGAAATTAGCAGTAGGGATATATTACTGACCACCTGACCAGGACAGCGATATTGACATTGAAATGCTGAGGGAGATTAGAGAGGCTACAAAAATAGAGAACTCTATAATAATGGGGGATTTTAATTAACCCCATATTGACTGGATACATGTCACCTCAGGGAGAGAACCAGAGATAAAATTTCTCAATGGCTTAAATGACTGCTTCTTGGAGCAGCTGGTGCAGGAACCCACAAAGGGAGAGGCAATTCTCGATTTAGTCCTGAGTGGAGTGCAGGATCAGGTCCAGGAAATAACCGTTACAGGACCGCTTGGGAATAGTGACCATAATAAAATAACATTCAACATTCCTGTGGTGTGAAGAACACCTCAGCAGTCCAGCACCCTGGCATTTAATTTCAAAAAGGGGAATTACACAAAAATGAGAAAGTTAGTTAAACAAAAATTAAAAGGCACAGTGACTAGAGCCAAATCCCTGAAAGTTGCATGGAAACTTTTTAAAGACACCATAATAGAGGCCCAACTTAAATGTATATCCCAAATTAAAAAACATAGCAAGAGACCTAAAAAAGTGTCATCGTGGCTTAACCACCATGTAAAAGAAGCAGTGAGGGACAAAAAGGTACCTTTTAAGAAGTGGAAGTCCAATCCTAATGAGATAAATAGAAAGGAACATAAACACTGTCAAATCAAGTGTAAAAATGTAATAAGAAAAGCAAAAAAAGATTTTGAGGACCAGCTAGCCAAAAACTCAAAAAGAAATAACAAAATGTTTTTTAAGTACATTAGAAGCAGGAAGCCTGCTAAAAAACCTGTGGGTCCCCTAGATGATCGAGCTATAAAAGGAGCAATAAAGGATGATAAAGCCATTGCAGAGAAACTAAATGATTTCTTTGCTCCAGTCTTCATGGCTGAGGACGTTGGGGAGATTCCCAAATCTGCACCGTCCTTTAAGGGTGATGAATCTGAGGAACTGTCCCGGATTGAAGTGTCATTAGAGGAGGTTTTGGAACAAATAGAAAAACTTAAATGTTGACAAATCTCCGGGACCGGATGGCATTCATCCAAGGGTTCTAAAAGAACTCAAATGGGAAATTGCTGAGCTATTACCTGTGGTTTGTAACCTATCCTTTAAATCGGCTTCTGTACGTAATGACTGAAAGGTAGTCAACGTGACACCAATATTTAAAAAGGGCTCTAGAGGCGATCCTGGCAATTACAGACTGGTAAGTCTAACTTCAGTACCAGGCAAATTAGTTGAAACAATAGTAAAGAATAAAATTGTGAAGCATTTAGAAGAACATAATTTGTTGGACAAAAGTCAACATGGCTTCTGTAAAGGGAAATCCTGTCTTACTAATCTATTAGGGTATGTCTACACTACAAAGTTAATTCGAACTAACAGACGTTAGTTCGAATTAACTTTGATAGGCGCTACACTAGAAAACCGCTAGTTCGAACTTAATTCGAACTAGCGGAGCACTTAATTCGAACTAGGTAAACCTCATTCCACGAGGACTAACGCCTAGTTCAAATTAAGTAGTTCGAATTAAGGGCTGTGTAGCCACTTAATTCGAACAAGTGGGAGGCTAGCCCTCCCCAGCTTTCCCTGGTGGCCACTCGGGGCACCACCAGGGAAACTCTTCTGCCCCCCTCCCGGCCCCGGAGCCCTTAAAGGGGCACGGGCTGGCTAAAGGGCCACCCGCTGCCACCCAGCCCTCCGCCTCTTCCCGGGACCAGGCTGGCGGCTCCTGGGAGCCTGCCCAGATCCGCAAGAGGAGGGCGCCCGCCTGGTCTAGTGCAGACATCATGGACCTCATCCACGACCTCCGCACTAGCCACAGGAAAGTAGCCGTCTAGGGCAGGATAGCTGCCAGCATGGCCACCCAGGAGCAGGTGTGCATGAAAATCAAGGTGGTCCAGTGAGACCCCCGACCCTGAGCCCTGAGCTTAGAATGGCAGTACTGGGTCAGACCAAAGGTCCATCTAGCCCAGTAGCCTGTCTGCCGACAGCGGCCAACACTAGGTACCCTGGAGGGGATGGACCGAAGACAATGACCAAGCCATTTATCTCGCGCCATCCATCCCCAGCCTTCCACAAACACAGGCCAGGGACATCATTTCTACCCCCTGGCTAATAAAGTCATGGAGGTTGGATCCATGGAGTGCTATCTCACTTCTTTTTAAACTCTGTTCTAGTTCTAGCCTTCACAGCCTCCTGCAGCAAGGAGTTCCACAGGTTGACTATTTGCTTTGTGAAGAAGAACTTTCTGTTGTTAGTTTGAAGCCTGCTACCCATTCATTTCATTTGGTGTCCTCTAGTCCTTCTATTATGGGAACTAATGAAGAACTTTTCTTTATGCACCCTCTCCACACCACTCATGCTTTTATAGACCTCTATCATATCCCCCTTCAGTCTCCTCTTTTCTAAGCTGAAAAGTCCCAGTCTCTTTAGCCTTTCTTCATATGGGACCTGTTCCAAACCCTTGATCATTTTAGTTGCCCTCCCCTCTCCCACCCTCTCTCTTCCCCTCTTCCACCTCCTTTTCCCAGTCTCCCCAGAGGTTAACCCCACTCCCACCCCGAGTATTGTTAAATAAAGAGAGTTTCAATTTTTGAACACGTGTCCTTTATTTTGTACATCAGGAAGGGGGGCTAGGGAGAGGTAAGTGGAAGGAGGTGAGGGAGGAATGCGGTACGAGCCCCCAGTGGGGAGGATTGGGGTGGCTCTGCGTGCTCCTCGGGGTGGAAGCTCTCCTGCAGCCCCCGATTGACCCTCCCCCGGATGGCAGCCTGCGGCAAGTGCAGCCAGGCTGATGGCTGAGTCCTGTTATGTGCCGAGTGTGGGCATTCAGGGCACTCCAAGCTAGGACTGCTTTGCTGCCCCTCATCGAGGTAGACAAGCGAGCGGGGAACCCCTGAGAACTGTCTGTCTGGGGTGGGGATCGGGTCCCTTTAAGCACAGCCCTCGGCTAGACAGAGACAGCAGCTCCACGTGCTAAGTCCTAATCTGATGCCTTGCTGGCACTGCTTCCGGCCATCTTTAATCTCGGTTCAGTGTCCACTCAATGTGGACATGCTAGTTCGAATTAGCAAAATGCTAATTCGGACTAGTTTTTAGGTCTAGATGTACTAGTTCGAATTAGCTTAGTTCGAATTAACTAATTTGAATTAAGTTAGTTCGAATTAGTGAGGTAGTATAGAAATACCCTTAGGCTGTGTCTACACTGGCATGAATTTCCGGAAATGCTTAAAACAGAATAGTTTTCGTTATAAGTATTTCCGGAAAAAGAGCATCTACATTGGCAGGCTGCTTTTCCGGAAAAGCCCTTTTTCCAGAAAAGCATCTGTGGCCAATGTAGACGCGCTTTTCCGGAAAAGAGCCCCGATCGTCATTTTCGCGATCGGGGCTTTTTTCTGGAAAAGACTAATGGGCTGTCTACACTGGCCCTTTTCCGGAACAGTATTCCGGAATAAGGACTTATGCCTGAGTGGGAGCAGCGTAGCTTTTCCGGAATAGCGGCTGATTTTGTACAGTAGAGCGTCGTTGCTTTTCCGGAAATTCAAGGGCCAGTGTAGACAGCTCGCAGCTTATTCCGGAAAAGCGGCTGATTTTCCGGAATAAGTGGCCCAGTGTAGACACAGCCTTAGAGTTCTTTGAAGGGGTTAAAAAACATGCGGATAAGGGGGAGCCAGTAGATATAGTATACTTGGATTTTCAGAAAGCCTTTGACAAGGTCCCTCACCAAAGGCTCTTGTGTAAATTACATGGCCATGGGATAAGAGGGAAGGTCCTTTCTTGGATTGAGAACTGGTTAAAAGACAGGAAACAAAGGTTAGGAATAAATGGTAAATTTTCAGATTGGAGAGGGGTAACTAGTGGTGTCCCCTAAGGGTCAGTCCTGGGACCAATCCTCTTCAACTTATTTATAAATGATCTGGAGAAAGGGGTAAGCAGTGAGGTGGTAAAGTTTGCAGATGATACCAAACTGTTTACGATAGTCAAGACAGAAGCAGACTGTGAGGGACTCCAAGAAGATCTCACCAAACTGAGTGATTGGGCAACAAAATGGCAAATGAAATTTAATGTGGATAACTGTAAAGTAATGCACATTGGGAAAAATAACCCCAACTATACGTACAGTATGATGGGGGCTAATTTGGCTACGACAAATCAGGAAAGAGATCTTGGAGTTATCGTGGACAGTTCTTTGAAAACTTCCACGCAGTGTGCAGCGGCGGTCAAAAAGGCAAAAAGGATGCTAGGAATTATTAGGAAAGGGACAGAAAATAAGACCCAGAATATCTTACTGCCCCTGTATAAAACTATGGTACGCCCACATCTTGAATACTGTGTACAGATGTGGTCTCCTCACCTCAAAAAAGATATTTTGGCCTTGGAAAGGGTTCAGAAAAGGGCAACTAAAATGATTAGGGGTTTGGAACGGGTCCCATATGAGGAGAGGTTAAAGCGACTGGGACTTTTCAGTTTAGAAAAGAGGAGACTGAGGGGGGATATGATAGAGGTCTATAAAATCATGAGTGGTGTGGAGAGGGCTGATAAAGAAAAGTTATTTATTAGTTCCCTAAATAGAAGAACTAGAGGACACCAAATGAAATTAATGGGTAGCAGGTTTAAAACTAATAAAAGAAAGTTCTTCTTCACACAGTGTGTAGTCAACCTGTGGAACTCCTTGCCAGAGGAGGCTGTGATGGCTAGGACTATAACAGAGTTTAAAGAGAAGCTAGATAATTTCATGGAGGTTAGGTCCATAAAAGGCTATTAGCCAGGGGATAAAATGGTGTCCTTGTCCTCTGTTTGTCAGAGGCTGGAGAGAGATGGCAGGAGACAAATCCTTTGATCATTGTCTTCGGTCCACCCTCTCTGGGGCACCTGGTGCTGGCCACTGTCGGCAGACAGGATACTGGGCTAGAAGGACCTTTGGTCTGACCCAGTACAGCTGTTCTTATGTTATGTTCTTATGTTCATGTCAACCAAGAAAACATGCGGGTGTCCCCTTTGGTCAAATTAAGGCACTTAAACTCTCGCATGGCTATTATTTAACCATTGGTCTGCTGCTCTTTTCTCCCTGTATGCACTGAGGAGAAAAAGTGACTATAGTTGGTCATTAAATTACGACGGAGAACAAATTTCGCATTTCTCCCCGTATGCCAGAATTCCTAGGGCAGATAAGAAGTGAATCTGAGATGAGAAGGGGACTCCTATAAAAGGCTGAAGCCAACTTGCTACTTACAGGACTTTAAGCTACTAAATATCTTACAGGAAATCTAATAGCAGGTCTGAATTATATGTGCCACAAATAGCAGGAGTGGATAACCTCATGTTGTGGCGGGAACTACACATGTATCCAAGACAGCACTGAGAAGAGGTAAACAGAGCACACAGCTCAGATGACAACCTCCTTTGTATATTTACTAGGACTGCAACTGTTGTGGTACAAAGTGGTTGCCTTACACTATGCCACTGTGAAGGTCTTGTTAGGACATGGTATTGCCCTATAACAGGGACAATTTCAGAGCCTGTTTTAATGCCCTGGACAGCATTATGAGGTAGGACTGGAGGCAGCCTGATCTGTTTTATTCCACACCTATTTTAAGACAGAACAGAGAAGCTTTAGCATCATGAAAGGCCAACCTGCAATGACTTCCACTTGTACTCATTTAACTCAACTTATTCTTCGATTCATTGTAATGCTCAGTTAGTTAATGTGATTTTTGCCCTCACTTCCAATGGTTGGGATTTTCCCAATGCCACTGTCGGACCAGGAAGAAAAGCTGTTAAAACCACCTCAGTATATAAAAACCTCAAATAGCGCTCATTTTCTGAGATTGGTTTTTTTCCTAGTAGGGTGAGGATGTTAATAGGCGTGAGTGAGTGCTCTCGTTCCATGTGTGCACTCTGACTGTGAGGTTGCTAGGACAACTTCTAATTGTTATTGAATTACGTGGGCAAAGTAACATAGATCCATTAAGTACAGGAGTTAAGGCTGCCTCTGGGTTTTCTTAGCCTATACTCTACCTTAAATAATAAATAGCACTTTTAGGGGGGACTCAGTGGCTCAGGGGATTGGCTCTGAGATGTGGAGCTTGTCTCCTTTTATGCCACTGGCAGAGCTCCAGCTTACACTGATTGAGTAATGAGCGTGTGTTGGCTTTTCGATATCTTTCGCCGTGTAAACTGAATAGATCTTGGGCCAGTTCTTAGTGGAGAGGTAGGCAACGAAACAAACAAAATAAACCCTACAGCTGTCTCTCTTGTCATTACTGGTGGAGAAATACTAAGCTACCATGCAAGGCCCAGAACTGTCTTCAGTTTGAAGTAGGAATGTAAAAGAAACCCTGTTCATAATGTACCATTAAAAATCTTAGAAATGCAGGGTGGCAGCCAGCTCCTTGGGCACCACTGGCAGCCAGGAGCCAGTGCATGCTGGGAGCTGGTTTATAAGCCACTGGCTCCCCGCACACTGGCACCCTGCTGCTGGTCCCGCTCCCAGGAGCTGGTTGCACTGTGGTCTCTGCAGAATAAGCTTTATACTGTAGAGCCTGCAGCACAGGGCGAGAGCGGGCTCACTAGCCTATGCGCACACAAGCTCCCAGCTACTGGCCCCATTCTCAGGGAGCCAGCTGCCACCCTACACTGCAAGTTCTGATAAGCAGGGCAGTAGTCGGCTCTGCAGGAGCAGGGCCGGGAGCTAGCGTGCAATCATCATGGAAACAGATAAGCATCAGCTTAACTGTTTAAATGGTTATACTCTTATATCCCTGGTTTGATGGCCATAGACATTGACAGGGCACACAAAACTAGCTCAGAGGGAACTTCAACCCCCAGATGTTTTGAAACATTTTAAAAAATGTGACTTTACTTTGTAAAGTAAAAATCAATGGAAAATAAAAAGCAAGTTATTTAAATCCACAGTCTCCGGCCACATACTTCCTCTTCTCAATCCCTCACTCTTCTCCTTTCCCCTCCCTAACTCGGGAGGATCCTTTGAAAGTAACCCAGTAGGCCTTAATTGGCTGCAGGTGCTGATTAGTCTTCTGCTTCAGACAAGCTGTTAACTAGTCTCAGGTGCCTGCCTGCCTTGATTATGTGGCTTCAGTCACTGGCAGTTTATTCAGGAAATAGAAAACTATTCACCCAGTTCCCTGTATGTCTACCCTCCACCAAACTATTGTAGCCAACTGCCCCGGGTCTGTCACAACTTCTACAATAAAAATTTGAAAATGAGCAAGTTTTTGTATTTTTATGTCTGGTTTTGTAAGCATGTAGTTTTTAAGTGAAGTGAAACCTGGCAGTATGCAAGACCAATCAGATTCCTTGGACGGGGTACAGCAGGCTGGAAAGGTTGAGAACCACTGGCACAGACAACAATATTTTTGGCATTTTCTAATTTTTTGGTGCTTGGTGTTGTAAGTTTTATAACATTATTTTAACGCAGCTTTTCATGTAGCATCATTTTGACACCCCTAATGGTTCATCAGCACGGTTGGAAGCTTAGATCCACCTCAAAGACCTCTGCCACCAAAGCAACCACAATAGAGCAGCATAAATAATAGTAGGTTGTTGCTAGAAAGGGATGAGACATTTTGCCAGCAAATTTCACAAATATTTGTGGACAGAAGATGAATGGCAAGACTCAGAATTCTTGTGTTCCAATTCCAGGCTCTAGAGAAGAGTGTGAATCAGTGGGCAAGGTTCTCCTGCCCCAGGTATGATTTCTTTTTTTATATCCTCTCCAATCTGTTCTTCCTTACTCCAGCTCCTTGGCCCAATCCCATTATCCTCAACTATCCAGCCCCAGTCTCCGCTCCACAGGCTTCTCTCTCATCCAAGTCCCACTCTCCTTGCACAGCAAGTCCTAGTCTTGCCCCTCTGAATTCTTTGTCCATGTCCCAGTCTCCACCTCAGACTTTGTGCATAGCCCTTCCCAGTTTCATCCCTAAACCACTTAGCTCTGGTTCTCCTGCTTCCTGGATCCTCACCTGATTTCAATCACGCCCCCTGCTTACCAAATCCGTTTCCCCACCCCAATTCCTAGACCCCATTTCTTTCCTTTCCTGCAGGTCCAGCTCTTGTCTCTTCTTCACGTGAACCAGTGGTTTTCTCCTTCATTGCAAAGGGGTCATGGAGAGCACAGGGGAAAGAGTGTCTCTCCACTCTTAGTTCAGGGACCCAGTATGGCCCACAGCTGCTCTGAATCACAATGGTAGGGAAAGTACTTCTCAGGCTCGAGCATATCCTATGCAACCAGAATATTCAGGTGATTTAGTTGCCAAACTCTAAAAAGTCCTCAATGAGCAAGTGAGAAGTATGATTTTTCAGGGACTTGTAACTGAGGCCTATGCTGGGCAGATTTTTACAGGAATAGTAGAACAACCTCTAAAACTAGAACAATCTTTAAAACTAGCATTAGAAAAGGCGCTGTAGGGAGCAATCCTAATGGTACGATAATAGGTCTTTTTCAGCTCTTACTTCATTACAGATGATGAAAATTCTCTTTCATGATGCTCTGGATGGACAGTACTGGTCAGGTTCGCAGCACTTTTAAAGTGGCCAGGAAAACATCGGCCAGGACAGACGAGTTCTGTGTCCACAATTACAGCAGAGTTCAGTTTAAACCTACAACCTCCCCAAGTGGCATCTGTGTGTTGTGACAGTTCATGTTGCTGAACATAGCAGTTCTTTCATTGCCTAACATGGTACATATGCTAGTCTCTGTTCACAAGCAGCTTACTGCCAAACTTGCTGTGACGAGCAGCTGCTATAACTTCTGGGGGCTGTCCCAAAAACGGCAGGGGGGATTCATCCTGGGTTTCCCACAGACTTAAAAAAAATATTCTGAATGGCTGGAAGGCTTTGGAGACCACGTGTTCCGAATCTTCCAGCTGAGCTGATCCTGTGCCAACATCATAGCAGGAGAGCAAGGGAAAGTATGTGCCCATTTTGATATTCTCTGAGGAGAAAAACCAGGGCAGTCCAACTGTCCAGGGTGTGGCCCTTCTCCAATGCCTTCGACCAAGGTCAGTGAGGAATTACTTGAATAACACCACTCCTCCAAAAATGGTTAGCCATGAGAAGTTGATCTAAAGTTAGCATGAAGATGCACTCTTGGAAAGCAGAAGTTCAGTGGTGCTGCTGTCAGGGGCTGCATCTAGATTGGCATGATTTTGTGGAAATGCTTTTAATGGAAAAGTTTTTCCGTTAAAAGTATTTCTGCAAAATCCCGTCTAGATTGGCACGGGTGCCTTTGCACAAAAAGTGCTTTTGCTCAAAAGCATCCATGGCCAGTCTAGATGCGATTTTGCACAAGAAAGCCCCGATCGCGATTTTGCACATCGGGGCTTTCTTATGCAAAAAATTCCTGTCCTGTCTACATTGGCCCTCTTGTGCAAAAACATTTACGCAAGAGGGCTTATCCCTGAGTGGGAGCAGCAAAGTAGTTGCACAAGAACACTGACAATCTTACATTAGATCGTCAGTGTTCTTGCGCAAATTCAAGCAGCCAGTGTAGACAGCTGGCAAGTTTTTGCACAAAAGTGGTCGCTTTTGCGCAAAATCTTGCCAGTTTAGACACAGCCAGGGAGTTTACAGTGCTAGTGTTCATATTATAATGTAATGCCACGCATACGCCTTTCCTAGCTTGGGATCAGGACAGGTGTTCCAAAGAGAGGTCTCCCGGTGAGATGTGGG
The DNA here is from genome assembly GCF_049634645.1 of Pelodiscus sinensis. Lineage (NCBI taxonomy): Eukaryota > Metazoa > Chordata > Testudines > Trionychidae > Pelodiscus > Pelodiscus sinensis. Next base: position 23,548,590 of record NC_134727.1, read on the forward strand.
GGGAAGGCAGGATTTGACAAAAACACAGAGGCTGTGTCTAGACTGCATCTCTTTTCTGTAAAAGGGATGCAAATTAGACATTGCAATTGCAAATGAAGCGGAGATTTAAATCTCCCCCGCTTCATTTGCATAAACATAGCTGCCGCTTTTTTCCGCTTAAATCCCTGCCGCATTTGCAATGTGTCAACCTGCCTAATCTGCATCCCTCTGCTGACAGAGGGATGCAGTCTAGACATACTCTAAAAGACAGACAGCAGAGAGACATATCAGAGTCAGAGTAACCATCAGTGCGTACCCATGGCCAAGGAGTGATCGGGTTGGCAGATTGACAGCTTTAAAGTGAAGCAAGCACCCCTAAAAGACGACTGATTACAGGATGAGCTTTGGAAATGTTTTGGGAATGATTGACATCAACAAGATAACACACCAGTCACACACTGACACGGCGGAATCCATAGACTTCAACAAAGAAAAGGATTATAAAAGCAGGGTGCATTGCTGTGGAACTTGGGGTTTATCTTAACACCAACTCCAGAGGAGCATCGGATCGTGTGACCGACAAAGGCCCTGCTCTCCCTCTGTGATCGGTCTAACCGGCCACTAGATTGATACAGACTCTGGACTGGTAACTATAACATCATCTGGCGGAACTGTGTGTGTATGGTGTTTGTGTGTGAGTGATTGAAAAGCATATGCAACTGTTGTATTCTCAATAAATGTAGAGTACTGTCTTTCCCCCTATAAAAGATCTCGTGTGCTTCGTTTAAGAATAACAGAATGATGTCTTGACATAAAGGAAGAAGGTCTTGTACCTTGACAGATCATCAGCAGATGTGCCTAGCAAGCTGGCATGAGTCTCTCTAAGGGTACGTCTACACTACAGCATTATTTTGAAATATCTAATTTCCAAATAGTTAATTTGAAATAAGATATTTTGAAATAACGCATTTACACACAAAATGCATTTCAAAACAGCGTTTTGCTATTTTGAAATAGCATGTTCACACTGACTGGACGCTGAATTGCATTTAAGGGAAACAGAAACCACTTCTGGCACGGCATCAGGTCAGGAGTTTTGTGTGACTGCTGCCTGAGGCTATCTGAGGCCTGTGCTTAAAACGACCTCCCGGACAGACGGTTCTCAGGTTGCCCTGCTTGCTTGCCTATCTCACTGAGGGACAACAGAGCATTTTTTTTTCCTGTGTGCACTCTGGTTGCCCTAACTCAAGACACCACAGCACTCGGCACCATGGAGCTGGAGCTGCCCCTGGGCACTCTTGTGCTTTTTTTATGCGTGTTACTGCAAGCCTGGCAGCAGTTTCTGCAGGCTGCCTCACAGCATCTGCTGCAGCCCAACCCCCAGGCCCTCTTCCGGACCCTCCTGGGGTAGGTGGAGGAGTAGCTGCAGCTCCTGGACACCAGCATGCCCCACCACATCTAGCGTCTGGACACCAGCAGCAACTGGTGGGACTACATTGTTTTGGAGTGCTGGAGAGACCAACAATGGACCCAGAACTTTAGGATGAAGAAGGAGCTCTGTGAGTGGCTCACCCCTGCTCTGCAGTGACGGGACACGCACACGAGGCTCGCCATTCTCCTCCAGAAGCATGTGGCCATCGCCCTCTGGAAGTTCTCCATGCCGGATACCTACCGATCCGTGGGGAACCAGTTCGGCGTGGGGAGATCCACCATCGGAGCAGTGGTCATGCAGGTATGGCAGTCTCCAGCCACTGTGCCAGGAAGGGGGGTGCAAGGAAGGGATGGGCTGCCCTAGAGAAAAGGGGGGAGGTGTTGAAAGTCCCCTCCCTGGGAGTGTTTGTTCTGTCCCACCCACATGAAGGACTGTCCTTGGTGGCCAGGATTACAGAGGTGGTTGCTCCTGGGGAGTGGGGGAGTGGCAGGGAGGGGGCAATCTCAGCCACCCTGGCACCCCAGTGACTCTCGGTTTTGTGTGTCCCTCTACAGGTGGTCAAGGCCATCAACAGAGTGATGCTCCTCAGAGTCATCCGCCTCACTGATGTGGACACAGTGATTGAGGAGTTTGGCATCCTGGGCTTCCCCAACTGCGGGGGGGGGGGGGGAGGGGGAGGGCGGAGCAATCGATGGGACACATCCCCATCCGTGCCCCGGACCACCAGGCCTCCCTGTACATAAACCAGAAGGAATACTTCTTCATCATCCTGCAGGCTGTGTCTGACCACCAGGGCCATTTTGTGGACATTAACGTGGGATGGTCCAGCAAAGCACAACACGTGGGTTTACGTGCCATGTGCCAGAGGCTGCACGCCGGGACTTTCTTCCCCGACCGTCACATCAGGGTCGGGGATGTGGACATGACTGTGTGCCTGGTGGGGGGTGCAGCCTCTCCCCTACAACCCTAGCTCATGAACCCCTACATGGGACACCTCAACCCTTCCCGACAGGCCTTTAATGCCAGGCTCAGCAGGGCCCGCATTGTGGTGGAGAGTGCCATCGGCCAGCTGAAGGCCCGTTTTAGATGCTTTCTCATCTGCCTGGACCTCTCCGAGTGGAATATTCCACACATGGTGGCAGTGTGCTGCACAATATGTGTGAGAGGAAAGGCTTCCACTTACACTCCCTAACCCCCCATCCTGATGTAAAATAAAGACATATGTGTTGAAGAAAACAAACTCTCTTTATTGAACAAAACTGGAGTGGGGGGGAAGGAAGGTGGGAGAGAGGAGGCGAGAGCGTGGGAGGGGGAGGGGTAAACCTGGGAAGAAGGAGCTGGAAGGGGGAGGAGAAGCTCAGGGTTGGGGGTCTTGCTGGCCCACCTGTCTCCCCACACTACAGGTGTGGGGGCCTTGATGTTCCCAGAGGGGTGGGGAGAGAGTAGGGAGGAAGAAGCAGGAGGGGGAGCAGAAGTGGGAGGAGGAGTGGTAGCTGGAGAGGCAGCAGGGGATGGAGCAGCAAGAGGTACCAATCTGTGCACCAGGGTCTGCAGGTGGTTGCACATGGCACGGCCCTGGGCAAGGAGGTCCCACCAGCTCTCCCGCTGGAGCTGCAGGTCTTCATGAACCCAGTAGTCCAGGGTGTGGTGCTGGCCTTGCAGTATCGCCAGGTGCTGCCGCTGGTACTCCTCTAGTTATGGGTCAGCCTGCTGGCCTCGGTACAGGAGCATGTTCCAGGCAGGATGGTGCACCCTGCACTTGCAGCTTTGCAGCTGCTGCAGCTGTGGAGAAACAAGAGAAGTGGACAGTTATCCCTGAGGACACAGTGGGTAAAGCCTAGCCCCCCTCTGCAAGGCGAGGACAGCAGGTCTCCGCACCATCAGTCGATGTGCTTGCACACAGGCCATGTTCAGCATGTCCTGCTATCCCCAGGAGTGGGAGCTGGCCTGGGACTGAACCCATGCCCCTGTGCTGTATATAATGTGGGGGTGGGGGCGGAAGATGTGCCCTGCCTCTGTGTAGAGGGGGCTTCTGGAGGGAGGGCATTGTGCAGTGTCTCACCCCAGGGTCAGGAGCATGTCATGTGCCTTCATACACACACACGTGTGGGTAACAGGCCAAGGCCCCTGTGTGGCAGCCAGCCGGGGCCATGTGCCCAGGGGTGGCATGGTACATGCACAGGTTGCTGTGTGATCCATAGTCCGCAAGGCCCACGCAAGCGGTCCCTGGCATCCCTCTTCCCCCACATAAGGGGAGAGTTATGGCACTCACATGTCATTGCCTCTCCGGCCTCGGACAACACCGGCGACAGGCCTGCTGGGACTGGTCGGGGGTCCTGGGTGCGCGGCATGCTCCCTCCAGGCTCCTGGCCCTCCTCCTCCTCCGTTTCCTGGTGGGCCCTCTGCCCCAGGGTCGATGGGCCTGTCCCATCCCACCCCCCAGGATGTGATCCAGGGCATCAAAATAGGGGTTTGGGTCTGCCCCTGGTTGGGAGCTGCCCCTATGGCCCTGGCATAGGCCTGCTGCAGCTCCTTTATTTTCATGCGAACCTGCTCCTGGGTTCGCATGTGGCCTTTGGTGGCCAGGCTGGCAGCTATCCGCCTGTAGATGGTTTCATTCCTCCATTTAGTGTGGAGATCATGGACGTCGAAGGCATCCCCCCAAACCTGAATTAGGTCCATGATCTCCGCACTGGACCAGGCAGGCACCCACCTTTTCCAGCCCCTGGCAGGCTCCTGGGAGCTGGCAGACTGGTCCTGGGGAGTGGTGGAGGGCTGGCTGGCACTGGTTACCTTGCTCATGATTGGGCCAGTGGGTCAGGTGTAGTGACTGCTGGCTCTGGGGTGGCAGGCTTGGAGCTGGCACAGGCACTGTGGCCAGAGTCTTCCCCTTTAAGGGCTCCAGAGAGGCGGGGGAGGAGAGGAGTTTTCCTGGTTGGGGCCAGAATGGCCAGCAGGGCACCCTGGGAAGGCTGGAGGCCCCCTATTTCGAAATAAGTGTCTACACAGAGCTTATTTAAAAATAGGCACTATTTCTCCTGGAATGAGGTTTACCAATTTCTAAATAAGACCTCTGCTATTTCGATTTAATTTTGAAATAGCGGCTTGGCTGTGTAGACGCTGGTGAAGTTATTTCAGAATAACTTTGCTGTGTAGACATAACCTGAGATAGTAAAGATTAGAATTCTGATAAATAATTTTATTTAGAATGTTTAAATTGACCAGGATGAGGCTCAGAAATTGTATCCACTGCTGCCTTTCCCTGTGGTGGTAGGGGTTTTTCCTCAATAGAAGCAGGAAAACATGACCACAAAGCCACAGCTGAGCATTTTAAAGAGCATTTATTTTTGAGGCTTTAGCTCTCTCTGGTCATGACCCACAATGGCAGCCAGCCTCACAGCTACTCCTCCCATGCTCTGAGTGAGGAAGGAATTAAACTGGAGAAGTGGATGGCGTGAGGTTCTGGGGGCAGGGGTGCTCCTCAAAGATGGGAGAAATCCTGGTTGCTGACTGTCTCAGCAAATGAGGTGGAGAATCTCAGCAGCTGTGCTGTCATAATCTGAGCTGCAGAACTAGAGGGACAAGAGCTTGCCCTGATATTGAACATGCTAGGAAGGCAGAACTATGTGCTGTTTATCCAACACACTTAAATTTCACCCTCCAACCCTCTCAAAGGGAAAACGTGGAAGCTCGGTGGTTACTGTTTGCACTTCAATAGGGTTAAGAATCCAAAGCTGGGGATTTCAGCAAGGACAACTCTAATGCAAAATGTGTAGATAAAAAGTATACAAGGCTCCAAGGATGCAGTCCTCCTTACAGAGAAATTAAAAGTAGGAGAGGAGAACCTGAAACCCTAGCCAATCTGTCACATCCAGTATTTCTTGGTTATAGTTTATTTTTCACATTTTGGTATAAATTATTCAGCTTTGCAGATACACTCCCATAAACTACATCTTGACCCACTTTTACTCTAAAGCCCACAGGAACAGGTTACTGATAAAGGTTAGGCAGAAAGACAGCAGAAATTGCTGATAATTACCCATTCATACAAAAATACTATTACATGATCCAGCTAGAGCAGCAATGAGCAACCTAGGCTAACGAGCAGGCCGCCTGAGTGTGCTCCACTTCAGTGGGCCGCAAGACTGTTGTAACCAAGACGGTCTCCTGGGACAGAGCAATTTTGTTAACTGTACTTTCATACCTAGAATTTGCAGGGTGTGCCAACTGAACTGTCGCAGTGTTTTGACGGGCAGCAGGGAGAGGACCCAGCTCTAACAGTAAATGTGTGCAATCAGCACTCACCTCACTTCATGTGCCCTGGCTTTATGTGTGTGTCACTTTAGTAATAGTGGTGAAAAAACACAACAGAAACTGCGGAATCTGGCCACCCTGAACGAGGGCAACGACAAACAAACTGTCTTATGGGCCACACGTGGAACCTTGGTGTGGCCCCTTGGCTGCAGGTTGCCTACCATGGTGCTAGAGGCACTGTATCTGATATCACTACTGTTTTCCCCCATCTTCCCTCTCCATGTCATCTCTATTATTTCCATGACAGACTTGTGACTTGTCTTCAATTAGTTTTGAGTAACTTTTACCAAGTCTTCATATGTTCGTATAGTACCTTGCATAATAGGGCTCTTTGCAAGAGAACTTAGGAACAAGAAATAAAGAACCCCGAGAATTTCAGACTTTTCTATGAAGTAGCTGGAACACAGACTGCACTGAATTTACCTTTACTGCACACAGGCTTGCCAAAGCAGGGGAGGAGCATGGCAGGTCAGGGAGCCCCTTTGAATTGCTGCTGGAGCATCTAAGTGCCTCTCCATGCGGCTCTCAGGGTTGCGTGGGTGGGGGCGGGAATGCTGTTATCCAAGGGGTGCTATGGGCTGATTGCCCAAGGCCCTGCCCCTTCTGCCTGAGGCTCTGCCCATTCTGGGGGGAAGAGCCACACACACACCTGTGGTGGCTCTTAGCCCCGCTGATTGCGTAACTTTACCATAAGGATTCACTAATGTAGAATTTGTTTTTAAAATGTACGCATTACAAAAACAACTGAATATCTAGAAGAAAACATGGTTTCATGTGTGCAAATATGATTTATGATTTTAACATTCAGGCAGAGCTAGCAAGCAATTTAGTTTGGTAACTTCTTTTTCAGTTGAAGTGCAGCTGTGGAGGATACTCTTTTGCTGATGTTTTTGTTTTAAAGGGCCACCTAAACAAGGCAAAGGTGAAGAAAAATTATATTTTGAGAAAAATCTCTTCTTGGGGCCTCTATAGCATCAGGGACTTTGCTTTAATTTGTCTAATTTAAAATTACAAATACATGTTAAAGCAATCCTTACAGTATCAACCCCTCTTTTACTTACCACAACAAAATAAAAAGAAATCAAGTAAATTTTAAGTCATTTATTTATTTATTTACTTGGGCAAAATTCCCATTGAATTCTACAGAAGTTTCATCATAATAAGAACCTCAGTATATTTGGCTCAGTAAAAGCTAGTTGTTCATGTAGCTGTTTTCATCATAGGATCTCAAAGTGCTTTACAGATATTAATTTACTAAGCCTCAGTTTCGTCCTATTTCTTAAAGATGTCATTTTATCCAAAACTGAAAGATAACTGACACTTTTGGAATAGAAAGCAGCTGTTCAGACACTGTTCTTTAATGCTACACAGTAGGTTAGGAAGGGAATGGGAAAACACTATATCCAATTGAAAACTGCTGGGGCAATTAGCAAAGCAGAATGTAATTGTCCAAGTTAGAATTTGGGAGTCACATAAAGATGAATACAATGGCGACCATGAAAATGTAGCATGAAATCTTAGTATCTTAGATTACCACAGTTGAGGCTGACTGTGGTTTTATGCCTTATTTGAGTACTGTGCCTTGCAAGACACGTGCTCAAGGTTTCTTATTTCCCCTTGCAAGAGTTAATGATGTGACAGTTCTAAAGCAGGGCAGGGAGAGATGATGAATGGGTGTGCCTTAGTTCTTGCAGGTGAGCTGGGAAGAGTCTGAATTCAAGTCTTTGCATGTAAGGGGAAAAAGGAGCTTTTTAAAGATTTTTGTCATAAATCCCAATTATCTGCATTTTTCTAAGGCTGCATATGTGTTCAGTTACTGATTTTGAGACAGCTGTGCCTACTGCACAGCAGAAAACTGTAGGACAAAGAAGCGAATGAGTGGAATTTTTTCCAGAATCTGGCTCCCTTTCAAAATTTCAGAGACATCACTCCATAATCTAAGCTATTGACAGGCACTGTGGAATGGTCTCAGGGGTCCTAGCTCATAGGTGCATCCCAAGGACTGCAATGAGTCCAATAAAATGCCACTCATCCATGCAGATTACTCATGTGTTTCCAGGAGTGATTTGCCTGGAGCTTAAGGGACAGACAAAGTAGGGACAAACATGAACACTACTTTTATAGCTGGTTAGAACTCTGCATTTGGGACTATTCCTATAATGGCCAGAATTTGGCTGTTGGAGTATTTCTGCTGGCTGCAGTGTACGTCCAAATTTAGCAGCTGTTACGCTGTGATGTTTATGTGGCAGTGTTGTAAAGGAAAGCCAGTAATTGAGAGCTCACACAACACTCACCAGTGTCACCAAGCAACATAACATGCAGGGATTTTAACCAGAAAATATGTGATTGAATGTTTTTAAAAGCCTAACTGCAGGCCATTCCCAGATCCAACCTGCCAGCACAGTTAGCACAGGATTTAAAAGGGCTGGCAGAAAATTTAGAGAAAGGGCTGGAACTATAAGAAGAAAAGGAAAATGGCCACAATGGAGAAATCACAGCTCCTGTGAAGAATATAAAACCAATAAAGCTGCTTAATGACCGTCGAGTTTATTAATTCTGTAGCTTCCATTCTAGTAATGTTAGACTGCAAACAAGTACAAACCACTGGCCCAAGTAAACTGTAGTCTGTCTGAACTGGAACAGGCATGTGGAGCTGTCAGGGACTGTAGACAATAGAAACTGTTTTATCATGCCCATTAGCTACAGTTCTCCATGGGGTCAATAGTTAGCTAATGATTGTGAAGGACAGGAGAGTCCCACCTCCTATTTAAATAGCCGGTCACCCCTCTTAACTATCATAGCTGAAAACACAACCCCTGAATGGGATCAAGAGAAAGGAGATAGTAATTACTGTCTCTCAGTAAATGGTAAGTTCCATTTTTCAGTTGAAGTGTGTCTGTGGTGGATTCTCTGTTGTTGTTGGTCTTGTTGTATTTGTTTGAAAGGGCTATCTCTACACAGCAAAGGTGAAGAAAACCAGCACTTTCAGAAAAATTCCTCTCTCCTTGGGGCCTCTATAGCATTAGGCACTTTGCTTGAGTTTGTCTGCACTTCCTGCTGAGTGTCTTCTGGCATAAGATGGAAACCTACTGACTCATGAAGTACAGCTACTGCTTGGAGTATTTTTTTCATTAAAGAAAAAAAAAACACCAGACCCTAATAAATAAAAGCATTCACATAATAAAAATCTGATTTTCCCAGCTTTCATCTGGCAAGTTTGTATGGTCAGTGAAAAGCAAAACTAAAAATAACCAGTTTATTTTTATTAAAAGGAAAATGTTACAACAATGAACAAGAAAAGCATTTTGTCAGAGTGGCTGCAAGTCTCATCTTCTAGCATCCCACAACATAGAAAACAACGTGCGTATGCTAGAATATGTGAAAATACAGGGCATCAGAGGCATCCCTGGGCTCTCAAATCATTGTCATGTTGAATGGAAATATAGCTTTTAAAGTTGAGCCAGAAAAGCCTTAGAAAATTAAAGCATGGCCATCTAAAATGATGCTACAATTCATAGAGGAGGAAACTGCCTTGGTCTTCAGGTCTCCCAAGATGATGTCAAGAATTAAGAGGTTAATTTCTCGGTAGGATATCAGAAATAAAATCCAGGGTCACCTTAAATACCTTGGTACAAGAGCCAGCATCTTACTGATGAAAGTACAGAAGGAATCTTCAGACTTCACTAATATTTCTCCAAGAAACCTTATAGCTTTCATCAAATTAAAGCTAAATTAGACTTTGCAAGAAGCGAAGGTAGCAACTAAAACAGATACAAGTTCGATTTTAACTTTAAATCGGACCTTGTTTGTACTTCAAACTTCAACCACTGTTTTAAGGCTGCAGACTGGCCACAGAAACATAAAGGGCTGCTTGGATTTCAGCAGGTAATTAAAACCTTTGGTAGAGATGGCAGGTATGACAACAAAAAATGACTTACAACCTGTGTGTAACAGAGGGAGAATAGAAGAGAGAGCTGTTACATGTATAGGGTGCATTTCATCATTTTGTATTTGTGAGGGGAATGGCCTGGGTGTCATAGAGGACACTTTTTTGAGCTGGGGAATGATTTGGTCTAAGGAGCTGTGTATGTGCACCTATTTCTTAGCAGCAGTTACAACCAATCCTAGCACAAAAAGAGGGCTGGCAGCCCCTGTGCAGGAAGTACAAACTTTACTTTTTCCTACTTTCAAACTTTTTGTTGTTTGGAAAATCACTTGGGATCTACTATTTTCCCTGTACCAGTTTTGCCCTCTTTTGTTCTGCTTTTCACCTGTGTTCCTCGTTTGGCACAAAACAAACAACGCTGGATTGCCTGCTTCCTTCAGTAATCTCAACACTATTCCAGGACAACAAATTCATTCAAATTATAGGAAGTCCAAACATTTGAAAGTACAGCTAAGGCACCAAAGCAATTAACTCTAACCCACTAGCTCTAGAAAAAGGGATTAGTTGGTCAGCTTGTATTCCTTCTACTGGATAGTGCCACATCAACAGAACAAAAAGAGTGCCTTCATTAACAATGGCCATTATCGCTCTCTTTCTTTAATTTCCTAATAATTCACTGCTGGCTTTTCCTTTTAAATGAGAGATTTCATCACCAGAAAAATCAAAATAGGTCAAAACGATCTATCTTTAAAACCTCTACATTGAATCAAATGGTCAAATTATTAATCTCAGCCAATACCAGTACTACACCTCCTGAGCAAAATTAATTTTTTCTATGTGAGGGGAATATATAATCCTAGAGACTTATGGCTGCACCTGTTGAGCAAGGAGTTTCTTGTTATGATATAATTCCTGGGGGTGGGGAGGTGTTTTTTCTTAAAAACAAAGTTACTTCCTTTTTCCCCACTCTTGTAATATTAGGACTCCTTGACTACACATTTTATGATTCAGTTGCTGTCAGGGTAACAAGTCACCATGCTGACAGATATTTGATGAACTGTTGGCCAAGGGCATGGTAGTTCTAATATATCTGAAAGACATTTGAAATATGGTAGCACTGGCACAAGGATGGATAGGGAGTGGAGAAAGAATTTTGGGAAAAGGGAACAAGAAATAATAAGTTAGAACTCACATGGCATTCATAAGATTAAACAGAATTTAGCTGGATTCTTGAAGGCATGTTGAGGGAAAGATTTCCTGATATCTTCATTGTGACAAACACAGCAATTCTGGATTAGGTAAATTCTAGGGAATGTGGTGATTCTTGCACCACTGTGGCAAATATTGGGAGCTAACTTCTGCTTCCATAAATATTCAAGAATTTACTGCAAAATCCAAATTAGCCAGCATTTTAAAAAGATAAATACCATTTTATAGAGACATTACAGCTACGTCTACACTGGCCCCTTTTCCGAAAGGGGCATGTTAATTTCACAGGTCGTAATAGGGAAATCCGCGGGGGATTTAAATATCCCCCGCGGCATTTAAATAAAAATGTCCGCCGCTTTTTTCCGGCTTTTAGAAAAGCCGGAAAAGAGCGTCTACACTGGCCCCGATCATCCGGAAAAAAAGCCCTTTTCCGGAGGATCTTATTCCTACTTCAAATAAGATCCTCCGGAAAAGGGCTTTTTTTCTGGAGGATCGGGGCCAGTGTAGACGCTCTTTTCCGGCTTTTCTAAAAGCTGGAAAAAAGCGGCGGACATTTTTATTTAAATGCCACGGGGGAAATTTAAATCCCCCGCGGATTTCCCTATTACGACCTGTGAAATTAACATGCCCCTTTCGGAAAAGGGGCCAGTGTAGACGAGCCCTACTTGTATACCCTGCACATAGTAATAACTGCAAACTCAATGCAACACTAGCAATGTTGTGAATCTTCAGAAGGGTAGCTGAGTTAGTCTGTAACTAGAAAAATTTTAAAAACAACAAATAATCTAGTAGCACCTTAAAAACTAACAAAACATGTTCTGAATGTCTGGCATTGACAATCAGTCTGTTCCCAATAAAGTGCAATTTGTAAACTGTGTCATACTGGAGTTGGAGAGATGAATTCTGCTATTGCTTGCTCAATTTCTTCCCCAGTGCCTACCAAGAGCACACCTCCTCGTTCTCATAACTCTCATCATGGACAATCAACGCTGGATTTCCAACATGCAACAACAGAACGCTAACTGCAAAGGGAAAAACACTCCAGACCTGCCAAAAATAGCACACAAATTAGCGGGGTTCTTTTCTTTATAAGTTGCCAGCTTAACCTCACAATAGCTGTATGGGCTTCTTAGCAGTTCTTTTCTCAGAGAGGCGGCATTGCTCAGCAGCTGGGATACCAATCTGGAAAGCAGGAGTCCAGGGGATTTCATTCCAAACAGGGACTGTTCCTTATCATGTGTGAACCATGTGCATGACACAAGTGGGCTCTGATCTCAGTTGGGGTCTCTAGTTGCTACAGTAGTTAAAATAATAAAATAAAAACAAGATAAGCACCATCTTTTCCTTAAAATGACCTAAACAGGTTTTCCACCATTCACACACTTCAGTGAGAAAATCAGGGTATGCGAGCAGCTTGGACTGCAGACTTGTTGGAACACCATGTTATAAAAAGAAACAGTCAAAATACACATTACTTCATCGAGCAGCAAGCACGTCCCAGAGTAAAATAACCCTAATGATCAAGCTTGCTTTATACAGCACCAACTCATGTATACAGAAAAAAACCTAAGATGTTTAAAAATCTATGTTCCTTCTCCACATTAAGCAAGCAAACGAGCCTTTCTGTACATGGTGTTCCCTCCAACACATCCAAAAGAGTAAGCTGCTCCCTATAACTGAAAGCAAAGATTAAACACCATTAGCCAATATTGGCTGGTAAAAATATCAGCATATAGACGAGAAAAGGTTGGTAATTAAATTACTAGAGTGCTGTCAACAGAAATTAGCAACAAGATTTTTACATAGGATGGCACATGAGGTTAAAAGCAAATATTTAAAGGCAAATTAATACATCTCAAACAGTAAGAGCTCTTAGTAAGATCTAAGAATTGGAAGAAGAGAGTTGGTTTGTGCAAAGAGGACTGCACCACATCCGCTACAGTCACACAAAACCCAAGGCACATATGGTGACATCTGAAATAAGCATTGGCATCAAACATCATCATCAAATACGCATAGCATTCTGAACTGCTGCGCCAGCCAGAGTGACCACAGCTGACTGAGCTGCACTAGGAATCATGTAGTGAAATTTTCTGATCTCGTTCAATCCTGAAAATCCATGAATCTCTGGGCAGCCTCACGAGCAGTGCTACGTAGGGTTAGGGCATGCACCTGTTTGGGAGCATGACATGCTGGGTTATTTTTGTCTATCCGGGTAATATGGTCAAAGAGCACACAGTACCACTTTTGAATATAATGAGCAACTGAAGGAAGGTCAGATTTCTAGATTATGCTGTTTTGCACAAAATCAAAGTACTTTATACTCAGAGGCTGATGGCATCAATAGGTTTCTGACCCATAAAGCAATATGAGTAGTACACAGATTGTAGAGAAATTTTGTGTAGATGGAAAGATGTTTCTAGCTCATAAGCAAGACACTGGCTTGATTCAGGAGGCAGCGAAACATAGTAGTTTGCGGTGACTGTGTGAACTCTGCTTGCAACCTATGTAGATGAATTAGTCTATACTCTCCACATTCTTTGGGTACGTCTAGACTACAGGCTTTTGTCGACAGTAGTTTTGTTGACAGATACTGTCAACAAAGCTTCTGTTGACAAAGAGCATCTAGACTACATCCAGTTCTGTTGACAAAGCAAGCCGCTTTGTCGACATGACAGTGTAGACGCAAAGGACAGTGTAGATGCAATAACGCCTTCTGTCGACAGAACTCTGTCGACAAAAGGCGTTATTCCTCATAGAATGAGGTTTACAGCCATCAACAAAACTGCTGAATTCTGTCGACATTATGTCGACAGAACTCAGAGGCAGTATAGACGCAGGTATAGTTTTGTCAACAAAAGTCTACTTTTGTCGACAAAACCCTGTAGTCACACATCCGAAATATGAAATGTCATGGTACTTGACAACCTCTCCCACTAGAGTTCTGGTAGCCCAGTCTTCTGCCATAGGATTCAACTCCATAATGCAAGTGGCCTTTTGGTGATCATAAAGGGTCAGGCTGAAATTCTCTGACTTCTCCACAAGCAAACCAATGTAGTCTTGGCCTAATCTTGGATGGTTGGTGAACATTTCTTGACCAACCTTAAGTGACATTTAGAGCTGCAAGACCTAATATCCAGTTGGTAGCTTGACATAATACTGCTGAGGTGAGAATATATCACTATTGCACACTGCAGAAACACATCAAAAACCATGCACACTCTTGCACCTGAACCAGTGTGAAGAAGGTGCAATCGACATAGGAGAACATCGGGAATGCCAGCTCCTTTCAGTGAGAGCCAAAGGACAGAATCAAAAGACATTCTGATGCCCCAAACAGCAAAATCTAATTGCTGTGATAATTATGCCTTAAGGGACGTCTGCATCTTTCCAATCAGAACATGAAGAAAAACTCAGGCTACTAGTTGCCACACTCAGTGTGAGATCCTTCGCCCTTGTACTGGGACACTGTGATGTCATCTTTTCCTTCTGCTGGTACTCTGTCTGGTGCCCACACTTTTAATAACAGCTGATGCATACTGATGCTCACTAGTTGCAAGGCATGTAACAGACAAGACCTCAGTGACACACCATGTCAAAAGGCAGATGGCGGTGTCATTTGGGGGAACCTAAACCAAATTATGAAGGTTTGATACCCACTTCAAGAACAGCCAGTCACAGGACTGGAATTTTCAAGCACAAGCATCTTTTTCTGCAGGTTTTATCCATTGGTGTTCAGGCCACAATGACAGAGAGATGTTCATGATGACGTTTGAGCTAAGCATGGCAAAAGTATGGAGAAATGGGTTTCCAGGTGTTAAGGTCTGTCCCAGAAGTTGTCCAATAGCGAACTTCAAAACATCACATAAGGAAGCTTGGCTTTCTGCAGAGTTCTTTGATTTATTTGTGAAAAAAGGCTATAAGTTGTCTAATAGTGAGCACCTTAAAATTAATGTGGACCATTGGCGTGGAGAATGATTGCTCCTTTCACAGCAACTTGATCGCTCTGTGGCAGACTTGGTGACTTGGGGATGCTAGTGATTATGATCCTGGAACGAGTGAGTTCTTTGACAAGAGCTGTCCAGCACCCAGTTCTATTCAGTGTTGACAATTGGAATGTACCTCTGGGGCTATGTCTAGACTGCAGACTTCTTGTGCAAGAAGCTCTTATCGGAAGAGATCTTTTGCAAAAACTTCTTGCACCAGAGTGCATCCACACTGCAAAAGTGCATCAAAAAAGTGATGCGCTTTTGCGCAAGGAAGCGTCCAGACTGCCTGGATGCTCTCTCGCAAGTAAGTAGTGATTGCTATGGAAAGAATGACCACAAAGACACCTATGCTTTTTCCTCCTCCCTTTTCTTATGCAAAAAAACCCTCTTCCCTGTCCACACACGCGTTTTTGCGCAAGAGCTCTTGTGCAAAGAGGCGTTCTTCCTCATAGAATGAGGATTACCAATTGTGCAAAAATCCCTCTGATCTTTCAATTTACTTGTGCAAAAACGCACTTGAGGTGTGGATGCTCCGCGAGTTTTTGTGGAAAAACACCTGTTTTTCCACAAAAACTCTATAGACATAGCCTGAGAGTTGTTTTGAACTTCCAAGAAGTTGGGGTCAGAGGCTGCACTTTTTCTATGGGGGATTTCGGTCATATCTGTCCTATGTACATAGAACACATCCTTCCTCTTAGAGACAGTAATAGCATGAGCTTTCACGCTGGTGCTGTCGTCTCAGTCTGTCCTGGCCAGTTTCCCCTTCACTACATTATATCTCTTTGGGACACGTAGAGGGATTTTGTTTTTGAGAACAGTGTCCCCCCCTCTAAGAAACTCTTCTGTCAGATGACATTGATTCCTGAGGTTCCAAAAATATATTTAAAAACCGTCATTCAATGGGTAGAATCCAAAGAATCTCTTGGAAGAGAAATCTCTGAAAAAATGCAATTCCCCATGCACCAGCAATTACATAGTCTAAGCTGGGATTTTGCATAAAGTCTTCTTGGTCCTTCATGATATCCCGTGCACTATACATCTCAAGGATAAAGTATTGGAGAAAAACTTTGCTTAGTGAAAGTAACCAATCACTGGCTCACCCTTTCACCTCCCTAGATCACATATTGTATATAGTAGAAAAGACTTCAAGAAGAGACCATCTGTGATACTATGAACCCTTCAAGCTCCAGCGCATTGTGAGGCAGAGACCAAGTTGGTTTACAAAGTCCCACCCAAGGTGTAAAACACCACATCCTCAAAACCTTATTTCACTCATCAGATACCTCATTCATGATATCTGTGTTCTAATGATGAGAATCAACAGATGGAGATTCAAACATATTGACATAAACCAGAACTTGGAGTTTAAAAAACATGTGCATGATAGCGTGTGCAAGCTTAGTCTACGCAGGGAATTACACAAATGGTGGTAAGTGTATTTTTTGCCTATACCATATTCTACAAATGTGGGTGTAAAACTTTATACAGAATGATATAACGAATCTACAGACATTTCCACCTAGTTCAAAAAGCTCTCAATACAGACAGCAGCCTTGTTTTTCAAAACTCTATAGATAATAGCTCTCTACTACTGACAAATTCATACACTTCCCAATTCATCAAATCCTAGGTTGTTTATCAGAAGAGTAGATACAGTGGTTAAAGTAGTAGCCTCATCAGGACTAGGTTAGCGGTTTTCAAACTTTTTTTCTTGTACCCAGGCTAACGAAAATTATTGATGTCCATGACCCAACATAATTATATCTTTTGACTAGACAGAGTGCAGGCTCAGGGGTAGGGCCAAGGATGGGGATCTTGGGGTGCAGGAGGGTTCTCTGGGTTTGAGAAGGGCTCAGGTCTAGGACAGGAAATTGAGGTGCAAGCTAACTTCAGGCGGCTCCCAGCCATCACCGCACCAGATATGCTACAGCATATTCCCTACATGTCCTGGCACTGCAAACTGTACTGCGCCTGATGCAGCCACCAGCAAGTCACGCTTCTAGGCAGAAGTGTGCAAGCAGCTCTGCATGCTGCTTTCTCCCACAGGCACTGCCCTGCAGCTCCTATTGGCTAGGAAATAGCCTATGGAAGTTTGGAGCCAGTGCTTGGGGAGCCATGTCTCCCCCCACCTAGGAGTCGGACCTAATGCTCTCCACTTTCAGGGCACAATGCAGCTTGCGATACCATGACAGGTAGGAAGTCTGCCTTAGCACCCACCTGGTGACCCTATAGCCAGGCGACCCAGTGCCTGATATTTCATGACCCAGGACTGGGTCGTGACCCGTACTTTGAAAACCACTGGACTAGATGACCCATTGAGAAGGGATGTTAGCATATATCGGTTAAACATTTAACCCTCCCCCGCCCATATTTGCCCACACAGATGGTATCATGGGGGGCAGAGGGGAATCAGTGCTTAGGGGGAGCCAGCTTAAAAGTCAGTTCCCCACAAGCACCATATCCCATGGAGCCATCTGACCCCACCACCCCAGCCCCACACAGCTATCAGAGGCAGCGGGAGGAAGAGGATGCCAGAGCAGCCTCTGTCTAGCAAGAGCCAGTCTGCGTGGGATGCTGATGTTTAAACTGACTCCCCTCATGGGCCAGCTCCACCTGCCATGGGCTGCTGCCTCTGAAACAGAGGCAGCAGCACGGGATGTCGGGGGGCTCCCCGGGAGTGGGGCCGGAGCCAGAAGCACAATAGCTGCTGTTCACCCCCAAGGAATGCTTCAGTAACTGTATAACCGTTAACAATTTTTGCAACTACTTGATTACTAAAATACATGATATCTAACATCCCTACTATCGAGGTCCCTTCCAGTCTCATATTTCTATGATTCAGTTCCAAGGGACCAGAAGGTTTCATAGGAGAGTGGAAATTTGCATCCTTTGAAGTGTACAGCAAGGAAGGAGTGGAGGGGGTGAGAGAAGAGGGACTCTTCCTTAGATCTCAGAAGGTCACAGCATGACACCAATGCCATTCTTGTCAAAGCACTCTACTCAGTTATTCTAAAGGGATGTCTGTTTACATGATTTATAAAGTGGCATATAGAATGCACACTAAGAAACACAGAAAAACTGATACACTAAACTTGGCTTGGGCTTGTAAAAGTTCCACAGTGCTGGGTTTAGGCATTCAGACCCTGCGGGAAGGAGAAGTTCTGTGGGAAAATATTGACAGATAAGTAAAGCCCAAAAGGAAGGAAATTCTCTTCAACAGCACATGCCACGGCCCAGCTGTGACTGGCCTGGGGGACTTCACAATAACTCAAGCCCTCCCCTGGGAGTCGTCATTAAAGCTGCTATTTTTTGCCTTGAACTTGCCTGATGAGGGAAGTAATAGCAGAAGCAATGGCGCACATTTGGCCAGAGATCAACTATACTGACAGAAATCTTAGATTTTAACTAAGCTGGAATAAAACAATTTTATTAGAGTTGTGTTACACTGTTTTATTTACACCAAATGCTTCACAACAGTGCAAGCAACAATGCAAAGATCTGCTTGAAAATGGTGAAAGTAAGTCAGACATTCAAAATAATTACAGCAAAGTAGCCAACAGATATAAAAGCAGTAACTAATTCTAAAATTTAGATCACATTAAAAATGCAATCCATATAACTATGCTCTCCTAAAAAAACAGAACTTTAAATTATATTCTTCAACAGACTGCTCTGACTCAGACTAAGATAGGGCCCAAACTGAAGACATGTAGGTTAGCTGGGCAGAAACTCTCTGACACACTGACTATCATTGTACTTACAGCGAGGTTGGTCGACTGGGTTTAATTACTTCTAGGTCAGGGTCACTTGAGTTCAGGTTGGGTTGGAGAGTGCTATTGGAGTGGGGGAAGCTGTTTATGTTCGAAGAGAGGACAGATTCTAGACTGGAGTTGATGATACTGTTCCTCGTCTCCTCTGGAAAAGAAGAAAAATACACATTACTATCCTTGAGTAAAATCTGATAAGTTGTTAGACAGTAAAGAACAGACTTCTGCAAGGTAGAAGAGTTCCTGTTAATAGCTGACGTCTTTATGTTGGTCCCAGGGAAGTACTCTGAGTATGCAGAAGTTTCTTCACCTGTACTATTCTTTAAAGCTGAAACTATTTCCAGAAGTGAAAGTAAGTGGGTGCGCCCCGATGCATCGCTCTGGAAAGAGCTGGGTGAGCTGTGGCAACAGCCAGCAGGGAACTATTTAAAGAGCTGGCAGGGACCTAGGTTGCAATAGGACAGTACCTGTAAGAAATTTAAGTTTCTTTCATCCCTGGCTATTTCCCATCTAGCTCCACAGTCCAAAATGAGATGTTGACATAAATAAAGAAAACATTAAGACTGATTCTGTACTGACTCAGTGGGACTAGTACAACTAAATCACTAGCATCTCTTTTCCAGGCACCTAAATGGTTCTAAGGGCACATTTACACTGAAATGAAAAAACAGTGTTTGGGCACATGCTAGCTGACCTGAGCTCATGTTAAGAGGTTGTTTAAATGCAGTATTAACATGCAAACTTGGGCTAGAGACCAGCTCTTGGAGCCTATGAGGTAGGAGGGCCCAGGCTGCTTCTACTGATGGGGAAGATCATGCGATCATGAAAAGAGGTAGCAGAAAACACTTCTTTAACAGTTAATCTTCCAAAGGAGTGTTTTTCCATTTGCATGGTATTCAAGGCTATGCACAAAGCTAATGAAAGTTTCTATGAATCACTTATTCCTGGTACTTTCTGATCAGAAATCTC
This sequence comes from Pelodiscus sinensis, assembly GCF_049634645.1. Taxonomy (NCBI): domain Eukaryota; kingdom Metazoa; phylum Chordata; order Testudines; family Trionychidae; genus Pelodiscus; species Pelodiscus sinensis. Next base: position 23,568,135 of record NC_134727.1, read on the forward strand.
TGCTGGATTGGGGGAAGGGGGCTGTAATGTGCATCTATATTTTTATACACAGAAGAACTCAGAACAGAACAGAACAGAAATCCAACCTAAAAAATATGAGTGGAACACCTTGGTAATATACAAAGTTAATCTTGGATACACAACAGGAAGAAATCCTCTGCAGTGCTGTGAAATAACTTAGAAACAATGTTGTCACAACCATAATAGAACATGGCATTGAGTGACTTCTTCATCACCACTTCAAAGAGAGAACTATATTAAAAAAGGATTTATGGAGAAGGGCAGAAAGAAAACATATGCTACACATCCTAGAACTCTGACTCAAAACTATCAATAGCTTCTCTCAATCTTCCAGCTTGGACACACACACACTTTGCTCATCTGTGCTGCAGGTAACATTTTTACACTTTACAACACTGGATTAGGGCCTCGGTCATTGTATCTAATCAGAGGAGTTTATTTCTTGTTATTCTTCAATTCTGGCATCCTCTGAAAATAAATGTATATTTATTTAAGATACATGGAACTGGATATGGTGACATGTTTAGGTTCATTACCATTAGAACCAACACAAAAATTTGAGTCAGGGGAAATGTTATAATCTGAAATCTAGCATAGGCCAGCCTGGGGATAGGCGGAGCCAGTTGTATAACCTTGCAGCCAAACCAGGCACCCAAGAGATGAACCCAGACCAAAGTCTGTGTTTCTCCAAGCATTTCTCTACAATGTTCTTGATACCATCTACATTTGTTGTTAGTCTCAGAGGCACGGGGTCCGAACTAGCTGGCATTTAAAAATGGCGCCAGCCGGCTTCATGCAAATGAAGCCCGGGAAATTCAAATCCCGGGCTTCATTTGCAACTGTGGATGACTACATTACTCCCGCTAGTTCGAACTAGCGGGGTAGTGTAGACATACCCTAAGGTGCTGGAAGACTATTAGTTATTTTTTACGTTTTTCCAAACTTCACATTTGTTTGCTGAGCTCTGCTTTTGTGAGGTGGACCTTGGGAAAGTTATTTAACTGTTCCTTGTCCACATTTACCCATCTACAAAATGGTGATAGCACTTTCGTAAAGCACTTTCACCAAAATCTCTCAAGTATAATCACTACCATATTTTCATTTATACATTTCTTTAAATCTCCAATTGTATCATTGCTTTTGTTTTTCAGTAGGAATTTTACCAACTGGCTTCAATGGAGCTACTATGGACTTACACTAGTGTAACAGAGCAGAATGTGGTCTTTATGATATTAATGCAAGACTCCTAAGGATCTGGAACTTAGAAGCAGGCCACCAAAGGTGCAGCTGCACTGGTCAGTTTAATATCAACATTCCTATTAAACATAGAGAGCTCTCACTGTCATGGCCCCCCCATGTTTTATGAAAATTAACATGCATAAGTTGAACACATTTTAGGCAAAATGCATCATGCGACATTTTTAGTGAATTACTCATCGTATATATTCTATAACTATTCATGTATCATTCTTGTATGTGAAGTTAGAAAGATTAAGTGTGAATTTGTTCATAATTTTAAAGGTACGTCTACACAGCAACATTATTTCAAAATAACTTAGTTTGCATCTACACAGCAGGCAGTTATTGTGTCAAAATAGTGTAAGCTGAAAGACTTCTTACTCCAGCTCCTGTAACCCTCATTGTACAAGGAGTAAGGGAAGGTGGAGGAAGCATGTGCTCTATTTCAAAATAAGTGCTCTGTAAATGCTTCCAATTTTGAAATAAGCTATTTTGAAATGAGCTGCACAACTGATGTAGCTCAATTTGAATAGCTTATTTTGAGTTAAGCCCTGCTGTGTAGACGCACCCTAAATGTGCTAATGAGGGCTATTAGTGACACTCGGGAAACATAATGGCTTGATATTCAAACCAACAATCTGCGAAATGGCTTTGTTTTTCCTGTTAGCCTAAACTATGGTTGGTCCTATAAATACATGTGGCTAGGCCTCCTGATGCTGGAACCCATTTTGGATCTTGTACTTTTCCACTCAAGGTGAGGAAAGTTGGAAGTGAACACAAAGAATTCCCATCTTGGGCAAAGGGGATAAAAAGGTGGAAAACCAAAAATAGAGTCAGTTGCAAAGCGCCAGGAGGGTCCCCCCTTCCCTTTACCAATCTAAATGTCCACTGGAAACATCTAAAACTGAACAGGAGGAGAACGGGGCTCAAGTTAGGAGGCTCCCTATCTTGTGAAAAAGATAATTAGAACTACTGTTGGGGTAAGAATTTGCATGCAACAAGTTTCTTAGAGTATGTCTACAATACAGCGCTAATTCGAACTAACTTAGTTCGAATTAGTTAATTCGAACTAAGCTAATTCGAACTAGCGTTTTGCTAATTCGAACTAGCATGTCCACATTAAGTGGACCCTGAACCGGGGTTAAGGATGGCCGGAAGCAGTGCCGGCAGGGCATCAGATGAGGACTTAGAGCATGGAGCTACTGCCTCAGGCTAGCCGAGGGCTGTGCTTAAAGGGACCCGACCCCCATCCCGGACAGACAGTTCTCAGGGTGCCCCGCTTGCAAAGCAGTCCTGGCTTGGATTGCCCGGACTACCCACACTGGGCACATCACAGCACTCAGCCATCAGACCGGCTGCACTTGCCGCAGGCTGCCATCTGGGGAGAGGGGACAATTGGAGGGCTGCAGGAGAGCTTCCACACCCAGAAGCCCGCAGAGCCAGCCCAGTCCTCCCCATTGGGGGCTCGTACCCCATTCTTCCCTCACCTCCTTCCACTTACCCTTCCCTAGCACCCCTTCCTGATGTACAAAATAAAGAAAACGTGTGGTCAAAAATAGAATCTCTCTTTATTGAACAAACTCAGGGAGACTGGGAAAAGGAGGTGGGAGAGGGAAAGAGAGAGGATGGGAGAGGGGAGGGCAACTAAAATGATCAGAGATTTGGAAGAGGTCCCATATGAAGAGAGGCTAAAGAGACTGGGACTTTTCAGCTTAGAAAAGAGGAGACTGAGGGGGGATAGGATAGAGGTCTCTAAAAGCATGAGTGGGGTGGAGAGGGTGCATACAGAAAAGTTCATTAGTTCCCATAATAGAAGGACTAAAGGACACCAAAGGAAAGGATTGGGTAGCAGGCTTCAAACTAGTAACAGAAAGTTGTTCTTCACAAAGCAAAGAGTCAACCCGTGGAACTCCTTGCTGCAGGAGGCTGTGAAGGCTAGAACTAGAACAGAGTTTAAAGGGACGTGAGATCAAGTCATGGAGGTTGGGTCCATGGAGTGCTATTAGCCAGGGGGTAGGAGTGGTGTCCCTGCCCAAAGTTTGTGGAAGGCTGGAGAGGGATGGCACGAGACAAATGGCTTGGTCACTGTCTTCGGTCCATCCCCTCCAGGGTCCCTAGGATCGGCCGCTGTCGGCAGACAGGCTACTGGGCTAGATGGACCTTTGGTCTGACCCAGGACGGCCATTGTAAGCTCAGGGCTCAGGGTCAGGGGTCTCAGTGGACCACCTTGATTTTCATGTACACCTGTTTCTGGGTGGCCAGGCTGGCAGCTCTCCTGCCCTAGACGGCCACTTTCCTGTGCCTAGTGCGGTGGTCATGGAAGAGGTCCACGATGTCCGCACTAGACCAGGCAGGTGCCTGCCTCTTGCGGTCCCGGGCAAGCTCCCGGGAGCCGCCAGCCTGGTCCCGGGAAGAGGGGGAGGGCTGGGGGGCATCGGGTGGCTGGCTCGAGCCATGCCAGGTGCAGGGTCCGCTGGCTGGGTGCTGGCAGGCTTGCACCTGGCACGGGCACCGTAGCCAGCCCGTGCCCCTTTAAGAGGTCCGGGGCCGGGACGGGGGCAGACGAGTTTCCCTGGTGTTGGCCAGAGTGGCCGCCAGGGAAACCTGGGGAGGGCTAGCCTCCCACTAGTTCAAATTAAGGGGCTACACACCCCTTAATTTGAACTAGTAAGTTCGAACTAGGCTTAGTCCTCGTAGAATGAGGTTTACCTAGTTCGAACTAAGTGCTCTGCTAGTTCGAATTAAGTTCGAACTAGCAGAGCGCTAGTGTAGCACCTATCAAAGTTAATTCGAACTAATGTCCGTTAGTTCGAATTAAGTTTGTAGTGTAGACATACCCTTAGCATATTATGCTTAATTGGCGTATTTTGTTTATTTTAGCTTAGTAACTCACTTTGATCTGTCTGTTTTCACTTGCATTCACTTAAACCCTACTTTTTATACTTAACAAAAACACTTGTTTATTTTTGTGCCTAGTGTAAAAGATGGTTACCTGGAGAAAGGGAGCAACCACTGTGCATTATGTCTCTTCCATTGATAAAGGCAGTTGATCTTGTGAGCTTTCTCTGTGTAAAACTTTCATGGGGTATGTCTACACTACCACCCTAATTCGAACTAGGGTGGTAATGTAGGCAACCGGAGTTGCAAATGAAGCCCGGGATTTGAATTTCCCGGGCTTCATTTGCATATTGCCGGGCACCGCAATTTTTAAATGTCCGCTACTGCGGACTCCATGCCCCGTGGCTACACGTGGCACGGACTAGGTAGTTCAGACTAGGCTTCCTATTCCGAACTACCGTTACTCCTCATGGAACGAGGAGTAATGGTAGTTCGGAATACGAAGCCTAATCCGAACTACCGAGTCCGTGCCGCGTGTAGCCGCGCGGCACGGAGTCCGCAGTAGCGGACATTTAAGAATTCCACATGGATTTCAACAACTTCAACCCCACCACCAACCTTAGCCTGGACCAGTCCACACAAGAGACCGTCTTCCTTGACGCTACAATACAAGTATGCAATGGACACACTTCCACCACCTTGTACTAGAATCCTACTGACCGTTACACTTATCTACATGCCTCCAGCTTCTAACCAAGACACATTTTCCAACCAATTGTTAATAGCCAGGCCCTAAGATATAACTGGATTTGCTCCAATCCCACAAACAGAGACAAACACCTATAGGGTCTCTATCAGGCATTCTTAAAACTTAAATACCCACCCGGGGAAGTGAAAAAACAGATTGACAGAGCCAGACAAGTGGCCAGGCATCAGCTTCTTCAAGATAAGCCCAACAACTAAAACAACAGAACACCACTAGTCATCACCTACAATCCCCAATTTAAATCCCTTGGGTGCATCCTTAATCTACAACCTATCCTGGAAAATGATCCCTCACTCTAACAGGCCTTGAGAGACAGGCCAATCGTCACCTACAGACACCCCCTAACTTGAAACAAATGCTTGCCAGCAACCATGCGTCATGCCTCATACATACGCACAGAGGAACCCACCCCTGCAATAAACTCTAGACGCACATCTTACACAAGTGACATCATCACTGGACCTACCCACATAAGTCATCACATTAGAGGCCCATACAACTGCACATCCACTAATGTGATCTATGCCATCAAGTGCCAGCAACACCCCTCTGCCATGTATATTGGCCAAACTGGAGAGTCTCTACGACAAAGGATTAATGGACACAAATCAGATATTAAAAAACGCAACACACAGAAACCTGTTGGGGGAACATATTAACTTGCCCAAGCATTCCTTAATGGACTTAAAGGTGGCTATTCTCTTACAAAGCAATTTCAGGAATCAACTAGAGAGTGTCTCTGTGGAACTGGCCTTCATAAGCAAGTATGATACTATCTTGCACAGCTTGAATAAAGACATGATCTGGATAGGTCATTATATTCAACACCAAAGTGACATCAAAAGCTAAGTATTGGGCACTAACAGCCTACTCTACTAGCCTCATTTAAACAGACATTTTCATTGACCATTTTTTTCTCCTCCCCTCACCCACTTTTTCTGCTTTATAAGTCAACCTCTGTGCCATATCTGACATCTGAAGAAGTGGGTTGTGACCACGAAAGCTTATGATACTATCTATATTTTTTTGGTTAGTCTCTAAAGGTGCTACCGGACCACTGTTGTTGTTGAAGTTTTTTTAGTTAAAGACTAATACGGCTATCCCTCAGACTAATAAGATCAGGACGCTTCATCTTCGAAAAGAGACAACCAAAGGGAGAAAAGATAGAGGTCAATAAAATAATGACTTCTGTTGAGAAAGTGAATAAAGAAGGGTAATTTATTCTTTTTAATGGAGTGGGTAAGTCCATGAACTATAACCTGGATTAACAAGCTAAGGCAAACAGGGGCTATTAAATCATCAGCTACTACTTTATGTCTAATAAGCAGTAATGCACAAACTTTTTTTTCTCCATCTTCATAAGGCAAGATGACTGACTTTCCCTTTCAGATGTGGATATCACTACAGTTAGCCTTGCCTGGATTAGCTCCACATTGGAATACTTTTTACTCGGCATGGGACTACCCTTGAAAAGCTATTAGCAAGCAAAATACCTGAGTGGTGAAGCATTTTACATGTATATTTATAAGTTGTATTCATTTCATGTCTAGGTTTTATTTTAAACAATAAAAGGCTTTGGTAGTTTGGGTCTTGCTTACCATAGAAGCGGCAAGGAGTCCTGTGGCACCTTAAAGACTAACTGAAGTGTTGGAGCATAAGTTTTCATGGGCAAAGACCCACTTCATCAGATGTATATAGCAGTGGGGCATTGTTGGCACATGATGACATATATACTAACGTTAGTATATATGCCATCATGTGCCAACAATGCCCCACTGCTATATACATCGGCCAAACTGGACAGTCCCTACGTAAAAGAATCAATGGATACAAATCAAATATTAGGAATGGCAACACACAAAAACCTGTAGGGGAACACTTCAATCTCCTTGGACACACAATTGCAGATCTAAAGGTAGCCATCCTGCAGCAAAAAAACTTCAGGACCAGACTTCAAAGGGAAACTGCTGAGCTACAGTTCATCTTCAAGTGTGACACAATCAACTTACGATTAAACAGACTGTGAATGGCTTGCTAACTACAAAAGCAGCTTCTTCTCTCTTGGAATTCACACCTCCAGATCAGCTACTAGAAGTGGGCCTTATCCTCCCTGATTGGATCCACCTCGTCATCTTCAGCCTGATTCTGGCCTGCATATTTATACCTGCCTCTGGAAATTTCCACTACATGCATCTGACGAAGTGGGTCTTTGCCCACGGAAGCTTATGCTCCAACACTTTGGTTAGTCTATAAGGTGCCACAGGACTCCTCGCCACTTTTGCAGATTCAGACTAAAATGGCTACCCCTCTGATGCTTACCATAGAGACTTTCTTTCTTGCCAGCCTGGCACTATGATCATCTGAAACGTCCAAGGTCTTCAGTTTCTGAATTCTCTCCTTATCTCCTCCCCACCCTCTTGGTCTGACAGTTTAATGACTTGCAGAGCACAATCCATGGCCCATACTGTTTCCTCAAGCATTCACTGAATGAGCAGAATCTTAATCTTTTGTGGGATGGCAAGTTTTTCAATTTATTTGGTGACATAGTCAATTTGGATTTATTTAAGGTATGAGTTAAAATTGGGGATGCAAAATCCCAGTTAAACGGGATCCTGCAAGAGGATGGTGGGGGGACGCTGCAGCCCAGCCCCCCACAACACACTGGGCAGCTGCAGCCCACTCAGGCTGCCAGTTAACCAGTTACCAGTAAGCATCACATGTTAAGAATGATGCTTTCCTAGTAACCAGTTACTACTGATATCCCTAATAAAACATTTATTTTTAAATGTTTATGCTTCGGATAGGTGCACTATACACACTACAAGCAAATATTATAGAAGGCTGAGGAATCCTTGCCTGGAAGACAAACACCACATCTTCATGTTTTCTCTTTAGAGATTATTGTGAGGGTTTAAAACAGTGTCTGGTTTCATTCTTGTACACAGATCATCATAAAACTGGTATTGTTATTAGCACTCTCGCCCTATTCATTTGATGGCTGCATGTTATACTTTTCTGAAAAAAAACAAAACCAACTTCTGGAATAAAACCTTTTTTAAATTTTGTTGTATTATTAAGTACTATTATTATTGGCTTGTATTAATGTAGTGCCTAGAGGCTTCAGCAAAGAGTCAAACTCCTGTGCTAATCACAGTGAAAACACACAAAAAACAGTCCTGACATTAAATTGCCTGAAATCTAAACAAACAGGCCAGAGAAAGGCAGAAAGGGGTTAGGCAAAGGCACAGAAAGGTTCAATAGATTCCAAAGCAAGAAGAGACCATCAGATCATCTTGTTTGACCTCCTAGATAGTAGAGGCAAATTAAAACAAAGTGATGTGACTTGCCCAGGCCACAGAGCAGTTGTAACAGAACTGCAAACAGAACCCGAGTTTCCTGACTCCCAATCCAGTGCCCTTTCCACTGACTACACAGTCTTCTCATGAGGCTGTAACTAACCAATTTAATACCACTAGGAAAGGACAAATGCCACAGAGGTCCTGACATCCAGCCTTTCTGCAGAAGCCACGGGCAGCACAGCAGAGCCTAGTGCCATTGGCTATCACTATGAGAAACCTCTGGTAGTTCTATCCACCTGTCATTCCCTGTCCTCTCCCCCTCCCCCTTGTTCTTCGCATTTCTGGAAACTATGAGCCATTTTCTGTTCCCACCTACCCTAAATCTAGACTCTATTGCCATTAATGAAATAGGTAAGTGTCCTTGCGTGTGTTGTAAGAAAGGAGCGTTTGGGAAGGAGGAGTACACTAGTCGGTACTTTTAGACAACTTAAAGCATCGCTTTGGTGTAGCTCAGAAGGAAATGAGGATGGAGGAGACAAGACAGAGCACAGTGATGAGTACGTTGGGATCTTATCCCATCGCTTTGTTCTCAGCACCATTCGTTCCCATTAAGAGTATGCCTAACTGCTGCAGTGCTGGTGTGACTCCAGCATGAGAAGACATACTTGTGCTTGCTCTCATGGAGTGAGAGCATTAAACAGAACACAGTTGCAGCAGCGGGAGTGGCTAGCTGCCCTGAGTACTTACCTTACATTGAGGGACATGTTCTCAGGGGGCTAGCCCCCCGGCACTTGTGCTGCCATGACTGCACTATTTTTAGCTTGCTAGCTTGATGACAGCTGGCAGGAATAGTTCTCAAAAGCACAGACATACCCTACGAGAGGTTACGTAATGATGGATTACAAGCATTTTCTGAAATTCAGTTATGCTGACTGTAGCAGGAGGGGGAACTCTTTGTAATGAGGGGTTCATCCACCGAGGAGAGAAGAGGGGACAGCAGTAAGACATTGATGTAACTGTTCCATTCCAGTGGCATTAGGTTAGCATTGAACTGGAAATAAAGGGGAAATAAGTCATATTTAAGGATTTAAAAACAGGCTGCCAAATATGATGATGCACCCCTGTTATTTTTATGGATATATATTTTAATATAAATATGCATAATTTGAACAGGCCTTATGCAAAGCAGGGCAAATAATCCATCATTCAAGGGTCTGTAATCCCCTGAATGTGAAATTCTGTTTGTGTGCATGTGTCAATCTTGTATGTAGCAGTTAGAAATATTAAGTGGAAACGTGTTTTATTAATTCTACGTCTTCCAGTGAAAGCTATTAGTGGTACTTAAGGAACTTAAAGGTCTGGTACTCAAGAAAATGATCTGTAAATGGTTTTGTTTTTCCTGCAAGTCCAAACTATGGCTGATTCTACAAAGACATGTGACCATGCTACATTGTCCTGGAATCCATGTTGAATTTGGTATTTTTCCATGTAGATGGGGAGAACTGAACAAAGGATTCCCACACTGGGGAAATTCTATTTAAGGAAAGTAGAGCAGACAAGGACTGTCTTCAGCTGGATGTTGAAAGTGCCTTGATATTCTAGAGGATACACATGAAGGGACCTGAAAATAAAGAACCCTGATGAGAGGAGAAACTGTTAGACCCAGTCCAGAGAAAAGATCAGCTCTGACTTGAGGGATTTTTACCTGAAATAAGGATTAGTGTTGATTTGTAACAATTTCTCAGAATATTAGGCTTAGCCGGCATGTTCTATTTATTTTGCCTTAGTAAACTTGCATTGATCTGCCTGTTTTCACTTGTAATAATTTAAATCCTATTTTATACTTCACAAAAATGATTTTGGTTATAATAAAACTCTGTGTAAATAATTGTTTGGGGGAAGGGGATGGAGAACAGATGTGCATATCTCTCTTTCATTGATAAAAAGGGTAAACCTTATGAGATTTCTCTGTGTAAAACTTTTATAGAGTAAGACGGTTTTGGTCTTATTTGGGGCTGTGCTCCTGTCCTGAGTGCTGTCAAATCTCTGTAGCTGAGCCCTCCCAGAACTGTTATCATCTTTGTTACTCTGCTTACCCCACCTTTGTGCCTTTGCTGAAGGAGACCACAGCTTTTGCTCTAGCAGGGCAAGGTGGGAGGGGGGGGGGGTGCAGAGGGGTGCCCTAGAGGGTAGGTAGATGGACTCAGTAGTATGATCAGCATACCAGGTGACAGTCTCAAGGGAACATCTGTGGTCCAACCAGCCACACCAAAGTCACACCAGATTCCAGCATTCCTGCTCATCTCTGGTATTATTATTATCCTCACAGCGTAGATCAGGAAAGGTCTGTATTTCATTATAGTCTGTACCTGGACCTAAGTGAACTGATATGGTGGTAGGCATGGAGGGGTGCAGGTATCTGAATTAGCAGATCATCATTTCCATCATGGATCTTGTTACTTTCAGGCACTTTCTACCCAAGGCTAAGCTATGAAAATAAGACGCCTGAACCTACCAAATCTGAGTCAATTGCCTGGATAATTTAAAAAGGGACTACCAGGAAATATTGAAATAATTCCCAGCCAGGGAGCTGAAGATGTTTCATCTAAGTAGGCTGGGAGAAGGAATGTGTTTTTTGGTGTTTTTAAATTCTTTCCCCTTTTTTAAAAGGCCAAAACTCTATTTTGAACACATTTTTCTAAACAGTGTAAGTTAAGGTTTCTTCACTGTGACCGTTTATTTTGGCCATACAGCTCCAAAAATGAAATACTAAATACCCGTAAGTAAATTCTTTTCTGTTGTGCAGAAGGCAGAAAAGTCACTTTACAAAGTGCCTGTCTGATTCAGAGGGCACTTGGCGAGTCATGCCTGGAAAAGTTCTAGTTCTGGATTGCTGGATAATAAACCGTAGTACAGTAGCTTAGTCATGGCATGCCCAGAGGTTACAATAACACACACTTGTGTTGAGCAGGCTTTCCTTGCAGCACTCCTTGAACAGCTCATAACAGACAGCTATGATTTTGTTCCATCTTCCCAAGATGATAAAGCTCCCATTAATAAATCACATACACAAGTTCTCTTTTCAAGCACCCACATGTAATACCCTCCTGGCAATGCAAAAAACTCTGAAATGCAGCACAACCATAAGAGCATTTTGAATTGCATGTTTTTGGCAACCATCTCCCTCATTTAAAACAACACACAGACACACACTGCGACCACTTCAGCTTAAACTCTGCAGCAAGTCTCATTTCACAGCATTTCTTTCCAGCAGCCAATAATGCATCACCAAGTCTGATTTCACATGGCTTTAGCTAGACTCCTTTATGATTAAGGATAAAGACACATTGCAAACAAAGATTCAGCTGAATCTCTTCTGAATCTCCATCTTCTTCTAGTCATGCTTCTAGTAACTTTTTGCTTTTGTAGAAGTCAGTGCAATAACTGTTGGATAAGAACAGGGCTACAGGATACAGGTGATCCACAAACAGCAACACATACGAGAGAAGTACTTGCTAGTATACTTGCTAGTACATTATCTATGAAGTGAGGGGGGCTGGAAACAGAAATGCAATACTGAAACAAGTTTCCTATATTTTAAAGCCACATACTCTGCTTCTGGTTCAAATGCAGCCAAGGTCAGTAGCAAGCAAAGATTCAGAGAATAATAGATTTTAAAGCCAGAAGATACTATTATTTTAATCTAATCTGCCTAACACAGACCAAAGGGCTTAAAACTGTAACTCCTGAACTAAGCATAAAAGTTTGTGGATGAATTAGAGAGTATATTTTAGATAGACATCTCATTTTGATTTAAAAGTTTCGTGTGACAGAAAATCCACTACATCCTTTAAAATGTTCCAGTGGTTAAGACAACTTTAATGTCAAAAATTTGCATCTCATTTCCATTTTGAAGTTGCTTAGTTCTTCAGTTTTCATCTGGAACTCGCTTCCATGAACACCCCCACCTGGCCCAGTGTGTGCGCCTGCACTGCTTCACTTTATCAGCTTCTTTTGGCTACTCAGCCCTCCAACTGAGTCACACTCTGTGCGAATCACTCAGGTCCCTTTTGGAGTACACACTTAACAGAGATACATCTCGGTGTACTCTGTAAGTGTCTGTCTCAGTCTGTTCCTCAGTCTGATTGAGAGTGGTGCCTCATGGAGACGGGTACCTCGTTCCTTGCCTTAGGGCTTTAACCTCAATCCAGAATACTTCCATACATGGAGCTCTCCATGGTGCTTCTGCTCCCTTAGCCAGCCAGTCACCCATGGTCTTCTCTCCTTGAAGGCTCCAGTGACACTGAATTGACTCTGCTCCTGAAACTCCTTTTATAGGCCTTGCTGGTTTCTCTAGCCACTCTAGCCTCCTTGGAAGACTTCTTTATGGTTTCTCCAGGGTAGGTTGTGACCGGACCATGCCATCACACCAGCCATTACCTCTTATTATGTCTTTATCTCTAGATTAAAGAGCTCTTCACAATTCAAGATCGTACTTCTAGACCATGATCACCACATCTCCTCTTCTTTTTAATGAAATAAATAGATTGAGTTTCTTAACTCTCTCAGTGTAATGCACGCCTTCCAATATTCAAATCATTCTGGATGCTTTTCTCTGAACCTTCTCCACTTTTTCCAATATCTGTTGGATTGAAGGGCAGATTCCAGAAAGTGACAGACTGTTCAACTCTCTTAGCCCACTTTCCAATAGATGGTTGACCACATTTAACAAATTCACAGTCTTTGCCAGTTGTGTTCCCTGTAAGGTGGGTGCTTGTACAGTCATTCAGGAGAGATTCAGATGTCACCCAGCTGACAAGAAGAGTGTCCAGAGCTAGGTTTTTGTTTCAACTGGTAGTGCACATTCACCCATATAAGGGTGACCCTTCTAAGTTAAAACTCTGCTATTTGGGATTAACTAAACCTCTTCTGAGATGAAAGGACTAACCATCTAACATCTTTAACAGACACTTAAAAAAACTAGAGGGGAAAATCTCAGCCCATCTTTACTTTGTTCATTGGGTCTTTGGAACCAGGGATGCTCATGGAATGCAACATGATGGTTAATGCATTGGAAAATGGCAACACACACATTCATTCCAAATAAAACAAACATTCTTCTAACACCTCTGTTCTTTTAGGGACTATGGACCAAATTCTTAGCTACTTGTAAGGAAAAGCAGCCTGAAATGTGGCATTTAATGACTCTCTTGGCACAGGGGAAAACTCATATGGCATAAAGCCAGTATTAATAGGCTACTCTTTCCCTTCGAGTGTATGGGGGGCATGTCAGGCAAGGAGATCAGTGTAACTGGAATATCTTGGGTTTCTGCTGGCCATGGAATCATAGAACTGCCTCTATGGGATCATTTGTGCCACAGGATTCCTTAGGCTAAATTAATGGAGGGCATTAAGGTCCCAGAGTAGAGCTTGCCAGCTACCAGGTGATCCAGCCTTACACAGTTAGCAGGAATTCAACTGGGCTCAAGTTCATGCACCTGTCTGGTGCTCTCCTTTCCCCTACATCCCCCTCCCCAGGCTTAGAAAGCTGGAGCATTTGGCCCCAGGAAAAGGAAGAGGGGGAATCTCAGGTCATTTTTCAAATGACAGGTGCGTCAGAGTTGATAAACACCCAAGGCATGCAGTCATGCCTCGTTCAGCAGGAGGAAGGGTTACCATGAGAAAGAGCCCCTGAGGGTGGGTGGCAATAGAATAAAGGAACATTGGCAGGAAAATTGTGGCTAGATCAGGAAGAAATATGTGAGAATACCCCTCCAAAAGGAAGAGAAGTCCTGCTGTAATGTAGGGAGTGTACTGCCCCAAGAGACTGGGATATAGAACTCGTGGATTCCACTTTAGTGTTTGCAGCACTTCTGTACATAACACTGAACTAATCATTTAGGGCAAAATTTCCATGAATGGCCACTGATTTTGGACACCCAACTTGGAAGCTGTACTTTTTTTTTTCCAGAGATGCTCACACTAGCCTGTAAACAGATGTCTAAAAGCCATTTGGCCACCTAAAAAAGGAGGCACTCCAAACTCATAGTCACATGAAAACTCAGGCAGAGAGGCCAAAAATATTCAAGATGGTGTGAAATTATATTTGTTTACCTGTCAAAGTATAAGGGACTTTCAGTTTCCTGGACAAAAGAGTCAAATACTAAATAGTAGTAATAGTAATGGATTAATTGTGTAGGGCACTTTTAAACTGAAGTTGGATATAGTTCTAGGAGGGATGCAAAACCTGATCTCTGAAAAAAAAATTTTTTTAATGAAAAACATCTACTGATGTCCAAAAGCATGTCTTTGAGGCTATGTCTACACTGTGGGGCTGTGTCTACATTGGCAAGATTTTGAACAAAAGCAACTGCTTTTGCGCAAAATCTTGCCACCTGTCTACACCGGCCACGAGTACTTGTGCAAGAAAACTGACATTCTAATGTATAAAATCAGTGCTTCTTGCACAAATACACTGACGCTCCCGCTCAAGGATAAGCACTCTTGGGCAACTGTTCTTGCACAAGAGCCCAGTGTAGACAGGCAACGTTAATTTCTTGTGCAAGAAAACCCGATGGCTAAAATGACCATCAGTGCTTTCTTGCACAAAAGAGGGTCTACACTGACATGGATTATTTTGCGCATAAGCACATCTCTTGCGCTAAGGCACATGCCAGCGTAGACGCTCTCTTGCGCAAATACTTTAACGCAAAAACTCTTGTGTTAAAAGTATTTGCTCAAAATCATGCCAGTGTAGACGTAGCCTGGGTGTTTTGTGGAAGAGGAAATGCAAATGGAGCGCTCATTTGCATATCTTGTGCTCTCATTTGCATATCTTCTTCCAAACCTTTTTGCAGAAAAGTTTTTGTGATTAAAAAGTCTTTTGTAGACGGGTCCATTTATCGGAAAAAAAACCCTTTTGCGCAAAAGCCTGTAAACCTCATTTTTTAGTATAAAACTAAATGAGATAGGGAAGGGATATCTACTTTCTACTCTGCTATTTTTATGCAGCTTAATTTCAAGCACCTGAGGCTAAGTGCCGAAGGCTAGATAATCTTCATTTCTCTCTACTAATATGATGTTTTAAAAGCCTGGGGCTTTTCATCCTATAAGATATGTATCTCTCCTACTGAAGTTAATGAGTGAGAATCCCATCCTGTGGTGTGAGAAGTGAGCCCCATCAATCATGATAAGAAATCCTGTGAGCGGATAAGAGAGTACAGCATCATAACTCAACTCAATGCATGTCGCACTGGCATACTTACGCTTTTCATTGGGCTGTCCCGTGTGGAAGAGTGTTAAGGGTCTCTCACTGCAGGAAGGAGGCTTTGAATCAGTACTCTTCTTACGAGATAGCAGCAGCTGCGAGTTTGGCGGTAGCGTCTCCGGTACAGTGTTAAATATCTATAAATAAAAGGATGGGGGTTTGGTGGGGGATTTTATTTATTTTTTAAAGAAAGGTCAAGTGTTGCCATGGAATAGGAAATGAGGTGGGGAAGGAGGGAGACCCAATTATTAGCACAGAGTCACAATAATGAAAGCACCGGCCTTTGATAATAAATTGTTTAACAAATCACCTTTATAGGGAACAGTCAAACACGTGTTAAATTCCTTCCCACCCCAATCATACTCCCCTTTCCTCTACTCCTCACCAAAGCCTTTTTGTTAAAACCCGAATAATTCTCAAAGCCTCATACCCTTCCCATGTAGAAAGTTGGCTCATGCTTAGCAGCTGGCTGTGGAAGTGACATACAGAAAATAAAAATAAACAGATATCTATAGATTAAAATATGCTTGCTGTGCAGCTGCTCCCCATAGGCTGGCAGTTTACAGGGTATAGTGAATTTCTTTGTAACTCCCAGGCACAGCTGTCTGAAAACTGAGTTATCTTTTTGTCCTAAAGGGAATGGAATTTTTAAACGGGATAAATTGAAACAGCAGCTTTTCTGGTGCTATTTGTTTCTTTTCTTTAACCCAGGGTTCATACCGAATTGGGGGGCCCTCAAAGCTATTCTTTCTAGAGCTCCCCCAATGAGAATGCATTAAACACACATTTCAGTACCATTTTCTACTCCAGCCCTCTGGGCCCCAACACTTCAAAGACAGAGGCTGTACTAGGAAGTAAAACTGCACAATACTAGGACTGTAGTTTGCCAGAGGAAAACGGGTATTTCAAAAACACCTCACACCCCACTCCTCCATGAATGCAAGAGAGTCAGCCAGGACCCAGCTATAATAGAGCTTTCAGATGTGTCCAATCCCCTGTATAAAAGCTAAAAAATTCTGTCTGCCAATTAAAATGAATAGCTGCCAGAAATTCACTGCTTTATTATTTTGTGTGACAAAAAACAAAAACAAAACCCAAACCCAACCAACATAAAACAACTCCACACTAATTTTTAAAAATAAATGCAAAAGCACAGAAACCTTAATCAGCTATTTTAATGTCACATCCCTCCTGAAGTTTTCAAAAAGCAGGGTCTGTGGTAAATGTTAGTGCTCAGGGTCCTTTAAGAAGTGGTATTTAAATTATTCCAACCTAACTGGACAGCTGGTAGTAAGCCAGACTTGCAGATCATCTATCTTGGTCAGTATAATTCTTCAGAAGTCTTGACCAATAAGTAATGCTTTGGCTAGCCAAGTGCCTGGTTATTGCTGCACTCTATGTCCTTGCACATTCAGGTGGCCTGATAATTGAACTCAACCCGTTGAAGTATTATTATGCATGTCAGTCTGAGAATGGCATAGATTTGGTTCTTAAAAAAAGAAGAAGCATATCACCATTTTCTATTGCAACTTTTTCCAGGGGGCACCAAACAATAGCCACTTACCCATATGGATAATCAAGTCCTCTGCATCACACAGCGGATACTACATCAACCAAATTCCCTATCTGCAGATACAGCTCAAACAGAGAACGATTATAGGCTAAATACCAAGTAAAGGAATAGGAAATGCCAATTACTAACTTTGCAAAAATTCTTTCCATATTCTGGGCCAGCGATGAAGGCCCTGATAAATGAAAAGTTGCACTTGAGTGTAAGTAGTTGGACAAACTGCAACACAGATCACGTATTTCTACTTTAATGCTCCTTTTCAGGATCTGCATAGCAAACTCACAAAAGCCAAATTGCATGAATGAATGTGTATCAGCTGAAGGAATGCCAAGCCCTGCTTGTTTGTGTGAGTTAGCTCCCTTTCAGTACAATTGCTCCCTTAGGGTATGTCTACACTACAAAGTTAGTTCGAACTAATGGACGTTAGTTCGAACTAACTTTCATAGGCGCTACACTAGGGCTCCGTTAGTTCGAACTTAATTCGAACTAACGGAGCGCTTAGTTCGAACTAGGTAATCCTCATTCCACGAAGATTAAGCCTAGTTCGAATTTACTAGTTCGAATTAAGGGCTGTGTAGACCCTTAATTTGAACTAGTGGGAGGCTAGCCCTCCCCAGGTTTCCCTGGTGGCCACTCTGGCCAACACCAGGGAAACTCGTATGCCCCCCTCCCGGCCCCGGACCTCTTAAAGGGGCACGGGCTGGCTATGGTGCCCGTGCCAGGTGCAAGCCTGCCAGCACCCAGCCAGCAGACCCTGCACCTGGCACGGATTGAGCCACCCACCCGATGCCCCCCAGCCCTCCCCCTCTTCCCGGGACCAGGCTGGCGGCTCCCGGGAGCTTGCCCGGGACCGCAAGAGGGACCTCGTCCACGACCTCCGCACTAGGCACAGGAAAGTGGCCGGCTAGGGCAGGAGAGCTGCCAGCCTGGCCACCGAGGAGCAGGTGTGCATGAAAATAAAGGTGGTCCACTGAGACCCCCGACCCTGAGCCCTGAGCTTTAAATGGCCGTACTGGGTCAGACCAAAGGTCCATCTAGCCCAGTAGCCTGTCTGCTGACAGTGGCCAACCCTAGGGACCCTGGAGGGGATGGACCGAAGACAGTGACCAAGCCATTTGTCTCGTGCCATCCTTCTCCAGCCTTCCACAAACCTTGGGCAGGGACACCACTCCTACCCCCTGGCTAATACCACTCCATGAACCCAACCTCCATGACTTGATCTCACGTCCCTTTAAACTCTGTTCTAGTTCTAGCCTTCACAGCCTCCTGCAGCAAGGAGTTCCACAGGTTGACTCTCTGCTTTGTGAAGAACAACTTTCTGTTACTAGTTTGAAGCCTGCTACCCATTCCTTTCCTTTGGTGTCCTCTAGTCCTTCTTTATGGGCACTAATGAAGAACTTTTCTGTATGCACACTCTCCGCCCAACTCCTGCTTTTAGAGACCTCTATCCTGTCCCCCCTCCGTCTCCTCTTTTCTAAGCTGAAAAGTCCCAGTCTCTTTAGCCTCTCTTCATAGGGGACCTGTTCCCAACCCCTGATCATTTTAGTTGCCCTCCCCTCTCCCAGCCTCTCTCTTCCCCTCTCCCACCTCCTTTTCCCAGTCTCCCCCAGTTTTGTTCAATAAAGACAGATTCTATTTTTGAACACAATTGTCCTTTATTTTGTACATCAAGAAGAGGGGCTAGGGAAGGGTAAGCGGAAGGAGGTGAGGGAGGAATGGGGTACGCGCCCCCGATGGGGAGGACTGGGCTGGCTCTGCGGGCTTCTGGGGGTGGAAGCTCTCCCCCCAATTGCCCTCTCTTCCCAGATGGCAGCCTGCAGCAAGTGCAGCCGGTCTGATGGCCGAGTGCTGTGATGTGCCCAGTGTGGGTAGTCCGGGCAATCCAAGCCAGGACTGCTTTGCAAGCGGGGCACCCTGAGAACTGTCTGTCCGGGGTATGGGTCGGGACCCTTTAAGCACAGCCCTCGGCTAGCCTGAGACAGCATCTCCACGCTCTAAGTCCTCCTCTGATGCCCTGCCGGCACTGCTTCCGGCCATCCTTAAGCCTGGTTCAGGGTCCACTTAATGTGGACCCGCTAGTTCGAATTAGCAAAACGCTAATTCGAACTAGTTTTTAGTTCTAGATGCGTTAGTTCGAATTAGCTTAGTTCGAATTAACTAATTCGAACTAAGTTAGTTCGAATTAACGTTGTAGTGTAGATGTACCCATAAGTAGCTTGGTCCATTTTATGGGCTAGTCTTGCTCGGTAGAAGAGACCAACAGCCAGTGGCTGCTCTGGGTAGCTTGACACACATCTCTTTGTTCTTCTGACTAGCTTACACAGTATAGAACCTAAGCACTGGGTGTGGATCACCTAATATTCAGACACATTTGAATACTCCTATTCAATTCAATGAGAAAAATGTAGTCCAACACTGGTATAACTTGTCACTTCAAACAGAAAGACTGATACTTTAAGTAGGATCCACCAAAGATTCTAGTTTCTTGTATTCTAGGTCATCTGACCCAGAAAACAAGATATGTGGGACAAGATGCTATTCTCACTCTGCTCCATTAGGGATTTTTATCTACAGAAGTCGTAGGGCTAATGACTAATTGCCCCAACTGTAGTTCCTTAATCAGAACAAATGTTTAACTTCCATTCTTTTGCACCTGTATTTTGACTTCTCATCAATACAACTCTCAGCATGGGAGTTGTACTAAAAACAAACAAACAAAAGGAAAAAGAAACCACTGTTTATTAATTTGATTATATGTGACAGTTTCTCAGAATTAACTTCTAACAAAAAAAGCCAAACAAAACAATCAGTCACATGCTTCAGAGCAAATATGTATGTAACTTTTAAGTCCATAAGGCTTAACTGAGACTGTGATTTTAATTTTGCAGGAGCCCATTATAAACTAATTTAATTAAATGTATAAAGTGTGGCATCTCGTTCATGATAATCTACCATAATTTTGCATTGCAGTTAAAATTTTTAATTGATCTTAATGTTTGCCCAATGGGTGGTGTGATATTTATTCACGTAGTCTTGTGTTCATAATTTCAGGAATGCAATTTTGCAGAATTAGAAATCACTGCAGAAAAGAGGCTACAAGTTTTCAGATTCTTAATCAATTTTATCATTGTTTCCTTTCCATGTAATCCACTCCTTGCAGATTGCTAAATACATATTTACAGAGTGGAGTGTATCTGATTTTATAGCCTACATGTCATTTACTGAGTTAACTTCAGTCATCCAAAGTTCAGTTAATACCCTCTTCATTGGTGTTTCTGCTATTTTATACACTTTTTTTGTTATTAAACCAAAACATCTCTTATGAACACTGTCTTCTCCCTCCCAGCATATTTTCCTTTATGTACCAACTTCAAAGATTAAGAGTTGCTGGCCCTACAAATGCCCACATTTTAGCAAATCAAGGTAGTTCTTTTATATACAATTTGCAGCTCTGGGTAAAAGCAGGATAATAGCATGTAAAGTTACTGTTGATGATCACAGCATAATTACATGGTTCTGTATGGTTAATTTACTTAGCTCAGCCAGGACTGACTTACATGACAGTCTGTAGTGATAGCATTACATCAAATCTTGCTGAAAAAAGAAACTAAAAGTTTTCTTCAGGACAGGTTATATGACTGATCATTCATTTCTGTTTGCATTTTGGAAGTATGTCTACACTACAAAGTTAATTTGAACTAACGGACGTCAGTTCGAATTAACTTTGATAGGCGCTACACAAGCGCTCCGCTAGTTCGAATTTAAATCAAACTAGCGGAGCGCTTAGTTCGAACTAGGAAAACCTCATTTTACGAGGATTAAGCCTAGTTCGAACTAGCTAGTTCGAATTAAGGGGTGTATAGCCCCTTAATTCGAACTAGTGGGAGGCTAGTCCTCCCCAGCTTTCCCTGGTGGCCACTCTGGCCAACACCAGGGAAACTCGTCTGCCCCCCTCCCAGCCCCGGACTCCTTAAAGGGGCACGGGCTGGCTACGGTGCGCGTGCCAGGTGCAAGCCTGCCAGCATCCAGCCAGCAGACCCTGCACCTGGCACGGATCGAGCCACCCACCCGATGCCCCCCAGCCCACCCCCTCTTCCCGGGACCACGCTGGCGGCTCCCGGGAGCTTGCCCGGGACCGCAAGAGGCGGGCACCTGCCTGGGCTAGTGCAGACATCGTGGACCTCGTCCACGAT
Organism: Pelodiscus sinensis; assembly: GCF_049634645.1. NCBI lineage: Eukaryota > Metazoa > Chordata > Testudines > Trionychidae > Pelodiscus > Pelodiscus sinensis. Next base: position 23,589,328 of record NC_134727.1, read on the forward strand.
CTCCGCACTAGGCACAGGAAAGTGGCCGTCTAGGGCAGGAGAGCTGCCAGCCTGGCCACCCAGGAGCAGGTGTGCAAGAGAATCAAGGGGGTCCACTGAGACCCCCGACCCTGAGCCCTGAGCTTACAACGGCCATCCTGGGTCAGACCAAAGTTCCATCTAGCCCAGTAGCCTGTCTGCTGACAGCGGCCAACCCTAGGGACCCTAGAGGGGATGGACCGAAGACAGTGACCAAGCCATTTGTCTCGTGCCATCCCTCTCCAGCCTTCCACAAACCTTGGGCAGGGACACCACTCCATGGACCCAACCTCCATGACTTGATCTCACTTCCCTTTAAACTCTGTTCTAGTTCTAGCCTTCACAGCCTCCTGCAGCAAGGAGTTCCACAGGTTGACTCTCTGCTTTGTGAAGAACAACTTTCTGTTACTAGTTTGAAGCCTGCTACCCATTCCTTTCCTTTGGTGTCCTCTAGTCCTTCTTTATGGGCACTAATGAAGAACTTTTCTGTATGCACACTCTCCGCCCAACTCCTGCTTTTAGAGACCTCTATCCTGTCCCCCCTCCGTCTCCTCTTTTCTAAACTGAAAAGTCCCAGTCTCTTTAGCCTCTCTTCATATGGGACCTGTTCCCAACCCCTGATCATTTTAGTTGCCCTCCCCTCTCCCAGACTCTCTCTTCCCCTCTCCCACCTCCTTTTCCCAGTCTCACCCAGTTTTGTTCAATAAAGACAGATTCTATTTTTGAACACAATTGTCCTTTATTTTGTACATCAAGAAGAGGGGCTAGGGAAGGGTAAGTGGAAGGAGGTGAGGGAGGAATGGGGCACGAGCCCCCGATGGGAAGGACTGGGCTGGCTCTGCGGGCTTCTGGGGTGGAGGCTCTCCTGCAGCCCCCCAATTGTCCCCTCTCCCCAGATGGCAGCCTGCGGCAAGTGCAGCCAGGCTGATGGCTGAGTGGTGTGATGTGCCCAGTGTGGGTAGTCCGGGCAATCCAAGCCAGGACTGCTTTGCAAAGGGGGCACCCCTGAGAACTATCTGTCCGGGGTAGGGGTCGGGACCCTTTAAGCACAGCCCTCGGCTAGCCTGAGACAGCATCTCCACGCTCTAAGTCCTCCTCTGATGCCCTGCTGGCACTGCTTCCGGCCATCCTTAAGCCCGGTTCGGGGTCCACTTAATGTGGACATGCTAGTTCGAATTACCAAAACGCTAATTCGAACTAGGTTTTTAGTCTGGATCCGTTAGTTCGAATTAGCTTAGTTCGAATTAACTAATTCGAATTACGTTAGTTTGAATTAATGCTGTACTGTAGACATACCCTGGGAGCGCTGATTCTATCTTGTTAGAGAAACTGAGGGTGTATCTAGACTACAGGGTTTTGTCGACAAAAGTGGACTTTTGTCGACAAAACTATACCTGCATCCACACTACCGCTGAGTTTTGTCGACATAACGTCGACAGAACTCAGCAGTTTTGTCAACGCTGGTAAACCTCATTTTACGAGGCATAACGCCTTCTGTCGACAGAGTTTCTGTCGACAGAAGGTGTTATTGCATGTAAACTGTCCTTTGCGTCTACACTACCATGTCGACAAAGCAGCTTGCTTTGTCAACAGAACTCAATGTAGTCTAGACGCTCTTTGTCGACAAAACTTCTGTCGACAGAAGCCTGTAGTCTAGACGTACCCTGAAATACATACTGCAAGTTCTGAAGACCTCTATTCAGAAGCACAGGAAGGAGAGCTTTGATAATGCTGCTCTTTTATATTCTACGAGAATTGGGTATGTTCAGATAAAATGGATGACAGAGGGGGAACCATCTGGCACAGTAGCACATTTATTGAAATCCACTATGACCCCTTTGAGCATCATGTTCATGTAGCACTGAAACTAGAAACTAAATGTAGCTTACAATGAGCGAGAGAGAAATAAATAAATAGCTACATTTAAGAAAGTGCTGATGTCTATTTCCCATCTCCTCTTCAGGCCTTGAAGAAACAAAGGACTAGAAGGCAAATAATTTGCTCTATGTTTGACTGACATTTTTGATACTTGGTTATTGTCTCACGTGTTGTGACGTAGCAGGGATTTTGTTGACTCATGTAGTCCATTGTGTTTACTCTGGTTTTGCATTCACCGTTTGCTTTGTTGTGTTTTATGTGATCCCTACTGTCCGATGCTGGTCTGCAGTGGCTCTATGTGTGTCCGTGTGTGCAGTGCTCAGCGGAGGATAGGATCTCTGGAGGAGAACTCCTGAAGGCAGGCACACAGGCAGTGGCCCAGGCCAGCCTGACACCTGAGCGAGGTGGAGGATTCAGTCAGGTGACACTTTGCCTGGGAACCTGAACAAAGCAGGAAGCGGGATGGCCTGGAGGCTGGATGACCAGTTGCCATGAGTGTGGGTTAGTTTTAATCTAGCTGGGGGAGAAGGGAGCCTAACTGGCCTCTGGACCCCCACTAAGCCCAAGATGTGCTGTATTGACTACTCCTAGTTCCTGTAACAAGAAGTCGGAGCTATGCTGTATCCCTGTGAACCAATAAACCTTCTGCTCTACTTGCTGTCTGAGAGTCACATGTGACTGCGGATGGGGGTGCAGGGGCTGGTGACTCCCCCACACTCCATGACATGTCGTTAGCAGAAAACATGGAGACGTTCCTGCTGCTATACTCAAACCAGGCATTTTCCATAGCCAAGATTAACCCTTGCATAAAGGTTTATAAAATGTAGCACTCTCTCAAAATCTGTTCTCCACTCAGTAAACCTGGGTTTTATTGCTCAAACATACAGGCTCCAATTGCCACATAGAGAGCCAGTTAACAATGAAAGCAAGGGAGTGACCACCAAGATTTGCAAATTATAATCATAGCTCTGCTGGTCTGTCTTTTTGTGTGTAGCTACACTTCAATACGGAGGTTTAATTGCAGCACAGGTAGGCATACCCAAGCTTGCTTTAACCTGGTATAACAATTTTGAAGTCACACTAGCAGGCAGAACACCATAGAACAAACATCTCACAGAAGGAATGGTGTCATAGGGCCAAAGGCCGTGGAAAGAACTCCCACTGCAAAGGATGAATGAGCACCTCCACAGCACGTGTCTGTCATTAGCAAGATAGGTTTATACAGGAATGGCTGCTACATGGTTTAGGTGGGGGGAAACCTACCCAAATCTCCAGAGAGGTGAACCAACTGCTTTCCCCTCGTTAAACTGAGGCACAATGGAATGTTGCCAAGGCTAGGGTCTCAGATAAAATTGGGGAAACTGAGGCAGTAAAGGCAAACTGCACAATATAGGATTCCTATTCACTTTCACACCTTGGTGGCATCCTCAGGATGGGTATTTTACTTTGCTGCCAAACTTCCTTCAGAAGAACCTCACACTCAGGAAAAAGGCAGATTCATCAGAAATGTATTGGTGGTAAGGGGAAGAATTCAGTCTACTCAATGAAGTCACTGAACTGGTGTAACCGTATCTTGCTCTCCAATTATGGAGGCTGTAGGATTATTTCTCCATGCAGCTAAATTGCTTCAAAAATATGAGCCCAACAAGGACTGGATAGAGGCAACTTATCGCAGCTATATCCAGGTGAAAAGAAGATGCAGACTGACTCTTAATGAATACTTCACAATTTGCTCAAGCAATATGACAGGCCTCCTGAAGCAGCAGTGTAACAACCTGCTAGTGGCTATTCAGACTGGAAGACACCATGGATAACTATTTTTTTTATTAAAAATGATGAAAGTAATATTAAATAGGAGAAGCGCTTTGCTTACCTGGGGGAATATAATGTAATGCCAGACATTTGTCAATTGTCAGAAACTTTTCATATAAATTACATTTTCCTACTGAATGTACTGTGTCATAATCAGTACATGTCAGGTGGATAAAAGTCAATGGATTTCTTCATATTGTTATTGAATGTATGTTAATGCTTTCTTTTTTAAAACAGACCTGGTTAAAATGAAATCTGAATTAAAAATATGTTAAGACCTAAGCTTATAATATAACCTCTTAAAATAGTGAAATAATAAATATGCTGAATCCATAAAAGCCTCTATCATCAACTTGTAATTAAAGTTGCTTTTCTCTATGAATTAAAAATCAGGGGGAAACATCTAAATTTTTTATTCCAAGTTTTTATGTTCATTTTATATGGCACAATAGGTCATGTACTGTGTTAAGAGCTTGAACCTCAGGAGACTGTGCTAGTGAGTGCAAGAGAGACTGGCAGAGTCATCACAGCATTGAGAGCCAGCCTCTGACTCCAGAAAATAAAAACCTCATGTAGCTCATCAGGATCACTCGTATTTTACCACTTCTCCCTACCAGAGCTCTGATTGGCTCAGATTGCAAATTATGAATATTTTTTACTCCACCCACATGGAATCTTACTCTCCTTTTCATGAGGAAAAAAAAAAGATCTGCCAAGTAACCACCAGCTCTTGTTTTTGGTTGGTTCTGGGCATTTGCAGTGAACAGCTTTGCTCCATCCTTGCATGAGTACACAGATATAGAAACAAACAGAAATGCATTACGTTTCTCAACCTCCTTCCCCTCTGTCGCTAAACAAAATGCTGCAGAGCAGAAGGCATGTGAGTTACATGAGCAGAAGTTGTTAACGGTTACTTCCTTTGTTTCGGGGGGGGGGGCTGTGGTGGGGTGGGAGTGTTATGTAACAAGGGAAGAAAGAGCAAGGTATGCATCCAGGAAGGAGAAACAAACATGTCAAAGCAAGGGGTTGTGGGAAGAAGGAACTACTTTCTTTAGAGAGCAGCCTCTAATGTTGATTTGAACACCCAGGAACTGGGGAGGAAAAAGCCGGCCATGACTACAAGTCATGAAAAAGGACCCTATTTGAGAATGTTTTCAAGAAATCCCTGTGCCTTTGGGTCAAAAAGGAACACAACACATGTAAACTGCAACAAAGAGATGCAAGGCCTGGCTATCAGAAACATTGTGCAACATGCTTCTCAGAAGGGAATGATTTTGAAGATGATGATGTGGATGAGTTTGAACAATTAGAATTCACTGGTTAATAAACTTATTTTTTCACCAGTCTCTTGCTGAAAACGCGCCATGTCTTCTTTTGCTCGTAACTGATAATTAAGATAATTAGAGAGATAAGTTGGGTGAGGCAATATCTTTCACTGACCCAACTTTGGTTAATGAAAGAGACAAGCTTTCAAGCTACACAGAGCTCTTCTTCAAGTAATGCGGGCAAGCTGCTGCCCATCGACTGAATGCAGCCCATCGAGGTTCTATGTGTGGGCCACAAGACATCCAGAAGCAAAGACTAGGAACTACAGGGCAGATCATTATTATTTTTCCAGACTTATGAGCTTGTCTATTTCACCAACTGGAGTTGGTCTAAAACCAGTATTCCCTTGCCCACCTCTCTCTCATATCCTGGGACCAACAAAGCTCCAACAACAAATGCTGCAAGCAACTTAGACTGTTGTCCTAAATTTGTGTTTTGGGTGGTTTGCTTACGGGTGAATTTCTAAATATGACACATATGTTAGTCTGTTGTAGGTGTATTTGTCATTTACACTTTTACACTAACTGATGGGCTTCTTAAATGATTGTTTAGCCTCAACAGAATCAGATGTCCTAGGTGAAGATTTCCTGTTTAAAAGTTAAAGTTTTATTAGACATTATATGTTAAAATTTATAAATAAATATTTTTCAAGCTGACCAGCATGTTGCAAGAGCTATGGATTTTAGTAGACATAATTATTAAATCATAAGTAGTATCTATTCCTCCCAATAAAATATTGTACAATAAATGCTGTAATTTAAATAGCGGTACAAACAGTGCATTTGGAGGTGTCTTTCATTTACAATTTCATTTTTTTAAAAGCTGTGCACTGCATAATAGTGAGAGTGTGACTTTTTTACATGATTTTGTGTGAGAGTCTATGTTGGATATAAGGGGTTATGAAAATCATCTGTTATGTCTATAACTTTGGTCATCTACTAGTACCGCCAGCTGTGCTACAACTAAACATACTTCAGACAGTAAATTACCTGTATTAAAAAACAAACAAACAAGACTTCATCATGCAGTAAATGGATGACTTTGTAATTAGGACCAAGAAATGACAGCAAGACTCCATAGATGAAAAGATTGCTTAATTCATCATTTATGCAACAAATTTTCCTTTTCATCTTCTTCAGAACAAGTATTTCCTTGCCATGATTCAGTCATTACAACCAGACTACATACCAATGAGCAGAGCAAACACTGCTAGAAGGTTGCTGGATAGAGTGTATGGAGGAGGAAACTGAACAGTCTGTAACACTGGTGTGAAATTTGTTAATCTGAGTCTTGATGGGAGGACCAATGTATAGAATGATCCAGGAATATATGTGTGTGGGGGAGGGTATGGGAGGGCAACAGAAGAGGGGATTATCTCTCTGACAGAAACAACTGATCCAACAGGAAATGCCCATCCAGCAGAATGGAGGAGCAGTAAAAGCTATAACAAACTGAACAAAATTCAAGCATGTAACTTTGTCACAAGGATGCAAATCTAGCAAAGTTCAAATGACATCTAAAAGAAGATAATGAATAGAACTTGAAACATCCCATATGTGCACAGTGCTTATTTAGATGCATCTTTTAGCCAAAGATTTAAGTACAACTCCAGCCATAAAGGAAATTGTTGCTGAAATTGCAAAATACTTCCATTAACAACCACTTTGCTTCAGCTTCACTGAATTAGTATTGCCCCCACCCCCTTCAAAGTAAGATGGAATTCAGCAGCTGATTGTTTTGAGCTACTTATTAGAAATGGCCTATTCTGGTGACAAATTAGGCAGCAAAAGTCATCAACATTGCATTAAAGAGAAATATAGATGATATGCTGAGTATACTGAAACTTATTTACATAGCCTGAGACAAACTGCTGCTGTATTGCTGATGCTGTTGAAATCTGGAAAAATCTTCACAAAAAACATACAACAAAGTGAAGCTGCAGGCTGCAAAGAAGCTTCACCTCATTTTCGTGTTGATATATTAAACCCAAAGCGATAACACAGATGCGTAACTGCCAAGGAAGATGCCAACCATCAAAACATTACAGGGGCTGGAGGTGAACTATTCAAATAGCGCATGTTTGCTACTGCTGGTGTTTTAAAGAAGGTCTCAACACTTAACTGGTGGGGTTTGTTGCTAAACCAGCTTTTTGACAGAAGCAGCCTCTTCTGCAGGCACAGAAAGAATATTTTCTTCTTTTGGACAAATTCAGTTAGAATTGAGAGATCAGCTGGGAGCTGAAAAACAAAGCACGAAAACTTGTCTCTCCCTTCCAGACTAAGAATAAAAGCAAGGGGAAGAAAGAGAGAGGATGAGATTTACTCATTTGAAAAGTATGAAGGACAAAGTCTATTGGAGACAGTCTTATTTTCAAGAGACTTAGGTGAGTAGGAACTTAAGCTCCAGTCACTTTTTAGTTAGGTGCATCTGAAATTTTTCCCAGGCTGTCCTGAAACAATCACCCAAACTCACTGCTTATAGTTAACCCTTCAGTTTAATACATGTTTAATTGTAAATGTGCAAAATTATTTTAATAAATAAGTTTATTTATCCATGTTTTAATAAAAAGAAATGTAATATGCTGTTTCATGAATTTTATTAAATCCGTTATCATCCAAACAGTTTGACAAAAATCATGAGCAAAAAGTTAAACAGCTTCTAAATACGCAATATAGCATTTACCATTTCCTAACACTAAAAATGTTAATAAGATTCTGAAAATGTTAAGATATATCATAGCTTAAATAAATTTACATATTACAGCATACCCCCCTCCTAGGTAGCAAAAACAGATGCCAAATATCGTGTAAAGACTCAGTCCCAGGATGTTACAGAAACAAGGTGGGTGAGATAATATCTTTTATTGGACCAGCTGTCTTGCTCATAAAGAGAAATTGGTCCAATAAAAGATTTTACCTTACCCACCTTGTCTGGGTGGACCTCAACCTATTTACCACTGTGCGCTGCATATGCAGATCTCTCTCTGTTATGTGGGGTGAATGGATGGGCAGGAGGATGTTATATGGGCTATAGCTATGTGTAAATTGGGTCACACGTGGCCTGCAGGCCAAACGTTGAGAAACACTGTCCTAGTTAGTTGTAATACAATGAGTTTTAATGGCTGGATTAACCACTGAGAATGCACCTTTTTTTTTTTTTTAGAAAATAACAGAAATACAAATGGAAAAGTGAACTAAAATCGATTATTCAAATCAGTGGTCCCCAGCCTTATTACACAGGAAGGCCACCCAAACTCATTTTTTTGTGGGCCAAACAGATTTTGTCACATGTGTTGATTTATATTTTAAGTTCAGCTTCTTTTGTATGTGTTCAGTAGATGGTTTCTATGTACAGTATTGTCTAGTTACACACTTGTGTACATTAAAATGATGAAAACACGACAACAAAATACACTGTGTTGAAGCGTGCTGTGGGTCCTATGACACATTCTGGTGGGCCTTGTATAGTCCACAGTCTGTCAGTTGGGCACACTAATTTAAATTGAGGCTTTTCACTTGACGCTTTAAATAACTCCACATGTAAATCCCAAGAGAAAATCAATATAAAGCAACTGAATAAAAACCTGCCCTTGTACTTGTATAGTGCGAGTTACCTAATTATCTCCCTTGGGATGGCTTTTATGAGCTGTCATCAATTAATATACTGTAAGGTGACAACTGTAAAGAAGTAAATAATGTGGCAAAGTAATGTGGCACGGATGCGACATTTTAAAAAAGTCTCTCCCCCTGTACTACCATCTTCCTCCCCTAGAGCATAATTCGCAATGAATCCATGCTAAATGGTGACAATGACTCAGTCATTTAGTATGCAACTTCTTTGTACTAATGGCCCAAATGCGATTCATTTTTCAATGAGTGTCAGTTCGAGGCTTAACATTTCAAAATCCTCCCAAACAAGCATTTCTATTGACAGCTTTAGAGATCAGCTGTCAGTTACGTTGGAAAAAAATCAATAGCACTAATGAAATGCAAACCAGCCAGACAGCAACCCAAAAACCCACGTGCTCCCAATATCTGCCCCCTCAACACTACTCATAATGATCCTAAGGTAGAGCTGGGCAAGATACAGACCAGGGGCAAGATGCAGCCCGGGGCCCGGATCTGGCCCGCAGACTGCATCTGGCCACTGTCTATTTATAGCCTGCTGACCATGCCACCGAATTTCCAGGCGGTGGCTCAGGCAGCAGGATCCTATTGAAATGTCTCCCGGCTCCCTGTTACGGTGATAACCAAGCAGGAGCTGTAGCTGCGAGCCCTTTAAATAGCTGCAGCAACCCCAGGTGCCTGCCAGGCAACATGGTAACAGCAGGGCCTGGATCCACGAGCCCTTTTCTGTGTTTATATTTGAAAGTCTCCAGCCCCAGACACCTCTGATGGGAGGCTAGCCCCCAACCCCGCTTCTTCCAGCCCAGCTCTCGCCCCTTCTGGTGTGGAGCTGGCCCATGACTACCTATCAAAATTCACTAAGTGGCCCTTCTGCAAAAATTATTGCCAACCCCTGTCCTATAGCCTACAAAAGGTAGGGGGCCGGGCAGAGACAGGTGCATCTTGGAGGTGAATGCCTGGCTGCGAAGATGGTGTCGCCAGGAGGGCTTTGGCTTCCTCGACCACGGGATGCTATTCCAGGAAGGACTGCTAGGCAGAGATGACGTTCACCTTTTGAGGAGGGGGAAGACCCTATTTGGACACAGACTGACTAACCTAGTGAGGAGGGCTTTAAACTAGGTTTGACGGGGACAGGTGAGCAAAGCCCACAGGTAAGTGAAGAACATGGAGACCTGGGAGATGGGTTGGAAATAGGAGGGAGAGTGGGCTATAATGGCAGAGAGAGATGAGGGTCAGGGCAAAACTGGGAGGCAAGATCAAATCAGTATCTTACAAATGCGAGAAGTATGGCTAATAAGCAGGAAGAACTGGAAGTGCTAATAAATAAATACAACTATGACATTGTTGGCATCACAGAAACTAGGTGGGAATGTAGGGATGGAAGGGTACAACTGGCTCAGGAAGGATAGGCAGTGAAAAAAGGGAGGAGGTGCTGGGGCCTTATATAATAAAAATGTACGCACTTGGACTGAGGTAGAGATGGACGTAGGAGATGGAAGTGTTGAGCGTCTCTGAGTTAGGTTAAAAGAGGTAAAAAACAAGGGTGATGGTCATGCTAGGAGTCTACTACAGGCCACTTACCCAGGTGAAAGAGGTGGATGAGGCTTTTTTTTAAACAACTAACAAAATCATTCAAAGCCCAAGATTTGGTGGTGATGGGGGACTTCAACTATCCAGATATATGTTGGGAAAATAACACAGCGGGGCACGGGCTATCCAATAAGTTCTTGGATTGCATTGGTGACAACTTTTTGTTTCAGAAGGTTGAAAAAGCTACCGGGGGGAAGCTGTTCTAGATTTGATCCTAACAAATAGAGAGGAACTGGTTGAGAATTTGAAAGTGGAAGGCAGGTTGGGTGAAAGTGATCATGTAATCATAGAGTTCACTATTCTAAGGAAGGGTAGAAGGGAGAACAGCAAAACAGAGACAATGGATTTCAGGAAGGCGGATTTTGGTAATCTCAGAGAGCTGATAGGTAAGGTCCCATGGGAATCGAGACTGAGGGGAAAAATAACTGAGGAGAGTTGGCAATTTTTCAAAGGGACATTGTTAAGGGCCCAAAAGCAAGCTATTCCGCTGCATAGGAAAGATAGAAAATATGGCAAAAGACTGCCTTGGCTTAACCACGAGATCTTGCATGATCTAAAAATAAAAAAGGAGTCATATAAAAAATGGAAAGTAGGTCAAATTACAAAGGATGAATATAGGCAAACAACACAGGAATGCAGGGGCAAGATTAGAAAGGCAAAGGCACAAAATGAGCTCAAACTAGCTATGGGAATAAAGGGAAACAAGGAGACTTTTTATAAATACATCAGAAGCAAGAGGAAGACCAAGGACAGGGTAGGCCCATTGTTCAGTGAGTAGGGAGAAACAGTAACAGGAAACTTGGAAATGGCAGAGATGCTTAATGACTTCTTTGTTTCGGTTTTCACCAAGAAGTCTGATGAAGGAATGTCTAACATAGTGAATGCTAGTGGGAAGGGGGTAGAGGGTAGGTTAAAATAAAAAAAAACAAGTTAAAAATCACCTAGAAAAGTTAGATGCCCGCAAGTCACCAGGGCCTGATGAAATGCATCCTCAAATACTCAAGGAGCTGATAGAGGAGGTATCTAAGCCTCTAGCTATCATCTTTGGAAAATCATGGGAAACAGGAGAGATTCCAGAAGACTGGAAAAGGGCAAATACAGTGCACATCTATAAAAAGGGAAATAAGACCAACCCAGGGAACTACAGACCAGTTAGTTTAACTTCTGTGCCAGAGAAGATAATGGAGCGAGTAATTAAGGAAATCATCTACAAACACTTGGAAGGTGGTCAGGTGATACGGAACAGCCAACGTGGATTTGTAAAGACCAAATCATGACAAACCAATTTGATAGCTTTCTTTGATTGGATAACGAGTCTTGTGGATAAGGGAGAAGTGGTGGATGTGGTATACCTAGACTTGATACGGTCTCGCATGATGTTTTTATCAATAAACTAGGCAAATATAACTTAGATGGGACTACTATAAGGTGGGTGCATAACTGGCTGGATAACCATACTCAGAGAGTAGTTATTTATGGTTCTCAATCCTGCTGGAAAGGTATTACAAGTGGGGTTCCGCAGGGGTTTGTTTTGAGACCGGCTATGTTCAATATCTTCATCAACGATTTAGATATTGGTATAGAGAGTACGCTTATTAAGTTTGCAGATGATACCAAACTGGGAGGGGTTGCGACTGCTTTGGAGGATAGGGTCATAATTCAAAATGATTGGACAAATTGGAGAAATGGTCAGAGGTAAACAGGAAGAAGTTTAATAAAGACAAATGCAAAGTGCTCCACTTAGGAAGAAACAATCAGTTTCACACATACAGAATGGGAAGCGACTGTCTAGGAAGGAGTACGGCAGAAAGGGATCTAGGGGTTATAGTGGACCACAAGCTAAATATGAGTCAACAGTGTGATGCTGTTGCAAAAAAAGCAAACATGATTCTAGGATGCATTAACAGATATGTTGTGAGCAAGACACGAGAAGTCATTCTTCTGCTCTATTCTGCGCTGGTTAGACCTCAGTTGGAGTACTGTGTCCAGTTCTGGGCACCACATTTCAAGAAAGATGTGGAGAAATTGGAGAGGGTCCAGAGAAGAGCAACAAAAATGATTAAAGATCTAGGGAACATGACCTATGAAGGAAGCCTGAAAGAATTGGGTTTGTTTAGTTTGGAAAAGAGAAGATTGAGGGGGGACATGATAACAGTTTTCAGGTATCTAAAAGGGTGTCATAAGGAGGAGGGAGAAAACTTCTTCATCTTGGCGTCTGAGGATAGAACAAGAAGCAATGGGAGCAAGGGAGGTTTAGGTTGGACGTTAGGAAAAAGTTCCTAACTGTCAGGGTAGTCAAACACTGGAATAAATTGCCCAGGAAGGTTGTGGAATCTCCATCTGTGGAGATATTTAAGAGTAGGTTGGATAAATGTCTCTCAAGGATGGTCTAGACAGTACTTGGTCCTACCCATGAGAGCAGGGGACTGGACTCAATGACCTCTGGAGGTCCCTTTCAGTCCTAGTATTCTATGATTCTATGAAAAGGAAACAGTTTCACAGATGAAAGAAGTGCTGCATTAGCAGGGGGGCTGACAGAATTGCTGAGCCCCTGGGCCAGGTGTGTGTGTGGGGGGGGAGAGGCTGTGGCGGTGCTGCACTTCCAGAAGAGGCAGGGCATTTGGTGGAAGGGGCGCGGATTAGGCTAGCTGTCCCCCTTCCCAGCTCTTCAGAACCACCCAAAGCATACTGTGCAGGGCTCTGGTTGTGATTTAAAAGGCTCAGGACTCTGGCTGCTGCCCCAGTAGCAGCAGCAGCAGCTTGGAGCCCCAGGCCCTTTCAGATAGCCCAGCCCTGAGGCCACTGCTCCCTTCCTTCTCCCTATTCCTCCGTGAGCTTATTCATGAGGCATCAAATTGTTACTAAACATTTTGGGACTGGTGGAGTTAATCAACCTGCGCCTAAAAATCAGACCAAATTATAAGCCTCTAATAATTACTGGACTTGGCTTCATGATCTGCCACCGTTTTGAGCAAGAGACACAGTTATGACTATTCTTAGATACTACCTCTTTGTCATCCAGTTGAGGAAGTGGTCCCTTAAAGTAGTTTTCAATGCGGTTACCAATTACCATCATGACCTAAAACTGTGCAGGAATGGAAGCAGAGCAGTTGCCACATTAACAGTAAAAAAATGCTCTTTCAGCACTCCTTTCCCTGTCACCTCCACCCCAAAGACCCAAAGGGCAGCAGCAAGACAAAGGAAGTGTGGGAATACACAAATTGTGACAGAGATGACGGAGGTAGATACTACAGTGATAGGCGCACCACAAATACTGAGGCTAGTTTGCAAATGGTGTCATCTCTCTATGAATGGTCCAGGCTGATCTATGAACAAATGACAGACGGCAAGCATCAATACAATCAGTTGTTGCTGGGTGGACATAATTGACACATCTGAGAGAGGCATGTTGTTGCCATGAATTTTTTTTAAATAGGGTGATGAGAATCTGCTAATTTTACCATCCTTGAATAGCAGGAAACAAGGAGACTCTACTCAGCTCTTTTCACAGAGATTAGAATTCCAGTCCGGAAAGATGCAGTCAGTCAACTGAAATCTGCCATCAGTTCCTTACAGAGGGCCAGCCAATGGAGCATTAAGTTTGCACAGGGAGAGACTTAGTTCAGACAGAATCAGTCAATTTCTAGAGGGATGTTTCATTAAGGGATTCATGGGAGGGTTTAATAAATCGTGACCAAGAAAGGGCAAATAAAAAGGTCCATTACGCTGCCCCACTGCTTGTGACGCAGATATCAAAGCTCTTCCCTGCAAGGGGACAGGGAAGGGCTCCAAATATTACACTGTTTTTGACTCAGTAGTAATATTTAAAAAAATTAGAGATGACTGTGTGAAATACAATAAGATTCTTTGGCATGTTTTACGAGATATTGCTGAACCTTGCAGCGGTGGAGGCTGCTGAGTGACAGAGGTATCTATCTGTAGGGTATCTACCTGCTATTCACACTGCTTGCTGCTCAGCTTAGGTGATTTCATAATTAAGTGATCATCTCTGTTTTGTTCCAAGTAAAAAAGGAAAGAAAATAAAACAGCTCCAGTGTGCTGAATAAATGCAAAGGTGTTTACATGCCACATGACAGCAATTTCTCAGAGAATAATCAGAGTTGCCACTGCTTTTCCCTTTTCCTCCTCACCACATTGTTTCCACATTTAATGGAACATCACTAACAACTTCCCTCGGCTTCCTGCATCTGCTTAGAGAGGCAGGTGAAGGTCCCCTGACTTAGTTATATATTGTGAGTGGCTGACGTGTCAAATGCGTGCGAGCACTTCTGCGAGAGCTTTGGAGAAAGAATAAACTGTGGGCGTCTTTCTAAACAGAGTATTGTCACGCTAAATTAGCCTGGGTCTGTAGCAGCGTCTGCCTTGAATCATCAGTGGATACACTCAAGGGTGATACAGCAATCTGTTTAATTCAGACAGGTTGAATACTCAATGGAAAATCCTGTGTATTTCCAAGTTCTGAGCCTGCTATTAATGGTGGCCCGCTCATGAAGCAGTTACAGACCAGAACACTGAACTGGGAGCTAAGAATTTCTTGCATGAGAGTACAAGGCATTGGGCATCTTGCATAATGGGACACCAATATCATGTACTTCAGCTTGTTAGGATGTCCAATGACCTGCCACTCACCTCCTCACCCACCTACCCATTGCTCACTTCCCCATTAGTCTACTCACTGTCCATTTGGCACCTCAACTCCCCGTCTGTCACTCTCCTCTTTACTGTCCACCTGCCTGCCTCTTTAATCTCCCTCCCACCACTCACCTCCCTATTTGCTTCCTTATCCCACTCACCTGCCCACCTCTTGCCACACCTTCCTGTCTGCCTCCTCACCTGAATATCGGGACAAATGGCATCCCCAACGTACATCAGTTGGGACAAAGGAATAAATATTGGGGGATAGTCCTGATTTATCAAAGCAAGGGCCCCGCAAAGCATGGGGACTGGGGCAGTCACCATGATTAACCCTACCCATGAGATGCTCTGCATGCAACCTGGCCACGGCCAAACCATGCTACAATGCATACGTATCAGACCAAAGCTTGGGGTAGAGCACAGGAGAATTTAGTCTCTTTTCTTCATTCCAGTCACCCTGCAGACTAAGCAGAACTTCCCAAACCAAAAACCAACCAAAAAAAAAAACAAACCCAGAGACAGAACCATTTTTTGGCAGTTTTACATCTCTTTTACGTGACAAGCATCTCAGAATCTTTTCGTTTATTTATCCACATAACATCCCTGTGAAGTAAGGAAGAACTATTATGCCCCTTTCACAGACAGGGAATTGAGAGCCTCAAAGTGACTTGCCCCTGGTCACACAGGACGTCCGGTCAGAGCAGGGATTTGAACACAGAGGTTCCCAACTCCTAGACTAGTGTCCTGATCACTGATTTCTCAAAACTAGCAACATTATTTGCCCAAATTAAAAGATAACAAAAGGGAACTTTTAAAAAGGGTCAATGTAAGGGGCTCAGGCCAAGATAACCAGAAAAATAAGTTACTAGCATTGTTGATTATGTGATTTCAGCCCAACAAAAGCTCCATTTGGAAATACCATTCCATTTCTATGCTTCCTCTCTGCAGATATGGAATTCTTCAATGTTATTTCTACCCGCAAAAAAATCAGCGCCCCCATTTGGTATGTCAACAGAGCAAAGACAAATCCATAGCCGGCCAGCCCATTGGGAGGTCAGAACATTCTTTTTCTTGGGACTGTTTCACTGTTGTATAGACTCTTGGATCTGGACCAGAGACTGTGTTCCCGGACACTGTGCAGTGGGAGAGACCCAGAGCTTGGGCTCCAGCCTGAGCCCAGAAATGAAATAACTCCATAGTCTGAACTCTGTGAGCCCACCCTGGCTGGCACAAGATAACATTAGGTTTTGACTACTAAGGCTTCAGTGTGCCAGGATTTCATCCTAGCATTTAACTAGCAGTACAATTCTTTCATGGGAAATTTCAGTTTGAAATAATATGCTTCAGCATCTAAAAGAGATCAGAATCCCAATATTACGTGTTATTTGTATTACTGTAGCTCATAGGAGCCTGAGTCATGAAGCATGGCCCCATTATGGAAAGTGCTGTACAAAACCACACACAATTACTTCTGGATGCAAGATACCTATGGCAGCTATGAGCCAGATTAGTTTTGGATAATGACCTTTGCAAATTTTTCTTTAGCTAAGAGAAGTGATCTTCTCTCCTGCAATGCTGAATACTAATCATCTAGAGAAGGTGGTTAATTGAAGAATGTGTATTGGGGTTGTCATGGAGACAAATTCTTTATTACAAACTTATTAAAATTCAGACGTAAGGGGCAAACCTTACCTTTTCATGGTTTTCTATTAAAATCTCAATCACAATATTCTGAAACTTGATGTCCATAATCGCTGCAACAGTTTCTTCTTGAGGTCGAAGCAGTGTTGGTCCAAATACCACCCCCAGATTAGCAACAGTCATTAGATTCTGCTTGTGATTAGCAGCAACACTGCAAGGAAGGGGAAAGAGTAGTTAAGAGAAACAATCAGAATAATCCCTTCAACTCTGGCACAAATTTTACAGTTGTTTACATTCCTGAAACTCCTGATGAACTCCTTCCAGGCTCAGCCAGCTGGAAAACTACAGACTTAGCTAGAGCATTACCCCTGTATCTTCAACCTCTGGAAGTTGATTGATACCAAGAAAACTCAAATAGTTTAACCCTTTTCTGGCTGCTAAGTCCTAAATGGCTGAATGTTCCAATCCACAACCTACTTCCAGAAAAGCAGTTTGAACCATGTTTCAACTCCTCCTAAAAACAAGTAGTTGGACCTGTGCCGTGTGCTCTTCTCACCGGAATCTGTAATGACCAAATTTCAAGTCCTTCTGTCCTATTTAAGCTTTTGCCTCCACCCAAGGTGAACATTATTCCAAACCAATCCAAACAATCAGAAAAGATTTTGCTGTTGTCACTGGAAGGAATGCGGCGGGGGGGAAGAATGTACACACAGACGCATAGAAATGCATACACACAGTATTTTCCACCAAGTTGGAGAACCAGCTTACGTAGCCATGTTTCTCCAGAATTCAGACTAAGACTAATATTTGTTAGTGATTGATGCTTATGAGAGACATCTCAGGTAATGTACTGATGCCCAAACTGTTTCCTTCCATCTCATCTTGGCAGTGGCACCAACAACCTCTGCGGCCCCGCTGGGCAAAGAGGTGTGTGCTTCTGCACTCCTGGTGGCCCTCCCCTCAGAGTCACCAGAAACGTGTAGCATGGTGCTCCAGCAACATTTAAAGAGCCTGGGATTCCAGTAGCAGCAGTGGTGGCCGGGAGTCTCAGGCCCCTTTAAATAGCTAGGCCCTAGGGCAACTGCCTCCTTTGCTCCCCCTTGTTAATGGGCCTGTCAGTTGGTTTGATCTCTCCTTTGGAATCAGCTTTCAGAACCTCCTTAGCTATAACACGTGGAGAATTTCACCACTGCTTGCTCCTGTACAACTTGCTTCCTCCTCCTGGTACACATATTATGACTCCAGACATCTGGGTGTCTCACAATTGTCCTTACTACCAGTGAGCAGCACTTCCACCAAACTCCAGAGGCCTGTTCACTAACACCAGAGAGAGCAGCACCACCACTTTAACAGTAATGTATTCATTATACATTTCACTTAATGGAGAACAAAAGTTCATCCCTTTTCTAGTGATTACGATGTATGATTTATGAAACACAATTCACGCAATTATCTAAATATATACCTACATAGATCCAAGTATATATATGATACAAAGTTACCTGTATAGTACACACATAAATGAACAAAATGCCAAAATAAAAAAAATAGAAAGCCACTTGGCTTGGCACTGCAACACAAAAATAGTTCATGGATCAAGTTTACTTGAAATGGCTAGTAATTCTAGATATCTTCCTTTTTAAATGTCCAATTTCTGACAGCATACAGGAATCTGATTTTTCATAAATGTTCATTATTTTTTCCCCTAAAATCAGGCTCTCTTAAGATGTTTCTAGTTTCACACCCCAAAACTGAAACACCCAAAGTCACTGGTCATATTTTAAAACACTGGCCTTCTATTTTCATAGCCACATTAACCATGCTGTCTTGGTATTATCTCTGTTAAACTGTATATTTAATTGCATAAACTGCATGTACAAGACCGTTTTAGATCACAAACAACGTGGAAGTATATTCATACCCACACCCACTTGAACTTGAGTAACAACAACTGTAACAAGGAATGTGCACTCTGGAAAAGTGTGGATAACAGCATTACAATGATTAATTCCCTAAAACATTCATTGGGAGCTCAAACTCACATAGCCGGCAATCAGTCCATAAAGCCACCAATTGTCTGACTCCTGGCATTGTCTGTATAAGAATGTAAAACCATATTTATATCCAACAAAAGAAGATTATTAGCTAAAGTTGCACGGTGATGATTCAGAAAGTGCCAGATGGAATACAAAAAGGACAGCCAAGTGACTAAAGACCGAGGCTATTAATTACCTTAGACTCTCTAATTATAGGTAAACAGTCAACTAGGCGCTTTATACACACAGCTGGCATTTGCTGTTATCAGACACATTTTTTTATAGAGCTGTGATTACTAATATGCTTTACTGATGCTTTTTGTTAAGGCTAGATCAGAATGCTTCCACTGGATATTTCCCATAAATTCTGACCCTGTTGTTCCCCGTAAGCTTTGAGCAGTGTTCCCCGTAAGCTTTGCGCTTGTACAACTGCTCAGAAGAATTCAGATGCCACCCAACTGATTAGCAGACCACTCACATGTAGGTTTTTTATTGGTGGTGCACATTTGCACATGCCTCAGTGCACATCAAAATGTATTCTGCACACGAATAGAAAAAATCCATACGTGGCTGGAAAAGATGAGCAGGAACTATGCTATCGAGTCATGTGCTTGAATTACTCAGATTACGTTTTGTACGTGAAAATTCTACCTCTCTATTATCCCACTTCTTAATTAATCTTTATGGCCAATTCTATCACCCTTTCAAGAGCTTCTTAATTTCAAGACTTCTGTGAGGATGAAGTTCACTGAGCTTTAAACTAAATTTTTACATAATCATCCTTCCCCTTTTCTTCTGTGCTTCTCTGGTATCTGGCAGAAGCCACAAGTCAGGCTGGTTACCACTGAGCAATTTTAGATTGCACAATAAGAGCTGTAAATTAGAGTGTGTGACCAACTCTATTCTTCAACTAGACAAGAAGTGTCATCCCAGATGTGTGTTCATTTTTTCCCTTTCCAGGACATCCGACCCTGACAATGCTCTATGCTGAAAATTTGAGTGAAGGTAACATTTTCAAAAGTACATAAGTGACTGAAAATGTCACCTAGATGCTTTTGAAAATTTTACTCTTGACTTCCCCTGCTATCAGGAAGCACTGAGTATTTTAATCACAGGTCTGCGTGACTGAGAAATTTCCTCTACAAGCATAAATACTACATGGCTGTGGGAGCTAACAAGGCTTTTGCACTGAACCATGGAAACACTCAGGTTCCTGAGATAAACTGCAATGTAATATACGGTGCCCCTTACCAGCGAGCACTGGCTGTGGAAAAGGGCAATCACATGTTACTGATTCAGCCTGTAGGAGGCTCTTTACTACCATAAGGGTTTTATTAACCAGAACCAATGAATGGAAACTGACCCACCCAAAGAGGAATCAAAATGGTTAATAAAAAAAGTAGTTCCGTGTCAGGTTTTAATGTGAACAAATCAAAACAAAAAGTTCCTACCCAAAAAAGGAAGAATTCCCAAGTAGAGAAATATGATGATTACAGTTTGATCACAACAGTGCTCGGTTCGATAAGTAGAGAACTTGCCTGTGCTATCTCCCCCCATTTCCCTTTCACTATTCCAACTTCAGGGATCCACCGCTCAAAATACATTTCTTCCTATATTTAAAAAGAACTTTGGAATTAGGAAATGGCCATGAAATGCCAGTACACTCGCTTCATCTTTCCTTCCCCTTCGTGCCAGAAAGCAAGAGTAAGAGAGTCACGCACAGTGTAATACAGACACTGGCATTCATAAGTGTGCAAATTAGAAAGAAAATCAGCCAACAGTATTTGTGCCCTTTAGAAGTCAAGATGGTGCATAGCAAAGAGAACAAGGCAATATCTAGGGAATGATATGTAGAATCATAGAACACTAGAACCGGAAGGAACCTCAAGAGCCATCAAGCTCAGTCCCCTGCCTTCATGGCAGGACCAAGCACCATCTAGATCATCCCTGATAGATGTTTATCTAATCTTCTCTTAAATATCTCCAATAATGGAGGTTCTACAACTTTCCTAGGCAATTTATTCCAGTGTTTAACCACCCTGATAGTTAGGACGTTTTTCCTAATGTCCAACTTAAACCTGCCTTGCTGCAGTTTAAGCCCATTGCTTCTTGGCCTATCATCAGATGTTAAAGACAATAATTCTTCTCCCTCCTCCTTATAACAACACCCTTTTAGGTACTTGAAAGCTACTGACATGTTCCTTCTCAGTCTTTTCTTTTCCAAACTAAACTAACTCAACTCTTTCAGTCTTATTCATAGGTCATGTTTTCTAAACCTTTAATTATTTTTGTTGCTCTTCTATGGACCTTCTCCGATTTGTCCACATCTTTCCTGAAAAGTGGTGCCCAGAACTGGACATAATACTCTAGTTGAGGCACAGAGTAAAGCAGAAGATTGACTTATCATGTCTTGCTCACAACACTCCTGTTAATGCATCCCAGAATCATGCTTGCTTGCTTTTTTTGGGGCGGGGAGAGGGGTGGGACACAACCATGTCATACTGTTGACTCATATTTAGCTTGTGGTTCACTATGGCCCCTAGATCTCTTTCTGCAGTACTCCTTCCTAGACAGTCACTTTCCATTTTTTGTGTGTGACACTGATTGTTCCTAGTATGTGGAGCATTTTTAGTTTGTCCATATTGAACTTCATCCTATTTAATGCAGACCATTTCTTGTTTGTCTAGATCATTTTGAATTACCGTATTTTCCGGCATATAAGATGACTGGGCGTATAAGACCACCCCCTAATTTTCCAGTTAAAACATAGGTTTTGGCCTATACTCGCCGTATAAGACTACCCCCCCTTCCGAGGCAACACCATTTAATAACATCAGATTTGATTTATCGTACTTGCACGCCCAGGGGTGGCCCCCCCCCATAGCCACGCGCCCGGGGCCGGTGCCCCCTCCAAGGGCTGCGCACCCGGGGCCGGCGCCCCCACCCGCAAGCGCCGCACGCCCGGCGCTCCCCGCGCCAAGCGCCGCGTGCCCGGCGCTCCCCCCGCCGGTGCTCACCGTGCGCCATGTGCCCGGGGCCAGCCCCAAGCACCGTGTTGGGGACCAGTATCAGCACAGGTACGTTCTGTACCCGGCGTATAAGACGACCCCCGATTTTTGGGGGATGCTTTTTAGTGGAAAAAGTCGTCTTATACGCCGGAAAATACGGTATGACTCTATCCTCCAAAGTACTTACAAACCCTCCCAGAGTGGTATCATCTGCAAACTTAATAAGCATACTTTCTATGCCATCATCTAAATTGCTGATTAAGGTATTGAATAGAACTGGTCCCAGATCTGATCCCTGAAAAGAAAGGAGGGAACCAAGATTAAATTTTGCCCCATACCTCAATACCTATGACTAAAGCAATCCGAATTCACACTCACCTCTTCACTACAGGACTCCTGCCATTCTATCTCATGTGATTGTCTTGGATACTAGTTACCTCTTGTGGCTGCTGCCTGAGGCTATCTGAGACCTGTGCTTAAAGGAACCCCCCTGGACAGCCAGTTCTCAGGTTTCCCTGCTTGCTTGCCTTTTTTTCCTCTGCGTGCTGTGTTTGTCCTCACTTGGGAATCCACAGCACTCTACAACATGGAGCCAGAGCTGCCCCTGGGCACTCTGGTGCTTCTCTTGGATGCACTGCTGTGAGCCTGGCTACACTTTCTGCAGGCTGACATCCGGGTGGTCCATTAGGGGGCTGTAAGTATCCAGGAGGCCCTGCAGTAGAGCTTCCACCCTGAGGAGCACTAAGCCTCCCTGGTCTGCCCCATTGGGGCTTGTGCCTCAGGGTACGTCTAGACTACATGCCTCTGTCGCCAGAGGCATGTAGATTAGGCTACCAGACATAGTAAAATGAAGCGGCGATTTAAATAATCGCCGCTTCATTTAAATTTACATGGCTTCCGCGCTGAGCCGACAAACAGCTGATCAGCTGTTTGTCGGCTCAGCGCAATAGTCTGGATGCGCGGGTGGCGACATGAAAGGTATTTGTCAACCACTCAGGTATGCCTCCTGGGATGAGGTTTACCTGGGTGGTCGACAAATACCTTTGATGTCGACACCCGTGCGTCCAGACTATCGCTCTGAGCCGACAAACAGCTGATCAGCTGTTTGTCGGCTCAGCGCGGCAGCCATGTAAATTTAAATGAAGCGGCGATTATTTAAATCCCCGCTTCATTTTACTATGTCTGGTAGCCTAATCTACATGCCTCTGGCGACAGAGGCATGTAGTCTAGATGTACCCTTATTCCTCCCATACGTCCTTCTACTTACCCCTCCCTAACGCCTCTTCCTGATGTAAAATAAAATACACATATTTTCATGAACACAAACTCTCTTTATTTAACAAAACGGGGGCCGGGGGAATGAAACTCTGGTGAGACTGGGGAAAGGAGGTGGGAGAGGGGAGGGGGAAACCTGGGAGGAGGGAGCTGGAAGGGGGAAGCAAGGAGAAGAAGGGGGAGGAGAAGCTCAGGGCTCAGGGTTGGGGGTCTCGCAGGACCAACTTCATTTTCATGCAAACCTGCTCCTGGGTTTGCTTGTGGCCTTTGGTGGCCAGGCTGGCAGCTATCCTGCCATAGACGGCCACATTCCTCCATCTAGTGCTAAGATCATGGACGCTGGGGGCATCCCCTCAAACCTGAAAAAGGTCCATGGTCTCCACCCTGGACCATAAAGGTTCCCACCTTCTCTGGGCCCTGACAGACTCCTGGGAGCTGGCAGACTGCTCCTGGGGAGCAGTGGAGGGTTGGCTGCCAGTGGCTTGCTGGCTCATGTTTTGGGGCCACTGGGTCGGGGCAGTGACTGCTGGCTCTGGGCTGGCAGGCTTGGAGCTGGTACAGGCACTGTGCCAGAGTCTACCCCTTTAAGGGCTCCGGGGAGGGGGAGGGAGAGGAGTGTTCTTGCTTGAGGCTGGAGTGGCCACTAGAGCACCCTGGGAAAGCTGCAGGCTCCCTATTTTGATATACAAGTATCTACACAGCACTTATTTTGAAATAGCTATTTCGAATTTGGCATTATTCCTCGTGGAACGAGGTTTACCAATTTCGAAAAAAGATTTGTCTGTGTAGATGCTAGTAAAGTTATTTCAAAATAACAGCTGTTATTTCAAAATACCTTTGCTGTGTAGACACACCCTATTGCCCTCTCCTGTGCCACAAGTGGAACATGATTTATTCCTCTATTTTCTTGCATCCACTGGTGCCTCTAACACCACTGTCTCCCATCTAACAAAGAATGGCATTCTCTCCCCTCTTTCGCTATCGCCTTGCATACATGAAGCACCACAGTCCATATCTCCAACTTGCCTCATTGCTATTCTGTCTTGTTGAAATGAATGGGAAAGGGGAGTTTTGAACTGTGCACATAAATATCACGTTCCTCCAATTCAGTTAGGCATCAGACTGAATGCTACATTGCACACACCGCGTGAAACAGTTTCACAGCGCAAGCTGGAATATACACAATCATCATGATGTGTCTATAGACTTCCAAGATCTTGAAAAGTCATTCATTCCAATTTTATTTGTACCCAATCTCTTATTAAGAGTTTCATGTTAACACTAATGATAATTGGATTTTTAAAAAATAAATACATTCATGGAGGATAGCTTCATCAAAAGCTATTAGCTCCGATGGTCAGGGGTGCAACAGCATAATCTGAGTGTCTGTAGACCTCTGACTGCCAGGTGTTGGGACAGGATAACAGAGGATGGGTCACTTGATGATTGCCCTGTTCAGTTCTTTGCCTTTGAAACATCTGGAATTGGTCACTGTTAGAAGACCGGATACTGGGCCAGATGGACCATTGGTCTGACCCAGTATGGCCGTTCTTTTGTTCTCTGAATTTTCTAAGTTCTAGTAATGTCTGTATTTATAAAAGTACAGCACTCTTATTTGGATTTCAGACCCACGTACAATAATAATGAGTCCAGCTATTCTGAGTCCAAACAGTTCTGAAAGCACTTGAAAAGTTTCACAGCATTTTTAATGGCCTTCTTAGTTTAGCAAACATTGGTGCATTTCTAAACGTCATATGGCTCCAAGTCTTAGAAAATAAGCTCTGTTCATTTCTCATTACCGCTATCATGTAATTATCATGTAATTTATTACACCTCAGTGTAATAAATTGCTCTGTCATTGCATTATTACTGCCAGGTGACCTTACATGACTATGCTAATTATTATAGACTGAATTATTAATGACTTAACAAGCATATGATCCTACAGAATAAACTACATAATTGGCTTGCATCGCAGTGACTGTTATTTGAAGTGACTTGACTAAATTTGCAAACGTGAAACGGCAATGGTATTGACTAAAATTCCAATGCCACAGCCTGTAGGAACCTATTCATTATTAGATTCTTTTAAAGCTCAAAGTCTGAATTACAGTTTTGTAACTGAGCAGCTTTTGTTCCTTTCTTGAATAAATTAGGCTGCCACATGAAGTTCTGATCCATAACACAGGTACTATTCCACAAGAAGAGAATTCTTTACAACTCTAGGCTATGGAATCTATGCTACAAAAGTGTGATTCATCTTTTACATACTTGAGTTCCACATACTTTATTTATATGCTCATTTACTGTAAATTATACCTCTCCATCATATTCTATGCTAGAAAATAATACCATAATCTCCAAAGATGGGGCATTCTCATCCCAAGGTACATTTAATATTGATCTTGGTTACAAATGCTTTTATTAGGTATTGATGGTTCTGTCCCTGTACATCCAGACCCCACAGTGTCCCTGCTAGTACTTGCTCTGTTTTTCTTTTAACCTCTTGTTCCTTTCTGACCCATTACATTTTGAAAGAAAATGTACTTAGATTCATTTACATGGATAGGCATTCAGTGCTTTCACATTCATGCTTTATCCCCAATGCTTGTGTAAGTTATTTCAAATATGAATAATGAAGAAAAATTGGTAGATGATGTAGAAATGTTCTAAACAGCCTATTGATTTGTATCCCACTGCATGCTGGGCTACCAACTGACTTCTGGGCAACTAGACTTTTGCTCTTCCAATTTTGAAAGATAAAATTAACTCATTAAGATACACCTACAAGCAGGGTCATCCTTAGGATGTATGGGGACCTCCACAGTACTTTTAAACTGGTGCTCCTATGTCAGGGGTGGGCAATAATTTTAGATTGGGGGGCACTTCAGAAATTTTAGATTGGGTTGCCCTGGAAGGGTTGGGGCCTCAGGCAGAAGGAGCGGGGCCAGGACACTTCTGTGCTTCCCCAGTGACAGACCCTGACTGGCCAGGGGATGGAGGGAGCACATGAAGTCTTTGTCCCAACCCCTCCCACAGAGAGAACTGCCAGCTGTTCTCAACAGCTAGTAGTTCCCTTTAGGAGCCTGTGACCCTGGCGGCGGGAGACTTCACGTGCTCCCCTGCCCCCACATCAATCAGGGCCTGGGGGTGGGTAAAGCACAGGAAGTCTCTTGCTCCCTGCACCCGCACTGTAAGGGGGCACCACGCTTAGAGTCAACTACCTGCTGAACAGCAGCGTGCGGTTGACTCTAAGCACCGCGTGCCCCTTACAGAGAGGGAGGAGACTTTGAGCACTCCTTCACCCTCCCCCCAGGGCAATCAGGGCCTGGGGGAGCACAAGAAGTCTTCTCCCACCCTGTCCCAACCCTGCAAGGGGCACATGGTGCTTGGAGTCAACTCTGGCAAGGGAGGAGACTCTGTATGCTCCCCTGTCTCCAGGCCCTGACTGGGCTGGGGGTGGGACAGCATCAGGGTGTCTGGAGGCCAGAACAATCCAGTTGGAAGGCCGAATCTGGCCCATGGAGTCCCTTTTGCCTACCCCTGCCCTATGTCCAATTACAACCAGAGACACAATTTTTTAGAGATGTGATTTTGTAATCTTCAGCAACACACTAATGAAATATTTTGAATGCAAATTTTAAACTCCGGTCCTGTAGACTAACACAGTGAATTCAGAAACGGACAGCATATACCTGGGGTTGGCAAACACCAGTTAATGTCTGGCTTTTTCACTTTTAAGTTAACTAGCTGCTTTCTGGAGGAAGCAGAGCCACAGAAGAGACGGATGGGTAAACTTTCAGACACAGTGCCCCACATTTTCAGGTACCCTATGCAACTGTGTAATCTGCGTATGGGTAAGGACAGTATCAGCAGGGAAAACGAAGGTTGGGATGATTCAGTGAAGTGATAATAGACAATGGAGCCTTAATCCTCTAGGTCAGTAATTCTACTCCAACCTATGTTAGTAGTGACCAAAACTCAGACAGGAGATAACACTTCAGTGGGTTCTTTGAAGTGAGTTGAAGGTCTGAGCCTACCCAATGGAAAGCTATTCGGCAAATTTTGTATTCAGAGCACACATGGGGGGAGGGGAATTAAATGGGCAGAATGAATAAATACTCCCATACATCTAGAGGTGTTTCTCTCAGGTCAAGGTGGAAGTATGTTAGGATATTAATGTGAAATTGTTGATATTCGTGCTCCATTAGTCCTGCAGTTGGCCAGAGGACTTAGTTTTCCAGGGCTATCAATCCAATTCTTTGCATTACCTCTATATTCACCTTTCAGAGAAGGTTTTTGTGTTAAATTAGATTATGAATAGATTGCCTGGATACTGTATAACACATGGCATGACCAGGCGCAATTTAACACAAAGTAATGATTTGCCAGGCTTCTCTGCAGAGTGAGCACGCAGGAATAGTAAATATTTATCAGCTGAGCTGACTTTAAATCAGTATTAAATAAAGATGGGAAAGCCCAGTGGAGTTTGTGATCTGGCAAACTTTACAAGTTGTTTCTGCTCCATTTTTTAGTTCACAAAATCTCATTCTAGTTTTATAAACTCCCACTTCCCAGGCAATATTTATTTTCCTGTATTTATTTTCATGGACATCAATTAAAGACCGTGTTTGTATACCTACATACAAAGAAACCTGTTGTAAGCAAAGAATGATGAAAATTCAGAGAGAGAGAGAGACACCAATTCTATGCTGCTTATTGATTTCTGCAGGAATAGTGCTGAGACCGGACATGTGACCAGAGATTTTGGAGCAAGGGCAGCTGGTGAAATGTACTAAATTTTAATGTCATGCATACAGTAGAATGCATTTAAAAATGTACTAACCTAAGGATTCAGAGCCATGAGCTGGCAACAAGATTAGTATTTATTGTTGACGGACATTGCTGTACTGGTACATTATGTTACTTTAAGTTAATGCACTTTTCTGACTCACTCGGATCACTGGTAAGCTAGATAATTTCCCCTATTGTTACCAACTGGCTAGCAATTGATGAATTTCAAAGAAAAGGAAATTATGGCTCAAAGGTATACCACACTGAAGTTCTATGCTGGTATTTCCATTTTTTTTTTGGGGGGGGGGGGACCCAAAACATTTGTAGCTATCATCTCAGGTGCTTTTTCTCATTGAGAGCAACAGCTCAAAGGAAGTATTTGTCACTCTCAGATGTTTAAGTCTACACTGTATCTGCTTTGGCACTTGGAACAAAGCTGTTGAAAGCTCAGAGCTTTGGGTTAGGGACAAGGGTTACAGACCTACTAGTAGCAACGGTGCGGAGCTATTAGCAAGCACCATATTGCTGGTGCCCTGGGTGCACGATGTCACTAACACTTTCCTCAATATCAAAAGCCAATATAAGATTGTGACGTAGGAGAAGTAAAGTGAGATGATCCAAGACACTGGTAGCATCTTCCTCATGCTCCTTATGCTTGTGACAGTTTACATATGGCAAGAATTAACCATAAAGGTTAAAAGACAAAAATCACACAGCATGCAGATGACATGTTTGATGGCAGAAGCATATGTAGATTCCCCAGTAGCTTGGGGTTTTCATCACAAGAAAATTACAGAGTGGAGAACATGTAATAATGGGATGATTTAGCTAGGATTGGTCCTGCTTTTAGCAGGGGGTTAGGCTCGATGACCTCCTGAGGTCACTTACAATCGTAGAATCATAGGGTTGGAACAGGTGCAGGAACAATGCAACCTAAGCAAGACTTACATTCCCTACACGTTCCCTCCACAAGTAAGCTTTTAGTATGGAAGGGAGGATGTGGCCCAGAACTCCACAAGGGTCTGAGGATTCTCTTCTATTGTTATTTTCATCTCAATGAGAATATGCAGTCAAGTTGCTTTCCCACAACACTGACGTGCTCCTTAGTTGTATCAATTTAATTTGGCTCTGACACATGAGAGGGGGCTGCTGCTGGATATCAAATTGGTGGCATTTTCTGAAAAAAATCTAATAAGTTCTCGGAACTGTTCCTGGGTGTATGCAAGTCATCCCCGCACATTACTGAGTTTAATTGGACCATGACCAATGAGGACTGTGAGGGTGGAGAGACTGAAGAGGGAGAAATGACTGACTTAGTTGCATTTGCTCCTTCCTTTTACAGAATACAAAAGTCTGAGAGCCTGGGGGAATAAGAATCTTGAGCTTTAAGTGCTACAAGATGTGTCACCTCACAGACACCCAACAAGATTACACTGATTGCTTATCTGGAAAGCCAAATAGGCACCCAATACTCCACATTCAGTAAAGGAAACGGATTTTTATTCTCTGAGGAGAAACCAGAGAAAAACAGTCACAAAACAGGCAGTTGAGGATGCATTCGCCCTTTGATCTGTGTACAAAATCTTGAACAAACATTCCTGCCATGCACAGGTGCAGGAGAGGGTAGAACCAGGAGGAAGCCGGTCCTGTGTTCCCAGGGATCTTAAGTCACCTGTGCACAAAGCTAAAGAGCTCAAAAGGCACATCTGCACAACCAGAAAGCCCTTTGAAATAGCCTCAGCTCTCGAGTACACAATAAGCATGGAACTGACTAAATAAACTGTGAACGCGACTAGTTAAGTTCCACTGTCCAAGCTGAAAACAAAAAGCAAACAGAAGGAATCATGATAAGCAATATTTTAAAAAATTGTTCCATCTTCTTATCCTATTTTATCCTATGTTCTTAGGCTCTGCCTGTTATCTGGGCCTTTTGAGTGACTACTGGGGGTGAGCTTTTCCTGAGAACAGTTGCCGGGAGAAAATTTTGTGGATGAAGATGTGGACGTATATGAAGAAAAACGTGGATTAACTTTGCAAATCATCATTCTTCAAGATCCCCTCTCTCTATAGATGCCTTAAGTGTGATTTAACAAGTAAATTCCCAAGCTTCTTGATATGCTGGATGTTATTAGAAAAAAAAAATCTTAGCTAATCCTTATGGCTTGTTTAATTAGCTTAATTAGATTTAGAATCTATCACCCAAGCATACGGTATAGAAAACTGGAGTAAAAGAAATCTAGAGTTGCCAGTTGCCACTGAGTCAATTTTTTATTATATATAAACAACAGAAGCTTTATCCACTGTTGCTTGGATCCTTCAGGACAGGGGTGGATGGTGGCCCCTAGCTTCTCCCCAGGGCAGTCCAGGGCACAAGTAAACTGCACCACTTTTGGGCCAGCCTCCCCATGGACACTACAGAGGAGAACAGCCAGACAGGAAACAGAAGGGGGGTGTCATTCTCCCCTGTAGGACTTACTAGCTCCATTTGGCAGTCACAGGAGACCATCTGTGGAGGCTGATCCAGGAAATGCTAACTCACCACAAACTGCTGCTTTGCTAGTTTCTCTCCCCACCCTGCACCACTTTTCTTAAATTAATTAATTAATTGTATTAATTAATTTGCTGGACTGTCCAGCTGCAGACCTTTCCCTCTGACATGAGAAGGAAGGTAGGAAGTAGGGATGTGAAAGATTGATCTGGTAACCAGGTAGCATCCCCCTGAACCAGTGGGGGCTGGAGCAGCTCCCCACCCACTGTGGGGAGGGGGCTGCTCCAGCCCTGCAAGACCCGCCATGGACAGAGGGTGCTCTGGACTGCCAGAGCAACCCCTGCCTGTAGCCGTGGGGATGCGGGGGGGAAGAGGTGGAGCACTCTAGCCCAGCTGCAGCAGGCGGGTGGGCCACTCCAACCCTCCTGCGCATACCCTCTTTAATTGGTTCACCCGTTAAACTTTACGCTTAACGGGTTAACCAATTAAATGGGATTTTACATCCTTAGTAGGAAGAGTCACTCTCCATGGCAACACCCCGGCTGACTGACTTTCCGTCATATTTGGGGCCCTGTCCCAACATTTGCACCACACCCTAATGAATTTCGCCAACTAACCATTGTCTTCAAAAGGTAAGCAACTACAAGAGCCAATAGGTTACAAAACCTATCACATGAATAAAAGGTGCTAGAACAGTGGTGGGCAACCAGCAGTCCAAGGGCTGCATATCTCCCATCAGGGTTCTATGTGCGGACCATGAGACAATTTTGTTTACCATCGCACGTGTGTGGGGTTGCCAAATACTGCTGGTTTCCATCAGCACAGGTTTCTCCCCCACACACACCAGTATTATTGAAGTGACATGCACATAAAGCAAGAGTACATGAAGTCAGGTGCAGGCTGATTGCACACAACATTGACTGTGAAAGTCATGTACTCCCTCTGTATCCATTCAAAGTACTGCTACGGTTCAATCGGCACACCCAGCCCATTTTGGGTAGGCAAGTGCAATGAGCAAAACTACCCTATCCCATGAGACCTTCTTGGTTACGACAATCTCGCAGTCCACTGAGATAAAGGAGGGCCACTCATGCAGCCCATTCTCTTGCCTAGGTTGCCCATCGCAGTGCTAGAACATCTTGACCAACCAACCAGACACGGCATCTTGAGAGTTAAAATGTCATAAAGTACCTTTTAATTTTTTCTCCTTTTGACTTCACCCTCAAATTTCTCATTCAGTGGTGAGCAAAAAGAGGAAGAGGAGATGGGTTTTACTCTGAGCATGTCTACAAATTGGACCTTCCTGGTCCAGCATCCTTCGTACCGAATTGGTCCCAGATGGGGATTTTGCTGGACCAGAAGAGGTCATTTCTGCACCCACCTCCACCCCCCGCAGGCCAGCTGAGCCACGTGCCAACTCCCTCCCAGTAGCCACATTGCCCCCTCCCACACATCATGCCAGGCTCCCAGTCCCCCAACTCCTGCAGTATGCTGGGACTCTCTGATCCTGGAAATCCATGGTCCTTCCAGACCACAAATTTTGCTGAACCAGAGAGTTTCAGTTTACAGAGGTGCAACCTGTACTAGATTTCTTGCTCCAGCAAGAGTTCCGTTTTCTTCCTGGGCAATCTTGACCACAGCTAGACATTTTGATTCACTGTTAAGGAACAAGTGTTGCACATCACATTAAGGACCAACCAATGCATGGACCAACTCTGAAATGCAGTAACTGAAAGTTTGATTACAATGTGACTACCATCTACGCTGGAGTAAAAACATATGACCTCCAAATTAAATAGATCTGCAGATCTCCTCTGAGTCAGGTTTACAAGGAAATACAAACAAGCCAGCCATTATTAATAAACGCTGAGAGCCAGATCCATGGGCAAGATGAATCTGACAGGGGGCCCAAGGTGCAGATGGGGTGGTGGCTTAGGGAGACTTCTCCACTCCTCTAATTCTGAGCACTAGTTTAGGTCCCATCTTAATTTACAACAGAGTTGCCTCAAATTACACTGAGTGAAACGTCATCTCCGAGAGAGCCACTCCACTAGTGCAGGATTGATGGAGGAAGCAACACATGCTCTAGCAGTGTGATCTATGCAGGAGATGGCACAGAGGACCTGGGAATGAGGAGTAAGCCGAAGTTCTAATCTTAAAAAAAAAAAAAGAAGAAGCAAACTTCTCATTTTATTTCCACCAGGGAAGCCAAGAGAGATAAGTAAAAAAAATCCTCATTTCCAAACTACCCCGAAGGCTGGGGCTTTTCACTTGCACTGAGAGATTACTAATCATATGTAATGGTCCAGAGGCAAGGGCACTGCTTCCTGGCTCATGGGAGTGTTGTGAGTTTTGATTTATATTAGTACTTGAGGAGATAGTCCCAGGAAAACAGTCCATTTACTCCGTTTCACGAGGAGTAACGGTAGTTCGGAATAGGAACCTAGTCCGAACTAACTAGTTCGAGCCCCGTGTAGCCGCGCTGCACGGGGTTCGAAGCAGCGGGGATTTAAAAATGGCGGCTCCCCGCTTATGCTAATGAAGCCCGGGAAATTCAAATCCCGGGCTTCATTAGCAAGTGCGGTATGCGTACATTACCCCGCTAGTTCAAACTAGCGGGGTAGTGTAGACATACCCTGAGGAAGCTAGCACTAAAGGCATGATAGCTGCTCAGTTTCTCAGCATTTAACTCATTACCTTGCAAAGCATTTTGAGATGCGAGACTATGGAAGGTGCCGCATTACACAAATAATATTCTGTGTGCCACTGCTTTCTTGTGAGAGCAATGAGATGCGTTCAGAGGCATCAAGTAAAATGTCTATATCCCATCTACAGTACCACTTCCATACTAGAGCTAGACCGGTACAAAAACACACATCCACATTTCTCTAGTATAGATGGAACGTGGGTGTCAATCATTAATAATCTCGTACTAACCAGGTTCTGACAGCATCCAAGAACAAACCGAAAGTGAGGGTGATTCTCATTCCCCAGACTCATCCCAGCTGACCTCTTTTCATACTAATTGTGTACAAACCATATATGATAGTGGGGACATAAATGAGTTACTGCACCTTCAGAGTTACTATTACATTCCTGTCCCAACAAGAGAAGGCCACCTCTTAAGCTAAGCAGATACCTCATGTTCTCAATGGGTATATATCAAATGGGCAAGGAACTTGCAGAAGTTCACCATCTGTGGTATAAAATAAATAAAAAATCTTATCTGGTCATAGTTCAGAATACTACATCTGACAACAGTATTGTAGTGTTTGGAATAAAAGATCCACCATTATTATGTAGAATAAAGTAATGTATTCCTAATAAATTATTTATTATTATAGGAGGAAGAATTGCCCCCCACAAGACTATTATACTCACTTTAATAAACCCTGCTTTACTAATGAAACATAAAACACCAACATTAATAGATGCTCAGGAAAAATCTTGAGAAAAAAGTTGGCATGAAAATAAAACACATTAGCCCTTACTGTTCTTATTTAGCATTTATTTACTGCAAGGGTGGGAAACCTTTTGGGTCGGGGGCTGCTGACTCTCAGAAAAATCAGTTAGAGGCTGCACACAAGTGAGAACCAATGTGAGAAGCCCCTGACTGAGAAGGAGAAAGACACTCCCCACATTCCCCTTGCACACCAGAGCCAAAGAGGTAGATTTTGTGTGCTCAAGCCCTGTGGGTGGGGGAAGGGGGGAAGGACCGGAGCACAGGATGGGCTCCCCAGTGCTGGGCTTCAGGGGCTGGATCCAGGCAAGCTGAGGGCTGGATCCAGGCAAGCTGAGGGCTGGATCCAGGCAAGCTGAGGGCTGGATTTGGCCCCTGGGCCCGAGGTTCCCCACCCCTGATTTACTGCTTCAGTTCACTTCATTACTTGGCTTCACTCATCAAGATAATTTCTCTTTAAAAAAAAAAAAATAGCAGCAATGATAGAATCCACCCATAGCTGCTTCTGCTTATAGTTATTATTGCTAGCTCTCTGGACTGGTATATACTACTGGAACCACACAATCAACTACAACACTAATACCTGTTGCCATAGCAGCAGTTTCCCCCCTCTTTGCAAGGAGCATATGGCAAGCCACAACAAAAATGAAAAGCTATTATGTTCTATGACCACTGCTCTCCCCAACCCCCCTCCCGAAAGAGAGTCATCTTCTGTATACAGTACACAGAATATTGAAAACTAAATTATCAACGTTTTAATGCTACTGCTCAAATAAGAAAAACCTACACATGCAACTGTGAAATGGAAAAAGGTTAAGAGCAAGTATGTGTTACAAACATCTACAGAACTGGTGAATAACACTGAACCCTGGCTGAAGGACAGAAAACAAATAAGAGAGGGGGATTATTTGCAATAAATGAGCTTTCAAAAAGCACACTCTGAGAACAGGCTCTGATCTTCCAGCCAGCACTAAACACAGTGTAAAGCTTTCCAAGACTCTCCAGCCACAGTCTCGTGTAATTAGTAACAACTGAACTGAGAGTCGGCTCAGAAGCAATGAGAAAAAATTACTCTATCACATTCTCTTGCATGTTAATGCAAGTGAATGATCAAAGGACCATCGTAACAAAAAAACATTTTTGTGGCCTACACAGCTATTTTCTTTTAATTATTTTTTACGTAAGATATTATCTTGGTGCATATTCATCATACACTCACATCCTTGGCTTCCTTAAGCCCTCTGACCTGGAAGTTTTTGCACCTACTGTAACAGAGACAAGCTGATCCCAAACAAACTAGAAACTGTGGTTAAAAACAACAGGAGAAAGCCTGGTTCGATTTAAGACAAAAAGAGTTTTGCAT
Source organism: Pelodiscus sinensis (assembly GCF_049634645.1). Lineage (NCBI taxonomy): Eukaryota > Metazoa > Chordata > Testudines > Trionychidae > Pelodiscus > Pelodiscus sinensis. Next base: position 23,624,299 of record NC_134727.1, read on the forward strand.
TGCACTAGATTTCAATGGAGCTAGGATTTCATCCTATATTTTTTAATTTCTCGCAAGCCCTTATTCAAAACACAGACGTGATGCATTTCTGAAATCACTGAGTCAATGAATAGATTGTGGAAGCTAAATATTTGTGTTTCACTCCATGAATTCCATATCAACCAGCCAGCATACTATACACCTCCAGTTACTGTAATGGCCTACACTAATGATGGCAGGTGAAACCATCTCTGTCCAGCACACAAACTAGCTAACTTGTGAGATCTGGTAGGCTGTACAATCCCATAGTAACTTGCACAGAATGGTTTTCAAATGAGGAGGGTCTTCATGGTTCTACTTCTCTTTTGCTATGGACTAAGCTTCAAACAATTTAACACCAATTACCCATGTTTAGAAATGGCTTGCAGGCAGGTCAGCCATTTAAACATCCCTCCATTTGGAACACAAAATAAAATACAAGTTAAATATGTTAACACACATCCTGAGAGACCACTCATGTGGCTGTCTTAAAAAAAAATTCCACTGGGAAAATGACCCTATTCTACCCAAAGCCTCTCAGTTAAACTTCCTAATTGATGCATTTAAAATGTAGCAAGCTTTCAAAATTTGGGCCAATTCAACTGATGCAGCCGGCCTTACCCAGCAGACAGTCTATACAGACACAACTTTTGCTAGCAATGAAGAATGGGGAAGAGGAGAGATAGGGACATACTCTTAAGAACGAATTATTCTTAAAACAAGTACTCCAGAACAAGAGGCTGCCCCAACAGGTTTTTTAGGTTCTTGAGCAAACATGTACAGTACTAGGCAAAACAATGCAATTTCTCCTCAGCTTTCAGATATTTTTTGTTTGCATTGTACTGTCATGCGTCAGCTAGCATTTAGGATCTGGTTGCATCTTCTGGGCATTATGAGTTTATTTTTTCAAGTGTGGTGAGGGAAGATCTAACATGCACAATAGCAAGGTTCCAATGTACTACCCTTAAACCTATTTAACCCTGGGAAACAGGATATTGCCAGATTAAAGATTTTGATGGGCCACGGAGGGCAAGGTGGGATCTGGGAATGAAGAAGATGGGGTGGGAGCACATGTGGCATCACCCCCGCTGCTCCTGCAGGAGAATTGTGTGGCTGCACTGCTGCCCCCTCACAGCTGGATGGAGGAGGAGCGGTAGTACACAGAGCCACTTCAACGGTGGCGGGCTGGCTGGGCCCACCGCAGGCAATGGGGAGTTGCTTTAGCGCAACATGCCCGGTGGGGTTAAAGCAGCCCCTCGTCCGGTAGCTGGTTAACCGTAATCAGTAAGCACCGCCCAATAAGGTTGATGCTTACCGGTTAATCATTTACATCGCTATCCCGGATTAGAGACACCTGGAGTTCGGAGGTTCTGCAAGTCACCAGCAGAAGAGGAATCTGTCGACTCCGCTTAGACAGTTCTCTCATACAAGGCTGCTGCACGACAAGGAAAACTCATGGTTAGTACTAAATAAGATATAAATGTGTCCTATAATGACTTTTATACTTCTAAGATCCAAATGAAAAAATTTGTGAAGGAAGATCAGAGCAAGACTTCAAAGCTCATAACTGACGTCTCCTCTGCACCTTGTTTGCTAACGACAACACCAAGCCCTAAGATCCTCATTCAGCTTGAATCCCATTTTACCTAAGCAAAGCTGCAACATCTTCAGGTGGAGTTTGTTTGAGAAAGGGATGAGTCAGGATCTCAACATTTGGCTCCCAAGCAGTAGACTGTTCCACTCCAAAATGTGATTTTAGACTCAAGGTTTACCACAGCATTCTGGGAGGATGTGGTCTTTAATTGTTTGCATAGGGTCCAGGAATGTATTCCATGCATAACAACTGCCACCAACATTGCTCTGAATTTGTGAAAGTTCCACCGTACAAAAAGCCAGAGCCTCAGTGAAATAGGTAAGAAGTAAAATATTCTCTGAAGGGGCAAAAATAAAACAAAGGGAGCTGAAAAGTTGAGAACCAAAACATGCAAATTCTGTTAATGTTTAAAATATATGAGAGTTTAAACAAGTCAAGCAGCTGAAACAGTTCCCCACAAGAGGCACTTCAAGGGGAATGTATATGGACCTTGATGTTCTTTGTCTTTTTATAACAGCTGCAGGTGGTTTCAGTTAAATGCCATAATTAAATTAGCCACGCAATGTAGTCACTCTAAGATTTCTAACTAATCTTCACATGATCTCCTCAACCTCTGCCTCTTCTCCAACTTTGAAACAAACCCTAAACCCACACAAACCCAAACCTGATGGGTGAAGAAGAGAATGCTCGAAGGATTTCATGCCTCATACAAAGATGTGAATGACAAGCTGTATGACAATATACAGCAAGCTTCAGTTAAGCAATTGCTTTCATATCCATCCTATCACGCTTCCACATTTCTCCTCTTTCTATGGATGCTCATAAACTCAAAACATGAAAATCAAAAGCATTATTTGTATCTTTAATGGATTTGTCTCCAATTAGCAAGTACCCCAAGAAGATGGTTTGAAATAATTTCCTGGAATGACAGGTTTTAAACATAAGAGAAGCACAACCCTTTACCCGTCTTAGTAAATAAGGGTATGTCTACACTAGCTCATTAATTCAAGCTAGGTAGGCAAATCCTTAGTTCAGATTAACTGTTACTCCTCGTGGAATGAGGTGTAACAGTTAATCCGAACTAAGGAGTTAGTTCATCCGAACTAAGGAGTTAGTTCGGATTAACTTTAAACAGCCGCATGTAGCCGCGGGCAGTTCGTTCGAACTAAGGGGGATTTAAAAATGGCGGCCAGATGGGAACATGCATATAAAGCTCGGGATATTTAAATCCCGGGCTTCATTTGAAACTCCATTTGACTGATTTGCCTACCCAGTTCAAATTAATGAGCTAGTGTAGACATACCCTCAAATAATATCATTGGGCTTACTACATGGAGGTCTTTCAGATTGATTCTTAAATGCTTTAATCCAGGGTAGTGGACATTCGTGAGCCAATGTATCTTTTGCAAGGGTTCTCTTGTGGCAACAATCTAAAATTTTCTTACTTCACTGTTCTTCATTTGAACATACTAATGCTATTTCCATAATCCATAGATGGATGTACCGCCACACATAATTTGCACTGAAGGCGCAATATAGATATCACTTATTATTTGTTTAGATCAATTGCCTCTGATTATAATCGCTGCTCTTCGATGCAATTTTTCCACTCCCTTGCTAGAAGAAGCATTCAACTCTGGCTTACATAAGAATGGCCATACTGAGTCAAACCAAAGGTCCATCTAGCCCAGTAGCTTGTCTGCCAAGAGTGGCCAGCACCAAGTGCCTCAGAGGGGGTGGACCGAAGACAATGATCAAGCGATTTGTCTCCTGCCATCCTTCTCCAGCCTCTGACAAACAGAGGCCAGGGACACCATTTCTATCCCCTGGCTAATAGCCTTTTATGGACCTAACCTCCATGAAATTATGTAACTTCTCTTTAAACTCTGTTATAGTCCTAGCCTTCACAGCCTCCTCTGGCAAGGAGTTCCAAAGGTTGATTACGCACTGTGTGAAGAACTTCTTTCTTTTATTAGTTTTAAACCTGCTACCCATTAACTTCATTTGGTGTCCTCTAGTTCCTCTAGTATGGGAATAAGTAAATAACTTTTCTTTATTCACCCTCTCCGCACCACTCATGCTTTTATATACCTCTATCATAATCCCCCCTAAGTCTCCTCTTTTCTAAACTGAAAAGTCCCAGTCGCTTTAACCTCTCTTCATATGGGACCCGTTCCAAACCCCTAATCATTTTAGTTGCCCCTTTCTGAACCCTTTCCAAGGCCAAAATATCTTTTTTGAGGTGAGGAGACCACATCTATAGACAGTATTCAAGATGTGGGCATACCTTAGTTTTATACAGGGGCAGAAAGATATTCTGTGTCTTATTTTCTACCCCTTTCTTAATAATTCCTAACATGCTATTTGCCTTTTTGACCGCCGCTGCACACTGTGTGGAAGTTTTCAGAGAACTACCCACGATAACTCCAAGATCTCTTTCCTGATTTGTCACAGCCAAAAGAGCCCCCATCATACTGTATGTATAGTTGGGGTGATTTTTTCCAACGTGCATTACTTTACACTTAACCACATTAAAATTCATTTGCCATTTTGTTACCCAATCACTCAGTTTGGTGAGATCTTTTTGAAGTTCTTCACAATCTGTTTCTGTCTTGACTATCTTAAACAGTTTAGTATCATCCGCAAACTTTACCACCTCACTGCTTATCCCTTTCTCCAGATCATTTATGAACAAGTTGAACAGGATTGGTCCCAGGACTGACCCTTGGGGGACACCACTAGTTACCCCATTCCATTCTGAAAATTTACCATTTATTCCTACCCTTTGTTTCCTGTCTTTTAACCAGTTCTCAATCCATTAAAGGACTTTCCCTCTTATCCCATGACAATGTAATTTACACAAGAGCCTTTTGTGAGGAACCTTGTCAAAGGCTTTCTGAAAATCTAAGTATACTATAGCTACTGGATCCCCCTTGTCTGCATGTTTGTTAATCCCTTCAAAGAACTCTAATAGATTAGCAAGACATGATTTCCTTTTACAGAAACCATGTTGACTTTTGTCCAAAAAATTGTTCTTCTACATGCCTGACAATTTTATTCTTTACTATTGTTTCGACTAATTTGCCTGGTACTGAAGTTAGACTTACTGGTCTGTAATTGCCAGGATTGCCTCTAGAGCCCTTTTTAAATATTGGTGTCACGTTGGCTATCTTCCAGTCATTAGGTACAGAAACCGATTTAAAGGATAGGTTACAAACCACAGATAATAGTTCAACAATTTCCCATCTGAGTTCTTTTAGAACCCTTGGATGAATGTCATCTGGTCCCGGTGATTTGTTAACATTAAGTTTTTCTATTTGTTCCAAAACCTCCTCTAATGACACTTCAATCCAGGACAGCTCCTAAGATTCATCACTCATAAAGGATGGTGCAGATTTGGGAATCTCCCTAACATCCTCAGTCGTGAAGACTGAAGCAAAGAAATCATTTAGTTTATCCGCAATGGCTTTATTGTCCTTGATTGCTCCTTTTGTATTTTGATCGTCTAGGAGTCCCACTGGTTTTTTAGCAGGCTTCCTGCTTCTAATGTACTTAACAAATTTTTTGCTATTTCTTTTTGAGTTTTTGGCTAGCTGGTCCTCAAAATCTTTTTTTGCTTTTCTTCTTACATTTTTACACTTGATTTGACAGTGCTTATGTTCCTTTCTATTTATCTCACTAGGATTGGACTTCCACTTCTTGAAAGATGCCTTTTTGTCCCTCGCTGCTTCTTTTACATGGTGGTTAAGCCAAGGTGACTCTTTTTTAGGTCTCTTACTATGTTTTTTAATTTGGGGTATACATATAAGTTGGGCCTCTATTATGGTGTCTTTAAAAAGTTTCCATGCAGCTTGCAGGGATTTGGCTCTAGTCACTGTGCCTTTTAATTTCTGTTTAACTAACCTCCTCATTTTTGTGTAATTCCCCTTTTTGAAATTAAATGCCAGGGTGCTGGACTGCTGAGGTGTTCTTCCCACCATAGAAATGTTAAATGTTATTATATTATGGTCACTATTCCCAAACGGTCCTGTAATGGTTAAGTCCTGGACCTGATCCTGCACTCCACTCAGGACTAAATCGAGAATCGCCTCTTCCCTTGGGGGTTCCTGTACCAGCTGCTCCAAGAAGCAGTCATTTAGGCCACTGAGAAATTTTATCTCTGCTTCTCTTCCTGAGGTGACATGTACCCAGTCAATATGGGGATAATTAAAATCCCCCATTATTAGAGTTCTTTATTTTAGTAGCCTCTCTAATCTCCCTCAGCATTTTGATGTCAGTATCACCGTCCTGGTCAGGTGGTCGATAATATATCCCTACTGCTAATTTCTTATTATTGGAGCATGGAATTATTATCCATAGCGATTCTATTGAACATGTTGATTCATTTAATATTTTTACTTCATTTGATTCTATATTATCTTTCACATACAGTGCCACTCCGCCACCCACATGGCCTGCTCTATCCTTTCGATATATTTTATATCCCAGTATGATTGTGTCTTACAGATTTTCCTCATTCCACCAGATTTCAGTGATGCTTATTATGTCAATCTCCTCCTTTAATATGAGGTACTCTAGTTCACCCTTCTTATTAGTCAGACTCCTAGCATTTGTGTAGAAGCACTTTAAAAATTTGCCACTGCTTATTTGTCTGCCCTTCCCTGATGCATTGGATTCCTTTATATGCGGTTGTCTGTCTGCTTTGGCTCATGGTTTGTCCTCTCCCCGCCTCTCTTTTTGACTACAGCTTAGAGAATCTCTATCAATGGATTCTCCTCTAAGAGAAGTCTCCATCCGATTTATGTGCTTCTCCGCACCAATCAGCTTTCCCCAATCTCTTAGTTTAAAAAGGCTCTACTGCCTTTTTAATGTTTAGTGTTGGCAGTCTGGTTCCACCCTGGTTTAGGTGGAGTCCATCCTTCCTCTATAGGCTCCCCCTCTCCCAAAAGTGTCCCTAGTTCCTAATAAATCTAAATCCCTCTTCCCTACACCATCGTCTCATCCACGCATTGAAACTCTGAAGCTCTGCCTGCCTACCTGGCCCTGCGCATGGAACTGGAAGCATTTCCGAGAATACCACCATAGAGGTCCTGGATTTCAGTCTCTTTCCTAGCAACCTAAATTTGGCCTCCAGGACCTCTCTCCTACCCTTCCATCACTGGTACCTACATGTAACACGACCACCAGCTCCTCCCCAGCACTACACAGGAGTCTATCTAGATGCCTCGAGAGGTCCGCAACCTTGATCATAACCATAGTTTGGTAAATCAAGATGGGTTAGTACTAGTATCCTTCCATAGAAAAACCAGAGATATTTTATGCTTAAAGTAGTTTTTGATTGGCCTTCAGTTGTCTGTTTTGAGGTCTCACTGAAGCAAACGGTTTCCTGCATGTGACTGGAAATTAAGAAGTTTGAATTCAAGTCCCAGCTCTGCCATTGACTCGATGTGCCACTGGGTAAATCACTTTACCTCTCTGTCTCCATTTCCGTATCTGTTAAATGAGGAGATAGCACTTACCTCAGAGGGATATTGCGATGAGTCATAAATTAGCATCTATAAGTGCATTTAAAAAACTCAGAGACCTTGTCTTTACTCCATGGAAGATCGATGCTGCCACGATTGATCCTCTGGAGTTTGATTTAGTAAGTCTAGTTAAGACTTGCTAAATCAAACTCAGAGGGTACCCCACCAGTGTATGATACTCCTGCTTTTGCGAGGAGTAAGGGACGCTGATGGGAGCATCTGCAACTGTCATCCTCCTACAGTAGGGATGCTGCCAAACTCAGCATAAGGGAAGCCAACTCCACCTACGTATTCTACATAGCTGGAGTGCGTACATTAAACTGAGCTACCGGATTTAGTGTAGAGCTGGCCAGAGATAAATAGGCTAAATACACAAAAACTGTTACTTCTGCTTCTCTACTTCCTCTTGCACTTTCCCCGCTGTCCCCACTTTGATACTGCAATTGAGATGGCAAGAGAAAACAGATATTAGTTATAGAAAAATACTAGTAAATTTGTTGTGGCTTCTTCAGCCATCTTCTTAATCCCAAACTCTTTAATTTTCTTGGGGTTCAGAGTGCTGCAGGGTGACTATACACTCCTGTTGGGCACAGAAACCTTACCAGCCTCTTTGTTGTACTATATGCCCCATGCCCTTTGCTGGCTCCATCTGGCTCCTACTCCTATACAAATTTATCTGGACGATTTTCAAAACCAGAGTTGTTAAATCTGGCACCCTTCACCATCATTAAAACTAATTAAAAATGCAATTAAATAAAAAATAAATGGTAGCAAGCATTCCAATTGTGCACCAGTGCTGAAATTCCTGGCAAAAGAATAGAGACTTACTATGCAGCGAATGGAGTATTTTTGTATACTGAATACTCTGTTAGCCAAATCAAGAATACTTTTTTAAAAGCAGTTTTCTTCACAGTAAGCCCTTAACCTGGATACTCCTAAAAATAACACAGGCTGAAGTGCTACTTGCTAACTTACTACCTGGGATGTAAAAAGGTGCTACCCACCTATGAGTTCCACAGGCAGGAGGGGAGATGAGGAAAGGAAGTTATAATTAAGGATGTTAATAAGAGGGTATTTGTCTAATCATGTAGTCGATACAATTTGTATCAACTACACGATTAGTTGATATGGGGAGGTGCTCTGCAGAGTCGCTATAGGGGTTGCTCCCAGAGCCAGCGTGAGCTGACTAGTCCCGGCTCACACCGGCTCTAGGACAACTGTGGCTGTGCATTTTAAATGTAGTAAAAGCCACTGGGTAACACATAGAAATCTGTAGGAGAACATTTTTAACTTGCTCGGGCACTCATTAATGGATCTCAAAGTTTCCATATTATTACAAGCCAATTTCAAAAAACAGCTTGAAAGGGAAGCTTCAGAACTTAATTTCATTTCCAAGTTTGATACCTACAATAGAGGTTTAAACAAAGACCTTAACTGGATCACCCGCTACATTCCACATCCTAATGACAAAAAAACCCAAACCCCAGGTACTTAAGAGTACTTTGAACCTTCTCCATCAACTTAATTTAGCATGGAAACTCTAACTGGCTATTCTTTTCCCATTTTTCTCTTTTACTTTCCCTTCCCAGCCCCTCTCCTTCTCTACTATTTATTTGTACCCTGGACCCCTTAATCCCCTTTCATCTGAAGAAGTGGGTTGTGCCTACAAAACCTCATGATACCATCTAGATTTATTGTGAGTCTCTAAGGTTGTGCAGGACTACTTGTTGTTTAAGTTTTTTCTGTTACAAACTAACACAGTTTATAGTTTCTATATGCAGTTATGTAACTAAAGGAAATCACATCAAGTGTTTAGTTCTGCAAATTGTTTTTGGCCAGCTCCCATGCATTCCATTGTTAATTGCTCTCTGGATTAATTTTGATATTTTATCTCCTTGAATCAAGAGAATAAAGCCACTAATGTTATATAAATAGCTTGGGGAAGGAGAACAATCTAAAAATTGACATTAACACTTATAACTACTCTGGTGCAGTGCGATTGAAAGGAAAATTCCTGGTAGATACAAAGGTCGGTGTGGCAACTTTCACCAACACGTTATAATCTTACTCCAAGAGCAGATGCACCTGCACAGACTCAGTGATCATCCTGAAGATCTGACACAAATGTAATTGTTTTGAATTTACACATGGAACTTCTCAGACTAAAATACCAAAAATTAAAGTTTGCTCAGTGTGGGAACCCCAGTAGGCTCCATGTTCCAAGAAATCAGAGATCTGCTGTCTACAAATCAACAAGCATCATGGGCGGTTGGTGCAGCTGGGCCTGGGGGAGGCACCTCTCACCCCCTCTGCTGAGGCTCCACACCTCGTGGGGAGGTGAGTAGGTGGGGCAGTGCACTCAGTGTGCCCTAGCCTCCCCAGAACACCAGGAAGGGGAAGAGAGGCTAGGAGATGCATGCACGCAGTACAGCTCTCAGAGCACCGGGGGAAGGGAGGAGGTCACATGATTCCAGTCCCCCCAGTCAGAAGCACGGAGAAGGTGGATGCTGGAGGCAGCAACACTCCTCCCCTACAGTGCCTACAGTAGGTGTTCGGGGGAGTGTGGCTGTGGAGGTGCCTGGTGGTTTGGGAAGGGAATGCCTTCCCCTGCCTAAGCCATTGGATGCTTGTGACAAGCTCACAGCAACATATGAATTGCCAGACTAGATCAGCCACATGGTCCATCCAATCTAATACCTAGATGCTTCAGAGGAAGATGCAAACAACCCTGCATTAGGCAGATGTGGGATAATTGTGGAATGAGGAGTAACGGTAGTTCGAATTAGGATCTTTAATTCGAACTACGTACTCCGTGCCGCGTGTGGCCGTGGGCACGGAGTTCAGACTAAGGGGGATTTAAAAATGGCGGCATCTGGGAACATGCAAATGAAGCCCGGGATATTTAAATCCCGAGCTTCATTTGCAACTCTGCTTGCCCTAATTACCCTACCTAGCTCGAACTAACGAGCTAGTGTAGATATACCAAAAGAGATTCTCTTCCTAAATCCTGGCAGCTAAAGATTTGCTTAAACTCTGAAGCTTTTGTGCGTTGTACATCTTTAAAAAAATATTTACTATAAAAGTGCTGAATATTGTTATCCATGTAAAAATCCGAGTCCTTTTTAAAATCTTACTATCCTGTGACAATGAGTTCTACAGTCCAAGTATACATTGTGAGAAACATCAATTTCCTTGTTATCAATTTTAAATTTGTCACCTTTCAATTCCCTTTCATTGTATCCTTTGTTCTTCTGGGGTGAAAAGTTGTTCCTGATACACTTGCTGACTACCATTCCTAATACCAGGATGGGCATAGAAGCAAACAACACTGAAGCAATCTAATGAGCTGTATTAATCTATGTTTGAATTACTATTTCTTCTAATCAGGTGATTCTCTTCTAATTCCACAGTAGGAGTAAGCAAGATCATAACCTGAGATTTCTCCTAGGAGTTAACCACAAACACAACCAGAGCTCTGTCCAGGGCATTAATGTGTCTCAGTTCAAAATGATTAGGACATGAGTATCTTGCAAAATTAAAGTTTTCCACTGAAGTAAGAAAGAAACCACAGCAACAGAAGGAGGAAGGAACTCTGTTTAATTTTCTCATGCAAGGGCCAGAGAGTTAGTTTGATATTTTCTTCTGTCCACCAGATTGGGAAAAGAATGTATGAAAAAGAATCATCTGAAAGGCTCCAGAGAGAAGTGGAAATTTCCCATCAGTCCTAGACCAGAATGGCCTTCTGGTAGTAGTGCATAAAACCAACAAATGAACAGTTAACCTATTAGCTGCACAAATGGCAGACGTGAGGATGAGGTTGCCATGCTAACAAGAAAAAGCCTAACTGCTTGCTGCACCTTCAGGGAAAAAAGCCTCTGAGATAAATGCCTACAACAACCCATCCCCTCCTGAACCTGCCTTTTGGTGACAAAACAGTGAGAGCGTTTACACTATCATGTGATGTATGCAACTTTTGTCGGAAAAACACCCGGTTTTGTCAACAAAAACTTCCACCTCTGAGAGAGACTTTATTGTCAACAAAGAGCCAGTATGGACTTTGATGTTTGTTTTGTCAAGGGAACTGGATTCCACCAGTATTCCACAATGCCTGTCCCGATGGCTTTGCTCAGTGTTTTGTGATCTCTGCTGCCCTGAAAACATATATCCCTGCCCTTTCAAAGCTTCAGGAAGTATCTGATAGTTGAGAGAGCTGCTCTGTTTGGGGAACAAACAAAAACCAAATCATTGGAATGTGCCTGTTCTGCTGCTGCAGGGGAAGGACTGGAGAGACGGCTGTATTGCTTTGACATTCCTCACCTCACAAAGCTATTAGGGAATCTTAAGAAGTGCAGGGAGCAACTCTGCCTTCCCACAATGCTGCACTGTGTGATGCTTACCCACATTGCTAGCTCCCCTGTCTACAAAGATTGCAAAGCAATGTGGCCATGAAATGTTAACAATGGGAGGCAGAAAAACTGGTTTGATTAGTTTTCACTTTTGGTGACTTTTGCATGTCGACCGCACTTTTGTCACCAAGCCTTCCCAATGTAGACATAGCCTTAGTCATTTGCTGAATGTCTAGAACAGGGCTATTCAACTTGGGAAGCCCCGGAGGTGACAATGATACTCACAGCACGTGCCAACTGCCGCAACGTAAATGTGGTTGAATATACTTGCAAATATATATGCAAATAGCTTCTTTCACACTGACAGGCATGAATACAAAGATACAAAGGCAAGACTACACCACACGCAGGCCCCATTTAAGTCAGTTCTGCTGATATTAATAAAATGTAGTATTTACCTGATTTCCACCCATATGACAGCACTTTTAATGAGCAATGACAGTCCAAGAATTTAACTACTAAAATGCATATCAACAGAAGACTAGTTTTTTGTTTTGGCTCCCACCTGCGAGACGTGTGTTGATCCTCACGTAAACCCAAACTGCACTGCAGGCTGCATATGAACGGGCTACAGGCCACATGTTGAGTAGCCCTGGTCTAGAAGTAAGTGCCATACTTAATGCCCAGGGGTAACATGGCCTCCACCAAGATATTTAGCTTTGCCCAAAAGCAGGCCTGCAGTGTTGTCCCTTTTTCATAAGTGCAAAAAGCATATATGCTCCCCTGGCCAAAGATATGACTACACAGAAAACCAGTAGCAAATGCTATATTATATTTGAGCACACTGTCCTGGCAGTATTTCTTGTCAATGACCCTTCTGTAAGAAAATTACTTGCGACTTTGATAAAAGTGTTTGGAATTAGTTTTATTTCATATCCCATACACTTATCTTCTTTCCTTCTACATAACCCCACGCTAACAAGTTAAGGCACGTCTAAACAACGTTCTATTTTTCGAAAGAGGATATGCAAATTCCACAGGAATTTGTATATCTTCTTCCGATCTCACTTTTGAAAGCAGAGCTTTCGAAAGTGAAAGTAGTCTGGACACGGTTTTTTTGGGGAAAAAAAACACAAACCTCATTTTTTAAGGAAAAGCATTTTTTAAAGAGTTTTTTTTCCCCGAAAAAAACCATGCCCAGACTACTTTCACTTTCAAAAGCTCCACTTTCGAAAGTTAGATCAGAAGATATGCAAATTCCCACAGAATTTGCATTTACTCTTTCAAAAATAGAGTATAGTCTAGACATAGCCTAAGTGAGCCATAATGTAGAAAGACTTAATTTCCTGTCTTGCCTGACATCAGAGTTGCTGTCTTGCAGAACCAATGGAAACCAAAGCTGAGAACAATCTGTGCTATGGATAATGAAAACTACTGTGTTGGTTAGAACAAGAAAACCAGAACACACTATTGTACCAAAAGCATAGGAAGCAAGTTTCCATGGGCCAGGCTGTAATTGTGACAAATTAAAAAGAGATTTAATTCTACTAAATATATGTACACACACTTCAGACACAATAAATTTAAATGTTTTGCTATTTCACAAGAAAAGGAAATAGATGCACAGCCCAGAGAAAATGGCCAGTCTGTTACCTCAGGCAGACAGGAGATGTTTGCATAAAGAAAGACAAACAGAAAGGGATGATATGAGTCACAAGGGAAATACCCTCAAAAGCACCTCAGGAGCTTAGGATAAAAGGTGCTATAGAACTGCAATGTATTTATTAATGAGCATTTCTCACCACAACAACAAAAAATTCTAAGACATAAAAATAAATGGATGAGACTACAAACAATCTGACTCCTGAAATGAAAATGGATCAAATTATTTCCGTTCTGCGTCTCCAAAGCAATTACACCTTATTTAAACACCGTTAAGGGGAGGTGTGTGGGCAGAGTGGATGCAGTGAAATCTGGTTCCAGAGACCAAGAGGTGGTGTCATCAGCACAGTTGCTTGGATACCTGGCAATAAAGGACTTGACTATACTCTGCTTTGCGCTGGTTTAACTAAACCGGTAGAAGAAAAAGCTTTTTTATTCAATCAGTATAACGGTCTACTGTTTATGCATTTAGAAGACTATAGCTAAGTGTTTAAGCTAGGGTAAAAACCTCAGTATAGAGACCAACCATAACAAAAAGGTGTTAGGCCCACAAGGCATTTAAATTGCTAAAAGCCTTAAAAGTTTGCAAGAAAAAGCAAGTTGCTAGATGGCATTGGGCTTGTGGCAGTTTCTTACAGAGTGGAGGATAGCACATTAACTGTTGCATCTCCTTCTCCCACCCCCAACGGAAGAAAAATCCCAGTGTTTTTTAAAACATATATATATATATAAATTAAGTACTTTAAATTCAGAGTGGCAAGGAGCTTTCTAGGAAATAAAGGTTCTACAAGGAGACTTCTTAATTCTAGCTGATTTTATATGAAATGTTTTTAATCTCGTTCTGCAGTTTTGCCAAAAAAAGTTTTTCCCACAGATTTAAAATAATTTTAATTTAAAACACACATTTGTGTTTCTATGCATAACAGTAGTTGCCCCTTCCAAAGGAACAACTGTACAGTATCAAAACTTATGTCAGACTCCGAAATTAAAAAGCTACGGGGGGGGGGGGGGGGGGGAGAAGATCGATTTTATTTATTCTGACCCACCCCCGCCCTCGGCCATACCTCCTCATCGTACATTCATGCCACTGATGAGACATTCCAGGGCTACTTCTTGAACTAACAGGGTTTAGCCCTGGTACAGTTCTAACACTGCAATGACCTACTATGTAAGGCTATGTCTAGACTAAAAGCCTCTTTCGAAAGAGGCTTTTTCGAAAGAATTGAAAGAATCTTTCGAAAGAGAGCATCTAGACTGCAACCACTTATTTCGAAAAAGCAAGACGCTTTTTCAAAAGAGCACTCAGGCAGTCTGGATGCTCTCTTTCGAAAAAGCCCTGTTTGCATTTGAGAACGCCTTTTTTTGAAAGAGCATTTTTGAAAAAAGGCGTTATTCCTCGTAAACCGAGGTCGAAAAAACCACCGTGTTCTTTCAATTTAATTTTGAAAGAACACGATGGCAGTCTAGAGGCAGGGGAAGTTTCTTCGGAAAAAGGCCTCTTTTTTTAAAAAAAAACTGTTGTCGAGATACACCCTAACAGAAATTTCCACATCACTAAAAGAAAAATGGGCTTCCAGCCACATTGCCAGAAAGAAACAAATGTCAAATGCCAGTGCTGAAGTAGAGGTTGGACTTCCCTTGTCCAGCACCCTCGGGACATGACCGGTTATGAACAAGGGGATTTGCTGGACCAGAGAGGTCTCTTTTTTTCCATGCTGCTCTGCTGCCAGCAGACTAGGCCTCCAGCTTGGCCCTACTACTCTTGCCCCAGCCTCTTAAGGCTTTTTAGCTGCAGCCAGGGTCAGAGCGGCACGGCCGGAGCTCTGCAGCCAGGAGTCTGCAGCCCCAGACAGGGCCAGGACCAGAGCTCCTTGGCGGCCTCTGGGGTTGCAACAAGGGTTGCCAGGTGTCTGGTATGTGGTCTCTGTCCAGTAAAAAACCAGAAAATACCAAGCGTCTGGCAGGGGGAGCGGTGAGCGTGGGGATTTAAAGGCGCAGTGCCTCTTTTTTTTTGTGCAGGTTTTTTTTGTTTGGTTGGTTGTTTTGCTCAACCAATTTTTTTCCCCACCATGTTCAGTATTTTTTTTTTTTTTTAAAGTATCTGGCAACCCTAGTTGCAACTCCCCTGCTGCTGGAGCTAGAACTCCTTGCCATGTCGCATCCCTCTCCACTGACATTGGGCTTCTGGTTGAGTCACTGGTCCCCCCCTCTCCCCCAACCATGATCCTGCCCTACCGCCAAACCTCGCTTTTCCTGGGCTCTGTGGTCTAGGAATACCCAGGGTCGTTCCATACTGGAGAGTTCTGGTTAAGGGAGGTACAACCTGTACGGAACTACTTTTATTTATTTGGAAAAAAAATCAGTTCAAATGTATCCACCAAACTCTAAACAGAATGCAGGGATTTCAGAATTCTATTTGAATTTGCAACATTCTATTGAATTGAACTTAATTCCGCCACAAACCCAGGAACCCGGCATACTTGCTCCTCCGAGGAAAAAATGTGAGCTGTAACAGATGGATTAAACAACAGAGAGTTCTGTAACTCAAATAAGTGCTCCTAAAAATAGCTTTTTTGTTTCCACCTTTTATTTATTAAAACACTTTGGACTTCAGTTAAGTTTCCTTGCTCAGCATGGGTTATTCTTTCACACCAGCTTTGAAACAAACCGCAAGCCCTTTTTTCTGGTCATCTAATTTCATTATAACTTCTACAAGCCTCTCTGTGGAAATTCTAGTTGATACATTCCTCTCGACATAGACCTTTGATCCGAACCCAGCCTCCTACAGAGATACTCCTGAGCTAAGCACTACAAACATCATCTTCTTTCCTTTTCCACTTTCTTTTAAGTGATCACCTAGCCCAACAGCAAAACCCACCTTTGCCCCAGGTTTGAAGAGTCTGTTTCTATACAAAGCAGGTGGGGAATGAAAAACGGTATTCTATACTCAAGTACCACTTGCCACATCCAAAGCACCTACCTCCTGCACTCAAAAGTCCAGCTCTGTAAGGGCCACTCTAGCTTAGATAAGTGTTTGGGCACTTCCTAGGTAATGCTCTACCTCACACGTACTCAGAGTTCAAATAGGAGACATTTTTAATTTTTTAAATTAATAATTGCCATTTCAAGAGTATTGACCATATTAGACATTTTATTAACAGTAGAACCTCATAATCCCCATTAATTGCTAAGAGTCCTAGTGAAAATTAGGGAGAAAGCAAACAACATAGCTCAGGAGGGAGCCTACTAATTTAATCAATGCAACTTACATGTATTTAGAGATGTTTATAAGGAGCTAGCAAAAAGGTACTATTTAGTGGGTTTTGTGAAAGAAGCAAAAATCTCAGTAACATTGGGGCCTTATGCCACACACTATTTCATCTTTGCTAAGAAATTGGGAGAAACAATGGCCCACTGCATATGCAAATTATGCAGTGTATGGATTATCAAAGTAAATATTATTCACTTGCATTCTGTGCATCAACAATGGAGACGGGATGATTTCTTCTACCCACTGGAAGGTAATTTTTTTTTTAAAGAATGTATCTGTTCTGTTTCTCCTAGCCCTAAACATGGTCATTATTCACTTTCCATAAGTCACCCCAGACTCCACTGTGCATACTTTCCATTCTCTTTCCATAGCCTCTCCCCACCCCCACAATGTCTGTCCCAATCCCAACTATCCTCTGCAGACACTAAGTAGAAGACAAAGCTTAAAATCAACTGCACACTTGATTATCCCAGTAGAGGTTACTACTTGTCCAGTCAATAGTCTCAGCCATGAGGTCACAGATAGGCCAAAGGGACTAGGGAATGTTAAACTTCATTTAATCGGCTGATCGAGTAATCAATGGAATTTCCATTGACTACTCGATTAGTCAATAACGGGCAGAACTGCAGAGCTTCAGTGGACTTAGCTCCTGGCCCTGGAGGTAACTCAGCTGCGGCTCTGCCTTTTAAATGTATGAAGAGCCACGAGGCTCTTAATACGTTTAAGAGGCAGAGGTATAGTGGGGTGACTGGGCGCAAGTTGGGAATCAGCTGTCCCAGCTCATGCCCAGTCGCAGACTGTAATCTGGGACCAGGCACGAGCCAGGAGAGCTGATTCCCGGCACATGCCCGGTTCTCCCCTACCTCACTTATATCGGGACTGGAATTATGCTCCTCTAACCCTAGATATAGTAGTGCCTCTAGACCAGAGAAGTATTGTTCAATATATGAGCTTCTCTAAACAAAGGACAGACAAAGCTTCTCTCGCACAGCAATATACCTTCATATATGAGGCTAACAGAAGGACTGTAATGAGTGCAGGCTATTTGATGAAAGCATATAATCCATGGAAGGACAAAAGTTTTCGATGGGGGCCACTCCAAGAATTTGGAAAGTGGTTGGGGGTGCACTTTTCTACTATATTAATGGAAGGGATGTGGGGACTGGGATGGAGTTTGGGTACAGCAGGGGGCTTTGGGTAGGGATTTGGGATACAGAAGTCAGGGTAGGCTCTGTGAAAGAGTTTGGGTTCAGGAAGGTTCTTACCTGGGACAGGGGTACAGGACGGGAGGAAGTCTGGGAGAGAGTTTGGATGAAGTAGGCAGTTGTGACCTGGGAAGAGGTCTGGGGTACAGGATGGGGTGCCAGATGCAGGGTCTAGCCAAGAGGCACTTATTGTAGGTGGCTCCTAGCTGGTGGCCCAAAAGGACTCTCAGGCAGGCTCCCTGGCTGCTGCAGTTGCACGCACCTCTCAAAGTGTCCGGCTGTTGGAGCCAGATTGTATCTATGCATTCATCCTCACAGAGAGAGGGGCAGCGGGTCCCTACATGCTGCACATGCTCACTAGTACTGCCCTTGTTTCCAGCCTACAGGAGGCTGCAAGGATGGCGGTGTGAGTGGGGACAGGATGCAGAGACCCCCATTTCCTCCAAGGGGCACATAATGCACAGAGTCACACACTTTGGCCCCACCAGCCAGCTGCTTTGAGCAGCATGTGGGTAGGGTTGCCAGATGGTTTCAGAAAAAATACCCAACAACAACAAAACACACCAGGAAAAAAAAAAGGCCCCCAAGAGTTGTTAAGCAAAAAAAACCAAAACCAAAACCAAAACCCCACTGTTGTCCCTTTAAAAACCGCGTGGTGAGGCTTTTTGGCCCTAACAGGCAGCCAGCAGCTGTCCGCCTGCCATCTTGCCTCCCTGCACTGGGCCGGACAGCTCCCTGCGGAACCCGGTAAGCACTAGGGTTGCCAGGCTGCCTCCGTATTGAGCCAGACAGCCCGGGATTTTCACCTCCTGGACAGGAAAAAATAAGAAAGTACCGGACATTTTAGGTGTCCGGTATTTTCTGAAATTTTTTTACACAACAGGAGTAGGGTTGGCAGATGGTTTAACCAAAAATACCAAACACCCCCTCCCAAAAAAAATACAGGGGAAAAAATTCTGTTGGTGGGGGGAGGGGGGAGAGAGGGGAAGACCAAAGTTGTTGAGAAAAAAAAACTCAGCATTAAAACAGCATGGCCCCTTTCAGTGCGTGCAGAGTCAGACTAGGGATAAGAACAGGGTAGCAGTTGACCAATAAGACCCAGGGCAGACATTGCTTCCCCTTGGTCTTTAGGCTTTTAGTTGGCGGCCATTTTGTTTCCTTGATCAAGCCAGAACACAGCTTCCCTGTGGAATCAGGTAAGCAGGAGGTCCGGGGGCAGCAGGCTGGGCCCAGTTGAGGGGACCCCAGGGAGGGGTGGAGGCCAGGTGCTGGGCCCAGTTGCTGAGCATGTCGTAGGGTTGCCTGGTGTCCGGTATTTTTGCCTCCTGGCAGGGCAAAAAAAACCCCCCAGAAAATACCAGACATATTTTCTGAATTTTTTTTTATTGGACAGGAGTTGAAAATGTTGGGCTGTCCGGGTCAATACTGGACACCTGGCAACCCTACATGTGGGGCTGCAGCAGCCACAGAGCTTGCCTAAGATCTTGCTAGGCTGGATCCAGTCCACAGACTGTATTTTGCCTGCCTTTGTTGATTGTGTCTAAGGAACTACCTACAGAGTAACCCCAGTCAAAATAGATACCTTCTTATTTATAAGCAAAACAATACAGCTATCTATTAATATTAGCAAGCGCATACGGGCAATGCTTCCTGGAATTGAATGAATGCCTTTGCACGCCCTTTTAGTTCAATATTCCAACTAAAAAAAAAAGAGCAGCTGTTAGAGCAACTTCCCCTCTTTTCTTGGGAGAAGCTGTGTAATGGGAAAAACTGCTAAGAGCTATTTAATCCTTAAAAATAACACATTTCTACCACACTTTTTTGTTTGTTTGTATTTAAATCCTTTCTCTCGCTCTCTCTCTCTCAACAAAGTTCTGCTAAAACAGCACAATGTCCATTGTGTTCTGTTGTTCCCCCTCGCTCCCAAATACCACAGTGAATAGATAGGAGTTCTCCTTTAAATAAAACAATGGCCACTAAAAGAAAAATAATGCAAAGCACTGAAGCAGTCGTGAGACTCATGGTTTAATACCTTGTACATATTTGGCTGGTGGAAGTAGTTGGAACTCCCTCTCCTTTAGCTTGAGCCAGTAAGCGTTTGAGGTTCTGAAAGTACGATCTAAACCAGCTTTTCTGCTTTTTAAAGGCCTTGTTCTAGTTCCATGCAACAGTCACAAATGTCATAGGAAACCAGCTGGAGTCTTTTTGGAAGCACATTTCAAGTTTGTTAAATAAGTTTTTATGATTCCCCAACTTTTTATTTACAGGCTACTTAACTCATTCCCATATTTCCTCAAGTCCTCACTAATCTTTCCTCTATGAACAATGAAGCAAAGGCCAAGTATGATTTCCAGTCGCTGAAGCTGGCTCAGTCACTCCGGTGGTGTTGTCACTTTGAACACTAACCAATGAGCTTGATGGTAATTATGAGGGCATATTACAGGGCATCCCTATCACTTTAATGACAACTTTTCCAAACCCTCTGCCCAAAATGTTTCAAGGTGACCTAAGCACCATCAGTGTGAGAAATCAGGCTGCATAGAAACAACATATATGATGTGGATTTGTAGCCTACCATATCACTGTGATAACTCTGATTACTTTATAAGTTTGATTTGCTTTTAACCCCTTTTATTCTGGCCCCACTAATGCAACCCCTGAACAACTATCACCTATTAACATGTCAGCAGAGCACCTGCATTGTACCTTGCAATGTCTCAAATGACCATATAGCAAAATAGTAGTTAATGAAAAATGGAGCACCACAAATGTGGAATGATCATACATGCCAGTGAGAAAGTTCGAATTTCCTCCCTACTGCATGTTCCCCTCCCCCCCGTCCTTTTTCGCATTAATGCTTCTTTCACACATAGGTTTACAGTTCTCATTATGCAGTCAGATCTAACTCAAGACCACATACACAAGAAATGTTTCTAGGACTATTAACTTTTAGAGATGATGGAAAAAGAGATCATATCGAAGCCATGCACTTACTTTGCCAAGTGGTTCATAAGCATCTGCAGCATCTGTCTGTTTTTTTCTGGGAGTCGATGCACAAGGTTGTGGATTTCTGAGATTCTGGATTCTTGATTCTCCAGCTCTGCATTGGGAAACAAGATATTATTCCATCTGCTATCTGCTCCCTTTTTTAATACTAAAAAAACACCCACATCAGGACAGAAATTCAATCAGACATAGGTGTCTTAAATAGAGCTGGGCGGGAAAGGTTCAAGAAGCACTGAACTTAGGAAGAAGAAAATCCAACGCACAACTACAAAATGTGGATATAACTGGCTAAGTATTGCTGAAAAAGATCTGGTGGTCATAGCAGATCACAGAGTTAATATGAGTTCAACAATGTGGTGCAGTTGGGAAAAAAAATTCTGGGTAGGGATGTGAATGACTAGTCGCTCCCCACTCCTCCCCCTCCCCCCGCTTGCTGCTTCTATCAGAAAGAGGCAGAAAGGGAAGGAGAGGAGAGAGTGCTTCAAAGCAGCAGTGCCATGTGGAGCCCAGGGTCTGTTGCTTTGAAATGCCGCGTGCAGCCCAGGGCCGGCTGGGAGAGCAGCACTCCCACTTTAAAACACCGCAGGGAGCACGGGACCAGTGGAAGATTGCTTGAGTCCCCCACTGGCCCCGTGCTCCCCGCAGCACTTTTACCTTTGAAGTGCAGCAATAGCCCCAAGGCTGTTGCTACACTTCAAAGGCAGAGGTGCCCTTATCGACTAACTGAATAGTCGATGTACATTTTTAAACTTCCCTAATTCTGGGATGTAGTAACAGGAAAGTGCTATATTTAAAACATGGGGTGCAAATAAACAAAATTCTCAACCAGCATGGGGGAGAAGACACACCAGTTAAGGGGGGGCCATGTGACTCTGCCCGGCCCCCAGCCCAGGGCCCCCCACAATCTTCCCTTCCCCATCCCATGTTACCTGAAGGGGAAGGGAGGTGGCTGGTACAGCACTTGAAGCAGAACAACCAACAGCTCCTCCTTTCCCTGCTACCACTCCCAGGGGGAAAGGAGTAGAACTCACAACTCTACCACTCCATGGATCTGTCCCATCTTTGTACGGGGCTGAAGGAGTGTGGCGATGGAGGGGGAAGAGAGGGAGAATTTGTCTCCTTTCCCTATTGGGAGGAGCAGCAGGGAAAGGAGCGGAACACCAGAATTCCTCTGGCTGCCATCGCACTTCCACTCCCACCCCACCCCAGATCTCAGCCCTGTACAGAGACACCTGGCAGTTCAGTGGAAGGGCTGGGGATGTCCGTCACAGAGTTTTTCCAGTTCACCATATTGGCTAAAATTTACTATCTGGTACGGTGTACCACCCCAGCCCAGTCCACTTGCACCGCTGATAAAGGCAGTTGTCCTTCTTTCCTGGTATTAGTGAGGTCTCAGTTGGAGTAGTGTGTCCAGTCTGGAGTGTCACACTAGGAAAGATGCAGACAAATGGGGAGGGGGGCAGATTCCAGAGGCTGGCAGAAAGAAACAAATTAAAAAAAAAGAAGAAGAAAAAGAAGAAAACCAGACTTGTAAGGAAAGATTAAAAAACTGGTCATGTGTAGTCTTGAAAAAAGGAGAACAAGTGTAGCCTGATAACAGACTAGAATATACATAAAGATGGTTATGAAGAGGATGGTGATCAACTGTTGAAGTAGATCAAGAAGTAATTGGCTTAATCTGAGGAAGGCAGAGTTTATCAGGACAGCTGAACATTGGTACAGGCCTTCCAAGGAAGGTTGTGGAATCCCCATTATTGGCATTCTTAAAAACAGGTCAGATAAACTCCTGTCAGGGTTGGCCTAAGTTTATTTGGTCCTGCCTCAGCCTAGGGGGCTGGACTAGATGATCTTGGGGTCCTTTCCATCCATCCATAGCTATGCTCTCATGACACTAGGACAGAAAAATGTTTTTCCTCCCATTTCCCATCCACCAGCATCTACACTCATTTTCTTTACACTGCACCCCACAACAGCATGCTCCTTGCATCTTAATTCCAAGTAGGGATGTGAAAGTGTAGCTAGGTACACAGTTAAATGATGAGCCTGAACTCTTAGGTTAATCTTCATAGTCACACACAGGCTCCTGGTACATGCAGGGAGCTGTCCCCTCCCCCCACACTGCTGCTTCTGTATCAGGCACAGCAGCATGTGTGGGGTGAGGGTGGAGGGGGAGATATGAAGCAGCAGTACATGCAGGCGCCTCCTGTCCGCCCTCCCCTGTGTGTAACTGCTGAAATTTTCAGTGGTTACATGTTTACTTCATTAAATGCATTTTAATATCCTTAATTCTGGTTTACAACATATACCAAAGTCTGTCTATGCATCAGAAGTTCAGTGGGAGAGAGCTGGGTAGAAGTACAAATGAATTTTTCTTTTTAGAAGGCTATGACAAGCTCACATGCACAAACTTACTTGCTGCTTTGATGAAGCTTCTTTGAAACTGGTACATCATGAGTGGCCCAGGCAGCATTCTGGAACAGGAATAGCAACAAATACATCTTTGAGCAAAAATAATCACTAAAATGCAGCTTGGAGTCAGCTGTTACCATAAATTCATTCTTAAATTATTAAGGGAACAGCTAGACAATACCAACTATCCTAACTAGTTTCGTGTCATCAGAAAAAAAACGTACTATACAAAGGAGACTTTCCTCTCTAACTAAAAGAGCTACTACAGCAGAATCAACACATGATAAGCCTCTCTGTATTCATTTGTGTGTGTGTGTGTGTGTGTGTGTGTGTGTGTGTGTGTGTGTGTGTGTGTGTAAAATGAAATACTACAACAATTTAATGTTAAAATGTGTTACAGAAAACAGCTCTAAAATTTTAACAGTCATCACCGTCATAAAGAATTTTCCACATCCATCCATTTTTGTGCCTTGGAAGTCTTAACTCTCATTCTGAGGGAAAGCTTATGTAAATTTTGGTGCTGATGGAAGTGAAGGTCCAATAACACTGGCTAGAGAAGTGTTTCTTAAACTTTTTAAGACCGAGGAACACCAAACAATAATTTTTTTTCATGAGGAACACCATGGATTTTTTGTTGAGCAAAAAAAAAAAAAAAAGTTATTGAAGAAAAAAAGGTCACCTGCCCCTTTAAGGGTGGCCATTTTGAATTCTGTTGTTCTCCACGGCACACCTTCGGCTTGCCACAGAACACAATTTAAGAAACAGTGGGCTAGAGCTATGCATGGCACATGGTAGTACTGTGCTAATTCTCTCCATACAGATCTTAAAATGTACCACAATCTTGCCCTTCAGATTCTCTGATAGTTTAGTCATAGGGTTCCTCACAGTCTGAGGTGTATAGATTTGCCTATATACCTCAGCCCTGAGCTGTGAAATGGCCTGCTATTCCAGTCCTGTTTCTCACATTCTCAGTCTTCCCCATATACCTGATTCCTCTGCTAACAGTTCAGAAACTCAGGAGCAAACACTGCCATCCATGAAAAAGAGTTGTGTGATGGCTTTTGTTTCTTTCTTCTGTGTTTTAACAATACAAATGAGGTAGGCAGAAGTACACTGTTCATAACAAAATATCTAATGCTACCTGCGAACCATAATTTTAGTTTATGGATAGATCATCCTATCTTTAATATTAATTGTCAATCCATAATTTGATGCAATAGAAATGAAAATTAAGGATCAGAAGGAGACCACTATCAGAAGCTTGTAGAACCTACAAGTCCACTCAGTCCAACTTCTTGTTCAGCCAATCACTAACACTAACTAGTTTGTTCATATATATAGGAAAGACTGTTGCCCATTTCTTATTTACAATATCACCTGAAAGTGATAACAGGCTACTTTTGTTGCTGGCATTGCAAGGAATATTTGTGCTAGATACGCTAAATATTCATATGCTCTTCATGTTTCAGCCATCATTCTAGAGAAAATGCTTCCATACGGATGTTACTTGTTAAAAAATGTGTTAATTAAGTTTGTGACTGAACTTCTCGGGGGAGAATTGTATGTCTCCCGCTCCATAGTTGTATTCACTTTCTGCCATATAGTTCATGCTATGACAGTATCAGATGATGACCCAGCAGATGTTGATCATTTTAAGAACACTTTCCCTGGAGATATGACAACATTATCAGCGTGGCCACATAGCCTCTAGATTAATGGCTTAAGCATGAAGGGACATATGAATCTTTAGCCCATCTGGTATGTAAATGTCTTGTGACACTGGCTATGATAGTGCCATGCAAATACCTGTCCATAACTTTCAGGTAACATGTAAACAGTAAGTGAGCAATATTATCTCCTTCAAATATAAACAAAATTATGTGTCTGAATGACTGTCTGAACAAGAAGTGGGACTGAGTGGACTTGTAGGCTCTAAAGTTTTATATTTTTTTATTTTTGAATACAGTTGTTTTGTACATAATTCTCCATTTCTCAGTGCAGTTTTCATGATAAAGAGACTATACTACAGTACTTGTAATGAAAGAATTGAAAAATACTATTTGGGGTTTTTTTTCAAAAATATTTGTAATAAAAATATGTATAAAGTGAGCACTATACATTTTGTATTCCATGTTGCAATAGAAATTAATGTATATTTGAAAATGTAAAAAAATCAAACAATATTTAAATAAATGATATTCTATTATTGTTTACAGCCCAATTAATCGCACAAATAATCACACTAATTTTTTTAATTGCTTGACAGTCCTATTTATCACCAAATAACTAATAATCTCAAGGGCACCAAAGGAAACACTATGATATTGGCACTAACATTCCTCTCCACTGTATCAGATTTTGCTGGACTAGTGCTTCAGTAAATGATGTTACAGGTCACACCTATACAATACTAGAAGATAACCCAATTGTAATAATGGCATTAGTTTTCATGTGGTTACACTGTACCTACATGAAAGTTCTAAGCCTAACTATCTAAGAAAACCTTATCAATATTCACGGTCTTTTTTGGAAACACAAACACTGAACTTTCTGCCACTAAACCATCAGGAAAACAGATCTACCAGACAGCAGCACACTGGCATGCACTGAATCAAGGGACAAATTCAGTGAGGTTCACTTATGGCTTTACCATTTGTGCAGCATTCAGTAAACTCTCAAAGTTCTGCCCAAGCATGCATGGAGTTCAATGTTAAAGGCAAGGTGGAGTCTTTAAAAAGCAGTGTCTTAGTTGCTTTCAACTAGGAATGTGAAAGTTAAACGGGTAATGCATACCGGTTCCAATTCACTGGTAGGAGGCTAGGGCAGCTCCAGCCCCACGAGGCCCACCGCAAGCAAGCCTTACCCTCCCCCCTGCAGGCCATGGCATGCCCCTGCCCTCTCTCCCCCACATGTTACACCAGTGATTCCCAACCTTTTTCCCATGGCGGAAACCCTAAAATAATTTTTCATATCCTGAGGAACCTCTACCTATGAAAATGTTTGTTTGGCCAGAAAAAGTTGACAGCGGGGAGCACAATTCAATTACTGTGAATTTTTTTCAAGAAAATTTATTTGTAAAGAGGGGTGTGTGTGTGTGTGTGTGTGTGTGTGTGTGTGTGTGTGTGCATTTGAGCTTACATTGTAAGAAAAAAATGGAGTATTTTCCTGTCTTTTTTTTTGTATTATCTAATCTTTTTTCAAATATCAAATATCCTCCCCCTCCTGCCTCACTCTCTTTCTCTTCTCCTCCTCCTCCTGCTTCTCACTCCTGGAGCCCAAACAGCCGCTTGCTCCTGCGTAACGGCCCAGCTGAGCAGCGCAGAAGTCAGCCGAGCGCCAGGGCGGGAGGCGAAGGGTGTGACAGATGCTCCAGGCCCTGCCCAGCATTATTTATTCCACGATTGCTCGCTGAACCCCTGATGATGGTCCGCGGAACCCCAGTTGGGAAACACTGGGTTACATGCTGGCTCCTCGTCAGGGAACTTTGGGAAAGGAACTTCCAGGAAAGTGGCTTCGCTGAAGCTCTGAATTATGAAGCTTATTGCTTTATACTGCAGAGCCTGAAGCATGTAACCAGTTATTAGCAGTTACGTGGTTGCCTTTTAAAACTAATTTTTTCATCCCTATTTTAAACTCCTTCTCTTGTCAAGAAACTTGGGTAGCGGGTGAGTTTACATATTTATGAATAGATATAAAACACACAGGAGGCTTTTCTCCTTACCTTAAGTAATTTTTCAATGCACTGGTGATAGTCTTTATCTCCCACTCTGCACAGATCTCTGTTTCTGTTTCAGAGGCTGTTTTGGGATCTAGGGAAGAAAGGCAATGAAAGAATGAGGAGCCCAAAGAGATCACATTAAAGAACACAGTCACCTCCAAAGTTGCTACTGTAGGGTTATCTCTGAAGGAAAATCTCACGGCCCTGTTTGGAGAGGTTTCTGAGAAATTACCACCACCAAGAAATACTTGGAGCCTTGCGAGCTGTTCCAGTTTACATGGATATGGATGAAGACAGCAATCAGAGGGGGGACACTAGGACTCACTTGCATGTGTTCAAAAGCAAAAGGAAAAGGAGCTGATAACTCCTAGGTCAGTGTTTCTCAACAAGTGGTACAAGTACCCTTAGGGGTACCTGAGAGAAGTCTGGGGGGGGGATACGTCAACACAACTGAAACTTGGAGAAAACTGAATTTTTGTTTTAAGTTTTACAGCGCTTTATTATTTGTGTACTTTTTAAACCCAAACATTTCATCGCCCACCCAGCTACAATTAAGTTGTTTAAACAAATGTGTTGCAATAGTAGGAAAAAAACTGTCTCTGAAAACTGTAGGTACTGGGGGTACTTTTTTTTTAAAGGGGTACTTTATGGAAAAAGGTTGAGAAACACTGTCCTAGGTTATGAGACCAATGATTTTGTTTCAAGCGTGATAATAAAAAGGTTTCAAGGCACTGCTGTGCTTAGGTACTGCAATGATGGGAGCAGAACAAATATCAAACTAGATACACACTGTTTAATTTAGACTTTGGGGCACAATTGCAGTATAAACAAACAACAAAACAACAACAGTTATAAGAACAATAGCAGGAAATCGTTCCTAAATGACCGATAAGTGATTTTAGTACACAGTACTACAAATTAGTAGTGGGGAATAGACAGTGACCGCTATTAGCCAGGGCTAGCTGTATCATACAATTAAAGCAGGCAAATATTTGCCTAGGGCAACAAAATTATAGGGACAATATGACATTCAGTAACTGTGTGCATGTGACATGGGGAGCTGGGAAAAGCAGATATTTGTATGCTTGCCCAGGGCAGAAGAACCACTAGACCTGACCCTGGTGGCAATTGAGGGGAGAAATATTACACATGTGCTTTAGCCACTTTATTCTGCCAGTGGAGTAAAAGAAGGAAACAAAGTTGTCGCACCCAGCACTACAAAGCAGGACATTGGCACAGCAGTATGTCAGCAAATTATCCACTGTGTCACTTGACCTTGTAGACTCCAGCTTACAACACCAGAAACCTGCTGTCAGTCTGGCAAAAGCACTCTCTGGCATTTGCTGCTAGAAGGTGGAGGGAGAAAACTCAGGCCATAAAGTTCCCATTGGCTTGCAAAAGCAAAAACATCTGCAAATATCCTCAGGGGCCCTGCTGGCAGAGTTCAACTGCATGGAAGCTTGTACATGATCAACTTTCTCTACAGCTATACGGGTGACAAAGTGGGGTATTCTTGTTTATTTTGATGAGGAGAGAAATACCAAAATCTGTTTTTAAATATTGTACAGCAATGAGTCAGGGAAGCCAGCTCACATTGGGCAGGTTCCTGGCTTAGAAGAATCATACTTCGGTTTGTTTTTTCACCTCTGGCCTCTTGATGTCATTCTATTAGTTTCCTACATCCTCTTCTCAGCAGACTGTTCCTTGGCATCCTTAAAGATTTTTTTTTTAAATGTCTGAATCATTCCGCCCTATCCCTGGAGTCAAATGCAGAGATTTACAAAAAACTTCTGAACTTCCACAACATGAGCAAACTCTGGAGATTGTGTCAAACATAATTGCAAATCTCTTAATGCTAGGGGCAATCCGGCTCAAACAGCAAGACAACAAAAGACAGAGCCTGGCTCAAGTGAGCAGAAATTGGCAAGTTTTACATGTGCAAGCCATTGCATGAACCACATTTAGTAAACCAGCTATTTAGCCTTTGCCTATGCCAGGTCTCCAACCAACCAACCATTATGTAACATTACAGAAAAAAAAAAGATTCAAATAACAGTCAGGCTATAGGACTTTTTATAGCAATATGAGGCAAGTCTCTCAGAGCTTAAGCACATCCATTTTAATACACTGTATTTCCAGGTCAGCCTGTCCAGAGACTCCCAGGCAATCTTTGTTTTCAGAAAGGGCTGCCAATTTCTGCACTTCCCTGCCGATCTCTCTGGTATGCTGGGAGATGATGTCTTCTGATCCTACCTGGGAACAAATTAAACTCTGCTGGCAGGCAGTGCTGTGGGTTCATATTCACATCAGCAGTTTCCTTTCCCACGCTGACTGTTGCTCTCTACACACCTGCTCAGCGCAGCTTTAACTTTGCCCTTCACCTTCTAATTCCTGACATTGCAGCTGCCCTCTTTGCCCAAGAAGAGTTGGTTTGGATTCAGGAGCTGGTCCAGGCAGTCACTGGGCTCAACACTTAGCAGCCCAGAAAGTGAGGCGCCTCAGTGAGGAGGGGCAGCCAACACCTCCAGCTTGGCAATGCAAAGCACTAACCACCCGGCCTGTCCCAGGACTGTTTTTAAACTTTATGAGTCCCAAATGCAAACATTCCTTTCCATGCCACCATGAAGGCACAGAAGGAGAGAGGATCCATTGCACCCGTTGGACAGGGGAAGAAAACCACTGCACAAACAACGGCCAGATCAGAGTGAACCAGCAGCTCACCTTTTATGTCCACATGCTCATTTCCCCAAGCTTCTCCAGCTATGTCGTGGTGAATGGCTACTCTCCAGCTCTTTCCTCTGGCCACAGAGGCATAAAAAAAACTCTTCCTTTGGCTGGCACAGACACACATGGAAGGAATCCACTGAAGCTATGGATGGCTGCCTTCTTCCAGCCCACAAAGACCAACTTGTCCACTTTTACCTCCCTGCCAAAGGAATGCTTTTCCCCCCAGTGGCAGCTCCCAGGGCAAACTGAATACAGCACTAACAACAGAGCCTGTCTCGTGGTTCTGCTACAGCCCAGCAAAGCAAAAATGTAATTAGCAGTGAAAAGGGGGGCAGAGGACCCAGTCATGCAAGATCCTGCAGAGTGCCCTCGATGCCTTGTTCCATGTTCACAGAGGCTCAAGACCTCGCAGGATCAGGCCCTGAACACAAAGGGAATGTTGGGCACAGCTGTTTTCTTTCTGGGTTCTCAACTCTCTGACTGCCTCTGTGTCCTCTGGCCCAACAACCTGCTCAGCCCACCTGTAAAGACTGCCAGGTTTGGCTCCCCGCACTCCAACTGGGCCCAGGAAAAATGTGGAAGCACCTTGGCACATTCAGAAAGGATTGGTCAACAAATGGCTGTAAATGGTTCTTCCGCACCCTCTGCTGGATGATTTCAGGCGAGGCTTTACCAGGCCCCTTCCTCCCCAACCCAAAACAGGCTTGGCATCATGGTGGCCCGAGCAAGAGGCCATCCCTGGAGACCCTCTTGGCTCCTCAGCAGTGTAAACACACAGGATGAAATTCTGCACTGCACTTTACAGAGGCACAATATAAACTTTGCAACGGGGCAGAAGGAGTTGGGGTGAGGGGCAGCATCTGAAAGTCATTTTGTATCCTGCTAATCCTAGGCTGCTGCAGGAACTGAAAATGACTCAACCCAATCTGCTTAGAACTTCTGCCATGCACAGCATCCACTCCAACTGCACACCCTGGCATATCCCTATGCTGGCATTTATGGGGTGAAGGCACTCACAATGTCTGTGTCCAGGGAAATTCTCTCATTTATTCTACGTTTATTTTTAAATACTGCTTACTCCTCTCCTTCCCCTAATCTCCTCCAGGGGCCTCCCTGCCCTTTGTGTGCATCTTTTAAAAATTCACTTAAACAAACAAACAAACAAAAACGTGCAGCTGTTCTGCATAGACTGAATACGAGGCTTTAGCCAGCAAGATGTTTTCTTCCCAAAAGCAAGATCTGAAACAACTGCAGAGGAAGTTGTGCTTTTAAGAATCTGGAGTCATGCTGCTTCTTCTCTGATCTCTGTAAGTCTCCAACCAGATCAGGTAGCTAGGGGTTATTTCGAAGTCACTGTTTGTAGTCAGATAATACTTAAGGCAGTATTTTATCAGTTTCTGTGCAAGCTCTGGTGAAATAGCCTAATGCTATTACAGTAAAATAACTATTGAAAAAAAGGCAGGAAACATTTTTTCTTCCTGAAGATTTCTAGCATTTTGTACTTCAGTGCTACAGGCCCAAAGGATTTCTGGAATTGGTTACCATCAGGTGTCTGTTCAGTGTCATATGTAAATGGAGCAGTCACTTTCAGACCAGTTCCTAGCACACAACTGTCCATGTTCCAAAGATCACCATGACAACTGTCACCAAGAATTAAAACCAAATGACACTAAAATCCAACATTATATTTGCATTAATTGGCACTATCGGTGGTTACCTAGGTAAAAGCTCAGGTATGCGATCTGTAGGAGTGAGTATCATGGCTCCTCCAAATAACAATTGAAAAGCATTGTCTGGTCACTGTTTCAGAGGGGAAAAGCCATGAATAAGTTCCTAGTGCAGGCACAAGTATGTGCTTCCAATTGCTTTTGTGCTTGTTTATATTCCATTTAGGAGTTTGTTTATTGTCTAATTTAAGTCTCAACCTTTTAACTATTGGAAGGTGAAATTGAGTGTATTAATTTCCTAACCATTGAAGAGTGATAAATAAAACCCTAGGCCTTGATTACAAGCTCAGGACACTGATTATACACAACTCAGATATAAAACTAGAAAGTGAGCCTTGATCTGCCATTGGTGCAAAAGGTGCAATTGCGTTTCATGCAACTAAAAAAGTGCTTGCCAGCCAGCCTGTAGGAAACAGACTCCTAAAGCATATAATGACTACCAAAGCCAAATATCACACTGCTAGGTGCAGCTTATTCCCCTCTGTCATTTCCCGACTTCAACTCAATGGTTGCTTTTTCTTGCATTCATGTATAATATATTCCTGAATAGTAAAACAATAGGTTAAAGTTGTAATTTTGAAAGCAACTGAAAGTATGCATTGAACAAGAATTAGGATTTTCTTAATGACAATGGGGTTATTTTAAAGAAAAAACACATCGAAAAGGAAAGTGAAAAAGATAAATTATTACAGACAGTCCCCGGGTTAAATGGATCCGACTTACATCGGATCCCTACTTACAAACGGGGTGAGGCAACCCCGCACTAGCTGCTTCCCCCCAGCAGACCAGGGAGACGCGAAGCTAGCACCTCCCCCAGCAGACCAGGGAGACACGGAGCGGCTTTTCTCAGCAGACACCTCAGTTTGAGATTAAAGGACTGAGGGAAGTGAGGTGTGGGAGAATAAAACTGAGCTCTGGAGAAATGTTTGGCTAGAGTTTCCCCTACAATATGTACCAGTTCCGACTTACATACAAATTCAACTTAAGAACAAACCTACAGTCCCTGTCTTGTATGTAACCCGGGGACTGCCTGTAATTAAAAAATCACCCAGTCATCACACAAATTAACACAATTCTTCCTAATCATTTTCAGTGTGACTTGCCATCTGACTTGCTTTTTGAAGAAACCATGTTTATTGGTTAAAATTAACTTGATACAGTCAAAAGTAGCAGAACGTAAAGTTTTTTTATATCAGTGCCTACACAGGTGTTTAGAGACGTCTAAGCAAGATGAATGTACAAACACAGCAAAGATGAATGTGAACAATAATGGAAGATAGAAGCACAAACACTTCTTCTTCCAAAAACCCCTTATCAAAACAGAGTTGGAAGAGGTCAACTCATCCGCCCCTCTCCCCGACCCCGTGCAAAATTCTTCTTCATGCATATTTATGAGTGTTTTGTCCTGCCTAATCATAAACATCTCACCACCTGGAGTTTCTACTGCATCCAAGCTGTTATGAATAAACGGAACAAAAGGACAGAGATTGTTACTATGATTTAAAGGATTACGTGGTGGTCATCTGAAGAAAAACAAGGCAGCCCCAAACACAACAGATTCCAAGATCAGCAGACGTTAGGAAGTGGGTTTTGTTTTTTGGTGCAGACAACAGCAGCGATGACTGAGAGGAACTGTAGGCATCATCTCCAATCCTAAGCCTGCCCATCCAGGCACACAAGCAACTCAACAGCTCCCACGGGACAGTGAATCAAGTTATCTGGGGCTGCCCAACTGCTGCTTGATGTTAAGTTAAATGACTGAGAAGGATTAAACTCTGGTAACAACAAGCTCTATAATGGAAATACAGTGAGATGCTTGCATACAATGGCCCAGCTGCTCCCCAGAGACTGATTCTTCCAGCTGGTGTCTGAAATACCCATTGGCCTATCCATCGACATCATTCCAAAAGTACCGCAGAATGCCTTCAGTTAATTTCTGGGAGACATAAGGGGGTGGGAAACAGTATCAGCCACCAGGCTGCCTTTATTTCAATTCCTCGCCACTTTATGATAAATCAAAGCTGCCTGGGATACAGTCTGTGACCAGGTACTAATTCTGATTGCTACGTTGGTGACATAGAATGGTTCCAAAAACAGCCATAAACACTTTTCATCCAAAAGGCCAATGACTCTAGGAAGTTTCACTCACCACTGACTATACTTCCACCCCTGGCCCAGACCAATAGAATCACTCGGTATGTTATACTCCACCATGTATCTTAATTAGGAACTTCTAAGGCAGGGATTTTCAAGGTATGGGTCACAACCCAGTACTAGGTTGCGAAATGTCAGACACTGAGTCACCTTGCTATAGGGTCATTAGGTGACCAGTGGGATGCTACGGCAGGCTTCCTGCTAGTCCTTGCACCGAGGACTGCACTATGTCCTGGAAGTGGCCAGCAGCAGGTCCAGCTCTTAGATGAGAGAGCCACAGCTCCCCGAGCACTAGCTCCAAGCTGGTTCCCAGCCAATAGGAGTTGAGGGGGGGCAGCATGCAGAGGTGCTTGCACACCTCCCCTAGAAGCCTGATTAGCTGGTGGCTGCTTCCAGGCACAGAGCATCCCACAGTGCCAAGACAAACAGGAAACCTGCAGCAGCATACCTGCTGTTCTGCTGACCGAGAGCCACCAGATGTGCACCCCATTTTCCTGCCCTAGTCCTGTGGTCCCCTCCCCTAAACTCAGACACCCCCTCCTGCATCCCAAACTCCCCGATCTTGGTCCTACCCCAGAGTCCACACACTAGTCAAAAGATGGAATTATGCTGGATCACAGGCATCAATTTTCTTCAACTGGGTTGGGAGAATAAAAAGTTTGAAAACCACTGCTCTACAAAATAGATATTCATGTTGGTTCTATTACTATACTGCTCACGCACACACGTGTGTGCCTCTTAACAATACAAAACTTCAAAGCCAGCTGTTCTTGGAGATTCTTAATTGCAGGGGCTAAAGAAATATAAACACTTCACAAATGCTAACGACCTAAGTCCCAAACAGAAACCCTGACAGAAAGTGTCACCATTTCCCCAGCAGGGAAACTGAGGTGCACCCAAGGAAAAGGGTTTGTCTGAGTCCAGCGCAAGAGTGGGGCAGGGACTGTGTTTGAGTCTGATACCACTGCTGCCAGTCCAAATGGCCATCCGCAAATACCGCCAATCCGAGCACACAGCAGCGTAGCACATTCTGTAGAAAAACCTCACTCCAAAGGCCTTCTCAGGGGCATACCACTTACACCAATCACTGCTCTCTGAAACCTGATCCACTTGCCATTTAATCTCTATGGGAGTCACTAACGCTAACCACATTCATTCTAAATATAAGGGAACCTGAAGTTGTAAGCAAAATCTGGTTCCTTCGCGCATGAGGTTTTGATCTGAACAGTCAATATTTGAGCAGCATGTTGCTTTTACTATAAACACATTAAGTCCTAAACAGGCAGTGGGGAAGGGAGGCGGAGACAGAGCTCAGTTTGGCTCTTCCTTTACAGAAAGCTTGCATCAGCCTGAAGGCTGGAAGGCAGCAAAGATACGCCCCTTGGGTTCTGTTCTTAATAGGAGGTCAAGACATGCCCTTTTCCAGCCAGACAATAACAATATTGAAGATCAACAGGGATTAAAATAAATGACCTTGCAACACCTACTTGAGTGACACCCCCGAGCACCCAGCCTGCCAGCGCGCTTAGGGCTCATTACTATTCTTCTGACATCAGCAGCTAATGAAGACATGGCAGGCAAGACACAAACATAGACTATATCACCACACTGTGAGGCACGAGGCCAAAGATTGAGTGTCTTCAGCTACTAAGGAGATGATGCTTTTGGAGGGTGGCCAAAACCTTTGATTCCTCTCAGCACTAAAGAACCCACAAAGGACGAAATCCAGCCATCTGTTACAGCCAGGGAATCTTAGACTGAAACAGACACATTTGAGAGAGTGGAACCAAGGCTGTGATTGGGCCCACTGTGTGGAGAAAATAATTCCAAATTCTTTGGTACTGTTCAATATGACACATTCTGGCTAAAAAACAAAACAAACGAAAACCATCCAAAGGTCCTGGCATATCAGATCAGGTGCCCTCAAACTAATTGCTTATGTTTGGCAGTGGCCACTACCTAATGTTTTCTTTTTTGAGACAGGCTGGCAACTGCATGACCTGTGAACTAGATCCAGCCCAGATGACGTCATTACATAGCTCAGAGGCCATATTCTGATTCTCCATAATCTAAGATGAACTGTCATTGAAACAACAGTCCTTGTGACTGCAAAGATCCAAATGGTGTGAACAGAGTGTGATGAAATGCCGTGTGCCTTGGTCTGCCCATACGGTTGCCAAGTGCACAGTTTTCAGCCGAACAGCCAGTCGAAAAGAGACCCTCCTCAGACTGGTGAAAATGAGAGTGAAGGTGGGGGGAAATCAAGTAAGCAGGAGCAGGGCAAAGTTGTTTGGCTTCGTTTGGTCGGAAAGCTGGCAACCCCAGTCTGCAGAGAGACTGAACAATGACAAAGGTGTGAATGCATCTGTCCCGTTAACCTCACTTTCAAGCACCATTATGAAATTTTAGTGTCAACATTAAATGATCATTTTAGTGGTTAGTCATAGATCATGGGAGTGGGAATGAAGTAAACAGGGATGGGAATTGGACAAATAACGAAATATTCAGTTACAGGCATCTACTAGTGAGGGACAACTACTAATTCATATTGGACCTACTAGCCACCAAATAGCATGAGGTGGGGTTGGAACGCCGCCCTTCTGACTGTGTACAGCGTTCAAGTGCTCTTTTCATAATTGCCTATGGTATTGCAACTCTGGAGGGTATTAAATCTAAATGAAGTTTTTAAACTGGTTTAAACCGGGCTGAAAACCACATGCTTTGGCTTATAGCAAGTTATCTCTTTGGAAACCCACATGGAAATTTCCTTCTGTCATGGTTTCGTTTCAGAATCCAGAGCAATCAGGCAAAAAACAAATTAAAAACCCCCCTAAACTGCTCTCTCATGTGAGCAGCTGTATTTGTTTTAAGTTTTGCTGAACTTTTGCATCGATGTGTCAGCCTGGCCATTGAACTCTTTGCTGCCTGTTGTACACTGCTACTGCCACATGAACAGAGCCAGCAACAGGGATATGTGGCATAGTTAACTGCCTGAGACTGCTGACTTCCAACGGGTAGCAAAGTGAGGAATGTTTCTGCCTGGATCTCAAAGGGGCAGCAGTATTAAATGTGGATCAGCCATGTTTTGCTCATGTTGCTGGCTGATAGGATGTGAATGGGATCAGGGGACTTGCAACCCGTAAGTTTCATGGCAAGGCACATAGTGGAGAAACACCCCTCTCCCCCACCCCACAAACACACACTAAATGAGATTTTGGGGCCCTGCTGAATCTGCACTGACCTCTGAAGAACTGCACCTTGCCATGAAGTTTTCAGCTTTCAAAACTCCCATGATTTGCTGTTCTCCATACTTCACAATGAGAGCAATGGAACTATGAAGGCAGAAGGCAATCTGCAATGCACAAGAGCTTAGCACAAAGGAGGAACGAAAAAGGAGATGGTGTCACATCACCAGGCTGTCTGGCATGCACACAGAGAGGAAGAGTAGCCTCGAACTTCAAACGGGCAAGTAGCCTTGAACTTCTACATGGGAGAGATGTTTGAAGGCCTGTCTAGGACTCTGTCGCAAGAGTACATTTTCAAACACTGGGTTGAGCCTCGTTGGTCAGACACAGAGCCCTAACGATGTGTCATCCCCTTTTGCCGTTTCCTTTAGCACATTCATCTACATATAAACAAGCTCTTTCAAAGGGTTTTATTGGGGGGTGGGCGGTGGGAACCAGATGAAATTATGGAACAGCCACTGCCCCACACAATCCAACAGCAGCTACACCCACTACATACTCACTAGCTATCGCCATCCAGTCAATCTAGACTATTTCCATCACACTCTGACCAACTGTTCGGGTGGCTGTGTTAAAGTCCGACTGAAAACGAGATTCTTTTATGACCTGCTCCAGGGGAAGTTAACAACAAGAAAGGGTATGTGGGGGCGAGAATAAAACAATGCTGCTTGCAGTAAACATAGCTGGCCAGGAAAATTAGGTCTAAAGGGAGAGCAACTAGAAGCATGAGCAATATGAAATAGAAGCAAAACTTGAGAGACAGCATGTGGCAGATACAGGAATAAAACTGAACATACGGTTCAGCTATTTTTTTCCTGAAGGTTATAGGCTGCATTTGGGAAGACTGCCAAGACTTGGGGAGCATACTAGTGAGGCACAAGCAACAGACCAGGTGAAATAAAAGCTCCTTTAAGTGAATGCCCTATATAATTCCTAGTGTTCCAATCCTTGCACTCTTTTGACCCCGCACAGACCATGTTAATGAGACTACATTTCATGAAGTGGAATTCCCACCCCAGGTTCTGGTATTTCGACAGCCTCCATCACTGGGCCTGGTAATAAGCTGCTTCCCTCTAATGCGGATTTGAGACACTTACCCATTAAGATACTCAATAGCTTTTGAACTCTGGAGTTTACTCCAACAATTCTGTAGAGCCCTTGCTCATTGATCCCTGGGAAAATAAAGAGGTTACTTAATTAGGAGAATGTTAAAAGAACTATTAACATTTCTTTCATTTTCTTGGCTTTGCTAATAGCTGCAGTAATTAAAGCTTTCCACCAGCTGCACGCTACACCCTCAGCCCAGCTAGTGTAGAGAGGGTTGAAATTTGATTTTAATGCCTGGATTTTTATGTATTTATTTCAAGAAAGTGTTGTATCCCGATCAGCTCAGGAATCAGAGGATAGTGGTACCTTCTCTCCACACTGATGAAACAGGAAAGAAGGAAAGCACCAGAAACAAATATCAGTCGATTGGCAACAGGTGGGTGGGTTGAGGAATTTGATATTAAGACCTGCTGGTCTGGCAATGTGTCTTTCTAAGCATTAGCAGAGTATACAGCACAATATGGTTCTGATCCAAAGGACTGCCAATGCTAGTACAGAAGTAAGTAAATAAATGGCAAACATCAGAGAGCTATTTTGATGTCACAGACACCAGTCCAAGGACCTGACTAATGGAAGCTGAATGACCCTCCTGGCTTACTGAAGGGAATGAGAGTCGAGGGCATTTTGACCTCTGCAGGTCTAAATATTCTTGTTGGCTTTATTTGCCTTTAAAAAAATAAACAGTGTTTTAATCACAGCCAGGCTGTTATCTGAACAGTCTGGATCATGGACAGCAGGAAAATATCAATAATGCAAACTACTTTTCTTTCTTTAGGGAGCTGAAAAACTTCACCAGCCTGCAGCTTTTCAATAACCACTGCACACTCTATATCCCATGATCAGCGCCTCGGCAGCACTGCAGTCGCTGCAGAATGGTAAATGCTCAGTTCCAAACACTACTCAATGTCCTGAATTCCCTTACAGGTTGGATGGAGAGCTACAAATTGGAACTATGGACTGGGACTTGGAAGACCTGGGTTCAAGTCTGGCTCAGTCACAAGTTTCCTACATTACTGAGGGCAAGTCAGTTTCTCTTACTTGTGCCTGCCCCATCTGTCAAACGGGAATAATATTTCTCTACTTTACAAGGATGTTAATTACATTTATTTGAGAGGGGTGCAGATACGACAGTGATTAAAACTACAGTAGACTTCCAATAGTCTGGCACCTTTGGGGTCTAGGGGGTGCCAGATTATCGGATATGCCAGAGTATCAGGAGGTACTCTGGCAGGGGGGCTGTGATGGCTCTGGGGGGGGGGGAGGTCGGCGGGGAACAGCACAGCATGGGGCGAACCCTCCACTGTTTTGCAGGGAGGCGGAGGAAGCCCCGTGCAGCCGCTGGCAACAGGCCAGCTGGGGCTGCAAGCAGCAGCGGCGACTTGGGGAAGCAGCGGGGCAGAGCAGGTGGGGTGCTGCCCAGTTGGTCCCGTAGCGCTGCTCCTCACCCCCCTGCTCGGTGCCCGGAAGCACCCCAGCTGCTCTGCTCCGCAACTCCCCCAAGTCCGTTGCTTGTCAGTTTCAGCAGCGGTGGACTTGGGGAAGCAGCCCGGAGCAGATCAGCTGGGGTGCTGCCGAGCGCGGAGCAGGGGGGTGTAGGACCAACCCGGCAGCACCCCAGTTGCTCTGCTCTGCGCCGCTTCCCCAAGTCCGCCGCTGATGAGTTTCAGCAGCGGACTTGGGGAAGTGGCGCAGAGCAGCTCCAATTGTCCGGCTGGCTGGAGCACTTCCAGGTTCAAGTTGGTGCCGGACTATCGGGAGTGCCGGACCACTGGATGCTGGACAATTGGAGTTTTACTGTATTTATATACACCTGGTCTACGTGTGGAATTTCATGCAAGATTTAAAGTGCACTTGTACTCACTATCCTGTAACTATGTATTTGCACATTAAATTATGCCCAAATTAGATTTTAAATTAAATTCCCTCCTTATTTCAAAAATCTTGACCAACATTTCTTAGTGCGTCTTTCTGTTTCTGATATCTGCATGTGTTTGACAGTTATTCAAGGTAAAGTATACGCCCAGCTAGAGCACCATGCGAGCCTATAATGAGGTATATCAAAAATGATTCTGAGGGTTAATAAATCATCTCTGGGTGCAAAAAGAGAAGGCAAGCACAGACAATGCTAAAAGCGGATGTAAGAGTTTCCCTAAAAACAAGGCCATCTGGTGAATTAATATACCTCTTGTTTCAACAGCATGTATGCATT
The DNA here is from genome assembly GCF_049634645.1 of Pelodiscus sinensis. NCBI lineage: Eukaryota > Metazoa > Chordata > Testudines > Trionychidae > Pelodiscus > Pelodiscus sinensis. The sequence goes on from NC_134727.1 coordinate 23,664,222, forward strand.
TCCGGATAATGCTGAATCCGATATTATCCAACTGGGCAGCTGAAAGAAAAGAAAAAAAAATTGACAAAACACCTAGCAATGGGGATGATTTCACAATGAGCACTCCATTCATCCTGCAGAATCACCTCTGAGATTGAACGAGATACAGTATTGTATTGCTTTTAAAAAAAATAATCTTGGAGGATGCATTTGATGTCCATGAAAGGAAGAGACTAACGCACTAGCTTTCATCAGGAACAATACAGGCAAGCACAGGGCACTGCTAATAGATCTCGTTTCAACCCCCTATGATGTTCAAATCCTGGGTCTACCCACAGATCTGCTAAAGCATTTTGCTCTTGATCTGCAACACCACCAGTACTAGATCCCCACAGAAATGCCAGATTGTGCTCGTGCATTCATTCAAGAACGGGATGCTATCTCTTGTAATGGGTATCTGGCAGGGAGGTGCCATTATCTCTTTTTAGCCACAAGCCACATTATTTTGGATGACCCATCTCTAAACATTCCATGAGTCCCCTACCTTGCTTTTATGTCAGACTTCTGCCTCCCTAGATAAGAGGGTGGGGGTTGGTTCTTTTGATTGATTTTCAGGTTTTGCTGGGGGGTTTTAATCGTATGGTAGTTTGGTCCATTTTGTCCAGTGCCCTATAAAATGTGCTAAATAAACTGGCGCTGTGCAATATTTTTCCTTTACCACTCCCCCTGATTTTTCAAAACCATACCAAAGACACAGCTGATTCATGAGAATTGGAAAGTTTGTTGGTTCCCCACACCTTGCAAGGTGCAGCCTCCCTTACTAGTATATTTGACCCTTCTTCAGCCATCTGCTGCTCATTTGTTTTCAAAATTCTGCACTGATCCCATTACTTACATAGAATCATTGAATCATAGAATCATAGGACTGGAAGGGACCTCAAGAGGTCATCGAGTCCAGCCCCCCGCCCTCAAGGCAGGACCAAGCTCCGTCTACACCATCCCTGACAGATGTCTATCCAACCTGTTCTTAAATATCTCCAGAGAGGGAGATTCCATCACCTCCCTTGGCAATTTATTCCAATATTTGACCACCCTGACAGTTAGGAATTTTTTCCTAATGTCCAATCTAAACCTCCCCTGCTGCACTTTAAGCCCATTACTCCTTGTCCTGTCCTCAGAAACCAAGAGGAACAAATTTTCTCCTTTCTCCTTGTGACACATGAAAACGGCAAGAGAGACAGGGACAATACAACAGAGACAATTTGACTTCTTCAGATTTGTTTCTCTGGGAAAACTTGCTGAAATGCTGAGCCAACACACACAGCACATTTGAAGAATATTTACATTACAGGACATGCATACCAGCTATGACGTCAATAGGTCTTGCTAACAGCTTCATGGGTCCTTTAACATAAGAATGGCCATACTGGGTCAGACCAAAGGTCCATCTAGCCCAGCATCCCGTCTGCCAATGGTGGCCAATACCAGATGCCCCAGAGGGAGGGATCACAATACCCCAACTATTCCAGATTCAACACATCTCTGGGGTACTGTGTTTTAGGTTAGGCTTTTGATAGAACAAAAGCGTTCGTCTGTTTTAAGTCCATTTCAGAACTCTTCTGCCACACTGCTCCATAAACATGGGGTAGTCAATATAAAATACCTTGGATCTAGCAGGCCCCTTACTATCCTGACAACCTTTCACAGCAACAAAATTATAAACAAAAACAGTTCCAGGCAAACCAGAGATGCCCAGCTAGTGATTTGCAGTGTGTTAGATTTCAGATGCCCAACACAGGAAAAGGGTCCTGATTTTCAAAACGGCCTCCCAAAATTTCTAGTAAAAATTTAGTGTAATGTTTTTTGCTGTCAGCATAGCCTACCCTAGATCCTCCTCATCCCTTCCATGTGCTGCCTTTCCCCACTCACGTGCAGCTTACGTTCTGTCCATGTTTGGCACTGAGAACAGGTAGGTTATAAATGCGTTTCGTCCACCCTTCTCACAATTTATTCTCCTCCTAAGCCTACCACACCCCTCACTACTGATCAGTTACCACTAAAGCGTGCATAGCAAGACCTTTCAATAGTGTTTGCCAAGACAGAGCGAGAAAGCAGTTTTAGATGAAAGTGACGATCCTTTTAGATGAAAGTGACAGAGCATAAATGCCCTCAAGCTGTTGAGTCAGGTCTTTAGACTCCTAGCTGAGCTCTGGATCAAGAAAGGTCAGGGATTTATTTGCCATCTTTGTATCCTTATGCTGTCCAGAAATATCTAATTAAATAAATACCTCAACAGCATTATTTATCCTTTGACTTTTAATGAGCCCCATAAAAAAAAAAAACTTGATTTCTACTCTCCCTCCCAGAAGCTTCTTTTTATCTCAGTTGTTTACTCACTGACTTAGCTGAGAGCTGACATCTCATAGCTGCATCTGGAGCTACTAATGCTGTGATCCCCACACCCACGCCATTCGCCCTAGACAGCTCTTTGAGCTGCAGCACTAGGCTTTAACCAGATTTCCCTCACATCAGCAGCAAATTCCCCATTTAGATTCTGCTTGCGAGGCTCTGATGGTTTGGAAGTAGTGGTGGAATGCACCCGTGTGATGGAGTCTGACGCATTTTGAGCTACCACAGTGAGCTGCAGACAGGAGTTGGGAGAGTAATGGCAACAAAGGGTATGTCTACACTACCACCCTAGTTCGAACTAGGGTGGTTAATGTAGTCAGTCAATCGAAGTTGCAAATGAAGCCCGGGATTTAAATATCCACGAGGAGTAACGGTAGTTTGAATTAGAAAGCCTAATTCGAACTACCTACTCCGTGCCGCGTGTAGCCGCGGGCACGGAGTCCGAACTACCGGGGATTTAAAAATGGCGGCACCCGGCAAGATGCAAATGAAGCCCGGGATATTTAAATCCCGGGCTTCATTTGCAACTTTGATTGACTTGGGATTGCAAGTTTGAACTAGGGTGGTAGTGAAGACATACCCAAAGAGAGTAATCCCTTTGAGCTATCTTGGCTACACAGAGAGCCTCTCAGTTCTGTGTAATAAAGGAGTATTCTTCCTCGTATGTTCGTATGCTTGCATTGCTGCTTATTTTCATGAGAAGTGCAGAATTGCAAAGATGAAAGTAACAGTGTCATTTATCAACAGGAATCAAGCTTCTGCTCTAATCATTCACTCAATTTGAGCCTTTTACTTGGTGTCTGGGCAGTGACAAGTTGAGAGATATGGTATGGGGAACCAAACTAATTTCAGGGGAAATGGCTTGCCTCGAGTGTCTCCGTATGCCCCATTTCAGTGGATGGATGTGGGCCGAGCATACACAGTCACACTCACACAAACAACAGTATTATCATAGAAGTATTTAAATGCACAACTGACCAAGGTATTAAACATTCACCCTATAATCTGGCAAAAAGATATTTTAATCAACATTTGACAAGCATTACTATTATTCCAGTTTTTCTGATAACTAAATACAAACTACTTATCCTGTTTTATGCAACTTCTTGAACCATCCAATTTGGACCCATCTCATCTTGAATTTTTGCCTTGTACATTATTTCTATGTAATCCATAATTCCATCATTCAATGCTGACAACCCAACTATCTGAGCACAGGCAAAGGGGAGAGGGGTAGAAACCAGCTTCAGGCTGATTTTGCTGAATCCAGACTTACTAACATCGCACCACACCAGCGACACAAGATCAAATGGATTCCTCTGCAGACTACATAATACATCTTTGTGTGCTATAGCAAAACAAAGACCATATGTCAGAGTTTTATGGAATTATTAATGGAGAAATCAGAAACGGAGACCTGGAAAAATGAGGCTTTCATTTGATATTTCAAAGATGAAGTACTGATGAGATGCCAAGATGACAGGGAGGAAGAGCCGCAGCACAAAAGGCTCTCACATTGAACACATTCTCACAACAGTTGGGTAAAAGACAAAGAGCAGGCCGCTGTGGAATAAGCGAAAGGAGTGAGGTGGGTATGCAGAGAGCATAAGGTCTTTGAAAAGTTTATAAAACAAAGGTGGAGAATTTTGAACCAGATCCTGAAATGACTAGGGTGTCAGTGGAGCAGGAAAAGGAGAATGTAATTGGTACCTCGAAGATGAACAAGTCCAAATGGCCTAGAGAATATTTGTTTTCAGAGAACAGAGCGGGACAGATCTAGGTATTGCTAACTAAGGAATTAAAATACATGTAGTGTTATAGAAGTTCATTGAAACTCATCTGTCCACCCCTCTCATCATCCATCTCTCCCTTTACTCCCTAAGCAGAGCAGAATAAAAATCACTTTACAGGATGCTGGCCATCTGCTCACTTACTAGCTTATAAAATCCAAGGGCTCTGTAAACTAAGACAGCAGCCAAGAAGCAAACTGCAGCTTTCAGACCACCGCACATAGGGAAACAAAATAGCACTGGGAATCAGGACTTAGGCACAAACTCCAGAGGATCCATCAATCACTGAACCAATTTTAACAGCTTGGTAGGTTTGCTGGGAAATAAACTAGTAAAGGGTATGTCTACACTACAGTGTTAATTCGAGTTATCTTAATTCGAAGTAGTTAATTCGAATTAAGCTAATTCGAATTAACGCGGCTACACACAAAATGTAGCTCGAATTAGCATTTTGCTAATTCGAAATACTGCATCCACACTGACTGGACACAGAATCGGATTTAAGGCCAGCCAGAACCAGGTCAGGCAGGGCATCAGGTCAAGAGTGTCTGTGTGTATTTGCTGCCTGAGGCTATCTGATGCCTGTGCTTAAAGGGACACCTCCCCCCGCCTCTCGGGCTGCCAGCTCTCAGGTGTCCCTGCTTGCTTGCCTACCTCGATGTGGGACAGCAAAGCATTTGTGTCTCTGCATGCTCTGGTTGCACTCACTCAGGACACCACAGCACTCTGCAACACGGAGCCAGAGCTGCCCCTGGGCACTCTGATGCTTCTCGTGGATGTGTTGCTGCGAGCCTGGCTTCATTTTCTGCAGGCTGCCATCCCGGAGGTCCATCGGGGGGAGGGGACTGTCAGTATCCAGGAGGCCCTGCGGGAGAGCTTCCACCCTAGGGAGCACTAAGAGCCTCCCAGGTCTGCCCCATTGGGGGCTTGTGCCTCATTCCTCCTTCCTTCTACTTACCCTTCCCTTCCTGATGTTAAATAAAAAAACATTTCTTGCCAAAAACAAACTCTCTTCATTGACCGAAACTGGGGTGGGAATGAGGATGGGAGAGAGGAGGGAGAAACCTGGGAAGAGGGAGCTGGAAGGGGGAGGCAAGGGGAGGAAGGAGGAGGAGAAGCTGAGGGTTGAGGATCTTGCCAGACCAACTTGATTTTCATGCAAACCTGCTCCTGGGTTCACATGCGGCCTTTAGTGGCCAGGCTGGCAGCTTTCCTGCCATAGACAGCCGCGTTTCTCTGTCTAGTGCGGAGATCATGGACGTTGGGGGCATCCCCCCAAACCTGAGTATGGTCCACCCACATCTCTGCCCTGGACCAGGAGGGCCCCGCCTTCTCCGGGCCCTGGCAGGCTCCTGGGAGCTGGCAGACTATTCCTGGGGCGCAGTGGAGGGCTGGCTGCCAGTGGCTTGCTGGCTCATGTTTTGGAGCCACTGGGTCAGGGCAGTGCCTGCTGGCTCAGGGCCGGCAGGCTTGGAGCTGGCACAGGCACTGTGGCCATAGCCGGCCCAATTAAGGGCTCCAGGGTTGGGGGGGGAGGGAGAAGAGTTTTCCTGGTTTGGCCCAGAGTGGCCACCAGGAAAAACTGGGAAGGCTGGAGGCCAGCTAATTCGGACTAAGTGTCTACACAGCGCTTATTCTGAATTAGCTAATTCGAGTCTCGCGTTACTCCTCGTAGAGTGAGGTTTACCAAACTCAAATTAAGAGCCCCACTATTTTGAATTTAATTCGAAATAGCGGTTTGCTTGTGTAGACGCTATGGAAGTTAATTTGGAATAACGGCTGTTACTCTGAATTAACTTTGCAGGGTAGACATACCCAAACTCCTTAGGCCTCATCTTCACTCCATGAAAGATCGATGAGGTCATGATCAATCTTCCAGAGTTCGATTTAGTGAGTCTAATTAAGACCATCTAAATGAAACTCAGAGTGCACCCCCGCCAGCATCTGGAACTCCTGCTCTTGCAAAATAATGGGTGCCATATTTATTCACACTGTCACTGCATTAATCTGCTTTGGGAGCTCTCTCAAGTACAAACTGTGCTACCAGACCAAGTTTTGATTTCACTCTTGAGTGGCACAAAGCCCAATCTGAAACCTACTTAATCATGGAAGGAACCAGTAAAACCTTGCTTTGTCACTGTGTGCCTAAGGAACCATCTGTTAACATTCCTGGTCTCAAAACTAATATATTGCAGCTCCAATTCAAGCTCGGACAATGCAAGTGACACTAATTGTACCACGCAGAAGAAAGGCAAAGACAAAGTTAGCAGCACTGCATAGCCCACCTAGGTATCCAATTACCTGACACTGCACCCTCTTGTGTCACTTACCACCTCTATATAAAAACAAAACTGACAGGTATGTCAATCTTGCCTTTCAGAGGGAAAAAATTGTTGGGCGGGGGGGGGGGGGAGAAGAGGCTGAATTATTTTCTATTTATCAGCAGCAGTGGCTGGCACGGGCAGAAAGGAAAGGCATGCCACCCTGGACTGCTCAGTCAGCTGAATGTCAGGCCTATCAGATGAAGGAGCTCAATGTCAGAAGCAAGTATGAAATTCTCCGGTAGCGTGTATAGCCCTTCTCAGATTCAGCAGGGGAAAACATTCTATTTATAAGCCACACACCGGCCGGGATCCTACCGCAACAAAGGCCTATGATCTCAGGGGGTTTTCATCTTAGCTACCGGCTGCCTAAAAATGGCAACAGGACGCTCATCCTCCTGCCCTCCACACTCCAGTCCCCCTCCCTTAGCTCATATGCCCTTAATAAAGCTGCCAGTGATCTGTTCGAAGAGTTGGACACACCAGTGGGAGCTAAGGAAACAGACTGTGTGTAAATAGTGGTAAGTGGCCCAAATGAATGTAAAGGGCACAGACTGCCCCTGAAGAGAGTTCCTCCCACCCCTGATTTACTGGGGTGCTGTGTATGGAAACAGCCTATGCCAGGCACTGCAGAGACAAGGTAGGCTTTGCAAACTCAGTGTGGCTTAAACCAAGGCAATGATGAAGAATTAGAGAATGCAAGTGACCATGGAAAGCTTCCCAAGGTCATATGACTTGAACTCTACCACTGTCCAGATACAGGGTATTTTAAAAGCAATAATAAAAACTGCAATCGTTTTGCAACCTGATCATTTATGGGAGGTCACAGGCCCAGGTTAAGGTTCTGATTGATCTTTGTTCTCTTCCCTCTGATAAGCTGTAACAAGGAGATCATTGCACTTGGAGCTCCCCTAGAAAAGGTATCATATAAAGACAAAATATTACCCCTTCGCACAGCCCTTTGTGAACATGAAGTACTAAGTCAGGACTGGGGGTTCATCATTTTGCTTTGCACAGAAGCATAATAAAAACACCAAGGGTATGTCTACACTACCCTCCTAGTTCGAACTAGCGGGGTAATGTAGGCATACCGCACTTGCAAATGAAGCCCGGGATTTGAATTTCCCGGGCTTCATTTGCAAGTGCGGTATGCCTACATTACCCCGCTAGTTCGAACTAGCGGGGTAGTGTAGACATACCCCAAGTGTGATAAAAACTGCATGCAGCCAATAATCAGAGAAGTCAAAATGAAGGGGTGAGTTCGTGTCAGAGAGAAGGAGGTGGGAGAGTGGAGAAGCAAGAGCAGAGAGCAGCTGCAAGAAAAAAGCATTTAGAAATATTCCCTCACTTAGTGTCTGTGTTGTATCAATAGTGAGAAGTGCTTCCAGGCAAGTATGAGGACAGGCCTCTGTCCCAGAAAGCTTACAAATGAAGTATTTACTTGTTTTTAAAAGGGTTGGCAGCAATGTGCCCAGTTAGTTTAGGTCCATTTAAGAGCCTCAACAAAAGGCTAGCCCAAAGCTACTTGAAATGGCCCAATTAAGGGGTTTGAGACATAGGAAGTCAGAGGTGAGACAAGGTGAAACTGCTACTCATAGGAGCTCTCTTCTGACTCTGGGATGCATGGATTGTCTGGGCTATGGGCATTAACAAGACTTTATGAGCCAACTTTTTGGGGCTCTTTTTCAGTAATCTGATCAGACAAGGTCTTCCCAGAGTCTCTCCTGGCACTGTCCAGTTCAGTCCTCTTGATAAAAAAAGTTTGTCTACTGGGTCATTCCATTGGTAGTGCTGGAGAGAATGAAGGACTGGTGTGGTTGATTTTTTATTTAAAATATCAGTAATATTTTTAAAAACATACTTGGTTTTTATAATTATCCCCTTCCTATAGCTAGCTCTTACTTCCGCCAAGCGCTTTACAAACCGAGGCAGATCCTCATCGCCCCAACACAACGGATGAAGAAACCTGACCGTCACGTCCTAGTGCAGATGAGACCAGAATTACAGTCTCAACGCCCCGTCCTTTTGTCTCATTCAAACTCTTCCATGATGACTGTCAACTATAAGCAACAGACACGGCCACATCAGTAATTATCGCATGCTGTTATGGCATGCAGGGCAATTCCTATTCACAGCACCTCCTACTCACAATGCATCATTTTCCCAAGCAACAGTTCTTGCTCCGAGAACAATACTTACTGCCTTCACTCTGATTGTCTTTGTTCGAGTTGTAGACCTGGAAAACAGAAGGAAAGCCTTTAACCTTTGGGTTAAATAAATGTTCCACATGCTAGAACAATTGTAATGTATTATTTACATTACAGAAATGCCTAGAGGCCCAACCAAAGATCATAGTTCCTCAGCGCTAGGTGCTGTACGTAGTAGGAGACTCTGCCCACAAGGGTTTACCACCTAAATAGAAAAGAGCAAGACTAGGGAAAGGCAGCATTGTCATCTCTAGTTTTTAGGGGGTGCCAAGGCATAGTGAAATTAAGCAATCTATACAAGATCACACAAGATGGCAAAGCCCCACACACTCGTGTCAAATCCAGTCCAGTATTTTAGGCACAAGCCCTTCCCTTCATTAAAAACCTCTGTCTTTAGTGGATTAAGTCTTGGTCACTTTCACATCACCAAAGATGTATCTTGATGGGCAAAAAAAAAAAGGGTGGGGGGTTCAAATCCTGTCATCTTTACGCAGCTGAAATCCCTGTCCAGATGCATGCTAGCACATATGAAGCTCTGTTGGTTGCCTCTGTTAGTCAGAAGGGAGCCTCTTGTACTGCCCAGTCAGCTAACATATCATGATGGAGGTGCAGCTGGTCCAGAGTTAGCAAGCAGCATTGTGACTTGGCTCAAGAGTCCATGGTGCCCCTCAGAAGTGAGTACAAGGTTCACTCAAGTGAGGGGGCAGAACTGGATGGGAAGAGGTGGGACAGGGTGGAGCCTTAGGGGAAGATGAGGAGTGGAGGTGGAGCCAGGAACACCCCTTGGCAATTTTCAAAATCAGCACCTGTGCTGAGCAGCGGCAGCAAGTGGAATGGGCAGATAGCGCCTGGGCACTAGGAATATGCCTGGCCTGGGGGGCCTGTTCCAATGTTGGGGGCTGGGTCTCTTCTCCAGCCCTGCCTGCCTCTCCTGCATGCTCCCTACCCAGACTCCATTCCAGAGTTCAAACCCTCACTCCTCCTGCACTCCCTCCTTTACCTCAAAGCCCCTGGCCCAGCCCAGAGCTACCCAGCACCCAAACTCCATCCCAGAGCCTGCACCCCCTGCTCCCAAACTCCCTCCCAGAGCACCTGCTCCTGCATCACCCACCCCGTGTGCCAGCCCAGAGCTGGCACCTAGCATCCAGACTCCATCCCGGAACCTCTCCCACACCTAAATTCCCTCCTACAGCCTGTACCCCTCCCCCACACAAATTCCCTCCCAGAGCCTTGGGCAGATGAAGGGGGTGAAGGGAGGGGTGTGGATTCTAGGCACCACCAAACCTGCTGCCTCTGGGTGCTGAGTGGCACTATGATGCCAGGTTGCCACAAGTGGAGTGCCAGGACAGAAGCTATCAGAGCGGAGTGTGTGCACATTGGATGCGCTCTCCAACCCCTCTCCCCACCCTCAGATCTCCTTTCTGCACCAGGCCAGGATGATGGTTGTGGTGCTGAGGCAGAGATTGCTGCTGTGGGTGGTCGCTGCCATCCCAGCGGCGCGAGGAAAGGGAAGTGGTGGAGAAGGACGCTGATCTGTGATGTTGAACCATGGGTTAAAGGGAAGAAAAAAAAAAGGAAAGCAAGCCATTGGTGGGTCATCCTACTAAAAAGCTTGGGAGCCACTGCTATAGCACACTTCACTCTCCAGTGTTCATACTAGGCAGACAGGCAAGGGCCCAGGAGAACCAAAAAGTGTGTGTGCAAACTCTGAACCAACGCTGCCAGCTATAGAGCTTTCCTCTGGCCGGGAAATAAGCTGTGAAGCCTCTATGCAAATGAGACAATGGTTCAGCCACATCCCAGAGCAGATGTTGTCCCAATTCTTAACCACTAAGGAAGCAAAGTTTTGAGGGGCCTTTCCCCCACTTGACAGAATATGGACAGCAACATGACAGTCACCATGAGGAAGGGAAGGGGGGGAGGGGGAGGAGAATTCAGAGGGAATCCAAACCAATCTCAGGATGAGACATTTTATTTTAAGAACTATCCTGGCCTCCCCTTCCCCCAACCGATATATCATGGCAATGGGCAAATGTCACACGCACACTATAGTCGCCTGTGGGCCAGAAGGCTGCCTACTTACTATCAGTGCTCTGATGTGGTTACTTCACTGCAGTCATGCGCCAGAGCTCTGAAGAAACCACAAGGCCTGTAAACTAAACTACAGTCTCGCCTTCAAAGGAACAGTAGAGTTCAAAACAAGACACATAGCAAGAATACAATCGTATTGTTTGGTGGCTCCTGTCCTTTCTGCTTCCTCTCTTTCCCCCTCCCCCTCTCAGTTTCCTACCACCCCCTGCCAAGTATGTCTAAACTTGAACTGTAAACTCCTCGGAAGTCGTGACCTCAGGTCAAATCATTACCCCATTGAAGACTAAAAGAAAACAGACAGTGACTTCAGTGGGGCCAGGACTGCGTCCTTTGTTTTGTCTCTGAAAATCACTATGTGCAGTGATTGCAATTGGACAAGCAATAATGCTTCACACCTTGAAAGAACAAAAGAAAAGGGGTTGGGGAGCATGCATGGTCAAAGTCATCTGACAAACTAACCTGCACTCAGTTTTGCTCTCCAATGTGGCTTCTGGATCTTGGAGGGCTCCCCTTTAGAATAAACACACCTTCAACACACAGCAAATGCCTGATCAACGAGCAAGAGGCTCCAAGGGGCACATGCAACCAGCTGTGCAGTGGCTAGGTCATTAATCTGGGTTTGATTGGAATAAATGAGCCAAGGAGAATGAGCTTTGTAACATAACCCACAAAGCACAAAGCCAGTCCAGCCTACCAAGGGGGCCATGCAGTCGAGAGGGTGTGCAAGGGGGTGTGCAAAACAGTAGACTGATAACTTTGTGGAGGATACAAGTCCTTCAGAGCAAACCAATGTCTATTAATTCATTTTCTTATCTTCTCCCCTCTCCCCAGCTAAAAGGACAAAGGGAAAAGGCAAATTTTCATTCTTATAGAGGGGCACATGCTCTTACTTCTTCAAAGACTTGGGCACCAAGACTGAGACCTGAGATGAGTTTTAGTAGAAAGGAAATCAGGACAAGACCAACTAAGCTACACTGAAACTCTATGTACTGAACCAATGGCTGCAATTAAGTACCAATAACCATCTTTAAAAAATCATTTGTCTTTGTGTTATATTGTGCTTTTCCAACATTATTCTTTACACTTAGTTAAGCCACTTAAATCGATGCCTCTCCAGGGAATGTCAAAAGAATACCAAGTTATCATTCCTAGAATTCTTCTGCTGGTAACCCTTGCCACTATTACATGGGCCTTACTGAGAAATCACAGTAACACTTCTAGGAATTAATGGAGCAACAAAAAACTGAGAGCCTGACTGGGGAAAATGTCTTTTTTTTTTCCTGCTAGGATCCAAGCAATTTTGACTACGCATTTCCAAACAGATATACTTCTCAATCTCTCCCTCGGGGCCACCTATTACCATAGAATTCAGGCACTCCGAGCTAACTACAGTACGTGATACTTGAAAACTAGAGATTCCTTTGGCAAGAAAGAAACTGTTTTAAAACATGTTAGCAAGGGGGATTACTCGACACCAAAAAAAAAAAAAGCTGCAGTCAGCAAAAGCATTGTTCTCCAGGGACAGCATGCATGGCAAAAAAAAAAAAGTAAAATAAGTGAAGACAAACAGGAAAGTGAACAGAAAAATGAAGACTGATTGTGTAGTCTCTGACTTTCCCCATAGAACCCCTCCCTCTGTCTCTAAAGAATCCACTCTGGCAAGCATCTGTAAGGGGAGGAGAAAAGAAAGAAGAGCTGGAGGTTAACCCCTTGCTCACTGGAGGTCAAGCAGCTTTCTACCCCTTGCCTATGAATCCCAGAGTTGAAATATGTTCAGTTTTAGTGCACAAAACCACCTATACACGCCAGGTGACACTGTTCTTTGTGTGTCTTTTTTTAAGCTATAAATTTCCTTTCCTCACGCAAAACGACTTATCCACTTTTCTATTTTTCACCCAGATTCATGGCTGTCCAAGTACACATTTCACTGGATCCCACATAATCAAAGCTCCAGAGGGAGCTATTTGATCTGAGGAAGTGGGTCTGGCCCACGAAAGCTCATCATCTAATAAACCATCTTGTTAGTCTTTAAAGTGCTACATAGTCCTGTATTTTGTTTCAGCTACACCAGACTAACACGGCTACATTTCTATCACTATTCTTCAGAGGGAGCTTTGTTTGCCTGCATGTGTTTCTTCCCCAAGTCTGGTCTTATAAGACAAGGATGACTGTGACAAACTAGTTTTAAAAAGCTTCACAGGTGTAGCAGAGTTAAGTTTTTCTCATTAAAAAAAAAGGCGAAAGAAGAGGAACAGGTTTCTGGGACACACTGGGTATGGCTATGCTACAGCTTGGAGCACATGTCCCAGATTCGCACGAGCATGACTTAAACTTTCGTGCTAAGGACAGAGAGCAGGATGATGTAGCACTGAAAGTGGCTCAGGCTAGCTTGGAACCAGGGTATAGGGTGGATCCGAGCGTGGGTGGCTAAGCCTGAGCCTCTGCCAATGCCACAACATCCTCACTGGCTAGAGCTGAACTAGCACAAGTTTATCCCGGCTGGGAAGCTCCCTCCCAGCTGCAGCGTACATATACCCATATAGTACACTGGCGCTATTAACAACAAAGCCTCTGGATAGAGTAAAAAGGGACTTTTGTATTTCAGTTTGTCACGCAGCTATAAAATGATATACGGCCAATCCTTCATCTAGCTCATTGTAAAAAGAAATTCCTCTGAGTGCGTTAATCCTTTAAGCCCAATTCTCTAACATTCATGAAATATCCTTTAATTCTGCAAAAAGCCACTGTGCTTAAAAGGGAATTCCTTACCATATGATTAGATTTGGCCAGTAATTTGCAATTAGATATTTTGGGCCCCTTCGCTGTTGCAAACCCCATCTTTCTCTTTCTAAAAATCCCTGAACTCCACACAGGAAAACTGTCCTTTTCCCTAGGAACAGCTATGGAATATGTACAACTCCATTTCATTTCAACTTCAGTATGAAAAATTCTGCATTAGCCAAAATATTAAGCGATGTGTTCAGCTTCTCCCACGCTGAACAGGCACATCTGCTGGAAGTGCCAAATATTCTTTGAAGAGAGGTGCTTACTACAAGAGCCAGCTTTCTAACTTTAGAGAGAGTTCTGTTAATAATTATTCAAAAGGTTTAAATGTTGGGTTTCATTAGTGCCTTAAGGACGCTTATCAGCCCCCTATCTGAAATGTCAAAATAGTGCATCCAAACCTGTGCTGGCATTAACTTATATAAGCCCCCCTTGGAATCTTAGCATAGCAACCCTTTCTCTTGCCCAGATCAGTTTTTAGATACCAGAACATATCATTCTCTTTGAGCAAGCTCTGCATAGTTGCAAGCAAGCTCAGGGCGTTTAAAGCTAACTGTGTATGGCCAGACGTCCACTCATAGGGAATGTCGAATGAAGATACTCAACTCCAGGTATATTAGTTACGGAGATGGAGTCAAGGTACCTTTTATCTTGTTTCCCCACTGCCCCCACATCAGGAGACCGATGGGAATAAATGCTCCCATCAGCTTTTTTTACTCCTTGCACAAGCAGGAGAACCGGCAGCTGGTGGGGGTGCCCTCTGAGGTCAATTTACCGAGTCTTAACTAGACTCGCTAAATTAAACTCTGGAAGATCAGTCACAGCAGTGGCGATCTTCCATTTAGTGTAGACATGGCCTAAGTGAAAGATGGTTACCAGATGGATCTATTAAACTTGCATGAAGACTCCAGCTGAATTATGTGGTAGAACAAATCAGCTATGTTTTGAGTTGGTTGATCTGTGATAACGCAAGATACCACACATTTTTTTTTTTAAGGCAGAACTTAACATGGCCTTTACTGTTCCAGTACCAAAATGTTATGTTCTTTACAGCACAGAAGGTAATATATAAACTAAGTAGATTGTTTTGCCTTCAGTGATCTAAGTTGATCCAGGGCAGATCTAGAAAAATAAAGACCCTTTGCTGGGGCAGAAGCACAAAAGATACATGTGACAGCTGTCCAGGAGACCGAACCTACATTACAGCCAGGGCAAAGCAAAGAGATGTTTTTGTAAGTGGTGAAAGTTAGATTTATGTAGATTGTTAGACCTATTTATAACCACCACTTGGTGATAGTGTAAGAGAGTCTAACCAAGTGTAACAAATTCCTTCCACTTCACCAGCACTGAAATTAAATGAGATGTACTATTTTAAAAGTACAACTTCTAGCACCTTCTTGGCAACTGCTTTTCCTGCTACACTCCTTTCTCCTGACCCTTTCAACGTGTGATTAATATCATTTTAAACACCCTCCAGTTTCATCTTTCAGTTTGGTCTCAAGCTGCCAGTTTAAGCGACTGATTATCTGATTTAGAGTTTAAAAGGTTGCAACTGTCTGAGATGCCCGTGAGCAACAATTGCTAAGGGCTCGACTTACCTGAAGGCTTAGCTCAGCAAGGCACTCATGCATGTTTTAAAGTGTTTGACTAAGTCCATGCACCTGGAGACTTGAATAGTCAGATCTCTTGATGGTCAGTTATTGTCCCTTTTTGTGTTTGCAGGATTTCATTATGGTTAGCCGCAAACATCCAAAATCCATGAATCAGAACTGAAACACGTAAGAACAGCAGTGGGCAAATACCAGTCCATGATGTAGCCCCAGGATAAGGGTTAGGCCCTGGCAGGCCATCACTGCTGAATTTTCCTGCTCCTCCAAAGGTACAGGTGCTTGCAGTGTTGGCCACAGAGTGCTACTCTGGCCAATGGGAGCTACAGGAAATGGTGCGGACCAGGAGACCATGGCTGGGAACAGTGATCTGTGGCCAGTGTGAGCTGCAATCAATCACACCTGTGGAGGCAGAGGTAAATAAATAGGCGGTAGCCTTCCAGCAGCTTACTTTGGCAAATTGCCTCCATTTTATGCCCACCTCAGCATAAGAACTATGAGATTGGCTTAAAAAAATCATAACACTTTTAAAAATGTAAAATTTGGGGTTCTATTTTCTTTCTGAGCCTATGGCGAAAGTGGGGTTGCTCTGTAATAATTTATGAATACCATACTGGGACGTGGTTATTGGGATATTCACGGTATGAAGGGGTCAGCGCAGCTTAACAGCAGGCTACTAGAAAAGCAATAGAAAGCAGAGCAAAGGCTCACCTATCTACCCCCACATAAAGGACACTACAAAACCATTCACTCTGATCTGCCTCTAACTTGTCCTGAGCTCATCAGAGGAGATTGCCAAAGGGTCCTTGCTCATGAATTGAGAGAATGAAGAACTTTGGTCAGAAGTCTCTCTCTGTAGGGAAGGGGGAAGCTACAGAAGAGAATTATGGGGGAGGGGGGAACAGCTTGACACACACAGTGCATAAGCTGGGATAATCAGGGAAGTGAGGCTGGCTTGGAGTCTCTACCAAAGAATGGAAGGATTCTAGGTGAGACAGGCATGAATATAGACCAGTGATGGGAAACCATGAATACTGAGTGGGTCGCATGAGTGACCCTCCATCTGAGTAAGCAGCCTGCAGCCCACTGGAGTTCTACCCGTGGTCTGCAGACCCTCGTCTGTCCCTCTCCTCCACGTGCTTCTTGTGCACTAGGGCACTGGAGCCCTGCACTTCTTATTCTTACCGCTCTCTCCCAGAGCTAGAACAGGCTGCCCATCACTCATACAGACCTGTTTTAAATCTTTTTCTCTCATGTCATGCTTTGTTCCTACTGTTAAGATTAAACAATACTTTGGTTTAAGAAACAGACCGTGTTTGGTCACAGACCCACCCCCAAGGGAAGAACTACAGGCACCAAACCCCCCAAAAAGCACCGTCAATACACAAGGTCTATCCAGTGTTCAGGGTCTTGTCTACAAGAGGGAGAATCACATGATTCCACTGCACAAACGTGAAAGGCACAAGGCCTGAAACCTTTGGGATTGCACTCAGAGGGTTCAGCTAGCTCAGTAACCAGGACCAAACTTTTAGACTAGACTCGAGTCACATTTTCAAGCTTTTCTCTGCATCAGTGAGGGATAAAAACTAGCTTTTCTTTTTTAATCATATATTTGACAAAGTAAGGCATCAGGGAAAACACCCCAAAACGCAAATTTGTGATAAAGTCTTTAGATTTGGTAACAGGGGATTTACACAACATCAAGAGCCAATTTAAAAGAACAAATCAAGCCTGAAAGACTAATTTTATATGTATAATTTTACACATTCAAAAAGATGTAGAGTTGCTGGGTATGCATTAGATTAACTGGATACTGAAATTGACCCAACTGCTGTCCTAGTGAATATTTTCGGATATTCTGTGTCCCGCAGTATATTAGCTGGAAATAAACAGATTTGCATGTTCACAGGATAAAATAACTATAACTATTCAAGCATATTGCAAATGCTTCTGAGTTATTTTCTCTATTGATAAAATACCCCGGCTACATATGTGAGTTTTAACTCAGAAAAGTTCTTCAAGGTAATCAGTTAATGAAAAATAAAATAAATCAAAACTTTGATAGGAACAGGAAAGAACCATCTTTGTTTATAAGGCTCCCTTTCCACTACTGTCTACTTCCACAAGCTACAATGTTTGGCCAAAAAAAAAGAACAAAATAAAAAAAAAGTGTGCTTTTGGGATAAGAATCTGTGCTTTATATCTTATCCTGTGGAGAAGATTTAGTTGGTGAAGCTGTAAGTCTTGAACCAGAGGTTAAAGAATCATCTACAGGCATATTACTAACTGTCACAATGCCATAATGTCTTCCCTAATTACTCCCATCTGATTGAATTTCAAGATCCAAGAGGAATCCATTAAGAATTTCAGAGCTGATTTAATACAAGTGTAGAAATCCACGGACCATTGTTAATATGCAAGTCCAATATCCAACTATTCGTAGTAGTTGTATTTCTCACCTTGATTTCTGGAAACAAACCCCTTTATCGAGACTATAAACATGGGACAAAATTTTCAGACTTTGGTGCCTTAAAAGCAAGGGTCCCAAAACCATATTTTAGCAGGTAATTATCAGAGTCCCAGGTTGTCAGAAGTGCTCAGGAAACCATGTTCACTTTCAGTTTAATGAAATCTGCATCTGCTAAATTCCTCTGAAAATGTGGTAATGTTTATTTAGATTCCTAAATAAGAACTTCGGGACCAAGATGTGAAACTTTTGGGCCTCATTTACAAATGAATCTTTTTTTTCTTGCATATTACAGGTGGAACTGTAACAATTACAAAGTTAAATGCACATAAGGTAAAATTAAAATCCCTCTATTCCACATTTTAATTTGGAGACTAAATTAAACCACTAATTCAATACTTAACATAATGACTCAAGAGAACAACTGAATTTTCTATAGTATGTGTTTGCTAAAATATTTTGCTAACTTTTGTAGCAGATACACTTTAAATATGCACACATTAATAAGCCTGAGAAATTAACATACCCATACTTTTTCTTTGAAAAAGCCTTGCAGCACCTTAGAGACTAACAAAAGATGTAGATGGTATCATGAGCTTTTGTGGGCACAACCCACTTCTTCAGATGAATGGAGTTTAAGGTGTCAGTCCAATTTCCAAATAAATAGCACAGAGTGGGGATGGCGGGGGAAAGGGGAAGGAAAAAGAAAAAGAAAAAAAAGGGAAAGAAATTGTCAATTAGAGTGTCCGTGCTAAATGAAGCTGATAAGAATATTTAGTACCCACTCATTAGGATGTGGAATGTAGCGGGCCATCCAGCCAATGTCTTTGTGTAGGCTTCTGTTGTAAGAATCAAACTTGTAAATGAAATTAAGTTCTGTAGCTTCCCTGTCAAGCTGGCTTTTGAAATTGGTTTGAAATAATACAGTGACTTTGAGATCCATTAATGAGTGCCCAAGTAAGTTAAAATGTTCCTCAATGGGTTTCTGTGGGTTGCTTTTTCAGATATCTGATTTATGTCCATTAATTCTCTCTCGTAGAGACTGTCCAGTTTCGCCAATATACATGGAAGAGGGGCATTGCTGGCACTTAATGGCATAGATCATATTAGTGGCTATAGAATTATATGAGCCTCTAGTGTGCTAGTTTACATTGTTAGGTGCTGTGATGATATCGTCTGTATAGATTTGTGGACAGTTGGCTTTGGAGTTGATTGCAGGGGTGAGTATGATGGTGTGCTGCGTGGTTATTGGAAAGAATGTGTTTGAACTGTCTGTAGGCGAGGATTAGCCTGTCCCCCAAGGCTTGTGAAAGCGAGGGTCATTTTCCAGGATAGGTTGTAGATGGTTGATAAGTTGGGGGATATAGGGGATGACAAGTTTTCTTCGTAAGGCCTATCTTGAAGTAGCTGATGTCTAGGTACTCATCTGGCTCTGTCAATCTGATTTTTCATTTCTCCAGATGGGCATTTCAGTTTTAAGAATGCTTTATATAAATCAAGTAGGTGTTTCTCTCTGTCTGTGTGACTGGAGCAAATCTGGTTGTATCTCAGGGCCTGGCTGTAAACAATAGGTTGGGAAATGTGTCTTGGATGAAAACTGGAGGCATGTAGGTAAGTGTAATGGTAGGTAGGTTTCCGGTATTATAGTGGAAACGTGCCCGTCAGGTAACTGTACTGTAGTGTCAAGGAAGTGGATCTCTTGTGTGGACTGATCCAAGTTAAGGTTGATGGTGGGGTGGGAGTTGTTGAAATCCCTGTGAAATTCTTCAAGGGGTCTCCTTCTCATGGGTCCATATGATGAAGATATTGTCAATGTAGTGTAAGTAGAGTAAGGATGCTGGGGTAACATAAGTAGAGTAAGGGTGCTTCAAGACACCATTGAATTCCTGAGAAAACTACAGAATATCAGTAATTTTCCTGAAAACACAGTCTTGGCCACCATGGATGTAGAAGCTCTTTATACGAACATTCCACATGAAGATGGATTACTGGCTGTCAGGAACACTATCCCTGATGACAGTATTGTACACCTTGTTACAGAGCCCTGCAACTCTGTCCTCACCCACAACTATTTCTAGTTTGGAGACAATTTATATCTTCAAGTCAGCGGCACAGCAATGGGCACCCGCATGGTCCCACAACATGCCAGCATCTGTATGGCTGACCTCGAACAACATTTCCTCAGCTCTCGCCCCCTAACACCTTTACTCTATTTAGACTACATTGACAACATATTTATCATTTAGCATGAAAAACTTAAAAAACAATAGACTAGCAGCACCTTAAAGACTAACAAAACATGTAGATGGTATCATGAGCTTTAGGGGGTACAACCCATTTCTTCAGGTGACAGGAGTATTAAAAGTCCAGATCCAAGAATAAATAAGGGAAGGCGGAACAGAAAAGGAGGGGCGAGGGGGAGAAAAAAAAAAGAGAAAAAAATAGTGAATTAGGTTGTTCTTATCAGCCTCTTGTAACTTGAATAATTTGCACCTCTATAAGTACACATTGTTTGGTTGGTTGGTTAAGTCATTAAGATGTGGAAGGTAGTGTGTGAGCCAGCCAATATCTTTATTCATTCCACTCTGATATCCATCAAACTTTTAAATAAAACCTGTGCATTTTCCTCGGCATTAAAGAAAGATACATTGTGCAGCCACTATATGCAATCTGACATATACCCGACTCTCATGCTGACTGAGAACAGATCACAGAATCACACTCTAATTTATGAAAACTACTTCACCCCTAAATACATGAAACCAAATAAGTATGGTTGGAATACAAGTTGGAATTCAGCTGTGCCTAGAAGTTGTGCAGGATGAAGGTGGCAACTCGTGGGCTGCAGGTGCTTAAAAGAGAAGCAGACAGAGGATGAAGAGAGGAACTTGAGAGAAAAAGCATTCAGTGTTTTAACTGCTTATTTCCTTTTTTTATGGTTCATGCCAATGAGTTATGAAATCTTGAAACTTCCACTGAGATCACGAAATGTTTGTGTTATATAATATTACAAACACACGCCTATATACATATCTATTATATACGTACCACTGTTGTTTTAGAGTTAGCTGTCTGTCTACAGACTAGATCAGATAAAATTTGAATGAGTCAAGTTTTGGCACTCTCGACTGTGCCTAAATGGAGAAGAAATACAGAAGATGGATTCTGTATTCTGAGAGATGGGAAAACAACAGTGATTTATGCAAACAACTATATGTGCATCTCAGGCATTCTTTCTTAGAGATAAGAAGTGTGGGAAATCATCTTTGTGGGCACACTTGACACAACCATAGAAGTTAGAAAAGGTCCAGCACTTGGCTCACCACAGTCTCAGAAGGAAACGACCAATTTGATTAGCTAGCCAATGCCCTGTAATGAAGGATTTGTATTACAGTCAATACTTAACCTTCTACCAGGCTTTCTGTTTAGACTACAACATGCTGTCAATGAGGCGGGCCCTGCCAGATTCTCTCAGCTTTCAAAAAGGAGCTTAATGTTTTTAAGCGGTCAGCAATAGAAGGAAATGCTGCACCATTGCACAATTTCCTTGTGATTCATGTTCAGATATCCTCAAAAAAAATTTCAACTTGGTAGATGAACAGGCAAAAATAAATATATAAACAGAAAGGGTGACCTTCCCCAAAACATGTAGTGTAGCTAGCATGTCAGCCATTTGCAGACAGGTTGCAAGGGACGGGCCGGAGGGAGCGCACTGAAGTTTACCCATATGTGTTTGAGCCTCTTTCTATAAGGATTGAAAAACAAAAAGGCACATTAGGCATGAACTTCTGAAATTCACGTCCGATTGTGACAGTTTGGGGATTCTAAGCATAATAACATATATATGACATACTGCATCACTGGATGCCTCACCATTTGCTGTAAAGCCTGTGTTGAACAGGCAGTTTGTTAAACCTTGATGGCAGGGATTCAAGCGGGAGCAGCTTAAAAGAATGGGGTATCTGTAGCTTAGGGAAACCTGTCTGACCAATTCTGTCTGCAGAGCGTGGGTATGAAGAAGTGGAATTTACACAGGAACAGAACAAAGATCAGCTGTTCCCACTGGGTCTTAAAAAACATAAAGCCTGAGAGGACATCTATGAATGTTTCCCACCAACAGTTTGCTCTCTACCACCTGTTTGCAATGGGAAGCCTTTAGGAGGATGAGGCTTTGCAGTACCCCAGCCCTTTCTAGGAACAGACGACCTGTTCGATCATGTGAAAACCCTGCACCCTGCAAATGTATTAGAACTTCTCCTCGTGGCCTATAGGGAAGAAGGCTGGAATCATAAAAAGCATATTAGGCCAGCTGGTAAAACCTGTTAACATGAAAAGGATTTTAAAAAGAGAACAGGATTCCACAGTGAATTATTTATCACGTTCTGTTTTTAAGGGATGATAGGGCGCCACTACCTCTGTTTTCACAGGAGTTATCACCAAATACACGTTATTTCACAGCAACTCAGCACACCATTTAATAGGAAGATGGTAAAATAAGCTTTAAGTTAGTTTTTAGCACAGAGGAGTGGCGTAGTTACAGTCTGTACATAACACACGGATGTGCCACTAAATCCCTTAAAAACTTAGCCCTAGTCTATAGGTAAAACATAGCTAAATTGACCTATGTCACCCAGGAATGTCAAAAATTCACCCCCCCAGATACACGGTTACACCAACATAAGACCAAGTCTAGATTGGGGATGTAAGGGTATGTCTACACTACCACCCTAGTTCGAACTAGGGTGGTTAATGTAGGCAACCGGAGTTGCAAATGAAGCCCGGGATTTGAATTTCCCGGGCTTCATTTGCATATTGCCGGGCGCCGCCATTTTTAAATGTCTGCTAGTTCGGACTCCGTGCCCGCGGATACACGCAGCACGAACTAGTTAGTTCAGATTAGGCTTCCTATTCCGAACTACCGTTACTCCTCGCAGGCACGGAGTCCGAACTAGCGGACATTTAAAAATGGTGGCGCCCGGCAATATGCAAATGAAGCCCGGGAAATTCAAATCCCGGGCTTCATTTGCAACTCTGGTTGCCTACATTAACCACCATAGTTCAACCACCCGAACTAGGGTGGTAGTGTAGACATACCCCAAGTGACTAACCGACTATTCAATAAGCAACAGCTTATCGGATAGTCGACACACTAGTCAACTAGTCGCTTCCCACCCCCCCTTGCTGCTTCTAACTGAAAGAGGCAGCAAAGGGGGGAAGAAGGGGCAGTGCTGGGGGGAGATGGCTTAAAAGCAGATTCTTCCCGCCCCCCCCCCCCCCCCCCCGCCAGCTCCGTGGAAGGGGACAGGGGTGCAGCTGCAGCGTTCCAAATTTGAAATGTACAAGAGTCCCCAACGGGGCTCTGGTACATTTCAAAGAGGAAGCACCACATAGACTGTGGGGCCAATGGGGGACTCTGGAGCCCCACAGTGTTTCAATCTTTGAAATGCATGAGGGCCCCTGCTGGGGCTCCTGTACATTTCAAAGCGGAAGCGCCTGCATGGAGCCAGGTGTCAGTGGGGGACTCCCCATTGGCCCAAGGCTCCACACAGCACAGCCGGCTGGGCTGTTGTACATTTCCAAGGCAGAATACCATGCTAGTCCTTATCGACTAATCAAATAGTTGATGAAAATCCCATTGACTATTCGATTAGTTAGCTAATTGATATTTAACATTCCTAGTACAGATACTACCATGTCAACAAGAACTCTTCCATTGACGTAGCTACCATTTCTCAAGAGAGTGGATTTACAATAGCAACAGGAAAAAGCCTTGTCAGTGTAGCAAGTGACTATACTACTATGACATAGCTGCAACTGCGCCACAGTAGTGTGTGTAGAGTAGACGTTCTTATGATAAATCTATGTGCTTTTATAGCTTCTTGAGACAGACCAAGTGGAGGGCTGCCTGATGTCTTTCCAAATCCCCTTGAAGAGGAAATGTGCCTTGATTGCAAGGTACAAGATTCAACAGGTTTCATAATCCTCTTGTTGACTTCTAGCATTCAAGGGAGGGCCACTCATTAGGAAAAGCTGACCATTAAGTCCAGTATCCCTGGCAACTCCTTATTTCCTTCCTTCCTGCCTACTGTAAAACACAATACTAGCCTGCTGAAGTTCATGCATCTTCCCCCTCTTCAAATGCAGATTTTAACCTCACATTTTTACAGTGATGTTTCCATTTGATAATCAAAAGTGAAACATCTGGGGGCTTGATTCCGCAGTTTATGTCTTGCTCTGCTGTGTAGCAGTGCTAAACTAAAATGATGGTTCTCATTAAAAATTAGCCTGCATTTTATTACAAGTGCAGGCATTCCCAAGTGCATCCAAAACTGAACTTGGCTGGGCTACCTGCCAGCCATCTGGATTGCTTAGCTCAGCTCAGTTATATAACTCATTATGTTTTCTACCTAAAGAAAAAAAAAAACTACTTGGGTCAAGCTGTCAACCTACCCCATGTGAATGTCAAAGAGAAATCCAGCAGTAGGCAACTGAAAGCAAAGGAAAGCAACTAGGCACAAACAGACATACAGTAGCCTTCCCCCATAAATAATTAGCTAAAGGTCAACTGGTTAAGAAAAAACAGATCTTTGAATCTGTTATGTCATAAAGCAAAAACTTCACAGAGCAGCATTTTAAATGAATGTCAATGGAGCAGTAATGGAAGATGCAGATACATGTGGAAAATTTAAGTGATTAATTAAAGGGGGAAACCTCTACTTGTTTAACAACTTCCCCTAGGTTTCCTAGGATGTACAAACAATAGCGAAAAACACCACTTCTCCTCTTGACGTCCAGCCAAAATCCACACCCTCCCATCCTACCTTTCACTGTATTCAGTCAGAGCAACAATACTAAGCTAAACAACAACTGGGGACGTTAAAAAACACGTTTTTTAAAACGTGTAACCACTGAATATTTCTGGGAATTGGTGTTCATGGGAAGTCACGAGCTCCTGCCTACCCCCCCGCTCCCACCTACCTCCTCCTCCTCCTCTGCTGCTGTAGAGGTAGCAGTATGGAGGGCAGGCAGCTCCGTGGGAGCCAGTGCTCACCTTCCCTCCCCTGCACTACTGCCTCTGTATGAGTAGCGGGCAGGTGGAGGAGGGGGGAGGCAGAGGCTCTATGGGAGCCAGCACGTGCGGGGAGCTGGCTTAAAAACCGTCTCCCTCCACCACAGCCCCCTCTGCCTCAGATACAGGCTCACTGGTTAACCGCGTACACGTTTACATCTCTAGCAACAAATAGCTTAATTTTGAATTATGTTAGATCGTCCTCATTCAAAAATGTCTGAATGCACACATCTCTCATTCATTCTGCTGTAAAACATATTTTTCAGTGTGGTAATAACTCCCACCTGTTAAAGGTTGATAGGTACTTTGACCGAGCTAGCTTTTTTTTCCCCTGTGTGTTTGCACAGTGCCTCAGTGGGAGTGTTGTAGCCCACTCCTGCATGGAGAGATATAAGTAAGCCAGAAGAGGAGCTCAGACTCTTGCTCCAGCCATGGAGCAGGAGGGACCTAGCCACTTGGTAAGCTACAGAGGGTACCTGGGATAGAGCAGAGCTGGGGAAGGGCAGGCAGAACAGGGGAGGGCGAGCTCTGGCCTGACCCAGTTTCCAGGCTGCAGGCCTAATACAGGGGCCTGAGAGTACTAGGGTTGTGGGGAGGCAACCAGGGCAGGAGAAGGCAGCAGTTCCACAGCCCTTGCCAATGATGAGTGGCCATTTCAGACTGTAGTTTGCCCCTGAGGCAGTAGGTCACTGAGGGAAGGTGGGTATAAGGGACTGAGGTTCCCTGGGAGAGGACTCCAGAGTGTGGGGGCACTGCTGCAGGACAGTACTGTGAGGAAAGGGCACCGTTGGTTGGGAGGACATGCAGCCTGAACCGGCCAGCACAAGGTGCTCCCAGGCTGAACAACTAGCTCCCAAGAAGACCAGCAGGAGGTGCCTCGCCAGCAAGTCAACCCTGTTACAGCCTCCCACAATGGAATCCTGCTCTACAACTGGAGATCCTAGCTTGGGGCTAGGAGGGCAGCCCCACAGACAAGGGTAGAGGGCTAGGAATATATCCTGGTGGCTGTGGGGCTTGATGTGCTCCCATGGGGATGCACTCTTTGCCCCCGGCCGCAGGGCTCCACAGCTACCCTCCTGCCTCTTCCTTCAAGTGCTCTTCCCTCATCACCCCCCAATCCCAGCTCAGTCAATGCCGGCTCCTCCACTGCCGCCCAAGTGGAGCCCCACAGCCAGGAGCAGCAGAGGGGATGGCATTGACCTAACCTGGTCCAGCAGATTCCCTGGTTTGGGACTGGTCCGGTCCCAAGGGTGCCATACCAGGGAGGTCCAACCTGTAGTTCGGAGAAGTAGCAGCACTAAGTGATAACAATCCAGTAACTAAAGAGAAAAGAAAATGCAACCTCTTCCACCCTTCTTTTCTATTGGCTCATTCGTGTCTTCCCACCAGGGCTACCCTCATCACTGGAGAAGCCTTGGGAAAGATCCAGCAGAGAGGTACTAATCAAAGCTGAACAACAGAATCACTCTCTGACCTGGAGTTAAGACTTTTAACCTGCCTGGGCCTCAGTCCATCGGGAAAAATATAATCTAAAGCAAGAATAGCAAAACCTAGGAAAATACATTGACCCTTTAAAAATTAAGTTATAAAAATTTTGCGAGCTTCCATCACTCAAATTACAACTACTCTATACTGCCTGAGCACTACTGGAAAGGAGAGGCAACTACTGGCTTTCAGATATCCCACAAACCAAGACTCAGCAAAGGCTACTAGCCTCAGTGAAATCCCTGCTGCATACAAAACCATTAAAGGTTTTGACAGACACATTTGAAACACAGTGAGCCAGTTAGATGGTTCCCCCCAGAGGAAATGTATTTGAATAGATTAGTGCCAGGCAAGACCATTATTTTCCTGAAATATGTGTAGGCATGCATCATCTTGGTATCTGGTCCAGGCCCAAAATGAAACCACCACACTTTGTTGTGTGAAACAGGCAACAGAAATAGTGCTCTCTCCTGTCTCACAGCCAGCCATATAAATATTTTACCCAAAAGATGTGACTTGCACTGTGTTCTGCACCTCAGCAAACTTGAGGTCTGGGTGAATTCTGAAAATGCCACTGCCTTTCCATCCTCAAGAGTGTTGGGGTGTGTAAGGATTAAATAAGGGATTTTGGTAGCTGTGACCATGCATGGTAAGGAGGCATGGTGCAGGCAGACCCTGTTTCTGTTGATTTACAGACTTGCTTTGATTCCTCCTTCCCTGGTTGCTTGGGATAGAAAAGCTACAGCTATACCCAGGATGTGACTATTCATGACCGATCTATGTGTTAACCATGCTATCTTCCTTACCTCCTTATCCATTCCCATTCAGGGTCACATTTCTTTTTCCCTGGTAAGTTGCTGATATAAAGAGTTTTGTGATGTGAGAACTGCTATCATCAACTAAAATGCTGTAAACAGTAAACAGGGGCGGATATAATTATATTCATCACATGGTTAAAATTATGCATTATATGGGTGTTCACATTACTAAATTAGGGCTTTCAGGGAGATGTAATTGATACGTGTAGGTGCATACTAACTAAGATAAAAAGGGGTACCTTGGTTAACTTGTTGCTCACCCCCGAGAAAGAATGAGTATCTACCCCATCCGCCTCTGGGTAACCTATTCTTTTCTAACAAAGAACACACATCCAAGAGGTGTCTGTTAATGCACCTTGTGATGAGGCACAAGCAGACCAATCGTCTCTCAGGAAATCTTGTCTCAACAGATCTATCACTTTGAAATGAACCCAGAAGCAGATGGAAAGTGCAACTCACAGATGTAGCAGGTTCCAGCCAACCCACATCACCAAGTAAGTGAGCTGCCACATTCTATACTGATTGGGGACTGGTCTATCCTGAATACTTTGGTCGAATTAGCTACATCACTCGGGGCTGTGCAAAATTCTAGACACTGTCTCCTGGGGAAGTGGATTAACTGCAATAAGAGGAAAACCCTTTCAGTCACCAAAGCAAGTGTCTATACTACAGAAGCAGAGCTGCCTCTGCAGTCCTCATGGCACACATACCCTGGGTATTTGCTACAGGTTCCCCTAATCCAACTTCAAGATGGCAAAGGAAACACCAACTATGGCAATGGATATGTAAAGCTGAAATCTCAGCTTACAGTGGATGGAAAAGGCATAGGGGACACCATTCCAACCTGAAATTCCAGAGCAGCTGTGGATACAAAAGGGCCAGACAGACACAAGAGCACCCAGAGCCTGCAAATCTCTCTGGCAAAGAGGGAAATTGTGTGTGTGTGTGTGACAGAGAGAGAGAGAGAGAGAGAAAAGGACGCTATCCGGAATCTAATCTTTTAAGTAGGTATCGTCTGGGACCTGAATATCTTTTGTTACACACGGAAAAAAAAAATTTGGTGCATGAAGCTCAAGCAACTTGAAGATAATGGCTTATACACAATTTAATAAACTAGCAAAAACTGAAGCAGCACTTGTAAGAGACTCATTATTATTCTTCCAACACCTAAAGGTGCCAGTCAAGGACTGGCCTCACTGTGATAAGTGATGTACAGACAGAACACTACCCTTAAGAGCTTGCAATCGAAATGTGAAGATACAACAAGTGGGTTTAAACAAAGGACAGGAGAGTGAGTGGAGGAGGAGAGCATGGGAATACACAGAATAGTCAGTGTGCAACATGGTGATTCCTGAATCTGGTTAGACCAGCATTTCTTAAACTGTGTTCCGCAGCACACCGGTATGCCATGGAGAAAACAGAAAAAATTCTGCTCCCCCGCCTCCTGCAGAACCCATAGACAGCTCCCGCTGCGGCTGCTCCCCTCCCACCAAGCCCGCAGGATGGCCCCTGTCCCACAGGGCCTCCAGTACTGCACAGCCTCCTCCTCCTCCACGTGTGCAGGCGTCCACTTTTACAGCGGCCTCTGCTGCTGGGAGGGGGAGGGGTGACCAGAGCTGAGGAGCCGCTCCTGGACCTTGGCGTTTTAAAACTGCCGCCTGCAGAGAACCTCCGCTCCCTCCCTTCCCCACCTGGGCTGCACTCAGGCTCTGCTGCCCCCCATGCGCTGCTACTCTCCCCTGCGCCCATCTCCAGCCTGGTGGGGAAGTGGCAGAGTTTAATCCGGAGAGGGCGGTCGGCGTTTCTACTCTTCCCCCCACCGCCCTGCCAGCAGGAAGCCTAGCCTGGTGATGCAGCTGCACTGGGTTCCCCGCTACGTGGGCGGGGGAACTGAGCTCTCCACCTCCCCCCCCCCAGGAACAAGAGCATTCTGCCTGGAGGCTTTCCCTGCTGAGCAGGGTGCCAAGCCAGGTAAGCGTCCCCCTCATGCCCAGACCCCACACCCAAATCCCCCTCACTTCCCTCCCCCTGCCAAGACCCCGCATTCTCAGCTTGCTCTGACACCCTGCCCCAAGTCCCCTTCTCCCTCCTGGTCCAGTGGGTTTTTTGTTTTTGTGGTTTTTGTTTTGCGGTGTGTGTGTGTGTGTGTGTGTGTGTGTGTGTGCGCGCGTGCGTGCGTGCGCATGCATGCATGCGCTCAACAAAAAAATCCTTGGTGTTCCCCATAAAAAAATTGTTTGGTGTTCCTCAGACTTAAAAAGTTTAAGAAATACTGGGTTAGACATTTGGGTTGTGGGCTTTAGGGTCTTTTCTGATGTGTTTTTGGGAGGAGGGGTCTCAACAACAATAAAGGACACACCGATAAAAGATTAACAAAGAGCTACAGTAACCATCTGCAATTTCAAGGCAATAGGAAATTGGGTAGTTGGGAGTGAGGTCTCCATCTTTATGGCCAGCCAAAGTAAAAATGTTGAAACTTGACTCATCTCCAGACAAAGATGCTATTTGCAGTAGGTGTTGTGGTCAAGAGGCATTTCTGATCTTCTCAGGGCTGTCAAGATCAAAAGCTGGTCTCTTTCACATACAGAAGATGGGCCATTAAAAGACGCCATCTCTCCCACCTTGTCTATCTAGTATCTTACAGATGCTATACAAAAAGAATTAGCAAGCTTTAGATTTAGCCTGGATGTGAGGACTTAGAGAGAAGTCCAAGTTGAAGATGAAGGCCAGGTTATAGGCTGGAGGGACAGAGAGCTCTGCTTTGGTTGTGTTGAGGTTGGCAGTTGACATCCACAAGGAGATTTCACAGACAAAAGTCAAAATTTCAGTTTTGCAGAACACAACAGCCAACTGGAGCTGCCTAAGCTGTATTTGCAGCAGACAGAGAGGGTGAGCTAGGGCAGACATTGCGATGAGAGGAAGAGGCAAAGAGAGGTAAGACTGATGGATAATGAAGCAGGGAGAGAACTAATAACTAAATCAATGGATGGGCAGAGAGAGAGAAAAGAGAGGGCTGAGAACAGACATGAATCCTCAATTCTGATTGACTGGAAGGCACAGGAAGGCCAACACTCTGGGCAGTTGGGTACAATGGATACTGCTGAAAGAGACCAGAAATGGTCAGCAAGAGAGAAAGGTAGGGCAGAAACTATACTTAGTAAAAAGCAAGTCAAGTGAATAGCCAGGGCTCGACAAATAATACAATCTACTCACCCATGGTGAGTAGATTGCAACCTGGAAGAGCCGGGTTCAGGCGATCTGCGCATGGTTCGGCAAGCCCTGTGAATAGCCATTTTGGCAAGCAAGACAATTCAGCCAGGGCTATAAGTCAATTGAAGAGATGAGGGTGAGGAAACTTGCAGTAAAGGCATGTGACTCATTTTCCATATGGAAGTTGGTGTTCCAGAGAGAGAGAGAGAGCAAATGTGCCTGCAGTCAAAGCCAGAGAAGTGGATAGGCAGGAGATACATGAAAAGAATTTTTCAATTCATGTAAAACAAGTACTGTACTACAATCTCTATCACGAAAATTGAACTTATAAATGAAAAATTATGGACAAAAAACTGGATTCCAAAATAAAAATGTTAAACTTCACAGCCTACAAGTCCACTCAGTCCTATTTCTTGTTCAGCCAATAGCTCAGAAAAACAAGTTTGTTTACATTTGCAGGAGAAAATGCTTCTCACAATTTGACCTGAAAGTAAGAATAGGTATTTCCATGGCACAGTTGTAGACAGCATCTCATATTTACTTGCCAGATGTAAATATTGTGCCCAGAAAGGGCAAGGTCATGAGCAGACGGGGGGGGGGGGGGTGCCAACCCTCCGAGCTGCACAAAGCACACAGTATGGCACTACAGCAATAATTTAAAGAGCCCAAGTCTGGGATCAAATTTACAACCAGTGTCCCAGGAGTAAAATGTTGCTGATACTATCAAAATCCTGAGCAAGTTAATCCTCTCCCTGATCATTTTGCTATTACTATAATATTCTATCTTCAAGGGTTATCACCGACCCTAGTCTCAAACAAAGGACGTTTTAATGTATAACTGGAAGGCACTCAGACACTATGATAATGAGTACAGTATAAGGACCTACACAAAATAGATGAGTGACCTTTGAGAAAGCAAAAATAATGTGTGATCAAACCAATTCACAACTTCCAGTTAGTTTTGGTGTAATGTGGGGAGATTGGAAATTTGTATAGTTTATATTCAGCCATCCACACCATGGTGTATTGGGGAATTATGACTGAAGCCCTTCAAGTTAATTTATTTTTCTGAATGAGCCAAAATTATAGGAATGCGGGGGTTTGAAGCATTGGATTGAATTCAAAAGACACATTAATTTCCACTGGGAAATTACTGTTTCACCATTTTGTGTAATTAGAAGAGAAAAATGAAAAACAATTTCAGAAAAGAATTCCCAGCAGCAAAATTTAGGGGAGGGGGATCGCAGGCTATGTATTGGACAGGAACGCAAGATTGAATTTTGCTGTTTTGTTTTGCTATAAAACACAGAAATGGTGTAACACTAAATTACTCTTCTAAAACTGGCTCCAGCAACACTGAACATCTGTCAGACAGAGGGCTGTGGTTTAGAAGTCAGAATCAGGGATTAGAAGTCAGGTGCCTTCACATGTATTCCTCAGTCTGCTAGGGATCCATTTGATAGAAACTTAGGCAAATCACTTAAAATCTTTTAGCCTTAAGTTTCCTATCTTTTAAAGGGGTTGGGGGAAGGGGAGTCACGTGGGGAGTCACAAGGTACAATTAATGGTTGCAAAACTTTTGAGATCCCTGGATGCAAAGGACATTAGACATAGTTGTACAATGAAATGGTCTTTTATGGTGATGCTCAGAGGAGGGTGGGTTGCCAAGCATTAATACACTTAAGCCTTTTCTATGTGAGTACTTCTAACAGAACTATAGTACCAATACTACTGAACAAATGTAGCCAATGGGGCTGGGCTACATCGGCTGGGAACCAGGAGTTCCAAATCTCTTAACATGGAAAAGATCTTGGAGCCAAATGCAGGTGGTAAGGCTTGGGACGTTCATACATCCACTATCTCTATGACTGGTCCTACAAACTGAAAAAGAAAAATCCGTTTCTAGGGTCAACCACTTGGCACCGCTCACAAGTAATGAACAAAATTTACATTCAAGAAGAATCACAAACCCTTCAACAGGCAGACACTACTTTTCTGCCGCAAAGTGGCATTTGACAGTCCTTACAATAGAGATGCTTTTTAAAATATAGGATGAAGAGAATAGGTACAGCTGGCAAAGCTTTGGAAAAGGGGAATGGGGAAGTTAGCAAGGAAGGACTGGTGTGCTCTTATGCTGCATAGACTCAGAGACAGACAAACATTAGAATGTTGCAGCTCTAATTCAAACAAAATCATTCTGGGGAGCCAGTGTCCCCATCAGCACTCTCACAGGCCAGCACCCTGCAGGTTTCATGTATCCTACCCCCATTCTGTGGGCTAGAAGTAAGGTCCCTGGTCATATGGGGCACACTAGACCTACATGGCAGGGACTGAGGAGTTAAGCACTGGCCAGGCCAATCGAATTCAGCATCAGAGAGATTTCCAGTGTGCTCCCTCGACACATCCCCCAACACTTTGCATCAAGAGGTCATGCCAAAGAGATAAGTCCGTGTCTTCCACAGTATCAACTTGATCTCATTTCAGAGGCACTTCAGAAACGTGGGGGGATTTGTACTGTTTCTTTCACAACCCCAGCGAGAGGAGGTGAGATTTATTAATATGGTCACAGCAGATCACCATGGTAACATGCAATCCCAACAGTGACTGAATCCACAGTCACTGAGCTCTCTGTGCTGCCTCTGAACAGAAGCCGAATGGATGGCTCCTTGGACTGGGGCTGAAACGAAGCTTATTAACAGGGTAAACTCTGTACAACTCTCTCCCTGCTCCATGCTGGAGCAAGCAAGAAGAAATGGGGTGAGGAAACGGAAACAGAGAGAGGGAAGAGGAGAGGGAAATAGACAAAATAACAAAAATGGGAAGGGGGTTGGGTTTAGAGGATTTACGCCTGCCCTGCCTCCATTCATCAAAAATGCTACCTGGCTTGAGAAATGCCAGCGACTCCTTTAACCTGACAGCACGAGGGAAGAGACCAAAATGTTTTCCTTAGGAGAAGCAGGCTGTGGTTTGGGAGGTGTCGGGGGGAGGGGACTTTTGGCATCTGTGCTGCAGAAGATGTACTTGGACTGTTGCTTTTTGGAAGCAATGGGTTTAGCTGGAACAGCAGGAAAGGAGAAGAGCAGAAGAGGTCTGAAGAGTTTAGGAGGGGCAGGGGAGGAAGGGAACAGGAAATGGGACAGGTCTGTGCATTCGGTTTCTCTTGGCACCACTGAATCAGTGTGAGGGCTGCTGGTTCTCTGGTGCCCCTCTGGAAATCCGGCAGTGCAGTGCACAGTGCAGATAGACACTCGGGATTCTCCTTCTACTGCGGCTGTCCTGCTGGCTGTCGAGCTGAAGGGGCTGAGAGAGAGGGGTAACAACTTGCTGCCCGACAGCGTCTACACGCCTCCTAAGTATGGCCCAAAAAATGAAAGCACTGTGCCGAGAGACCTTGCCAGGTCTCAGCTGGAGGGACTGAGACAGGGGCAGGGTGATGTGAGGAACACAGTCTCCCTTCCTTTATCATCCTTGCCTGCCCCCCCCATCTCCACCCCTCTTTCCTCTCCCAGCTGGGCACGCTGCCCACGAAGCCGTGCCAAGCCACCTCTGGCCTGGAGAGGGAGATCCCAGCGATTAACTCTAGGGCACCCTGCATGGCCGTTAGATCATCAGGTTTTCGTGCAAGGCATTTTTTTCCACTCCCCCCTCTCCTTTCTATATGGCCAAGTTATAAGTCACTGAGAACAGGGGAATGGCAATAGGCCAGTTGCTCAGCTGGAGAGCCCAGCTCTCCTTTGGCTCCAGGCACAAGTGCAATGAGCCTGTTGGTCTCAGCTTGCCATCTAGTGGTCAATGGCCTACATGGCAAGCCACCACACCCACATTTTTTCTTCCTCTCCATTTTGTGCTTTCTCTGGTGGAGAACCCCTCCCACAGCATGTCAGCCCCTGCCTCCTCTACTGGCCTTCCCTTCCAAGCACTGAGAGCAACGTGGCATCCAGCTGCGGCAGTCTTAGTGGCACAGCATCTGTTGCACGCTTTATGCAAGATTGGCAGAGATTTATATAGTGTTTTGCTCTTGATTCTGGAAGGAGTAAGCTCCGGAGGAACAGACTCCTGTGCTAGGCAGACTACTTACATTCCTGGAATTGTTAAACAGCTGCTCACTTCTGGTCTGAACACACATGCGAGTCAATAAGAGCATGCGGGACACTAACACCACAAAGCAGTTTACTCTTTGGGTCAGAGTGAAATGCTGTTTGAAAGGGCTGTCTGAAGATTACACCCGTGAACGTCTGTAGGAGGAGCAGACAGCACAGGCAGAGTCACTTTGGAAGGGTCAGGATGGATCTTGCATGCAGATGGCATGGGTCCTTTGAAAGAGATTCCAGGTGGATCAGGAAAATTATGCTACATGCTAAACATGAACCTGCTTCTATAGAGCTGTAAGTGGCTCAGCATTTCTATTTTTTTTAAATCAAGCCTTGTGGCCTCCTTTAAGGTGCTTAGTGCTCTCAGCTCCCACTGTCTTTGCCAAATTTGGGGTTCTCAGCACCTTACAGGATCTGGCACCAACAGAGACCAGATGCTCACTAAGAGATTCAGCATTCTTTTATGCCGATCAGCAGCTACACAACTGAGGCTCTGCATAGGTCTCCAATGCTGCTGGAGGTGTGATGCAGCTCAGGTAGGCACACCTGTGCTTGCTTTAGTCTAACAAGTGTGGCTGAAAATAGCAAAGATGCAGCAACACAGATGTCAGCATGGGCTAGCAACCCGAGTCAACAGCCAGAGTTCCAGCTGTGTTTTTACAACTACTGCTACTTTTAGCCATGCTAACTAGATTAAAGGTAGCAGAGGGTATCTACATAGCATAGGCATACACCGTGTGTGCCTGTGTGTATGTGCATGTGCACTTACGTGCAAGTCCAGATTAAGCAATTTATCCATGCATCGAAGAGGTGTGCTGAGAACAGTTGAAATTCTTCATGCCATTTGGCTACTGATAGTGGATTTACCATAATCCCCGAGCAGCAGGCTCTACTAATTAGGATCAGGTAGAGTGGATCAACTTGAAAAAAATTGACCCAAACTGGGAATCTAATAATCCCAGGAGGTCAAAAGAAAAAGTCAACCTGGGTTAGGTTTGAATGGATGGACTAGATTAAGGGGCTCAGTTCAGCCCTAACCATTACTGATCTTTCTAAAGTTCTCAGCATTGACAAATGGGCTCTGATTTTCCACAAAAGCTCTGTGCCCATTTAGGAAGCTGAACAAAACAGCAAGATGTGCTCAGAATGTAGCAGATAATGCAAAGGGGAGGTTACCCTTTTGAAAATCTGTCTCTAAAGTCTATTATTAATTCTCTCAGTGAGTTAGCCTAGTGAACTTTTGGAAGGGTGTCAGAATGGAACTGCTGAACCTTTTGATGTTTGCTCATCGCTAGTTTTCATTCATTGCATAATGGATTATTTATTAATTAATAACGAGTATCTAAAATTGTGCCAACGCTTGCCCTTCCAAGCTGGCAAATTACATTACAGAATTAAAGAGAAAGAAAAACAAAAGGAAAAAATGGACCAAAAAAGACCTGTGTTTGTAACTTAATTTAATTGTGCTACACTAGGAAGAAAACTAAGCAAGGATTGGCACCAATCCTCAGGGTAAACAAGGAAATAGCCTATTTCAGGGTACAGCAGTGTCGACCAATTCCAAGTAGTGAGCCCTACTTGAAATGATCAATGTAAATGTCTCTCAATGTGTTTTATTTGCCTTTCCTCCCCCTCCACACACACCTTTTTTTTTTTATAGGACTATTAAGATAGAGCGTCTCAAATCCTATCTATACTATATTTTGTCGTCTAGAATTCTAGGTTGATACATACCCATTTTAAAAACACAATTTTGCAGCTATAAATTGGTCAAGGCTATGCTATGAGTAAATCTAGCTCAGCAAGGATGTGACTTAGGTTTCACACTCCTAAGCATTTGCTTGCACCATTGGACTAAGCTTGTTTTTAAGAGACAAGGTGAGTGAGGTAATATCTTTTATTGGACCATTTTCTAGTGGTGAGAGAGACAAGCCTTCAAGTCATGCAGAGGTCTATCAGTGTCAGTTGCAAGATATTAAAGAGATGCACAGTTTTTAACACCAAGTTCCAAACACTTCAGGAAAGTTGTGGCACATTTCAGGCTGTGTTTAAATGAGGATGGTTGTAAAGGCTCTGATTGTTAGTGTTTTGGAAAATATTAACAAGATAATGCCGACCCTACGACCTCTCTTCTGGCTGGTGTTCTCAGTGCAGGATTGGCAAGAAAAGCCCCAATCTTACTAAAACGCTTATCTTGTTTGCTCTGTTTTCTGCCACAAAGCAAACAGCCTAATTTGTGCCTTTTTAAATCTTACAACATACTACTCTCACCTTTGTGAATATGTACAAATTGTATCCTTGTTTTTGTCTCCCATAAAAAAAGCAATCCCCCAAAACATACAATTTAATATTTGACCAGAGAGACCAGAACATTTTAATGCTGAAAAAATTCACAAAAAGTCAGTTTAAATGCTCTGTGATCAGATTCATCCTATGCCTACCCTACAGCCTGAATCGGCCCACTAAGGGTACATCTACACTGCAAGGCTATTTTGGGATACCAAATAGAACCCTGCGTCTTTTGAACACATC
Source organism: Pelodiscus sinensis (assembly GCF_049634645.1). Lineage (NCBI taxonomy): Eukaryota > Metazoa > Chordata > Testudines > Trionychidae > Pelodiscus > Pelodiscus sinensis. Next base: position 23,701,082 of record NC_134727.1, read on the forward strand.
CGCTATAGCGAAATATAGCGTATGCACTATTTCAGCATCCCTGTAAATGTTGTTGCATGAGGGATAAGGGATGTCTCGAAATAGTGTGTAGATGCGCCAAATTTTGAACTAGCCTATTCTGAAAAATAATTGAAATAAGATTTGCATAGCACAAATTGCGTATCTCATTTTGAGGTAAGGGTGCAGTGTAGACACACTCTTAACAGTCGATTTAGCTGGTCTAATTAAGACCTGCCAAATTGACTGCGGATCATTTTACCTTAGATGAGAACAGTAAGAGTCTCCCATTAGCTCCCTGAAGATCGGAAAAATAGACAGTATTGGATATAATTCCATGAACAAATTTAGAAGCCTAGTGTCTAACAAGATCCCATAGTAACCTGAGCTAAGGTACATCAATTCCACATAGTCGACCTAAGCTATTGAGCTCCAGCTATCTGAGGGAGTGTAGATGTAACCTAAGACTTCTTTCTTTCTAGCCTCCATGAATGACAGAAAACAAAGGAAACTTGTGATTTTTAGTATAACTAATTACTTCAGTGAAAACTAATAAACTAAAGCCATATCTATCTGGCTGTTGCTCTTAGCACTGAAGGTATGGTAATTCTTTTCAATTCATCAACATATCTTAGCTTATAACTCACATTCCACATTTAGTCTAGGTTAAACAGTAGCACCACATTAGTTTTTAGTATTAAAATGTAATGAAAACAAAATTCAGCTGAATACACTTTAATCTTGTTAAACACTAGGCTTCTAAATTTGTTCATGGAATTATATCCAATACGATCTGTTTTTTCCAATCTTGAACTTTTAGAGCAGGAAAAGAGACTGGAAAGGAGATCAGCTTCTTTTCTAGATCAGTAAAATAAAGCAGGAAAAAAAGAGCACACTTGGAATCACAATGTATAGTGCTAGGAGTCCAGGGGTTAAACTTACTTATTGTGCAAAGCAAACTTTGTGAAGTAAGCCTCACATCTGACATCATGGTGTCATAAGACAAATCCACAAACAAAACAAATTTACAACCCCATTTCCTGTAACTTTAGAGATGGGAAGGAGGTGGATCAAGGACAAGGGATCTACCTTGTCCACCCACATACAGCACTTTTCACCACTACAGCCTTATGATTGCAATTCTCTAAAGTGAGGATGCAAACGGTATACATGGGTGGCCAGCTGCAAGCGCTATGAACATACCTCAGGCATAGCATCTCCAAAGCAGATAACCTACAAAGGTAGTTGTACTAGACTAGCAAGCCACCTGGACAGATGGGCATTACAGGGAAGAAAAATGAGCAGTGGGCAGTACGAATGACTGATTTTGAACTATTTCACCTAAATCTAGGGCCACCAACAGGAAATCTGGGCTGCTCTGTATTATTTATTATTTTATAGCACATTTTGCACATGTGGCACTTGACAGACAAATAAGAAACGCCGTTCCTGACTAGAAGCGCTCACGATTTATAGCTCCGATCCTGTACTGAGGTTTTAACACTGACCCTACCACAAAGGAATCCTCCCTTTTCTCCCCCACTTGTGAAACCCATTTTCTGAGCTACTTTGGACAAGCAGGAGTGAACACAATCACAAGATTCAGGCTGCTGATGAAGGGGGTGAAGCCCTCTTACTGAAACAGTGAAACAGAGCCCAGCAGGTTCCAGAAAGCCCTGCAAATCACATGCTCCATGTTCTTCCTTTTCTCTTGTTGCTGTGCTCTCCTGTTAATACAACCCGGAAGCACAGGAGCATATTTGAGCTAGTTTAGCCTACCAACGGTCCACAGGAGAAAAAATTAGCCAGAGCCTTCAAGCCATCCATGCACTGGTAACACAGCATTAAGGATTAAATCATTCTTGTGCCGAACCAGAGAGCTGCCCCACAGATACAGTTCTCATGGAGGTTGGCAGGCTCAGTGTGACATGCTTCACAGCAGACAATCTGCCTCAGGCCATGAAAAAAAGCCTTTTGATTCTTCTCAACAGTTATTCATTAGCGTCCCTGCTTACCGGTTCCCGGCCATCCATAGCCTCCATCCAAAGCCTTCTGTCCTCTTCAGAAAGTGCTTGCATGGTGATCACACCAGGCCTGTGGAGAAGAAAGAAACACTGCAGTGAAAAAGAGGTATTAAAAAAAAATCAAATTCATCAGGTAAACCAGGCAGAAGAAGATAAATTTAGGATAAAGTTCGAAAAAAGATACCGTTAGTGTTCCACACCTGGACTTTGAAACATATTAAAATTAATCCTCAAGGCATCTACCCAGTGATTTACAGGAGAACTAATATATTCTTGGAATAGGATATTTGACAACAAATTCTTCTTTTGCTTAGCTTGGTGCAACTCTAGTGGCTTCAGTGGTACCGCACAGTTGTAACTGACAGCAGATCATGGGCCATGGAGTTTGCTGAAGGTATCCAATAAACAAGAAGCAAGCTGGTTTCAATAATGAATCCAAGGACATCCGAGGGCTCACAGTAGCCTAGGCACAAACACCAGACAAAAACTGCTGCTTCATTGGAATGAAGCTTCAGTGAAACTTTCACCTTGAATTATGAGGTACAAATATCTCCACAAACTTCCGCAGCTGCATATTTCTACTACAAGTCCAACTTTATACGCAGCCGCACTAGAGATACTTTAGGTTAAAAGAAAGTTTGATGTCAATGTCAGTGACAGATTGATCACTCGTTCAAATTCATGGATTGCTGCTCTCCAGCATGGGAATTCTATTTTATTCAGTATAGGCAACCAGAAGGTTTTGCTGGCATTCACCCCTCTACCACACCCAAACAAAGGGAAATGCTGATCACTTAAGAAATTAGCATGTTGCCTCCTCCAATGAGCAGAGGAGTAGAGGCAAAAGGGGATTTTTGTGTACTGCTTAGTATAAATCCTGACGAGATCTGCTGGCATTGCAACAGCAACCAGACAGGATCTGCAAGTAACTCACAAAAACTATTAACAAGTGCTTATCTGGGCATTCCTCATTTACCATGGAACTTTTCCATGTAATGGAAGTACTGGGTTTGGGTTTTTTGGAAAGTACAATCCAAGGGAAGCTTCTGTCACTCAGGTACATACAATCTTTGAACTTAGAAAGCAGAAAATTCAGATCTCTTCTTGCTTTTATACTTGTGAATTTACATATTTTCTATTCACTGCACTGCAAAATGCCCCTTCCTCATACCTACTTCTCTTCTCATTCCTTAGGCCCGGTCTATAGTAGGGGATAAGTTCAAATTAAGATATGCAACTCCAGTTACATTAATTGTGTAGCTGAAGTTGACGTTAGGGATAATACATTTCAATTAATCAAATAATCGACTAGTCGATGGAATTTCCATCGACTAGTCGATAAAGGGGGTGCTTGCCATCCCATTGCACCTCTCCCTTTGAAATATACAAGAGCCGCCTGCATTTGTACATTTCAATGAGAGGCGCAGCAGCAGGGATACCTCCACAGAGACAGTGCACCGGCTCCTGTTCCCCCACTTGCTGCCTCTCTCTGATAGCAGCAGCAAGGGAGGGTGGGGGGGAGAAGCAACTGGTCAAGTGACTACTCGACTATCCAATAAGCTTATGCTTACTGAGTAGTTGACAAGTCGCTTACTTCCCTAGTCGACGTACCTTGATTCGAACTTGGCGCCATCCCCATTGCAGGAGTTCAACAGGAGAAATGCTCCTGTTGACTTCCCTTACTCATTGAGAGGGATATCAGCATCAACCGGGGGGGTGGGCGGGTACCCTCAGCATTTGATTTAGCGGGTCTTTACTAAACCTGCTAAACTGAACACCAGAATACCAACCTCTGGAGTGTCAATTCGCAAATAAGTATACATGTGCCGTTTTCTTTCCCTAATTATATCCACTTTACAAGTAGTTCTTTCCCCCATTTAATCCGGACACAACCATACCCAGAGGCTAAACTATATGACAACAGTTCTATGCTAATATTGATAAAATCACCTGAACATCTGAAATTGCTTTACAAGTAAGAGGTTCCTTAACCTCATTTTAGAGATTGGAAATAGACACAGGTGAACTGGACTGCCTAAATCACATATAGTAACCTTCACTCTGGCACTAGCACCTGCTGCAGCCCTTAGATGCCAAGGCCAGGGCAGCTTGAATTGAGAAGGGGCTTAGAATCCACCTGCAGTCAAAAAAGCTTTTAGAGAAAGAGATGAGTCAAGATGCTGAGCTGCCAGATGAACCAGAGGCTGGGTAGAAAGTGAGGTGATAAAATAAAAGAATAGGAGAATAAGGGGACTGGGAAGCGACACGGGGGACAGAAGTAAAATAGGAAAGATTTCAGGTAAGGAGTAATAGAAAATTAAAATCAAAACCTGCATATGTGAGCAGGCACTAATAGAGAACGGAAACAGAGGAAAATAAAATCTACAGACTTGGAGTATCAAGGGAAAAAATGAAAGGAAATATAATTGGTGAAAAAGAGAACTGGTCGAAGAGCTGTTAGGTGAAACCACATCTGAAAACAGTAAACAAGAAGCCTGAAGCACATGAACAGAGAGAATAACTGTTTGAACTCCAACAGTGAAGTTTAAAGATAGAGTTCAAAGATGCCTGGTGGACCAGTAAGGGCCCACAAGGTGAAGAAACCCAGCTTGTGGGTAAGCTATGGGAAAAGATTCAAGGACAGAGAAAGTTGATTATTCTCCAAAGTGAGACAGTATACTGTTAAGTAATATCTTTTATTGTTACCAAAGCATTTGGTACTAACTGCCCTGCATGTGCCAGTTCACGTAAGGGTAATGAGTTGGTAAGCTATACAGGCAGTACCCGGGTTACGTACAAGATAGGGACTGTAGGTTTGTTCTTAAGTTGAATTTGTATGTAAGTCGGAACTGGTACATATTGTAGGGGAAACTCTAGCCAAACATTTCTCCAGAGCTCAGTTTTATTCTCCCACACCTCACTTCCCTCAGTTCTTTATTCTCAAGCTGAGATGTCTGCTGAGAAAAGCCACTCCACGTCTTCCTGGTCTGCTGGGAGGGGGGGGGGGAGCACTAGCTTCGTGTCTCCCTGGTCTGCTGGGGGGAAGCAGCTAGTACGGGGTTGCCTCACCCCGTTTGTAAGTAGGGATCCGATGTAAGTCGGATCCATGTAACCCGGGGACTGCCTGTAGTTTATTATTTTAAGTAGTACGTTTTTGCTAATGCTCTTTATTTATTTCATGGTACAACTCTGGGGTTTTCCCTTATAAAGTTCTAACAGTTATAATTATACCTTTCGTCTTGTTTGCCTCTGCCTTTCCTCACAGTCAGCGTAACCTAGCTTAGCCAGATCACCACACATGCAACAGAGGGCAGGCTGGGAACAGATATCCAGCACAGTGCTCTATCCACTGGACCACACTGCCTTTATAAAAAAAAAAAAAAGACTACTGCAAAAGACTTCCACCAGTTGTTGTTGCTGTTTGTTTTTTTTTAAACTACTGGCTCCCTTTGCAGTGTTGAAACACGATTTGTTAATACAATGCACAACTAGCATAAGGCTCCCCACTATGTTTGACAGCATATAGCATGCCCAAGAACATGGATTAATTCTGCATTAGGGCAAGCAACATATGATGTGTGCTGCCAAGACCAGGGAGTGGCAGAGAGATTTGTGGAAGTGGGGCACGAAGGTTTATTTAAACAGGATATAATCTAATGATTTGGTTTTTAATTTGATCCTAAAAATCCCAAAATGTATCCTTTCGGAAGCAGCAACTGCAAACAAATCTGAAATGGCGCCAGTCACTGACAACTTTTCTGTTCTGTACCAATATCCCAGTATAGTGCATTGCGGTTTCCAAAAGAACATCAGGGAAGCCAAGTCACATGCTACCTCATTGGGATTCAAAACAAGTAAACAGAGAGTCTAACAACTGTGCTGCTTTCACTAAGCCAGGTTATGGGAAACAGGCCTCATTCCGAATCAGATGTTGTTTGAGATTGGGGGGGAAGCACCACCCTATGCACCTACAGGTTATTTTCAGTCCCATTACTACTATAGCTCATTTTGCGTGACTGAAATGTATTGCTTCCCTGACAACAGGAAAAACACAACTGTGCAACTGCCAGAGGCTGGGTGAGGAGCTGGAATGAATCCAGAAAAGTGAGCCGCAACACCCCTTGCAGGAATATTTGGGCATCATCACTCATCAAAATCTGACTTCCGTATCTGTATGCAGGGCAAGTGCTCCAGCCCCAGATGAGAAGGAAAAACTCATTTTGAAGGACCACTGTTCTCAGCAGCAAAACACAGTTTGTGGTGAAGAAAGTAAGGAGCACACTGACTTCACAAGCATTACTCTGGCTGCTGGCAAAGAGCATTCAACCCACCATATACCGTCCTCTTGGTATTAAACCTCCAGTACAGATGAGGGCTCTGAACACATAAGTTTCCAACATGACCTGCTTAAAAATGGCTCAAAAGGTGAATAAAAGTTGCATGATTGTTATGAAGTCTGTTTGGCCCCTGATAATAGCAGGACCGCTGCTTGCCAATAAAACATTAGAAATTCCATATTTCTGATCCTTTTTCTTGCAGCTTTTCTGGCACTTATAAACAAGGAGCACAGAACCAAGCACAAATTGTGCAATCCATTCCCCCAACCCGGACATTGCCAATAGACAATTCACCAGGGACTCTTAACAGACACAAAGCAGATCTACCCAGTAGTGGACACAGGCTGTTCAGGCTTACAACAAGTTTAGGTCCAAGTAATCCAGGCAGAATGTATGTTATCTTTGTTAATCCCCTTGGTGACTCAGTCACTACTCACAGGCTTAGTGCTTTGGAACTTTACCTATTTTCAAATGGAGAGAAAACCACTTAAGCTTCACTCCATTTGGAAAAGAAACACACTGGAAACCCTACACCCATGCTATCAAAACTGTGTGTCTGGTAGACAAGAGGATTTAATGGAAATAGAGGAATTATCTAATGGGTGGATAATTATTAACAATACTAGAAGACTTATTCAGCTTGCCCAAGTTGGCCTGGGGAAAGTAGGGGGGGCGCCTATGCAGGCCCACCCCAGTGGTGCTCCCTGGCTGACCCAGGGGCAGGGAGAGGGCTGAACAGGCCAGCCCCAACCGTGCTTTCCATATCCAGTCTGGGGAGGAAAGGGGGACTGTGCAGGTGCTGGGGGTGACAGGGCTGTGGCTCCTGCGAGGTTGGGGGGCCTGCACTGCTCAGCCCTGGTGGTTCTCTGGTAGGGGGGGGGAGAAAGCAGTGGTGGGGTCAGCAGGGCTTTCCCTCCCAGTCTAGCATTGGGGCTGGGGGAGGGGTTTGGGGCAAGGAAGGCCACTTAACTGGGCCAGTGGCCGGCAACATGGCAGGCCCTGTACCTAGTTGGCCACTCCCTCCCTAATGTGGCTGCCCACAGTTGACGCTGCAGTATTGCATTCCTCCTACAAGCCCCTCCCTTTCCAGGCACATCCCATTTTCCTGGCACAACCAAAACCTGACCTTGCTTTGAGTTAGGAGAAGAAGCTGCATACGAAATTTGGGGGGCCTAACTCTTACTGTTTAGGAGGAATTCTTGAACAAACGGACTTGCAGACGCGTGCACAAATCTCTAAAACAGATATAATTTACTAAGTATTGACAATGAACCTTTTGCTAGAAACACATTTATGAACTGTGGCAGGTTGGTACCAACCTCTCCCTTGATGGGCAGAGATCTTATCATATACTTTTTCTAAATAAGAGCTTAAGTGAAGGGCAAACCACTCCTGAGAGAGCTCATAGGGCTGTATTCTCAACTAGATGTGTGAGTGAGAGAGAAACAAAATACGACAAACAAAATACGTCTCTCACCCAGGGAAGCTTTTTTTTTTGAAAAAATATGAAAGTGAAAATGTTCATTCATGAGGAGCCTGTGTCCAGACTCCCAAGAATGCTTTAGTAAAGTCTACGCATACCACGTCCACAGCTTCTCCCTTATCTAAAAGGCTTGTTATCCTATCAAAGAAAGCTATCAGATTGGTTTGACATGATTTATTCTTTACAAATCCATGCTGGATATTACCTAGCACCTTATTTATCTTCCAGATATTTGCATAAATGAATTCCTTAATTATTTGCTCAATTATCTTTCCTAGTACAGAAGTTAAACTGACTGGTTTGTAGTTTCCTGGGTTGGTTTTTTTTTTTTTTTCCAAATAGATGGACATTATATTTGCTCTTTTCCAGTCTTCTGGAATCTCTGCCAACTTCCATGACTTTTTAAAGATGATAGCTAAAGGCTCAGATGCATCCTCTATCAGATCCTTGAGTATTTTAAGATGCATTTCATCAGGGCCTGGTGACTTGTAGACATCTAACTTTTGCAAATAATTTTTAATTTATTCTTTTTTATTTTAACTTCTAAATCTACCCCATTTCCACTAGCACTCACTATGTTAGGCATCCTGTTACCATCAATCTCGGTGAAAACCAAAACAAAGAAGTCTTGCCATTTCCAAGTTTCCTGTTATTATTTCTCCCTCTTCGCTGAGCATTGGGCCTGCCCTGTCCTTGGTCTTCCTCTTGCTTCTAATACATTTGTATATTTATGTTTTGTTTATTTTGGCTTAGTAACTGACTTTGATCTGACTGTTTTCACTTGCAATCACTTAAATCAGAACTACTCAACATGTGGCCTACGGTGCAGTTTGCAGCCCATAGTGCAATTTGGGTTTACACAGGGCTCAACACATGGCCCACGGATGAGATCCTTTGAACATGGCCTCCAATGGGAACACACTCCACAATGGCAAGTCAGTATAATGTTCTTCTGTTGATATGAGTTTAGTAGTTAAATTCCTAGACTGTCATTGCTGTCATATGGGTGGAAATCAGGTAAATATTGCATTTTATTAATATCAGCAGAACTGACTTAAATGGGGCCTGCGTGTTGTGTAGTCTTGCCTTAATCTTTGTATTCATGCTGCTAGTGTGAAATAAGCAGTTTGCATATATTTGCATATATATTCAACCACACTTAAGTTGCGGCCCTTGGTATGTGCTGTAAGTATCACTGTAGCCCCCAGGACTTTCAAAGTTGAGTCTACCTGACTTAAGGCTAAAAAGCAAGATTTAATACACTTTTGTTTATCATCAAGCCCGGTGTAAACAATCGTTACCTGGGGGCATTGGGAAGCAACCCATGTACAGTACATCTCTCCCTTTCATTGATAAAGGCAGCTGATCTTACAAGCTTCCTCTGTGTGAAAAACTTTTATATAGGAGTAAAATGGATTTATTTGGGGGTTTGATCCTCTTTGGGGCTGTGTTTTTTGATGCTGTCAACAGCTTTATACCTGAGCCCACTCAGAGCTACTCTGGTTCAGCATCTGTACTACTCTGTTGTTACCTCAACTCTATGCCTTGGGTGAAGGAGACAAGAGCTTCTGGTCCAACAGGACAGAATGGGGGGGGGGGGGTGCCAGAAGCTCTGGAAATCTCAGTGGCATCACCAGCACACCAGGTGATAGTCTCAAGAGGACCACCGTGCTCAAACCCATCACAGCTAGCGTTATAGCTATTCAGGAACTCCTAATAAGGTCTTATAAGGACAATACAGGCTTTTTATGCCACACGCTCGCTTATGCATGGGATCAGAATTGATAAAATGTGTTTTCTCTGCCTTTAAGCAGATAAACTCTGGGTATTTACTTCAAAGTCATACATTTTAAGAATATGGGGCAGGGGACTGTGAAACAATAACAATTCTATTTATATTTCAAATGCTTTTGCGTTTTCCCTACACGCAATTCATTTGCTGAAATACACATTGGGGTGCTTTAGTATACAGAGATGCCTTCCTGATTGTGGTGCATTTTAAAAGATGTCACCACATTACTGTTTTTCTTGTTATTTGTATGGTGCCAGCAGCATGCTGGGTATTTTACAGACAAGTCTGAAGACAGTCTCTCCTAGGGATGTAATAGTGTAGTCGATTAACCGATAAGCAAAAGCTGAAGAACAGCGACTATCTTTGGGTTTTAGTTCTTACCGTCACATGGTGGGAAGTGATCTGGGGGCAGCTGCATGACACCCCAGGGTCCAGGACTTAGCTGCTTACCACTGGACTCTGGACTGGAGTCCAGTAGAGAGAGTGGACTTGGGGTTCTCTATGGCTGTGTCTTGACTATATCCCTTTTTCAACAGAGGGATGTAAATTAGACACTTCAAAATTGCAAATGAAGAGGGGATTTAAATATCCCGTGCTTCATTTGCATAATCGCATAATGGCACTCTTTCGAACAAGTGCCATTTCAAAAGTAAAACGGCGGTTTAGAGGAGTCCAGGATCTTTCTAAAAAGTCTGCCATGCTCAGCAGAACCACGTCTAGACCGCGGTTTTACTTTTGAAATGGCAGTTTTTCGAAAGAGCGCTATGACACGATTATGCAAATGAAGCTCAGAATATTTAAATCCCCGCTTCATTTGCAATTTCAAAATATCTAATTTACATCCCTCTGTCAAAAGAGAGAAGTAGTCTAGACACAGCCTATCAGTCCCTAAAGAGGGACAACTACAGAGGCTCAGCCATGACATGGGGAATCTAGCTGGGGGAAAGACCCTCAAAGTAAAAAGGTCTGGGACATGAGTTCTTAACCAAACTGGAGAGCCTTGGGGGCCCTCTGGACTCCATCCCTTACAGGATACATATAAAGACTTGAATAGAGGCCAGACTGGAGGGGAGAGTCACTGGAAGGACAGACCACCTCAGAGCAGTGAAACAGTAAGAAACGGGGAAGCTTGGACGATAATCTGCTATAACCCTGCCCAATCACTAGGCTGCTTCAATGGTGAGCGCTTCCCTGCACAGGAAGGTATCCCAGTACAGCAATATACATTTAATCTCTCTGTTTGCCACAACAAAACTTGAAGTCCATGTAAATTCTTAAGACGATCTCAGATTGTGTTGATAACAAGCAAGGTTTAAAAGATTAAATATCCAGGGAAGATATGAGGCACCATATCAATGTTAAGACCAAAAAAAGTCAAAAGTTTAATCCGAAAGGTCTGGGAGGGGGGGCAGAGTGGGAGTTGCTTTTCTTCTTCCAGAAGAATAAAGAACGAGAGCAAGAGGAAAAAAGATAAGAGCTCTGACTCATGTAGCCTCTTGTCATGCCAAGACAATATAAGGAGCTTTATAAGAGACATAAAACAGCATAGCAATACAATCTACAAGGCTGAGCAAAGAGTTGAATGTGTGGTCAAGGTGTCTGCCATTCTGATTTAAGCAGTGACAAAGTGACCTTGTGTTGGCACAACATACCTCATACTGCTATGTCAGTTTCAGGAGTCCTCCTCAGGTCAAACATCACCTCTCTAATCAGCAGAGTCCAGAGGCAGGGCAAGTCACCAAAACGAAGGATGGGGGAGAGGGAGAAAAAGCTACAAATGAGGAGGGATTTAACGACTGAACTCTTGAAGGGTCAATTCTACTGACACCATAAGCAGAGGCCTCACCTACTGCCCTGCTAGAAAAATTGTCCCATGAATGCAACACACCAGAGGAGTCTGAAGGGCAGTTCCTAAATACAGTGAATATGTTTGTTCTTCCTGTGCAGCAGGGCAAGGTGTGCTGTACATCGCCCTAAGCCACCAAGAGCAAGGAAGAGAGCAGGTTACTTTCACTCTGCACTGGAGAGAATGCAACAGCCCCAGTAATTTCTTTCTTTCAAAGGTCACTAGCAACGCGATACCAACAAGGGAACAAGTACAAACTGTATTGCCTGTGGCATGGGGAGAATCACTGAAACTCACTAGCCCCGTCAGTAGAAATACAGCCTATTTGATGCTGTTTCAGCAATTATACAGCACAGAAAGCAACAGCCTTTGAGAAAGCATATGGCTATAAGACAGGGGGGGAATCTAAGGCCCGGGGCCTCCATCTTGCCTGGATCCAGCCCCTGAGGCTTGGGGCTCCCTCCCAGCATTGGGATGTCCATGCAGGCACTCCAGCGCCCCTCATCCTCCTGTGGGGCTAGAGACACAAAGTCTACCAACCAGAGCTCCCCTAGGCTCTGGTGTGAGAAGGGAATGTCTTTCTCCTTCCCGTTCGGGGGCCACGTCAGATGAGCGTTTGGGGGTTTTTTGTTTGTTTTGTTTTTGCTTCTCACTTATATGCAACTGACTGATTTTTCTATGGGTCAGTGGCCCCCGACCCAAAAAAGATTCCCCACCTTGGCTATAAGAGATGCTTCAGGAGTGCTGAGATACCCGTTGTTTCCAAGTCAGCAATACATGGGCCTTCTAGCAGAATGGTGGCAGACTCTTCAACAACAAATTGCACATGGCATGGGGAGAATCTGGACAAATGTAGCATTCAATCAATCAAGGGGGCAAACCCCGAATACCTAGGCAATTATCAAGCCAGGCACCAGCAATGCCCCTTCTCCTAATGCTCCTTTTTAAAGACATCTGCGCTATCCCTGCTTTATAAACCTGATTTAAGGCAAAAACTACAAATAAGCATTAGCCAACACCAAGTTGTACATCACCTGGCACAATGTATCTGATCAGCCAAACAGAATTACACCATTTAAGGGGCTCACTTCATTATGAATATACAAGATACATTTTGTTCACAATGTTAAACTATGCCTTGTTTGCTTTCCCACAAACAAAAATTAAAAGTATTAGCATGTGCCATATTAGAAACATTTGACACTTAATTTTGCTCCCCCAAATATGCACCATGCCTTCTTTGGGAACTTTGGACTCTTACTCCCTGCCAAAGAACAGGAAAAAGGTAAACAATACTCATTTGGAAGATTTCTATCACAAATCATACACACACATTCATTTTTAAAGTACTGATTAAACTTTATTGCTGGAAAAGGAAGGAACAGAAAATTGACAGAAATGTAATGGTGATTATTTTGCAAAATACCATGCATCATTGCAACACAGGCACATTCCCACAATAAATTGCAAATTAGACCAGTTTCCCAAAATGCAATGGTTACAGCACTACTATTTTCACACTGACTATAACATAACATTGGGAAAAACACCAAGACTGCCACCTAGAGACGGTACCAAAATGTTAGACATGAGATGCAGCTTAGTGATTTTAGCCAATCACTTTCGCTGTGGCTACACCAGTACCTTTCTCTTAATATTTTAATACCCATAGAAATTTTAGAAGCACTCAGATTTCACAGCAACGATGAGTTATAAATACTTAAATAGAATATGAACTTTCCTCTGTCTCTAAATGCTTCTATGGCTGTTATCACCAATATCTGAACAACAATCATTAAGGGCACAGCTACACAGCAGGGCTAAAGCCAAAATAAGCTACGCAACTTGAGCTACGTCAATTGCATAGCTTAAGTTGAAATACCTTATTTTGGCTTTTGGCACTGTCTATACAGCAGGAAGTCTGAGTGAGAGCACTCTGCCTCCAACTTCCCTTACGCCTGGTAAAATGAGGATTACAGGAGATGGAGTAAGAAATCCTCCAGCTTGACATTATTTCGACATTATGTCGAAATAACTGCTTACAGTATAGACACAGACTATGTTATTTCAAAATAATTGATGTTATTCTGAAATAACGCTGCTGTGTAAACATAGCCTAGTGAGATAAAGATGCATTACCCCATTCTGCTGGTGGCAGAAGCAGCATAAAGAGATTAAGTGTATTAGTCATGGTTTCATAGGAAAGCCTGGTGCTGGCTGAACCAGGATTTGAACCCAGCCAGCTCCCTCTAGTCCCAAGGCAGTGCCCCATCTACTGCCATGTTTCCTTGTCCATTCCCCCTTTCCTCTTTCCTCCCTCATGCAAGATACACACAAGCTGTCACGTCATAACAAAATAAATTAGTAATTAAAATGTTTTGCTCACATAGCACTTTCGAACCAAGAAGCTTAAAACACTTTGTAGAGTGCCTAAACAAGCCTCGGGGAAAGTCTGGGAGGAAGAGGACAGAGTTTCTATTATCCCCAATGCACAAACAGGTAAAGTAATTACATAAAGTAACTTGCCCAGGGCCATACAGTGAGTCAGTGACAAAGGAGGAATGGAATTCTGGAATCAGGGCCGTCCCTATGCATACACAGAACATGCAGCTGTGTGGGGCATCATTGCCTCAAATTTCTTGGTGCCCTAGGCAGCTAGGTGTTGCATATGTGGGAGTGGCAGCCCCAAGTCGCTGCTTGCCAGCTGTCCAGCTTTCCAGCAGAAGGGGAAGCTGCTGTTTGTCTGTGGCCAGCTGCGAGGCTGTCCCCTTCTGTGCCTCGGGCCCACAGCTCCAATCGCGCCACTTGCAGACTGGCATCTCCACCTTCCACCTGATCCTCCCCCAGCCTCCCTGCCCCTCTCCTACCCTCCGCTTCCCTGGCCCTGGCCCCCAGAGTCCTGAAGAGCAGCCCCCACATGGAGCAGCCTATTCCCCAATGGTGCACACACACTCCTATGGGGGAAGTGATGCAGGTGTTCAGGCTCTGTAGAGCAAATGATGTGTAAGGACAGTTCTGTCTGGAGGGCACAGACGTTAGCGACAAAGGGGCAAGTGGGATACCACTGCAAGGTGCACGTGTTAGCAGGACATCCCAGCACAAGGACATGGGGATGCCAGGGTGAGGACTCAGTTTCAGTTCTTTTATAGGATCCTGGTTTCTGTCTAGGCTCCTGGACAGAGGGGATGATACAATCAATCATTTCTCATTGTGTTTTTTTGTTCCCTACCAGAGAATAATGATGAGACAGACATTTTCATGCTTTACTTAGGAGGGTTCAGCTTCCAACCGATAAATCCTATCAGAAGATGCAATTTTAAAGAGTCATGCACTGGGTGTCAGTGTGGGATTTCTACAAGCAGCCATCCGCAGTGAACCTGCACCAGCCATTCTCCAGCACAAAAGCTGAAATCATGTTATATACAAAACACAAAGACACTAGAAGGATGTGCAGTGTCTATGCCACATACAAGGACTTTCTAAAACCCAGGCTGAATTTCTTTTCCTTTAAAAGCAACAGGTAGTCCCGTGGATTCATAGGGTATGTCTATACTTGCTCCTTAGTTCGGACTAGGGTTGCAAATGCAGGCATTCAAAATTGCTAATAAAAACGGAGATTTAAATATCCTGTGCTTCATTAGCAAGATCTCGCCGGCACGCTAGTTCGAATCACAGCTGATTCGAACCAGGAAGTGCGTGCTGGGACGCGTTGGTTCGAACTAATGTTACTCCTCAAAAAATGATGCAAAAAATGAGGAGTAACGTTAGTTCAAACCAAACCCCATGGCTCGAACTATCGCGTCCCGGAGCACACTTCCTGGTTCGAATCAGCTGTGATTCGAACTAGTGCGCCAGCGAGATCTTGCTAATGAAGCACGGGATATTTAAATCCCCGCTTCATTAGCAATTTCTAATGCCTGCATTTCTATCCCTAGTCCGAACTAGGGTGCAAGTGTACACATACCCAGAGAGATTAACAAAAATATACATAGTTTGTTAGTCTCTAAGGTGCCACTGGATTACTTGTTTTTTAAGTTACAGACTAACATGGACACCCCTCTGAGACATCTTTTCCTTTGTTAATGATACTTACCTCACTGGAACAGACTCTGCAAAATGGAGAGATTTGATTAAATTCTGCACCATACAGGGAATTAGTGCTTCATCTTGCAACAAGCCCCTTCCCCCACTGGAAAAAGGAGACAGCTGCAGGGGCTAACCGTTGCCATTCACCGAGTATGTGATTAAGAGAGACAAGAAACATACTGCTAAAATGGCACCAGAATTTTCCCACAAGGCCCAGTAGATCTGCGTGCAATGCACATATTGCTGCTGGTACAGCCATTTGCACAAAGGGATGTGCACAAGTGGGGGAGGTCTAGGTTGGATATTAGGAAAAACTATTTCACTAGGAGGGTGGTGAAGCACTGGAATGGGTTCCCTAGGGAGGTGGTGGAATCTCCAACCCAAGAGGTTTTTAAATCTCAGCTTCACAAAGCCCTGGCTAGGTTGATTTAGTTGGGGTTGGTCCTGCTTTGGGCAGGGGACTGGACTTGATAACCTCCTGAGATCTCTTCCAGCTTTACGATTCAATGATTCTGACTCCTTGGCTGGGCATCACTATGTAAATCAAAGCCTATGTAAGCCAAGGCTGTGCCCCCTTCCACTGGCATGAGAAAGACATCTGCCCCACTCACCGATCCACTGCTTCCACGTCGAAGCAAAACCTCTTCTCTATCGAGTCAGTTTTCCGTCGTGTGCAGGATTTGAGAGTGACTGCTTCATCTTCGCCCTATAAGGATACAAGATTGCTATATTAGCTACAGAACAGAATTGTGTCCATTACACATACCCAGCCTACCAGAATTATGCTTAAGATGTATTAACCCCCAGAGGGAATTGCTTGTGGGTCTAAGCATAAGTTTTGAAATATCCACACGCCCTGGAATTCCAGCATTTAAATCTTTGCCAGCTTGATTTGTCTCTCCATGCTTGGCGAGTAGATATAGTTTCAGTTTTCCATGTGGGTGCCCTTCAGAAAACACTTTTGTAACTATAAAAAGAAGGGTCTTATTTGTCCCATATAACCATCACATGCCCCACAGCTCTTGTAAAACAGGAGAGCTTGACCCACTGAGCAAAGTCACTCTTCCCTTGCTGTACTTTGTACTGTCAGGTTGGTGGTCACCCTTCACCCCTTTTATTAGGTGCTGTACAAAGTGTAGTGATCGGGGGTGGAGGGAGATGTCCATGTATGTATACCATGTCCAGGTGTGTATACCGCCACGCCCTGCTAGATGGAACCAGTGTTCCATATAGTGTTTACTTTAGCTCAGGGGTTCTCAAATTTCACTGCGAGCCCCCTTCTGACAACAAAGCCTACATAAGCCTGAAGGGTTTGAGCCTGCCCAAGCCACTGAGGGTGGAGGGGAGATGCAGCCAAAGCCCGACTCCCTTCACTACAAGCAGGGGGCCCGAGCCCTCAGGCTTCCGTCCCCAGCAGAGAGCCTGTAACCTGAGCCCTGTTGCCCAGGGCTAAAACCCCCTGGCTTCAGCTTCTGCACTGCATGGTGGGGCTCCAGCTGCAGCCCTGGGCTCCAGCAAATCTAAGTCAGCCTTGGTGTTCCAACCCAATATGGGGTCCCAACCCATAGTTTTGAGAACCGCTGGTTTAGTTTGAGTGGTCAGTGTGTGTACTGATTGAGCAGGGCCATTCCAGTTCTATAGACAGGACATGGGGAATAAACAAAAATTCATGGCCCATGACTTATAAATACCCCTGACTAAACATTAGGGAGTCTCAGAGAGGTAGATGTGTTCATCAGTACCTATAAAAATGAGTAGTCCTGTGGCACCTCAGAGACAAGTAAAAGTATATAGGATCACCTGAAGAAGTGGGTTTTGCCCCTGAAAGCTCATTATACAAAATGCTTTTGTTAGTCTCTAGGGATATGTCTACACTACAAAGTTAATTCGAACTAACAGACGCTAGTTCGAATTAACTTTGATAGGCGCTACACATGCAAACCGCTAGTTCGAACTTAATTCGAACTAGCGGAGCGCTTAATTCGAACTAGGTAAACGTCATTCTACGAGGACTAACGCCTAGTTCGAATTAAGTAGTTCGAATTAAGGGCTGTGTAGCCACTTAATTCGAACTAGTGGGAGGCTAGCCCTCCCCAGCTTTCCCTGGTGGCCACTCTGGGCACCACCAGGGAAACTCTTCTGCCCCCATCCCGGCCCCGGAGACCTTAAAGGGGCACGGGCTGGCTACGGTGCCCGTGCCAGGTGCAAGCCTGCCAGCAGACCCTGCACCTGGCACGGCTCGAGCCGGCCACCCGCTGCCACCCAGCCCTCCGCCTCTTCCCGGGACCAGGCTGGTGGCTCCTGGGAGCCTGCCCAGGTCTGCAAGAGGCGGGCGCCCGCCTGGTCTAGTGCAGACATCGTGGACCTCATCCACGACCTCTGCACTAGGCACAGGAAAGTGGCCGTCTAGGGCAGGAGAGCTGCCAGCCTGGCCACCCAGGAGCAGGTTGGCATGAAAATCAAGGTGGTCCACTGAGACCCCCGACCCTGAGCCCTGTGCTTAGAATGGCCATACTGGGTCAGACCAAAGGTCCATCTAGCCCAGTAGCCTGTCTGCCGACAGCGGCCAACGCTAGGCACCCTGGAGGGGATGGACCGAAGACAATGACCAAGCCATTTGTCTCGTGCCATCCATCTCCAGCCTTCCACAAACAGAGGCCAGGGACACCATTCCTACCCCCTGGCTAATACCACTCCATGGACCCAACCTCCATGACTTTATCTCACTTCTCTTTAAACTCTGTTATAGTTCTAGCCTTCGCAGCCTCCTGCAGCAAGGAGTTCCACAGGTTGACTATTTGCTTTGTGAAGAAGAACTTTCTGTTGTTAGTTTGAAGCCTGCTACCCATTCATTTCATTTGGTGTCCTTTAGTCCTTCTATTATGGGAACTAATGCAGAACTTTTCGTTATGCACCCTCTCCACACCACTCATGCTTTTATAGACCTCTATCATATCCCCCTCAGTCTCCTCTTTTCTAAGCTGAAAAGTCCCAGTCTCTTTAGCCTCTCTTCATATGGGACCTGTTCCAAACCTCTGATCATTTTAGTTGCCCTCCCCTCTCCCACCCTCTCTCTTCCCCTCTCCCACCCTCTTTTCCCAGTCTCCCCGAGTTTTGTTCAATAAAGAGAGTTTCTATTTTTGAACACGTGTCCTTTATTTTGTACATCAGGAAGGGGGGCTTGGGAGGGGTGAGTGGAAGGAGGTGAGGGAGGAATGGGGTACGAGCCCCCGATGGGGAGGACTGGGCTGGCTCTGCAGGCTCCTCGGGGTGGAAACTCTCCTGAAGCCCCTTGATTGACCCCCCCTCCAGATGGCAGCCTACAGCAAGTGCAGCCGGGCTGATGGCCGAGTGCTGTGATGTGCCAACTGTGGGCACTCAGGGCACTTCAAGCCAGGACTGCTTTGCAAGCGGGGCACCCCTGAGAACTGTCTGTCCGGGGTGGGGGTCGGGTCCCTTTAAGCACAGCCCTTGGCTAGCCTGAGACAGCAGCTCCACGCTCTAAGTCCTCATCTGATGTCCTGCCGGCATTGCTTCCGGCCATCCTTAACCTCAGTTCAGGGTCCACTCAGTGTGGACATGCTAGTTCGAATTAGCAAAATGCTAATTCGAACTAGTTTTAAGTCTAGATGCGCTAATTCGAATTAGCTTAGTTCGAATTAACTGTAGTGTAGACATACCCTAGGGTGCCACAGGACTACTCGTTTTTAAAATATTGAGGGGTGAGGGACAGGACACTGCTCAAGAGGTGAGGCAAGCGACACAAGGGGCAAGGGCAAGTGACACAATCTGGCTGTCCCAGGATTGCTGCTGGGGAAGGAGCCTAAGGCCAGCAGCATCAGCTGTCGGGGGCCATGTCTGGGACTGCTACTCATGCAGGCACCCGGGCCAGCCATACCTGCTTCTGCCTAGGCAATTCCTGAGACAGCTGCGCTGGCCACTGCAAAAGTCACAGAAGTCATAGAATCATAGAATCATAGAATAATAGGACTGGAAGGGACCTCAAGAGGTCATCGAGTCCAGCCCCCCGCCCTCAAGGCAGGACCAAGCTCCACCTACACCATCCCTGACAGATGTCTATCTAACCTGTTCTTAAATATCTCCAGAGAGGGAGATTCCACCACCTCCCTTGGCAATTTATTCCAATATTTGACCACCCTGACAGTTAGGAATTTTTTCCTAATGTCCAATCTAAACCTCCCCTGCTGCACTTTAAGCCCATTACTCCTTGTCCTGTCCTCAGAAACCAAGAAAGAGGAACAAATTTTCTCCTTCCTCCTTGTGACACCCTTTTAGATATTTGAAAACCGCTATCATGTCCCCCCTTAATCTTCTTTTTTCCAAACTAAACAAGCCCAGTTCATGAAGCCTGGCTTCATAGGTCATGTTCTCTAGACCTTTAATCATTCTTGTCGCTCTTCTCTGTACCCTTTCCAGTTTCTCCACATCTTTCTTGAAATGTGGCGCCCAGAACTGGACACAGTACTCCAGCTGAGGCCTAACTAGTGCAGAGTAGAGCGGCAGAATGACTTCACGAGTTTTGCTTACAACACACCTGTTGATACAACCTAGAATCATATTTGCTTTTTTGGCAACAGCATCACACTGTTGACTCATATTCAACTTGTGGTCCACTATGACCCCTAGATCCCTTTCCGCCATGCTCCTTCCTAGACAGTCGCTTCCCATCTTGTATGTATGGAACTGATTGTTCCTTCCTAAGTGGAGCACTTTGCATTTCTCTTTATTAAACCTCATCCTGTTTACCTCTGACCATTTCTCTAACTTGCTAAGGTCATTTTGAATTATGTCCCTATCCTCCAAAGAAGTCGCAACCCCACCCAGTTTGGTATCATCCGCAAACTTAATAAGCGTACTCTCTATCCCAATATCTACATCATTGATGAAGATATTGAACAGTACTGGTCCCAAAACAGACCCTTGAGGAACTCCACTTGTTATCCCTTTCCAGCAGGATTTAGAACCGTTAACAACAACTCTCTGACTACGGTTATCCAGCCAATTATGCACCCACCTTATCGTGGCCCTATCTAAGTTATATTTGCCTAGTTTATCAATAAGAATATCATGCGAGACCGTATCAAATGCCTTACTAAAGTCTAGGTATATGACATCCACCGCTTCTCCCTTATCCACAAGGCTCGTTATCTTATCAAAGAAAGCTATCAGATTAGTTTGGCATGACTTGTTCTTCACAAACCCATGCTGGCTATTCCCTATCACTTTATTACCTTCCAAGTGTTTGCATAGGATTTCCTTAATTACCTGCTCCATTATCTTCCCTGGGACAGACGTTAAACTGACCGGTCTGTAGTTTCCTGGGTTGTTCTTATTCCCCTTTTTATAGATGGGCACAATATTTGCCCTTTTCCAGTCTTCTGGAATCTCCCCTGTCTGCCATGATTTTTCAAAGATCATAGCTAAAGGCTCAGATACCTCCTCTATCAGCTCCTTGAGTATCCTGGGATGCATTTCATCAGGACCTGGTGACTTGCTGACATCTAACTTTCCTAAGTGACTTTTAACTTGTTCTTTGTGAATCCTATCTTCTAAACCTACCCTCTCTCTGCTTGTATTCACTACGTTAGGCACACCTCCAGACTTCTCGGTGAAGACCGAAACAAAGAAGTCATTGAGCATCTCCGCCATTTCCAAGTTTCCTAGTCATAGCACATCATGAAATCTGTGATTTCCATGGCCTTTGTGACAGACATAGATCCCTAAGTAATACATTAAAACGATACATCTACTTGCTGAATAAAATGCATGTTGATGAAGCGCACATTTGCCAGTTCAGAAGAGGAAATTCAGTAGAGGCATGATACAGAACCTTTTTAGAGTAACACTGCCTATGACATGTATAAGTAATGATGACAACAAACACAGCCCAGGTTTATTTAGTGCAACATGAATTTAGACAGGATTCTTTGCTCTGATTTGTTAGATTATTCTGTCTGATGTGGTGCTCTTGATGTCTCAAGTGAATTAAAAAAAAAACACACACACCAATGGTTCAATTTAAAAAACAAAACAAAACACTGAAAAAATGTTGAGTTTGCACATATCCCTGTGCTTTTCGTGCCTTTTTCACACACCTCTGAACAATCACAACCCTGACATTTCCCTTTCCAGAAAAGGATTAGGGGCCTAGAATAATATTGTGAACTGCATTTCACTAGGGCTTGTGCCATGATTACTATATCAGTGGGAAACCACACCCATAACTGACCGTTGTACCGGTAAGATTGTCAAGATCAGCCCACAGTGACTCTGCTAAAACCAATCCTGTAGTTTATTAGAGACCCTGCAAGTCTTCCCCCTTCTCAGGCATTCTAGGAATCTTTCCGAAGCAGATAACAGCAGAAGCAAGATATGTGACCTCTAGTGATCTCTGTTGTAGGCTGTGGAGGCTCTGCCTGTCATCAGCCTGTTGCCAGCCTCTTGGGAAACCACCTCAGGCCATGGATGGTGCCAAATATTAATCAGCTGAAAATTCCTTTCTCTCCAAAAGGCATTCTTTGAATAGCACTTCCCTGACAGCACTGGGAAAATCCCGGAGGCTAGCTTCAGGGAAAGGAGCTTAGGGATGGGACACAAACTAACGCTGCTGACCCTCCTGGAAGAAGCCTTGCAGTCAAAGCGGAGAGTTGATTAGAACAGGCTATTGGTTCAGTTAAAGCAGGAAAAAAATCTTCCAAGTTGGACAAGTCCTAAGTGGAGTGAGTATCGCCTGGCCAAGAGTCACGCTAGAGACCAGGGAGCCATGACAGACAGTCCATTCTACCTAGGATGGAGTGTTTATAAAGAGCCATGGGTGCCAGTCAGCCAACATACTTATTTCAGGGGATATGATGTGTAGGGGAGCGGACATGTTGTGGTCTGGCCACCCTTAAATAAGGGACTTAAGTAGGCACTTTGCTGGGTTAAAGAAATATAAATGCACACAGTGATGAATACATCTGGCATTGGCCACTGTCAGAAAACAAGATACCAAGCTAGACAGACCATTAGTCTGACCCAGTATGGCCATTGTTATGTTGTTGTATTCTGACACTATACCACATTTAGGCCACTATTTCTGAGTGTGTCCACGTGGGGGTTTAACTAATCTACTTTGAATTCTCTCCTTTAGGCTTGGTCTACCCTTGTAAGTTTAAAGCACAGGCATGGCAGCACTTTAATGCAGCAATGTGGTCATGACGCCAGCTCTGAGAGACAGAGACAGAGACAGAGACAGAGACAGAGACAGAGACAGAGACAGAGACAGAGAGAGAGCGCTCTCCCCAGATAATCATAGAATCCTAGAACTGGAAGGGACCTCAAGAGGTCATCGAGTCCAGTCCCTGCCCTCATGGCAGGACCAAGCACTGTCTAGATCATCCCAGACTGGTGTCTAACCTGCTCTTAAGTATCTCCAGTGATGGAGATTCCACAACCCCCATAGACAATTTATTCCAGTGCTTAACCACTCCAGGAAGTTTTTCCTAATGTCCAACTTAAACCTCCCTTGTTGAAATTTAAGCCCATTGCTTCTTGTCTTATCCTCATAGGCCAAGGAGAACAATTTTTCTCCCTCCTCCTTGTAACATCCTTTTAGATACCTGAAAACTGCTATCATGTTCCCTCTCAGTCTTTTTTATAAACTAAACAAGCCCAGTTCTTTCAGTGTTTCCTCACAAATCATGTTTTCTAGACCTTTAATCATTTTGTTGCCCATGGTAAACCACTTCCACAAGATGAGCAGATAACAGCACTGGGAGCTTGTTTACACTGGTGCTTCTTACAGCGCTGTAACTTGTTGTACTTGAAGATGGGGGTGGAGGTGTTTTTTCCACCTCTCTAAGGAGAAAGTTATAGCGTGGTAAAGTGGAAATGTAGACAAGCTCTTAATTTGGATTAACTTTCCCGAGCATCCCTAAGCAGACAAGTCTTTAGTGTCTGCATATGTGGATTTATTCTTCAATAGCTCTTTGAAGAGGCAAGTTCTTACTCAGTTGCTACTCCTACTGAATGGAAATCTACTGCTCAATTACTTTTGCAGAATAAACAATGTTATTTTCCCACCATGATGGTTTTACAGAGCTTGTTAGTACCCGCAGAGATGTGATCTACATCTCTTTAAATCAGCACCCTGAGGCTCTCTTTGCAGATTAGTATTTTAAGCCACCCTCTCAGTGACTAATCAGCTAGTGCTGTGGGTGTGTGCCAAAGAGAGGAGGCTAATAACTCCTTAGGGTACTGCCTGGAGGGGAAGGTTTCTGACTGAAAGGCAGCAGGGGCATTTCCAACAAAAAATCCTCTCACAGGGAATACGAGGGGTTCCATCTCCAAAGGGTAAAAAAAACACAGAGGCCAGCACTTCAGTGTCATTCTGCTCAAAGTTTCTAGCAGAGGTCAGTGGGAGACAAGAGAATGAGACTGGATAGACTCCACCAATGAAATCCATCAGTACCAAGGTTTTGGCAGCTTCAGGGGCTCCATGTTGACAAACACAATGCACTTTGTTGGGCCAAGAACAAGACTTGCCCTAGTATCTCTTCCCCAGAAAATCACCATTAGGGTGACCCCAGTATAAATGCATGCACGCTGACTTGTATTTCCACTCACCCCTTTTCCTCCAGATTTCTGGTCAAATGGTACCATGGTGATTCGTTTCGATTCCCTCTGATATGTGCAGTAATGCTTTACCCAGGAAGTCCCAAAGTGACCTATAACAGAATTTAAGTTTTGAGACTTCTAGCAATTCACTTCAGCCTACAAAGCAGTCATGTTACCAACGTCACACCTTTACTGATAAATTAAACACCCTAAGAAGAACAATACAGATTTCTGCATCCATACCTCTGAAAAGCATTTTACTAAAGTGAGTAGAAGCATCATCATCCCTGCTGCATGGAGGGAAGAGCCGACATGCAGAGTTAAATCAATCACTGGCAGAGTCAGGAACAGCACCAGGTATACAGGCACTATGGATGTTAGCTACTGGTTAACTGAATAGTCGACTAACCATGTGAATTCTTAGTGATTAATTGACTATTCTATAGTCCCCAGGGGCAGGGCCTGAAGCCAGTTCAATCCAGCCCCCTTTCATGCCATCCCGCACTGCCTCTCTCAGGGTACCATACGGGAGACGGTCCATAAGAGGAGCCAGTTTAAAAATCAGTTCCTCGCACGGACTAGCTGCCCCACGCTGCTGCCTCTGATACAGGTCATCCCTGTTTGTGGGGGGTCCAAGCTCCCCAGGGACAAAGGCTGCTGCCAGGGGAGTTACCATGAAGCAGCCTCTGTCCGCGGCTAGCATCAGCACTGCTGTGGACGGAGGCTGCGCCGCAGGATGTGGAACAGCCTCTGCCTGCAGCAAGCTTGGACCTGCTGCGGGCATGAGCTGCTGCTACAAAACAGCCTCTGCCTCCGGTGGGCCTGGGTTCACTGCGGGCAGAGGCTGCTTCATGGCAGACTCCTCTGCTGCCCTCCTCCCCATACCGCCTCTTCTGGACTATCCTTTCTCTTCACAGAAATAAAAGATAGAATTGACTCAGTAGATCATTTAGGAGTCTTTCCTGGCCAGAAGATCAGGCCATTAGTAGCTGGATTTTAGACTCTCTTCCTACCAGAGCAGGGTCTTCTCTATTTCCGAGATCTTTACTGCTGACCACACAGAGTGGTAAGACATCTTGCTGGGAAAGGCTTTGAATCACATGCCAGTCTTGGAGAATTTCAAAAAGTCACATGGCCCGAGCAAAGTGCTTACGGGGTAGACCCCACCTCTTCAAGTTAGTACTATGCATAATTTTCAGGGACTGCAAAGAGAGCATGCAAAAGAGCTGACTGTTTCAGCAGAAAGAGACTGACTGACTGCCTCATCGGGTATAAAAACTAGAGATAAGCGACTAGTTGACTACCCGATAAGCATAGACTTATCAGTCAGTCAATTCACTACTTGACTAGTCACTCTCTCCCTCTTGCTGCCTTTGTTTCAGAGGCAGCAAGGGTGGGGGAGCAGGAGCCTTAAAAGCAGGAGCTTAAAAGCCGGTTTCCCCCCAGTACCATCTCCATGGCGGGGCAGGCAGAGCCGCAGCAGGAAACAGCACGAGCGGGGACTGAAGCAGTCTCCACTTGCGCTGATCCAACTGATACATTTCAAAAGCAGAAGCAGCACAGCGGGAACACAGGGCGAGTCCCCCCCATTCAAGTAGTCTCCACTCACTCCAGTTTCCCCGCTGTGTCTCTGCCTTTTAAATGTAGTAAGAGCCTCACACTACATTCAAAAGGCAGAGGTGCAGCTGGGATAGCGAGCCCCCTGCCCAACCCCTTATCGACTAATCAAGGAGTTGATGGAAATGCCGCTGACTACTCAATTCGCTGATTAATCGAAATTTAACATCCCTAGTAAAAACTCAGCGGGCAGGTAAAAGTGTCGTTTGCCCTGCAGGATACAGCTGCAGCACCGTAATGCAGAGTCTTCAGGGGAAGCGGAAAGAGATGGAGATAATCTCCCAGAACTGCAGGACACGGGCCCACCAACAGGGCAGACGCTCCTGCAGAGAGCTGCCCAAGCAGCTACCCTATGCCTGTAATTCAACCCAACTCGAGAACTGACAGGATTTGTTTCCTCCTCTACTTCCCCCACCATTTGCCATTTCACATGGGCCCAGGCTCCCATTCCCCACTTTCATCTCCTCTCGAGTGGCAGCACAGAAAGCAACTCAGTAACTACAAGGCAATAGCACTTACGTTTCTCCTGGACATAGAGATAGCCCTCCATTGTGTAAGGGCTGATGTTCTTGTGCTCATGGGGATTCTCCTTCATCTTTTTCATCAAGGACTCCACCTCTGACCGGGTTCCTTCAAAACGATTTCTTGTCTACAATATTTAAAAAACTATATTATCCATTACCCATGTTTCCACAGAGCTTTCACTCCCTACGTGCCAGCAAATAAATGTACATAGAGGGAACAGTGGCCAACTTTATTTGATTGACATTGTATTTCTTTGCCCTCTTTACATCTAGGTGTAAACTCTCACAGTTTCTGCAGCCCTGCTTCAACAACACATGCCAAAGACTTCATTGGGACTTACCTTCATATTTAAACACTTTGCTGAATATGAATGGACTTAAGCATATACTTGCCTTAGTCGGGGGTCTCTGATCCCTCAACTCATAGTTTTCAAGGCTACCAGTTATGGTTGGGGCTGGCAGCAACTATTCAGACTACCCAATGCTTCCCATTAGAACACCCTGTTTTCAGTTACTTGTAACTCTGTCAAACTTTAACAGCTTGGGCTGAAGTTTTCTAGGCCAGGTGTCTACCTCAGGCTGACTTTTACTGGAAAATTTCAGTCAAAGTGATTTGGGTATTTCTGAGAATGAAGTGGGGGAGAAAAGCACATTTTGGACATGCTAAATTCTGTCGGGGACGTGCCTTTTGCCATTCCTGTGGAAAAAATCATTCTGATTTGGCCAGGTCATAAACGTTAAAACAAGAACAGTCTGCACATGCTCAGTAGATACGTGCTAGAGTTTCAGCTTAATTTCCTAAAGATCTCACCTTCTTCTGTATGTAATCCATAGATTGGGGCTGAGCAGGTTTTCCCTGCAATTGCAGCTGCGGGTCTCTATGGACCATGCCAGTTCCAGGTCAGGGCAATGGAGCCTATCAGTGCTCTACTTAGTCTAAGCAACATGAAGAAGAAAGCTGCCTGAACTGAACACACAAGTCAGGCCTGGCCTTAGGGCAAGGCGGTTGCCTTAGGCCCAACGCCTTCAGGGCCCTGCGCTGCCTGGTGCCTGCCTGCCCGGCTATTTGCTCGCTGCCCTGGCTGGGAGCTGCCCGGCCACACAGCCGCTGTCAGTGTGTCACCGTGAGCCCCGCAAACTCTTTGGCTGGCTTGACAGAAGGCACAAGAGCTGTGGGGTAAGTAAATTAGATAAGGAGCCGGGGAGGGAAAAGGAGGGAAACAGATGAACCGGGGAGAAAGACATGACAAGAAGTTAGGGCGCAAGGGGAGAACTAGGACTAGCAGTGGCACTCTGAACCCAGGCATTCACCAAGGCTTGATTTTGCAATCATAGTAAGATTTTTACCATCATTTCTGAGTGAGAGAGCAAGAGCCATTATAGCATTCTGGGTGGACAGGGAGACAGGAATTTGAAACATTTTTTAGTCAAGGACTGTCATCTCCTCTACTCCTGGTGCCTGGCCCTGACAAGGAGGCTGGAAGTCAAATCAGATCTCTTGCACAACCCAGAGCACTAGAACTGTGCTATCCTTGGACACCCATCACACCTCATTTGGACAGGTACCTGAATGAATTCTATTCAACAGTGTCAAGTAGCGTTTGAGACCCAGGCTGGTAAGTGACAGACAGGGACAGATGATCATTTTGCGGGGCCCAGGGCAGCCAAATTTCGTGGGGCCCCCCTTTGCCACGGTGCATGCGTGGGGCTTCTTAAAGCGGCCGCCTCGCTCGCCCAGCCCTATATCCGCCCCTGGTGACAGACCACCGGGGGCCTCAGTTACTGCAGTGTTTGCTGAAAACAGCAGCACCACACAACAAGAGATACACGCCGCGGTCATTCATCAAATGGTTTCACAAGGCTGTATTTAACTTTTCTTGGGGGAAGTGGGAGAGTGAAACGAGCACTGGGGTGTGTGAGGTCTTATGTGAATTTTCTGATTATTTTGTTTCAGAGAAAATTAAGCCAATGTGTATCCTTTGGAGAAAAATAGTAATCCTAATAAAAAAAGGCAAGCAAGCAATGCACATCTGACCTCCTAAACACAGGCATTAGTCCACCTGCTGGATATTAACCACATGCCTGGCTGTCAGTGAAGGGGGTTGTACAAGTTCGAATTTACAGAAATCCCAAGATCTGTAGCTGACCCGAAAAAGGGGCGCAATTCTTAAAATAATTTTTTGCAGTACTCTCTGCACTTGCCATGCCCAGGGGAATACATTACTATTTGGGCTATGCATGTACTGTAGTGTCATCCTCAAAAAGAATGAGAGAGAAACCTTCCGTTGAGTGGCACACAAGAAAGCTAATTATATAGAGAGGAAAATGTGAATTCTCTGTGCAAGACAGACACACACACACACACACACACACACACACACACACACACACACACTTTCCACTTTACATAGACTCACATTCTGTATGCTGATTGTCAGCTCTGTCTTGAAGTCGCTGAAGTCCTTTGCGAGTTCATAGCCATGATGATAGAATGTGAAGAGCCCCTGAAGGAATGCCAGCAGCTGCAAAGGATCACATGGATCAATACACGTCAAGGATCACATGGATCAATACACGTCAACTTTTTCAAACTGACAAATGTCACCAAATGGATCAACATTTTAGAGGGGCAGATATTTGGAGCATAAATGGAAACTAATAAATTAGTTAACTTTCAGTGGCAGTTGCGCATTTATCTCCTATGGGTGACTTTGAAAAAAGTTTCCCTCTACACTTTAGCAGGTGCACAGACAGAATTAAATCCTTTAGGAGTACTTGTAGGGTGGAGTAAAATAAACAATGAAGAATGAGGGAAGAAGAGAGCAAAGACCCGGATGAGACTGAAGGAAGTTCCAGAAAGTAACCTCTATTTTCTCTCTTCAAGATCAGAGAAAAACCAGGAAATCTGGAATATTGTGCACATATTTCCACAATACTGGGCACATATTTGGTCTTATTGTGCACGTATTTCCATGAGATTTCCAGGAAATCTGGAATCTAATATGCCACAATTTACTGAACAAAACAAGAGCCTGTCTAGACAACTCTTACAGAATACCAAGCTGAGCTCTTCCGATAGGTAGGCCTTCTGCTTGTCTAGTAAAAAATCCTACCTAGAACCCCCACCTCATCCTTGAATAGTTTACCTGTCACTTTTTTGAGAAGAAGAGTCATGCCTTGTCTAGGTTAATCAGGCAAGAAGCAGCTAATGCTAAGGTTGACACTTCTATCACTGAAGTTATGCTTCTCTTGAAGGGACTGCAATAGCATGTTATCAAGACCCTCAGAGGGGCTTCAGCAAGCATAAAACCTGAGAACATGCAGAGACAAGACAGAATTTTTCTACTTAATTTTTATTCCTGTACCATCTCGAAGTCTATTTTTCCTCCTTCTCTTTAAGCCTCAGTTCACTTCAGAACTTCAGATAGCCTTTTAAATGTATTAAGAGCCACAGCAGGGTTAAGGCACAATAGGGGACCCAGCACGAGCCAAGAATCAGCTGATTCTCAGCTCACGCCTGGTCCCCGCTACCCTTCCCCTTTCCTCACCCCTCCCATGGAAATGGTGCTGGGGGAACTGGCTTTTAAGCTGGCTCCACCCCAGCACTGTCTCCTGCTCCCACCCCTTGCTGCCTCTGATAGAGGCAGTAAGGGGAGTGGAGGTGACTAGTCAAGGGACTAGTCAACTATCCAATAAGCTTTTGCTTATCGGGTAGTCAACTAGTTGCTTACATCCCTAATTGGAGCCTGTGTAAAATTTTCACCTGTAATTTCCAAGAAGGATATCCGCACATCTGCATATTTTCTCTCTCTCTCTCTCTCATATATATATAAGTGTCTTAAGGGTTAAAATTCCAGCAACCTAAGGAGTCTGGTCATCCACTAGAACACACACTTCCTACTCGGGGTTATTGCAGTTATTGTTTGTCATACAGCTCTGGCATAGCAAAGATACCAGACTTTCCATTTAAAGAGAAAAAAAAAGAATGTCTCAGACAAGCCTTTCACACATTGGACTTCTCTAGTCTGGCGCTCTTGATCCAGCAATATCTGTGGTCTGGCATGATTTTAGTTAGCTGGATGTCTACTTCTCATGGGTGTTGCCAAGTTTCCCACAGTCCCACAGCCACCAGTCCTGGCTCTCAGTGATCTGTGCTGTTATGTAGCCTTCCTTTACCCCTACATGTTTTCTAAGAACCCAGTAAGCAATGGAAAGATTGGTAACGCTGCTAGACAATATTGGCCTCCCATGGTTCGGCACTGGTCAGGTCCCAAGGGTACCAGACTATAGAGGTTCAACCTGTATACAGTAAAGTAATTTAGTGGGCAGGAACATTCAATAGGATAAGAAACTTTGAACATTCAACTTACAGGTTCCACAAACTCAAACATCTTCCTCTCCTGGACTTCTTGCACCTTGAAGACATACTCGAGGGAGACTTCATAAAAATGCTGTCGAACCAGGTCCACTTGGCTGTCCGCCTTTGAGTACAATGTGGATTAGAGAGGAAATACAATATAACTACTGATTGAACATTTGGCTTCAAGATCATGAGAAAGCTGGGTCTAATGCGGATATGTCCATGCAGAATGTAAATTACCGGTAAGCACCAGATACCAGAATAGATGGCATGGAGATTACATACAAACCTAGTTTGCATGAAGACACTCTTTCTGCATCTGAAAAATGTGTATTTCATTATTTTTGTGCTCTTATGTCCAGGACCGCTGGATAGACACATATAGTAA
Source organism: Pelodiscus sinensis (assembly GCF_049634645.1). Taxonomy (NCBI): domain Eukaryota; kingdom Metazoa; phylum Chordata; order Testudines; family Trionychidae; genus Pelodiscus; species Pelodiscus sinensis. Next base: position 23,732,155 of record NC_134727.1, read on the forward strand.
ACGCATTAATATACCTGAAGCCCTGGAAGTACAAAGCAGTTCCCCCACAGCTCTTCTGCCCCAACCAAGAAGTGGGGGAGGGTTATGAGGTCCTCAGGAAACCAGCAGCAGAACTAGGAATCCTCAATTCCCAGCCCTATTCTAATTATATTTTTCCTTACAAAGCATAGGGATTTTTAAATTAAATAAATTCATTGCAGCCCCTTTCTTTCCTTTGCCTTTGCTGTGCAAATACAAAAGAAAAACTTTCAGAGAGTTCCAGAAGCGAATGGAAAGAAAGCCGTTAAATCATTTAGTCTGTTCTCACTCAGTGCAAGCTGATTTCTTTGACCTTGACTACACTAGAAAGTTGAATCACTTTATCTATGCCAGTACAGTTAAGTTATGTACTTAACCGCGTGAATGCAATTATACTGGTATAAAAATGCTAGTGGACCCACTTATCTTGGTACAACTGTGGGTTGTACAACTGTGGGTTGTACCAGTTTAACTACATCAATTAAAAATAAGCACAGGCTAATACCACATGGCCATACACTAGCAATGGGCAACCGAGGCTAGTGAGTGGGTTGCATAAGTGGCCCTCCTTCATCTCAGTGGTTAGCAAGACTGTCATAACAAAGACAGTCTCCTGGGATAGGACAGTTTTGCTAACAGTGTGCCTGTGTCTACATTGGCCCCTATTCCGTAATAGGGATGCTAATGTAGCACTTTGGAATAGGCAAATCCACGGGGGGTTTAAATATCTCCCGCGGCATTTGCATTAACATGGCTGCCGCTTTTTTCCGGCTTGTAGATAAGCCGGAGAAAAGCGCCAGTCTGGATGCGATCCTCCGGAAAATAAGCTCTTTTCCAGAGGATCTCTTATTCCTACTTGAAATAGGAATAAGAGATCCTCTGGAAAAGAGCTTATTTTCCGGAGGATCGCGTCCAGACTGGAGCTTTTCTCCGGCTTATCTACAAGCCGGAAAAAAGCGGCAGCCATGTTAATGCAAATGCCGCGGGGGATATTTAAACCCCCCGCGGATTTGCCTATTCCAAAGTGCTACATTAGCATCCCTATTATGGAATAGGGGCCAATGTAGACACAGCCTGTTTGTGTACCTAAACTTTGGGGAGCATGCCAGTTGAACTGTAGCAGCACTTTGACTGGTGCAGAAGGAATGCACAGTTCTCTCAGTCAATATTGTGTGAAATCAGCATGCACCTGACTTCACATGCCCTTGCTTTATATGCATGTCACTTCAGCAATATTGGTAGGAAAAATAAACTATGCGGACAGGAAGCAGCAGAACCTGGCAACCCTGCGCATGGGCAAGAGTAAACAAAATGTCTCACAGGCCACATATAGAACCTCAGTGGGCCACATGCTGCCCAAGGGCCCCAGGTTGTCCATCACTGCCATACAATGTGCCCAGTAGAGAGCTTGATGGTTGGCTGCTTTTACTTTTGCAGACCATTGTTGGTAATTGCTTCCTTTTTAATAGGAATGTATCCCTATTAATCTGTGACAAAGCCATGAAATGGGTTATTTCCACCATGACTAACATGTAACATTTGTCAGATATGTCCATAATGCAACGACTGACATAGTTAGCAAAGTGAGCTCTGCACACCAGAAAATGTGATGCAGTTTACTGGACTTGCCAGCAATTGAATGGCAAATTAGATTTACTGTGCTGTTCAAATTGTACAACAGCCAAAGCAGTAGAGCAACAGAGAATTCCCAGGTTCTCTCCCCTTTCCCTTTACTGTAATCATTGTACATGTAGATATTTCACTCTCCCAGAGGTTTTGGCAGTAAGAGGAAATTGGTACAAAGTGAAAGGATTCCCAGACAAGAACTACTGTCTCTTAGTAGGTCAGGGACCCATAATACAGCTATATAGCACAACAAGGTACAGCACACCCTCTTCTCAAGTTACCACCACACCACCAAGGGCGTACTTTTCTACATGCATCTGTCATTCCTCTGGTTGATTTCGCCTTTCTGAAACCCCAATTCACAAGCTAAGAAAATACCTTATACAGTTTTTATATGTCATGAAGAACCAGAGCCACCATTTTGAAACTGGGAGGCCTAGCGTTAGATGCCCCATTCCAATTTAAGGTACCTAAAGGGCTGAGAATTTCAAAGATGTTCAGCTTACACTACTCCTAGGTCAAGTTTCTTGAGACCAAAGGACGCTGTGGATGCTGCATACCTGTGAAAATCAGGCCTTTAATTTTTGGGTGCCTAAACATGGAAAGAACTGCCTTACTTTTATGCAAGCAAGTCTGAAACATGGGTCTCTGCTTACTCAGTGTTCTCTTCATTTCTTTGCAACAGAAGTTTACCATAAAAATCTCCACGAGATGGCACTGGTACTCAATGCTGCATTTCTACAATCCTAGCTCTTTATTTATGCAATACTAATAGCTACTGACACTAGGCTTTTCCTTGCAGAAAGGTACGCTAATGCCTGAGGAACGCTCATTTTAAAAGGCATAATGCGTTCTTTATCACTATGTTTCCTCCCCTTTCTAAAACAGAATCCTCCCATTCCAGTGCTGTACAGAGCTGAACATGCAGTTCTTCCAACACAGAACATAAAATGGCAATTGGGGAGCAACTAGATCATTGTATTTAGCAGCCTAATACAATCGGACCCTAATCAATAAACCACAACCCTACTGAGGACTGAGGGCACTGCTATAAGTAATAGCTAATAGACTATCTGTGCTACCCATCAGGGACAAACTAAGGAGGACTTAGAATTAGCTTGTGGAGCTACATGAATCAGGAGACAGATCTGGATAATTATGGGGATTTATTGGGGGGGAGAGAGAAGTTTGGTTGACTTTATATTTTAAAAGGCAAGTCATTATTATGTATTGTTTGTATAATCATAATGCTTGGGCATCCCTGTCATGGACCACAATCTTATGTGCTAGGTGCTATACAAACTGAATAATAGAGACAGTCCCTTCAACAAAAAACTTCCAACCTTCAGCCAAGATCTCTTCCACTGAAGTCATTGTCTAAGGCCAATAAGTGGGTATAGCCCTGGGCAGATGAAAAACAGACCCTAGGCTTGCTCAGAGAGCACTGAAGCTCACTGAAGTGGCTTTGGGTATGTCTACATTGAGAGAAAAACCCACACACAGCACGCCTCCCGTACAGCATGGGTCCACAGACATTAAAAATTGCAGTGTAGACATTTCAGCTTGGGCTGGAACTCTGGCTCCGAAGCCAGAGCTCCAACCCTGGCTCAAGCCAGATCATCCATGCAGCTATCTGTACTGCCATAGCCCAAGCCATGCAAGCCCGAGACTGTGGACCTGGATTCTAAGGCTCTCCCCTGTGGCTGGAGGCAGAAGAAAGGTATAGGGGAGGAGCAAGGAGGGAGGGAAGGGGCCATTAGCTGGTTGGTTTTGCAGCATAGATGGACTTTTACTTAGTATTTGGCACAGGAAATTGTTAATAATTAGATGGCTTCTATCCTATTAGAGGGTGTTATGCCGTTTTGAAATGTTAATGAATTAAGCTCACAACTTTTCCTCTTTTTGATTAGGCACTAATGGGCCCATTTTATGGGCTAGGAAAAGGAGATACAAAGCAGGGAAATAACTAATCCAAGTTAATACAGGATGGCTCTTGCAGGAGTAAAACTCTAATCTCCTGATGTTCTGTGCTTTTAACCACTAATGGTCTCCTCCCACTTAGCCATGGTCTTTTTGATAATCTCTTGCATTCACTTTACCATAAGCGAGAAACTCCCTTCCAGCATGAGCCTGTCCATTTTACAGCCATGCAGTGGGTTCTGCTAGCTGTAGACAGAGATCACGATAGCATCGAACTCGGGAGACTGCCAGAAGTTGAAAACCTGCCCTTGCTCTCACCTCTTGAAGCTGGGATTCTTTCTTCTTAGAAGAGAGGTTTAAGTGTTTTTCTAAGACCCCACAATATTTCTCTGTCTCCTTGTCATACTTCTTCTTGGCATCCTACCAAAAAAACAAACATCATTAAATAAATGTTAGATTAAAGTTTAAACCATGAAGAGCAGTCACATGACACTGGCTTCTTAGGACCCCGACACCAAGTTACTGTATTACTGCTATTACCACTGCAGCTCGGAGTCCTCGGCATGGGCCAAGGCTTTAATATGCTCGACGTTGTTCAAACACAGAACAAAAACTGGCTGGCATTCTAAACACCAGAGGACAGGTGGGGGAGTGCAAGGCAACAGGAAGCAATGCTGCTCAGCACGACCAGACGCGGTCTCAGCATAGCAGCAGCCTCACTGTGGTCAGCCGAGTGTGGAAGAGCCATTTCCAACAGGGAGCACAGTTCCAATGTAACACTGTCATGTCAAAAGGAATTGTAACCAACGTATCTATGAAAACTATGAGGAGAAATAACTAAGCACTTCTAAAAAAAAAAAGCAAGAACAGTCGAGTTCACCGTGCTGCAACACAGAAAGAAAACACATACCAAAAGCCGGACAGCAGCTTACGGCTTAGGTGCCTTCTTCCCTTGGCCCAGTTTTTCTCTGGACTTGATGTGGTCAGTCAGTCAGTCTCATTAACAAAGGTGAAAGTTAACTGTGGCCACAACGAAATGGCCTGAGGCCCTCACAACTGGCCACTGAGCAGTTAATGGATTTCAGCCACTACTAAACAGTCCGATTTATATCCTGACCTAGGAACGGAGACTTTCTACTCATTCCTAAACTCCAAAGGTCATCAAATATCCAGTCCCCAGAGCTGATCCAGAGACATTTCAGGCACTCAGTGCTACCCATCGGCCACACCCCGCCAAGAATGCTAGCCCAAGCCTATCATCCAACACTCTGCCCATCAGAGTGACACATTTAGCTCGGCATGTGTCCCTCAGTAGGATAGAACTGGAAGCTTCAAATGGGCCCATCAACATCTCCCCACTTCCTTCCATTTTCCTCCCTTTCTCTCTCCTCCTACTTTCCTTCCCTTGTCCCCTCATCTCCACAGTATGTTTAGGAATGAACCTGCAGCACTGCAGCAAAGAGGTGCATTCAAAAGGCTTCCCCTCTCCTATTTATCCCCTCCGCTAGACCCCAGCTCAAAAGACTCAGGAAACATGAAGCAGAGAAGACGGCTGCATTGTAAGTTTTAAAATGCCGATGATTTTTCAAGACCATGTTAGAATTAGGGATGTAACTGCGAAGCCTTAGTAGCTCCGGTTAACCAAGAGAGGCTAGAGCAACTCCCCACCTGCACCAGGCACAGGGCTGCTCCAGCCAACAGGCCAGAGCAGCTCCTGTTTGTGGCAGACCCAGTCTGTCCCCGCCCCCCCAACACACACACTCCACACAATGGCTTCCCAGCTTCAGTACGGGACAGCAGGTGGCTCCCACCTGCCATCCTGCGCTGCTGCCTCCGTATCTGAGGCAGAGCACGGGGTGGCAAGCGGCACACTAGGAGCTGGCTTCAGCATGGGGTGGCAGGCAGCTCCCCGGGAGCCAGTACATGCAGCTTCTGTCTTGCACCAGCTCCCTATGAGTTGCCTGCCACCCCACGCTGCTGCCTCTGCATACGCAGGGAGACAGCTGAAAAGCCAGCTCCCGGTGTGCACCGGCTCCCGGGGAGTTATCTGCTGCCCCACATGTAATTATGCAACTGCTGACATTTTTAGAGGTGATGCAGTTAGCCAATTATATCCATTTTAACATCCCTATTCAGGAAACAGCAGTATCACCTCTCCTCACACTGTAAGCACTTCCCAAGGACTCTGCCATCTCCCCTGACACTGAGAAGATACCAGAGGAATCTTCTGAAGTTGTGAAGGATTTACAATTCTGATTGAATGCAAACCATCACACTTTGGCTGACTATCCTAGCCCTTTCCTTCTTGGGAATAAATATTCCAGTTGTTACCCCCACATAAAACAGGTAGTCCACATTCATTGCACCAACAGCAGACACCTTGCTAAGGCACTGCTCTGAGAGACAGGGCAACCTTCTCCACAGAATCTGATATTATTAACGACAGTGCATTTTTCTGAAGGACCTTTTTCAGCTACAGACATCTCCCTAAACTTAAAGCAGCATAAGAATTGCCATACTAGACCAAGCCTGGCACAACAGGACTCTAATCTAGCTGGGGCCCAACACAGTACCGTAATACAGGTAATGAAGCTCATCTACAGTAGGTTCTATTTCTTGCAGGCAGAAACAGGTTGTTATAGTAACAGAAGAGCAGCAGACAGAAGAAGCAGTTGCAATTTTAATGTCAGTGAAAAGACAGGAAAGAGGCAAAAAGCAGTGGTTGTACTTCAGTAGCAGACATAAGAGATACTGACTGATTCAGAAGTCATATATTTGAGATTTGCCCCATTTAGCAAAGCTCTTCTAAATTAAAACTGAATATGTTCAGGTTACACAGTTGGGATAGGGAAAAAAACCTGGATAAAACTGAAACCATTCCAGTGATGTATACAGTTATGTGGGGAATAGATCTAAAGTGTGTGTGTGGAGGGGAATCAGTTGAGAACTTCATCTAAGCACTGCAAACTTTGCTTGAAATTTGAAGAAGGAAAAAAAAAAGTTTGCTTCGTTTTGTGCATCTGGTCCTCGTCCCATCCCACCTACTTTCAGACAGGGTCAGAAGTACCAAAGTACTGTATTCAGGGCTAGAAGTCTCCCAGGAATGGCCCCACCTCCATAGCAGAGGTTTGAAACAGAAGGTATGAAACTTCTGGAAACTATTCCCTCCCAGGGATGACCTTCTTGCACCCCTGTGCGTTGAGTATACAATACTAGTCAGTATATACAAGCCCCGCAGATGCTCAACCCAAACTGGTCATTATTTTGCATATTTAAACCAAGTGTCATTTGGGAGAGATGGCCGGGGGAAGAATGAAGAAAGGAGTTCGCTACATTTTTACACAGTCAGGCATTCCCACTCCTGAGCATGGGCAGAGATTACAGTCACGTTACAGGGCCTGGAAGCACGGCTGGCCTACCTTAGCAGCACCGATTTGCTCCTTGCGGAACTTCTCCAGTGGAGTGATCAAGACCTCACCAGCATTCTCAATCTGATGAGATAAAGGCACAGGTTATCAGCGTCTCTCCAGCACGGTCTCCTCACACCCACTTGGCTCGTAACTGTTTCGTGTCTGTTCAATTTAAGGTTACGATCTTCAGGCAGCCATCTGCCCTTCCTATGTGTTTATACACATTTCAAGGCAACCTAACCTGGTTTAAACCTATCCAACATCTAAAAAACAAAGAACTACTTGGTCTTTGATCAGAGGATCTCAAGACACTTTGCAAACATTAACTCCTGTGAAAAACAGGATCACTGTCCTGCTTCACAAATGAATAAACTGAGGCACATGAGAAGGGGGAGGAGAAATTTGCTTGTCATATGGAGGAAAAATCATTGCATAGACAAGTATGTGGTCAGTATTAAAGCCAAAAGCCACAAAACCCAAATCCCTAAATCAGTGGTTCTCAAACTTTTTGGTCTAGCCCAATGCAAAGCTTTCTGCAGACCACCAGCAACTAATGGAAACTCAACGTTAATTCTATAATTACACCAGAGCCATTCTGCTAGTGCTGCAGTCAGGGAGAATGGTTTAAATTTAACCAGTAAACATTAATCATTTCTATTAAACAGATTAATCCACTAACCATGGAACCCAAGAAGAGTTAATTTGATCTATGGGAAGCCCTAAACCTCATACCTTTTTTGGTATGAGAGCAGCAGGGGAACTGAGGTGTCTCAATTGGGAGCCAAATCAGTGAGGATTCTGTAGTTTTGGAGGGTGGGTTTTTTTTTGTTTGTTTGTTGGGGTGGGGGTTTTTTTGCTTCTTGCTTGTGAAGTCCCAGACTGATTTTTTTGGGTCTGTGGCCCCCAACTCGAAAAAGGCTCCCCAACCTTGCCATAAATAAAGACGATGCTGAAAGCTTTTGTGTTTGTCATAAATTAATATTTTTCTTTATTTAAAATGAGTGTTGGTAAACTAACATGAGAAAATTAAAGCACCTAATCTGTTCAGCAATTTAAATGAATATTTACTTTCTTACTGGTTAAAGTACACCACTCTCCCTAACTATAGCACTAGCAAAATGGCTCGAGTGGAATTATATAATTAACCATGAGTTTCCATTAGCTGCTGGGGGTCTGCAGAAAGCTTTGCATTGGGCTAGACCAAAAAGTTTGAGAACCACTGAATTAGGGCTTTGAGTTTTGTGGCGTCTGGCTTTAAAACTGACCGCATACTTGTCTATGCAATGATTTTCCTCCATATGACAAGCAAATTTCCTCTCCCCCTTCCCATGTTCCTCATTTTATTCATTTGTGAATCAGGGCAGTGACCCTGTTTCTCACATGAGTTAATGTTTGCAAAGTGTCTTGAGATCCTCTGATCAAAGACCAAGTAGTTCTTTGTTTTTTAGATGTTGGATAGATTTAAACCAGGTTAGGTTGCCTTGAAATGTGTATAAACACATAGGAAGGGCAGATGGCTGCTTGAAGATCTTGACCCTAAATTGGACACAAAACAGTTACTAACCTCACTCCGTCATTCTTGAAGCAAGCCCATCTCATGCGAAGAGTCTACATTTCAAAATCAATTCGACACTCTCACCAGTTTCTATTCACCACCAACCTCAGGCCCATAAACCTAAAGCCCATTTTTACTCTGCTCTCTATGTGAGCACTGGACAGGTCTCTCTCAACATCATGACCACCCTGAACTTTCAACCCTCCCCACAATCAAAAAATGATATAGAAGCAGCAGAAGGTTTAACTCAGAAGCCACAAGCCTCAAAGTCCCTACCATGCGCATTCGTTCATCTTCAAGATTCCGGAGAACGGTGGCAAATTCTTGCAGAGATTTTGCTGAAAGAAACACCACCAGGTTCACTATGTAAAATACACCGTAAAGTCTCTAACATTAAAAGTAATTTGGGCTACACATTACAATCATGTAACAAGTCTGATGGATCAACCTGGATAGGAGAAGGTTAATGTTGGTTGCCTAGGGGAAGACAACTAGAAGGGTAGCAGATGCTCCTTTACACTAAAGTAAAAGGCTATGTTTTGTTACCGGGATCACAACATTCAGAGTCCAACTGGATGGATCCTCATCTCCTTCTGTTTGTCCACACAGCAGTGGCCAGGAGGGCTTTTTTCATCATTGCTTAGCAAGAAGGTTGTAGCCTTCGCTTTTGGGTCAGGACCTTCCTATATTTAGCCAGGCCCTTCTCCCACCAGATTTATGGCTGCACTGCTGTAAAACATGAAGGGGCTAATGGCAGGGTATTGCCAATTAAAAGCCCTGGGCCCTGGACCTCTTTCCCTTAGCTTGACAAGATTCTAGTTTCTTTGGGCTTCGCACAAGGGTTGGGCCATATTGTTTCTACAGACTGGGAAGAAATTTAATGGAGCTTCTGGGCCCACTGAGACTTCACATGCATTTCTATCACTTGTCAATGAGCCCCTCGGTCTGATCAGCTCCTTCCAGAATTATGAAAAAAGAGATCCCTTTAATGTAGCCTTGCTACTTACCTATGCATATTTCATCGTCTGTTTCTGCATCTCCTATACACCGGAATTTAAACTCATTTAGGGAATCTGCAAACTTCCGCTTTGCTGAAGACAGATCTGTTGAGCAGAGGGGGAGGGAGGGGAGAAATCAGGGGTATTAAGAAGTATGCAACAGTCAGCCATGTCCCTTCAGCCCTGGATGCTGTCAGATCTCCCCCAGGCTCAGCCTACTTGCTTTGATAGTGACTGAGTGAGGTGAACACCCCTGCCATCCAAGAGAAACTCCAGGAGTAAAATCCTGGCCCCATCAGTGAGAGTGCTGCCATGGTCTTCAAAGGGACCCACATGCTGAGTGGCATTCCTCCTTGTGAGTCAGTGCTAAACCAGTGCACCTGGACTGCAGAAAAGGAAAGATGGCAGCCCAGCTGGCCCAGCAGAAGTCTAAACAGGTAACAAATTGCATTCTGCCTCCTATTCTGCTGTAAACCGTAGCACTGTTCATCAGCTGCCAAATTCACCCCAGGCAATGACAGCATTTCAGTGGTGGGGGTGGGGGATGTGAGTCCACTAGATAACTTGCTGCATCTTACATGGCATGTGGTTCTTTTCGCTGAAAGCTGTCTTAAGAGTTAATAAATACACCTGTCTGTTACTGTACCATTCACAGCTTTTAGTCACAATCTAAACCCCTTGAAGTGAGCACTTGGAATAGGCTGCCGCTTCCAAAACAGTATTTTCCAAAGATTCTCATAAGGGTTGCCAAATGGTTTCAGAAAAAATACCCCCCAAAAAAGCATGGCCCCTTTAAGAAACGCATAGTGAGGCTTTTTGACCCTGCCTGCCATCTTGCCTCCTTGCACCGGGCTGCACAGCTCCCCTGCGGAATGCGGTAAGCACTAGGGTTGCCAGGCCGCCTCTGTATTGAGCTGTACAGCCTGGGATTTTCGCCTCCTGGCCAGGAAAAAAAAAAATTAGAAAGTACCGGACATTTTAGGTGTCCAGTATTTTCTGAATTTTTTTACCGGACAGGAGGCGAAAATACTGAACTGTCCGGTTCAATACCGGACACCTGGCAACCCTATGTGCCTCGGGAGCACAATGTCATCAGGCTCTGGGTGCAAAATATGCTCCAGAATCATGTAGGGACTTTGGAAATCCTGTCACAGTCCCCAGATCTAAATGTAAGCACAGGCACACACAATAAGCAAGATGGTCATCCTAGGAAAGTGAACACATAATCTAGGCGTGGGAAATGATCCAGCATCAGAAAGAGACCAGCAAGCAGCAAAACCTGCCAGATACAAGATGAATGTAAGGAAGGACAATCACTGCTCTTGTGAAGGTCCTTTCACCTTCAGAAAGCAACAGAACATCCTGGTTAAGTTCTAGTCCAGGAAATGCATATTTGTGACTCACAAAGATTTCAGTTGGGACCATTTGTGTTTCTTTGGCGGGGGAGGAGCAAAATGCAAAGGGACTTTTGGAAGCTGTTCTGGTCATCAGGATAATTACCCACAAGCACATGGCTCAGCTGTCTGGAAGGGACATGGGAACAAAACATTTACATTTTTAAAAGGATACTCCCAAGATAACAATCTTTTGCATAAAAGTCTCTGTACTTGTTACTAAAAAGCCCTTTACTTTCTCATCCTTTATATAGCTGCTTTGCCTTTTTGGGGAAGGGGGGGGGGACATTGCCACTTCCACAGAAAAACTAGAACAGCGTATTCGACCTAAGTTGCATGACAACATCCCCTCAAGACCAAGAAGGTATCTTAGAAATCAGACCCGCCATTCTCTAGATTTCAAAGAGGTTTATCTGCAGAAAGGTCCTCTGTGGCACAAAGCAGCCTTTTCCTCTCCACACATACAGCTTTCGCTATATACGCACATCTTTCATCCTTATACGTGCTGCTGCCAGGCCACTTCCAGGATCCACTTATTGGCCAAACTGGTCTCTCCTCCTGTAAACAGTCAGCAACAAGCCCTGGCATCCCATTCCTCTTCTCTCTCCCCACCCCGATACCCTGGGTTTACTTAGAACAGCACTAATGGAGGAATCCAGCTGGCTCCTCATAGGTCCAGGGTCACTGCAGAAGGCCTAGGGGGGATGTGGTTCCATTAGTTTGTTTGTATTTTCCCGGGAAGTTTCTTGCATCCCTGCGTTTTTTGGGGGTGGGGGGCAGCTGGTTTTATTTAAAAAGAGGATTTTGAGAAAGGGTGGAATGGACAGGGGCTTGCTTCTATTCTTCCAGTGTTGTTGCTCGACAATATAAAGACATCAGGGCAGAGTGGCAGTACATTCAGGGAGCACAAGGACACACCGGCAGCATCATACACCATGGTGCGAACGGCCTCAAATCTTTCTTCCGGAACTGGAAAGTGTAGAGTGCTGGAAGAAGGCCTCTCCAATTAACGCACTGCCAGATGAGCATGGCTGCCAACTCGCAAGTCCCTACCTAAACAGGACTAACTGGGACTCTGAAATGATGCTTTTATTAAGGGCCAATGTAGCAAATGGGTCGGGGCGGTGGGTGTGCACATGTGGGCATGTTAATTTTCCCAGAAAAACATTGTTAAACATCTCAGTACTCAGAATACTGAACTCTGATTATGTTGACGCCTGCTGTATTGGATTTCTGGGATTGTCACATAAGCCCCTGCCCACCAAGAGTTTTGATTGTTTTGCAAAACAACCCTTCTGTTTCAGCATCTGACATACAAGACGGAGAACTAAACACTTGTTCACTTCCCTGCCACCTGCACCCCCCACTGCCTAGGGTTGGTGGTGGCTTATGAGGGTTGAGTTTGACTGGATCACTGAGGATCTATGCCAATCTTCTGCTTTCCTAGTTAAAAATAAAGGAACTAATGTTAATTACACAAGGAGCCATTTCCTGTTTCCAAGCTCAATGCTGACCTCCGGGGCTGCTGGTTTTGTTTGCAGCATATTTTTCTGTACTCGTCTCTTTAAACACACCATGGGCTTAATGACATCCTGACTATATTATGTGCTGTAGATCCCCAGTCAAAACAGATTTACTACAACATCATTCACTCCCCCAGCTTTCTGGGCAGGATCCAAAAGCCACATTCTGCCCTGGAGAGAAGGAGTGGAGAGCAGCTGGTGAAAGAAGCTGGCAATGAGCCAAGCACACACCAAGTCCAGCTCACACATTTCAGCCCATTTCAAACCATCAGCGAAAAACATGACATGGTCAAATAGAGTTCCATTTCAGCAGCATCCCATTGGTATGGCTACCCCCCACCTAAATAAGTAACATATTTTGTACAAGAAACTGGGAGCCAGGACAACTGGGTTCTTTTCTTAGCTCTGCTGTAGCAACACAGGATCTATCGTGATTATAGGAAACTGTATCAGTCCCCAAGAGCTCCCAATCTGAGGAGATCACAGAGCTCCATTTCCTCTCCATGAAACTGCACGGGATGAGAACAAGTGGCCAACCGTACACCAGGGATGTGAAAGGTTAACCAGTTAAAACCACTAAGCATTACCCTTAATGGGTGATGCTTACCGGTTCCTGTTAACCGATGAGGGCTGGAGTAGCTCCTTGCCTGCCCTGGCAGGGGGCTGCTTCAGCCCCAGAGGGCCTGCTGCAAACAGGGGCTGCTCTGATGCCTCCAACTGAGGTGGGCGGAAGGGGAGGGAGAAAGGAGGGGAACACTCTAGCCTGGCCTGGTCTCTCCTCCCTTCCCCCCGTGCCTCCTTTAACTGGTTAGTAGGGATGAGAATGACTAGTCAACTGTCCAATAAGCAAATGCTTATTGGCAGGGCTTGACAAACGTCAGCGAGAGCCACTTGCTAGCCCCACACTTCGCATGCGCCAGACCAGCACTGTGGTTTGTCAAGCCCTGCTTATTGGATAGTCAACAAGCTAGTCGGCTAGTTGCTTTCCCCTCACCCCCCCCCCCCGCCTTTCTGCCTCTTTCTGATAGAGGTAGCGGGGGGGGAGAGAAGGGGGTGCTTCAAAGAGGCAGCGCTGCGTGGAGCCTCACACCAGACCCTGGCCTCCACGTGGCGCTGCCGCTTTGAAATGCCATGTGCCCAGGGTCACCGGGGGATTCCCTCACTGACCCTGGGCTCCATGCGGTGCTGCCGCTTTGAAACGTCACAGCAAGCCTGACAAACGACTCCCCATGGTGCTTCAAAGTGACAGCACCACATGGAGCCCGGGGTCAGCTGGGTACTCCCTGATGACTCTGTGCTTCCCACAGCACTTCCGCCTTTGAAGTGTAGCAACAGCCTTGGGGGTGTTGCTACACTTCAAAGGCAGAAGCGCCCTTATCGACTAGCCAATGCAAATTGCATTGATTTATTTCATTAGCCAAATAATCGAAATTTTACATCCCTACTGGTTAACCAGTTAAACATAACGTTTAACCAGTTTACCAATTCCATGGAACTTTACATCCTTACCATTCATGGTTGGCGCCTGTGTTGTCACTCTTTTCAGTCGCACTTCATGACATGACAACGGGGAGCGAGGGGGGAGGGGGTTTACAGGAAACCAACACATGGGTGAAAAACAGCTGACTCAAAACTGAACTGTGGCAACACTGAAGTGATGCTGCTTGGATGGAGAAGAACATTTGAGAATTAGCCTGGATATCCCCCTCCTCCTCTTCCCACTGAAGGCATCCAAGGATTACTTAATGAATGAGGGACCAGCTAGGGAAACCATATTTCCCAAAAGAAAAATGGGACACTGACTGGGCATGGTCAAAGCCCCTCCTTCCGGTCGCTCAACCACCTGATTCTCTCCACTCCTCTTCACAAGCTGGGGCTGGCCCCAGACTTTCACCTGAGACTGGCTGGCTCATGGCTGCCATAGGTCACTTGAACTGCACGCTCCCCCCCCCCAACTCCACATTGTACCTCTACCCCACGCCACACTTTTTGCCAAAAAAAAAAAAAAAAAAAAAAAAAAAAAAAAAAAAAAAAAGCGAGCATTTATCCTGTTTACTCCTGCCAACTGATCCAGCTGGCAAGAATACATGGCACAACTGCTCACTCTTTTGGCAAAAGTCAGGACGACCTACACTATGCTTAAAAAAGGGGCTGCCCTGGCCAAAGTGGAACATCTTCCCAGCCTAGGTCCGGCTCAACTTCCAATCCTAAGACACTCAGAACTTTGCCACATAAAACTAATATACCAGGAAAATGCTTCAGCACTATAGAAAACCCCAACAGATAGCTGGGAAAGTGGGGGACAAGATGTAAACAGGGACTTGCCCAAGGTCAGCAGCACAGCCAATATTAGAATTCAGTGGCACCTTAGTGTATGTCTACACTGCGGGATGAAGTCGAATTAAGATACACAACTTCAGCTACCTTAATTGTGTAGCTGAAGTCGAAGTAGCTAAAACTGGCTTTTGGTGCCGTCTACACTGCAGGAAGTGAAAACAAGGTTACTGGCATCGACTGGAGTGCCCCTTTCACTTCGAATTAGCTGTCTTAACTAGACCACTAATTCAAACTCTAGAAGATCGACAGCAACAGCTTCAATCTTTTCTTCTTTAGTGTAGACGAACCCTTACAGACGTTACGTTATTATAGAAAAAAAATGAACTTTTCTGGGCAGATGAACAGAGATTCTGAGGAAGTGGGTTTTGCCCATGAAAACTCATGACACCATATATATTTTTCTTAGTCCCTAAGGCAGAGGTGGATAAAAGGGCCTCTGTAGGCTGGATCTTGCCTGCCAAGCAAGTTGATCTGGCTCACGGAGGCCCTACTGCTCCCCCGCCCCCAGGCCAATGAGGGGAGCACAAAGCGCACAAAGTCTCCTCCCACTCTGCCCCAACCCTGCAAGGAGCGCGCAGTGCTTAGAAGTGCCATGCACTCCTGGCAGGGTAGGAGAAAATTTCATGCGTTCCACTGCCCCCAAGCCCTGATAGGCCTGGGGGCAGGGAGGGAGGAAGCGCGCAAAGCCTCCTCCTGCCCTGCAAGGGGCTCATCACTTCAAGTCAACCGCCAGCTGCTGCTCAGCTGGTGGGTTTACTCTAAGCACAGTGCTTCCTTGCAGGGCAGAGAGCGGGAGACTTCATGTGCTCTCCCTCCCCAGGCCCTGATTGACCTGGGGGCAGAAAGGGGGAGCACATGACATCTCCTCCCACCACCAGGGGCACAGATACCTAAAAGGAACCACCAGCTGTTCTGAACAGTTGATGGTTCTTTCTGGGGCGGGGGGAGGGTGCAAAGACTTTGCAAGCTCCCCCACAAATCAGACCAATCAGGGTCTGTGGGTGGGGAAGCATAGAAGTGTCCTGGCCCCGCCCCTTTTGCCTGGCCCCGCCCCTTTTTGCCACTTAAAAATTTTCTAAAGTGGCCCCCAGTCAAAAATTATTGCCCACCCCTGTTCTAAGGACTACTCGTTTTTCAAGCTACAGACTAACACAGACTACCACTCAGACTATTGGAATTCAGGAGTTTCTGAGACTCCAAGCTCTGGATCATCCCTGGCTGTACTTCTGAATTCTGACCGAGTCAATACAGTCACACGTAGCAGTGGCACATGCTGCCCATACGTAACCAAACAATTCCCAAAAGCACAACAAGCTTTATCTGCTATGTTAGGTGCAGATGTGTGAACCACTGCAGTGAGGCTGGCTTAAGGTCTGACCACTGTTGCACTTGGCTGCTCATTTAAAACATTCTTTGTGGTATAAGCTACACAGAAGTACTTCAGAGCAAAGAAACAGCCTTCAAAGACCACGCCTGTCTTTTGCTACACTTCAACAGTCTCCCACAGTGCATTAAAAATAGACAGAGGATGGCAGGCAGATCATTTCCACCAGGCAGAGATAAAATTAAAATTGTGCACAGTGACTTGCTAAGCCACACGATCAAATCGCAAAAAAATAAACTAGGCAGCTAAATTAGAGATAACCCTGAATGTACCAAGAGGGCTATGCAA
This sequence comes from Pelodiscus sinensis, assembly GCF_049634645.1. Classification (NCBI taxonomy): domain Eukaryota; kingdom Metazoa; phylum Chordata; order Testudines; family Trionychidae; genus Pelodiscus; species Pelodiscus sinensis. Next base: position 23,748,608 of record NC_134727.1, read on the forward strand.
TTGGGGCTAGAAAGCAAGGGACAAAGAGGGTACCACTGTGCACATCTCATCTGTTAAAAAACTTCTCATGCAAAAAAAGACAAATGTGGTTTCCATTCCCCTTTCTGTATCAATACTTAAAGCAACACTGACAGACATGTTTAGACTCCTAAAATACAGGTTTTCTTTAAAAAAAAAAACACCTTTTAGAAAATGTAAGATTAACAGAAGGGTTTCTATCACCATCATTTTAAAAAAAGGAATGAAAGCAGTTTGCTTAATGTACAGCAGAGATGCGCAATAATTTTTGCAGAAGGGTCACATCGTGAATTTGTGTAAGTCATCACAGGCTGCGCTCCACGCTTTACTATATTAACGGAGGGAGTGCAGTCTTAACAGAGAGTTTGGGTGCTGGAGGGAGCTCTAGGCTAGGACAGAGATGGAAGTTTGGGTGCAAAAATGGGTTCTGACCTAGGGCAAGGGGTTGAGGTGTGAGGCACAGGCTTTGGTCGGGAGGCGCTTACCACAGGCGGCTCCTGCCCCATGGTGCATTGGGATGCTCAGGCAGGCCAGACAGAAATGTTAAATGGGCTGGATTCAGACCCTGCACCATATTTTTTCCTTCCCTAGTGTACAGATTTCCTTTGCATTTTTTGCAACCCAAACACTGCAACACTGTGATCGCACATGAGAGCCTGAAAGTGAAACTTACTAGTCTCCACTGGCAGAGTTGAAGATTGATACAGAATTTAAGCAGCAAAACGTGAAAAGAAAAATGTGATTTTTAAAAATACTTTCCCTTTTAATAATTTATGGTGCTCTTCACAAAAATATGCATTATGTGAGCTGAGGTAATGGCCCTGAAACAAAAAGAGGCGAAGAAGTGGCTGAATGGCAGATACAGAATTTTTTTTAAAAAAAAATCTCAAAAAAGCATTAAAGGCTTCATTTGTTCTGGTAGATACACAAGGATTTTTTAGCATTTGCTATATAAATTGGCCAAGGACACCGAGACTAACCTCAAAACATTTGGAGGCCAAGTGAGTTTGGTCTCTCAGTATCACAGAAGGAAACACAACATGCTTTATCAAAAAAGCAAACAAACTCTGAAATAAAATGCATGTGATTCTGAGCCAAACTGAGCCGGGTTGCACTTCACCACATCTTGGTAATTATTAGCTAGCTCTGTATGGAAATTCACAGCTTGAATTCTCAGAGGCAGGTCTGAATCATTGTCAGTCTGCAGAAGAACACACGCACACACGCATATCCTGCCCCCCTTTTCCCAGCCACCTCATGCAATTTTACTTTTGAGGTTTGCTGATGAGCAAACCCAAAATCCCAGGGATGCTCAAATGAAAGTGCTGCACCTTGCCTTATATTGGGAAGAGAGGGAGGTACGTGGTTAACCGGTTAGTCTCACACTTATGGGTGAGGCTTACTGCTTCACTGGTAGGGACTAGAGAAGCGCCTTACCCACCCTGGGCAAGGGGCTGCTCCAGCCCCAAGGCCCACTGAAGGTAGAGGCTGCTCCGACCGGCTGGCCAAAGCAGCCCCTGTCTGTGGCGGGCCCACCTGCACACTTCTCCTGCCACAGGTTATACACTGGCTCCTTGGATCAGCCAAGCTTCCCTGGGAGATGGGGCTGGCAGCCATTGCCAGCCCACTCCAGGGGAAGCAGCTTCACTGCACGGGATATGCAGCATAGAGCTTAAATAAGTTTTATACTGAAAAGTCCGCAGCATGTGTAACTGCTAGGATTTGTAGGGGTTACATGGTTATATTTTTTAAACAACTTTTTACATCCGGGGGTGTGGAGGAAGGGAATAAAATCAGGCATGACCACAGAATTCTACATCAGTTTGATTCAAGTCTGGCTCACACACGAGGTTGGCAGGTTATAGAACCTGGACAGAGAGATCTTAATTGTTAACTAAACCTGAAACTAGGCAAACATTACAAGCAGAGCTTGGAAAGCTTCAGCGCTCGATCTATCATCATCATCTATGAACTGCATGCTAACCCTAAGTTCTCAGCCACCACTAGATGGTGTCCTGTGACATGCCAGATAACACATGAAAGGAATGCATTTGACAGCAGCACAAATGGACTCTACAAAGACAAAAGTGCATCCATAAGGGAGGAATTTATAAGGGTTTTTTTACATGGGTTTGATAGGAAATATTAATAAAATATCGGGCAAGAATAATGATATAGTCTGTTCAAGCACATTCAAGAATCCAGTTTTGTCAGTTTCCAGCAACCGCATACTGCAAATTCTCTGCATTTAAACCCCTTGGTATCCCATCCCCAGAATTCTGATACATTAGCACAAAAAATAATGAAGGTTAGTGTTGGAAGCAAAGATTCAAATACAGCCACACTGTAGTATAGCACTTTATTTCAATGGCACAATAAACATTTCTAAATGTATAACTGCCTCTTTAATGAAATTTAAAAAAAAAGACAAAACAAATCAAGAATGAGGTAAACAGGCAGTATTGTTCACTGCAACAATATCCACTTGCTTAGTTTTGGCATAGTGTCTTGTACACTGGTAGAAGGGTGAAGAGAAAAAAAAATGAATGAATAATGATCAGATGTGCTCTCTTTCCTAGCACCCTTTCTGCTCCCTCTGTACTTCACGGTGCAAGGTTACAATAATGGAACTAGGAAAGGGCAAGGTTAGGGAAAGAGATTGCATGGTGGATAATTGGCTTTATCCACAGGCTAATGCCAAGCAAAATGGCCTCTGGATAGGCTCTGAAGTGAAGCAAAGAAGGGTTTCCAGAGAGATGGGGGAAACAGATGAAAAACATCAGGACCTTCCAAGTGGGATGAGCAAAACTAAAAGACAGATCATATAGAATCATAGAATAATAGCACTGGAAGGGACCTCGAGAGGTCATCGAGTCCAGCCCCCCGCCCTCAAGGCAGGATCAAGCTCCGTCTACACCATCCCTGACAGATGTCTATCTAACCTGTTCTTAAATATCTCCAGAGAGGGAGATTCCACCACCTCCCTTGGCAATTTATTCCAATATTTGACCACCCTGACAGTTAGGAATTTTTTCCTAATGTCCAATCTAAACCTCCCCTGCTGCACTTTAAGCCCATTACTCCTTGTCCTGTCCTCAGAAACCAAGAGGAACAAATTTTCGCCTTCCTCCTTGTGAGACCCTTTTAGATATTTGAAAACCGCTATCATGTCCCCCCTTAATCTTCTTTTTTCCAAACTAAACAAGCCCAGTTCATGAAGCCTGGCTTCATAGGTCATGTTCTCTAAACCTTTAATCATTCTTGTCGCTCTTCTCTGTACCCTTTCCAATTTCTCCACATCTTTCTTGAAATGTGGTGCCCAGAACTGGTCACAGTACTCCAGCTGAGGCCTAACTAGTGCAGAGTAGAGCAGCAGAATGACTTCACGAGTTTTGCTTACAACACACCCGTTGATACAACCTAGAATCATATTTGCTTTTTTTGCAACAGCATCACACTGTTGACTCATATTCAACTTGTGGTCCACTATGACCCCTAGATCCCTTTCCGCCATGCTCCTTCCTAGACAGTCGCTTCCCATCTTGTATGTATGGAGCTGATTGTTCCTTCCTAAGTGGAGCACTTTGCATTTCTCTTTATTAAACCTCATCCTGTTTACCTCTGACCATTTCTCTAACTTGCTAAGGTCATTTTGAATTATGTCCCTATCCTCCAAAGAAGTTGCAACCCCACCCAGTTTGGTATCATCTGCAAACTTAATAAGCGTACTCTCTATCCCAATATCTACATCATTGATGAAGATATTGAACAGTACGGGTCCCAAAACAGACCCTTGAGGAACTCCACTTGTTATCCCTTTCCAGCAGGATTTAGAACCGTTAACAACAACTCTCTGGCTACGGTTATCCAGCCAATTATGCACCCACCTTATCGTGGCCCTATCTAAGTTATATTTGCCTAGTTTATCAATAAGATCAGACTACAGAATGGGGTGGGGAAAACAGACCAAGTCAATATGGCCTCCAAGGACTTTCAGAAGCATTTGAGAAGCAAGTGAAAGGAATGAGAGATGTTATATCCAAACCCTGCAGTACTGTAACTACAGGGAGACTAGATACTTTGAAAACTTTGATAAAATCTTGAGCATAAGAATGGCCATAGCAGAGGTCAGTAAAAATTCTCTCAGTCAGATGCTACTGAAGTAGAGACAAGAAGCACCACAGGGAAAGGTTCTTCCTAGTCAGCCTTAGCAATTGGCAATTCTGCCTTATAAAGTTTAATTCTGATCAGTAAAATTGTGGGTGTTCTTTTTCATCTAACCCTTTTTAATATCATGTTAAATTCTTGACTTCTTGTGGCAATGAGTTCCACAGATCAAATTCTGGAGAGTGTGAAAGAACCCTCTTAATTATCTCATGTGTGTTGCCCTTTCATTTTCACCATGGTCCCCTCACTTTGGTATTCTTCTTGGTCCTTTATTAGAACTCATAGCTTCCCTTCTCCCTACCACCTGTGCCTTTACATACTTCTAATCACCACTTCCCTTCTCAATACTGTACTTTCATCTCCAAACTGTAGATGCACCCAAACAAACCCTGTTCTTTCACACTCTAATTTCACAGCAGTACTAGGCTGATCATTCCCGGAAAGTAAACTTGACAGAAAGCAGGCTCAAATACGACACAATGCAGGCCTGACCATGTAACTATGGCAACTAGTAAGCCAAATAAAATGCCCCTTTAAAAATGATGTATTGGCTCATTATTACAATATAGTGTTACAGGGTGAAAATTTACGGTAACAACTACAGTAGCACTTTCCTTTTGGAAAGCTTCAACCTTCCTGGAAGGAGGTTTACAAATAAAAAGCCCTGCCAAAAAAAATTAAAGAGAATCCAAGACACCAGGAGAGAAGCTAGATGAGAAGAGCCGACATTAATGTAACCTAACCATTTATAATGATCATATGGTCAGAGACACCTGGGCAAGGAAGCATCAGACTGTGTATGTCTTGAGGATAATGCTATAAAACACTTATTTCCTCATTACATTCTACATTTTCTCTGCCATTAAGGGGAAGGGAGATGGTTGGAGAAGACTATGGGGGGAGCCATTAAGAGTGAGGAGGTCTATGCCTATCAGGATTAATTCACAAAGAAAGGCTGTCTACAGACAGCAAATAGTTTCTATAAAACAAGACTATAAATATTATATGGAGTGCCTGCCAGAGTTTTAAAGGGGACTGTGCCATTTAAACATGAGTAAAAATAGTCTTTGAGGTATAGCCATGTTAGTCTAACTTCAAAAACGAGTAGCCCTGTGACTAGGAAATTATTTCAAAATAACTATTTTGAAATAGCATGACCACACTACAAAGAAGTCCCGAAATTTGTCCAAGGCAGGCTCCATTAATGTGGATGCACTAGCTCAACTTAGAGCCGGAAGCACTGAGGAATAGTTACTTTGAATGACTGTGGGGGGTAGTTATTTTGAAATAGCAGCAGCAGAGCAACCACACCACCGCTATTTCCCCATGAAAAGCAGGCGTTATTATTTTGAAATAACCATATTTTGAAATAACTAACTTGGTAGTGTGGACGCTACATTTGTAAATTCGAAATAGCTCCCAAGTGTAGACCAGGGCTTCAAGACTAATACATGTATGGGAACATGAGCTTTTGTGAGTAAAACCCACTTCATCAGATGAGTTGGAGTGAAAATATTATATAATTCTGTAACAGCAAAAACCCGTCAAGTGTAGGACCCTTGTAAATGAAGCTACTTAAGTAAGCTGGATGAATCCCATTCATAGCTATTGATTTGAAATGTGAATGTCAAAGGCATGGGAAATTGCCTTTGTAGTGCATTAGACAGTTAACATCTTTATTCAAGCCCAGAGAGACAGTGTTAAACATGCAAATGAACTCCAGTTCATCAATCTCTCTCTGTAACTGAGTGACAAAATTCCTTTGTAGAAGAATGGCTACTTTTAAATCCATTATAGACTGGCCAGAGAGGGTAAAGTGTTCTCCCCATGGGTTTATGTGTTTTCCATATCTGATTTGTGTCCATTTATCCTTTGTTGAAGAGACTGTCCAGTTTGGCCAATATACATGGCAGAGGAGCATGGCTGGTACTTGATGGCATATACCACATTATGCACTGGATGTGCAGTTGTATGAGCCCCTGATGTTGTGGCTTATGTGGTTAGGTCCTACAATGGTGTTGCTTGTATAGATATGGACAGATTTAGCAATGGGGTTTGTTGCAGGTGTAGGTTCCCGGGTGAGTGTATCTGAGGTGTGGTGTGTGGCTGCTGATAAGTAGAGTTGCCAGATGGTTTTACCAAAAATAAAGAAAACACACACACACACACACACACACACACACACCCCACACCAGAGAAGAGGCTGAGCATTAAGACCCAGGGAATGCATTGCTTTCCCTTGCTCAGGAAATTATCTAGCTTCTCTTTAAACTCTGTTATAGTCCTAGCCTTCACAGCCTCCTCGGGCAAGGAGTTCCACAGGTTAGAACTTTCTTTCATTAGTTTTAAACCTGCTACCCACTAACTTCATTTGGTGTCCTCTAGTTCTTCTATTATGGGAACTAATAAATAACTTTTCTTTATTCACCCTCTCTACACCACTCATGATTTTATATACCTCTATCATATCCCCCCCCAGTCTCCTCTTTTCTAAACTGAAAAGTCCCAGTCGTTTTAACCTCTCTTCATATGGGACCCATTCCAAACCTCTAATAATTTTAGTTGCCCTTTTCTGAACTCATTCTAAGGCGAAAATATCTTTTTTGAGGTGAGGAGACCACATGTGTACACAGTATTCAAGACGTGGGCGTACCATAGTTTTATACAGTGGCAGTAAGATATTCTGTCTTATTTTTTATCCCTTTCTTAATAATTCCTAGCATCCTATTTGCCTTTTTGACTGCCCCTGCACACTGTGTGGAAGTTTTCAGAGAACTATCCATGATATCGCCAAGATCTTTTTCCTGATTTGTCATAGCCAAATTAGCCCCCATCATACTGTACATATAGTTGGGGTTATTTTTCCCCGATGTGCATTACTTTACACTTATCCACACTAAATTTCATTTGCCATAAACATTTTAGGTGTCCAGTATTTTCTGAATTTTTTTACTGGACAAGAGACGAAAATACTGGACTGTCCAGGTCAATACCAGACACCTGGGAACCCTACTGATTTGTTTCAAGTTGGAGATTTGTCTGTAGGCGAGGACTGGCCGGTCTCCAAAAACCTGTGAGAGTAAGGGATCGTTTTCCAGGACAGGTTGTAGATTGGCAATGATGCACTGGAAGTGTTTTAGCTGGGGACTGTAGGTGATAACCAGTGGTGCTCTGTTATTTTCCTTGTTGGGCCTGTGCTAAGTAGGTGACTTCTGGGTACTTCTCTGGCTCCATTTCCTCACTTCCCCAAGTATTTAAGTTTTAAGAATGCCCGATAAAGACCTTGTAGGTGGTTGTCTCGGTCTGTGGGATTAGAGCAGATCTGGTTGTATCTTAGGGCTTGGCTGCAGACAACTTATCGCATGATGTGTCCTGGATGGAAGCTAGAGGCAAGAATAATGGTCAGTAGGTTCCAGTATACTGTGGTGTTTATGTGACCATCATTTTTTTGCACTGTAGTGTAAGGATGTAAGCAACTAGTCAATTACCCAATAAGCCTAGGCTTATCAGGTAGTCGAGTCACTATTCAACTAGTCACTTCTTCCCTCCCTCCCCCCACTGCCTCTGCATCAGAGGCAGGAAGGGGTAGAGCAGAAGCCAGTGCTGGGGGGAGCCAAGTTGAAAGGCAGTTCCTCCCCTGTGCCATCTCTGCAGGGGGCAGGGAAAGCAGAGGCACTAAATAGTCCCGGCTTGCACCAGGTCCCAGACACAGCACCTCTGCTTTTTAAATGTAGTAAGAGTCAGGTGGCTCTTACATTTAAAAAGTAGAGCTGCAGCAAACCCCCTTATCAACTAATTGCGTACTTGATGGAAATTCCATGACTACTCTATTTGCTTCCTAACCACTATTTAAACATCCTTACTGTAGGTGTCAAGGAAGTTGCTCTCTTGTGTGGACTGGTGCAGGCTGAAGTTGATCGTGGGGTAGAAATCGTTGAAATCCCTGTGGAATTCTTCAAGGGTCTCCTTCCCATGATTATGTCATGAATGTAGCATAACTAGAGGTGGTGTGCTAGGTCAACCATAAACATTTTGGCATATTTTGGGACCATGCAGGTGCCCAGAGCTGTGCCACTGACTTGAAGATATAAATTGTCCCCAAATTGGAAATAGTTGTAGGTGAGGACAAAGTCGCATGAGCAAAGATCAACTTCCCTATCACAAATATGACCACAGAAAACATCCAAATTTTTCCCAGCTCTAAAAAGAAATTACACTGCTCCTTTAAATGAGAAACTGAGTCCACGAGATGTTTACAGGTGCTAGACCGGGCCAGTGTTCTGCACCTCCTGCTGACCAAGAAGCACTTCACCGAGAGCTCATGGAATCAAGCAGCATTGCCGAAGCAGATTTCAGATGAGGAACGGGGATGGGATATCACATTCTAGTCTGGCATTTCCAACAGAGAAAGGGGCATTTCTATCTGCAAGTTCCCTTGGGGCAGCTTCTTAGCCAAAGAGGTTTGCCTACTATAGTCTTGGGTGAACCCCAGAAGGACCTTACTCCTGTGGAAATTCTGTGCCAAAAAATTGTGTGCACCATATTTTTAAAGTCTGCACATTTTATTTCTTAAAAGAACACAATATGATCATGCTTGTTTCAATTACTTTGGTCATTTTATTTAAACAACAGTACAATGACGAATGGGATTGGGAAGCACCGGAGGAAATTCCTAAGCCCTCTCTCTCTAATAATATATTGACTCTATTTCTTTAAAAAAAAAAAAAAAAAAAAAAAACCACACACACACACACACACACACACACACACACCACACAAGTGGTCTGGTAGCACTTTATAGACTAACAAAACATGTAGATGGTATCATGAGCTTTCGTGGGCACAGCCCACTTCTTCAGTTGACTCCAGTCATCCGAAGAAGTGGGCTGTGCCCACAAAAGCTCACGATACCATCTACATGTTTTGTTAGTCTATAAAGTGCTACCAGACCATTTGTTGTTTTTTTTCCTGTAACAGACTAACTCGGCTACCCCCTGAAGCTCTTTATTTCTAGTTATTAGTCAAGAAATCTATGCAGCCAGGGTGACATCACAGGCAACTGAAGAGCAAGTGAGGGCTGGGAACTCAAACCTAAAAGTTACATTGACTACTGATTGTCTCTATAAAGGTCAGTAGCAAAAAAAATTCATGGAACACATTTAGGAATTTTTTTTTCAGTCCAAAAATGTAGACCAGTTCTAATCACTAACAAACCATAAGCATTTATACAGCCATACTGTTCTTTACAATAAGGCTCCTTTACACCACTTTGGCAATGTAGAGCAACCTTAAAATTTGTACAACTGCTTTGTACTCCTGGGAGAATTCACTAAGAGTAAAGGAAACAATTCACTAAGCTGGCAGGCGGCTACATTCTGCTCTGCCTCAGGGGACAGAGCCCACCCCACGCCTATTTCCTCAGAAATACCCAAAGCCCTATCCCTCCACATGAACATGCCACAAGCACAGAGTCTCTCCCTCTCAATCACATGCATGATTGCCCAGCCCCATCATTTCTGCATTATGCACAGGAGACTCAGGAAGACCCTATAACAGAAGGAGGGCTGCAGATTTCAGCAAGCGACAGATAACAAATGCTCAAGACAATCATGGCAGTACAGCTAGGCACAGTGCTGCATTAATTCCCCGCACTGGAATGACAGAGGGTTGTCAATACAAAACCACAATCTCCAATCTCTTCAGGCCACCCAGCTTTGACTCTCTGATGCCTGACCACCACACATCATGCACATACACACCTACACTCAGTGCAGCCTGCTCATCTGGATGTCCCCTTACAGACATGAGCTTGGGATAAAGTATGAATCTCCTTTCAGGATGCCTTCAGGCCTGAAACTCCCTTTCTGACTCCATCAACCATTCCTGCTCTTCCTCCTCAGTCTCTGCTCAAAGCCCATTTCTAGGCTGCTTATGAACTATATGTAAGCGGGGGAATGGTTCCGCTATTGTGGGAAACTTTCCTGTCTTCTATACTACCCCGGCAAAATGGACCAGCGAAAGGATCTTAGTCCCTGCTCCCACTTATTTTACCCAAAGGGCTCCCTGATCCTCAGGGCTCCCCTTCCACTCTCCTGAGTAACAGAGTCCTCGAAATTCCAACAACACTGGGTCCTTCTAGGGCTTAATCCCCGACCTTGTAGTCACTTGGGGTAGGGGCGAGGGGTGCTCTCTTCACACTGGATGTTTTCTTGACCCAGTGATCATTACATAAAGTTCAAAGCAAATACAATTTATTAAACAGCAACTGATTAAAAAGAAAAGAATAAGGAAAAAATGAGAAAGGTTAAATGAGAACACGTAGTCCTGTTCTGTAGCACGGGGACATCACAAACAGCAGTTTGCAGAGTGTAAGGACAGTTCACAGTCTGTTCCTTAAATGTCTCAGGGCTCTCTTTCAGGCCCTGGCTGTGCTGCAGGTAGGGCTGCAGGTTGGACATGCTTGCTCTGGCAGTGACCACACAACTTCAGGCTTTAGGTGGCAGAACCCCTCTTCCAGTTGGAGTTACAATCCCTCTCCAAGTCTGGCCTGCAGGGCCTCTTGGCTGGTGGTGTTTCCCTGCCCAGGGCCTCTCCCTTACTTTGCTGGTCCCAGCTGATCACCACACCCAGCTGCAGACTGTGCTGCTTTGCCAGCCTCCATCTCCTTGTGTTGCTCCTCTGACCCCTTTGGCTCCCAGGTCACTGCAGGTCTGCTTCTCACCACTGGGTCTGCGCTTCTTGGGCTGTGTGCGTCTGGCTCCGTCACTGCAGGACTGCCCCTCAGCACAGCTTGCACTCCTTGGACGGTCTGTCTCTCAACACAGCTTGCTCTTCTTGCTGCTCTTCTTAGCTCTCCCTCCTTCTCTCAGAGAGACCCAGAAAATCCCAGCTCACGAAGGACAGCACCTGGCCTCCTAATTTCCTCATTGGCCTGTCCAACCTGTCAATCAGGCTGAGCTGGAGTGTTGGCCTCTTTCCATTATCCCTGGGGTCTGTCAATCTCAAGGCCCTGGTTTTTCAAGGACCCTTCCCCTTTTGGTACTGGGAGCTGGCCAGCCCAAAAACTCCCACTGAGTTTTAGTAAGGGGCTAACAGTCCCCCTACATATAGTTCTATCCATAACAAATCACTGAACAGTATCTAAAGAAACCCAGCCATCACTGCACTAGCACTTCCCTCTTAAGAGACGATGCTGTTTCTTGGTCCTTCCCTGTTTGTATAGCCCGTCCCTTGTCACCTCCTGTTCTAATCCTAATTGTAAGAACTTCAGAGCAGAGTTTCCACCTCTTCTCTGATGTGCGCATGCAGCTGTGGAGCTAGTAATGAAAACATTTTGCCTGCATACTGTTAGAATTTGGGAGAGTGGTGTTTATCCACTGCACAGGAATCCCATGGCAGATAAGAAATACCCATGTGTATTATGTAAGGTTTCGTCTGGATTTACAGTTGCATATCACACCAGTGATTGCCTAAAGGCAGGGCATTTCACCAAGGATGAATCTGACCATATGCCAAAAGTGGCCCCTATTGGACATAGGGTTGTGTAAAAAGCTCCTCTCTGGAGAGGAACCAAGCGTGGCACCCGAAGGGTTAAAAGGGCATGCCATCTGGTGAAGTTGTCTAATACCCACCCATGTTCAATGAATTTCTTTGCACCACAGAATAGGAAAAAAATATCCAAGATTTCCTCTAGAGACTGCTTGAAACTGAGAATGTTAACACACTAAAATAAATAAAGCAAGGGACCAAAGAGGCCATTTGAAGAGCCAATAGATTTATTGTTTGTTACTGCACCAACTTCTCCCCACGGCAAGGGGGGAAAACAACAAGCACAAATCTGTCAGAAAAGAGCTGGATGCCAGATCTGAGGGAAGGATTTTGTCAGCAAGTCATGAGCTGGCAGGCATACCACACCAGTCTTTGAACGCCTCAGCAGTGTTGCCTCTTCAGAAATTCTGATCTATTCCAATGAGATCTAGACCCTGCTCTTCTCTTGACAATTCAAAACTATCTGCATATTTCTTGCTTTCACTTGGGATGCAAATTATTTACCAAGGGTTGGAGGGCAGGTTGTAGACAATGGTATTTATACTAAGTTGTCCATAGTATATGTTAAGCTTTCTGCTTTTTAGGAATAGGTACACACCCCTCCCCCATCATATATCAGTACTCCACATAAATAAAGAAAAATAAATGCCTGCACGAAAGAATTACATGGTGCCTTCATCATGAACAGTGGTTCCATGGGTGCCCTGTGGATTCTAAAGCCCTGTGCAGATACAAAATTTGTTTCTGTATCCGCATCCATATCTGCAAAAAAATGAGCCATAGATATCCACATCCACAGATGTGGATACCTGCAGATATCCACAGATTTGTGGGGCTCTGTTAATGCAGCAGTTTTACTTGGACCCTCGGGGTCAGGTCTTGTTTTGTACTAGATCAGCTGAACAGAAATATTGAAACCCATCACAATGCTCTGCTATTCGAGTCACTGTCACTGATCTTTTACAGTTCTTTAATTACATAAGCAGCCAGGACTATAAAGCTGTTATTTTACAGAAACACTCCAATACAAACACAAAGTCAGCAACTGGACACACAAGATGCCTCATGCCCCAGCCTTCTTCCAGCAATGACAGAGAGAGAGAGAGAAATGCATATCAAGTGCGGCACTACAGCTACACCTAAGCACACCGAAACCTTAGAGCCGCAACAGACTTTCAAAGCCTTGTAAATTTTAATTGCGTTTTAATAATGCCATCAAATCTGGTTCTTTCTCCCTGCCTTCTGCCCCAGAAGGGAAGCACACAGAAAAGCTAGGGAGTAACTTTTTAAAAATCCTCTTAGAAGGGGAACAAAACAATCTCAATATTCTTGTTATCCTCTTTTTATTCCATGTGGCATGTGCATCTCAGAAGGGGTGGAGTAATGGAATGAAACGAGACAGGCTGTACTTTTATTTTTTTTAAGTAATTGTTTCTCTTGTCTTCACCACCTGGGACAGGGCAAAAGCTGATGCCCAGGCTGTATCATGCCCTTTAATCCAGAAAATCCAGAGTGTACACTAGAACAGCTCTGGCTTTGGTCTATTCTCTTTGTTTACAAGGGGTAAAGAAGTCACACAAACAGCTGATTCATTTCACAGAATGGGTATAAGATTACGAAGATCACATGGTTGCAGCATTTGGCTCTGATAGTAGCACAAAGAATTAAAATATTATGACCCAGGTATAAACCTGTACAAACAGAGCAAATGCTAAAGCACTCCATTTGAAAGGTTCCCTTTTAACCCAAGCACTAAAGTTATTTAGGTACAGTATTTCCCATATAAAGCACATAACTCCTCCCCCTTATGGGGAAGGGATAGCTCAGTGGTTTGAGAATTGGCCTGCTAGACCCAGGATTGTAAATTCAATCCTTGAGGGGGCCATTTAGGAATCTGGGGCAAATTGGTCAGGGATGGTACTTGGTCCTGCTGTGAAAGCAGAGGACTTGACTCAATGACTCTCAAGGTCCCTTTCAGTTCTATGAGATAGGTATAGCTCCATACATATATTTCTCCAGCAATGTTTAGACATAGAAAAGGAAATTCACCCTTAACTTTGCAACACTGGCTTCTCAGTTTGTGTCACCGTATTGTTTACTGAAAATGTGTGTGCATGTAGAGTTAGAACTAGATGTAGGAATTAGATTCTTGGCTTCCTTTCCCATCTCTGCACCTCCTTGTAAGACTTAGGAAAGCCACTTATCCATGTGCTAGTGTTCATCCATTAGTAAGATGGAATATTATTACATATCTTCCAAGGCAGCAAGACAATTAACTAGTATGTATGAAGCACTTTGTGGAAAGGATGGAATGTAACTTCTTCTGTTGGCAAACAGATGACAATCTGCTTGAATGTATCTCAGGAATTCCTGCACAAAACAGCTGATCTGTAGTGTGTTTGTGAACTCTCCATTATGGCCTATTCCATATTAAAAGTTCTACTTGTTTTTATTGTGTACAGGTCACTTGTTAGCCCTCCCTGCTCCCTAGTGGCGGGAATTTGAACACCTCATGTCAGGCTTCCAACACAAAAGTTTTAATACAAATCTGAAACTTGTGTTCATAGAATAATAGAACACTAAAACTAGAAGGGATCTCGAGAGGTCATCAAGTCCAATCCCCTGCCCTCACGGCAGGATGCAGTGCCATCTAGACCTGTGGTCACCAACCCGTCGATAGCGAGGCGTTCGGGCCCCCTTCCCCCCATTTCCTCCTACCCGCAAGAAGCCCCACTACCTACCTCCAGTGACAATGGAGGTAGTGCCGGCTTCCTGTAGGGTGGAAGGAAGTCTGGCAGCTGTGCACCACTTCCGGGGTTTCAGAAAGTGCGTTGGCTGCTCCCCCTCCCCCAAACAGCCGGAGCAGTACCACAACCCAGGTCTGTGGCGTGCCGGGAACTTGCAGCGCGGGGGGATAGGAGTCCCCAGAGGAAGCGTACGCCAGGGCTTCCCTCCTCTGGGGGCGAGAGGGGATAGGAGTCCCAGGAGGCAGCACATGCCGGCGACTCTCTGTCCCCTGTTCCCACTGGCACCCTGTCCCCTGCCCCAGCACCCACTGGCACCCTGTCTCCAACACCATGTCCCCTGCTCTCCCCAGCGCAGTTGGGGCCACATTAGTGAGGCTCGGGGGGATATGGAGGAGTTATTTGTTTGCATCTCACTTGTGTGGCCCCAACTGACTTTTCTGTGGGTCAGTGAAACACAGATTTCCTGCCCTTCTCATAAATAAAGAAAACTTTGTTTTGAAACTTTTTGTGTTTGACATAATGTTTTATTTAAAAATGAAGCCTAGCCAAGCCCCCATCTGGCCGCAGCATCATAACACTCCTGCATCCCCCCCAGATCCTAGATCTGAGCCCATCATACACTGGAACCCCCTGTCCTGAGCCTCTCACATCCCCAAACTCCTGCACCCCCACATCCTCAATCTTCTGCCACAAGACTCCTGCACCATCCACACACTGCAAATCTCTGCCATGAGCCCATCATACTCCCAAACTCCCTGCCCTGAGCCCCTCACATACCCCAACCCAAACTCCTGCACCCTCATATCCACAAGCCTGTGACTTCCTCAGTACCCCAACCCTCCACCTGACCCCAACACTCCCTAGCCTGGAGCCCCCTCCCCGAGCCAGCATCCCCTCCTCCACCTCCTCCTCCTGCATCCAAATTCCCTCCCAGAGCTTGTACCTCTCACCTCTTCCCACACCCAAATCCCTCATTCCCACCCCAAAGCCCACACATCCTGTCTCAACCCAGTGAAGGTATGGCTAGACTGCAGGAGTTTTCCCAGGATTCCAGAGGTATCCTGGAAAAACTCTTCCACGTCCAGGGACACGTTTGTTCCTCCACTTTTTTTTAGCAGAAGAGCAAACATGCTCTTTCGGTAACCCCTGTATTCCTCGTGCCATGAGGAATAAGGAGGCTTCTGAAAGAAGGGTTTTTTCTGACATTTGGCCCAGTCTAGACAGGCCAAATGTTGGAAAAACCTTTTCCTACAGAAGAATAAAAAAAAGTGGCAGTGAAGCCATACACTGAGAGTGTATAAGGGCTGGGGATAGCAAGCGATGGAAAGGAGGAGAACAGAGAGGATGGGGCTTCAAGGAAGGGGTGAGGTCTTGGGGGAAGAATGGGACGGTAGATCTTGGCTTGTTCTGACATTTAAAAAGTGATCTTGGGCATAAAATGGTTGGAGACCACTGGCTTAGACCATCCCTGATAGGGTATGTCTACACTACCACCCTAGTTCGAACTAGGGTGGTAATGTAAGCAACCGGAGTTGCAAATGAAGCCCGGGATTTGAATTTCCCGGGCTTCATTTGCATATTGCCAGGCACCGCCATTTTTAAATGTCCGCTAGTGTGGACTCCGTGCCGCGAGCTACACGCGGCATGGACTAGGTAGTTCGAATTAGGCTTCCTATTCCGAACTACCGTTACTCCTCGTGGAACGAGGGTGGTAGTGTAGACATACCCATAGATATCTATCTAACCTGCTCTGAAATATCTCCAGAGATGGAGATTCCACAACCGCTCTAGGCAATTTATTCCAGTGTTTAACCACCCTGATAGTTAGGAACTTTTTCCTAATCTCCAGACAACCTTGCTGCAATTTAAGCCCATTGCTTCTTGTCCGATCCTCAGAGGCCAAGGAGAACAATTTTTCTCCCTCCTCATGATACCTTTTTAGCTATCATGTCCCCTCTCAGTCTTCTCCTTTCCAAACCAGACAAGCCCAGTTCTTTCAGTCTTCCTTCATAGCTCGTGTTCTTTAGACCTTTAATCATCCCCTAGATCCCTTTCTGCCGTACTCCTTCCTAGACAGTCGCTTCCCATTCTGTATGTGTGATTGTTTCTTCCTAAGTTGAGTACTTTGCATTTGTCCTTATTAAACTTCATCCTATTTACCTCAGGCCATTTCTTCAGTCTGTCCAGATCATTTTGAATTATGACCCTATCCTCCAGAGCACTTGTAACACCATCCAGCTCCCAGCTTTGTTCCATGACTGTTTCTATGAACATTCCTTTCAGGAAATTCACTGTGCTGTGCGCCCCTTATGAGAGGCAAGGGGGACGGGTGTGTGACCTGCCCCACCACCAGCACAATCACAGCAGCTCCCATTGGTCAGAAAGGATGCACAGCACAGAGAGGCACATGGCTCTGGAGCTGGCTGCTTTGACCGGCCTGGGGCTGCAGCAGGCAGGGAGCTTGCCTGAGAATCCCAACGGTCCATGAGCTAGACCCAAAGGCTTAAGGGGCCAGATCCAACCCCCAGGCCATATTTTGCCAAATTCAGCATAGGGTTGTGCTCAATCATTTGAAGTTACGTTTGCCACCTGACAGGTTTTTATCCAGACCGGTTCGGTTTTTGGTTCATGTGTCCAGGTGCCGTGTAGCATTGCCAGATGCCTGGCATTTTTAAATGGAATGTCTGCAAAAGCGAACCTTGCAACCTAAATGGAACCCAAGCAAAAGTCCAGTTACTGTGGCGTGGGGAAAAGCACTGGGTCATTAATCCACCCCAGTGCCTCATCAGCTGGGGCCACCTCTTACCTGCAGGTAGGCTTCTTCAGATGACCCAGTAAGTGGAGGGGGAAGAGGGCAAGAGTGATGTAGGTCGGGGAAAGAGGCAGAGCATCAGGGATCTGGTTACTAGGGATTAGAAGAGTGGCAACTCTATCCACTCTTCAAGGAATGGTCCATTGTTGTGTTTGCATTTTAAAGTTCTCCTTTTCCCTCAGCATTAAGCAGAGCAAAACCAGGAACCTCAGCATTAAGCAGAGCAAAACCAAACTACATCGTCTCCATTCAATAAGCTCACAGGAGGTTTATACACAGCTACTTATTGTCCCAAGAGGACAAACCTCAACCGCATGTTCCTATTTCTGAAGATCACTTATGTGCATGCAGCTTACACTGGAGAAGTCTTCTTGCATGCAACTATATAAAACAGGTCATTTAGTTAGGAACAGTTTAATGCGGTGTTTCTCAACTAGTGGTACGAGCACCCTCAGGGGTACTTTAGAGCAGTCTGGGGGAGTATGTCAAAACAATTGAAATTTGGAGTAAACTGAATTTTTGTTTTAAGTTTTACAGTGCTTTATTATTTTTGTACTTCTTATATCCAAAAATTTCACCACCCACCCGGCTATGATTATGTTTAAACAAATGTGTAGCAATGGTAGAAAAAAAAAAAACGGTGTGTGTCTGAAAACTGTAGGTACTTCCCCCCCACCCCCCCCCCCAAAAAAGGGGTACTTTATATATAAAGGTTGAGAAACACTGTTCTAATGCAAGGCACTATGGAGATAAACTAGTTTTTCCCCCACCAGGCTGGAAACATGGTTTGAAATCCTGGATTAGCTAACAGGTTTTGGTGCTCACTTCCTCCTGCCTCAGCTAGTCAGATCACAAAACACACCGTGCCATTTGCACCCGTGGAAAGAAACGTCCAGAATGTTGCGGAGGGTCTGGAATTGAGGCACACTGACAGCAGTCCAAAGGGAGAAACATGCTGTGCAGCGGCACTAGTGCTGAACCTAAACACCATTTTGTATTTAAAGAACTAAAATGGATTTCTCTGCTTTAATACTAATTTCTAAGCTTGGAAAAGCAATCACTTTTTGGGTGAGAACTGACTTTTTCATATTTTTAAAATTATTGTTCACATCTCTCATCATTGGCTCTTTTATGCCTCCGGCTCCTGGAGTCAGGTGATTGTGAGAATCTTTCAGCTTTTTTTTTTTAAAACGAAAAGGAAGAAGAAGTTTCTTGCCTTCATGAATGTGACGAGATCTTGAAATCGTGATCTGAGTGCACCCTCCAGACTCAGCAACTATAAGGTACATAACAATTCCACAACATTTTTAAATCAATTTTAGGAGATGGATTCACGTTTCCAAAAACTGGGTTGGCAACAGTGAACTGCTATGTGGAAGTGCTTCCTTCCTGGAATGCTGCTGTGACACGTTCACTTTTTGGGAGGTGGGA
Source organism: Pelodiscus sinensis (assembly GCF_049634645.1). Lineage (NCBI taxonomy): Eukaryota > Metazoa > Chordata > Testudines > Trionychidae > Pelodiscus > Pelodiscus sinensis. The sequence continues at coordinate 23,767,331 of NC_134727.1, forward strand.
ATGGGAAGGGAGAAAGTGGGTGTTGCTGAGAGAGCGCCTCTAACTGAGCTACCTTAGTCCTCCCACACTCCAAACAGGCACTTCAATTGAGACAGTGGTCACTTTCTGAACATTTAATGATGAAATACAAAGAGAGTTAATGGATCCATCCTCTACTTCACTGGTCCCCAACCTTCTTGTGGTCAAAAGCACATTCACGTTTTCAGAAGTGTGTGGCTGGTGTCAACAATTTTTCAAGGCTTATTTTGTATTTGTTCATTAAATAATACAAAAAAATCATATTTAATATTACATAATATATGAATCCATAAGATAAAAAAGGTAATGTTACATGTAAAAGGTATGAATTAAATTATTCAGTAATTATTTGGCCTCCCTTTGGAGAAAAAATAGAAAAAGGGCATCAAATGCGCAAACTGAAGGCTATTTTCATATTAAATGTGAATTGGGTAAATATGATAGAAACTTAATTTAATTGGATAATTTTTATTTTTATTATATTGTAATTCATTTTTAAACAAAAATCTGCATTAATAAAAATGGGGGAGGATGTCCAAACGTTGAGCAAAAAAAGCACACACATACCCCTGCGCAAAAAAAATCATGGCACCTTTAAATCTCACACTCCCCAACCTCACCATGTCCCCACTATCTACTGCCATGTCTCCTCCTCTTGCTCCATCAGCTCCCCTGGTGCCTGCTGCCCCCCCCAACCTCTCACGCTCCTCTGCTGTCCTAACTCCTGCCCTTCTCGCTGCCCTCAGCCTTCCTGAGACCTGCCCTCCTCCACCAGTACTTCTCTCCCCCCTGTGCCCACTCCTCCAGTAGCCCCACTCTGATCATGTGAGCTACCCCCTCTCCTAACACCTCCCTCTACACACCTGCCCTGCCTCTCTCCTCTGGTGCTGGTCCCTCCCCTGCAGGTGTCTGCCCTTCTGCTTCACCCCCAGAATTCCCTGGCACCTGCACCTTCCCTTAACCCTGCACCCTCCTGGTGCCTCCCCCTTCCCTCACTGCCCCTGCTCCCTTTGCCCTCTTTTTCCCTGATGCCCATACCCTCACCACCCTCTGCCCCCGTTCCCCTCATGCCCCTGTGCCCTTGCACATGATTTGCTCCATCCCTGCCTTCCTCATGCCCATCCCTTCTTTCAAGCCTTCTCCCAGCACCTCCCCGTCTCCCCTCTAGCCCCCAATGCCCTTACCCTCTCCTCTCCTAGCATCACCCTGTCCCCCCTCCCACTGACACCTCCCCTCCTGCCCTTTTCCTCATTGTCTCCACTTGGCCCCCTGGCATTTGTCTCTCCTCCATGCTGTCCCTTGGTGCCTTCCCCTTTCTTCTCCTGACCTGCCCCCCTCTGCTCAGCACAAGCCCCTTCCTCTCCCTCCCCTTTCCCCTATTTTCCCACATCCCCACCTTCTGCCTTCCAGTTTGAGTCTGTGATTGGGCCCAGCCCCAGCTGCTTCCGTGACACCAGACCACATGCCAGGCCTGGAGCTGGACTGCGCAGTTTTAAAATGTAAAGTCCCGGGCCGTGACGTCACGGCACACCGGGCATCCCCCCCTCAGCTGTTGCGCGGGCGTTTGAACACACCGCGCATGCGCTCCCTCAAATGTCTTAAGAACCTGGCGTCTCCCCTCTCGACTGTTGTGCGGAGGGGGTGCGCGAGACAATCGGAGGGAGCGCATGCCGCCACGCAACAGCTGAGAGGGGAGACACTGGTTTGCAAGACATCTGAGGGAGCACATGCGCAGCGAACACGCCGCACAACAGCTGAGAGGGGAGACACCTGGTTCGCAAGACATCTGAGAGAAGGCATGCATGGCGTGTTCGCTGCGCATGCGCTCCCTCAGATGTCTTGCAAACCAGAGCCTCCCCTCTCAGCTGCTGCGCAGCGGCATGCACTCCCTCCAATAGTCTCACGCAGCCCATTTTGGAGGCCACTGTTCTAAAACACCGGCATGGGCGCACATAAATGCCCCGGCAGGCACCATGGCGCCTGCGGGCACCACGTTGGGGACCCCTGCTCTACTTGCATTTAACAATACAACAAGAGTAGCTCACTCCATAAGTGTTTCAAGCTCCCTGCCTGACAAATAGGGCAGCAATTCTCCCCTTCTCCTAACCCCCTCCACACCGCACATACATACCTTGTCCTGCATGTGATAAAGGGGCATGGAAATAACCACAGTGAGGGGCAGGGTTAAATGCCCAAATAGTCCAGTCAAGAACTTACTTCCACCCCTACTTGCAGATTCAACCTGTTATTCTGCTCAATCTTCTATAATGTATTATGAAGGGTTAATTTTCCGAGGTTCCAAGTAAACACAAATCATTGTCTTTCTTTCATCAAGCAGAACAATTAGGATTTAGATAGGCACCTGCTGTGATGCCTGCCTTCTATTCCCATCTTTGCCACAAATTACCTGGCCTTAATTTTACATTAGAAATGTTCAGGAGAAAAATCTAATCTCTGGTCATCTTGACAGGTGGTAGCAGAAGTTGTACCCCTGATGCAGGCAAGACTCCAGCACCTGCTGGCATATTTAGCCACTGTGCTTCTTAACTCCACTCAAAAAACCTGTGCAGAATCCACAACACTGGGAGAGGCAGCTCTGTTCAGCTAGTCTCCTGTTGAATGGAGTTATGTTGACAGGCAGGCTTTGCCTCTCAACATAGCTACCGCATCTTAGGGAGGTGAAATAGCTTCACTGACAGGAGAAGCTCACCCATCAACATGGGAGCATCTTCACTGAAGTGGTACAGCAACATCACTGCAGCGTTTTAGGTGTAGACCTGCCTTAAAACTGGTATCAGCAGAGTCCTTCAGAAGAAGCTAGAAAAGCATGGAGCATGATTGTTTGTACAACTCAAGTTACTTTTCCCTTGTGTTTGTTGTTCATACATGACAACAAACGCAAATCAGATCTCAATTCATACAGCTAGTCCATGTCTCCATAGCCCAATGCAACACACTGTCAGCTCCAAACAACAATGAAACCCACCCCTTAGTTACCTCGATATCCCAACAGCAAGGCTATTAGTCTCAAGGAAATATGGAATTTTCTTCACTCCCTCTCCTATCCACTCTCTGCCCAGGCAATCATGAGCCAAGAATTAGAAGCAGACCCAGCAAGTGAAATGGGAAGGGCCAAGATGAATGAATTTCTTGAGCTTTCCACATTTTAAAAACTTTAAAGAGATGATAACTCTTAAAAAACTAATTTCCACTGGAAACTTAAACTAAAAAAAATCCACTTTAGAAGAGCATTTCTGGCTAGGAGAGCCAAGTGATTGTGCTATATATAGAGGTGGGTGGAGGGTGAGGAGGAGTATTATTGCTATGCAACTGGGAAACAAACAGAAGCTTCAAAAATGGTGTCATTAAGTGCAAAATGAAGGTTTTAAAAGTTTTAATTGTCTCCAAAATGTGAGCTGTTTGGGATGTGTCATCTCCATATGCAACTACAAAGGCTAAGAACCCTTCCCAAAGTCCACGGTAAGCGAGGGCTGAAGCTCTGGGCCCTAGAAGACAACCAGAAATACGTCCCTTGGGCGAAGATTAATGCACTTTGAGCAACTGCGCCCAGCAATTTCATACTGTAAAAACAAACAGTGCTTGGAATAAGAGATCACTATAGAAGCCCTGCAAACAACAGTAAAGCTCTTAGCCAGGCATTGTGGAAATGAGCACAGTGGGTTTTGGCTGCAGAACCACAGATTTTCCAGCTCCACATTCTTTATTGGGGGTCAGAATTCCCACTGTCCAGCTCACTCATGCTGGGCATGAGCTTAAATACACTGGTAAAAGCCACCTGATTCAACATGCCCTAGATTTTTCTGGCCAGGTTGATGAGGAGACCAAAAAACAAAAACCCATCAACCCCTCCCCCACCACACCCACCCACCCACCCACCCACACCTTCCCCAACAACAAGGAGACATGTCTGGCTCTTCACCGGATGCCACTGTTTTCAAAAATGAGGTCAGCCAGAAGAAAATTATGGCTGACAGTTTGTAGGAGCTAGGAAATCCCAGGCCTCCTAAAGTTTCCTTTTCAGCTGTCTTATTTAAAATTGTATTAGTTAAAAAAAAAAAAAATCCAGGCTCAGCTGCCATAAAACAACGGCAAATTTTAAATCTTCAGATGAGGAGCTTCACTAGAGCACTCAGCTGGAATCACACAATTTGGGGCACAGCATTGGGCCAGGCAGGCGTCTTTAACATGTAGTTTAAAAGAAAAGACAAAAATTGCCACTGGAAATGTAACGTGGGAGAAGAAAGGACCCACCGCAAGAGATGGTACATATAGTTGCAGAAAAGAAGAATGGTGAAATGATGTTGAAATGGCCAGTTGCAGGCCTGTAGATACATTTGAATGCTTCCTGTAACCTAAAGAAAAAAAATATCTAACCCATACACACAGTATTTCTGTACTTCCTGTCACAGAAAGTTGCAGTTGGTTGCTCAATAGTCTATATGTAATACCCACAGGGACAACAGGAACTGAAAGCCATTCAAGCCTGAAGCCTCCTTTCCCTCCGTGTATGCAGAATGGAAGAGGATGTGGAAACGAGATGAGTTTGAAAAACATGTCAGAGCACAGAGCATCACTAAAAGCTTCCACTGAGCAGACATCCATTAGCCAGGTTGGTCCACAACTGCCTTAGAATCCAAGCCATTTATCTGCAGTGACTTTCAGAGTACAGCCACAAAGTAAATGCATGCAAGGAGGATCTCTACCCTTTCCTTTGTTATAGGGCCCCAGGCGAGGTCACAAGGAATGAGGACCAAGGGATGTGAACTGTGCTGCAATTACCTGAGATTCTAGCCAAGTATCAGAGGGGTGGTATGTCTTTAAGGTGCCACAGGACTCCTTGTTGTTTTTGCAGATGCAGACTAACAGATTTAGTGCCCACAAAAGTGGGTGCCCACATAAATCTGTTAGCCTATGAGTCTAAACTATTTAGAGGACAATATTAAAATATTCAAGGGGTGAGTCACTTTGGTTTTCCATGAGATCATTTTTATGTACTGAGATGGTTTAAATGTTAGAAGATACAGCTCTTACTTCTGGTCAGCAAACAACAAAAATTACAATGGCGCGCGCGCGCACACACACACACACACACACACACACACACGTTTGCTTTTTCTTGTGTTTCATTTTAAAACTGTCCAGGTGGCAGTCTTGGGTGCATGGGGAATCAGACATGCAAATCCCACTCCAGCATTTCAGGAAAATCTATGCACCTAATCCACATGCAGCCCTGCTGTCTTGGAGATGCATTTCAAATGTCTAGGGCAGTGGTCCCCAAACTGTGGGGGCCACAGAAAAATGTTCTGGGGCTGTGACAGGTCCTGGGTCAGCCCCTATGGGGGAACTCCCAGCCCTGTTCTGCCCCCAGATGCAGCCCTGGGCCAGCTTTCAACTGCAGTTCTGTAGGAGTGGCAGGGAAGTGACAGGTTCCTATACTTGTTAACAGGAGGCAGAGCCACTGGTGCAGGGAGAGTTAGAATGGAAGCGTCTAGGCAGAGGTCAGAATTGCCGTGAAGGCCTTAGCAACTTTTGGATGTCGGTTTCTCCTTTTCAGACAAACCCGATTTACTAGACCTGCACAAATACAATGTTCCATTTATTCAGTCAAGACAATGGCTGCCTTCTATAAGCACCCACATCTCAAGGCGTGTAAATATAGCCTACCCCAAGCCCCACCAGAACAGAAAGAAGGACAAATCCTTCTGAGATTCACTTTGCTCATAAACCAGAGCAAGCCTGATTTATCCTCTAGAGCAGGGTGGGGAATTTAAGGCCCGGGGGCCAGACGCAGCCCCCAGCTTACCTGGATCTGGCCCGAGGCTCTGGACTTCAAGCCACCTCAGCACTGAGAAGCCCGGACTGGCACTCCAGCCCCCCTGCTGTCTCCTCGCAGGGTTGGAGCACACTAAATCTACTAGGCTGGGTCTGTCTAGTCTCTGGTGTGCGAAGAGAATGTGGGGAGTGTCTTTCTCCTCCTTAGTCGGGGGCCATATCAGTGAAGATATTTTTTGCAGACCCCGACTGATTTTTCTGTGGGTCAGGTGGCCTCCAACCCAGGAAAGGTTTCCCACTCCTGCTCTAGAGACTGCATGATTTGTTAGCCAGCAGGCGGGCCTGACCTCAGCATTCAGTTCATGTTCAGAAACGGCAGGGAGGGATGCTGAAAACACCAATGAGGTACCAGGGGAGGGATATGGCTGGCATCATCCATGGAAGGAAGTGTGGGTTAGTGGTTAGCGCATAGGACAAAGCAAAGAGCCCTGGGATCTACTTTCCTCTCCTCCAAACACTCATTCTACAAATAGGGCCCTACCAAATTCACGGTCTATTATGATCAATTTCATGGCCACAGGATTTGAAAAAAAAAAAAAAAAAAAAAAGGGTAAAATTCACATTTACATGTTTAAACCTGAAATGTCGCAGAGTTGTCACTATGGTGGTCCCGATCCAAAAGGAGATGGGGAGGTTGTTAACCTATGGGGGGGGGGGTCCATGCGATTACCACCCTCACTTCTGCATTGCCTGCAGAGCTTCCTACAACCGCAGGAGGTACAAGTGGATCTGATCTCCCCTGTGCTGCTAGAAGCATCTCAGCTAAGGGCTCCTTGCTGCTAGTCCTGGCCAACTTGTGAGGGACAAGACTTGTTGGTTCACACATGCCCTGACCCCCACCCCACCTCACATGCACACTTCTTGCCTCTGTCCTTCCCCTGCCCAGTGGGAGCTAGGAAACCACCTCTGACGGGGCACTCTCAACAGCCCAGGGAAGATACAATCCAACTCCCCAAGTCTCCTTCAATTGCAGGAACCTCAAGTTGCTGCCCAGTCCCAGACAGCGTCCTGCAGCAGGAGGAGGCACCTGGAAGTAGGTCTGCGCTGGTCCATTCCTCCCACCACCAGAGCAGTTTGCAGGGGAGGGACAGCACCTGTCCCTCCTCTGCCCAGTAAAAGCCAGGAGTCTCCCTTGAATGCCATGGTCACCAACTAGTAGATCGGGATCTACTGGTAGATCTTGGAGCCTCTGACAGGTGACCCTGACTGGTTTGGCCACGTGGCTATCAAGTGCCAGCACTTCAGCTGCTGCTCCTCCTCCCACTGCTGCGCATCTCCTGCCCTTTGCCCTGGAGCTGTTCCCCCAGGAGCCTCCTGCTTGCTGGGTAGGGCAGGGGAAGGAGAGTAGGGCGTTGATGTCAAGGTGCCCCTTTCTCCCACCCTGTATCCTATCTCCACTGAGATAGTGAAAATTTGCTGGCTGCTTTAGGGAGAGGTGCAGGGCTAGGACAGGGGTGAACCTGCCATAGCCCCACTGCTGCACCAGCACCCAGGAGCCACCTGAGGTTAGCAATGCCCTGCTGGAGTCTACATCCTGAACCCCTAGCCAAGTCATGAACTGCCTCAAGCCCCTGCCCTAGCCCTGAGCCCCCATGCATCCAAACACCCTCCTGCACCTAGAACCCCCTCCTGCAACCCACCTGCCTGCCACAAGCCCAGCTCAAAGCCCCTCACACTCTAAATCCCTTAACCCAAGACCAACACCTGCACCCCAACCTTCTGCCCCACCATGGTGAAAGTGAGTGAGTATGGGAGGGGAGGGAGGGAGCCTGGAGGGAGCAGGGGCAGGGCCTCAGAGAGGCAGAGCAAGGAGCACAAAGGAGGCGGGGCAAGGATATTTGGGTTTGAAGTAGATCTTGGCTTGCACTTAAATTCAAAAAGTGATCTTGTGCTTAAAAAGGTTGGAGACCCCTGTTTTAATGGGATGCACCTGGGAACAAGGAGATGTCAGATTTCATGGGGAAGAGCTTATTTCTCAGGTCTGTGATGTGCTTTTCATGGCCATGAAATTGGTAGGGCCCTATCTATATACTATGGCGAAGAATGCCCTAGACATGCTCAAGATAGAGAAATACTTGGCCAAATCAAACTCCCAAAGCATCGATTTATGCAGTTTACCATAATTCCTGCCTTTGGGGGACTGGGAAGAAATGCAGAGGCAGCCACTCATCAGGAACAGCATTAACAGATCTTTTAAGGAAACCTTCTTAAACTAAATGTGAGGATGAAAAAGATTCATAGTCAGAACACACTTCAATCCACTTTACACTCAGTAACTTAAACCCTGCAACACCCCCGTGAGACAGGCCCATATTCTCTCATTCTACCTGTGGAAAAACACAGACACAAAAGAAGGTATGTGAGCTGTGACACCGTCACCTGAACCAGTAGCAGGTTTGGGAATGGAACCTGGACTGCTCTGCTGCTGGTCTGACCTCAGCAGACCATGCTTTGTCAATGGAATCTATGGAGGAATGAATGGGTACATTTTTAAAAAGGAAAAGGATCCCTATGCATCTACACACCCACAAACACGTCAGCTTGTTTAGCTTGAAAGATTATATTTGTATGTTTTAAAGGAGGAGCTAAAATAGGAAGTGAGGAAGTTTATGGAGTCTGAGAAGGGGGCTGGAAGCAGAGGAACTCAATGCACAATGGACTGTTTGGCTCACCAAGTATTTATTATTGCCTGTTGTAAGCTAACAAGTCTGAGCCTTCCTGGCTCTGTCAGGGCTGATTATCTGGCTGTGTAAAACCCTTTAGAGACTTGCAAACAGCTCATATACACTACCAGATCCCTCACGAAAATCCCCTCTCAGCTGTTCCCCGGTTCATTGCTAGAGAGTCACTACAAGACCCAAAAAACATCCAGAGCAGCTGGGAAATCTAATGGGAAAAGCTGCAATGTACTTCTTGGAATGTCTCAATAGTCATCACTTTGGCAAAGAGACAAGAACCCATCAAGAAAAAATACAATCATACACTTGCCAATAAAACAGGGTCCAGTTTTCATCAGTCATCCCACAACCTCCGTTCTACCAGTAACCCCAATAATAGGCCTGTAGCCATCATATCCTTTATAAAACAAAACATAATAGTCGTGACTCAACACAACCCTGTGACATCTTAAGCTGAAACAATAGGGTTGTTATTGGAGCTTCTTTAGTAATAAAGGACCTGCTTCTTCTCAGGACACCCCACATAGCCTCAGCTAAGTTTCCCACCTTGCCCATAGTGCCAGAAGAATATCATGATGTCATTGAAGGTTCAAGCTACCTTCAGATGGTATTTATATTTTCCTATCACTGGGAGACCTCGAAATCTTTATTGTATTTATCCTATGTTAAGTATAGGGTAATTAACTAATCGAACAGTCGATGAATTTTGTATCGACTATTCGATTAGTCGATAGGGCACCTCATCTTTGAAGTGCAGCAGCAGCCTTAGGGCTGTTACTACACTTCACAGGCAAAAATGCTGCAGGGAGCCCAGGGTCAGCTGATCCTGGGCTCCATATGCCACTGCTGCTTTAAAATGTGGCGAGAAGCCTGACGCCGGGCTCCATACAGCGTTTCAAAGCAGCACCACACGGAGCGTGGGGAGTCAGCTGGGGAGTCCCCCACTGATCCTGGGCTCCACACAGGACTGCTGCTTTGAAATTCCGCATACAGCTTGGAGACCCTGCAGGGTCTGCACACAGCTTTTCAAAGTGGCAGCACCGCGTGGAGCCCAGGGTCTGGCCCAAGGCTTCAAGCGGCACTGCTGCTATGAAGTACCCCTTCTTCTTCTCCCTCCCTTGCTGCCTCTATCTGATAGAGGCAGCAAGGGTGGGAGGGAGCGACTACCTGACTATCCTGTTGACTATCCGATAAGCATTTGCTTATCGAATAGTTGACTAGTCAACCAGTCCTTCACATCCCTAATTATCCTCAACCCTGCTGTGAGACAGGGAAGCGCTATTATTGCCATTTTACAGATGGGGAACCAAGGAACAGAGGTTAAGTGAGTTGCCCAAGGTCAGTTCACAGAGCTGGGGACTGAATTCAGGTCTCCAAATCCTAGGTGTGTGCCCTAGTTACTGGCCCATCTTTCTCCTGATTATTATTTACTGTTTCTCTCACCATAGTGCTTGAGCACCCCAGTCAAGGACCAGGGCCCCACTGTGTTAGGCACTGTAAAAATATAGATTCCCTCCTTCCTGAGGCATTACACTGGCCTGTGTTGTGGCAAGAAGTTGTGGGTGTGGGCTGTGGGGCACAGTGGATTAAGCCAATAAGGTGGCATGAAGGAGGAAAGGGCAGCGCTAATGGTAACAAGACGCACCGAAGGCATCCATGGAGGCTGGCTGGAGTTCTGTGGCAGCTTCGGGAATCTGAACTCTTTACCACGATCTCTAAGGCCCAAGCCAGTACTGGCTAAAGCCAGCGCAACAGCCTGGATAACATCATCCTGCACTGTACTGGCATAGGAGCCCTTTCACGATCAATAAAATACCCCAGTAAGTAAAGTTATTACAGTTCTTCTCCCTTCCCCTCCCCACATTTTACTGCTGGCCAAACACTGTCCATTGGGATTAGTCACTTCTCTGCCCCAAATCCTATCAGCAAAACCCTCCTGGCCACATACACACTCAAACATCCATCCCCACTTCGCTTCCGTGCTCCTAAGCGAGCTGCAATGGTGTTTTAGAATCCTGCGCAGCGTATGGTATGCATTGCACTTACACACACACACACACACACACACACACACCCGCCCCTGAAGAGGGAACTGCAAGCCTGAGTACCCAGAGGGCTGGAGTTCTGGGACAGGGTGTGTTTAAGATAGAGGGAAATCTGAGGGACCAGCACCAGTCCCAGAGACAGGTAGGCAGGCCCGAGGGGTTGAAGTTCTCAGAAGGGGATGGTGCAGATTCCCTGCTTAGCTCCAAGAGTGCTCCTTGGAGACTCTGACCTAAACCCAGCAGCGGTGTCTGTTCAGAGGCTCTGGAGGCTTAAAGCACATTGGGATTCAGCCACTGGATCCACCCACTCCACAGCAATCTGGTGATTGTGCAGGTAAGGGAGCTGGATTAGATCTGTGACCCGGCGTGCCCAGGAACTACTCCAGCACTCTCCACACACCCTTGTCTATATAGAAGGGTCTCTCCCACTTGGTTCCCCCACATGCTTTCAGCTACACTGCCTACAAGGCTGGAGAGGAGACAAAGGATTTTCTCTCTGAAGGGCTCATTACCTGTCAGGATATCCTGGTATCACAGGGTTTGGTCCTGCTGATCTAGATGGAACCATACTGTGATAATCATGTTCCCAAGGAGCCCTGTTGCACTACTGTAAGGGCATTAATCACAACCGAGAGGAATCCCTTCTCCCTAGCTATGAACAGAAGGGCAAAAAAAGTACCTGAGGAATCCTTGATAGAAACACAGCTCTGTGCCCTAAAGAACGCTGAGGATGTAGGGAGATGGGAGGAGGAGAGAGATGAAAAAAGGGCAGGACACTGTTCAGAAAACAGCAGGTTAAACATGATTGTTTTATGAGTGTTTTCCATTACACTTTTTCAACACAAGTTACAATATTGGAACCAACTCCTTCGTGCCAAATGCAAATAATCAGAACCAAATGTGGATTAAATACAACTCTCCGTACACCCCCATCAAAGTCTGAACATTGTTCCGCAAGAGAGAAAGGTGAAGAAAGGAATTGGAAATCCCATTCAGTAACCTGTATTAATTGCTACCAGACTCCGCAGCTCTCAGACTCAAAGCAGAGAGAAGGGACAGTAGCAAACACACCTGCAGACAGGTAAGTGGAACAGGTGCTGTACTGAGGGGAAGTAGCAGGCATAGTGGTTCTAAGCTGCAGAGGGTATTTATAGGACCTGCTGCCTCCCCCTCAACACAGTGTGTGTCCATCTCCTCCACAGAGACACAGATCTGCTGGGCTCCTAGCAACTTTGCTACAACAAAGGCATTGACTAAGATGAACTAAGGCTTTCAACATTTTGCAGCACTGGTGTTTTATTTCCTCAGCAATACCCCTGCCAGCTGAATCACCACCAGCTCCAAAACAAGGAAGGAGAAACGTTATTAGTAGCTCTCTGCCAGAGTCTCCAAGGCTCAAAGCTGGAATAGAGAACACTCAGCTGCATAATTCTCCACTGGCAACTGCTGTCATCTAGAAGGGATGGCCTTGTGACAGAGGTACTTTGAAACTAGTAGACAAGAAATCTCAGTTGTAGTCCCAGTTCTGCAACAGATTGCTTAATTTCACTGTGGTTCAGTTTCCCCATCTGCAAGAAAGAGATGATAATTTTTCTTCCCTCACAGAAGGTTTCTTAAGCTTAAGATAGAGTCACTTTGCAAAATGTTTTGAGATTACCTCATAGCTAGCACTACATACGGAATGAGTACCTTGCCCCATCCAACCTCATCCGCCCTGATGATTAAAGCAATCAGATACAAAATATAAAGTATTCCATGAACCAGACTCTTCCATTCAGACCTCAGTAGCAGTCACTGAAGTGTTTTAACATAACAGCAGTGTTCATGGAGCAAGAATCACAACAGAAGGGGATTCTCCTTGAGAGAAAGAGAATTTTAAACACACTGGTCTTAAAAATGAAGTTCAGACCTCTAATGCGATACCAACCATAGCATCTTCCTAGACTTGTTAAGTTTACAGGGCACCTTTAGTCAGAGGGTTTCCAGAGCATTGCATATAAATTAAACCCACACACTATTCACCACTTAATCACAAATACTTCTAAAGTTAAGCCAAAGTCCTCTCAAGAGCATACCGCTTAAAAACAAAAAGTGTACAATAATGTAGCCATCGGAAAAATCGGTGGGGAGTTCCCCATCCTACACCTGAAAGCTATAAAACAGAGGTATTTGATGAAAGAGGGGAAAAAAGATGGACACATATCTATATAAGGGGTAGGAATTTCTGAGACAGCCCAGGACTCACTGATCTGAGACACTGTGTAAACAGAACCAAAAAAGAGACAGTTCTAAACCATTTACAATTTAAGGAGAACTTAGAGAGTGAGTGTACACAAAAGTGAGGTTTTGCTATGGGGCAGTGAGGGGAACTGTCCGTCCTAGATAAAAATAACACTAACGTCCGTTAATGCGTGGTACATGTAAGAGGGTACAGATGGTGTGTTGATCGCCACACTGCCATGGTTTTATCAAAGGGACCTTCAGGTGTTTGCTCGTGTACTCACTCAGACTTCATCTTCTTTTACTTGACGGTACAAAGTCTGAAAAGCAAGACTGAGCAGACAGCCTAAATGTTCTAGCAGATCTATAGAGTGACTCGCTGGGGTGGTAGGCCTATGAGGGACTCTGGACAAACAAGTAGCTCAGAGAGGCTGGAGGGAGCAACAGAAAATAGCTGCTGAGTTTTTCCTTGTGCCTGCTTAATCACTGGTTTGTGAAAGCCTTAACTGTCCAGCAGCTTCCTCTGCTAAGCTCAAAGATGCAAGTTGGAAATTCTCATGACGTCTTCCCTTTGTTCTCTTTCACCTGGCAACTCGAAAGGGAGACTGTAATCCTTCCTGTTCTCTTCTTGAAACTTCATTACTCAATTCCCAGGGCTCAAGGGGGGAAAAGGAGAGCAAATGGGTACGTCATCAGGCACGGCGGTGCATCCAAGCTGCAGAGCACAGAGCTGGGCTTTACCAGGCTACAGTACAGACAGGAGCCAGAACCTGAATTACACCCCCGCCCTCTTCTCTCTAGTGAATTCCATGTAATTCTTTCCTTTGCAATTATCAAGCCCAGGCTGCTTTCAAAAAAGAAACCTTCACCACCAAATGGGGGCACTCATGAACAACCCTTCAGGGTCTCAACCTGAGGAGGCTGAAGTGTTGTTTATGGCAAGCACTGGGAAGCAGGGATTCACCATCTGAGCTGGACCAGAAAGAGCAGTGAGGCAGACCAACATGAGGCAAGTCCCTACTGGGGTGAGCAGAGCTGCTTTACTTGAGTACAAACTCAAGAACTCAAGAGCAGGAAGAAATCTACCTGTCTGTCCTCAAAACATACTGAAGGGCCCAAAGCTTGGACACAAGCTGGTCCCATTCAGCCTTAACTCAATCTTGTGACCGAACATAAATCTTTTTAAATGGGGGCTGAGAATATTTCTCCTGTGGAAGCTGGCTGTCCAAATGCCTACAAGAAGCATGTATCAATAGAGAACAGGCAGCTCCTTCCTCTTCTAGTTCTGATCTCTTCCACACACTCCACCCTACCCTTATGCAGCCCCGCTCCCACCACCTCGTCTGGTCTTAGCATCAGAGCTTTACTAAGCAGCTGCTGTCGCCTGGGCCCTGCTCCACCTCGTTTATGGCCCACAGCTAATCTCACCTGAGAAGGATGCTTCCCTCACTCCCTTCCTTTCCTCCAGCTGGACTCGCAACTGCCAGAGCTAGTAGTACTTTGAGAAGCTTTCTTCGCCCTCCTCTGCAGGCCCATGCATCGTTGGGCCCTCTACAGGGATCCAAATTTTCACGTTGAGCTTTGGCAAGGCATTTCTGCCGCTTCTCCACAAGCTACATACACAAGGAAAGAAGCTGCTTCTCTCCCTCCTCCCCCCCCCCCTCCCCCGTGTCCTCCCTGCCCTTTGCTGTCCATTCGATTGCTATGCTCATAGTTCTGGCTGGCTAAGAAAAACCCACAAAGCTAAGAAGGGTCACAAATGGCAGTGTACATCACCTGTAAGGGGATCCCACTCACTTCTGTGGGCTTTCACCACCTAGTCAGTTCTTTCCAAAATTGCCTGGGTAATACGGTTGCCACTAGGGATGTGAAAGTGTAAGCATGCACACGGTTAACGGATGAGCCAGGGCTCATAGGTTAATCTTCACCGTTTCACACAGCCACTCCTCTCACCCCAGCAGTGCTGCCCTGGTATCAGAGGCAGCAGTGCAGGGGGCAGCTGGAAGCCAGTGCTCGTGGAGATCCAGTTTTTAAGCCAGCGCCCCACATGTATCCATGGAGCCGCCTCCCTCCCACCTCCCTATGCTGCTGCCCCTGATACAGAGACGGGGGGCAGGCATAAGCACCAGCTTCCGGGGAACTGCCTGTCCCCTACCCCCACCCATGCTGCTGCCTCTGATACAGAGATAGCAGCACAGGTGGGGGGAGGTGGCTCTGAAGAAAATGTGCTGACACAAAGGAGTTTATGATCTAAGACATAGTCAGGCTAGAAAAGACAGGGAATCCAGAGGTGGGAATGACTTACTGGGTTTGACAAGCCAAGGGAAGAATTTAGCTAAATGAAGCCGATTTATCTGATGAAGTGTAAATAAATATTCTGTGTTGCAGGAGCGATGGGGGGGAGGGAGAAGGGGGGAAACTCTGACCTAATGAAGCAATTCATATGGGAATCTGGTATCCAGAGGCTGGTGCCTAAATCAGTGTTTATAAACAGATGAATATACACTAACTAGCAATAATACAGGCAAGGGTCTCTCAGGGCTGGACCCACCCCCCAGTGAAGTCATTGTTGGGTCAGAGTCATTCAATACAGTGTCGGCTTTGGGGATTTAAAAATATATCAAAGCCCTTTCTTTGGTCACCCCACTACAGCTAAAGGAAGGGGTTATTAGTAGTTTCAATGAATTCATTCTCACCTAGGTCAAAATGAGTGAAAAATCAGAGATTAATCCCAAGATGCTGGAACACGTAAGTAGCAACAAATTATTTTGTTAACTAACTCCTCAGCCAGGCATTCAGAGCGCAATGAGATTTTTAGTACTGCAGTGAAACTGTTGCCAAGAACAGCCTTCCATTCATCACGATAAAAATACCAAAAGCAGAGGAACGTCTCCAACTATCTCCAATGGGAATTTCTCTCACTGCAGCACATATGCACATGAATAATTGTTTTTTAAAAGATTGCATAGAGACTATACATATGTAAAGGTGGAGGTTTAACATTGAAGTGATAATAAAACATATTAGGTTTGAAGAAACTCCATGGCACTTGAATATTGTTTGTGATGGTAAAGGGTGCAGTACAAAGACAAACACAGGAGCTTTTTCCTTAAAGAGTATACAACTTTTTATGTGTCTGCCTCATAAGACAGGACACCCTGTAAAAATCCAGAAAAGAAAGGTAATTTCAATAATTTCTTGTTATTGCACTGGGGAGGGGGAGGAGGTTTGGAATAAAGGTAGTCAGATTCTCTCTCGTTATTTTTGGTTTGCTTTTTTAAAACATAGCCAATCTTGAGGAAGGACTTCTCAGCAAACTGTATGAGCAGGTATGTGCATGGAGACAAGGCAAAGCAAGAGAAGAGAGAGGAGACACACAAATTTGGAAGCCCAATTTCTCCTCGATTTGTCTCCCTGCTTCTTTGTCCTACCAACTTTGGTAGAAAAAAGCAGCAAGGAGGAGCTGAGTAGGCACATAAAGGGGACAGTTTCCAGACGTGGAACAGGTGGTATCTTTAGTGTGAGTACAAGTTAATTTTTTCCTAACTTCATGAGTTCTTCTGATGAGTTCTATAAAGATAAACTATCCAGATTTTAAACAAATCTGCCAAAAATGCCTTAGTTTGCCTATATATAGCCAGGGTGGAATTAGACAAGGTTGAAGAGCCAATCCATCACTCCAGAGCAAGTCTAAGAGATATACTGTCATTCTCAAAAGGTAAGCAGTTTAGTACAACCTTTTTAGCTCAGTTGAACTGTAAGTCAAGTCTATTGGCTTGAGTTCAAAGGTCAAACCAGGGAGTGATTTGATCCATGAGTCTATGTATGAGAGTCACACAAAATCCTTGAATACCAGAACTGGAAGGGACCTCAAGAGGTCATCAAGTCCAGCCCTCACACTAAGGTTAAGCATAAGGTGACCATAGTTCCCTATGCAGCAAAAGACAGGGGAGCTGTTGGCACTTGGGGCTTCAGCCCGGGGCTGGGGGAGGGAGGGGGAAGCCAGCAGCACTCAAGGCTTCAGCCCCACAGTTGAGGTGCGGGGGGGGGGGGGGGGGGGACGGGGGGGAGGCACTGGCGATCAGGGTTTCAGCCCTGCAGGAAGGCTGCCGGCATTCAGGGCTTCAGACCCGCAGCGGGGTGTGCGGGGGAGGGGGGAGCAGTCAGCACTCAGGCTCCAGCAGCTGATAGGGTTGCCGGATGGTTTCAACAAAAATACCGGACACACTTGACATTACATCACAATATACGTTACGTCTTATTTAGAAAATACCGGACAGTTATATTTTCTCAATTTGTTTCACCGAACAGAAAGCTCAAATATGGACTGTGCGGTTCAAAACCGGACACCTGGCAACCCCGCTCTCAGTGCTGGGGGCTCCCCACCCACCCTGCCCCACTGCAGGGATGAAATTCGCCCTTGCAGCATATGGCTGGGGAGGGCAGGGGAGCTGCCAGTGCTTGGGGCTTCAGCAGTTGAAGCCCTGAGTGCTGGGGGCTCCTCCCCTGCAGGAGAAATACGGGACAATGTGCCTGCTTGTTTTTTTAAAAGTCGAGATGCTGGGAGGGGGCCTTCAATAAGGGTCTGTCCCTGTAAAAAGAGGTTGGATGGTCACTCTAGCCAAGCACCATCTAGATCAGGGATGCGCAAAGGGACCTTGCAGGCCAGATTCAGCCCACCAAGCAGGTGGCTCCGGCCCGCAGACACCCTGCCACTCCCCTCCCCAGGCCAATCAGGACCTGGGGGCAGGAAGCACACACAAAGTCTCTTGCTCCCTGCTCCTGTTCTGAAAGCACCACGTGCCCCTTACAGGGCGGGGGCAGGGAGTGAGAGACTTCACGTGCTCCATCTGCCCCCAGGCCCTGATTGGCCTGGAGTTGGGGGAGAGCTCGCAAAGTCTTCTCCTGCCCTGCAAGGGGGTGGGTGCCTAAAGGGAACTGCCAACTGGTCAGAACAGCTGGCAGTTCTCTCTAGGCGGGGAGAGGCCGGGGTAAAGACTTCATGTGCTTCCTCACCCCCAGGCCAATCAGGGTCTGTGGGAGGGAGAGCTAGGATTGTCAGGTGTCCGGTTTTGAACCAGACAGTCCAGTATTTGAGCTTTCTGTTCGGGGAAACAAATTGAGAAAATATAAATGTCCAGTATTTTCTAAATAAGACGTAACGTATATTGTGATGTAATGTCAAGTATATGCAGTATTTTTGTTGAAACCATCTGGCAACCCTAGGGAGAGGACAGAAATGTCATGACCCCGCCCCTTCCGCCAGACCCTTCCAGGGCATCCCGGGGCCACTTCAAAAATTAGTGAAGTGGCCCCCCATCTAAAATTATTGCCCACCTGTGAGCTAGATCAAACCTGTTAGATGTTTATGTGACCTGCTCATAAATATCTCCAGTGATGGAGATTCCACAACCTTCCTAAGCATTAAGAGCACAGAACTGTAGGCAGTAAAGCTTGTGGTCAGAATAGATATTTTATTGTGTCAATGTTTTATATTAAAATAGAAGTAAATCTGAAGGAAGTTACACACAGCTGAACACTAATTCTGCACTGGCTAATCTGACAGGTCTTTTCCAACTCTACCTTTTATGAGCCTGCTTAAAAGTCTCTCCCGTGACAATTAAAAATATAATTTGAACTGAGGGCTAGGTTCTCTTTTGCCAGAACATGACTATATATTTGTTTTAAAAGGTTTGAATACATGTATTTATATTGGCTGCAGAACCTTTTTCTAAAAAAAATAAACAAGTGTCAAATATGCATACAGGCCTAAAAACTGATTTTAACAGTAAAGTTTAAAAGGCCATATTCCACTGGGAACTATAAACTGAATAGCCATGTGAGGTAATTGGCAGAGATGCAGAATGTTACTATAGAAACCTCTTCATCAACGTATTGGACTCTCTTTTACAATAGAATTACATTTAATCACATTGAAGATGGAATTTTTGCATTAGCAAGTAAGCAAAACAAATAAAATCTACAACAGAGATGCTACAGCGCTGCCAGTTCCTTGGTCATCTGACAAGTCTAGTTTAGTCTTGCTTTTGAAGGATGCCTCATACTAAGTGTTCTGTAACAGATTGTAGAAGGGCAGTGAGAGCAGCAAAGGATCTCACACCAGAACATCTGCTTTATATACAAAGTGAAATAACCTGCCAATCTGTGCAGGTGAGAGGTTATGTGATATGCAAATTGGAAGGGTTTCTAAAACTCCAGTTTCAGTTTACTACCCCAAGTTAAAACAAAGCAAGTAAGAGTTAAGCCATTATAAATGCCTCTGCATAACATATCTAATTTGTTAATCTAGTTAAGCTACTGCACTTTTCTAGTATGATGGTCTAAGCTACAAATGCATGATGGAAATACAGCTATTCTCTTCTTGCTAGGACAAAAGGCTCTCAATCTCTTTACAATGTATAGAAACAAATATACTTAGCCTAAACAATTATGCAAATACATGTTTTGCATTTTCAAAGGATTCTGCAAGATCATGGAGAAAGGAAATCATGACCTGGTTTGGATTGCAGCTCCGTACTGTCTAAAAGTGCAGAGACTACAAGTGCAATGTAAATCAAATGTTGCTATTAGTCAGAAAGGAAAAAAAGACTTACCATCAGACTATGGTTGGAAGGCTATAGTGCAGAGCTAGGGCGGGTGGACTGGAAAGGGAAGGAGTAGGAAGGGATGTCACTTAAAGGATGAAGTAACTAATGTTCATTTCCACCTTCTTGCTATTGAAGCAGGTCTGTCAGGCGAGTACAAGAAAACGCCATGAGAAAGGGGGGAACTGTTCTGCTTCTGCTGATACAGAGCCCACCAATATTGGTATTTATTCCCTAGGGCCAACAAGTTTTACAAGACGCAGCACTTTTGGATGCCTCCATAATAACAAGAACACTTGTTCTTGATTGATTAAAATCCAGCCAAGTACTGTTTACCCATTATCTCCATAACAACAGATTTCAAAACACAAAATGGGCTAAGGGACTGGGAAAGAGAAGAGGGGAGGGAGGGAGGGAGACAAGGATACATGAAGAGTCAAAACCGGATGCAAGGTCTTCTGCCTCTTGCAGTGGCGCCTACAGAGACCCAAGCATCTCTGCCTGCCATGTAAAGTGGAGTCTCTACGGCCAGATGACATGTACAGAACATACTGATAGTCCCAAACACCACAAGCTACAGAATGAGCCCTCGGGAAAAAGAAGAGAGACAAAAAGCATCTGATGCTAATTAGACATAATACAGATTTGCATTCAGATGACACACTTCTGCGGAAACGGACACCAAATGAACAAATGCTCTCAGCATTAACTCTGTAGAGCTCCAAAATTGCCCAGCTAGCAAGCCACATACTATTGTGTCTCATGCTCAGGAGTCACATCCTGTCCATGCTCCTGTTAGTGTTGATCCTAGAGCTCCTACAGAGAAGCTGAACATATCGTACTGAAGGCCAGTCCTCAAAAGGTGCGGAATGCCCTAAACACAAAATGGGCTAACTTTCCTACCCTCTGTAGGGCACACAGTGCAAGGGGACAATATCAAATGTATGGGACAGGTCTAAGCGTCCATGACATCTCAAAGGAGGGCAGTGTGACAACCTGTTAAAAAAAGCCACCGAACTTCCTAAGAGTCATCACATGACCCAAACTGTGCACATACAGAGCACCACAAGCTGGAAAGTTGCAAATAAATCTGCACCCACCAGAAAGTAAGTGGGTCACATATTAAACTCCCATTCTGAGAGAAAACCCCTACTTACAGCAAATGAAACTTTTGCCATCACAAGAGCCTGGGAAGGCTGGTGTCCCTGGTACCAGTACAACTTATTAGCCTGTGTGCATCACCGTTACCCTCCATGGGATGGGTTGTCAGCTGCTGGTGGAACTTATATACAGCAGGTAATGAAATCTCTCTCTCTCTCAGCTTAGGTGACAGGGGCCTGTGTTTCCCTGGACCAGGATGTCCCAAGTTCCATCCATCACACCACATATGTGGCATCTCACCATCAGCTATGGAATCTCTAGACACACACTGGGTGACATTACATCAGTGGTTCTCAAACTGTGGGTCAGGACTCCAAAGTGGGTGGCAACCCCATTTTAAAGGGGTCACCAGAGCTGGCTTAGGTTACAGGTCCCCTGCTTCAAGCTGAAGCCGTCAGTCTTCAGCTTTTCCTCTACCCCAATACAGTAGAGCTTGGGCTTTGGCTCTCCCACCCAGGGCACTGGAGCTCGGGTGGGCTCAGGATTCAGTCCCCTGCTCTTAGAGTCCTGTAGTAGTTTTTGTTGTCAGAATGGAGTGGTGCAATAAATATTGAGAACCCCTATATTACACACATTCATAAAGTACAGGAGAATCAGGCCACATTTAATCTGACCATTATCAAGACCTATTGGTTTTGGTTATAAAGTTTGTATGTGGCTAGAATGGTTTCGGTGAATTATTCTGGCAGTTTTTTCTTGAGATCTTGCTCCGCAATTGGAATGGGGCCAGCTAGTCCATCGCAAGATGGTATCAGAGAAGATCATTTCCCCCTGTCCTTACCGAAGAGCTCCAGCGGCACACGGGAAACATCAGTGTTCAGAAAGCAGAATAGCACTTAACACAATGAGAGTTCCTTCCTCAAGCGTGCAGATCATCTGGAGGGAGAATGGCGCATAAAGCTGAAAAGATTCACCGAGAACCCTCTACTCCCAACATGTCTCAGAGAAAATAGGACAAACGGTCACCCCCCAGAGAGTCTTTCTGAACTGTTGTACCAGATCTGCTTTGGAGCAAGAGTACAATGTGTAATGCTTTAAAAAAAATCCAACCAATTCTTAATATTCTTATTTAAAAGTATTCTGTAAACAAGCCCTAATTCCATTTAAACACAGCGGGGTTCTGCCAGGATGCAAGGACTGACCACTTATGTGCCTTCATTTGTCCCCCTCACTTCCCCCAAACACAATTTTTATTCTGCTATTCATTTCCAAAGGCTGCGGTGTCCAACCAGTTTGGAAGCTATAGCAAACTAGCCACACTCAACCTGCTAAATAGTCATGTTGTTCAAGCTAACTAGCCACATGTGGCTAGTACTTAGCATGTTGGACATCATGGTCCTAAGGAAAGTTGAGCTCAGACATACTGGGTAAAAAGCAGAAATTGTAGTGAAAAATGGACTCTTCCCAACTGAACTGAGGCAAAAGAAAAATGAAGTGGCCTGTGAGTTAGTGCTCAACTGGAGGAAGAACCAGGATCTGTCTTGGCTCCTAGTCAGTCTTTTGCTCTAGCCAGAGCATGCTGTACTGTAGTTTCGACAATACATCATAACATGCCTTAGTTCACATATAAAGAAGAGTAAATATGACAAAACGTTTGCTAGAGGGACAGAGCATCTATTGCTGGATGAAAACAACTATTGACTAGGTTCATGTGGCGGAGCAGAACTGTGTAACCCACAAGACATGACCCATATCTCTAACATTTTAAGAGAGAAAATTCTACACTTCCCAAAAACAACAAACTTGGTAAGGCCTGTAGACGGATCTCCTGGGGGCAGCAAGAACTGGGAACCAAAGATTTCTGGATTGTACACCCAAGTCTGACACATGACTTCTTTGTGCACCACTGTCCACAAAGTGTTCATATTGCCAGTTATTTATTTCAGGAGTTGTTGCAAGACCGTGGTACTTTTTATGAAGCTTTGTGCATCTCCAGTGTGTTTCATCGAAACATCTCACAAACGAAAATCCAAGAAATTACCTGAATCTTTTTTTTGACTAGCTTCCTGAACAAGAGGACGTTTGCCTATTGCTGGTCTCCATGAGCATAAGCATGTCTCCCAGACAGCAGTGAGCAGAGAATACTGCAGCTCAGCAGCAGAATCCATATTTAACATACAGATTTTGAGCAGGCTCGAAGAGAGAAACTCAAGCAGAAGCCAGAGATACATTTTTATTGAGCGGAGTCATTTTGAAGCTCAGGACTGCTTCCACAAAAGACAAGCACAGAACAGAGGTGTCTAAGAATGAAGTGGGAGCTGAACCAGACCCTTCACGCAAGGGATGTAACAGTGTAACTGTTCAAATGGTTAGCCATAAGCATGAGGTCCTCAGTTACCGTAATGGCTATACACCAGCTCTTGGCCCCGCTCCAGGGAAGCTAGCTGCACTGAAGGCTCTGCAGTATGCAACCACTAAAATTCTGACTGGTTACCCGGTTACTTAATTGCTTTTTAGCATCCCTATTTCCCCCCCCCCCCCCCCACACACACACACACACACGCGCGCACACGCACACGTTTCACACTTAGGAAGCAGCAGCAATTCCACCTTTTCATTCTCCCTCTTGCCTCCCCCCCCCCCCTTTCAAGACCTCACTAAGCTGACTGCTGAGAACAAGCAGGAGCAGTTTAGCTGTGGAAGGAGGCCATTTGAGAGGAAGGAAGGAAGCCTTCTCAGGATTCAGGTATTGCCTGTTTGAAACCAAAACAAGGGACATCTGCAATTAAGAGCTATTGAACATTAGCAACTTCTTACTTCCAAGTGACACTGCACAATAGTTACACTAGCACGTAGCATACAGACCTATGGAATAGTGATAGAAATATAGCCGTGTTAGTCTGATGTAGCGGACACAAAAAACAGGACTATGTAGTACTTTAAAGACTAACAAGATGGTTTATTAGGTGATGAGCTTTCGTGGGCCAGACCCACTTCCTCAGATCAAACAGTGGAAGAAAATTGTCACAACCATATATACCAAAGGATACAATTAAAAAAAAAATGAACACATATGAAAAGGACAAATCAAATTTCAGAACAGAAGGGGGATGGGGGGGGAGGTAAATGTCTGTGAGCTAATGATATTAGAGGTGATAATTGGGGAAGCTATCTTTGTAATGGGTAAGATAATTGATGTCTTTGTTTAAGCTTAGGTGTAAAGTGTCGAATTTAAGCATGAATGACAGTTCAGAGGATTCTCTTTCAAGTGTAGTCTTAAAAGGTCTTTGAAGCAGGATGCAGGTAATCAAGTTGTTGAGACAATGTCCTTTCTGGTTGAAATGGCAAGAAACTGTTTTTTCTTTGTGACTGCCAATGCCACAGCAAACTCGACAGTTACTCTTGACCCATTTTATGAGGTCTTGAAATTATCTTTTGGTTAATTTATGGTATTAGACTGTTTAGTTTCAATCATGTAAGTGGCATACAGGTTTTCATACTGCAGTTGCACATATGTGCATGCAC
Source organism: Pelodiscus sinensis (assembly GCF_049634645.1). Lineage (NCBI taxonomy): Eukaryota > Metazoa > Chordata > Testudines > Trionychidae > Pelodiscus > Pelodiscus sinensis. Next base: position 23,791,376 of record NC_134727.1, read on the forward strand.
ACACAATCACGGTAACAGTGCATGCAAACAGCTAACTGGCACTGTTGCACAGAAAGAAATATTAACCTAACCATACAACTATGTTCATTGAATACAAGTTCAGTGTTTATTATTGGGCAAGCATTTGTGTGTGTGGAGCTCTGATATTTTGTTCTCTGGTTTATGAAGTACCTGTCCACACTAAGCATTTAATAAAATATAGGAGGGATGTTACATTTAGATTAATTAGATAATCGAATAGTCGATGCAATTTGCATCGTTGCCCCAGGGCTGTTACACTTCAAAGGCGAAAGCGCTGCGGGAAGCACAGGGCCAGGGGGGATTCAAGCAGTCTCCCACTGGCCCCGTGCTCCCTGTGGCATTTCAAAGCAGCAGCATCATATGGAGCATGGGGTCAGTTGGGTCCCCAGTGATCCCAGGCTCCATGCGGCGCTGCCACTTTGAAACACTGCGGGGGGCCCAGTGTCAGGCTCCACTCAGTGTTTCAAAATAGCAGCATGGGGGGAGAGCAACTGATAGAGGCAGCAAGTGAGGGAGGAGAGCTACTAGTTAACTAGTCATTCACATCCCTAAAATATATACCAATGTTAAAAGCAAGCAAGTTGCATTTTCTTCTTTTGTCCTAGAGTGTTCTCTCTTGTAAGTCTCCATTCATTAGGGACACAATTCTTGTCAAACATAAAAAGACCAAAGTAGGACAGTTCAATTTACTTGGCCTACAACTTAAACTACCCACAGGTTTAAAACTTTCCATCCACAAGCAAAAGTGATGGATGAGCTGGCCCCAAACGGAAACAAAGAGGAACTTTTAGTCAGTGATGGGTCTGTACCAAAAAAAATTCAGTCTTCATATTAGTGGGGAGAGAAGGTGAGAAAGTGAATTTACAAAAAAGCAACTAATTTCCAAGTTTTGCGCTTTTTTTATTACTGGGGGGGGGATGGTTTCTTCTAGTTTAAGCTGCTTTTCCCCATAGATCACAGAAAGTAAGAAGCTTCAAGCTGAGAGTCTTTCATCTTTCCTCAATCTATAAACAATTAGAACACGTAACAAAAGGTTCTGCTCTCTGGAGAAGGGCATTCTCTTTGTTTGGAGGAGGGGCATATGCAGACGCTACGGCAGCCCACAGTCCTGCCGCTGAGACGCCCGGTCCCCTGCAGTAGACCACTGCTCGGCCATCGGGGTTCCCAACCCTGCCAGCCCTACTGGGGCTGCACCGGCCCCTCTGCCAGGGCTCCTGGCCCCTGCAACAGCAGATTGCTGCCCTGCTGGCTTCTGGCCGCCCTGCCACCACTCAGCCGGACTCCCTCAGCAGGGCTCCCAGCCACGGGCCTCCCTGCAGTCACCCTGGCTGGGTTCCTGGGCCCCGCAGGACTCCTGCCTCTGGCCCTCCACCGGGGCTCTCTGGTCCAGCAACAACTGCGGTCCTGCCAGAACACAGATGTTGCCAGACCAGGGAGTCCCAGTTGAGAGAGGTTCAACCTGCACCTCCTTTGAAGCAGCACAGGAACCAACCAGAGAACTCTAGAATGCACCTTATGACCACATCTGAGTGGCTGACTACTGAGCCACCATATGGGGGAGAGAACCATCACTTAAAAGTGGCTGAATGGTCTGTGGACATGTTGGCCTAAATTCAGACCCTGCTTTGGCATATGGCAAGCCAGTGGGACTTGGGCTGCTCCAGCTCATCAGCACAGTTCACAATGAAGCCCTCTGGCCTTCCTGGTGAACTTTTATTAGCACTTGCATATGCATTTCTATTAAGGAAAAACAAAAACCGTAAAATCAGTTTACACAGCACAGATCTTATCACATAGCGACTGAGCCCGTTTTAGGATACTGACTGCTATAAACACATCAATGTTAGTTCCCTTCTGAGAAACACCATAGAGGAAAGGGAGTGAATGGCAAAGTTTTATATGGAACTGGCCCAAAACATACATGTCTGTAAGGATTTGGGAGTGGACCATCAGAGAGAACCATCGCTGATCTATTCCCCACTATAACATCAAGATTTCCCCTTTGAAATTATGAGAGCATTTCTCCTCTCCTCGCCTCCACATTGCCCATATAAATCCATTTATGAGCCAACCTAAACCACCACTGATCACCTCTGCATGGAGGTTCCTGTCTTTGCTCTGCATTCATACGGAAAGTATGGAATATTTTCCATAGGCGTCCAAACAGGATTTCCACAAGTGACTTTTCCAAAACTAAATGGTGCTGTGGCCTTTCCCATTTGGTGTATAAAAAGAGTTATTTATGTAGAGCAACTGAAGTGTGTGATGAGCTCAACAACATCTTCATTTAGGGACATGAAGCAGAGAGAAAACAGAATGAATCAAGAAATTAAAAGCAGATGCCCAGAGGTCTGCATTTGGACAATTACAATGTTCCAACAATATTTATGACCCAAAGAAAAGGAGGAGGAAGAGAATTTAAAAGTCACACATTGTGCACTGCATGGCGCTCTGATTTCTTGAAAACATTTTGCACTAGAAGTTTTACCTGGCATTGCTCGGATCCTTAATTTTTGTGTTTTGGAAAAATAAAATGAAAATGTGCATATTTTATTTGAATCATTCCTCTGGGGTCAGGCTGGGGATGAGGGGTTCAGTATGCAGGCTGCTTCAGGGAGAAAGAACAACTCCAGTCCTCTCTCACCATAGCAGCTTGGGCCAGGTGAGAAGTGCCTCTCCATGGCTGCTACAGCTACAGCAGGCGTATCCAGGAGACGGGTGCTCACCCCCTGGCTGGGGCAGGTCCAGGTTCATCTTCCCCCTGCACTCCCTAGCCAGAGTGAAGAATGCAGCAAACTGTGCACTTTACCCTTGCTCTCTGATGAAATGGGACAACCAGCAATGTTCCCATACAAATGGGGTGGGGGAGTGTCAAAACCCCCAACCCTCTCTAAAGGGCATCAGTGGAGTAGGAGGCTCAAGATAGGGCAACCCCTGAGGTAGGGGGCAGCTAGCTCCTTTCACCTGCCTGGTGATTCTGTCTCTTTTCTATATAGTTTAATGAGACAATCCCATTCCAGGCACATCCCCTTTTCCTGGCACAACCAAACACTTATCTTGCTTTAAGTTCTGTTAAGAGGAAGCTGCATACCAAATTTGGTGGCCTTAGCACTTGCCATTTAGGAGGAGTTCTTGATATATACAGCTGTCTATCCCTGTCCAGCCTTCTGAAGCAAATAACCCCAGTTCCTAGCAGGAGGGGCACTAGTTTGTGGGAAGCTATAATAAGGGAGAGTGGTTTGTTCCAGGACAATAAATAGCAGTCTGAGATGGAAGACATCTATTTAATGTGAATCCTTCTCTCTGCAAGGCAAGGATGTAGTCCCCCTCCACTGAGGATTTTTACTTATATTACATTGTCTCTAAACCAAAAAGACAATCAGCGGTTTAGGAAAGCAAGGAAGGGATATTATTGTGCAGCTTTCTGACTATTCAGGAAGTTTTTGCTCTGCTAACATACTTCTTAACAGAGGACTTCAAAGTCCTCAATATTTATAAAGGGTTGTAACCTGCAATGTGGGAATGGGAAAATTATCCCTATTTTACAGATGAGGAAATGAAAATAGAAAGAGAGAATGGGGGCAAAAGGTCTGGGCCAAATGATTTACCTGGGTCATAACTGGATCTCCTGCCATGCCCCTTTTTGTAATCTGGGCAGACTCTTTCAGGAGAACATCTCTGACTGCTTGTCTTGCACTGGCCATTAACAAAGCAGTGCTTTTCAAACTTTTTTTTCCTCGTGACCCAGTTGAAGAAAATTGTTGATGTGAGTGTAGGAGGGGGTTCTGGCTTGGGGGGGGAGGTGGGGTGAGGACTGTGGCAGGAAGGGCTTCCCTTGAGCGGGCTTCCAGTGCTAAGATAGCTTCCTGCCTCTCCTGGCACCCCAGGCCATGCTGTGCCCCAAAAACTGCCAGCAGGAGGTTCCCACCAATGGGAGTGCGGAGCTATCACTCAGGGTGGGGGGCAGAGAGCAGAGCCCTGTGTGTTCTTCTCTCCCCCCCCCCCCCCCCCCAGGAGGCAGGCCTGTTATGGGCCACTTCTGGGGTGCAGGCAGACTACAGGGCCAGGACAGGCAGCCTTAGCATCCCCCCAGTCACTTGATCGCCCTGTAGCAACCAGACCCAGTGATTGACGTTCCACAACCCAGTCCAGCGCCACAACCCATAGTTTGAAAACCCCTGACTTAAAGGATGTTTTTATACAGTGAAGACTTGCCCAGCAAATGAAAATAGGTTGCGCTGCTTCCCCACCCAGCTACCATAACTGGCCTCCCCACCACCCTCCCATCCCCCCCAACGTTTATTTCTGTTCCCAGCCTGGTATCATTTTAAAGCAGAAATCCCCCAAAGTTCCTTATAACCTATAATCTTGAAGTAACTGCTGATGTCTGGCACGAGGCTTGCTAGCAGCCAAACCTCTGCGCACTGCAGGATGTGCACTGTGGAGATGAACAGTACAGTCATACAAAGGACTTGTCAGACACAATAAAACTACAGGCACTGGAAATCAAAACTGGAAATCATTTAATTCTGGGAGGATGTATAAGCAATTGACTTGAGCTAGTGTCTTGGGTAGAGATGTAAAAAGTTGTTTAAAAACAAGTAACCGTGTAACCACTCCCAGGAAGGCTTTGCCTGTGGACTCCGCAGGCGCTCCTTGGGAGTCAGCGAGTAACCTGCAGGGGGTAGGGAGTAGCTGCCATGTACCGGTCAAGGAGGCAGCTGCTCCAGCCCTTACTGGTTAACTGGAATCAGTAGGCTGCACCCATTAACGGCGAGGCTCACGGATTAACCATTTACATCCCTACATATTCAGCACACTTTGAAAAACAAGGACACTAAGGAATTGTAAAAGCAAAACAGATCCAGTGAGAGCTAAAATCTCAAGAAGTTGGGAGACTAGCTGATTTAGGGAATGATGAATCAAAGGCTACTGCTGGCCTACATTAGCTCTAAAATAGACAGAGCTAGGAATGAATGGTGAGTGAACTGTTCCATCACTAATTCGTGTCAGTGCTTTCACAATCCCACTCCTTGTGGACAAATAACCATGTTACGGAGAATCAATGAAAACTGGTACTCTTGGTGACAACACCAGAGCAGCACTAGAGGGTGTCAGCACGGGAGCCAAGCTCTCACACAGCGGTAAGCCTGCTGGGGCAGAGTTGAGACACACTGAAGCAGCATGCATTGCTATACCTGGTCTGTGGGTAGAAGACTCCATCTGGTGCCAGAGACACACTTTGGAAAATGTAAGCCAGAATTATCAGCTTCTATATTTCAGCCCTGGCCTAGCAATCTAAACAGAGCACTGTCTGGCAATTACACTAAGGCTGTGTCTAGTCTGGCCAGTTTTTCCGGAAAATCAGCCGCTTTTCCGGAAAAACTTGCCAGCTGTCTACACTGGCCACTTGAATTTCCGCAAAAGCACTGACTTCTTACTGTAAGAAATCAGTGCTTCTTGAGGAAATACTATGCTGCTCCTGTTCGGGCAAAAGTCCCTTTTGCACAAAGCTTTTGAGCAAAAGGGCCAGTGTAGACAGCTGAGATTTGTTTTCCGCAAAAAAGCCCTGATCACGAAAACGGCGATTGGGGCTTTTTTGCAGAAAAGCGCATCTAGATTGGCCATGGACGCTTTTCCGCAAAAAGTGCTTTTGCGGAAAAGTGCCCGTGCCAATCTAGACGCTCTGTTCCAAAAATGCTTTTAACGGAAAACTTTTCCGTTAAAAGCATTTCCAGAAAATTATGCCAGTCTAGACATAGCCTAAGAGACAGACATGGCACCCAGGCCTACAACCGATTGGGTTTTGAGAGAATTTTAACATGACTGATGAGAATAAACCCAAGAGGGTATATTTCAGGGTTGGCATATTCATTTTTCCTATTAAAGAGGACAGATGTATAAGGCCAAAACTCAGAATCAAGGTTCCTCCACCCTTCCCAAGCATATTAGACATAAACAGACACCAATGAAAGAGGCTTACTGGGTTAGCCTCAGAATTACATTTACTCAACTGTAAACTTCAATCATGTGAAGATTTCTCACATTATCAAAGACACAAGGAATTAAGATATTGCTTTTCCTGCTTCAAGATCCTCTTTTGCTCCCACACTGTATGGTGTAAAACACCATTAGAGGAAGTGGGCACAAGGTTTATGTTGTACACGGAACACGCAGTTTACATGGCCTGAACCAACACCCTTTAGTTAATGGACATTTTTCCACTGCCTTCAATGGCAACACAATGGTGTTTCTAGGGCTTAAAATATGGCTTGGGTAAAAGGAGGCATTCCATGCACATATATCTTAGGAGTTAAGTGCTGTTGCCTCCTAACACTGGGTTTAGAAAATTTCAAGTAATCCCTAGAGTAATAGCCGCACAAGCACATGACCAACACTGCCGTTAATCTGACAAACATGCCTATATGGACTTGCAGCTAGAACACACATTTAAAGTGTCTCTGAGTCAGCATCTCACCTGCCCAAGACTTTCAGAGTATTTTTATAATAAAACATAGGAACTCACTATTCAGAGCTCAAGGAGTCCCTGATGCTAAATTAACAAAAGTAATAATTAACTAGCAGCTTCGCTCCCACCCCCCAGAACTCTCTGCACCCCAATCAAACTCTACCCTCTGCACCCCAATCAAACTATAACCATGATCTATTGGTAGGTTTGTTGTCTTAACAGACTCTGCCTGTCTCCAATAGGCAGCTTTCTAGCTGAAGAATAAGAAACAGATTTTATGGACGTGTACTGAGGGTTCTTTCGTTTCTCTTTAGTTTTTAATGTGTTTATTCATAAATGTTCAGGTGTAGTAAGGTGAATAAGTAAAAAGATGCTGCTCAATTATATTCTACTCTTGAAAATATAATTTCTCTGTGACGATTTTTTCTTTCAAGATCTGAGGGGGGAAAAAAAGACATGAAGTGATCCAGATAAACGTATCCTAATACTTTTTCAATTGCAGACTAGAATCACATTTCTTTAAAACAACATGGCCCTGTCAAGTCAGTTTATCAATATGAAGGATGTTAATTCAAAAGAAATTTGATTCTGAATAGCAGAAAACTGAACATTCAGGACAAGGAGCCAAAGGTAGTTGCGCTAGAATAGTGTTTCTTAAACGGTGTCTGTGGCACACCAGGCAGTCGGCGGTGTGTCATGGAGAACAACAGAATTCAAAATGGCCACCCTTAAAGGGGCAGGTGACTTTTTTTTTGCTCAATAACTTTCCCCCAACTTTCTTTGGGGGCTCAACAAAAAATCCTTGGTGTTCCTCATAAAAAAAATAATATTGTTTGGTGTTCCTCGGTCTTAAAAGTTTAAGAAACACACTGCTCTAGAACACTTGTCAACTCCAGTATCATGCAATTCATAGTTCTGTTTATTACAGTGGGGGATTATTTTTTTAAGTTGTTTTTCTAAAGAGAAGTCTTCAAACCAGACACCATGTGCAGACGCCAAGTGAAGACATGGATTACTCAGACAGTAACTATCCATTTGGATTAGTTTGTTATTAACACTAATTAGTTAATTGTCGGCTCAGCAGGGAAGCTACTTCCATTCAAATAAAGGGGGGGGGGTTGATGCACAGGGATTTTGTATGAAATGAAACAGACTTCTGCTCTTTTGCATCCCACATCTGTGACAAACTAGGACAGTGCATCCAATAAAGGAATCTACCCACTATCAATTGAGAATACAGCCTGGGCATCTATATTTGCCAGGAAGCTGCAAGTTAAAAAACAACATGTATGCGAAGGGATGTGAAAGGTTAACCAGTGCCGGTGCCAGTTAATCAGTGAGGGCTGGAGTAGGAGCCACAGGAAGGTACAAAGCAAGAAGCTGCATGTTTAACCAATTAAATGGGATTTTACATCCCTAGTACGTGACCAAGAGAAGTGAAACAACAGTGTATACAGCAGCCATTGTTCTGCCATAACATTGCTTTCTGGGGTTTCATGTCAAGGTGGCAGCACTGTGGCTAAAAACACACAGACAATGTGATCAGGCATGAGACAAAAACACCACATACTGATCAATGTCTTCGGTACAGTCAGTATTGTATTCATACAGAGAGCAGGTTTCTATTGATGCAGACCCCGATGCTTAACCCTACTTCAGCTATGTAATGTCAACAAGAAATGCATGTGAGTCATTTCAAACAGCGCTAACCATAGTCACGCAGCAACCCCCGGGATCTGCAAAGACAACGAACCAAAACAGCCAACTCACACTGCAGTGCATTTCCTTATCATCCCCCTTCCCTCCTTCTCAACACACAGCCCAGGTCTCACCGGAGCTCACCCATAACATTATCCACAGCCTCAGGGATCTCTGCACAATGCTCAGATCAGTCATAATTTTAAGACTTGAAAACCTCTATTCAAACCTCACTTCACCTCCAGTCCATCTCTACCTTCAGGAGTCTGTTATCCAGGCACGCCATCCATCGATGCACATTAGTGGCATCTAGGATGACAGGAAATGTTTCTAAGATGCTTTTCCCTGCACAAGAGGAAAGACATCATTCCATTTACTACTGGTTACTAGGGATGTTAAGTTTAGATTAATTAACTAATCAAATAATCAATGGGATTTCCACTGACTATTCAATTAGTCGATAAGGGTGCCAGCCAGGCTCTTGCTACACTTCAAAAGCAGAAGCCCCACAGGGAGAGTGGGGCCAGTGCTCCTGTAGCCAGACACAAAACCCCATCTTGTTTTTCCACGAGCCCCATCTTGTTTCCCCCCCCCCCCAGAAAGCAAGAGAAAGGCAGTCAGCCTTTGATGCCCTGGGAACGCAGGTGTGGTGCCTGTCCCTTATTCTACCATAAACAGAAACCAGACAGTAAATGGGCTAGCTGACGACTGGGAGGCCTCCCGTCGCCGTGATGGCTAGTATCAGTAATTGACACGCCTGCACTGTCTCGGGAGAGGAATCTTCGCCCATCACATACCAGAGGTGCCCATTGTCTGCATCTTCCCAGGTGTGAATTATGCTTTGCACCCTTCGTGGGAAACTTGGCATTCAAAGCCATTTTTCCTGATTGGCCACTTGAGACCAGGAAGAAGCCCATGTGACCCAAGGGGTATAAAGAGGGTTGAGCTGCCCACCCAATTTGAGCTCCAATCACCTACACCTGCTGGCAGGTATTGATTGTCTCCCGAGGTCCGTGGGACGCCCAACCTCGCCCTACTTCTTCCCGAGGGATTGAGAGAAAGACGCTGGCCACGCCAAGTCTGGAACGCAGGGGTGAGAATTGTACCTGCAATGTGTTTTCTTTATGTGTACACTCTAATTGTCTCTCTGTTGTAAGTTAGTTACTTTATTATAGTTTTCTTAAAGTCAAACTGCTTCATTTCTATTGTAAATCACCTTTGGTAAGGTGATTTTGCTATAAACTTTGGGAACAAGTGGGGTGCCCTCATTCACTTATAAAATATATATATCTATATACACTGAACCAAGTTTCTTTATTTCTTTTCTCTTTCTTTCTCCTATAAATAAGCCAGTGCGTGTCAAGCTTCTGACTTGAACCCGTGCTGCTGTACCCGAACCGAACACAAACAAAAGAACTTCAGCCGGTCATAAAGGGACAGATATAGGGAGAGCTTGGGCGTTTGAATTTGTGTCACACCCAGGTGGCAAAATTCAGTTGGGGCGCTTCTCAGTCTCCCCGAGGCTGCCCGCTGCGAAGGAATTATGAAATTCTAGCAGCTAAAATCTGAAGCGTAATAAGCTCTTCCTGTACACACTGGGGCGTCTGTTAGCCTGTTTGGCTACCCTCTGTGACGGGACCTCGGTCCTAGCAGTAAAGTCACGGACGTTAAACTACTTTTCAGGGTGCCCTCCAGCCTCCTAGGCTGCCCGCTGCAACGAGACTCTGTGTCTCAGCAGTTGAAGACTTGGGTGTAACACACACGCACACACTGCCCTGACCGTCGGCTGACAGCTCCCTGTGGCGCCTGAGCCTTCAAAACATACAAGAGCCCTTTTAGAATCGCAGCAGAACAGGGTAAGTGGAGACTGCTTCCGTCCCTGGTCTCACCGTTTCCCACTGTGCTTCTATCTCCCCTGGCCCCTGTGGAGACAGTGCTGGGGAGGGGGGAAACCGGCTTTTAAGCTGGCTCCTGCCAGCACCATTTCCTGCTCCCGCACTTGCTGCCTCTCTCTGATAGAGGCAACAAGGGGGAGGGGAGGAAAGCAACTAGTCACATCACTAGTCGACTAGTCACTTACATCCCTATTGGTTACCACCAAAAAATATTAAATGCAATTACAGCTAGGGATGTAATAGAGTAGTCAATTAACCAATAAGCAAAAGTGTATTGTTTACTGCTATGGACTACATGCATTTAAATGTAGAGCCCCTACCTACCCCCTCTGTGATTCTGCATTTAAAATATAGTAGGAGCCAAGCATGTGGGCAGGCAGCTTGGCTTAGTCCTGGCTTGCACCAGGTCCAGGAGCTACCCCCGCTGCAGCTCTGCAGTTCAAATGTAGTAAGAGCCACGCACTTTAACTTCCCTTATCGACTAATCATGTAGTCGATAAAAATTCCATTGACTACATGATTAGTGAATTACCTGCATCTTAACATCCCTAATTTCAGCAAGAGTGAGCTGGACACTGGGGATGTGTACATAGGAAAGAAAAACCTGCTGCTGACCTGTGTTGGCAACCTCAGGCTGCGAGGCAATTTCGCTGCTGCGTAAACTTCTAAGTTTAGGCTATAACTCCAGTTCTGGGATTGCCCCATCCAACAGGGTCCCAGACCTCAGGCTACAACCCAAGCCCAGAAGTCTACAATGCAACGAAAGAGACTTGCAACCCAGCCCACATTGGCCAGCATGGGCCAACCACAAATATCTAGCTGCTGGATACGCATAGCCAATAAAGCATGGTCTATTCAACATACTTATGTTGGTAGAACTACATTGTTCAAGGAGTTGGTTATATCACCTAACTCCAGGTCTAGACGGTTCCATGTTGTCAGGAAGGCTTTTCCTATCGATACTGTCATAGGCCCCTTTGCATGTTTTATGAAAATTAGCTTATGAATATGAATAGGCAAAACTTAAAGACGTTTTAGGCAAAATATACCATGTAACATACCATAAAGTTACAATTTCCTGAATGTTGTATGTTCTTTTTCTATGCACGTATCAATATTATATGTGAACTTAGAAATATGAAGTGTGAATCTGATTATAAATCTAGATGTGCTAATGAAGGCCATTAGTGATACCCTGGAAACTTTATGGCTTGGTGCTCCAACCAACAACCTGTGAATAGTCTTGCTTTTCCTGTAAGACTGGATTGTAGTTAGTCCTGCCAGGACGTGTGACCAGGCCACCTGTTGCTGGAACCCATTTTGGATCTTGTACTTTTCCACTAAAGGGGAAAAAAGTTGGAACAGAACACAAGAATTCCTGCTTTGGACAAAGAGGACATAAAGGTAGGAAAACAAACAATAGAGGCAGTTGCCAGATGCCAGGACACCCCGATTTAGCACTCAAGATGCCCACTACAAACTAGAGATGTTCGATATCTGTTATTTCAGTAATCATGTAGCCGCAACAATGTTTAGTGGTTACACAGTTACTAAAATGCTCCCCAGGGCTGGGGCCGACAGTCAGTGTGCTCCCGGCTCCTGGGGATCCTCCTGCCACACTACACTGCTGCCTCTGTATCCCCACGCTGCTGCCTCGGCTTAAAAATCGACTCCCCACCCAGACCAGCTTCCACCTGCCACTATGCACTGCAACCTCTGATACAAAAGCAGCAGCACACTCTCCCCCCACCAAGCTCCTCAGAGACAGAAGGTGCTACAGCGCCCCACCTGCTCCCCCCCACACACACACACAGCTACCTGTGATACAGAGGCAACAGTGCACGGGGAGGGCAGGTGGCTCGTGAAGGAAGTCAAGCTTGAAAGCCAGCTTCCTGTGTGTACCAGCTTTTCCCTGCCTGCCCTCATCTTCCGCGCTGCTGCCTCTTTATCGGAGGCAGCAGCATGGAGGTTGGGGGAGGGGGTTTATACAAGATCTGATGCCCATAGGAAGCTGTCTTAAAAGCCAGATCCTCCTGAGCACCGGCTCCCATCCGCCCCCTGTGGTGCTACCTATTTGGAAAGCAGCAGGGAGGAGGGAGGGGAGGGCGGGGGAGTATAGGGCAGGGCAAGCGACTCCATGGGAACCAGCACAGATCAGGAGCCAACTTAATAGCCAGCTCCCCACAGGCAGCAAGCGGGGGGAGGGGGGGTGGAGGGCAGGAGGGGAGGAGAAATGTGTGTAGTCGACAGGATTAACCGATAAACCCAGTCTTATTGGTAAATTGTTCAAATGACTATATGCTAACATCCCAATGGAAACATCTAAGACTGGACAGGTGATGGTAGCTGGAGTTTTAGTCCCTTTCAGGGGTAGTGATCCCGGGTATTGTCAAGACCCTACGGCTAAGTTGTTTCAGTGTCTGTGTTGCTCCACTAGGGAGCAACTAGGGAGTTGTTACCCCTAACTCTGTGCTTTGTCCGGGGGAGACCAGAGCTTCTGGTCTAGTGGGATTGGTGGTGGAGGACTCAGTGGTAACAGCCTCAAGGCCACCACCTCTTTAATCCAACCCCTCACAGACATATCCACTCTCAGAAAGTGGATTAACTAAGTCAACAAAAGAAGCTCTATAATGCATATATATGGCTGAGACAGAGAGAAAGAAGAAAGCTCCCAGTCCCAAAGAGCCTAATACAGGACAGTCAGTTTAAATGAAGGAGCTGGGATGGAGGTGAAGTAAGGTTGGAACAGAGGTTTACAATTCTTCACAAGTTTGACTGATCTATGTCTAGTGTTCCCCCATGCCATGGATTGTATTGAGACAGAGACAGAGAAGGTAGCAGAGGGGAAGAAATGTTTATGAGGAGAGGTTAAAACGACTGGGACTTTTCAGTTTAGAAAAGAGGAGACTGAGGGGGAATATGATAGAGGCATATAAAATCATGAGTGGTGTGGAGAGGGCCGATAAAAAAAGTTATGTATTAGTTCCCTAAATAGAAGAACTAGAGGACACCAAATGAAATTAATGGGGAGCAGGTTTAAAACGAATAAAATAAAGTTCTTCTTCACACAGCATGTAGTCAACCTGTGGAACTCCTTGCCAGAGGAGGCTGTGAAGGCTAGGACTATAATAGAGTTTAAAGCTAGATAATTTCATGGAGGTTAGGTCCATAAAAGGCTATTAGCCAGGGGATAAAATGGCGTCCTTGGCCTCTGTCTGTCAGAGGCTGGAGAGGGATGGCAGGAGACAAATCGCTTGATCATTGTCTTTGGTCCACCTTCTCTGGGGCACCTGGTGCTGGCCACTGTTGGCAGACAGGCTACTGGGCTAGATGGACCTTTGGTCTGACCCAGTACGGCCGTTCTTATGTTCTTAAGGAATGGTGGCAGGGAACTGCATTATAGTATCATAGAGCAATCAATTTTGGGTGATTTTTACTTAGATGACATTAAATGGTTGTAAAGCTTTTAGCCAACTAAAATATTATTCTGAGTGCTCAGATCTAACTTTCCACTCAGGATGTGAATGGTTAACTGAAAAGCATCATTAATGGGTGATTCTTACCTGTCACAGTTAACTGATTAAATGGGATTTTACATCCCTACTTCCCATCCTCACAATAGCCCATAGTATAGGTTTAATATAAAGGGAAAATGACACATGATAAAGTCAGGCTAGAGACCAAACCTGAAATTAACTGTGTGGTCAATACACCAATAACCAGGTTTTGAGCATGGAATTTAAGAGGGCTAGTGATTCCAATCCAGCCACCTGAAATAACAAACTCTCCTGGGAGGTTATCCTACTGGAAGGCAGAGCAGTAGAAGAGCATACTAACAACTGTTCACAAGGAGATCACTCCATTGCCATGGAAGTGAACAGGCATGCAATTCAAGTGGTATAACCTGCCCTTCCAGGCAGGGATCCTGTCTAATGGAGCAACCAGTGTGATCGGTATTCTACAGATTAGGGTTCATAAAGGACCATGCTGCAAGAGGATGTGTCTGCTGAAAGCAAAGATTTGTTAGGAACCATTTTTGTTATCCCGATTTGCTAAGCAGCATGAAATAACAACAGCCTTCAAAAAACCCAACTGTCCTTTTCCTAATTGTATGTGGGAATTTTCCACCTTCACCGAGTATTTCTGGTTTACTATTGCCTGCCTCATAAAAGTGCTATAAAAACAAAAGACACACAAGGGTCAAAAGTGCAGTTCAGAAGAGAATCAGATTTCACTCTTTCCCACAAATTAGAAGAAATTTCCCACCCAAAGAAGGAGAAACATCAAAAACATTTACTTTCATTAAACAAACAGGAAGCATCTCCACCAAACCTCAGATGCTGGAAAGAACAGTCAAAACTGCTCAGGCTGCCCTGCCAAACTGATGATTCAGGGCTGATGAAGCGAGATGCCAGCAGCAGATAAATGCTTCTGGCAACTGCTACCAGAGCAGTCGTGTATTCATATTGTCCTGATTCTAAATCTCCCAGCATGAGTTAACCACATGTCTCAGAAACTCCTGAACTCCCATCTCAACCTCCTATCCATGCTGCCAAATCCAAGCACTGAAAAGAAAAAAAAATTACATTTTCCAACACACCGTGGCTTCCTGAAAAACAGGTAAAGGAACTGGAACTCATCCCAAATCTATTAAGGCATGAGATCCAAGCGCTACCAGATAGCAACACCGAGCCTACATGGCAGTGAGGATTCTAAAACCTTCCCAACTTGTATAGATCACAGAAAATGAAACAAAAAAGGCAGAGAACATTTTTTTATGAACAGAGAGAATTAACAATCCCTATAGAGGGAGATTTAAATAAAAGGGGATGATTTATCTAGGTAAATATCTAACAGACAAAAATGCAACTGTAGCCATTACTTAGGGTGTGTCTAGACTACCTAGTTTTGTCGACAAAAGTGGACTTTTGTCGACAAAACTATACGAGCGTCTACACTACCGCTGAGTTCTGTCGACATAACGTCGACAGAACTCAGCAGTTTTGTCGACGCTGGTATGCCTCATTTTACGAGGCATAACACCTTCTGTCGACAGAACTCTGTCGACAGAAGGTGTTATTGCCTGTAACGTTGCATCCAGACTACGGAGTTCTGTTGACAAAGCAGCTTGCTTTGTCGACAGAACTCAATGTGTCTGGACGCTCTTTGTCGACGGAAGTTTTGTCGACAGTATCTGTCGACAAAACGCGGTAGTCTAGACGTACCCTTACTGTTTATAGTAAATATAGCGGGAAGAAAAAAGAAAACATTTCTGATTACTAGAAAGTTTTAGATTCCTGATAAAAGTCTGCCTTTAAGGCTGAAAGTTCCTCCCACCCACACACCCAGGTTTAAAAGCGCATAGCACAGTAGCATAACTATTCCTCAGCTAGAATTGATTGGAGGCAACATTTCGCCTGTAGGAAAGTGTTGAATTTTTACAGATCTTACAGGTAAGAGGCAGCATTTCACTTTTTCTTCTCATTAAAGCCTCTACAGCACCTTAAATACGGCATTGTCCACACTTAACAATTTAAACCGCAGCCATGGCAGCACTTTAAACTGAAAGTGTGCCACAACATGAGCACTGGGAGAGTGCCCTCCCAGCGCTCTATGTAAACTGAGGCTGTTAAGTATTGGGTAATAACTAATCGACTAGTCAATGCAAAACACATTGGCTATTCGATAAGTTGATAGAGCGCCTCTGCCTTTGAAGTGTAGCTACAGCCCTGGGGCTTTCACTTTAAAGGTGAAAGTGCTTCCCAGGGTCAGCGGGTGAGTCCCCAGCTGATCTCGGGCTCCATGAGGCACTGCCGCTTTGAAACTCCACATGCAGCCTGGGGACACCCCAGCTTGCCCCGGGCTGCAAGTGGCTTTTCAAAGCGGCAGCACCGCGTGGAGACTGAGGTCTGGCCCCAGGCTTCAAGCAGCTCTGCTGCTTTGAAGTACCCTTTCTTTCCTGCCCCCCTTGCTGCCTCTATCAGATAGAGGCAGTGGGGGATGAAGGGGAGAGCGACTAGTCAACTAGCCTGTTGTCTGTTCCAGTGTTTCCCAATTTTATTTGGCCATAGAACCCCTATGGTTGCCTTAAAAAACAAAGGTCCCCACTGTGTTTCGTCAAGCAAAAAAAAAAAAAAAAAAAAAAAAAACCAATAGCCCCACCACCGCGATTCTCTTTAAAAGGGGGTGGGGGAATGCTGACTTTTGCAGAACCCTTGCTTTTGCTAGTCCTTCACATCGCTAATGTAAACCACCTCTGGTAGGGCAGTAGCTAACAGTGTTCTGAGTGCAGCTCCCAGCCCTGTAGCCTTATTCACACTGGCGCTTCACAGCACTGGAACTTCCTGCGCTCAGGGTGTGTGTGGGGGGGGGGGGGTGTTTTTTCACACCCTTAAGCCAGAATGTTACAGAGCTGTAAAGTGCCAGTGTACACTTGGCCTAAAACTCCAAAACACTTTGAAACTTTGCTGTGGTGAAAAAGAAGCTGACACACAACTGACCACAGAGAAATTAACAACACTAACACCCTGAAATACTGACCCTGTATTCCCAGGAGAACATAATTCTTAAAAATTTTTCTTCCATTCCAAGTGTGTGTGTGTGTGTGTGTGTGTGATAGATAGATAGATAGATAGATAGATAGATAGATAGATAGATAGATAGATAGATAGATAGATAGATAGATAGATAGATAGATAGATATCAAGGGGGATTGGCTTTGAGTAGAAAGGAGGACTGGGATAGAAAAAGATGTTATTTAATTCCTGTACCCTCAGCCCGAGTATTTTACCAAGAGAAACACTGTACAAAAGAGACTCCTATAAAACATGATCATGGGGTGTATTATGAAGTTACACTAGTGCTTGACCTGTTGATTGAGTCATTTGCTCCCTGCTTGGGGACAACAGTCGATCAAAGAGGACTTTGTATTACAGACTGGCTCTTTCAAGTATTATTTTATGGCTAGTTCAGCTGGGTACAAGGAGCTGTATTAGAAGTCACTGGGATGTACTCCAATAATAACAGACAATGAGCCATTCTCCTACTTCCTTCTACTGAAGGAACTCTACTCCACCAAAAGAACCTAAACCAGTCAAACAAGTCTTTGGAACAGAGCCCTTAAAGTCGATGCTACCTTAGACATTGCACTTCTGGAGGAGGAAGTGCAGTTATTAGACACTCCAGATGCACTTGATCTGGAGGAGCTTTAGCCCAGAGTGGAAATCCCCTCATCCAACCCCTTTTTTTGGTTTTGTGTTTGCACGTCAGCAACTGGAGAACTATTTGCAACTTGTTTTTCAGAACAGGTTCTTGGGAAATGTTCTTCCGCTTTTAACTGTGCTAAAAGGCAATACACATTTGCTCTTCTCCACTACCCTGTAGATGCTGCTGCTCACCACAAGCTTAATCTGGGCAGGCAGAAGCTACTGTTGTATGTAGTAGATTTACTTTTTTCACTTGGAGGACAGCTTACCCACAAGAGCTTTACTGACGAGCCTGAACTGGCGCTCTCGCTCTCAGAAGCCACAGTGGCCTCTCCCTTACCTCGCTTCCATCCAATCCCCACCCCAAACATTCAACTATTGTGGTCTCTCTTCCACCAGACTTGTTTTACTGCTTCATATTAACCCTTGCTAGCCAAACATCAAATGCAACATACAACTAGCAAAGGAAAGAAAGTTCTTAACATAAGAATGTCTATACTCAGTCAGACCAAAGGTCCATCTATCCCAGTACATGGTCTTCTGAAGGTGGCCAATGCCTGGTGTTCCACAGAGATTGAATAGAACACGTGATCCACCCCTGTTCCCAATCCCAGTTCTTGAAAACACAGGCTAGGGGACCATGCCTGCCCATCCCGGCTAGTAGCCATTGATGTACCTATCCTCCATGAATTTATCTAGCTCTTTCTTGAATCCTGTTATATTCTTGGACTTTACAACATCCTCTTGCAAGGATTTCTATAGGCTGACTGGGAATCAACTCAAGTTCTGTTAACACGGTGCCCACATGGCAGAGCTGAGAAGTGATATTAGGCAGACTCATGATTTCTCAGGATCTCCATTCACCCATCTGTAACAGATCTGTCATTCACAGAAGTGGTTGTCTTAATTAGTGTTTGCTGAGCACTGATAACTAGAAGACACTAATGAAGTATTTAGCTCTTGGGCACAATTATGTTTTCAGCTGCTGGAGAAACTACATTACCCGTAATCCTTATAAAAAAAATGAAGCTGACGTATTTTTCTAACAAACACATGCATTTGCCATTCAAGAATCTTTAACACACTGCTTTATACTTATGATCAGGCATTCCTGATTCCCCAAGAACCCTGCAGTGCAAAAGGGAGATTTCAGAATGCAAAAGCTACACTTCCAAAATCAGAAATTGGAGCCTGTGAAACCATTGCATTGATGCACACAAACTAGATGCATGCACATGTTCCCCACCCCATCCAGGTTAAGACGACCGTATTTCTAATGCAAGAGATACAGCAATGTTGCAGAGAAGTAGCTTGGGAGTTTACTGGTTGCTCTAGAGCAGTGTTTCTCAACCAGTGGTACGAGTACCCTTAGGGGTACTCGAGAGAAGTCTGGGGTGTACGTCAACACAATTGAAATTTGAAGAAAACTGAATTTTTGTTTTAAGTTTTACAGCACTTTATTATTTGCGTACTTTTTATACCCAAAAATTTCATCACCCGCCTGGCTACAATTAAGGTGTTTAAACAAATGTGTTGCAACGATAGAAAAAAAATGGTGTGTCTGAAAACTGTAGGTATTGGGGGTTACTTGTACATATTTTAAAAGGGGTACTTTAGAAAAAAAAAGGTTAAGAAACACTGCTCTAGAACAGAGATGGGGAACTTTTGGGGGCTGGGGGCCACTGACCCACAGAAAAAAAGTCAGTTGGGGACTGTGCAAAAGTGAGAAGCCAAAAAAAACAAGGTTGCTGACATGGCACCTTACTGAAAGACATTCCCCATATTCCCCTCATACACTAGACAGGAAACAGGCTTGGGGAGCAGAGTCTGAGAAAGAGTGAGGGGTGCAGGATCCAGGCAAGCCAGGCGCCAGATCCAGCCCCCAGGCCATACGTTCCCCAGCCCTGTTCTAGGAGGACCAAAGCATCTCATTAGCAACTTGGAAATGGCTTGGGACAATTGGGTGCCAGTGTTCAAGAGCGGAGTTTCGAGAGGATAGGGAGGCAGCAGCTGTGCGCACCGGGATGCAGCTTGCTTTTCATCCCATTCCCCGGATTAATCAGGGAGCGAGGAGTAAGTACTTGCATGCCGTGATTCAGTGGTTCCCAGCCTGTGGTCCACAGACCCTGCACTATAGGGGGTCCACATGGAGCCTGACAGCCAGCACGTCCTCCCACCCGCGTTGCTTCACACGGCTCGGGAAACAGCATTGCCTGAGGGACGTGCAGGCACAGCTCTTTTGTTTGGGGTACGGGGTCCATAAAATTGTAGTCGATTGAGAAGGGGTCCATATCCTTGAAAAGGTTGTGAGCCACTGCCGTGATTTACTCCTCTACCCTCTCCCTTCACCATCCAGGTGCAAGAGGCATTCACCGCATGCAAGTACTTTCCCCTCCCTCCCAGATACAGGGGGGAGACGACAAGCAATCCACATCCCAGTGCACACTATTGCTTAAGACACACACACACACCCTGCGAAGCTCCACTCGCAGTGTATCTCCCACCAAAACAAAGCAGCATCCTCCACAACAACCATGACATCTCATGCAATATGTGCACTAAGATAGCAAGTACAATTGGACAGCTGTAGGTTAATTAAAGCTCTCAAGGCGGGATCTCCTTCACTAAATGCTTTTTCAGCAATAATGAGCATCGCCTATTACACGGTGTAGCCTTTTCTCCTTTCAAGCAGAGTTTGCCCTCGGGCCACTCACTAGCTGTTAGGCACAGCACATTTTCACTGGCACACAATGTGTGTATCCCAAACTTTAAAACTCCATTAGAAGTAAAGAAAGCTGCCAACAAGCCCTGAGTAAACTCTCTTGCTTACTGAACTGGATGCTGTCACACCATCTCTGTAGGCAAGGGATCTGGACATAAGAGGGCGAAGTGAGCAGCCTATTCACAAAACAGACTGATCAATAGAACTGTCTAAAGATGTGAAGGGCAAACAGTGTCTCTGAACCACAACACGCGTCTGCCACTAAAGAACAGAAATCATCAATCTGCCTCACTTACACGTCAAGTTTCTCCCAAGGATGAAATGGCCCTAGTAGAGTGGGATTGTAAAAATTCATCCCCAAAGAAGAGCCTCTACCAGAGGCAGAATGGCAATCAAAATAGGCCTGGAAAATGGGTTGAGAACGGCCCACTTTTTCACAAAGAATTTTTTTTAAATTTACCCTTTGACGCCCATTAGCCACACCCCTGACCCCTGTCATCCACACCCCTGACTCCCATTAGCCAGGCCTCTGGAGGTAACACTCTTGGGGCAAGATGGACACACGACCAGAAGTAAAAGGTGTCATATGACCCCTCTAAGGACTTTTCCCACCATCCTCCTACCAATAGGGATTAGTCTGGCCCCCACCAGACCCTCCTCATGCAATTATCCTGCAGTTGCATTAACCCAGTGTGTGTGACATTAACTCGGGGGTGGAGAGGCTGGGGGAAGTGTTCCCTCTATGAGTTTCCTCCCATGCACAGAATGAATTTTCTTTTGTGCACCAGTACTGAGTTCATGTGGCTTGTTTGGATGTGCCACTGTAGCACCTAAGTTAATAAATATCTTATAAACCTCTACCTTTTCTTGTCTGCTGCCATGTTTCCTCCCCTTGCTCCATCAGCTCCGCTGATGCTTGCTGCCCCCCAACCTCTCACCCTCCTCTGCTGTCCTGACTCTGACTCCTGCCCTTCTCACTGCCCTCGGCCCTCCTGAGACCTGTCCCCCTCCACCAGCCCTTCTCTCCCCCCTGTGCCCACTCCTCCAGTAGCCCCACTCTGATCATGTGAGCTACCCTCTCCTCATCCCCTCCCCCCTTCCTCTACACACCTGCCCTGCCTCTCTCCTCTGGTGCTGGTCCCTCCCCTGCAGGTGTCTGCCCTTCTGCTTTACCCCCAGAATTCCCTGGCACCTGCACCTTCCCTTAACCCTGGCACCCTCCTGGTGCCTCCCCCTTCCCTCACTGCCCCTGCCCCCTTTGCCCTCTTTTTCCCTGATGCCCATACCCTCACCACCCTCTGCCCCCCATTCGCCTCATGCCCGTGCCCTCGGACATGACTTGCTCCATCCCCGCCTTCCTCATGCCCACCCCTTCTTTCAAGCCTTCTCCCAGCACCTCCTCCTCCAGTCCCCAATGCCCTTACCCTCTCCTCTCCCAGCATCACCCTGTTCCTCCTCCCACTAACACCTCCCCTCCTGCCCTTTTCCTCATTGTCTCCACTTGGCCCCCTGGCATTTGTCTCTCCTCCATGCTGTCCCTTGGTGCCTTCCCCTTTCATCTCCTGACCTGTCCCCTCCCCTCAGCACAAGGCCTTTCCTCTCCTACCCCTTCCTCCTATTTTTCCCCACCTACTTTCTGCCTTCCAGTTTGTGGGGCTGGAGTCTGTGATGGGCCCCAGCTGCTTCTGGGGCACCAGACCACATGCTGGGCCTCAAGCTGGGCCATGCAGTGCAACTGTGGGCTGAGCACTTTTAAAGTCCCGGGCCGTGACGTCACGCCACACCTGGGCATCTCCCCTCTCACCTGTTGCGCGGCGTTTGAGTGCGCATGCCTCCCTTGGCCCCACCATGCCCTGTACATGGCCGGTGTGCGGCACCAGGGAAATTTAAAGTGCGGGGCTGCGGCGCCCTGTCACAATCCCCTTCCTCCTCCAGCACCCTCCATCCAGCCCTTCGGAGGATGGCCCACCGGGAAATTTCCAGTGCCCCGCCGGGCCAGTCCGCCCTTGGGCTCTATAATACTTTCTCCAAAAATCCTAGTTTAGCTAAGAAACGATGCGCCTTCCTGGCTGAAAAACAAACAAGCATACAAACAGAAACCTCACAAGTCAGCAATGGGCAACCAAAGCTAGCGAGGGGGCTGTTTGAGTGGCCCTCCATCTCAATGGGCCACAAGATTGAAATCAGTCATGTGCACTAACCATGATTATGCCCAAATATCTGTTAGCCTTTAAGGTGCCACGGACTCCTCATAGGTTTTTAAAATAAAACTTGAAGCAAGAGTTTCCCAGCCCCCTTAACAGGCCAGCCATCAAATACCAACTTAAAGTCTGCCACATGGCACATACAAGGAGAGTCTCTCAAATGAAATTAAGGATCAGGTGTTGCTCCCCCCTACCCACAAGTAAATAGTTGTGTCAGGTGACCAAAGGCTGCTGTGTTTGCCGAGAAGGAAAAGATACCACCATTAATACAAACAGGCTTTTTAAACATACAAAGTTCCTGGAACCTCAGGCATGAGATTCTAGGTGAGAGTCTGAGCTACCTGTTTATGACTTCCCCAGGTGTACTTTGTAGAAGTTTATTGGATCCAGCCCTTTTCATTGCTGTTATCACTTATCAGGAGAATCAGAATAATATACTTCCCTTAGACACACCCTAGGAAACATTCCTAATGAAACCTTTCCCTCCATTACAGTCTTCTCTACAAAAAAACAAGCAAACAGACTAAGTAGCAGGTCTAAAGGTTTTGATCAGGCCCACATTTAACTACAAGCTCCAGAGCCCAGGATCCTTCTGGAGCAAAGGAAGACACTCTGGGGAAAGTAGAAGGAAGCAGCAAGAAAAGGTTACAGAAAGGGCAGAAATTTCCTATCCACAGCAGGGAAGCCGGCTTCCTAATGTAGCTGGTATTTACAGCGTTCCAGTTCAACAGCAGCATATTCTTCAAATGTCCATGCATCACAGAGCAGGATAAGAAAGCAGCTCTGTAACCCACTGGAATCTGGAGTATAAAAAGTACTATCACCTTCAACATCCTCAAAAAATGTTCTGTAACAGCCCAGCTCCTCTTTCTCTCAAGGAAATGATAGTTTGAGAAAGCAGGAGAGATGACTTGGCTCACCAATTCCTCCACAGGGGTAGAGGGAGTGAAGAATCATAGGTGGGGGGCGGGGGGGAAATAGACTCCCCCCCCCCCCACTATAGCCATAAGAATACACAGGGACTTTCAGAGGATCACCAGCAATCCAACAAAAGGAGAGAGCTATTATTTTTCCCAAAGATCATGCCAAAAACACAGCTGGAATCCCTGGTGCTCTTTCAAAATACCACAACTGCACACGTTGAGGGAACTGTCTATTATTCTAAACTGTCTATTATTCTGTCCTTCAAAGCCTCTACCCACGAAGAGACACCAGAGTCGTCTCTGGAATAAATGGCACCAATTCCCATTAGGTTACATCTACACTGCACGCTTATTTCAAAATAAGCTATTTCGGAATAGTTATTCCATAATAGCTTATTTCTAAATAGTACGTTTACACTGCAGGGAAACCTCAAAATTAGTCCGAGGCAGCATAGGGGATCCTATCTTGATTTAGAGCTCCAGAGGGCACTGGGGAGGAATAACTTCAAATGATCCTGGTGAGGGGCTATTTCAAAATAGTAACAGTGGAGCATCTACACACGCCTTATTTTGAAATAGCTATTTTGGAATAAGCATTATTCCTTGTAGAATGAGGTTTACAGATTTCGGAATAAGCAATCTGTTATTTCGAAATAACAGTATGGCTGTGTAGACGCTGGCATTGTTATTTCGAAATAACGCTAGTGATCTCGAAATAATGGTGCTGTGTGGATGCACCCTTTAGGGATGTTAAAATGTGTTTAATTAGGTAAACATGTAACCTGATTGGCATACACGATTACACTTTCATATCCCTAATTCCCATAGCTAAGAAATGAACTGCACACAAGTTTCAGTCCCATCACCTTCTTTGGCTAGTGACCTTCCATAGAAAGATTATTTCTATACACTTTCGCTGTGTCTACACTGCACCCCTTTTCCGGAAAAGGGATGCAGATTAGACACTTTGGAATAGGCAAATCCGCGGGGGATTTAAATATCCCCCGCGGCATTTGCATTAACATGGCTGCCGCTTTTTTCCGGCTTGGGGATAAGCCGGAGAAAAGCGCCAGTCTAGACGTGATTCTCCGGAAAATAAGCCCTTTTCCGGAGGATCTCTTATTCCTACTTTGAAGTAGGAATAAGAGATCCTCCGGAAAAGGGCTTATTTTCCTTTGAAGTAGAAATAAGAGATCCACCGGAAAAGGGCTTATTTTCCGGAGAATCACGTCTAGACTGGCGCTTTTCTCCGGCTTATCCCCAAGCCAGAAAAAAGCGGCAGCCATGTTAATGCAAATGCCGCGGGGGATATTTAAATCCCCCGCGGATTTTGCTATTCCGATGTGCTACATTAGCATCCCTTTTCCGGAAGGAATGCCAGTGTAGACACAGGCTTTAGGTTTACGGCTCCTCTGAATGACATCTCACAGATGAAACCCATCACCTCTACATCCCCCTCAGCATGAAGTTATTGTGATCGAATAAGTTTACTGCACTGGCCTTTCTGCAAAAAGACAGGTGTTACTCACTCATTTGCTTGTGCACTACCTGTCAATAAAACTCACAAGTTTGTCTACATGGCCAACCTGTGTCATCTGACTTAGGCGCATGGGGCTTCTGGGCTGTAAAACAGTCATGTAAACATCAGGGCTCAGATTAGAGCCTTCCTTGCAGGGTCCCAGAACCCGGGCTCTAGCCTCAATACAAAACATCCACATCACATCACTATTTTACAGCCCTGCAGTAGACATTTTCTAGTGAAATACCAGGATTGCAATAGATGAAACCAAACTAGTTTTCTCCACTGAGATTAATACAACACAGGCTTCCCAGTGGATTAAGTCAATCTGTTCCCACCAAATGACAGAAACTCAAGGAGAAACATGTTCCTCTGAGGTTTTTTCCCCCTGCACTATACGAAGTCTAAAAAGCTGTAGATATTCTCCTTATTCCTTCCCTCTCACCCACACACGGCCCAATCTCATTCTCATGAAGCAGAAGGAAGTGTGGGTCAAACCATGTTGCACTCTTGTTTTGCAATACTTATTTTTTTTAAATGGTTGCTAAGCAACCAATATTTGATGATGGCATCATTCATGGAAGATAGGGCTTCTGCTAGAAATAGCAACGCACAGATATTATTTAAAAGATACACCCGAGTTCATTTCACAGGATAGAAGACAGATGATGATTGATAAAGAGGAGTGTTCTGAGGTTTCTCTTGCACTTTCCTCCTCAAGATAGTGGAGTATGATTTACTGGAAGCCACTACAAAAGGCCATACAAGCAAATGAACGTGCTGATTGTAACAAGTGAAATATACCAGAATAATGCCATCTCTCCAGCTTCCACACAAAATGAATGACAATCCTGAAACACACTGAGTAACAAAGAGCTTGCTACTCTAACGCTTCTTGTCCATCCTTACTCCATGGATTGCTCTCACTGATTTGGAGATGTGAAAAAACTAGATTGCTGTGCTTTGGCACAAGCACAGCATCTAGGGACATGTCTGACAGTTCTGAGCACTGTGCATTTAAAATATTACTGTTACTTATTTTTAAATATATATATAATTAAATTTAGAAGCCCTTGTTTTATTTTCTAGATTTTTACAAATCTACTTGTCACCTCGCTAAAGATAAACAGCCCACTTTTTCTTCTTGGGTTCTTTACACTCACCCTGCGCCAACAACAGCGCACTTTTGGCTTGACAAAGAAATTTGTCAAGCTGGAAACATTTATGAAGAGGAAAGCTGAAAAACAGCAGCAGCCAGGCAAAAGTCACACATTAAATAACCTAGAGGGACGGTTCCTTTATCTGTACCCCACACCCGCTCATTGAAGTTGGTGTACAAAGTTCACTTCCCTCTCCAACTAGAGGTATTCTGTGGAGAGCACTAAAATTAACAAAGGGCAGAAGTCAGCAACAGACATGATAAGCAGCTGCTTCTGGACACAAACAGCTCCTAGATTATTACAGGTTATAGAAGGAAGACAAATGTTCCTTCTTTAGGTCCATATAAAGATTTGGGGATTGGTTTTTTTTTTTTAATTAAATGTTAAATTAAGCCACTAGACCACACCAAAGAGTTGGGGCATTAACTGGCTGAACCGTGGCAGCCATTAATTTGTGACAAACACCATGTCTCAGTTGCAATTAAAGGCAGAGGAAATGGCATCTGTAGCCTTTTTCTGATCGCTCATATTTCACACTCACATTCCTCAGTCCCATATGCAACGCAGCTTCACCCATCCTTCAGCACACAGAAACCATATGGTTTGGAGGCATGTGTACTTAGCATAAACTGGAATGAGAAATTAGCTTGGCATTAAGAAAGGATTGGGAGGAGGAGAGGATAAAAAAAAACCACAGGCCACACGCTCCACCCACCACAGCACCTTCGCCCACTACAATTTTACAGTACAATCACTGATCTATCTTATATACTACTGTAGTGGTAATACCACACAATCTTTAATGTATTTACCCTCACAACATCCCTGTGAGACAGGGTGTGCTATTATCCCCATTTTACAAATGGGGAACTAAGGGGCAGGGTAAGTCACTAGCCCCACATCACCCAGGAACTTTGTGGTACAAAAGAAAATTTAACTGTCTGTTCTTCCAAGCCTCAGGCCATGCCATACATGCCCAGCATAGGGCTGGTCACACAAAAGTGATCATTCAGGACCACGCTGCTCCAGAAAGTGCAGAAAGGAGGTGCAGCTTACTAGTTCCATGAAGGAATGCAAGCCAAGAAAGCAGGCAAACAGATTCAGTTCCGCTGGTAGCCGATCACTGTGACAGCAAGCTCACATGCACGGAGCATAAAGGGAGGGATGATTCATAAAAAGAAGAGCTGAAATGAACAAGCTGTGCAGATTTCAGTACAAGTTCCCCCTCATTCCCTCCCACTTCCCACCCACAGCAGGTCATGCTAAATCTAGCTGTCATTCTGCACGTGAAATTTGTTCTCTTGCTTATACTTTAACATGAACAGACCAAACAAAACAAAATAAAATAAAAGTTGCAATGGAAAAAATTAAAAGCAGCATGTCTTCCTCTTGTATCAGCTGTTTGACAGATGTCCTCCTTTTTTGTCTCAAATTCTCCATTTGTAAAATAATGCTTATGAGGTGTCTCTTTCTGGAAGGGCAATGGGGCAAGTATTAATGATCACAGAGTGTCTGGAATAGTGGTGGGCCACACGTGGCCCATTGGGGTTCTAGATTTGGTTGTGAGATTTTTTTGTTTACCACTGCCCATGCACACAATTGCCAGATTCTGCTGGTTTCTGTCTGCATAAATGTTTTTCCTACTGATATTACTAAAGTGACATGCATGTGAAGCAAAGCATGGGCTGACAGCACACAACCAGGAACTATGAGAGCCATGCACTCCCTCTGCATCCAAAGTGCTTCTACGGTTCAATTGGCACGCCCTGCAAATCTAGGTATGCAAGCCCAGTTAGTAAAACTACCCTATCCCAGGAGACCATCTTTGTCACAACAATCTTGCAGGCCAAGGAGATGGAGGGTCACTCACACAGCCCACTCGCTAGCCTAGGTTGCTCATTGTTAGTTCAGAACACTTAATACAGTGCTGAAGGATTACTTATATAGAATACATTTCAGATACCTACAGAGAAAATAGCCATCATTTGCTTTTTTACTAGTAGGATACTGCCAGTTTAAAAAAAAAAAAAAGTTATGAGCAGCAGCACTGGGGTCCAACTGCTACAATGTAAACAGTTTTCACCTGTAACACCATATACACACACAACTGTTTTTAGAGCTGACTGCTGGGAGTTGGCTGCTGCTTTTAAGCCAGCTCTTGGTGCATACCAGCTCCCAGGGAGCCAGCAGCCACCCTGCATTGTAGACACTGATACAACTGCCTCCCTGGGAGCCTGCATGTAACCGTTACAGTAACTAATAAGCTCATGCTTATTGGTTAACCATTTAACCAGTTCTAGTATACTAGGGATGCTGGATATTGTGTAATTGAATAGTCGTGTAACTACATGAAATTGTAGCAGCTATGCAACTATTTGATAGTACCTAGGCAAGGGGTGGCAGCCAGTGCACTCCCAGCCCCACTCTCGGGGAGCCACCCTGCACTGCTACCTCCCTATCAGAGGCAGCAGCGTGGGGTGGCAGGTGGAGCCGGTCCACGAGGGGAGGCAGTTTAAAAGTCAACTCCCTGCGCAGACTAGCTACCTGCTGCCCTGAGCTGCTGCCTCTGATACAGAGGCAGTAGTGCGTGGTG
Organism: Pelodiscus sinensis; assembly: GCF_049634645.1. Classification (NCBI taxonomy): domain Eukaryota; kingdom Metazoa; phylum Chordata; order Testudines; family Trionychidae; genus Pelodiscus; species Pelodiscus sinensis. The sequence continues at coordinate 23,819,785 of NC_134727.1, forward strand.
GCAGCAGCCCCTGTCCATGGGGGAGGGGGCTGAGCTCCCCACAGACAGAGGCTACCCCATTAGATTCAGGGCAGCCTCTGTCTGCAGGCAGCTCAGACCCACCACGGACAGACACTGATTTGCGCAGGCAGACGCCCGTCTCCCTCCTCCCCCGCTGCCTCTGATAGAGGCAGGAGCATGGAAGAGTGAGGGGGGGGAAGGGAAGGTGGTACCACAGAGCTAGTGTTGGGGAGGAACCAGCTTTTAAGCCAGCTCCTCCAGCACAGGCCCCCAGGGGGTGGAGGAGATAGGAGCCATTGTAGGAGGCAACAAGGGTGTGCGGGGGGGACAGACAGGTCTGCAGAGCCAGCTCCCAGAGCACATATTGCCTCCGGCCTACCTCCCTCACCCTCCACGCTGCTGCCTCTCTTTTTGAGGCAGTAGCGGAGGCAGGGAGGAGGAGGTGAGCTGGCCGATCCAGTGCTCCTGGGAAGCCAGCTTTTATACCAAGTACTCACAGGCACCAGCTCCTGATTCAGAGGCAGCAAGGGGCAGGGGGGAAATGTGTGCAGTCAACAAGATTAACCAATAAGCCCAGTCTTTCCTCCTGCAAAAGCTGGCATTTTATATTCTTTGAGGCCATGATAATGAAAATGTTCATTAACATACTGAACTACTGTGAAATACCCTCTCGCCCAGCCCCTCCATTCTTCTACATTCAGACATATATGTCTCACTAGCAAAAAGGAATCATGCAATCATGAACTTAGGAAGGCGGGGAGAGGGGGACACTGGACATTGGGAAGGCCCTACCAAATTCATGGTCCATTTTGGTCAAGTTTCAGAGAGATAGATTTTACAAGTTGTAAATTTCATTATTTCAGCTATTTAAATTTGCGGTATCAGTGTTGTAATTGTAGGGGTCCTGACCCCAAAAAAGGAGTTGTGGGGAGGTCTCAGGGTTATTAGGAGAGGGAGGGGTTGTGATACTACCATGCTCACATCTGCACTGCTATTGGTGGCAATGCTGCCTTCAAAGCTAGGCAGCCAGAGAGTAGGGGCTGTTGCCCAGGAACCCAGCTTCTGCCAGCAGCAGTACAGAAATAAGGATGGCATTGTGTATGGTATTGCCATCCTTAGCACCGCACTACTGCTAGCAGGGATCTGTTATCAGAGCGAGGTGCCCACACACCAAGCCACCACACTCCAGCCATGCAGCTCTGAAGGCAGCACAAAAGTAAAGGTGATAACATGGACCTTTCTCTATTTCAAAAACACTGGTCTCCCCCTGTAAGCTAAGCACTTGGATGGCCACTCAGGAGAGAGTCAAATGACACCCAGCTGAATAGCAGAGCATCCACAGCGCCCACAGCCAACAGCATGTGTTTCTACTGGTGGTGAGCATCCACAAATGCCTTGGTGCACATAAAATTTATTCTGAACATAGCTGGAAAAAAAAAGGAGAGAACACATACCCAGTGTCTCCCCCAGTCTCCCCCAGTGAAATCTGTAGAATAGAGGGTAAAAGCACCCACAAAAGCTCAGATTTCATGGTCTGACACACATTCTTCATGGCACTGGCTTTGGTAGGGTCCTAGATACTAGATAAGAACTTTCATCAGCCTACCCCAGATGTGGTTAGTTCTTAGTGGCTTGGGCTTCCTATAAAGCCAGTTGGAAGGAGGTAAACTGAACCAGATCCAGCAAGCATACATTTCAAAGAACATATTTCCCTTCCCCCACAGCACCAAAAAAATATCACTATCAGCTCATTCTCTGGTAATACAGGCCTTTCTATGAAGTTCTGCTCAAAATGCCCATTCATTGCACCAATGTGTAATTAAAGCCCAATCAAAACATGTCAAACAAAGGACCTGCCACTTCAGCACAACTAAACTCACTCCATTATGAGGCTGCTTGCTTCCCCTGCCCCTCTAAGAAGAGAGGCACTCACAGCACAGGAGTTAATGATGTCTGAAGGTTACTGGTTTCCACTGGAGGGGAAAAGAAGATAATGCAGCTTCTTAATTACTTCTCCATGCCACTGAACAATGAAGACTCCCTCCACTTACTAAAAGAACTAGAGCTGTGTCAAGTGCCCCATCTGAGTATAGGGAAATAAAAGAAAAATACAGATTTCAGTATACAGGCAGCAAGGAAGAGTCATTTGGAATGACAAAGATTACCTCAGGAAGAGGAGCCAGAATATGCAGATTTATCACGTCTGTCACTCAGCAGATTCTAGCCCAGCCATAGAAATAGGATTTCCCTGCCAACATTTTGACTGCTGTCTGTGAGGAGACACCACCAAAGACCTCAGCACCATGGAATTTGGCACAGGAACATTAATCAATTGATCCGTCTAGTGTTATCCTAGGTCCTGCCACAATCACCGCTGGATGTTTCAGAGGGAAGATGCACATGAGCTAGAGTTGGAGATGCTTTCCTAAGCCATGTGGTCATTTATTTATAACCTTAAGCTGAGCAAGGAAGGGAAGCAAAGACAATTATCACTTTCAAAAAAGCAACTGTCGATGCCAGAGTGATATAGGTAACTCTTACCTGTATACACCCTGGCCAAGCAGAACTTCTTCATAGCAGAAGGGATGGTATTCTGATCCTCTTTCTCCAGAAGTACAGTAATTCCTCACTTAACACAGTAGATGTGTTTCAGAAAATGATTGTGCTAAGCAAAAACGTGTTATGCAGGGTCAATTTTCCCATTGAAAGTAATGGAAAAGGCGGGAGTTGCGTTTCAAGCACACATGCGCTCGCAGCTCCAGCCTGCACTTGCTAGTAGCCCAACCGCTGAGTGCAGGCAGCTGCCTGGGGACCGGGACATAAGGTTGGGGGAGAAAGAGGACTGGGTTACAGCAGGGAGGAGAGGTGTTTGGCTCTGAGAAAGGGAAGGGGAGGAGAGGGAAAGAGGATTGGGTTGGGAGTATGCCCCTGTGACGGTCTGCTGAGACCCGTACTGCATCCAGCGAGGCGGGCGGGGGGGGGGGGGGTTGGCAGGGAATGGCACGGTGAGCAGCGAACCCTCTGCCACTTTGCAGGGAGGCAGGGGAAGCCCCACGCAGCCACCGGCAACAGGCCAGCTGGGGAAACCGTGTTATTTCAGGGACGGTTGTGTTATTCAAAAAACGTTCTCTAAAAAAAATCGTGCTAAGTGGGCACATGTTAAATGAGTAATTACTGTATACCGTTTGAGCTGAGGAAGCAACCTAGCAGTCTGGGGCCTAAGTGGGACATTCAAATTCCATTCAGTAGAGGGCAGTAGTATACCCGCACACCACTTCATTGCCTTACAAAATGTTGGCAGGTAAATCCCATTTCTATGGCTGTTCTAGAGTCTGCTGACAGACATGATAAACCTGCATATTCTGACTCCTCTCCTGCTGGTAATCTTTGTCATTCCAAATGGTACCTTTTTGCTCCCTATATACTGACATCTGTAATTTGACTCCTCCACAGAAAGAGAGAAGAATAGGCAAAGTACCATTAAATATCCAAGCTCCCACAACACTGTCCTCAATATCAAAAGTATCTTTCTTCCCAATCCATGTGGCTCCCATGCAAGGTTAACCCAATTGCACATACCTATAGCACACTTTGCCACTGATTAGAGAGGAATTGTGGAAGGACGGGGGGGGAGATGAATGGAACACAAGGACCAAAGCGGAGGCAGGTAGAGAGCTTCCAACAGACAAAATAACTGCTATCAAGCTGCTAATGGGCTCCCCCTATAATAATTTAAGATGCAACAACTAAAACGAACTTCCCATGCTTCATAGATCCTTCTACAAACAAGAAGTAAGTTGCTCCCAACTGGCTTTAATGAGAGGCCCAAGACTAAATCTGGCTCTCTCTGTACAACAAAACATTGGCACGAACGTAGGAATCGCGTTGTTTCCAAACTGCAACTCATTACAGGATCTTGCACTTCACTAAAAAAAAAAAAAAAAAATCCCAAGTTAAAATCCAACTACGTTTTGCTTTTTTTATTGCAAATCTGGCGTTTCAGTAAGCACAGATCCAGAAATGCAAAGCAAAGGATTCCCAGCATTGGATGTGACATGTACAGAGGTTCCACAACTGTCCCAGAGGGAGTGGGAAAGTTTTTGGGGAATTTATAACTACTCTTACTTCATGGAAGTCTGCCTGAGAACACCAGAAAAGGGGGAAAGCAGTCCACATGGACGGGCAGAAAGAGAATCATGTAGGAAAGGAATTACCTAAGGAAGCTGGGCATTTAACTCCCGCAGGCTCCAGCCTAAATGATTACACTAGAGTAGATAGAGAATATCTCTAATAGAGAAAGTAAAAACACTATGCATGTTGGAACTTAATCTAAGCAGTGTGTCTCCTCCAGTTTAAACAAGTTATTTCCTTGGTCATCCTCAAAGATACACCAACTGCAGCTTCAACTCAATGGTACTCCAAAAAGAACTGCTTCTTGAAAGACCCACAGTGTGTGTTGCAACTTTTGAATACTTTGTGTAACAAAGCTTGCACTTCCAAAGAAAGACAACCAAGTAAGCAACAGAGTCCCGTGAAGGAAGACATTCACTTCATGGCTGTTCTTGTTGGATCAGCGGCAGAACTGTCTATAGCTGCAGAATCTCCATTAGCTATTATCATATACATCCCCATAGCTGTGGAATAGTCTCTGCATTGAATGTGCCCTAAAGCCTCCCAGAAAAGGAAAAGAAACATTCCTGGCACTGATGGCCATCATATTTGAGACAGAGGAAGATTGCAGCATCATTTCCCTGCCAGATCAGTGGAGTACAAAGAGGAAATTCACTAGCAGAGATTGGAGGCAACTCATTTTAGAAACAAAGCCAGAAATAATGTGTTTTACATCATGAATTGTTCTTGTGGTTAGCTTATGTGAGCAACGTAAACAACACAAGCCAACAATGCTGGACGGATTTACAATATCCCACTACTGATTCGTTTTCATTGTCAATTAAAGATCTTCAGAGACAGAAATGGTGTGATCCCTAAGGGTTTCCTTTACAAGAACTGTTCGTAAGACTTAAATTACAACATTTGCACTGCAGATGCTGAATTGGAAAAAGGTCTCTTTCCATTATCTCCCTCTCCCTTTCTTTCAGAAGCAGCAGAATGCCAATCCAGCCATCAGACTGATCTCCATCTTCTAGGTTTTGAAACAATATCTGTGCTCTAAATCAAAGAGAAAGAGAAGAGACACAAAAATCCAGAACCAGCCAAAAGAATGTAGAACATTATAATCATCTTAGACTCCATTTGGAAAATGTCAGTATGAATGGTTCAGAGGAGCAGCCACAAAGTTGGGAGTCAGGAAGTCCCAAATTCTAATTGTGCCTCTGCCATTGATTCACTATGTGGCCTTGGGACAGTCATTTCAGCTTTTCCCTCCCCTTCCCCCCCCCCCCCAATTTCCACTTTTGCTCGCCTACCTCCCAGAGAACTTAAGGCTTGGAGATTAGTTGGTTTAAGTCTACACATTGCTCTGAGCATAAACAGTATTATTATGTAGCCTGAGGGCTCTTTTCAAGCTATTAATGAGATTTTAGCAGCCATTCCAGATTTCAATAACAGTGATCAAAAGGTAGAAATCCTTCATGAGCCTCACATTTGCTCTAAACATAACTGAGCTTAGTTGACTTAGCAGGTTAACTGATAAAACAAACAAAAAGGAAATCCAATGTTACCAAGTGTATAATCCTGTTGCAACATCTTGTGTAAGAAACTTCTCGGGGAGGGGGAAGGTTAGTCTCTTAGGTCTAGTCTCTAGAAAGTGCATTATGATTTTGTTTTATATATAGTACCTTTTGCTTCTGTGATCTCTTGAATCTGAAGTAAACCTACTCTGAATTAAGCTAGAAACTGATCCTGAGTTATAGCATATAAACTGGTTTGTACACTGTTCCCTTGAGGACCACAGAACTGGTATTTCTGTGACTCTTCAGTGAAGAAGAGGCTGGACACTAAAGGGGGATGCTTCAAAGGGATTCCAGGACTTAGGCGTACCTATTGTTAACTTACATGGCAAACTACAGGCTGGCATAGCTCAGTGCAGAGTATTTGGGTACCTAACAAGCCAGTTGGGTCAGGGAGTGGACACCCAGGTAACTACAAGCAACTGTCCTTCAGGTAGGAGTGAAAGGTAACAAGGTAACGCACAGTCCTTTGCGCCTGGCACATACCCTAAGAACATTCACAGTCTTTCCCAGCTCTACGTCCTTTTACGGAATGCTAATCATTTGGGCCCAACTATGACATCTTCCATCAGGATGTCAACTCCCTCCTGAAGCACATCTGCATTTGCAATCCAGAGATGGACAACAGATACCTCCCCCTGCAGTCATTTCCAATTTGGGTTTCCTCTCTTTACAGAAACCACTCAGTACCACCCACAGCTGCCTGGCACTCTTTAACTGGGCTTGGTCCACCCTTCAGCTACAACCTCTCAGGCCCACATTAGCCCTGCATTAAGCTGTGCAACTCAGGTCCTTCAGACCTCAAAGGGCCTGAAAAAATATACAAAAACCTTAGTAAGCAACCAGGGCCATAGTGCACAGATAACATAGGCATGCTTACAGATCTGTTAATTGTCTCAACAGAAGACCAGTTCTCTCATCTATCCCTCCCTGGAGAACCTAGGGCTCTAGTTAAGTGTCCTCTGAAGATGTAAAATCTATTCTTCATTGAAAGCATCACAAGCTATCTTTGTAACATTATTATCCTATCTCTGCCAGCAGCCTACAAACACTGTGTTCCATTGGTACATCCAGACACTGTTTTCTGGTGCAGCAAATATAGAATCAAATTCAGGTGGCCATGGTAACCCAGCATGGAACACAGGCTTCTTCACCCTCTGGAAAGCACACCACGCTCTCCTTTCCCTTGGCTCACGACTGGCTGTAGCACATTGGGTAGGCAGGAGTTCAGACATCTAGCCGTTCATGTTTGCTCCTGAAAGAAGAGGGGCAGTGATTTGGAAAGTCGATCTTTAATCTGTGCTTTTGCTTCTTCTTAGGTGAAGAGGTGACAGTGTTTACCTCCCCCATGGAAGAGTAAAAAGGAAGGGACAATTTGAAAGTTAATCAGTTTAAAAAAAATAATAATAATAATAATACTTTTAAACGCCATTTCAGATCTGCCCACAAGTCCACCCCTCCAACTTTGTGGTTTTCTGCAGTGGGGTGTGAAAGGCTTGCAACAGAAAAGCTGTTGAGTGATTAGCCTGGTTTGCTGTAAAGCCCACTCTCTGCAAATGCAATCAAATGTATACAAATGTAAGTGGGAGGGAGGGGCTTGGATAAGATTTCCAGTTACAGGACTCTTAGGCAACATTGCCAACAGGCAGAAACCAAGTTTTACTCTGAAGTGTGATTTTTACAGTGATGGATCCTGTCAGTATTTGTAAACCCTCAGCTGACAGGCATGCTATAAATAGCACCATGCTAGAGTCTCTCACAAGCCCAGGATGCCGCTGGCTCTAGAGGAAGAGAAAGAAGAGTGTTTCTAAGAACAAGGGGGAAGACTTCACAGCTGAATAGACAGTATTTTAACTCTTTCCTCCAAAGTACTGGAGGGTTTTCCATTAGTTTATGCTGGGCTTCTTTGCAATTCCTGCCCTGAAATCAGGCAGACCGTGGGCAGCATGCATAATAGGTGGCAGTGCCTCCCCAAACAGCCTACCTCCAGGCCAGCATGCCTCCTGCTGGGACTCGGGATGGCTGGTGCTTGGCAGAGCCACAATGCCTGCCCAGTACTCTGGAGCTGGCTGCCCCAGAACCAGGACTAGAGCATGGCGACTGTGCTGCCCAGCCACCCGAGCACTGAGGCAGTGGCCACTGCACTGGAGCTGGGACTTCACTGCTAACCCCCAGGTCTGGCTGTCCAGCACTGGGGCCAGAAGTCACAGTTGGGGTTGCTCTGGGCTCCTGCAGGAGAAGGGGGACAGAAGTGAAGGGCGGGGCCTCAGGAACAAGAGGAGGGGGCAGAGGCTAGCCTAGCCTGGCCACCTATGAGGCAGGCTGTTTGGTACCAGTGCAACTTGCTGGAGTCTGGCATATCCATGGGTACATGACAGCCTGGAATGTATTTCACCTTCTCATTTCTACCACATAGCACTTGTGGTTTTAAAACAATCATGTTTTACCTAACCTGTTCAACACCCTCACTGCTCCCTCGAGGCAGAGGGCCTTCTCAAATTCCAGGAGGAACAAAGGTCAGTCATTTCTTTTGACTCAGGTTCATACTATAATCCAGTGTTTCTCATCCAGTGGTATGAGTACCTTTAGGGGTACTTGAGAGAAGTCTTGGAGAAAACTGAATTTTTGTTTTAAGTTTCACAGCACTTTTTTTTTTTTACTTTTTACACCCAAAAATTTCATTGCCCACCTGTCTGCAATTAAGTTGTTTAAACAAATTAAATTTGTTGCAATAGTAGAAAAAAAATTGTTCATCTCAAAACTGTAGGTACTTACCTTTTTTTATTTTTTTTAAAAGGGGTACTTTATTTAAAAAAAAAAAGGTTGAGAAACACTGCTATAAACAGTCATTCAGTAGCTACTTCACATAAGAACAGCCATACTGGGTCAGACCAAAGGTCCATCTAGCCCAGTATCCTGTGTTCCTACACTGACCAATGCCAGATGCCCCAGAGGGAGTGAACAGAACAGGGAATCTTCAAGCAATTCCTCTCCCATCACCATTCCCAGGCTCTGACAGAGGCTAAGGACACCATTCCTACTCATCCTGGCTAGTAGTCATTGAAGGACCTAACCTCCATGAATGTATCTAGTTCTTTCTTGAACACTGTTCAAGTCCTGGTCTTCACAACCTCCTCTGACAAGGAGTTCCACAGGCCAACCATGCGCTGTGTGAAGAAATACTTCCTTTTGTTTGTTTTAAACCTGCTACCTGTTAATTTCTTTTGATGACCTGTACTACTTAGTTGCACAAAATGCTCACTCCTTCAGGCATCTACAGCTTGCTGGTTTATTGCACAGACACTGCTGGATCTGGAGTTCTGGTATTTTACAGATCCTTCCATGCTCACTTCTACCTGCTCCAAGGTGATGGTGAGAGACCCAGACTGAAAACCTTTTTATTTTGGGGGATTGGCTACTGCTCGTGGTGTACGGACGGTGGGCAAATCAGCACAGAGATGGGTGCTTCACTCAGTGGCATAGCTACTGCCTCTCGCAGACATGGATAAACTGTACCAACAAAGTTTTCCCATCAGCATGGCAGAGTCTTCACTGAAGTGCTACAGAGATGCCACTGCAGTGTTTTAAATGCAGACCTCCCCTTATTCAGTTGTAGATGTTTTGGTTACTTAAAGACATAATTCCACCAATTAAGGGGAAGCAAGGGAAATACTACACCTAAGCTCCCAAAATAATTAATTGTGTCATTCACATAGTCATTTTCTACTATAGGGCGATCAGTAACATGAACATAAGAAAGATTGGGGGAGGGAGAACAAAAACAAAAAAACCTCATTACATTTTACACAAATACTATGATAATGTTTCTTCATTGCCACACACACATTGGGTTAAAAGTTCTGCACTCGACATCTTCTTAATACTTGACTAATAACTGATTATTAAATCTTGAGAAAAATTACTCTATTTGAATTAAAGAGACCAGGAAATCTAACAACTTTCTAGACGGTTTCAATTTCTCATACCCTAGCTGCCATTATTGCTGCAACTCTGCAGGTGAGTGGGTTTTTTTGTTTTTGTTTTTGAATCATGGACACCTGTGATTGGATAAATGCTTGGCTGTGGTGGTAGGAGAGGAGCAATTTAAAAATGGACCTCAGTCCTATGATATGTGATCTGAGAGAGAAGAATGCAACACCTCATAAATCAAGCACTCCACATTTAAGTAAGAGTTAGCAAGAAAGTGGCAAAAGGACAGGCTACACCTCTTCTGGGCACAGCTGTGCAAGTGGACTTGTTTCAGGCATGGAGTCATGTCTCTGCTTGCAGCAGCAGGTAATCAGTCTTCTGTTCAGGTAACCTTGCTATTTGGGAGGCATACACAAAACAACTGAACTGCAACTAGAGCAGCAGAGTTAGAGAGGGGGGACAGCACACAATTAGGCAGGGGAAGAAAGCTGGTTAACTCCTGTAGCTATATAGAATCAGTCAGGAAGTGAAGGGCAGACCAAAAATGGGGAGGTGGCAGGAGGTAGAAAAGTAAGAAGATTCCTGCCTAGAAGATCATTTTAAATTATCAGTGCTCTCAAGAGCCCAAGTACTCATTCCAGGACCAGGAATTTCAGGATCTTAACATCCTGCATCCAGATTACAGAAGAGATTGTACACAGGTTACCAAGACCTGCTGGGAATGGTGAACCAGGAAGGAGTCCTACAATGCACATCTGAGCTGCTCTCTTCTCTCATCTCATTATGGCCCATTCTTGGCATAGTTTTCTTCTCTGTCAAGCAAAATATAAAGTCAGACGTCCTTCATATGCACATACAACAGTGCCATCTTCTCAGAGCTCCTGCTGACCTAGGGCAAGGGGCCACAGGAATGTTACAAACAGGGCAGGCAACATGAAGATAACACCGAAGGCAGCTGCTGCCTAAAAAGAGGAGGCACATAGAAGGTAAACTAGTTATCAAAACAGAGGTTCATTCTCCAGTGAGAGAATTTTAGCCCCCACAGTGCTGGGCCGCTAGAGAGACATTTCACACCTCATACTGGGACAGATGGGTGCAAGAGCAGCTGCTAGCCTGATTTCACTTAACTGCACGTATTTGCACACAACAGGGTCAGACCTACTGGCCGCCTCTGGACAACTCAACATACCTGTGGGGATTTCAGATGAAGAGCATCTGTTCCACTCCAGTCAAAGTTTACAGGCACTCAAGCAGAGCACCCTGCCAAAAGACCAATTAAAAGCATGTGCTCTGTTTAATGATTGGAAAGCAACTGGATTTCTTTAGACAGACCTCCAGCGTGTAGAGAGTGATCAGAACTATTGCCCCAGCTGTTGCAGACAAGAGGGAGGAAGAGGCATGCCAATACTGCTGATCTTAGTCAGAGGGGCCATACCTGCTCCCAGACTCATACCCAGACAAAGGGGAATAGAAGCCAGTGGTCTGAAAGGATCTGTACTCTGGTTCAGCACCAGCATGCACTCAAGATATGATTTCCTACAAGTTCATAGTGAAGGAGAAGAAAGTACGGACAAACTGTACAACATTATTGTGACCTGGTTTCCCACCAAGGACAATTTCAGCAGGAGTGCTAAATAACCCTAGTAGCCAGCACCTTTTTATCTCTCTGGAAACCCCTTGCCGACTTCACCCCCAAGAGAAGTGCAACAGTTAGAGTTCAGTGTAACAACAGTATATCCGGTATCAATTTCAACTAAAAATAAGAATGGCCATACTAGGTCAGACTACAGATCCATCTAATCCAGTATCCTGTCTTCCAACAATGGGCAATCCCAGATGCCCCAGAGGGAATGAACAGAACAGGAAATCATCATGTGATCCCAACCATGGCTCCCATTCCCAGCCTCTGACAAAAAGAGGCTAGGGATATTATTCCTACCCATCCTGGCTAATTAGCATTGCTGGACCTATCCTTCATAAATGTGTCTAGTTCTTTTTTGAATCCTGTTGAAGTCCTGGCCTTCACAACATCCTCTGGCAAGGAGTTCCACGGGTTAATTGTGCGTGCTGTGAAGAAAACAGTGAGAGCTTAAAAGATACTGTTTCCCTGTAGCCAGGAACCATCACAGCATCAAAGAGATCTTCAGTGTCCTGAGTTGAGGGCCCTACCAAGGACAAAGCAAAAGCACAGGACAGTCCTGTGATAATTCCAGACCAACAGGACTTCTAACGTAGGCTTGCAGTCTCATAGGATTTGGCATTAGGAGCCACTACCTTCTTCATAGCAAAACCTGGGGGTTGGGTTTTGGGCAACCAGAGGGCTGGCACTCTCCCTCCCAGAGATCACAGTTTACACCTACAGAAGTCATTTAGTTGTTGCAACTTTTGGCAAATAGTGAAAGAACTCATTGATTTGGGCTCCAGATCCAAAGAGACAACCTAGTGGACATCCCGGGGGCATTCCCTTATGAGAAGAGGACAGTGCCTAAACCTCCAAGGGACAACTGCAAACCAGGTATCAGTGCCCTACCCTGGGGGAGTATCCTGCCAATAAGGGATGTATAATCTTGTTTAATTGGTTGACTGATTGAAGAGATGGCTGGGCGAGGGATCGGGGTTTGAGCCATAGGCAGGGGCTTCTCTGGGTGGCTTCCTGCCTGTGACGAGCCCGAGACTGCTGCAGACAGGGACTATGCCGAGAGATTGGAGCAGCCCCTGTGCCCGGTGTGGCCTGCAGGGCTGGAGCAGCCCCCACTGAGTTAACCAGAACTGGTAAGTGATACTTACCAGTTAACTGGTTAACTTTTCACATCCCTACTGCCAATGCACTTGGATGGCACTGTTGGCTAGCAGTCAGTGGCTAGCAGTCAAGGTCCCCCTCTTGACTCATCTCTTCCCCTGTCAGGGGTTGTTATAGCTACTCCAGCACCACAGTATTCTTTCAGCAGCAGAAAATGAAGGGTGGGGAGAATAACCCAGTTTAGATCTAGTGAAACAGACACCACAGGGAGGGAACAACAATGGTGATGATGAAAGTTGAAATAAATGGGCCAGCTCCCACAATGGGCAAAACAGAGAAGTACGGAGAGCGAAGCAATTCACTAGTGTCTTTGCGTTGCATTAGACCTGGTAATTAACAAGCTTCCTATTGTTCTACCATTGCTTTTCAGCCTCTGCTGAAGGGAAGCAGGTTCATTTTCTGTTAAGTACAGAAAAAGTAAAACTCACCTTTCTTCCAGGAAAGCAGAACGAACTCCATTTTATTCACCAGAATTCACCCTGCAGGGCAAGAAGTGTTCAATTTCCCAGGCCAACACTGGGCCACAGCAACAGGTTCAGGGTTGTTCCAAATATGTTGGTTTATACTTGGTGCTTTAGGGCATGAACCTCACTTTCCAAGGAACTCTGTGCAAAACACTATCCCAGAGGGAATGAAGCCAGGCATGGCATTCAAGCCCCAGTCCCAGAGCTGAAGACTAAAATTTCACAACAGTTCATCTGCTAACAGCAAATAACAATGCTGCTTTCAAAACAGCCAGTCACTCACCAGCCTGTGTGGACACAGACTATACCCTGGAACAGCATTTTCCTGCTCACATTTAATGTGTTAGGTGTTGTCTACACCTCCAAGTAGAATGGAGTGCTTTAACACTGCAGCGTGGTCACAGCTGAGCTCAGGAGAAAAGCTCTTCCTATACTCTGGAAAACCATCTCTACTAGAGGAACAGCAAACAGCACAGGCAACCTATTTACACGGGTGCTTTACAGCATTGTAACTTGCTGCACTCAGACAGGTATTGTTTCCATATCCCTGAGCAATGAAGTTACTTGCCAGTGTCGACAAGCCCTAATTAGGGTTCATCCACACTGTGGCATTATTTCAAGATACTTCCAGTATCCCAAAATAGCGTTTTCCGCATTTTGACAGCGAGCCCATTATTTCAAAAATGTAATCAAAATAACAGGTGCGCTATCCCAACATCCCAGTAAACCTCATTCCACGAGGATTAAGGGACTTGTCGAAATAGCGGTCTATTTTTAAATTTGGCACTTTGTAGAAGGGAAGAAACAACAGAAGTATGAGAAGAAGAGTCTCTTGGATGCCGCCATAGCTCTGAGCCCTTAGGTAAACATGCAAGATGCTTGAGTTGTCACAAATGTTATCCCGCTTAAAATTTTTTTTAAAAGTGTAGCGGTGTTACTGAGGCAGAGATCCCAGCTGCCATTTCACTAGAGCAGGGATGCTTATATATATATATATATATATATATATATATATATATAAAGATATCCTAGCAGTTAGACGGCTACAAAACAACCCTCACTGACATGGCCCCCAACTGACTGTGAAAGACACTTCCCACATTCCCCTCCCACATCAGAGCCTAGGAGGGCCCAACCTAGTAGATTTTATGTGCTCCAGCCCGATAGGCTACATATAAACTACATGGCTCCGTCGACAGAGCCATGTAAAATAGATTATTCAACATAGTCAAAGAAGCGGGGATTTAAATAATCCCCGCTTCATTAAAATAAATACGGTCGCCTCGCTGTGCTGACGATCAGCTGATCCGGCACAGCACGGCAGTCTAGATGCAGCGCAGTCGACAGAGGAAGCCTTTGTCGAGCGCTCCGGTAAACTTTGTTTCACGAGGCTTCCTTTGTTGACCGCGCCACGTCTAGACTGCCGTGCTGTGCCAGATCGGCTGATCGTCAGCACAGCGAGGCGACCATTTATATTTTAATGAAGTGGGAATTATTTAAATCCCTGCTTCTTTGACTATGCCGAATAAACTATTTTACATGGCTCTGTCGACAGAGCCATGTAGTTGAGATGTAGCCATAGTGTGGTGGCAAGGAAGGGCCATGGTTTAAACGGTTACATTCTGACATCCCTACTCCAAAGCATGTGTGCGCACACCGAGTCATTCTTCCCTGTCTGACCTGAAATGTGTGGGGTAGAGCAGCTTCCTTTGCACAAGAAAAGTCTTTATCTTCTCCATGGTGCTGGGAGCCTTCATGTCTCTCAAATATCCCGGGACCAAGATGGTTAACTAGGGATATTAACGGGTAACGGTAAACTGGTACCCCGGGAGTAGCCCATTTCTGCTAGGCCACCCACGTGGAGCCATCAGGAGCAGCCGCCCCCGTGGGGGGGCTGGTACCCATAGCGGCAGCCCCCGCAGCGGGGCCGGAAGCAGCCGGGCTAACACTGCCCCTATCTGTGGCAGGGGCTGCTCTAGCCTGACCTCAGTGAGCGGGGAAGCTGCTCTAGCCCTGCTGGAGCGTGACCCCCCCCCCCACCCACCTCTCTTTTCATCAGTTAAACTCTGTGTTTGCACTGCCTTCACCAATTAAATGGTCTTTTACATCCCTATGGCTAATCTACACTTCATACAAGAAACAAAGGATACTATCAGAATGCCACTATTGCCTTGTTATTAGCATCTATTATTAATATGGAAGAGAGGTGCTGAAGGGTGTAAGAGATGTGCGTTAGCAACTTCACCCAAGAGGTGGTCAGTGTTTTTTGGATTGACAGGTACTATTTTCCCATTTTAGTTCAAGGAAGCATTTTCTCTATGGACTTTCTCTGTCAGGGAGTGACTAGGCATCGCCTTGAAATACATTTTATATGGGCTCACAGCAATACCCAGGCACCTTTGACCAACCTTTGAGCAGACGCAGCTAGTGCAACCTACACAGAACAAGCTGGATGCAAACCACCGGGTTCTAAGATCAAGTACCCATTAGGTGATAAACCAGAAACGTACTGCATCCAACATGTGCAATGCAGGAAATTAAAAAGAACTGTTCTGAGCAATTCCCCAACACCCATCCCACTCCCAACTCCTCCTGCCTCACCTGGTGTTGCAAGGACAAAGATCCGGTCTCAAACTCCATGCACTCCTGTAACCATCTTCTGACTTTAAGTGCTTATGAATCAAGGATCAGCCTCTTTGGGTTGTAGGAGCCCCATATTTACAGAGAAAAATGGAGGCAGAAAGGTCATCTGACCTGTCCAAGGTCTCTCAGGAAGCCTCCGGCAGACCTAGGACTAAACTCCACATCTCCTTGTTTCCAGCATGTTATTTTCCAGCTACGTCTGCTCAAACTTTCTGCACTTTTTTCCTATGAGAGGTAGATCTAGCCTGGCAAATCCAGCAATTTCCCCTCCACCAAAATAAAAAAGAAATAAATTAGCAACTATCTTAGCGACAAGATCAGACACCTCCTATCCCCCACTCAGCCATGAAAGGATGCAACACCAACACTTAAGGGAAAACTGAGTGAAAGAAAAGCCATGCTGGCGGAGTCCCAAGCTTCCCAATCCAGCCATCATGTTTTCAACTGAAATGGAGAAGGTGAGAAGGGGGTTGGAGAGGAGCTATTCCCAGTGCCTGCAACCACATAGCTTTGCTAGTTAACCTGCATCAGCTCTGCCCACTCCATGGTATCCACTCTTTACAGTTCATTATGAGTGCCACTTTAGATCTTAGCATTTGCAAGGCTTTCTGAATAATTTATTCCTGGTGTCACAGAGAGGGACATATTTTGATGAAAACCAGGCCAATGAAAGTACCAGGAAGAAATAAATGGAGACAATGAAAACCAGGTCAGATCCTCCCTTACTTAAAAAAGAGAAAGCCAAAAAGTAAGAAAGTCCTCACTATGGAAATAGGCCTCATACACCGCAGGATTCTTAATGAAGTTAGTCTTCAGCAAAAGCTGTATTTTTTTAAGCCACATGCATTCACCTAAAATTCCTTCTATGCTTTCAAACATGGTGAAAATTGGTGCAACCCCAGCAAAGTTGATCACGAAATCCATAAGAGAATTTTTGTTTAAAATATACATATATTTATGGGGAGTGAGAAAACTTAATTATATCCATTTAAATCATCTTTCCTGACAGATAGGCCAATACAGTGACATGGCTGATTTTAACAAGCTGGCTGTATAATGAAACTAGCTGGGCAAACCTGAAGTTAAAAAAAAAAAAAAAAAAAAAGCGTTCTTGCCCAGGGCTACCTTGTGGCCTATATATAAGTCATATTAGCTGGCAAGGAATATACCATTCTGTATTTGGGACTTAACATTTTGTGGGCTGTGCCCACAAAAACACCTGATACTATTTATAAGTCTCTCGAAATAACCACGTCTTACCAGCGTCTGTTATTTGAAATAGCGCTATTTCAAAATAGCGCCATAACGTGAATATGCAAATGAAGCACGGGATATTTAAATCCCAGCTTCATTTGCAATTTCAAATGTCTTCATTTGCATCCCTCTCTGGAAAGAGGGTGCAAGTGTAGACATACCCTAAGGTGATACAGGACCATTGTTTTTTAAGTTCATTCACAACTGTTCAAGCAATGCTGGCAACTCAGTAAATCTCCTACACTTCTAATCTCTGCGGGTGAGAAAAGTATTTGACAGGAGGATATGGATATAGGTATGAGGTGTGGGGGGGAAATTAGGTGGCTATAGCAAACACTGCATAGATACTCAACCCTGGTTATGTATTGCCATCAGAAGAGTTAACATGACACATACCCTGTGTCTAAACTGAGTGAAGAAGTAATGAAACAGCCAACAGAAGGGGAAAGAGAATATTATCAAGCAGATATTTAAATAGTTTTATTACATGACTTGCACTATTGTACTTAAATCCCACATCCACTCCTTTTATTAGCTTAGTTGATTGTTCCCAAATGGATCAACTTGGTTGTTGTTCTCATCCAGATTGGCTTCACAGCTCATCACACACTCATTGCAGCAATAAGTAACAAAGGAAAACAACCCTGCCTCCCCATAGAGTCAGCAAGTTTTAAGGGCAGAAGGAACCACTGGATCATCTACTCTGAGCTCCCTTACATTACTGGCCACCAACATCACACAACACCAGCATACTAAACCCAGCAACAAATGTACAATGTAAATGAGACCCATAGAAGACTGGACTGTTACGTATGATGTGAACAGGTAACCAGTTACCTGATAAACATTACCCTTACTCGATGATGCTTACTGGTAACCAATTAACTAGTGCCCAGGAGCTGCCTCCCTGCCCACAGCACACCATGGTATGGGCGCTGCTCCAGCCCAGTTGGGCCCACCTCTTCATGGGGCCCACAGAAGCTGACACCCCAGAGTAACATTTAACCGGTTAACTGATTAAATGGGATTTTAATCCCTACTATTAACAGCAGTCAGTTGCATGGGCCTGAGTTAAGGCCCAATGAAGTGAATGCAGACTCCCCTCACCTTTCCACTAAAGTCACTTGGAGATTTTGCCACTATCTTATTCAGGGCCAGGATTTCATCCAATAGGTTTACTGAAATGAAGCTAGGAGGGAAAACACACCTGTGGCATAAACAGTATTCTCTCTAATTTTTCCATACATGTGCAGAATAAATGTTGTTCTGCACACCAAGTCATGTGCAGATGTGCACCACCAGAAGAAACACATGCTTCTGGCTGTGGGCGCTCTACTAATCAGCTGGGCGGCATTTGAATCTCTTGGGTGGCATCCAAGCACTCAGTTTACAAGGAACACTAGCATAAACCGTTCTTTCCTTCAAGACCAATTCACGTTCTTTCCAGCACAATTTAGATAGGAAGAATTTGCAATTTTATCACGAGATGTTGTAACTCATCCTTGTCAACAATGGATCAAAATCATCTTAGCTGCCTTGGAATCAGTGTCACTTTCAATATGCCCAAGAATTAATAGCCAAGAACATATAAGGGCAAGTACAGCATCTTGGAGAAGCCACATATGCAGATGCCAGTAAAGAAAGGAAAATCACATTAATTCAGTGTAGCGTAAAAATGGTGTCAGAAAGCATGATCCTGACAACAAGAGAGAAAGCATTCCTAGATCAGTTCTCCCTTAAGACAACTATACTTCCATTAACCCAGAGAAATTTCAAAGTTACAAATAGATGTTCCACTATTACACTGCAAAAAGCTATGTTGGCTTCAAAAACATAATGCTGGTTTATCCCCAAATAACATGCTGATAGCAGGAAAATGCTCTTATGAAGCGAGAGAATTACACAGGCTGCTGTAATACATAAGGTCTCAGATCTGCATACAGACAAATTTGTGAATGCTTACTCTGAGAGACAGACACATCTAAAGTGTAAAGAATTGCCAAGGGGCATCCTGAAACACGGAACCTCTGTGGCAATATTACAAGCATAAAGGAGTGAAACACCTGTACGCTCAAAATTTGAACTGAGGGGAAAAAGCACAAATAAAACCCAACAGCTGCAACTCAATACTTGAGGGACCCCTCCAGTGATAAGCCACTATGCAGGAGCCCTAGATAAGAATGTCACCTGTCCTAATTTTCAGTGAGTCACTCCATCTGTTTGGGAATCCCAACATTCCTGGGGCATGCAAAATATTATGCTGTAGTGTCAAGATGCAAGAACATGACATCATCATGATGCTGCCACATATGACTGTGTTCTACAGGAGCCACAGGTGTGGAGGTTGGATGAAAAAGGGTTCATCCCTCTTCTCCTGTCCTTCCCCCATTTGATTTTTAAAAACATATAAAAAATAGAGTATATTTAGATAAGATACGTAGACAATATTCTTTTAAGAGTGCACAAGAGACAATAGCCAGTGGAAGTAGCCATAATTTAGGACCTCTATTGTATAAAAAGGTAAAATCTTCAAAAGAAACCTTACTTGTAGAGCAATGGTTCTTAAACTTTTTGGCCTGCAGCCCATCCTGCTTAAGACAAATATTTCCGTGCACTGCCAGCCAACCACACCTGGATAAAATGTGTTCAGGATGTGGTGGTAGTGTGGGATCTGTCTAGAAGATTGAGTACAGAAGCGGGTTGGGGGTGGGGAGTCTGGGCAGGAGGTAGGGTACAGGAGTGGGCTTGGGGTAAGGAGTCTGGGCAGGATACTGGCTAATGGAGCAGCATGGAAAGCCACCACTTGTGCCATTTCCTGCATTGCCATCTCCTCAGCTGGGGGGAGGGAGGGGTAGCAACAGCATGTGGAGCCACTTCCTCCCCCGAGGAACTGGATCCAGCCAGTGAGGCTTGGGGGGTCCCTGCCTCTGCTGCAATCTCATTGGGGGGGGGGGGGAAGGGGATGCAGGACTGGAGTACCACCACTGGCTTCCCACTGCTGGGTGTGGGGGGAAAAACAAGCCCATAGGCCACAGCCTACTTGTAAGACAGTCACAGATCACTAGTAGTCTGCAAACCACGCTCTGAGAATCACTGGTATAGAGATTATATTAACAATATAGCACCTCCGAGACTATATTTAATATGACTTACTCCTACCTAACTATATCATGCCTATATTAACCAGGTCTGTAATATGGGTCAACACCACAATTACACCATTAGGTCCCAACTATACAAAGAAATCTAAGCCAGATATAGGATATGATCAGAGTGGGGGAGCTAGGTTATGTCAAATACCATCCCCGACAATTATTTTTCAATAAAGGAGAAAATTAATCTGCCAAGAGTATCCTGATTCTGTCCACTTACAAATAAAAAAAAATAAGTGCTGGGATAAGTTAACAGTCTTAATCTACAATCCAGTTATACCACAAAGTGTATCCTTATTATAAAATTCACACTTGTTTCCTCAAACTGCTTTGGGGCAGGGGAAGGAACGGGACCCAGTGCTAGGACAGGTCAAGTTTGAAATAAATCAGTAATTGTACACAAAACACACCACACACACCACCCTGACTATAATGCAAAGCAGCAGGTGTTAATTTCTTTCAAGAGATGGATTTCATTATTGAATCTACACTTCACCATATAACAAGATGTATTTTTAAAAAGTAATATTTATGAAGATTTAAAATTCAAAAGCAGGTGCCAATACATTTCCTTATGACAGACAAATCTTGTTACTCAGGTATATTCCACAGTTTCCCTACATTTTTGTATACCCTGTAGAACCTGAATCCTTTCCTAAAAATGCCTGCATTGCCACTAATAGGAATGCCCATAAACATATTCCTCCTGAACTGTTGGGAGAACAGACCTCAGATTAAAACCAGTTTGATTTTACACCATTAGGTACTTTAAGAGAAATTGGGAAAAGGACACACACTGTACAGCTTTTCCATTTTGAAAAGTAAAAGTAACAGCTTTATCTAATCAACTCAACTGTCTTTTGCTGCAGTCAGATATGTAAGTCACATGTCAAGTGCACAAGTCATAAGCAGCAATGTACAATGGATAAAGTACAACATCCACATTGAGAGGAGTTAAACATTGCCGGTATTTATGAAGCATGACCAAGTGGCACTTAACCTAAAGATGCGAGCATAAGGATTTCAAAATTACATTACACCTACACACTTCACAGGTGAGGATCAGTCTGTACAAATCCACCATCACCTCAAGGGTCAGTGGTTTTATGGTTTTTTAATTCCTTGAGGAAAGGAACTTAAAACTTAAAAAAAAAATCATTGTTGTTTGTGTGTTTGCTTTCCTAACTATTTAACTAGCAACATCTTTTGGGGAGGACGCAACTGTCCTCACACACACACTTTATTACAAGAAATTGAGCAAATAATTTCAAATGGAAGAGGCAGTTTTGCTAAGAGCAAAAGCTATGAAGAAAGATAAGTGCTTCCTTTTAAACAACAAAGCAAATAAGCCTACCGGCAAAAACCATAACCGCTTTCCTTTTTGGAAAGCTGCTTTCACAATGGCCTTGCCCAGCAGAAATATGCTAGGACTTCCGAAGGGAAAAGTCAGTAGAGACTATCCCTTTTTCATTTACATAAAAAAGGTGAACACTAGATAATTTGCAGCTCACCTGCAGGACTGCATTTTAGAAGAGGCCCCCAAGACATTCTCATTCAGAGTTCTCTATCTCCCCCCAACACCAGTGCACCACACCCCAAACATTACCATCAACAGAAACATTTGCTACTAGTTAAGCTATAATACTGTTTCTCAACTGTTGTAAGGCATTGACATGAAAGCGATCATATAAAATTAATACTGACTCAGCTATTTTTCCCACAGCTTACTGTTTCTACATCCACTACCGTCTCCTGATGCTTGTACCTGTCAGCCAGTGCCCACTGTTAGTCCACCATGCGTGGCAGTGGATCTTACAAAGGCATTCAGGTGGCACTGGTCAGAGATACATGCGATTTGGGATGCCTTGTCGGGTTTAAACCACCATCGTACCTCCCCCCGCCCTTCAGAGTTCTGACACGCCGCCACTTACTCTTGAGAGCTGCAACGAGTGTCTTCCCATCTTTGATAAGCTCCTTGATGAATTTGTTGGTCTTGTCCAGCTCAGCTTCATGAGATTTCAGCCTCTCTCGGAACTGGGGGCTATCCAAGCAGCAGTCACTAAATTCCAAAGCAGGTAGTCCCATGGCTTCTTCGCGCCCCCCTCCAACAACCCCTTTAAAAAAATCCCACCGAAGAAGCAATTCCCACTAGTGCAACCAAATAAATTGTAAAACAAAAAGAAAAATACAAGTATATGCCTTAGTCTCTTTGAAAAGAAAACGAAACTATCCACAGGAAAGCACCGCTCTCCTCCCACCTGGTGTCACGGTGGCACCTTAGAGGTACGGAGGAGAATCAATTAATTAAAAATAATAAGCAGGTCAGAAGAGTTAATGAGGCTCAGGATTTTCTTTAGGATCCGCCTCAGATGCAAGGGGGTGGGAACAGGAGCAGCAAAGAGGAGTGGGGTCGTGCTGCAGTAGCAGCAGTTGCTGCTGCCTGGGGATTGCTCATGGCGAGAGCTTCCACGCACGCTGCAAACCCAAAGGTGCCTCCTCTGCTGTCTGCCAGCCCATTCAATGCTACTTGCTACCTAAAGTTCCCCTAGCTGAGCGAGAAGCAAAGGAGCCCAGCGGCCTCACTCGGCAGCAGCTGCTGGTGAGCCCAGCCAGACCTGATGGCATCCGGGACCAATCGGGACGCTTCCCTTCCCCGTTGGAACGTTGTGTATCATTTTTCCGAACGCGCTTCCCATTGGAACGTCGGGTATCTTTTTTTCGAACGCGAGGCCTCCTCTTGCGCCAGCCGGAGCCAATCGGCTCAAGACCTGCTGGGGGCGGGAGGGAGGAGAGATGCCCCAGCGATGATAAAACTGCCTTGGGGGGCGTGGCCAGGACTGTGTTAAGCCGCATGGAGGGGAGGGAACCCCCACCGTATCTTAAAGGAACAGCTACGGAGACCGCAGAAGGAGTGGGGGAGGTGTTGCGACACGAACAAGGGTTATTCAAGGACATTTCTCTGAAACCTGTTCCTATAACTTCGGGAGGGAACAGAGGAGACCCCACAAGAATAGTATAGGAATTTAGAGAGGGGGCACGTCCTAGCTTCTGGTGTGATTCCTTAACGCTGCTAATCCCTGCTCAGGAAAAGAGGACTTTCCTTGTCAGTGTTCTACAAAAACTTTCTTCATACCAACCTTCTATTATATTGGTTTAAATGGAACACTGGAAGGCAGGACACCTGGTTCTATTTCTACCTCTCCCAATGGGCTGCTATTTGTGACCTTTGGTCAATCATTTCACTCCACCGACTCGATTTCCCATCCCATCCTTCCTGTATCTGGATTATCTACATTGTAAGACATGCTGGCTAGCAAAGTTCCTGTGAGCTGGCATACTGCAATTCATTTTTATTCTTACAATTTTCATTTAATTTTTTCTTCACAAGTTTTTCAGGTTTTGTCAATAAAACTTAAATCCTAAAAGTGTGTGTTTGGTTTATTTTCAACTCAAAACAGAAAAATTGGTGATTTTGGTTTTTCTTTGAGTAATTGAAATTTTTTGTTGAAAACGCTTCAAATTCAGATTTTTCTGATGAAAAAGTCATTATTTCATCAGAAAGAGTATTAAACAATACATTTTGATTAGGTCTAATTATGAGCACTTCAGGGCATCTATTACTATCTATTACTCTGTCTAGTACAATTGTGCCCCAATAGTACTAAAACATACACATCCTGTGGATTAGTAAATTCTGTTATTCTTTGTATTTATTTAAAGATGGCAATGTGCTTGGGGCTGTATAGGGCACACAAAGAAGCCCTTGTCCAAAGAATTTGTAGTCTGATAGTGACACATGTAGAAGATTCAAGCATTGGGAAAGCCAGAGCTGAAGATGATTTGCTCAAACCATTACATCAGGCCTATTGCTGTACTACAACAAACAATTTTTGTGCTATGATTCTATAGCTGAGATGACAGTACTCATATTTTTAAATGTAGCTGTCATATACTACAGCTTTGATCCCATACAATGGCAATGGTTCAGCATTGAAATCCAAGCAATAATGGTACTAAGCATGTGCAGACTTCAACTATCAGCGCTGCAAGCAGCTCAAAGGGGCCACAGGTTAGTATATGTCCCAAAATGCTGCTCATTGTATTTAAGGTGAACTTTTTAGCAAGTGTGCTAGTTATATAGTGTTGATATAGTATTTTGTTTTGTGGAAATAATGCAATTAGTAACTGTAAGTGGAGGAGGAGAAATATTCCTCATTAGGATCTCCTCACTGTAGGCTAACATTGCCTCTGATCCAAGGCTATGTCTAGACTGCAAGCCTCTTTCGAAAGAGGCTCTTTCGAAAGCATCTTTCGAAAGAGCCTCTTTTGAAAGAGAGCGTCTAGACTGCACGGAGAAATTTCGAAAAAGCGGCTTGCTTTTTCGAAAGAAAGCATCCAGTGAGTCTGGATGCTCTCTTTCGAAGAAGCCCTATTTACATTGAAGAACGCCTTCTTTCGAAAGAGGAACTTTCGAAAGAAGGCGTTCTTCCTCGTAAATTGAGGTTTACCGCCATCGAAAGAAAAGCCGCGTTCTTTCGAATTAATTTCGAAAGAACGCGGCTTGAGTCTGGACGCAGGGGAAGTTTTTTTCAGGAAAAGGCTACTTTTCCCGAAAAAACCCCTGAGTCTGGACACAGCCCAAGACTGTAGTGAACACTTTTACTTTTAGTAAATGTAATTTTCAAGAAAAATATGCAATTTAATGGATCAGCTTATTCTTCTATTCCTTGCTCTGCCACTGCCTTATAATGTGGCTAGAGACAAGCCATGTAACCATTAGTGTGTTGGTTATTCCACAAATGGAGATGATAGTATTTCTGAGAGGTATTGTGATGCTTAAATCATTAAAATTCATCTACAAAGGGGAAAAAATGAGCATGTGTGCTTTCTACATCTTTATTCAGTAAAGAAAGCATAACATTAAAGGGTCTTTCTTTCTTTCTTCCTTTCTTAGAAATTCAGGTCCTCAGTAGCCTGGAAGACTTCATAGCCCCTAGGACTCCATACAGGCAGACTTTTATGTCTAAGTCCAAAGTACACTGGCCTTTTGCCTTGTCATGTCAAAATCTCATATTGTATTTTCTGTCCATACACAATTGTAGGTCTTTTTCACCATTGCTACTTTCCAATTACACATCTGGGTTTGAGATTATTTCCCCAAATGTATGAACCATACTGGGTCAGACCAAAATTCCATCTAGCCCAGTATCCTGTCTTCCAATAGCAGCCAATGCCAGATGCCCCAGAGGGAATGAACAGAAATAGGTTATCATCAAGTGATCCCTCTCCTGTCATCCATTTCCAGCCCCTGACAAATAGAGGTTAAGGACACCATTCCTACCCATTCTGGCTAATAAGTCTTGATGAACCTAACCTCCATTAATTTATCTAGGTTTTTTTTTTTTTTTTTTTTTTTGAACCTTGTTAAAGTTCTGGTCTTCACAACATCCTCTGGCAAGGAATTCCACAGATAGATTGTGCATTGTGTGAAGAAAAACTTATTTTTCTTTGTTTTAAACCTGCTACCTATTAATTTAATTTGGTGACCCCTAGTTCTTATGTTATGGGAAAACATGTAAATAACTTTTCCTTATTCACTTTCTCCATACCTGCCATGATTTTATAGACCTCTATCATATCCCCCTTTAATCTCCTCTTTTCTAAACTGAAAAGTCCCAGTCTTTTTAATCACTTTTCATATGGTTTCCATTCCAAACCCCTAATCATTTTTGTTGCCCTTTTTCTGAACCTTTTCCAATGCCAATATATCTTTAACAAGACATGAAAAATAAGACCTTAATTTTTTAAGACAATTTGCCATGAAGGGTAGGTGATTGAACAGATCAACTACACAGAAAGAACTTCCATGGAAGTACCATAATATGCCAGCAGCCCCACTCTGTCTCAGCAGGCTGGGAGTGTAGGTTCAATAAACCCCCTCTACATATGTTGTACTCAACTAGGCGTGTAGGATCAGGGACAAACAAGACAATGCTGTGTAGCTATATCACACAAATTCAGCTACTTTCATTCTCGGTTGAATATGTTTAATTTGCATAAGACAATATTATGCATTTGATGCACCATGTCAAAAGGGGTAGCTGTGTATATTTCCAGAACACGCTGTGAATTCAGAACAAGCATTGCTACCACAGCCCATTCACCTACCTACCTACCTCTCTATTGAAGACTTCAAGCCACAAATTCCAACCCACAAAGCAATCACTATTGTTAATTCCTTTGTCTTTGACTAGCCTGAGATGTATGGGGGCTTATTATCGGTTGACATCCTCCCCCCCCATGGCATTCTCTCTTTTACTTCTTTCATCAAATGACAGAGCCAAATTCAAGTTTAATTCATCCCAATTTAAGCCTACTGCATTTAAAGAGATACTGACATATTTTTTATACTACCAGAACAACTGAAAAGAATTCCAGGGTCTGGGATGGAGGTTGCATGCAGAAGGGAGCTTGGGGGAAGAGACTGGGGTACAGGAGGGAGAATGGAGTCTGGGAGGGAGTTTGGGTGAAGGAGGCAGTTTGTGACCTAAAGCAGAAGACTGGGATGCAGGATTTTGGGATGTGACCTAGGGTGGGAGGGGCTTGTGATTTGGGGCAGGAGATTGGTGTGCCAGATCTGGGAGGAGGTATGGGTGCAGGAAGAGACAGAGGGTTTGGGTCTGTGGAAAGGGGGGGGGGCAGCAGATTGAGGAAGGGAGGGGCTGGACTAGCCCTATTGACAGTCACAAGATGTGCACTCTCAGCACTGAGTAGTGAGCTCTGGAATTCCCTTTTCGATGAGCCTGAAAACATTTGGTGTCAGAGCTCAGCCAGGCTTAGGAAAAGGAGGGATTTTGAATTCTGGCAGTCCTACTGTCTTCCCCTGTGTCCTTGAGTAGCCACACCCCTGCCTGAGTTTCCCTCACAAGTGAAATAGAAGTAACAATTACTTCCCTACCTCAGGCATAATGTAAAGTTTAATTAGCTAATATTACATAGCTTATGTTTCACATTATAAAGTACTAAGTATGATTATTGCTCACCTTAAAATTTTCTATAAATGGTTTAGTTTTGTCTACAATAAGCCAAAATGTCCCACCATTGTATACTTAAAGTACTATTGTTCTAGTTTCATGTTAATATGTTGCCGAGACCAACACTCATCAAATTACTAACACGGTAGAACTTATAATAGTTGGATAAATGCAGTAAGTGTTACTGGGACTAAAAGCTGAATTCTCTCTCATATATATATATATATAATTTTAGAGTGCATCTGTCTATCCGTGAGTCTGCGTATTCAAGAACTTCTTAAACAGTAAGAGCTAGGGCCACCAAATTTGGTATGCAGATTTCTCTTAGTCTAACTCAAAGAAAGGGTTTAGTTGTGCCAGGAAAAGGGAGAGGAAGGATCCGATACACACAGTGACCAAGAGGGCCAGTAAGTGCAGAGGGCAGCAATACTGCAGAGTGATCATTGGAGTCAGCTACAACAGTGTTTCTCAACCAGTGGTTCGGGTACCCTTAGGGATACTTAAGAGAAGTCTGGGGGGGGGGTATGTCAACACAACTGAAACTTGAAGAAAACTATATTTTTGTTTTACGTTTTATAGCACTTTGTTATTTTTGTATTTTTACACCCAAAAATGTCATCACCTACCCAGCTACGATTAAGTTGTTTAAACAAATGTGTTGCGATGATAGAAAAAAAATTGTGTGTATCTGAAAACTGTAGGTAGTGGGGGTACATATATATATATATATATATGTGTGTGTGTGTGTGTGTGTGTGTGTACCCCCACTACCTACAGTTTTCAGATACACATATATATATATACACATATATATATATATTGTTAAAGGGGTACTTTATAAAAAAAAGAGTGAGAAACACTGAGCTACAACACCAGGAGTGTGGCCAGCTTGGGGTGGGGCTTGCCATCTTGCCTGCCTCTAGACTGGATAAGTAGGTCCCCAGCTGCAAACCCTTTCCCATCTCTGGCCCTTGGCTGCAGTACTAGAGAGGGGAGGGAGAAAGCCCTGCTCAGTGGGGGGAAGGACGGGGGAGGGGAAGGCCTCTGCCAGCTGGGGAACTGGGGGGGGGAGGGGAAAGCCCCTGCCAGCCGGGGAACTGGGGATAGAGAGAGAAGGCCCCTAGAAATCAAGGGAGCTGGGAGTGAGAAAAAGCCCCTGATGGGCAGGAGGACTGGGGGGACAGAGAAGGCCCCTTCCAGCTGGGGGAGAGGGTTAGGATGGAGAAAAGGCCCCTGCTGGAGAAAATGCCCCATTGCCAGGGAGGGAGAGAAAGCACCACTGGATGGGACCCCCCCACCTGAACTCCTCCTCACTCCCAATCTTCATTCTCACCCCATGTCCACAGCCCTCTGTCCTGAGCCTCTCCTCCACCCCCACTCTGACTCCTCCACCCCCCTATGCCCTCAGTCTCCTGCCCTGGCCCCACCCACATCCCAAAGGCTCCCCTCTCCCACCCCCCCACCGCACCACCAGACCCTTCTCTGAGGGACCCAGGCAATGCAGGGTAAGTCTTCTAGTATACAAATAATTACTCCTGGAAGCTTGGGAGCAAGTAGATCTAGTGAATATTTCCTGATGTTTATCAACAGAGGTATATGAGGAGTCATTTAGAGAAACAAATGCCAGATGAGGCATTTTGTAAATAAACTTTATATTTTAACCTGTTTTTCTCCTATTTGGGGAGACGATTTTAAATGAAGTAAATTTGTAATACACATTAGTAGTGGGGACAGTGGAGAGAGTAGAGTATAATCTAATATCACACAACCACAAGCAGCAAAGCAAACAGTGCAAACTCATGCTGTAATTTTATGATGGGGACAGGAATAGGACTGCCGACTCACCGTTCTGTGTGAGCAGTGACAGGATTGGAACTCACGCCTCTTAGCAGTCAAATCGTAATGCTTCCTCAGTGGTTCTGTACCGTTCCTTTTTTCCTGCCTTTTTCTAATACAAGCATGAGAACAAATGCATTATATTTGAGTTCCCAGAACATTGATGGAAAAAATAGGAGTGCAGGAACAGAAAAGGAATACTAGCAATCAGTTCCAAACCAGCTTTGTTGGGATCACGCATCAAAACTCTGTAGCAGACTGCCATGTAGGAAAAAGAACCCAAAGCTTCTAAATCCATCCCCTAGACTTTTGCCAACTGCTTGTGCCCGAGGCATACTTACAAGACTTATTGATGCTCCAGTAACCTTTCCATCTAGCACAGCATCAAGCCACATTAACTTAATGTTTTCGGTTCTGATCCTGCTCCCCCAGAAGCCAATAACAGCATTTCTTGTTGAATGACACTACAAAGGGATTCAGGACTGAGCCCTTTTTTAGAACTAAATGAGTATTCTGCACTTTTCCTGGCCATTTACAGGTTATTACTGAGTGACACAGACAGACATGAGGGGAGAAGGGGCAGATGTGCAGATACACACAGATGTGTATGTGCATGCATGTACATGGCTGCGTAGACTATTTTTACCAACAACTGTCTAGAGATATTGAATGCTGTCACATCTCTTCTGAATGTCTGGTGCCAGCAAATTCAGACACAGCAGGCAGCATGGTAGTTTCACAGTCTGCTCTCATTTTCTGATCTCACAATGCAGTCTTCATTGTCAATGATCATAAAAAAAATCAGGTTGGGAAGAGTAGGGGGATGTGCAGGCAGACCTAACGAGTTCAAACCACACCGTAATTTTTTTTTGAAGCTGTGATGGTGGGGTGGCTGTTTTGTAACCTTTTTTAAACTCCAAGAGGCTGTCTGAGGCATTCAGATTTCAGAAATGTGGAGCTGAGTGAGCTATTTCTTGGAATGATAGTTCGCTTGTTCACATTCTGCTTTTTATGTGAGCATATACAGCACTCCCTGGCTCTCTTTCACTTAAGGAATGTTTTTTTTATTTAGCAGGGCACAGATGAAGCATTGTATATATTGCAATATGTGTCCAAATGATATATGAAGCCATAGCAGTGAATGTGTATGAACCCCTGTTATGAGTCAAAGAGAATAGCTATTGCACTGATAATCATTGTGTTGGTACTTTGCTATCTGCGGCCCATCTCACTGTTCATTGACTATGGATTCTGAGCTCCGAAAGAATCACCATGACGTACTGTATTCATCAGGACAGCTGCCTGTCCAGTCTCCACTTTTTTTATTGAGTGCAGATCATACTGACAATGTGCTTTTGACGTATGCTGTCAACCCTCACAGGTCTCCTTCTTTGTGACTTCAGCAAACAACCTTGGAGACATCTTCTGCATCAGAGTAGAAAACGTTTCTTCTACCATTAGAGATTGATGAGCTTTTGCTTTCACATGCAGGTGACAGAGCTCTTGGCAATGGGCTATAAGCACCTTTCTTTTTGTCTTGGAGGTACTTTTTTAAGCAGACAGGTATATGGCTTCCCATGGAAGAGTCTTCAGCATGTTCCTCTTTTTTTTTCCTCTTCCATCCCCGCATCCTAACCCACTTCATCAATCTCAGGTTTGCAGGTTAGGGCTTTGATTTGAATGGGAATCTTGGAGCACTGTGAAGGCAAATATTAGCTAAGAGCTACACCATTGAAATAAATGGGGCTCTCCATTGGTGCAGAGTGCAGCCCAGGTAGAAGAGCCTGTGAGGATTGGGCTTTGGTCTCTAGAATATAAATTATTCTTGGGATTCAGGATCTAGATTCTATTCAGGGATGCTTCTAATGCCACCCACCAGGCATGGTAGCACTGTACAGAGGTAAATTAAAATGCCATGAATACATCTGTGGACTTCAGCACAGGAGCCTCCTCTACAGAGGTGAAAATAAGCTAGCGTGCCCCAATACACCACTCCAATAAGAGCCAGGTGAGGTGCTTTGCTGCAGGAGGAGGGATGGCACGCTGGACTCTCGGGGCTCTCCTGAAGGCTGCCGCACTAAGGAGCAGGCAAGTGAAAGGAGGTGGCTGGGGATTCACCCTCCCCACTAGTCCAGCTCTGATGCCTCTGCATGGCACACTTTAGGGAAGGCAGGGGGAACTGAAGCCCCCACCATTCTTTGCAATGTTGTGTGTTGCTTGCTCTTCTCTTCCCCTTCCATCACTGTCAGGGAGCAAGAGTGTCCCTGCCTTCCTCTCTCTCCTGGCTGTGTAGGGAGGGGGCAGAGGAGTGAGCGACCCAGGCTGTGCGCTTTCCTCTCGCTCCCAGACAGTGGCGGAAGGGGAAGACAAAGCAACAAGCAGCGTTGATAGGAATCAGGGTAGCAGTTTAGCCCCCCCCCTCCTTGGCCCCCACACACCCAAACCCCCAACCCTGACTCTTGCACCCCCCTACATGCCCATCTCTGACTCCTGCACCCCCTACCTCTTCACCGCCTGCCCTGAACTCACCACACTTAAATTTCATACAGATACTATTGTATTATAAGACCCCTGTCATGAGCTTGCCCACCCCCCACGGGGAGAGGGGGACAACAACACTATAGTACCTGTAAGAAATTAAAGTTACTTTCACCCCCTTCTCATATATCTCATACCACAGATCTTTTTATTCATTTTGAAGCTGGACATTTTTTCCTTCAGTGTCACCATTGGCTGAAGAACTTGCTTCTCATTTCTCCTATTTACTGTCGTGCCTTGGACAATTCTATTGTTTCCCAGCTCCAACTATAGTATTCCAGCTATTGCTCTTGCTGTCATCAGCATCCGTCACTTTTCTTTCTTTCTTTCACTTATGGACCACAGTTACTACTTATACCCAGCAGCATTGCCATATTTTTATACATACTGCTGATTACTGGTTTGCTGTTTAATAAGTGCTCTCTCTCTCTACCGCTTATGAACAAATCTAACTCATTGCAGTACTTACAGCACATTACAGCTGTGCTTTGGGGTTCTCCCTTTTAGTTGGAGTGAAGAAAGGAGACTCCAAGTGCTCTGTGACTCTGAGGAAGTTGCTTGACTGTCATGTGCCTCTTTTAAACCCTGCTGGAAAAACTGGGAAGATGGCAGGAATCTGAGTGAAAACACGGCATCTGAGCCAAGGTACCCTGGAAATAATATATCACTTTTCTTTCATTTTCTTGGCAGATGTCAAGTAAAATAAACTGAAATCAGCCTCCAAAACCAAGTAACAGAGAATTTGTGGAGTGAAACACAGAATTGCTTACTATTGGTCAAAGATCTTGGATGGCAGGTATATTGCCTCTTAAGAAGATGAGAACAGCCATAGTGGGTCAGACTAAAGGTCCATCAAGCCCAGTATCCTGTCTACCAACAGTGGCCAATACCAGATGCCCCAGAGAGAATAAATAGAACAGGTAATCCTCAAGTGATTTCACCCATCACTCATTCCCAGCTTCTGACAAACAGAGGCAAGGGACACCTTCCTACCCATCCTGGCAAATATGCATTGATGGACTTATCCTCCATTAATTTTTCTAGTTATAGTCCTGGGCTTCACAACATCCTGACTATGTCTACACTCGTGGCTTCATGTGTGAGAAGTATGCAAATGAGTCTAAGCATGGAATATCGCCGAGCCTCATTTGCATACCTAATGAGCCGCCATTTTTGCAGAAGATGTTCTTGTGCCAGAAGGAGCTGTCTACACTGCCCCTTCTTGCGCAATGCCACTATGCCGATTATTTTCAGGAATAACGGAGGGTTTTTCTTGCACAAGAAGGGGCAGTGTAGACACCTCCTTCTGGCACAAATGGCCGCTCATTAGGTATGCAAATGAGGCTCAGCAATATTCCACGCTTAGCCTCATTTGCATATTTCTCGTGCAAGAAGCCGCGAGTGTAAACATAGCCCCTCTGTTTCCTATTGTGATGGGACATCTGCCATGCACTGGCTCTTTACGGGGTTAAAATCCAGCCCTGGAGAGGACTGGAACAGTGGAACTGTGGAGCCAGCAGCTGTGGCCAGTATGAGCCAATTAGGGCCTGGCAGAGGGCAGTATAAATAAAGGCTCCTGGAGGGGCAAAAAAGATTCATTCTTGCTTTAGATGAGGAGCAGGAGGGGCCTAGCTGCTAGGGCAGCTAGAGGCTTCCTGACTTAGAGCAGGACTGGGAAAAGGAAGACAGTTAGGGAAGCTCTGGCCAGGCAAGCTCCCAGGCTGCAGGGTCTGAAAAAAAACCTGAGCTTACTAGGGCTGCAGTGGGGGCAGCCAGGGTAGGCAAAGGCAGCTGGTCCATACCTCCTTGCCAATGAGGAGTGGCCATTTCAGACTGCAGTTTGTCCCTGTGGCAGGGGCTAGATGAAGACTAGCAGTGGGTCACTGAGGCAAAGTGGGCATACGGGTCTGGGGGTTCCCTGGGAGAGGGAAGCCTCCACACTCTGGGGTCATTGCAGTAGAGCAGTATCCAGAGGGCAGGATGCCACAGTCTGGGAGGGATGTGGGTTCTAACACAGAGTGGCAAAGGCAAAAATAAGTAACAGTTGGCGAGACACCAGCCAAAAGGGGGCACTCCAGAGTTGAAAAGCTAATTCCCAAAGTGTCTAGCAGCAGGTGCCCACGGTGGGGAGTGCCTGCTGTGTTACACCTGTCCTTTTACCAGTTATCAATCCATAAGAGGACTTTTCCTCTTACCCCATGACAGCTAACTTTGCTTAAGAGCCTTTGGAGAAGGACCTTGCTAAAGGCTTTATAAAAATCTAAGTACACTGTATCCACTGGATCCCCCTTGTCCACATGCTTGTTGACCCCTTCAAAGAATTCTAGTAGATTGGTGAGGCATGGTTTCCCTTTACAGAAACCACGTTGACTTTCACCTTTGGGCTGTCTACAGTGGCAGCTTCTTGCGCAAGAACATCTTGCACAAGGGTTCTTGTGCAAGAAGTCTTGTGCAAGAAAATGTCCACACTGCCATGTGCGAGCTGTGCTTTTGCGCAAGAGCTCCCATGGCAGTGTGGACGCTCTCTTGCGCAAGAAAGCTCTGATGGCCATTTTAGCCATAGGGCTCTCTAGCACAAGAAATCCCTGTCGAGCATCCACATTGCCCTCTTGCGCAAGAGCTCCTGCTCAAGCGGGCTTACACCTGATAAAAAAGAACGTAACTCTTGCACAAGGAGCCCTCTCTTACCATGTCGTACTGTAAATTTCCTTGCACAAGAGGAGGCGGGCAGTGTGGACACTCTGCAGATTCTTGCACAAGAACAGCCATACTTGTGCAAGAAGCCACGAGTGTAGACATAGCCTTGAGGGAAACCATTGCACCAGATGTAGCTACTCTGCTTCCTTATTTAAAAAAACAAACTTGACATTATTGTCTGGGGCTAATCCCCATCTACTCCCATGCTCCCCCTGGCTGATGCAAAAGCGGCTTTTATGGACCATAGAGAGAGAGACACATCCAGCTATTAGCTGGAAGGGAAGTTGGCCTCCTTTTTGTTCTGTTTGTCAAGCACCTTGCACCATTGGGATGAACTCCATGACTGTGGCTCCTAGGAGCTACTGTAATACAAACAGTAAGAATTAATAATAAGGAGTGGATGATGGAAGAAAGGGAGAGGCTGAGCCAAAGAAGCTCAGAAGAACTCTCCCATTCCTTGTCTCATCCATTTATCCCTCAACAGAAAAAGATGTTCTACTGACATGGAAAAATCCCACTGCACTATGGATGAGAGGGAAGGGATTGTTCCTCTACATATGTCAGGCCTGATCTTCCAAGGTGCCGAGTACCCTCAACTCCTCAATGACTTTAATGGGTACTAAAGCTATTCACCTTTTTCTGGCTGTCAAATATTTTGCAGGTAGCTTTTTAGTAGTTTACACAGTAGCTCACATGGCAGGTGCATTCCAGTGTACCCTCTGACTACATTAGCTAGGGTAATGTGCTCAGGGAGCCTTTCTGTTAACACTACGTTGGTCTTTAAAAGTCAATTTAATGTTCCTTTTTCAATTTAGCGCCTCTCTGGTTTCATGGAGCTGCAACAAAAACTGTTAGCTAACCTCAACCTCCCTTCAGATCCCTGCTAATGACCTTCTGCTTTAGCTTGTCTTTCTGTATTTGGGTTACAGCTCAGCTGGCCCCTCTCTGCTTTCTTGGAGTGTAGAAAAAGGAGAGGGCTTTTGGGGTTTACTTTGGTTTTTTCACATTCTGATTGCTGCCATGGCAGAAATTCTAATCCTTGGCCCAGCTCCACCTGACTCAAAATAGACATCTGCAGCTATTTAGTTTTAATAGAATTGATTTACTAACCCAATTGCTGCTGTCTGCAGCTAGGCCTAAGGTATCTGTGTTTGTTCATGTTGTAAAACAATCCCCCGTATTAGCTGGAAAATAATTGAGGACTAGGCTGAGACCCAGCAAACTCATTTTCCACTTCTGCTTTGAAACCAAGAGTAGAACCCAGCTTTACTGCAGTGGAGAACTTCCACAGCATGCAGAAATGCTAATAAAAGGGCATGACAAATAATACATGTAGCACCTTTCTGACAAACCAGAACCCCCTTGCTGTTCATCGGCACACCCAAAACTCTGATAAAAAGAGATTGTGAACCAGGAACAGGAGGTAGCACTGCAGTTGTTTTGTATCACGTAGCTGATCCCTAATTTTAATAAGGCCTTTAGGAAGCACTACTGGGTGTAGACATTTCTAGATAATGGCTAGTTTAAAAACACGCCATTTGGGGGGGCTCCAAATATCATGTTTTAATAAACTTTAGTACTTTATTGAGATTTATGGTAACTTACCATCATTAAGCCCAGACCCCAAGAAGAGCTCTGTGTAGCTCAAAAGCTTGTCTCTCTCACCAACAGAAGTTGGTCCAAATAAGCGCTGTAACCTCACCCATCTTGGGACCGACACAGCTACAACTCTGCATACTTTACCAATGTCAAAGTTCTGTTCCCCAAACCCAAAAGTTTTTCTGTTAAAAGCATTTGCGGAAAAGAGCGTCTAGTTTGACATGGATGCTTTTGCGCAAAAGCACTTTTTGCGGAAAAGCGTCTGTGCCAATCTAGATGCGGTTTTGCGCAAGAAATCCCCGATCACCATTTTTGTCATTGGGGCTTTTTTACACAAAACAGTTTTTACCTGTCTATACTGGCCCTCTTGCACTAAAGCATTTGCGCAAGAGGGCTTTTTCCCGAGCGGGAGCATCATAGTATTTGCGGAAGAACACTGACAATCATACATTAGATCGTCAGTGTTCTTGCGCAAATTCAAGCAGACAGTGTAGACAGCTGGCAAGTTTTTCCGCAAAAGCACTTGCTTTTGTGGAAAAACTTGCCAGTCAAGACGCAGCCTGTGTGTTTCAGTTTCTCAATCTGTACAAGGGGAATGGTGATATCAACTAAGTGCTCTGGGCTCTTTCTACTGAAGTGCCGTGGAAAAGTAAAATATTTTTGTTGTTCTCGTTGTTGGTTTAATGATTAATTTAGACCTACCCAGAGCCTGGACATAAAGTCAATTAAGTGATGATCTTTTCACAGGATTCCAGAGGCTTAATTGGCCAGTAGCATAAGTCAGTGTTTGAGTCAAACAATAATGATTCTTTTCTCACGTTAAAACACCATGCAGACCATAAAAGTTACACAAAATCACACGTGCAGAGCTAAGATATAATTAGCAGGATGTGTGATTATAATATGGCTTAGGTGTTATTACAAGGCAGGAAGACTATCCTAGGGTGGCTGTAACCAGCTAAGCAATATACATTTGCCCTGAAATGCAAAGGGTACTGCTATTTGCTCAGAGATCTAACATGTCCGGAGGCTTTAAATGCATGTAGCAATGCAATGTAGCTGGAGCTATGCACCCAGAGACTTCACTGCTTCCATGTGTATTTGTGTGCACATATAATATCGTCTTTTGGGCAAAGAAAGGATTCTGTCTGCATACTTCTGTCGCAAGGTGTCTGGCCATCAGGGGAAGCACCTTCTTCCGGTGACAATGGCTTCTCACATATGAGCTCACAAGGTCTAGCAGCCAGAGCCACATGGCCTCTGGGCCCAAAGTTTATGGTTAACCTGTGCTGGTCTGTGTGGGGTTGATACACTCTGTGATAGTCTATAGCTTGGGGGAGCATCCAATAGCCCCATATTCCTCATTTGCATATTATTGTGATATTGCATATAAAGCATGTTATGTGAGATATCAGGGCAAAGTTCTATCTGAATATGTTTATGTGCATGTCACAGGATGGGTACGCCTGGCCCCCTTAGCGGCAGGGCACTAGGCCTCTAAGCCTCCCAAAGAGTGCTCCACCCTCTGTACATCTCAGTCCCAATGTCTCGGGGCCAATAATTACACCCCATCTCCAGTAAGGCAGTCCAGCCTAGTGGTCACAGTGACTAAAACACCCTCTTCTTGAAGATTTGTGAGGCCCAGCTGTCAGAGTTAGGCCCAGGGCAGACTCAGTAGCAACCCTCCCTTCTCTCAGGACAGTGAGGCCTAATGACCAGAGTGAGTGGCAACACTCACTCCTCTCAGGGCAGTAAGGCCTAGTGGCCACAGTCTCAAAATCAATATCAACATCCCTTCACACAGGGCAGAGTGGCCTAGAAGTCCAAGTTACTAAACACAGCTGTTGCCCCCCCCCCCCTTTCGGAGTTACTAGAGGTGTGGTAGGGGGACCCAAGCCCACCCTCTCCATTGGGTCCCAGCCCAAGGCTTTGTGGGTATGTCTACACTACAATGTTAATTCAAACTAACAGCCATTAGTTCCAATTAACTTTAATAGCGGCTATACATGCAAACCACTATTTCAAATTTAATTCGAAATAGCGGAGCGCTTAATTCGAACTCGGCAAACCTCATTCTATGAGGAGTAACGCCTAGTTCGAATTAACTAGTTCGAATTAAGGTCTGTGTAGCCACTTAATTCGAACTAACTGGAGGCTAGCCCTTCCCAGGTTCCCCCTGGTGGCCAGACCAGGAAAACTCCTCTCCTCTCCCCCACCCCCGGGGGCCCTTAAAGGTGTCGACTCTGACCAGACTGCACTTGCCAGAGCCAGCCCTGCCAGCGGTCTCTGCACCTGATTCAGTGGCTCCAGGATAAGCCAGGCAGCCAGTGGCAGCCAGCCGTCCCCCGCCTAGTCCCCCAACACCCAGGAGCCAGCCAGGGGCTGTAGATGGCGCGAGCCCTCCTGGACTAGTGCAGAGATCATGGACCTCATTGAGGTTTGGGGGCAGGCCCCCAACGTCCATGATCTCCGCACTAGGAGGAGGAACGCGGCTGTCTATGGCCGCATAGCGGCCACCATGGCCCAAAAGGGACACAGGTGCACCCAGGAGCAGGTGTTCCTGAAAGTCAAAGAACTGCGGCAGGCGTACACCAGGGCCACCAGGGGAGGCACCACAGCAGGGGCTGCCACCTGTCCCTACTTCCCCGCCCTTGACCAACTCCTGGGGGGCGGGTCAGTCCACGCCAGCCCAGGAGGCAGTGAGCCGGGACCAGAGGGCCCTGACCCGGGCGCACTGGAGGGGCCACCACCAGCTGTCCTGGCACCAGAGTTGGCAGGGTCGGCCAGAGAGGCCATACCGGGTAAGTGCCAGCACTGTCCCCTGCCCGGGGGGGAGGAAGGGAGAGAGACCAGGGACTGTGCGCGTGTGCCATGCCTCCCACGGATCACACAGCCACCTGTGCACATGTGAGCACGTGCCATGCCACCCTTGGGCAGGTGGCTCCAGCTGCATGACACCCAGGAGCCGTGGCCCAATAGGCACATGCGTGTGTGAAGAGACCTGACATGCTCCTGACCCCAGGGCGGGACCCAGCAGGACGTTCTCCCGCCACACGCCCCTCTACACAGAGGCAGGGGAATCTCCCCCCTGCCGCAGCTACACTCTACACAGCACAGGGGCATGGGTGCGGTCTTGGGGCAGCTCCCAGTCCTGTGGAGAGCCAGACATCCTGACCATGGCCTCTGTGCAAGCACATCAGCTCTGACGGTGCAGGTCATGGTCACCCTCACATTGCAGGGGGAAGGCTCGGTATTATTCACTGTGTCTCCAGGGAGAACTGACCACTTCTCTTCTTTCTCTTCAGCTGCACCAGCTGCTCATGCAGGACGCACCACCCCACCTGGGACATGCTCCCGCACCTGCGACCTGCTCCGGACCACCAGCACGCGGCAGGAGTCCTGGGACCAGCAGCTGGGGGCCCTGCGAGCCCTGCACTGCACTGTCCAGGCCTGGATGCTGGAGGACCTGCAGCTCCTCCGGGAGCAGCTTGCAGAGGACCGAGCGAGGAACTGTCACCTGCAGGCCCTGCTGCAGAGCATGGTGCCCTGTGCCGGTCCTGTGCCTGCTGCCTCCCCCCCCCCCAACTACTGTCCCTCCTCCCACGCCTGCCCCCCTCCCACTTCTTCCTCAACCTCCACACCCTCCCCCGCAATGTCCACACCCCCCACCTCTACTTCCGCATCCTCCTCCCCATCCCCCCGGGGATGCTGAGGCCCCCTCCCTCACCATGCTGGGAGGTGGTTGGCCCGGTGAGAACCCCACCCCTGAGTGATGAGCTTCCCCTCCCCCTTCTTCCCCTTGATTCCCCCTTCCAGCTCCCTCTTCCCAGTTTTCCCCCTCCCCTCGTCCACCCTCTCTCCTGCCCTCTCCTGCCTCCTTTCCCCCGTCTCCCCACAGTTTTATTCCCTCTCCCCAGTTGTGTTCAATAAGCCCAGTTAATATTTTTGAAAATACATGTCTTTTATTTGACATCAGGAAGGGGGCGCTAGGGAAGGGTAAGTGGAAGGACATGAGGGAGGAAAGGGACATGATCCCCCAGTGGGGAGGACCGGTGTGGCTCTAAGGGCTCCTCTGGGTGGACACTCTCCCGCACGGCCTCCTGGATCCTGACAACCCCCCGCTGGACCTCCTGGATGGCAGAATGTAGCAAGTGCAGCCAGGCTGATGGCAACGACCCCACGAGACCACCGGCATGCCTAGCGATAGGTCTGGTTCCATGTTGCAGAGTGCTGTGGTGTCCCGAGTGAGGGCAAGCAGAGCACTCCAAGACACAAATGCTTTGCTGTCCCTCAGCGAGGTGGACCAGCAAGCAGAGAAACCTGAGAATTGTCTGTCCGAGATGGGTAGCCTGAGGCAGCAGACCCACACACTAAGTCGGACCCTGATGCCCTTTTGGCACTGGTTCCGGCCAGCCTTACCTTTGATTCAGGGTCCACTCAATGTGGACATGCTATTTTGAATTAGAAAAACGCTATTTCAAATTAGTTTTTGTGTGTTAATTCGAATTAACTAATTTGAATTAAGTTCATTCGAAATAGCGCTGTAGTGTAGACATACCCTGTCATGGCCCACCACTAGCTCAGTGAGGAATCTGCCCAAAACAGGCCACGCTCTTGGGGATCTAGCTCCCCGCCCTGGGCTACTTCCTACCAGACTCACCTCAGTCACCTTCTTCGCCACTTTCCTCTGGACGGCGGAGGGGAAGCTTCTCCTGCCTCTCCCCGCTGCCTGGCCTCTGTGGCTCTGTCCGCCCACTGCTCTTCCTCCCGAGCACTGGCAGCATCTTCTCCAACGCCAGTCTGCCCAGAATGAGCTGCTCCACCGGCCTTTATATCTGTCCTCCAGCTACAGCATGCCCAGTGGGCCTGTGGGGGTGGGGCTCTCGCAGCCAGGTATTCCTGGTTAACTCTTGCCAGTCCAGTGCAGGGTTGGTACATCCCGTCATAGAGCATATGAAGTGATGAGATTGTGTTTCAGGGTTATCACTAAAAAAGAGGCTGAAAGCTGGGGAATCAGCCCGATATTAGCACCTCAGACAAAACAGCAAGGAAAATAATGCCCCGGAGGGTGTCACCAAGGACACCATTATAGGAGAGCAGGACGGGGAGGACAGCAGGGTTTCAAATATCTCACTGTTGTTACTGTGGGGCTGCCTAGAGGTCTTGACAGTTCATCTCCCTACCCACCCCCTGGACCCTGCAGGATTTCCGTGGAGCAGAATGATAATTATTTATTAATATCCAGCTTCAAATAAACAATTTCAGGACAACAGAAGGAAAGGACCATTCTCCCTTTTACCTGTCTTCACAAACAAAACAGCATCAGTGCCACAGGTCTCAGAAGGGGGTCCTTGATGACTCAAAAAAATAAAAAATATAAAAGAATGACAGAAGACGAGAGGAGTGTCATGCTTAAGGTTTGTGTGAAATGTCAAGGAAGACAGAAGATACAGAGTTAATGGAGTATGACCTCGGTTTGCTGTCCGTCCCTTAATCAGTTCCACAGCCCTGGCTCTCTCATGGCCCTGACGGTATCTTGCAAACCCCAGTTTTCTCTCCTTTAACTTCTTTTTGCCTCTTAGTGCATCACAGACAGATGCACTAGATGCACTAGAACAGAAAAAGCCAGAACAATGGGGCTTTCTTAAATGCAACTTCTTAACCCCTTCCAATAGAAACATTTGTGCCACATGCAAACACCCCACATATGACTTTTATACCCACATGTCACTTATGAAAAAGAGGTCATAGGAACCCAATATACAGTATACACCAGTGATCCCACTAGTCTAGTATTTGGCCTCTGACACTGGTCTATAGTGCTGCTTCGGAAGCAAGAGTAAAACCCTTGAGATGTTTCTACTTGCACAATAATGTGACACTGCAGGGAATCTCCTTCTGATGCACTTATGATCGAAGACTAGAGAGTGATTAGTAATCATGTATGAAAAGGTGCTGGTGAGATGAAGAGGCAACCCCATTCATGTGGAAAGATGGAGACCCTCTCCTTAGAATCATCTGTTCATCTCTGGACAGGTGTGACATGAGAGAAAGTGGAGACCTTTCAGGGGGATTAGACACTGGGGACTATGTCTCCATGTACAGCCAAATGCACGAAGAATGGATCAGAAGTGGATTCTCAGTTGAATGTGAACGTGAAATTAAACTATGGACAGCTTTGGTGGAAAACTCCAGAGGAGTAGGAAGACTACATAGAAGAGGATCCAGCCAGTGAAATAAGAACCTACTAAGCCTTCAGAAATGTCCAGAGAAGGAGTGTTTAACAATATGGGTAATTATAAATAAGGCAAAGATTCATTGAGGACAATCAATAACTGTCATTGGCCAACGACAAAGGACAAGTCCATCTCTTGCAGCTCTCACGTTCCTCAGGGGTGACTAGAAAGGTCACCCAAAGACCAGCTAAATAACTTTTATTGATCTCCTCTAGAAATGCCAGCTGAATAATGTGGCTCTGTAGTGATTTCGGTCTTAAAATGATGGAAGAACACTGCAACACATCATTACATGGGAAAAAGGGATTGGAGAGGAACAACAAAAAAGCAAAGAGTGGGCGACTGAGAAGAACCAGGGATAGAAATATCTTCATCACTTTCTCACAGAAGGTTTTGTTTGACACCCATCTTGGGCATGGCATGATAGTAACAGATAACCTCAGGATGACACATTCAAGTATAGACTACCATTCTTATCCACAGTGTGATTGTGGCTGTACCACAGTTGGGACGCAGAGGTTTTAATTTGCTGCATACTTCCCTTGGATAGTGGCAACATAGCCTCATGCCAAGAGACCACTGTATGATGCCCCCAAAAACTTTTCAAGGTGCATCCTTATGATGGGTTAAACCCACAGAGAGAAGCTTCTGAAATCATTGTCTACTGTGGCCAGGCATCTGATACAGCTAAAACTGTGGCCTTGAAAGCCAGATTTATGCTAGGCAATGAAAACTGTTGCAAACTGATACTGCCATCCTCTCTGCTACTTATGCAAAGCTTTCAAAAACGTCATGGCTTGGAGGAGACCCAGAGCCCTGTGTTTGTTGGCAGTCCTTTCCTTCCCAAAGGACTATTTCAGCTTTTTTCAAACTGCACACACAAGAAATATGTTTGGCCCTAAAAGCTCTCTGAAAGGAATCAAGTTCTAATAATCAGTAATATACAGAGCAGTAGCTAGTTGATTGGTCAATAGTGTGTGTTTCTGTAACAGCTCAATTTTGCTATTAGATGTTTATCATACAAGAACCATGGAATCATAATATATGTTCCAGGGCTTGTAAGCAAGGGTGTATCATTAAGGAGTCAGAGAAAACAGGTTGGGACTCAGAGCTACTGGCTTCTTCTGTTCCTGCTTCTGATTCTAATCTTGGATAAGACATTTTGGTCTAAATTTTCAATCATACACTAATTTTTGAGAAACAATTTAAGACACCTCAAGCTTGATTTAAGAGCAGCTTATGACTAACCACTCTCATTCAAGACCCCAGCTGTCTCAAATTAGGCACCAAAAATTTGAAGCACTTGAATTTAGGAAATGAGGCCTGACAATCTCTGTAGTTAAATGTATATACATTGTATTGGGATCAGATTCCAGAAAGCAATTCCAGAAATGTCCATTGGAGGTACAGGCGTTAGAAGAAACCCAAAACCTCAGCCAAATTAAAATGGAGTAGTGGTTTTTTTTAACATTATAACATGACAATTAACTTGAGAGGAATGTTCTCCAGTATCCACATAACTGGAAAAAATTACAAACCACCATAATGCCATTTTAAAAATTTGTTTCCAGGAATTAGAACGAGAAGTTCCCAACCCAAGCTTCAGTTTCCTAGAGGATTTCCAAAGATGTCCACAGTGCAAAAGTCCTGACACCACATATAAGATGGATGTTAGCACTGAGTCTAGAACAGTGGTGAGCTATCTGATGCCCAAGGGCCACATGCAGCCAATGGGGGTTTTATGGGGGCTAGGGGGGTTGGGAGGGGAGCCAGTCCCACAACTGAAAAGATGGGGGGCCAGAGTGGAGCCTGTCCCATAGCTGGAGATAGAGAGCCTGGCCAGGTTGGCAGCAGGGATGGCGGGCCGAGGGGAGAGCCCGTTGGCCAGCAGCAGAGGGGCCAGAATTGACCATCCCTGCTCCAGAAAACTCCATCATTTGGGACCAATCAGGATCCTGGACCAGGGAGGTCCAATCTGTTTTGAGATGGGGCAACCACAACTACATGCTGTACATTATGCAGTATCTAGTGGCATTATTTGGTCTTATTATCTATCATTTTCCTAATGGTTCCTTAACATTGTGTTAGCTTTTCCACCACTACACACTGAGCAGATGTTTTCAGAGAGCTATCCACGATGATTCAGAGATCTCTTTCTTGACTAGTCATAGCTAATTTAGATCCCTACCACTTATTCACTTTGTATGGGCCAGGAAATTAATTTGGGATTTGTTTTCTTAACCTAGGAACCAAACTGCTGAGCTGTTCATCAGGAAAGGGGCCAGCTCCATTTTCCTCCAGTAAACCAACAAACAAAAAAGGGATCAGTTGCTAAAAACAAAACATCTTTTGTCCTGTGCAAAGGACGCCTCTTCTGAGCTGTCTCCACACCCTGAAAGGATTAGAAGCATTTAGCTTCTGGTCTTTGTTCCAAGAAAACCATTTGACAACAGGCCTCCTGCTGTGCCGTATTAGAGAACAAACTGAAAGCTTGACATTGAGAAGGGTAGGGAGTGGGAAAATTGCAGGGTGTCTAGTCAGGTGCAGGGGACTTAAGTGAACAGGACCAGAAGCTTTTCAATGAGACAATGCACCTACAAGGATGGGCAATGTATGAAAGCAAATCAGTGCAAGAGGTCAAACCTCACACCTGGGAAAGAAGGAGCAGCTTCTACACAGAAACCCCTGAGGCACCTCAAGGACAAGTACAGTAAAAAAAAGGAAAAATGGATACATGCCTTTTTTTATGAATGGTGGTAGTATTTGCAGGATATCTGCTCATCTTCAAGAAGGAATATGCATGTGTTGAAC
Source organism: Pelodiscus sinensis (assembly GCF_049634645.1). Taxonomy (NCBI): domain Eukaryota; kingdom Metazoa; phylum Chordata; order Testudines; family Trionychidae; genus Pelodiscus; species Pelodiscus sinensis. The sequence goes on from NC_134727.1 coordinate 23,864,469, forward strand.
AAGTGCACCTGTGACAAGAAGCTAGAATAATTCAGTGCAAGCAGAACAGGCATGTCTGTGTAGTCTGTTGAAAGGCCAAAACAGATGTGCACCTGCTATCAATACATGACCCAGTGTCAGAGGTGGCATTGAGCAGTGTTTCTTAAACTATGTTCTGTGGAACACTGGTGTGCCATAAACTCGCAGGTGTACTGCGACCTCTTCTTTGTTTTTGTCTTTTTGTCTGACCTTTTTTTTTTTTGAAGAAAATTTTCATAGGTGTTCCACATAAAAATATGTTATTGTTTGGTGTTCCGTGGTCTCAAAAATTTTAAGAAACACTGGCATAGATGACAAATCCACCAGGTTTCCAATAGGAAGAACAGAGATCTAGTGATAATGCTCAGCAAAGCAAAGGAAGATGGAGTAGTGAGATGCAGAAAGAACGTCATGTATATTAATCATTCATGAGCTTGGTTTTATTTTGTATTTTGCTTCTTGCAAGCATTTCTTCTGTTGGAGGCAGAATACTGGATCTCCTCATCAAAGACTGGAGCCAATATTTCTTTCTTTTCTCTTAAGTAAGAATCACAGACATTGTGACAGTTACCAAGATCAATACAGGCTATTGGGTGCTCATATTCCATGTGTGGACTGCTCTGTGACATCAAAATGAATTTTGTGGTGAGCTCAAAGATACTACATGGTTCTAAACTAGAGGTCTCAAACTCCTGGCCCCAGACCATCCTCTAGTGATCCTCGAAGCACACATACTCGGCAACAGGGTGCCATGTAGGGGAAAGGGCAGGGTGATGGTGGAAAGGGAAGGGCCATTATGGACAGGATTCCTGGGCTGCATTGCACAATTGCATTGACTGGAAGTGGCTTGTGGGCCAGGAGTTTGAGACTCCTGCTCTAAACACCTCATTTGCCCCCCTCTTATTCTGTTGGGATGGATCCATTGGAAACAAAGCAAAAGAACCAAGATTTTCAGTAATAAAACTAAAACATTTACCTTGCATGCACACCTGACAAGCAGCTTCATTGCACATTGTGTCTGAGGAGTATAGCTGTCGAGATAATGAGAACACATAGCTATCCCCTTCATCTAGATTCCTCTGCTATTTTGTCCTCTCAAGGTTACTTCATAAAATGTCCTTTTGTGCAATTGTATACATCAGCAAATTGAGCCAACAGGAACGGTGTACAGTAAGTAGATCTGCTGTCTTACATTAACCTTTTAATCGCAAACTCATTATAGTGTGCTGACATTTAGGCAACATTTGCAAAGGACACACATTTGTCAATCAAGCAGTAAGATACTGATAATAGAAATATTTTCATCCATCAAAACAATTAAATGATTTGTGCAACGGAAGTGCCTGACTTCCAGGTAAAAACACATAAAGTATCCTGCAACTATGGCAGGGAATGATATCAGGGGATTCACTAAGCATCAGTCTTTATCACATCAGGAGTGGCTTTTTAACCATTGTTGTGTGTAAGTCAGAAAGGGATGAATTTTAAAGAGGCCAGGAGCTGGTTACAGAGCTCTGCCTGGCTGAGAGCCCCATTTCCCCAGAGGTCCAGCCAGCATCTGTGATCTTCTGCAGACAGAATGGCAGGATCAGAATGTAGAGACGGTATTTTCTTCCTGGGAGGCTGTGTTCCTAACTAGCACACACAGATCTTCAAAAAACAATGAGGCTCCCGGGGCACATTAAAGACTAACACATTTATTTGGGCATAAGCTTTTGTGGGCTGGCACCCACTTCGTTACAGGCAACTGACAAAGTAGGTTCCAGTTCACAAAATCTTATGCCCAAATAAATGTGTTAGTCTTTAACATACCACGGGTCTCCTAGGTGTTTTTGCTGAAATAGACTAACATGGCTACCCCTCTGAAACAGATCTTCAAAGAATTTGCAGAAAAAGACTGGCTTCCAGCAGCTCCTCACTCACCTCTGTCTTACTCATTAAAATTCACGTGCCCCTTTTTCTTCTGTGTCAATGGCTCCCAAAAGCTCCTTCTCCCCCTCTAGTGAAACACACAGCGGTCACTAAAACTAAAAAGAGCAGCAGAGCATACGATGGTTTCACTGAGGCTACGTCTAGAATACAGGCTTCTTGCGCAATAAGCTTTTTTCAGAAGAGATCTTAGGGTTAACCTTAGGCTGGGACAAGGAGGCTAAGAGCTCATCTATATTGGCAAAGTACTGTGCTGTAACATTCCCACTCACGGGTGTGAAAATACATTCGCCGAGAGCAGCAAGTTAAAGTGCTGTAAAGCACCAGTGTGGACAGTGCTTCAAAGCTGGGACCTATGCTCCCAGCACTGTTAGCTACTCCGCTTGTGGAGGTGGTTTACCTTGAGCGCTGGGCAAGCTCTCTCTTGCCACAAGCACACTGCAGTGTTGAAGCACTGCTGCAGCAGAGATGTAAACTTTAATGTGTAGACAAGGCCTAATTTCCCCATTACAGTTTCATTCTCTTATCTAAATTACTTTAGAACTCCTCAGGTAGCACTCCAGTTTTATGTCAAATCTCCACCTCTAAAAGTCTCATTCTTCTGAAAAGAGTTCTGAACAACTGTCTGTCCATATGCCCTATTTACAGGATAAAACATGCTTTCTTTCACCTCCATTATTTTTTTTCCAGTTCAAGTGACAAAACTTGGGAGATCTCTGGCATTTATTCAGACAGATTTGGCAGCCTATTCATGTTCACTTGGACTGCAAGATATAATCTGAATTTGGAAGTGCTCTTGCACTAAGAATGTTACTTATTACATAACTCAACATTTGTTACTAATGGATGGGACTGACATGAGCTGTGTTTATTACAAAACTGTTTGTTAGTACGATTTACATTCTTTTCCATTGTTTTCATTTTTGTGTACTTGATCAGTTTTTTGCTCACTGTGTTCCTAACAGTTGTATGGAGTTTTTCTGTGGATGCATTTCCCAAGGGGGTTAAAAGAACGTAATGCAAAGATTACTTGAAAGAACAAAAAGAAAGAACATTTTCAAAATGATTTTGAGTTTTAATCTTCCAGTAATTTAATTTGTAGGAAGCAGGGAATGGAGCATTGAAGAGAGAACATTTTTTGAATAAATCAGGATTACTTAACCATGCAAATGTAGTGATCCAATTTAGGCATGACATTGTTATAATTTGTTATAACAGCACCACAACTCTATCAAATGGACTGTCATGGCTAATTCTGACTGATCCTGTAGATTATCTGGATTTAATAGGTGTCCATTTCTATCTTCTTTGGTTCTAGGATTTATTGTAAGTGTCCAGTGGTTGAAGCACAGAATTGTGAGTCCAGTGATCTGTTATTATTGTCTTTCATACAAACTTTCTGTGCAATATTGGTCCAGTAATTTAAGCAGTATAAGCTTAATCATGCTCCCACTGATGACAGGCAGAAGTCCCCTGGGCATTAATTTCCTCAATGGTAAAATGGACATAATCATACTTGCCCATTGGGATGTTCAAAGGCCTCATTTGCTAACATTTTACCCAGCGCTTGGATGATCCTTGGGTGAAATGGGCTTTAGAAGTACAAAGTATTAAGCATGGCCAGTGTGTATGTGTGTGGTGCTGTTGATTCTTAACGGAAGATATGGTACTTGTGCCAAGATATTTACAATTTAAATCAGACTTGGTCAGTGCAGTTCTGTTGCTCAGAGTGCTTTGGATAAAGATCGGATGAAAATTCAGGACATTTTTTCACTATGGGATGTATGAGTGGGCAGCAATCAATCCAGTGGAGGTCAATGTATCATGTCTACTATAGACACGATAAATCCACTGCCAAATCGCTCTCATGTTGACTCCGATACTCCACCAGAATTAGAAGAGTAAGCGGAGCCAGTGGGAGAGTTGTTACAGTTGACTTACCACTGTGAAGATACTGTGGTAAGCAGACCTAAGTACATCTACATCAGCTATGTTATTCACATACCTGAAATGGTGTACCTTAGTTTGATGGCCCGCAAGTATAAACAAGGCCTCAGGAGTTAGAATGTGAGCTCTCTGGAGCAAAGATGGTCTTTTTCTTCAGTATTTGTACAGCACCTTGCACAAGAGGAGCCTGGTCCATGACGAGATCCCAATAAAACAAACAATAAATAAGCACAGATATCATGGGAAGGGTTATTGTTGAATTAAATAACATTTTTAAAAAATGCAACTACCTGTATAAATGGATGACCACTATGAGGACCAGCCATTTGCTTCTGTGCTGTTCTCAAGGTACTCAATAGCTCTTTGAACTAAATGCTGACAGTATAAGTGGCATTTATGGGACTAATTAGATCCGCAGTCAGAGGTGCTGGAGAAGGAACTGCCAGCTATTCTTATTACAGTTACACCACTATGGCCTTTGAGTTGTTGTGTAACACAAGGGAATCTTTGAATGTTTTAGCTCTCTCAGCTTTCCCCATTTTTTTCCTGCAATTTGATCACATTTTCTCATGTGTGTGGTATTTTCCAGCAAGAGTCCTAAACCTTGAATCCCTTGTGTGCACCTTCTCCACGGAATTCTGTAACCTCATAGCAGTGGATGGCCAAAATGTTCTCACAGGACAAAACAGCTCATAGCACCATATACCCACCCTCGTCTTTAACATAGACATCTGCTTAAATTGGGATTTGGAGTCTCTGTCTGTATAAGGAATTGCTCCTAAGAAGTGCTGAGCATTCTCCCCAGAGGACCAAAATGGGAATTGCAATTGCTCTGCACCTCTCAGACTCAGGCCCCAATCTGGTTCTATGTACGTTTACAGGGAACAGACGCTGGGGTCTTGGTGAATAGCCATCACAGCTCCACAGCAGAGCCCAGTCTGGGTGCCCTTGCCTTGTGGCAATGATTAGGATGTCATCATCAATTAAACAAAACGCCCACGGTGACCTGAACTGTATGACAAAGCCAGTCTGGACAAACTGATGCATTCTAGGGGAGAGAATGAAATTCTGCTGCTATAGAAGAGAGGTTTGCAGACTCCGAGAAGGGCGCTGTAAAAAACGCCAGAGACAAAGGCAAGCTGCGATTTTCTGGGTTAACTGCCTGGATGCCAGTGGAAGGGAAAAGACAGAGTTTCCTTTGTTCAAACTCCTTATGCCTCTGTTCCAGGAGAATGGATTGTAACCAACTTCACATTGTGTGAATGGCCTGGCTGACACTATGTGCACAAATGACTTAGCTGAGTGAAGACAAAATAAGGAATTCCTTGAGATTTTGGACAGTGAGGTATCTGTTGGAACAGCCACCAGTTGTCTGAAGGTTGCAATTTTGTTTTTCTCGTTAAGATCAGATCATAAAACACAATTGAATTATGTAGTCCTTTCAGGCGGGACTGAATGGTAGATGCCGAGAGTGCTGAAACCTCACTGGACCAAACCCTTTCTCTCTTCATTCTCTTTCCCAAGAGTAGGAAAGCTGCTCTCCCTTCCAATGCCAGAAAATGAGTGAGTCCTAGAGGAAAAAGCAGGTAATGCAAAGGAACGGGAGACTCAATTTCTGGAGAATTGGCCTGAAAGGCACAGAAGAGGCAGTAAAGTCAAAAGCTGAAAAGGTGTCATTCACAAAGCCATAGAGACATAAATTGACATGAGTGGTCAGTTTTCACTGCAGGGGATTATTTCAATAGAAGCAAAAGTATTTCTATGATGTCTTTAATTTCATCTAAACCACTAGATTTAAACATACATCTGCAATGTTTGCATCCAGACATCCTGGCATCAAGCTCGTACATGAGAGCCTGAAAGTGAAACCCATTGAAATGAAATAGTTCATTGTCATTGTCCAAGATGCTGATAATGAAAAAAAAATCAACTGTCCAAACTTGTAAGAAGTGAGTTTATAACTAAGAGAAATCTTTCGAATCTAATAAAATAGATTTTAAAAAAATAAACTTTTTGATCAAAACCATTCAGACACATTTTAATTGAAGATCAATCTACTGGTTAACTCACCAATCTGTTCTAATGCCTTGAATTATTATTGGTTATCTTTGTAACCTAAAGCATGCACAGAACAATTTGTACTGATCCTTGAAGTGTCTTAATGCTAGTTCATAATTTGTTAATGCTGAGTCCTCCATGTTCTGTGCTCACCACTCTTCCCAAAGTGGTGGGAAGGGTCAGGACATGGGGGATGGAGACAGACATGCCTCCCTGGGCTGCAGGGACTCCCGGGCCAGATTGTGAAAATGCTCCAGCTGTATATGGCCCATGGACCATTATTTTGAGACTCCTGCAATATGGCATTGAGATGAGGTGGACTAGGCCCCCTGCTGGAGGTCTTTTGGTCCTGCCACATCCTGCCTCAGAAATGGGCAGTAGAAAGGCAGCCAATCAGGGTCCAGCAAGATAGCATAAGGAGAGCCCCTGGGCCAGAGCAAGGTCAGTTCCTTGCTAGAGCTGCAGGAGAACAAAGGGTATGTCTACACTACAGCACTAATTTGAACTAACTTAATTCGAATTAGTTAATTCGAACTAAGCTAATTCGAACTAGTGAATCTAGACCTAAAAACTAGTTCGAATTAGCATTTTGCTAATTTGAACTAGCATGTCCACATTGAGTGGACCCTGAACCGGGGTTAAGGATGGCCGGAAGCAGTGCCGGCAGCGCATCAGATTAGGACTTAGAGCGTGGAACTGCTGTCTCAGGCTAGCCGAGGGCTGTGCTTAAAGGGACCCGACCCCCACCTTGGACAGACAGTTCTCAGGGGTTCCCCGCCTGCAAAGCAGTCCTGGCTTGGAGTGCCCTAAGTGCCCACACTGGGCACATCACAGCACTCGGCCATCAGCCCGGCTGCACTTGCCGCAGGCTGCCATCCGGAGGGGGGGGGGGATCAATCAGGGGGCTGCAGGAGAGCTTCCACCCCGAGGAGCCACCCCAGTCCTCCCCATCGGGGGCTCGTACCCCATTCCTCCCTCACCTCCTTTCACTTACTCCTCCCTAACCCCCCTTCCTGATGTACAAAATAAAAATAGAAACTCTCTTAATTGAACAAAACTCGGGGAGACTGGGAAAAGGAGGTGGGAGAGGGGAAGAGAGAGGGTGGGAGAGGGTAGGGCAACTAAAATGATCAGGGGTTTGGAACAGGTCCCATATGAAGAGAGGCTAAAGAGACTGGGACTTTTCAGCTTAGAAAAGAGGAGACGGAGGGGGGATATGATAGAGGTCTATAAAAGCATGAGTGGCGTGGAGAGGGTGCATAAAGAAAAGTTCTTCATTAGTTCCCATAATAGAAGGACTAGAGGACACCAAATTAAATGAATGGGTAGCAGGCTTCAAACTAATAACAGAAAGTTCTTCTTCACAAAGCAAATAGTCAACCTGTGGAACTCCTTTAAACAGAGTTTAAAGAGAAGTGAGATAAAGTCATGGAGGTTGGGTCCATGGAGTGGTATTAGCCAGGGGATAGAAATGGTGTTCCTGGCCTCTGTTTGTGGAAGGCTGGAGATGGATGGCATGAGACAAATGGCTTGGTCATTGTATTCGGACCATCCCCTCCAGGGTCCCTAGTGTTGGTCACTGTCGGCAGACAGGCTACTGGGCTAGATGGACCTTTGGTCTGACCCAGTACAGCCATTCTAAGCTCAGGGCTCAGGGTCGGGGGTCTCACTGGACCACCCTGATTTTCATGCACACCTGCTCCTGGGTGGCCAGGCTGGCAGCTATCCTGCCCTAGACGGCCACTTTCCTGTGCCTAGTGCGGAGGTCGTGGATGAGGTCCACGATGTCCGCACTATACCAGGTTGGCGCTCACCTCTTGCGGACCTGGGCAGGCTTCCGGGAGCCGCCAGCCTGGTCCCGGGAAGAGGCGGAGGGCTGGGTGGCAGCGGGTGGCTGGCTCGAGCCGTGCCAGGTGCAGGGTCTGCTGGCTGGGAGCTGGCAGGCTTGCACCTGGCACGTGCACCGTAGCCAGCCCGTGCCCCTTTAAGGGCTCCAGTGCCGGGAGGGGGGCAGACGAGTTTCCCTGGTGGTGCCCAGAGTGGCCACCAGGGAAAGCTGGGGAGGGCTAGCCTCCCACTAGTTCGAATTAAGTGGCTACACAGCCCTTAATTCGAACTAGTTAATTCGAACTAGGCGTTAGTCCTCATACAATGAGGTTTACCTAGTTCGAATTAAGCGCACCGCTAGTTCGAATTAAGTTCGAACTAGCGGTTTGCATGTGTAGCCCCTATCAAAGTTAATTCGAACTAACGTCTTTTAGTTCGAAATAACTTTGTAGTGTAGACATACCCAAATGGTGCTCTGGGCTGGCTTCTGTGACTCCAGAACAAAGCCCTGACATATAGGTGAAGAATGTGCTCAAACCATGAGGAAGTGGCCCATGGAATTATAGCAGCAATACCCTTATTTAAAGGACATTGTAGGCAGCCGCTATCTACAGGGTTCCTGGTCACTTCCCATACCCATTGGCTACTGGGTGAAAATGCCTGGACTTTGCAGCACTCCAGAAATGGAACTAAACTGTAGTGGCCCAGCTGAAGAGCTGGGACTAGAAAGGCCCTGAGAAGGTAACAACCTTGCCTCTAGGGAATAAGCCCTAGGGCACTGCTCTATTCTGGAGCAAGGACAAACTGAGGTAGATATCACAAAGGGAACTGAGAGAGGCCATTGTTGGACTTGTACCCTAAAAGTGGTTTGTTTTATTTCCACATTGAGATAGCGTGTGTTTCAGCCAGAGGGCTGAATCACCGAATAGCCACCATCAGAGACAGAGAATGCAGGCACCTGCACACAGCTAGGGGGTGCTTGTGAAACGCAGGTGCACCCAGTTACAGGCAAATCATGTGAAGTGTAAATGCATCCTGCAAGGAAAGTGTTCTTTAGGCCAAAAGTCTGTTCTTAATATGACGACAACACTCTGTAAGTTTACAAAGAGGAGAGGCAGCTCCTGATGTGATACTCAGTTAAGCAGGAATACTATTAGCTCGTACAATTTCAGGTACAGTTCTGGGCTTTCCCTCTGGTGCAGTGAACAATCATGCTGAATAGAATGGCTGTTCCATAATACTAACAGTTGTCCAGCCGATACACAATGCAAAGCAACAAAGACATTGTTATATATGAATTAAGCCAGCAACTAAACAACAGTCCCCGGTAATCGGAAAGCAAGTGCACTAACCTGTTAGATTACAGAGCCCCACCTCTCTTAATTTATCCTAGCTCCTTTCTAATAAATAAGATACTGTATATTATACTAGGCAATTCTCTTACGTATGCCATTGAAAGATGCTTGACTGACAATTTGAAGTCCTTCTGTTACCTGCAGGACCGTACAGTGCTAGCAGAAAAGTTTCTACTATGTTGTACATTCTATTACATTGCGTATTAGCGATTCAAAGAACAGCAACCTACCAGTTACATAGAACACATAGCATTAAGGATTCCTGGGCCCTTTCACATTATGCAATGCAGAAGAAAGTCAAGACGACCTCGCAACAAAGTTGGTGTGAGTAATTGGTCACAATGCAACCCCAGACTGTTGGCTCCTTGATAATTCAGAAACTTTGGTGTGACTGTGATGAATGCCTTGGCATAGGTTTAAAAGTGTATGCAAGGAAAGAGACATCTGCTAGCTGTTAATACAAGTGACACTGTAGTCCTTGTTTAGGTGCCAACAAGTAATGGATTATAAAATGTATAAGCTAATCACAGAACAATGGAAAAAGACAAATAGAATTACCCTGGTCTGGTTTGTATTGTAGCATACGTGTTTTGCTCAGAAATCACAAGGAACTGGGTCTTCCTAATTAGAACCATCATTGTTTCCTGTCACTTTCCCCACACATCCTCAGTTCCTTTCAGGCCCAACCCTATTCTTCTCTAGCTGCTCCAAATCAGGAGAGGATGAGCTGGAGCCAATAGGCCAAGTCCTAAGCTGGTATAAATTGGCATTTATATTGGTCAAGGATCTGTCCCAATGGAATTACTCAAGATTTATACTGTTGTAAAAGAGGCAGAATTTGACAGTGAAAGATCGAAGTTTCTATATACCCCGCAGAAGTGTCTGAGGAACTGTTGCAGTGTTTCCTCTAGTGGTTAGAGCTGAGAAGGAGAAAGAAGGAGTCCTGCATGCTCCTACCTAACCTCACATTTTTGGGGGAATTTCTCAGGTTGTCTTCGGATATCAGGACTTGGAGAGGCACATAGCTATAGATACTGCTAAAACACTGCTGCTATCTCTGCAGCTAGAAAGGGATGTTGAATGTGATAGGGGAAAAGAGAGAGAGAAAAAGAAAAAGGGTTAGTCTTGTCCAGGGAAGCTTCAGCTCTTAAGAACCTCATCTGTCTGGATTCACATGATATAATCATATGTCTTACTATTAAAAAAGAATACAAAATTACATTTCTTTGCTGGCAGAAAGAAACCAGGGCGTGGGAACAGGTGTCATCTGAGGGAACACAGGATTTTCAGTTTCTTCTGTAGGCTGATAGTGTGGGATTTCTCTGCTGCTCATTGTGTGACCTCAGTTTCCCCATCTGTAAAAAGAACGCTTGCCACAGGTACCAAAGGGGGTTGCATTGCCTGAGGCTTCAGGGGGATATCAGAGTTCTTTTTACACTTTCGTCAACTGCTTGATGGATCACAAAGGCCCAAATGTTCAAAAGGGTCCAATAGGAGGCTTCAAATTTCATTAACCGATATTTGCAAAGTGCATCAAGGCCTTCCGCTGTAGGGCACTATGAATGTGCCAGCTATTCTTATTGCAGCACTGTCATGAAAGCAAACCTGAAAAAGCAGATGGAGCTCTTTCACTGACATGAACACACCAGAACAATATCACAAGGAAGTCCTCAATTCTAGTTATTTCTGGAGAACTTCCACTTGTTTGGGAGGCAGACAATGTGCACAGAGCTCTCCCTTGTGGTAAAAGCTCTGACTAACCAGACAGGCGCTTTTAGACCAGAATGTGATCATCATCTTAGATTCCAACGCCAGAAGGGGCACATGTGATCACCTTATCTGACCCGTTCCTGTGCAGCACAGGCTCATAGAACATCCCCAAATTAATTCCTACAACATAGCTTTGAGGAAAACATCCAATTGAGATTTAAAAATTGCTAGAGATGGAGAATCCACTATGACTCCTGGCAAATTGTTCGAATGGTTAATTACCTTGATGGTTAAATCTTTACCCCCTTATTTCCTGTCTTGATTTTGTCTAGTTTCAACTTCCAGCTAAACCTTTCTCTGCTAGAAGGAAGAGGCCATGATCAAATATTTGTTCCCTGTCTGAATACTTATCAAGTCACCCCCTTAACTTTCTTTTTATTAAACTAAATAGTAGGGATGTGAATGTTCAACCAGTTAACTGGTGAGCCTTACCCTTAATGAGTGAGGCTTACTGATTAAGGTTAACTGGTGGGGGCTGGAGCAGCTCCCTGTCTGCCACAGGCAAGGGCTGCTCTAGTCCTGTCCGTGCAGCCCCTGCCTGCCACAGGGAGGGAGGGGTGCTGCTCCGGCCCAGGGTCCAGAGAGTGGGGGTGCTCCAGTCGAGCTGGAGCAACCCCCCACCTGCCCTCTCATTTAATCAGTTAATCAGTTAAACAATATGTTTAACTGGTTAGCCAATTGAACAGGATTTTACATCCCTATTAAATAGGTACACGTAGACAGGGATAAAAGATCAATAGGTTGCACAGCTATGGGTAGCCCGTGCTAACCGACTTGTACTCACAGGACTTAGGCTGAGGGGCTGGAAAATTGCTGTAGGCCAAACTCTAGTATCCTCCGCCTCATAGGGTCCTAGAGCTGGGACTCCATCTCAAGCCCAGATACATGCACAGCAATTTTCCAGTCCTGTAAGGCTGAGTTAGCTGACCCGGACCAGCTGCGCATCTTTAATTACTGTGTCGACGTATCCCAGCAGGCATGTTTTCTAATCCTTTTGCCATTCTGTCACTGTTCTCTGATACTGTAAGGTCCATTTTATACAAAGCCAGTAACACATGGCAAACTGTTCCATATGTCCTTTATGTCCTTTAAAAACATCATTTGACACACTCTCTTTGGACTACAAGATATATTCCATCTGTCAGCCCAAATTTGGACATTATCACTAGATTATATTAAACTGAGGTTTTAGGAAATCATAGTCACATTAGAAAAATGTTTACTAGATTCCTCTGCAACAGTTGAAAGTCAGAGATGTTACACGTGTGCACTGACAGGCTAGTTCAGTGGGGCTCTGACCTTAATAAGTGACAATGAAATACAAATATTAATAATCATAAGCCTTGCCAGGCGAAAGGTTACTGGTTACAGGCAAAAGTTGCTAATATTTTAACCCCATTCACAGTTACTATGCAGGTGGCCCCCGACTTGCGACGTGATCAGTCCCTGGAGAAGCGTCGCAAGTCGGGGGTGTTGTAACTCGAACCTGCATTTACGATAGGCGCCGTCATAAATGCGGGCCGAGGACGTAAATCGGGGGTTTCGGCCCCTTCCGCATTTACAAAAATGGTCGTGCGTGTGTGTGGGCGGGGGTTGCAACGTGGAGGTTTGCTGTATATGCACCCCGGGTTTTAAACAAACAGTCTGTCACATAGATGAAATGCTATATTGGACAAGTGCATTTCTCTGCTGTTACTGCAGGAGTTGATTAGCCTGCACGTTGGATTCTGTAGAGGAGATAGAGTGGTATAGTGATTGCAGAAAATACTGGGATATCGGAATTCTTATTACACTTTTGTCAATTGTTTGCTGGATCAGACATATAGGCCCAAAAGTTCAAAAAGGATCCACTAGGGGGCTACAAGTTTCAATAACACTACATGAAACATGGATAGGCTGATTTTCAGAAATTTTGAGGATTCAGTTTCAGCCAAGGGCAATGGGGTCTGCAGATGCTGTCCCTTCCTCCCAGTTTCCCAACCCCTTCCCCCAAAACCCATCCGGCTGTCAATATCTCAAGTGGGACTCTCAAAATAAGCAGACCTTACTGAAAACTTGGGTTTTACAATCTCAGTGCCATTTGTAAAGTAGGGAGAATACTAAATTACAAGGGAGTTGTGATAAATAATGAATATGTGTTATAGAGCTGGATCTGAGCCATAGACTTGGATCCAAACACCCTTGAACTTGGGAGGAGTTCACATCCAGCTGCAAAATTAATGGCTAGTCCGTATCCACATAATGATCCCATTGAAAACCCTGATCCCAAATTTATGATTTCAGGCTCATATCTAATTTGTCCAGGTCTTTAAGATCCTCCAGTGGCAAGGACAATATAAGTGCAAAGCAATAATAGCAATAATAACTATTATTTATTACAAACCTAGTAATTTTTGGTCTTTGTGTGAAATTGAGCAGCTTGCTGTCAAAAAATCCTTCTCTTACTCAGTTTCATTTCCTCAGGCTGATATCTTCATACCTGCAAAATGTGTTCAGACTATTACTGTGAATGCCACTGGGTTTGATCTTAAGCCATGCTGAGCATTGAAACTCCCACAGAAGTCAACAGGAGCTCAATAGCAACCAGTACAAAGCCTTAAGTGCCCCAAAATGCTGCGAGATGCTTTGCACAGATCCCAAGAGCAAAACTTTTCTAATAGGCTTATTCTTTTTAGATGACAAACAATGTTACCTCTAATTTTTCCATCCATCCATGGAATAAATTTTACCATCACTGAGGCATGTGCAGATGTGCACCACTATTAGAAACACAGCTGTGGCTGTGGGCACTCTGCTAATCAGTTGGGCAGCACCCGAATCTCTCATGAGTGGCTGTCCAAGTATAGAGCTTACAGGAAACACTGCTAACAAATCTGAGGAACTGTCCCACATCAGGTGTCATTACAAGAGGTTTTTGGAACAAATTGATAAACTAAACAGTAATAAATTACAAGGACAAGTTGGTATTCCCCCAAGAGTTCTGAAGAAACTCAAATGTGACATTGCAGAACTAGTGATTCTAATCATTAAATCAGTTTCTGTACCAGATGATTGGAGGGTAGCTAATGTGACACCAGTTTTTAAAAAGGACTCCAGAGGTGACCCCAGCAATTGGAGTTCCATAAGCCTGACTTTAGTACTGGGAAAATTGGTTGAAATTACAGCAAAGAACAAAATTGTCAGACACACAGATGAACATAATTTGGGGAAAAGTCAGAATTTTGTTGTAAAAGCCTCACTAATCTATTAAACTTTTCTGAGGGGGTCAACAAGCATGAGGACAAGTGGGATCCAATGGATATGGTGTACTTAGACTTTAAGAAAGCTTTTGATGAGGTCCTTAACAAGAAGCTCTTAAGCAAAGTTAACTGTCATGGGATAAGAGGCAAGGTCCTCTCATAGACTGGCAACTGGATAAAAGAAACAAAACAAAGAGTAGGAATAAATGGTCAGTTTTCAAAATGGAGAGAGGTAACTAGTGGTGTCCCCTAGGGCTGTGTCTAGACTACATGGCTCCATCGATGGAGCCATGTAGATGAGGGTTGTAGGCAAAGAGAAATGAAGCGGCGATTTAAATAATCGCCGCTTCATTTAAATTTACATGGCTGCTGTGCTGAGCCGACAAACAGCTGATCAGCTGTTTGTCAGCTCAGCGCGCTAGTCTGGACGCTCCCCTGCCGACATCAAAGCCCTTTGTCGGCAGCCCCGTTATTCCTCGTGGGATGAGGTTTACCAGGGCTGCCGACAAAGGGCTTTGATGTCGGCAGGGGAGCGTCGAGACTAGCACGCTGAGCCGACAAACAGCTGATTAGCTGTTTGTCGGCTCAGCGCGGCAGCCATGTAAATTTAAATGACGCGGTGATTATTTAAATCGCCGCTTCATTTCCTTTTGCCCAATAAACAAATCTACATGGCTCCGTCGACGGAGCCATGTAGTGTAGTCGTACCCTAGGTGACCAATTTCTCAAAATGGGGTGACTGGGCAACAAAATGGCAGATGAAATTTAGTGAAATTTAATAAATGCAAAGTAATGCATATTGGAAACCACAATCCCAGCTATATACATGAAATGATGGCATCTAAATTAGTTGTTAGCACTCAAGAGAGAGATCTTAGAGTCACTATGGATAGTTCTCTGAAAATAGCCACTCAATCAATATGCAGTGCAAATCCAAAAAGCTTCAGAATGTTAGGAATCATTAAGAAAGAGATAGAGAATAAGATGGAGAATATCTTTTTGCCTGTATAAATCCATGGTATGCCCACATCTTGAATATTGTGTGATGTGGTTGCCCCATCTCAAAAAATATATTGTAATTAGAAAAGGTTCAGAAAGGGGCAACAAAAATGTTTAGGCGCATGGAACAGCTTCCAAATGAGGGATTTTTCACCTTAGAAAAAAGATGACTAGGGGTGATATGATTGGGATCTATAAAATCATGACTGGCATAGAGAAAGTAAATAAAAAAGAGTCTTAACACAGAATCTAAGGGTCATCAAATGAAATTAATAGGTAGCGGGTTTAATAAAGAAAAATGGAGCATTTCTTCATACAACACACAGTCAACCTGTGGAACTCCTTGCCAGAGGATATTGTGAAAAGAACTAGAGAAGTTCACAGTAGATAGATCCATCAATGGCTATTAGCCAGGATGGCCAGGGATGGTGTCCCCAAGCTCTGTTTGTCAGCAGCTGGGAATGGGTGACAGGGGATGGATCACTTGATAATTACCTATTCTGTTCATTTCCCCTGGGGCAAACCTCATACTGAGAGCCTTCATCCCACAAGCATATCTGCTGCAGCTGCCCCTTGTCCTTCCTACCCTGCCCCCCCACTCACTCTCCCCAGAGACCCTTACAGGGATGCTTTGCTCCTTCCCCACCCCCAGTCACTGCCCCCAGGGAATGTGTGTGTATGGGCAATGGGTGGGTACAACTGACAAGTTGTGACTTTTCCTCTTCCCCCCTCCACTGCAAGCTGTGCCAATGCTTTACCATGCTCACTTGCAAGTGTCTCCGCAGCCCCTCTCCTTTGCCAGTTGAAAAGCCCCTCTGGACCAGGGAGTCTTTCTGATGTTTGGACAGTGTCCAGCACAATGAGGGCCTTGGGTTCTCTCATAATGGAAATGTATCTGACTGCTGTTACTAGCATGTGTAGAGAGAGGCAACAGGAACACGATGGATTGGGAAAGCAGGGGCCTGAGGGGAAGCAGGGATTTCCATAAATTCTTCCAGAATGTGGAGTGTTGAACATGGGCCCAGCCCCCTCTTCGCATTTACTTTCCCAATTCACCCTCCTCTTGTTCTGCTGTTAACGGGCCTGCGTGAGTAAGAGAAGCAATTCCACAAACGCCACTGTCTTTCCCTGTTTCAAACTCTTCAGCATCTGCCAGGACTCTGCCAGCTCTAAGCTTTCACAGTGGCCCCCACCTTGGTACTTCAGGCAACAAACTGGTAGGATGCTGGAAGGAAGCAGTGCAAATCATTAGACGGCAGCTGCCTGTGTCTGACAAGTTGTTGACCATTATTCCTTTCTCCCAAGGAATGGCCTGTCCAATATTTGCCTGTTTCCTGTCAGCAGGAAGCTCAGCCCAGGTGTATATGACTCTGGAAAGTCTGGAGTGCCCACAACACCTACTGAAACCACCTGTTGAGTACTTTGCAGTCTGGCAACCTTGTTAAGGCTGCTGCAATGTGCCTAGTACAGCCAGTTCCCAGCACCTGTGGATTTCCTTGTGCAAAACCAATTTCACAAACACTCTCATACCATTTAGAAGACCTCAAGCAATCCTGCTTCGTCCTACTGAGGCCCTGCAGTAGGCACAGTACACAGAGAATACAAAGCGAATGTGGTTTATAGTGAAGTGGCAAACAGGGAAACTGCATGTGGAGGGAGAGCTAGTCCCACGTGAGTTCAGGGGGATGGACAAATTGCAGTTCCATGCACCACGGACCATGTCTGACCACAGCGCAGCTGTTCAGGGAGAAAAAGGGGCTTTGCTACAAGAGGTTACAGCAGACAATGGGAAAGAATTGGTGAGAACACTGCTCCTAGCTGAGGAAATTTTAACCCCATCATCATAGCAGCTGTTCAAAGCTCTGGGGGTGGCAAACTGGATGAAATCCATGTCCTTTCACCTGGGCTCAAGTCCAGCCTCATAATAGCTCTTGTGTCAAGTCCAAAAAAAAAGAACACATGAGAGGGGGAAAAAAGTGTAAAACAAACGATTGTCCGTATTTCCTTAGTTCGTCCTATGTGGGTGCGGATGAAGCAACCTGAGCTTCCAGGGGCCCCATTATCTCAGGGTCCTACCTCATCCTGCAAATCCTGGCACTTAGTCAGGGATGCCAGATTCTGACTGGGAGCCGACAAAGATCTGGATTTGATAGTGGGGTTGGTGATACTATTTTCACTCGGAGCTCTTTTTTTGCGAGCTTTTCTCTGTGTTGTCTCCTTTCAGAATTCTCTTGGCCTTTGGTGAAGAAGACCAATTGGGAAACACCCTCCTCTCCCTCCCCATCTTAACACAACACCTAACGCCCCCCCCCCATTATAGGCAAGTCAACAGTATTGCCTCCTTTAGGGAAACTCTCTCCCTTAGCTGTTGGAAGGAACTCCCTTCCTCCCACAGTTCCAGCCCTGCTGCTATGACTTTTCAGCAGTGTGTGCTGACCAGAGCAGAAACCAGCCTGCAAGTACCTCTGAGCTGAGATCCAAGGTGAGTGTTAGAGAACCTCAGTCCCTTCAGGGGCTTTTGAACTCTTGGGCTCCCTACTGGGCATCCGGCCTTGGCACAACAATGGGGAAGCTTGCTGGTGGCTTTGATGTTTACTCCCCCCGCCCAGGAGATCTGCAATGGTAATTATTGAACTCCCACTGATGCTTCAGGCTGGGCTGGGTGTGTATCACAGAGGGAACAGTCCGGGTTTCTCTTGGTCTCTGCACTTAAAATCTGGAGTCACTTTTACTCTGCTGCTGCAGAAAACTAGGATTTCTAAGGGGGCAGGAGCTGGAGAAGGGGGATTTCTCCATTTCATTTCTGTCTCCAGGTTGTATCCAACTGATTTGCACTTGTTGAGCCATTTGACCATTATAGCTCCAAGGAGATTGTGAAGCCAACCCGTATTACAAGGGGAATGCTGTGTAAGCCACTTTAAACAGCTCTGCAGGAAACTTTCATTAGTTGGAATGGTTTCTGTTATTGCTTCTTCCTGGTATTGTTTTGGGGGTGGGGAGGAGAGAAAACGGGAGGGGAGACCATATCACATACTCCCTGTGTTTGTGAGAATGAGAACAGGCAGTCACACCCACAGTTTCCTGCAGGGAGAAAGTGGCTCTTCAGTCAAGTGCTTACAGAATTTCCAAAGAGCCTCATAAAAAGTACAGTATTTATGGGGTGCTGAGACGTGTCCCTATGGCTGAGCATGTCAAGAAGAGGACATCTGAAGCACCAAGCAGGGAGGGTTTATTAGGGATGCCTAGGTCAGAAGTTAACCACAGGAAGATGAAAAGAGGGATGGGAAGGGTAAAACAGTCATTCCGTGCAGTGAGGGTTTTGCAGTGCGTGTGTTGGGGCACAGTCTGAAGGGGAGAGATGGAGGGGAGTGGTGCAAAATGTAAATTCTTTAGGCACATGTAAACATACACGTGCACAAAAACACCCACACTTTATCTACCTGACAGTATGTCTAGACAGATAATAAGAAAGCAGTATAGAAGGGGAGCTTAGTAATAGCTTGAGAAGTTATTTCCAACTTTACTGACTGTCTGCTGTTGAGTGACTGTACAACACCGGGAAGCTTCCCCACTGCACTCCGAACTCCATGCTGGTGAATATTCTCTTGTCCTAAAGTGGTGCAAGCTGTTACTGTTTGCTTTTAATGGCTGCTGTACTCCACCCCAGAGGTAGCTGTACTTCAGGAACAGAGGAAATGATGCCTGAATACAGCGTACAGAGATGATAATGCCTGCTAAACTCTCTGGGATGAATAGCGCACTATTACATTCAGCACTAACACATTTTTAAAGAGCATTTAATTAAAACATGTTAGCTAACACTTTTGTTAGTCTGCAGACAAAGCATCGGTGTATTTCCAGTTAGGACTGGCTTTCCAAATCCTTAGGCCATGATCACACTAGGAATAAAGGTATATTTTAACCATATGTTGGCTAACACTTGTTAACTAACACACACTGAAATCCTAGTGAAGACAAAGCAAGTTGTAATTTTAACATGAGTTAGTTAAAACCCCTTGACCAGCTAACCAGTTAAATCTGCACTTTGCCTTGGTTGTAGCAAGAGTTAAATGTGTTAGCACGCACATTTTTCCTTGAGGAGGTGAGGCCATAGAGAACAGCAGCTTTCATGGAATTTCCACTAGGGCCAGATATGCTACAGTGCAGCAAAAGAAACTTAACGTCTGTGGGCTTCCAGCAAAATGTGGCAGGTTAAAGGGAAGTTTCTGAGCACTTCTCCAAGCTTCAGCTTTCTTGAGGCCAACCTATCCCTAATTGAGAGGTGCCGGGAGGATCCTGAGAATGCCTCCATCACAATAGCACCTTCTTCCAGATTCTCTTCCCATTCTCTGTCACCTGAGCTGCTTGAAAGCAAAGCAAGAGAAAACTCCACATTAGACACCAGACCCTGAGAGTTCCATCTGCAGTCATGCTGCTCAATCAGATGTTGCTTCAGTCCCCGACACTCAATATCGAGGCTTGTTCCACCCTTCAGTGAGGCTTCGTGGCCTCCCTCTGGACCTCAGAGAGAGAAACCATTTTACTCTTCCTGTTGGGTGCAGCTAACTCTGCCCGACCATCTCATCAGAAGTGCAAGGGTGAGGCAGGAAGTGTAAAAGTAGAGCCCTGATATGCGAGGGCCCTGGGCTGGGACCTAGTGGACTAGGGGGGCCTGGCTCCCCGTCACTGTTGCTGCTCCACACCAGGAATTGGCTGAAAAATCACCTAGGCCAGAAGGCCTGTATCTGCTTGTTGGTGCTTTTTCCAGTAAGGAGACTGAGGACTCTTGCTTGCTGTGTCCTGCCCAGAAGGCTGGAGCCACAAATTATTGTTGCTTGCCTAACCATGAGGCTATAGGTCAAATACTGTGCAATTACTCAGGACATCTACTATCATGCTCCCCCCCACTTTATGAAAATTGGCTTATATTAATATGCATAACGCAAAGATGCTTTATGCGACATACCATTTTTAAAGTTGCAACCTGCTGAATGTGTACATTCTATTCCTGTGCAGGTATCATTCTTGTATGTAAGGTTAGAAATATGAAGTGTGAATCTGTTTATAAATTTAGGCATGCTAATAGGGGGCATTAGTGATACTCCAGAAACTTAATGGCTTGGTGCTCAAGATAACAATCTGTAAATTAGAATAATTAGAATTAGAACAACTGTTAGGGTAAGAATTTGCATGTAACAAGTTTCTTAGTGTATTACAATTAGCTGACATTTTTTTTTTATTTTGGCTTAGTAATTTACTTTGATCTGTCTGTTTTCAATTGCAATCACTTCAATCCTTTTTTAAATACTTAATAAAACATTTTTGTTTATTATCAAGCCAAGTGTAAATAATTGTTACCTGTGGCAGAGCAACCACTGTGCATATCTCTCTTTTACTGATAAAAGGGGCTGATCTTATGAGCTTTCTCCATGTAAAACTTTTATACAGAGTAAATGGATTTATTTGAGGGTTTGGTCTCTGTGTACCTGGGTGCTGTCAACAACTCTATAGTTGAGCCCTCCCAGAGCTGAGCTGGTTCAGCATCTGTGTTGCTCTCCTGGGGGAAGGAGGCTATTACCCCAAATCTGTACCTTGGTGGGGGGAAACCAGAGATTCTGGATCAGTGGGACAAGGTGAGGGTATATTGGTAGGGTCAGTGGCATGATCAGCACCCCAGGTGATGGTCCTAAGGAGACCCTGTGATCCAACCCATCACTCTTATACCCTAAACATTTCGTTTTTACTCCAACCAGAGACTGGGGTTACGAGACGATGGGGCATGTGCTCGGTCTTCTGTTGAAGATTCCAAGTGTGGGGCAGGCAGGTCCATGATCACAAATCAGGCCAGGGTGACAATATCTGGCCTCCTTCTGGACCTGACCATTATACACCCCAAAGGTCCAGATTGAATGTATGCATGGAGACAAATGAATCTGGAATTTGATAAAGGCTAGAATCTGGCCTTTTCTATGCATCCAATAAAAGATCCACTCCTAGGAAGAAGAAAAAATAATCCTTTTCTTTTAGCAGTTTTTCTGATCCCACTTAACCACAATCTACTGTTTCCTTGGCAACGGCAACCTCAAAATAAACAGACGCCTATTAGGCTGTGTCCAGTAGTCCATTCAGTTTAACCATCTGCCCAGAAGAAAATCTGATGTGATTTAATGTGATTTACTGAAATCCTGCTGCAGTGCTGACTGACTCCTGGCAGCTCTGCAATGCAGATCAAACAAGTCACTTGCTCCTCTTGACTAGCTCTCGTGTCTCTCAGGTGATTGTCTCGCATTTATTTTTAAGCTCTGTCATCTTGATGCATGGTGTGTGCATGTCTGTGTGTTTCTGCCTATCAGGTAACAAGGCCCCAGGCTGAAGGAGTTAATATAACACAGCAGCCTCCAGTTCATGCAGCGATTTCTGGATTCCCCGCTAGCACCCGCTATGGAATGATTTAAACACCCTGATGTGCATGTTGTCCCCTCCCCACAGACGGAGCTGCAGGAGCCAGGGAACAGGAGAATCCACAGCAGACAGGGAGAACTGCAGCAGAGAGAAACTGCACAGGCGTCAAGTGGAGGAAAAGCCTGCAGCCGTGTTGCTGAATCTCCTTCTGTCCAGTGCAACAGCAGAGGGTTTTTCTGCCCAACAGAACACAAGTCCAGCTCTCAGGAGTACGGAGCTGCAGGTAAGCTACCACCCTCCCCTGTGCGAATCCTAGACCAGGCGGCAGGCAGAGGGTGCAAAGGGAGTGAAGTGTGTGAAGGGGAGGCAGAGGGGCGAGGGGAAAAAAGGAAGAAAGTTGCAGTAGATGATGCTGTGATTCCTGTCAGTGCTGCAGGCTTGCAGGAATAATGAACATCTGCAAATCTCCAATGCTACAGCTCAGTGTATAGAATGGCACAGACCGAGCACACACCCTCCACTCCTCTCCTCCCCCCCACATCCTCCTTTTCATACCTGACATTTTTATAGCACATTCCATCGCAATGTCTGAATATAGCTGGGAAACCGGCAGCCACCCCTGGAGGGAGGGAGCAGACGGCACAGGCACGTTGTACAACACTAGGGCTGCAGGCATTCTGGCTGAGCAGAGCAGGGTAAGCTGCCACAGTTCTTACAAAAAGCATCCTGGGACCTTTAAAAGCCGCTCAGAAGAGCCAGGACCATGATCTCATCTGAGTGCCACACAACTAGTAAATGGCACAGAAGACAATGTATCCAGCCCAGGAAGAGAGAAATCAATCTGGTCGGTAATACAAGTAGTTACTGTGAGTCAGCATGTTTCAGCACTGATGCTTATACCATGAAGTCCTCCACTCCAGTAACAAGGACCAGGTTGAAGTGTCAGAGTGGGATTTCCAAAAGCCCTTTTGTAAGTTACGCTAACTAGCACTTGTGCTCTTTACTCACACGAGCACTTTTTGAAAACCACAGCTAAGTCTGTAATGGGCTGGAGCCACCTGCCCCAGGTCAGCAAAATGCTTCCTGGAGCTCTCATAAGAACAAGGGTGCAAACTCTTTACATCTCCTTTATACAGGGGCAGCATGGGCTTCCCTTATGGCTAGTGTGATTAATGATTCTGCCAGGGGCACCGTTTCAGATGGGGGAAGGTAAACTTTAAGCATGATTCCAGGAGCTACTTAGGGTATTCTAGGATTGTTGTGGTTGTTGTTTGGCAAATAATAAATTAGAAATTAACTTACAGGAGCACTGTATCTAATTTCGATATAATGAAAGAAAATATACATAAAAACCAATTATATATAGTAGCCCAATGTCTGTGAATCTGTAATGCTGAAACGCTAGCTGTTCCCTCTGGGCGGCGCTGTTGCCTTTCGCCGTGGTGCTCAGCTGACTTCTGCGTCACTCAGCTGGGCTGCCGCACAGGAGCAAGCGGTGCAAGCGGCCATTTGGGGTCTACACTCCCCATGCAGCACCGGGGTACTGCATGGAGATCATGGGGTCCAAACGGCCGCTTCTGCTGCTTGCTCCCATGCGGTGGCCCAGCTGAGTGGCGCAGAAGTCAACTGAGTGCCATGGCGGGAGGCAACAGCGCCGCCCAGAGGGAACAGCCAGGGGGCTGGGCCTGGATAAGCGTGCGTCTCTGACGTCAGGAAAGGGCACCGGATTCAAAAGAAGGAAAGTGGAGCAGACACAGAGGACGCGGAGGAGACAGAGAGGAGAACATAGGAGGCGGAGAGGAGGCGGAGGACAGCGAGAGAGAGAGTGAGAGAGAGGCAGCAGGAGGAGGAGAAGAGATGGGAGGGGGAGAAAAGAAAGAGAGAGAAGGAGAGAGAGGCAGGAGGCAGACGAAAGCTGAGAGAGAGAGAGGGCGAGGCAGTAGGAGAAGAGAGGCGAAGGGGGGCAGGGCGGGGATGCATCCCCGACAGAGACAGAGGAGAGCAGAGAGAGAGTGAGAGGCAGGAGGGGGAAAAGAGAAAGAGAGAGATGGAGTGGAGAGAGATTGAGAGGCAGAAGGAGGAGGAGAAGAGAAAGGGAGAGTGAGAGGCAGGAGGGGGAGAAGTGAAAGAGAGAGATGGAGAGAGAGGCAGAAGGAGGAGGAGAAGAGAAAGGGAGAGTGAGAGGCAGGAGGGGCAGAAGTGAAAGAGAGAGATGGAGAGAGAGGCAGAAGGCGGAGGAGAGCTGAGAGAGACAGGAGGAGACAGTAGGAGGAGATGAGAGAGAAAGAGAGAGACCGGAGGCTCAGGAGAGAAGACTGATGTGGAGGAGAGACCTGAAAATCCCATCTTATGACAGGTTAATTGGCTAATATTTTAAGATTACTTGTAAGTGCAGAATAGAAAACCACGCCTGAAAAGTGGAATTCTTCTAAACTCCAGCAATGCATGTGTAACTGAGGGATTGTTTCAATTCAAGAACTGGCCTTGCAAGATAATAAATTTCCCACTGAAGTGAAGAGAGCACCTTGAAGGCCTGCTGACAGGGTGGGGGCAAAGAGGACAGCTGCCCTGGGGCTCTTTAAATCATTGCTAGAGCACTGGAGCCACTGCAGTAGCAGCAGTGGCCAGAACCCAGGGTCTTTTAAATTGCTGTTGGAGCTCCGAGGGGCACTTGCCAGGTGACACTGAATGGCTGTCTGCAGGAATCTAGTCCCAGCCCTGCCCCTTCCACCTGAGTCCTTGCCCTTTCTGGGGACAGAGCCAGCCCTCCCATCTTGCCCAGTCTGTCAACCACCCTGGCACCGTGAGGTGGTGGGTTATGGAGTCTGTGGGACTAAGCTGAGAAAAATCAGCAAGATGAACGTGACTGGTCAAATGTCATACTTTACATATGTGTATAATGACTGTCAGATTTCTACTGCACTAATAGCCCTATGTCACTTAAAAACTAGCCCCAAAGTAGCCCATTTATTAAAACAGAGGGGTTTTTTTTTAAACTTATTAGGCTATACCTTTAAAAAGAATAACTAGCTAGAGTATAATTAAATGATGGATGTTACTAGCATGGATATATAATGCACATTTTGGCAGTCAAATCTTAAAAACTGTCCAGATTGGCTTAGATTTATGTTCACAAAAGGGTTTATACAAATAGTTGGTAAATACAAAGGATTAAGTTCGACTTGATGCTACTAAAGCTTGTGAGTCTCTGTCACACCCAAAGAATTAGAACAACAGGAGATAAGAATAATTACCGTCTGGAAGAGAAGGAGATACAGCAGACTGCTGCAAAATGGCTGCCTGAGGGCAGCAGTTGAGGGCAAACAGGTCCTCCAAAGGCATTCTGGGAAACAGGCCAGAGGAAAAGGCAACCCCACTCTGGGGAGATTTGGTGAAATTCAGGCATTCACAGAGTAATCAGCGTTTCTGGGTCACAGCCTATGGACCTGACCCAAAGCCCATTGCAGGCGAAAGAAAGACTCCCACACATGAAACAAAAGACTGGACTATGCAGCACTTTAAAGTCTTTTGTTTCAGCAAGACCAGACTAACACGGCTACATCTCTATTACTATCCCACACATGAGTGGGCCTAAATGGTAGAATGAATGGCCTCAAAGGGGTACTGCCATTCACTACAAAATTAGAAAGTTCGAAAAAAAAAAGGGAAAGGTTTTATGTAACTTAAACAATATTGTTGGTGGCAGCAGCTTATGTTTGTTTCTTTGCTGCCGGGAAAGATTACAGAGGGTCTATTCTGCAGCGCAACTCTTGCAGCCTGAAACTTCCAGAGTTGGGCTGGCTGTGAGGATAATTATTCCCTGAATGTGATCCTGTCCTGGCTGAGCAGCCCCATGTCTACTGGTGTCACAACGGCCTTGCTCCTGCCTTTTTAATATATTGATTTGTGAAGCTGAGGGGCAGATCATGATGGAATGTGCAGCAAACATCTTCAGATCCTCCTGCTGCCACTCGGTATGTTCAAGGAATGAAAAACTACGACAGAGGCTCCCAGCCCTGTTATCAGCTCTGCCAGATATACCAGATACATTCTTATTTGTTAAGCAAATAGGCCAGTTGGCAGGGGGGAGAGGAGCAGGTTCCCAAGTCCTACCAGGTGGTACAAGTCTTGTGGGAGAGGAAGGCCAGGAGCCCCCCAAAATGGCACCCTTACATTTTGCCCCCCATCCATTCTTTCCTGAACAGATGTTGCCCTCGGGCATGATATCAGGCAGTAGGGTTGCCAGGTGTCCGGTTTTGAACCGAACAATCCAGTATTTGAGCTTTCTGTTTGGGAAACAACTTGAGAAAATATAAATGTCCAGTATTTTCTAAATCAGATGTAATGTACATTGTGATGTAATGTCAGGTGTGTCCGGTATTTTTGTTGAAACCATCTTCAGCCCCATCAGGCAGCGGTCATATACTCCAGAGCATGCAGAAGCCGAACCTGTGGACAACTTCTGCGAAGTGGGCTGAAGGAGACTGAGTTGTGCACCTGTGCTGGACCAGCCACAATAAATAGCATTAATTAATGTTTAATAGTTAACACTGAGAAGGATTTTCTAATGTTAGGTCCTGAATTCCGGGAGGGAGGCAGAAGGATGAGGGCAAGAGTCTGGAGTGGGAACAGAGAGGCTGGCTCATGGAATATGAGGCAGAGAGAGAACAAGAGACAGCCACGGGTGGAGTCACAGCACAACACAGAGGAGATCACAGGGCTGGACAAAGGAGAACAGTAGAAATGGGACAGTGAAAGGCCGAGCAGGGAGAAGATTCTACTCCTCCAAGGCAGAGAAGGGGAAATGAGAAGCAAGAGAAAGAAAACAGTGGAGTGAAGTGAGAGGAAAATAAAGTGGAGATGATGGACAGAATGTGTTGGGGCTAGCAGGGGGAAGAAAGGAAAAGGGAGAGAGGTTAGTTTATGGTGAGTAAGTTTGACATAGTTTCTCTCTGTACTTCCCTGGCAGTCACTCTGTCTCTGCATGTTGTGGGATGAGATGGGTTGGTTATTTGGCACATAGAGGTTGTTAATTAATATTGCAGGCTCTTTTGGATTCAGCAGCTAAATGAATAGGAGAAAAGTCTAAGAAAATAACAAACTTCACCATTCCCAGCATTATCCACATGCACACCAGCCCAACATGCGACTGATGATGGCAAAAAGATGTCTTTCTCTTCCATTCTTTTGTTGCAAAAATCAGGGCAACAGGGCCTGCTAAAAGTGATCTCCTTGGCCCTTCTCAAATGCCTCAGGCCAAGCCCGTCCAGCCCACAGCAGTGCAATGAGACAAAGCAAAAAAAAAAAAAAAAAAAGGTTTCACCAATACTGCTCAAGCAAAGCAACTTGGGTAGCCTTAAAGCCTCATGATTCTTGGAAGGGCCACATGTATGGAGTACCCAGAATCTACAGAAATGTCTGTGCACACAAAGGTGTAAAGTTTAATTGGTTTCAAAGGACAAGACGCCACTTGGTGATAAGGCAGCACAATACTTAACTGATTTCCCTTAATTACTGAGTTAGTTTCCTTCCTCCAGCCACAGATATATGATTCAGCCGTTCAGGATACTGACTGAATACGTGGCATGGATTAAACCTAAATCAACTTGGATGCAACAAACTCTCTGGCCAAACCTATCACTTTGGAGCCTCCTGGAGAGTCTTTTTTCTCCCCAGCCCCACCTCTGCCCATGGGATAGATTCCCTCTCCCATCCTCCGTAAATGGACTCAGGCCTGCCTCCCACTCCTGATCCCTTGCTCTTCCTCCCAAATGAAGGCGTTCAGCAAACAGCTGGCTGCAGCTTCTTCCATTTCTGTATTAGTAAAGCTACAATTTAGTCATGGGTTTTTTTAGTAAAAAGTCATGGACAGGTCACATGCAATAAACAAAAATTCGCAGGCTATGACCAGTCTGTGATTTGTACTATAAATACCTGTGACTAAATCTTGGGGCAGCCTCTACTGAGGAGTCCAGGACCTGTGGCATCAGCTTCTAAGGGTCACTGAGGCATGGCTCTGGGGCCTGCAACACCAGCTGCTGCTCAGATGATCTCTGAGGTGAGCTGCCTGGGGCTGCTTGTGAAGTGGCCGGTGTGTGCAACTAGCACCAAAGCTGCTCCAGCAGCAGCTAACATGGTTGTCCCTTGAGTCAGCTGCTTGGACCACCCTGGGGTCAGCCAGCAGCGTTTGCTGCTGCAGAAGTCCTAGAGCAGTGGTCTCCAACCTTTTTACACCCAAGATCACTTTTTAAATGACAGGCCAAGCCAAGATCTACCGCCCTGCCCCTTCCTTGAAGTCCCGCCCTCTCTATTCTCCTCCTCTCCATCACTTGCTATCCCCAATCCTTATACTGCTGCTTTAAAAAAAAAAAAATCTGTAGGAAGAGGTTTTTCCAACATTTGGTCTGTCTAGACTGGACCAAATGTCAGAAAAAAACCCCTTCTTTTGGAAGCCACCTTATTCCTTGTGGAAAGAGGAATATAGGGGTGACCAAAAGAGCCTGTTTGCTCTTCCACTAAAAAAGTGGAAGAACAAACGCAACCCTGGATGCAGAAGAGTTTTTCTGGGATATCTCCAGAATCCTGAAAAACTCCTGCAGACTAGCTGGACCCTTGCTATGTTGAGACAGGATGTGTAGTCTCTGGGGTGGGAATGAGGGATTTGGGTGTGGGAAGGGGTGAGAGGTGCAAGCTCTGGGAGGAAATCTGGATGCAGGAGGAGGTGGAGAAGGGGACACTGGCTCGGGGAGGGGGCTCCAGGCTGGACAGTGTTGGGATACTAACACTAACAGCAAGCTTCCCGGGCTGAGTGCAGGGCAGCCGGGCGGGAGTGAAGAGAAGCGGCTTCCTGGCCAGCTGGCCATGGTGCTCAGCCAGGGTACACCAAGCTCCAAGTGGGCTGGTGCAGAGGAGAAGCTGGTTGGCCAGCTGGCTGTGGCCTTCAGCCCAGAGGAGGCTGAACCACACTCCAGCTGATTGGGCGGCTTCCCCTCTGCGCCTGCTCATGTGGAGTTTGGTGCACCCTGGCTGAGCACCATGGCCAGCTGGCTGGGAAGTTGCTTCTCTTTGCTCCCGCCTGGCTGCCCTGCACTCAGCCCGGGAAGCTTGCTCCAGCACAGCTGGAGATAGACGCAGCCTCCCTGGGCTGAGCGCAGGGCAGCCGGGCTGGAGAGAAGAGAAGTGGCTGCCCAGCCAGCTGGCCATGGCACTTAGCCAGGGTGTACCAAACTCCACATGGGAAGGCGCAGAGGAGAAGCTGCCAATCAGCTGGAGCGTGGGGCAGCCTCTTTCAGCTGAAAGCCACAGTCAGCTGGCTGGGGTGTTTCAGCCCTCCCGTCCTCCCAGCTCCCACCATTCCTCGCAGCTACTCACCTGTGGTGTTGCTTGATGAGTAGCTGCTCCTCAAATGAGGAAATCTAATGTAAATGTACTGCACAGGCACGCAGTTCAGAGAGGGCTCAAGAGCTACTCTTAGAGCCCCTGAGATCTACCGGTAGCTCGCGATCTACTGGTTGATGACCACAGTCCTAGAGGATGCAGAAAGGGAGCCGTGCACACCAGGTGGGAATGCTCCTGTCACTCTGCCACTGGCCTCACTGGTGAGGAAGACTGCCTCTCATGTACTCAAGTACTGAAATGCCTGCCCTGAACTGGGCCTAACACAGGATGTGCAGCTCACAAGCTGGACGGACATGAAAGACAGGGTGTTTTCAAAGCCAATATAATGTACAATCAAGATGGCTGAATGAACATCCTCATGGGTCCTGCAGGGCTTAGCTGTCCTCATTATACAGCATATTCTGTCCTTTAGGTGAACTTTTAACAGTGGTTTTAATGGTCTTTCCAGATCTTTATCCAGTGGCCCCTACCATATCTGCATCAGGGGTGCAACAAGCTGCTCTGGAGCGGGGGGAGGGGCATGCAAGATATTACTTTGGGCCTGTCTCTCCTCTCACTGCTCAGCTGTTGAGCATTACTGCTTAGCTAATGTTAATTATTGTACCCCAGCTTCTCAGTGTGCTGAAGAATGATTAAATAAGTTTGCACAAATTTAATTGCGCCTAGTATTTTGCAAGGATGAAAGTAACTTAAGTTTCTTACAGGTACTGTCGTATTGCACCCCCTTGTGGGGGCACCCAGGGCAGAGGTTTGGGGAGGGATGTGATATGACAGTACATGTAATAAATGTAAATGTAGGATGGAGCATGCGGGGCTCAGGGCAGAGGATAAGAGTGTGAGGGTGAGGGCTTAGGGCAGGGGGACTTGAGAGGTTCAGGAATCAGAGAAGGGAGGTTGGGGGGTCAGGAATAAGGGCAGGGGTTGGGGTTAGGAGAATCAGGGTAGGGGAGACGTGAGGGGAAGCAGGAATCGGGGCAGAGACTTGGGGTGGGAGGGTCAGGACAGGTGGCTAAAGGGTGTAGGGGTGAGTGTGGGAGTGGGGGGGAAAGGCACCATTTTGGGAGGGTAGAGCAGGGGGTGGGTTGGAGTTCTGCCCATCCTGCAGCCAGCTGGGTCACTTTTCCCCTGCCAATCAGGGAGCGAGGGGAAGTGTAAAGCTTTTGTGAAGTCTCCTCTGCCCCTCCCCTGGGCAGCCAGGAGTGAGAAGAAGGCACACAAACTGTGCACTTTCCTCTTGCTCCCTGACAGTCGGGGGAAAGAGCAGCAGAGTTCCAGCTACACACAGCTGCAGCCCCCTCCCTCCCCTAAAGGGTTCAGGGTTATGATGTCCTGCGGTTGAGGCAGCCCCGACCAGGGGGACGCACATCCCCAGCCATAGGGTTGCCAGATGGTTTTACCAAAAATACTGAACAGCCCTCCCCACTCCCCCCCCCCCAAAAAAAGAAACACTGGGGAAAAAATTCTGTTGAGAAAAAAAAACGGGGGAGACCAAAGTTGTTGAGGGAAAAAAACCCAGCGTGGCCCCTTTAAGAAACACTTTTGAGGCTTTTTGGTCCTAAAAGACTGCTGGCAGCCATCCGCCATCTTATCTCCCTGCTCCAGGCCAGACAGCTCCCCTGTAGAATCAGGTAAGCACCCGGTATTTTCGCCTCTTGGCTGGGAAAACCTCAGAAAATACAGGACATTTTAGGTGTCTGGTATTTTCTGAATTTTTTTTTTACTGGACAGGAGGCGAAAATACCGGACTGTCTGGGTCAGTACTGGACACCTGGCAACCCTACCCAGCCAGCCCCTTTCACCGACTTGGCTGCTTGCTTCTGAACAAAGCATCCTGCAGGAGAGCCCCAGGAGCCTGGCTGGAAGCAGCTGCAGTTGCAGCTGAGCACCCCAGCCTGCCGCTTCTTGGCTTTTCTGGATTGGGCCCCCCTGTGGCCGGGGGTGCATGTCCTGCACGCCCCCTAGTTGTGCCCCTGAGCTGCATGCCTATGAAATTGCAGCCACTTATATTGCAGGGATGCAAACCCCTTGATATGCTGCCGTTACTCGTTGATATTTTGTATTGATGATCTCACTCCCGTGGTGGGAAGCTTGTGTCCCTAGACCAGTGGTCACCAACTAATAGATCTTGGAGCCGCTGACAGGTGATCCTGACTGGTTTGGCCAAGAGGCTATCAAGTGCGGGTACTTCAACTGCCCCTCCCCCCACAGCTGTGCCTCTCCCGTCCTTTGTCTTGGAGCTGGCCTCTCAGGAGCTTCCTGATTTCTGGTCAGGGCAGGGCAGGGAGAAGAGGGGTGCTGATGTGAAGGTGCCCCCATCTTCCACTTTGTATCCTATCTGCACACAGCTTTTGAGAGCGGTGTAGGGCCAGGACATGGGTCAACCTACCTTAGCCTCACTGTACCACCACCCAGGAGCTACCTAAGGTAAGCAGTGCCTAGCTGGAGCCCACAACCTTACCCCAGTCATGAACCCCTTCATGCACCCCAAGCCCCTGCCCTAGCCCTGAGCACCCGTCTCACACTCCAAATCCATTAACCCTGCGTTTCTCAAACGGTGGGTCCCAACCCCCCGGGGGGTCGCGAGCAACTTAGAGGGGGGTCACGGTATCACAAAGTTTGAGAACCCCTGCATTAACCCAAAATCAGATGAAAGTGAGTGAGAATGGGGGAGGGAGAGTGGGAGGAAGGAGTGAACAGGGGTGGGGCCTTGGAGAAGGGGCATGAAGGAGGCAGGGTAAAGGTACTTGGGTTTGAGGTAGATCTTGGATTGCATTTACATTTAAAAAGTGATTTCATGCTTAAAAAGGTTGGAGACCCCCGCCCTAGACTAACGAGAGAGCAAATCAGTCAGCATTGGGCCACTAGCCAGGGGCCACTGGGAAGAGCTGGGAGGGAGAACAAGAACTTGCCTCTAAAAGCAACTTTTCAAAGGGATTAGGTCAACCATTGCTAATATTCTTTGTCTGTATGAAGTAGTGTGGATTTAATGGAAACCTCCCGCATTCAGACTCAGGCTGCCTCTGTTTTGTTTATTTGAGTCTGACACTGAATGCTCTGGGGTAACATTGCCTTTCCGGGAATGCACATAGCACAGTCTGTGCTATCCTCCTGTCGCCAGCTTTGTGCTGAAATCCCATCGCTGGATTACCTTGGCCAGTGCCCTCATTCCGCCCACCCACACCAGCTTCCTTGTCGGTTCTGAGCATGAGTGAGGAGAGCTACCTGGGCAGTGTTATGTCCTGCTGTGCTGCAACAGACTCCTTCAGGCTGGATGCAGAACTCAGCAGAGTTCATGGTGGAGATGACTCATGTGGTGGTACTGGGCTACTGGATGGCCCAGGACAGCACAACTGGAGCATAGAGCTAGTCACCTTTATGGCAAGCGTTTCAGCACAGGAGTGACTCAAAATGGTTACTATTTGCTATTCATCATCAACCATTCTGTCAAGTCCATAGTGTACGTGCAGCCACCCCACAACATGTCCCTCGGCAGAAGGGTCAATGACCGAATCATGGTTATGGAGAGGAAATGATCTTCTCTGCTCTGCGGTGGGAGTGGGGGGTCCATCCAGGTTAGGGCCGTGGCATGGCCATAGGGCGCTGTTTGCAATGTTGCTTTCTGTGCTGTACATGTTCTGGGAAGACTTTAGATGCCAGGGCTGGCCAGTCACAGATGTTCATTTCACACCATGTTTGCTTTTCTCATATTTTTGTTTCCACTAACATCTGTGAATGGGTTCTAATGTTCATGAAAAAGGAGGATGGAAAGCAATGGCTGGTAGCCAAACTGAGTGCTGACAGGTGCTGTATAAACTCACACACAACATCTGTGAATACACCTCAATTCTGGCCTGCAGCACCTCAGGATAGTCCAGCCTGGAACGTCTCCGGGAAAAGGCAGTTGCCTCTTCTCACCCATGTTGGTGGTTTAAAACCTGCAGCAAAGGTAACTTTTCAAACTTGATACCTCAGATGCAGTTTACATAGTAATGAGAGCTCTAAATAGGGCAAGTCTCAGAGGGGCAGCCGTGTTAGTCTGTATCTGCAAAAACAACAAAGAGTCCTGTAGTGCCTTAAAGACTAAGGGTACATCTACACAGCCCCCTAAACTGAAAATAAGATACGCAAGGGTTACCAGGATGCCGAAATAGTGCACCCGCTTTTTAGAAAAATATTTTGAAACAACGGGCGGATTGTGAAGATGCGGGATAGCTATTTCGGGATACCTCTGGTATTTCAAAATAGCCATGCCGTGTAGACGTATCCTAACAGATTTATTTGGGCATGAGCCTTTGTGGGTAAAAACCACTTCATTGTCAGAAAACGAAGTTGTTTTTATCCACAAAAGATTATGCCCAAATAAATCTGTTAAAGTACCTTATTGTTTTTGCTAAATAGGACAGTAATCAGAAGAACATGCTTGACTAAGGTAAGGTCACAAACTCTATAGTGACTTCAGTCATAAGAAATGTATTTGCCATTCTCTCCTCTTACACAAATGTATGTCACTTAGAATACTTTATACAGAATCGAAGCAGATTACAAACACTTATTCAGAAAGGTCTGGTTACTCTTTGGTACCCAATTCAGTGAAAATGAATTTATCATTCGACAGAACATTTTACACTCCTAGGCATGCAAATGTGAGGATTATATTAGCTGGATGGGAAACTTGAGACCTAGAAAGGTTATATGATGTGTCCAGTGTCACATAGTGAGGAAGTGGCAGACCTGGCAACAGACCTAGATTCTCCTCAATTCCAGCCTTCTGTTCTAATGATGAGACTAGAATGCTGCTGCAAGCTGATGAATGTTCCTCCCTGTAAAATGAGAGCATGGGCAATGTGTTTACTGTGGTGTACAAGCCATCATGACCCTGTTCTGCTAATGATCTGCGGTAGGAGAAAATATTGGAACCCGTGGCTTTAAATGTCGCGTCTGCTAAAGCCTGGAATGTATTTGTATTTAAATTAACTCCCCATGCTGAGTGGGAAATGTAGACGTGGAGAATTCCACTCCTCTGCCCTCTGGGTGAGTGGGCTCATTGTAAGAGGGAAATACAGTCCCTTCTAAAGAAAGTCTTTGGGTCACGGGTTTGACACACTTTGGGCTGAAGCCAGCTCTCACTGAACTCAGTGGGAATAGGACTGGGCACTTCTTTAGGGGCAGAATCCAACTAAACAACTTCCATCCCTTTCTCTGCATTAGTTGCACAACAAACAATATGTGGGGGGAGGGACATGTAAAAGCATTATTAAAGAGATGCCACAATCTTCAACTGCAAAACCAAATGAACCTATAAACAAACCTCTCCTTAAAGGAATAATTAAATAACTCAAAACTCATAACTTTTTAGCTAGGAAGCAATAACTGATGTTTAGATTAATATAATGATTATCAGCTGTATGCTAGCCCATTTCCAGTCTCATTCCCCTGCCGCATGCTTGCAGGCTGATGCAGGGGTTTCACTGTGTGCCATTTACAGTGGGAGGGAATCTTCTAGCAAACTATTCATGCCTCTGTCTTGCCATGAGATTTTTATGTTTAACTTGCATAGTAAAACTCATTGCAGAGCTGCACCCATCGTCCCCCTTGAGCTCTGGGTCCAGACTGGAAGGGATAGTTCTACTCCTTTGTGTGGCTTGAAAGTTCTCAGTGCATCCTCTCCTCTCCTCTCCCAAGTCATTTTTATTCTTTAGGATGCGTGTGCCTGAATTTGGCCAAACATCCGAGGACTCCCCACCCTAATACACGTGAAGATGCTTAATACTTAATAATAATAGTAATACACATGAATGGACTGGTTTGGATAAAATAAGACTCATTGCCCTAAAGGGAAGCCAGCACCCAGTCCCCAAAACACAAAGTGGGTTTATTTTTTGGAAGTTTGAAATATTTCCACTAAAATTTAGTAAACATTATTTTTCTTTTTCTTGAGGTTTCTGCACTTGTGGGTTTCTTCCACAACGTGTTTGAGAGACCGCAGAAGGTTCTTTTTTTAATGCTACTTCCAACCTGACTGGAAGCAGTGGAAATCTTGACACAGTCTATTCTGCTTCCTGTGACGTTCTCTCCACAGGGGTTAAATGAGCTTCGCCGACTTACACCTTGTCAAGATCTGACCCTCCAGTCATTTGGACAGTTGGGGATGCACAATCAGGTGCTTACTTACCCCGCACCAAACCACAGCAGCTCTGCCTCTCCCTGGGTTAGATGCTTTCCCATAGGATAACATAAATGTGCAAATTGGCCTGTCAGCTCTAGGGGTTCCCCGTGTGTGTGTACAGCACACAGCACAAAAAGACCCCTGCTGCAATATGAATAAGTTATTCAGTAGAGGTGAGTGGGTAATATAGATGGAGCAGAGTTATACTCCATCCATTGGGGGGGGGGGGGGGAGGTGATGAGGTAGCCTCTGAAGACAGGTGGTTGCCTATTCAGGGTGGGTAACTTCTTGTCCAGGTTCCACTGTACCCCAGAACTCTATCTACACATGCCACATCCAGTGAAACATTTAAATTACATGAAGAGAGCCAGCTTCAGAAGTCATATTTCTTGTATTTTGCATAATTCCTCTGAGAGCAGAAATCAGAATCCCTCCAGTTGAAAATTGGCAGTGTGAAGTTATTTAGTAGGAGTCCTTTGAGGGCTAAAATATATCACCCCCTATACATTCAAAATTCGGGCCCTCATTCGGGAAGTCATGCTCCGCCCTGTGTCCTTGAAGCACAAGCTTCCTAAACACACACAGGGTGTTGATCCGACTGCAATCGTAGGGTGAAGGGGTATCTTTCGCACCACTCAAACCATTATCCCAGAGCTTAAAGATGAACTGAAAGCTTCTCTTTTAAAACTCAATGAATTAAGTTCCCTTTTCATTAGCAGAATAGATGAGTGACATACAACTCATTTGCACAGTCCATTTTAAAACTTAAAAGTGTTGAGGCTCACATCCTCCCATGACCAAGCTGTAAGTTTATGGCATCATGTTTTCCAATAATAGCAGTCAATGTCATGAACACTTTGCACAACTCCTCACTCATTTTTAGATGTCAGCAATGACACCAACTGCTGCAGAACAAACCCAGAACTCTGACCTCAGGTCTTTTAGTTTCCCTTTGGCAATGGCACAAGCATGGCTCTCCACCTCGTACAAAAGCTACAGGAGAACTTTAGGCGTGAGATGCAAATTCAATGAAATCCCTAAATTTCAATACAGCTGCTGAAGTGTGAATGAAGCAAGAGGAGGAAGCAGTTTCTGTAAAACAAATTCATGGGAACATGTGCCTGTTCTAGGAGCTGATATTACAGTATAATTTCCATTTAGGCAGAACGAGACTATCACGAGAGAACTCTTTTCCCCTGAGTCTGGCACCACTAGAGCATGCTATCCATCTCCCATGCTTGTGGATGTTGGAAAAGCTTGTAGGAAAGCCTTCATACCAGATGTACTAACTGCCCAGAGACCTTCCAAATGAGACATGCATTTTAAGTCTTCACCACTTGTAGTAATTACAGGTCTTAGAGCACATTTCCTAAGAGTGGGGGTGTTCAGCGCAGTAGTACCGTGGTGAAATACCAAATTTAGATAATTACATACTAGCCTGTCAGTCTCAATTACTTCTGAACTGCTATGTGCTATTCAACCGCTGCATCCTCCCAGTGAAGCCAGTTACTTTGGGGGTCTTTGATGTTATTTTAATATTTTTCTTCTAATCACCATGCACAATACAGAATTCTACAGGAAATTAACATGAAAAAGAAAGAGATGCCTCTTTCTGGAGGGAGTGGAGGTTGCAAAGCAAGCAAAGCAGTGAGGAAGGGTCAAGATTAGAGAGGGGTCTGATCCAAACAGCAGGAGTGAAAGTTATTATTTTTTATTACGGTGGTATCTAGAGGCCACAATTGCACTTGGGACCCCATAGTGGTAGGCAGTGTACTAACACCTACAGAGAGTGTCATTGCCACAAAGAGCTAACAATTTAAAAGGACAAGACTGACAAATGAGAGAGGGAGAGCGAGAAAGGAAGTAGTGAAATGGGGAGCTATAGGCAGAGAGTTTAAATAAATGACTTGTCCAAGGTCACATAGGCAGTCTGGTAGAGCTGGAAATTGAGCCCCAATATCCTGGGTGCAGGCCAAAACGTCAAATGCAAGGTTATCCTTCTCATTTCACCTCTGGATCAGAACTTTGTCATTCAGGACACACTGCCGCCAGAAATAGGGTTACCAGGTGGCTTAAAAAGAAAACACTGGACACACTTGATCTCAGATGGGCGGGGGGAGCGGCCAGCGGGAAGCAGGGCTGGCTGGGGGAGGAGGCGTCGGGGGCAGAGGGGCTGGCTAGGGGAGATTGTGGTGGGGGAGAACTGGACAGCAAGAAGCAGGGCTGGCCAGGAGGGGGCCGGGGGGAGCGGAGCTGGCTGGGGGCAAGCAGGGGGAGAGAATCGGCCAGTGGGGAGTGGGACTGACCCGGGCGCATGCAGATCCTGGGGTGCTGCCCGCCCCCCGCACGGTCCTGGCAAAGCACGAGTGAGTCCAGCCCCGGGGATGTCCTCTAGCCCCAGCCCTATCCCCGCCCCCACCCTCACCCCTCGTGTAGTTGCGAACTGCCTGGCTGGTAGACACACTCACACAGCATGAGCACGTCGGCCAGCCAAGCAGTTCGCAACTACGCACTGATACTCCTAATAATAATAAAACGTACCTAATTAGAAAATACCGGACATCTTATATGTCTGGTATTTTCTCAATTTGTTTTCCGGACAGAACCCTCAAATACCAGACTGTCCGGTTCAAAACTGGACACCTGGCAACCCTAGAGATAAGCCTAAGAACAGATGTATGATGGAGTCTGGGTGGGTTTGAGAGAGAGAGAGACTCAGAGCCCTGAGAGACCACTATTAAAGGGTGGCCAACTTTCTGTAGGCACAAAACCCAAATACCCTTCCCCAAGGCCCCCGCTCTGCACTCACTACATTTCCCCTCCCCCTCCTGCAGTGGCTCACTCTCCCTCTCCCCCACTCTCATTTTTACTGAGCTGAGGCAAAGGGTTTGTATGAGGGTGCTGGCTCAGGTAGTTGGGGTACAGGTTCTGGCTGGGCCTCTGGAATGGGGCTAGGGCTGAAGAATACAGGAAGGGGCTGCAGGTTAAGGCAGGGGATTGGGGTTCAGGCTCTGAGTGGGGGTGTGGGCTCAGAGTGAGGTATCTGGGATACAAGTGCAGGCTCCAGTTTTGTGGAAGAGCTCAGAGCTCAGGCCTGGGGTAGGAGGAAGTACAGAACAGATGGCTCTGGGTTTGGTGGGAGCTCAGGTTTAACTGTGTGAGTCCTGGTCAGCAGCACTAAGGCAGACTGCCTGATGCCTGCCTGTCCTGGGGCACTACACTGCACCCCAGAAGTGGCCAGCAGCTCTGACTTGTAGTCGGGGGGAAGAAGGTCTCTGTGGCATGCTGCATGTACCACTCTCACCTGCAAATATAACTGCTACTGGGCAGATTTGAACCTGGGACTTCTAGAGCTTAGTAGAAGAGCTGCTACTACTTGAGCTAAACCCCAGCTGGCACCTAGGTTAGGCTATAGAGCGCCCTTGTTCTTCTGTCTTGTTGTAAGTGGTCCAAGTGCCAATACCTGGGACAGTGAACCACACGAGGGCTGTGTCTCGACTGGCACGTTTTTCCGCAAAATCATCTGCTTTTGCGGAAAAACTTGCCAGCTGTCTACACTGGCCACTTGAATTTCCGCAAAAGCACTGACGATCTCATGTAAGATCGTCAGTGCTTTTCCGGAAATACTATGCTGCTCCCATTCGGGCAAAAGTCTTTTTCCAAAAGACTTTTGGGCAAAAGGGCCAGTGTAGACAGCACAGTACTGTTTTCCGCAAAACGGCGATCGGGGCTTTTTTGCGGAAAACCGCATCTAGATTGGCCACGGACGCTTTTCCGCAAAAAGTGCTTTTGCGGAAAAGCATCCTACCAATCTAGACGTGCTTTTCCAAAAATGCTTTTAACGGAAAAGTTTTCCATTAAAAGTATTTTTGGAAAATCATGCCCGTGTAGACGTAGCCTTAGGGGTCCATCTAGACTATGTTCTTTTTTCAAAAGGAGATATGCAAATTTGGCACTAATTTGCAGATCTTCTTCCGATCACTTTTTTGAAAGAAGCCCCCTTTTTTGAAAGAACCCTGTACACCTCATTTTATAAAGAGGGGCTCTTTCAAAAAATCCCCATCTAAACTGCTTTCACTTTCGAAAGACCCACTTTTGAAAATGCGATTGGAGGAAGATATGCAAACTAGTGCTGAATTTGCATATCTCCTTTCAAAAGAAGAACATAGTTTTGGGGCACGTCTAGACTACTTTTTTTTTTCCGAAAAGAGATATGAAAATTTGGTGCTAATTTGCATATCTTCCTCCGATCGCATTTTCAAAAGCAGGTCTTTCGAAAGTGAAAGCACTTAAGATGCATTTTTTTGGGGAAAAAACCCTTTCAAAAAAATTGCTCTTCCTAAAAAATGGAGGTTTACGCAGTTTTTCAAAAAAGCGTTTCTTTTCCCAAAAAAACGTGTCCAGACTACTTTCACTTTCGAAAGACCTGCTTTCGAAAATGTGGTCAGAAGAAGATATGCAAATTAGCACCAAATTTGCATATCTCCTTTTGGGGGAAAAAACCATAGTCTAAACATGCCCTAGGTGTACCCTAACCCTAACTCTCATTAACACATGGAGCCTCGTGCCCTCCCTGTGCCTAGGAGCTAGACTTCCTGGCTGCTTCCGGGGTGCAGCACAGTGCCCCAGGACAGGTAGGAACTAGCCTGTCTTGGCTCTGCAGCATTGCCGTAGTCTAAACATGCCCTAGGTGTACCCTAACCCTAGCTCTCATTAATACATGGAGCCTCGTGCCCCCCCTGTGCCTAGGAGCTAGACTTCCTGGCTGCTTCCGGGGTGCAGCACAGTGCCCCAGGACAGGTAGGAACTAGCCTGCCTTGGCTCTGCAGCACTGCCGACCCGTCTTTTAATCCCTTTTCATCCAGGTGACTCTTGGTCATGCTACACTATTTACATGTAGCATTTATATTATACTTTACAGTCATCTGAAAGCTGTGCAAGCCTCACAGAAATCCTAAGGAGCTGTAAGATCATTTGATGTTTTCAAGAACGGGTTTGTTAAGGAAGCAGAAGCAAATCAAATGCCACACAAGGTACACAGGAAGTTTTCCTTTCCCAGAGGATGAAGAACATTCCTCTGACTAAAACCATCTGTTTGCAAACTCTGTGCCACATAACCAGCTTCCTGTCATAATAAGGTGGTGTTTTGACATTCTGGTTGTCTAGAGCAGTGTTTCTCAACCAGTGCTATGAGTACCCTCAGGGGGTACTCGAGAGAAGTCGGGGGGTACCTCAAGACAATTGAAATTTGGAGAAAACCAAATTTTTGTTTTAAGTTTTGCAGTGCTTTATTATTTTTGTGTTTTTTACACCCAAAAATTTTATCGCCCACCCAGCTACAATTAAGTTGTTTAAACAAATGTGTTGCAATGGTAGAAAAAAATTGTGTGTGTGAAAATTGTAGGTACTGGGGGTACTTCTAATGTTTTTAAAGGGGTACTTTATATAAAAAAAAAAAAAAAAAAGGTTGAGAAACACTGGTCTACAGAAGGGATGTTTAGAGACACTTGGCATTACCCAGTCGTATCACAAGGCAAAAAGCAACCCCAAACTACTCGTTGGCAGCTCCCAAACACACTCATATTAGCTTTCCCCAACTGAGAATATATTTTCCAAAGAACAGACTGCAAAGTGGGACGATGGAGTCAATGGATCTACAAGCCAAACTACATATTGCACAAGGATCCAGTGATTATTTAATAGGGACATTTTTGTAAGAGTAAATTTTTTAAAGTTCATGTGCTGAAAGTTTGGGACGATTTTTATTTTATACAAAGGGATATCCACCCATAATAGAAATCTGTCTGCAGAGAGGTGCATGTGTATTTTTTAAAACCAGGGCAGAACTAGGAGACAGGAATGGCTGCACTGTAATTACAGTCACAGCTCTGCCACCAACTTTTTGTGTGGCATGGGTGAGTCCCCTAACCTTTCCTTAGTGTATCCCTCTGTTAAATAGGCAAGATGCTGGTTAGAAAGACTATTTCACAATAATGTTAATGAATATTGTTAATCCTACATCCAACACCAGTGTTCATATTTTAATGCAGGTGTCAAATTTTTCAGTGGTAGCAGATGCCAGGGCTGTGGAGATCAGCTTCTCAGTGAAAGCTATATCTGGAATCTGATTATATTCTAAGCGTAACTTGCTTTATTTATACATATACATCTGCCTGAAATGAAATGGCCAAACAGCATGCAGGCAGTATCTTCTTCCGGGAACTTCAGCCCAGCACCAATGCCTAGTTCTCAGGGAGCAGTTCTGCCTCAAAAACTGACTAATCATAGACTATGGCAGAAAGAAAATTCTCCTGCAGCGCACACAGCAACCTATACCCAGAATCTTGAATAAATCAAGAAACCATCACCACAACCAGAATTTCTTCCAAGACTGAAAACTTGCTCACATGCTAAGACATATGAATTGTGAAACTCTGTAATAGCACCATCTGGTGATGCCTTAGTTTCTCCATCTATTAAACAAATGGTGTTCCACTGGGGTCTGTTTTGGGACCAGTTCTGTTCAATATCGTCAAAGATTTAATTATTGGCACAGAGAGTACGCTTATTAAGTTTGCAGATGATACCAAGCTTGGAGGGATTGCAAGTGCTTTGGAGGATAGGGTCATAATTCAAAACTAGAGAAATGGTCTGAGGTAAATAGAATGAAGTTTAATAAGGACAAATGCAAAGTACTCCACTTAGGAAGGAACAATCAGTCTCACACATATAGAATGGGAAGTGACTATCTAGGAAGGAGTACTGCAGAAAGAGATCTAGGGGTCATAGTGGACCACAAGCTAAATATGAGTCAACAGTGTGATGCTATTGCAAAAAAAAGCAAACATGATTCTGGGATGCATTAACAGGACTGTTGTAAGCAAGACACGAGAAGTCATTCTTCCGCTCTACTCTGCGCTGAGTAGGCCTCAGTTGGAGTATTGTGTTCAGTTCTGGGCACAACATTTCAAGAAAGATGTGGAGAAATTGGAGAAAGTCCAGAGAAGAGCAACAAGAATGATTAAAGGTCTAAAGAACATGAGCTATGAAGGAACACTGAAAGAATTGGGCTTGTTTAATTTGGAAAGAAGACTGAGAGGGGACATGATAGTGGTTTTCAGGTATCTGTCACAAGGAAGAGGGAGAAAAATTGTTCTCCTTGGTCTCTGAGGATAGGACAAGAAGCAATGGACTTAAACTGCAGCAAGGGAGGTTTAGGTTGGACATTAGGAAAAACATCCTAACTGTCAGGGTGGTTAAACACTGGAATAAGTTGCCTAGGAAGATTGTGGAATCTCCATCTCTGGAGATATTTAAGAGCAGGTTAAATAGACATCTATCAGGGAGGGTATAGACCAGTGTTTCTCAAGAAGTGGTACAAATACCCTTAGGGGTACTCGAGAGAATCCTGGGGTGTACATCAACACAACTGAAATTTGGAGAAAGCTGAATTTTTAAGTTTTATAGAGCTTTATTATTTTTGAACTTTTTACACCCAAAAATTTCATCGCCTGCCCAGCTACGATAGTTTAAACAAATGTGTTGCAATGGTAGAAAAAAAATGCGTGTGTCTGAAAACTGTAGGTACTGGGAATACTTTTTTTTTTTTTTGAAAAAGGGGTACTTTATAAAAAAAAAAAAGGTTGAGAAACACTGGTATAGATGGTACTGGGTCCTGCTGTGAGGGCAGGAGACTGGACTTGATGACCTCTTGAGGTCCCTTCCAGTTCTGGTGTTCTATGATTCTAAAATAATTAGGTACA
Source organism: Pelodiscus sinensis (assembly GCF_049634645.1). Taxonomy (NCBI): domain Eukaryota; kingdom Metazoa; phylum Chordata; order Testudines; family Trionychidae; genus Pelodiscus; species Pelodiscus sinensis. The sequence continues at coordinate 23,907,340 of NC_134727.1, forward strand.
ATGCCTTATGGTAGTGTTGTGCAGCATAGTTAATATTTATAAAAACCCTTTGAAGATGCAAATAGCTGTATGCAATCAGTGTTAAGTACACTTGAACCTCCATAATCCGGGGATTTCCTGATCTGGAAGCTACCCATGGCTCGACTCCAGCAGGGAAGGAGGAAGCAGTCATGCCTATTGCGACTCTCCTTCTCTCTCCCCTCAGCTGGGGAATGGCAGAGGAGCAAAGTGCTGGTCTAGAGGCCCTCCCAGACCCTGCACACTCACCTCCAGCGCACTTCATTGTGGTAAACACCCATGGTCCAGAACATTCTATAATCCGGCATAGCCTATTTCCCAGGGTTACCAGATGAAATTCACTCACATGTATTATTATTTTATCACACTGTGCCAGCATAACAGAAGCTTGCAGTACAATTTGACAGTCTGGCTTGTTTATTTTGGGTTTAACAAGATGGAAAAGCCATACTTATCTAATAAAAAAAGTAATATTTTAAGCCCCTTTGCCCCCTTGGTTGCTTTCTCCATCTACATTAAACAGAACTCTATGCTTCTCTGAGTATAGTGGTGTGTCAGGGGGTGCGCCCCTGACGGGGGTCACGGCCCCCTTCTACTGGCCCGTGCCTCGGTCCAGGCCCGTCTCTCAGGGCATATACAGTACCCAAAGTCTCAAAAGTCCCAGCCCCTCTCTCAGGGCATATACGGTACTAGAGGCCTAGCTGCTTGGAGAAGCCTCTCCTGGCCCGGGGTTTGATTATCCCGGGCAGGGGGAATGGGTGGTAGGAGGACCCGGGCCCCCCCCTCCACCGGGTCCCAGCCCAGGGCCCTTTAGGCAGGGCCTATGGCTCCTGCCAGCTCAGCAGGGAATCCAGCCGATATACACCGAGCCAAACTTTGTATCCTTTGCCCTGGGCTGCTTCCTACCGCGCCCTGGTTGCCCTGGGGCCCATTCGCATCTGAGGCTGTACCTGCCGGGGTTGTGGGCGCGCTCCTGCCGCCCTGGGTCGGCGGCTGCTTTCTCTGTGTCAGGGTCAGGCACGGGCAGCAACTCCGGTCTCAGCGGCTGCAGAAACACTGGCCCAGCCTGGTCTACCCCCTCACCCTGCGGTCTCCCTGACTGCAGGGCTCCCTCTGCTTTTATACCCGGCCTCTGCTGGGAGCATGCCCAGCAGGGTCGGAGGGGCGGGGCCTTCTCAGCCAGCTGGGCCTGGGCTACCCCCTGTCCATCAGTGCGGTGCCTGTCCACCCCGTCACATGATGTTATCCAAGCTCCCCCTCAATTTGTGCCCTGCCTTTCTTGGCTCCCGACACAACTGTTTCTGTAAAGCGTAAGTGCCATGATTCCAAGTCTGCTTCAGGCCTCCTGAAGAGCCTTCAACAGTACTTGGGCAGAGCTGGGAAGAAAAACAGACAGACCAGAGAATAACATGAAGGCTGGAGAACAGAAGTGGTGACTGGGGTCACTGTGTGACAAGACCAACACGACTGTCCAGGCTGTGTGTGAGAACAAGGATGCCCACTCAAGGAAATTAGTGGCTGGTAATTGCAGAACAAGGAAAAGGAAAGCCTTCTTCATGCAGCAAATCTGTGGAGCTTACTCTTTCCTGGGAGTTACTGTAGCTGGGTGAATAATTTCAGGTCACTAGCAAGTCTCATTATTGCTTCAATTTAAACATCTTACAAGACGCTTATCCCATCTCTATGCATTTGGACATGAACTATAACTACAATTTGAACTGCTGAAAGCAAAAGAAAATCAGCAAGTTCCTCACCTCCTCCACCACAATATACAAGAGTCAGTCAGCAAGAAACAAGGGAATTATCATATTGAGTTTTCACAGCTAAGGAATGAAATCTCATGCTTCAGTGCAGAAAGGATTGTCACAATGGTCAGGAAAGGTTTGGCCCAACTGGTCAGTCACAATATGGGCTGCGTCTAAACTGGCAAGTTTTTCCGCCAAAGCAGGTGCTTTTGCAGAAAAACTTGCCAGCTGTCTATACTGGCCACTTGAATTTGCACAAGAACACTGACGATCTAATGTAAGATTGTCAGTGTTCTTGCGCAAATACTATGATGCTCCTGCTCAGGGATAAGCCCTCGTGCGCAAATGCTTTTGCGCAAGAGGGCCAGTGTAGACAGGTAAAAACTGTTTTGCGCAAAAAAGCCCCGATGGCGAAAATGGCGATGGGGGCTTTCTTGCGCAAAACCGCGTCTAGATTGGCATGGACGCTTTTCCGCAAAAAGTGCTGTTGCGCAAAAGTGTCCATGCCAATCTAGACACTCTTTTCCGCAAATGCTTTTAACTGAAAAACTTTTCCTTTAAAAGCATTTGCGGAAAATCATGCCAGTCTAGACGTAGCGATGGAGTTGGGGAGAGGAAGAAACTAGTGAAAGTCTGACAGCTGTTATGTTGGGTATCTGGGAGTTACAGGTTAAAGCATGAGGCTTACCACTTGAGCTACAGGCTCTGTAGGTGGGGTCTATAACAGACTCACATCTAGACAGCTCTCTTTAAGAGAATAAACCTGAAAAAAATATTGCTGAAGAAATTAATACAAGAGCAGCCCAAATCAAGGAAAGAAATGATCAGCTCTTAAAAAAGGTAGGAAGTGGTGTTTGCAGCAGAGGTGGACCTAGTCTCAAGAAATTTGGACCTGACCTTGTCCAAGAACTGGGAGTATTTGGATCCTGGGATTTCATTTATTACCACCTTTATTATGTAGCTTTGGGCTTATGCAGCAGTGTGACCAGATTCAGCAAGCATCCACAATGGAAAAGAGGCAGGCACTCAAACACCTAGTAGATTTTAGAGCATGGTTTCTGCTCTTTATCTAGGCTATGTAGGGTAGTAAGCAAGAGGAGGCTGGTTTTTTTCCTTTTTTTATTGGCAGTATATAGCTCTGCCCTGCCTATATGCCACTGAGCCAGCTAATGTTTTATTTACTGTTAGATAATGTTTTATTTAACTTGCCGTTCCCACCCTCTCAGAATAAGTAAGCTTGTGATGAGATGACTGGCCAGTATGGTCAGAGCAGACATGACAGAAGCTGTTACTCTAAACATGAATAATTTGATTCTAATGACTAATCTCATGACAAAGATTAGAGAAGAAGCAGGAAAGGTAATTGGCACTAGCTGGAGATCTAACATGACTGGTAGGAGGTACTGTACTACCTGGCCGCATCTCGTGAGAATCATGAGCCAGCCTCAGTCTCAAAACTGGCACCACTACATTGAGGGTGCTGGCGTGACACTGGTGCTGAATTTGGTCCGTTTGGACTATCTTCCCGTGACAATGTGGGGATTGTATTCACTTTTTTTTGCTTTTTTATGTTTCATGTGATTTTTACTGTCCTGTAGTAACCGCATGTGTGTACCTCAGTTTCCCTGGGCACTGCACCAATGCCTAGATGGAGATGAGAATTTCGGTGTGATAGTCTCCCTCATGTACACAATGGCTGATGCTTTCTGTAACCTGAGCCTGGGAAAGGGTTGTAACCAGGTGCCACCTTTTGCCCAAGAAGCTGGGCAAAGGCTGGGGGCAGAGCTGGCTTCAGGGCTAGGCTGGGTTGCTGAGTTATTCTCGCTGGCTTGGAGTGCAGAGATGGGGGGCAGGACTCTTGGCTCTGAGCCCCCTCTCCCCAAGATGGATTGTACTGACTGCTTTTGGTTTCTTTGCTGACAAGTCTGTTCTATGCTGTGTTCCTGTCACGTGATAAACCTTCTGTTCTACCTGCTGGCTAAGAGTCACGTCTTATTGCCGATGGGGGTGTAGAGCCCCGTGCCGTGGTGACACTTCCTAAGATTCCCTCTCAACCTTCCATCCAAAGATTTGCAATTTGCTTGCAGCAGCCTAGTGACCTAGGGAGCATGAATGACTTTGGAAGGTCTTTTGCTTAAAAAGTCTAGTTTGCACCCTGCCTTTTCTTAATTCAGAATTTTACTTTCCTCCTGAGGCTAGAAATCTGGGAGTCATTCTTGGCCTTGGACTCTTTTCTTCCTACATGTCCTTGGTCAGTAAATCAGACTGTCCCACCTCCTCATTAACATTGCCAGAATCTGCCCTTATATTAATCTTGATTTTGTGGAAACCCTTATTCAGGCCTTCAGTGTTTCCTGGTTTGACTATTACAATTCCCTCTTCTAAGTCACTACTCTCTAAACTGCAGGTGCTCCAGAATGCTCTGGCCAAATTGCTTCCTTGCTATGGAAGTGAAACCATCATTCCCCTCTCCTCTGCTAGAAACCACTGCTGCCTTTGTAGATATCTCTGACCCAGCTCAAAAATGACCTCGTGATTTACAGCATTCTCCAAGACCTCCCCACATCCTTCCTCTCTGACCTCAGGCATCCACCTACTCCTCCAGGCCCTTATTCTTCACTTTAAATCTTTGTCTTCTCTGCCCCTCCCTTTGACTTTGTGAGTGTGGGAGTCACTCAGTTGTCTGTGCTGATCCATCTAGCTGGAAATGTCTCCCTTCACTTCATTCCTTAAAATCTCATCATAAATCCTTCCCCTTCTCTTTAGCATGCAATTAACATGCTCTCTCTTTCTTCCAAGCAGGTTGTGTTTTAAGGATGCTACATGAAATTAAAAAGTTTTTAAACCAAACTCACATTTGGCCAGCTGTCCTACATGACTTGGCATTATTCACACTCTGAAATTTGATTTGTCCTTTTCATATGTGTTCATTTTTTTATTTGTATCCTTTGGTATATATGGTTGTGACAATTTTCTTCCACTATTTGATCTGAGGAAGTGGATCTGGCCCACGAAAGCTCATCACCTATTAAACCATCTTGTTAGTCTTTAAAGTGCTAGTCAGTCCTGTTTTTTGTTTCAGCTGTACCAGGCTAACACAGCTACATTTCTACCACTATTCCACCTGGTAGCATTTTCAACAGATAGGTAGGAGTAACTAATAGGCACTAAAGGCAATAGACTGAGTGGGGAGGTGCAGCTAAGCTACCTACTGGCCATTTGGGGCAGCAGAGTGTTTGAGAATGAGGGGCTATGCTCCCTAATGGCCCATAGGGACAAAAGAGAGCAGCATATGTCCAGGGCTGGCCATGCTACCTACTGACGCTTGAGCCAGCAGAGGGCATGGAGAGGATGGAGCAGCTATGCTTCCTAACAGCCACTAGGGGCAGCAGCGAGCAGGCAGCAGGCTCACCCAACTCAGCCTCACAAGCACATGGAGAGATCATTCCCCAACCTTACTTCCTTGCATGCCCCTCTTGGACTTTGTGAGGGAAGGAAAGCAAGTGTTGTGAAGCCACTATTCCCAGAACAGGTGGGCTTGGTTCTGACCTGCATGCATGGGCTGTTGCTCCTGAATCATCATAGCTAGCTAACCATCTAAACTGAGTGGGGTGGGGAGAAGGGTAGTAACTCACTGTTGATAAAGGCCATCAGCAGATTCTTACACCATAGAGTTCCTCTGCTCAGTGGTAGTGTGACCAACAGACCACCACCATGAACTGAGAAGTATTTCCTTGGGCATTCACCAGGCGTTTGAGTGGCCCTCTTGCATAGTTGAATAGGAAGTGGTTTGAGACAGTTGCTGTGTTCAAAGATTATAGCGTTCGGTAGCTAGAACATTTATACCAGCTGATTACTGACGTTAAGAGGAGATAATCTAAGTTTCCTAGTGCAATATGTCCCATGCAAAGTTGTTGAGTTCTCAGTCATTAGGTAGGTAGACGAAGACGAGAAGCCCAAGAGGCACCCATTTGTAAGGCAGTCTTCCAACTAAACTTAGTGTCACTAGTTTATAATTTTCCTGGGGGCAGCCCTTGAATTATACGCTGGACCCATTCTGCCATTTGTTTTCTTGGCTCCAAGAATGAAAGCAAGAGCGTTAGGCTATTAGTGCATTCACCCATAGGTTCATACCCCACACTCTCCATGCGTCTCTCATGGGTATGAAAAGGGAGATCTTCATTCCAGCATACATATAACTAATACATCACTCCAAACAGATCAGCCTGGCTGTGTCTAGACTGGTCAGTTTTTCTGGAAAATCAGCTGCTTTTCCGGAAAAACTTGCCAGCTGTCTACACTGGCCACTTGAATTTCCGCAAAAGCACTGACTTCCTACTGTAAGAAATCAGTGCTTTTTGTGGAAATACTATGTTGCTCCCGTTCGGGCAAAAGTCCCTTTTGCGCCAAAGGACCAGTGTAGACAGCTGAGATTTGTTTTGCGCAAAAAAGCCCCGATCGCGAAAATGGCGATCAGGGCTTGTTTTGCGCAAAAGAGCATCTAGATTGGCCACGGACACTTTTCTGCAAAAAGTGCTTTTGCGGAAAAGCGTCCATGCCAATCTAGATGCTCTTTTCCGAAAATGCTTTTAATGGAAAACTTTTCCGAAAATGCTTTTAACGGAAAACTTTTCCATTAAAAGCATTTCCAGAAAATCATGCCAGTCTAGACCTAGCCCCTGTGTCTCTAGGAAAGATAGAATCCAGCTTTCTGCACACTGCTTACATCAAATCTAATTTACAATCCATAAAACCCCCAGAAGGCAATGCCCATTTCTGGAGTTAAATGCAGACTAGTTTGTTTTGCATTCTGCACATCTGGCCCCAAGTACTATCTGGGAAAGCCACCTCACATTGCAAATACCCCACTGCCTGAACAAGAAAATATGTTTGGATTGCTTTGTAAAACCATATAACTGAGTAACTTCATGATGTCTATGGTTGTGTGTAGCACCCTGGTGTGTATTTTTATGGTTCCCTTCACTCCAGCCAATCCCTCATCCAAGTATATCAGCTCAAAGAGTCACTCCTGTCTTAAGCAAAGACTTTACATTATTCATACATGGGTGAATGTGCCCCTGTCTACACTTTAAGTCTATGCACCATTTCAGTCTCACTTAAACCCCATTTTTGAGGACTTATTTAGAACTTAAATGGTATATTTGCCTTACATGGGCTCTCTGCCTAGGGGAGAATTTCATCCATATATGAAACTGGGCATTCTGAATAAACTTTCATATATGAACTAGCCTATTAGGTATTGCAGATTGTGTCATTTGTCAATCAAAAGGTAATTTCCCCTAGATTTCCCCTCTTTAGTATCACTGGCTAAATAATGGGGAAAGCTATTGACAATTACTAAGTCAGTAAAACAAATGCAAACTTTCACAATAAGCATTATTCACAAGGAATTATTAGACTAACGCTAGTGGCAGGTATGAGCAATCTCTGTACAGGTCATATGCCAGACAGACAAAAATGGTGTAGGCTGAACTTTTCTGAAGCTCTTGATCTGTTTTTTGGGACCATAAATCGAGCTCAATTTATAACACTTGTTTTTCCTGTAGTTTAAATCTGTGTTTAGCTTTTTAAAAGATAATTTCATTAAAAATAAAGGTTAGCAAAATCCTTCCTTCCCACATTAGAAATCTCCTCTCCCAAATAGATTGTAAGCTCATCAGTTGCCCTACCTATGTTTTTAGTACAGGCCTGGGCAAAATATGGCCCACAGGCCAGATCCGGCCCGTGGATGCAGCAGGGAGCCCCAGACAGGCTTCCTGCTTGCCTTGCCCCACTAGCACGCCCCTGAGCAGTCCTGGCTTGTGCCAGTCACTGGAAGCCACCCATGCTGAAGCTCTGCATTTTAAATGTAGTAAGAGCTGGGCTTGCATAAGCCCAGCTCTTACTACATTTAAAATGCAGAGGTAAAGCATCATGGACCACCGCGAGTTGGGATTGCTCGGCTTATGCCTATTGGGTAGCCAACTAGTCAACTACTCGCTAACATTACTACCCCAGACCCCTCTTTCCCTCCTGCACCCCAGTCTTTTACCTCAAGCTCCTTTCTGCACCCAACCTCCTTCCCAGACCCCGTGCTTCCTCCATTAATATCATGGAAGGGTATGGCCCTCAACTATTTGCAAAATCTTGGAGTTTTAGTGCACTTACATATTTATACACAACTTTAATTATTTTTCATTAGGCTGTTTTCCCTTCTTGCTCCTTTTTTCCACAGTTATACTTTGGGTCAGCTTTCAGAATCACAGTACTGGACAGAATTAAATATTAAGAAAAAGTTGTTTGCCCAACCCTAACAAACACCAATGAGTGTCATTTTGGAGAATTTTTGAATATTTAAGGACACACTTAATTTTGTGGCATGCCTTTAATTATAAAATTGAAACAGTTTTCTTGGAACACACTCTTTCCTCAGATGAGTAGCTATAAAAGTGAGTTGGTGTGCACGTAAGTGTTTGCATCTAACTCAAAATCCACAAAAAAATTTTAAGCAATAGAAACAATTGCTTAAAGGACTGGAGAAATATGATTTTTGTAGCTAACGATTAATTCAGTAGCACTTTGCAATGAGCTTTTTGAACCCTAGTGATTGAGTTTAGGTGTGTATGATTCTCATTTTTACTTTTTACAAGCAAGGCTCCCACAAAGATGCATTCAATAGCACAGCTACTGTATTTTTGTAACAGAACATTCTTTAGCTCTGAAGTGACTTTTCCTCCCTGCCTTCACATGAATCTTAAACAATATTACAGGACGAAGAGCTGAGTGGATCCTTATCAAAAGTTAGTTATGTACTACCATTGTTTTCCTATTAATGCCTTATTTTTCAAGTATGGTTATCCTGCTGCGCTTGTAAATTTAGCCAGGGGCGCCCTCTTCTGGGATTTTATTCAACTGCTACCATAACTACATCAATAAAATCGCTGAATAACATCAGGCATTCTTTCCTATTCTAACTTAACTTTTTCATATTTCAAACACACTTTACCCTATCTGCCAACCTTCCCTCCTTCTAGGTGATTTTTAAATTTCGGTTTACATTTTCAGATTCTCTGGTGGGGTTGCATATTTACAAGTCTTTCCCCGGTGATGCTTAGAGTTATATTTATTTGAATTATTAGTTTGTTGTGGTTAAAGTCTGAAAATAATTGGGGATGGGACAAGATTTTTAGCCAAATAAATATCAGAAGATAAATCCTAATTTTCGAAACACTGGGATTTTATTTTACTGTTTTTCCCTTTTGGTGTCCCACTTTCCTACTGACGGTCAGAAGCAACCGTAAATAATGAGTCTCAGCAGAAGTGCTAGAAGTACTAGGGATGCCAGTATGTGGTTTGGATCAAGCTCTTCCCTTCCGACATGTCTTTGTGAATAGATGATGTTCATGCCTTAAAAAATGTCAGCATTTTAAAGGTAAAAGATATATATTTACCAGGATGTGAAGGCTGCTGCCAAATGTTCCCATTTGAAATCTCTCACTGGATTGCCAGTGAAAGCTCATAGTAATAAATAAATAATGCTTAGAGCACCGCAGGAAAAGAGCAAGTCTCTTAACAAATATTAATTTAGTTTCCCAATAGAACTGTAGGTAATACCAACACTTTGTTATTTCATTGTCCTAGTTATTTTCATCATGACTGAACTGTGAGGTGAAGTCACTGGATTTAGTTAAATAATGTGGCTTCACATTTGTACTTGTGTTTGTACTGTAAGGGAATTAGGACAACCCAGGAAACTACAGACCAGTCAGCTTAACTTCTGTACCAGGAAAGATAATGAAGTAAATAATCAAGGAATCCACTTGCAAACATCTAGAACATGGGTTCCCAAACTGGGGGACATGCCCCCCTGGGGTGTGTGTGAAGAAATTCCGGGGGGGGGGGGGGCGTGAGGTGACCCAGCCCCCGGTCAATCTCCACCCCAAGTTTGCTGCTATTTTTGCTATATATTTGCTGCCCCGTCCGTTCCTTTTTTTGCTCAACATGTTTTGCTGGGGGTGGGGATGGGGCGTGAGAGTTTCTCAAAAATCAAAAAGGGGGCTTGATGCCGAAAAGTTTGGGAACCACTGATCTAGAAGATAATAAAATGATAAGTAACAGTCAGCATGGATTTGTAAAGGACATCACATCAAGCCAACCTGATAGCTTTCTTTGAGAAGATATCAAGTCTTGTGGATAAGGGGGAAGTGGTAGATGTGGTATATACCTAGACTTTAGTAAAGCATTCCATACAGTCTTGCCTGACTTTTTCATTAATAAACTAAGAAAATACAGCCTTGCTGGGGGTGCTATAAGGTGGGTGTATAACTGATTGCATAACCATTCCCAGAGAATAGTTATTAATGGTTCACAATCATGGTGAAAGAGCATAATGAGGGTGTTCTGCAAGGATCAGTTTTAGGAGTGGTTCTGTTCCATATCTTCATCAACAGTTTAGATAATGGCATAGAGATTACACTTATAAAGTTTGCAGATGATAGCAAGCTGGGAAGGGTTGCAAGTGCTTTGGAGGATAGGGTCAAAATTCATAATGATCTGGACAAACTGGAGAAATGGTCTGAGGTAAATTGGATGAAATTCAACAAGAACAAATGCAAAGTACTCCCCTTAGGAAGGAACAATAAACTGCACACATACAAAATGGGAAAGGAAAGGAAATGTACAGTATTGGAGTACTGCAGAAAGGGATCCAGAGTCATAGTGGACTACAAGCTATATATGAGTCAACAGTGGGGTACTGTTGCAAAAAAAGCACAGACGATTCCGGGATTTGGTAGTTCTTTTGCTCTAATCCACACTGATTAGGCCTCAGCTGCAGTACTGTGTCCAGTTCTGGGTGCCACATTTCAGGAAAGATGTGCACAAATTGGATAAGGTTCAGGGAAGAGCAACAAAAATAATTTAAAGTCTAGAAAATATGATCTGTGAAGGAAGATTGAAATAATTGGATTAATTTAATCTGGAAAAGAGAAGATAAAGAGGGGACATGATGACAGCTTTCAATTATTTAAAAGGTTATTACAAAGAGGGGGATAAAAAATTGTTCTCCTTAAAGATAGGACAAGAAGCAATGGGCTCAAATTGCTGTAAGGGAGTGTTAGGTTGGACATTAAGAAAAACTTCCTAAGTGTCAGAATGGTTAAGCACTGAAATAAATTGCCTAGGTAAGTTGTGGAATCTCTCACTGCAGATTTTTAAGAGCAGTTAGATAAAGACATGCCAGGGATAGTCTAGATGGTGGTTGGTCCTGCAATGAGTGCAAGAGACTGGACTTGATGAACTCTTGAGATTCCTTCCAGTTTTATGATTCTCTTTTTGCATAAATGTGTAGTTCTAATATTATGCCTAAATAAATGGGAGCCTTTGATAAATGTTCATTTAAATGGGAAATCAATTGAAGTAAATATAAGGCCGTTACATGAAAATCTCAACGTACTTTATAAACATCTCACTAAGTCTCTCAAAACCCTGTCAAGCCAAGTATTTTTATATCCTTTTCTAAAACATAATTGAAGACACAGACTTGTTAATGCCCATCACATACCTACAGTCGCACAGTGATGGAGCAAGGGCTACAGCTGTGACATCCAGGTTTTTGGTGTGGTCATTAGGCAACATTACCTCCCAGTGCTTTTTCTCACCTACAAGGTTATATGCAACGGCAGGAGTTGGCAATAATTTTTGCCTGGGGGACACTTCAAAAAATTTTGAAGTGTCCCCAGACCACCCCAGAAGGGGAGGGGCCTAAATGGGAAGGAACAGGGCTACCCTACCACCAGACTATGATTGGTCTGGGGGTGGAGGGAGCCTCTTTGCCCCTGCGTCCCACTAGGCACCCATGCTCTGGAAGAGGCTTGGCATGCTCCTCTACCCCCAGGCCAATCAGGGCCTGGGGGCAGGGGAGCATGGGAAGCCTCCTCCCGCCCTGCAAGGATCATGTGGCACTTTGAAGTGCCGCAGGCTCCTCACAGGGCCAGGGCAGGGTGAAGGAACCTTCACGCAGCTCCCCCACCCCCAGGTCCTGATTGGCCTGGGGGTGGGGGAGCGCACAAAGCCTCCTCCGCTCTACACCGCCCCCCCAGGAGCAGCGCTTCAAAGTGCCACGTGCTCCTGGCAGGGTGGGAGGAGGCTTTGCGTGCTCCCCTGTCCCTGGGCCAATTAAGACCTAGGTGCAAGGGAGCATGCAAAGCCTTCTCCGCTCTGTCCCCGCCCTATGATCCACCCACTTGGCAGGCCAGATCTGGCCCGTGGAGGTCCTTTTGCCCACCCCTGTGCAATGGCTTTGTCTAACCTTTTCCACTTCCCCTTTCTCTTAAAATCTCACTCATTGCTCAGGAAGTATGCATTGATGTTTCCTTGAAATGATTTGGGGTTAGAGTTATATGTGTTTACAGTTATGGAATTAGCTTTCTCATTACATTAAGAAAGCTGAATCTTTCTCTGTCTTTAAATTAGGACCAAAGGCGTGGATGTGAAATATAAGCACCTGAGCACTTTTTTGGATAGGGCTCTGCATAAAAATATTTGAATATTAGGACTGTAATGTCATCAAGTGCTTAAAAGTGGATACAGCTCATTCGCTATTTGAGGGGCTTTATTTTATTTTGGTTAGAGGGTTGATTCAGGGTTATTTAGTTTTTTGAAAAACATCACCCTCTTCTGCTTTGGTCTGAATATTGAGCACCACTGTTTCAAACAGGGCACTGTTTTGCTTGGAGTCCATGCAAGAGCAGCTGTATGAGTCTGTCTCTGTGCAGCCTGTGATTTTAACAATTTTTTGCAGGGATTCAATCATTTTGTCCCATGAAGGCTAGACTCAGCATGTGCCTCTCAGAGCTTCAGACCCCTCTTGGTGCTGTCACATCTGGGGCAGAGAAGGACCAGAGTCAGATCCAAAACTTTCACTAAGGTTTGATGGGTCTCAATCCTCTGTTCTGTCTGTCTCTCTCTCTAAACTGGGATGAGGGGAGTAATTCAACATCTGAGTGCAACTGACATTTCCCAGTGCTTGGAAACCTTCCCAATTAGTATTCAGCCAGAAATCTGCATAACCAACTGTATTTTATCTGCATGGCAGAAAGTACATTCGTTTCAATCATTTTTTTTACTTAGAGAGATGCTGGGTGACTTCACATCTGTTCAAATAACCAACACAAGGGCCATACATGGATATTTTGAGGGCTTAAGTAATTGGGCTAATTTTCTTCACAGGGATGCCACCTTTTGGAAGGGTAATTTCCACATCCATCTTGTGAAACCTGAGATTGATAATAAATAATAATAAATTCAAGTGGAAACTAGGCTTGTTTGGCTTTAAATCCCTGCAACAGCATTTGCAACCCAAATTTTACAGCTTTAGGCTTCACAACCTTAAACTGGCCTTAATCCAAAGTGAAATTTACCAGTCTATTTTCATTGTCCTGGCTGAGAGAAATTTAAAAAGGAAACAACCAGTTAGCACTAATACACACACAAAAATTGATTTTTAAAACGCTTTCATTTTTAATTATGTTATTGTTGAAAATTAGAGGCTATGTCTACACTGCAGGCTTCTTGGGCAAGAGAGTGTCCACACTGCCATGTGCTTTTGTGCAAGAGTGTCCAGGACGCTCTCTTACGCAAAAAGGCTTATTCCTTGTGGAGAGAGGAATAACTCTTGCACAAAAAGCCCTCTCTTCTGATGATCTACTGTAAACTTTCTTGCTCAAGAATGGGCTTTTAGTGTGGACATTCTGCAAGTTTCTGCACAAGAATGGCTGTTCTTGCACAAGAAGTCTGCAGCGTAGACCTAGCCTAAGGCTAGGTCTACACTACACCCATCTGTTGGCAGAGGGATGTAAATAAAGCACATCGGAAGTGCAAATGAAGCGGGGATTAAAATATCCCGCGCTTCATTTGCATAATCACGTTTGGGCGCTGTTTCGAAAAAGCTCCATTTCAAAACTGAAACCGCGGCTTAGCCGCGGTTCTGCCAACAGCAGAGTGATTTTTGACAGCTCCTGTACTCCTCATTTTTTGAAACGAGGCTTACAGGATCTGACGACAAAGGGTTCTGGGGTCGGCTGATTCCCGTCTAGACTACTGCGCTGTGCCGACAATCAGCTGATCGGCACAGTGATGTAAATGAAGCGGTGATTATTTAAATCACCGCTTCATTTCCCTTTGCCAAGTACACTCATCTATATCGCTCTGTCGACAGAGCCATGTAGTCTAGACACACCCACTGTGAATATGTAATACTGTGCTTTATGAAGGCTGGCAGGTCACTGCTTAATTCTTGCCTTGGGAGAGAACAGGACAATAGGAGTTGAACTAAACTCAGACTTGCTAAGGTGATAATGAATTGCAGGAGAAACTGCATCTTAAGTGCATGTCTTCACCCCACGGAAGATTGCTGCTGCTGCAATTGATCTTCTGGAGTTTGATTTAGTGAATCTAGTTAAGACTCGCTAAATCAAATGCAGAGGGTGCTCCCACCATCCAGTACTCCTATTCTTGCCCGAAGTAAGGGAAGCCAACAGGAGCGTTTGCTCCTGTTGGCCTCCCGCTGACGGGACACTGCCAAGCTCAGCTTAAGGTAAGCCAACTCGAGCTACATATTCTATGTAGCTAGAGTTGTGCACATTAAGCTGAGCTGCGAGATCTAGTGCAGACCTTGCCTAATCTTCTGTCTGAAGCGGAAGGAAGACAAGTGACTGCCCTAAGAAAGGGGACAGCTAGAGGCCTTAGATTTGATGGGGTACTCTCAGAGAGGCCATAAGAGAGTCAGAGGTGCAGTTGACTCTGGAACTCTGACCCCTGCTATACTATTCCCATAACAATACTTATGAACTGTATTCTCTCACTGGAAGACATTTTCCTCAGCCCTCCCCATCCCCCGCGCCCCTGGAAACATAGCACATGAAGGAAATTCTTTGGCGTTTTCACCTATATCTTATTAACTTACTAAATATTGCAACACAATAATCTTAGGGTGAGTCTACACTGCACTGTAACTCGAAATAAGTTACACAATTTGAGCTATGCAAATTGCATCTTATTTCAATGGTATTTTGAAATAGCTTATTTCGTCAAATTTCAAAATAAAGTGCCATTCCAAAATATCCCTTACTCCTTGTAGAATGAGGTTTACAGGGATGTCAGAATAGCAAGCCTAAAATAACGAAATAGCGAGCTCCAGAATCCCAAAATAGTGTTGCATTGTAGACATAGCCTTATTGAGCTTAAAGGCAGGCTGGAAAATGGATCTTGAGCTGTTGGCCCAAGCAACTACAAAATTATACTGCAATTATATCGTGCAGTTATTAGATTCTAAATGAAGAAATAGGCTACAGAGCTAGAGAATATGGGGCAGAATTCTGTCAGACAGTGTTTGCTGGAATTTAACACGACAAAGTGCACAGTCCCTTCTACAAACCTCCTAGACCTAGCCCAGTTAACACACTATCAGAGTCATCCTTAGTACTGTGTAGGTCCCCATAAAGCCTATTAAATTAGGGCCCCATGGCCAATGGCAGCCAGGGGAGGGCAGTTTTTTAGAGAAGTGATTTTATAATCTTCAGAACACACCTAATATATCTGGAACCACTATACCTGCTACTACACTCTGGGAAGCCTGACTGTTGAGTAATTATCTGTCTCTTGATGGTGAGCCACATGTTTAGGATGTTTGGATTATCTCTTGGATTAGAAACAAGCATTTACATTCCACCACTCCTGACCTAGTGGGCAGGGGAGTTGTTTGAAATATTGAACACAGTAAATTCAGAAACTGAAGCTAAGTCTACACTGGCACTTTACAGCACTGTAGCTTTTTGGCTCAGGAGTGTGAAAAAACACACACCTCCCTGGAGTGCCACAAGTTACAGCGCTGTAAAATGTAGCACACTGGGAGATCTCTCTCCCAGTGCTCGTGCCATGGCCATATTTTCAGTTTAAAGGGCTGCCCTGGCTGTTCTTTAAACTGTTAAATGTAGATAAAGTCTGACAGTACATACCTGGGGTTTGCAAATGCCTGTTAAATGGCTTGATTACCACTTGAATGGCTCCTTCACAGGTTTAGTGTTCTTCTAATAGGCCTGGCAGGTTTTGTCACTTTTAAGTTAACTTGACCCTCTCTCAAGCAAGCAGAGCCACAGATCAGGGATAGGAAGAGGTGTTTGGGTGGACATTAAGACACAGTGGTGCCCAGAATTTTGGGGTACTCTACATGTCTGTGTATTCTGCATATAGGTAAGGACAGCTCATCACCCTATGGATTTCCAGAGTTGTAAATTAATATTGAGTCTATGGCCAATCTAGAAATCAAGGAGTCCTATTTGGAACAACTCCACCCGATTCAACACTTGGGGAAGCCTGACTGTTGAGTAATGATCTAGCTCATGATGGTGAATCACATGTTTAGGATGTTTGGATTATCTCTTGGATTAGAAACAAAAATATGCCTTCCAAAGCAGGAAAGGGAGTTGTTTGAAATCTAGATCCAAACTCAGCTCATGATTTTGCAGCCTATGCTAAGTTTGGATGCTTATCTGGACTCCAGTAGTGGGAAGTGTTCACAGTTGCACCTCACACCACATGAAAATTCCCCATGTTCACTATTAAATCAAGACTTGAGTGTGTCAGGGAGCCAACCTGCTTAGGTTCCAGAAACCTTTGTGCAAAAGAGGGAGTGGCCAACAGTTGAGCATTGCCATTAGCAGAGATGTGTGGTTTCGTGGAATTTTGATGGAGAAACCAGGTGAAACTTGGCCTTTTTGACTGAGTTTTGGGGTTTGTAGATGGATGAGATTTCAGTGGGAGGGAGGGGTTTGGGTACACCCGAAATGCCAGATCAAGGTCTTTGCAAAGGAATAAAATCCTTAGGCTGGATCCTTTCATTTAGCTTTTGTCTCCATTGTATTGGACAGAACCAGTTAATGGCCAAGCTCTCAACCTAAAACAACTGAGCACTTATATCTTCATCCCCAAATAGCCAGGGATAGAGACAGAGGAAATGGGAGAGAAGCTCCCTGGAGAAAGGCAACTGTAAATGGAACCTTAAAATAAAACTATGAAGCCCCTGCTCCTGGCCTTGAGGTGAGCTGTGTGCTCCCTTTTGCCTGTTTCTGGGAACACCAACCTGGAGGAAGAGGCTAAGTGGTGAGCGAGTCTGTCTGTGGGAGGCAGCTTGGGAGGGATCTTACTGCCAAGGCAGCCACACCTGCAGTGAGACACTAAGCAAACCTGGAGCTGTATTGTTTTTGTGGTCTGACATTTAGCCCTGTGTGCTGCAAGGTAATTGGAATACGGGTGGAAGGGAGGAAATGGTGACATTTGAGAGTATGGCGACTGTTTTGCCTCCTATAACCTCCCTGCTTGGAGATGTGCTAGGGATGAGGGTGTCAAGAAAAACAGCCCTTTGTACCTCTATAGAGCCACTGCTTCTAGGGTCCCCAAGTGCTTTGCAAATATGACCACATGAGGGATCAACAAAAATCATTTCCTTAATGAAGGCCACCTTCTGTCAAAGAGCTGTTCATTTTGCTCTACATGAGAGGCTATTTCAAGGCAAGCAGTATCATCAGGTCAGAGGCTGTCTCCTCCAGGCAATGTCCCTGTATAGTTCTCATTGTATTAATTCAGTCATGTCCTTCTAGAGCCCAGAACCATAGGTCCAGCACTGCATAGTGCTGACATCGAGGCATATTTCCAGTGTCTTGGGAAATGAAATCCTATGACCCCACACAGCACAACAACCACACATTAAATCAGTGTCAGAGCTGGGATTGGAACGTAGGGCTTCTGATTGACACTTGTATGCTTTAGCCCAGGGGTGTCCAAACTTTTTTCAAAGAGGGCCAGATTTGATGAAGTGAACATGCGTAAGGGCCGACCATTTTGCCTGACATTCTTTGAACCATTAAAATTAAATGCAAATTAACTATTTTATGCAAAGTTTATTGCAAACGGCATACTTTTCATTTCATCACATGGATGACAAATCTAAACAGGTGTTAAATCACTCTGCCTTTCATATCTGAAGGCCAGATGAAAAAAAAATCCAGGAAGCTGAAATATATGTCAGGAACATTGTAAAGTACATTACATATTATTGGTAATAAAGGTTGTCTGTCAACTTTTAAGTTCAAAAAATATGAACAGGAACATAACACCAAGTATACATGTTGTGTCCAAATATATTTATAACTGATTTAGACCAACTGACATTAACTGAGATTTTACAATGTATTCATCTCAATTGAAAAAAAAACTTGCCTGCACTAATGTGAAGGGTGAAACTGAGATCTGGACTGCAGCACATAGGCTAGGTCTGGTTCAAAGGCAGTGGTTTTGATGCGCAAAATGTCACGCAGGTGAGAGTCACTTAGTCTTATCCTCACGCGGTTCTTGTTAAAGTTCATAGCAGAGAATGTCTTCTCACACATATATGTTGAGCCAAACAAGCTCAGCATTTTCTTAGCCAATGTTCGAATCACTTGAAACCGGCTCTTATCCAATTGGCGGTAAAAGTTCACAAGAGAGAGCTGTTGGTGACGACTGCGTAACTCGCTGTCACAATGCAACTCAATGAGCTCGAGCTGCAGCTGATCTGGAGCATCATCGGGGTCAACAGAGAATGGAGAGGAGAAAAGGCTGATCTCCTTTTCAATAGATGCAAAATCCTGAAAGTGCCGTTTAAACTCCCCAGCCAGAGATGCGATGTCTGCTGCATACCTGCTTGTTTGCGCACTGATATTGTCCTGTGGAAAACTGTTCATGATTTCCTGCAACACTGAAAAATGTATGGTATTGGGCTGTGTGTGTGACAACTGCCTTATGAAAAGTTGCAGCTTTGTTCCAAAGGCTTTGAGGTGTGAATAAAGCTGGTTCACTGCTGCATCTTTCCCCTGAAGACTCGTGTTCAGTACATTCAGATGCTTTGTTATGTGAACTAGAAACCCCAAAACAGCCAGCCAAATAGGATCAGATAGTTCTCGCATTGGTTGTCCCTTTGTTTCCAAGAATTCTCCGATTTCCTTTCTGAGAGAGTAGAAACGCTGCAGTGCAGACCCCCGACTGAGCCATCTTACATCGTTGTGATATAAAACATCTTCATATTCAGCCTGGATGTCCAGTAGAAACTGTTTAAACTGGCGGTGGCACAGGGCTTTACAGCGAATAAAATTAATAGTTTTTAGCACCGGTTTCATAACATGATCATATTTGAGATGTGTAGCACAGAGAACTTGTTGATGAATGATACAATGGAGTTTAATAGCTTTGCCTCCTTCTTCGATCACCTTGTTACAGATTAGAGTTGATAATCCACTTTGTTCACCAGCCATGGCAGGTGCCCCATCAGTAATAATCCCAGTAACTTTGTTCCAAGGCAGTTTCATGCCATCTATGGCGGAACTAACAGAAACAAATAAATCTTTTCCTCTTGTTTGGTCCGTAAGGCTCTGGAGGTCAAGTAGCTCTTCAGTCACATTCATTTCATCGTCCACCCCTCTCATAAAAATCAGCAACTGAGCTGTGTCAGATAGGTCCGTGCTTTCATCACAGGCTATTGAAAAGAAGTCAAAATCCACTCCTTTGGACGTCAACTGTCTCTCAATAGCTGATGAAATCTCTTCAATTCTCCATGCTATAGTGTTACGAGCCAGGCAAATGTTGGCAAACTCTTGCTTCTTCTCGGGACAGATATTCTCAACCATTTTCATAACGCATTCTTTGATAAAGTCACCCTCAGCAAAAGATTTGCAATTTTTAGCAATTAACGTTGCCACCTTGTGGCATTTTCATTTGACTCATGGGCTCTTGTGAAAAATCGCTGTTGTGACATTAAAACAGCTTCAAGTTGCTTCAACTTTTCACTGCGGTCGCGCCCTGTTAGCTTGTCGTATGTGCTATGTCTCGACTGGTAGCGTCTCTTGACATTAAATTCCTTATAAACAGCCACAGTCTCTTGGCATATCAGACAAACACAGTGATTCCGTATTTCAGTGAAGAAATATTCCACTTTCCACCTGTCCTGGAAGCGGTGGCCCTTACTGTCAACTTTCCTTCTCTTATTTACAGTCGCCATTTTTGAAATTGACCAGAAGGGGAAGGGATCATGTGAGCGCAGTGCCAGAGGTTTTGGTCTAAGTGTGTTCGTCCGAGCACTAATACACTGCCCAACAAGAATTCTCTTGCCTTTCGGGCTGTGTGTGGTGAAGAGTCTAAGGATGAGCTCGGGCGTGTTCGCAGCTCCACGTGCCCGAGCCCGCCAGGAAGCTGACAGCGCGCAGCGCCAATCACAGGTACTGAGACATTTCCCGATCTCTGCAGCTGCGGACCGGGAAAATGTCTCAGTACTTGTGATTAGCGCTGCGCGCTGTCAGCTTCCCGGCGGGTTCGGGTACGTGGAGCTGCGAACACGCCCGAGCTCATCCTTAGTCCTGAGCGGTGCTCGGGGATTCGTTGGGGGCCATAAAAGATAGATATTGCCAAATTACCTGTGGGGCCGTATTAAACCGGAACACGGGCCGCAATTGGCCCGCGGGCCGGACTTTGGACATGCCTGCTTTAGCCACTAGGTCCGTGGTCCCCAACACGGTGCCCGCGGGCGCCATGGCGCCCGCGGGGGCATTTGCATGCTCCCGCCAGATGCTCGGGGCTGGCCTGGCCCCGGGCACATGGCGCGGCGCTTGCGGGGAGCGTCGGCCCTGAGGAAGCCTAGTTCAAACTACCTAGTTTGAGCCCCGTGTAGCCGCGCTGCACGGGGTTCGAACCAGCGGGGTTTTAAAAATGGCGGCTCCCCGCTTATGCAAATGAAGACCGGGAAATTCAAATCCCGGGCTTCATTTGCAAGTTCGGTATGCCTACATTACCCTCCTAGTTCGAACTAGGAGGGTAGTGTAGACATACCCTGTGTTCGAATTAACTTTGTAGTGTAGACATACCCTGAGAGACAGACCCTTACTCTCCTATAGACAACCACCTAACCTCAAGATGATTCTTACCAACAACCACAGGACATACCACACTAATACCAGCCCTGGTACCTTCCCTTGCAACAAACCCCGTTGCCAGCTTTGACCACATATTCACTCTGCTGATACCATTATTGGAACTAACCAAGTGAGTTATAAGATCAAGAACACATATTCCTGCTCATCCAGAAATATAATTTATACTATCATGTGCCGAAAGTGTCCATCTGCTATGTACATTGGACAAACGTCTCAGACACTTCGCCAAAGAATCAATGCCCACAAAACAGATATCAGACAGGATAACAAAGAAAAAACAGTTTCTTGCCATTTCAACCAGAAAGGACATTGTCTCAAGGACCTGATTACCAGCATCCTGCTTCAAAGACCTTTTAAGACTACACTTGAAAGAGAATCCGCTGAACTGTAATTCATGCTTAAATTCGACACTTTACACCTAAGCTTAAACAAAGACATCAATTATCTTACCCATTACAAAGGTAGCTTCCCCAATTATCACCTCTAATACCATTAGCTCTCAGACATTTACCTTCCCCACCCTCCATCCCCCTTCTGTTCTGAAATTTGATTTGTCCTTTTCATATGTGTTCATTTTTTAATTGTATCCTTTGGTATATATGGGTATGTCTACACTACCCCGCTAGTTCGAACTAGCAGGGTAATGTAGGCATACCGCACTTGCAAATGAAGCTCGGGATTTGAATTTCCCGGGCTTCATTTGCATAAGCGGGGAGCCGCCATTTTTAAAACCCCGCTGGTTCAAACCCCGTGCAGCACGGCTACACGGGGCTCGAACTAGGTGGAACGAGGTGTACCGGTAGTTTGGAATAGGAAGCCTAGTTCGAACTACCTAGTTCGAGCCCCGTGTAGCACGGGGTTCGAACCAGCGGGGTTTTAAAAATGGCGGCTCCCCGCTTATGCAAATGAAGCCCGGGAAATTCAAATCCCGGGCTTCATTTGCAAGTGCGGTATGCCTACATTACCCCGCTAGTTCAAACTACAAAACATTGATAACCTCCCTGATAACACCATCCTTGCCACCATGGACGTAGAAGTTCTGTACACCAACATCTCACATGAAGACGGATTACAAGCAATTAGAAACACTATCCCAGAGGACACCACTGCTAATCTGACACCAGACCTATGTAACTTTGTTCTCACCCACAATTATTTCCAGTTTGAGAACAACTTATACCTCCAGATCAGCGGCACAGCCATGGGTACATGCATGGCCCCACAGTACACTAATATCTTTATGGCTGACTTAGAACAGCGTTTCCTCAACTCCCGTCCCCTTTTATCCCTTCTCTACTTACGCTACATCGATGACATCTTTATGATCTGGACGCATGGCCAAGAAACACTGGAGACATTCCACAGAGATTTTAACAACCTACACCCCACCATCAATCTCAGCCTGGACCATTCTACTCGAGAGATCCATTTCCTGGACACCACAGTACAAATCAGCAATGGAAAATTAGACACCACTCTCTACAGAAAACCCACTGACTCATACAGTTACCTACATGCCTTCAGCTCCCATCCAGAATACACCATACGATCCATCATCTATAGCCAAGCCCTTCGATACAACCACATCTGCTTTAATCCCACTGACAGAAACCAGAAACTTCAGGATCTCTACCAAGCATTTATAAACCTCAACTACCCACCCGGAGAAATAAAAAAGCAAATTGAAAGAGCCAGACAAATACCTAGAAACCATCTACTTCAAGACAGACCCAAGAAAACCAACAATAGAACACCACTTGTCATCACCTACTGCCCCCAACTTAAACCTGTCCAACACATTATCAATAAACTACAGTCTATACTGGAACAGGATACTAAACTCTGAGGCGCTCTGGGAGACAGACCCATAGTCTCCTAAAGACAACCACCTAACCTCAAGATGATTCTTACCAACAACCACAGGACATACCACACTAATACCAACCCTGGTACCTTCCCTTGCAACAAACCCCGTTGCCAGCTTTGTCCACATATTCACTCTGATGATACAATTATTGGACCTAACCAAGTGAGTTATAAGATCAAGAACACATATTCCTGTTCATCCAGAAATATAATTTATACTATCATGTGCCGAAAGTGTCCGTCTGCTATGTACATTGGACAAACATCTCAGACACTTCACCAAAGAATCAATGCCCACAAAACAAATATTAGACAGGATCACAAAGAAAAAACAGTTTCTTGCCATTTCAACCAGAAGGGACATTGTCTCAACAACTTGATTACCTGCATCCTGCTTCAAAGACCTTTTAAGACTACAGTTGAAAGACAATCCTCTGAACTGTCATTCATTGACAGTTTACACCTAAGCTTAAACAAAGACATCAATTATCTTACCCATTACAAAGGTAGCTTCCCCAGTTATCACCTCTAATATCATTAGCTCACAGACATTTACCTTCCTCGCCCCCATCCCTCTTCTGTTCTGAAATTTGATTTGTCCTTTTCATACGTGTTCATTTTTTTAATTGTATCCTTTGGTATATATGGTTGTGACTACTTTCTTCCACTATTTGATCTGAGGAAGTGGGTCTGGCCCACGAAAGCTCATCACCTAATAAACCACCTTGTTAGTCTTTAAAGTGCTACATAGTTCTGTTTTATGTTTATCAGGAAAGAGTGCACTGGCCTAATGGAAGAGGGTTTCAGTTTTAAGACTCTAAATCAGGGCTACTCAACATGTGGCCTGCGGCCCGTTTGTTTGCGGCCCAAGGTGCAGTTTGGGTTTACGTGGGGCTCAACTCGCAGCCCGTGGGTGGGAACCAAAACAAAAAAGTAGGCAATATAATGGTCTTCTGTTGATATGTGTTTTAGTAGTTAAATTCCTCAAGAGCCATTGCTCATTAAAAGTGCTGTGATGTGGGTGGAAATCGGGTAAATATTGCATTTTATTAATATCAGCAGAACTGACTTAAATGAGGCCTGTGTGTTGTGTAGTCTTGCCTTAATCTTTGTATTCATGCCTGTCAGTGTGAAAGAAGCTATTTGCATATATTTGCATGTATATGCAACCACACTTAAGTTGTGGTCCTCGGCATGTGCTGTGAGTATCATTGTGGCCCCCAGAGTTTCCCAAGTTGAGTAACACTGCTCTAAAACATTGTTTTTCCTCCTAAACCCTGTAAGATCAGAATCATCCATTTTGCAGGTGGTGAAACTGGATGCAAAAGAGCTAAGTGTGCCACAACCCTGCAACACCAAAAACTGTACAGAACCCAGCTAGCTACGCAGCAACCACAAACCAATACACACAGCCCACTGCTCAAGGGCTGTAATAAACCACTTACTGTACACAGCCCTGTACTCATGAGCAACCTACAAACAACCAAACATATGCTAGTAGGGAATATAGAGATTTCTGCTCTAAGATTTAAAGAGCTTATTAGAAACAACAGGAGTACATAAGAAAAAAAAACCCTCTATTTCAAAATGACTGATGGTACCTCAAGGTACCTCAGGCCTTTTAATGCTAGTTGGACTCCTAGGCTCTGTGGCTCGGGGATATGTCAGCAGGGGAGGAGACTCATTTTGTTGTGGTAGGTCCCTATAGTTTGGTGCTGTCTGTTGTCCATAATGAGCAATGACACTTTCTATTTTAGATGAGCAATGATGACAGCACCAACTGATGTGGGTTTCAGGCAGAGAGCTGGATACACGATTACTCAGAAAACAAGCAGAGCAAGCAACACTTATTTTCCCCTGGCTCCATAAACCAGAAGTTATTTTTCTTCTGGAGTCTAAAGGTAATGTAAACCCAGACTACTAGCTTTTAGCTATTTCCAGGCGCAACTGCTACAAAGAGCAATTAGGCTCTTTTCACAGAGAAGCTTGGCTGGCATTTGTATGCTATCACCTCATCAGACATGCTGACCAGGCTCTGAGGCAAGGCATTCATAGGTGCTTTCCTCTTGATTCCCAAATAACCTCAAACACCACCAAGAAATCCCTCCCGTTAAACTATTCAGAGTAGACAGCTGGTGCCAGAAACAGGACTGGGAAAGGTACTTGCTTTGTTAGGAGACTGCTCCTCAGCAGGGTTTACTGACTTGCTTGCCAGCAGGTAGGAAAATACTTTCATTCTGCTTATGGGCAATGACGGGCAGAATCATGGAGCTTGGTTTCAAAGGAACAGACAGTGGAGATTACTCTAACTTTAGGTAGCTTGCAGTGCAGAACCTGACGCATAGCGAGTGCCAGGGAGGGATAATGGGTCAGTGACAGAACGATTTGTATTCCTTTTCTTAAAGGGAAGGGTAAACCACAGAGTGGTTTGCAAAGAGAAGGGATCCACAACTTGCATTCAGTTTTATCTGTTATTTGTAGAAGCAGCACCAATAGCATTAACCAAGGTCAACTGCCTTAGGATTACAGGAGATAATTTTCATGTGCAAGCAGGGCACTGCCTCCTACCTGGGAAATGACAATTTCCATTCTCTCTGAAGTTCATATGGTAAGCAGGCACCTCAATTAATTGACAGACCCAAACCCAGAACCCTGGATCTCAACACTCCTGACCTTCAAATTGTTCAGGTCAGTCTTTAGGGACTACAAAAGGGCCAGGCCCTGCAAGTTGCTAGGCACATCTCCAGGCACTCAGCATCTTGCCAAATGGGCCTATTTTTGTTTAATAACCACTGTTAATTGTTGGTTTAAAAGAATGTCTTTCTTTCTTTTTGGAGAAAGGGGAGCAGGGAAGCAGCTACCAAGCGCTCCTTGGAAGAATCTTAAGGGATAATGAAACCATAGCCCAAGGCAGAGAGGTATCCCCTTTCAGGCTGTGGGTGCAATGAATTTTCTGTTAGAATATGTCTATGCTACAGTTTTTTCGGAAAAGCGGCTGTTTTTCTGAAAAAACTTGCAGAGCGTCAAGTGTGTTTTCGCGCAAAAAAATCAAAAGACCAGAGGGGTTTTTCTGGCGTAGGTATTTCTCATTCTACAAGGAAAAACGCCTTTTTGCAAAAAAGCTCTTTCACAAAAAGGTGTGTGTAGATAGGGAAGAGGGGTTTTTTTGTTTTTGTTTTTTGTGCAAAAAGAGGAAAGAAGAAAAGGCACAGGAAAGAGGAAAAGGTGGCCTGGTGGCTCTCTTTCGCAAAAACACATTGCTTTTTCAATGAGCTTTTGCAATGTGGACGTGCTCTTGTGCAAGAAGTTTTTGCGGAAAATCTCTTCCGATAAAAACTTCTTGCGCAAGAAGTCTGCAGTCTAGACATAGCCTTACATCTCTGATTGGCAAAACAGAGCTTATGCTCTGCTGTATCCAGTGTGTTCTTTCCACAAAATAGGCCTCAGAAATCGGGTATATATTGGGAGTCAGCAGGCAAAGCTCCCATGAGAAAATGGGATTGGCACAGGCAGCTGAGATATTTGTGTGTGTTTGTTTCTTTGGTTTGAACGCAAAAGAGGCCACATGGAGCACCCTCCTCCCCCTTCCCTCCTCAGTCTTCTGGAGCTGGAATTGCATTTTGGCCAATAATCACAGTGAAGGGGTGAGTGAGTGTGTTGTGGGGAGGCTGGAAAGAGGGGCCAAGCAGGCACAGGTGCCTTTAAAATGCGGGTTTTTTACTGGAGCTCTTCATACATCATCATTCCCATGGGCCTTTCCACTGAACTGGAGATTAATGCCTAACCCCTGCAACTCCACACTCTGGTCAGATTCACAGGTGCTTCTTTGCTGTGCTGGTTTCAGGAAAGAGGGAAAAGGGGCACAGTGGGTAGCATAAAGGGGCTGCAGCACAGGGAAAAATCTGGGGCAGGAGTCTTGGATTTTCACAGTGCACTGATGACAAGTTGTAGAATCTAGGCTTGTGACAGCAGGAGAGCACTAGGAGCTGTTAAGGAAGGAGTGGCAACATTCTTGGGAGCTCTCGAGATGGGAACATGGTTTTTGGCAATGCAAATGCATACTGAGGACGTGGCCCTGGCTCTCACAGCTATACGTTCTGGGTCTCCAGGTCTGCCGAATATCCTGTTTCATGGTTATGGGTGTTCGTAAATGTGCTTGTTGGGGGTTCCAAGAAATGTACCCGGGCGCCCAGCGCGTGAGTGGCCCCGCCCCAGGCGCCCGGGAGCCTCTAAAGGTTGGGGACCACTGAGTTAACCGTTGGGGGTTAACTGGCTTCCCCCCTGCCGTCCTGGAATGAGCAGCCTCTGTCTGTCATGGGTCCAGGCACCCCACAGGCATGGCCTACTCTGACTTGGAAGATGGAGCAGCTTCTGCCTGCAGGGTACCCCTGTTCTAGCTCCTGATAGAAGCAGCAGTGTTGGGAGAAGGCGGCACTGTGGAGCTGGTGCTAGGGGGAACCAGCTTTTAAGCCATCTCCTGCTTCTTCTTCCCTGCTGCCTCTGTAGGAGGCAGCGGGGGAGCAGGCAGGTCTGTGGAGCCCGCACATGCAGTGGCTCCCCATACATATCGGCTCCAACCTGCCCTCCTCACCCTCCATGCTGCTGGCCCTTGGGAGTGGGGTGGGGAGGTGCAGGCAGATCTGGTGCTTATGGGGAGCCTGCTTAAAGGCAGTTTCTCACAGACCCCGGCTCCTGCTCCCTCCCCCCCTTTCGTTGCTGCAATATTATCCAATAAGCCCAGGCTTATCTGTTAACGATGTAGTCAGCTACATGTTGACGTCCCTAATACATACCCACGATGCATTGCTCACACTGTTGATGATGGTGTCCCCAGTGTGGTGTCCCCAGTCTGTTGACAGAAGAAGCAAATGTGAACATGCTGTGGCGATTTTTGTTTTGGTGATTTAACTCTGTAGAGTAGCCAAACCCTTTGCTGTTGCAGGGCTGGGAGCGGCAACACTTAACCACCTGTAAAAAAAAAAAAAAAAAAGTGGGCCTAAGTCTTTGGTAGCAGGGACTTTGTCTGTTTATTCAAACAGCACCCAGCCAAAATGGAGCCCCAGTCTGGGTTGGCTGCATCTCTGAATGCTACAGTAAGATAATATTTAGGTACTAACAAAGAGCAAACCTCAATTATTCCAAAGCAGGCTCAGAGCCACATTCCAGCTTGGAGAGACTGGCTGCCCTGTCCTCAGCAGGGAGCTGCTCTGGTAGCTGAGGGGGAAGTTCCCCTCCCCTAGCCAGACAGGACCATGCGCGGAGCCCTGAGCCCCTCACTGGGTGGGGCTGATTAAGCAGCTGTGGGGCCGTGCTGCTGCACAACTTAGAGGGAATCTAGGTTCACGCTGCGACCTTAAAGATTGGGGGCGGGGAGCACATCCATGCTGATTGAATTGGCCTCGCTAACACTGGTCCTACACTTGATTCGTAACTCCCTTCTTTTGATATACTAGTACATACATATATTATATACACCTTGTCTCTGTAAATTTTCACTCCAATGTAGCTGATGAAGTGGGATTTGCCCACCAAAATGTATGCCCAAATATATTTGTTAGTCTTTTAAGTACCACAGGACTCCTCCTTGCTTCTGTGGATGTTGTGGCTTGGGCTATAGCTCAGACTCTGACATCCAAGGAAGGGAGTGGGCTCCTAGAGCCTCAGCTCCAGCCTAATCCGCAATGTCTACATGGCTATTTCTAGTCCTGTAGCATGATCCCGAGTTTGTTGACGGGAGCTGGAGACATGCTGCTGTAGGCTGTCACTCACTGTGTAGATGTACCCTTGAATGTAGCCCACTTCAGCTGAGCCGTGCATCCCTCCTCATTCCTGGAATGCCCCGGCACCACTGGGGGAATTTCCTACAGTCAATACCCTGTGAGCAGCGGAAAGGGACTTGCTCTGGGTCCAGGATCTAGCTGAATAATAAAAAGAATAATTAGAGCTTGACTAAAGCTTCCGGCTAAGGAAGGAAATAACTGACAATGACAAGAATTACCACCAAGTGTCACCATTTTGGGCAGCTTTGTAGAGTTTAAAAAGGACAAGCAAAACCACAGTAGCAACAAACTAAACAAAAGCTAAATGAAATGTACACAGATGTAGTTTGTTTACCTAGGTCCCCTCTTCCTGCTACCTTAGCCACTGAGTAATTTTGTTAGTAATGTGGGTTACAGTAAACACATCAAAGGAGAGGAAGAGAGATAACCTTCCCATGTTCAGGTTTATATTTCCACGCAAACACGAGAGAAAAGCAATGATCATTCAAAGAAAATATAAGCACTGGGAGGAAGGGAACGTCTCACTGACTATGCAGCAGCCCTTGAGGTCTGATTTTAAAAGAACAAGCAGAGGAGCTTTTTTGGTTGCTATATAGGAAGGCTTTGCTGCCTTCCAATTTTTAATTCCTGTTGACTTAAAAAAGTTGCTGGGCTTTGTCAGAGAACAAGAGGGCTGATCACACTCTTAATTCTAATCTCTTGCAAAAATAAGAATTCTCAAAAATGTGAAGCTAGATGGATTCTTAGCCTGCTAATGCACAGCATGGTTTTATTATGTTCCATCTTAAAAAGACTCAGCGTCTTTTTAATGCAAAGATCCACCAAAATGTGGGATATAGCCCAGAATGTTTAATGCTCTGATTAAAGGAAATGCCATGCAAGAGACACATTTATGAATAGAATACATCAGTATGGATGTTGACTGCCTCATCACGTTGGAGTAGTATAAAGCAATTAGGGTACGTCTACACTACAGTGCTAATTCAAACTAACTTAGTTCGAATTAGTTAATTCGAACTAAGCTAATTCGAACTAACGCGTCTAGAACTAAAAACTAGTTCGAATTAGCATTTTGCTAATTCGAACTAGCATGTCCACATTAAGTGGACCCTGAACCGGGCTTAAGGATGGCCGGAAGCAGTGCCGGCAGGGCATCACAGGAGGACTTAGAGCGTGGAGATGCTGTCTTAGGCTAGCCGAGGGCTGCGCTTAAAGGGACCCAACCACCACCCCGGACAGACAGTTCTCAGGGGTGCCCTGCTTGCAAACCAGTCCTGGCTTGGAATGCCCGGAGTGCCCACACTGGGCACATCACAGCACTCGGCCATCAGACCGGCTGCACTTGCCGCAGGCTGCCATCTGGGGAAAGGGGGCAATTGGGGGGCTGCAGGAGAGCTTCCACCCCCAGAAGCCCGCAGAGCCAGCCCAGTCCTCCCCATCGGGGGCTCGTACCCCATTCCTCCCTCACCTCCTTCCACTTACCCTTCCCTAGCCCCTTTTCTTGATGTACAAAATAAAGGACAATTGTGTTCAAAAATGGAATCTGATTTTATTGAACAAAACTGGGGGAGACTGGGAAAAGGAGGTGTGAGAGGGGAAGAGAGAGGGTGGGAGAGGGGAGGGCAACTACAACGATCAGGGGTTGGGAACAGGTTCCATATGAAGAGAGGCTAAAGAGACTGGGACTTTTCAGCTTAGAAAAGAGGAGACGGAGGGGGGACAGGATAGAGGTCTCTAAAAGCAGGAGTTGGGCGGAGAGGGTGCATACAGAAAAGTTCTTCATTAGTTCCCATAAAGAAGGACTAGAGGACACCAAAGGAAAGGAATGGGTAGCAGGCTTCAAACTAGTAACAGAAAGTTGTTCTTCACAAAGCAAAGAGTCAACCTGTGGAACTCCTTGTTGCAGGAGGCTGTGAAGACTCGAACTGGAACAGAGTTTAAAGGGACGTGAGATCAAGTGATGGAGGTTGGGTCCATGGAGTGCTATTAGCCAGGGGGTAGGAGTGGTGTCCCTGCCCAAAGTTTGTGGAAGGCTGGAGAGGGATGGCACGAGACAAATGGCTTGGTCACTGTCTTCGGTCCATCCCCTCCAAAGTCCCTAGGGTTGGCCACTGTCGGAAGACAGGCTACTGGGCTAGATGGACCTTTGGTCTGACCCAGGACGGCCATTGTAAGCTCAGGGCTCAGGGTCGGGGGTCTCAGTGGACCCCCTTGATTTTCATGCACACCTGCTCCTGGGTGGCCAGGCTGGCAGCTCTCCTGCCCTAGCCGGCCACCTTCCTGTGCCTAGTGCGGAGGTCGTGGATGAGGTCCATGATGTCCGCACTAGACCAGGCGGGTGCCCGCCTCTTGCGGTCCCGGGCAAGCTCCTGGGAGCCGCCAGCCTGGTCCCGGGAAGAGGGGGAGAGCTGGGGGGCATCGGATGGCTGGCTCGATCCGTGCCAGGTGCGGGGTCTGCTGGCTGGGTGCTGGCAGGCTTGCACCTGGCACGGGCACTGTAGCCAGCCCGTGCCCCTTTAAGGGCTCCGGGGCCGGGGCGGGGGCAGACGAGTTTCCCTGGTGTTGGCCAGAGTGGCCACCAGGGGGAACCTGGGAAGGGCTAGCCTCCCACTAGCTCGAATTAAGGGGCTACACAGCCCTTAATTCGAACTAGTAAGTTCGAACTAGGCTTAGCCCTCGTACAATGAGGTTTACCTAGTTTGAACTAAGCGCTCCGCTAGTTCGAATTAAGTTCAAACTAGCGGAGCGCTAGTGTAGCGCCTATCAAAGTTAGTTCGAACTAACTCTGTAGTGTAGACATACCCCTAGTGAATTTTGAAACTCCTTGGTAAAACCTACTCCTTCTTGTGTATAGCGGAATTCCCCCCTCTCTCTTCCCTCTCCTCTCCCCGGGTAAGAAACAACCTATTTAAAGGATTCCAAGAATTTGTGATGCAAAAAATGTTAACAATTTGGGGGAATTTCTTCCAGCATACTCAGACTCCTTGGATCTTTTTTCTCACCATGACCATTGGAGAAGTGACATTCAATTCCACATTAGTAAGCAAACAGCATTTCAGGAATCTATCAGGGCAGACAATGGATGGACTGGTGCCAGAGCCCTGAGTACTTTAAAAATATTTTACCTGTTGTAACTGCTTCCCAGTCTCAAGGGATAGATAAACAACCTAAGAAGTGACTGGTTAATCCCTCTGCCCTGAGTGAAAAAGAGGGGAGGGGGAAGGAGGACAGAGGTAGATGTATGATTTGATTATGCTAGACAATGCAGTAATGCCACAGGGGCCTCGACACATTGCTATAAACATTTTGCAACTTATTTGTTTTGATATGATTAGCAGAGATTCTCTTGGGGTCCGATTTCAAGTCCATTAAAATCAATAACAGTCTTTCCATTGATTTCAGTGAGCTTTGGACTGGACCCCTAATAATGCTGTTGTTAGCCTTCCACACAGAAGTAACCTAAAAAACAAAACCTGGTTTTAGATGTCCTCTTTTAATTGAGGCAATGGATTTTTTATTACCAGGCTACTGCTGTGAACAGAAGATGTAGGAGGTTATTCTCCTTGCTCTATGCACACAATTCCACTTAATGTCAACAGGAATTGCAAGAACATATAAGGAAACTGGTGTGAAAACAAAGAGGCTGAATACTGAATCACGGTGCAGCATGTGAGTGTTTACTTTAATGCTGCATTTGCATTTCAGTGGGTCAGGAAAGCAGGCAGCATCCCTTCTGGCAAAGGAGGAGTCAAGTTGCCTTCACACAGTGTTTTGTTTATATGTGTGAAGTTATCCTCCAGTCAGGAGCAATGTCAGGGAACAAACTTTACTACTTGTAGTGGGGTACCCCTCCCTCTTTGTTACGGGGTACTCCCCCTTCCCAACACCCACGGGGTCGTTAGTTGAAACCCCTCCTCGCGGTCACCTATGTGCGTCCCAACTAATCAGGTCATTAACTTGCCGGGTCTCCCCGAAACGTCGGCTGCGCGGTTTCCTCCTGGTGGGGAGAAGGGGGTCCGGGCCCGCCCCCTCTCACGGACCCCAGCCCAGGGCCCTAAGGACTCAGACGGAACCTTCGTCCGGTCCGGCTGACGGGGCCGTAGCCACAACTCGTCAGCCTGCAGGCTCCCTTCGCCCGCCCTGGGCTGCTTCCTCTCCCCATTCCGGTTCACCCTGCTGAGCAAGGCTTACCCCTTCGGCTTCGGGCCCCTCCACCTAACGGCCCCGGGGAGGGAGGCCATTCGCGGCCTGCTTCCCCCTCCTTCCCTGCCGGTGGCGTTTAAATCCCCCAGATCTGCTCTGCCGCCGCGGCCCCACCCGGCGTGGCGTGGTGACGTCTCCCGTCGGCGGCCGGAGTAACGCGATGGCGTCATCCGCCTGGCCGCCTCCCTGGGATCCTCCAGCATTTCTAGCCAGAAGGCTGCCGCCGCCGAACAGCTGACACAGCGGTTGGCGGGACGCTCAAGGGCCGCACGGGTGGCTGTTCGCGGCGCGTCCCGCTCGGGGCTCCCGGCCTGACCCTCGAGAACCGCCGCGTACGCGGTCGGGCGGGTCATCTCAGTGCGGGGCGCCCCCGCCCCGTCACACTACTGTACACAGCACAGCAGCTTCTCAACAGAATTGTCTCACAACTAGCAACTCAGTATCCCTCATGATGACTGAGGACATTCAGTTAAACAGGTTGGTAACAGTGCCATCTAGTGACCCTTCCTTGTACCAACATTTGGTTCTCAACAGGAATATATTTTAGAGCGTTTGTCTGTCCGGTCATCCATCTGTCCGTCCGTCCATCCATCTGTCCGTCCGTCCATCCATCTGTCTGTTCAAGAACTCCTAAATGGTAAAGGCTAGGACCATCGAATTTGGCATACAGCTTCCTCTTGTTATAACTTAAAGCAAAGTAAGGGTTTAGTTGTCTCAGGAAAATGAGATGTGCCTGGAATGGGATTGCTTCTCCCCCATTGCCAGCCAGGTCTGCTCCATGCTGCGGTCAAAGGGGGACATCTCCTCCCCCTCCCCCCAACCATAGCAGCCAAACCAGAGCTGCTCCAGAGCTGCCACTACCAAGGGACAGGTGGTCCTTCCATGGCTCCAACCCAGCCTAATCTGGACCTGCTCCAGCTGGGAGACATTCACCCCTCCCCCAACTGTGCCTGCTGGAGCTGAAGCAGCCACGGAGATGTGCTTCTGACCTGGTCCCAAAATGCTGTGGTGACAGAGAGCTGGGGCTGGGGCAGTCTGCATACTGAACCCCTCATCCCCAGTCCTGCCCCAATAGTTTAAATGAAGCATGTACATTTTCATTTTATTTTAAATCCCCCCAAAACTAGGGGGCTGCACCCCTCTGTATTGCCCGCAGCTGGGACTGAGTTAAAAAAAGGACTCTTTTGAATAGGACACAAATATATTGATTATATAGCAGAATTTAAGTTTAGCTTTCATGATAGAATTTGTACTACAATACTTCAGTGAGGTAAACTGAAGTTTTTTTTTTACAGCGTAAATGTTTTGTAATAAAAAATAAATATAAAGTGAGCACTATACATTTTGTATTCTGTGTTGTAATTGAAATCAGTATATTAGAAGATGTAGAAAACATCCAAAATATTTAAATAGACAGTATTTATAGTACTGTATGTTTTACCATGCGATTAATCGCACCATTAATTTTTTTTAATTGCTTGACAGCCCTAATTACGTACACTATACACATTCCAAATAGCTAGAATAAGCATTAGCACGTTACTGAATTAATAACCAGTAACTGACCTGGAATGCGAAATGTATGCCCATTTCTTTAAAAATTTATTAAAGTTATTCTTTCCATGGTTTACTACTATTCTAATGCTCGGGCAGGGTGCTGGGAAGAGAACAAGGTATTATTTTTCAAGAGGACTAGAAAAAATGGATAAGGATCTTTTTATGAGATGAAATGAGGAATAGTTCTTCAAATGTCACCTGGGGAGAACAAGCCCCTGGAAGAAGTCAGGGGGAAAAAAATGAAGAAGGGAGGGGAAAGGTGAGGACAGGAGAACAAGCCCCAAAGGACCGAAGCAGAGCTCCTGTCCCCTTCCTGCCCTCTTTATCTTCAGTTTTAAACACTTCAGTAAAGCTGGACTATGAGTTGGATCCATATATCCCTAAAGCTAACGTTACAGTTCAGGCTCATATGCAAAAAGGCCCAACCTGCAATGCTCACATCTTGGGAGGTTCAAATCCAGGATTCCTGTTCATTTCTAATATTTCCAGATGGAAAAAGTATCTGGAGAATGAAGCCCTTTTTTATCGACAGAGCATGAGAAGTGTCACTTCGAGCTTTCGCAGTATTCAGATTTAGAATTACTGCGTTGTATCATGCAAGCAAGGTACTAACAAACTTCAATAGGCCTTTATTTATCAAAGGTGAAACCCCTTTACAAAGCTGTTGCTGCTCCCCTCTGTAGCTCTCACTCAGGCCTGGCCCATCTCCTCCCCCCTCTTTCCTGTTTCCTGTGCTTCCAGATTCCCAACAGCCAGTGCTCCCAGTTCTAAAACACCACATACTGCCCTAATCCAACCCCTGGTGTAGATTTGTCAGCAGTTATGCTCCTCCTCAGAGAATCCTTTCCTTTTGGACCATTTCATTCTCCCTGTGGGGCGTCAAGTAACTGAGAAGAGAGATGTCTCTTAGTTCAGCATTTTGGATACAGTTTTCTATTCCACTCCAAGATATTTAATCATTAAGAGGTTAGGCCTTTACCCAGCAAATTAAGGCCTTTTATGTTGTCTTTGGTTTGTGTCCACTCTCACTCTTTCGTTCCCTTAAAAATCTAACATTCTTGCCAAACATATAATAGTAGGGCCATGAGTGGGACTGTGTGTGGAATACCAACTACATGGTCATAAAAGTATGAGAACAGCATTAGTGGCTAGAGAAGAGAGACAATGGGAGTGGAAAACAGTATTCATTCAACTTTTCTTGTGGAGTCAAAGGCAGCTGGCAAGGAAGAACAAGTACTAAAAATAGGAGTAAATCCTTAAAGGAATAACATGAAATTAAAGTAACAATTCCAGCAGCCGCTCTGTTAAAGCTATCCATAGATGCACTTGGACCTCTAGACAATCAAGTACATAAAGGAAACATAGTAGTCTGTAATTCACTTATTTTGGCTACTGCAATAATTTGCTGGGTTCCTGTTTTGAGCTTCCAGTCTTGGGAAGTGAAATGATTTTAAATTCATTCCCAGTGAAAAAAACAGCCTACAGCCCTACACATAATTTGGAATGATTCATTGATTGATTTTGTTCAAAGAAAGCTGCAGAGATTTGGTACTACAAGCTGAAATACTTTAGTCTTATCAATAAAGGGTGGCCTCTCACAAAAAGATGAGGAAGGAGCCATCAGTGGTTATTAGTCAAAATGGGGATGCAGCCCCATCCTTAGGATGACTCAAAACCTATGATAGGCAAAAGTCAAGAGATGAAGCCAGGGGAGGAGTTCTATAAAATTGCCCTGTTCTGTGCACTTCCCCTAAAGCTGTGGTATTAACCGCTGTCACAAGATCGGATACTGGGCTAGATGGACCTATGTTCTGATCCAATAGGGCCATTCTTATATCCTTAGTCTCTTAGCCAACAGTCCATTAGCTTCCCTTAGAGCACAAGCAAGAGAAGTTGGACTTGCCCTTAACTGTCTTATTCCTCAGCAGCGGATGAATCCCTGGTCTGGGGCGGCTAGCCCCAGCATCGCCCCATCTACCCAAGGCTCTGCCCTTTCCACACCCACCAGAGCCCACCCTCCACTATGGCTGCTGGTCCCTGCCCTACACTAGTGCTTCCATGTCTCCTAGCCTCAAAACAGTGGGTGGACAGGCAGCATGACCCTAGCTCCGCTGGCCTCAGAGTGCTGGAGAGCTGGGCAGCATGGCTCCAGGATCCTCTGGACCCGGAGTGCCGGCAGCACGGCCCCAGTCTCTCCAGTCCCCAGAGAGCCAGGCAATATGGCCCCAGCCTCCTGGGCTGCATCACCCAGCCTGACCCCTTACCAGCATGTCCCCCTAGCCTTGAAGGCACTCCCACCGAGCCACAAGCCCTAGTGCTGGGTAGGGGGCAGCATGACTGGAGTTGCCCCAGTGCCGGGAGGACGTGCACCACGCCCTCCCAGTCCTGCCTACCCCAGCTTCTAGCATGGGAACAGCAGGCAGGAGGAGGTAGAGCATGGGCAGGGACATGTCTGTCTGTTACAGTCCTCACCCCCATGGTCTTATTGCTGCTTTAATGAAGCCACTGTATGGGGCAGGAGAAGCATCTTGTGCTATCCCATGTTACAAATATCTCATCTTCAAAGGGGCCCATTCCGGAAAGAAAGATTACACTTCAAAGAATGGCACCGGGCTTTCATACAGCCCAACTGCTAGAACACATGTGAAGCAGGAATCCGCTCTGCTGCTGTGAAGCTCTGTCGGCTGCCAGAACACTGCAAGTTCAAATGTGCTAGTTACAAGCGAGCTGTTGCTCTCATTCATTAAAAGAAACAATTAAAGTGACAAGAGGCAGTTACACAAGTCCATGGTCTTTCTTTGGAGACCTACAGAGGAGCAGTTTTGGCCATGTGGATGGGGCCAAGCTTTTGGGAGAATGCAGTTTGACAAACAGGGCACCTTCTATCACCTCCACAGAACACCCCATTAGGTTCACCAGGAGAGGCACCGATGTAACATATGGCAGAACTGAGCTGTAGTTGGTTTCAAAACCAGGGGAGAATCAAACCGCCTCCAGTGTGGTTTTGGAAACATTTGCTTGATAAAGGAACGCTTCCCAGGCTTTGCTCCAGAGAATGTAACTTATAAAACAAGTTCAAAACTATCCTGGAGGAACAAGGTTTAATACGCTGCTGAGGCTCAGCATTACATTTTTGTGTTTTGAGTGCTAGTGATTTAGTACCTAAGCAAAATGTCATGAAGGGAGAGCAAATGCTATGAACTGATGATTGCCAGAAAGTATTTCAGCCTTGCAGAAGACAGAAGTTATCCGTCTAGTCCTTTCTTTTTGCTTCCAGTGTTTTCCTCTCCTGGGGAAACTTTCTCCCCTCCCCCAAAACAAACACCACAAAAGGCCATATTTAAGAAAGGAAACAAAACAAAAAAGCCTAAAATGAGTGTGTCTACCAGAGCTGGTTGAAATGTTTTGTTCAAGACTTTTTTTTGACTAAATAACAAGGCTTTTTCATCCAAACAGAAATTTCCTTAGGGCGTGTCCATTTTGGACAATTTGCCATGATTTTGTACCAAAACAACCTCCCACGACCCAATTTTTTGGTTTTTTTTGGGAACCAAAAACTGAAAAATTGGGTCAAAACTTTTCTTCCTGAGATGGTGGTCTTCCTTTCAGAAATGTGATCCAACACCCTTTAACTATGCTTGTCATTCAGATGCAGCTGTACATTTGAAACCTGTAATCAAGTATTCAGAGGTCAAATACTCAGATTTGCACCTGAAATTTAAGTTTTAATTCTAGGTGCTTAGGTTCTCTCTGCTCGGGCTGTAAGTTTCATGAGACAGTGGCATGCACTTTACTAGGTATAGTGCAACTCTAACTCCTCAGTAATGCATTACCAGCAAAATCAACACTAAATAGGGGGGCTATGTCTATACTGCAGACTTCTTTTGCAAGAGCACGTCCACACTGCCATGTGCTTTTGTGCAAGAGATGTGCTTTTGCGCAAGAGCATCCATGGCAGTGTGGATGCTCTCTTGCACAAGAAAGCTCTGATGGCCATTTTAGCCATAGGGGTTTCTTGCGGAAGAAACCCCTGTTCCCGTCCACACTAGCCTTTTTGCACAAGAGCTCTTGCACAAAAAGGCTTATTCCTCATGCACAAAAAGCTCTGTCTTCTGGCGATCTACTGTAAAGTTTTTTGCGCAAGAACAGGCTTGTCGGGTGGACGCTCAGCAAGTTTTTGCACAAGAACAGCCGTTATTGTGCAAGCAGCCTACAGTGTAGACGTAGCCATGAGGTTTAGTTATATGTTATTGGAAAACAATAAAAATAAACCCTCTAAGTTATATCTATGTTTGAATTACAACACGTTCTGTCCTCTTTGGACATGCACACAATTAATATATAGTATATAAAACACTGGTTGCTTGAAATAAGTTTCTAGACCAGAAAAGTTCAGATAAGTTTGAAATAGCTTATAAACTATTGGTTTCTTATCCAAATCAATGCAGAGATGCTTTTGAAGTTGGCCTATCACTAACATGAACAGATTTGTGTCTGCAAATCAAGTTGCCACTGAGTGTGCCATGTACACTGGAAAAAAATTAACACTGGCAAACGTGAGCCAGATAAGCCTGTGGTGCACTGTAACTTCAGCGGGGCACAACTGCCAAGCAGTAAAAATAGACCAAGCCGATAGTAGTCAATGCAACTGCCTAGGTCCTTGTACTTTAGTTGAGAGTTTATGGGCTGTGGCATCTGCTAATCTACTGCCCTGGTCTGGAGAATTATGGACCTTGTCAGCATCTCCACTGTGAAGAGCATCGTGGTGTCTGATTCTGATGCAGTTCAAATGCCTTTGGTTCTGAACATTAAATTTAGCTAAAATGGGTGTCAGCAACTCCTCCTATGTACCTTTAAAAGCAAAAAGAATGTGTGACACTGATATCAGAATGTAGCAAACATTTATTTCCTAAAGCCCTTTTCCAGGAGTGCTTCTTTGCCTAGCATGTGAACTCCCAGAATTGTTTATTCAGAATGTTTTATGAAAGGTGCCAGATTATCAGCATGGGTGACCAAAGTCCTCTATCCAAGGAACAGGTACAGCACTGGAGATATTCCAATCTCATAGAGCTGGAAGGGACCTTGAGAGGTCATCAAGTCCAGTCCCCTGCCCTCACAGCAGGACCAAGTACCATCCCTGACAGATCTGCCCTAGATCCCTAAATGGCCCCCTCAGGGATTGAACTCACAACCCTGGGTTTAGCAGGCTAATGCTCAAACCACTGGGAAAGGCAGGACAACTGTTCTATAGCTCTCCCCAGAAAAGCCAATTTGAGGGTATTTCTTTCTCGCCAGACCCATTGAATGCCAACCCTGAGCTGAGGTAAAACTGCACCTATTTACGCTAGCTGAGGACTTGGCCCTTAGTCTTCAACATGTTTGCTGAACCTTGATACCAAGGGTGGCGATGGTTACAATAATGTGACAGTCACTTGTTCAGTGAACACGGGGCCCAACCCAACCACCTCGCATTATCTACTGTAGATCACCAAGCAGGTATATCGCCTTGTCCTGTCCACCTGAGCTCTCTCCAAACTGGTGCCCAAGGAGTGAGAAGGATTCAGCTCCCATTACCAGTCCCCTGAGGTACCCAGTTCCTGTTCTGTTACCAGTTGTGTGCTATGTTAGTGTGGCGGTCCAAAGCAGCATGTCCTACAACATCATACTCAGTGGCTACATCTACATTGGCCCCTTTTCCGGAAAAGGGGCATGCTAATTTGACAGGTCGTAATAGGGAAATCCACGGGGGATTTAAATATCCCCCATGGCATTTAAATAAAAATGTCCGCCGCTTTTTTCCGGCTTTTAGAAGAGCCGGAAAAGAGCATCTACACTGACCCCGATCCGGCCCGATCCTCTGGAAAAAAGCCCTTTTCCAGAGGATCTCTTATTCCTACTTCGAAGTAGGAATAAGAGATCCTCCGGAAAAGAGCTTTTTTCCAGAGGATCGGGCCGGATCGGGGCCAGTGTAGACGCTCTTCTCCGGCTTTTCTAAAAGCCGGAAAAAAGCGGCAGACATTTTTATTTAAATGCTGTGGGGGATATTTAAATCCCCCGCGGATTTCCCTATTACAACCTGTCAAATTAGCATGCCCCTTCCGGAAAAGGGGCCAATGTAGACGAGCCCAGTGAGCGTTGCAAAACTTGGTCAGAATAGCTTAGGAGCAGAGTGAGAGTCATTAACTCTAACAGGGGCACCGGCAGCCTCCACCAGGCCTCTGGAGAAGGTGCAGGGACAGCTCTGTGTTCCCAGAAAGGGCAGGGCCTTAGCTGGAAGGGGTAGGGGCAGGGCCAGGGCCAGGATAGCCAGTCCTCCACACTGCCCAGAGTGTGGCATGCCCCTCCCCCGCCAGCCCTCAGAGCCTCCTGAAGAGCACATGGCAGCACTCTGGCAGCATTTTAATGGTTCCAGGACTTTAGCTGCCATTGCCACCACTGCCCTTTGAATCATCAGGCTCCAGGAAGATGCCCTCTTTATCCCCCGCCCCATCAGCAGGTCTGACTCTGAGCTTCCTACCTCTTGTAGGTTTTTTAAAAGAATGTTTTGCACATTTATCCTTTGAACAAATCACCTGCAGAGGCTGGGCTGAGCAACTGTCAGCAACTCCTCTGGGCCTGTCTAGGGTCCTTCCCTGCCCTAGGGGCAAGAAATGTGCTGTGCACTTTGTGGCCATTACTGCTAGAAGCCTGTTACATTTCCTACAGACTGGAAGCTGTGCCACTGGGAGAGACTGAGAGATGGCTGAAGGGGAAATAACAACGTTCACCGCCCTGACCGAAAAATTCAACCTTCCCCTGGGGAATTACAAGAATCCCAAACTCTTATATTGCAGCAATGGAGGCTACTTCTTGAGGATACATCCAGATGGCAAAGTAGATGGGACAAGGGACCGAAGCGACCACCACAGTAAGTAAATCAGAAATGTGTTCAGGACCTATACTTGGTGTCAGGGGGTTCACACCCCCAGTGCACCTCAGTGCCCCCTGACTGTCCTCATATAGCCCCTCTCAGGGCAAGTTACAGTCTGTATGGGTTGCTCATCATAGGCATCAGGGTTGTCTCAACTGCCCTGCTTACCTAGGCTGTATCAGGGTCCACCTCCAAACCAGGGCTTTGCCTCCAGCCCCTAGCCAGGGGAGTCTTGGCTGGCCCTCTTCCAGCTATTGCTGGCTATCCCCAGCTTGTCTCCCTCCCAGGGAACTCCTGCCTCCTCTGCAGTCAGCTCTCCACTGGCTCCCCCCACAAGCAACCTGGGCTTCTCTATATATACACACCTCCCAGCTGGGCTCACACTCACCCTAATGATTACAGCTGGCTTCTACAAGCCACTAGTGCTGTGCTGGATCCTTGTCAGCTGGGCTCTCACTCGCCCTAATGGGTTCAGCTGGCTTCTACAAGCCAATCGTGCTGCCCTAGTTGCTTGCCAGCTGGGCTCTCCCTAGCCCCAAATAGCTCCAGCTGGCTTCTTTCTTTCTAGCCCCGGCTCCGGGCCTGAGTCCTGGTCTTAAAGGGCCAGTGCAGGGCAGGCACCCTGTCACACTTGGCTTATTAGTCATATAAATATTCTCTAAATTACAGCCCCTTTTCTCTGGGAGGCTGGCATTACACATCAGTGGTGTTTCCAGCCCAGAAGGGATAGGGAGAGTATTTATGATCTCTGCAAGGTTCTTTCTTCTC
Source organism: Pelodiscus sinensis (assembly GCF_049634645.1). Classification (NCBI taxonomy): domain Eukaryota; kingdom Metazoa; phylum Chordata; order Testudines; family Trionychidae; genus Pelodiscus; species Pelodiscus sinensis. Next base: position 23,949,203 of record NC_134727.1, read on the forward strand.
CCCATGGCAACACATCACCCAAAGGTTCAGCATGTGAAACACGGTCTGCTATCTGTACACTCTTCATAGATATAGTAGGTAAAGTACCTCACCTTTGTAAAAATATGCAATATGAAATTAGTCATTAAAAAAAAGTCACAACATGACCACAGCAGGAGAAACTAACATTCTAACTGAAGCACAGTTACCAGTTTACACAGTTAGTTGGCAACTGGAAGAAAGGGGTTTATCCACATTCTGAATTGCAAACCCAGCAGTCACACAGAGAATCTTTGCATTTACCTCAGTCCAGAAGATTCAGCATGGTAGTAGGGTTGTTATGATGTTACAGCTTTGCCTTTTTTGCAGGTTATATCATGCTCTGGAGTAAGAATTAAGGCCCAAATTCCTAAGCATGTGGAATGTATTCTATCTGTATGCCTTGCACAGGATTTTTCCTTAACGTAGCAAAGAGCAGTGCATTCCCGAAGGACAGACAAGTTTTAACAGTGCCAAGATTCAGCTGAAAAAAGTTATTCTGTGATTTATCTTTTTTAAAATGCACTCATATTATACATTCTCAAAACAAGGTTTGCTAATTCTATGCTGAGTTGGTTATGTGCTATATATGCATATTTGTGCCCCTGAAAACACAGCCCTGTTCTGACTACCAACTGGTGCTGCAAAGCATTAGGAGAGACTTTTACCAGTTATTGATAGAAGCCTGCAAACTCCTGGACCATGTTTGTGGGTTGTGGATCCAAATTTTCTGTCCATGCAGGGCTCCATTTATCAGAGTCCTCTCTGGGCATGTCTACACTAGGAAATTATTTTGAAGTAACTAAATTCAAAATAATAACTCCCAAAATAATAAAGTCACCATTTGTCTTACCATTTCCATATTCCAATACATAAATGCATCTTCTGATGTGAACGAGCGTTTTTATACATTTCAACCTGTCCTAGAAAGGCAGCCTTGTGAGCTGGAAAGCTCTTTTTAGTTTACCGCCAAATAGCTCTGTCTTAGAGTTGATCCAACAAGAATCCTTCTTCCCTTTGAATCACTGCTAGAGGTGGGTCTGAGCTGCACTATGCAGAACTGTACTTTCCCAAAGGTTCAGTTTGTTCAGATACAGTTTCTCATCAGGCCAGCAGCAGCCAGTAATCAAGCAACATCATAGCATGGTATTAGAGCAGCGATGGGCAACCGACGCTAGAGAGTGGGCTGCATGAGTGGTCCTCCTTCAGCTCAGTGAGCCACAAGATTCTTGCAATCCAGATGCTCTCTCAGGATAGGGCAGTTTTGCTAACTGCACTTGCTTACCAAGAATGTGCTGACTGATCCGTAGCAGCACTTTGATTGGCTGCAGAGAGAGTACACGGCTCGTACAGTCAATGTTGTGTGCAATTAGCATGCACCTGACTTCCCATGCCCTTGCTTTATTTGCATGACACTTCAGTATTACTGGTAGGAAAAAACTTACATGGATGGAAACCAGCAGAATCTGGCAACCCTGCACATTGGCAACAGTAAACAAAATGTCTCGTGGGCTACACATAGAACCCCGATGGGCTGCATGAGGCCCCCGACTGCAGGCTGTCCACCACTGCATTAGGAGACGTTCTGCTGCTAGGAGGGGTCATTTATACAGATTTAGAAAGACCCCAGGGCACATTAACACGAGTAATTACGGTCTGCTTACTCAAATTCCCCTGCTGTTTCAATGAGATGCAGGAACATTCTTCACTTTCAGTCCTTAACTACTATGTGGCCTTGCTGGGCACAGTCAGACAGCTGGTGCATTTCACCCCAGTGGCAGGTGCATTTCCACTGGGGACAAAGGAATCCTTGGCTGTAGATTGATCAGAATAGAGTTGAAGTTTGTAAATTGTTTTGGGATCCGTTAGCATGAAAACGCAATCAATGATTACTAGAGACATGTTTTTGTCTGGATGCTTCACAATGATTATTTAAAGCAGGCCTTTTTTTAACCCACAGTTCTTTTTAACAAGAATTACATTTTGCAGCTTTGTGGTGCTATCGCTTTTTAATGGGGAAAGAATCACAGAACTATTTTTACACCACACCAAGCCGTGCAAAGATTACAACTGTTGTCCACGTCCAGTTATATCTAGGCAAGGGTTAAATAGAGGCTTTTAATGCATTCCTGACATTGAGCTGATTTCTGTCACACTGGCAAATAGGTCTGAGCTCCCATATCCCGTGGCTATGTATATTTGGACACTACCGAGATGGTATAAAATTACTATTTTCTTTATGAATCACAAACAGCATGTGTGCCATGTGACTCCTGCTGTTTCCACCCATCTTGCCATGTAAGTTTCTCTTCCACAACCTCTTCCCATTGCAAGCGCTCAACTCCAGAGTCTCCCTACTGTTTTCCGAATGAGGCAGATAACTATGCATTCCACAGTGTGCTGGCCTAGGACAGCGGTTCTCAGTGTATCTTGCAGGTTGACCGTGGGCTCCGGGCTTGCCTCCCTGCTCTGGCGCTCCAGCCCCGTACCCGCTCTCCACATGGTTAGAGTGCCAGCAGTGGCTTCCTGCAGGAGGGTGTGAGCCTTGTGGGCCAGATAAGGCTTGCCGGAGAAGGAAGCAGCTCCATGTGCTGCTGCTCCCCCTAGCCCTCAGTTGGAGGAACAGCAGTGTAGGAAATTGCTCACCTGGAGTCTTCCCCCCTGCTCCCATTGGCTGGAATCACAGCCAAAGTGAGCAGTGGGGGGCAGTGCCTGGGAGTAGTGGGAGGCACAGAGCCAAATAGGCGCCCCCCATCTGCCTCCTGCCGAGACCCCCGCACTCTCACCCGCTCCTGCATCCTCCTGCCCTCAGCCTGCTCCTGCACCTATATTGTCCTCAAGACTGGTTGGCTGGTGGTCTGTAGTGAGCGGAGTGGCTGCAGGACAAAAAGTTTGAGAACCACGGATTTAGGATAAGAGACCTTAAAGAAACAAACTGTTGCCGGCACACAGTGCCCAAGGGGGGCAACAGCTGGGTTCGTTGCCCAGTGTGCGCGCTCCCAATAAACACACCGGTGTGGAGAAGCAAAAAAAGTTTATTTGAACGTTCAAATAGGTGCGAGGAGACCAGACATCTCAAATCAAGCACACCAACATAAGCAGTTTTCCCTCCTTATATACCCAGGTTGTTTACTTGAAGGAAAATAGTGAACTGTAGCAAGTTTCCCATGCTGGGACATGCTGCCAGTCCCCCCTCCTCCTCCTCCCCTCCCTCTACAGAAACACATCTGAATTCTTCTTCTATATCACTGATAGTAACTAGGCAACTTCAAGGTCTTGCTGTTCCCAGCTGTTAGCGAGCTATAGAAAAGTTATGCCTGGGGGGGGAGGGGTGGTTAGGGTGCTTGGGCCTAGAGCGGGGGGGCTTCATCGATCCTTGTGATCTTCCACTCCCCCGAGTAACCTAGGATCATGCCCAGTGACCCCAACAAAACCAAAACAAACCCCAAGTGTTGTCTACTCTGTATAGGGACTTAATGATTTCATACAATGATTAGTAAGTAAGAGTAAGAGATTCTCTTGTTTAGGAATATTCTCTCTCCACACGGCTGTTGCTGGTGGCTGCCACCTTTCAACCCAGATTTGGCTGCATTTCAGAGGCCTAAACATTTTTGAAGTGCACTTTGGAGTTCTTCAGAATGAAAACTTGCATACAACTGGAAGGCATTGTTGTTCATGCTTTAAATTCTCATGTTTCTCCTCTTCCATGTTCAAACTACATATTACTGTACAGGCAGTCCCCGAGTTACGCGGATCCGACTTACGTCGGATCCGCAGTTACGAACGGGGCACTTCCTCTCCCTGGTCTCGAGCAGACCAGGGAGAGGAAGCAAAGCGGCGGCGGAACGCGCGGCCAGCTGACAGCCCAGACGCGCGTCTGGGCTGTTAGCTGGCCGCGCGCTCCGCTCTGCTCCCCCCCCCTGCAGACCAGGGGGAGGGGGAGCAGAGCGGAGCAAAGCAGAGCGGCGGAACGCGCAGCCAGCTGACAGCCCAGACGCGTCTGGGCTGTCAGCTGGCCGCGCGTTCTGCCGCTCTGCTCTGCTCCGCTCTGCTCCGCTCCGCTCCCCCTCCCCCTGGTCTGCAGACCAGGGGGAGGGGGAGCAGAGCGGAGCACGAGGCCAGCTGACAGCCCAGACGCGTCTGGGCTGTCAGCTGGCCGCGCGTTCCGCCGCTCTGCTGTGCTCCGCTCTGCTCCCCCTCCCCCTGATCTGCAGGGGGGGGGGAGCAGAGTGGAGCACGCGGCCAGCTGACAGCCCAGATGCGTCTGGGCTGTCAGCTGGCCGCGCGTTCTGCCGCTCTGCTCTGCTCCGCTCTGCTCCCCCTCCCCCTGGTCTGCAAACCATGGGGAGGGGGGAAGCAGAGCGGAGCGCGCGGCCAGCTGACAGCCCAGACGCGCGTTCCGCCTTTCTGCTCTACTCTGCTCCCCCTCCCCCTGGTCTGCAGACCTGGGGGACGGGGAGCAGAGCAGAGCAAAGCCGCGGAGCCCGAGGGCAGCAGGATAGCCACGGCGCGTCTGGGCTGTCCCGCTGCCCCCGTGCTCCGCGGCTTTGTTCCGGACGCCTGTGGTACAGCAGCTGGGGCGCTGCCGGTTGGTCCCGTAGCGCCGCTCTGGGTGCCACTGGACCAACCCAGCAGCACCCCAGCTGCTCTGCCCCAGGTGTCCCCTAGTCAGCAGCTGCTGAAAATGACCAGTGGCTGACTACAGGAAGCCCCTGCCCCGGGCTTCCTGGAATCAGCCGCTGATCAGTTTCAGCAGCAGCTGACTTGGGGATGCCTGGGGTTCTTAAGTTGAATCTGTATGTAAGTCAGAACTGGTGTCCAGATTCAGCCACTGTTGAAACTGATCAGTTTCAGCAGCGGCTGAATCTGGACGCCAGTTCCGACTTACATACAGATTCAACTTAAGAACAAACCTACAGTCCCTATCTTGTATGTAACCCGGGGACTGCCTGTACTACTATTGCTGCTTTGTATAGTGCTATGGGATGCCAAGCATTATATGAGTGTTATATGAAAAAAATTCTGTGCTTCTCTGACTGGAAGGGATGGATGTTTGGATTCTTCTATAGCTGCCCATATTAGAGTCAACTGGGATACCTCAAAGCATTTTTCCTTACAGGAATTTCCTAAGGAATCCAGACCTTCTGGATAAGCAAGACCCCTAGGTCAAATCTGTGCCTCTTGCCAACTTGGGCTTGATCCAGGACACAAGAAGAGCCTTCTCTGGTCTCTCAGCTACCTTTCTTCTCCCTCAGAGTGTGAACCTAATGTCTGCTACAGGTCACGCTAGCCGTAGTAATTCTTCTGGGATCATCCCACCAGCTGGGGATTGTTGGGGTGCTAAGAAATCCCGATGGCCCCCTGTGACGTAGTGGGGATACCTTGCTGGTTGCTATGCTGGGCAGTGGGCTGTGGGTGACCTCCACTGGCTGCTGTCTGTAGCACGGCCCAGTAGGGCAGGGGATGAGTCATTATGCAAAGGGGGCTCCAAACCTGTCTGACCAGCTACCCCCCAGGGAGAGAAACAAAGGAAGGTGGAATGCCGCCCCTGGCTGGGGGGCAGGGCTGGAAGTGAGGGAGTTAGTTTCTGTCTGGGATCATGGAGGAGACAGCCTAGGGAAAGGGGCTGGAATTTAGGGGCCCAGTCTCCCCCATCTCAAGGGGGGCTGAGGCATCCTAGGCCCGGTTCCTGCGACCAGATGACATCTGTGCTGTACTGTATCCTGGAGAAGCTATAAAGTCCCTCTATTCTACTGGCTGGTGGAGTCTGTCCGTGCCATTACGGGGGTGCAGGAGACGGGAAAACCCCAACATGCCGTCACAGCCCCCTTTACCAAGAAGAGTGAGATTGGAGGGCGTAGAACTGGTTACACAGCTCTATGCCACCTGGGGTTTCTCTGACAGCAAAATAATCCCCAGATGCTACCTTAAGGGAGCTTTCTGGTTGCTTTGCATTAACTGAGCAGTGGAAAATAGCCAGATAGGGAGACTAGGGCATGAGAATTTGGTCCCAAAACTCCAGGGGATTCTTCAGCCCATAGCCCTTAACAGTTCATAGTTGAACTAATCTGGAGCTCTGCAAAATGACTAGTTCTGTTAAACAGTATTGAAACACCAAATAGACAATAGCCGTGTCAGGAAACGAGATGGACTAAAATGCCAAGGAATCAGTGTGGAAGTTCTAAGCTATTAGGGTTATTCACTTTCAAAATGCTTGGGAGGGGTTTTTAAAATAAATGTTGGCAGGGAACTGGATGGAGGGCAGGGCTGGAAAAGGAATGTGTAGCCCAAGCCTCTTGCTTAAGGTGGTCTGGGATTTAAGAATTGTAATGCTGTGCGTCTCTTCATCAGAACACATCGTCTCATTGCTCTGATTTCAAAGCAGGGACCTTTCCTGTTGCATGTGTATATTATGTTAATGAACATTTACTGGAATATCACTGTAGTTGAATCTGGCGTAAGGGCAGTGTTGGGAGAAATCAGACGTGCTTTACAAATTCTAAGAAAAACACTGAAAAAAACCTCAGTGCTCTATATTTTGTGTGTGTGTGTGTGTGTGTGTGTGTGTGTGTGTGTGTGTGTGTGTGTGTAAGCCAATTTGTGGCAGAGTTTTAATTCTAAATGCCATTTGCACACACACACACACGCACCCTCACAGAGATTGAGTGAAGGTGACCTCACTCTGGGTAAACATAGCAAGGGACGGGAAGTCTCTAACCGAGAATAAACTAGGCATGGAACCTCTGTGAAATCCTGCTCAGAAGAGGAAGTGGGAAAGCCAATACGGGGGGGTGGGGGGGAGAGTCTTTGGAAGGCAGGATCACGCTCACGATATATACAGGGCAAGGTGCTGGAAGTGCTTCAGGCACTGGTTCTAGTCATTTTGGCACTGAGATACTGTAGCTGGGATTATGTCTGGGTAGTACTGTGACCCTCACACACAGAGCCAGGTTTGAGTGTCACAGCAAACATTAAGCTAAGTCATTTGCCAAAGGGCTTCTTAGGAATATAGGTTTTTAAGCCTAAAAGCTGCTATATATTCCTTTCATATTAAGTGTCTGAGCTAAACCACTGAAGGCAGAGGAGTTCTGAGCTCAGTGGCCAATTAAATTGACTTCACAACTCTTCATAAGCATGTGCATATAGGAACATAAGCTTATGAACCCCTAGAAGCAATCACACCCTAATCACCGGCTTATTTTGGGATTCAGCCTGTCGTTTCAAGTGAAGACTGCAGACCCAGGCCAGTTCACTCAAGTGAACCCATGTTAAAGTTAGACACACGGGGTTGGGGCAGGCAGGACAACCCTGGAACTGGATGAACGAATGCCAGCCAGACTTTCATACACTGAGTGAATCACTCTGGGCTAGAGAACTCTGTAACTTAGGAACTCGGGGAGGCCTACTATGGCCATCACAAGTTGCTAACTCGGGTGATCAGCATGGCCTTTCCCCTTTGTGTTGTGTATTTTTACAAAGTCAGATTGAGCTCATGGCAGGGGGCAGCGATGAACACTGTAGAACAAGGTATGGCCTGGTCAGCAGTAGTGTAGGCTTCCCCCAGTGGGCTTCATTGCCGAGCTGGGGATCATTTTTTCAGGTGAAAAGCAGTTCATCCTCTAGGCTCATTCAGCCCAGTCTCTCTGTTGAAGCTGCCAGCAGGAATGCCAATACATTCCAGCAGCAGTGGTGGTTTGGTGAAACAGATACTTACCCACTAGGAACTAACATGTAGCAATCAACTAATTACCTAGAGCCTACCACACAGCAGAGACTTTTGAGTGCCAGCCTCCAAATCAGGAATAGTTCCGGGAAATCGGTTACCTTCCCACCCAGACCTTTGCCAGCTCTAAGCATCAAGCATGTTCAGTCCTTCCTTTGACCCCTTCCTCCAGCAAGGAATCAGAACAGGCGGCACTACAAGGAAATAGCCAGCTAATGCGGCGAGCTCTCCGCCAGGGTTCATTCATGACAGGCTGCTGGAAACATGTTGCACGTCGCCAGGGCTGCTTGCTGAAGGATGTAGGTTTGCGAACCTTTGCCAAAAAGGAACCTAGTGTCAATGAGCTACTAAAGTTGGACATCCTGATAAAAAATATTTAGAGAGGAAACTCCTGCTTAAAGGGATAGATGCCAATGGAATATAACCCTGGGAAGAGAGAACAGCTCTGTGCGCTGAAAGTTGTGTGCTTAGCAGGTTCCATGCCTCTATATTTTAGACATACTTACGTGGGATGAGAATTCACCCAATAAAACACACCCTCAATGTGCAAGCAGGCTGGTGACCTCACCTGGCCAGACTTTTCCCTTTGGATGTTATTCATATGACTAGTAGAAAGCACTGACTGACAGGGAGCAGCCAAGAATCCACTGAAGTGAATGGACTTGTTTCTCTGGAGTGTTATAGTACCAGCAAAATAATCCACACTGCTCAGAAACAATAAAGTCATCCTAAGTGCCACGCTGAAAACAGTGAATATTTGGTCACAAGAAAGTGAAGGGGAAGAGACAATCAGTAATTTATCAGGGTTTTTCTGCCAAGAGAGCTAGTGGCATGTGTGTTTGCGAATGCTCGCTCATGCACAAATCACAAAAGGTGTGAAATTTGAGGCTAGTTCTGATAAGCACCCGAAATTTTGGATAGGAGATCTGCTGAAAATAACTTGTGTCAAACTTCTCCCCTTTGCATCCAGTCCTAATTAGTAATCCCACCGGCAGCATCTTTCTTGCAATATTTGGGCACTTCTGATTCTAGAAATCAGAGAAGGAAGGAAAACTATGTAGAACATTCCAGACTTTTAAATAAGAAGTTCATGCTCAGTTTCTTAATTATTCTCTATTTTACCTAGTTCCTGGTTGTGAGGAATCCATGCATGAGCTACTAATATTCATCTTTCCTTCCCAAGCTAGTCCTCTCTTCTTTCTCCCATTCAGCCACATTGCTTCCTGTTACAGTCTAGAAATGTTACAGCCAGCCAGAGAGGAGTTGGTTTCTTCACTGTGGGTGGATGCTCTCTCTCAGGGTATGTCTAGACTGCATCCCTCTGTCGGCAGAGGGATGCAGATTAGGCAGGTTGACATTGCAAATGAGGCAGGGATTTAAATATCCCATGCCTAATTTGCATAAAAATGGCCGCCGCGTTTTGTTAACTCAGCACTTTGTCGGCAAACAGTGGCAGTCTAGAAAGCCTTTTTCGACAGATCCTGTAAACCTCCTTGCAGGAGGCATAAGGGATTTGTCGAAAAAGACTTTCTTTCTCGACAGATTCCCCTCTAGACTGCCGCTTTTTGCCGACAAAGTGTTGCAGGGGCGGATGAGAGTTTTGCGGGGCCCAGGGCAGCACAATTTCACGGGGCCCCCCTTTGGAGAAAAAATAGAAAAAAGGCGTCAAATGCGCAAATTGAAGGCTATTGTCATATTAAATGTGAATTGGATAAATTTGATAGAAACTTAATTTAGTTGGATAATTTTTATTTTATTTAATTTGTAATTCATTCTTAAACAAAATTCTGCATTAATAATTAAAAATTTTCGTTTGTATTTAAGTCTATTATAGCTGTCTAGCTCTTTTGGTAGCACATTCTTCAATTATGTCAGTAAAGTCAATTTCTTTACACAGGTCATTTTCAATGGATATAATCGAAAGACCTACAAAACGCTCCTGGCTCACAGTATATTCTCTTTGGCTGCCCATGGCTGGTATTTGCCAGGCAGCGTTGGGTGTTCGGCAGCCAGGCAGCATTGGGACTTGCAGGGGCCACGTGGAGTGTGGGTGTTGAGACTTGGGGGGAGGGGAGGGCAGGGGGCGTGTGGGTGTTGGGGCTTGGGGGGGCAGGCAGCATTAGGTGTTGGGATTTGGGAGGGGGGAATAGGCAGTGTGTGGGTGCTAGGATTTGGGGGGCAGGCAGTATATGGGTGTTGGGACTTGGGGGGGCCAGGCGGCATGTGGGTGCTGGGGTTAAGAGGCAGGCAGCGTGTGGGTGTTGGACTTGGGGGGGCAGGCAGCGTGTGGGCACTTGGGTTGGGGGGCAGGCAGGGTGTGGCTACGTGGAGGATGGTGCACAGATGGGCCATAGGGAGGACCAGCGAGCAGGGGTGTCTGACTCATCAGACAGGCCAAAATTACCATTTCAGCCCCTCAAACAGCTCCTGGCTGGGCGAGGGCAGCTGACAACTCCCCCTGCTCCCAGGGACATGTGTGTTTGTGGGGGGGGGGCACTGTCTGTGGAGCTGGGTCGTGCTGTGGCCACGAGTGGGGGGAGGTGGAAACTGGCGAGAGGAGACGGAGTCTCCCTGGCGGGCAGGTCGCTCTGCCCCCGGACGTGGTGGGAAAGGTGTTTGGGCTCCCCCCCGGAGGAGAGACCGCACCACCCCCAGCCTCTCTCTGGGCGGGGCAAGAGGGTGGAGCAGTGGGATACCCGGGCGCCATGGCCAGGCGTAGCTCTTCGCCTCCATGGCAACAAGCTGCTGCCGCACGCATGCCACGGGCTAACGGAGCTGCTCATGGACACGCAGTGAAGGGCAACGGAGGCGGCGGCTCCAGCAGGTAAGGGCAGCAGCGGCAGATATATAGAAGGGCAAGTGGGGCTGGTGTGGGGCCTATTGAAGTGTGGGGCCCAGGGCAGCCACCCCACTGGCCCTGCCCTATATCCACCGCTGAAGTGCTGAGTCGGCAAAACGTGGTGGCCATTTTTATGCAAATTAGGCACGGGACATTTAAATCCCTGCCTCATTTGCAATGTCAACCTGCCTAATCTGCATCCCTTTGCCGACAGAGGGATACAGTCTAGACATACCCTCACTCTTGTATCACTATTTTAATTATGAAGCAGACACTTTTTCTGTTCTCCTCTCTCTTTCCTGGCTTCACTACCTTTACCAAATTCTGGGAATGCAGCATTAAGCAGAATGCAGAGCTGGAGTTTGCTTAAGGACTTACTGCATGCAAGATCCCAATACGAAGCGAGCAAACAAAGGAGTCACTAATGACAGCCAATCTGCTCCCATCCAGTTTGCAAATCAAACATTATTTACTTACCAGTAAGTGCCTAATTAAAGGATCTGAGCCACAGTAGCAAAAGTTTCACAGGGACAAAGGCTTCTGTCATTTCAAATGGAAATATGACTTTTTATTTTGTCAAAATGACACTAAAATAAAAAAAAATTAAAAGTAGGAAACAGAACTAAGAATCCCAGCCTGTCCCCCAGTGGCACTGAATTCCCAAAGGCCATAGATGCTATTTGACAACCTGTCTTTCTAGGGCAGAAGGAAGCTGATCCGAGGCCAAGAATTATGATGTGCCATGATCCTGATTTTGTAAAACTCTCATTTGCCTGTTTTAAAGCAAAGTTTCAATTATTCACACATGAGTGGGCTAGAATATTTCTGCTTAGCTAAGTACATATATATCCCCATCACAGCAGCATCTAAGTATTCTATCTGAATGCAAAGAGTTTTCAAGAATGCTGTCTAAAGATTCGTTACCTATTGAATCCTCTCCCAAATGAAAATATATTTTTGAAAGAAAGGAACACTGTCTAGGTAAAAATGATTAAACCCCCAATCACAGACAGTGAACTAAGAAGAAAGGTAACCATCAGGAAAGAGCAACCATGCAACTCAAATCAGGAGTTTAAAAAAATGTTTATTTTATGTAAGAGGACACAAAGGGTATGTCTAGACTATATGGCTCCGTCGACGGAGCCATGTAGATGAGTTTACTAGACATAGGAAAATGAAGTGGCGATTTAAATAATCGCCGCTTCATTTACATCAAATGGCCGCTGCGCTGTGCCGATCAGCTGTTTGGCGGCACAGCGGGACAGTCTGGATGCGCTGCAGTCGACAAGGGAAGCCTTTGTCAACCACTCTGTTATGCCTCGTGAAATATAGTAAAATAAAATATATATATTTATAGTAATATAAAAATGTGATCCCTTGCCATGTCTCCAGAGGAGATATATTCTAGGATGGAGACAGATCTTTCCTACTTTTTTTAGAACCCTTTAGTATCCTTTGTGGCTAGGAAAATAACTACACTTAGGGTATATGTCTACACTGCGTTCATCTTTCGAGAGAGAAATGCAAATGCAGACAAATAAAATTGCAAATGAAGCGCGGATTTGAATTTCCCATGCTTCATTTGCATAATCGCGTCCGGCTGCTTTTTCGAAATACCTTATTTTGAGATAAAAAATGCTGTTAGACACGGTTATTTCGAGAGAAAAAACCTTCTGCATCTAAACAGCATTTTTTATCTCTAGGGTATTTCTAAAAAGCGGCTAGCCACAATTATGCAAATGAAGCACGGGAAATTCAAATCCTCACTTCCTTTGCAATTTCGTTTGTCTGCATTTTGCATTCCTCTCTCAAAAGAGGAATGCAGCATAGACATACCCTTAGATATTAATTAACATACACTCAAAACATTATATAAATATTAAATAAAACAAGACTCAGGGCTGAATTCTGCTCTCAGTAGTATGTTCATGAAACTGGAGTAACTCCACTGCCATTGGATTGTTACTATTATTATTAGTGTTCGATTGGCCCCAATAAGGTCCAACCAAGATCAAGGCTCTGTTGTGCTCTGCTCTCTACATGAACATCATAAGAGACTGTGCTTTTCAACTAAGAGCAAGCACTTTTAACGGAGAAGGAATAAGGATGGAAGAAAAGATTATTATTATACCTATTTGACTGGTGGGTGTTGTACTTAAAGAATTGCACAGGATCTTCTTAAGAGGGATAAAGCAAAATGCCACATTTATTGGTAATACATCATTATTGTATAATATGCATATAATATACTATATTCATGCAGTCATACACACACACACACTCCATCTTGTCGTTGCTTAGTTATCAACTAATTGCTCCCCTAACCCCCACTGGCAAGGTGAGTTAAATGTGGGAGGGAAAGTGAAGACCCGGGCTTCTGTCGGTCTGGACCGATGCTCTGATGTTGACAAGATGAGACCCGGGGTCCCATGCAAGACACCCCACATTTATAAGAGCTTCCCTCTGATGTAAATCTATATGCTTTAGTTGTGTCGGTTAGTTCTTAATTAGATCTGTGATGCCTTCTTCTGGGTGTTATCCCCAATGCTACCACAAAGAGGGTATTTGCTTTTAACTCCTAGTTTGCTTCAAAAGAGGGTGCTTGCTTCTGACTCTCAGGCCATCCATATGTCTGATCCTTTCACAATGAGACCATTTGACAGTGTCTTGGTGTCGTTGGGTTTGGCTCCTATTCTTCCCCTTTTCAACTGTTGCAACTGTTAATCCTTCCAAGTTGTTACCTTCCTTTGAAGGACCCACAAAGGTACTTGCCTTTCTCGCCTCATTCATTCACGCCTCATTCATCAAGAACAGAACCACTTTCAAGTCAAAGGGGTAAGATCTATTATACTTCTGGAACACTTCTAGTACAAGGACATTTTCTTTACCTTGATTATTCCTAAGGACTATAAAACATTATAAGACTAATACAAAGTTTCTATAAAACATTATAAGGATTATACACAGTTTCCATGAGACATTGTAATACAAAGTTTCTATAAGATGTTATCAGACTATTTATCCACATTGGGAGCCAAGAGGCAGAAAGCTCAATGTTACTTACCAAGGTCAGACAGCAGGTCTCTTAGGTAGATCTAGAACTGGAACCCAGACCTGCCAAATCTCTATCCAGTGCTTTTAAAAAATCTTCCCCTGGTGTAAAAAGAAGAAAATGTGGCCCTTCATTCCTAAAACATGGGGATGGGAATCAGACAAGGAAGGGTTATTGTCTCACCCTTAAGAACTGGGACTTTGGATCCGAACACAATTCTTCCCCATTGCTAAATTTCCTAGCAGCCTTACCATATCTATGATAACGTATTCCCTCCACCCTATTTTGTTGTTGTTTTATTTTTACTTTCAGTTCAGCTGCAGCTAAGTGCGGAAAGCGTGGGTGAGGTATATATAAAGAGCACTGAGTCTGGACAGTTTTTGGCTATGGACGCCAATGGACTTTTATATGGATCAGTAAGTATGAGGTTGATGTGGTACCAGACATGGAGAGTTTTGAGGTTAGCAGAAATCTTGTAGCACTGAGTAATATAACCCACAAGGAATATTTAGTCTCTGTTATTTTTGCAGCTTGATCGCCACTCTTTACACAACTTTATTTTTGGAATAAATAAATAAAAAGATTGTAACAGTGGCCCAAAATATTTAACATGTTGTAGTTCATATTTGGAAGCAGTAGCAGTACAGTGTCCTTTCAGCTTCCAGTTTTCAGAACTGGGCCAAAACGTATCTCTTACCCATAGACTGCTGTGATGTTTGCAATTCCTTGCTGCCAGGCTGGCTACTGTCCTGTTTTGTAAACTCCCTTTTCTTAGGACATACCATGTTGGATTAATCATTTTGTGATACATAGTTGGCATTCTGGATTAAATCTTCTCAACCCCCTGAGCCTCATGGCAAACCAAAACTCCCCAAATCTAACTGAGTCTAGATCACTGCATTTGGGTACAACAGTAATGGGCTTGCTTATGCCATTCACGCTCACAGTGGACACTTGGAACTCTTTTTCAGCTGTCACCGAGTGAGGAATGCTTATTCTTGGAAAGAATGGAAGAAAATCATTATAACACCTACATCTCCAAGAAGCATGCAGACAAGAACTGGTTCGTTGGCTTAAAGAAGAATGGAAGCTGCAAACTGGGACCGCGGACGCACTATGGCCAAAAGGCCGTCCTTTTCCTTCCACTGCCAGTGTCAGCTGATTAAGAGAAGTATCCCGGGTGCCATAAAAATACCCCGAGTCTTAAGTCCCAACTATTTTTCCTTCTCTCTCTCTCTCTTTCACTGGGCAGTGTGACAGCTTCATTTTAGACCCAGACATTTTAAATCTAAATGCTTTAAAAAAAATAGCGCAACTTAATTTTGCACTAACCAAGTTTAATGGGGAGGTGAGGAAAAGCTTGTAAAGCAATGGGCAGGCTGTCCCTCCACTGCATTCTTCCAGACAGGTCTCCATTGTCATACCCGCACAATAGAAAGCATGTGTGAGGCATGTTTGAGGCAAAATGTGTGCACTGAAAAATGCAAAATGACTCCAGAGAATATGCATAAACTCTTGTTTCAAAGGGACCAGACAGGTACATTATTGCTCTAAACTTATGGCTTACTGTAACACTAACCAAGAAGTTATTACCAGGGGAATATATACATCTAGGGAGAGTAAGTGCATGTTCTATATTCCCATAAAAGTGAAATTCCCCTGGAATACATAGGTATTTTCATGTAATCTAGATAGTATCTAATATACACTTCAAAAAAATTAAAACTGCATTAGTATGCAATTTGTCAATTGAAAAAAATATAATCAAGAATGCTGCAAATATTCTACTTCTGTACAACTTAACTATGACACGTGCTCTTGAAAACTAGACATCTAAACCTGTCACATGCTATGGGTTGAACCTCTCTAGTCCAGCTCTCCCTGGACTTGACTGGTGCTGAACCAGAGAATTTGTGAAACCATGGGAGGTCAATATTGTCTAGCAACATTACCAACATTTCCACTGCTTACTGGGCTCTTAGAAGACATTAAGAGGTAAATTAGAGCTAAAGAACAGCACAGAACACGGAGAGCCAGGACTGGTGGCTGTAAACAAACTTCATGGGTCTGTGGGAAACTTGCCTACACCCATGATAAGTAGACATCTGGTTAACTAATATCATGCTGGAACACAGATGTTGCTGGACCAGAGAGTTCTGGACTAGATGGATTCAACCTGTACTAATCTTGCTATTTCTTATTAATATCCTTCATATGAAATGTGTATTTATTATGTGACTGTGTATACATTATAAAGAGTTCAATAATATTAATTATAGACAGTCAAAGCCAGTTAATGTTATCTCAGTGAGGATGCAGATGGAATGACATGGGGATATATAATTTTGACAAGGAAGTCTAGAGAAAGGTCATGGGGAAAAGGGAAGTAGGAAAGAGACTATATTACCTAAAACAATTCGCCATTTTTATTTTGTCCCCAAAATAAAAGCTAATTTTCCATTTGAAAGTGTAGGTCCACACTGAATGGTAGAATTGTGACACTGTAAAAATGGGAATTTCAGTAACTTCCCTATAAAGTGTGCTGAATTTACTAATACAAAGTTATTTTCTACCTGACAACCCCACAAATTCAGTCTGGGAGCTGACAGCAAATCAGGTTCTTCCTTTCTCATGCATGGCCACTAGTAATGGAGGCTCTGCTGGTCATATTCTCCCTTAATTGACTTGGTCTGCATAGCTGTATCTTAACTGGAGGATAACCCCTCTCCATTTATAAAGCACAGGAAGAAATAGAATCCAGTTCACTCTCCTAAACTACATAATTAGATTGGTTTGACTGTGTCAATCAAAGGTGTGAAAAATCTCCTCCTCTAAGTACTGTGCTTAAACTGACCAAAGTCTCTATGTAGGTGCTGCTAGCCCAACAGAAGAATTCTTTGGTCAATCTAGCTACAATCTCTCATGGAGTTGCATTATCTATATTGATGGGAGAACCCATGTGCTGTGACATATTATGTATATGCAAGCTCCTAATCTCTGCCATTGCTATGTCTAGTCTCATTTCTATATTTCTCTGATCTGGTCTTGCTCCCCTTGAAATCCATGGGAACAGATTCAAGCACTCACACCAGTGACTTTCTTTGCTACAGGGTTAGCTTGAGGACTGTGCAAATGAATCAACCCCCTTCCTTCCTGTGGGGAGATATCAACATCACTGTGCTTTGCACCATTAGTGGATTCTGTAGCTTCTCTCTGAGCAGAGTTGCCATTGAGAGTGAATGCGAATTCTGCACACAGAGCCCCTAGAGAATTCATACCAACACTGGCGAATACGTGAAATATATACAAAGATTTGTTCTAATTTTGCAAATTAGTCTGCAATTCCAAAAATTTAATAAGGCTGCAATTCACTGTAGTCTAGACAGACTATGGTGCTAACGTGATTTTCACCCTAAGTGTCTTCTCTCCTTCGTCTTCCGAGACATTCTGGGTTCTAGACACATCTATGTGGCCCATACATCTTAAGCTTTCCGTTCACTTTTCAGCACTTCCCTTCCTATCACTTACACCTGTAAAGACTTCAGTTCTATTTAATCAACATTAAAGGATAGACTAGGTCCCTAAACTATTTTAACCCTTTACAATTATTTGTTTAATGACTCTAGGTGACTAGGGACAAGTACTCCTGGTACATTAAACATCTGGAAAAATAGGGTTTATTTTTATTGTTTATATTACAAATAATATAAATTGTGGAACTATACGTCCACTGGTTGCATTAAGACAATGCATCTAACATTTGGAAGAGGAACCTAACACAAATTTGAAAATATTTGGTCTAAGTTTTTAGAAACCTTTGATTAATTCTTAGCAAATGGAAACCCAAATTCTGCTCCTTTCCCTCCTTTCTTTTCCTCTCCCATTCTTTCACCTTTCTGTTCTTCCTTCATCCCACCCTGGTATCCTCTTATTGGGGGGGGGGGGGAGAGGAAATTCTTTCATTAAAAGACAGCTCATCTGTTCTCCTCCAGCCTAAAGCTGCAAAAAGTATTAGTAATAATATTTAGCACATTTTCAGAACTGCCAATGGAGATAGGGGAGTAACAGGGGCAGTTGCCCTAGGGCCCAGTAATTCAAAAGGGCCTGGGGCTCCCGGCCACTGCTGCTGCTATTGCAGCAGTGGTGGCGATTGGAGCCTTGGGCCCTTTAAATTGCTGCTGGAGCGCCACACCACATGCTCCATGTGGCTCTGACAGCTGTAGGGGGAGCAGTGGGCTGGCTACTCTGGACCCACCCCTTCCAACTGAGGCTCCGCCCCTTCCAGGAATGTGGAGCCAGCACCTCCCAACCTTGTCCAGGGGCTCATGCAAAGTTTTGCATACAAACCTTCTGAGATGCCATAACAGGCTAATTTCCCGATGCTACATGGAATCATAGGTCAGGAATGGACCCTTCTAGTCAAGTCCCCAGAACTCAAAACAGAATCTCTTTGCATTTGATTTCTGGCTCTGCCAATGTATCCATCTACTGCCAGGTGGACTGTAGCAGAACCTGAATACACAAATTCATTTTTGTTGAAATGTACTATACCTCCTGAAAACGTCAAGACAAGGCCCGCAGTGTCCACTAATTAGATATTATAATCTATTTTTTTCCACTTTACTTTTAACACTGCCAAGAGACACACCACTATCCTTCCCAGAAATGGGTGTTACCTCCAAGGTTCCTGCCGTCACTTGAATGTTTTCAATGACACACTTTGTTCCTGAACAAACATGACTATGGGATGTTCTGTTACCCAGGAACCATCTGTTCCAAAACCAGCAGTGCAAGTTTGTGATTCTTTCGGCCTGATTTTTTACTAATAATATTAAATTAGTGTTATAACAAACAGGGGAGCTGACAGCCTCACCTGGCCCCTGGGCAAGGTGAAGGAGCCCACTCCATGCTTCAGGAAAGGGTGGGGCCTTGGGTGGAAGGGGTTGGGACAGCCAGCCTGCAAAGCCACCCAGAGCGCCCCACACCATGATCTGGCAGTGATTTAAAGGACCTGGGGCTCTGGGCACAGCCACTGCTGTAGCAGCGATGACAGCAGCCAGGAGCTCAGGGCCCTTTTGTATCACCAGGCCCTTGGGCAACTGCCTCCTTCCCCTTCTTCCTCTGAATTGGGGAAGGGAGAGAGAGGGAGGGAAGTGCTCTGAAACGAGTTTCAGAAACAAGTGGGCACACTTTTTCCACAATATTTATGAAAACTTTCAGAACTCACTTATCCGTGTATCTATTTCACTTGCTACAATGCTCATAATGATGAACTACGCTTGGTATAGAGTGATTGTCCTTTGCCTTCTGATCCACCATCTATTCTCCCTTCATAATGTCCCTCTTTAAAGTACATCTTATGGGATGGAATAGTTTCCTCAATGTGTACGGGTGCACATACATACACATATCCCTAGGGATCAAGAGCCTAGAACAGGAAATCTTTGGCGCCCTTCAAAAACAGCCCACGCAGAGGCTTATTATGGTCCTTACATGTGACAAAAATTCCTGCAGTCAGAAATGTTCCCTCTAAACTTTTCCATCCTGTACAGATTTTTTCCATCTATGTGCAGAATAATTTGATGTGCTCAGAGGCATGTGTGTATGCGTACCACTAGAAGAAACAAAACATCTAGGTGTGGGGGCATTTGAATCTCTTCTGAGCAGCAGCACAAGTGCCCAGCTTATAGGAACACTGTCAATCAGGTTCTTGCTCAAGCACAAGATCATGTACAAAAATATTTCCAAAATTGCATCTCTTGCAACTGCAATATCTAGATATGCATGTGACCCGTTAGAAGCGTAACAGAGCATTTGCTTACAGGAAGACTATAACTATGCACAGTATGTTCATATGCAATTTTTATGTAAAAGACACTGAAAATTTGGCCTTTTAGGTTTAGTAACTCAAAATGTCACAATCTGATTCATGAGAAAACAGGGAGATGCTCCTTAGTTTAAGTCTTTTGTATTTGCTCTTTGGATTAATCAAGAACTTCATGGTTTGATTTTCAGAGGGGTAGAGAATCTGCAATAACTCTCTCTGTAAATAAGGCCATATCCTGGGCTGTGAATCAGGACAGGTTTTGGTGTGTATATTAAAAGTAAGTTTTGTTGAGATGGTCCAAATATATCGGGAAAGCATGCATCTATTTCAATAGCTCTCTCTTGAGTCAGCCGTGTTCCTTACTCAGGTGTCAATTGAAGGGGAGAGTAGCTCCCGTAGGGCTTTGTGAAAAATCCACTTTATGTATTTCTCATGGCTCACATAGGGTATGTCTAGACTACGTGACTCTGTCGACAGAGCCATGTAGTTTATACATACCCAAGGCCATAATGTCCTGGAAGTGCTGCTCTTGTTAATGGGTGCTGAACTATACAACAGCTTGCAATTATACGAGTCGCATGCATAGTTGAAGAGCTGCACACAAGTGCACTGTTTGTGTTATAGGACAGTGTAGAAGCAGCAAATAGCTCATATTATCATTGATGAAGACGTACGATGTAAATATCTCCAATTTGTATTGATGGTGGGTGAAGATTAAGAAGAGTTTAAGTTTCACTGTGACTGAAAATATCACGCCTTGCCATATTTTTAAACTTAAAAATTCCTTATAAAGTTTTCTTCCCTTTATAATCAATATACTCTTATAATTAACACTAGCCTGATAAAGATTTTTCATTGAATATTCTTTATGCATATTTGCAGGTAGGTATACTGATTAATTGGCATATGCAATCTGCTCAAGCCAAGCCACAGTGTTCTTATCAGCAATGTTCAAGGCATGCAGACTTCCGGGAACAAGTCATTTTTCAATCTTCAACCATGCATGGCTGGATAGTCGCCAGGGGAGCCAACAGCCTCCAGAGGTCCCTGGGCAAGGTACGGGTCCCAAGGTCCACGTTCCCAGAAGGGGCAAGGCTGGGGGCAGCCAGCTCTCCACTCTGCACAGAGCCCAGCACCCCCTCCAGCCCTCAGAGCTGCACCGTGCAGCACTCCCGGCAGGGATTTAAAGGGCCAAGTGCTCCAGCTGCTGCAATAGCAGCAACAGCTGGGAACCCTAGGCTTCTTTGAGTTGCCGAGCCCTAAGGCAATTGCCGCACTTTGCACCCTGTGTCTGCAGGCCTGGAAGTAGCCACCCACACTTACATAGTGGATTGTTTCTAAACCATCACCACAATTCCATGCAAATACCATGTCTGGTACCACGCTGGTTCAGAAGGCTTCACTGCCTTTGTGCTAAATCGTACTTGGGTTGACTTTGAGTGGGGAGGCTGAAACAAGATAATTATATGTTCCAGTCTGTGTTCCATGTAAGCTAAGTGTTTGGGCAGACACGCAGGAGAGATTCACATGCTGCTCAGCTGATCAGCAGAGCACCCATAGCCAGCAGCATGTGTTTCTATTGGTGGGTGCACATCTGCACATGCCTCTTGGCGCATCACAAAATTTAGTCTGCACGTGAATGGAAAAAATTAGAGGGAACATTGGTCCCACTTAAGGTGAAAGTACTTCTCTACATTGTTGCAATTATCTAGATTTAATGCTGTAAATCTCAAAAAACTCGAGCACGTGGAACGTGTTCGAGTATCTGCTGAAAAAGTAGTACCAAGTTCTGATGTTTTAGCACAACTCTGCGTCTGCACTGCAAAATATTATTAACAACACTTATAGTTCAGAGGACATGGATGATAACATCAGTGTTGGGAACATAGGAACATGAAGTTTCTTCTATGTAATGCAAATCAGAAAGCAGAAATCTCAGTTTAATGACATTAGGGACCACAGCTTTAGTATGTGCATTCAGACTGCTATGTTAAAGTTTAGTATGGGAAAAGATGGAATAACTTTCCCATCCTGCCCCAAAATCTTTTATAAACGCCAAGAAAGCTCAACTCTGATGCATGATTTGGTTTTAAAGGAAGTGGGC
Organism: Pelodiscus sinensis; assembly: GCF_049634645.1. Classification (NCBI taxonomy): domain Eukaryota; kingdom Metazoa; phylum Chordata; order Testudines; family Trionychidae; genus Pelodiscus; species Pelodiscus sinensis. The sequence continues at coordinate 23,970,766 of NC_134727.1, forward strand.
TACAGGGAGGGATAGCTCAGTACAGGCAGTCCCCGGGTTACATGGATCCGACTTACATCGAATCCCTACTTACAAATGGGGTGAGGCAACCCCGCACTAGCTGCTTCCCCCCAGCAGACCAGGGAGACGTGAAGCTAGCACCCCCCCCCCCCCCCCAGCAGACCAGGGAGACGCGGAGCGGCTTTTCTCAGCAGACACCTCAGCTTGAGAATAAAGGACTGAGGGAAGTGAGGTGTGGGAGAATAAAACTGAGCTCTGGAGAAATGTTTGGCTAGAGTTTCCCCTACAATATGTACCAGTTCCGACTTACATACAAATTCAACTTAAGAACAAACCTACAGTCCCTATCTTGTACGTAACCCGGGGACTGCCTGTAGTTTGAGCATTAGCCTGCTAAACCCAGGCTTGTGAGTTCAATCCTTGTAGAGGCCATTTGGGGCAAAAATTTGTCAGGGATGGTACTTGGTCCTGCTGTGAAGGCAGGGGACTGGACTTGATGACCTTTAAAAGTCCCTTCCAGTTCTAGGAGATAGGCAATCTCCATTAACTTAATGTATTTAATTTTAAATTTTATCCTCATGATCATTCCATAACCATTGTTAGAGTTGAGTTGATTGAAATACAAGACCATTAAAGGTTTTGTCCAGTGTCCCGCTGAGTACTGAAACCCAGGCACATCCACGTGCTCTCCCTGTAACCACTCTATCACACGATGCCTTCAAATCCAAGGCTCCTATTTTGCACATGCAACTCCCATGAGAAGTAACTACAGTAGTAAAAACTCTACTGAACCATTTTTCTTGGCTGCCTAGAATTTTCCCTACCCCCACAACCATCAGCATACTTTTAAAAATTCCTTAGTATTTACTAAGATAATGCAGGAAAGAATGTCCTAAAAAATACACACCTGACATGATCAAGTCTCTTATCTCGTGAATCAGCAATGTCCCTGCACAAACTAATTTTCTTCAGACTAGATAGTGTAATCCTGGTTCATGTGAATGAGTAAGACCTCCATAACCCAGTCCTACAGTTCCATTGCTGATCAGTTAGAAAGGAGTGAGGGATGGCTACACAAAGTGCTAATGAGATGAAAAATAGGGGGAGGATTGGTAAAATGTGAATCTGCTATTGGAACCTTTATGAAAGTCACTTGAATTGACACACACTCCTAAAGCACTTCCCCAAGTTTGTCAAACAATACAAATGCTAAATGTTGAATTTAATGTTTCCAGTACATTCGCAAGAAATCTGAGAAACTAATTCAGTTATGTGGTTCAGATTGTGTTGGTCTAATATTTCAATCCGCTTGGGCTACTCTTGGAGGTATTTTTTCCCAATTTTCCCCTGCAGGTGGAGCATAGCAGAAATATTTATTTCTCCAGATAAACCCCCCAAAAGAGGAAAGCTGCCAAACAATCTAGTATATAATAAAGGCAAATATTTCCTCTGTATGTATGTCTCATTAATATTGAAATATGTAGCAATCATGGAATCATAGAATCCTAGGGCTGGAAGAGACCTCAGGAGGTTATCGAGTCCAGACCCCTGCTCAATGCAGGACTAACCCCAACTAAATCATCCCAGCCAGGGCTTTGTCAAGCAGGGACTTAAAAACCTCTAGGGATGGAGATTCCTTAGGTAGCCCATTCCAGCACTTCACCATGTGAAGTAGTTTTTGCTAATATCTAACTAGACCTCCCCCATTGTAACTTGAGACCATTGCTCCTTGTTCTGCCATCTGTCACTAGTGGCAACAGCCTTTCTCCATCCTCTTTGGAACCTCCCTTCAGGAAGTTGAAGGCTGCTATCAAATCGCCCCCTCCCCCCGCCATTTTTCTCTTCTGCTGATTAAATAAACCCTGGTCTCTCAGCCTCTCCTCGGAGGTCAAATGCTCCAGCCCCCTAATCATTTTGGTTGCCCTCCACTGGACCCTCTCCAATGCATCCGCATCCTTTCTGTAGTGGGGGCCCCAGAATTGGACGCAATATTCCAGATGTGGCCTCACTAGTGCCGAATAAAGGAGAATAATCACTTCTCTAGATCTGCTGGCAATGCTCCTCCTAGTGCACCCTAATATGCCATTAGCCTTCTTGGCTACAAGGGCACACTATTGACTCATATCCAGCTTCTCATCCACTGTAATCCTGAGGTCCTTTTCTGCAGAACTGCTACTTAGTCGGTCCCCAGCCTGTAGCAATGTCTGGGATTCTTCCATCCCAAGTGAAGGATTCTGCACTTGTCCTTGTTGAACCTCATCAGATTTCTTTTGGCCCAATCCTCTAATCTGTCCAAGTCACTGTGGACTCTATCCCTGCCCTCCAATGTATCCACCTCTCCCCCTACCTTAGTGTCATCCGCAAACTTGCTGAGGGTGCAATCCATCCCCTCATCCAGGTCATTAATGAAGATGTTGAATAAAACCGTCCCTAGAATCAATTCTTGGGGCACTCCACGTGAAACTGACTGCCAACCAGACAGCAAGCCATTGATCACTACCCATTGGGCCCGACAATCTAGCCAGTTTTCTATCCACCTTACAGTCCATTTATCCAATCCATATTTCCTTAACTTGCTGGCAAAAATATTGTGAGAGGCCATATCAAAAGCTTTGATAAAGTCAAGGTATATCACATCCACTGACTTCCCACGTCCACAGAGCCATTTACCTCATCATAGAAGCTATTCAGACTTGCCCTTGGTGAATCAGTGAGGCACGACTTGCCCTTGGTGAATCCATATTGACTATTTCTGATCACTTTCCCCTCTTCTAAGTGCTTCAAAATGGATTCCTTGAGGATCCCCTCCATTATTTTTCCAGGGACTGAGGTAAGGCTGCCTGGTCTGTTGTTCCCTGGATTGTCCTTCTTCCCTTTTTTAAAGATGGGCACTACATTTGCTTTTTTCCAATCATCCAGAATCTCTCCCGATCTCCACGAGTTTTCAAAGATAGTGGTCAAAGTGTCTGCATTAACATTTGTCAACTCCCTCAGTTCCCTCAAATGCATTAAATCCGGACCTATGGATTTGTGTATGTTTAGCTTTTCTAAATAGTTCTTAACCTGTTCTTTCTCCACCGAGGGCTGCCCACCTCCTTCCCATACTGTGTTGTCTAGTGCAGTAGTCTGGGAGCTGACCTTGTCTGTGAAGACAAAGGCAAAAAAAGCATTGAGCACTTCAGCTTTTCCCATATCATCACTAGGTGTCACTAGTGATAGAAATGTAGCCGTGTTAGTCTGGTGTAGCTGAAACAAAAAACAGGACTATGTAACACTTTAGTCTTTAAAGTGCTACATAGTCCTGTTTTTAGGTGTCACTAGGTTACCACCCTCATCCAGTAAGGGCCCCACACCCTCTCTGATCACCCTCTTATTGCTAAACTGCCTATAGAAACCTTTTTTGTTACCCTTCACATCCCTTGCTAGCTGCAATTCCAATTGTGCTTTCACCTTCCTGATTATTCCCCTGCATTCTCAAGCAATATATTTATACTCCTCCCTAGTCATTTGTCCAAATTCCCACTTCTTATAAGCTTCCTTTTCGTGTTTAAGCTCACCAAGGATTTCCCCGGTAAGTCAATCTGGTCGCCTACCATATTTGCTTTTCTTACTGCGCATTGGGATGATTTCTTCCTTTGCCTTCAATAAGGTTTCTTTAAAATATAGCCAGCTCTCCTGAACTCCCTTCCCCTTCATTTTAGCATCCCAGGGGATCCTGCACATCAGTTCTATGAGGGAGCCAAAGTCGGCTTTTCTGAAGTCCAGGGTGTGTATTTTACTGCTCTCCTTTCTTCCTTTTGTCAGGATCCTGAAATCTACTATCTCATGATCGCTTCTTCCCAGGTTGCCACCAACATCTACTTCCCCTACTAGTTCCTCCTTGTTTGTGAGCAGCAGGTGAAGCTGTGAATGGCCCCTGGTCAGTTCCTTCAGCGCTTGTACCAGGAAGTTATCCCTAACATTCTCCAAAAACTTCCTGGATTGTCTGTGTACTGCTGTATTGGTCTCCTCACAGATGTCAGGGTGATTAAAGTCCCCCATGAGAACCAGGGGCTGTGATCTGGAAGCTTCTCTTGGTTGTCTGAAGAAAGCCTCATCTACCTCATCCACCTGATCTGGTGGTCTATAGCAGACCCCAACCACAACCCCTGTTGCTCCCACCTCTAAACTTAACCCATAGACTCTCAACAGGCTTTTCTCCCTCCATATACTGGAGCTCTGAGCCAGGGCCGTCCTTAGGCATACGCGGAGTACGCAGTCGCGTAGGGCACCACACTTTCTGGGGCACCACTCTGCCAGCCCGGGACGGAGGGGAAGCATACGCGTGCGCTCTGCACTGGAGCCAGTAGGGATGCTGCCGGCTTTTACGGCCCCGCCAGAAGACCCCACCGGGCTGAGGAACTTGGGTGAGGAGGCCAGCAAGCTGACCCCGGCTGGAGAAGGGAAGCTGTCAACCCGGGCGGCAGTGTCGGGTGGAGCTGGGGCTGTGCCGGGGCGGGGTCACACGTGGCAAGCCGGAGGGGGCGGGGTCACATGCGGCTTGGCATTGCAGCACCATTTTTTAAAATGGCCAAGCCGTGCCTTGGTAGGAGATGCGCCAAGTGGGGTGTGGAGGAGCAGAGCCTCGCTAGAGGCAGGACCGGCCGTGTTGTGATGGGCCGGGGCTGCGAGCGCCGAGTGGCCAGGCTCCGGCACGTGGTCTGGAGCCTGGGCTACGGGGAGTTCTGGGGCCAGATCGCACACTCCAGCCCTGCAAACAGGAAGGCAGAAGGTAGGTGAGGCGAGGCGAGGGGGGATGGGTGGGAGAAGAAGGGGCTTGTGCTGATGGGAGGGGGGGAGAGGGGGCAGGTCAGGAGAAGAAAGGGAAAGGCACCAAGGGCCAGGGGTGCAGGAGAGACTAATGCGGGGGGGGGGCGGGGCAAGTGGAGACAATGAGGAAAAGGGCAGGAGAGGAGGTGTCAGTGGGAAGGGGGACAGGGTGATGCTGGGAGAGGAGAGGGGAAGGGCACTGGGGGCTAGAGGGGGAGGAGGAGGGGAGAAGGCTTAAAAGAAGGGGTGGGCATGAGAAAGGTGGGGATGGAGCAAGTCAAGTGTGAGGGCACAGAGGGGCAGGAGAGGAATGGGGCAGAGAGTGGTGAGGGGGTGGGCATCAGGGAAAAAGGGGGCAGGGGCAGTAAGGGAAGGGGGAGGCACCAGGCGGGTCCAGGGGTAAGGGAAGGTGCAGGTGCCAGGAGATTCCGGGGGGTGAAACAGATAGGAAGACACCTGCAGGGGAGGGACCAGCACCAGAGGAGAGAGTCAGGGCAGGTGTGTAGATGTAGGTATTAGGAGAGGGGATGAGGAGGGGTAGCTCGCTTGATCAGAGTGGGGCTACTGGAGGAGTGGGCACGGGGGGAGAGAAGGGCTGGTGGAGGGGGCAGGTCTCAGGAAGGCTGAGGGCAATGAGAAGGGCAGGAGTCAGGACAGCAGAGGAGGGTGGGGGGTAGGGGGGCAGCAGGCACCAGAGGAGCTGATGGAGCAAGAGGAGGAGACATGGCAGCAGAGGGGAAAGGTAGAGGTTTATAAGATATTTATTAATAACTTGGGTGCTACAGTGGCACATCCAAACAAGCCACATGAACTCAGTACTGGTGCACAACAGAAAATTCATTTTGCTCATGGGAGGAAACTCTTAGGCTACGTCTACACTGGCATGATTTTTCACAGGAACTCTTTTGCAGAAGATTTTTTGTGCAAAAACTCTTCCAGAAGAGAGTGTCTACACTGGCATGTGCTTTTGCCCAAGAGCATCCATGCCAGTGTAAACGCTCTCTTGCACAAGAAAGCTCTGATGGCCATTTTAACCAGAGGGCTTTCTAGTGCAAGAAATTCATGTTGCCTGTCCACACTGGCCTCTTGTGCAAGAACAGTTGCGCTAGAGGGCTTATTCCTGAGCGGGGGCTTATTCCTGAGCGGGAGCATCAGAGTTCTTGCGCAAGAAGCACTGATTTCATACATTAGAACGTCAGTGTTCTTGCGCAAGAACTCGTGGCCAGTGTAGACAGACAGCAAGTTTTGGTGCAAAAGCGGCTGCTTTTGTGCAAGATCACACCAATGTAGACACAGCCTGAGATGGAACACTTCCCCCAGCCTCTCCGCCCCGAGTTAATGTCACACACATTGGGTCAATGCAATTGCAGGATAGTTGCATGAGGGGGGTTTGGTGGGAGCCAAACTAATCCCTATTGGTAGGAGGATGGTGAGAAAAGTCCTTGGGGGGGAGGGTGTCACATGACACCTTTTACTTTTGGACATGTGTCCATCTTGCCCTGAGAGTGTTTCCTCCAGGGGCGTGGCTAACGGGGGTCAGGTGTGTGGCTAGTGGGGGGGGGGGTGTCAAAGAGTACATTTAAAAAAAATTCTTTGGGTGCACACTCTAATGAAATATGCTGCACATGCCTATGACAGGAAGCAGTAGAGCATGGAGCAGCAGGGCTGGGTCCTAGAGAGCTGAATGCACTGCCTGCAGCACAGTCTGAGGGAAGGGATTGGCTGCTCGGGTTTCTGGGAAAGGGAGGGAGTAGGATGTAAGAGTAAGTCAGTCATAGGGGCACCAATTTAATAATCTCACGTAGGGCACCATAAATCCTAAGAACGGCCCTGCTCTGAGCAATCATACTGCTCTCTTACATACAGTGCAAATGCTCCTCCTTTTCTCCCCTGTCTGTCATTCCTGAACAGTTTATACCCTTCCATGACAGTGCTCCAGTCACGTTAGTCATTCCTCCAAGTCTCTGTTATTCCAATCAAATCATAGTTCTTTGACTGTGCCACAGCTTCTAATTCTTCCTGTTTGTTTCCCAGACTTCTTGCATCATATACAAACACCTTAGTTAACCAGTTGATTGCCCTACCTTCTCCATTCAAATCAGGGGTCCTCCTTTGTTGCCCCTTCCTCCTTGCGTTTCTTCCCGATATCCCACTACCCCACTTACCTCAGGGCACCATCCCCCATGAATGTAGTTAAAAGCCCTCCTCACTAGGTTTGCAAGCCTGCCCACGAAGATACTCTTTCCTCTCGTGGTTAGGCAGATCTCATCTCTTCCTAGCAATCCTTGTGCCCGGAACAGAGTCCCATGGTTGAAGAAACCAAAGCCCTCTCTCCGACACCACCTGTGCAACCACATATTAACTTCCATGATTCGACGATCCCTACCTGGACCTTTTCCTTCAACAGGGAGGATGGACAAGAACACCACACGCGCTTCAAATTCCTTGATCCTTCTTCCCAGCACTACATAATCTGCAGTGACCTTTTCAACGTCATTCTTGGCTGTATCGTTAGTTCCTACATGGAGAAGCAGGAAGGGGTAGTGATTCAAAGGTTTGATCAGTTTTGGAAGACTCTCGGTCACATCCTGAATTCTAGCTCCTGGTAAGCAGCACACGTCTCCAGATTCCAGTTAGCCACTAATTGCTGCATTTTTGAATTGCTTTGCTAATTGCTGCACTCATGAACTTCTACACTTCTTGAGTCTGAAGACTTCTTCCAAGTTTTGGTAGCAACATTATTATTTTTTCTCTCAGACAAATGTAGTGACTTGTTCAAAGAACACCTGCAACATGACGGGGGGAAATGTCTGTAAAAGCTTCAGAGACACTGCCAGCTGTCGCGAGAATCACAGGTCCGATGATGAATACCAAAGGGGGGAAGGACAGAGCCAGGTGGACAGTTTTATCAAATAAAAAATATTTATTTATGACAGAGATGAATTTATAGTATTTATTCTAAGATTTTTAATAGACCGTGTTAATAATGAATTTACAGTATTATTATATTTATTCTATGGCTTCTAGTAAAACGTGTCACAGATATAGGGATGGGAATGGCAAGGGGAATAGTCTCTAATCTTAAAATATCCAGCTACAGTAATTAAATAACAGTGATAACTACAAACTCTTATGTACTACCCAAAAACAACTACCACACTAAGCTTATACAACAGGAAAAAATCAAATCATACATACCAACTTACACAGCACACGGAACATTTCACAGATATCGGTTCGGTTGCGAAGGCCTTGGTTACGCCCGAGAGTCGGGGGAGGGGGCTGGTCGGTTGATCAGGCCGGCAGCGCTTTGAAGTATACGAGAAGGCACACGCACGGTGGTACGTGTGTTGCGAAGACCTCTTAGAGCAAACTGTGCCATGGGTATTTATCCCCAAATCTGCACATCACTTTCCCGCGCTTGCATATTACCATATATGGCCCAATGGTCACCAAGTGGGGGGGTCTGTGTCCCAGGGGTTGGGCTGAAACTGTGCAGGTTTCATGCGACCAGGTAAGCCCGGCAGTTCTCACGCCAAGGTGACGGGTGGGAGAGTCTGAGGCTATTTTCCCCTTTTCACACCTTTCCTTTTTCTAAAGGCAATGGTATGCAGGAAGGGTGCGGCCGGTTTCTCTCAAGGAGTACTGCAGCCCACTATAACAAGAGCGGCCTGGCCAAACTTTTTTACTGGGGGGGGCAGTTTCTTTTCTCTGACACCAGCTACAGTGCTTTATAAAGGAGACAAAAGACCAACGTTAAATAAGTTGCTGTTTGTATCTATATGGATAATAAAATTCTTTGTCCATATCCTAGTGTTCTCATTGAGAGCTATTTCTCCTTAAGAACAGGCTAACTCTTAAGATTCTTAAGACATGGACTACAAGCAGGGCGAGTCGACAGACTTGCTGGGCCACAGGGCATGGTGTGTTCTCCCAGAAGGGGTGGGAAACCATTCATGGGGGAAGCACACCATGTCATGTCCCTCCCTCCCTCCGCCAGCCAGCCAGTCCTGCACAATGTTCTGGCAACAATTTAAAGGGCCCAGGGCTTTGGCTCCTGCTGCCGCCACTGCCATAGTAGTGGCAACAGTGGCCAGGAGCCCTAAGTCCCTTTGAATTGCCAGGCCTCTGGACAACTGCCCCTGCCAGCGGGCCTGATTACAAGAGCCACGTGTAGTGCCACATGGGGTTCTAGAACCATGGGACACTAGCTCCTAGCTCACAAGTAACCTACCTACTGGCAATTTAAATATAGGCCCCGTTGATCTTTTTAATTTACAAAAGAGGGGAAAACATTTCTATTGGATATAGAGACATCAGCTTTATGGTAATTACTTCCCTTGATCCCACCACTTCTGGAATGCTCTGTTTGATGTGGGGGAACCATCTGTAAGGCATGTCAAAGAGTCATTTCTTCTCCTGAATTGCTTCTAGAAGGCCTTCTGTGTGCTTTGCATTCCAAAGTTTCCTACTGAGCCATCTAGTCCAGCATCCCGTCTCTGACCGTGGCTAGTTCCAGCCACTTTAAAGGAAGCTGCAAGAAACTCCACACTAGGCAGTTATAGGATAACTTTCCTTAGAGAAAGTTTACTCTTGACTCTTGTTAGCCAGTGGTTGGCTTCTGTCCCCAAGTATCCCCAAGTAAGAATGTTAGATCTCCTCTAATACTCGGGGGGGGGGGGGGAGGGGAGGGAGTGTTGTTTGTTTATTAATATTTCCTATTAAAATACTAGATATCTCACCTTTAAATGCACCTCATTGCAGTTGTCCACCTGCATACAATTCCCACCTGTAAAATGGGAATAATAACTCTGCCTTTCTCCTACTCTGTCTGGCCTATTTACACCTTTTACCATGTGTACATACGGTGCCTCGCATAATGGATGATGTTATACCAGCTTCGATGCATATTCCCCATTGGCCCAATACATACAATTATTTTCCTGTTCAGGTCATCTTCTGTATTTTAACTCTGAGCACCTATATTATGCTTTAAAAAATCTACTTACTCTAGGTATCTATTGTATTTGTTTTTAGGTTTTTAAGTAAATAAGAGATAATAAAATATAATTTGGTTGCTCAGTACCATCCTGGTAAGGGAGAAAAGTGGATTTTGCGCCTGAACCACTATAGGATGATAACCATTTGTACGTCTATTTTAAAATATATGTTTAAAGATCTGTATCATGATTCTGCTACTGACTTAATTAAACTACCTTAAAAGGCATGATGCAAACCCCTCATCTGGTTATACTATTCAGACTTGAACCTCGGCGTTTATCCACTTGAGGACAAAGCCATTCCAGTGCCCCTGTTCTGTGACTGCTTAACGATGACTGGGATTTAAACAAGCAGCCAGTTTCACAAAGGCCAAAATCTGTGCTCTGTCCAATTAACAGATAAAATTTGTGGGAAAGCCTGGATGCAAACTAATAGACTAAAAGAAAAAAGGTCCCAGCCATGTCTTATTCCTTCGGTAAAACATGCTGCTCTGGCGGATACAGTTCTTGGGAAACACTGTGAGTTATAGCAGGAGACACATGGCTTTGAGCTAGGATAAGACGGAGCCATGTGGACCATGAATAACAGAAGCATCTTCTGCAACAAATGTCCTGTTAAATTTTTCTTCACAGGGCTGGGTGGTCACTAAGCTGTGTACATCTGCACAGGAGGGCTAAACTCGAAATAAGCTACACAACTTGAGCTATGCAAATTGTGTAGCTTAGGGGTACCATGCGCCCAGGTTTTCCTGGACGTGTCCTCGTTTTCATTTGTTAAATCTCCGTCCAGCTGGCTTTTTTAAATGGCTAAAATTGTCTGGGATTTTGCCCTGCAAAGGAGATCAGGGTGAGGGTGGCAGCATGCGCCTGTCAAATGGACACCCGGACATTAACAGCTGCTCTGCTCACGTGCCCCAGCGCCTGGAGAGAAAGACGCATGGCTGCCGCAGCGGCTCCGGTAAGACCCAAGGCAGGACCAATGTGTGGAGCAGGTTTGGTTCCTCCTACAGAATCACCAAATTACCCTCCGCCCTACTTGGTTATGTCCCGAGCTCTGAGGGAGGGGTGGGGCATTGGATTAGATCAGGGAGGCTGAAGGGTGCCTGGTTCTGGGTGAGGAAAAGGGCATTGGGTAGAGAAGGGGGGCTGGCTCTAGAAGAAGGGTGGGGCATTGGGTTAGAGCGGGGGATTGGGGTGCCTGGCTCTATGGGAGGGATGGGTACACTGGGTTAGAGCAGGGTGGCTAGTAGGGTGGCTGGTTCTGAGGGAGGGCAGGGGCACTGGGTTAGAACAGGGAATTGGGTATTAGAACATCTGACTTCTTTCCTTTCCTGTAGGTGGACAGTGGGTCTGTGGGTTAGTCTCAGCTCTGTGAGGACTGTGGGAGCTGGTGCTTGGTGGGGAAGGCAGGGGAAAGGAAGGGATTCTGGGAAGCAGGATTTCTGGGTTCCTTTTCTACCCATGCCACTTCTTCCCTCAATGTTTTTAACTTCATGCCCCAGGATGGGCCCCAGCCAGCAGCCTCCCTGGCCTTCCACTCTCTCCTCCTGGCCCTGCAGCAGCCCTGGCTGCTGGCTGGTTGGCAGCACCACTGGAGCCTGCGCTGCCGCGCATCTCAGGACAGTGCAGGGGGAAACAGGAGCCTGGCATGCGGTGTCCCCTCACACCATGAGAGCCAATGGGGGCAGTAGCAGCTGTGGCAGCAGCAAGGCAGTGGCCAGAGACCTGAGCTTGATAAGTCTGATGGCTCCCGAGCCTGGCCTCCAGTGCGAGTAGAGCAGAGGCACCAGCAGGCACCAGGTGTCCTCTTTTTTGAAAGTTTGAATATGGTAACCCTAGCATAGCGTAAGTCGAAATAGCTTACTTTGAACTTGGGCACGTCTACACAGCACTTGTTTTGAAATAGAGCACTCGTCCTACGACTTTCCCTTACTCCTCATACAATGAGTTTTACAGAAGTCGGAATAAGAAGCCCATTCTTTCAAATTTATTTCTAAATAACGGGCTTGCTATGCAGATGCACAATACGCAAAAGCGCATAACATCTATTATTCCAAAATAATGCTGCTGTGTAGACCAGTGGCCCCAACATTTTGGGAGCTGCCAGGCACCTGTAGGCGGGGCCACTCATGTGCCGTACGTCCAGGGATGGAGCCACGCATGTGCTGCATGTCCGGGGGCAAGGCCGCCCATGCGCCACATGCCCAGGACCAGCACCGTGCAAATGCTGCGCACCCGGGGCAGGAGCCGCCAGATCATTCCGCAGGCACACAAATGCCCCGGCGGGTGCCATGGCACCTGCGGGCACCGCGTTGGGGACCACTGCCCTAGACTATAAATGTGTGTACATATAGGTGATCAGGATTTCTAATTTAACAGGAAAGCTAGAAACTGTAGTATTAGATTTAGTTCTCCTGTCTTCCAACACCTCATTAATCTCAGAGCATTCCTCTCCTTAGACATCTGAAACCCAAAAATTATCACCTCAGACATATGCTTGACACTTAACTAGGGGGAAATGTCAACACTTTACCTGAAAAATAATCCTCAAGAAAGCTACAGTAATTGCTCCGGATCAATGAACAAGCAAGAATGACATAGGTTCTGAGAATTTTGCCCTCAGGGAAAGAGGTAATATGTAAAAAAAAAAAAAAAAAAAAAACCTTTCTGGATTGAACACATCCCTATAGACAGCAAATGGAGAGCAAGTGGAACAGTGCTGGAGGAAGAGAAAGGGTCTGAAGTCTCTCTCAGGGAAAAAGAGTACATTCAAATCTCTTAGGGTATGTCTACACTACAGCGCTAATTCGAACTAACTTAGTTCAAATTAGTTAATTCGAACTAAGCTAATTCGAACTAACGAATCCAGACTAAAAAACTAGTTTGAATTAGTGTTTTGCTAATTCGAACTAGCATGTCCACATTAAGTGGACCCTGAACCGGGGTTAAGGATGGCCGGAAGCAGTGCCGGCAGGGCATCAGATGAGGAGTTAGAGTGTGGAGCTGCTGCCTCAGGCTAGCCGAGGGCTGTGCTTAAAGGGTCCCGAACCCCACCCCGGACAGACAGTTCTCAGGGGTGCCCCGCTTGCAAAGCAGTCCTCGCTTGGAGTGCCCTGAGTGCCCACACTGGGCACATCACAGCACTCGGCCATCAGACCGGCTGCACTTGCCGCAGGCTGCCATCTGCAGAGAGGGGGCAATTGGGGGCTGCAGGAGAGCTTCCACCCCCAGAAGCCCGCAGAGCCAGCCCATTCCTCCCTCACCTCCTTCCACTTACCCTTCCCTAGCCCTCCTTCCTGATGTACAAAATAAAGGACACGTGTGCTCAAAAATAGAATCTCTCTTTATTGAACAAAACTCGGGGACACTGGGAAAAGGAGGTGGGAGAGGGAAAGAGAGGGTGGGAGAGGGGAGGGCAACTAAAATGATCAGAGGTTTGGAACAGGTCCCATATGAAGAGAGGCTAAAGAGACTGGGACTTCTCAGCTTAGAAAAGAGGAGACTGAGGGGGGATAGGATAGAGGTCTATAAAAGCATGAGTGGGGTGGAGAGGGTGCATACACAAAAGTTCTTCATTAGTTCCCATAATAGAAGGACTAGAGGACACCAAAGGAAAGGAATGGGTAGCAGGCTTCAAACTAGTAACAGAAAGTTGTTCTTCACAAAGCAAAGAGTCAACCTGTGGAACTCCTTACTGCAGGAGGCTGTGAAGGCTAGAACTAGAACAGAGTTTAAAGAGAAGTGAGATAAAGTGATGGAGGTTGGGTCCATGGAGTGCTATTAGCCAGAGGGTAGGAGTGGTGTCCCTGCCCAAAGTTTGTGGAAGGCTGGAGAGGGATGGCACGAGACAAATGGCTTGGTCACTGTCTTTGGTCCATCCCCTCCAGAGTTCCTAGGGTTGGCCACTGTCAGCAGACAGGCTAGTGGGCTAGATGGACCTTTGGTCTGACCCAGTATGGCCATTGTAAGCTCAGGGCTCAGGGTCAGGGGTCTCACTGGACCACCTTGATTTTCATGCACACCTGCTCCTGGGTGGCCAGGCTGGCAGCTCTCCTGCCCTAGATGGCCACTTTCCTGTGCCTAGTGCGGAGGTCGTGGACGAGGTCCACGATGTCCACACTAGACCAGGCGGGTGCCCGCCTCTTGCGGTCTCGGGCAAGCTCCCAGGAGCCGCCAGCCTGGTCCCGGGAAGAGGGGGAGGGCTGGGGGGCATCGGATGGCTGGCTCAAGCCATGCCAGGTGCAGGGTCTGCTAGCTGGGTGCTGGCTGGCTTGCACCTGGCCACCGTAGCCAGCCCGTGCCCCTTTAAGGGCTCTGGGGCCAGGAGGGGGGCAATAGAGTTTCCCTGGTGTTGGCCAGAGTAGCCACCAGGGAAAGCTGGGGAGGGCTAGCCTCGCACTAGTTCGAATTAAGGGGCTACACACCCCTTAATTCGAACTAGTAAGTTCGAACTAGGCTTAGTCCTTGTAGAATGAGGTTTACCTAGGTCGAACTAAGCGCTCCGCTAGTTCGAATTAAGTTCCAACTAGCGGAGCGCTAGTGTAGCGCCTATCAAAGTTAATTCGAACTAACGTCCGTTAGTTCAAATTAACTTTGTAGTGTAGACGTACCTTTTGACATACAGAGTCAGACAGGGGAGTGGTGAAACTCAATAGCAGCAGATCACAGGCATTAATGAAAAAACTTGAGCTGAGCCACAGCAGCAGAGAATGAGGAGGAAAGTTTGAAGCCTATATAATTGCTCTTTGAAGCAGGAAGTGGAGGAGTTTTTTGACTGATTCCTCAGGATGCCGCAGAGTCTCTTAAGGAGGCAAGGGGAATGAAAAATACGAAGTGAGAACCCGAATCCCAAGGCGAGTTGGTCATTGAACAGTTGAGGGTGGAGCCTGTGGGGTAAACAAACCATCGTGAAGGAGGGACTATAAAACTATTACTGAGCTCCAGGCTTGGGCATTCTTTGCCTGACTTGAGAGAGGAACCTGTACATCTCAGAGAGGAGAGTGGGTTATTTCACATCACAGTCATTGTTGGCTCTCCCACACAAAAATCCATACAATGGGGATTAAGGAGGCATAAAGTTTCACTTTGTGTCCATACCTGTTAGTAGACTGATGTTCCCCATCCCTGCCATACAGATTACTTCCAGCCCCTCGTCTCAAGGCTTGAGTTTGCTCCCACTCTCTCACACACACACTTCCAGAGAAAGCAGAAAGCGGCATTAACAGTTGTATTTTACCTCTGCTCCTGCCTCCCAGCAGTACCCAAATACTGCACAACCAGTTTACTTCCCCATTCATTGCATGCTGCCCACCTGAAGCAGCACATAAGGATCCCCACAAGGCTTTGCCACTCTCAGTCACAAGCAGGGGATGCACTAGTAATTTTGGGAGCACATCGGAGCCCCCGCAGGCAGTCAAGGAGCTCAGGAGCTCTGTGGGCAGATACAGGAGGCTGGACTGGAAGAGGTCTGGGGAAATGAGGAAAGCTGATTTGGAGGCAGGGTGGGAGGGGAATAAAAGTATTCAGGAGAAGCAGCTAGCCATCCCAGGACGTGGCTCACTTTGATGTGCTGGTTGCAGGAAGCAATTTATTCTCTTTGGCTTTTCATTCACTGTATTATTGGGGAAAATGAGGAGTGTTCCTGGGAAGGTCTTTATTGTGGCAGAGTTTTGAGGGCTCTGGCTCGATCACTGACATATGCTATTTCAGTCCTCAGTGTTTCCACTCTGAACTAATTCCCTGAGCTGCCCTCTGCTCCCCAGCAGGGAATTGTACATATTTTCCATGCAGTGTGTTTAAGCGATTTAGCACATTTGGATGCCTCTGCTTAGCACTGCAGATGATGGAGGGATTCAGGTGAGGATTGCGAGTATGGGAAGTAACTATCACAGCTGAGCCATGATTGAAACAAGTCTAATCACATCTCTCTTTTCAGGACCACCAAATTCGCCATGTGTTCATCGCCAAAAATAAGGGAAAATGGAAGAGTGGGAAGATGCCGTGTGACGGGGCACTCCACTCACTGCTACAATGGGGCCTCTTTCTGGTCACTATGGGGAATAGCTCATAAAGTCATCACCCCTTCCCACATGGTGTCTCTACTTTTCTTGCTTCACGAGCAGCAGCCCCTTTTTGTCACTTGGCCCTCCAGCCAGGTCACTGTTTACATTAGTCCTCTTACAGGGTACCAGAGTCCGCCCACTCACTGCTGCATAGTGCCATCCCCTTCGTGGCTGGCAGGGGAACCCCAGTGCACCCTCTAGTTCAGATTTAGTTCAGGGACCTTCTACCCAGCAATCAAGGTCCGTTTCCTCATGAACCTTACTGCTTTCCCCATAGCCCTTACCTTATTCTCTGGCACTCCTCACACCACCCCCAGGTCTGCCAGTTTCATCACTCCCCCCTCCTAGAAAGCAACTGCAGGCTACATGTCTTTTTAGAGTCCAAACACTCCTTCCTTCTCCAAGAAAGTCAATTTCCAATATCCTGCCTTTATAGTCCCATCCCAGGTCTTCCCCGTTACCTGGGCCCCCTCATGCAGTCCAGGGATTACTTAGCCACCTGAGTCCCCTCTGCTGTGGCCTGTAGGGTTAATTAGCCCCCTTCTTAATCTACATTAACTCTTTCAGGGCAAGTATAGGATGAACACCCCATCACATTTCAGCAAAGCTATGTTCAGCAGAAACTTCGTTATCTAGATCTGAAAATTGTACACACAGGATCTGAACATACAACACATTTCAAACAGTGAGCCATCAACCAAAATTACTGTAGAATTGCCAGGGGGGATTAAATCTTGTTAGCTCCCCAGTCTGGTTGGCCCATGACTCCTCTTTGGAGATTTAAAAACCTGCTGCCAGTTCTTGTTAAATGTTTATCCTGCTCCCGGCATGAAGAAGGGCAGGAAAAATCATGCGCACTATGGCACTGTAGGGGTTGAAACTATTTTTTTTTAAAATTACTTTACATTAAATAAACAAACTTTCTGAAGTGATGCCATTTTTTGGCAAAGAATGTAAATCTGTGTCTAATGGCTCCCATATGCTCCCTACTTACAATGGGAACATGCCCATGAATGGTAAAATGCTAGTTAGGCATGAGGACTCATGACTGAGTTTCACCAGCAAGTATATTACATGCTGATAATCATAACCTGTTTAACTGGAGAGGACAGTGGTACCCTCACTTAGGGTATGTCTAGACTACATGGCTCTGTCGATGGAGCCATGTAGATGAGTTTACTAGGTATAGGAAAATGAAGCAGAGATTTAAATAAAGGGAAGCCTTTGTCGACCGCTCCGGTAAACCTCATTTCACGAGGCATACCAGAGCAGTCGAAAGTTTGTCGACCGTGGAGCGTCCAGACTGCCCTGCTGTGCCACCAAACAGCTGATCAGCACAGCACGGCAGCCATTTTGATGTAAATGAAGCGGTGATTATTTAAATCGCCGCTTCATTTTCTTATGCCTAGTAAACTCATCTACATGGCTCTGTCAACAGAGCCATGTAGTCCAGACATACCCTTTGAGATAGGATTCTTTTAAAACAGGGTTAGGGAACTGCTGGGCTGTGGGCCGCACGTGCTTTGTCAGGGTTAGCCACTGGTGGGCCACCAGACACTTTGCTCACCTGAGTGTCCACAGACACGGCTGCTTGCAGCTCCCAGTGGCTGCGATTCACTGTTCCCAGCCAATGGGTGCTGCGGGAAGTGGAGACCCAGCCTGCACCACTTTCTGCAGCTCCCTTTGGCTGGGAATGGCGAATGATGGCCACTAGAAGCTGCAGGGCTCTGTGCCTGCAGACACTCAAGTAGACAAAGCATTTGTTGACAAACTGTGTGCAGCGGCATGCTGGAGGTTCCCCGCCACCAGTTTTAAAAGTAAGGCACCCTCTTGTAAAAGGCATGTTCTCATCTAACTCCTCATGCTTTGCCCCATGGCTGCCTCACTTTCTACCTTCTCGCTCTCAGGGCATACTGACACTGTGGTCACGGAGTGTGTTAATCTAGCTAGCAAGGTACCCATAGCAGAGAAGCCATGGCAGCACAGCCTACCTGCACAAATATTTACCCAGGGACCAAGCAGGCTTTGTACAGTCTGTGCTGAAGTCCATGTTCGTGGGGCTCCCTGCTATCAGGATCTGAGCTTGCTAGATTGTTAGCTTGGGTATATCTACAAAGGGCTGCAACCACTCCCCTCCCTCCCAAGATTGCCGTGTAGAAAAACCATCAGTGCTTTGACCCGTATTCAGGAAAGATGAGGTTGGATGAGGATGAGATGTGGGTTTTTGCTCATATATGTTAGAGCTTTTCAATAATGAATCTAAGTGTTGCCTTTATTAAACCCAGGTGCTCTGAACTCTTTAAAGTGCAAGTAATCCTACAGCAGGAGAGCTCAGCTTTTAATAGCCAAAGGGGTGCAGGGAACTCAGGCAATCCCCTGCTTCCAAGCTACAATGAAATCACTTAAGAGTGCTCACTGCCCCCCCACCCCAGCTCAGAGGAACAGGGTTTTTAGGGTGATTTTTGCCATTGCTATTTAAGGTTGTAACCCAGAATGTTTGAGAACAGTCTCATACACAATATTTCAGCATGTACAGGAGCAGGCAGTGTGGTCCAGCAGCTAGGGTGCTGACCTGGAGCTTCAAGCAAGATTATTCCCCGCTCTGCCAGTGTCTCACTCACTGGCCTTGGGCCACTCTGCTCCTTGGCTTCCCTCTCTGTGCAACAGGGGAGAACAGTTCTTGGCTCCTTTGGCGATCAGCAGATGAGAAGCACCATGTGCAAGTATGACGATTAGTAGCTGGAAGCTGGGAGAGACAGAGCTTGGCAGAACTGTTCAGAGCCTGAAAAACGGTGGGCTCCAGGGAGAGAGGCAAGTTTTGGGGGAATTGTGTTTTTCCTAAATCACCCCTCTCTCTAGAAGGCATATAAGTAAGAAGATAGAAGGCACATGGGAGGGAGGGGAGCAAGGAAGACTTTGCCTGTATAGAGCAGATCAGCTAGAAGAGAGGCTCTGAACTTCCTTTATTTGACCTACTAACTTTCATAAGCAGCTTGAAGCAACTCTAAAACCTCCCCTCTCGACAGGCTTAGGGGCCATGTAGCCCACCCTGAGTGCTAGCACTTGAAACCAATTCAAAGTGATTTCGGAAGTCACTCCCGCCGGAGGGGGCAGGGGCAGGAAGAGAGCTATTAACTGTAGGGGGGAGGAAGCAGGGGGATTGGAATGAGAGCTTTTGGAGGCAAGGCAGGAACGTGAGCAGGATGCAGTTGTCATAAAACAAGCTGACAAGTGTGTGTCAGTCACACAGGGGATGGACGCGACATAGCATGTGCTGTCTCCCCACCCCCACTGATCGGCTTGCGGCTACAGTGAGCCAGAGGCGGACATAGCCTTCTTTCTGATTGTTCTTTGGTTTTACCTTGGGGCTGGAAAGCTCCTGATTCTGTAGCTGGCAAAGGGGAGTGAACATCTTCCATGGCTTTTGTGAGAGCTTCCTGATAGCAAGGGCGGGTGTGTGGGGGAGGGAGAGGGAGGAGTAAGATGATTCCAAGGTTAGATCAATCACGGAAACTTTTTCATTTCCATTCCTCCCACCTTTGCCACCACCTGGCTGCCAAGTGGCCTCCCAGCTGTTGTTCCATGCTAACTTTCCTGTTAGCCAGGTTATGACAGGGCCAAGGGGTTGCAAAGGGCAGCCGGGATTGAGGGTGCATCTCCTCCTTCCCAGTTCTTGCACTGACCAGCCAGGCAATAGTGTGCCCCAGGCCACAATGACCCCTGTGTCTCAAATTCAGAGCTCCTCTTCTGACAACACTCCACTTCTGTGCATTATTCAAATACAGAGCCCCCAAAGCCCATGGGGGAACTGTTTTCTCCATTCGGTACATGCAGCATCCACTAACACTAAGGCCATATCCTGTACATGTGAACATTAAGAGGGGAATGGATGCCTTATAAGGCAGCAATTTGTCTTTCTAGATGCCACAGAGGAATTGCTCAGTCACTTTTTCCATAGAGAGGCAAAAGAGGTTAAATTCATCCTCACATTAACTTGGTTTACTTGAGTGGAAGTAACACATCTCTTAGAAGGGAGAATTGCATCGTCGGGCTGAAAGACAAACAACCCACAGGGAAACCGATTGCTTCCCGGTTACAATTCTTTAGCCTGGCTGTGATGAAGAGAACGCAGCTGTAGTAGGGTCTGCTGGATTTACACGTCTTTATTTCTGTTTTGCATTCCGTTTTCAAGCAGGCCGTGGCAAAACCAAGTTTTGGGAATGCCTTTTACGCACAATGTAACAATATGCTGGCTGACCAAGCTAACTACTAGGAGCTTTGTTCAGGCTGTGGTGTGGCTTGTCAGACACCTGTTTTCTGCTTGTTGTACATATAATCCGAGCCCCTTAAAAGTAGGTCATTATTATATAGAAATGGATTTTTTTGTTTCTGTTTGTAAAAGATCAGGTTCAGTGCCAGTAAGTAATCAAAACATCCAGAAGGGGGCAGTGCTGAGGCAGAGCTGAGGTCTGGAAGAAGCAGCTTATTTTCGGTATTGTCGTATTTACCCTCTCAATAAGAAAAAGGTCTCGGGACTTAGTCCAGAAGAGGGTGCTGCCTACCTCCAAGATGCAACATCAGGACCAAGTTTATACTGTAAAGTTTAACACCTGCATTGAGGCTGCTGACTTCCTTCTCTGCACCCTCTTTATTCATCAGAGTTCCAAAAGGAAACACATCCCTCTCCCATGCAAACAGGAAATCCACTAAGCAAATCTGATCAAAGGAAGCAAAACAGCCAGAAATACATTCCAATATGATTTAGATAACAAGAAGCAGGCAAACTGGACTGGAAAGGGAAACCAAACATCCATCCATTCATCTTTGCTGTAGCATCATAAAGCTCTGATGCCAACAGGTACAAACCAAAAACAAGAGGACATGTGCCTGCATCCAAATTGCAAATGGAATAAGAAAGGGAGCTTGAAGGAAAACTGGAAATAGAGAATGAAGTATGAACAGATGTTTTAGCTGTAAAGCCTTCACTGGGAGAGATCAATGGGATGTGTGGAAGAATGGGCAATGGGGGAGGAGGAGATGAGTATCACTTGGCACTGAAAGGGAGACAATAAAGAATACTTCAGGGGACAGGAAATGAGATGTGTCAATACAATGGTGTAGTCATAAGCATTCTGTAGAGGAGTTTGACATTTTGCTGAACTACACGTTCATCCAACCCCTTCCCCACTGGCTGATCACAACCCCATAGCTGGGTATGTTTCACTTAATAGGCTACTTCTGTTACCAGCCATTCAGGGATTTTTGATGACGTGCATACACATTTTCTAGCTACCCAACTGAGGCATATAGTAAAACACACACACACACACCTCATTCCAGCTGTGGAATGGGGACACTGTCTTTTCCGATGATTCTCTGCTGTTCAACACCATGAATTCCTGGCTACAGCTCTCTTTACTCATAAAATTAAGGCCATCAATATCATGACAAAAGCCTAGGCTACACTTATTGGAGGCAGCTGGCCATCCTGCCCAAAGCCCACCCCTAAGCCAGAAGCTCTATCCAGAGAGACTGTCGGATGTTTGCTAGGGAGAATGAAGAATCGAAAGGCAAAAGGCAAGGTATGCATGTGCCGGGAAAGAGGGTGGGGGGCTCCTAAACATCTGGCAAGAATTCTTCCCACAGACTCTGAAAGCCTTTTCCTCCTCTTTAGCTCTAGAAAGCTGCCTAGCTCAACTCAGAGAGGGCACTTTCCTCTCTCCCCCAAAACAAATGAGGGCAAAAAAGCCCAAAATAAGTCAGTTGTTTAGTTTTGGGAGACAGTGGAAACCTAAGCAAAAGGAAAGTTTGGGTTGCTGTTGTTTTTCTGTGGTTGGCATTTTGGAAACCCTGCAGGAGGACACACACAGGGAGAGACCATAGGGATCCCAGTTGGTGGGACTGAGCCGGGGAGCAGAAGGTCAGTTCTAATAGCACAGTAGTTTGTGGTCAGTAAACCAGGTCACCAAGACATCTGGCTGCTGAGCATTTCCTGCAAGGATCACTATATGTTAAGCTGTTGAAAATGAATGCAAATCACTTTATGAGAGGCTAGAATTCTTGGAGTAAGGAAGATGGGCGCCAGGACTCCTTTCAGGTTCTGCTACTAACCTCCTGGGTGGCCTTTGAGAAAGTCACTTAGGGCCAAATCAACCAAAGTAAGGTGTCTTAATTCCCTCAAGGATCTGGGCCTTTGGGCCTGATTCTTAATGGTGGTCAGATTTCACAGCTCTCCTTGTCTTTAATGGGAGGCAGGGTGTTAAGTATCAGTGTTCCCTGTAAGCTGGGCACTTGTGCAGCCACTCAGAAGAGACTGCAATGCTGCCTAGCTGGTTAGCAGAGCACCCAGAACCTAAGTTTGGTGTTTCTTTGGTGGTGCATATTCGCAGTGCCAGGAACCTGGTGGCTTCATTCTTGGTTTCCCCACCTGCCCACTGGAGCAACCCCTATTTAATAACCTCACAAGTGAGTTTTGAGACTGAGTTGCATTTTTAGAAACATGTTTTGCTCCTTGGATGAAAGGTAACCAAGCCTATTCAAATGATCAACAATTGTTAATCATGACTATTGTCATGCAAAAAAGTAGGCTGGGATTTGGAGTTTTTTGCAGAGAGATAGTTTGCAGGAAAAAATTTCCATTCATTTCAAGTGGGCCGTCTATATCGGTGGAGGGCAGGGCTGGACTAAGGGGTGGGCAAGCCACGCAGCTGCCCGGGGTGCCAATCGATGGGGGGCGCCTGATGGCAGCTGTAAGGGGCGTACGGCACCCCTTATAGATGCCATCAGGCACTGTGCACCTGGCTCACGCAGTGCCCAGCTCACGCAGCGCCAGCCCCACCCATCCCCGTGGCGCCGGCCCCCCATCCCTGCTGCCCCCCCCATCCCCGTGGCGCCGGCCAACAGCGCCCTTCCCCCCACAGTCACGGGGCCCTGCACGGCCAGGCACAGCAGCCGGGCCGGGCAGCGCATGCACCGTGCGCCCCGGGGGCAGGCCTGCACATGCATCGTGCGCCACAGGGGCGGGCCCGTGCTCCCTAGGGGGGGCGGGCCCACGCATGTGCTGTGCGCCCGGGGGCGGTGCTGCGTGCTTGGGCCCAGGGCGCCAAAATGGCTCGGGCCGGCCTTGGTGGGGAGGCAGGCTCTGTATCTGGAATGAATACATACTTCTAGGAATCAACAAGACCCTTGCTGAGAAAAATGCCCAGCCTATCGCTCATACCTACAGCTCATCACCTTTCCCTTGATACCCATAAGAGCACAGCATCCCCTCTGAAAACCAGGCCCTTCAGCTGCACAGCTGCATACTTGCAGCCTGCTTCAGATTCATCCCTGGGAGCTAGTGCTGGTCAGTTCCTCTCCAAGTGAGACTCCTCCCAAGACCTGGCTTTCCAGGGTTCATTCCACTTCCATCATCACATCGCTGCATTTCTGCTCAGCCTCCCTAGAGCACTCTGCACGTAGTTTCCCTCCATTGTGAAAGGGACGCATCAGGCTTTCCATTACCTTGAAAGGACCCTGTAAAAGAGCTATGTGCGCACCAGATCATCCTGCTGCTGGTAAGGAGTTCACAGCTCTCTTGTTTGATACTGTGCCTCAAACGCCCATGCTTTTCTAAAATATTTACATTCAAGAACATTTGATATCCGGTAGTCAAAAATCCAGCCGGAGCATCTCAGAACAGTGGCTAAAGAAAGGCTGATTGCAGGGGGTCTGCTTCCCTGCCCTAGCTCTATCCATCTACCTCAGCATGATCAACACACCCCGGGAAGTTTTGGGATCTGTGTGCACTGGAATGGGTTTAAGAACAGCAAATACATGTCCCAGGATTTGAAGCCAGGACTCCTGACACAAGAGGCCAGTAAGCTGGACAACTGTAGGAGCAAGCTGTTGGGCTAAATGCAGAGATGTTAGCGTGAGCTACATATCAGCAGGAGGAGGGCATGAGGGAGTCTAATTTACAAGCTGAAGGTCATGATGAGGAGGGCGTTAGAGGCTGTGTTGCCTCTGTTAACTTATCTCTTAATATACCCTCTTCAGGCTCCAGGACACCTAAGTTAGGACTTCCTTAGACAACCCCACCCCAGCTGTAGACACACACATGCACCACAATAGCACATTCCGTCTGATATCATGGGACTGGACATTCCAGATGCAAATTCCCTCTGTGTGGAGCTCACAAAAATAAAATATTAAACTAAGTACACCAAAGACTGTGGGGCTACGTCTACACTGGCCCCTTCTTCAGAAGGGGCATGCTAATTTTGAACTTGGGAATAGGGAAATCCACGGGGGATTTAAATATCCCCCGCGGGATTTAAATAAACATGGCCACCGCTTTTTTTCCGGCTTGGGGAAAAGCCGGAAAAAAGCATCTAGACTGGCGCGATCCTCCGGAATAAAGCCCTTTTCCGGAGGATCTCTTATTCCTACTTCAAAGTAGGAATAAGAGCCCTTTTCCGGAGGATCGCGCCAGTCTAGACGCTTTTTTCCGGCTTTTCCCCAAGCCGGAAAAAAAGCGGCGGCCATGTTTATTTAAATCCCGCGGGGGATATTTAAATCCCCTGCGGATTTCCCTATTCCCAAGTTCAAAATTAGCATGCCCCTTCCGAAGAAGGGGCCAGTGTAGACGTAGCCCGGTGGTTTTGTGTCTTTGCTCGCTCTAGAAGTTTGTCTCCACCGTACTATTTCTAAGCACATGCACACATTTGTTCTGGCTAGCGGGGATATCTTTGGCAACTCTGCCGGCCACTTCATGTTCAGATGTGCATCCCAGTTCCTGGCTTTAAGTCCCAAAAGAGGAAGAAAGGAAGGAGGAGTCTGCTAATAGCCATTACACTCCTCCAAAAACACTCAGCGCTCAACATCAGGAAGCAAAGGCTTAAATGTCACTATAATCCCAATGGAAAGAGATGGTCCCTTTTAATGGGTTTACCTGCTTAATGCTCCATGACTACTTCTGGCTCTCACTGGTTTTCATTTTTTTGCTAACACTGGTTGTTGCAGGAAATTCTGCTTCCTACATTAGGTGCTTGTCTGCAACGAAACATACAAATAGGTTTGTCACATTGAATTCCCAGACTTTACGTGGTGGAATTTCCAGGATATGAATCTTCTGTCATTCACGTCCTTCATCTCCATGTGAATGCAGTTGTATTGTTACCCAAGGAGCAAAAAGCCTTCCTGTTCCTCCCCATATATCATCCCTCGCCCCTTCCTAGGGTCCCTCTGTTGTTGTCAACATAAAACAATGTAGTGAAACTGAATCCTGTTTCTTGCACTCAGGTGGCTTCTTCTTACTGCTCTTCAAGGGCCTGATCCAAAGTCTGCTGATGTCAGTAGCCTCCCATTGCCTTCAATGCTTGGGATCAGGATGTGAGCAGTGTTTTCTGCAAGTTGAATGCTTATGCGGACACCCACGAGAGTCAGGTGCCAACCCGTTGATTAACAGAGCATCAACAGCACCCACAGCTGGCAGTATGTGTTTCTACTGGTTGTGTATATCCACTTGTGTCTCAGTGCACATAGCACAATTTATTCCGCACATGGATAAAAAATTTGAGAGAACATTGGATGTGAATGAGCAAGTTGCATCAGGGTAATAGGGCCTCTAGATGAATGCTGAATATGATTAGAAAAAGCTTGTGACTCTCTGCTCCAAATAAGTGATTTACTTGCACAAATTTACATTCCAGGAATAAGAAACGTGCGTTTCCTTGAACTCTGGGGAATAGAGAAGGCAGGCAGACAGGGGGAATCAAACATCCACAGATCCCAAAAAAACCAAACCAAATCCAACCCTCTGAATTGTAACTCATAAATAAAACTGAATGTTAGATTCAAAGCAAATTAGCAAACACTGAACTAAGGCAGGAAAAGGAGCTCTGTTAAATCACTCTGAGCCAGAACACCGCTCTCAGCCAGGACTCTGGCTCCCAGTGGAAGCTGTCAGGATTCAGCACCACTTTTCTTCCAGGTTTTGCTTAGGAAGCAGTACTCCCACACCACAGCGTTTTATATTTCAGACGTATCCTTGGCCTCTCGGGTACCCCAGCAATAGGCTTCTCCTCCAATCTTCCCTTCCTAAACCACTTGAATCTCATTTATCCTGCAGCTGATTTTCTTTTTCCCTGAGACGCTAACAATTTCTGTGGATCCATCTGGATGTTATTACAAAAATGTCTTGGGTCCACTGAGGCTGTTGGCAGCAGGCTCCTGCTTTGCTTCCTCTGTCCTCGATGCCTGAGGCTGAGAAGTTGACTTTCACAAGGGGTTTGCAACAGAGGCTTAGGAAAAAGAAACAGTCTGTATTTTTCAGGTGTTGAGGCCTCATGGGTTGTGTTCCAGGTCCATTCCAAACTCCCATCTGGCTGTGCTGGGCCTGCGTTCACTCAGGGCATTCTACATGGCAGCTGGGAGCAACCTGTCCACCCCAGTTAGACAGTCTTGCCCCAGCAGGGCTTCAGCTAACACACTAAAAATGGCCACATGGATGTTGCAGCTCAAGCTATCAAGTCCACCTAACCCCCAAGACTTCAGAGCCCAATCTACAATGTCCTCACTTCTGTTCTTAGCACACTGTTGGAAGCCCCGATAACACGAGTCTCTCTTCCAAAGCTGGGAGGCTCACTTCCCGCTGCAGTGTAAACATAATCAAAAGGGCCCAGGATAGATCCTAGGCATGAGTTTAAACCCCACTCAGGGGGCAAACATCTGCCCTTATGTGAATGTTACCACTACAGGAGAACTATTCATCATCCTTGATGGGCAACTGAGCTACAGCATCACATCCATTAATTGTTATGAATAAATAATAATAGTTCTTTGCCCTGCCCATCCTCCAAGGAGACCAGAATTTTACCAGTGTGACCCTTATCCATGGATGGGACCCCCATGCAGTAGGGAAACATTTTATTTTATTTAATGAAGTTAATTAAAAAGTGTGTGCCTCAGTTTCCCCAATTCTAAAAAAGACATTGGACAAGCCCTTTATGCCATGTAGTAAAAGGATAGCAGAATTAGAACTCAGTGTGCTGTTGCACTCCATATTCTTTATGAAAATATGCTTAGGCTATAAATATGGCATAACTAAGATATGCTTTATGCAAGATAGTTCATATAAGGTATCACTGCAAAGGTATCACTTACTGATTATGATTATCCTGTTTGTACGGTGACAGGGTCAGGATAGAGAGATAGATTAGAAGGGGAGAGGCAGCTCTACAAAGTAGAAAACCCTCTCCTGACTAGCCAGAGCCTACTTTAGGGCAGCCAGGAGCAGATGACCTGGAATTATTAAGAGAACAGTGGAGACAGGGCTGCTATAAATCAATTAAGGGCCAGCTGATTTCATTTCAGGCTGCCACGGGGCCTTTTTTTAAAAAGCCTTGTGGAAAAGGAGTCTGGAGGGAGGTGGAGAGGAGTTATAGCTGATAAGGAAAGTATCAAAGAAGCTGATAAATAAAAAGTCAGCATATCCATAGACAGTGGGGAAGGTGAAGAGATTTGACAGGGAGTGTTTGTACTCCCTTCCCCACATATCCAGAGAGTCCAGCTGATAGCTGGGGAGGACTGGTTACCCAGATCAGGCTGACCAGGGGCATCTACCCCAACGCCGTTTTTAGACAGAGGATAGAAGCCCAAACCCCAGCAAGGGCAAGTGGGACCTGTGCTGCAGTACAGAGGTGGCAAGATTGTGGACTGAACAGGAGTCTGGGACCCAGGAGTGGGACTGACCTTGCCACAGTATGCATGTATCATTTTGGTATCTGAAGTTAGGAATATTGACTAACGTATCTGTATTTCAACTACGCTACTTTGAGTGATGTCCATAAGGGCTAACTGCATAGAAGCTCTGGGGATGGAGCATCCACAGGGAAAAACTGGTGGGTGCTGAGCATCCACTGGCAACCCCCTTACCGGCTGTCTTCTGCCACCCCAATGCTTCCTATCCATAGGCAGGCCCCACAGATCAGCACTTCTTCCTCCCTCCCATGCCTCCAGTATGCCATAATCAACTGTTTTGTGGCATTCAGGACTGGGAGTGGGGGGAGGGAAGAAGTGAGGACATGGCACACTCAGGGGAGGGGGCAGAATGGGCAGGAAGAGGTGGGATGGGGCCTTGGGGAAAGGGGCAGGGCCTGGGGCAAAGCCAGGGGTTGAGCACCCGCAATGCCCTGGGCACTTTTCAAAGTTGGTGCCTAATACAGCCTAAAACATGCCACTGAACACTTAATAGATGTTGCCTTCTGCACAAGAGTTGCTATGCAGATGAGTAAATACTCTTACTTTCAACTTTACTTCTTATCCCCAACACAAAGCAAAGACAGTGTACTGCAGCAGATAGGGTGAGAACTTCACTAGGTTGAGGTGAATCCATCTCCCCATAGCCTGAGGTAATCTATTGGGTCAGCCACACAGTTGTGGCTTTATAACAGAACATATCCCAGAGTTGTTGCCTAGCTACTGAAGTCTGGCCACTGCTTACTCTGCCCCCTCAGGATCTGATCCAGCAAAACCCTGAAGCACAGGCTTAACTTTAAGCCTGCAAAGAATCCTCTTCAAGTCAAGGACTACTCACCTGCTTAAGGGCACTGCTGGATCAAATTCTCTTGATTTCACAGCCTCCATTCCTTCCTCTTCTCAGTCAAAGGACAGAAAACAGCTCTGCCAACAGGATGATCTCAACTTTCTAGCACATACAAGAGAAAGAGCAAGGGTTATGTCCACACTAGAAATGCTATAGCAGCTCTGTCACTGTTGTGTAGACACTTCTTATAGTAACAAAAGAGGTTCTTCCAGACTATTACTGTGGTAACTTATTCAACAGGAGAATCTACATTGGGAGTTAGGTTAGCATGGCTGTCACTCAGGGCCCAGGGTATAGATTTTTCCAGACTCCTGACCAACATAGATATGTCAACCTACATTTTACAGTGTATATCGGGGTTTTACCAGAGAAAAGCGCCAGTCTAGACGGGATCCTGTGGAAAATAAACCCTTTTCCGGAAGATCCCTTATTCCTACTTTCAAGGGATCTTCCGGAAAAGGGCTTATTTTCTGCAAGATCCCGTCTAGACTGGCACTTTTCTCCGCCAAAACCCCGAGCCGGAAAAAAGCGGCAACCATGTTCATGCAAATGCTGCGGGGGATATTTAAATCCCCCGCGGCATTTGCAATTCCAACTGGTCTCATTAGCATCCCTTTTCCGGAAAAGGGTGCCAATGTAGACACAGCCTTAAAGTCTTCTAGGTAAAATGCTAAAAAGTTTTAAAAAATATTGCAGGGAGAACTAATCATGTCTCACAAAATGATCATTCCTTCTAGAGAAAACTATTGCATTTAACGAGGATAAAGCTGATCATAGTAAGACAAAATAATACCCGAGTATGTACTTTTAATGCTTTCCATGCTGGCTGCCACTCTAAATATTTTCTTATAGTGACAAATACATGACAAGAAAGCAAACTTCACAAGGTTAAAGCCTCCAGCCGCCAACGGATGGACCACAGATAATCCAGGTTATAGGTTTCTAAGGCTATTGCGTGTGTCCATGAGTGAGGCTTTGTCTACACTTCCCAATTTAAAGTGTGGCTGCGGCAGTGCTTTAAATTGAAAAAGTGGCCATGACATGAACGCTGGGAGTGATCTCCCAGTGCTCTAGAGGGCAGTTCCCAGTGATGTAGCCTGGTTCACACTGTGCCGCACCTTGTGCATGCGGGGGAGGGGTGTATTTTCACACCTCTGAGCCAGAAAGTTATAGTGCTGCAAAGTGCCACGGTAGACTTGGCCTCAATATGTATGTGAAGAGACACCACATGCTGAGCCCAGACAAAATGGATGGCTATCCCACTGTTTCATCTTTATTGTACCCACCTTGAAATATCAGAGGAAATTACACTTTTGGGGATGACAAGTGTGAAGACTCTTACAGCAGATTTCAACTAATTAAACTTTCTCCACCAGCAGCCTCACATCTCACTCCTTTCCTTCTGAACTCATTTAATTCAATCCTTTCCCCCTTTTCTTACCAAACAGTGATTTTCAATAGTCACAGTTTGCCTGTATGGAAATACGATTCCCCTGAGCCTTAACTGAGAGCATCTGTGAATTTGGGTATGTTTTTATTTATCCATTATATCTACATCCTGAATGAGGCTATAAAGCACACTTACCCTTTACAACTTAACTTAGTGCCAAATTAGTCTGAGCTTATGGTCTGTGTTTATGTTAGTGTGCGGCATTTGCTGTGGGTTTTTTAAATGTCTTTGCCTGTGGTAACTGGTGATATTAAATCAGGGTAATAAAAAGGTAACGAATAAGAAGGATATAGTAACTGTGTGGTACAAACACACTACGAAGACTGTGATATCTTCCGGGGGCCCAGTTTGCATTTGAAGTGACTTGTGGTATTTTCAAGTAACAGGGCTATTTGTGCTTATTGTGACTATGCCAAATTCCTCTTCATGAAAATTTTGTACATCATATATACAGACCTACATGCATATATTTTACACGTGTCTATAAACAGATCTAGATCTAGTTAGACACCCACACTCTATATTTATGTTTTGCAAATATATATCCACTGTACTGGATCCTTTTGGGAAACTACCATAATATCAGAAAGCGCTAAATAAACATAGCCTTGGCCATTTGCATTAAGTATTTGCATTGGAGATGAAAAAGTATGCCACACCTCAAAATGCTTGCAGTGATCAGAGATCACTAAGCTGCTAAAACAGGTATTCCTGAAATCTGTATAATTTAAGTCTAAGAGGTTAACAATAACAGCTTTGTTTTATCTTTCCTCTGTGAGGATAAAATCAGTGTTGTCAACACCATGTAAACATCTAAAGAAGCATTTCTCAAGAGAGATTAAAGGGAGATAAACTACACAAAAATGCACTGGTTAGACAGATTACCATGTCCAGATCCATGTTCTTTTGTTATTTGAAAATAATCCTTTCAAATAACTATATTAATCTCCATCTTTGCAAAGTTACTTAAAAGAATCGTTATCAAATCACAAATTCTCACTGCAAACACCAAGGCTATGTTTACACTGGTGGGTTGTTGCGCCAGAAATATGCGAAGGAGCCTATGTGTGGAATATCACCAAGCCTCATTTGCATACCTAATGAGCGGCCATTTTTGCGGAAGAGGCCCTTGCACCAGAAGGAGCGTCTACACTGACCCTTCTTGAGCAAGAAAAACCCTCTTGCGCATTGCCGCTATGATGATTATTTTCAGGAATAATGGCATTGTGCAAGAGGGTTTTTCTTGCGCAAGACGGGCAATGTAGACGCTCCTTCTGGTGCAAGAGCCTCTTCCACAAAATGGCGGCTCATTAGGTATGCAAATGAGGCTCGGCGATATTCCACGCTTAGCCTCATTTGCATATTTCTGGTGCGACAACCCGCTAGTGTAGACATAGCCCAAGTGAATGAATGTGGATCTGACAGGGCAATATAGGTTAGAAAGTACATGCCTCAAATGTGCATTTCACAGCCATGGTGAAAATGTAATGATCTACAATATTAGTGTTAGATCTTTTTGTTCTGATTAGAAATGGGTCTGAATTGGAGTCTTGGATCCAAACTCCTCACTCAAGCTTCAGAAAACAGTTTCTTTAATATTTCATAGGTCAACCCCAATTCTGACTCAAAGACATTTGGATCCAATCTTCATTCACCCAGGCACATCTATTGCTTTTGATGGAGACTCAATACATGAGAAGTGTTTACTACACAAAATGTGAAACTCCCATTCACATTAAAATATCCACACTAAAAACTGTTCATAATTTTGCTTAATAATGGACAAATCATAAGACAGAAGTCAATATCCAGAGCAAGGTAACTGAGTAAAGACCTATAATTCAAATACATTTGATAGCTTTCCTTCAGACTTTGCAGACACATTTTTCTCTGCTTCCAGAGTAAAAATGTCATTTTTCTGGCCAAACCAATTTTCCAAGCCAAAGTTACAGAGGAGGCTAACACAGAGTTTTGTGTGACACCTGGTTCCAATCTTTGTAAGAGAGACTACTGCCTGTTCATACTAACGCTCCAAAGACAGGTAAAATACAGGTGGGGACAATTCCAATTTCCTGCTCGGAATGTACTCATATTCCAGCCTTAATACAGAAGGATAAAGGAGAATAGCCTAGATTCCGGTTTTGTACAGTTGTTTTAAGAGAGCACAAGCAAATAAATCACATGCCTTGAATTTTATTAAGCTGGATAACTCAAAGACACAGCCAAACAAGGCTAGTGGGGACATTTTGAATGAGATAAAACTTTATCTCCAATATCAGGAACTGCAGAATAGTCTAACACTGACATACACACTCACGCACTGAAAGTTCATCCCGATGATGACAGAATTAAAATGCGGGTGACTCTAGGCCTCCAGTTTCTATGCAATAACAAAAATTCTGTAGCTTCATGGTTATTTACTGAGCAAAAAGGCACAAGAGGCAATGCATGTCACCAGGATTTTAGCAAACCTCAGCTGCATTGTGGGGCAGAATCCTGAAGAACAAGTGTCTTTAACTAGCTCAGAAGTCCAATACTGCCCTCTGTATAGGCTCTGCTTACAATGCCTTACAACTAGCTTGGCTCAGATGTACTTCCAGTCATTTTAATATGTGTTTCATTAAATCTATCATCCTGTTATGAAAAACAGATTGCAGCAAAGATGTAAGCGGAAAGGGGAAAGCAACCACATGAGATACACTGCTGAAACGTACGGTTGCTTCTGGGCTGGAGGGAAGAAACTGTTGCCAAGCCGCTATGGTGACAGGGGTACATTAGAAAGAAAATCTGTTTTCAGTTTGCTGATTGCTGTTGCCAAAATCATCCCCATCTCCCCTTGATCTGATTGTGTCATTCCATTAGTCAAATCCCTTCACCAGCCTCCCCTTTGCTTTTCACAAGCTCCTAATCTTCACTTTTATGGCTGAACCCCAACCCCATTTTTCACAGCTTCCTTCTAAAGCTGCCCCCAAATGCACCCGGGTCTCTCTGTCCCACTGTACTACCTTCCAGGCCACTCCTTAGACCAGGGATGGGAAAATACAGTCTGCCAGAGTTAGCCTCTGGTGGGCCCCCACACCACCATATTTACCTGCACATCTGCAGGTATGGGGGATCACAGCTCCCTTTGGCCACAGATCACTGAACCCAACTAACGGAGGCTGCCATCACCCATACCTGCAGAGGTGCAGATAATATAGTGGAAGCGACTCACTGGGGATAACCCTGCTGAACCATTGCTAGTTTATTGCCCACCTTACCTTCAACACAGGGAGCTCCAAGCTAATGCACATGAACGTTTGCATAGTTCATATTCCTCCTGAAAGTGTAAAAGGGTGGGGATCTGGCCTCCAGCCCCCTGCTTGCCTGGATCTAGCCCCTGAGGCTCAGGGCTGCCCCCCCAGCATTGGGTATCCTGCACCAGCATCGCCCAGACCCTACAGCCCCTAGCCCACTCCTGACCGTTACCACCCTCTCAGATCCCCCCCCAGACCTCAGCCTGCTTCTGCACCCCTCTCCCACCCATATCCTCCACCTCTACTTCACTCCTGTACCCTACCTCTTACCGAGACCCCACACCCCCACTTTGTTCCTGCACCCCATCCGACTAAGACCCCTCATCCCCAGCCCACTTCCCAGCAGCCCTCTCCCACATACTGAACCCCTTATTTTTTTCTCCACCCCAGAGCGGGGGGGGGCTCACAAAATCAATTAACTTGGACCCCCTAGATTCTGGTCTGTGGCCCCTGACTGATTTTTTTGCAGGTCAGCATCCCTTGACCCAAAAAAGGTTCCCCAGCCCGGTGTAAAACTTCTCTTTCAAAGCTATCCATAATTATTCACCCGCCTAAAACACTTCCAAGTCCTTCAAAGAGTGCCATCTGCCTCCACCTAGATATTAAATCATCATCCGACAGTGATGAAACAACACATACTATTAATAATAAAATGAGCCTCCCAGTTGAGTTCTGTGCAGACAAATTACTATAAAAATGGCACAGTGCAGGCCAATGTTCATTTTCTCACTGTAATTTTTCATATAAAACATGCTCAGTTTATAAGCAAACTCAGAACAATAATATAAAGGGCCAGCCCTGTGAAGTCAGCTTGGACTCAGAGTAAAATTGGTCTCTTTCTATCTCTCGCACCATTACCAGCAGCAAAGGGGCTGCTACCGACCTAGGCCCTCACCCAGAGCTGTCCTGTCCACAGGACACAGGATGGTTCGAGGCTTCTGCCCCAGGTCCTGCACTTTGGGAGACCCCACAGCAACTGGCTTAACCATCCTATGCCAGGGCAGCCCAGGGGATTACCAGGGGTGGTGGGGAAGGGTTGGCTGGGGGGGCAGCAAGGGTCAGGCCCCTCCGTACTGAACTCGATGGTGGGCCCTAGCGGCAGCCTGTTCCACTCCATGCTGCTGCCCTCTCCCAACCTGCTGCACTTGGCTTCACTGCAGCAGCAGGAAGCAGAGTGCCCAGCCCAATGGCGCATCCCATGGCCGTGGTGAAGCAGATGACAGCAGGCTGGGAAAGGACAGCGGGGGGAGTGGAGCAGAGCAGGCTGCCGAGCCACTCCTGTTCCCGCCACCGCAGTGAGTGTGAGAGGGAGGGTGACACCTTCTGCCACCCTATGCCAGGACCCTGGGAATCCCCTGGCTCACGTTGCTTGGAGGAAGAGGCTTCAGCAAGGGAGGGAGGCCAGGCCAGAGAGGAGGAGAAGAAGGGGCGGGGTTTGGGGAAGGGGTAGAGCAGGGAAAGGGCGGTGCAGGGATGGGCCAGCGCCTGCATCAGCAGGGTTGCTCTGGGTCCAATGCCTGGGCCCTGTGGTGTTTGGCCCAGGCCCTGCACCCCCCTAGGGATGTCCCTGCCCTCAGTTACCACTTTGCACCCCTCTTTCAATAATGCCCTGTTGCCATCTGTGGAAGCCCATTGCCTTGAGTGGTACTGCACAGATATAAAGGACTACAACTTAGTAAACAATCCTACTGGTGATCCCAAGAAGGAAAAGAATCCAGCTCACTTTAGAGTTTGGTAGACTCTGAGCTGTGTAGGAGAAAAAGAGCAGGGAAGAGCGGGAATGCATCTCTTGAGTAAGGCAGTGCCATTTTAACTAGGCTTCGTCTTTCAGGCTACATCTACACTGCACTGTAGTTTGAAATAAGATATGCAATTTGAGCTACTCAAATTACCTATCTTATTTTGATCTTATTACGAAATAGCTTATTTCATAATTTGGCGCTGTCTACTCAGCGCCAAATTTCAAAATAACCCACTATTCCAAAATGTCCCTTATACTTCATGGAACAAGGTTTACACAGGGACATCGGAATAGTGAGCCCAAAATAACAAGCTTGCTGTGAGGATGCGGGATAGCTATTTCAGGATACTTCACTATCCTGAAATAGCATTGCAGTGTAGACAAAGTTTCACAGAGTAATTGCATAGGCTTAATACAAATAATAATAATAATTAATAATAAATGTAATGAACCAGGAGACTATTCTAGTAGGTGCAGTAGAAGCAGAACAAAATCTGTTTTTAAATAAACCTAATTAAAATAGGCCTAACCCACTTGCATGGACACTCTCAAATGGGCTTTGAGTTTCTTACAGTTTATCTCCACAAGGAAGTTGCACTGATTCCACTTTAGGTGCGACTTTAACAGATCCAGAGCAGAAAGCTATGTGGAGACACTGATGTTGGTTCAAGAGTAGCTTACTGCAGCGTAGCAAAAGCTTTCTCTTACACAGAAATAAGCCTGTCTGAAACCAAAACAGATCAGCCCTGGGTCAAAATGGCATTCATTTATTTAAGCCAATGGAGATCGACAGAAAAAGAGAAAGGGAGGGAACCATAGAGAAAAATTTGGATGGGAAAATGCTCCATACGACCCATGTTGTGGCTAAATGTAAAAATGAACTATGGGCTCTGGTTAGAAATAAGGCAATATTCTAGGAATTCAGAATTAGTCCAGCTAAAAAAAGGCAAAAGCTACAGTCAGGTCATAGCTCAAAGGAGGCCACACAACTAGCAGCAAAGGATTTTTTAAAAAGATAGGTCACCACTTCCCTAAAATTGGGCAAAATCCCAAAGAAACAGCTCCACCTGGAGATCAGCAGGGAGAGAAGTGAGAGCTAACAGGCAGGGTAGAGGCAAAGTTTTGTGCCTGACCTCACGTGTGTTGATTTTGGTAACAACTTTTTAAACCATCACTTCCTCCTCTTTGCTTTATTTACTCCCTGTGTTTATTTTCTATACTGTTTATGCTGAAACATGTCAGTGTGTAACTTTCCAGACCATCCTATCCCACAGAGTAAACTCAATATACATGGGATGACACGGAAGATTAAATCAACCATTATTACTATTATTATGCTCAGGCTGCTGCCAACTCCTCAGTTTCTTGCTAAACCGGCTCTTTTAAAATTTACTATCTTTCTTGGAGGGTTTAAGTTTTTATTGGCAAATCTATAAATGTTAATTTCACCATTCACATAAAGCAACAATTGATTATTTCCATCAATAATCATTCAAATTTACAGATTAGCAAAATATGAAAAATGATGCTTGAGAACTAATTAGAGTGGGATTTAAGGATATTTTCACTGTATTTGGACATTATATTGGCAATTTCTATATAAAGGTTTAACTTTTTTAATCTTAACATATACTATCAAGAAATAATTATTGTCTGACCTGCTCAATGTCTGATCCCCTTGCATAATTTCCCACAACTGTGAAAATGTAAATCAATACAAACAATCACAATAGTTAAAATTAATATTAGAAGTATAATTATAAAAACTACAAATCTAATTCTGCCAGCTCTAATTATGTTTGATCTGTGCAAAATTACAGAGATGAACAAAATGCTCTTGCCACATTTCATTTTTGGTGTCCTTACAAGCACGAAACTCATTGTATATGTTTTTACTGATTCTTTATAGGTCACAAAACTTGGTGGTGAACTTGTGTCCAGTTTTTCTGGAAGACAAGGGAAATTTTCAGCTTTGCACTGATATTATTTAATTATACAGTCTTCAAAAATGGCTTTTACACACCCAGTTTAATCCAAAATGATTATTTTGACTTCAGCAGTTACTCCAGATTTAAATGAGATCAGAATGTGGCCCTTAGCCTCAATAATAATCAAGAAAGTGCCTAGTATGCTTCTGATGCCATATAAATATATAATTCAATACGATAACAGAATCATGGAATTACTGAAGTGTTTTCCAATCTGTTAGTGAAACAAGGCTAAATGTGGAAATTACTTTTTCCTTTAAGCTGCATTAATTGAAATGAGGGTGTTGCATCTTGAAAACCAATGTGAAATCATACTATTCTTTACATTAATTTTACGGATTTTTAAGCACCCAACATTGTAGCTTCTGAACTTTCTGAGGGTATGTCTACACTACAGTGTTATTTTGAAATAGCTTATTTCGAAATAACGCATCTACACACAAAATGCATTTCGAAATAGCATTTTGCTATTTCAAAATAGTGCGTCCACACTGAGTGGACTCTGAATCACATTTATGGCTGGCTGGAACCAGTTCTGGCAGGGCACCAAGTCAGGACTTACTGTGTGAGGCTGCTGTCTGAGGTTATCTGAGGTCTGTGCTTAAAGGGACCCCCCCCAGACAGACAGTTCTCAGGTTTACCTGCTTGCTTGTCTACCTCGATGAGGGACAGCAAAGTATTTTGTCTCTGCGTGCCCTGTTTGCCCTTACTGAGGACACCAGAGCACTCTGCAACATGGAGCCAGAGCTGCCCCTGGATACTCTGGTACTTCTCTTGGACGCGTTGCTGTGAGCCTGGCTGCACTTTCTGCAGGCTGACATCCAGGAGGTCCATCGAGGGGCTGTCAGTATCCAGGAGGCCCTGTGGGAGAGCTTCCATCCTGAGGGGCACTAAGAGCCTCCCTAGTCTGCCCCGCTGGGGGCTTGTGCCTCATTCCTTCCTCATGTCCTTCCACTTACCCCTCCCTAACCTTCCTTCCTGATGTCAAATAAAATACACGTACTTTCATGAACACAAACTGTCTTTATTTAACAAAAATGGGGGGGAAAGAGGGACAAACTCTGGTGAGACTGGGGAAAGGAGGTGGGAGGGGAGAAGAGACGGTGGGAGAAGAGGGGAGGGGGAAACTTGGGAGGAGGGAAGCTCATGGCTCAGTGCAGGAAGGGTGCTGCCGGTTTCTCTCAACGAGTACTGCAGCCCACTATAACAAGAGCGGCCTGGCCAAACTTTTTTTTTTTTTTACTGGGGGGGCAGTTTCTTTTCTCTAACATGGGGAGTGGTGGAGAGCTGGCTGCCAGTGGCTTACTGGCTCATGGTTTGGAGCCACTGGATATGGGGCAGTGACTGCTGGCTCTGGGCTGGCAGGCTTGGAGCTGGCACAGGCACTGTGGCCAGAGTCTACCCCTTTAAGGGCTCCGGGGAGGTGGGGAGGGAGAGAAGTGTTCTTGGTTGAGGCTGGAGTGGCCACCAGGGTACCCTGGGAAGGCTGGAGGCCCCCTATTTCGAAATAAGTGTCTACACAGCACTTATTTCGAAATAGCTATTTCGAATTTGGCATTATTCCTCGTAGAATGAGGTTTACCAAATTCTAAATAAGCTCTCCGCTATTTTGAATTAATTTTGAAATAGCGGTTTGACTGTGTAGATGCTAGGAAAGTTATTTCAAAATAAGGGCTATTATTTCGAAATAACTTTGCTGTGTAGACATATCCTCACACAGATACATGATTTTCACACAAGGATTACACTCAGTGGGAACATGGTTCTCTATTCTCTTTTTGGCCCTTCATCCACTTTTTTCTTTCCCCTTAGTACTGCATAGGCAAAGCTAGTGTGTGTGTGTGTGTGTATATATATACATACATACATACACACACACATACACCCCTACACCACTAAAGCACTCACTACTGGACTGATCAGAACTACTCAGCTTTGTGTCATAAACCTTATACTGTTAATAGATAATGGAGAGTTTCTTTTTGTTCAAGTGGTGTTTTGAAGCAGGAGAGTCTGGGTTTTATGCCTTTGTGACTCTGATGTTCTGGGTATCCCTGACATGCAGCATCACAACAACCAGGAAGCCCTAGGTGGCCACATTGCAACATTAACCACAACAACATTATCTAAGATGCACTTTCATTATTTAGAATGAATGGCAAAAAGAAAATCAAGCTTTGTACAATCTATTCTGAGCTGGTGCCTCAAGTGGGCAGCTTCTCCATTCCTTTTGGACCCTTTTTTGTTGCTATGCCTATACAGCTAATTTGGATTTTTTGAATGACTTCCAAATCCTCGTCTCACAGAAAAATTCAAGGGTAGGTATGAATCCGCCCAGATCAAAACTAGTCACTCCAATCCCTGCAGCATAGAACTGTCAAGCCTCCCACAGCCCTAAAAGTGGCGCCCTCTTTTCCTTACATGGCAGGAGAAGGCAGGTGACCCAATAGCACAAAATGGACTCTGATGTTTAAACTCTCAGAGTCAATGCCTGGCCTCTTCACTCAGTTTTGGCTCAGTCTTTATTTAGGAACAGAGATTGAATGGCTGATTCGAAGTGACATGCACCACCTTGAGCCCAAGGATCACCCAGTTTGAGTCGTGCCCTTTGGTAGCTTTCTAGAATGTGTGTTGTGCAGATGAGAATTGTGCTCTCTGCCTTCTGCAGGCATCCTTCAGGAAGTTTGAAAGGAAAGATGGTCCACTGGTGAGGGCACTAACCTGGGACTTGGAAATCCTGTTTTAAATCCCTGCTCTACACCAGACTTCCTGCATGAGTTTGGGCAAGTCACTTAGGATATGTCTACACTACAAAGTTAATTCGAACTAACAGACGTTAGTTCGAATTAACTTTGATAGGCGCTACACATACAAACCGCTAGTTCGAACTTAATTCGAACTAGCGGTGCGCTTAATTCGAACTAGGTAAACCTCATTCTACGAGGACTAACGCCTAGTTCGAATTAAGCAGTTCAAATTAAGTGCTGTGTGGCCACTTAATTCGAACTAGTGGGAGGCTAGCCCTCCCCAGCTTTCCCTGGTGGCCATTCTGCGCACCACCAGGGAAACTCGTCTG
Organism: Pelodiscus sinensis; assembly: GCF_049634645.1. Lineage (NCBI taxonomy): Eukaryota > Metazoa > Chordata > Testudines > Trionychidae > Pelodiscus > Pelodiscus sinensis. Next base: position 24,010,774 of record NC_134727.1, read on the forward strand.
CCCCCCTCCAGGCCCCAGAGCCCTTAAAGGGGCACGGGCTGGCTACGGTGCCCGTGCCAGGTGCAAGCCTGCCAGCACCCAGCCAGCAGACCCTGCACCTGGCACGGCACGAACCAACCACCCGTTGCCACCCAGCCCCTCCGCCTCTTCCCGGGAACAGGCTGGCGGCTCCTGGGAGCTTGCCCGGGACTGCAAGAGGCGGGCACCCACCTGGTCTAGTGCGGAGATCGTGGACCTCATCCACAACCTCCGCACTAGGCTCAGGAAAGTGGCCGTCTAGGGCAGGAGAGCTGCCAGCCTGGCCACCCAGGAGCAGGTTTGCATGAAAATCAGGGTGGTCCAGTGAGACCCCCGACCCTGAGCCCTGAGCTTAGAATGGCCGTACTGGGTCAGACCAAAGGTCCATCTAGCCCAGTAGCCTGTCTGCCGACAGCGGCCAACACTAGGGACCCTGGAGGGGATGGACCGAAGACAATGACCAAGCCATTTGTCTCGTGCCATCCATCTCCAGCCTTCCACAAACAGAGGCCAGGGACACCATTTCTACCTCCTGGCTAATAGCACTCCATGGACCCAACCTCCATGACTTTGTAACTTCTCTTTAAACTCTGTTCTAGTTCTAGCCTTCACAGCCTCCTGCAGCAAGGAGTTCCACAGGTTGACTCTTTGCTTTGTGAAGAACAACTTTCTGTTATTAGTTTGAAGCCTGCTACCCATTCATTTCATTTGGTGTCCTCTAGTCCTTCTATTATGGGAACTAATGAAGAACTTTTCTTTATGCACCCTCTCCACACCATTCATGCTTTTATAGACCTCTATCATATCCCCCCTCCGTCTCCTCTTTTCTAAGGTGAAAAGTCCCAGTCTCTTTAGCCTCTCTTCATATGGGACCTGTTCCAAACCTCTGATCATTTTAGTTGCCCTCCCCTCTCCCACCCTCTCTCTTCCCCTCTCCCACCTTCTTTTCCCAGTCTCCCCGAGTTTTGTTCAATAAAGAGAGTTTCTATTTTTGAACACACGTTTCCTTTATTTTGTACATCAGGAAGGGGGGGTTAGGGAGGGGTAAGTGGAAGGAAGTGAGGGAGAAATGGGGTACGAGCCCCCGATAGGGAGGACTGGGGTGGCTCTGCGGGCTCCTCGGGGTGGAAGCTCTCCTGCAGCCCCCCGATTGACCCTTCCCCCGGATGGCAGCCTGCAGCAACTGCAGCCGGGCTGATGGCCGACTGCTGAGATGTGCCGAGTGTGGGCACTCAGGGCACTCCAAGGCAGGACTGCTTTGCAGGCGGGGAACCCCTGAGAACTGTCTGTCCGGAGTGGGGGTCAGGTCCCTTTAAGCACAGCCATCGGCTAGCCTGAGACAGCAGCTCCACGCTCTAAGTCCTCATCTGATGCCCTGCCGGCATTGCAAAATGCTAATTCGAACTAGTTTTTAGGTCTAGATGCACTAATTCGAATTAGCTTAGCTCGAATTAACTAATTCGAATTAAGTTAGTTCGAATTAGTGCTGTAGTGTAGACATACCCTTAGTCTCTCTTGGCTTTGAGTCCTTATTTGTAAAGTGGGGACAATAACACTACCCTACTTCATAGAGGTATGGGGAAGATAAACACATTACAGATTCTGAGGGTATGTCTACACTACCCCGCTAGTTCGAACTAGCGGGGTAATGTATGCATACCGAACTTGCTAATGAAGCCCGGGATTTGAATTTCCCGGGTTTCATTAGCATAAAGCCGGCGCCGCCATTTTTAAAAGCCGGCTAGTGCGAACCCCGTGCCGCGCGGCTACACGCGGCACGGGCTAGATAGTTCGAACTAGCTAGCTATTCCACGAGGCGTACAGATAGTTCGGAATAACTAGCTAGTTCGAACTATCTAGCTATTCCACGAGGCGTACAGATAGTTCGGAATAGCTAGCTAGTTCGAACTATCTAGCCCGTGCCGCGTGTAGCCGCGCGGCACAGGGTTCGCACTAGCCGGCTTTTAAAAATGGCGGCGCCGGCTTTATGCTAATGAAGCCCGGGAAATTCAAATCCCGGGCTTCATTAGCAAGTTCGGTATGCATACATTACCCCGCTAGTTCGAACTAGCGGGGTAGTGTAGACATACCCTGAGGGACTTAGACACTATAATAATGCAGGCCATATAAGTCAGATGGATAAACAAACAAACTCTGGTTGATGTCAATGAGACTTTTTTGATGAATAAGGGTTAGGTCAAATCTGAAGAAGTACTTTTGTGCACAACCAGTTTCCTTAGAGACTAACCTATCCTGTAGGTCAAAGGGCTGCTCTGTGAGTCCAAAGCAGGCCTCTTTTTCTGGAAAGACCCAATATTTTTCCCTTCTTCTTTGTCATGCCTCCTCCATGTACAATACACTGTTGCCTAGGTAACAGCAACTAGCAAGGCCCTGTGGTACTAATGCATCCAGTGGCCTGTTGGCCAGAAACACTAACTGCATCACCTCCACATACTTCTGTTTGTCCAGGACCCTTCTAGGATTCAGCACACATGAGCTTCCCCGAATTTTAATACCAGGACTGTGAGTCTACATAGACTCTTACCATATGCTAAAGTGATGCTTACTGTTACCGCCTCCCCTGCACAAAAACCAAGAATGGGGGGGGGGAGGGGAAACCAACCAAAATCTTTGAAATCAATTTGAACTATAACAAAATTTATCTCCCAAGCTCCAGAAACCACGAGCATAAATTTGGGTTTGGCTGGGATCTGGTTTTCTTTGGGCTCCACTGCATCACATCTGAAGCCCATTTTAAAGTGATTTGCTAGAGTGGTTCAGCATATTACAAGGGCTAACATGTTAGTGGCTCTGTTCCTGCAGCCACCAGATGCCTACTTGAGAGATGGGAAGCAGGGATGTCCTCAAGCACAAGGAGAAGTACACAGTTACTTCGGCCCTCACATACATGCAAACACTGTAGGACAGGAGTCAGCCTTGGGAACTGAAAAGTGGCACAAAACAGGATAAGGGAGGCAGTGGGTAAAGAAAGGAAGGTAACAACACATGCTTCCTAGAAAAGGGAGTGGAAGAGGAGGTGCTTTCACCAACATGGACTCCTGCAAATGGCAAGACCATCACTGAATGGATTTTCACAATCTTGGATCTGATCAGGAAAGAGGCTGCTCTTGTAATTCTTAAGTCAACTCAGTTCTGCCTCTGAATGGAGCAAGAGTTACCTTACCTCTCTTTTCCGTTGGCTGAGGGGGAAGAGTAGAGATGAGCCTACAGGGCAATGTTGGGATCCAAATCTCAGCGTTCCAGGATTTCAGAGGAGTTTAGATGTGGGGGCTTCGTTTCGTCTGGTTAAAGACTGGACTCGATGTGGATCCAAACTTCTCTAAAGTTCACAGAAGGAAGGAATGTGAGGCTGGGTTTTGGTTCAGGCCCATCTGTAATTTAAAAAAATATTTGAAGTTAAACCAGACAATATGGTTGGGTCAGGCATCTATATTTCAACTGACACAAAAGCATAAAGAAGGAAGGGAAGCCACAGTTTCCAGTATTTGTTTAAAAGATGAAGTTGTAAGGGACATGGGGAACATTAAGGTATGTTCTAAATGGTTTTCTTAGAAAAAAACCCAGAAAAATGACTCACTTAATAAATGTGGTATCTTGCCCTCTTTTGCCTCATGTGCATAGAAGCCCTGTCAACCATACAGCTCAATAAATGGTTAGGAGAAAAGAAAGGAAGAAGAAAAGAAAGACAGCAATTTACTCTGTGTCAACTTTCCAAATAATCCTTCACTCTTTTGTTTTGTTTGTTTTTTTTTCAACTCCTCCGGCTCTCTCAGTTGATCCCCAGGGATTTCCTTCCTTCCCTTGAAGAGGTAGCAGGCTATCGCTTTACAGTGAGAGAGGAAGCAGCAGAAGAGGAAAGAAAGCAGACAAATCACTGAAGGAGGAGGCAAATTAAACACCGCAAATGAATGCTGCGCTGTCTCCATGGGTTTAAATTGCCTAGTGTGTATGCGCGTTAGAACTGAGGCACAGTGGGAATTACGGAGCTTCGGGTTTTGGTCATTTGTACTATTCGTTGTTTTTTAAGTTTTTCCAGTTACATACTAATTCGGCTATCCCTCTGAACCAAAAAGAGGGTCATTTTTAATGCAATGCTTCCCAAACATTTCTCCATTAAGCTGCAGTCCTCCTGGCTGAATTCCTTCCAAATCACAGGCAATGGCCCACACATTGGTATCACAACAGCAGAAGTGATGTGCCAAGAGCTGTCATATACCAAAGCCTTTCAGGTTTCTGTTTAGAAAATACTTTACACTTACAGCTGCTTTTCACCCAGGGCATGTCTACACAGCAGCGTTATTTTGAAATAACTAATGTTAATGTGAAATAACAGAGTGCACATCTAGAAAGCAAACCCGTTATTTCAAAATAATGGGCTTCTGACTCCAACTTCTGTAACCCTCATTTCACGAGGAGTAGGGAAAGTCGAAGGAAGAGTGTTCTTTTTTTGACTTCCTGCAGTGTAGACAGCACCAAAAGCTGAGTTAAGCTACTTCGACTTCAACTACGCAATTAAATTAGCTGAAGTTGGATAGCTTAATTCGACTTTAGCCCACAGTGCAGACATATCCCTAGGGATCTCAAGACACTTTGCATGAGTGAGTATGGTATTACCATCCCAATTCTATCTATGGGGAAACTAAGGCATGGCTTTGGCCTTATGTGTTGAGGTTAAGAAATGTAAATTAATAGAGGATGCATAATAGTTAAACATTTATAAAGGGGGCTGCAGAATGAAATGAAAATTATTCTTCTCTAGCAGCAAACTATTGTGGCATCAACCATGATAACAGCAACTTGTTTCAAATGTAATTGCTCAAATGGGCAAAAGGTGAATCATATTGTACCCATCTATTAATTCCTATAGGAACATTTAAATAAATGTAATTTTCTATCAGCTCCACTTCTGAAGCAATAGAACGATCTACAGGAAAAAAAGACATGTTTCAGAGATGACACTGTGAGCTCCAATGCATCACAAACCAAGTCAATATACAAGTGCTTTCTTGAGATAAAACATGTACTCATTGAAGTCATCTTTGTGTATAATATAATGTATGATTATGTTAATTTGAGTACAAATCTTGTCTCTCCATATCTCCCCATACAAACACCCTGGTCTTTGGCATGCATTGGTTTCAGATACCACTAGAATAAAAATAAACACGAGCTGAGTTTCCTTTCCATCTATCTTAGTATAATATCACATTTGCTGCTGAAATGTGCATTAAAATGCCCACCACCCCCCACTGCCAAAATCCCCCTTCCTAGATTATGTATCCAAGAGAAACTTATATTTAAATCTAGCAAATCAAGGGTTATGCAAGAGGGAGGAAATATCACATCAGACCACGACTGTTCCAGTAGTGTGAACAGTAGAATGAGAAAGCAAAATTCGGTATCTTCCATTCTTGTATGTAATGTTGTTGTAGCCATGTAGGTCCTAGGATACTAGAAACACTATGCGGTTGAAGTTTATTGGGCCCACTTCTGTTGGTGACAGAGACAAGCATTCCAACTTACCGGTCACAGGTCCTGAAGAAGAGCTCTGTGGAAACTCAAAAGCTTGTCTCTGTCACCAAGAGAAGATGGTCCAATAAGATACTGCCTCACCTACCCTGCAGCACCAGTGTCAGTTTGGCCCTGGATCATGACAAACTTTCGATAGTGATGCTTGTTCACGGCCTTCCTCTGTGTAGTCCTCTAACAAGGAAAGAAGGAACGGTTGAGCCTTATGACTCTCTAATGCTCCCCAGAGCTCCTCCTTTCCCCATAACCTAAGTTCTCTTTAGGGGTATGTCTAGACTACATGCCTCTGTCGTCAGAGGCATGTAGATTAGGCTACCCGGCAGAGGGAAATGAAGCCGCCATTTAAATAATCGCGGTTACATTTAAATTAAAATGGCTGCTGCGCTCTGCTGACCAGCTGATGATCAGCTGTTTGTTGGCAGATCGGGGCAGGCTAGACGCGCTGCTGTCGACAAGGAAGCCTTTGTTGACCGGCGCAGGTATGCCTTGTGAAACCAGGTTTACCTGCGCCGGTCGACAAAGGTTTCCTTGTTGACCGTGTCGCGTCTGGACTGCCCTGATCTGCCGACAAACAGCTGATCATCAGCTGGCTGGCAGAGCGCGGCAGCCATTTTAATTTAAATGAAGCCACAATTATTTAAATCGCGGCTTCATTTCCCTATGCCGGGTAGCCTAATCTACATGCCTCTGACGACAGAGGAATGTAGTCTATACATACCGTAGGGTGCGCACCTGCATGGGCGTGCACAAAGAATTTTAATCCCATCCACCTCCTCAGCAGAGCCACACAGCAGCACTCACCTTCCTGGAAGGTAAACTAGTGGTGGTGAGGGAATGGGGAGCCAGAGCCACATGGTGGTTGCTCAGCTGCTCCCAGTGCAGGGCTACGGGGCTGTCCAGTTGCTCTGGGGTCAGCTCCCACTCCAGAACACAGGCCAGCTGCCCACCACGTGGCCTGCCCCAGGAGGAGCTGGACAGCCACCACATAGGCCCTGACCCCCACTTCAGTCCTTCCTCAGGACTGAAATTGCAGCCAGAGTAGGCTGGGTGGCAGCTGCCAGATGAAGCCGGGGCACATGGGGCAACCACCCGCCATGCAACCCCACCCTGGGAGCAGTTGGACAGCCACCACACAGCCCTGGACCTAGCTCCAGCCCTTCCCCAGGTTGCCAGAGCTGGGTCTGGGTCTGTGGCATGGCACAGCTGCTGCTGGGGGTTGGGGACTGCCCTGCAGTGCAGCATGGCTGCTCCGGGAGCCAGAGCCCCCTGCACCCTTCTTCCCTCATCCTGTATCCCCCTCTGGCTCTCAGAGTCCCCTGCCCCTTCAGCTCCCTGCTGGTTCCTACACCCCCGGCTCCCCACATGTCGCTGCCCCACACCAAACACCCTACTCCCTGCAAACCCTGGGGGCTGGCAGCAGCTTCCCTCTACCCCAGCTGGGGACTCACATCCAGCCCTGTGGGGAGCAGCCTAGGGCAGCCCCTGCCCTGCACACAGGCTGTCCTAGGAGCAGGGCTCCCTGGGGGGGCAGGTCTCACCTTCTCCCCATGAGGTGTGGGGAGATGCTGCCTGGGATCAGGGTTTGGGGTCCCAGCAAGCGGGGAAGGGCTGGGCTGAGATCTCTGCGCTGAGAGAGTCTCTCAGGGAGCAGGGACACTGGTGGGTGCCACCGTGCACACAACTGAACAAGCGTACATGACCTCAATATTGGGGCACAAGACAAAACTCACTCTGCTCATGGATGGAAAATCTTGGAACACTGCCCATAACCCTCCCAATGGACCCTGTGAACAAGATTCTAGTGCAGCACAGAGCTCGTGACCTGGGGGACAGGGAGCTCGGGTGGATTGTAGCCACTTTTACACTCCGACAAATCTGTACAGTTTTGGGAGCTGGGTGCTGGCAGGCACCCCTCCCCCTTCAAAACTCAGATGGCTCTGAGAGACCGTGTGAGTTTCAGCTGCCTCCTGATTGGGTTGACAACTCTGTAGTATTTAAAAATTGGACACTCCAGCAGAAGTTCCAGAACCTACCTTTCTCTTCCCTTCCCCCCCAGGCCTCGCCTCCCCCACTTGCTCCTCTTTCCCCCTCCAACCCACTTCCATTCTCAGAAACTACCAATAGGCATAGGTTCTGGAAGTAAGGGTGTGGTGGGAAGTGCCTGACATGGTTTCCTTTATATACTTTATACACCACCACTCTGAAATTGTTCTGACGCCACTGTCAATTGGCCCCTAGTCTGCTAGAAACTCTCCAGTATTACTCTAGATCCCTGTAAAAAGCCAACTCCATCCCCAGTGTTTCAGGATCCACCCAGAGTCCTCCACATCACCCTCTAATACACTACCAGCTCCTTGTCCCCCCTCAAAAACCCCTACCTTCTCCTCTTTCTCCTTCATTAAACCTCCAGCCCCACTTGCCACCTCTTATCCCTCCTGTAATCACACTGCTGCCTTTCTCTTCCCTGCACAGATCCAATCATTTTTCACTGTTGAAAATATTCTCCACTGTTTTACTGGATTTTATCCATCCCATTCTGTTACTAAACAAACCTGGAAAAGGATCTTACAAAATCCCACACCAGCCACGAAACATGCCTTGCAGAAATACTTCTCAGAATGCAAGACAAAACCAGGGCACACAGAGCAGCACGGAGGTTTCTGCAGATTCTAGCAATGTGGTTTCAGCTATGCTGACTTAAACAGGAGGGGAAATGAAGCATAAGGGAGCTCTCTCGGACAACTGTTAGAAAATTCCAAAGCTGTGCAGAAAAATAACCTCTTTACTGAAAGGTACATTATAATGCAAGTCACGGCCTTCCTTAACAAAGATAGATACTTTCAGAAATTGCATATTGTTACTGCATTAAAACCTACTCTTTGTCGGTTAAGACTAAGTGTGTCTGTCTCTCTCCATGTGCCCACACACAACTAGATGTTATGTGGCCAGGCATGATAAGAAGAGTGATATTATGCAAGATATGAATAAGTTTGATAATACTCATTACAGATGGAGAAACTAAGGCACAGAGAGCATTTGTTCCAGGTGGAAAAGTTAGGAACAAAGTTGGGATTAGAATTTAGGTCAGGAATAGACCTCCACTTCCCTGCTCTCACCTAGGGATATAAGCCATTAGTCAAGTAGTCAACTACCCAATAAGCCTAGGCTTATCAGGCAGTCGAGTTAATACTCGACTAGTCACTTCCCCCACCCTTGCTGCCTTTATTAGAGGCAGCAAGTGGGGGAGTAGGAGCTGGTACAAGGGGGAGCCGGCTTAAAAGCCAGTTCCCCACAGAACCATCTCCATGGGGGGGGGGAGTGTGTGTGCAGGGGAGGTAGAGGCACAGCAGGCGAGTGGTTGTGAGCCAGGAATCAGCTCTTACTACATTTAAAAAGCAGAGGCACAGCGAGGTTAGATCCTGGGGCAGCTCGAGCAGGGACTGCTTAGTCCCCGCTTGCACTGCCCCACAGAGCTAACCCCACTGCACCTCTGCAGTTTAAATTACATTTAAACTGCAGATCCACAAAGGTAACGAGTGCTCCCCCCACTTATCAACTAATTGAGTAGTCGATGGAAATTCCATCAACTACTCGATTAGCTGATTATCTGCATTTTAACATCCTTACTCTCACCAACAGACTTAAATATCCTTCATCTGAGATTCTCAAAGAGCTATCCAAAAACTTATAAATAAGCCCAAAACCAGCTAAATAAAGATGTGTATTATTACATCCATTTTACACTGGTACAAATATTTAGTAGGAGTAATGTCACTGTTACACAAAAATTCATGTATTTGCTAGTGCTTCCCAAGAAAAACTCGTAACTCTGTGAATCTTACACATACACATACAAGATTAATAAAATGCAGACACATCTGGAGTGAAGGGTATGGGCTAGACAGACAACCAACATGCACAGTGTATCATCAAAAGAGAGGAAATTCTAGCCAGTACTTTTATGACTTTTACACTTTTATGTTAAAGCTCCCAGATGTCCTGGCAGCTTTAATGTCCAAATGAACCTCAGAGGACATAAACTGTCATGGCAAAACAAAAAAACAAACAAAACCCCAAGCACATAGAAAGTTTCATCCAAATACAAGGGATCTATCTTGACAGCTTCAGTTGGCCTGTTGGTATTTCCAACTTGTGGACAGAGCTGTGTGAATATCACTTAGGAGAAAATAAAATAAATATTTTATTAAATCCAAAATTAATAGTTTCACCATTTCAAGTAATTTAAACATTTTTATTTTTTTCCAGTAAAACTGGAGAATAATTCAAATTTTAAAGTAATTTCATATTGAATCATTTCATTTAGAATATGGCAAACCATTTTTTATTTTTCCCCCAAAAATTAAGAATTTGGGAAAATCAACACAAATCTGCAAAATGTTTCAGTATCATCAAATCTGCGATTTTTTCTGAAAAAAAGTTTCCTTCTGAAAAAAATTAACTAGTTCTGCTTGTGGATCCAGGGATTCTGGTATTTCAAAGCCAACACTTAGGGCATTCTGATAATCCCACCATCTTCAGAAAAATATAGAGCTGAACAAAGAAATTACAGCTTTGAGTTACAGATAGAGCCTTGTAAATATTTGGAAATATGCTAGTATCCACATCCGCGGATATGGATGTAGCTATTTGCAGCTCATTTTTGCACGTATCGATGCAGATATAGATACACATTTTTTAAATAGAACCCTGCACATTTGCAGATTTCTGCTTTATATCCACAGATATGGACGCAGACACCCACTGTGTTATGGCGCTGTTTCGAAATAACAGATGCTGTTAAGAAACTGTTATTTTGAGAGAAAACCCTTCTCTTGAAATAACCCTTATTCCTCATACACTGAGACTTACCAGTTATTTCGAGAGCAGGGTTTTCAAAATAGCGCCATAACGGAAATATGCAAATGAAGCATGGGATATTTAAATCCTGGCTTTGCAATTTTGAATGTCTTCATTTGCATCGATCTGTCAAAAGAGGGTGCAAGTGTAGACATACTGTATGTAAATAGAGACATATGTACATTATATTGTATATGTACATTGTATTTATATGTATGTAGTACATACAAACACTCTCATATTTGGAAGTTCAAGGCTCATGTTTCATACTTTCCAAAATGTAAGTTAGTGGAGCAATGGGGACTAGATAGGCTAGAGATTTTGAATTCAGTTGGATCTGGATCTGAGGTTTGGGTTCACTGTTTTCATTGGGATCCATTTCTGTATAAAACAGCACTACTGAGCCCTTTTAACTGCATTGTATACCTTCAAAGCACTATTCAAATGTTACAAAACTCCCACAGCTCCACCCCCATGAGGCAGATAATAATGCATCTATATAGTGTGCTTATGCATGGTATATAGGCAAGAACTTCTTGTGATTCACTGTGGTCTTACCATCCTGGTCATCCCAAAGACTTACGTTTGTTCTTTCCTTGTTTAGTCAGTTTTCCTTAATCTGAAATAAAAATCACTCAGGACAAAAGCAAATTTCACTCAGGCTACGTCTACACTGGCCTACTTTGAAGTAGGAATAAGATCCTCCGGAAAAGGGCGCTTTTTCCGGAGGATCGGGGCCAGTGTAGACGCTCTTTTCCGGCTTTTCTAAAAGCCGGAAAAAAGCGGCGGACATTTTTATTTAAATGCCGCGGGGGATATTTAAATCCCCCGCGCATTTCCCTACTACGATGGCTGAAATTAACATGCCCCTTCCGGAAAAGGGGCCAGTGTAGACGTAGCCTCAGTGTATGAGAAACAAACAATGGTACAGTGTAGCCCCAAAACACATGGCCCTGGCAACCCGGGACTTTAGATTGTGGTCATGGCTCATGCACTCAGTCCAGCTGTCCAGCAAAGAAATTGGCAAAGTTGCAAAATGTTATTTGGCCAAAGTCCATGAGAGCTGTTGGGTGATTGAGGCTTCTCCCTTCCTCAGCATGGAACATTTACCCTAATTCACCATTCATCCTAATTCACCAAAGCCAAAAAATAACTGTGACAGGGACACATTCCCAAAAGCTACAGTTTTATGGCTGACGTTAAGCTAGCTTTGAGCGGGGTATGTGTAACATATCCCTTTTAAGAAGGCCTGGCAAACAAGGCAGATCACCCAGGGCATGTCTGTACTAGGAAATTATTTTGAAATAATAATGCTCAAAATAACCAATAATAATGCCCAAAATAACCAATAATAATGCCCAAAATAACCATTTTGAAATAGAGTATCCACACTACAGGGAAGCCTTGAAATTAGTCCGAGGCAGGCTCCCTTAATGTGGATGCGCTACCTCAACTTAGAGCCCCAGGAAGCACCAGGGAGTAATTATTCAGAATGACTCTGGGGAGTAGTTATTTCGAAATAGCAGCAGTGGAGCATCCACACTAATGCTATTTCAAAATAACTATTGTGAAATAAGCATTATTCCTCATGGAAAGCAGGAGTTATTATTTCAAAATAACCAGCCCCTTATTTAGAAATAACGGGCGTGTGTGGATGCGCCACTTGTTATTTCAAAATAACTCCCTAGTGTAGACCAGGGTCCAGTTCCTGCAGAATTTGCACCCTTATGCACTTGAGTTCTGAAGGCTTGGCCACAGCTACAAGATCTATATCAAGCTTGCTGCAGAAAATGTATGGCCTTCCATATACAGAATATGCAACTGTGTGGTGTGGTACAAAGGTATTATTTACACTTGTTTTCAATGACATGCACAATTCAGCCATGGCATGACCTCTGATGAAGAAATATGACCATTCCAAATTCATGTCAACATTACCTTTATACCACATCACAGACTTCACAAGTATATATGACTTGTAGAGAATATGCAATATTGTGGTGTGGCAATAAAAGTTTAATTTTTAAATTTGGGTTGGCCTCACTATATTTATGGGGGGCAATAACCACGAGTTATTCACAGATGAGGACCAATAAAACCTTAATGTCACCCTAAAACAAGATGTATTCTGTATCTCCCACATGTTAGGGAGAAACTACTTTCAAAATGTATGAGAATTTATCTTTCTACCTGTAAAGCCACGGGACAAAGCTACCCATTTCTAGCCCTACACGGTCATGGCATATCAGACTTGAAAATCATGACACCCTTAAAAATAGAAAACACATTTTGGATAACAGGTACAGAACTAAAACCTTTTCTCAGGTGGGTTAAATTTGGGAGTGATGGTCTCATTTTGGGGCCATAGAAGGAAATATTTCTAATAGCAGATGTTTGAAGTTGCTTAGGCATTTGGAAAAGAGTCCCATGGGAGATGGACCAGTGGGAGGAAAGCAGATGAAGTCAGAGCTGCACGATAAATTCATAACTTGGATATATGTATAATAGGGGAGCTGACAATCTCTGTGGGACTCAGGGCAAGGTGGAAGTGGGCTAGTCCACACTCCCAGAAGGGGCAGACCCTTAGACAGAAGGGCAGAACCAGGATTACATGGACCACAGAGCACCCCCATAACCCTTAGGGTCACTCACCGCTCTGCGCCGTTCTCGGCTGGGAATCTTAGGCCCTTGAATTGCAGGGCCCTGGGCAACTGTCTCTTGTACCCTCCCCTTTGGAGGGCCTGTTGTATAAACACACACACACACACTCTCTCTCTCTCTCTCTCTCATATCCACCCAGTCTTTATAAACAGAAGTCTGAGTTCTGTGGGTACCTGGGGCTAGAAACTTCATGCTTTCACATTTACTGGGTTTCCTAAGTACCCACCCATAACTCTAATCTCATGCTGTCATATTCCTCTGTGTCCTTGGATGGAAAGACACATGTAATGCAAATTCTCCATATATGAAATACTACCTCTGCTCTCTCCAGAGTAACAACAGATGTAAATGTTGTGCTGTTATTTCTGAGGAAGGGGCTCTGTTGGCCTTTCTGTACTCTTGGGTTCTGCTCTGGCTGCAGCTGTGGAGAAAGGAAATATTTGACACTAATGTAATCGTGTTCTCATCATGCTTTACCTCATCCCTGGCACTGAAGCAGCAGAGGGAAGGCAGTACTTTATTAGAATCCATGACTCTTTAGGGTACATTTCCCTGACCTCTGTCTTCTTTCCCAAATCAAACAAATTTCAGCATATTCCAAAAGGAGCTTATGGTGGCTAGCCTCATGGCACAGGTTCCTGTGTTACAATTGGTGGGCACAAATTAATGGCCCAGTCATCAGAAGATAAAAGGGTGATAAAAGGGATGTAGTAAGCTACGCATTTTCTGGAACATCATGAACACAGTTTGCTTTAAGACCCCAGCAGAAACTGCACAATATCTCATGGCAAGTGTCCAAGTCACATAAGTTGTCCCTGTGTCATTGGTGCTAGAAAGTCAAAGCTATCATAAAAGGAGATGGGGACTTGGAGGCTTTCTAGAGATCCTTCAGAGCTTGTGATTTTATGATTCCATATTACAGCTTCCTACATATGCTGTAGAGAAGCCAGGTTTTCAAACAATGGACTACTGTCTGTGTGAAAGTCATCCAACCAAAATCCTGACTCCTTCAATGAGATACGTTGCATATCTCCTTGCTCTTCAATGAGGGCCATCAGCCTCAACGCCTGATGCATCTTGATCTTTTAAAGAAGAGACTCTCAAACTGTAGTTTGCAAGCTCCATTCAGGTGGTTTCTGGATAGTTCTCTCTAAGGTGCACACCTGGACAACCACACTCAAGAGAATGAAGGGCTGTCCTCTTAATTAGTGGCTCTCAGGTACAGCTCCACTAATTAGGTTCCTGACTCTGGACCCTCACATTGAAGGTGAGGCAGTGGCCTTGGGGTGAGTAGGAAGTAGGTAGGAGGGGGAATGGGTTGAGAAGGGTGGGAGGATTGGAATGTGCCGGGTTGCGGTGGCTGGAGAAAGAGGCAACTTTCTGGAGTTCCAGGGCTGCAGCTGCCAGGGAGAGACGGCCTTCTTCCCAGCCTCAGCTCTGTGGTGGGGGAAGAGACCTCTACTGATACTAAAATATGAGTTGTGTGCTGTTATTTGTAGAACAAAAACAATTACTTATGAGAACAATAATATAGTGCTTTTATCAAAAGCTCTTTACAATAATTAGCGAACGGTACAAACAACATTTGAAAAGTTCATTATGTGGTCCCTCAAGACCCTCAGCAATATTCAAGTGGTCTGTGAAGAAAAAAGTTTGAAACCACCATTTTAAAGAAAGAGAAGAGGTGAACTATCAACTTCTTATGTGCCAAGAAGAGAGCTCTTTATTGCAGGTTACAGAGATATCAATGTTCTTTATCACTTGCCAATCCAGTCTTTCTATCTCAGAGGAACTGAATTCTCTTCCCTTTGCTAAAAAATTGGAGTTTGCCACAAGAGGCTGCAGATGCATCTGAAGACATGGATTGCGTCCAGAGCTAATAAGAAGCTTTCAAATTTTTATTTTCATGGATTTTTGTCAATATTCAATTTATCACTTTTTTCCAGTTTTTTGGCCATCACCAGAACTACCTGATTTTTAAAAACAAATTTAAAATAAAAACCAAAATAATATTGTGATTGTTTAAATATTTTTGTTAGAGTTTTTAAAAATCTCTCTCTAGTCGTCTAGTCACAAATGTGGTTTGTGAGACAAGATGATTTTATCACTGTCTGTGAAGTGAAGTAGCAAATGAAATGGAACAGAAGAAACAGGTTACCTAGCAGTCAGAGCTACCCTTCTCTTAAGTCCTAAAACAAAACAACAACACATATTCATGCCAATGACTGTAAATATCAAGCTTTTTTTTACAATGCTCTGTAGCATCAGCCACTTATTGCAAGTGAAAAATTAACTACCAACTGATTAAAGAAAACAGGATTGAGAAAAGCAAAAAGTAAAAGTTGAATTTCTTTCATTGTGGCTGGAGATTAGAAACAAAATTGATTAAGTAAAAACACTCAAATACATGATAATCATCTGATCCCAAAATGACTTCTAGCACTACCACTTCAACGCTCTATCTATGGAACAAGAGACCCTAACAGTGTAATTAAACTAATATACTGGAGAGAAGTTTTATACAGCTAAAATGCAAGTATTTTGTAATTGGTTAAAAAAATAAAAAATTGACCATTTCTGTGAAGAATTTCAAATACATATGCAAATGTTTCAAAGAAAAAAGGGCCAAAGGGATATATTCTTGAAAACAGACCAGTTTTGATGCCAATATAATTTTGTCAAAGCCACAAGACAATATTTTCAATGTTAAATCAGCCACTGAACCAGAAATATTGCAAAAACATGCATGTTTAGTACAATTTTTACAACTGTGCAAAAAGAAGCTATGTTTGTTTATTCTACAAAACTAAACTTATGAATTTCACACATCTCTGCTTTATGAAAATCTGACACGATTCTTCAAATTGTGCAGTTCCAATTACTTCAAAAAGGAGTTGCTCTAGATTTTCATACTGTAGGATCTTTTCTAGTATTGGCAGAAGCTGTGCATGGTTTTTGTTTGATTAGGACTGTTCCATCAATTACTAGACTTAGAACCTTCTTGAACTGGCATTGTGCAAACCAAAGCCCTACCTGAGCTCTGACAGAGTTTCTTTAAAATAGTTTTAAAACTAAACAATCTTGTGTACAGTGGCCAGACACATGTTGGAAACTCGTTTATCTGAAAGGATGTTTTAAACAGATTCAACTCCATTTTCCAAAATAGTTCAAATTAGGGATAGGGTTGCCAGATGGTTTAACAAAAAATACCGAACATCTCCCCCTCCCCAAAAACAGTGAGACCAAAGTTGTTGAGAAAAAAAAGGTGGGGCACTTTAAACGGCCCCACGCTCCTCACTCCCCCCCACCCCCACCCACACACAACAGGAGAAAATTGTCCCCGCCAGGCTTCCATCCAAGGGAAACAGGAAATACTGGACATTTCACATGTCCAGTATTTTCTGGTTTTTTTACCGGCTGGGGGACCTGAATAACAGACAGTCCAGGTGAAAACCGGACACCTGGCAACCCTAAATTAGGGATGTAAATATTAGTCAAAACAATTAACTGGTTACACAATTAAAATCATTTAACCAGTTATCATTTAACCAGTTAACCATTGGTGGGCCAGCATAGGGCTGTCCGAGCCAGCGTAGGGGTTTCCGATTGGGGCTTCATTCCCACTGAGTCTGTGGGGCAAATGTGGCAGGAGCTGCTCCATGCCAACCTGCCCACTGTGGAAGGGCTAGGGCCCCACTTGTCCACCAGGGCTGCCCCGGCACAGCTGAGGCCAGCATCCCGCCTGCCTACCACAAGGCCCTGCCTGCTTCTCCAATATGGCTAGGGTTCTGCCGGCAGGCCCGATAAAGCTGCTCTGGCCTGGTGCAGTTGGCCATCCACCGGGGTTTGGGAAAAGTCCAGTTAACCGGTTATCCAGTAAGCATTCTGGTAAGTCTAATGCTTACCAAATAACCGCTTAAACGTTTACATCCCTAAAAAGTCTCAGAGGGGGAGCCATCTTAGTCTGTAACTGTAAAAAACGAGCAGTCCTTTGGCATCTTAGAGACTAATACATTTATTAGGTCATGAGCTTTTGCGGGTGAAACCCACTTAGTCATATTCCACTCCAACTCATCTAACTCATCTGAAAGCTCATGACCCAATACATCTGTTAGCCTCTAAATATCATAGGACTGATCATTGTTTTTACATCCCTGTTCAAATTCTACTGTAAACAGGGCTTCTGCTCCCTCAGCCCTGCCTTTGCTCTGTCCTCTCTTCCCAAAACAGTCGTCTTGGTCTCAGATTCCCACCCATGATTCCACTCCTCCTCTTACTTCCCCCCTCCCCCTCCATCTTCCCATGTACACACAGCTCCTGCCCTACCTCTCATTCCTGGCTCCTTCTGCTAAACCCTCCAAGGTTCCTGACACCCCGCCCCACTACCACCATTTGCATTTCAGTCAGGTGGTTCCTCCTTTCCTACATGTTGCCTATGTTCCAGCAGGGGGAGCACTGAGAGTACAACAGAGACCATTTCCTTGCTCTTGGCTCTCATGTCTGGCACCTCTGCCCCCCAGAACCTGAGAGGAGGAACTATTGGGAAAGCCCTTTCAGCCCCTGTAGTCCTGGCCTGGAGCATGCTTAGTGAGGACGGAATCTTTGGAGGTATCAGACTCTGCAGAGCACATGTAGACTGAGATTTTTTCCTGAGGTTTGGCCAAATCAGGGTGAATTTTAACTAGGATGGGAAAAGCAAATCCATGGCATTCAGCGAGCCTTCCTGCTGAATTTTAAATCCTTGCCCCAAAGCATGGAGATGCTACAGCTTCTCAATGAAATGACTGTAATTTTTGTAAACAGCAGATTCATTGCTTTTAAAAAGTTAGAAAAGAAGACCGAGGTTACTAAATTGACCATGACTACTCCAGAATGGATAATTTTGACCCAAATTATTTAAGTTTGATAAATTTATAAACAACTGAAAACAAGATGTTATAATTTCAAACATGTCAGGCAACTTTCATCGTAGGGTGTCACTACCTGTAGTACCTATGATCAATTTTCCATGTTGGCTTGTTATGGCTCTTTTACAAATTATTTTATGAGTCCTATGGAAACTGTGCCTTGGTTAACATTCACAGTATGCCATGGAACTTTCAGAACATACAGCACACAGATCTGTAATGAACAAACCAAAGGAATGGCCAATTTGGTCAGACCAATATTATATCTCACCCAGTATCCTGTCGTTCAACAGTGGCCAATGCTAGATGCTTCAAAGAACAGAACATGGTGATTATTGAGTTATCTATCCCATCATCCATGCCCAGCTTCTTGTAGTCAGAGGTTAGGGACACTTAGAGCATGGACGTTGCAACCCAGATCCTCTTAGCCTCTAGCAATTAATGGACTTATGCTTCTATGAATGTATCCATCCAGTGGGGTGGATTCTCCATCACTTGGCATCTTTAAATTAGGATTGGATTGGTCCTTCTACAAAATTCACTCCAGTTCCAGTGCAAGTTTTTGGGTGGGATGCAGGAATCACTGGCTAAAATGGCGTGTGTTCTGCAGGGTGCCAGACCAGATGATCACAATGGTCCCTTCTGGCCTCAAAATCTATGAGAGGCAACTGATAGGTAGAATGATGGGAGGAAAAGGACCCCATCCTCTCCCCTTTTTCCCCTCTTAGATCTCTTCTACCATGTGGGGGTGGGGGGCATGGAAGGAACACTCCTGGGGACTTGTAAACTCTGGGTCCACAAGCAAAAAGGCAGGATCCACATGGCTTGCTTATATTCACTCCTTACGTGCCAGGTGGAGAAGGAATATAAGCAGAACTATCATTGTTCTTCCCCTGTGAGACCCTGGGACCTCCTCTCAGACCAGTCCTGAAAAAGGTATGGCTTCTGGCCCCTAATCCATTGTGTACATGCACAGGCAAACTCTGTTTGGGAGCAGGGAACAGACTCTGCTATTCACATTACACTTATTTAAACAGCGCAAGACATCTCAGGGGCAAAAACAGTGGCTTGAATGTTTCGTGCCACATGCCATCTCAAAACAAAGAGCTAGCAACCATGGCCTATGGGAAATAAATTAATGGTCTCAGTCCAGTTGTCCTGAATAGCCATCCACATCAACCCAGTTGGCATCAAATACTAGCAATGTTGTTGGTTGCCTCAGAGGAGGCCAAACACTGAATAATCAGGGAGATGGGGATCTCAGCTCACACCCCAAGTATTCACCCGTCAGGGCAAAGGGCGTAAGGAACACTGGCAGAGCAGAGAAGTAGACACTTGCATTTCCTTTCCCACTAAAGGGCACATCTAGACAGCAGGGCTAAAGCCTGAGCTACATCAATTGTGTAGTTAAAGTCAAAATAGCCTATTTCGGCTTTTGGTGCTATCTACACAGCAGGAAGTCCGAGGAAGATGTAAAATGAGGGTTACAGGAGTCAGAGTAAGAATTCCTCCAGTTCAACAGTATTTTGACATTATGTCGAAAAAGCTGCTTGTAGCATAGACGTCAGTTATTCCAAAATAACACTGCTATGTAGACGTACCCAGAGAAAGAACTTCATTTTTCAGGTTCAGGGCTCTCATTCCAGCATCTTTCACTGCAGTAGATTCACTTATAATTTAAATAGTCAGAAAACCAAAAAGATTTAGTGACCAGAAACATAAATGCTAGGAAATAAGTATTAACTCAAGGAAATCAAGAGCTGAACAAGTTATATCTAGCATGGAAATGAGTTGGCTTATGGACACACGTTTGCTGCAGTTCAGAGATTGCGGTTCAAATCCTTCAATATCCTGTTGTTCTTTGGTAAGAACTAGACCCCAGAGCATCTCAGTCAAGCCAGACCTTTACAAGGTGACAAATCTGAATTCAGAGGAACATGACGACAAGAATTTTAAAAAAGAAAACAAGAAAAAATAGGGCCCTTTAGAGGAAATAGGTTTCTTTCTCATTCTATCAGGGCTGAAAGTTTTTGACTCAGAGAAATAAACCAGATATTCCCAGTACAGTCACTAGGACACGCCATTATTTGTATTTATTTTTATTATGGGCATTGCATGGGGTGCTGCATAAGATATACGGGAAAAATTTCAAAAGCACTTAGAATCATAGGGCTGGAAGAGACCTCAGGAGGTCATCAAATCCAGCTCCATGCCCAAAGCATGACCAACCCTAACTAAATCATCCCAGCCATGGCTTTGTCAAGCGTAGACTGTGTCAAGCCTCATGGACAGGGGACCCTAAGTCCTATTTCCAAAAGTGTTACAGCTGGATAGCCACCTTAGTTCCATGGGCGTTTAATGAAAGTTAGGGTCTTAAGTATCAAGTCACTTTTGAAAAAAGGAATTTAGGTGTTTTTGAAAATTTTGCCCATGGTCTCTGCCTCAGCTTTCAGTATGGATTGTGAGGAAAAAAAGGTTTAAAAAAAAAAAAAGTGTTCTCGTTACATTTCCTCTACTGTTTAGGTCCCATTCACTCAAACAGTCCTATTATTTGAAATTGGGAGCAAAAGTTTCTAAGATCGGGCCCTAATTTTCCTGACAGTCTGGGGGTACGTCTGCATTGCAGAGATTTTTCGGGAAAAAAACAAACTACAATTGCGTTCTTTTGAAAAAAAAAAAATCGGAAGAACAGGAGTTTTTCTGACATTGGTAAACCTCTTTCTGCAAGGAAGAAGCCTTTTTCCAAAAGAGCTCTTTCGGAAAAAGGTGTGTGTGGATGGGGAAGAGGGAACTCTTTCGAAAGAAGAGGAAAAAGAAAAAAGCACAGGTGCCCTGGTGGCCACTCTGTCCATTGTAATCACAGCTTACATGTGAGATAGCATCCACACTGAATGGACGCTATCTTTCGAAAAAGCAGATTGCCTTTTCGATGTGCTTTTGCTGTGTAGATGCTATCTTCCGAAAAAACTTCTTCCGAAAGATCTCTTCCAGAAAAGCTTCTTCCGAAAAAAGCCTGCAGTCTAGACATAGCCGGAGCGCGTACCAGTATAATCACATAGCAAGGGATTCTAATTGAGCCCCAAAAGCTCAAATAGGGTATGTCTACACTACCCTCCTAGTTCGAACTAGGAGGGTAATGTAGGCATACCGCACTTGCAAATGAAGCCCGGGATTTGAATTTCCCGGGCTTCATTTGCATGAGCCGGGCTCCGCTATTTTTAAATCCCGTCTTGTTCGAACCCCGTGCCGCGCGGCTACATGCGGCACGGACTAGTAGTTCGGACTAGGCTTCCTAGTCCGAACTACCGTTACTCCTCATTCCACGAGGAGTAACGGTAGTTCGGACTAGGAAGCCTAGTCCGAACTACCTAGTCCGTGCCGCATGTAGCCGCACGGCACGGGGTTCGAACGAGCCGGGATTTAAAAATGGCGGCGCCCAGCTTATGCAAATGAAGCCCGGGAAATTCAAATCCCGGGCTTCATTTGCAAGTGCGGTATGCCTATATTACCCTCCTAGTTCGAACTAGGAGGGTAGTGTAGACATACCCATAGTTATCAGAAAGTACTTTGATACTACAGAAATGGAAGCTCTAATCATACCTGTGAGAGCTACACAGTTCAAATATAACAGAGGGTATGTCTACACTACAGCACTAATTCGAACTAACTTATCTAGACCTAAAAACTAGTTCGAATTAGCATTTTGCTAATTCGAACTAGCATGTTCACATTGAGTGGACCCTAAAACGAGGTTAAGGATGGCCGGAAGCAGTGCCGGCAGGGCATCAGATTAGGACTTAGAGCGTGGAGCTGCTCGCTCAGGCTAGCCGAGGGCTGTGCTTAAAGGGTCCCGCCCCCCGCCTCGGACAGACAGTTCTCAGGGGTTCCCCGCTTGCAAAGCAGTCCTGGCTTGGAGTGCCCTGAGTGCTCACACTTGGCACACCACAGCACTCGGCCATCAGCCTGGCTGCACTTGCCGCAGGCTGCCATCCGGGGGGAGGGTCAATCAGGGGGCTGCAGGAGAGCTTCCACCCCGAGGAGCCCGCAGAGCCACCCCAGTCCTCCCAATCGGGGGCTCGTACCCCATTCCTCCCTCACCTCCTTCCACTTACCCCTCCCTAGCCCCCCTTCCTGATGTACAAAATAAAGGACACGTGTTCAAAAATAGAAACTCTCTTTATTGAACAAAACTCAGGGAAACTGGGAAAAGGAGGTGGGAGAGGCGAAGAGAGAGGGTGGGAGAGGGGAGGGCAACTAAAATTATCAGGGGTTTGGAACAGGTCCCCTATGAAGAGAGGCTAAAGAGACTGGGACTTCTCAGATTAGAAAAGAGGAGACTGAGGGGGGATATGATAGAGGTCTATAAAAGCATGAGTGGTGTGGAGAGGATGCATAAAGAAAAGTTCTTCATTAGTTCCCATAATAGAAGGACTAGAGGACACCAAATGAAATGAATGGGTAGCAGGCTTCAAACTAATAACAGAAAGTTGTTCTTCACAAAGCAAATAATCAACCTGTGGAACTCCTTGCTGCAGGAGGCTGTGAAGGCTAGAACTAGAACAGAGTTTAAAGAGAGGTTAGATAAAGTCATGGAGGTTGGGTCCATGGAGTGCTATTAGCCAGGAGGTAGAAATTGTGTCCCTGGCCTCTGTTTGTGGAAGGCTGGAGATGGATGGCACGAGACAAATGGCTTGGTCATTGTCTTCGGTCCATCCCCTCCAGGGTAGCTTGTGTTGGCTGCTGTCGGCAGACAGGCTACTGGGCTAGATGGACCTTTGGTCTGACCCAGTATGGCCATTCTAAGCTCAGGGCTCAGGGTTAGGGTCTCACTGAACCACGCTGATTTTCATGCAAACCTGCTCCTGGATGGCCAGACTGGCAGCTATCCTGCCCTAGACGGCCACTTTCCTGTGCCTAGTGCGGACATCGTGGATGAGGTCCACAATGTCTGCACTAGACTAGGTGGGCGCCCGCCTCTTGCGGACCTGGGCAGGCTCCCGGGAGCCGCCAGCCTGGTCCCGGGAAGAGGCGGAGGGCTGGGTGGCAGCGGGTGGCTGGTTCGTGCCGTGCCAGGTGCAGGGTCTGCTGGCTGGGTGCTGGCAGGCTTGCACCTGGCATGGGCACCGTAGCCAGCCCGTGCCCCTTTAAGGGGTCCGGGGCCGGGAGGGGGGCAGATGAGTTTCCCTGGTGGTGCCCAGAGTGGCCACTAGGGAAAGCTGGGGAGGGCTAGCCTCCCACTAGTTCGAATTAAGTGGCCACACAGCCCTTAATTCGAATTGCTTAATTCGAACTAGGCATTAGTCCTCGTAGAATGAGGTTTACCTAGTTCGAATTAAGCGCTCCGCTAGATTGAATTAAGTGCGAACTAGCGGTTTGTATGTGTAGCGCATATCAAAGTTAATTCGAACTAACGTCTGTTAGTTCGAATTAACTTTGTAGTGTAGACATACCCAGAGAGAGAGAACCAATCCCTGGAACTCATGGGAGTATGAAATACCTTCATGTTACTCGCTAGTGCCATCCTTCTGGCCAATGTAAAACATGGCATCAGGAGAAAGCTGAAAGAACCTACAATTTGGGGCCATTAAGCACCGGTATACACTAGGGAGATATTTCAAAATAACCCCCCTTATTTTGAAATAATAAGCAGAGCGTCCACACTGCCCGTGGCTGGCTCTAGGCACCAGCAAATCAAGCACGTGCTTGGGGCGGCACATTTCCAAAGGCGGCATTTCAAGGTAAGCAGCTGCCCCGGCAATGCCCGGCCTCGCCCCGCCCCGCTGATTTTAAAGGGCTGCAGGAGCTTGGTTCTGGCTGCGTGTCCTCAGGAGCTACCTTCGGAGCACGGCGCGACCACGCTCTACCCCACCCCGCCGGCTCCAGTCCTGCCACGGCCCCAGCCACCTTCGCTAGCGAGAGACCTCGCCTGCCCCACCCTGCGCCCCTCTGGCTCTGCGCCGCCCTTTCCCCGCACCGCACCCTGCTCCCCTGCATTCTGGTCCCCCTACTCTCCCTGTTCCCTGCAACTCTCTGGCTCTGTACCGCCTGTTCCCTGCACGGTCCCTGCACCCCAGTCCCTATGCCCCTCTGGCTCTGCACCCCTTCTGCACCCCATAGGCCCTTTTCCCTGTGCCCCTCTGAGTCTGTGCCCCCCCCATTCCCTGCATCCCGATCCCTCTGTCCCTCCCATTCCCCATGCCTCCCCCGCACCCTGCTCCCCCCAATCCCTGCATACCACTGGCTCTGTGCCTCCCATTCCCCGCGCCACCCCGTACCCCCCACACTGTTCCCTGCACCTCTCTGGCTCTGCGCACCCCAGTACCCCTGCTTCCCCCGGTCCCCACACCCCTCTGGCTCTGCGCCTCCCATTCCCCATGGTGAACCCTGCTCCCTGCTGCCCATGCCCCTCTGGCTCTGCGCTGTCCCTGCACCCTGCTCCCCCTGTGGGTATGGAGTAAGGGTGCTTGTCCATAGGGAGGGGCTGGACAGGGCAGGGAAAAGGCTGTTGTGACCCAACAGCGAGTGAAAGGGGAGGGGGAGTTTACTTGAAGCACCTTTGCCTTTACGGAAAAAAAAATAAAAATTATATTTGCTATTTATAGGGCTAAAGTGCCAGGACAAAAACAAAACAAAAACATTGCAACGTGCAAATGTGCAAAAGCCAACAAAAAAAAGGCGGGGAGAGGCCAAACATTTTTTTGCTTGGGGCGGCAAAAACCTAGAGCCAGCCCTGACACTACGAAGCCTGTTATTTCAAAACAATGGGCTGGTGATTTTGAAATCTGTACTCCTGCTTTCCTCGGAAAATAAGCTTATTTCAAAATAGCTATTTCAGGAGTTATTTCAAATTTAGTTATTTCAAAATAATTTCCTAGTATAGGCATGCCCTAAGAGTGAGAGCAGAAAAGGAGATAAAAAAAGGAGGGGGAGAGGAGAGATCTCAGAGGATCTTCCCACATATTTATAAAGGACAATATTTGTTCCTAATATTATTTACAAAGAAATTTTTACAAGATGCTACCCAAAGAATCCCCATGGCACTGCACAGAATTCTGCCCCGCCCCCATTCGCCTCCTACCTCTGCAAAGCAAATGATTTTTGTTTGTCCCTAGAGTGGTCACTTCAGACATCATTCACTGTACATTTTTATTGAAATCTGCAACACAAACTGCTACCGCTAGAGCTCTGGAATCTGTTATCATAAAATGCAGGAAACATGCCTGCTCTCAGATCCTCCAGCCAAGGCAGTCACCCTGTGGAAGAAAACCCTGCCAAATCTTTGTTTCCAGGTTCCCAGGGGAGTAAAATGGAGAGATCTGAGGAAATGTTCCTCTGAAACCAGTGGGTTTTGCCACTTGTTCTCCCCCTCCCCCCAAAAAAGTCTCTGGTTTCTTAGCTAAACTATCAAAATTCACTATTTTCACATCACTCACATAGGACTCACTGGTTCAATTAAAGTTCTACAAAGAAACTTCAGTTTCACCCTAGAAATGGGTCATATTAAACCTCTGGATCCAAACAGCCCTAAGTTGCAAGATGGTCCAGACCCACACACTCATTCCACAGCCAGCCACCTTTGACCTTAGTTCATCCTGTGCTTTGCTATATGCTGGGCTACTCACCTTTGCCGTCGTTGCCCATCCGTTGTTGTTTTCCCCATATCTTCCCATTTCATGCTGAGATCAGCCATGTTTTCAAAAATTATGTCTGTGCACTAGAATTCTGGAGCCACAAACTCTAGATCCATGTATGAGTATACAGCTCCCAGCTATCTTAAATTCATATGAACCTAATGCTCAAAAGGGAAACTAGATGCAAAACTATCAAAATCAACAGAAAGATTCACTGGAACCAAGAGAGTTATCCCAGGATGCATAAGAATGGTTGGGGCAGTACAAATGTTTATCAGACTGATAGACATGTTCATTTCTCTTATATAAAGGCACCATGGCAAACAAACAGTCTAATCACTATTACTAAGAACTAGATCTTGCAAAGTACTAAGCAATTCCCAACCACTGTTTCTGGATCCCGGATCCCAAAACTACCTGGTCTTGGCACAAGTTGGAGCTGCATGAGACCAAGATTAACAATCCACTTCCAGACACCTCACAGATGTAATGCAACTCTATTTCACTGTACTGCTTGCTGCCCCCATCTCCTCTTGGCCTCACACCATTTTCCTTCTGATTCCCTAGCGTGGTACAGTAGAGATGGCAGATCCACCTTTGTCCAGTTTTCTCCTGATGGACAGTTCCCCTACACAGCGAGAATATACACTTTGACTCAATTCACACAACAGCAGCATCTGATGAAGTCGGTTTTGCCCACAAAAGCTCACGATACCGTGTATATTTTAGTTAGTCTCGAAGGGTGTGTCTACACTGCACCCGTAGTTCAAAATAAGCTATGCAATTTGAGCTATGCAAATTGTGTCGCTTATTTCTAGTTAATTTTGAAATAGCTTATTTCAAAATTTGGTGCTGTCTACACAGCACTTATTTCAAAATAAATCGCTTTTCCAAAATGTCCCTTGCACCTCATGAAATGAGGTTTACAGGGATGTTGGAATAGCGAGCCCGTTATATTTCGAAATAACAGACGCACTCAAAAGACATGGAGGTATTCCGAAATAGCGCTGCAGAGTAGACACTGCCTAAAGTGTCTATTTGTTGTTTTTAAAATTACAGACTAACACATCTATCCCTCTGAGACTATGTATCAAGATGGTAGAGAAATATAAATTAAAGTTTGGCATGTCATAGAAGCCCAAGGGAATTAGGAGCTCTGCATCAAGATTCAGCATTTATCTCCCTTAGAATCACTGCACTGAAAATCCCAATGAATATTATATAGTCATACATGTACAAAACATTGTTTGGACAGGTAACTCCAAAAGGATCTAAAACAGGAGTGGGGAACCTCAGGCACAGGGAGCAGATACGGCCTCTGGCTTGCCTGGATCTGGCCCCCAAGGCACAGGGCCCTCCCCCACAGCACTGGGGAGTGCACACTGGCTCTCCAGCCCTCCCACTGCGGGACTGGAACACACAAAATCTGGTAGGCTGGGCTCTTCACTCTGGTGTGCAAGAGGAATGTGGGCAGTGTCTTTCTCCTTAGAACAGTGTTTCTTAAAGTGTGTTCCGTGGCACACCAGTGTTCCACGAGGCAGTCGGAGGTGTGCCATGGAGAACAGAGTTCAAAATGGCTGCCGTTAAAGGTGCACGCTTTCTTTCTTTCTTTCTTTTTTTTTGGTTCAACAAATTTTGGCTCAACAAAAAACCCTTGGTGTTCTGCATAAAAAAAATTATTGTTTGGTGTTCCTCGGTCTTAAAAAGTTTAAGAAAAACTGCCTTAGAACATAAGAACGGCCATACTGGGTCAGACCAAAGGTCCATCTAGCCCAGTATCCTGTCTGCCGACAGTGGCCAATACCGGTTGTACCCGAGGGAGGGAACACAACAGGTAATCCTCACATGATCCCTTTTTAAATACTGGTGTCTTTTACTTGATTGTTAAGCCACAGTGGCACTTTTTTGGTTCGTTTACTGTGTTTTTTAATTTGGAGTATACATTTAAGTTGTGCCCACCAGCAGCCTCACTCCACTCAAAGCAGCTGGCTGTTCCATGTGTCTCTCTGTATCACATGCCAGCCAATAGGAACTGAGAGATTTTACTAGGGATGGGGGCAGTGTGAAAAGCCTCTCTCCCTCCCCAGCACATGGTACAGAGAGCCACATGGAACAACCAGATGCTTGGAGCAGTGTGGGGCTACTCTGTGTCTGAAGGTCCCAGGGGAGAGGGCTGCGAGCCGGATTAAAAGTCTTGGAGGGCCAGATCCTGTCTGTGGGCTGTATCTTGTCTTTCTCTGTTTTACATGCATACATGGATACCTATAATATTTGTTAGATTAATAAATACATAGTAGAAACTGAAAGGAATATCTGTTTGGATAAGCAAGTTGAATAAAATTGCTGATCCATTCATTTTCACAAGGAAAGAAAAAACAAAGACATTACGCTGTTTGTTATTTTTTTCATAGGCAAGTAAAGATTGAGAAAATGATCACTCACCATTATAATCCCAATCTCAGGTCTATAATCCTGAAAAGGAAACCTGCACTAAATAAAAATTAAGTCTACCAGGGGCTGTTGAAGCTTAGGGTCTCTAAAGAATTATTTTCAAGTTCCTCTCCATGAAGGATATTAAGAGTAATAAAGTAGCTGCAATTGTGGCTTTCTAGAAAGTGTTTTTACTAGGCAATTCTAGAAAGGATAACTCAGAGGTTGTGTTGCTGTGCTTGTGGTACACTGCCTTGGCTAATGGGTATATAGTAAGTACATTTTTGTTGGCATCTGGTTTAAACTATATTTTAATGTGTAAAAATTGAAAAATTCTTGGCAGAACTCCACAGCCTACAAAAAATGTTCCTCTTGAAAACTAGTTACGAGTTAATGATAATTCCACTTTGGGCAGGAAGGAAGGATTTAGACTGGATGTCACTGAGTGACTCGGGAGAATGTTCATCACAGTCCTGCTTTCTGTTACTCAAGTCCTGTTAAAAAAACCAAAAACGCTCTACTTGTATGAGATACATTAATGATATTTCTACAGAAGCAAGTTAAATTTAAAAGTATTGAACAATCCTGAGTACATGAAAACTTTGTGATTAGTGTTCAGTTACAATAAACTTTATGATGCATTGTCTTAAAAGCAAATGAAAATATTAAGATGTAGACATTCTAAATGATTCAGGCAGAACCCTTACACTGAGTTAAATACAGTGAAACACCATAGTTACTGATGTGCAATTCAAGCCCTGATTTATTTCTGTGTATTACCATGAATGGATTGCAATTTTGGATACAGCAAACATTATTCCCATTCACTTCAATGGACTTTCGATCAAGCCCACTTTGAAGTTCTTCTGTAAAAGCAAACCTTCGAATACCCTGAAAATAACCAATATGCAAAGTCATAGAAGTATGTGATCAGATGCATGAAATCTCCTCTCATGAAAGAAAACAGCAGCTGTTACATTAACTCAATTTAAATAAAAATATACATATTTAAAATGGTTAACGAGAATGATTATGTGTATGAATCTTTTGTAAACAAAGGGTACAGAACATGAATGCATCTAGCTTTGACTTTTACAGAAAGACAGTCACTTGAAAACAAACACATAATTGCTGACATTTGACCATGGCAAACAAGGGCATTTGTATGGAATATTTAGAGATACATCTTATAACTCCATTGTAATAGGGCCTTGATCCTGCAAATGTTACACATATGCTTTACTCTAATCATGTAGCATAGTCCTGTTGCAATCTATGCCCTGGTCTACACTAGGACTTTATTTCAAAATAATCTCACTTAGGTCAAATTTATAAGCAGAGCGCCCACACTTTCAAAATAAAAGGCCGCTTATTATGAAATCGGTACTCCTGCTTTTCTAGGGGAATAATGCTAATTTCAAAATAGTTATTCTGAAATAGCATTAGTGTGGATGCTCCAGTGCCGCTATTTCAAAATTACTACTCCCTGGAGTAATTTGAACAAACTATTGGGAAGCCTCTAAATTAGTCCGAGGCAGGCTCTGTTAATGAGGATATGCTACCTTGATTTAGAGCCCCAGGAAGCACTGGGGAGTAATTTGAACAATTACAGTGCTTCCTGGGGCTCCAAGTCAAGGTAGCACATCCTCATTAACAGAGCCTGCCTTGGACTAATTTAGAGGCTTCCCAACAGTGGGGACACGCTATTTCAGTTTTCTTAAATTGGGAGTTATTAAGTCAAATTTAGTTATTTCATAATAGTTTCCTAGTGTAGACATGCCCTTTGGGATTGTTCCTGTACTCGGTGTTAAAACACATGCCTAAAGCATGTGGGACATTGGAAGAGCATTTTGGAAGAAAATGATGGAGGGAAAAAGTAAAAGAACACTGCTAATGATTTGTTTAGCTACTAACAAATGCCATACAAAAATAGTACATTGCACACACGAAAGCAGCAGTTTGTCCTTACTCCTCAGCAAAGATTAGAGGGTGAAGATTTGTGGTGAGGTGCCATATTAATAACCAAGATCTTGTCACTTTTTGGCAAATTACAGTACCACTTATTAGGAATCAGTATTATAAATAGTTAACTGATCCTTGCTGCGTACAAGAACAAAGCCCATAAAGTAGTACAGAAATGTACTTCTGTGTTTGTTTGTGTATTTGCTAATTGGCAACATTCAACGATGGGTCTCCTGTCATGCACATGAATTGGTGAGCATCTGCTGCATTTTGTTTTATAATAAATAAACACATACACACATATTCTCTTCAGTAGAGAGAGTAGGTCTGCAAGAAATGACACAGATATATGGTTTGAGAAATGACAGCAAGGCAGCTTAAAAAGCAGAGGCACAATCAATACGAACTACAATCTTTAACCTAGCAGCCCAAAAGTACAATGGCCAAATATGCCTTTAAAAACATTCCAGTAAAATGGGCAGATGATACAGAAGAAACTTTGAGTCAAAGACAAGGAAACAAGATATTAAAAAATGTAAATGAGGGGGAAATTATAAAAAAGCATAAAGCTCCTCTCCCTAAGGGAACAGCTGTGTATGCTAATCCCTTCTGGGCTGCTCCTTTTGGATCTCCCTTCCTTCCTTCCTCCGTCCTTCTCTAATAGCTCCCTTGTTCCTGCTGGACAAAACTAGCCCTTTGTGGCTGCTTTCAGAACAACATTAAAAACAGGAATAGGGAAATTGTAAACAGGAGGCTTCTGGCCTACAGGCCAAGGCACACACAGGCCTCTGAGGCCTACTTCATGCTAAGCAAAGAAACAGATCTTTGTTGCTAAAGGGATTAGGGCTGCGGGATTTCTGAGGCACTGCTAAGGCATTCAGCTGGCCTGAAGTAGGGGCTTTGTAAGGAGATACCTCCATTAGATATCTGTGAGCGGAAATCATTCATACTCTTTATACAATCTGGGTAATGTGATATTGTTGGACTGTTAAACAGCTCGAGTGAAGCAGGGCCCTATCTACTTGAATGGTGAATTCTTCAGCAGCTAAATAGATGGTGGTATAATTACCTTAACTGACTTTAAAAAGAAGTGACTGATCTTTAACTCTTAGCTGGTGTAATAAAAAGCAATCACAATGAGATACCTGGAAGCTGCAGTCAGAGGTTTGCTAAGAAATTGCATGGAAATGGACTTCCAAATCCGGCTCATCATCTGAATCACATTTATCCAAAACAGGTTCATGTCCCACGATACTTATTTACTGTATTGTCAGTGCCTTCTGTAATCTGAGACTTTCATAATCCAAATGAATCTCCTGGAGAGCACAGAATACAATTAGTCAAAATTGCAGCATATCTTTAACAGTACCATCGCGTTGCACAGTTATGGTCCACAACACTACAGTTTACAATAGAACTATTGCATTGTTTGGAGTTAATACTAAAAAATACTGTATCTTTTAAATTAATAAAAATAACTCCCATTTATCTATAGTACTTAGATATACTATAACTGGTTATTATCATATATTCTATGATTATATTATATCATTGGTATGTTTCACAGTTAATCTCTAATCAAATTATTCTGCTAAGCACAAAAGCCATAAAGACAGAGACTTTCCGGGACACTGTAGTACTGTCCCACCTCCATTCTGAGAGCCCCAGTGCTCTTAAGGAGGATGAAAGTCTCAAGGGAACAGAGCATTTAATGGGAGCAGAGGGAAACCATCCCGTAGTTGGGACCCTCCTCCCAGAGGATGTTGCGGTATCCTCTCGCACTGAGGATACCTATGAGGGGGAGGGAATGCCAGTTAGGAAGAGGCAGGTGTTAGTAGTGGGTGATTTGATCGTTAGAAACATAGATAGTTGGGTTTGAGATGACCGGGAAAACCGTATGGTCACTTGCCTGCCTGGTGCGAAGGTTGCGGATTTCTCGAGGCATCTAGATAGACTTATGAGTAGTGCTGGGGAGGAGCCGGTGGTCGTGGTACATGTAGGTACCAATGATGTAGGGAAGGGTAGGAGAGATGTCCTGGAGGCCAAATTTAGGCTGCTAGGAAAGAGACTGAAATCCAGGACCTCTATGGTGGCATTCTCGGAAATGCTTCCAGTTCCACGCGCAGGGCCAGGTAGGCAGGCAGAGCTTCAGAGTCTCAATGCGTGGATGAGATGATGGTGTAGGGAAGAGGGGTTTAGATTTATTAGGAACTGGGGACACTTTTGGGAGAGGGGGAGCCTATACAGGAAGGATGGGCTCCACCTAAACCAGGGTGGAACCAGACTGTTGGCACTAAACATTAAAAAGGCCGTAGAGCAGTTTTTAAACTAAAAGATGGGGGAAAGCCAATTGGTGCAGAGATGCACGTAAATCGGAAGGAGATTTCTCTTAGAGGAGAATCCATTGATAGAGATTCTCTAAGATGTAGTCAGAAAGAGAGGAGGGGAGAGGGCAAACCATGGACCAGAGCAGACAAACAACTGCATACAAAGGAATCCAATGCATCAGGGAAGGGCAGACAAATAACCAGTGGCAAATTTCTAAAGTGCTTGTACACAAATGCTAGGAGTCTGACTAATAAGATGGGTGAACTAGAGTACTTCGTATTAAATGAGGAGATTGACATAATAGACATCACTGAAACCTGGTGGAATGAGGAAAATCTGTGGGACACAATCATACCGGGATATAAAATATATAGAAAGGATAGAGCAGGCCGGGTGGGTGGCGGAGTGGCACTGTATGTGAAAGATAATGTAGAATCAAATGAAATAAAAATATTAAGTGAATCAACATGTTCAATAGAATCACTATGGATAGTAATTCCATGCTCCAATAATAAGAAATTAGCAGTAGGGATATATTACCGACCACCTGACCAGGACAGCGATACTGACATTGAAACGCTGAGGGAGATTAGAGAGGCTACCAAAATAAAGAACTCTATAATAATGGGGGATTTTAATTACCCCCATATTGACTGGATACATGTCACCTCAGGAAGAGAAGCGGAGATAAAATTTTTCAATGGCTTAAATGACTGCTTCTTGGAGCAGCTAGTGCAGGAACCCACAAGGGGAGAGGCAATTCTCGATTTAGTCCTGAGTGGAGTGCAGGATCAGGTCCAGGATATAACCGTTACCGGATCACTTGGGAATAGTGACCATAATATAATAACATTCAACATTCCTGTGGTGGGAAGAACACCTCAGCAGTCCAGCACCCTGGCATTTAATTTCAAAAAGGGGAATTACACAAAAATGAGGTTAGTTAAACAGAAATGAAAAGTCACAGTGACTAGAGCCAAATCCCTGAAAGCTGCATGGAAACTTTTTAAAGACACCATAATAAAGGCCCAACTTAAATGTATACACCAAATTAAAAAACATAGCAAGAGACCTAAAAGAGTCACCGTGGCTTAACCACCATGTAAAAGAAGCAGTGAGGGACAAAAAGGTATCTTTTAAGAAGTGGAAGTCCAATCCTAGTGAAATAAATAGAAAGGAACATAAACACTGTCAAATCAAGTGTAAAAATGTAATAAGAAAAGCAAAAAAAGATTTTGAGGAACAGCTAGCCAAAAACTCAAAAAGAAATAACAAAATGTTTTTTAAGTACATTAGAAGCAGGAAGCCTGCTAAAAAACCTGTGGGTCCCCTAGATGATCGAGCTATAAAAGGAGCAATCAAGGACGATAAAGCCATTGCAGAGAAACTAAATGATTTCTTTGCTTCAGTCTTCACGGCTGAGGATGTTGGGGAGATTCCTGAATCTGCACCGTCCTTTTTGGGTGATGAATCTGAGGAACTGTCCCGGATTGAAGTGTCATTAGAGGAGGTTTTGGAACAAATAGAAAAACTTAATGTTAACAAATCTCCGGGACCGGATGGCATTCATCCAAGGGTTCTAAAAGAACTCAAATGGGAAATTGCTGAGCTATTATCTGTGGTTTGTAACCTATCCTTTAAATCGGCTTCCGTACCTAATGACTGGAAGGTAGCCAACGTGACACCAATATTTAAAAAGGGCTCTAGAGGCGATTCTGGCAATTACAGACCGGTAAGTCTAACTTCAGTACCGGGCAAATTAGTCGAAACAATAGTAAAGAATAAAATTGTGAAGCATGTAGAAGAACATAATTTATTGGACAAAAGTCAACATGGTTTCTGTAAAGGGAAATCCTGTCTTACTAATCTGTTAGAGCTCTTTGAAGGGGTTAACAAACATGCGGACAAGGGGGATCCAGTAGATATAGTATACTTGGATTTTCAAAAAGCCTTTGACAAGGTCCCTCACCAAAGGCTCTCGTGTAAATTACATGGCCATGGGATAAGAGGGAAGGTCCTTTCTTGGATTGAGAACTGGTTAAAAGACAGGAAACAAAGGGTAGGAATAAATGGTAAATTTTCAGATTGGAGAGGGGTAACTAGTGGTGTACCCCAAGGGTCAGTCCTGGGACCAATCCTTTTCAACTTATTCATAAATGATCTGGAGAAAGGGGTAAGCAGTGAGGTAGTAAAGTTTGCAGATGATACCAAACTGTTTAGGATAGTCAAGACAGAAACAGACCGTGAGGGATTCCAAGAAGATCTCACCAAACTGAGTGATTGGGCAACAA
Organism: Pelodiscus sinensis; assembly: GCF_049634645.1. Classification (NCBI taxonomy): domain Eukaryota; kingdom Metazoa; phylum Chordata; order Testudines; family Trionychidae; genus Pelodiscus; species Pelodiscus sinensis. Next base: position 24,045,409 of record NC_134727.1, read on the forward strand.
AATGGCAAATGAAATTTAATGTGGATAAGTGTAAAGTAATGCACATAGGGAAAAATAACCCCAACTATACGTACAGTATGATGGGGGCTAATTTGGCTACGACAAATCAGGAAAGAAATCTTGGAGTTATCGTGGACAGTTCTCTGAAAACTTCCACACAGTGTGCAGCGGCAGTCAAAAAGGCAAATAGGATGCTAGGAATTATTAAGAAAGGGATAGAAAATAAGATCCAGAATATCTTACTGCCCCTGTATAAAACTATGGTACGCCCACATTTTGAATACTGTGTACAGATGTGGTCTCCTCACCTCAAAAAAGATATTTTGGCCTTGGAAAGGGTTCAGAAAAGGGCAACTAAAATGATTAGGGGTTTGGAACGGGTCCCATATGAGAAGAGGTTAAAGCAACTGGGACTTTTCAGTTTAGAAAAGAGGAGACTCAGGGGGGATATGATAGAGGTATATAAAATCATGAGTGGTGTGGAGAGGGCAGATAAAGAAAAGTTATTTATTAGTTCCCTAAATAGAAGAACTAGAGGACACCAAATGAAATTAATGGGTAACAGGTTTAAAACTAATAAAAGAAAGTTCTTCTTCACACAGTGTGTAGTCAACCTGTGGAACTCCTTGCCAGAGGAGGCTGTGAAGGCTAGGACTATAATAGAGTTTAAAGAGAAGTTAGATAATTTCATGGAGGTTAGGTCCATAAAAGGCTATTAGCCAGGGGATAAAATGGTGTCCTTGGCCTCTGTTTGTCAGAGGCTGGGGAGGGATGGCACGAGACAAATCGCTTGATCACTGTCTTCGGTCCACCCTCTCTGGGGCACCTGGTGCTGGCCACCTTTGGTCTGACCCAGTACGGCCGTTCTTATGTTCTTATGACAGTGTTATGCACATAAACAGTACGGCTGTGTCTAGACTGGCCAGTTTTTCCGGAAAATCAGACACTTTTCCGGAAAAACTTGCCAGCTGTCTAAACTGGCCGCTTGAATTTCCGCAAGAACACTGATGATCTCATGTAAGATTGTCAGTGTTCTTGCGGAAATACTATGATGCTCCCGTTCGGACAAAAGCCCTCTTGCGCAAATGCTTTTGTGCAAGAGAGCCAGTGTAGACAACGCGATATTGTTTTGCACAAAAAAGCCCCGATCGCGAAAATGGCAATCGGGACTTTCTTGCGCAAAATTGTGTCTAGATTGGCACGGACACTTTTCTGCAAAAAGTGCTTTTGTGGAAAAGTGTCCGTGCCAATCTAGACGCTCTTTTCCGCAAATGCTTTTAATGGAAAAACTTTTCCGTTAAAAGCATTTGCGGAAAATCTTGCCAGTTTAGACGTAGCCCTGGAATTAATACTGAAAAATACTGTATCTTTTTAAATAATAAAAATAACTCCCGTTTATCTATAGTACTTAGATATACTATAACTGGTTATTATCATATATTCTATGATTATATTATATCATTGGTATGTTTCACAGTTAATCTCTAATCAAATTATTCTGCTAAGCACAAAAGTCATAAAGACAGTGTTATGCACATAAACAGTACCATTATTATATCACCTAAACTCCCCTGTATTTCAAATGGAGAAGTTATTTGAAACTTCTCCTTTAAGAGATACCTCATCAGAGGTGGCTGTATTTTGACTATAGGTCAAGAGATCTCTATGCACATCACATGTATTGTCTTGATACTTATGAGTACTATGCTGTACAGTGAAGAGAAAGATACAACAGGTAATTTCCCATTCAGGTACTCATCTTTTCACCTCTGTTGGAGATTAGCCACATCCATTCGGATTTAATTAGCACAGTTGTCATACTCCGCTTCCTTCCTTCCTTCCCTCCCATCTGAGGAAGTGAGTTGTAGCTCACAAAAGCTTATGCTCTAATACCCTAATAAATCTGTCAGTCTTCAAAGTACCATGGGATTCCTTGTTGTTTTTGCTGAAACAGACTAACACAGCTACCTCTCTGATACATAAGTGTGTTAGAGATGGACCCAATCTATATAGAGTTCAGATTTGGATCCAAGTTTCTGCAAAGTCTGAGTAGGGTTGCCAGGTGTCCGGTATTCACCCGGACAGTCCAGTATTTTCACCTCCTGTCCAGTAAAAAAAATCAGAGAATACCGGACACCTAAAATGTCCGTTATTTTCTGATTTTTTTCCCCAGCCAGAGGGCGAAAATGCAGGGCACCTGGCAACCCTACAAACACTCAGTGTCCAGCCTTCCCCCCCGAAGTCCCTCCTCCGGCTCCCAACACCCCCAGACCTCCGACCCCAGCCCCCATGCTCACCTGGTTCTGCAAGGCTGCCAGCACAAAATGGCTGCCAACCAAGGGGAAGCCTGGGTCTTAGTGCTCAACCGCTCCGCTGTTCCTATCCCTGCACTCACTCTTAAAGGGGGACATGCTGTTTTAATGCTGTTTTATTATCAATAAGTTAAAGTTATTTTATTTAACTTTGGTCTTCCCCCCCCTTTAACAGAATTTTTTCCCGGTGTTGTTGGTTTGTTTGTTTTTTGGGGGGAGGCAGGGGTTGGTATTTTTGTTTCAACCATCTGGCAACCCTAAATTTGAGGCTGTTTGGGGAAGTTATTATTTAGATTCAAATACAAATATTACAGCTAGCTCCCAATCTCTTTAATGAGCCAAACCAAACCCTCAGATCCAAGTCCTGGAGTGGTCAGCCATACAATCTAGGCCTGTACTCTTGTCTTCTGTAAATATATAGTTATGAACTGGGTAAAACTTTGTTATGGGTTGAGTTTAAAACTCATTTAAATTGTTGTGTGAATTCACCCTCCACTTAAGATAGTTGTAAGAAACAGTTAAGGTGCCACACCTAAAACAAAGCCTTAATATGGTCAAACCAGAAACTAGTACCAGGTTTTTGACTCACTTTCTTGTTTGATGATGAATACATTTTGCATGTAGTTGGATTTTTTTTCCAGGCACTTTTTTTCCATCCCACCCTTCCACCTTTTGGGGCATAGCTTCAGAGTCCCATACCAGAAAAATGTTTGCAAAAATAATTTTCTATAATTAGAAAACGTTTCATTGAAAATTCATTACTGGAAATGAATGAGTTTCCTGCACTTGCTGAGTTAGGCAGACTTCAAGACATTCTACTCTGTAACATTTACTGATGGCCTGATAGTCAACGGATTTCTGCATTTGCACTAGGGCTGAGTGGCAAGAGCCTACCATGATCTGGACAAACCAAGTACTAAGATGTGGCTACCCCACCACTTAGGTTGGCAAAATTTATGTCATTCAGGGACATGGAAAACCCACTCCCTCCAAACAACATACGTTTCACTGGCATAAGTGGAAATGTGCACAATGCTATGTTGGCAGGATAGTGTCTCCCTCCGACAGAGCTACCGCCACATGTGAAGGTGGTTTTATTATGTCAACGGGAGAGCTCTCTCCCATTAGCATGGAACAACTACACAAGCAATCTTAGAGTGGCACAGCTGCATTGATAATGCTGTGCCGCTGTAAGTTCGCTAGCGTAGACCTGGCCTTACTTATATAGATGATCTATCCTCTACTGGGAAGACTACATCCCGCATGTGGAAGGATGTGTATGACTTCACTGATCCTATGTATTTTAAGTAAGTATCAGTCTCTGCCCTGATGAGCTTATAATCTAAAGGTATGCATGGATACAGTTTCAGTGTTGCCCCTCACAGTTTTATTGTGAGTCTCACAATAATCGGTGATTTTTTCTTAAACCCTCAGTTCCTGGAGTATGTGTGGGTCTCAGCTTTCATTCAACATCCTGTCCCAAGTTTCTCGCATTCATGGTTGCAGAGAAAAGCTACAAATATGATTCAAGTGCACCCTTAAGACTCAGAAACCAGGTGGCAAATAACCTCCCCCCCCCCCAAAAATATATTATTTGTCTAACAGATCATGATTTTAAGCCAGTTTCATGAGTTTGGGGGCCCTCGTTCATGATTTTTAAGCATTTAGGGTTGGCAATGCTTCAAGTAATTATGATAGCCATTGCAAATGTGTTCAGTCATTGATAGCTCTTTGCATTTATGCAGTAACCCTGATCTCATCTGCCTTGTGTAAGCATTAGGAAATTAACAAGCTTCACAGCGCTCAGGAGGTAAGGGAATATTATTACACATAAAGAAACCAAGTCACCAAATTTAGGTGACTTGTCTAAGAGCTTGTCTCCAGTACAACTGGGACCAACTCTGTGGCGATTGATCCACTGGGGATCAATTAAAGGATCGAATGAAGAGCCACTAAATCAGCTACCACTTATTCATACATTAACTCCAGTAAGCCCCAGGAACAAGATGAGTAAGGGGAGTCAACAGGAGAGTTTATCCTGTCAACCCAGCACATTGTGGACCCTGCAGTAAATAGATCTATGCTAGTGGTTCCCAATCTTTTTACTAGTGTGGACCCCCAATCAGCCCCCCCAAATCATTCAGACCCCCAATTACCTCCCCAAACTGTCTGCAGACCCCCATCAAAGCCAATTCTAGCCACAATTCTAGTAATCAGCGGAGTATTTTCTTGCTTTTTGTTTACTTATGTCTGATTAGACATTCCACTTGTGGATGCTTCACTCTACTCATCAGTCTCCTTTCTCTTCAGCGAGCCTGATTTCAGCCACAAATCCATGTTGAATGTATGGCTAACGTTGTAAGCTTCTAACTGTCGCTATTGTTTTGTCACACAACGACACCATAACATAGATTTTTGGACAGTAATTAACAGCACTATTGGAAGATATTTAATTTTTAAATAAATTACAAAGTTACAATCAATTATTAATTTTAAACTTATTTTCTATGGTCATTTTTATGTATCTTTTATTTTTTTCGCGGACCCCAGGTTGGGACTCACTGATCTAAGCTATTTTAACTTGAGTTACATTACTAACGTAACTCAAATTGCATAGCTTAGATCAACTTGAGCCCATAGTGTAGACCTGCCCCAAGTCTAAACAGAGAGTTTGTGATGGGAAATCTGGGTTCCATTTCCCGCTCTAACTCACAGACCCACACTGTCTCAAGATTACTCTTCCTCCTTGCTATAATGTGAAGTATTGTGTGAACAAGCATTATAGGTTGAAAGCTAAATGGAGCAGATCTAAGGTGCTGCAAGACTATTGGTTATTTTTTAAGTTGGAACAGATCTGTCTTTCCAAAGTTACTGAAGGAGTAAAAGGATGTGTGGGTAGGAGGACTTGGTATCTTTTACTGTTTTTCATGGTTGAAAGACACATTCTTGTTAACTTATCTTTAAGTGTTCACATGCATGATTTGGCCTCACCACCAATACCAGTTGGAAAACGCTGTTGCTGTCATAGATTTTAGGACTATTTACAAGCCAAGTTTCTGTGTCCTTGGGAATACAAATAAGCACTCACATGGGTAGAATGCTGGCCTCCAGAAAACAAGTCATTTCTGCTCCTTTATTTATGGCAGCCACTGACCAGGGGCATCGCTTAGGTTTCTGAGCTTCAACTACTTGCAAGTCACGTTCCAGGGCTGTTCTCTGAGGTGAAATGAAATCCAAAGTCTAATCTTCTCAGTTAGTCAACTCTTAAAATTCAGAAGAGAAGACTTTCTGTTCTTCTCTCTAGCAGCCGTTTGGGCATGCCATCACATCTCCTTGGACACCTTGACATAGATGCCCCACCTTCATAATTTTGTGGGTTCTGACTGTTTGATTGAAGAGCCAGAACAATGTCTGAGCTTTGGGGCTGTCAAGTGTGCAGAACATTACTGTTTAGAGAAAAAAATATTTTTTGCAAGAACATTCCCAGAAGAGATAGCTCCAGGAGATGTTTCTAAGACTTAGGTTACAGAAGGCTTGTAGTAAACAGATCCTTTGGGGGAATGTTGTATCATGCAAGCAAGGTACTAACAAACTTCAACAGGACTTTATTTACCAAAGGTAAAACCTCTTTACAAAGCTGCTGCTGCTCCCCTCTGTAGCTCTCACTCAGGCCTGGCCCATCTCCTCCCCCCTCCTTCCTGTTTCCTATGCTTCCAGATTCCCAACAGCCAGTGCTCCCAGTTCTAATAATTACAAGCTGCATCTAAAACACCACATTCCCTCCTCTCTTAAGAAGCTCTCCCAATTATAAAATAAACATTGTTGTTCTAACCACAGCAACAAATATGGAAGACACTATACCATTGGCAGAAATATTACACTGAAAACACTGTAATAACTACATAACATAGTTTCTAGTCCAGACAGGTGGTCATCGAGGTCTGACAGACCATCTCTCAAACCCCGGTTCCAGTGCAATGTCTTGTTGTGTTGGTGCTACAGTGAAGTCATACAATACGGGCTGGGTGTTGGCATCATCTCCTCTTGGTGCATAGGCAGGTACAAGATAAGAAGCATTCCATACCCACCCATCAGAAAGTCGATAGGTATAAGTTCCTTTCTTCTCTGTGATTTTAAAAGGAGATGTGAATTTATGGTCCCCTTTGCGTAAAATTCCAGGTTTTCTTACTCTAACAAAGGAACCACACTCAAACTTCGGTTCCTTAGCACCCCGCCGTTTGTCTGTGAAAGCCTTATACTTTACTTGCTTCTGTTCAGCTGTGGTTTTTCATTAGTTTTCCCCTGGTGATTGTTTGTCTGCAGCAATAGTGGACTTTTCTGCAAAGGAGTCACAGCCTGGACTGGGCGTCCTGTATCCATGTTCATTATTTTGGCTTCTGCTATAGCGGACTCAATCTGGGTAGCAATGGTTATTGCTTTTTCCAGTGTAAATTGTGGTTCTAGAAGCAAGCGTTCTCTTACATGAAGCATGGTTGTTTTTTCAATGAGCTGGTCTCCAATCATCTCATCTGCCATATTCCCAAAGTCACAAGTTGCAATCCGACTCTTCAGAAAAGCAATACACTACAGTATAGTCTCCCCTGGTTTCTGCTCATGCTGGCGAAATCTGTAGTGATTAGCTACTACATTCACTTTTGGCACAAAAAAGTTCTTTAATGCAATGAGTGCAGTCTCATATTTATCATCTGCAAGGGGAAAAGTGTAAAATATACGCTGCCCTTCTGCTCCAAGGCAGTGGATTAGCAGAGCACGTTTTCCTACTTCAGAAATCTCTGTAGCACTGATGTTAAGCAGATAAGTCTCAAACATATGGATCCAGGAAGTAAAAGCAATTGGAGGCTCACCTGGCCTTTGCAGAAAGGGTGCAGGTGGGTTCAGAGGCAGAAGATCCATCCTCGTCGCCAAAATGTTGTATCATGCAAGCAAGGTACTAACAAACTTCAACAGGATTTTATTTACCAAAGGTGAAACCTCTTTACAAAGCTGCTGCTGCTCCCCTCTGTAGCTCTCACTCAGGCCTGGCCCATCTCCTCCCCCCTCCTTCCTGTTTCCTGTGCTTCCAGATTCCCAACAGCCAGTGCTCCCAATTCTAATAATTACAAGCAGCATCTAAAACACCACAGGGAGGTAAGCAGGTAATGCGTGAATGAGCTGATGGGTAGACATTCACTGTACTGATATACATCTCTACATCTCTGTGTTGTACTGTGTACTGAATGCGATTGTTAGAAAGCGTGTAGCGGATTAGTAGAGAGTCAATGTAATTAGAGAGCAGCAGTTCCACCAGAATAGATCTATAATACTTGAGTTTCTTTTCTGAAAAAAAAAAAAAAAAAAAAAAAGATTTTCATACCTACCAGTGTAAATGAAGTCTTTTGGTATTATTCCTGTACTGCTAGAAAGCCACCTATAAAATCTGTCTTAATTAATTCATCCAACTGTATAGGATTGTTCAATTAGACTAAGTTTTCCTGTCTCAAAAAATTTCAAGATATAGACAAAAGCTTTCCTAGCTTGAACTGGGATGAAAAATTAAAACCTCAAAAACTTTGACTCAAAGAGCTAGGGGGAAATATCATTTTGGGTAAGCTAAAATATGTGATGCTGAAAATTTTGATTTTTATAAATTATCTTACATTTTTAAACAAATAGTCATCTAGAACCAGAAAATTGTACTGTTTTGACCATTTAAGGAATATTTTTCCAATGTATTCTAATCAAAACAAATAATAAATATATTTAAATTAGCAGTCAAGAACCAGGAGATCGGGATCTATTGGTAGGGCTTGGAGCCTCTGACAGGTGATCCTGACTGGTTTGGCTGGCAGGCTATCAAGTGTCATGCTTCTTCTGTCCTCTTCTTTGGAGCTACCCCCTAGGAGCTCTTGTTTGCTATGCAGGGTGGGAGAGGAAAAGAATGAGGTGCTGATGTCAGGGTGTCTCCGCCTCTCCCTCTGTGTCCCATCTCCACAGAGAGGGAGAACATAACTTGGCTTGGGATGGGGGGAGCTTGGCAGCTGTTCCTATAGTTGAACACACTTAAAGGGGCAATGCAAATCTCTGTCATTCGCACACACTGCATGTGTCTTTATCACTCACACACACCTCCCAGCCCAACATACTTGTGTTCTCTGACTGCTTGCAAAGTGGGTTATTTTAGGTTGTTAACTGGTCTGCGCATTTTATACTTTTTAGTTTTCTCTAATGCTTATATTTAATTCTTTGAGAAGTGAGTTCTAAAATGCCTAGCTGGCCATGGCTGGAGTAATTATCCCTGTGGTAAGTTTTTAAAAATATACTTTATATCTAGTGTTTTGGTTTCTACAGGTGGTGCACATCTTCACGTTACTCTGATATTGGTGCACATAAAAAAATTCATTCCCTCCAATTTTCTCCATCTATGTGCAGAGCACTGTCGGGGAGACTCCTGGAATCAGGCTTGAACTCCGGGAGGCTCCTGCAGCCAACTGGGGGACTGGACACTAAGGGTGCATCTACACAGCACCCTTGCCTCAAAATAAACTACACAATTGGCACTACACAAATTGCATAGCTTATTGCAATCTTATTTCAAAATAGCTTATTTTGAAATTTGGCACAGTCTCCACAGCCAGATTTTGAAACAAAGCACTACTCCAAAATGTCCATTATCCCTCATGTAATGAGGTTTCCAGGGACATTGGAATAGTGAGCCTGTTATAGTTCGATATAACAGGCTTGCTGTTAAAATGTGGAGTAGCTATTTTGGGGTACCAGATGTATCTCAAAATAGCTCCGCAGTGTAGATGTAGCCTAACAGTCCAGCAGTGCAGTGGGGCTAAGGCAGATACCCCCCTTTCCTGGCCCTGTTGCACATCTGTATATGCCTTGGTGCACATAACAATATGTATTCCACACGTGGAAGGAAAAAATTAAGAGGTACTGTTGCCTGCGGCCCCTAGGGGAGGTAGGGATGGGGTGTCCACAAGTTGCCCTTGCCTACAGGCACCACCCCCATGACTCCTGTTAGCTGAGAATGGGAAACCTTAGCCAATAGGAGGTGTAAGGGTAATGCCTGTGGATGAGGAGTGGTGCACTGAGCCATCTGCTCCTCCCTACAGAAGCCGCTGCAGGATATGCTGGCTGTTTTCAGGAGTGGTGCAGAGCCACGGTGGGGATGAGCCCGTCTTAGCTCCACTGAACAACTAGTGGGGAAATGCCTGAGGTAAATGGTACCTAGCTGGATCCTGAATCCCTGTTCCAGTCCTTAACCCCTTCCTGCACCCAACCCCTTCCCCAGGCTCAGCCTGAAGCTCCTCCCCTACTCCAAACCCCTTGGCTCAAAACCAGAGCCTGCATCCCCCTGAACTCCGAGCCCCTGCCCAGCTTGGTGAAAGTGAGTGAGGGTGGGAAAGGACTGGGAGTGAGCAGGGTGGGGCCTTGGAATAGGGCTAGAGCAATTGTGGGGCCTCAGAGAATGGGTGGGGTAGGAGGTGGGGCAAGTGTATTGGAGTTTGAGGTAGATTTCAGATTGCACTTTTATTCAAAAAGTAATCTTTTGATTAAAAGGATTGGAGACCACCAATCTAACTCAGCCCTTTCCTGTGAAAAGTTTCTGTTTCGATAAATTATCAATGTCTGAAACAAAAACCTTTGGTCAAAAAATGCCCAACCAACTCTAATATTTAGAAACCTCTACAACTAGTTTCTCTATATACAAAATAAAGTCAGGGTTTCAAAGCCTGACTTGGGATATTTCCTGGCTTGAATCCAATCTGGTGAAAGTGGTGAATCTCACTTCTTTGGAAGTAAAAAACAATGAGACAAACAAAAAAAGTTTCCTCTTTTTGCCATGCAATCATGAGATGTTAGATCTATTAGTGGTGCAGGGTTTTCAGGAGTGAATATTGCTACACTGGGCCTCAGGCCAGGTCTACACTTATCCGGAGATTGACAATCCAGAGATCGATCTTCCAGAGTTCGATTAAGTGGGTCTAGTAAGGACCCGCTAAATCGACTGCTGATGGTGCTTCTGTCAACCCCGTTACTCCACAGGGTCACAAGGAGTAAAGGAAGTCGACGGGAGAGTTTCTCCCATCAACTTCCCGTAATGAGGACACTGCAGAAATTTGATTTAAGGTACATTGACTACACCTATGTTATTCTTGTAGCTGGAGTTGCGTATCTTAAGTTGACTTTCTCACGTATGTAGACCTGACCTCAGATGAGTAGAAAAAAGATTAGTCCACTTACTAGGGGAAATGACCTAGAAGTTGGGAGAACAGATTTCAGTTACCTACTCAACAACAGGACTTTTATTGGAAAGATTACTGTTCCTCAGCTCTCCATCTATAAAATCATGCTCCCTAGAAACACCTTTCAGGCTGTGTGGTGCTCAGCTGTTATGGTGATAACTATCACATTGATGGCCTGGTGGCAGGGTGGAGCTAAGTGAGGAAAATTCCATTGCAAGAGAAAAAGTAGTAAATGGTTTATTTGGCAGTTATTTAGTTTAAAATGTAGCAGCTGTTTGAAACTATTCACGAGTTTGGAAAGTCTGAAGCCAACCCTGACAGGGTGCAGTTTATATGATCAATAGTGTGTGATAAATATAGTGTATCACATAGACACTATCCCCACTTATAATATCTATAGATAAAAAATACAAAAAAAATGGGCGATTCCCCCAACTGTATGCAGTACATATGGTAAAGAATGAGAGGATGGGCTATCTGACTTGCGCTTGTGCAAATATCTACAAACTTGTCATTTATTCTGGACCACATTCAGTTCTACTACAGAAAAGATGTAAGCATAAATTATGAGTGAGACTAGCCCAAATAAGAGCATTGGTCAGACCTCTAAAAATACTCTCATCTATGCTAATGTCCTCATTTTCCTGGTATATTAAGAGATCCTTTTAAGACCAGCCAGACCACTCTATAATAACAGATTGCTATGTGCAGCTGAGTTGTGGATTTCCCAGAGACATAGTTGTTACAGGATTTTGCAGTGAAAAAGGCAAAATTAACAGCTGGAGTAAATTGCAGGACTTATTTGAATTCTACAATCTGCAGTACAGATCTCCAGTTCTTTATTAGTGGGGACACATGATATCATTTTAACTCATTCTAACTGTTGTCAGTAATCTTAATGTCAGTTTGTGGCTAATTGATGCCATGTAACTATAATATGTATACTAGATCACTTGCAGGTGCAGACAATCTACCAGTATAACCACTGCTTTAAATCTTGGCCTGTGGGAACCATCCCAAATGCAACCATATCAGACAAGTGCTATTAGTCTAATTTCATGTACATATGTCAAAGAGAAATGACAGGAATTGTAAAATGCTATTTATATCTACTAATTACTTTTAAAAAAGCCCACACACATCTGTACGAATTAAAGAATCACACTAACCAACTGTGAGTGAGATCCTGTCTCATGGGGATGAGGAGGGATAGCAGAAGAGAAAAATCTTAGTTTGTTTAGAATTGTCCCTCAGCTCAAAGAAGTGTCAGTATTGTATTAGCGCCAGAACTCCAAAAGGCACCAGTGAATGCTTTTCTCATGAGGGAGTGAGATTATGGATGTATCCATATACTCAATAGTGCCATGCACCTCAAATACAAATATACCAAAATCTTGATGTTTCTATCGGACTTGATAGCATAAAAAGTGCCCCAAGATGACTGCTCCGTCCTTCTTCCTGTCCACCTCAAACAAAAAAGTTGGAATCTCCAGCCATCTCCTCTGGATCAAACCCTAGTCTCCACCTACTCTTTTGGCAGCTCTTCTCTTACATTTCCAGCCAGTCACACATGCTGCTCTTTCATAAGGCTGACTAGGTCAGTTCTCACAGATTTTTGGGGTGGATTAAAAGTAGCATTAGGAAATAACCTAAGAGCCCTGATGCAGCCTGTGTCCCCAATGTTAGCATGGTAGCCAGAAAGCAGATTGCTTGACTTTTAATCATCCTGTTCACTTTTTCGAGACCCTTTCCGAAAAGTTTAGAAGAATGGAAACAGCAGCCAGATACAAAGCTCCTAGTTCTGACCTTTGAAGACCACTCCTCCAAATAAACTGGATCAATTTAAAACTATAAGAACCAGTCTTTGTTTTGAAACATTGTTTGTCTTCAGCCCGATGCTCCGAACAAACCCAAAATAACACAAGTCATTAATGTGCAGGGGAAAGCACTTTGCCGGCAGAACTGTTAAAAATAGAAACGGGAATAAAATTCATACCTTGAACTAATCATTCTGCTTTATTATCTTTTCTGGTCTGTGACTCTTCAAATACAATAGACTAGACCGGGAGATATATGACAGTACCTCTCTGACCAATTACAGGCAGTCCCCGAGTTACGCGGATCCGACTTATGTCGGATCCGCAGTTACGAACGGGGCCCTCTCCCTGGTCTCCAGCAGACCAGGGAGAGGAAGCAAAGCGGCGGAGCACGCAGGCAGCGGACAGCCCAGACGCGCGTCTGGGCTGTCCGCTGCCCGCGTGTTCAGCCGGTTTGCTCTGCTTTGCTCCCCGTCCCCCCGGTCTGCAGACCAGAAGGACAGGGAGCAAAGCGGCGGAACAAGTGGGCAGCAGACAGCCCAGACGCGCATCTGGGCTGTCTGCTGCCCGTATGTTCCGCCACTTTGCTCCCCGTCCTTCTGGTCTGCAGACCAGGGGGACGGGGAGCAAAGCAGAGCAAAGCGGCTGAACACGCGGGCAGCGGACAGCCCAGACGCGCGTCTGGGCTGTCTGCTGCCCGCGTGTTCCGCCGCTTTGCTCCCCGTCCTTCTGGTCTGCAGACCAGGGGGACAGGGAGCAAAGCAGAGCAAAGCGGCTGAACACGCGGGCAGCGGACAGCTCAGATGCGCATCTGGGCTGTCTGCTGCCCGCGTGTTCCACCGCTTTGCTCCCCGTCCCCCTGGTCTGCAGACCAGGGGGACGGGGAGCAAAGCAGAGCAAAGCCGCGGAGCCCGAGGGCAGCAGGACAGCCACGGCACGTCTGGGCTGTCCCGCTGCCCCCGTGCTCCACGGCTTTGCTCCAGACGCCTGTGGTAGAGCAGCTGGGGCGCTGCCGATTGGTCCTGTAGCGCCGCTCTGGGCGCTACTGGACCAACCCGGCAGCACCCTAGCTGCTCTGCCCCAGGCGTCCTGATTCAGCCACTGCTGGTCAGTTTCAGCAGCGGCTGAATCAGAACGCCTGGGGCAGAGCAGCTTGGGTGCTGCTGGGTTGGTCCAGTAGTGCCGAGGAGCGGCGGCGCTACTGGACCAACCCAGCAGCACCCCAGCTGCTCTGCCCCAGGCATCCCCAAGTCAGCCGCTGCTGAAACTGACCAGTGGCTGACTACAGGAAGCCCCTGCCCCTGGCTTCCTGGAATCAGCAGCTGATCAGTTTCAGCAGCAGCTGACTTGGGGATGCCTGGGGTTCTTAAGTTGAATCTGTATGTAAGTCAGAACTGGCATCCAGATTCAGCCACTGTTGAAACTGATCAGTTTCAGCAGTGGCTGAATCTGGACGCCAGTTCCGACTTACATACAGATTCAACTTAAGAACAAACCTACAGTCCCTATCTTGTACGTAACCCGAGGACTGCCTGTACACATTAATTAAAAGCCTGGGTGTGGGTGGAGTGTACAATCCTGTGCATATAGACTTTACTTGTGCTCCAGTAAAGATAATTTCCAGCTCATCGCTGAGGGTATATGTGGCTTGCGTAGGTGAAAAATGTTACAAGTGTTATCTTGGATAGGAAGTGGGATTTTCCCACTGCACCCAGCCTGTAATCATGTATAATTAACCCATTTTTTAGTCTGTAATTTGCATTTCCCCATGCCCCCTAAAATATAGCCAAAAAGCCACTCCACATATTGCTATTCTCTAGTTTGTGACATGTGATACATATTGGCTTTTGCTTATACTCGCATTTACAGAGTTCATTCAGCAACTGACAGTTACAAGAAAATGCTGAGCAAAATACAGAACTGTATATGTTTACAAACGAAAACAGAACATTTGGCAATTTGCATGACCTTTTGTAACTTAAAGAGTAAAAAGGAAAGAGCCTAGAAATAACATCTCTAAAAAAGAAGCTAAATTCCACATGAAACATACCAGCTCTGATCTGCCACTATACAGATCTGCTACTATACCTTGACCAGCAAAAACTTCTATCCGCCTGTGAGTAGGAAATGATGCCCCAATGCATTTTCATTAGCAACAGCTGCTGTGCTTTCTACTTATACCAGTAGTGCAGCTGTGTAATTCCACCAGCTTCAGTGGCATTTGTTCTTATCTGTACCAGCAGGAGATCAGAAAAAGTATCCTACCAAGACACAAGAATGAAGCTCAGGTCACCACAGGTCAAAAGTTAGGGTATGTCTAGACTACATGCCTCTGTCGCCAGGCCTACAGGATAGGCTTACAGGATCGGTCGGCAAAGGCTTCTCCAGCCGATTGATCCACGTCTAGACTACCGCACTGTGCTGGATCAGCTGATCGTCAGCACAGCGTGGGGGCCATGTTTATTTTAATTAAGCGGGGATTATTTAAATCCACGCTTCTTTGCCTATGCTGGGTAGCCTAATCTACATGCCTCTGGTGACAGAAGCATGTAGTCTAGAGACAAACCCTTAGGCTGCGTCTAAACTTGCCAGCTGTCTACACTGGCCGCTTGAATTTGCACAAGAACACTGATGATCTAATGTGAGATTGTCAGTGTTCTTGCGCAAATACTATGATGCTCGCGCTCGGGAAAAAGCCCTCTTGTGCAAATGCTTTTGCACAAGAGGGCCAGTGTAGACAGGTAAAAACTGTTTTGTGCAAAAAAGTCCCAATGGCGAAAACGGCGATTGGGGCTTTCTTGCAAAAAACTGCGTCTAGATTGGCACGGACACTTTTCCGCAAAAAGTGCTTTTGCGCAAAAGCATCCATGCCAATTTAGACGCTCTTTTCCGCAAATGCTTTTAACGGAAAAACTTTTCCGTTAAAAGCATTTGCGGAAAATCATGCCAGTCTAGACGCAGCCTTAGTGTATAGCAGTGTAAATTGACAATTAATTATTCTGCTCCCTTCCCCCAATTCCTAGCCATGTGAAGACATGTGTATTACACATGTGTTTTGTGTGGAGATGGAAAGTGTCCCTCAGCCTGTAATGATACCCGTATTGCTGAAGGTGGAGGAGGTCCTCCATGGAAAGCTCTAGAAATTGCAGAAAGTGGCGGTCAGTGGTATTGAACCAATGCCCCAGCATGATGTTTAGCAGAACTCTAATGAAGGATGTGCCATCTTTCAAGTGAAACTTTAATCTGAAGTTATAACCACATGTATTATTAAATATCATAAAATCACCTAGCACTTTGAGGTCATAGGCAACAGTACGAGTCTTCGTCCGAGTATTTAGGCCAAATTCCAAGTCAAGGAATTATATTCTGCTTCTCTTTAATTCCCCTTATAGCTGCAAATAAATGAAGTTGCAAACTCTCCTAAATGTTGTGAAGTGCTATTAAACACGTGCTGAGTTTCACCCCAGAGGTCCCATTTCAGTGGAAGTGGGTGGAGCAATTGCTGAATAGTCTGTAAAATGAGTTGGAACATTTCTGGGTGAAAGAAACTATACAAATGGAAGTCATTATAACTTCCTTGCTCCAGTTCTCTGAAATACCACCCACTACACCAGAGTACAGATCCAGCAGAAAATTTCAAATCCACAGTATAAAATGGATTTCAACTCCCAATAGTCATCCTTACCAAATGTCCTTGGAAGGCTGACTAAATCAGAGAGCAGAACCAGATACAAAAATTAAAAACGGGTGGAAGGAATTAAACAGGAAGGTGCCCAGCAAAGGTTTTTGTGGCCTGTTTGTCTTGAATATCAGTTTTTCAAAGCTGTCAAACAAATTTCAGAGATTTTTACCCAAGCAAAATGAAAGATTTTAGAACATGAAGAGAAATGACAAGCATTCGCCCCATAAATTCTTGAATAGCACCATTGTTCTCTCTAATCTTTTCCATCCAAGTGCGGAATAAATTTTTATGGGCACTGAGTTATGTGCAAATCTGTGCCACTAATAGAAACACAAAACCTAGCTGTGGGAGCTCTGCTAATCAGCGAGGCAGCATTTGAGTTTCTCCTGAAAATCCTTTGAGTTTCTCCTGAATCGCCACACAAGAACACAGCTTAAAGAGAACACTAAGCAGCATACAGACAAGGAAAGATCTTTACTTGATGACGAAGCTAATTTACTTGATGGCTGAGGGTGCAAGACGGGGTTGTAACAGAGAACAATCCGCACATATTCTATTAAGATTTATAGGGACACGAAGAAAATTGTTGCTGTTTTCTTTGAGTTCCTTCCCTCCACAGATACATGCTACAGTTACCTTTTCCTTTCCTCAGCTAGCTGATGTGAATGCTTTCCAATATTTGCACCTCAACAATGGAGCTATATGAACAGACACCCAAACTGGTAATGTCAGACTGCTAGTAATGCATTTTCCAAGGTATATCCCTTCTATCTGGCTTCAGTCCTGCTCCCATCACTCACTGAAGTGCTTCCAGATGACCTTAGTGGGGCCACACCCATGAATAAAGAGGGTAAGAAGTGGCCCCACATTGTACAATAGCCTGGCTTCATTCCAACTTTGCATATTTTGCTCTTTTTCATGCTGTTTAATAAAAGGGACCCAGCCAAGCAAAGGAACGTCTGTCTCTCTGACAAGCAGAAAAGCTATAAAACTAATGGAGCTGACTGAGCAGAACTGAACACTAAGAGCCATTCATTTAATTTATTAGGGCATCTTCACTGCTTTCCTATCTGTATTAGCATTTAAAGCCTCCTATGGCAAACACGAACTCCCAGTACATCATTTGGAGATATATTGCCTCTCTACTACAGGGGTGGACAATAATTTTTGACAAGAGGCCACTTCAGAAATTTTTGAAGTGGCCCCAAGCCACCTTGGAAGGGGAAAGGCCTTAGGTGGAAGGGGCGTGGCCAGGAAACTACTGTGCTGCCCCACCCACAGACCCTGATTGGTCTGTGGGTGAGGAAGTGTGTGAAGTCCTTCCCCCTCCTCTGTCAGAGAGAACCTCCAGTTCTGAACAGCTGGCAGTTCCCTCTAAGTGCCCGCTGGCGGTGGGAGGAGACTTTGTGTGTGTCAATCAGGGCCTGGAGGCAGGGGGAGCATGCAAAGTCTGCCCCCACCCTCCAAGGAAGTGACGTGCTTAGAGTCACCCGCCAGCTAAGCATCAGCTGGCAGTTGAAAACTTCGTGTTCCTCCTGCCCCCAGACCAATCAAGGCTTGGGGGTGAGGGGCACGCACAAATTCTCCTCCCACCCAGCCCCCATCCTGTAAGGCACATGCGGCACTTCTAAGCGCTGCGCACTCCTTGCAGGGCAGGAGGAGACTTTACGAGCTTCCTCCTGTTCACAGGCCCTGATTAGCCTGAGGGTGGAGGAAGCATCAAGTCTCTCGCTCCCTGCCCACTGGCATGTGGGTTGACTCTAAGTGCCACTTGCTCCCCCGTCCCTAGGCCCCGACTGGCTTGGGGGCACAGGAGTGGCAGGACCTCTGCGGGCTCGATCAACCTGCTTGGTGGGCCGGATCCAGCCCACAGAGGCCCCTTTGTCCACCGCTGAAATACTAGCACAGGGCAAATCCTACAGTCTGTTCAAGCGAGAAAATCCCTTCACCTTAGAGGGAGGTTGGAAATTGCCTTAACCCAAACCACAGAATTGGGTTCTGTATTAGAAGATGCTATGAAGAGAAGGCTGCCTGAGTAGCAAAGGTTGAAATTAATAGACAGCAGGCTTAAAAAAAACAAAAGGGAGTATTTCTTTACACAATGCAGTCAACCTGTGGAACTCTGCCAGAGGATGTGGGGAATGCCAAGAATATTACAGGCAGAGCCATAGGATGGTTCGGGGCGACCACCCCGCTTTGGGGGTTCAGAGTTTCAGGAGGATGTGGAAACATGGGGTGAAGGGTGACCCTAGGGGACTAGTGGGGGGCCCGTCACTGGCAGCAGGGGTCAGGCTCACCCTTGCCCTCATGAGTGGTGGCAGGAAGTGAAGCAACCTGGTCCTAGCCCACTCCCCTATGCCAGTTCCCAGCATCGCTTGAGGGGTGCAACAGGGGCAGAAAGAGGTGGGGTAGAGGCAGGGTCTGAAGCAGAGGTTGGGGTGTTCTGGGCCTTGCATCTCTCTAGGGACATCCCTGAAAACAGGATTTAAAATAGAACTAGAAACATTCATGGAGGATAGGGCCATCAATGGCTATTAGCCAGAATGGGTACGGATGGTGACCTTAGACTCTGTCAGAAACTGGGAATGAAAAGTGACAAAGGATGGATCACTTGATGATTCCCTGTTCTGTTCATTCCCTCTGGGGCACCTGGCACTGGCCACTGTCAGAAGACAGGACACTGGGCTAGATGAACCTTTGGTCTGACCCAAAATGGCTATTATCTTCTTACCAATAGATTTACACTAAAATACAAACCTGAGTTGTTAGAAAACTTGAAGGGGAGGTAATTGGTAACCCAGTAGCTGAGTTCAATGAAGCCAGGGATGGGGATCCTACACGGAAAGATGAAATCAACTCAGGCTATTACAAGTCACATTTTTGTCCCTCCCCTGGGACAACCCAGTTCTTCAGAACTCGTACCAACCCATGAGCTGGTACATAGCAACAATTGCCACGGCAACAGGATTCAGAGCCCACCCTGATCAGAGCTGCATTTCAGACAAATAAGAAGGTGAATAAAACTTCATGCCTGGAACCTATTACCGATGAGCACAGGTAAAAAAGCTGGATGGACCGTGCTGAGCTACTCTGAAACCTACACAACAAACAAAGCAAAAATGCTTTTCCTTGCATTAATTACACGCACACAAAAACTTCTCTGCTGTGAACACTTTTGATTTTGGCATTGAAAATGTTACCGAAAACATTCTATACAGTTCATGTGAGGCTTGAATTTTTCCTATAATGTTTATCTCTTTTCTTAATGGCCTTTGAACTTTCAGGAAGGGACTTTGAAGACATGGCATAAAACAGGGTGGGGTTTTTTTAAATTCATTATCCTCTCTTTGATGATCTTGTTACTTTTTAATAACTGCATCCTCCGCAGGATGTGGAAGCCAGAAGATCTAAAAGCGATACTGACAAGAAAGACTGGAAAAGTCACAGCTTGGCCAACTTGTTTGTCAATGATTTGCTTGAGGAGAATAGGACCTCCCTTAGTCTTCACTATCCAAAGGTACCTTCTTGTTTCTTATAGGAGGGTTGGGAAATTAGGCTCAATCTGTTGCTGCTGCTTTGAGGACACTCCAGAAGAGCAAGGTACAGGGACCAAAGCACAGCAGGACCCAGGAAGGATGTCAAAGCAGAGGGGAGCCAACAGCCTCCGCGGGCCCCTGGACAAGGCGGGGGGTGGTAGCTCCATTCTCCCGGAAGGGGTAGGGCCTCAGGTGTAAGGCATGAGGGTGGGGCAGCCCAGCCCTCTATACCCTACCCCCCGGTCCTCAGAGCCGCATGGAGCAAGCAACTCTGGACACCACCACTGCTGCAGAGCCCCACTGCAACTGCCCCCTTTCCTCCCTACCCACCCATGAGCCTGCCAGCCCAGCAGATGCCCCCCCCCCCATCCCCACCTGGCCTATACTCACAAGCAGAAATTATCTGATTCCTTCAACAGCTTCCAGTATCTTTTGAGGGAGGGTTCCCTTTTACTCCCTCCCCCCCAGCCTTTGCAATATTCAGGATTTAGTAATTCCCCTTCTTTTGTCTCCTCCCTCTTTCATTCAAAAGTTTCTGAACTCAAAGTTAACAGAAGCAGGGGCAGGGCATATGTACACACTCAATACCCACCTTTAAAATACAGTCTTTAAAAACAAATGGATGAAATCAACAAGTAAAATGCTAGAGGTGCACCGCAATCCAAAGTAAGGTAGCTTATTACAAGTTACTTGCAAATTGTATAGCTTATTTCATGTTAATTTTGAAATAGCTTATTTCATCATGTGGCGCTGTCTACTCAGCGCCAAATTTCAAAATAAAATGCTATTCTGAAATGTCCCTTACTCCTCGTACAATGAGGTTTACAGGGATGTCAGAATAGCGATCCCAAAATAACGGGCTTGCTGTGAAGATGCGGGATAGCTATTTCGGGATACTCCGGTATCCAGAGAGAGCACTGCAGTGTAGACGTAGCCTAGGAGCAGTTTACAGATGGAGATGGATTAGTCATGTCAGTTAACTTATTTTTAGTCAGGTCGTATTTTCAGAATTGTTCTGAGTTAACTCTGCTCCTATCAAAAGCAGTGTCCGAACTCCCATTTTGCTGGCAGCAGTTTTAACACTGACCTGGAAGGGTGAAATCCTTCCTAAGCACAAATTCAGTAGTCACTGTACCACCACGTGTACTGGTCCACCTTGTCAGATGTCCTGTATTAAGTGCAACCAAGCCCTGATGCTTCAGAGGGGGGAAAAAAAGAAAACAACCACCCATAATTCCTAAGGCCAGTTATACATCAGAGAAAACAAAAAATCTTCCTGAAGCCTGCAGGTGTCCAGCTGAAACCCTGAAATGCCGTCTCAAGCAACACACAGAAGGCAACAGAAGGCAGAATAATGGGGTCTTGCAATCCACCTAAGACTAAAAGCATCATCTCCATCAAAAACTCTCAGTCCATTGATCCAGAGAGCTTGGAGCCCCATGTGTGTGTACAATTTTGGTAGCACTATCAGCTCAGATGTAACATAGGCTAAGAACTTTAATTCAGAAGTAGTCTCTTGCCTAATCCCCAGTTGTACCATTTGGTAACAAGTCTCCCAGACTTGTCCCTTTATAGAGTGTAGCGCCTGGCACAGAGGCTAATTCACACTCCAGTAAAAGGAGATGTTTATTTAAATAAAATCACATGGCAATTGTCACTGCAGTCAAAAGAACTAAAGTTAGAAACATTCCTCTGATTACAGCACTTCCTGACTCTCACAGAGACTTGGCCTGGTGCAGAGGAATGAAAACAAAAAACTGACTTGATAAATGGGAGGAATGCAAAGAAGCAAAAGAGGGGGGTTGATTTGTGACTTTCACCAAAGATATAAGGAGAGGAGGAGGTTGTTTTTTCAGGTGTCCTCTCTGTTACTGTTTTCTCAAGAACAGGAAAGGCCCAGTGATCTTCAAATGCTTTTGGATGTTAAAAGGTTCCTGCATCCTCTCTCATCTTCATCCTTCTGTATTCACTGAACTTGCTACAAAACAAGTCAAAGCAGATCAAATTCTCTTTGGCATATGGAGAAGGGAGAAAGATCATCAAGTTTCATTGGTCAAATAGGATGTTATATTGCCCCAGTCTTCTTGAATGAGCTTTTTAACTGGCAGGTAATGGAATGCAGGCTACATCAAAATTGCATTTGCTGTCAAATGGAAGCATTAATTCTTTCCCTTGCCAGTATTTGGATCAATGTTATATGAAACAGCGTTGCACAAATTCCGGAGAGTTATGACCCCAAATTGGTTCAGAACTTCCATCTAACCCTGGGAGCCAATTGCCTGCTTACTTGGGATGTTTTAAACTAGACTGGTGGATAAAACACTAAGAACAATCCTGCAGGAGGGACCAGATGGCCTAATAAGGTCACTTTTTCATATCCCATTCCCATGTTTCTGCATGAAGAGTAGATATAACATCTAACCAGGATATGAAACTAGTGATTTTACTTGTTACAAAATAATGCTGCTACGTTACAACACTGAAGTAAGAGAGGCAGGAGGGAATGGAAGAGGGAAACAAGGGGAGGAGTGATAAGGATTTTTACCAGCTTAATTCTATTTAACATTTCTTAGCAGAACCTTAAGGCTTAAAAGCCCTCATCTTTGCATCGAATTTTGCTCCCAGAAATGATTACAGGCACAACTTTGCAGTGCAGATAATTGCGAGTGCATTTAGTGCTTAGCACAATCAAATGCATGGGAGCCAAAAGTTATTTTAGGTGCAAAATTAGAACAGACTTGGAAAAATCAGATGCAAAAAGTATGATTGTCCCTTACTCGCCTCTTCTCAAGTTCTGCAGCTGTCTTGTTTTAGAAATCAGAGGAATGACGTAAACATTTACTATGTCCTTGACTTCAAACTCCTCTGATTGTGATGCAAGAATGCAGTTTTAGGCCTGTGGTATATAAATCTTTATGTTTAAAGGGGCTATTCAACCTATGTAATGAAACCTAAGTCTGGTACTAAACACAGGTTCCTAAAGTCCGGATTGCCCCGGAATATCCTGTGTCACAGCTCATTTGGAACAGGCAGTATCCCGTCACACTGTTTTGTCTTCAGTAGTCCAATATCAAAGGGTCAGCCAATGAATTCCTGTGATCATTGGCTGTGGGTTTGGTTACTGTCCCCTCCCACACTCACCTACTACAATTATGATTTGCCCTGTTGCCAAACATGGGACACTACAAACCTTTATTAAATACATAAAAAAATGAACACCCTACATCCCTCAAAACTCAGGGTTTTGCCTTGAAGTCCAGTCAAGGAAGAGAACAGTAAGACTATACTTGATGTATGGAAGAAGTTGAAAAATACACATCACAATACAAATTCTTTAGATCCAGTAGAATTGGTCTGTTCTAGCAATTTTTTTTTTACATTAAAGCTCTTTTCTTTCAAACTAAAAGATTTGAAGATGAAACTGAAGCCTATGTTGGCTTGCTTTAATTTTTACCCTTCCACTTGGTTTATTTCCGAATTCAGATTCAGACATTTCCACTGCTGAATTGTTTTTGTAGAACGGGTCTTCATGGCATAAAGCCGATGGTCAGAACCTCTCAACTTTATTTAACCCTAGAGTAGGGAATTGCATTAAATCATCGCTAGAGAACCTCATAGTGATGGAGAAACAGATGTTCAGCTACAAGATAAGCCGTAAATAAATCTTCAGTGTTTATTAGTGGTTGAGTGTTTATTAAAATGCTGACCAGTGAGAGGAATTTAGAGGCAATAACCCTGAAACCAACTTAAGGAATTTTTAAACAAAGTAAAAACAAAATGTTAGTAATTTCTTTTTACTTACATTACTGCCTAGTTTCTTTTCATTGTGAAGTTCTGAGTTCCAGAAAGTGAAAGCAGATAGGACTAGCAGAATCAGGAATTATGCAAACTTCCACCGTGCAGCTTTGTTAATGCACTTCAACTTTTACACACAGGATGATTTACAGCTTTATGCCTCTGTAGGAAAAGGTCTACACAATTCCATTGGGATTAAACAAATAAGGCTCTGTAGATTAAATTACTCTAAAAACTATAGAATTAAGAAAACAAAATCTTTTCTATGTGTTATTTAAATCATCCTTATAAAAAAACCTGTTCCTGGATGGCCTAAAAAAACCAAAAGAAGAGTTATTTTCTGTTCACCAGCGTTAAACTGTGAAGAAGTCTGCTAAGCAGGGCCAGATTAAGGCATGGGCTAGACGGGCACCTGCCTGGGGCGCCAACCTTTGGGGGGCACCTGATGGTAGCTGAAAGGGGCACACAGCGCCCTTTATAGCTGCTATCAGGTACCGCATGCCCGGCTCCCGGATCGCAGGATGCAACAGCTCCCAGCAGCCGCCCTGCAGCGGCCGTCCAGGGCGGGGGCTGCGTTAACCCCCACAGCCCCGGCCAGCAGCGCCCTTCCCCCTGCGACCGCAGGGCCCTGCACGGCCAGGCTCGGCCCGCCCTGGGTGGCCCCGGGCTGCGCGCCAGCAGCGGTAGCCAGGCTGGGCTGAGCTGGGCACGTGTGTTCTGCCGCCACCAATTCTGCATGCCCTCTCCTACGCGCCGGGCAGGGCCAGGGCCGCGCATGCGCCCTCCCCCATCATGAAGGAAAATGAAAGGAAGTCCATCTTAGGCAATTCTTTTCAGCTGGATAGTCACTGTGAAATTATTGGGAAATAATCTCTTATTGCTGTATTTTAGTCGCTGATCTGGTCCAGTGGCAGGAGGCCACAGTGGACACATCAGACTATTGTTACCCATCTCAGACTATAGACCAGAGTTTGAAGGCAGATCCTCTGCCTTGCTGTATCTCTCCCACACACTGCTGATGCTACTGAGAAGCCTCACTCACTATCAGTCTGTTGGCTATCGCAAGAGCTCCAGCTGCAGGAGAATATTTCCCAAAACAGAAGCTCTATTACAAGGGGGAAGCATGTTTTTGGCAAAACACTGCTTAGTAGCCTAATGCCAGATTTGGAAAAGGTGTTTAGGCAACCACAGAGAGACACCCAATGGGATTTTCACAAGCACCTAGGTGCCAACTTTTGTGGTGCCCAGGTGTTTGTGAAAATCCCACTGGGCATCTGTCCCCATCTTCTGGGCCCTAAAGCTTTTTTAAAATCTGGCACCATGCTCTTTATTATCCTTTGCTATTTTCTTGTATTACTTTTTGTTTCTTTGCTATTTCAGATGTCTGGCTCTCGTGGTTAGAGCTTATTACCTTTTCAGGCCTTCTCGCTTTACAGAGGTGTGTCCTGAGGATACTTACTAACAGAGTGACAGGAAAGGAGGAAACTGACACGTCATTAGGGGACATAAGACTGCTCATGGCACCAAGCAGCGATATTTCCAACAAAACCAACTCCTCCGTGAATGAGGTCAAATTCAAATCTCTAACTGACGGCTGCAGTTCACAACTGTTTCACAGACCTACTTACAATAAGCCAACAGCCAACATTTTGATTCTTTGCGTTGAAAAGATGCGCAGGAGCCTTCACAATGAAATGGTTAGGAGAAAAACAGACCTTATACAATTAAATAAGGAGTGTTGGCATGTGTGTAAATATGGTGAACTCAAAAACAGAAAAAATAAAACCTTTAAAAACTTCCCTCTCAAAGGAAAACAGCAGTGCCCTGAGATACAGAGCACCTGAGTCTGCTCTCCTGCTGACGTGAGTCACCCTATGCCCTGGGGCACGCCACATAATTTCACAGAGCTTCAATTAACATTTGTGAAGTGCTTTGAAATCCTCAAATGAAAATGCTATTTAAAGTTCAGCGTATTCTCTCCTCTCACTCAAAATTTACATGGTTTGTGGGGTGAAAGGGCAGAGGTCTTGGATAAGGGAGTGGAGAGTATGGATTGAAAAGATTAGAATTCTTGAACTTAAATTGGAGAATTGGTCTGAAATCTACAAACTGAAATGTATTGATGACAGGTACAAAGTACCACAGTGAAGAAGGGAAAAAAATCAAACACAGCTACATAGTGGGCAATAACTGGCTAGGCAGTAGTATTGTTGAAAAGGCTCTGAGGTTATAGTGGATCACAAATTTAGTATGAACCAACATAGTGATCCAGTTACTAAAAAACCCAAACAAACCTAATACTTTAGGTTGTATTAATAGGAAGCATCTAAGACAAAGTTTAAAAAACAACAAATAGCCTAGCAAGCACCTTGTCAGTCTTTAAGTCTTGTTAGTCTAGTTGTTGTTTTAGTCTTGTTAGTCTATTCGTTGTTTTTTAAGTTTTTCCAGTTACAGACTGACTTGTCTACCCCTCTGAAGCTTTAAGACATTAAGTTGTGGGATCTAATGGTCCCACTCTTCATTTGGCGAGGTCTCAGCAGGAGAACTGCATCCAATTCTAGGTACCACAATTTAGGAAAGACACAAACACTGAATTCTGGGAAAGCTTGAATTTGGATCAGAGCTTCACGGCTGCCCATTAGGTCATAACAGGCTGAAACAAACCCCAGAGCCAAACAACACAGCACTGTTTTTACTATTAAATGCGTATAAGGCCATTTGGCTGTTAAAACATAGGACATCTACACACAACTGTCCAAGTGGTTTACAAGCATATTTTGTATCACCTGGTTGCAATACCATCTTCAAGCCAGCTGAAAGAAGCGGTGCTGTCTACCATAGTTTTTCCCCAGTGTGGACTAGCAGTAATTCAGCAAATTCTTCTGACTTGTCACCACACCACAAAACATCACATTTGGAATCTACCCAAAAGGTCTGTGTTGCAACACCTTTTGCCTACTGTAACAGGATGCCACTCTATGCAAAACCCTGAGGAATGTGGTAGACAGGAAGAGCTAGAAATGCTATTTAAAGCCATTTAAACCCTGGCCTTTTCATTTGCAGGGTAGTTCACACAGCTGTTTCAGTCAACACCCTGCAAATTAGTCATCCTTATCTGCCTCCTCCCCTTCCCCCATTGCAACCTAACCAGGTGCAGATCAGCAGCTCTGGTGTCATTCGGCTGCACAAGTGCAGCCATATGTTTGAGCTGGCTCCTGGGTCAGTCCCAACTGTTCAAAGGGCGCACTCAGAGGACACCAGGTCAAGTAAGAGTGGCAGAAACATCTGGGATTTCTGAGCAAGTAGAAAAATATAGATCTGTCAGCCTGAAACAACACTTTACTGCACTGCCATCTCTGTGTACAAAACCTTGTAAAACCTCTGACAGAACCAAGTCAGGGGTCAGATATAATCAGCCATGTTTTCTTAAAGACACATAATTGTTTTTGAGGGGCAATGGGAGCCCATGGATCCATTTACCAAATCTGGCAAACGATTGACCTATGTGGAAAGCCGTGTTGTATTCAAATGGTTACTATTTGCTGCATATCCAGAAGATTCCAAGGTGTCACTAAAGGGTTTCTGTTTTCATGTAACATTTTTAACCAGTGCTAACCTGGGGTTGCCTCATCTCCAAAAAGATATCTTGGCATTGGAAAAAGTTCAGAAAAAGGCAAGAAAAATGATTAGGCATTTGGAATGGCTGTCATCTCAGGAGGGATTAATAAAACTGGAGCTTTTCAGCTTAGAAAAGAGGAGACTAAGGGGTGATATGAGGCCGGTCTATAAAATCATGACCAGTGTGGAGGAAGTCGATAAGGAAAAATTATTTACTTGTTCCCATAACACAAGAAGTAGGATTGAACTAATAGGTAGCAGATTTAAAACAGACAAAAAGGAAGTATTTCTTCACACAATCCATAGGCTGACCATGCAACTCCTTGCCAGAGGATGTTGGGAAGGCCAGGACCTCAACAGGATTCAAAAAAGAATTAAATTCATGGAGGATAGGTCCATCAATGGCTGTTAGACAGGATGGGTAAGAACGGTGCCTGTGGCCTCTGTGGCTTTGTCTACACTGCCTGCCTTTGCCAGCAGAGAGTATGCAAATGAAGCGCTGATTAGCATTTTGTCACGCTTCATTTGCATAATCTAGTCAAGCTGGGGTTTTACGCAAAAAGGAAACATCCACACTGTTTGTTTTTGCGCAAAACCAGCTCAAATAGAGTATGCAAATGAAGCATGACAAAATGCTAATCAGCGCTTCATTTGCATACTCTGCAGGCAAAAGCTGGCAGTGTAGACATAGTCTGTTTGTCAGAGGATGGGAATGGATGACAGGGGAGAGATTACTTGATGATTACCTGTTCTGTTCATGCCCTCTGAGGCATCTGTCATTGGCCACAGTTGGAAGACAGGATACTGAGCTATATGGACCCTTGGTCTGACCCAGAATGGCCATTCTTATGAATGTAGTATCCTGAGAGGTGCTAGTTGTAGAGACTGAAGGTCTGGATTTCACGGATAGCAGAGATACAACACAGGTAGCAATAATACAAGCTTCCACTGCTTTCCTCATCAGCCAACCTCGGTTCTCTTGCAGGGGTACCTACTCTTTTAGGCTGTGTCTATATTACGCATTTTCCTTAAAAATCCCACCTCTTCGGGTGGCACTGACAACTACAGTGGGAAATTTTAGGAGGGGGTAAAACGTATCCAAGACAAGGAGTCTCAATAGCTTATTCAAGCACTTCTCTCTCCGCAGCTACTGCCAACAAGGATGCTCATTTATTCTACTTGAGGAATCTTTCAAGATGTGGAGATCTGCCTCTTTTGGGAGCTGCTTTGACTGTCAAACTCATTTCACAAAGACCAAGAGATAGCAAACAGCATCCACTTTAGTCTCTGCTGACCAGGGTTACATTTGAACTTGTAAAACAACGAAGACTCCTATGGCATCGTAATAACTAACAGATTTACTTTGGCATAAGCTTTCATGGGCAAACACCCACTTCATCAGATACACTGGATGAGTCTTTGCCCATGGAAGCTTACGCCCAAATAAATCTGTTAGCATTTAGGGTACCATAGCACTCCTCGTTGTTTTTGCACTGCATTGTTTTGTCTGGAAATGAGTGACGAAGCAGGATCACGTGAGGATTATCTGTTGTGTTCCCTCCCTCTGGGGCATCTGGTATTGTCCAGCAGACAGGATACTGTGCCAGCTGGACCACAGGTCTGAACCAGTACGGACGTTCTTAAATATATAGAAACTAAGATGGCTACTCCTCCGGTATTTGAACTGGTGACTTAGAGGTGTAAAGCTCACTCTCTCTTACTACCAATCCCCTAACCCAGATGTTCCCAAATGTTTCCAATAGCATCTTAACACAGAAGGTACCTTGTGGTCATTTTCTCTCTCACTTGTGATCATACGGACCCCACTTCTTTTTCTCTCCATCATCACATGAAGTCAGGTGGAAGCTACAGTAGTGGATTACACGAAAGTAGGAGAGTAGTTCATGTACGTTTAGCTGCCTTTTTAATGAAATTTAGCAGTTGGAAGCAGTTGGCATGCCAGGACTATGTGACAATTCTCCACTGGACACATTTTGAGAACTGTTTCTCTGTCTTCCTTCATGTTATTTCATTGCTTAAATCTGAACTACTCAATAGCTGGCTACTAATTAGCAGAGATGGAAGGATGAGAAGGAATGCAATTGAAAATGATTGTGTACCAGCCACCATATTGTGTACCAGCTCTGTTAAGCAACAAGAATGATTAAAGATTGAGAGAATATGACCTATGAAGGAAGGCTGAAAGAATTGGGTTTGTTTAGTTTAGAAAAGAGAAGATTGACAGGGGACAAGATAGCAGTTTTCAGGTATCTAAAAGGGTGTCATAAGGAGGAGGGAGAAAACTTGTTCTTCCTGGCCTCTGAGGGTAGAACAAGAAGCAATGGGCTTAAACTGCAGCAAAGGAGGTTTAGGTTGGACATTAGGAAAAAGTTCCTAACTGTCAGGGTAGTCAAACACTGGAATAAATTGCCCAGGGAGGTTGTGGAGTCTCCATCTGTGGAGATATTTAAGAGTAGGTTAGATAAATGTCTATCAGGGATGGTCTAGACAGTATTTGGTCCTGCCATGAGGGCAGGGGACTGGACTCGATGACCTCTCGAGGTCCCTTCCAGTCCTAGTATTCTATGATTCTATGATATTGCAAATATCACAGATTAAAATCCAGCATATGCTACATTACCAAGAATATTGGCATTTATCTTGGTGAAATAGGGTGAGTGACCCTTACATTCACAAATGGCACAATGACAAGTAAATGAGTGCCTGCAATAGAGCAGATATGTCTTGGTTTGATGTATGGTGATTGCATTCTTGATTTGAGCCTATCTCTAGTTTCCATAGAAACATTAGGGTTTGTTTTTGTTTTTTAAGGGCCCATTCACCAAGGACATTCTGAGTGAGACAGAAAAGATTGAATCTCTTTCACATCTTGTATCTCACTATATGGAGACTGCATCATTGTGTGGTGTGGGGGTGGGGAGGTTCCACTGGATGTCTAGATGTCTCAAAGCACGTGTCAGTGATTTATCCTTCTGCTAAAGCAACAAGGAATCCTGTAGCACCTTAGAGGTTAGGGCTGTGTCTAGACTACATCCCTTTTTCGGTAAAGGGATGTAAATTAGGCACGTCAATATTGCAAATGAAGCCAGGATTTAAATATCCTGCACTTCATTTGCCTAATGGCGGCTGCTGCTTTTTTTCGAAATGGGACTTTTTTGAAAAAAAAAAAAAAAACCACGGCAGTTTAGACGGGAATCTTTTGAAAATACAACCCATTTTCGAAAGACCCTGTAAACCTCATTTTTTGAGGAGTACAGGATCTTTTGAAAAAAGGGTTTTATTTTGAAAAATTCCCATCTAAACTGCTGGGTTTGATTTTTTTTTCCCGAAAAACACCCTTTTCGAAAAAAAGCAGCAGACGCCATTATGCAAATGAAGTGCAGGATATTTAAATCCCGGCTTCATTTGCACTTTCAAAGTGCTTCATTTACATCCCTCTGCCGACAGAGGGATGTAGTCTTGATGTAGCCTTAGATTTATTAAGGCATAAGCTTTCATGACAGGAATCCTCACGGTTTTTGCAGATATGGACTAACTCCGCCACTCATCCAAGATCTTTTTGCGGAAGTTATTCTCAGATGTACATTCTGCATGAATATATATATATATATGTGTTTGAGCGACATACTTGTACAGCATACAGAGAGCACATACAGTGATATGTGCCTAGTACCAAAGACAACATGAATGTAAATACATTTTAAGCCTAATTATGGAAAGTACTTTGGCAGGAGGCAAACAGGGGTACAAAGACCTACTATTTAGATTCTTCAAGCTATGGCCTCCATTCAATACACAATCAACAATATTTAGACAGTATGGTCTAGTTCCTTCCTTCACAAGGTAACTTCCTCAGTCTGGCAGGCCTCAAACATGCAATAAAGTGACCTTATGTGTAAGGACAATGTCAAATTGAAGAAGTAGTTAAAGTGCAATCTCTCTCTGGTTCCATGTGTCTGCAAAAGTTGTTTTACTGGTTCCCTTCTGCTTTGTCTGCAGGGTAGAAGCAGCTTTCCTCTGTCTGAAAGGAAAAGTTACTGAAGCAAATCTTACAGTGCTGTCTTGGCAGGGCACCAAGTAGGCAACAGTTGGAGAGCGTTCCCTGATCCAGCCAGGCTATGTGACACACACATAAAACGTTACACAGAACAGGCTGACAAGAGGTGCGTGCACAACGCGCTAGAATAAAGCTGTAAAATGTAAAACACTAAAACTAGTGCATTTATATTTTTACATCTAAATCGGGCAGTGCACTTGAGTTTTGGTTCTCCCCAACCCCAAATCTTCCTCAGGCTTGGCCATAAGATGATGCCCTGTTTACTGACATACTTGCACTTCAGCTGTTCCAGCTTAACTAGAGTGATTTTTTTCCCATTCAAAGTGTTCCCTGTTCTGATCTACTACCCATAACATTTGGTTCCAGACCACATGGCACACTGGCTTCGAAAACTCTGGCTCTACAGCCAAATAAAAAGCTTTTTCATTTACACTCAAGTTTATATGCAGCCATTCCAGTGCTGTATTTTCATTCCTTACAGAGCCCCCACCAGAATAAAATCTTTTTAAGTGCCATTTTTCCATTTGTGGATTATCAGATGTTGGCAGCTCTTATTGCCTCTGTGGCCTCTATAAAGGTGGCAACTGGGTACCTAAAGGTAATACATAATGTTATACACAATGTGAGCCATTGAATACTACTCTTATACCTAATAATTGCCCTTTAGTGCTTTGCAGTGTTGTATAATCAATCAGCCACTGACTCATCCTCTAATTTTGAAGAGAGGTGTTTTATAAAGCCCACAATGCCACTTACAACAATGGACCCTTTCTGTTGTGGACAGGTGAAAGGCAAGGTTAAAGGAGATTGGTCATTTATTAAAATATTGTGAAATTCCACTGAGGAGACTTTGCACTATGGAAAATAAATAACTAAAAAAAAATCCTGTCCTTCTCTACCCTGCCCCCCTTCTTCCAGTTCCTGTTTGCATACAAAAAAAAGTAGAACTCCTCCATTATAAGCTGACATTTGCTTGTCCAAGATCTGGAATTTGAACATTATAATACACTGCAACTGTGTGGGGCTTTCATTGTACTTAACTTCATTATTATAAACAAGCAATGGGTCCAAGTCGCAGATCTGCAACCAGATTTAATCTCTCCTCAATGCAAAGATCAAGTTTCTGATCCAGGCCTTTCTCAGCTATAAAACAGAGTTCCGCTATTTCCCAGTTTTTTTAAATATATATTATGTGGTTGGATATGGACACACTATGCATATTGTACAAATACACACCACATATACCATAAATCAGCTAAATAATCAGAGGAGATTGCTAAAAATTAGCAAATGCCTCCTTTGCTATTCATCCAACACTAAAATCACTCAAACTTCCTGACTTGTAATTCAATGACCATATGTATATTACACCACCAATGATAAACTATGTTTAAATAATTAGTTCAACACAGTAAAACTGAGCCAGTAAGTTCTGAATAATTTACAAACTCATAGCCAGAAAAGGAGAAGATGAGACTACCAGATGAACCCAGAGATAGGAGGAAAAAAAACGACAGTATTCCATCATATTTTTCCAACTTTTAAATAGTCATTTGTTTCATGTCTCAAAGGTAATCACTGAGGTTATGTCTGCACAGCAGGGCTAAAATCAAATGAAGCTATGCAACTTCCACTATGTCAATTGCATAGCTTAAGTCGAAATAGCTTAATTCAGCTTTTGGCACGGTCTACACAGCAGGAAGTTGAAAGAATAACACTCTTCTTTTGACGTCCCTTGTTCCTCAAGAAATGAGGGTTACTATGAGCCAAAGTAAGAAGTTCTCCAGTTCGACATTATATCGAATAAAGGCTTGTAGTGTAGACAAGAACTATGTTACTTCAGATTAACATCAGTTATTCCGAAATAGCGCTGCTGTGTAGACATGCCCTGAATTTTTAGTGCAAGGCAGGTGATAGTCTGGCAAACTAGAATGGCAGAGAATATCCCACATCACTTGTGTGTCGATTGTGTTATGCAAAAAGGCATTGAAGTAATTACTAATACTACTTCAGGCTCAGGCAGAATATTGTTTGTTCAGTTCTGGGCACCACATGTTTGTAGCCAGACACAAAACCCCATCTTGTTTTTCCACGAGCCCCATCTTGTTTCCCCCCCCCCCCCCCCCAGAGAGCAAGAGAAAGGCAGTCAGCCTTTGATGCCCTGGGAACGCAGGTGTGCTGCCTGTCCCTGACTCTACCATAAACAGAAACCAGACAGTAAATGGGCTAGCTGACGACCCGGGACCTCCCGTCGCCCTGATGGCTAGTGCCAGTAATTGACACGCCTGCACTGTCCCAGGAGAGGAATCTTCGCCCATCACATACCAGAGGTGCCCATTGTCTGCATTTTCCCAGGTGTAAATTATGCTTTGCACCCTTCGTGGGAAACTTGGCATTCAAAGCCATTTTTCCTAATTGGCCACTTGAGCCTAGGAAGAAGCCTTCATGACCCAAGGGGTATAAAAGAGGTTCAGCAGCCCACCCCATTTGAGCTCCAATCATCTATACCTGCTGGCAGGTATTGATTGTCTCCCGAGGTCTGTGGGACGCCCAACCTCGCCCTACTTCTTCCCGAGGGATTGAGAGAAAGACGCTGGCCATGCCAAGTCTGGAACGCAGGGGTGAGAATATATACCTGCTATGTGTCTATTTTGCATGCATTTAATAAGAGCTCAGAGAACCAAAGGGTTTCATGGTACCTGTAAGTGACTTATTAGTGTAATTTCTGTCCTGTCCTTTGTAGTGTCTGTGTTATCTGTAACACAGTAGTAGCATTTAACAACTAAGTTTACCCTGTAACAATAAAATAGTAACTGTTTAAGCTTTAACCTGACTCCTTCAGTTGCTGTAACAGAACCAAGCACAATTTAAAAGAACTTCAGCCGGTCATAAGGGACTCACTGCCCTGACCGTCGGCTGACAATGTTAGAACGGACATGGACAAATTGGAGCATGTCCAAAGGAGGGAAACAGAAATGATACAGGGTTAGAAAACCCCACTTGTGAGGAAAGATTATAAAACCTGGGATTATTTTGTTTTGATGCCTACATTTGGAAGTGATATCTGAGGGTATGTCTACATTACCCTCCTAGTTCGAACTAGCGGGGTAATGTAGGCATACCGCACTTGCAAATGAAGCCCAGGATTTGAATTTCCCGGGCTTCATTTGCATAAGCCGGGCGCCGCCATTTTTAAATCCCGGCTGGTTCGAACCCCGTGCCGCGCAGCTACATGCGGCACGAACTAGGTACCAGCCGGGATTTAAAAATGGCGGCGCCCGGCTTATGCAAATGAAGCCCGGGAAATTCAAATACCGGGCTTCATTTGCAAGTGCAGTATGCCTACATTACCCTCCTAGTTCGAACTAGGAGGGTAGTGTAGACATACCCTGACAGTATAGTCCTTCCTTTCTGGTTAAGTTTTCTCAAACGGATGCAAAAAACTCAAAACATTTTAGAATTTATGAAGACAGTTTTAGTTTTTCCAATACTTAAATGGATATAAAAGAACAGCATTAGGATTAGAATGTATCTATTCATAGTCTAAATTTGTTACCTGATCCATCTGCAACAAAAAAAAGGAAGTAGTCTCAATTTGCTTTGGGAACTTCCACTGCCACAAAAGTATTATCAGTTTGCCATAAATATGGATAAGCTAAACTGTTTATTTGAACTAACAAAACATTAAATGAACTGAAATTATCATTTTTAAGAAGACACAGAGTAAGCAACAAGAGTGCATCTATACTATGCTTCTTTCACACAGCGTGTTTGTATGAAAAGCCAGAAAACAGTCTTTAAACAATTGAACATTTAAACAGTACCTCCCATATGAAATAGAGATTATTCATTATATGGATTCACTTAATCCTGTATTGATCTTATGTATTGCTAATCAAATTAAATTAGACAAAGGGAAAAGAAATAGATAATGCCCTAAAAATAAAAAGTTATGAGTGTCTTCGAACAGCTTGTGACTATTACCTAGATCAGCTGTTCCCAACCGCTGGGCCACAGCCTGCTGTGCTGCGGTGACTGTCAGAGCTCAAGCCAGCTGTTCCCAGCGGCTCAGCTCCAGCAGCCATGGTTGCTCAGGTGGCAGCAGGAGGAGGAGGAAGAGCAGGAGACGCTTCCCTCCTTCCTCTCCCATCCAGTCTTGGGGAGATGCGCTTGGAGAGGGAGGGGGCATGAAGAAGGAAGGAGGCACACATGCCTCTCCAGGGCTCCCCACCCTGCCCATGTGGCCATTTTTGCCAGCAGTGATGCTGGGGCTGAGGTGGCAGCAGGAGGAGATGCCTCCCACCTTCCTCCTTCCCTCCTTTTCGCCATAATGGCGGCTGATCAGGGTTCTGCCAAATGTGTTTGGAAAGGGAGGGGGCACAAAGGAGGAGAGCCACCGTGGCTGCCCAGACGGCAGTAATGGCCACGCTCCCTAGAAGGAGCAGCCCTGCTCTGGAAAGTGCAGGGGTGGGGTAGGGGCAAAGAGGTGATGGATGAGGGTTTGGTGGGGTCATGGGGCAAGAGGGTGTTGGCATGGGCTGTAGGGGGTCAGAGGTTAAAAGGTCAAAGAGTACAGGGCATAGGAGGGAAGGGTAAAAGCGTGTTAGGCACTGGGGAGCAAGGGCTAGATGGACTGATACCATGTTATTAGCATATTTGTGTATTCATCATGCAAATGATGAATATGCAATTATGCAAATAAAATGTTACCAGTCTGCCAAGCATTTGTGAATGGATTTGCCGGTCCCTGGCATAAAAAAGGTTGGGAACCACTGACCTAGATCTCAATAACTCTGGGTTCAGGTTTTGTTGTCAATGCAAAATTGAGCTCTTATGTGCCCTTTTATGAAGCTTAGGTGAATTATAAGTGAGCCCGGGCCAACTCCTGGGTTGAGATAGAGATGGGTCTAAAGTGCAATGCTGGCATCTGAATCTAAACTTACAGTTTGGGGGCATCTGGCTCTGCCCCTAAAAAAACAGGGATCAGTTGCAAAGTTTGCTTTAAGTTGCCAACTCTCCCAAGTTTTGGAGATATTCAGATCTGGGCTTTCATTTCAGGCCCGTCTCTAGCAATGGCCATGTTACAGATGTTCATCCACTGAGACACAACAGGTCTCCATCCAAACCCAGTTTGTTCAGCAAATACTAGGCCTTGCAACCAGAAATATTAAGAAGAATGTTTACAGCAAATTCCCCATGTACTGAGAGAAGCAATGATGTGAGGAGCTTATGGATTGTACAGGGAGCAGCTGCAGCTGAGCTGAGAAGAAAAATATGAGAAGGAAAGAAGCTGCCTGTCATATCAGGCCTACTGTTAAAGACAGATCGTGTCTTACACTGATGCAGCACATCTGCATACAGGGTCTGCAATAATGTAATTACATTGAGAACATCATTCCAGTGCAACTTCCTTGATATAGGTAAGGCCTCCAGCCCTGACTCCTGTGAAGTAGAAAGGCTTTGGTGACTTCCTCAAAGTTACATAGAAATGTTGTAGCAGGGTCAGAAATAGAATCCAGAATGCCAGATTCCTTAGGGCAGATTCCTTAGGGCAGTATTTTCCTTAGACACAAGACGACTCTAACTCACTTAATGTTAAGAATTTTGTGTTGTTTTTCTTCAAATCTGGGGCCTAAGATCTTGCTAGGAGAAACAGACCAAGTTGCTGCTTATTTGGTGCAGAGTGCAACAGATAACAACACAGAAGGTATTGGAAGCACACACAAATCCAAATTGCAGGGTGAGGAAAGGGGAAAAAAGCAATTTGTGAATCATTACAATAAATTCCACAAGAGCAGCAATTCCACACAGACAAGAAATCATTTTCTTATTTCAGGGGGGAAGGAAGCCATGTTAGTGTCTGTGCAAAAATGAGATTCCTATGGCATTTGACCCATGAAAGCTTATGCCCGAATAAATGTTAGTCTTTAAGGTACCACAGGACTCCTCGTTTTTACATTTTTTTGTTTTTGTTTTGCTATCAAAACTTTTTTTTCCTGTGTTTATTATTGAAGTTAAATGAAAACAGTACTTTCTGGCAGGTGCTGAGTCCAATTTTTAGATCTATTCCCCCCACCCCGCTCCCCTTCTCCCCCCGAATTCCTGCTGATTTAAATTGCAGTTGTGGGTGCCTGGTCCCTGCACATGGCTCTGTTAGGCGAGAACTTAGCAAAAAGGAAACTAAAAAATGTCAACAGATAATCAACATTTTATTTTAGCCTGTGGTCATATGGTTTGTTGGGTTTTTAAAAAAATGTGGCCCTGGTAACTTTTCTACATAAAGGAAAAGCAAACAGCTGAAAAGCCCTCCTTGTCCTTTGATCCTCCCTGTGGAGAGTAAACCATGAAGTGTTTGTTAAAATGCTAATCCGATTTAAAGCTGCTTTTGAATGGGTTAGAAGAGGAAGTGCCAGCTACTGATCTCCTGTCCAGCAGTGTTTTTAAAGCCATGTCACTCTGGTTTTCAAAGCCAGGTATTCTATTCACATATGGTCATTGCTTAGACCAAAGAACAATCATCCCCGAGGTAAAGCTTATTCAAAACGGACAGTGAACACATTTTTTTCCAGTGTCTTTTTCCTGATGAGGAAGGCATCATTTTACCAAAGAAGGTAACAATGAACCCCGTAGTACCGAATGCACAAGCTGATCCCACCCCACCCCCCAAGTACTGCTCTGAGTAGGGTTACCCAGACTAACTTGGCTACCCCTCTGAAGCTTATCTACTCACTGTCTCTCTTTTCTCTTCTTCCCCTCCTTTTTCTTCTCCTTTTCTATCTTTTTTCCCTTCTCCCTCCCCCCTCGCCCCACTTCCCTTATTTATTCTTGGATCTGGACTTCTAACATTCCTGTCATCTGAAGAAGTGGGTTGTGCCCACAAAAGCTCATGATACCATCTACACAATTTGTTAGTCTTTACGGTGCTACTAGTTTATTTGTTGTTTTTTAAGTATTTCCTGTTACAGACTAACTCAGGGTATGTCTACACTACAAAGTTAATTCGAACTAACAGATGTTAGTTCGAATTAACTTTCATAGGCGCTACACATACAAACCACTAGTTTGAACTTAATTCGAACTAGCGGAGTGCTTAATTTGAACTAGGTAAACCTCATTCTATGAGGACTAACGCCTAGTTCGAATTAAGTAGTTCGAATTAAGGGCTGTGTAGCCACATAATTCGAACTAGTGGGAGGCTAGCCCTTCCCAGCTTGCCCTGGTGGCCACTCTGGGCCAAACCAGGGAAACTCTTCTGCCCCCCTCCCGGCCCCGGACCCCTTAAAGGGGCACGGGCTGGCTACGGTGCTTGTGCCAGGTGCAAGCCTGCCAGCACCTAGCCAGAAGACTCTGCACCTGGCACGGCATGAGCCAGCCACCCACTACCACCCAGCCCTCCGCCTCTTCCCGGGACCAGGCTGGCGGCTCCCAGGAGCCTGCCCGGGGCCGCAAGGGGAGGGCGCCCGCCTGGTCTAGTGCGGAGATCGTGGACCTCATCCAGGTTTGGGGGCAGGCCTCCAATGTCCACGACCTCCGCACTAGGCACAGGAAAGTGGCCGTCTAGGGCAGGACAGCTGCCAGCCTGGCCACCAAAGGCCACATGCGAACCCAGGAGCAGGTTTGCATGAAAATCAAGGTGGTCCAGCGAGAGCCCAGACCCTGAGCCCAGAACATAAGAACAGCCGTACTGGGTCAGATCAAAGGTCCATCTAGCCCAGTAGCCTGTCTGCCGACAGCGGCCAACACCAGCTACCCCGGAGGGGATGGACCGAAGACAATGACCAAGCCATTTGTCTCGTTCCATCCATCTCCAGCCTTCCACAAACAGAGGCCAGGGACACCTTTCCTACCCCCTGGCTAATAGCACTCCTTGGACCCAACCTCCATGACTTTATCTAACTTCTCTTTAAACTCTGTTATAGTTCTAGCCTTCACAGCCTCCTGTGGCAAGGAGTTCCACAGGTTGACTATTTGCTTTGTGAAGAAAAACCTTCTGTTATTAGTTTGAAGCCTGCTACCCATTCATTTCATTTGGTGTCCTCTAGTCCTTCTATTATGGGAACTAATGAAGAACTTTTCTTATGCACCCTCTCCACGCCACTCATGCTTTTATAGACCTCTATCATATCCCCCCCCCAGTCTCCTCTTTTCTAAGCTGAAAAGTCCCAGTCTTTTTAGCCTCTCTTCATATGGGACCTGTTCCAAACCCCTAATCATTTTAGTTGCCCTTTTCTGAACCCTTTCCAAGGCCAAAACATCTCTTTCGAGGTGAGGAGACCACATCTGTACACAGTACTGAAGATATGGTGGACCATAGTTTTATACTTCCCCTCCTCCTTCTTCCCCTGGCTTCCCCTTTCCAGCTCCCTCCCCCCAGGTTTCCCCCTCCCCGCTCCCACCCTCTCTCTTCCCCTCTTCCACCTCCTTTTCCCAGTCTCCCCAGAGGTTAACCCCCCCCCCAGTTTTGTTAAAAAAAGAGAGTTTCTATTTTTGAACACACGTGTCCTTTATTTTTTACATCAGGAAGGGGGACTAGTGAGGGGTAAGTGAAAGGAGGTGAGGGAGGAATGGGGCATGAGTCCCCGATGGGGAGGACTGGGGTGGCTCTGCAGGCTCCTTGGGGTGGAAGCTTTCCTGCAGGGTCTCCTGGATCCTGACAGCCCCCCTATTGACCCTCCCGGATGGCAGCCTGTGGCAAGTGCAGCCGGGCTTATGGCCAAGTGCTGTGATGTGCCAAATGTGGGCACTCCAAGACAGGACTGCTTTGCTGTCCCTCATTGAGGTAGACAAGCAAGCGGGGAACCCTGAGAACTGTCTCTCCGGGGTGGGGGTCGGGTCCCTTTTAGCAGAGCCCTCGGCTAGCCTGAGGCAGCCGCTCCACGCTCTAAGTCCTAACCTGATGCCCTGCCGGCACCTGTTCCGGCCAGCCTTAACTTCGGTTTAGGGTCCATTCAATGTGGACATGCTAGTTCGAATTAGCAAAACGCTAATTTGAATTAGTTTTTAGGTCTAGATGCACTAGTTCGAATTAGCTTAGTTCAAATTAACTAATTCGAATTAAGTTAGTTCGAATTAGTGCTGTAGTGTAGACATACCCTCAGCTACTCCTCTGAAGCTGAGTAGGGATGTTAGAAATCGTGTAATTGAATAGTCGTATAACCGTATGAAATCTTAACAGCTACTATCCCTGGGAACAGGGTGGCATCCAGTGCACTCCTGACCCCACTCCTGGGGAGCCCCCTGCCATCCCGCACTGCTGCTTCTGTATCAGCTCCCCACGCAGACCAGCTGCCTGCCGCACCACACTGCTGCCTCTGATACAGATGCAGCAACATGAGGTGGCAGCAGCCCCTGTCCAAGGGGGGGGGTCCAAACTCCCCAAGGACAGAGCCTTCTCCATGGGATGTGGAGCATCCTCTGTCCTTGGGGAGCTCAGGCTGCTGTGGACAAAGGCTGCTCCATGGCAGCCTCCTCTGCCCCCCAACCATGCTGCTGCCTTGCAGGGGGAGGGCAAGTGGCACCAATGAGTCAGTGTTGGGGGAAACTGACTTTTAAGCCAGCTCCTTCCGGCACTGGCTCCTGCCTGTCCCACCCCCCACCCTCCTGCCTCTGTAGGAGGCAGCAAGGTGGGACAAGCAGGTCCACAGGAGCTGATATACACAGGGAGCTGGTTTGAAAGCCAGCTCCCCATGCATATTGGCTCCAAATTACCACCCTTACCCTCCGCGCTGCTGCCTCTCTATCAGAGGCAGCAGTTTGGGAGGTAGGGGGCAGCTGGATCTGGTGCTCATGGGGATCCAGCTTTTAAGCCAGCTCCTCACAGGCACCAGCTCCTGCTCCCCACCCCCTTGCTGCCTGTGATACATAGGCAGCAGGGAGCGGGAGTAATATATGTAGTCGACAAGATTAGCTGATAAACCCAGGCTTATCGGTGAATCATGTAGTCATCTACATGATGACATCCCTAGCTCTGAGCAAGAGATTTAGCTTGACCCTGACAGCCTCCCTGATAATGGAACTGTTGTGAATGGACAGACTCTTGGGTGCCATTGCCCAATAACTCTGGGCATCTAACTTACCGCTTCACCTCACTGCATTTTAATTCTCTTAATTCACGCAGACACTGACCAAGGAAGCTGCATAATCCCTTGCATTGCAAGGTGACAACAAGGTCAATAGCTCCTTAGAATCGCCATATGTGAATGTAAAATCAAGGCACATTCTCAGGAATCCTGTTTCTTAATTCTTGCAGCCTTTGGAGAAAGACAACATATTATTTGCATTGCTAAATATCTACTGCATTAGTATAATCACTGATAAACTATCTTTTAGATTAAAAAATACCAAATAGTCTTTAAGGTGCTACTAGACTAACAAAACATGTAGATAGTATCATGAGCTTTCGTGGGCAAAACCCACTTTGTCAGATGACCGGAGTATAATAAGTCCAGATCCTAGAATAAATAAGGGAAGGAGGGAGAGGGAGAAAAGGGGGGGGGGGAAGAAAGAAAATGAGGGGGAAAAAAAAGGAGGGGAGGAAGAAAAGAGACACAGTCTTGGATCTGGTCTTATTATACTCCGGTCATCTGACGAAGTGGGTTTTGCCCACGAAAGCTCCTGATACCATTTGCATTTTTGTTCATCTTTCAGGTACTGTTAGACTATTCATTGTTTAAGTTTTTCCTGTTACAGACTAACTCGGCTACCGCTCTGTAGCTTTCAGGTGGCAGTTCCAGGTCCAAAAACCCTAATTCTCATCTAACAATAAACTAGTAAGGAAAGATTTAACAGTGGACAAGATATGTAAAGATTTGCAAAATGAGGTAGCCAGCCACCAGTCAGAAATGGACAATAACATAAACATGGCAAAGGTATATAAAATTCAGCTATTCCTTTACTACTGTCAGCAAGACAGGGGGACCTTGGTGCATAGTGCCAATATTTGTGTGGACAGGACTGAAATCTTTAAGTAATATGAAGCAAAATGCAGGACAATGTAGCACTTTAAAGACTAACAAGATGGTTTATTAGATGATGAGCTTTCGTGGGCCAGACCCACTTCCTCAGATCAAATAGTGGAAGAAAGTAGTCACAACCATATATACCAAAGGATACAATTAAAAAGATTATATGTAAAAATAAACACAAATGTACCTTGCAAAGTATAATGCCTTAGAAAACCTAAAAATATACTTGTAATTTTCTTTTTAAATTCAAGGTCCCCCCCCCCAAACACTTTGTGCAACCTTCATTTAAGGAGTCCAGGTGTTAACAGAAGGGGGTGATGCTTCAAAGTAACACTCCATGGCAGGAAGAACTGAAATTAGCCAATTCACACCTACGGTCCCAGAAGCTTTACTTCCTCAGGAGCCCACTGCTAGAAACAGCTGTGACCAAATTATAGTTTGCAGATCTTCTTTTCCTAGTTGGTGAAGGAAACAAATGTGATCTTAAGAAAACAAGGTAGCACAACCCATTTTCCTAAATGGCAACTCTGCATTGTATCTTTCCTAATGCATCCCTTTAAAGGATGTTTGGAAATACAAGTGAGAATTCAACAGTTTCTTTGCACTGTGCTCTTTTCAAATGAAAAGGTGACTGAGGATTCTGAGGCACATGGAAAAGAAAACAAAAACTTAATATACTAACATCTCTTACAGGAAAATGGTCCCAGTATGAATTTATCTTACCTAGCAAGCAAAGTTCTCTGGGTATTGGCAGTTTGTCACTGAAGACATTAAAATTTGAGATTTTAGAACTTCTAGCTTAAGGGACGATATTGCTTTTCAGAGACAATGTAGTTTACTGGTTAGAGTGTGTGAAGGAAAGTCAACAGTCATGCATTTTATTCCTGGCTCTGCCACAGACCTTCTAAGCAAAGTTGTAGAACCTCTCTGTGCCTCACTTTCACCATCTGAAAACTGCTGCCCACCAAGTGGCTAGATGGATTAGATCGGGCATTCTGCAATTTTTCAGACTCAGAATGATGCAACCATATTCAATGTTTGTATTGCAAAGCAGTGAAATTATTGAATGAAAAGTGCCAGAGGCACATGGTACAGCTACGCTTTACAAAAGGGAAATCCTCTAACATAGGATTGCCAATTTTTGTTGGATGTATTCCTGGAGGTTTCATCACATGACAATCTTCAATTTAAGGATTAATCTTTAATTCCCAGGGACTCCAGTATAATCCTGGAGGGGTTGGCAAACAAATCAATGCACACATGAAACATGTGCTTCTTCCCATAACACATGTGCCCGAATACTCACTAGCTCATTGTTAAAATGACAAAGTCACACATCTATATACAGGGTAGATAAAATATAAATTATTATTAAGATTAAATATTAAATATTTGAAGAAGAAATGCAAGGTATTTCCATTATTAAAACAGAAAAATTTAGGGTGAGAATAATTTTGCGATCCTTTTAATTTTGTATTTGATTTTGACTTGGACTTTTTGAGATCTAAGTGAGAAGGAATGAAATCCCTGTAAACTTTTTATCATCCAACATTTGCAACACAATATATTTTCACATCTGAACTAGATTTGCTGCTGCACAGTATAATGTATATACTGGGACTCAACTCATAATAAAGCTTTCTTTGATAGCGCCACCTAAAGCTTTTGGCATTTGGAACCCAAACCTCACATTAATCCCTCTCAATACCACAGTTCTTTACAACACTAACAATACTCTGCATCCTCAGAATGGGGGAATGTTATGTGAGAGCACCTAGGGATAGGATGGGATACAATGTACTAGTTCAAGGAATAGCACCAGCATCTGAATTTGGAATTTAGGAACGACCTGGACATTTGCCAGTCAGTCTCAAGGTGATCAAAGTCTAAAGACTACTTATCTAAATCACCTGTCTTTTTAATATAATCCTCCACTGTTTCTGTCAACTCAGTACTGCCATCTATATAATTCAGCTATGAGATTTAACAGTGTGGAGCTATAGGATTAAATGCACCACTTAAATTAATGTGGACATTTTCGTTACTGGAAGCTATTTTTTAAAACTTAATAAAACTGGGTGTTTTGTGTACAGCACAAATATCCACATTGCCAGCATGTCATTTTTAAAAGTATCAGGAAACTTCAACGTCAAATTGCATTACCTTATATTTATACCATATATCAGGAGAGGGGAACCTTGTTTGGGTCGGGGGCCAC
Organism: Pelodiscus sinensis; assembly: GCF_049634645.1. NCBI lineage: Eukaryota > Metazoa > Chordata > Testudines > Trionychidae > Pelodiscus > Pelodiscus sinensis. The sequence goes on from NC_134727.1 coordinate 24,089,684, forward strand.
TGACCCACAGAAAAATCAGTCGGGGCCCCACACACCACACAAAAAAACCCCACCTACCCCTCACTGACATGGTCCCTGACTGAGAAGCAGAAAGACACTTCCCACATTCTCCTTACACACCAGAACCTAGAGGGGCCCAAGCTAAATGATTTTGTGTGTTCCAACCCTGGAGGGGTGGGGGCTGGAACACCAGGCTCCCCAATGCTGGGGGTGCCCTGAGTCCCAGGGGCTGGATCCAGGCAAGCTGGGGGCCACATCTGTGCCCAGGGCCTGAGGTTCCCCACCCCTGTCTGAGCCCTGTTTAATGAGCTAATTTATTTCAGTAGCTCATTATTGTCTTCGGCTCAGAATCCCTGTTTTAGGATCAACCAGGAGAGTCAGCTGCACGTGCATTTGTACAATTAGCTCTCTCGTTTCTGAGCAATTGTTTAAAAATGCAAATTAACTAGTTGGTGTAAAAATGGCCCTAATTCCAAAATGTTGGATTAATAATAATTTGGATTATGATAGTATCTAGAGGCCCAGATTTAGGCTCTGGCCTCCAATGTGCTAGAAACTGTATATATCCAAGAGTACATAGCTGTATATAAAGATGATCTTGGACTTTAAGTGCATACAAAGGAATGCGAACAAGAGCTTTCAGGTGTTCAGACCTGAACTTCACATGTGATTCCTACCTCTGCAAAAGGAGAAACCAAAATGCTAATCCAGAGCCATATGCATGTTTGGCAAGTTTGAATGAGGGCTGAATTTTGAAGTTTAGACATCTGTTGTCTTGTGTAATTATTTCTTGGCTATACACTTTATAAAAGGAGTCCTGAGGGCATAATTTTACATAATGAAAACCAAAGGCCCTACGCACATTGGGATAAAAAACATGCTAGGATTCTAGAACAGTGTCCTTGGCTAGAATGGATAAGCATTGCTTTTGTCTTAAATCTGTGTTAATAATCCCTGCTACAGGGTAGCTAAAGGGGATTAGGGCCTGATCTAGCAAACATAAAGTCAGTGTGAATACTCATGTGAATAAAGCTACCAAGTGTTCACTGGGGGTATGTGCTCATTTGTAGCACAGTTCTGGGGAGAAGATTGTTCCTGATAACATGGTTCTTTGAAGAAGAAGAAAAAAAGTCCTTGTTCATAATGACCACAGAAACTAAGATGTGTGTTTAATCATGTAGCCACCACGCTAATGATCCCAATGTGAACAAAGTCTAAAGGTTTGTTATAGCCAGACATAGTCACTTGCATTTTAAAGTAATGAATTCAGGGGAGGAAACAATGAGAAGAAAACAAACACTCTTCTTATAGGTGCAATTTGCTTTAATAAAAAAAAATTACTTTTCTTTAACTAGATAGTGCACATGTAAGAAATAATGTCTTTTAAAAAAAGCAAATTCTTTTCAAACAAAAATTACAACACGCATGCATCCCTATACACATGAAAAAGCTCTGCTTTGCATCACACACATTGTTTTTAAATTAGATCTCCTTTTTCCAAGATGGAAAAATCACAGTCAGCATTTGTATATAAATATTATTACACAGCTTGAATTTACAAGCCAGAAAACAGAGTGTGCTGCATGATATGCTAAAAATTCCTTGCTGCAAATTTTTAAAAATATTAAAATAAGAATCTCTGTTAATACAGTAATTCCACTGTCACATAAAATGTTCTGCTCACAGCGATTTGGGGTTCAAGCAGCCACAGAATCCACATTTGATTCTAAAATAATGGTGCAAAGACACAGAAAGAAATCATTTCTGCCACAGCTGCTGCTTGCACTCTTCAGTATGTATTAAAATGGAATGCAACACAATTCTAATATTCGGTCTAGACCATAGGGGATGGGAGGGAGGTGGTTTTTTTCCCTTATTGGGAGAGAATGCTCTAGTCTATGACTACCTGCACATCTGTGAATGGTATCATTTTTAAATCAGACCTGTCAATCATTTCAGTGCATCTTTCACAAAGAAATAGAAGAAGAGTCCATGTCTAGCTGAGCTTGTTCTACCCCCTGACAGTATTTTTCATTATTTGTCCCCCGGAATTAGTTGATCCGTAGGTCCAGCCGTCCCTCCTGCAAGGCTGGGGGAGGGGCTTTTAGAAGTGGGCAGGCGTTCCCCTAGGGTTTCAAATAGGACCAATCCATCTTTCTAAATAATAGAAGTACATCTTAATTCATCCATCACGAAGCCCATGGAAACTCTGCAGATTTAATGCCCAGAACTACAAACCTGTTCTTAACCTTTTACTAAGATCAAATGTAGGCTTTATGTAGGAGAGTCTGATTCTCCAAACACATATTCCTGAAATGTGTACTTAACTACTTTAAAGTAGTCAGTGGTGCACAATTTCAAGTGTTTGGGCCGGGAGAGGGGAATAATGAAGAAGTGGGCTGTGCCCCCGAAAGCTCATGATACCATCTTCATGTTTTGTTAGTCTTTAAAATGCTACCAGACTATTTGTTGTTTTTGAAGTTTATCCTGTACAGACTAACTCGGCTACCCCCTGAAACCAAGTTCTTTATTGGGAAACTTCAACCTTCTCTTGCAGGAAGATGAAGTTGATATTCTAATACTGTAAGGGTGCGTCTAGACTGGCAAGATTTTGCACTGTCTACACTGGCCGCTTGAATTTGCGCAAGAGCACTGATGTTCTAATGTAAGAATTCAGTGCTTCTTCCGAAAATACTTTGATGCTCCCGCTCAGAGATAAGCTCTTTTGTGCAAGAATACTTGCGCAAGAGGGCCAGCATAGACAGGCAGCTTAATTTTTTGCGCAAGAAAGCCCGATGGCTAAAACGGCCATCGAAGTTTTCTTGCGCAAAAGCGCGACTATACTGAGCACGGATGCTTTTGCGCAAAAGCACTTTTTGCACAAAAGCATCTGTGCCAATCTAGACGCTCTTTTGCGGAAATACTTTTAACGGAAAAACTTTTCCGTTAAAAGTATTTCCGCAAAATCTTGCCAGTCTAGATGCAGCCTAAGTCTTTTCCATTGCTAAGCTATCATACGGCCTGAAGCTGCAAATTCCTATTCCTTATCATCTCACGCTAACACTCCTGTATCAGAAAGTAAGTATTGTTAGCTAGGCCTCAGAGCACAGGTCTGGTCTTAGGCCTAGCTAACAACAGTAAGGTTTCTGCAACTCTACTAGAAATTAACTAAGGCCAAGTCTACACTGGCAAGTTCCTGAGCAGCAAATCAGCCCCCAGCACTATAACTCTCCAGGTGTCCACTCTGGCAAGACAATTAGTACACACAAGCTCCACTGTTGCTGCACTCTGGGTAAACCACCTCAACAAAAGGCATAGAGCTGGCTTGCTGGGGTGCTAGTGTGGACCCCGTGATATACTACAGCCTTGTGACAGGCTTCCAGGACCTGTCCCACAATGCCTATTCTTGCCTCTTTGGTCATTAGTTTGAACTCTGCTGCCCTCCCTTGAGGTCACCAACCCTCAGATCCACCCTTTACATTCCTCTGGTATTTTGAAAGTCCTGTTTGCTTGGTATTTTTTCCACGCATTTTTCCAGGTGATCATGCCTGCTCCATGCACCAGGAGATCCCCTACTTGAAGCCATGGCAAGGCGCTGGACCTTTCCAATGTTTGGGGAAAGGAGGTTGTCCTGTCCCAGCTGTGTGCCAGCCATAGGAATTGTGATACCTACAGACCTATATCGAGATGCATGACTGGGCCAGGGCTGAGATGCACTGCAGTACAGGGTCACAGTGAAGGAGCTGCTGCAACACTCTTACCACAATGCACAACAGGAAAACTGCTACTCTGGTGCTGCATCCCTAACCTGGAGGTCCTATGATGAACTGGATGAAATACAATCCCACCTTTGCTCCAAAGAACCTCATGGATACTTCAGTGCCCCAGAGGCCATCCCAGAGTGGAATGAACCAGGAGGAAATCCTGGAGGATGGTGCCACGGGGGAGAGGCAACCAGAGTCAGAGGACAACTCGGCATCCACAGATGCCTTCACTCAGGAGCTATTTCCTACCCAGAGTAGACTAACCACTGCAGAAGTCAGAGAACGGAGATAGGGAAGCACAAACAGGGAAGCCAGGCTTCATGAACTGGGCTTGTTTAGTTTGGAAAAAAGAAGATTAAGGGGGGACATGATAGCGGTTTTCAAATATCTTAAAGGGTGTCACAAGGAGGAAGGAGAAAATTTGTTCCTCTTGGTTTCTGAGGACAGGACAAGGAGTAATGGGCTTAAAGTGCAGCAGGGGAGGTTTAGATTGGACATTAGGAAAAAATTCCTAACTGTCAGGGTGGTCAAATATTGGAATAAATTGCCAAGGGAGGTGGTGGAATCTCCCTCTCTGGAGATATTTAAGAACAGATTGGATAGACATCTGTCAGGGATGGTGTAGACGGAGCTTGGTCCTGCCTTGAGGGCGGGGGGCTGGACTCAATGACCTCTTGAGGTCCCTTCCAGTCCTATTATTCTATGATTCTATGATTCTATGAAACAGTAGAGCCAACGAAGTGGCTTTGATTTCTGGAAGTGCTGAAGCAACTTGTTGGCAGTGATAGTGTTGCAGCAGAAAGCAGGCTTGGGTCTGTGCAGTGCTAGTACCTAAGCTGGGCTAGTCAGAGGCAGAACAGAGTGTCAATGGACTCTCTCGCTTCATGGTAATCCGTCTCACAGATTACATTGAAAGTGTCATGGAGATGCTGGGCTATTCACTTCCACAGGTTGTGGCAGAGCTGCTGGGTTCACTGTCCCATTAAGAGAGACATTGTCCATACCACTGCTGCACTCAGACAAGCCACATAAGGGCCAGGACAGAAGCTGCAGTTACACATAAGACCCTCCCTTGCATCCCTTCTCACCCTTAGCAACAAAATATCTTCCAGGACTACCACAGTCTGTGGAAAATGCATGGACATTAGTGACTATAGGACCTTCCTGCAGTATGGGCAGTCTCCAAGACATACCTGCCCAGACTACCATAAGGCCCTTCACCAATGAATTTCCCTTCTCCAGTGATTAACTCACCATTTTGGAGGTCTTATGTGCACTTGCCCTAGGACAGCCAGTGATAGGGATGTGAGCAGTGCTTGGCTGTGTCTACACTGGGCCACTTATTCTGGAAAATCAGCCGCTTTTCTGGAATAAGCTGCGAGCTGTCTACACTGGCCTTTGAATTTCCAGAAAAGCAACGATGCTCTACTGTACAAAATCAGCCGCTATTCCGGAAAAACTATTCTGCTCCCGCTCGGGCATAAGTCCTTATTCCGGAACACTGTTCCGGAAAAGGGCCAGTGTAGACAGCCCAGTAGTCTTTTCCAGAAAAAAGCCCCGATCGCGAAAATGACGCTTAGGGCTCTTTTCCGGAAAAGCGCGTCTACATTGGCCACAGACGCTTTTCCGGAAAAAGGGCTTTTCCGGAAAAGCAGCCTGCCAATGTAGACGCTCCTTTTCCGGAAAAGAGCCCTGAGCGTCATTTTCGCGATCGGGGCTTTTTTCTGGAAAAGACTACTGGGCTGTCTACACTGGCCCTTTTCCGGAACTATTCTGTTTTAAGCATTTCCGGAAATTCATGCCAGTGTAGACACAGCCCTTGTGCTTAACCTGGACAATGTCCATTCTCGGTCTAGAGTTAACAATGTTCCCCCTCTGCAAAATGTAGCATTTTGGCTTCACAGATCTAACCTTGGGATCCCAGCATTCCTTGATATTGTCTGCTGGATGCCTGCACAGGGCAAGGACGCATCCTCAGAGAAGTAAAGATGACTTGATGCACGAGGTTAGGCGACAGGCTGCTGCTGAAAAGAAAGAATTGAAGGACTGGAGGGACAGTGAGACAAGAGAGCGGAAAGAAAACACTGAGCACTGGAACAAAGCCACAGAGCAGCTCTTAAACATTATGGAGTGCCAAACTGATGCACCAGGCCAAACCTGGGCAAAATGTCCTCCGCAGGACAGACCTGGCCCACCAAGCCACCAGATCCGTCCTGTGGCTTGCCCTGCTTGCCCCCCACACACTGCTGCTGTAGGGCTCTGTTTGAACAGCTGTGAGCCCAGAGAAGGGGGCGGAAGCTTCATGTGCTGCTCCCGCCCCCAGCACAATCCAATTGGCCAATTTCCCATTGCCCCACTGGTGTGACATTCACCCAACCCCAGAAAAGTTATTTTTATTACAAACATATATGCAGGGAGCTAAGCCCCATTGACTTTAATACCTTCGGTCCTGAGGCCACCAGCCTAAATCAGGCCCCAACCGGTTCCTGACCAGATACTGTTACATCTGCCAGCAGTAAAGAGCCCTCTGCCCAAAGTGTTCGGTTGGGGGGAGGGGAGGGAATTGTCAGTCCAGTTCACAGTAAGTACATATTCCATTCACAAAAGACACTGGCTGCGTCTAGACTGGCAAGTTTTTCCGCGCTTTTGCGGAAAAATTTGCCAGCTGTCTACACTGGCCGCTTGAATTTCCACAAGAACACTGACAATCTCATGTAAGATTGTCAGTGTTCTTGCGGAAATACTATGCTGCTCCCATTCAGGCAAAAGCCCTTTTCCGGAAATGCTTTTCCATTAAAAGCATTTGTGGAAAATCATGCCAGTCTAGATGTAGCCACTCTGAATGGGACCCTTACGGACAAGACATGGTATATAAGGAATGAATCTTCACCTCAGCCCAGATCACTTTTTTCAGGGATGCTGATAGGCAGCCTGGAGGAAGTTTATAGCATGAGCAGCCTGAGAGCATCTTCTCATGGGAGAGGACGCTGTCTGCAAGGCCAGCAAGACATCACCTTTCAGTGTGTTTTTTTAAAGATGTTCTTTCTGGAAGATATTAAGGGTGATTTGTTGTATTGAAACCAGTCTGACTTGAGCAGATTTAGAGAGCTCTGTACTGCAAAGAAACCTATTCTCCCAAGTTCAAAACAAGGTCTACTACCACTGCCCTCCTGTTAATTTCTGCAGCAAACAACATTCCTTAAAGCTGGTACAAAATGCTTCCTGTACTCTCTCCTCCAAGGGGTGATGTTGCCTATATTGTGACTGGGAATATATTCACTTATTATACATCACCATAATACTTGGGGAGAAGGGACGGAGATATATTGTTGCCATACAGCATTAGAAACCATCAGCTTAAGAGAGAGACATGCACAAGTGACCTTTTCTGCAGTAATAAATGTTACTAAAAGGTTAGGAAATGTGTGTAAAAGGATTTCATAATGACAGATTGAATCATTTATTTCAGTGTCAAGTCCACTACTGCGTGTGGGGAGGGAGAGAATTAGGATAACAGATTTAACTCAGTCTCTACATCCCTGCATCATTCCCCAGAAATCATTCCAGGAAGAGCAATGTCAATGCCTTCCTATTGATCATTCAGATCCCTGATCCCAAACTTCCATTACCATAACAGGTAATAGTAGAAAAACTTGCAGCCAAACATGTAACCCTCTGATGCTAAAAGCACAGGATCACGACCTCTGGCACAGAAAGGATTTAATCAGTTTCTTTTTAAAAGCCCACACTGTGATATTAAACCAGAGGCTCCAAACGGGAGCAGGGCTTCATTGTGCTAGGGCAAGGGTGGGCAACAAACTGCCCATTGGGCAGATGCTGTTTGCCAGGATCACCACTGGCAGGTCACCAGATGCTTTATTTGCCTGTGCATTCACAGGTATGGCCGCTTGCAGATCCCGTTGGCCACGGATTACCATTTCCAGCCAATGGGATCTGTCGGAAGCAGAGCAGACCAGAACACCACTTCCCGCAACTCCCATCGATTGGGGAGAGTGAATCATGGTCAATGGGTGTTACGAATAGCCGCACCTTTGTATACATGTAACCCCCTTTTTCCTCCCCGAGCTACTCAGGAGCGGGTCACACTCACAGGTGTGAGCCTGATGGTTTTAACCCAAAAGGAGATTCTGAGCATCCCAGTGGTGATGGTGTTTAGTTGGGGAAAGCCCTATCCACCTCCTTGCTGCAGTTCCTTGCTCGTAATGAATGTACAATGGCAGTGCCTCCACCTGGCTGGCCTTGTACACACTTACTGGTGTGCCTTGAGAGCCTCCCGGAATATAATCATTCCAGCTATAATATGGATCTAATTCCAAAACAACAACTACAAATCATATACATCTAATAGATTACTTTAAAATAAACACTCTTTACTTAACTTAAATAAACAGGAGTTAACAGATTAACAATGAATAGCATTAACAAAGTGCACAACAATAATTGGAGCTTATCTATCTAGCCTTTTGTACTGCTAATATTGATCCCACCCCAGAGTGTGCACACCTCTGGACTCACCGTCCCAGACTCTTGCTTGTGTGGGCACGCTTGAAGAACTGCAGCTGTAGTGGAGATTTGGTCCAAGCTAGACAGCAGCTCTGTCCCAGGCAGCACTTTCCCAACAAGGCCCAATTACTTTCTACCTCATGCTGTGCCTATCAAAAGCAGCCTGCTAGATCCAACTCCAAAGACTTCTAGTCCCAGTCTGTAGCTGCACTCCAACAGACCCTGGACTGGATCAAACTCCTCCATAGCAGCCTGGCTCCCCTTTGGTTCCAAACTCCAAGGGCAGAGTCCCAGACTGCTAGGCCTCTCTTTTCATGCACATGGAGAGCCTCTGATCTCCCACACAAGAGTCACTTCCTTCCTGTTTTTCCCAAGCGCTCATGGGAATTGTAGTCTGGATTGCAGCACACAGGGTCTTTCCAGGAAAAAAAAAAGGAGGCCCCTTTAGTAGGGAGGCTACATACTCAATAAAAATATAGTGCCTAGCAGTCTGCTGGTGGCAAATCACGTCCGGCCCGTGGGCCAGTTATTGCCCACCCCTGTGCTGGCACTGTCCAACATACAAATATTAGACAAATAGGATTCATTCTTAAGCTATATAATTGAAAATAATACAAACACAACACCTGTCTAGAGAAGCCTCTCTCATGGAAATACATTGCCAGGAAACTACAATGCCATACAGAGATGTGGAGATACAAGGTTTGACTTCACCTGGCAAAAATTCAACAGGGTGTCACATAAGTACCACGGGAGGAGTGATGAGATGGAATGCAGCATTCCAGGACACATCCCCATTCACAGAAGAGGAGAATGTTAATTAAAATTAGTTTCTGGGCTGTCTGTCTGCCACACCCAGGTTAGGGAATACTGTATCCAATTGCAGCTGTCGGAAAAGCTCTAAGCAAATAGAATTTCATTAGTCACAACCAGTGTTCCCTCTAAGATTTCCCATCCATGAGTGGAGTGAGTTTTGTCTTGTGCACCAATAATTGTTATGGAAGAAAAAATACTAAAACATGGGATAATTAACAATGTGCATGACCCTGAACCCACCCACCCTGAAAACCACCCAGTCTCACTCCCACCCAGCCTTGCTCTCACTGTTCCTGCATCCATAGGCTCCCCAAACCCTACACCTCCATCCTTTGCAGTGCTCCCTTTGCTCCCTACCTTCTGCACAGTGCTCCCTTCATCCCAACCCCTTCACTTTCCTCTTAGCTGCACCCCCTAGTCCTACCTGGCACTTCCAGAGTTCTGCTCACTCCAAGAGTTCCCTGGTGTGTAGGGGGTAGGTAGGTGGAATCGTGGGAGAAAGCATGGATTCCATAACTTTCTGCCACCTCTGTGACTTCTGCAGCAGCCAGTATGACTGATTCTGGGCAGCTGGCCCCAGGGGGTACGTCTACACAGCAGGGCAAAAGTCGAATTAAGATACGCAACTTCAGCTATGTCAATTGCGTAGCTGAAGTCGAAATAGCTTAATTCAGCTTTTGGTGCTGTCTACCCAGCAGGAAGTCGAAGGAAGAGCACTCTTCCTCCGACTTCCCTTACTCTTCGCAAAATGAGGGTTACAGGAGTCAGAGTAAAAAGTCCTCCAGCTCAACATTATTTTGAAATAATGGCTTGCTGTGTAGATGCTCGTTTTGTTATTTTGAAATAATGTCAGTTCCTGGGCAGCCAAAGGAGTGGCTGCTCAGATGACCTTGCCCTCCTCCTACCCCCACAGCAGCAGCCCCCTGCCCAAGGTTTAGTTAGGGGTATTTATAGTAAATGTCATGGTCAGGTCACAGGCTAAATTTCTGTTTATTGCCCATGACTTTTACTAAATACAAGGCCGAAATCACAGCCTTGGCTATATACTGTATGAAGCTGTATTCTTTTCTGGGTGCTCTACATTTACCAATCACTACTTTAATTAAACAACTCTCTTTTGTAGTATTTTAATCAAACGACTCATTTTCTTATAAACACACACACACACACATATAGATCACAGCAAGTTACAATGCTGTAAAGTGCCAATGTAAATTGGGCTACAGTGCTGTTTTACTGTTACTCTGTTTACTACTTCCCTCGTGGAGGTGGCTGTACGTAGAGCACTGTACTTTAATTTTTAGAAGTGTAGACAAAGCCCATATACCACTATAGCCTCTGTTGTTACTTGTTATACATAAATTTTTCCACACCTCAACACCTTTGTTGACCTTCTTTGTACCTTTTCCATCTCAGACACTAATTTACTATAGGTAACCAAATCTGATGATTTGTTTCATTATTAACAAGCACTGATTTAAATAAACAACCTTACAATTCAAAGAAAGTGCAGATTAAACCTCTCTAATCCAGAACTCTGGTCCAGCAACATCCGTGGTGCAGAATGATTTTAGTTAGTAGATGTCCACTTTTCATGGATGTGGCCAAGTGTCCTCCAGTCCCATAAAGTTTGTTCACAACCACCAGTCCTGGCTCTCAGTGTTCTGTTCTGTTATTAATTTCTAATTTACCCCTAAATGTCCTCTAAGAGCCAAAGTAGTGGAAGAATTGGTAATGCTGCTAGACAATATTGACACCCCTGCCCCCGTAGTCTGGAAAATTCTCTGGTTACAAACCAGTCAAGTCCCAAGGGTGCCAGACTAGAGATGTTCAACCTCTAGTGATTTTCTATATGGAATAGGGTTACAGGAGAGCAAGAAGGGCCTCATGGAACAAGGGAACCAGGTTGGGAAATAAAAATCTTCAGCGTCACTAGGGAGCTACAGACAGTGGCTGCCATAAAGTTCTCTCCAGCACCCACTGCCAACCTCTATGCTTATTACCTCATTATCTTTGCCTAGCTCTTTTCATTACATTTCTCTTTGCAATGCTGCCCTTCCGCTCCCAAAATAAAATGCTGCACCCTAGTAGTTAAGCTCTGATTGAGAGACATTGGAGGATGGAAACATTTGGCAACTCATTTCCACCAGTTTTCTACTCCAAAACTGGTTATGAGAAGCTAGAACGGTAACTCCTACATTTTAAGAGCCTGAGTGTGGATATGTTCAAGAGACAATAAAGATGAGTTACTAGGTGAAATTCGAAGCCTTTTGGAACATTGAAGTTTTTAAGCAAGAGGAAACCAAAGAAACATGAGACAAACAGGGCAAACTTTTAAAAGGGAGCATGTCTAACTGTTTCCCCTTCTAAAACTTGCACTTGCTTTTAGTTACATGAAAATTAAGTTCTCCCAAGACGAGTTATTGTGCCTAATGGAGAGGCTGAATTCAAGCTTTAAAAGGGGGAAAATGGGATGTCAGGCCTGCTTGGAGTACAAGTTTCAGCATCACCTTAACTATGGAGTTGCTCCCCATGTCTGCATGACATACCATTCCAGTATTATCTGTGCTATTATTTATTACTTGTATTCAGGGCAGGAGGAGCACCATTTAAAAGCAGACACAGATGTGCCCTCCTCCACACCACTGACCTTCTCTTCCCCTTTCAAGCACCTCCTCTACCCACCAGCAGCCTGATATTCCTATTCCGCTCCTCCCCCTCCAACTCCTACCCCAGACATTATCCTTTACATTTGTTCACTCCAAAAGTGAGATAGAGACAGTGTTATCTATTTTTGTAGACATCGCAGCCTACTAGTCCCTGTGTTTTGTTTAATTCATCCAAACCTTCACTTTTGTTTTTTCTAATTTAGGCTGCATGTTAGAAAGTCTGGCACTGCATAATGGGTAATACCTCCACAAGGTGTGCACAGTGACTTCAAAAGTCTGTTTTTGGAGTAATCGGCAAGTCAGAGCCCACTAAATTTGAATTTTAGACTATTTATGTTGATGTGTATTACTCTGTATTTGTCCACATTGCATTTCATCTCCTGCCCTGCCCATCCTCTCTAAGGGCATTTAAATCCATCAGGAGTTTCTTGCAATCCTAACAAAAAATAACCAACATAAATAATACAAAGTGCAACTGGCAAATTTCATCAGCTCACTCTTCACTTGCTTGTGCAAAGCATTGATATAGTGAACAACTGCTGGACCAATAATGGGACACTTCACTACTAGCTTCTTTCCATTCTGATGAACAATTGCTTATCACATTCTCTGTTTCTGGAGACTAACTGAAAAAGAGGGATACCCACCAAAACACTAGCCACCAAACTCCTGAATTTTAGAGGAGGGTCTAGAATTCTGGATCCTAACATCAGGGTGTCTATCAGTCCTTCCCAATGTACAAAAGAAAATATTGTTATTTATTTTTCTTAAGAGTTATTTATATCCACAGGACAGCACAGCATTTAAGTACATGCTAATTTTTAAGCATATTAACGGTGCATTGAAGTCGATGGGACAGCTCACAATATTTAAATGCCTCGCTGAATCAGAAGTTGCATGAGGGAGTTTTATCAAAAGCTTTGTTTGAAAATTAACTGGGTCACATTTTTTGTCTATTCTTTCATTAACTTCTCATTAAAAAATCAATTTGGAGAGTCCCCACTTTCCCTGAAGAAACCTCTCTGGGTTCACCCTAGAATATCTAGTTTATCCAGAGGGGTATTACTGTACCCTCGATTAGACTCCCAATCAATTTGAGAAAATTATGCTTATGAGTAAAGTTTCAGGGAACTAGAAATGTTCTGTCTAGAGAACAGAAAAATGCAGAGAAGCAGGGCCATCTACAAAGGGATGCTATCAGTGGAACAAGACTCAATTATTCTCACTAGTCAGCAAGGACAGTACAGAAATGAGGTTAACCCTGAGCAGGAAAAACAGACTTTGAAGAAAGCACAGATCGGCAAGAAAACTGGGTGCCAAGGGAAATTATGGAATCACTGAGGACATTCAAGGCTAGCTTGCATTAATGATGGTTTCGAAATGATTAGATCAGTTCAGCTACATTGCAGAGTTTTGGACTTGATCCCCTGTAAAGAACAAATGATGTCAAACCAATTTGATAGCTTTCTTTGATAGGATAACAAGTCTTGTGGATAAGGGAGAAGTTGTGGACCTGGTATAACTAGACGTTAGTAAAGCATCTGATACAGTCTCGCATGACCTTCTGTAATGGACCAGGCCGAGTCAGGGCACTGCTGAGGGTGTCCGCTCAGGGTGAATTGCTCAAACTCAGGGCTCCTTACAGCCCCTGATCGGAGACCTTCCCAAACAGGTCACAAACCAGTCATACCGAGCAAAACCCCTCTGACACTCCAGCTGTCCCTTTGCCAATTAGCCCTGGGCCTAACACACAGGTGAGATGTTATAGAACCCAATCTCACCTACACTGAACGGGTTCTTCCAGTCCCAAGAAACCAGCCACGGTTCCCAGTCAATTTACACTCTGGATCTTACCCACAAAATCACGCTGGGCCAATCCTTTAGAATCTAAAATCTAAAGGTTTATTAATAAAAGAAAGAAAAGCATTGAGAGTAAGGTTATTAAGGAGAATACATTACATGCATCGAATCACCAAGTTCTCAATGCAAGCTCTTAGCAGAGATGTTATAAACTGCTATCTTAAAAGTCTCTGGTGTACATCCTATGTCAGGATGGGTCAACGATTCTTCCCGGCTCGCTGTTCCTCACAAGGCTGCATCTGGAATCAGTAGCAGAATTGAAGGCAAGATGGAGTCTGCCTCATGGCATTTTAAATCCATCCCTGATATCTTCCAAGCTGGAGCAGGTCACATGGCTCAGTGACCTATCTCTGTGTCCCATGTCAGCAGTCATGATATTGGCTGGTTTGCAGGTCCCAGACACATTCCTCAGGTGTGTATTGGCCTCTCTGAGAGCCTGTCCCTGGAGCCTTGCTAATTAGCATAGTCACTGATTGACCATTCCTGGCCCATTGCTCTGTCTCAGACAGAGAATCTTCCAGCATCAACACAGATTACATATTTATAACTCCACATAGAGATATCACCCACGTACATGAATAACATACTAAAATCAGTAGAACATAAGGTTTCATTTGACATCTCACATGGCCCCCTTTGTACAGACTTTGGGGCAACCCCTTCCCCCCGCCCATGGGTACAGCAGTGACCTGTCTGATCCCCTTAAAATTCAGTAACATGACACCTTCTTATCACAAAAATAGGGAAATACAACTTAAATGGGGCTACTATAAGGTGGGTGCATAACTGGCTGGATAACTGTTCTCGGAGAGTAGTTATTAACAGTTCACAAACATGCTGGAGGGGAATAACTAGTGGGTTTCCACAGGGGTCTGTTTTGGGACCAGTTCTGTTCAATACCTTCATCAAAGATTTAGATCAGCCGTGGCCTACCCGTGATTCTTCCCCTCCACCCCCCAGGATGCGGCTCGTGAACCACCTCCCCCCATGGCTTGTAAAGCCACGCCCATGCCCTCCCAAATGACCCTCTCCTCCCAGCTCCCTGTGCTGACCTGGGCAGGGGAGCCATCCGGCGTGGCCATTAAAGATGGAGAATTAAAGATGGCGTCAACCAGTGGGAGCCTGATGTGGCCAAAAAGCCTCTAAACACGGTTTTTTGTTTGTTTGTTTTTTTGCTCGACAACTTTGCCCCAGCTCTTCGCGCTGGATCAACTAATATCTTGGCTCTTTGCCCAGAATGGGTTGGCCACCCCTGATTTAGATGATGGCATAGAGAGTAATATTATTAAGTATGCAGATGATACCAGGCTGGGAGGGGTTGCAAGTGCTTTGGAGGATAGGGTCATAATTCAAAACTAGAGAAATGGTCTGAGGTAAATAGAATGAAGTTTAATAAGGACAAATGCAAAGTACTCCTCTTAGGAAGGAATACAGAATGGGAAGTGAGGGTATGTCTACACTGCCACCCTAGTTCGAACTAGGGTGGCTAATGTAGGCATTTGAAGTTGCAAATGAAGCCCGGGATTTAAATATCCCAGGCTTCATTTGCATCTTGCCGGGCGCCGCCATTTTTAAATCCCCCTTAATGCGGACTCCGTGCCTGCGGCTACACGCGGCACAGAGTAGGTAGTTCGAATTAGGCCCTCTAATTCGAACTACTCGGCTACATTTCTATAACTAATCTATCAGGGATGATCTGGATGGTGTTTATTCCTGCCATGAGGGCAGGGGACTGGACTTGATGATCTCTCAAGGTCTCTTCCAGTTCTAGTATTCTATGATACTAGAGTTACCTTCCAACCTAAATAATCCTGAAATTCTATGTATATTTCATTAGCTTCATTGACAGGGTGGTGGTTTCACTTTATTCACTTTTCCTTTTAAAGTTAATGTCAGTGTTGCATCCTATTATCTAGCAGTTTTAACTGGGGATGAGAATGACCTGCAGGTCTTCTATCCTCCAAAAGGAGAGACTACATCTTAATAATTGGAATTCAGGTTTCTTTAAATACAAAGGGTAGGGACTGACTTCTAGGTTCCTAGACAGAAGTCAGACAGGGATACAACACACATGCTGTTCCCCTTTTCTCCAAGTTAGAAAAATATTTTTTATAACAATAAAATTAAAATTGTCAATGGGGTCTTAATCACTGTGGTGATGTGACAACCACGTGTCATATTTTTCTGATCATTATTATGGGACAGCCTCAGTGTCAGATATTTTTAGCCATCTGGGTCAGTTTTCTTAAACTATGATAAGGTTTTGTGTGTCAGTAATCATAGACTCATAGACTTTAAGGTCAGAAGGGACCATTATGATCATCTAGTCTGACCCCCTGCACAGTGCAGGCCACAAAATCTCACCCGCCCCTCCTAGAATAATCCTCTCACCTATATCTCAGATATTGAAGCCTTCAAATACTTTGAAGACCCCAAGATGCAGAGAATCCTCTAGCTGTGATCTGTACCCCATACTACAGAGGAAGGCGAAAAACCTCCAGGGCCTCTGCCAATCTACCCTGGAGGAAAATTCCTTCCCGACCCCAAATATGGCGAAATCAATACCACCCCTTTAAGTGTCACCATATCATTCACTACTATACTGCACAAATGTCCCTCTTTCCTATAGTCTGCACCTCATTATTATCAGTAAGTCCCCTGACTGCCAGCAAAAAACTACAACAAAAAATCTAGTAGGTTTAGCAGGAGATTTGTGCTTAGAGACCTCAACTAAGAACTCAGAGTAATATCTGATATTGGACCAACTTCCCTTGGTAAGACAAGCTTTGAAGGTTACACACTCTTCCTCGGGTATTTTCCAGCAATAGCAACTAAGATCTTGCCCATTTAAATAATTGTTAATAAAAAAAAACGTTGATTAAAGGCAAAATAAACGAAACTTTACTTTTCTCCCTTGTCCTGCTGTAAGTTTCCACACCATTCTCCCACTCCTGTTATCCTTACTCAAGCAAACCTCCTACTTAAGTCAACAGGAATTTTTCCACAATAAAACCTGCTGAATTGGGGCCACGAATGCTTGCATTAAATATTGATCGACAGCTGGTTTAAAGCAAAAGTAAATCCTGTTCCTGGAAGAGATTCCTTTGAAATCTGACAGTCCCCTGGCCGTTTTCTGGTTTTTATGTGTATGTTGTCTGGGTGTTTGAAGGAGGGGATGAGAAGGAAATCAGAACGGAAGGTGCTAAGATGTGGTAATTGTATCAAGCTAGGCAGTCGAAGGGGCTGAGTTACACATTTATTCTCCTGTAGCATCCTGAATAGTAATCGATTTAGGATACCCAGAGATAATGCAACTCGTACTGTGAAGGGAGACAGACACCCCCATCTATCCAGACGCCTTCGACCTGCTGAACGACCTTTGCAGTGTTCCCCGCCCACGCCCAAAAGGTGTCAGTCATGTGCTAAGTAAAATCAGATTAAGGCAAAGGCGGGGGAGGGGAGCTGCAAAACGAGGTGGGATCCATTTGCCCAGCAGAAAATCCCCTTTGGAAACTGCAAGCCGCAGCAGCTCCGCTAACGCGGGGGAGGCGGAGGCGGAGGCGGGAGGGAGGCAGACAGTGGGGATGTTTAGAGGAAATTTACAATCATTTCCTCTCTGTGGTTTGGTTACAAATCAACAACATCCTGTTCTTTTGTGAGGCGCGGGGGCGCCTGCCAGGCTGATCGCGGAGTCCTTAAAGCCACAGAGCAGCCCACCCCCCACGCCCGCCTCGTTCTCTGCTGCAGGGTCAAGTTAAAAATAATGCAGCGGGAACGGCCACGCTTTGCAAAGAAAGGACCGTCCGCAGCTTTCGAGCGCCAGCACGGCCCTTGACCCTCCAGCTGGGCCGGAGGGAGCACGGACTTCAGGGCTTGCATTAGTCCGTGACAGCGAGCAGCAGGGAGAGGAGTTTGCACTCACACAAGCACCCAGTCCCCACCCGCTTCCAGCTACTTGCAGGAGGGCAGGGAAAGGAAACAGGGCTGAGCGAGGAGGTGCTGGGGTTAATGGTGTCGCCTGATGCTTTCCACCACCGGGTGTGATATTGCGCCTCCAATCTAAAGTTGATCGTCACCCCCTCCCCCGATAACCAGGAGTATAAACGCCTCTCGATCGGTTTGGCTCGTCTTCCCTGTGGATGTGAATTCAGAACGCACTGAAAGGAAATGCATTTTCTCTAGACTATGTTAGCCCTTCCTGTATAGCCGCAGAAGTAAATGATTCTTTCATCACCAAGTGTCCTAGTCTTTTGTCCTACAATTCTCTCTCACCCACCCACCCCTTTTAACGTTTTCATTGCAACAGTTAAACCCTGAAGACAATATTTAAAGTCACATTATTACAGCCCAGAGTGAAGGTTGGATTAAAACATTCACCACAACCCTTTGAGAAGATCCTCCATCTATCTCAAAAATAATTTACAATTGGAAAAAAAATCAGTAGTTTTACAAGAGTATAGACACTTGGCTAACTGTAAAGCAATGGAAGCTTATTCTCAGTAAAATGCCGGCATTTTAAATCTTAACCTCAAGTATAGGAGCTGCCACCACTACTGCTTTTGTAACTAATTATATATAGATCCTTCTGATTCTATTTGGACAAATATTTAATTGTGTATTTAATTCAACAGGAAAAGTGCTTTGATAGTCATCAAATGGTTGCAAGCTAAGATGATCTGTACATATGCTTAATTAAAAAAAACAAAAGAGCCCTAATATCTTACCTAAAAGCTCCAAGATGATTTTCCACAACCAAGTATTTCTATAGTAAGGAAACATATATTTTTAATTGAAGGAATTTAAAAAAGAAGCAGCAGAAAATAGTTTTTGGGATTAAGCCCAAATCTAAAGAAAAAAATCTAATAAAGGAATTGAAATTGAATCACTTATGTTTGAGTTTTATATTGTGCTGTTTCATTTATTGTAGATGTTGATCAATAGATAGTCAGATTATCTGTACTTCAATTGCTTAATTATGTTGTAATAAACATGTATTGTCCTCTGCTCTGATTTCAGCATCCATTGCACAAATGTGAAAACTTTTGATTTCTCTCGTTACCGTCTATCCACAGTATACTACAGAAATGTAATCTGCCTGACTTTTTTTTTCAGTGTCTGCTTCACTGTGAACTAACTAGATCACTGCTAAACCAGCTTTGCAGTGAAAAATTCTGTTTCCCATTTGGAAAAAAGTGAAGTCACTTCTATTTAAAATTTAATAGAATATTATTGTTAATAGAGGATACATTATTTTCCAGATTATTGTTACTAGTTTGCAGTTATCTTTATGAATGAATGCAGGGAGGGGTAAGAAAAGCAATCAAGACCAGAATTTGTACTTCTCAAGAACACACAGGCCTGTAATTTATTTATTGCTGCAGTAATATATTACACAGAGGCTAGTAAAATGCTGCTTTCCGCTAGTTCTGACATTTCATAATAATATTTTACCATACTGGGCTGTGCTTGTCAGAGAAGAGTCTTTCTCCATCTGGAAATTCAGGATGTTTTCTTTCCTATTTCACAAATATAAAGTACCATATATACATTTAAGCAATGGGTGATAGTGAACACTATTTTAAAGTATCATATTCTGCTTTTGCATTTACTCTCATTGCATTTTAAAAGGAAGATATAACTATCATAAAGAACTTCTTGTGAACTCATAAAAACAACCAATTTGTTCCAGATGTGACTAACTTAGAAGAAGAAGAGCAAGAAAACTATACTATATATTTCATTATGTAGCATGTAAATTCTGAAATAGGAACTTATTTTTTGTTCTGTGTTTGTACAACACCTAGCACAAAGGGTCCTGGGTCCAGGACCAGGGAGCTTAGATGATATGCTAATACAAATTTTAAAATTACTGTTTTCACCTCCTTATAACCATGTATTTGCACTTGTTCATTTAGTTGCTAGAAATGTCTAAGCCACCTGGGGATACCTGGGAATTCAGCCCAATAATTAAGTTTATAAGCAGAATTGTGTTTCTGGAGATTATTGACTTGAGCAGCAAATAAATATTCAGAAAAAAAATAAGGTAATTGAGTTGATGTACTCAATTTCAGAAACAAAAATCTATTTCTCATAAGCCACTGGTTGTTCTACTGTGCAACAGCTGACATCAAATTGTCAAGGAATCCTCTATGGATGCTGAGTGGTTTTAATGTCATGTTTGTGGAGTCTATGGTTCAAATGTCCATATTAGGAGGGAGACTGTCTGAAGACAGGATGCTGCCAGCCTGTAAATAAAAAAGTACCACAGATCTTGTCTATGTCCAGCAACCTCCAAAAAGAATCCCCTTAAATCTTTATAACTGAGGGCACGTCTTCACTCGCTGCGTCAAAGATTGACAATCTGGCATTTGATTTAGTGGGTGTAGTTTAGACCCATAAATCGAATGCTGAGGGCAGCTCCGGCCAGCATCTGTACTCCTTGCAGTTGCAAGGAGTAAGGGAAGCCGAAGGGAGCATTAGCTCCCATCGACCTCTTGCAGAAGGGACAAGTGGCAAGCTCGGCTTGAGGTAAATTGACTCTAGCTCTGTAGAACAGTAGCTGAGTCGGTTTACCTCAGGCTGAGCTTGGTGCCTTCCCCACTGTGGGAAGAGAGGGGGGGTGTCTATACTAGACCCACTAAATCAAATGCCAGAACATCAATCTCTGGTGTGGTAAGTGAAGATGTGCCCTAAAGTCCTTATCTTGCTGGGTGCCAGTTGCAGAACTTCTGCTCAACTCTAGGGATTTTTGTCCTAAGTCAGTGCAAAATATTTTGACAATATTTTTGTTTACCTCAGATTTTCATATTGAGACATAAACAGAACACAGTATCTGCACAGCAACTTGGAAAATGGAGACAAAAATATTTCACAGGCGTGCTGAACCTTAGTGGTTATCCTAACGCTAGCAACATTTTGAAAAGCAAAAATCAGGAAGTGAGTATGTACATCTAGAATTACCAAGCTTCCCCACAAGCCAAATATTGTATCCACTATAATCTACAATTATACAGCCCACATTCATAAACACACACGAATAATTTTACACACATGAAGAATCCTATTGGTGTCAGTGGGACTCCTCAGATATAGAAAATGACTCATGCTTAAGTGCCTGCAGTCAGGTACATGGGACTGAGAAAAGGAATAGGGTCGGCTTACACAGTTTATAGTCAAAGACTGCATTTGGGGGATATTAGCATGTGCCTGTGATAGGAATCACAGGGAGCTGAGCAACCTGCTCTGGAAAACAGCATTTCCCATTGTAAGCACCTCTCATCTCAACAGAGCTGAGCTTATTCAGAGATGCTGCTTTGTAGAGGACCAGTTTGTGCCTGAAAAATGTAAGCCCTTTAAGCAGGGGTGAAAGTAACTAAATAGCACCAGTAGCTCATTCTGTTCCAACAGCCCATTCTGCACCAGGGACAAAGATGCCATGTTCCCCTCCTCCATACCCGAAGCCATTCCCAGTCAGCCAGACTCCTGTTTGCTTTTTGATTCGGATTCAAGAATGAAATTGAGCACGTGTCTATAGCCAGGTAATGCAACAGAACAAAACTGCAAGGGAAGGAAGGAAGCGAAGCAGTTGGTGTTAATTATGCAAAGCTGATGTGACTTGTCGGATGTGAGTAATTCCAGGATACGAGCAACAGGTGCCTGATGAGGCAAGAGGAAAACCCAGAGCTCTTCTCTGCACAGTGGAGGTAGACACATGTCATTTCTCCATCTGTAAAACGGGGATAATGGAGTGCAGTCTCCTCACCGGGGGCTGCCAGGGTTCAATGCAGAAATGTTCATCAAGGCTTTTGAGAACCATGGTTGGGAGAAAGATGGGCTAGCACTGTTTAGTATTACTGTACTCTGGCAATACGGGCCAGACTCTATCAATTCTGCCCTGCATGCTGGGACGTTTCAGATCCCATAGGGTGATAAGACTTGTGGAACCTTTCGGGTGCTACTGTTGCAGAACTGAGAGAGCCAGCATCCTACCATCTCTAGGATCATACATCGAGGATGCTGTTTCCACCTTCATCTCCTCTCTAAAGTGAGAGCTGATGGAGGTTTGCCTCCCAGAATTGAGAAACTGAGCAGTGAGGGTCTAGATCAGGGCTGGGCAAATACCGGCCCATGGGCCAGCTCCGGTCTGTCAGGGTTAGCACCTGGTGGGCCCCTACACCGCGGTATTTACCTGCGCCTCCACAGGTACGGGGGAATCACAGCTTCCGTTAGCTGCGAGTCACCATTCCCAGACAGTGGGAACTGTGATCACCCTAAATATGGAGGTGCAGGTAGGTACAGTGGCAGTGGCCCACCATGGGCTAATCCCAGTGAACCGCCACCACTTTGTTGCCCACCCTGTTCTAGATCGTCAAACTCTCTGGTCTAAGGAGGACGGCGCAAGATGCAGTAGAAAAGGGAAGTGGTATCTATTATGATATTGGGAGAGGCTAGATGAGGGAGAGAGAAATTCCATTAGCTGTCCCAACCCTCCGGGACTCATGCAAAATTAATGAAATGGTTGTGTGCGCCTTTAGGTATTTAATCCAGCTCTTACCTCATCTCTATTGCCAAGGCAGCAATAATTCTACCACAGCTGGCCTTTTGACTGGCATCCATATGTTAGTCTGGATCTGGCTGTGGCGAAAGATTGCAGATCTATACTTTTGCCAGACTGGGGCCAGGGTATTGCCTGCTTCTCTGCCACTACATTGCCAATTCAAACAGGCTTCCTGCTCATTTCTTTCCCAGCCATAACAGACCGATAAACTACATACTGTTAACAAAACATAAAAGAACAGAGGAAGATGAAATAGTCCAATATTTTGACTTTCCCCGTCTGTCTCCAACATACATATGTCCAATACATTTGATACTATACACAGATTAGCAGTCCAATTTCACCTACTTCATTTATTAATAGAATCACAAATGCGCCCAGCACAGAAACATCTTATCCTTCAGCAGCATAGACTACAATATTTTGCAGCAGGGTTAAAGCTATTTCCAAACACATGGCATGGATGCAAGAGGTGTAAGAGAAAGAGATTGCACATTACAGGCTAAAAGCCAGGATATGAGATACCTCTAAGAGTCAGGCCATAAAACACTGCAATCCCCTCTCCTCACGCTCCCCGTTTTTAACAGGAGGTTTCCATTTTGCAGTTTCCCGTTATGCACTGTGTTTGGAAATAGTTAGCAAATAATAAAAAAAGAAAAATGTTCTCAGCATGACATTGGCCACAGATGGCAAAACTGCCTATATGGGCATTCTTTGATTTCCAGAATGAAGACCAAATTTTAAGTCGCTTCTCTCATTCAGAGTTGTGTGAGTTCACACTCACTGCAATATGCATATAAATAAAACATTGCATGTGCATTTTGCTACTTTGAAGCTGAACTGGTCATTCCTGCACACAAGTATCCCATGTGCATGCTAAATCTCCATAATGCTATAAGCATGCCAGGAAGGGAACCCAAAGCTTCATGGAGGACCGCAAAGGGCTAAATTCTGGGTACATGTCTTAGAGTTAGCATAAACATGATAAAACATAAGTAGCTAAAGAGAGTCCCACTGGCTACACATCTGAAATATCTCAACAGTATAAATTATACCAGGGTGGTCAATTATATTTTGTCAAGGTATAGTCAAGGTCTAGACTCCAGAGAAAATAATAATAAAAATAACGATAAGTGAATACAAATTTCAGGGTCCATTCTAAAATGTCTGGTGGTCCAGATTTGACCCATAGTCTGTCTGTTGACTATCCATGAATTAGGTTTTCCCCGGGGAGTTGCAATTTCACTTATGTCTATACTTGATTCCTTCTTTGAGGGAGGAATACAAATGTAGACATCCGAAATTGCAAATGAAGTGGGGATTTAAATATCCCGTGCTTCATTTGCATAATTGCGAACTGCCATTTTCCCACAAATAGCGCTATCTCGGGTCATCAAACTCGGTCCCCGTGGAGTTATTTCGAGAGAAAACCCTTCCCTCAAAATAACCCGTAAACTGAGGAGGGTCCTTTCCCAGTCCAGTCAGATGGAGCTGGTGATATTACATTACAGCATATGCATCTGTCCTCTGACCTGAGATCACTAAACTCATTTCATATACAGAAGAGCAGGAATTGCCTATACTAGAGAAATCTCATTCAGTATCCTGTCACTGACAATGGCCACTATCAGCTACAGAATTTCATGCGAAGGTGCAAGAAACCTCAGAGTAAGCAGCTCCGATCAGGGAAGATTTCCTCCTGAACCCCACACAGCAGTGGTTGGCTTTTGTCCTGATGAAAAATGTTTGTACCTCTTCCAAAATTCTTTCATATGTATTATAACAACTCTAGCTACTCTTGCTACCCATATGAATGGATAAACCCATTTTCAACTTTGCTGCAGCCAGCAGCCAGCAGTAATTGTGCTCCATGTTGAGGATCTACTACAGATTAGTCTGCATCAGTAAAAGAATGGAAGTCTAAATTAGTCAAAATAGAAAGAGAGGTGTCTGGGGGCCAATATTAGAGCTGCTTTGGAAGGGTGGGTAGGGTTTGGTCTAACATAAACGAAGCTGTAGGTCAGGCGGTGCCTCGAGCACAAACACACTTGCAAATTGTTTTTTTAAAGGAACTAACTCAAATTAAATAAAATAATAAATCCCGACAACTTGTCATTCCCAGCGGCAAAGATGATTGTTTATAAAATTAGCCGTATCATGGTAAACTGGAATGTAACCTTTACAAAATGAGGGAGAGGAAAGCTCCATGCACAGAGCTTTAACATTGGAGAACACATGTCCTTTTTAAATAGAAACACCTTAAAAAAACAAAAGCAGCGAGGAGTCCTGTGGCACCTTATAGACTAATTGAAGTGTAGGAGCATAAGCTTTCATGGGCAAAGGGTCTTTGCCCACAAAAGCTTATGTTCCTACACTTCAGTTAGTCTATAAGGTGCCACAGGACTCCTCGCCGCTTTTGCAGATTCAGACTAACACGGATACCCCTCTGATACTTAAAAAAACAGTTGTTCTTACCAGTATATTTGATAAGGCAGGGTACATGGGCTAATTATTATATTCCCTGAAGCCTTCTGCAGTTATCAAGTTATTATTGCTCATTTAGAGTAGTGCTTTATTCAAAGACGTCTACTGTAATCTCCATTTAAACGATTTATGGAGAGTCCCGTTTGATTTTCCATCACTGGCAATTTTAAAATTATGATGGGGGAGTTCTATAAGAATTCCTCTTGGAATTTGGGGGAGGGATTAGGAGGAAGGTCTCTGGCCTGTGTTATAAAGAAGAGCAGACTAACTGATCATGGGACCCCTTCTGGCTATTGAACGTATGAATCTATGTAAGTGGGCAGAAAGGCTACACTCTAATGATAGCGACCATAAAACATTGGAAAACCCAGGTTTGTGAAAATGCACTAGCTAGGGCCTCCTACTCTACTCCTTTTGGAAATTTGTGCCTGTAACTTGAATTACTCTGCCTAGGTCCAATCAGCTCGGGGGGGGGGGGGGGGAGAAGGGGGTGTGAATTCTGACCTTCCAACAGCTCCAGCATGCTCCAACATGCAACGCAAGGAAAGGGTTTTGCCACGTGGGCAAATGACATTTGAAAACACACTCCGCTTGCTGACAAACAGATGGCAACAAATAATCAAATCAAATGGCAGCAAATAATAATCAGCAAAGTTGCCAGAAATGTGCTCCCTTGTTATCCCTCGGTCATTTGATCACCATTGTCCATAGCACTCCCCTGAGGACAGTGGGAAGTTTGTGCTTTCACACAGTGTCATTCACGAAGTTATTCATGTAAAAAAGGCCAGAAGAACCTTAAAACTGGATAATAAGAGACTGTGAATCCCAGTGATAACTGAACCAGGGAATATTCTAAACAAAAAGAGCTGTCAGGCATGCTGGTCACTTTACACCACTTGATGCTACAGTCACCAGACATTCTAAGCTTCAGAGTGATGTTTACGGTTATTGAGTATGATGATTGTGTTGTTGATTTGCTGATGACTGTGCTATGCAGGGAGAATTGTGTGGATTTACATGAGCAGTGACCAAAGGATTGTGTTGCAGTAAGAGGCTGTGTATGTTTGGGGTTGCTGTATGTGTTGGTTATATTGTTGTGAGTTGTGTCATGCTGGGAGAGTTGTGTGGATTAGCATTGGAGAGTTGTACAGGAGTTGTATTTTATTGGGAGATTTGTGTTGATCTATGTAAGGGGCAGTTGGACAAGTAATGCACCATCTGTGCAGTCTCCCTTCATATAACAAATTAAACTGTGGCATGCAAATTAGCTGCAGAATGAAAGGGCGGTGATGGATTGAGTTACTTCTGCTATCACAATGGGTGAGGACTCTCAGCGTAACAGAGAAGCTTACCTTACCGTAGCAGCATATATACCAAAATTGGAATGATACAAAGAGTTACACGGACCCTGCACAAGGATGACATGCAAATTTGTGTATCTGTACACTGTAAGGTTGTAATTCAGAAAGTCAAAATGGTTGAGACTTAAAAAATGGATAATAAGACCATGAAACCCACTGATGAGTCAACCTGAATTTTAAAAAGCCCTCAACCATATATGAATGTAGCTTTTCCATCACCTCACAGTCACTCAACAGATATAATACCCTACAGTGTATAATTATATAGACCACTGGTTTCCACATAAACAAAGTAAATAAGAACTTAGAGCACAAAATGTCCATTTCAAAGTCATTTGTAATCTATTGACAACTTAATCTGATGCACAATATTAAAACCAGGGCTGGCAACAGACTTCACTGGGCCCTGTGAAGAGGCGGGGCTTCAGCAAGAAGAGGTGGAGCTAGGGCCAGCCAGCCCTCAGCACCACCTAAACTGCATTACCCATCCCTCAGCCAGTCCTCAATGCCGCCCAGACCAGACCACGTGTAATGTAAATGGCCTGAAGCCTTGAGCACTTTTAAATTGCCAGGCCCTGGGGCAACTGCCCCCTTTGCCCTCTCTTCCTCCCACCCGTCAGCAGCCCCAACCAAATCCTGAAACTTTATTGCCATCTAGAGTACAAGCAGGATTAATCCAAGGACAGAATGAAGGGAGTAGAGCAGGAACAGGGTCATACCTTTGCCATTCATCAGGATTTCCTCTTTTACATCCTGAGCAGCTCTTCTGGGCATATGCTGAAGTCAATGGGAGATGCAGATCTCGGCATTTCTCAGGGTTTGACCCCAAAATGGTCACATTTAAATTTCTAATCTCTGTTCTGAGCAGAAAGCCAGATGGTTATGGGTTGAAAGTGTTTTATTGGCCCAAACACTTTAAACTGCAAAACAGCAGGCAGCTTAGCCAACCACCAAACCGTACAGAAGTGCTGCAGTATCTTCTATCTTAATGAGGCTGCAGATGTTGTCAGTGTCAAGTTTTGCCCTGAATATTTTGTAATTCTCTCTCTCTCTCCCTCTCTCTCTCTGATTTTGAAGTCACTCACCCCAAATTCTGTCCTAACTCACTCATTTTTCTTCTCCAGGTAACAAGGTTTCCCAAGCTGGAAGCAAGCTTATATTACATTTCAAGTTCCATACCACAGAGGAACAATGGGCTCCTAATGAAGTCACCTTCCAGGCATGCACAGGCCCTTGAAAGCAAAGTGTGGGAGAATCACTGGGCCCTGCACCCCACATCCGCAGTGAGGTCTGACTCTGAGATAGCAGATAGAAGAGGAGGTTTATTAGTCGAGACAGGAACACACTGTAGAATAGACTTGTCAGCACAGTCACCAGAAGCAGTCAGTATAATCCATCTTTGGCAGAAGCTCCCCCCTCCCCCCCCCCCCCCAGAGCCTGGCTCTGGTCCTCCACCCCAACCTAGACTGCTCCCCTCCCAGCTCCTGGTCCCAGCCACGTACCATCTCCTGGTTTTTGTCCTGCTTCCCCAGCAAAAGGTCTCACCTGGGCTGACCACTTATAAATACTCTATTCATCTGAAGAAGTGGGTTGTGCCCATGAAAGCTCATGACACTATCTACATTTTTTGTTAGTCTCTAAAGTGCTGCAGGACTATTAGTTGTTTTTTAATTTTTTTCCAATTACAAATCAGTTAGTCTCTAAGATGTCACAGGGTTCCTCATTGTTTATGCAACATAAAGTGAGATTTGGGGAGGGGAGCAGAAACAAAGGAGGAAATAGATTACCTTGATAGATAACTTCTTGTTTGCCCAAAATTATACTTAAAAAAAAATCTTATTCCAGATGCAATTTCACTATTTCTAGCTGTTGGTGCCCTAGCACTTGGGGACTAATCTTTTGTTTCCTTTTTCAAGTGCAGTGGGTTATCCCTAGTGGGTTCCCCTCTGCCATATTCCATTAGTAGTTCCTATATCAAAGATTATAAACCCTTACTGTGCTGTGCCTATCATTATACTGTTTAATTATAGCATCAGGCTTCTTTGATATAACATAATACAAGTTGAACCCCTCTAGTCCGGCAGTCTCTACTCTGCCAACATCCATGGTCCGGCATGATTTTAGTTGGTTGGATGTCCTCTTATTGTGGGTGTGGCCAAGTGTCCTGCAGTCCCATAAAATTGATTTACAGTCACCAGTCCTGCTGTTATTTTGTTTTAAATTACCCCTACATGTCTTCTGAGAGAGCAGCAAGCAGAAAGAGGCAGCAAGTGGTGGGGGCAAAGAAGGGGGTAGTTCAAAGCAGCAGTGTTGTATGGTGTCTGGGGCCAGACCCCGGGCTCCTTGGGGTACTGCTGCTTTCAAACGCTGCTGCAGGAGCCCAGCATCAGGCTCCTCCCGGCATTTCAAAGTGGCATGCCACACCGAGCCCAGGATCAGAGTCCCCAGCTGACCCCAGGCTCCACATGGCGCTGCCACTTTGAAACGCCGGGAGGAGCCTGATGCTGGGCTCCTGCGGTGGCATTTCAAAGCAGCAGTGCCCCACGGAGCCCAGGATCAGCTGGGGAGTCCCCAACTGACCCCAGACTCCGTGTGGCACTTTCGCCTTTAAAGTGTAGCAACAGCCCTAGAGCTGTTGCTCCACTTCAAAAGCAGAGACGCCCTATTCACATCGATTAGTCTATTACTATTAGTCTAGACTATTCGATTAGTGAATTACCCACAATTTAACATCCCTAGCAAGCAGTGGAGTGCTGGCAATACTGGTAAACGGAAGCATGTTTTTCATGCTTTATCTACTTATTTTCTTATGCCAATACAGTAAAATGGTGTAACGACACTAACACTTATTAGGAAGAGAGCTGATAAGCCTTGGCTAGGCATAGGCATATATAGGGTGTATCTGTAGTGTCACACATTACTAAGCAGCATTGCAAGCTCTGTTCCATTTATTCGCCTCGGTGAAATAAAAATAACGAGACCCACTCACTACAATATTGACCTCCCAGGGTTCAGCAAATTCTCTCATTTGGCACCAGTGTAGTCCAACACCCTGAGGTCCTGAGAGGTTCAACCTGTAGTTTACCAGTTGCCCCATAGGCAGGTGAGGATTTATGGAGTAAAACATATTGTACAGGAGCAAAGAACTTCCATTACGTTTGCTATGCAGATGCACTTGGTCACAACCTAGTTTTGAACACCTCTAATTTTTGGGAGAGGGTACATTTGAATCTCATGTTATCCAGTTACAGAAGACAAGGAGGGCGAGGAAATACCTTTTATTGTACCAACTTTGATAGGTGAAAAAGTCAAAACTGGAGAAGAGTGTTGTGTACCCTTGACAGCTTGTGTCTTTCACTAACAGAGGGTGTTCCAATAAAAGATATTGCCTCACCCACCCAGTAAAAGATATTGCCTTTCTAATATTCTAGAACCAGCACAGCTACACCATGGCAAACTACAGCATAAAGGTACAGCACTTTTGCAAAATTTAAATAAAGGCTCAGAAGTGCTGCCTCAGAGTGATCTGATCCAGAGCTCTTTGTGCATTTGAACCTCTCAACTTCAGCAATAACATTTACAATGGGGTAGCCCTATAGCATTTCCTTCTTCAGGAAAATTACATTTATATTTTCTTCTGATAGCCATACATTTACTAATCTACTGAACAGGAAAATGCAGAAAAAAATCCCTTTTTTCTGCCTTTTTATATAATTATTTAACTATAATGTTATATGTGAGCAATAGCAGCAAAGAAAAACACTTTGGGCAACCATTTTCCATTTTTTTAGGTATTTGTTTAAAAAAAGGTTGTCAATCTTGCATGTTTAAGATCTAGTAATAATATTTTAAGTAACACCATTAATCCAGAAGATTTCACAGTACTTTACAAATCACGGAACTTCAATTATACCTACTATTGGGGTGGAGCCAACAGTCAGCTGGTAGCTACTAATGTTATCCAAGTCCAAGGATAATAGATCTTTCAATGCATACATTAGAAGATAAAAGGATACCTCAGGTCAGTTTTGTCTTATGTGCCCCTGATTGTTAAATGTCTTATTATGAAGCATTTTCATGAGAACATAAATGACTTTCTCGTCTCTGTTTCCCTCTCTCGCTGGCCTCCTTGCATTTGTGGATGGCCCAATAACAGCCCCTGTTCATAACTGGAAAGGTTTCCTGTACTCCAAACATACAAAATACATGACTATACTACACACCAACTGCAATCTACAAGGTTTGCCTTCTTCAAAACAAATAATTTTATGTAGGTGACATATTTGACCCGGTGTACAACACTGCACTCTTCATTAGCAATAGTGGAAAAAGTTTTAAAAAAAATCTGTTCAGCACTTGGAACACGTCCACTTCAATAATGACAATGCATTAAACAACAAATTATTATTTATAATAATTTCTACTGTGATAGCATTGTCTGTGCAAGGATCCTAAAGAACATTTTTCTTTGGTTGGAAAATGTCTCTGATTACCCATGGAAATGGGAAGCATATAAGGAGATTTTCAGAATACTCAGCATCCACAGTCAGGCCAAGATTTTCAAGGGAAATGAGGCAGGACATAAGCAGTTGTTGGAGTGATCAGCACCTGAAAAATGGAGCCTATGGTCCAGTCTCCCTATGTCTTCAAGGGCTTTGAATGATTGGATCAGGCCATATATGACTTGCACAAAACTACACAGGAGCACAACAACTGAGCTGAGATCAGAACCCAAATCATCTAATTCACAGGCCTAGTTTCAGCCACAAGGCCATCCAAAGCCTCAGGATGGTGTCATTAAAATTTTGGAGGTGTGGCAAGACTAAATCAGTGAAGAATGTGACCCCGATGCATTATACTGAAGTTAAATCAACATACATTGCCTATCAGATATATTGTCCCCGGCAGAGTTTGCATATCAGTGCTGATGATAAGATATTGTTATTTAGCTATGCTGCAGTAGAAGGACTGAACTAGAAGCCTAACTTCTGGTAAATGACCTACAATGCAAGGCAAACTATTTTCAGCAATAAGATGGTTCATCTTATATGTCACTCTTCCACCCACATCGAATACCAGATTCTGATCACTAACATCAACTCCAGACTATTTCCCCTCTTTCTCTCTAGTCACATTCATGTGCAAATTCATTGGATAAACAAGCAAGTACACCATGTCTGTGTGCCAAAATGATCAGATTTCCTCCTAAATAAAGGCTTTCCTAAGAGCTGTTTTCCCTTTGCTTTGTTTTTCCTTCTCCCTCGCCATAGCATGATGCATGTTCTCATTGTTCGTCAGTAAGACAGGGAGCAGCTTCTCTCTAGTCTGGGAAGTCCCATGCACTCCAGAGGGATTAAATCAGGGATGAATGCCATTTAATGAAAGCCATTACATAGTATAAAGATTGCGTTATTTCGAAAAATCCAGTCTTGGCTGACCTCAAGGAGTAAAGATCAACCTACAGATTTCAACGGAAAAGGCAAGATAACATTTGTGCTAGTACATCATGTGAGTTCCCTATTCCTTGCGTTAATCTCTGTTTTCCTTGGGGTGAGAGAAAGGGGGTGGAGAAGAAAATAATCGCAGTAGAAATATCTGACTCATGGTGGTCCAACGCTTCCCTGCGCTTTGCAGGTCACAAACATTGCCCGCTGCAGATCAGCACAACTCCCCTAGTCGCATTGGAAATGGCAAAGACAGGAGGGAATTAGCCCGGAGATGGTCCTGCCGGGAGGAAGGCTGCATGGGAGGAAGGGGAAATGTCATGCTGTCGTTACAGCACTCGGAGTTGGGGTGCGGAGAAACGGGGACCTCTGTAGTTTTACATCTGAGCAGCAGCAAAATCGAGAGCAACTGCCAGAAACGTAGCAAGAACAACGCTCCCAGCCGCTGCTCGGCTTCACCAGGCGCCTCGAACATTGGAAGGACTCACCAGAAGGCTCCTGCGTGGGGATCAAACCCGAACAAAATGCTCTCTTCCACCCTCCCCGCAAATAACCCCATGCCCCCCCTTATTTTTTCTCATTGCATATGCACCCCGCGCCTGCTGCAGTTTGCTTTACCTTCAGCCCAAGACTGGGGGGGTGTGGTGCATGCGCAGCTGCTGCCTGCCATCCATTCATAAAAAAAAACCCAACCCACATCTAGCCTTTGGAACTTGCAACAAGTTCCCTTCCGGCCCCCCATTCATAAAAGAGAGCAGAGCATGCGCCTTGGGACCTCAGTGCCCACCCATTCATAGAGTTGGGAGGACAGGCATGCGCAGAGGGGGTCCCTTTCCTCCCATTCATAAAATAGCCATTTTCCCAGGCAGCAGTTGTTGCAACATCGAGGGCCGAGGCGAGCAGGGGGAAGCTACTGCTGCTGACAGCACAGCACTTGCAGGTCTTTCCCTGAGATTCATGGTGTTTCGTGCCAGGGATTTTGCAGGTCCGGCCCTTTGAGCTGCCTCGGATTTAGGATTAACTCGCCTGTTGAGAGATGATCTTGTCTGAACTGTTTAAAGTAAGTGGGAGACTCATATTTGTGGATAACTATATAAATAAATCCCCTTCCCTGCCAAGAAAAAAATTTGCTCCCTTTTTAGGTGCATTTATCTATTTCCTTTGCATGGCTATTTATCACAAACATAAATGTGTATATTACGATTTTTCTAACAGTTATAAATTTACACCTATGTTGTATGTGTAGCTGTCTGGTGTCTCCTTGACCTAAAGGGAAATTTGCATTCTTGAAAGAAAAGAAATATCCTGGTTCCTACACAATTCGCATGTGTTCCCGTGATTCGTGTTGAAGCTTCTTTTCCTGCACTCCTATTAACATCTGTATTGGCGTTTGGACACGACAGGCGGCTTTTACCAGACGTGGGTTGGGATTATTTTCGTGGCTGTTGGGTTGGCTTTGGGGTTTTTGTTTTGTTTGTTTGCTTAAGAATCGCATTGGGCTTCTCTTCTGTTGATGGAGACTCCTTTCCTTCTTCCCCATCCCCTTCCCATAACGGGCATACATACATGATCCCCTAGATGGACAAATAAAACCTGTACCTGGGCTTTCTGCGGAGAACGAAAACTGATTTTATGTATTTCTCTCTTCCAAGCCCTCTGCCTTGCTAGGATCAAGTGGCTCCGCAGCTGTTTCCATAATAGGGCACTTTAGCGCTCAGCCACTGGAGTGTCAGATCTTTACTGGGTGACCTTTGCTCTTTAGCATTTTATTTCATGCAACTGTCCTGCAATTCCGTTTTTTCTTTATTTCTTACTCCATCTTTGATCTAGGCCCCCACAGTCTTCTCTGTATTGCTATGCGATTTTGTGTCTTAGTTACAACTTTGCATTGGAGCTGTAGTGACATGTTTTAAATTGTACCTAATTGTAGACGTAGGTTTGTGCATATAATTCTGTAAATTTGCACATATATTTTCTCCATAAATAGATTTTAAAAACATGGAGAAAAACGCCTTGAGAGCCCTTCTTCACTAAGTGCGTAGCTGAGAGGACGAGCTAGGTTATTTTCTGGTACTAGTCCTGGCGTCATAGTGGAAAGACAAGACTAGAAACGATATAGTCTGGAAATTCATTATCAGAAAGGAAATAGGAAAACCAGAGAGACATATGCAAGGCACAGAAGTCCAAGAGGAGAGCAGGATTGGAAAAGCAGACCTTGGAAATGGCAGTGCAAACAGGAATCAGCATTAATCACAAGGGGAATGGACTTCATTCCTTCTTGCTCCTCAAGTGATGAGAAGTAATGTATTACAGGGGTTGATTTTTCTGCAATAGAATCTTTCCAAAAGGATCTGCGTTCTCAATTTAAAAATATTGAATTGCACACATTTTTTAAAGCAGGTACAAGGACGAAACCTTATGGAATTCCCAGAGTAGAGAATAATTTGTCTCTTATTCTTTAAAACTTCTCAAACTTCCCTTGTTTCAAATCATTTTAAAGACATGGTATGCTAACAGTCAATTTACAGAAATCTCAGTTCAGCTTTAAAGAGAAAATTGAAACACTGCATGTTCAATATTAAGTCAGTCCTCTCTGACTTTGGCTGCTAAAGGATAAAGCTGTCATTTGTGCACTGAATCACAATTATTTTCATGACTAGCTCCTCCTCCTTAATATAAAAATGAATGACCAAGGAAGGAGTGGTTGCTTTCAGTTATTGGAACCCTGTTGGGGATATCTCATTGATAAATGTGCCATATTCCACAGGCGATCTTCTATTGATAGAAAGGACTCTATTGCTATTGCACAATTAAGGAAACATTTCTAAATCTTGCAGTGCTTTTGAAATCCCCTGTGAGATATATAAAGGGGGAAACAACTTGTTTGTCTCCTAAAAGAGCAAAAGAAAAGTTGTTTTAATCTTTCCCTGACCATGGTGTGAAAATGCTCCTTAAAAAAGGAGTCTTAAATAAAATGGCCCTAACAATCTTTTTCTCGCACTGAGTTAGTTCATACTAGCTACCCCATACCTCAATATAAGTAGAAAGCTCATCAAACAGGTTGACTATACAGCTGTCCAAATCCAGGTCTCGTGTCTAAAGCTGTATCTCTTTTTACAAAAATAACTGGCCAAATATTATGACTGGGTGGGTTGTTGTTTTTCTTAAATGTAAGAGCTAATGTAGTATAATTTTCTTCACTTACTAGAAAATCCTCTGATAGCATTCAACAGTTAGTGTTGTTAACTTCTATAATTCTATAAGTGTTCTTTAACTTCTGTGGCTTTTATTTTTGTATGTCAACATTTTGTTTTAGCTAAACAATAAGAGAATCTATTGCCTTCAGAGATCTGAAAATTTCTCAGCCCAAATCTCAAGCTGTAAGAAAGAGACTGGACAGGGTACTTCTTGAAAAGTTTACAAGCCTATATTTTCAGCTTCTCCTATGTCAGAGCCATTGGCCTAATCTTAAATCAATGCCTCATTTTTAAAAAATCAGATTTTTTCCCCACTAAACTTTATTTCTCCTCTACCCTCTCCTGCCCCTTATTCTTCTCGGAGGAAAAACTAACTATCCTCACACAGGTACGGCCATTAGGCAGGAAGGGAACTCAAACCTCTTATTTATTTGTATGTACAAAAAGGTGCTAAACACTAAAGAAATTTCACCAAAGAGCTTGCAGTTTAAATCAGATCTGACTTATTGAAGCTATAGACATTCTACCCATATCCACATATCTTATCTCTCTCACACACATATGCATACTTTCTACAACCCTTTTTGGTAGGGAGTGTCATGTCTTTTAGGCTGTGTCTAGACTACATCCCTCTTTCAACAGAGGGATGTAAATTAGACACTTCGAAATTGCAAATGAAGCACGGGATTTAAATATCCTGTGCTTCATTTGCATAATTGCATCATGGTGCTCTTTCGAAAGAGCCATTTTAAAAGTAAAACTACGGTCTAGATGCGGTTCTGTTGAAAACGGCAAATACTCAAGGAGTACAGGATCTTTTGAAAAAGTCTGCCATTTTCAACAGAATCGCATCTATACCGCCTTAGTGTGTATTTCTAGCCTTTTATGACATTAAGCTTTTTCTTTGTAAAAGATTTTCTGTACCAATAAGCAAGCTTTCTCTTCACCTATAACCCCTCCAACTAAATCTTCAGAAGACTTCATAGGATCTTTAGATTCCTGCTGGTCATAGCACATCATTTACTACTCTTGAGGTGTCCAGTTAAGAGGTTCTAACCAAAGGCAAGGTTAGAATTTCTTTAGATACCGTTCAGCTTTTTATCTCTGTGATTCAGAATGAGTTAGGGTTTTGATGGTAGTTATACAGTGAACCTGATTCACCATTCTGAATCCTTCCTGTGCTGTAAAATGTCTTTTAGAGTATCAACAAAGCTTTGCCACTCCTGTCTACATTGGGCTGCTCTTTGCATGTCCCACATGTTAAGTCCATACATTTTTCCGTAACTACTGTGCTATGGAAGGATTATTTCAGTTAGCCCTTTTGGCATGTTCCTCCAGTTGGCCAATGATGTGCCTTTTATGGCATGTCTTCACTTCATTCTTAACACATGCCCCTGATATTTTGGTCTTCATCTCTGGATAATTTTGTACATAAGGAGTTGCTGAGATTTGTCTGAGTTCAGCATAGCCTTGCCCAAATCAAAATTCACTTCATCTGGGTTGAAATTCTGAAGGTATATCTGAGTGGTGGTCAAAAGATCTGGATTCTATTCCGAGTTCCGTCACTGATCCACTGTATGAGTTTTGGCAAGTTGCTTAAAGTGAAATTCGGGCCCACTGAAGTCAAGGGCAAAGAATTCAGGATTGACTTCAAAGAATTCAGGATTTTGCCCTTAATATCTCTGCCTGTTTCCACATACATATCTCATGCAGAGTTGTGATGTTTTATTAATCCTTATGAAACACTATGCAATCTTTGGAAGGATGATATAGCAAATCAAAATTAGTATTTGTTATGCTAGAAATGTTTGCATTGGTTATGTTATGGGGCTCGGGGGAGAAACTTGGGTTGCACTGTTTCCTATCCCATCCGGTTACCTTCATGCAGTGAAAGGTATCTGAACCAGAGCGAAGTTCAACAAGGTGTAATTTTTGATTGATTTATTGCAAGTTCAAAAGGATCTCTCTGATGCGGTTTAGTAACTCTCCAGTGTTGCAGAAGTTAGTTCCAGGTATTTGATATAAATTGCAGGCAGTTCTTTGAGGCAGTAAGGGTGGAGCAAATCACAAGAGCGCCACATTCTAGTGCTATAGAATAGCCTCTGTTTTTTAGAAAATAATCAATTTACCTGAGAGGCACCAACCAAACTCTCCATGTGACAAGGTGAGGACCGTGATGCAGTTGAAAGGCATGAGGCTGAAGGACAACTGTTGTCCCTGAGAAATTGCCTTTATGAAGCAGAATGTTAATTTAAAGGGGTAATATGACCCATGAGTCAATACTTGAGATGAACAATCATAGAGCTCTAACTCTAGCTCTATATTGCATTATTACTTAGCTTCAGCTAGAAATGCATTTATGATGGAATAAGTTTAAAGCAATGTTTAGGGGGGCTTTTATTTAGATGTCATTAGGTCCAATGTTTGCTTTTTAATTGCACCTTGCAAAAGCTGCTTGGGCAAAAGAAGGGTATCTTGGACCTGGTCCTAGGTGGGTGAAAGATGAGTGCTGAGTAACTGCAAGTTCTATTGATTAATAGGCATAACATCTGTCAGAATCAAGACAGTTATGTCTCTTAAATACATCGAAGGCCACTTCTTTAAGGCCTGATCTTGCAGCCCTTCCTCAGGTGACATCAGTGGGACTGCTTCCCCCATAAGTGGTGAAGAATCAGACCCCCATTTTCATTATCTTGCTATTACAACATGGTTACAAGGTGTTAGATTGAAAAAATATCAATATTAAACAGTTAGCTATTTAACTAATTGTATGAAGATGCATACCTCCAAACTTAAAACAACAAATAGTCTAGCAGCACCTTAAAGACTAACAAAACATGTAGATGGTATCAAAACC
Source organism: Pelodiscus sinensis (assembly GCF_049634645.1). Classification (NCBI taxonomy): domain Eukaryota; kingdom Metazoa; phylum Chordata; order Testudines; family Trionychidae; genus Pelodiscus; species Pelodiscus sinensis. The sequence goes on from NC_134727.1 coordinate 24,127,217, forward strand.
CACTTCTTCAGATGAATGGAGTTATTAAAGGTCCAGTTCCAAAATAAATAGCGGATGAGGGGAGCGCTATTCATTGTTTAAGTCCAGTTTCACACTAACAAGGCTACCCCTCTGAAGCAAGGTTAAATAAGTCATTCAAAGTCTGTTCTGTTTTTCAGGAACTAGAAGTTGCCCAACCATTATGAAAATCCAAAAGAATTTAAGAGAAACTAGTGGGATCCTATAGAAATTACTTTAAAACTTGCAGAATTTAATAGAGAATGAGCTCTTCTGTAGGATTATATAAACCATTCCACACAGTTCTACAGTAAGTACTATATATATATTCTATTACATTCAATAGGATAGTCCAAAAACTATATACAATTTTATAGGAAAAAATTATAGAATTTTTAATAAATTCTACATCTACAAAACTTCCAGATTTGAAATGGTACCATAACTACTTTTTACCTTTTTTCTTTTTAAAATATTTGCAAATCCTAAAGTTTTAGGTGAGTGTTATGCACAAAAATAGTAGTTTGGATACTGAGAAGAGGAAATGGTGAAAAGGGATCACAGAAACTGCAGTCAATTTAGTGAAATTAGCCACAAAGTTAATTCCAATAAATGGTTGTATATTGTTTTTTATATCAAACAATGCAGATGTATTATGTGGACACTCCTACTTTTGAATGGGGGTAGAAAAATGCAAATCTTCTCTAAATGAATGTTTATTCTTGAATTCTCTGTTTCAAAGTAATTTCAGTCGACTTATTGGAATTAACTTTAAAATTAAACATAAAATCAATTTGAAAACACCTACTTCATGATTTGCCTTCTGTTTGGTTTCTGCCTATATTGTCAGACTTGGTGAATTTGTGCCTGGCTTAATACTAACAGCATGTCTGAATTTACTAATGATTGAACTATTTTATTTGCATGTTGTTGGTATATTATTCTTTAATATAAATTAAAACAGAATTTGTATCCAGAATTATACTGGTGCTTTGAAATATGGTATTTTTTGCATGCATCCATACAATAGTGTGAACTGAGAGTACTTGTGTGCTTAAATTTGTATACATGTTTTTACATATCTTGCATGAATCAGGGCCGAAAGGCAGCCCCATTAACTTAAAGAATATCAGTAGGACCTTAAAGGTACTACTCTGTCTGGGAGCTGACTGTACTGTAGATAGTCTACACAATAATTACATTATTTGATTGCTACTTGATAGCAGGTAATAGAATAGTTGACTAACCGCATGAATTCTTAGCAGTTAGTCAACTATTTTATAGTCCCCACTCCGGCTCCGCTCCCAGTGCACTCTGACCCCACTCCCAGGGAGCCCCCTGGCATCCAATGCTGCTACCTCTGTACCAGAGGCAGCAGCGTGGGGTCCTAGGCGGGAGCCAGTCTGTGAGGAAAGCCAGTTTAAAAAACAGCTCCCCTCATGGACAGCTGGCTGCCTACCGCCTTGCGCTGCTGCCTCTGATACAGAGGCAGCAGTGTGGGGTGGCAGCAGCCCCTTTCCGAGGCGGTTCCAAGCTCCCCACAGAGCAGTGTCTATCCAGCAGCCTCCCCTGGCCCCCACCACCTCCCATGCTGCTGCCTCTGATAGAGGCAACAGCGCGGGGGGGGGGAGGGGGAAACGCCAGAAGGTTGGCCAAGCGGCACTGTGAGTCTGGTGCTGGGGAAAACAGGCTTTTAAACCAGCTCCCTGCAGCATCAGCTCCTGCTTCCCCCCACCCTTGCTACCTCTGATACAGGCCTAGCCTTACTGGTTAATCGTCTAATCGACTACTCATTGACAACCCTGGTTGATAGCGGTTCTTCACTAAGCATCTTGCTATTTGATGGGCTTTGCCTCACAGATCTTAAATTCAAGTTTGTAACTTTCGATGGATTTTATTTTCTGGCTTACTTATTTATGCAAGGAGTTGAAAGAAAATTGGCGTCTAAAATCTATGGCAATTCTGGTTTTGGTTTTGGTTTGGTTTGGTTTTTACTAATTCTCTTATAAAGAGCAATAACCTTGATTATACATTCTTGCCTGAATATTGGCTCAAATGTTATCTGTGAGGGACCTATGAGAGCTGCAAGTTTTTTCATTCTTTTAAACAACTAAAAGCAGCAGCTCCTTCTGTCCATCTCCTTTTTATGACACAATTAATTCTTTCCTTGCAGATGAAATGCAGGTCACCTATTAAGCTGCCTATATCATTCCCTGCAGTGGCACTTCCAACAACACATCGCACATCTGTATGAACAGAATGAAGGCATTTAGGTGAATCTGGTATTTGGAGTATCTGTGAGTGATGCTCACATATCACTAGACACCTGAAATCTCTGTTCACAGTCCAGTGGTAGCACAAACATCTTGTCTGTTCCTTTCCACGGTGCTTCAACTGGCCAACCCTAACCAGCAGAAGAGTTCTATTTCTCATCAGAAAATCATTTTTGGATGAATTCTAGCAATTTCTTTAACCAGGATTGCTTTGGCAGCCAGAACCAGATATATCAGTTCAGAAAAGCACAGACTAAGCTGTCCAGTTTAGCCTCTCTTACGTCCAGGGCTTCTTCAGTCACAGTGATCAGTTTCATGCTGTCCTGTAGCGGAGCTTGGGTTCACAACCCAGTGCTGATTTGCTGTGGTAGGGCACTGCTACTATTTTACAGGCAGTTTAATATTTCATCCAAAGAAAGATCCTTCTTCCCCTCTCTTGTGGCTGTCAGGATCCATTCATTAAATACGTAATAGAACTTAAGTGTCCAGTGCATCTGCCCATTTTCTAAACATTCAGCCTCCAAGAAGCTTGTCGACAATTCTGAGGTCTCTTTCTATCCTGGGACCCCGGTACTAAAGTAAAAGGGGATGAAGCTTGGGGGAGTATGTCAGTTCCCAGTGCTCTGACCAGCTGCTCAGAGTGTTTGCTGCAGAGAGGTTGAGTGAGCCATCACAGAAAAGACAAGTTATTGCATCATACAAGGTACTTATGCTTCAGGGAATTTTTGTAGAAGTCTTAGCCATACTGGGGTTTTACATAGCTACTAACCTTGGTATGGAACAGGGAGAGGAAATTTAACAGCAAAAAATGGTAGGATGTTTATATCATTTTAAGAGATACTCTAAAGAGACAGTGTGTCTGAAGTGTGGTATCTAGGAAATCTGGGTTTTTCACATCTCCATGTCTGTTTCCCCATCTGTGAAATAGGAGTAATGAGACTTCCTCACCTTTGGCCAAGTGATTGAGACATTTTCAACAGTAACTGTCTTAAAATCCCTTTGGGCGGCTTTTTATTGGGAAGTAGGGGGACTTAAATTCAGGAAATAAAACTGCTGTTCTCACCAACATTAAATATCCCAATTAAACCACCTGCTCATGTCGGTCTGCATATGACCTATCACAGAGTATAACAGTTGCTGAACCTGGCTAGAGTCTCTGTATGATGGAGGTCTGACTCAGTGGAATATTTTGAATATGCAAGTGATTCCTGCTCATTCCATGTAACTAGCTGTGTTTGCATGGCCCTTTAGATGTAGTACTGTCTTAAGTTCCCTTGTAAACATTGTGGTGTTTGCAGGACAGCTGCCTTTTATCACTAAGATGGTTCCTGTTCCTTGATGCGGTATGCACCCATTTGCCGTGAATTCAGCAGTGTGGGATCAAACCCATAGTTTGTAAAGTTAAGCTAAATGCTGAGCTCAAGCAGTTACATTAGACACTGCCCTATCGTACAAATGTTCTCTCCAGCATAACATGCCTTAAATCATGATTTTTCAGCCCACTTTAGACCTGCTGTGAATGAGCACAACTCCACTGATTTCAATCAAGTACAGCCAGGATTCCATTAGAACCTAATGGATATTAGGAAGCTGCAAGTACATATGCGCTATTTTTAATTTTTAAAAAGATCTGTCATGAGAGAGCCATTGGTACAGAGATAAAGGGCATGAAACAGGACTGCTTTAATATGGTGCAGTATTCCTCCATTTTATACAGTTCCAGCTACATTCGTACCAACATCAGCCAGACTGAGTGCACACCTTTCCAACTGAAATAGCTGCATCTCGAGTGTCTTAGCTTTAAAAAGCTAGGCTCTTGTGAGAGCCAACTGTCTTCCTTTAAATGCATAATCTCTGGCTGACAAATTTCAGTGATTAACATGTTATATAATACTGAACTCTGAGCTTTAGTAAATATTTCCTGTACTATGACACTGAATTAGATGAAATGTACAACTTATTGGAAATCATTGTCTTTTTTTTTTTTTTTAAAGAAAATTAAGCAATATTTCATCACAGCAGCTCATGCAGTTAAGAAATTAGTGCTTTCAGAACCTTTCTACTTGCAAGAACTGTGAATATTTCGGTTTTGTTTTTGTTTAGGAACATATTCTCAATGAATAATCTAAGAAGGTTTTTTTTATGAATGACTGAGGAGGAAGAGTAACTAGTGAATTGTTAAATGGCAAAGGACACTGGCTTAGACTAAGATAGCATAAATAGCTTCACTATTCCTTCTAGATATAAAACATTTTGTCCTGTTTTTTTTGTCGTGTGGCAGACTCTCTTTAAGTCCAGCGACCAAGTATGCTAATACAGCAGAAAAGGCATGTGCTGTACTGACCACAGATTGATGTTCCATAGTCCATTTTTAGTGCATGAGCCCTATCTTGCAAGATGCCGAGTGCCTTTTGTGAGGTGCTAAGCTACTTTACCTCCTTTTGGTTTTACTGTATTTGAGGGTGCTCTGCACCTCTTAGGATCAGATCCCAAATGTCAATAAAAGAGAATGTTATTTTAATAATGGGCTCTGGACATCATTTTAAAGCAGATACTTAATTCCACCTCCCAAAAAAAAAATTCTCTGATGTATGGTGGTGGAAGGGTTGTCTGTTGTGGGAGGGAGGTTCTTGGTACAGTATTTTTCATCCAATTAATTTAACTTGTGAGAAATGATTTAACAGCCACGTTGTACGGGATGCTCTGTGTATGTTGCATAAACACACAAAGTTCTAGGCCAGGAGATTGAGTGGCTCTTAAAGAGTAATGAGCTCTTTCCATATAGACAACATTTATGAATAAATCAGTCCACACTGCCTAACCTCTTGGTGTAAAATCCAAATTTTTCACACATTTTTAAGACTTTAACAAAAAAACAATCCTGACCAGCTCACTACATTTGGATTTCAAAAAGCCCCCTTTAACTTAATCTGACGTTTTACTTGCTGCTGCTTTAAACTGATCCTGAACATAATTCATAAATATAAAGGTCACTCTGCAAGGAAATGGCCCATCACATTGAAAACAATGTGCATTTTCTAAATTTGAACCAAGTAGTTTCCGTTCTTTGATTTAAGTTTAGATACTTCCTGTGGTTTCGTGTCCTACGCTGCAGTTGAATCCTTGGACTGGCTCCAGGATAAATTGCACTCTTTCAATGAAATTAGAAACTATAGCAATAGATGGTTGAGCTGCTCTGGCTAGTAAGCTGCATTTAGACTATACGTTTTTCTGCTTCATGTTTGATGCAGATAACCAAATTATTTGTGTGATATGATCTCTGATCACATTTTCTGTGGTCTCCATTGAAGTGAGCTTTGCCTGTAATTTGCACCTATCGATTGTTGTTGCTATCTTAAATGACTGGGCTGCTAAATAAAGCCTATATCCTCCTTTTTATTCTGTTTCCCATAATGGGGATGAAAGAAGTAGAAAACCTGTGCTTTTTAAAGCCAAGATTTGTCTGATGGAGGGCAGTTGGCTGAGGCAATCTGTTGAGACAAACGGGACCAGTGCTCCCTGAAAACTGTGAGCTTGAGTGGCCACACAGGAGAGATTCAAATGCGACCCAGCTGATTAGCAGAGTGCCCACAGCTCGGTTTTGATTCTAATGGTGGTACACATTAACACATGCCTTGGCGCACATAAAAATTATTCCACACACGGATGCAAAAATCTGCACATGGTTGGAAAAGATTAAAGTAAATGTTGTTGGGGACCTTTTGCAAAGCAAACCCAGACTGCAGAATCGAAACATATGGGCCCCGCATTGTCTGCTCCAAATTCCTCTGCCATTCTAGCTCCCCAAGGGGGTGAGGGAGGGTTCAAGTTCATAGGGGAGGAAGAAAGATGAATCTGTTCAGTACTGCTGTGGGTGTTTTGAGACGGTGGTCTGGATATGTTCTGTTAAACTGGGGAATTGTAAGATGCCCCAACTGAAGTCAGGGTAAAGGGGGATGGGAGGAATAACTTGAATCCTGTAGGGCATCAGGATCTCTGGGAGGGCTTTCAACCAGGAAGCAGCCGTTCATACTCCATGCCACGTGGCACAGGCCTATGAGCAGTAAAGAGCACTCTGGCATCTGTTTTTTGCACTTAGTGAGGTGTAGTCCCAGGGGCCTGTGTCATATCTCAGGCTATGTCTACACTGCCGGATTTTGCCGGCAGAGAGTATGCGAATCTGTTTTGTGCAAAAAACCCCTTTTTCGCAAGATCTGTATACTTCCTTTTTTGAGGCATAAGGATCTTGTGCAAAAGGGGGTTTTACACAAAACGGATCCATCTACGGTGCTAGTTTTTGTGCAGAAAGCCTCGGGCAGAGATTATGCAAATGAAGCATGAGAAAGTTGCTAAAGAGCACTTCATTAGCATACTCTCTGCCACTGCTGGCAAAAGCCAGAGGTGTAGACATAGCCTCAGTGTCTTTGAGTTTTGCAGGATTGTTGGTACTGGTAGGAGTATTATCCTTCAAGTCTGTGGAAGGCTTGCCACATGAACTCTGCACAGTTGACTTCCATGGGTCTGAGGTGTGGGGCAGGGATGGGGAGGATGGGAGTGAGATGTGAGAGGCTTTCAGCAAAATTATCCCTGGAAAAACCTAGAGTGACTTTCCATGAGAAGACTGGTCTGCCACTGTCATTGGTAACTTGAATGGACTTCTGCTCTGTGCACAGGGGTGGGGAGGAGGAATTAGACCAGGCATGGCCAGAGGAAGGCAGGGGTCTCCAAATCAGGATCTGGGACTCTGTGCACACAAGTGAGAAGCCAAAAAAATGGCCCTGAGAGAGAAGAAGAAAGACATTCCCCTTGCACACAAGAACTTCGGGAGGCCCAGCCTAGTATTGTAGATTTTGTGTGCTCCAGCCCTGTGGCATGGCAGTAGGGGGGCTGGAGTGCCAGCATGGGCTCCCCAATGCTTGGGGTGGGGCTTGAACCTCAGGGGCTGGATCCAGGCAAGCTGGGTCCATATCTGGCCCCCGGGCCTGAGGTTCCCCACCCCTGACATAGAGGTTTAATTCAGGCCTGACTCTCTGTGCTACTGGGAGTGAGTCTACTAAACCAGGACTTCCCAAACTGGTTGGACTAACCTTTGGCTAGGGTGAGCTCCCCGCTGTTCCAGTCATTGCTTGGTGGAGATCCAGGGAGGTGACAAGGTCACATGATGAGTAGATAAAGAATATTTTAACAGGTTGATAACTCTTAAGCCAGCAAGCTCCACAAGTTTCCTTGCCTCCCCAGCAGTCACTGAGAGAGAGAAGGCTACTAAACCTAAAATCCTAGTTAGCAATGAGTGGGAGCAGTGAGAGCCAAACAGTCTTAGTATGAATCCCAGCTTTGGACAAGAGGAGATGATTCATGTCCACTTGCTGAGTGTTTTGCTCATAATTGCTTCAGTGCAATAGCAGCTAGAGCAAGGAGCCCTCCTTGGACTGGGCATAGTGGCAATGTAAGTTAATTTGGGAACCATTCCCATTTTCCCTTCTCTTTTTCAGGACACCTAACGCAGTTTCCCCCCCCCCCCCACCTGTGGCGAAGGACAGTCTGACCAATGGAACCCCGGATTCCCCACAACATAACTGTGGTCCCAAACTCTGTCATGGTGCAGCCGTTACTGGACAGTCGGATCCCCTATGGGAGGCTGCAGCATCCACTCACCATCCTGCCTATTGACCAAATGAAGACGACTCACATTGAGAATGACTACACCGACAATCCCAGCCTGGCCCAGATGGCTGCCCAGAAGCGCCCCCGAGGCCACCACGAACCTGCGTTGATGAACCAGCATCTGCAGAGATGTGAGCAAGATGTCACCCACCCCTGGATCTCTTTCAGTGGGCGGCCCAGCTCCATCAGCAGCAGCAGCAGCACGTCTTCTGACCAAAGGCTCTTGGATCACATGGCGCCACCCCCTGTGGTGGATCAGTCCTCCCCAAGAGCAGTTCAGATACAGCCCAAGGCGATTAACTGCAAACCCATGGATCTGAAGGGACCCATGTCTCAGGAGCCTGACAAGCACTTTTTATTGTGTGAAGCCTGTGGGAAATGCAAGTGCAAGGAGTGTGCCCTGCCAAGGAGTTTGCCTTCTTGCTGGGTCTGCAACCAGGAGTGCCTCTGCTCCGCACAGAACCTGGTCAACTACTCCACCTGCATGTGTCTGGTGAAGGGCATCTTCTACCACTGCACTAACGAGGATGATGAGGGCTCCTGTGCGGACCACCCCTGCTCCTGCTCCCATTCAAACTGCTGTGCCCGCTGGTCTTTCATGAGTGCCCTCTCTCTGGTCCTGCCTTGCTTGCTGTGCTACCTGCCAGCCACCGGTTGTGTGAAACTATCTCAGAGATGCTATGACCAAGTGAGTCGGCCCGGATGTAGATGTAAAAACACAAACAGTGTCATTTGCAAGGTGGCACTGGATGGCAAAGTGAGCAGGCCAGAAAAGCCTTTCTGATCCATGGGGGAGGATATGGGAAAGATGGAAGAGACACTAGAGGGGAGGTTATAACCTGTGTTCTGAAGATATTGTGTGTTAACCTTTTGCCATCAACAGAGAAAGCCGAAGTAACTATTTCCATAAACTGAAGCACTTTCGGTTATTCAGGGTTTTGGAATTGATTATCTAAAGTTAAACAGATGGGGGCCAATAGAGGAAGATTCTTAATACTTTACAGAGCCCAGGCCAAAAACCAACATAGACCACAGAGTACAGCTGCTTAAAAAGTCTTTTCACCATCTGGCTTGTTGTGCTGGCTTCTCGCTGTGCCTACATCCAGCAAGAATAATTAACTATTAGCTTGGCAGGCACATCTGCAGTAGCAATATTCATTTTCATTCACAAAATGAAGAGTGGGCTTAGAATGTAGGGTGGGTTTCCTTCCTTTTTCAATTTAATGATTTGTTACCAGCAGCCTGTTGAAGGTAAAGGGTTAACCATTTTTCTTTCCACTTGACCATTAAAAGGGCCAGTTTAGTACAAAGTAAATGTTTTCCCAAAGCTTTTTTCCTTCCCTCTTTCACAACAGACTTTGAAGCAGAAATAACGTTTTCAAATAATTTTCTATAACTGTCATTACCATTTAGGTATATGTCTATTCCTGCCCGACCCATCACATTCCCTTTTTGATGCAGATTTTATTTTCTGACAGAGTGTGTCATGTGGAATCTCTGCTCCTTGCCCCCTCCCTCCCACAGTAAGAGGGTTATGGGCGTAATGTGTTCTTCCCTCCCCTCACTCCTTTATGTCAACTTCTTTTGAAATTTTACATTGTCATTTTGCTAGTGAGCCTAAGTCTACAGTTTCATATTTTAAAAGTTTACTAAATGAGACCGCTATTATTTATTACATTAGCAGTAAAACTTTTTTCCAAAGGGGCTTTGAATTAATTCAGCTTCTGCAGTGTGGTTTTTTTTTTTCTTTCAGCAAATGCTGACACAGAAATCCTATTAAGCTGAGAAGTTTGATTTCTCTCTTCTCCCTTCCCTCTTTTCCCCCCTTCCACCTCCCACCTTCTCAAGCTGTAGTAAAAGCAAGGTCAAGAAAAACTGGGCACAATACACATGTATGGTTATTTTTGTTTGTTTGTTTTTTAATGAACATCAATCCAATACTAGTTCTCACAGAACAAACTCTTCAGGCTTACTTTGCTGATAATATTAAGAACACTTTTTTTTGGCAGAATGACATTTGCTTGAAATATTTTTTCCTTGATTTCTATTGCTGCTGCTCAACTTCTGACTTTTCTGTATAATAGTGTGTCTTTGAAAAGTGTAAATAGAGAAATTAAAAAGTGTCTATTTTAGTGTGAACGAGTACTGGGGAAAGCCAAGGGTGCATATTTATGGAACCCGGCCCTTGTTTTTCTGTAGCTGATGATCATAATCTTTGTCTGTGCACTTGTACAAGGGCCAGCTCTTCCCTCCCTTACACTGCAGTAACCCCTTTCTCTTAACAACTGCAAGGTGCTATTCAAAAACCTTAGTCTTAACATGCAACAAATCAGATAGATAGGTACTTGTTGCATGCTGAAAGCTGATCTAAAGTGTGTGTGTGCGTGTGTGTGTGTGTGTGTTTTAATTAGAGGAAATGTACTACGTAAATGCAGAGCAATGACAGAGAAATGTCATCTTAATTAGATAAGCAATAGGCAAAGCTCATGTAGCATTTTCCAGAAATCACATTTGCTTGGTTGTGATACAATTGCTGTTTTGTTTTTCCAAATGTACTGATGGGAGGTGTTTTTTTTAATTTTTACTTAAGAAATCATTTATGAGCGGGTGACTTTTTTTTCTTAAGTTTAATTGTAGATATTTATTAAGTGGGGAATTGTTTTTTTTTTAATTTCCTTTTTTGTATTTATAGCATTAGCTGGCTTGTTATGATAAATCATAGAAAAGAGATACTACATCTATGTTATCAGATACTGAGTCCTGTATCTTACCCTCACCTGGAAAATACTGTGTGGAAGATACTGTACTGTGTGTGCTGTGAAGAGGTTTGTATGTTTAGTCATGCACAACTCAGAGGGAATTTTGCTAAGAAAAAAAAGGAAAAGCCTCAAACTGGCTGAACTGCTGGTTGAATGTATAAGGCATTGCTATTTAATGGAATGATGTCATTTTCTTTAAGTGCAAATGGATTAAAAGACGTGGCAACAAACACAGAGATCTACATCAGCAATCTTCCACCTTGAACATATGCAATGTCCAAATGGCCTCCAGCTATACATTTTCTAATGACCCCAGGCCATAGGTTAGTGCAGCAGGATATCCTAGTGCAGATTTTCAATAGAAATCCTGCTGGCCGGATGCATGTTACTGCAAACAAACATCATATCAGAATGATCTCTGGATCTCTGTTGTGCCACACCACACACATGTGAACGAACACACACACACACACACTCACACAGAGCGACTCCATATTCTTAAATTCTCTTCTAATGAAAATGGCCGCCAGCAACTTTTACTTTCCTTGTATATAGTTGTAAACACCTATCTCCATTGGTTTCTTTTAATATATAAACCCTGCTATAATGTAAGCTGATCCTAGGCTGAAAGACTGTAAAGCATTAGTGGATGTGTTAGTGCAGTGGTAAATGTAGCAGAATGAAACTCCTTGTATTCTTCAAGCCCCTTTTGGTGTAGCAATCAGGCAGCATGTTTCACCAGCTCTTTGCCTGAGGCATAGCAACAAAGTTGCTGAGCTTCTTGCATAGCATTCAAAAGATTCTGGGTTAGACCAGGCCAGAGGAGCCTTGACAATATGACGCTATGCCTTTAGATGCCTTTGGCTGCTATGCTGATGGAGAGTATTTTTCCAGCCATCTACTAAGTTTCCCCTTTTTGCCTCCACTCCTCCCCCTTCACTTATAAGGGACATACTTCCACCGTGACCTCATGCCACTCCTGAGACAAAGAATACAGGGACAGTGGAATATGCTATGTAAATCTATCTAGGCTAGAGCCACACCTAGTTTGCATGAAATAAGCTGCTTTCCTCTCATGCAGAGACAACAGATCCTGACCTGCAAAGTGGTCTGTGATCCCTGCAAGCTACCCCTGTCTCTTAGGCCATGTCTATGCTACAAGGACGCCAGCAGCACAGCTACAGCGCCATAGCTAGGCCAGCATAACCCCCTTGTGCAGGTGCAGCCTGTAGCAATGGAAGGGATTTCCCCCCCCCCCCAAGTGATTTAGAAAAACCACCTCCCCAAATGATGGTAGTTAGGCTGAGAGAAGCATTCTTCCCCCCACCTACCTGTATATACTGGGGGAGGGGTGGGAATTAGGTCAGGATAGTTACGGCTTTTGGGATTGGCTTTTTTACACACCCTTGCGCACCAAAGCTATGTCAACCTACATGTAGGCCGGGCCTTATCAGGAGAATGGCACAGGGTCATGTTGGCACAGGGCCAGAGGGAGCTTGCCGCCATCATCATGAGCCCAAGTGGGAGGAAGGCAGCTGAGAGGACATGCCCATTTTGTGCATCCTGTGATGTCTGTTTTTAATTTGCATCTTCTGTGTACCTGGTGCAGGGGAAGCAAAGGTTTTCCCTCCGAGGTATGCTATGCTGTAAAGGAAGTTGGGACGGGCTTTGGCACAACACTTATGTTTTACTGCCTTTCAGAAGCAGTTTCTCATTGCTTTTAGTAAACTAACCTCTCGAGCTTATTTCTTCCATTTCTGTCTCTTTTGCAGCACTGGGGTTTGGGGTTTTCTTCCTTTCATGTTATGAAAAGCTGTTCAAGGATTCCCTCCCCTACCAGTCACCTCCATACACACATACCCTGAAAGTTACTACGGAAGGTTTCCTTTGTATAGAATATTTATTTTGAAGCTCTATTTTAATAGTATTTATTTTAGAAAGTCTACTATTGTAAGAGTTCTTCTGTTTGTGAAGAAAAACAAGTTAAAACTGAATGTTCTGATTTAGAAATATATATATAAATATATAAAATATATATTGTTAAATATACAAGTGACTGTTTGTGGTTTCTTTAAAAAGGGGGAGGGTAGCATTTTTTCCAAGTAGTTCTAGAACCTGAATTTAATCTATTCTAACAGCTTTCATCTCCCCCCCCCCCGATCACCAGTTCATGGAATCAGCAAGATCTTTAGGAGAGAACGAACATTTAGATCAGAAGCTATTACAGCTGATCTTGCTTTCTGGCTAGGGCCTGAAACTGTGACAATGCAAAGCTCAAGTAAAGTCCACCTGACCTGCAAGTATCCAGAGGCTGAGATAAGTGAAAGTTGCCAACCCTTCTTCTCCCCAACACCTGCCCCAAAATGCAGCCATGTGAATGAACGAACACACACACACACACACACACACACACCCCTGCCTCCCCCCCCTCTATAGTTGATCACTCTGTCAATGCAAAGATCTTGGAAGAGAATTATGAAAGCTTAAACCAGATCCGAGGTGAGAGCGAGTAGACAATTCAGAATTTTTTGGTCTCCCCTTTTGTTTACTTGGCTAAGCTGATGACTTGTTTAACCCTGGCTCGCTCTTACCATAAATTGTGTAAGACAATCCACTGTCCCAATTACAATTTAGTATTGAAATTGCTTTCTATGTCTAAGCTGAGCAGACAAGGCCCACTGAGGAAGGGAGGACAAAGGAGGCCACTACCCAGGACCTGGTAATACCAATGGTGATACTACTGCTGTGGCCAGAGCCCTGGGCCCTTCACATTGCTGCAGGGATGCCGTGCTTGTGTGCTCCAGGCAGCACACAGGGCTACCTGGGGAGGCGTGGCACTCTGGATGGCGTTGAGGTCTGCCTAGCCCCAGTCCCATCACTTTCCCCAAAAAACCTGCCGAGCAGGCCCTAGCCCATACCTTGCCCTGGGGCCTGCAAAGCTGTAAGTTGTGTTCAACTGATGCTTCCATCTCCTCCTGAAATGTGCCCACTCCCTAATCTTCCTCTACTAAACGAAATAGGTCCCACTACACCAACTGTATGGTTCATTATGATAGGTTATGAGGCTGTCCAGCATTTTGACAAAGGAAAGGAGACACACCAAAGTCAGCCCATCAGTGATGCTTAGGAAGAGTCCAGGAAAAGAGCCTGATGCAGGAGTAGCAAACCTTCCTATGATGACTATAGCGCCAGTCTCCTGGTGGAAGTTGAAGCATCCTCTACTTTCTGGTTTGCTTGCAGGCCTCAACCTGGGCACAATTCAAGGGCAAATAGGAATCCTACTCCATGTTTCCTCTGTTATCTACACCCATCTTTAGCTGTCAAACCATATCCCATCTTCAGCGCTGCTCCCCAGTGGCTTTGGTATACTGTGTGCCCTAACACCTGTTATTGGAAAGGCTACCACTGCCAACCACCATGGGATGCCATGAGAGGAATAAAAAAAACCACAGGGATCCTCCAGTGATTAGACCGAGTTGTCCACCCCCAACAACTCTGTGCTCTGGAGACAGACAGCAAGGACAGTCCAGACGCGTATCACTATTTCCAGGAGACTTAGGAAGCCTCAAAGGCACCTACAGGTGCCCCCCCCCCCCACTTACAACTTAATTGGTTCCTGGAGGACTGTCATAACTCGGGCTGTCATAAGTCGAACCCTTATTGCGCATAGGCACAGTGTTATAAAGGGGGGGGGGGTTCTGTTCCAGGCCTGCTTTGCCTCCTGGGAGTTGCAGTCGCCTGAAGCCAGCGGTGCGGTGCGAGCTGAACCCAGAGCCAGCCAAGGGCACTGCCAGAAGATAGGCGGCTCTGCGGCTCCCAGAGCTAGCGTCATGGTGTGAGCTGCACCAAGAGCCAGCCAGGGGGCTGTGCCGGGTGGTAGGTGGCTCCACGGCTCCCAGAGCCAGTGGCGCAGTGTGAACTGCACCCCGAGCCAGCCAGGGCTGGGCCGGGCAAGAGGTCACGCTGTGCTGGAGCAGAGAGGTCATAAATGTGTGGGGGGGTCGTAGGTTGTAAGTCGGGTTCGCCTGTACAGTGATCCAGCAGCATTGATGCTTCTTAACTTCTGTTTTTTTTGTTTCAGTGACGTTACAGATCCACTGAGCACATCAAAAGGCGCATTTGAGGAAGGGACATAAGTTAAGTGCAACCAGATGAGGTTATGACCCTTTGGTTTAGTTGATTCTTGCTCATGTGCACATTTTAAAATGTAGTTGATTTAGGATATTTACAGTGAAGAGACAGTAAATTCATAGGTGCTAGGCCCTGTCCTGCTCTATCAGTAGTAAAAGGCTTTTGGCCAGCAGTGGTATAGCGAGAGTGTTATGCACCAAGGGGCAAAGGCAAAATTTGTGCCCCACCCCCACAATCATTTGTTACTATGTATATGTTATTTATTTCTAAGTCAGCAAAAATTAACGTAAATTTTAAAAAGGAACAACCCCCAGCCAGACTCCTACCCCTTGCCTGTCCCGCCGCCACATGGGGGCTCCCTGTGGTGCACAGGGCTGTTCTACTTCCAGCCAGACTGATGTGCTTTCTGGCCAATCAGCAGCTGCAGTTTCTTGGAGGGGCGGGCTACAGGTGAGGACCCAGACACTGCGACCCACTGAACAGCACCTCGGACCAACTGATGACAAAGGGAATTGTGGGGGTTGTAGTCGCAGGCAGGGCTGCATTCTGCGCATGCTCAGCCTGAACCCCCACCTGGTGCACCGCCCCTGCCTGGTACTTTGTGCTCAGTTTCCATTTCCTGCAGGTGTGGAAGCGGCCAGCGCCCGTGGGGTCCTAGCACTGTCCTTCCCTCCACTGTCCGGCTGTCCACACAACTTTTGGCAGCTAAATTGGTGCCCTGCTAGTGTGGCAACTGCCTCCTCCCTCCCCCCCCCCCGATTCCTCCCTCGCTACGCCACTGTCGGCCAGGAAGGATTCATTTTCTTCTTTAAAAAGGTTAGGGACAAATAAAAATCAAACGTTTAACAGCTGGGTCTTTAAAATAACATAGTCAACTTACCTCTATTGCAGAGAAACTTTGCGGCGACACAAGGTCCCCTCCTAACATCCCATCCCACTCCCCCCACCCTTGGTATACAGTTTTCATTTCACAAGCGGGCAGCCATGCTTTTGCACCAAAGTAAATAAGTTGACTTTAAAGGTACAGTTGTGACTAACTGGATTAACATAAGCAGACAACTGTATGACAGAGGGATGGAGGCCGAAGGAAAAGCCAGGAGGACTCCCTCCTCCCCTCTCAGTTTTAAAGTTTATTCATCCACACTTTAATAAAACAATATGTCCGTGGCCTGAGGCAGGTTAATTTTCATAATTTATGAGTCTCTCAGACAGGAAGAACGCTCCAGGTTTTATTGTGTTTTGCACGATAAATGGCATTCCAATTGTCTGCCTGTTATTCTTTCAGGCTGCGCTGTCTGGCAGGAACACAAGTCCTTTAGGAGCCCACCTGTGCCTGTCGCCCTCAGGCACAGGATAATTATGAATACATCTGTATGTGCTAAGAAGGAGATGATTGAAAAACTCTCCTCATTTCCCCATGTCATTAGAAGACACTTCCTGTATTGACATGTATATTAACACTGAACAGCTACAGGCTTGAAATAAACTCCCTTCCCATTAAAACTCTTCCCTTTTTATACTCCGCCCTCTCTGCACAGATGCTTTTCCTTGCTTTTCATGTGATTGCATGTACACTTGTTGCAGCAATGCCCTGGCTGCAGAGATAGAAGAATGGCCTTCCCTTGCCTTAATATACATTGGCACACAAGTCATGGGGCCAGAGTCCCATGTATGCATCCTAGTCTAAAAAACACCTGTTAGCAGCCTGGCCTGTCTGGCAAATGGCTGGGTGTCAGTATATTGTGCTTAAAAGAAGCACATGGGATCTTTTTAGAGGAGAAGGCAATACACTGTGTTTATTGAGAATACAGTAGAGAAGCAGTTAGCATATACTTCGAAGGGTATGTCTACACTACAGCACTAATTCGAACTAACTTAGTTCGAATTAGTGCATCTAGACTTAAAAACTAGTTCGAATTAGCGTTTTGCTAATTCGAACTAGCATGTCCACACTGAGTGTACCCTTAACTGAGGTTAAGGATGGCCGGAAGCAGTGCCAGCAGGGCATCAGATTAGGACTTAGAGCGTGGAGCTGCTGCCGAGGGCTAGCCGAGGGCTGAGCTTAAAGGGACCCGACCCCTACCCCGGATAGACAGTTCTCAGGGGTGCCCCGCTTGCAAAGCAGTCCTTGCTTGGAGTGCCCTGAGTGCCCACACTAGGCACATCACAGCACTCAGCCATCAGACCGGCTGCACTTGCCGCAGGCTGCCATCTAGGGAGAGGGGGCAATCGGGGGGGCTGCAGGAGAGCTTCCACCCCCAGAAGCCCGCAGAGCCAGCCCAGTCCTCTCCATCGGGGGCTCATACCCCATTCCTCCCTCACCTCCTTCCACTTAACCTTCCCTAGCCCCCCTTCCTGATGTACAAAATAAAGAAAACGTGTGGTCAAAAATAGAATCTCTCTTTATTGAACAAAACTCGGGGAGACTGGGAAAAGTAGGTGGGAGAGGGGAAGAGAGAGGGTGGGAGAGGAGAGGGCAACTAAAATGATCAGAGGTTTGGAACAGGTCCCATATGAAGAGAGGCTAAAGAGACTGGGACTTTTCAGTTTAGAAAAGAGACTGAGGGGGGATAGGATAGAGGTCTATAAAAGCATGAGTGGGGTGGAGAGGGTGCATAAAGAAAAGTTCTTCATTAGTTCCCATAATAGAAGGACTAGAGGACACCAAAGGAAAGGATTGGGTAGCAGGCTTCAAACTAGTAACAGAAAGTTTTTCTTCACAAAGCAAAGAGTCAACCTATGGAACTCCTTGCTGCAGGAGGCTGTGAAGCTACAACTACAACAGAGTTTAAAGAGAAGTGAGATAAAGTGATGGAGGTTGGGTCCATGGAGTGCTATTAGCCAGGGGGTAGGAGTGGTGTCCCTGCCCAAAGTTTGTGGAAGGCTGGAGAGGGATGGCACGAGACAAATGGCTTGGTCACTGTCTTCGGTCCATCCCCTCCAGGGTCCCTAGGGTTGGCCGCTGTTGGCAGACAGGCTACTGGGCTAGATGGACCTTTGGTCTGACCCAGTACGGCCATTGTAAGCTCAGGGCTCAAGGTCGGGGGTCTCAGTGGACCACCTTGATTTTCATGCACACCTGCTCCTGGGTAGCCAGGCTGGCAGCTCTCCTGCCCTAGCCGGCCGCTTTCCTGTGCCTAGTGCGGAGGTCGTGGACGAGGTCCATGATGTCCGCACTAGACCAGGCGGGTGCCCACCTCTTGCGGTCCCGGGCAAGCTCCCGGGAGCCGCCAGCCTGGTCCCGGGAAGAGGGGGAGGGTTGGGGGGCATCGGATGGCTGGCTCGAGCCGTGCCAGGTGCAGGGTCTGCTAGCTGGGTGCTGGCAGGCTTGCACCTGGCACGGGCACCGTATCCAGCCCGTGCCCCTTTAAGGGGTCCGGGGCCGGGAGGGGGGCAATAGAGTTTCCCTGGTGTTGGCCAGAGTGGCCACCAGGGAAAGCTGGGGAGGGCTAGCCTCCCACTAGTTCGAATTAAGGGGCTACACACCCCTTAATTTGAACTAGTAAGTTCGAACTAGGCTTAGCCCTCGTACAATGAGGTTTACCTAGTTCGAACTAAGCGCTCCGCTAGTTTGAATTAAGTTCGAACTAGTGGAGCACCTATCAAAGTTAATTCAAACTAACATCCGTTAGTTCGAATTAACTTTGTAGTGTAGACATACCCATAAAGACAAACCCACATAAACACACATACACACACACACACAAGTCCTACAGATGGTGCATAGTTACCAGTCCATGGTGGCTCAAGTCAGTCCTATTGGCCAGGCAAGGCTGACTGAGTGAGGAGTCGGGGTTCCTCTGAGGCTTGGCTTGCAGGACTGAACCCAGAGTCCAATGGTCAAGACTTCCCTTCTTATACATGAAAGTTCCCATTGGAGTCTGTGAATTTTGCAGTGTCATGCTGCTGTCATCCACCCTTAGGAGGTGTTCATTTGTGTTCCTTTGATGGTGATTGTCAGGGTTCCCATCCTTGTTTCTCACTCTTGGGTGGGTCTCTGTCTGTCTCCAAGGTTCGTCAATGCTACTAATTCAATTCAGCCTCAAGACACAATGCATTTTTCCTTATCTTCAAAGTTTCCACTTCTTGATCACCTGGGCATCTGTGATGGCTTTCACTCACACACACCCTCCACTCACATCAAGCAATTGGATAGAGTTTCAGACAAGATCAATAGTTACAAGGGGTACAATTTAATTTGGCAATACTTAACAGGGAGCAAGGCCTTGCTGTAAACATTATCTAATCATGAGACACACACAGAGAGAAATAGAAGCTACAGAACTTACAAGCAAGTCATTACATCAGATCTTTATGCATCATACTTATATTCTTATAACCAATATTAAAATATATAGTTTTACTACAATAGAGGCATGGAGATCAGTTCTGTGGCCAAAGGCATAGCTCCCGCACCTTCCTGTTCCTGTCTCTAGTAGGTTGCAAGTGTTGAGACATATGGCTTTTGAATCTAATTTGTGTAGTCTTCAAGTGATAGGGAAGATATCTGCACCATGAACAAATGGCCAAGAGATTTGATTCTTGTGATGGGGAGAGCTGAGCAATGGAAGCCATTGCGTTTTGAATGATTATTATTGCATTAGTGTAGTAGCACCTGGTTACCCTGGCACAAATAGAGCAGATGCTATGTGGACACGGCAATGGCATCAAGGATAATGTTGTGACATGCATTTGGCCGCACAAGTAAAGTTTTCCTCTCATGCGATAGAATTTGCGCCGTGGAGAAAGGTCAGTTTGGACTAAGAACGATTCACCAAACTCTTATGAGCTGAACCAGGATTCAAACCCAGCTCTTCCTAGATGAAATGCTCAGCCGGTCACTGTGTCCCAAAGTCTAAGAAGACCCTGAATGCTGAAGCTTCCTGGGCATTGAGAAGCTCATGGGTGGGGGGTACAGTGCTACTCCTTCAAAAACAGCTCTAAAGAACTCACAGTGCCACTTGGAATACACCATGGCTACAGCTACATTGCACTTTCTTGTGCAAGAACATATGCAAATGAGGCATGGCGATGAATATCACCGTGCCTCATTTGCATACTTAATGAGCTGCCATTTTTGCACAAAGGGCTTTTGCACAAGAGCTGTTCTGCCAGAAAATAAGCAGCAGAACGGCTTGGCTGTGTCTAGACTGGCCAGTTTTTCCGGAAAATCAGCCGCTTTTCTGGAAAAACTTGCCAGCTGTCTACACTGGCCGCTTGAATTTCCGCAAAAGCACTGACTTCCTACTGTAACAAATCAGTGCTTTTTGCAGAAATACTATGCTGCTCCCATTCGGGCAAAAGTCCCTTTTGCACAAAACTTTTGCGCAAAAGGGCCAGTGTAGACAGCTGAGATTTGTTTTGCGCAAAAAAGCCCCCATCGCGAAAATGGAAAAAGCAAATAGTGCTTTTGCGGAAAAGCGTCCGTGCCAATCTAGACGCTCTTTTCCGAAAATACTTTTAATGGAAAACTTTTCCGTTAAAAGCATTTCCAGAAAATCATGCCAGTCTAGACGTAGCCCTCTTGTGCAAGGGGGAGGAGGGGTTTGTAGACTGCTCCTTCTTGCACAAAAATGGTGATTCATTAAATATGCAAATGAGGTGCGGCGATATTCATCACCGTGCCTCATTTGCATATGTTCTTGCGCAAGAAAATGCAATATAGACATAGGAATGCAGAAGCTTAAAAGGAATATATAGTGAGCCAGCAACACTCCAAACATATGTTGGCGATCACAGAAGCAGTCTTATTAGTCTATAGACTATAGCATTGTCTCCCAAAAGAGGTGCATTGTTGCCTATGATTTTATTTAACTAGAAGATGTACCCAATGTTGTTTGGGACTTTAGCTCAAATTAGTTTTGTTTTTCTTCATTTTAATCATTGTTCTGGGGTGGGGCTGCGGATGAGACAGCTGACTCTCCACCATGAAGCTAGCTGACCAAATGACTTTTTCTATCCACAAAGAGTAGGGAGGCAGCTGCATTCTCTGTACCATGTTCAGTGGGGGATTCATACCAGAGCTGTTACAGCTGGTAGCAATCCCACCACTTTAACGCTACTTGTTATAAAGGCCACAAAAAACCTCCTTTCCCACTTCATTTTCAATCTGAGCTGTGCCATGCCTCTCTAGGGGGGAAAAGAAAGAAAAGGGAAAAAAACCCAGGTAACAGCGCACTGCTTGCATGAATGCTGACAAATAAGGACCAACTAATGGGTTGGATGAAATATGCATGAAAAACCTCCAATGTAGATTTGGTACCTGTTCTCCAAATCCCCTTCATCCCAATTCCCTTTTACTTTGCACATGCCTAGGCCTTGGATTATTTTTAGTGTTTTGGGGAGAGGTGAAGAATGTGAGAAACAGAGAGAAGCAAATCATTGTGCAACAATTATTACACAGATTCCACGCTTGTACCAGGGAAAGACTCAGTTGCTACCGAGAAGAGGACCGTGTGCAAAGGAAAGTATCATTGTGTCTCCATTTTCCATCTGTGAAATGGGCATTATAATTTTTAAAACAAGATGATTTGCATTCACATTGATTTTCTGAAGGCCTCTTGAGGAGACATTGTTCTGTCGATAAGTATTTTTTTCAAATATACTATTATCTATGTAACCAGCAACAAACTTGATTATTACAAATTAAAGCATTAAAAATCCAGTTTGTTTTATGTTATTTATACTGTTTATTTACACAAGCTATTGGACTCAATATAGGGGTAACTAGATGAAAACCTATAGCCTCTGTTATTCAGGAATCAAACAAGAGGATGTTATTCAATGCTACCTTCTGGCCTAGTAATTAGTTGAATGGGGAGGAGAATGTTTCACTGACATTGAATAGTGAAACCTCAGACCAAGGAGAACATAAGACAGTGGCAGGAATGTCTAATGTTTAAAGCCTGTGATGAATAGGAGGAGTACTGGCCAGCACTTGGTGACTAAAGGGTTAAACTCAGGTAGCTAACGGTACTGGCAGGGGGCCAAAAGAACCAATGGGATACAGTGCTGAAATTTAAATCCTGCTGCTGTTTCGCTTTGTGTGAATTCTAAGTTAACAGCTGGAGGAAGCAAGATGAAGCAAACAGAATTATCATACCTCCAAGAAAAATT
Source organism: Pelodiscus sinensis (assembly GCF_049634645.1). Taxonomy (NCBI): domain Eukaryota; kingdom Metazoa; phylum Chordata; order Testudines; family Trionychidae; genus Pelodiscus; species Pelodiscus sinensis. Next base: position 24,149,157 of record NC_134727.1, read on the forward strand.
GGACATGGGTATGACGGGGCTTTGAAGTACGGATCGTGAGTAGATAGAGAAATGCTTGTTTAGTTGTAATCAAGGTATTTTTCTTTATTTTGTTGTTTGGTTAAACTTCCCTGTGTGAATTCCCTTCACCATATCTAAGCTGCAGCCCAAAGGACTGTGTTTCTTTGTGTTTTGATCTGTTCTTTGCTCTGTAACACCTAGAGACCAACTTTGCTTCATCAAGTCCAGATTTTTGATTTTTTAATAAAATCACCTTTGTTAAGGCAACGATTTGATGTCTGTGTATGTGCCTGCCTAGTCTGAGAGGTCAGCTATCAGAGAGACAGTTTGTTTTCTGTGTTTTTGTTTCTTTTTTTTCAAGCCCTCTCGTGGAAAAAGAGCTTGGGGTACCCCTTGGGAAGATGTTCAAGTGAATCTTCCATACTTGATGGTGGCAGCCCGTCTCCCAAGGCCAGGGAATCTGTAACCTTGGGGAGTTTTTTTTAAACAGAAGCCTATAGAGGCAAGGTATTTAAGATTTCTTGAAGGCCTCTACCATCTGCACTCAGAGTGACAGAGTGGGGAACAACGCTGACAAAGCTATTTGGGGCATGAGTTGTATAATTTTACTTTAATTCAAATTATTGCAGCCCTTGTGGAGGGTGAAGGACTTGACCTTTAAATCAGATGAAACTGGACCAAAACAAGATAGAAGCAGGGCAAATAGAAGCAACGCTGAGAAGAAAACTTTTACCCTGAACTTTTCTTGAACTTACCAGCCTGACCAGAACATACAGATCTAAACCTTGACATATTGATACATTGTTCATAAGCCTTTGGAAATGTTCACTGAATGTTTACATTTCCCCTGCTGGAAGTTGGCCAAAGGAATCTTGGCAATTTTATGGGGTAGATGGTAGGGTGATGATGTTTTAATTTAAATTAGTATCTTTTTAAAAAACATTTTTATTACATTTTCAGTTACTGAGCATCCTTTTCCCTATTCGTGCAGGGTAATTATTAAATGAGGGGTCATCTACATTACCATGCTATACCTTTAGAGTAGAAAACTGCGAGGCTTTTATTTAATAGGAAGTGATGGGAATCTTTACAATTAAAAGTGAGAGGCTAGTCCCCAGACAGAATGGTCTAATCAGGGCACAGAACAAGAATCAATATAAGCAAGATTCACGATCAGATATGATCATCCAGGCTGGGTACAATATATAGTACTCTGGAAAACTCTCTCAATGGCTGTGTCTACACTGCACCCCTTTTCCGGAAAAGGGATGCAGATTAGACACTTCGGAATTGCAAATCCGCGGGGGATTTAAATATCCCCTGCGGCATTTGCATTTACATGGCTGCCGCTTTTTTCCGGCTTGGGGATAAGCTGGAGAAAAGCGCTAGTCTAGACGTGATTCTCCGGAAAATAAGCCCTTTTCCAGAGGATTTCTTATTCCTACTTGAATAAGGGCTTATTTTCTGGAGAATCGCGTCTAGACTGGCGCTTTTCTCCGGCTTATCCCCAAGCCAGAAAAAAGCGGCAGCCATGTAAATGCAAATGTCGCGGGGGATATTTAAATCCCCCGCGGATTTGCAATTCCGAAGTGTCTAATCTGCATCCCTTTTCCGGAAAAGGGGTGCAGTGTAGACACAGCCAATAGGTATTGAGTACTTGATAGTTTCAGACTCAACATCAATCTCAAGCTTACAAATGTTGCCAGATCTAGTCCCATAATAAAATTCATCCCATGCATTTTATTGGATCTAGTAAAACCATCCCTTTCAAATTCAGTTCCTTCCAGCCTATGGTTAATCTATTGCTCTTTGTAAATAAGGTACAAATATTCTCTCCCATATATAGACACATACACAGGGCCACTGATGGTAGGTGAGACAAAGGGGCCAGCTGCCCTGGGTCCCGGCAATTTAAAAGGGCTCGGGGCTCCTGGCTGCCACCGCCATTACCTTGGCAACAACAGCCAAAGTCCTGAGCCCTTTAAACTGCCTCCAGAGCCCCTGACTCCATACACCCTGCAGCCCACAGCCTCGCCCCTTTCCAGGGGTCCCCGGAATCAGCTCCCCACAGGGCCTGACAAAACTCTGGGCAGTCCTGTGCATACATAATTAAGCACACATTCACATATGTGAAGAGGCATAACTTGCTGCTATTCCACTTAGCAAACAGTTTCTACTCTGTTTATACTGAAACCTGATAAGAAATTCAAGGCCTGATCCTCCTGTGCCTTGAGAGAGTTATTTTTACAGGCTGCAAATTGATATTCCTAATGTACTGCTGATACTAAGAACTTTTGCTCATTCACCTCTCAAATTGCCAGGTCCCAAATACTCAAAAGAGAACCACAAGCAGATCTGCAGCACAGGAAGCTTCACAACAGTTTGGCTTTAGTTCCACAACACACATACCCATTTCTATAACTTCAGTTTCCTGAGTCAGCCTTTCCCTTGTAAATAATTCCTCACCAAGCCAGCAAATGCCAAAGTGGTGTGGGATGGAATTAAATCTGGGGTAACGAGAGGGGAAGTCCCATGTAATGATGAGAGTTTGGCTCAACTCAGATAAATCAAAGGCCAATATACATCACACATATAAAAAGCTTGGCATTTTGTGAGAGTCAGACAAATGGTTTGGATAAAGATAAATTGCCTTTGCATTTTGTTTTACTTCCTAATGATAACAACTTCTGTGTGACACTAGGCTCTTCCCCTGAGAGCCATAAAACTTTACAGATCTCCATCAAAGAGTTGAGAGCAACAGCTACCGTTCAGGGGGCATCTGTCTCTGCATACAAAGCAAATGCTTCCTATTCAGAAAATAAATTAAAAGGTCAAGGCAATGTGTTTCAGAAATGGAAACTCCCTTTTAAAGATTTGTTTTCTGTAGTGAAAATTTTCATGCAAGGTCTGGGGAAAGTGATACTGGGAAAGTTAAATACTCTGGGGCTTTGTTCATCTCATTGGAATAAAAGAGCAAAATTACCCCAGGATAGTACCATGGACACTTAAAAGAGGCCTCAGAGCAGAAAGCAGGATTTTAAAAATAAATCTATATTTTTATTTTGTTAAAGAAAATATTCTGGAGGGGGGGGGCACTAACTTTTCTAAATCCGGACATTTGATTTTTGATTGCCTCACTTTCTGGGTGTCCATTCAAAAACAGCATGGCCTGATTTGTGAAACTGCTCCCTTTACTGAATTCAGCTCGAGCTCCTCCACACTTCTGAGAACTCAAGCCTTCGGTGTTTTCCAGGGAGTGCACTTGAGTAATGCACCCAAAATTGGCAGCTATTTTTGAAGATTTTGGCGTATCAGAAAAGTATTCAGTGTTCCAAAAATGGGGGGAGGGGAAGGAAAATATTTACTACAAGATGATTTTTAAAGCATTTTCATAGGATTATATGTGTGAATTTGGGCTGGAGAAAGGTGCTGAGTTGACTGAACCAGTGGCATTCATGGTGGGATTATTGAGTTCACTTCACAAATGTGGCGAGGAGTCACAGGCCTTGGGAGGTAGGCCAGTCCTCGCCCGCAGACAACCCACCAACCTGAAGCATATTCTCACCAGCAACTACACACCGCACCATAATAACTCAAACTCAGGAACCAATCCTTGCAACAAACCTCGGTGCCAACTCTGCCCACATATATACACCAGCAACACCATCACAGGACCTAACCAGATCAGCCATACTGTCACTGGTACATTCTCCTGCACATCCGCTAACGTAATATATGCCATAATGTGCCAACAATGCCCTACTGCTATATACATCGGCCAAACTGGACAGTCCCTACGTAAAAGAATCAATGGACACAAATCTGATATCAGGAATGGCAACGTACAAAAACCTGTAGGGGAACACTTCATTCTTCCTGGACACACAATTGCAGATCTCAAGGTAGCCATCCTGCAGCAAAAAAACTTCAGGACCAGACTTCAAAGAGAAACTGCTGAGCTACAGTTCATCTTCAAGTTTGACACAATCAACTCTGGATTAAACAAAGACTGTGAATGGCTTGCTAACTACAAAAGCAGCTTCTGCTCTCTTGGAATTCACACCTCCAGATCAGCTACTAGAAGTGGGCCTCATCCTCCCTGATTGGATCCACCTCATCATCTCCAGCCTGAGTCAGGCCTGCATATTTTTACCTGCCTCTGGAAATTTCCACTACATGCATCTGATGAAGTGGGTCTTTGCCCACGATAACTTATGCTCCAACACTTCAGTTAGTCTATGAGATGTCATAGGACTCCTCGACGCTTTTGCAGATTCAGACTAACACGGCTACCCCTCTGATACTTCACAAATATCTAAATCAGGTTGTCCTGCCTGGGCTGTAGACTCAAATGAAGATGAAAAGCCTTCTCAGTGATCTAAACACAAAGTGCAAGGTCAGCAATATAGGTCCTACCCAGAACTGGCTTCTTGAGTTTCTGGGAAGGGAAGAAGCTGACTCTATCCCTTATGCTTACTCATCCATACCCTGATTTGACCCATGAACCTCCATTTGATAAAAGCAGCCAGCCTTTTTTATTTAGCCCGCTGGAACCTGATTGGCTGCTCCCAACCATTCTAGCAGCTTCAGGCCCAAGTCCTGATATTCTATCAGCAGCTGATCCTGGGACACCTTTCTAGGCAAATCAGAAGGTCCAGAGCTCCTGCTCTTTCCCTCTTAAAAGGCCAGTTCCTGGCGTGCTGCACCAAGGCATCAGTATTTCTGGTAGAGGGTAACAAATGCATAGTACACCCCATCACACATCCTAAAAGGCTATAGTCATTTTCTCATAGAGCAAATACAGCTCAGAACAGATCAATGCAATTATTCCCAACCCTGACACTCACCCTCCCTAAGTGCTCAGAGGGGAGTTCACTCCATAACAAATGCAGTCCCAGCTGAGCCTACATCTAGAGGACAAGGGTAATTTTTGTGTTGTAGGTGCTCAGGACTCAAAATGTTGACTTCAGTGGGCTTTGAATCAGGTCTTTGGTCTGATTACCACATTAAATTCATTACATACAGGCCACTGAACCGGTAGCAGTAACTTTCAGTCTGACCTGGGCATCTCCTTATGAAAGGGTCTGTAGGCCATAACTCTTCTCCTAAGCCACCCTGTACATGTTCAGAGTCTCATTGGCAGGGAACAGACTAAAGCCTAGTTCCAATTCACTCATTTAGAGAAGACACCATCCCACAACCAGACTGCAGTTTCATGTTAAGGCAGTTTTTAGTCTCCTTTATTGACAGTGGCTGCATTGCACCTGTACTACTTATGGAGACCTAGCTCCAGATACCTGCCTGTCCACTCCAGCTGTAACACTTCTGACTGACAAGGTGGCTACAGCCTGTGTTCCATCCCCCTCCTCAACCTGTGTTCCATCCCCATTCATCCATAGTCTGGTTCCGCACCAGAAGTTAGCAGGATACCATGACAACTCCCCTCCCTAATTTGCTTCTCAGACTCCTAGCCTGGTGGCTGACCTGTGAATGCTTGATGACTGTGGGGATACCTTGCAAATGCAGAGGGGGTGAGGACCCTCATGACTTTCCTCAGAGGGCTGGGGAGGTGGGGGTGGGAGGACAACACAAACCATGGCTGCTGCTCTTACGCTGTGCTGTATAAATGTAACAGTTCACACAGGGGTTTTTGGAAGCTTCTCTCATTCTGGAAGTCTTAGCTGGAGAAAAAAGCCCTGAATACTTCTGTATACCAACATCCTGATTCCTCACTGAATGCACAGCAATGCTGCGTTCGACATTGTCCACAAGCCAAAAAAGATCCTGGCCAGTTTGGCACATGTTTATGCACCAGGTTCTTCTCTACACGTGAAGAACGCTCATCTTAATCTTTAGTTGAGCCACCTCACTATCTCATGGAACAACTGTCCTCATTCACTCACAGCTGATTCTTCACCCTGCCTCCCAGTAGCCCCTCCAGAGGTTCTTCCATTGGAGAACATGATAGAAAATAATCAGCATAACAGCTTTGCACAAGAGAGTTTTTCTTTCACAAGAAGGGGCAGTGTAGACAGCTCCGTCTTGCGCAAGAGCCTCTTCCGCAAAAATGGTGGCTCATTAGTTATGCAAATGAGGCTCGGCGATATTCCATGCTGAGCCTCATTTGCATAGCTCTGGCGCAAGATCGCGCCAGTATAGACACAGCCTGGGTGAAACAGAAGTCAACTTTACAAAGGGTTTGCAATATCCTGGTTTTAGTATAGGAAATACAATAAATATTGCAGTACAAAAATCAAACTCTGTGGCATATTTAATGTTGTGTTAATGGTGCCTGCTGCACAAAAGAATATTACACAACAACAACAACTTCTGTGTTTAAAAAAACACTAAGGTTGCAAAGTCTTCCATTGCAGAGTTCCAAAATACTGGAATTTGGATTGCTCAATGGATTAAGAATTAAGGATGCAATTTTATCCTGCAAATCCACATTGACCCTTGCCCTCTCAATTGGCCATTTTCAGGACTGTGATCTTAAAATCCACACGATAATCCTCTGAGCATGTGCAAACACATTTTTCAGATTCTTATAACACGGCAAAATTGTGGCCTTTTTTCAGGATAAGGGGGCAAGGGAAGGGGTAAAGGAACACCCTTGGCATCAGGGCAAGTCTCCCCATCCTCTATTTTGTCTGCAAGTTTTTTTGGCTTTTGTTTTGTTAGTTTTTGAAAACCAGCCCAAGTCAGACACTCAGCAAAGACTATTTCAGCCCAAATGGCTGTTTTAATCAACTGAAAATCGGGTCTTATCAAAATACTGTATCAAGCACCTTAACTTCAGGGGATGGTACCTGTGCAGCCTTGAACAGTGGCTGTCAGCTTTTCCATGCTTCTATGCCGCTTTCAGGAATCTAATATTCCCTGCATCCCCCCAAGTTACATCTCACTTAAAAACTACTTGCTTTCAAAATCAGACACAAAAATACAAAAGTATCACAGCGCACGGCTCTGAAAACTGTCTGTTTCATATTTACCCTATAACTGTAAAACAAATTGGAATATAAATATTGTTCTGACATTTTAGTGTATATAATGTAGCACAAGATGCACAGGTCACTGCATGAAATTTTAGTTTGTACCGACATCGCTAACCCTTTTTATGTCGCCTGTTGTAAAACAGGGCAAATATCTAAATGAGTTGATGGACTCCTGGGAAGACTTCTGTGTACCTCCAAGGATCCATGTGCCCCTGGTTGAGAACCACTGGCCTAGAATACTCAGATGAGCTCATTTCTTCTGAAAACACACACAACTGCATTATTCATATTGTATTAGAGAGATGGAAAAGTTAATGTTTCTTTGGATTTGATTGTTCTTAAATACTGCAGTTTTCACTGACTTGTTTCTTCCTTACAGAGAATGAACAGACATGTATGTGTGACAAAACACCAAATAAACCATAAAACCAAGTTCCGCTCAGCGCTAGGTATGTTTGTGATTATGTTATACTGTTATGTAACGGCTACTTCCTAATCAGAAACATCTATTCTTCTTGGAGCATGAAACTCTACACCACATGCAGTTGAGTGGATGATTATGCTTAGAAAAGCAATATTCTCAAGTGCTCTAGTCTAACCCAAGGTATACTTGGACCTACTCAGTGCTATAAAGTGAATTTAATCTTTACAAGGGAGCCCTCTTCTTCAGATAGGTGCTTTAAAAATATCCAGTTTTTGTATTTTATTGTGTTTTCCTTAAAGAGGTTGGAGTAATATTACCTCTGATTTTACACTTCAGGTTTTAGGAGCCTGATCCAAAGGCCACTGAACTTAACAAAAGCCATTTAATTGACTTGGGTGAGCTTTGGATTAGGCTTTTGAGTGGGAATTTTTAAAGTGCCTATTCTTGGCCTAACTTTGTTCTAATTGAAGTGAATGATTAAACTCCCATTAACTCCAAAAGATGCAGAGTTAGGTTAACACTAATTGCTTTTGAAAATGCCATCCTATGTTATATAATCCCTGAGAAGGACAAGCTGTGCTAGAGGATAGAGAATTCATAGAATAAGCTTCTATGACATTGATAGAGGTTTCCAGGTTTGAGTAAGAGCTACTATGGTTCTGTTTTACCTCACCGTTTATTTATTTATTTATTGGAGCTACACAATAGCTACACTGTACAGTGACAATTTGTCATGAATCTTTCCAAACTGACTTGATGCTTCTTGGAAGAGTGTCAGTATCAAGGCCCTTTGAAGCAAGGAGGGCTCAGGCTTCCCCTTGACTTAGTAGTTATCCCTCAACCTCATGTGTAGACAAATACCTGTCAGGAATGTTCTAGATAATACTTAGTCCTGCCATGAGTCAAAGGGACTAGACTAGATGCCCTCTCAAGGTCCCTCCCAGTGCTATGACATCAATAGGAATCTGGCAGTACTAGGGCTAATTAGTGATCTTAGATGTGTGTAATGGGGATTCCTGAGGAAAACTTCTCCCAGCTGTGGTAGTGGAGCAGGGAGGCTGCTATTCAGTGGGTCCAACAGCCTCATTGGGCCCCTAGGCAAGACTGGGCCTCTGGCAGAAGGGGCAGGGCTGGAGCTAGGCAGCCCTCAGCACTGCCTGAACTGTGGCCCTCCTCCCCACCAAGCCCTCACTTCTCCCCAGAGCATGGTGCTCTGGCAGCAGTTTAAAGGGCCTGGAGTTCTGGCTGCCATGGTGCTGCAGTAGCAATGGCAGTGGCCAGGAGCCCTCTGACCTTTTATATCACGTGGCCCTGAGGCAATTGCCCCCTTTGCACTCCCTGGCACTACTTAAGTGTATCTGGGAGCTGAGTAGAGAATGAAGACCCTGGAAGGAGGAACAAGGAGCATTCGCCTCCAAGAAGAGCTTGAGGAAATCAGGGTGAGGCACCTATAGGGAGCTTGGTGTGCGCCAGGGAGCCCTGAGTTAGGGTCTGTATAACAGAAGAAAGAGACCCAAAAGAAGCAGTTTAGGGTCTTGTGTGGGAGTCCTGAGCTAAGGCCTACAAGGATAAGGGAAGCCCAGGAAGTCAGTTTATGTGGTATTTGGACTTCCAGAAGGGAAAACTCTGGGGTGACAGCATCCTAACAAGAATGAGGTAAAACTGAGAAGGATCTGTAATGCACACCAGCTAACACTCTGAATATCCCAGAAGGGGAGTGAATTCTTACATGATTTGGATGGAAGGCCAAGCCACAGAAAATTCAGAGCAGGAGTCAGGAGAAAGCATTAGCGAGGGCTGGTCATTGTGACCAAGGAAGTGGCCACTTGGGTGCAGGGCCTAATGGTATAAGATGTGAAGTCCCCGGTAGTGCTGTGTCCATGTGTGGGGACCTGAGAGGTGAGTGAGCACCTTTACAGTCTATTATGAAGAGGTCTAAGGACATCTTTACCTGTAGATAAAACCCTGGATTTTAGAATTACTAGAAGACGAGGATCCGTGATAAAATCCTGGACTATTCCAAATTATGAAATGTGTTACAGCCAAAATTTCCGAAGTTTGGTGCTCAATATCCACAGCGCTGCACTTCCCACATCGTCCATTCATCAGGATACTTTTACTTAGGTGCCTATTTTACCTAAATCTGGCCTGTACTTATAAATAGTAGTTGGTAACTAGTAGTTTTTGACTCCTATGACAAAAAGGCTTCCCCAAGTCAGTAGTCAATATGGAAACTCTTCAGGAGTCAGACAAGTTCATCCTCTGACATCTTCCATGTTACACTGATTATGGCCCAGTTCATAGATCTGCCCTGTCAAAGAGTTGTAGGGTCAGTTGCTGCACCAGAAAGATTTTTAAATATATGGTATGTAGGGATGGCTTGGCTTATAGACATGGAACTAGCACAGTAGTTTTGTGTGTTTTGACATCCAAATTCCATCAATACATTGTCTCCACAGCTGCTGTTTGATAAGCTAGAGTTATTATCCCAAAGCCATGCTTGTAATAAATTGAACTTCACCTTTTACTAGTATTTTACTCTCTGACCAATACAAGATTGTCTTTAGTAAAGTGTGTCCAACCCACCCAAAGCTAAGGGCAAGGTTCCTGGACATGTTTCCTTTGAATGACCCTAACCTTAACCCTAGTCTCCAGCCCATCGAAAGCTAAGGAGAAGGTTGTGATAGACCTTGACTTTAGCAAGGCTTTTGATACGGTCTCCCACAATATTCTTGCCAGCAAGTTAAGGGAATGTGGATTGGATAAATGGACCATAAGATGGATAGAAAGCTGACTGGAAGGTTGGGCCCAGTGGGTAGTGATCAATGGCTCGATGTCAGGGTGGCAGTTGGTTTCTAGCAGAGTGCCCCAAGGTTCTGTTCTGGGACCAGTTTTGTTCAACATCTTTATTAATGACCTGGATGAGGGGATGGATTGCACCCTCAGCAAGTTTGCAGATGACACTAAGTTGGGGGAGAGGTAGATACGCTGGAGGGCAGGGATAGAGTCCAGAGTGACTTAGACTAATTGGAGGATTGGGCTACAAGAAATCTGATGAGGTTCAACAAGGACAAGTGTAGAGTCCTGCACTTGGGACAGAAGAATCCCAAGCATTGTTACAGGCTGGGGACCAACCGGCTAGATAGCAGTCTATAGAGAAGGACCTGGGGGTTACAGTGAATGAGAAGCTGGACATGAGTCAACAGTGTGCCCTTGTAGCCAAAAAGGCTAATAGCATATTAGGTTGCATTAAGAGGAGCATTGCCAGTTGATCCAGAGATGTGATTATTCCTCTTTATTCAGCTCTGGTGAGGCCACATCTGGAGTATTGTGTCCAGTTCTGGGCCCCCCACTACAAAAAGGATGTGGATGCATTGGAGAGGGTCCAGCGGAGGGCAACCAAAATTATTAGGGGGCTGGAGCAAATGACCTATGAGGAGAGGCTGAGGGAGTTGGGTCTGTTTAGTCTGCAGAAGCGAAGAGTGAGGGGGATTTGATAGCAGCCTTCAACTTCCTGAAGGGAGGTTCCAAAGAGGCTGGAGAAAAGCTGTTCACAGTAGTGATGGATGGCAAAGAACAATGGTCTCAGGTTGCGATGGGAGTGGTCCAGGTTGGATATTAGGAAAAACTATTTCACTAGGAGGGTGGTGAAGCACTGGAATGGGTTACCTAGGGAAGTAGTGGAGTCTCCATCCCTAGAGGTGTTTAAGTCTCGACTTGACAAAGCTCTGGCTGGGTTGATTTAATTGGGATTGGTCCTGCCTTGGGCAGGGGGCTAGACTTGATGGCCTTCTAAGGTCTCTTCCAGCTCTATGATTCTATGATTCTAGGTTCCTGGACATCTCGAATGAAAGAGTCAAGGACATAAAACAAGAATAGTGAAGGCTCTCCATTTCTTACCCCTCATCCTCAAGGGGGAAAAAAAGAAACACCTTATGCAGTTAGAAAATGATGGAACTTTACTTCATGTCCCAAAGCCGTGGGCAGAAAATGCTGGTTAAGATTCCAACAAGGCAGAAATGTACTTTAACAATCCCCTGGCCACCTCCTTTTCAGAATTAGCTTGCCTGTATGTTGTAAATTGCAAAACGGAAGCCCAGAGTCACAAACAATTGCAGGAACCTGACAACACCAAGTTCCTGTGGATTCCATGGGAAGTACAGTTTTAACCAGTCCAACCTGTCTGTCTGAGGGGAAGTGGGCAATAAATAGCAGCCTAGTTGTTATCAAGAGGATGTGAGCTATTTATAAAAATTCTTGGGGTTTTTGAACTCTGTTTAAAGAGGTAATATCCTCCTTAGGTAATTGGGGACTAAAATTCTAAAGCAAACAGAATTACTCAACAACCTTTAGGGAAGTTTTAAGATTCATGTGGTTACAGGGAGAGACAGACAAATACTAATGTGTCTTGTTTGAAACAGCTGCTATATGTTGTCCCTGTGTCTACAGAAGGGAACAAAAGGTCTTTCAGTATGTAATTCTGTATAGCAAGTATGTTCTTGGACAACTGACAACTCTTGACATGTAAGTATTTGCCAACTGCAGGTCGATAGTCCATATGGTTGGCACGTGGTTATTTAATGAAACAAAGTTTTACCTGTATAATGCACTTTACATCCTAAAAGGCCCCAAAGTGCTTTCTCTGTACTATACTTCCAGCATAATTAAACTGTAGCCATCTTTGGGTGGGCGTCAGCTGGTGCACAGGAGAATTTTGGCCAGTAGTAGCAACTGAAGAGTTCACAGGTTTACAGAAATAGTCATGGGGTCTTTGATATATTTATACAGAGACAACAGCATTATTGCTTACAGCCACTCTTAACCCATCTATCCACAAGAAGCAAGGGATTAACTTTTAAAACAGGTGTGGGGAATCTACGGCCCAAACAAGGGAAGCAGCGGGCTGGATTTGGCCTGCAGATTCTGCGTGGCAGGTAGGAGGAAGGAGCTCTGCATGCAGCAGGAAAGCACTCCATGCAGGTACTGACCCCCGTCAAGCCCAATCATAGGGAATCGGGACCAATGGAAGTGGCAAGGGGCAGTATTGGTGGGGACGGGGGAGCACTTCCCTGCAGCGTACAGAGCTACACAAAGACACCTGACCCCTACCCCCCAGAAGCTGTGCAAGGTAAACACTCCAATCCCCTGCCCCTCCCATTCAGACTCTGTTTCTGCATCCTCCCTCCTGTCCAGACCCTCCCACCTGCACCCTGCTCCTCCATCCTACCTCCTGCTCAGATCCCACACCTCCATCCCAGCCTATTCATGCACCATACCTCCCATCCAGACCCTCCAACCCTACCACCAGCCTGCTCCTCGGCAGACCCCTCCCACATACTGAACCCCTCATTTTTTACCCCATTACCAGAGCCTCAGGAGCCCCACAAAATCTACTCATGCTGGGCCCCCAAAAGAGTTAATCTGTGCTTGGAGTTTTTGTTTTTCTTTTTGTTTTTTGCTTCTCACTTGTGTGTGGCCCCTGATTGATTTTTCTGTGAGTCAGTGGTCCCCAACCCAAAAAAGGTTTCCCACCACAGTTTTAAAGGGATACTCTCCTCCAGCCTCCTGGAGGGAATAGTTAATAGAGAAGACTTTGATGTCAGGTAGAAACATCCAAGTTGTGGTCTACACTGAAAAATTATGTAGCTATACTGATATTAATCAGGATGTGAAACAAACAACACAGCCCTGACTCAGACAACTTGGAGAGGTGGTATTCCTACACCAACAGAAAATCCCAAGTCTTTCACAGGTTGGGCACTGGGAAACAATTCTGATACAGAAGAGCATTCAGGAGGAAGAATGCACCTGTGGAAAATCATGGAGGAAGAAATAAGGAAATCTATATACTTTTATATCCTTCGTGACCTTGGTTAAATCACAATCGCTCAGTCCCTTGGTTACCTCTTCTCTAAAAGGGAGATAACTAACTCACAGGGTTCCCAAAGCTAAATCCATGGATACTTGTCAATCAATCTGAAATCTCTGGATGGAAAGGACTGTGGGCCAGATCTAAAGCTATCATAATTCAGAATAATATCACTGACTTCAATTGAGTTACTCAGGTTTACCCCATGTGAGGAGCTGGTCACATACATGGAAAGTAACCTAACTACTGTCATGTATCTTGTAAGAGTGTCTCTTGCTGATGTAGAAGTTCATTATCCCATAATCAGCATTTTCTGAATGTGATGCAATTCAGAAACCTACATCAGCCGCGCACTCAGAAATATATTTAAAAAAGCAAAGAACAGCCATAAGGCAGTCAACATTTCTGTGGGAACCACACACAAAGTTGTCCTCACAAAATGATGGCATGGTCTAAAACACACAAACATGCTCACAAGAAGGAAAACCATGAAATTAAGGATAATAAACAACAAAGAGAAACACATTCCCAGAATCTGTTAGTGTTTATGAGTCACCAAGACCTTCCTGCCTTGCCGTATAAATGGTGGAAATCTGCTGTCATACATCTTCCCCTTAAACAACTGCAGCACTGCTTTTATCACGTACCAAGTGACTGGGATGAAGTGTGGAGGACAGAGCCCTTTGCAAAAGTGAAAGGGTGTGTGTGTGTGTGTGTGTGTGTGTGTGTCAAACCAAATCAGAAGAATAAATGCCTCACGGCGTGTAAACAGAGGCATCTGCACAAGCTGTCTTGATGAAATCATTGGTTGTTCTGGCCCAGTGCTCTTTGCTAGCAACAAAGGACTAATAACAGAATGAACTGAAATTTCAGGAAAACTTAGAGCTTGGGACATTAGTTAAGTCTACACTGGCACTTCACAGTGCTGTAACTTTCTGGCTCAGGAGTGTGAACCTTCCCCTTCCCCCTCCAAGCACAGCAAGTTACTGTGCTGTAAAATGCCTGTGTGAACTAGGCCAGTACTGTTAGCTACTCCTCTTGAGGAGGTGGCTTACATAGAGCGGACGGAGAGCTCTCTCCCAGTGCTCCTGCCATGGCCACGCTTTCAGTTTAAAGTGCTGCTGCAGCTGCGCATTAAACATTTAAGTGTAGACAAAGCCATTAATTCCTTATTATAAACAAATGATTCCTCCTCCGCTCACCTCCCTACCATTGTTAAAACATTTGTTTCATTATTGGATATTTGACCCCCCCTCCTAAATCCCAAATGAGAATTCTTAACAGATCACAATAAGATTGTTGTGTCCTGGTTTTCTTATGTCACGCCCATCATCAGGATGTTGGGGAGCTCAACCCTGAATCCAGACACACAGGATGAAATCCTGGCCCAAGTCAATTGGAATGTATCCAATGGCTTCACCCCCCAGGCTTTTGACAAGATATGTAGCCTTATATAGACAAGATCTACAATAGTATCATGGTGGATGCTGTCTGAGAATCCACATGTGATTGTAGAGCCGAAAGTGCACTAAAAGATCAGCAGTGGGTGAATAGGGCTCGGGGAGGCGACCACCCAGCCCCGCCTCTTTCACCTGTGGCCCTGCTCCCCTGCAGGAGCCAAGCACTGCCCCCCCTCCCCCACATACATACCGCAGCAGCAGAGCTCTAGAAGGCTGTCTTTCCCTGCAAGCTACCTTTCACTTCAGGAGCAGGTCTCCAGCCTCCCCGCATGAGCCTTCCCAGCCCCATAGCATGGGTAGGCACATAGTCCCAGCCTCCCTGGCACTGGAGCATGGGGAGTTTGTTTCTATGTGTCTCACGCAAACAATTTCTTTCATTTTGATCCAAGTGGATTCCCATCCCCTTCCTTTCCAGACACATGCTGCTGGGAGTTTTCAGTGTAAGGCTGAACAAATTCAAATACCCAAAGTGAAACTATGTAAAACATTCATCTCCTCTCATGGCAAAGCATCACAAAACAGAATTTCATTTGGTTTTAAGGAAAATATCGTACATCCCCCGTGTTTGCAGAAAGCTAGGCTCGGGTTTGAGAGTTTGATCAGAGTTTCTACTAAACCACAAACAAGTATGGTTTTATAGTTAGGGGTTTCAATACCAAGACTGTGCACAGATAAAGTTTACAACTAAAAGTGACTCTACAGGCTAAAAATAAATTAATGGAACCAACTACCCAGGCTTGCAGGACTCATTCTACTGTAATGAGCCCTATGGAAAAATGGGAGTGAGATTGAATGGCATGTGAATTTCAACCTGGGGCTACATTTCAAAACTGACCCTCATGCCTAGTGAGGTGAATTAAAAAACCCAGAATCTGACACCTATGATGTTTTCAAGATCTGAGGCTACATCTATACTGCTTCCTTCTTGTGCAAATGCCTATGCAAATGAAGCACAGATTAGCATATTGCTGCACTTCATTTGCATAATTAATTAGGGGGCTGTTTTTGCGCGAGTGGCTTTTGCGCAAGAAGGAAGCAGTATAGACATAGCCTTAGTGTGAATTTGGAAGCTCAGATTTTTTTCCTCTAACAACAGAATTAGTTTTCTAATACTAGCTATTTTCAGCATCCCATCAAACAGGACTATACCTCTTTGGTATAAACATAGGATCCAATGCAGTGAAGTGCTGAGCCAGATCTCATGAGACTACAATATTAATTGCAGCTAGTCAGCATCTGAGGATCAGATCCATAATCCCTAGGAACCCAAGAACAAAAAATAGTAAGAAGCAATGTGTTTATTGGCAGGTGTTGTTTTCAGAGATGTGAGTCTTCCTACCACTGTTCCTCTATTTACTTGCAATGTTTTCTTGCATGTTCTTTGTATTTTTACTTGGCTCTTCCCTTTTTAATCCTACTCCTCAATAGATCCACATAGGTCAAGGGAGCTGGAAAGAAAGAGACCACCTGACTTAGTGGCAGGCAAGGTGCAAAAGATCTGTAGCTTGGGCAAGCATCCAAATATGAATATTTTCTGCAGGTAGCAGAAGTGCACAAAACTTAAATGAGAATGCAAAAAGAAGCAGGATAAGAGCACCTACTTAAGTACCCTGATTCATTCTGTGTAACTATCAGTCTACCCAGGGTCTTAGATGGCTTTCATCAATGTACATGCAGTGGTCCCCAACCTTTTGGGGCTGCCGGGCACCCGCGGGCGGCACCACACATACACCACGCACCCAGGGTAGGGGCTGCGCCTGCGCCGGGTGCCCAGGGCACAAGAATGGCTCGGGCCGACCCTGGTCACTAGGCAGGCACACATAAATGCCCTGGCAGGCACCATGGTGCCCGTGGGCACTTCGTTGGGGACCACTGATACATAGTATTTGAGCACAATCATCAAAAGTGGCAGTAAAAGCCAAGTCTTTATATTTAAACAGCAGATTTGCATGCTACTGCCTCCGCACCTCATCTTTTGTTTCCACTGTCAGATTCCCCAACTGAATTTTTCTGGGAAAATGTCAACATCCATTGGCCATTTAGATAATTTCTCTGGATTGCCTGTCTTTTCATTAAAACCCCACAGGATGTGCTGCTTTTTCAATCTGAAGGAGATAGTGTGATTCAGGGGCAATCAATACTTGCTCTGTTCAACAACCCACCCCCTGTTTAACATTCCCATTCATCTAGCATGACTCATTCTGCCAGTTCAGAAAACAGTTTTCCTGCTTCCTTCAGGTTTCTTGGTTTTCATGCCACAAGTGCTGGAAACAAAAATGCTACAATAATGATAATACCAAAAGAGGCTACCCCCAAAATTACATATTTTGATGGAAACAAGGGAGTTGAAAACCCTGAAATGTCAACCAGAAGTGATCTAATTTTATGTTTGCACTAACTAAAGGACACGCTTCAGCAGCAACTTTCAACACCAATAACGTCTCGATGGCTTTCCATGCGTGGAACAGCTATCAGTGCAGGAAGTACAGCCCAGTGCTCTGAGGTGGATGGCTAAATGGAGATGACAGGTTGTAATAATTGCAGGGACCTTGTTATTGACTAGTGTTCACTCAGCAGCTAAAAACGCTCAGAAGAAAAAGACGTCAGTGTTAGTGAGGGATTTCTTTTTCTGAGTCCTTAACAAGTGTATAAAGATTCATGAGCCTCTAAATATGAGAACTGTTCAGCTGCAGGGAGGGTGGTTGGGTTTTTTTCTTTTGTGCTTCATCCTTCTAAGTGCTTGAGCAAAGCAAAATCCTGGTCTTTACCTGGCTGAGCTGCACTTCCAGCAATGATGACAGTCTCCAGTGATCATGGACAGCGAGTGCAAGAGGCAGGGGAAAGCAATGCCCTCCCAAACTGCCAGCCCAGCCCCACCCACACTCTGCCCCTAGCCTCCACCCCATTCAGAGTGGCTCCCTCAGTTTTCTGGGATTATCTGGGCTTCAGCCCCACCAAGGTTGGGGCCATGCTGGGGCTGGGGAGGCTGGAGCTGGGTTGCCTGCCCATGCTTTCCCCCCCTTCCCACCAGAGCTGGGGCGGCTGGATCTGTATGCTGCTCTCTGGGGGAATGATGGTCTCCCCTATAGTGGGGGGGAGTGCTTGGCTCCCCCATGCACCTGGGCAGAAAGAGCGGAGCTGAGTGCTTACCTCTCCCAGCTTTTGGTTCTCTCACCATCCCCATGAATGCGATAGCATCAGAAACAGCAATTCACTAATACATCAGCAGCATTGGTGATGGGGGCTGCAGAGGGTATATTCTCCAGTGTCTGTTGCCATCATTTAAGCCTGGCCATAGAGTGTGAAAGAACTAAAATTCTGTGTTGATAATGTTGTGCAGGTGGAACAGCAACACCAGGTGGAAGGCAAGAGAGAATCAGGCTTTGGGCATTTTGTTCCCTCCTGTCCTCTTCTTCCCCTCACCCCCAATCAGTGCTTGATAATCCCAACTCTGCAACTCCTTGTATGATCTTTGGCAAGTCACTCGACCTTTCTGCTTCCATTTCCTTTTGCATCTACCCCCCTCCAAAGAGTGTTGGGAGTACTCCAATTTGTAGATTTCTTTGGAAGTAGCCTTTCTTGAGACTAATCCAAGCTAATATGCTGCTTACAAGGTCAACAGTATTTTGTAATTGACCATTTCTAGGAACAAGCAGAGTTGGGATATTGTGTCCCATTCTTCAGACTAACTCAAGGTAATACATGCAACCATATTCGATGGAAGCAAATAGAGACATCTTTAGAGTGTAAGAAGAAAAACCACTGTGGTCATTGATGTCCCAAATAACTTATCATCCTTGTTTGTACCCCCTACCTAACATAGATTTCTCCCCTTTCCCTTTCATATCCACTTATCTGTATGAAGTTTTACTTAGTAAAAAATGTGTTAATATTAGTCACTAATGTCTTAGTTTTCCATTAAAAATACAGGGCCAGATTCTCAGCTCATACAAACTATTGTGACTCCATTTAATTGAATAGGGCTAGCTCTGAATCTGACCTTTATTTTCATATTCTTTCACTTAATTGGTATAGGAGTCTGATTTCCAGTCTTTTTATTCTCTGGTCTCATGGACTGCTTGTAGACACGAGCAGTCCAGGAGACCAGAAAATAAAGAGACTGGAAAACTGTTAAGTAAATATTTAAAATTGTGAAGTAGTTTTAAATATTTTTAACTTTTCAGTTTCCACATAGCTTGTAAGACAGCTGGAATTGTTTCCCTTCTTCTTTGAGTGCAGTGCGGAACAAAAATTAACGGGTCAAGGATATATCCCTAAGCAAGACATTCCATTTCATATTTCAGTTCACATTTCATTTTCCATTTGCTGCAGGACAAAAGGATTTTTCCACATGCAATAAACAGAACTGGAAGGAACATCAAATGTGAAGTCCTATATGAGCAAGAGGGACGACACTGATAACAAGTCTGAGAAAGTTCTACCTCCCTACTTCCAAACTATTTATACAATTCATGTAATTCTGCAGAATCTTCAGCACTGACAGACTTCCTTAACATAGAGGAAAGCACAGTGGTTGCCATAACAGATCAGATTATTAACCCATCAACTCTATTCTTCTATGCAAATGGCCAAAAATTGATGCTTCAAAGCAAGGTCTTGTCCCTCCCTCAGGCCAATTGAGCAACACTATGGCATACTGTAAAAAGAGTCTGGGGAGAAAATCTCTGAAGAAGTGCTGAATAATACGGCTGATTTTGCTCCTCTCTTTTCCTTTGTCTAAGACAATTCTGCTGTATTTTCATTTTTAAAGCTGAATAAGAGAAAGCTGGTATTGCCTAAAAGTGTTTCTGAAACATTTAGCACATCCCTATCAAAAATGATAATTCCGTTCTTAAACATCAAAGGAAAGCAGGCTTCTGGACATACAGTGTCTGCTTGACAAGGTTAATTTTCCTAAGTCCTATCTGACTTCCTTACAATAATGCTAAGCAATGTGATTTTGAAACAGTTTTGTTCCATCCACATCACACTGCCAAATCTTGGTAGAAACCACTGTAGCTGGAATCAAATTTAAACATGTTCTTCTAAGATAGGTATAACCTCTTAATAAGACAACTGCTGTTTCAGTTTCACCTTAGTGATTGGACAAGTTAGTCCTCCAAGCAAATCCAAGGATTTCTCCCTTTTTTCCATCGTGCCTTGAAAACCTCAAAAGCAGTTCCTATCTCTCCAAGTTACCCCTCAGTCTCTGCGGCTGTGTCTAGACTGGCAAGTTTTTCCGCAAAATCATCTGCTTTTGCGGAAAAACTTGCCAGCTGTCTACACTGGCCGCTTGAATTTCCACAAATGCACTGACAATCTCATGTAAGATTGTCAGTACTTTTGCAGAAATACTATGCTGCTTCCATTCGGGCAAAAGTCTTTTTCCGAAAAACTTTTGTGCAAAAGGGCCAGTGTAGACAGCAGAGATTTGTTTTCTGCAAAAAAGCCCTGATCGTGAAAATGGCGATCGGGGCTTTTTTTGTGGAAAAGTGTGTCTAGATTGGCCACGGACGCTTTTCCGCAAAAAGTGCTTTCTGCAAAAAGTGCTTTTGCGGAAAAGCGTCCTGCCAATCTAGACGCGCTTTTCTGAAAATGCTTTTAACGGAAAACTTTTCCGTTAAAAGCATTTCCGGAAAATCATGCCAGTGTAGACGTAGCCTGCATGTATAGTCCAAAAAGCCTTAGCTTCCTCAAAATGCTTCTCCCACTTCTATCTCTCTAGATTTTTCCACACACTCTTCTATAAACCCATTCCAGATAGTTTGACTAAAAAGATCCATCTGTAAGGTCTGTTCCTTTCAGTGATAGAGGCACATCAGAAGTTTACTCTCTTTTCTAGACTCCCTCTTACTTGGGAAATGGAAGCACTATTATATCCCTATACTTTTTCCCAGCATACATTGCTGTGCAGCCTTCAGTTCCCATGGTTCCCCTTGACAATAAGACCCAGAATGCCTTGGTTCTGGGATGAGATAGGAAAGGACTGGAGCTGGGTTCTGGACCCCTCTCAAAAGGCCAGTTTATTCTCAAAAGCCAGGTAAAAAGCACATTGATAGAACATCTGGTGTCCTGTACTTTGTAAGAAGTTGAGTCCCAGCAGCAGAATCTCACAACATTCATCATCGGAGAAAAGAAGGGAAATCCTGTTTGGCCATCATGAAATCCTCAACTCATACAGACCCAATCAATCAAAGCTCATCCAGATGGCAACATACAGTGGTAGCCTGTATTTTAGGTGCCCTTACTGTTGTGAAGAACCATATCAGATGAATCCAGATAATGAATCAGAATGTGGTTTGAGATACCTCTCCTATGACAAACTGAGGTCTTGTGGCTCCTTTGTCCTCACTGTTACCTCTTCCATGTCTCCAGCAAGAGGCATCATGGAATCATCAGCCAGCCCCATCGTGGTCCAGATGCAAGTATGTTCTGCCAAGCTTCCACCCCACTTCACTCTCCTTTTGGGGATGGTTTCAGCTGTGCATATCATCCACCCATCCCTATTCCATTGGTGATATTTATGCAAGTTTATAAGTGCGCCCATCCTGTGTTAAAGAAACAGAATAATTATATGTCCACCCAAAACTGCTAAATGCATTGGAATGTCTTCTGGCTGTTCCTTTACAGTACAGTTAACCCCTTCTTGATGTCATGTCTTCAGTATTCAGAGAGGTTTTTTAATTTATGTTCATGCCATAAGCTTATTTCTTTGATCTCTGTGTGATACCAGACAGATGGACACTCCACTCTCACTTTTAGCTTCATCTTCTTGCTTTTGCTTAGCAGCATGTTCAGTCTCCCCACTCTATGAAAATACGCTGCACTTGCTCCCGTAGCTGAGTTACCAAGGCACATAGCATTTCTCTGGTGTTACATTGCGCTACATAATTTATGGCATTGAACTATAACAAATATTTCTTTGCCTTTTCTCAAAAGTGAACTGATCATTGGCAGAAGAAACATAAATCTTCTGTTCAGCAACAGGACAGTCAGCAGCTTCCAGTGTGCCTCAATGCCCCCAGGGTATAGCTTTCTCCAAAGCTGAAAGCATAGGAAAGTCTGCATGGCCCATCCAGTATTCACTGGAGACTACCAAGAAAGGTGCCAACGGCACTGGGATTGAGGATATAGAGATCTGTCCTCAAGAACGTAAACAGCAACTAGACACCCACTGTTGACCTGTGAACAGTACCAGCTAATTTGGGCTTGTGCTGTGGGCATGGGTGGTGAATGAAGCATTTCCATCTCCTGTGGGAGGCTAGCTCCCTGCCCCTGCTTCTTCTGCGTACAGACAGGTCCACCCTCCACCCCTGCCCCACCCCAGGCCCTGCCTCTGCTGCACCCCAGGCCCGGGCTCTGGGCCCCAACTCTGCTTTGCCCCAGGCACCCAACAAGTGCCACTCGTCACATCCCTCCTCTCACCCCATCCTCTCCCCCACAAGGTTCCACCCTCCCACCCACTCACCACATCCTCCTATCCTCCACCTCTGTCCCCCATGAGGTCCCCACCGCCCACTGCATCCCTCCTTTTTTCCAGCCTCCCTCTCTCACCCACACCACATCCCTCCTCTCCTCGAGCCCCACTCCTCTGTGATGCCCTCGCCTTCCATTCCCCATGTCCCTTCTCTCCTCCACCCCATTCCCCCATGAAGCCTCACTGCCTGCCACATCCCTCCTCTCTTCCCTCCCTCCCCTACCCACTGCATCGCTCCCCTCCTGACATCCTTCCCTGTGAGGCCCCCCTGCCTGCCAGTTCTTCATCCTCTTCTCCCATGAGCCCCTTACTGGGTCCCTCCTCTCTTCCACACATCCCCTTGTCCTGCAAGACCTCACTGTCCACTGGGATGCAGTGGGCAGAGAGGTTTTAGAGGGGGTGGACAAAAGGAGGGATGCAGCAAGCGGCAGGGACCTCCAGAGAAGGCAGGTGAAGTGGAGGAGAGGAGAGGATTCAGCCAGGCATCCGCAGGTAGTAGAGACCTGAGGGGAGGAGTGAAGTAGGGAAAGGAAGACACATTGCACAAGCAGGGCCACCAGGCATCCAGTGGTATGTCAGGCGGCAGGGCTGTTTCAATGCAGTAAAGCTCTGGAACCCTCCCACCTCGCAGAGTTCTATAACCTGGGCTACAGCCCAAACCCAGAAGCCAACCCAGCAATGAAACAGTGACACAGCCCAAGACCTGCTAGCCTTACTTGAGTGGCTCAGGTCAGCTGTGGGTTTTTCTTTGCTGTGTAAACATATCCTTTGATACCAATTGCATGCAGGCTACCAAACTCTCAGGTGGTAAAAATTACAGATGATTTCACATGGCGAAGTTTGGGTCCTGATTTCGAACATCCTGAAGTTTCATAGATGTTCAGGTCTGGGCATGTCACTAGTAACGAATTTCAGACAATGCCAGCCTTAGCTGGATATGAAGCTGTGAAGGATAGGTGGAATGCGGGCCAGCACAGATGACTAATGGGTTTAACTCAGGTAGCCAGCAAGAGTATTGGCAGGGGGCCAGAAGAACCAATGAGATACAGTGTTAAAATCTGAATTGTATAAGATACCTTGCCTGCTTTCTTTGTGGGAGTTAGTTAAGCCAGGAGTTGTTGAAAAATAGCATGATTTAAACCCAGACAGGACTACCATACCTCCAAGGAATTTGGGGCATGAAAGTGGACTGAACCAAGAAGGGATTGTGAGTAAATCAGACTCCCCCCCCCCCCTTGGACAGGGGCTGCTACCACCCCATACTCCTGCCTCTGTATCTGAGGCAGAAGCTTGGGGCAGCAGGCAGGAGCTAGGTCTGCGTGAGAAGCCAGTTTTTAAACCAGCACTGGCTGTTGACCCTGCCCCCAGGGACTATCGAATAGTCATGTGACCACTAACATTTGATGCAGTTACACGACTATTCAGTTACACACTATGTAACATCCCTGTTTCTAACAAGAGTCTTTAGGGGAAGAAAGACAAGTGAGAGAAATTGGAAGGGAGTGGCTGAGAATCCAAAACTAATATGTTTTAAAATAGGGGAGATAATGCTATGGAAAGTGAAAAGACACTGCCTGGGATAAATTTAAAAACAAGATTCTTATTGTAGGAACACTAGATATTTATATATTGTGTGGTTGTGGTTCTTCCTTTACCAAGGAGAAGCCTAAGATGGTTGGGTCATGTCAGTAGGTTGATTCCCAATGCTGCCACTGTAATTATTACTAAACAGGATGCCAGCTGCAATAGAAGGGCAGATGGATCCAGAAAGGAGTGGCCTGAAACACACACAAGAATGTAACCAAAGACAGCCTGGCCACCAAGAGACCAGGCAGGGCTGCCGGGGGCAGGAAGCTATATCATCTGTTGTTTGAGAGCCACATCCTTCCAGGCCCATCCATCATCTCTGCCTGAATGCAGGATTTAAAAAAAACACAGATTTGCTACTCTTATTAAGAGCCTCTATTAGACCAGGTGCTTCACTAACGTGAGTGGAGAAAAGGCCTGCAAAGCTTATCATTTGTATTGCCTCATGAATCATGGCCCCACTGTGCAATGCTCTGTACAAACACACACACACAAAAAAGGCACCTCTCCCTAATGACGTTGTTTGTACAACAATCTCACCACATTATTTCACCGTTGTCTGATTTGTTGAATAAGGTGTATGTCTCCTTAAGGACCAGGGAGCCAGGAAGTGACTTTCTGCTGCAGCTGCTGACCAGGTCAGCATGGGAATGCTGATCCACCGCCCTCCTGAAGACAGGGGGGAGATTAGATAGGTCCATGCCATGCCAGTGCAGGAAAAGCAGCACCCACTGTTCCAGCTATGGGAGTAGTGAAATACCAGTCTGTGTCAGGTCCCACTGTGGGCATTGTACTAGTCATTCTTTTCTTGGGAGCTGGGAAGACATTTCTCCCTCGTTGCCATTGGTCAAGGCAAAGTGGTTGGGGGTTGCCTTTCCCACAGCAGATTGGGGGTTGGGGTTAGAGTTTGCTGGGGGCAAACAGGAAACAGGAATTAGGCAATGAGGTCACAACCCAGTATGTAAGCATGGGAAGGAAATCCGGTGTTAGTTTCCAATAGATACAGGGACAAGATAAAACAGATCGGTAAAGGATTTAAAGGAGGCATTCTTTAAAGGAGTGGAAATGGGGTGGGGGTCATCCAGAGCTCCTATGTCTGGTATGGCAGCATAGTCATTTATAGTTCTCCATAATCCTTATTCGGAGAGGTGGGGAAAATGGTGCAGCCCCAGCAGTGGGTTGGTTGGGGATCAGGATAAGTAAGGGGCCAGGCCGACAGAAGCCCCCCACCATGGCCATATATCAGGGCTGGGTTATGACATTTTGAGGCCTTAAACCAGGGTCGTGTGCCCCCCCAAACACGGTGGGGGAGAGAAGTGGCAAGAGGTCAGCAGCACCATCCCATCTGGGGCAAATCTGTCAGGATGGTACTTGGCCCTGCCATGAGGGCAGGGGACTGGACTTGATGACCTCTCAAGGTCTCTTCCAGTTCTAATGTTCTATGATTCTATGATCCACTGGATGGTTCAGGGCAAGGCAACCACTCCAGGCCCCATGCTTTGGGAGGCCCGCCAGACCCAGAGGGTTAATGGGGGGGGGAGGGCTGGCAGCTACTGGGGTCAGGTCCACCCTTGCACTCACTGGCAGTGGTGGGAGAACCAGCCCCAGGCAGCTCCGTTCCCCTGGCTTACAACCGTGTCGCATGGGGAGGGGCCTTGTGGGAAAGGGAGGAACCACCCACAAGTGGGAAGTGGAGAGACATGGCCGGAAGTCAGGGGGGTGGAGTGGGCTGGGGCTGGCTTGCTCCACTTCTCACCGCTGACAGTGAGCATGGGTGGGAACAGACTCCTGCCCCACCCCACTACTAAACCATGGGCTGCATCACTCTTGGGAGTAGGGGTGGTGCAGGGGCAGGGAGAGGCAGGGTGGGACCAGAGCAGGGATGGGCAGAGGTGGGGCAGGGGCAGAGGGGGCATCGTCCAGGTACTCTCCCAGCTTAAACTCTCATTAAGTACTTTTTTAAAATTCTGAATATTCTGCATGCTAAAGAGTCTCATCAGGTGGCTCGTTTGACATCAGGTCACTTAAACACTGTGCTATCTTCAGAGTATGCAAACATCCCAGAGTATTTCTGGGGGTGTCATTATATGATAACTATTATTCGTTTTGACTAGGGGATTTAGTCATGGAGGAGCACCCCCCTAGCTCTGTACAAACATCTGCCCAGGTTCTTCTATAGACAGCCATCACCAGAGTATCCCTGTGAAAGGCTCAACACAGCGAGCCACTATGCAATACAAGGAAGAGGGAACTCCATCAAGGGAAGAATGCTAGGTACATTGTCTCCTTCATGCATGATCAGGGAATAAGAACGGTTCATCAGACGATGCTACGAATCCATAATGCCAGGACACAAGTGAACTGAAAATATGATTGTGTAAATAAAGAGAGGACACAACCGAGTGCCTACCAACTTCAGCAATAACTGATTCCATTGCTAGAGAGGGCGGGAGTATCCAAGGACAGAGGATTTTTATTGCTGATGAACATGAATTTGTAACCTCAGAGAGTGCTCTTGTTCTTTTTCTGCCCTCCCAAGAGAAAACAGTGGGAAGCTGAGTAGTGACAGAGGCAGTGGCTGGCACTGACAAGTGCAGAAAACACAGATCACGCTCCTTTTATACACAGCCAACAAAGAGCAGCAATTGCCAAGGAAAGAGCCGGATGGCTGCTCCGCAGCCCCCTTTTCCAGCTCAGCAAACTTCACACATTAGAATCTTCCTGGGGGAAATCACTCTCCGTTCACCATGTTTAACTCTTTCTCCTTGCAGATACACTGCAACCCTCTCCTCAAAAAGACAGTTTCTTCACAACACCCTTTCACTCTCAGCAGAGATTTTCTGGCACCGAAATGGCACTGAAAGGTGATGGGATGTCCAGTCTATTTCATCACACCCTGGGTGTGAATTTGTCTACGTTCAAACTCAAGCGAAGTGACTTGAACTCATGTGTGTCGGGTTCGTGTTGGGTTGGTAGGAGGGAGTGCATGGAAAAAAGGAGCAAGCAGAAGACAATACCATGAAGAAATCAGAGCAGAGTGAAATAAATACTGTGCCCAGCAGGAGGTACTTGTGCGAAAGCTGCCATTGTGACCAATATACCAGAAAAAAAACCTTAAAAAACAACGAATAGTCTAGCAGCACCTTAAAGACTAACAAAACATGTAGATGGTTTTGTTAGTCGTAAAGGTGCTGCTAGACTATTCGTTGTTTTTTAAGTTTTTCCAGTTACAGACTAACTCAGCTTTCCCTCTGAAGCTTTCCAATATACCAGTGTTGAACCAAAGGAATTCCAGGGGTAAAGCCATGAACTGTTATAGAATAAGCCACAGTTCTGTGAATGAGAGTCAGACACATGCCAGTGGGTTACCTTTCCATGGGGTGTTTAAGGCACACATTTTTGTTGGGGCCTGAACAACGAGAGCCCTGCTGATGAACACATCCCTAGTGAAAAAACCAGCAAGCACACATTTGTATAAAATTAAGGAGGAGAGAGAGACAGAGGGAAAGAGAGCCGGAGCAAGACCTCAGCATTCAGTTCTCTTTTTCCACTGGCATTTCAGTGTGAACTTCACTATACAGACTGCGAGAATGGGAGGAGGGGAAGAGGGAGAAGCAATTTAAAGGAGCCAAGTTTGAGCAAGAGGCATTGAGCAAGAGCACTTGGAGGCACAACACCACTCAAACTTGGCCTGACTGTCTCTCTATCAGGCCATCAGGGAAGAGACTCCACTGTTAAACCTGCTCCTCTCCTCCCTCCCCCACCTGCCACCTTCACCCCTGCCAAGTTCAAACTTTTCACAAATGGGGGCATGGCCCAGTTTAAAAAGTGGAGGTCAGTTGCCCCTTATGTTCCCCACCTCCTCCTCCAGCACTTATGTTCTCATAGCATTGTGTGTTAAGCCCCACCCCCATCATGCAATTGCATTTTAAAAGCACTCCTATCAGGGCTGTTCCCCACTCTGGCACTCTGAGTGCAGAAGTTGGGGGCCCACAAAAGACCTTAAATACCTTGCCTATATAGGCTCTGCTTACAAACAAAACTCCCCAAAGTCACAGATGCACTGACTCTGGAAAATAGGCTGCCACCATCTAGTGATTTTAAACCCTGAAAAAATAGGAAAAAACACTTGAAGTTCTTCCCCAGGTGTACCCCAGGCTCTTTTACCACAAGAGAGATTGAAAAAAGAAACAAAAAACACAGAAAACAAACTGGCTGCATCGAGACTGACATGATTTTGCGGAAATACTTTTAACGGAAAAGTTTTTCTGTTAAAAGTATTTCCGCAAAAGAGCGTCTAGATTAGCAAGGGAGCTTTTGCGCAAAAGCATCCGTGCCAATCTAGATGCTCTTTTGCGTAAGAAAGCTCCGATGGCCATTTTAGCCATCGGGCTTTCTTGCACAAAAAATTAAGGTGCCTGTCTACACTGGCCCTCTTGCTCAAGTATTCTTGTGGAAGAGGGCTTATCCCTGAATGGAAGCGTGAAAGTATTTGCGCAAGAAGTACTGATTTTGTACATTACAAAGTCAGTTCTCTTGCACAAATTCAAGTGGCCAGTGTAGACAGCTGGCAAGTTTTTGCGCAAAAGTAACTGCTTTTGCGCAAAAACTTGCCAGTCTAGACACACCCACTGTGTCTCTGATAGCTGGTCTCTCAGGCTAAGCAGACACACACAGGCTATGTCTAGACTGCAAGCCTCTTTCGAAGGATACTTTTAAAAAAACCTCTTTCGAAAAAGAGCATCTAGACTACAATCCGTACTTTTGAAAAAGCAAGCCACTTTTTCGAAAGAGAGCACCCAGGCAGTTTGGATGCTCTCTTTTGAAAAAGCACAGTTTGTATTACATATCGCCTTTTTTTGAAAAAAGGCCTTCTTCCTCGTAAAATGAGGTTTTCCGCAGTTGAAAAAACTGCTGCGTTCTTTCGATTTACTTTCGAAAGAACGCGGCAGCAGTCTAGATGCAGGGGACATCTAGGCAACTTTTTTCGAAAAAACCCTGAAGTCTAGACACACACAGAGACCTCCTGTTATCTTCCAGGCCACAAGAATCAAATCATCCCCTTAAAAAAGGTGATTTTATTAACAAAAGAAACAGATCTACTTTATAATGCATACTTGGTTGCTAGATGTTACACAGTAACTAAGGGTACATCTAGACTACATGCCTCTGTCGCCAGAGGCATGTAGATTAGGCTACCAGGCATAGGAAAATGAAGCGGCGATTTAAATAATCGCCGCTTCATTTAAATTTACATGGCTGCCGCGCTGAGCCAATCAGCTGTTTGTTGGCTCAGCGCGGTAGTCTGGACGCGCGGGTGTCGACATCAAAGGCATTTGTCAACTACCCAGGTATGCCTCCTGGGATGAGGTTAACCTGGGTGGTCGACAAATGCCTTTGATGTCGACTCCCGCGCATCCAACATCCCTGTAAACCTCGTTCCATGTGGAGTAAGAGACATTTTGGAATAGCAGTTTATTTTGAAATTTGGTGTTAAGTAGATAAGCCAAAATAAGCTATTTTGAAATACACTTAAAATAAGCTATGTAATTTGTGTAGCTCAAATTGTGTAGCTTATTTGGTTCTTCTGGTCCCCTGCCAACACCCTTAGCTACATGAGTTTAACCCTTTAGTCACCAGCTGCTGGCCAGCACTCCTCCTATCCATCACAACTCCACTGGGTGCCCCCTCACTTCAGATACTAGAGAGGCAGCTGCTGAAACTTCCTCTCCCCTCCCGCATGCCCAACACTGGATCACTACTGGAGCTGCAGGTGTTGAGGATCCAAGCTGCCACTCAACACTTGCTACAGCACTGATTGGCTAGCCATCCCCTTTTCCCCACCTTCTAGGAAAGGCCAGCCTATCAGGCAGAGATTTATCCACTGACTAATGGATCACCTGCAGATTTGGCAGGGCTGAGTCAGGCAGCTGGAAAAGGCTCAGGAGGGACCAGTATCTGCCATGAGGGAGCCTCCTACCCAAGTGATGTGAGGGATGTAGGGTAGAGGAGCTTTGGCCAGTTAACCTGGAGTCTTTGCTAACTGTGGGTCTGGGTGGCCCACAGAGAAGGGCTAGAACCAAACAGCAAATCACCAAGTTCTGCTGGTGTCTCACAGTGGCTGCATCTCTTTGTGTAGCTAGCTCAGCTTCTGGATCCCAGACCCCAGCTACTCCCCTGGGAGACATTCGGCCTCCCCAAACGTCATGGCTAGGGGATGAGGGCTACGAGGAGCCCTCCTCACTCTGGTGGCATGTAGGGAAAGAGGGTCACCCTAACTGGGCTGTTGTCCTCAAGTCTTGCTGCTGCTATGCGGTCAGCTGCAGATGCTGGGTCTCAGAAGATGCAGCAGTGGCTGTATATCAGACCTAGGCTGGACACTAACTTTCATAGCTGCTGCTGAGCTAATTGAATTATTTGTGGGTACTTTTGAAAATGGCCCCGAGTCCTTTCCTGCACTGGCCCTTTCTGAAGTTCTGTAGCAAGTGTCCTTTGTGTGTACAGCACAATGTGTGTATTTGCTCAGCTGCCCTGGCTTGAATCTTTCTGAAAGATGAGCACAAATTACCCTGTTCAGTTAACCGCTGCAAGCAGAGCACAGAACTGGGACGAAGGTTTTTTTTTTTTTTTTTTAACATTTTATTGTTTCCTGTTTCTGAGTAGGTCAGCTCTCTTGGTGCTCCAGCAGCATCAGTAAAAGGACCTTGCTTTGCAACAAAATCGCTGCTGCAAGCATTCATCTCAGACAGGTACAACCTCTGGGGACCTGATCTTGTAGAGTGCGGACAGCCAATACATCCCTCTGGGAGCTGAGGGTGTTTGGAGGCACCTTGCAAGATCAGGATGTAAAGTAGGACATTTCAGTCTATAATTTCCCTCTGGCTGACTCAGCTGATGGATGAAACCAAGGGAATGAACAGCCAGAGGGACAGACCAGGCACAGCCTGTCAGCACTTTCTGCTTAGGATAGGCCAGTGAGTTCCAGAATAAGGTTTGTTGCTTTAATAGGTTCCTTTTAGTCTCCTCATCAGAAGTGTACGTTAAAATTTAATCCTAAATGCACCTCAGCTATGTGTCTGAGCAGGCTTTTGTGCTCGGCCAATGGGCACAGCTTTCTATTGAGGGGTACAGTGCAAAGTGGCACTGTGAATTGTATGGCCACGTCTCCACCACTTGTGCTACGTTCCCCACAGAATTTCTTGGCTCACTGAATAGTGTTTAACATGAGCCTCTTTGACTGATTTTGGTTCGTTGGGATGAGACTGCCCACTACTGAATTATTTTTCTCATTGTTGCATAGTTCCCATGATTGTTTCACAGACATGTGGGAAGGCAGAAATTCATTCCTCGGATGGGACAGCCTAGAGGTCAGCTCCCATAAATGCTTATTACTGAGCATAGTGCCACTCACAGGAGTGACTCCAAAAGTGTTGGGAGGTCACTGAGTGACGCAGGGATGCTCTCTTTCCCCTAGTCATGTCCTTCCATTCCTTCCCTCACAATAACTAACACATTTTCATAACCAATCATTCTGTCTTACCTGGAGGTTGATCCAAACATCTCTGGGGAAGTTCAAAGCTGGGTCAGAATCCGAGGATCTTACAGTCTGCGGTGTTCTGTGAAGGAATTATGTGTCATCACATGATCCAGCCCAGTAACGTTCCTGATTTGTCTTGTACACAGAAAGCACCAGCCACAAAATTGCAGTGATGTCCACTCTGCTCACCCAGCTTCTTTAGTATCCTAAAATCTGGGCTCCTGTCTGCTTGATTTTCTCCTGTCATGCACCTGACTCCATTGTGCGTAACCCCATAAGCAGGGGGGGTTGGAAGGATGCAAGCGCTGCAGGAGATCTCTATACTTTCTCTGATCTGGGATGGTAGACACTTACTTGAGTTACATAGCTCGAGTCTACACTAGGGAGTTATTTTAAAATAACCCCCTTTAGGCTGGATTTATAAGCAGAGCATCCACTCTAAGAAACCCAATATTTTAAAATAATGGGCTGGTTATTTCAAAATCTGTACTCCTGCTTTCCTCAGGGAATAACGCTTATTTCAAAATAGCGGTAGTGTGGACTATGGATTTCCCCAAGCTGAACTGGTTCCTGACAGATGTAGCTATCCGGTGTGGCGAGCTCCCAGAGTGTGATGGCAACTTGCTTCTGCACAGGAATGGGGGGTTGCATGTAAGTGTCCAGTCGCCTGAGGGCAGGGGCGAGCCACTCGCAGAGCTCGAGGAAGGTGGCCTTTCACATGCGGAAGTTCTGCAGCCCCTGTTGGTCGTCCCATGGCTGCAGGATGATGCGGTCCCACCAGTCCGAGCTCATCTCCCACCACCAGAAGTGGCATTCCACGGTGTCCAAGGCATTCAGGGGCATGCACAGGAGTAGGAGCGCCAGGACCTGGTGACCAGGATCTGTGGGCCACGCTGGGGTTCATCCTGCTGATCCTGGTCCTTGTCCTGCTGGTGCAACATGCAGGCAGTCTGGACGCACTGCACCATGAGGTACAACATGAGGCCCGTGAGCCTGGCACTGCTTTGCAGCAGCTCTGTCCCCTGCAGCCCTTAAAGCCGCAGCCACAGGGGAAAGGGCTTGTGGCAGGAAGCTCGTCCGGACAGCCTCCAGCCACACTGCTACTGCCACAGTGCATCATCTGGCCAGCATGGCTGACCCTCGAGCCCCCCAAGAGGTCCAAATGAAAGTGAAGGAGCTCCAGCAGGTCTACGCCAGAGTGAGGGAGCACAGCTCCTACTCCGGGGCAGAACCACTCTCCTGCCTCCATTTCCAAGACCTGCACTGCATCCTGGGGGGCAGTGCAGCCCCTTCCCCACTCCTGGTGGTTGACTTGGGGCTGGAGACACCCGTCATCACCTGCCCAGAGGGCAGAGTTGGTGAGGAGGAAGAGGAGGACCCCAACACAGCCAGCACAGTCACCCCAGTGATACTGGAGCTGGTACCCCTCAGCCTGGATATGTCCCAGGCATCCTCTGAAGCCAGGGAGGGAACATCACTTAGGCACATGACACAGACAGCGTGGAGGTGGCAGATGGCGTGGAGGTGGCAGATGGCGAGGGGTTGGGGTGTGTTCCTCGCTCTGCCTGGGGAATTATGCTGCAGTCCATGCACTTGGCTGCCCATGCAGCGGCAATCTGGGCCACACAACCCCAGGAGGCTGCATCCGAGTACCCCAGGGTGCCTGCTCACAGGATCGGGGGAGGCCGACCCCGAAAGAGTCAGACACCCAAGCGGGACACTCTCCTACCACAAGCCACCACTAGAAGGAGGCTGGAGAAATGGACACACGCACACACCCTTCCGCTGTGTCTAGACTACACCCCTCTGTCGGCAGAGGGATGTAAATGAAGCACTTTGGAAGTGCAAATGAAGCAGGGATTTAAATGTCCCGCGTTTCATTTGCATAATCGCGTAATGTCGTTCTTTCAAAAAAGTGCCATTTCGAAAGTAAAACCGCGGTCTAGACGTGGTTCTTTTGAAAACGGGGTGCTTTTTTGAAAGATCCTGAGAGGTTTGGCCGGGAGACTATCAAGTGCCATCACTTCAGCTGCCCCTCTCAGCACTACCATGTAGCTCCTGCCCTCTGCCTTGGAGCTGCCCCCAACCCATGGGAGCCTCCTGCTTGCTGTGCAGGGCATGGAAAGAAGAGAAAAGGGGGTGTAGATCTCAGGGTGCCCCTTCCTCCACCTGTACCCCATCTCCACAGACCAGAGGGGGACAGGGATAGAGAGAGTTTGCTGGCTGCTTTTGAGAGTGGTTCAGGTTCAGGGCCAGGGCGGGGGTGAGCCTGCCTTAGCCCCCTGCACCACCACCCAGAAGCGACCTGTAGTAAGTAGTGCCCAGCTGGAACCTGAATTCCAAACCCCGGCCCCAGTCCTGAACCCTTCCTACACCCCAAATTTCTGCCCCCAGCCTGATAAAAGTGAGTAAGGTTGGGGGAGGGAGGATGGAGTGAGCAGGGGCGAGGCCTCAGAGAAGGGGCAGAAAGGAGGCGGGGGAGGGGTATTTGGGTTTGAGGTAGATCCTGGATTGCACTTAAATTCAAAAAGTGATCTCATGCTTAAAACGATTGGAAATTCCTGATCTATGTTTTTGTTAGTCTCTCAGGGTATATCTAGACTACATGACTCTGCCGACAGAGGCTTGTAAAATAGGCTGACCCGACATAGTCAATGAAGCGGGGATTTAAATATCCCCTGCTCCATTAAAATAAAAATGGCCACCGCACTGTGCCGGCTCAGCTGATCGTCGGCACAGTGCATGAGTCAAGATGCGGATCGATCAACAGGGGAAGCCTTTGTTGACCGCTCCCTTATGCCTCATGGAACGAGGTTTATAGGAGCAGTCGACAAAGGCTTCCCCTGTCGACCGATCCGTGTCTTGACTTGAACGCTGTGCTGATGATCAGCTGAGCCAGCACAGCGCGGCGGCCATTTTTATTTTAACGAAGCCGGGGATATTTAAATCCTTGCTTCATTGACTATGTCGAGTAGCCTATTTTACATGCCTCTGTCGGCAGAGGCATGTAGTCTAGACATACTCTAAGGTGCCGCAGGACTATTAATTGTTTTTTAAGTTTTATACTGACTAAAATTCTCAAGTCCTGTCACACTATTCATTGTGCTGAGTGAAAAAAAAAGTGGCTTGTATTGTATTCTGTTTTGTTACTCCAAAGTCCCAGTTAATAATGGAGTTGATGTAGCCGCACGTTACATTTAGAAGTCACCTAATGGGCAACATAATTTCAGAGCTTTAAACAAGAATACAAAGGAACCTGTAGATCACTGGGAAACAAGACTAATACCTTGATAGAGAACTGTAATAAATTAGTTTCAGTTATGACGTTAAACTCTTCCTTGTGCAAGGGAATCTGTCTCCCTTGAAAACAAAGAACAATCCCGTATGTGAGATTTCAGTGAATCTTGCTTTCACCGCCCAGTATGAACATGTACACACACACACAATTTTTCTTCTTTTCAAATTTTTTCCCGATGGCTTGCATGACAAGCCTGAAAGAAGCTTAAACAAATAACCCAAAACATGCAAAATGTCAGACTGTTTTATATTAAACTTCCAGAACACTTTGCTGTCTGTAGGAACAAATTTATAATAGAACAAAAATAAGCCACGTATGGAAAAAAAAGATATTAAAAACACCCTCTTAAAAATGACTCAGTATTATTGAGCCCCTAAATACTGTATCATTGGCCATGGAGCTTTCCCACTCCCAGAATGTATTTGGGCAATAAGGCTTGACTCACTGAAGTATCCATTTTACACAGCTGCACATGTCCCTGACCTGATGTGAAAAAGTCACTAATTTGTAAACAACAAAACTCTCACCCTTTAAAAGAATTTTTCTGGCACCTAGAAGCCCATATTTGGATGCTGGTTTTTATGCTCTTAGGCAGCTTTTACCCTGGCCATATACAATTGGAACCCAAATCAGCTCTTAGGAACAGGATAAAAGGTTTTGCTATGAAAGACTCAGTAAATCTGACTCTCGTGCCTGCTGACACCCCATCCTTGTGTTGGAGCAAATCACCTGAAAGGTGCTTGGTGGTTATTTTGGAGCCTATATATTGGCTTTTGGCATGCTTTTGGCATGTTAAAGCCTTCTTGCTTAAAGAGATATCTTCAGAGATTAAATAGAAGGCATTTTTTATCCTTATGCATGTTATGGTATTAGAAATACATGTGACCAATTGCAGAGAAAGGGCAGGGGGTTGTATAGCCTTGAGAATTTCATATGGGTTAAGGTCCAGGACAGTAGCAGTAAATGCTGCTGAATGACTTATCTCTGTTCCAGTATTGCCTCCTTCAAGAGAGACTTCCTATATGACTTTGGGCAGGTGAGTCTGTGCCTCAGCTCCTCATCTGTAGAATGGGGTTAATAGTACTGCCCTACCTCACAGAGGTGTCCATGAGGTATTCATAATCAATTGCAATGGAGGCTGTTTGGATACTCTAGCTAGCATGAAAAGTAAGGAGGTTGGGCTTGCCCCCACACCAAATCAGTCTCCTCCTCGCCTCACTGGACCATCTTTAATTGAAGCTCATATGTTTTAAATGTTTAAATTACAGTAGCAGCCTAAGGCTTCATTCACTATCAGGGACCAAACTGATAAATGAGGCACAACAGAGACAAACCCTGTTCTCAATATCATGCACTCTAAGGCCATGTCTACACTAGGAAACTATTTCAAAATAACTACATTCGACTTAACTCCCGATTTTACAAAATCAAAATAGTGTGTCCACACTACGGGGAAGACCTGAAATTAGTCTGAAGCAGGCCCCCTTATTGTGATACGCTACCTCAGCGTAGAGGCCCAGGAAGCGCTGGGGAGTAATTAGTTCAAATTACTCTGGGGAATAATTATTTTGAAATAGCGCCACCAGAACATCCACGCTAACGCTATTTCGAAATAACTATTTTGAAATTAGCATTACTCCCCGAGAAAAGCGGGAGTACAGATTTCAAAGTAAGCAGCCCCTTAGTTTGAAATAATGGGCTTGGTAGTTTGGATGCTCTGCTTACAGATTCGAACGAAGGGGGGTTATTTCGAAATAAAGCCCTAGTGTAGACCAGGGCTAAGAGTCCATAAATAATACCTGTTAAAGTATCACACTGAATTAGCTGGGCTGGAACAATTCTATTTAAAAACAATTTGGGAAGGAGAGAGAGAGAAAGAAAACCATCAGACTTAGAGCCCACGAGAGGATTTTCTGGAGAAAGATTTTTCTTGGCAAGACCTGATCAATATTTTACTTCCTGGCTCATCTAGGGAAGCCTCCCTTGAGGGACACTTAAGGCTTCCGGGACTGTGCATCCTATTTCATTTCCTGCATTCAGGCTTTGCAGGACTCCAGTCTTGTCAGCACTGCACAGAGTTTATCCACAGAGACACATTTAAAAAAAAAAGAAACATATTTTAACAAGGCAAGCAAATCATTTGAACTGCTTTAAATCAGGATTTTTCCCCCCTGCTGTGCTAATTATAACCTTCCTTAGGGGAGTCATGAGCTCTTGGTTGACTCACAGCTCAAATGAAGTTTGGAAATAAGCAATGAAAATTAAACACAATCTCTATCACAGGAATATATAGACAGATCCTTAACAGGAAAAAGTTCTGCGAGACAGAGTGCGTTGCAAATATAACCTTTACAATTCTGATTGTGCCTAACAGCTGCCAGAAAGAAATACCAGCAGGAATGGA
The DNA here is from genome assembly GCF_049634645.1 of Pelodiscus sinensis. NCBI lineage: Eukaryota > Metazoa > Chordata > Testudines > Trionychidae > Pelodiscus > Pelodiscus sinensis. The sequence goes on from NC_134727.1 coordinate 24,186,208, forward strand.
AAAATGTTTCCATTTATTTTACTAGGCCTTGTGCCATTAAACCTGGAATTAGGGTGGAGGGAGTTCATCATTGAAATAATATGTGTTTTGACAATGCACTTGATCAACAATCAAACTTTGTAGCTGCTTTTACAGAAAAAGCTACACATGCCATTTACACCCTAACTGGGCAACCCAAAGGGTTAGTTCAAATCAATTTAGAGAAGGAAATAGGCCCCACTCTGCAATGCAGAAATGAAAGGCTGAACTTTAGACCACTTCCTCTACCTAGTAACAACGCATAGAGAGATTTCCACAAATCCCAAGGCTGTCAAGACTTCCACTTCCAGACTTGGAAAAAGAAATGCCCGGACATTCCTTTGTTGTTCTAGTTCACTCTCGGTTTGATCTGTTTTAGTTCACTTGAGCCAATTAAAGGTTCCTGTTTTACCCAGGAAAAAGCCTAAATCTGTAACAAACCACCACCGCTCTGCTCCGATTTTAATTAATTGTCCTTTGAGTTGATCCCAAACCTGATGCCTTATTTTGGCCAGTGTGGTTTAATGCTTGAACAGGACTGCGGCAGTCAAAAAAAGAAAGTGCTACATGCATTTCTACTACTGCTCACTGTGTCAAAAGAAACATCGTATAGATTGTACCTCCCTAAACTGGGACTCTCTGGTCTGGTAATATCCATGGTCCCTCATGACAACAGATGTTCCTGGACCAGAGAGCCCAGGGGCAGAGAGGCCAGTGGTGGGCCGGGAGCCCCAAGGCAGGGAGCTCAGGTGGTGTGGGGAGCCCCACAACAAAGGGGTTCAGCAGTGCAGCCAGGAGCCCTGGGCTGAAGGGAAGGCGGGGGAGGGAGCAGCCGGGCAAAAGTGGAGCCAGGGAAACACTGGGCAGCCAGTGACAGAGGACCTCGCCTGGTCTGGGAAATTCCCTTGTTGGACCCAGTCAGATCCCAAGGGCGCAGGTCCCACCAATATTGCTGTTTTCATGAAATCGTGGCACTGTTAAATCGCAAAAAGCTGACAAAGTTATCCTTCCAGCTGTACTGAACCTTGATCCATAGGCTGCATACACGGCTGTATCCTTACACTGTTAATGCTCCTTGATCCCTAAGGGCACAGCTACACTGCAATGCTATTTCAGGATACTGGAGTATCCCAAAATAGCTATCCCATGTCTTCACAGCAAGCCTGTTATTTTGGGCTCGCTATTCCGACGTCTCTGTAAACCTCATTCTACAAGGATTAAGGGACATTTCGGAATAGCACTTTATTTCAAAACGTTGCACTGTTTAGACAGTGCCAAATGACAAAATAAGCTATATCGAAATAAGATTTGCAATTTACGTAGCTCAAATTGCATATCTTATTTCCAGTTATGGTGCAGTGTAGACACACCCTTAGTTCTGCAGGGATTCAGGGTGCTAGAAGCTTTAGTGCAGGGGTTCTTGCATAGACCACATCTTAATAGCACTAATAACATCTTGTCTCCTGGGTCACTTCTCCTCCTGCTTTTGTTCATATAACAATGTGACTCCAGCAGTTGGTAACATAACCCTGGTCTACACAAGGGAGTTATTTCGAAATAACAAGTGGAGTGTCCACACTACCAAGCCCATTATTTCAAAAGAAGGGGCTTGTTATTTTGAAATAACTCCTGCTTGTGAAGAGGAATAGTTTATTTTAAAATAGTTATTTTGGGAGCTATTATTTTGAAATAAACAGGTAGTGTAGACATAGCCATAGAGAAGCAATATTAGGAAAGTATTTGTGTGTCCTTAATGGTCTTCACTGTGGTTAGTATTTTCATCCATTTTGAAAGCATCAGTCTCTCCCTCCTATCTGTTTCTCTTTTCCCTTTCTTTGTTTTCTGGTCCTCCTCTTTTATAGCAGCTCTCTCCCTCACGTTTGGTTCCCTCTTCCCTTTGCACCTCAGAATATATTGCCTGGATCCTTTACTTTTTCCTCCCTTATATATTCCTCTCCCATTGGCAGCAAACAGCTCCATTCCCACCAGTGGTTGTGGTCCCAGAGTACCGTTCTCATTTAATCATAGAATCATAGAGTGGTCATCGAGTCCAGTTGCCTGCCCTCATGGCAGGACCAAGCACTGTCTAGATCATCCCTGACTGCTGTCTAACCTACTCTTAAATATCTCCAATGATGGAGATTACACAACCCCCGTAGGCAATTTATTCCAATGTTTAACCACCCTGACGGTTAGGAAGTTTTTCCTAATGTCCAACCTAACCACCCTTGCTGCAATTTAAGCTCCTTGCTTCTTGTCCTATCATCAGAGGCCCAGGAGAACAATTTTTCTCCCTCCTCCTTGTAATATCCTTTTAGATACTTGAAAACCGCTATCATACCAGACTCCTATAGAGCTTTATTCACAAGATTAGTCTTTTGTAATATGTCATTCCAAATTGGCGCACATCAAAGCTGTCTTGAGCTGATCCAGCTTTAGTCAGTGACTGTGCCTCATTGACAGTTGCTGGTGGTTGTCGATCACTTTCAGCTGTGTCTATCAAAATCTGACGAATTTCAGAATAGTTCATATAAAGTGCTCTGGGGGGGCATCGCTCAGTGCTGACCATCTTGTTCTGAGACACTTCGTACAACATAGGTATTTTGCGTCATTGTTATTTGTTAATTTAGACCATCATTGGGGGGAAGCTGAAAACGTAAAGAGTAACTGCAAAATCCCCAAAAAACTGACTGCTGCAGAGCAATGCTCAACAGCAGCTGATCCAACCAAATTCAGAGTATGGGCAGCACATGGAACCCATTTAGCCAAACTGTTAACTTCACGCAACCTAACTGGAACCCCTGAATAAATGCCACTCATATTGCTGGCGTTAACATGTGGCTATGACCTGCAGCTTGCAATATCAATGCCATGAAATTTGAGACTATCCTGCAATAGATGGAATAAGTATTTTCCATCATGTTGTTCAATGGGAAAGAATCGAAGAAATTGCTCAACCACATTTCCATCACTGAGTACAAAACGAAACACCACTGTAAGCTGATCAGTGTGACTAAAATCAGGGGATGAATTGATTCCATAATACTTTGCCTTCTTGGTTTCAGATATTATCTGCACCATAACTTTGGACCTTAATATATCAATAAATTCATCGCATATAGTTGACAAAAGATAAGACCCATTCCCTCTTCCTAGTATCATGTGTTCTGAGAGAAATGGATCAAATTCAGCTAGAAGTTCAATGCAACCAAAGTAGTTTCCATTGTTAGGGCAACCATGCACATCAGTGTCTCCACAAAAGGCTAGTCCTCATTCAGCAAGGAATCATAATACAGCAACTATTCTCTTTAGGACTTCAGTCCAGTATTTATATGCTCTTTCCTTCATCTTCTCCAGTTCTGCATCATTTCTGGCAGACTTATGACACAGGAGCATTGTTGACAGTGCACCAAGATGATCCTTCCACGGCTCATGAGAATTCTAGAATTCTGCATTTTTCCAATCATCAAAACCAGTTATAAATTGATTAGAACAGTCACTGACACAGAATAGTTTGCATATGTATCAATAGACTTTACCAGTTGAGAGAGACATTCTCTTTGGACAGTTTCCCCATTTGCCAGTCACCTGAAAAAATATTCTTTGCATGCATATCTTTTCTTTTACCAAATTGTCTACCCTGCAATGAGAAATCAGAATCCAAATTTGGGAAGGTGTATTTTCTGCAAAATATTTTATGAAATATGGAGTGATTTCCCACTCAGCTGGCTCAGAACTGTATTTTACTGTTTTGACAAAATCTGATCTTTTCTTTGATGTCTCTCTGTTTTCATCACATCTCCTGCTGGAATTGTCATGGCCACTTCTAAGGCACACTGACTGACCCTTGCTTGTTCCTCTCTTGATCTTGAAGATTCAACACCACTTTCAGTGACACCTGTTTCAACATGTTCTGCAGCTTTGTTTTCCATGTGTGATGTTAATGGATCGATGGGAGAGCTTGCACTGTCATTCCTCATATATTTTCTCATGAAATTCAGCAGAGAACCCCTCATCTTTTTTAAAGTTTGTTCCATTTTTTCATTTGTTGTTTGGTTTACATATCCAGAATCATGCTTCCTCTTGCATTGATCTGTGGATTTGAAGTCGTAGCGGAAGCAACATTGCCTTACTTTTCTCCTTATCAGCCGATTAACTATCAGGTGAATCCTAAGTATAATCGTAGTATGCAACAAAATGGCTGTTGTTTTAGAATGAAGTACCATGAATTTTTCATGCAGTGCGTCACTTTCAAGAGAGAAAATTGAAGTGGGTGATATTACATGTATAGGTGATAGGGCTTTTCTCCCTTACATATTTCTATATAGTCTAATTTAAGGGCCTACAATTACAGCCGGTCCCTGAGTTACGAACGAGTTATGGGCCAAACACTTGGCCATAACTCGAAATGTTCGTAAGTCAGACCCCATTGATTTACATTGCAACCATGCTGTTCATAAGCGCAGGTTGCGTTGTAACTCGGGGACTGCCTTTACGACCTCTTAATGGGAGGTTTGTTGTAAATGCAAATGGTCATAAATCGACTGTTCATAAATTGGGGACCGGCTGTATGAGAGTGCCTAGGGCCTATGAAAAGTTTAATCAAGCCCTGCTTACAGTGAGAACAAAGAGTCTGCTCTACAACCTTAATAGTTGGTTGGCTTTTAGCTCATGTGGTATAGGCTCATGTACTAAGCTCCAGAGGTCCCAGGTTCAATTCTGCCCACAGATGACTGGTGTCTGCTTCATTACATATAGAACTTGCTAATCAAGGTCTTTTAATTTTGCCAGGGACCAGCATCCTAGCAGTCCTTGATCAGCCTGCTAAGGATACCCGATTCCTTGCACACTATTGCCATGCGAGTTTCCATGAAAGTCCGGCTTTCCCATTTCTTCCCTCAATTTTGATTGGGAAAAACTCCCATTCCCTAGACTTACAAAAAATCCCACTGATATTAAATTACAAGATTCAATAAATAGTACATACATAAATAGTATTTACTTGTAAAGTCTCAGATAACCACCAATGTGTTGTAATATTTTTATATCCACCAAGGAAACCCCAACAGAGATTAAAGTGACTTCCTCAGGTTGCATAGCCAGGGAATTAGAATTAATTAGGAACCATAATAAACAAAAACCATTCAACCAGAAGCATAATCACAAACAATACTATAGTGTTGTGTGATGGGGTGTACCAGCTGTGCCTGAAGCAGTCGACAGGGCTATCTGGCTGAGAGAGCCCCACCCCCACAGCCCTCCTGGGCATGCTGCAGCTGGAGGACCAGTATAAAAGCCAGCGGAGAAGCTCAGTCAGGGCTGATGACCATGGAGGAAGGAGCTGCTGCAGGAACAGCTATGGGAGGATTGAACTCAGTAGGCCAGTTAGTGGGGAACAGCCAGAAAAGCCCACAGCCTGGACAAGACTGGAGAAAAAGCTGATGTCAGGGAAGCTGGTAGGAAATAGCCCAGGGTGGGGAGGTAAAAACCCTGAGAGCTCAGCATGTTGCTGGCGGATTCCCTGCTGAGCTAATGGTGGGACATGCCCACCACTGACAGGACCCTAGGCTAGGACCTGGTGGAGATGGAGGACCCAGGTCCCCCCTAATCCACCCCATTAGCCCCCAAGGGGGCACTACAGCCATGACTATTGACTCTGGCCACTAGGCCTTACTTCCCTGGAACAGGGTGCTGTTGCTATGGGCTCTGGCTGCTAGGCCTGACAGCTCTGGAATAAGGAGTGATTGATAAGGACTTGGGCTGTTAGGCTTCACTGCCCTAAAGAATAGGTGAGATGACTGCTTCAGGCAAGTAGGCCCCGCTGCCCTGAGGGAAGGGGGTGGAAAGGACCTGGGCCACTGGGCCTCATTACCCTGAGAGAAGGGATGATGTACTGACTGGGGCTGCAAGGCTGGACTGTTGTAGGGGAGCAGGGACATAATGAGAGAACCTTGTCCACAGAGACTGAGACACTCAGGGTATGTCTACACTACAAAGTTAGTTCGAACTAACGGACGTTAGTTCGAACTAACTTTAATAGGCGCTACACTAGAATCCGTGATTTTGTACATCAAGAAGAGGGGCTAGGGAAGGGTAAGTGGAAGGAGGTGAGGGAGGAATGGGGTCCGAGCCCCCGATGGGAAGGACTGGGCTGGCTCTGCGGGCTTCTGGGGGTGGAAGCTCTCCTGCAGCCCCCCGATTGCCCCCTCTCCCCAGATGGCAGCCTGCGGCAAGTGCAGCCGGGCTGATGGCCGAGTGCTGTGATGTGCCCAGTGTGGGTACTCCGGGCAATCCAAGCCAGAACTGCTTTGCAAGCGGGGCACCCCTTAGAACTGTGTGTCCGGGGTGGGGGTCAGGACCCTTTAAGCGCAGCCCGCGGCTAGCCTGAGACAGCATCTCCACGCTCTAAGTCCTCCTCTGATGCCCTGCCGGCACTGCTTCCGGCCATCCTTAAGCCCTGTTCAGAGTCCACTCAATGTGGACTTGCTAGTTCGAATTAGCAAAACGCTAATTCAAACTAGTTTTTAGTTCTAGACGCGTTAGTTCGAATTAGCTTAGTTCGAATTAACTAATTCGAACTAAGTTAGTTCGAACTAACTTTGTAGTGTAGACGTACCCTCATGAGGTGGGGCACCCAGAGAGAGGCCTGAAAGGCATAAAACCCTGCCTGTGAAAGGGCCAGGCACACATACTCTGTTGCAGGTATAAAGGACTTGAAGTCTAAGGAAACAGCCAGAAAGGAGAGAGACTTGAATGTTGAGGATGAAGAACTGAGTTCTTGTTGGTCAACTGAAGTAATTCATTTCTTACATAGAGGGAGAAGACAAAAGGAGAAGTGGGTGGTGTTTGTGTCATCAGCACTGACTCAATGCCCCCATTAGCCATTAGGGGGTGCTGTTCTGTGCAAGCTGCCATCTTTTAGAGGGGATGTATCCAAAGTGTACTCTGTGAGAAATCCTAACCACTTTCGGTCATTAAAGATCTCACTGACCACCCTACACCCTAAGCATAATTGTGTTAACTCCAATGTCCTGATCAGAATGCCAGTTCATAGCTGCCTAATCTAGTACATTTTAAGCCATGTAAATGTCTACATTGTTGTGTGGTCTTGCAGTCCACTGTCAAACAGCTGCTGTGGAGGTAATGTCATTTAAGCAGTTGAAGTGATCTGTGTATAACCCATACTGATGTCAGAAGGATGTTTTGAGCCTTAATTAGCTCATGTTTATAGAGTGCTTTTAGATTCCTGGAAGAAAGAGACTATAGACAGGGGAAAGTATAATCCTCATTATTAATAAACATCCTCCAACTCATGCAGGTTGAAACATGATGGCTGCATCCATTGCATGCCAGCTGTGTTTTAGAAATCTGAACAGGGTTCAGTCCTGGGAACTAACACAAGAGCTTCTGTGATGTGGCTCACTCACCACTAAGGCACCTCCTCCTGGCTGCTTTTGGAGACTAGCTCCTTCCAAGTCCAGCATCCCCTATCAGTCATTCGTGTGCCATACCCTTCTCTCTGTGTGATTCAGGATACTCTCTTCAGGGCATGGACCTCCAGCCAGGTCACCATGTGGTTTTCCCCTTCCAGTGGTTTATCAAAGTCTCTCCATCCAAAATGGAAGTCTGCTTCCCTCACTGCCCTGACTGTGCCCTCCCTCCCTTCTCCCTGTGGTGGATAGAAGAACTTAGTTTTGCCTTCTACCCTGGGTTCTGGCTTAGAGGCCTGCTAATCAGTAGCCAAGGTCGGCAGCCAGAGGAAAGGCTGCAATTACACTGAGCCTTTGCCATTTCCTCCTTTCTCAGGCTTTCACTCCACCACTGTTCTGGATAAATCCTTCCTTCAGGGCCCAGAGCTTCTAGTCTGCTCCTGGGTTTCCTTCCACTCTTCTCTTTTAGCATCCAGTGTGGCTACAGGCTCCCTCACCTCAGGCCACTTCCTGGCAATATTAGCCCTGCCTGTCCCATGTCAGCTGGGCTCCATCATCATTCAGGGGTTACTTAGGCCACAGCTGAGGGGAATTAGGTGATCTGTCCAGCTAGCTGACCCCTCCTCAGCCTCCTTAATGCTTTCAAGGCTCATACAGGGTGAACATCCGATCACAGCCTTTTAGATTATTTCAATGACATCGATAGGGTGGCAGGGAAGAGGCTGATATTCTAGATTCAAGTCCCTATAGATCATCACCAAGGCTTGAACCCAGAAGTGAACCAGAAGCCAGTATTAAGTCTGGTGTAATGTTTACAGATGCTTGTCCCATTCAGCTGCTGAACAACTGTTCTCCAGCAAGCTGGAGTCTCTAGGTGGAGACCCAAAAGCAAACACAGTGCAGCCTGCAGGGAGCAAAGATGTGGATAACTGTTATTAGATCCATATCAGAGAGGAATGGCTGCAACCTACTGGCTATTTGTGGAGTATGAAAGCTAATGTGTGCCAATGGCGGAGCTACTACCTGACATCCCCGGAGCAGCAATGAACCCAACAGGATGGGATAACAGGATGATGAATCATTGTTAAGAAAGGCAGGTGTACCCTCTCCACAGTGGAGGCAGAAAATCTCTCTACCCACTTCTATGTCTTCCTCATTTCCAACTTACTCTGGGTGATTTGCAACCAGATGTTTTTCATCCAGGTCTCCATCTCAGTACTGAGTAAGAGAGTAATGAAAGACAGTGGAATGGGAATCCAAAGAAAAGGACACAGATAAATACCATCTCCCTGCAGGACTTCTACTACAGCCACAGGCAATGGTGGGTGAAGGTAGGCCTGGGGGAAGCAAGCACCCTGGCCTCACCCCAACCCAGCCCCTTCTGTCTAGGCTCTGTCCACCCCCCCAGCACCATGAGGAGGTGGGGCAGCACATGACCCCAGGTACCCCTCTTCACTGGGAGGGAGGAGGGCGTATGTCCCCAGCCTCTCCAGCCCCAGAGAACCAGGAAGGGCGTAGGGCATGTGGCCCCAGCTTCCCCAGCCCTGGAGCACAGTAGGCATTCTGGGGATGGTGTGTGGGCATGGCCATGCCTGTGGTTTGGGAAGGCAAAGCCTTCCCACGTCTATAATACCCACCAACTGTGACTGCAGCCCAAGCAACTCACAATCTTTATGGGCTTCACGTACATATTGACGCAGAGGAGTCACAAGAGGAAACTACAGCCGCTCCCTGAGTTACGACCACCTCCACTTACAACCATCCGCACTTATGACCAAAGTGGTCGTAAATGCGGATCCAAGTTACGAACAGCGCTCCGCACTTACGAACAGCGCGGTCGCCATGTAACTCTATGGGATCTGAGTTACGAACGCTTCGAGTTACAGACCAAGTGTTGGTCCGTAACTTGTTCGTAACTCAGGGCACTGCTGTATATGGAATCTTGCACATGAAGACCCTCAGAGATGAAGCATTTCCAAATGCTGCGCTTTGACAGTGATTTCCATTCAGCCACACCAGATCCTGCCGATAGGTCAATAATATCCCACATCCCAGGCTATCAATAGCTGCAGATCAAATCAGCATGGACATTTTATTCTTGTCACTAGAAGGAAAACAACCATTGATATCAACATAATCTCCTTCTCAGGCCAGAACAACAAGAACTGAAGAAATCTATGGAACTCAAGTGTCAGAGGGTTTTGTTAACAAGTTATTTTTTTAATTCTTCACTTAATTGAAGCAATTCCTATCTGGAAAAAAAAAAGATTAATTTGATTCCTTATAAGATTTTCAGAACCCTACTGTTGTATTAGATCAGTCTTTTTGGTAACATCTTATCATTCAGGGATTCATTAACCAGAAATTCCATGTGCTGTTTATTTTCCATTTGTCCATCTGTTCCCCAAAAATCCAGCCTAGCCTCCGTTTTAAGTTTATACTTAGAAACTGTAATTGCAGCAGATGAATAAAGACATGACAGGAGACGGAAGCAACACAAGTGAAAACAAACATGCCATATGGTTCCGATTCCTTCATTCCCAAGAAGTGATATTCTGTGCAAGGCTCTAATGTTTTGAGCACGTTATCATGATAGACATAAAAACCACTCCAGGAAAATGCATCCTAAGTTACTAAAGTGTGACAGAAAAACTAGTATCAAAGCAAGGGGCAGCTGGCTCCTCTTGACTAGTGGCCATAGACACTGTCCTTCAGGAATGTCAAGTCACAAAGTAGGACTGGAGTCTCTCTGAATGCCACAGTTTAGTCAGAACAACACTGAGCCCTAATATAACACTGGATGTGTCTAATTCAACCCTGGTGCCTTCAACTGAGTTAAATCAGGAGTATATTTGGCTTAACATGTTCAACCACCACACAAACATTGACTACTTAATTCTCACACATCCCTGTGGGAGGCGGCTAAGAGAGTATCATCTGCTTTACATACAAATGGGGGAAGTGATGGTGAGATGGTGCCATTATCCCAAGCCACTCCGTGTGTGAGTAACAAAGCCAGAGGGAGAGCACTCTGTCATCTCCAAAGGCATTCCAAGCCAACATTGTCAGAAGTAACCTCTGCCTTTGGGTGTCCAGGTGCCCAAAGAGAGAGAGGCATGTAGTGCCAGCTTTTCAGAGCTGTTCATGACCCACTGCTCCCGATGGACCTCTGTGGTAGCAGCTGGGGCTCCTCTGAAAATCTGGGACAAGGTACCTATGAGCTGTGCAGAAGTCACAGGCTGCCACTGACAAGTGTCAGGCAAAGGCAGCTTTGACCTGACTTTCCATCGTTCCTGAGCTTGAATCAACCCTCTGTGTAAGTCAGAGTCCCCTGGGAACAGTTCCACCAGAATGGAATGAGCTCTGGACCCACTTCCTCAGGATCCTCGGGCCATTCCACCTGCCAGAGCCTGACAAAATGACTGAGCTCTGACCACCTCTTTGGCTCCTAGGGATTATTCTACCCACTCAAGATGCCCAGCATGTAGTGTGCTCAGGCCTGGTGCCCTCCCAGCCTCAGTGACACCAATTCAACACCTCTAGATGATTCACCTATTAGGAGAATCTTCTGCGGTCCCCCTTTTCATCTGTGTGAGCTGCATAAAACAACCAGGAGTTCCCAGGATCTGACCTGATGTCTCAGTTTGGGCCCTCAAAACCCAAAGGCCTACAAAAGTGGTAAACTCTTCTGAAAGTGTGGCTCCATATCTTTGGCTGTTTCAGTGAACACTGACAAATCTATTGAAATGACCATAGTTTTATAGACAAAAATTACTTCTTAGCTCATATCACAAGTATAAATGCACCGGAACAGCTGCATGCAGTATATGTTGCCAGATGCTTAATGGTTACCATATTTGCTTATGTGTGGTCATGTTCTCTATGGATAGCCATTTCTGACCATCCCTAATGTTCTTGGAAATGCTATGTATCAAAGGTGCTGCCATCATGCTGCATTATTCTGATTTAGCTAGCAATTTTAATACCCAAGTGCTGGTATATGCAACACTGTAATTGATGTTCCGGCTGGCAAATCTACTATAAAATTTTGTCAATATAGCTTTGTTGGTCAGGAGCATGAAAAAAACCAAAAAACAAATCCACACACGCTCAGCTGTCATAAGTATGCTAGCAAAACCCCAGTGTAAATCCAACAGTGCAAACAGAAGATTGCTGTAGCTAGTGCCATTTGGGAAGGTGGTGTTGCTACGAGACAAGCAGAACTCCTTCTTTCAGTATATGCTGTGTCCACACTCAGGGGGTTTGGCTGGAAAAGCCATGTGGCTATGGTTGGCTTCCCCGCCTCTCTGGGTTTGTCAGGCCCCCAATTCCATCCTCTCAAGGAGCAGCCACAGACTACCCTCTGTAGTCCTGTGCATAGCTCTGTTCTCCAGGGAGCGACTGCTGCAGCCTTCTTCTCTACAGTCCCCTTCAATTGCCAGCTCCCCGGTTTTATTCAAGTGCCGCCCCTTCCTGCCCAGATGAGCTTCTTATAATTAGCTCCCTGTCTCCTTCTCCAGGCATAGCCTGAGCAGTTTTGGGCCCATTTAGCCATCTTAACCTCTGCGGTCCTTGTGTGGCATGGACACGCTATCACCCCTTTCTATTGCCCAGGATTGCATACTGCAGACCGGGCCCATCTGACACACAAGGAAATTCTGATTTCAGATAGGCCTATAAAGCATGTTACTGTCTCTACTCCATTTTTTTATCCTAGGGCTTGCATCTATGGAGAGTGGCACTGGCTTAACTAATGGTGTAAATTTAAACCAATTTAGTTAAAAGGGTGCAAATCCCTGTGTGGGTGCTGGTATTTTGAACCAAGAGCAGCTTCTTTCATTGTCATGGAAGTTAATTGGGAACAGGTTAAAACTAAAACCAACATAAATCAGTCTTACTTTGAAACAGCGTTTTCCACCCATGAAACAAAACCAGTGCAAGTTTGTGTGTAGACAAGACCTAACTTTCATTTTTTCCAGCAACATGAATAGTACGACACATCCTATATTCTAGGGACCAGTGATGAGATACTATATGGGGGGGGGGGGGATTAAAATACTAATAAAGATCATGGCTTAAATGTCAGCAGTACTTCCTTTGGTCTAGAGAAGATGGCATTTACATGATAGTTAGCATTTTTCTCTCTAGTTCAGTTTGTAAAAGAGGAGGTCAACCACAAGATTAATGAGGGAAAACTGCAGCCACGGCAAATAAGAGTGACTCATGTCTGACTGATGTTCTTAATTTCTAATCTGGAATAGTAATTTTCTACTAGACAAGATTGCAAGTATCTACAGTTGATAGCTATCCAGCAGCCCAGTCAGGGCATGAGAGACCATCTGTATTTGATAGCTGAATGTGCCCAGTACATCAAAATTCTCAATAGTACATCAAAAAAAGAAGCTGGAGGGAGGAAAAACCCCTGAAGGGTAATTTCAAAAGCAACAGTATAATCCAAACCTCCCAGAGAATGCATGCTTCTAGAAATCAACTGACGGTACAAAATTAAAGGGAAAAGACTAAAAAGCAGACTAAATAATGGAAATCAGGACCTGGATGGAGCCCAATGTACATCATGATCGGAAAGGGAACTTCCCAATTTGATTGCAGAAAGCAATTTACTTCAATTAGCATGGATATAAACAGAATGATTGCTTAATAGAAGTACTGCATCTCCCAAAAAACAAGCTGCCTTAATTGCATCTCTTCACTTGCTGTTTGCAGAAATTTAAAAATGTAAACTGGTGAGAGACAGGTTGAATTAACACTTTGATTGCCACTCCAGAAGCATTTTGGCATGGATGTGCCTACTGCAGCTTGATGCTAAAACAGTCGTTTGTGATGTGCTTCCTGTTTTCAAACCATGGCACACACGTGTCAGTCAGAAACAAGTTGATGGAGGGATATAGCAGGAAGAGATTTTCTTCCCCTTAAATTGCATAACACAAAAAGTCAGATGCTTTCGCTCTAGATGGTCATTGTTTAAATTATGCATGAAGTAATAATTCACACATAGTCCTGTCTTAAATTCAAGAAGTGTGAGCCTTTTTCTAGATTTCCTGCTGGAGGGCTTTGGATAACTAATCATACTGACCTGATAAAAAGCAGGTTGGTGGTGCCCAGTACATCCTTACTTACCATTATGCTTTCCTTAGCCAAATTCCATCTATTAATTTATACCACAGTTTTTTGGTTTTTATTTAATTTTATTCAAAAAGCAATGAAATTCCCCCCATGATTTCAGAGCTTCAACCTAAGAAAATTGTAATAAGGAAAGGAAAATGAGAGTGAAATAAATGTAAGTGCAAGAAATCAGGAGTGAATTGAAGAAAACACAAATAACTTATAAAAATGGGGTGTGAGAGGTCCTCGGATCAAAGCCAAGGGGAATGCCATTCCCTGGGAATTGTTTTAAGTTAAACTGCAATCCTATCCAATGTTCCCTCTAATCTCTTCCATCTATGATTGGGGTTTTTTCCATCCATGTGTGAAATAAATTATTTTCGGTGCACATGTGTGAATGGGCACAACCAGTAGAAGCATAAAACCTAGCAATGGGTACTCTGCTAATCAGCTGAGCAGCATTTGAATCTCCCCTGAGTGAGTGGCCACACAAGCACACAGCTTACAGGGAACACTTACCCTATTCTGAAAAGTGGCTCTTTAGAAATGGTATTGCTGGATCTCAAGTTTGCATGTCCCAGTCACTTGATGGCCATTGTACTCAGCCTACCAATAACTAGTCACCCTGTAAATCCTTTCTGGCATCTGAATCAAGCTGGTTATTGGTTATTTGTCACCAATAATAAGGAAATGAAAGCTCTGCAGACCAAATTATGGTCTCAATGATGTCTGCCAATGTGGCCTCCTCTTATACCTATGCAACCATACCATGGGCTCATGCAGTTGAACAGATGTCAATGAAGGTTTTGTTTGGAGATGCTGGATTTTCACCAGTATTCCTGCACGTACAGTCTGGCTTGCATAAGGGAAGAGTCCAACATGAATCCCAGAGCACTGGGTAAGTTTGCCAGGTCAACAAACAAAGGGGTTAACAAAGTGGTCCAGCATGATTTTAGTTAGCCTGATGTCCACTTAGTATGGGTGTGGCCAAGTTTCCCACAAAGTTTGTTTACAGCCACCAGTCCTGGATCTCAGTGTTCTGTGCTCTTATTTAGCTCTAATTTTATACCTAAATGTCTTCTAAGAGCCCAGTAAACAGTGGATGTGTAGTTAATGCTGTTAGCTAATATTGACATCCTATGGTTTGGCAAATTCTCTGGTTCAGCACCGGTCAGGTCCCAGGGGTGCTGGACTAGAGAGGTTCAATCTGTAGAAATGTCTCTTTTTCCCTCTCCATGCTTTCCATCCACCAAACTCATACATATGCTCTCTGACTGGAAGGAAATCCTTATCATTATAAACTCTTGGATGCTACTATACATTACTGTTGCAAAGAGCTTTGTCCATGTGCTTATAAAAGCTGCCATCAGGCCCACTAACTGGGACGGCAAAGGAGGTAATTGCCCCAGGGCCTAGAGCAGGGGTGGCCAACCTGCAGCTTGTAAGCCACGTGCAGCTCTTCAAAGAAAAAATTGTGGCTCCCGCACATGCAGCTCATGGCTCTGAAAGGGGCAGCATGTTTCTGTCTGAGCGACAAGAGTTGGAGTACTGACATCCCATTCCGAGTTCAAAATGGCAACCTTAAAAGGGCAATACCTGCTCCGCTCTTAAAAGGGCAGCAGCCGGGGCTTTCTTTTTTTTTTCTCAACAACTTTTTTCCCTCGGCTCTTTGCACTGTATGCACCACTATTTTGGCTCTTCATCTGTAATGGGTTGGTTACCCTTGGCCTAGAGATTCAAAGGGGCTTGGAGGTCCCGGCCACCTCTGCAGCAGTGGCAGCTAAAACCCCAGCACTTTTGAATTGCCACCGGAGCACCAGAGCTTTGAGAGCTTTGAGAACTTGGGGGCGTGGGGGCTTGCCATCGTTTGGGTGGCACTAAGGGCTGATTGCCTTTGGCCCCACCCCTTGTGGAGGCATGGAGCCATGTCCCCCATACACACCCTGCCCCAGGGCCCGTGGTGGCTGCCATAATTTAAGCAACTATAACAAGATACTTTACTTGTTCTATTCACAACTTTTCCCTGACTGCTATTCTCAAGAATGGTTCATATGGTTGGGTTCCAACTGGTAACTTCATGCACCATGGTAGGGTCCTTTCTAGCATACAGTAATACTGAGGTATTGTAAAGACGACATACTAAAGCAAATGGGAGCATGAGATCACTCATTATAATCCTCAGCTCCCAGCTCAAGCCACATACAGCCCTCATCCAAACCACAGACCAGCTTGGCAGTACCACTGTCCTCTTACTGTTACATAAGCTTTTCAATGAAATAAATACAAAGTCATCTTGAAAGAATTTAAAAGGCCAATAAAAAATGATGTTTCCACCAGTCCACTTCATTAGTGTTGAGTTCTCTGCAAAGTGATGCTGTTTCATAGTGGAAGATATTAGATGTTTTTGAGCACTGCTCTATAACAAAGTAAGGCTAATAGTCATGTGAGGTGCAATTTGTGGACTTCCCAGGTCCACTGATATACAGCAGTGAGTGTATGAGGAGCATAATCACAAATCCTACCCTCTAGTTTACAGAGCACTGTGAAGAAACATCCCTCCCAGCCATATGAGTGGGGTGGGGATATCAAGAAGGTAGAATGACTCACAAGAACACAGTCGTAGTCAGCAAGGTCATCTCAAGGCACAGTGCTTCTAACAAGAAAACAAGATAAGCCAACAGGAGGTGCCAGAAAGGTGTTATGTTCACGGTGCACAGAGAAATGCCCTAACATCATAAACAAGTCATTTGGGAAAGTGGCAAGGTAACACTATTTTATTTCTGAAAATCCAGCGCTTTAAGACAGAAGCTCCAAAATTAGAGAGCGACAAAGCAAGCCACTTCTGAAGGCAAAGAGGCACAACTTGTTCTTCAGTGCTGTAGGCTGTCTCTTTGCTGATGTCCAGCTCACACATTTCCCTACAGAGACTCCTAGCCTGCAAGCAAGACCATTATCAACTTAAACTGATTGTTCATAATTGTAACCCACAGTTTTCTACACCCCCCCCCAAAAGGAAACAAGACACCAAAATGTGGGGTTCATTCCAGTTCTGTGACACTGAGGGTACATCTAGACTGCAGAGTTTTTCCAGGAGATTGGAGGTCCAAGGAATGCATCTGTTCTTCCAGAATTTTTTTCAGAAGAGCAGATGTGTTTTTTCAGCATCCCTGTAAACCTCGTTTTACGAGGAAGAAGGGTTGTTCTGAAAAAGGGTTTTTTTTCCCCACATTTGGCCCAGTGTAGATGAGCCAGATGTTGGAAAAGCCTCTTCCGAAAAAAGAGTGGAAAAAGCTACGCAAATTGCAGTTCACAATTTGTGTATCTTTTTCTGGAAGAACTGTGTGGTCTAGACACAGCCTTTGTGACAGATGGCAGCCTGCTAGTCACCCCCACCTTCCTCTAAGCATATTTCACACTGCCACTGAGAGGTGTGCATGTGGCACATGTAGACATAACTGAGCTAGCTTTGATCAAGCTAATACACCAAGAGCAGCAGTGAAACTGCAGCAGCACACGCTTACAAATCTGCTTGTGTTGGGGGCATAATAAAACTTGTTTTTACAGCCATCTCCAAGCTTTTGTGGACGTGATTCAAATTCTCGATTTCTCTGACCATGACAAAATCATGCCCTCCTATGCTGCTCTCCCACATCCCAATTTTGCAGTGTTGCCAGACCCCGAAGGCTGATCACTCAAAGCACAGCATCATGACGGCTGTCTGCAGAGAAACTTTTTTCTCAATACTTTTTGTAGCATCCTAACACTTTGTCTGTAGATATCAGCTTCCTGTTTCCCATAAAACACTGGTTCCACCTGTCCTTCAGGGGCTGCAGAAACCTACACAGCTGAACTAGCATTACAGCAAGGCAGGGTACCTTATGCTCAGCCCTCCTGTAGTATTAATGCTAAGGGCATAATTCAGCTTGGCGTGGGATGTGTACATTTGTCATGGGCTCTACACTGCATCCAAGCAACAGCAGGTGTCAATTATAGCAGTTTTGCCAGCTGCAAACACAGATAAGTTACACTGAACTACTTGCTGCCAATCAGTAGAATTTATTTATTATCAGGGTAGAATCATTTCACTCTACATCAGCTGGGGGAACTAAGCCCCCTGAAACAAGATGTGGGTTTTAAACATGTGTTAGTTCTTTAGCACTTAAAAAGTTGCCTTAATTGGCTACACGTTCCCATAAAGGGTGTTGCCGCTTATTGATGTGAATAACTATAAAGTATTATTTTAAATCTTCTGAAAACTACTAGGTAGCTATTGTGCAATTACAAAATAACTTTAATTCCCATAACAACTTCCACGCAAACTGTGTCCCTTTATAGAATTTAATATACTGCAGTTGCTGACAAGAGTACAAAATAATATCTGAAGGAGAGAGACCCTGATGCTTAAAACAGAGGAGAAAAGAGATATTTTCAGCTGAGCTTTTTAAAGGAGAGAGTCATTGCATTGCAGCTATCTAGAGAGGATGTCCTGTGTGACAGGAGCTGCAGAGGAGAAGGCTCTTGCATCAACACTGACTACATTTTGTAGATTGATGGCAGGAAAGTCAGTGCTAGACAAAGCAGGTATGTAGAGAAAAAGTCAGGGCCCCACTCCTGAGCTTCATTACAGACCCTTTTTGCAGCTTCTGCAGTATAAAATTAAAGCTGATGTACCTTCTTTCCTAGGAATTCCCATAGCATCCTTCCCTGGGTGGCACAGGATTGCCATACCAGTCATAACCTAGACCCAATGTAGAGGGAAGGTTGCAAACTGGAGGAGGGAAGAGTGTTGGGATAGAGTGGAGTATAGCCAAAGTGTTCTGTACTCCAGCTGTTCTGGACTGTTGGTGAGCCCCTGTGGGACCACTGCAGCCTGTGTGTATGTTAAAGCACAACTGGAGATGCTCTTGCCTGGACCCAAACCAGCCACAAGCTTGTCCATATAGTTGTCATCAACCAACCAACCAGCTGCAGAATAAATTTTGTTATGTGCACTGAGCCATGTGGGAATGTGCACCACCACGAGAAATACAAACCGAACAGTGGGTGCTCTGCTAATCAGCTGGGTGGCACTGGAATCTCTTCTAAGCAGCCATGCAAGTGCACAGCTTACTGGGAACTGTTGCTGGGTCTTTATTTCAAGGAACAATGCTCACACAGCTATGTGAACCAGAGGCAAATATTTTTGATAGGCACAATTCAGCTCTCACTCTACCCCATACAAAGGCTGAAGACAATGGAGTCTTCACAGATGTAACAGGGCGAGCTTGTCCCTCCCCCTCCCCACAACACATAAAACACTCAAATCCTACTAAGCTTTCTCTCATTGTGATGATGTATTTTACCAGTCTAAGGTTTTGTCTACACTTCTAAGTGCTTATCTACACTGGCAAGTTACTGCGCTGTCACTTGCTCACTCAGGAGTGCAACCTCTCTCCCCCAAAAAACCCCAGCAAGCTACAGCATTATAAAGCGCCAGTGTAAACAGGCTTCCAGCACGGTTAGCTACTCCCTTTATGGCAGTGGCTTAACTAGAGCACTGGGAGAACTCTCGCCCACACTGCCGTGCTGCCACGGTTGTACTGCAAACTAAGGCTTTGTCAATACGTTCAGGTTTAAAGTGCTGCCTGGCAACACTTTAATGCAGCAGGATGGTCATGGCACCAGCACTGGGAGAGAGCTCTCTGAGCACTCTAGGTAAACCACCACCACAAGGGGAGTATCTAGAGCCTGTTTACACTGGCGCTTTACAGTGCGGGGAGCGGTTTCACCCCTCAGTGAGAAAGATAAAATGCAATGGAGGGGGCTTGCTTGGGGACAAGAGCTGAGGAATTGTTCTAGGTCAGCCATAAACATATTAGCATACTGTGGGGCCACTTCCTGGACACTACAGTACAAATAAATGGTGGTCACATAAACACCATCCTATATCAGAAACCTGCTGACCACTGTTCTTACCTACATGCCTCTAGCTTCCATCCAAGACACATCACAAGATCCATTATCTATAGCCAAGCCCTAAGATACAACCAGATTTGTTCCAATCCCACAGACTGAGATAAACATCTACAAGATCTTTATCAGGAAATCTTAAAACTTAAATACCCACCAGGGGAAGTGAAGAAACAGATTGACAGAGCCAGTCAAGCACCCAGAAATCACCTACTTAGGACAAGCCCAACAAGGTAAATAACAGAACACCACTGGTTCTACCTACAGCCTCCAGTGCATCATTGACAATCTACAACCTATCCTGGAAAATGATCCCTCACTCTCATAGACCTTTGGAGACAGGCCAGTCCTCACCTACAGCCAATCCCACAACCAGAAGCAAATACTCATCAGCAGCTGCATACCACACCTCAAATACACTCACCCAGGAACTTCTCCCTGCAACAAACCCTATTGCCAACTCTGTCTACATAAGCGACACCATCCCAGGACCTAACCACATTACCACACCATCAGGGGCTCATGCACCTGCACATCTACCAATGTGATATATGCCAGCAAGTGCCAGCAATGCCCCTCTGCCATGTATTTTGGTCAGACCAGACCGTCTCTGTGCCAACAGATAAATGGACACAAATCAGACATCAAGAAAGGTAGCATACAAAAACCAGTAGGAGAGCACTTTAACCTCCCTGGACATTCAAATTTAAAAGTAGCCACCCTTTTACGAAAAAGAAGCCTTCAAAACCAGTCTACAAAGAGACAGCAGAACTGCAATTCATTTGCAAATTTACTATGATCAAATCAGGCCTGAATAAGGACTGAGAATGGCTCTCTCACAACAAAGGCAACTTTCCCTCTCTTGGCAGTCACACCTCCCCGTCAACTACTGGGAGTGAGTCCATCCACCCTGATCGAATTGGCCTTGTTAACACAGGTCCAGTGCTTGATAAGTAACTCTCTTCTTTTAGGGTAGCTACCTAGCTAACTAGCTAGCTAGCTAGATTGATCCTACCTCTGTGATTTGAATTCCATGCATCTGACAAAGTGATTTTTACCCATGGAAGCTTATGACCAAATTAGTATTTAAGGTGCCACAGGACCCCTCATTGTTTTTTGTAGATACAGACTAACACAGCTCCACCTCTAAGGTATAAAAGTCTGTAATTATAAAAATGAGTAGTCCGGTGGTACCTTAGAGACTAACAAAAATATATATATAGTATCACTTAGTGGGTTTTGCCCATGAAAGCTCGTGATATGATACATAGATTTGTTAGTCTCCAAGGTGCCACAGGAATACTTGTTGTCCTCTAAGGTATAGAATGTCACAATCCCCATGACACACCGATGACACACTCAAAGCTAGAGGCAAACCCATCATTCGCAGGCATGAGAACCACCAAGCAAGGACAAAACAGTACAACATGAGGCTTGTGCCAGGGCAAAACTCGCTGACTTCAACTGGAACAAGCTAATACTTTATAACTTGTTGCCTCAGGCTGGCCCAGAGCCACTGGTAGCACTACAGAGGTTGTTTGCACAGAATGCACAGGCTCAGAGAGCCAGAGCTGGTAAGGTAACTAGGCAGGCTGCAAGTTGCTGCTGGAATCTGTGTGGGACACAGGAAGGCCTGGGGGACTGGCTACTTGCTGTTTGTTATGGGGTAAGGAGGAAGCCCTAAGTGGTCTTCTGTCCTCTATTAACAGCAGGATGGAGTCAAGACGGAGCCAGCAGGCTGGAAAGTCAGCCTTGTTTTCAAACACACATGGCAGGGCCAAGCCTTTTAACCCTCCAGCACCCCATGGTTCCTGGAATAAGAAAACAGTAGCCTTTGGTCTAGAAGCTCAACAGCTGTGCGTAGCTCAGGGCATTTCTCTGCTAGCTCAGAAACAAACAAAAGATAAGATTATATTGTGATAAAAGGAGCCACCCTTTTATAAGGGGTTATTAAAACCAGGCAGTCTGGACTGTATATCATGCTTTGTACTCCTGAGCTAGCCTCTTTCTGGACCCATGGCACAAGTGAACCATTTCAAAAATGGGACCACCCAAGGCAGTCAACTAGTGACTGTCCTGAGAATGGTTTATTCTGAATACACCATTTCTCAGGCCTCCTGATCATTCATGCCCTGCGAGAGCAGCAAGGGCACACTGTGCCACTGTTCCCTTTGTTCCCCCTCTTGCAAGAATTAAGTGATAGCAGAGCATTACAATCATGTCTATCCCACCCGTTACTCAGCTGAAAAAGGGAGCGTGGTATTGAGTCTTGAAAACTGTTGGATTCATTGGAGGCCTCCTGGCCCTAGTCATTAGAGCACAGGACTGCAGGTTAGGAGATGGGGCTATGTCCCCAAATCAAATTCTGACTGACTGTGAATTCTAGTGCTCTGTCTCTCGGTATCTCCAGTGATAAAAATGGGGATAATACAATTTACCCACATATAAAAAGGGCTTTGAGGGTCCCTGGTTAAAAGTGCTGAAGTATTAGCTAGACAAATGCATTCTGACTAATTGGGAATGCTTGAGTATGCACAAGCATCCTAGAATTTGCCCTGAATAAACTCACCCATCTGAGGTGCTGAGGTACAGTGATGGGTAGAGGAGAAGAACATGGATAGATAGAGACAGAAATCCCAATACTTACCCACCAGCCTGCGTTTGATTATTTTAAAGTGTCCGTGCAAGTGTTAGACTTTTTAGCTGGTATTTGCCACTGAAAAGTCCTGTGACTTGTACCAGAGCAGAAAGCTGCAACCCCAAAGAGTAGGGCACCCTGGAATGACGGCCAGTCAGAACACGACATTGCACTATACTGGTACAAGGAGTCGTTCATGTCATTGGAAGGGTGGATAATATGTAGACTAAAGAGATCAGATCATGTGGGTATGAGGCGTGGGCAGAGAAAATGGGGTAATAGGGTGCTTCAGTCATGGACAGGTGTAGGAGTGGGAGCTGAACATGACAAAGATAAGCCTAGTGGCAGAATGCTGGGTCAAAGGAACCCTCAGGAGGCATAGGAAAGAATAGGACATTTAGCAGCATAAGAGGAAGGAGGATGTTACAAATCTGAGGCAGCATGAGAAAGACAAACAGGCAAGATCCACCCCCAAAATGATACAAACTAAGCAATGTCCAGATGATGGTAGCCTTCAAACACCAGGAAGCAAATGGTCTCAGAAGGTGAAGAACTCATCAAGAGGCACATTAACGGAGTTGTTTGCTGCATACCTGGGAAGCTTCTATACAAACATCTGATCCTTTTGGATCATATCCGGGGTCTGGCTGGCCTTAGTGATCTTAGAATTCTCCTTTTACTCCATTTGCTCGAGGGGTTTTAAGTCTAAATTCTATGGGCACAGTGTACAGACTGCTAGTCCGGTTGGGCTGTGCACTGCAGCCCAAGACTCACTTACCAGTCAGAGGAGGAAAGCATGTTTATTATTATTAGACAGCCTCACTTCTTCCAATCCATTAATCTGTCCTAGGTCCACTGACAGAGGAGAGGGGAAAAGTGGACAATTGCCCTGAAGCCCAGCAATTCAAAAGGACCCAGGACTCCTGGCCCTTTAAATCTCCGCTGGAACACGGCCCCGCACACTCCAGGCAGTGCTGCGGACGGTGGGGGAGGAAGCGTGCCACAATACAGGAGAGAATTGGTGAGAGTTGGCTGCCCAGCCCTGCCCCTTCTGCCTTGAAGCCCTTCTTGTTACAGGAGAGTGGAGCCCCTCCTGCCACTTTGCCCACCGGCCTGGTGAGGTCTCAGTTCCCCTGACCTGTGCCATGGCAGAGTAGTCATGGGAAAGGCTGTCTGTACGGCTGGCCTTTTACTGGCCCTTTAAATTCAAAATTCAATTTTTCTGCATTTCAAGTGAAGCCTTTTCTGTTTCTTCATAGAGCTAAGAGCTAGTGTCTAAAATCAACACCAAAAATGAACCTTCTCCTGGAAAGATCTAACTTGTCCCACTATCCAGGGAAATGCTCCTGAGTTGGTGAAAACAGGGGGTTTTAATGGTAATTGCCTCAAGCCTCTGAAGGGAGCACAGAAAAGTAAGTCCTTGCCACTGATAGCTACTTGGCTTTGTTTTCTTGAGCCTTCTTCTTCAAACATTTCCCCTCCCATCTGTAATTCACTGCAGGAGTGTCCAGTCAAGTCTCAGGCCAACCAGAAATCACCTCTCTCTGGCCAGGGACCCCTTTCCCAATCTCTTCTGACTGGGGGTTTCAAGGCTGCGGAGCTCCCAGCCTTACATCCCAGCAAGACCGTCTGCTCAGTGGCTAGTACCTGTGTATTGCTCCCTCACCAAAGGCTGCAAGTTTGTCAGAGCTTATGCAAGTCAAGGATTCATGAGTTGCCAGGATCCCCCACCCTCTGCAGCAGGAGGAGTTTAGCTGTAGGAGAGGGCTCAAGGCTGAGGGTTGGGGTACAGGAGTGGCTGAGGGCGGCACATACATCGGGGGGATCCTGGAGCCAGAGGTGGCAACATGTCCCTCGCTCAGCTCCTAGGCAGGGGTGTGGCCACAGGGACTGCACCTCCAGTGCCACTGGCTATGTTTTCAGCCAATGGGAGCTGCTGAGCCAGCACTCAGGGCAGGGCCCCTTGGCTGCGCCTCTGAGGGAGGGACATGTCAACACTGTCGGGGCGCTGTGAAGAGCCACATAGGGAATCTGACAGTCTACCTACCCCCCTTGCAGCACCCAAGATGCCCCAGACTGCACCCCCCGAGCACTACAGCACCCCCTGGGTCACTTGCCCAGGGCACCCGTGGCATCTCCGGGCCACCCCTCCTGCCTCACGCACCAAAGATTTAGTCAGAGGTATGTAATACAAGTCCTAGACTGGACAGAGACTGTGAATTTTTGTTTATTGCCCATGACCTGTCCATGACTTTTACTAAAAATACCCATGACTAACATGTAGCCTTAGCTATAAACATCATATGTCAGCAGTTTCAAGATACCACATCGTTCAGGGGTGGCCAACCTAGACCGGAGAAGAAGCCAGAATTTACCAATGCACATGGCCAAAGAGCAACCGTTCTATGTCGCCAGCCCTGCTCATCTCCCCGCCACAACTCTCAGCACATCCCGCCCACTGGTAGCCCCACTGGTCAGTGCCATCACCTCCTTTTCCTCCTGCCAACTGGGATCAGCTCTCTCAGTGGGAGACACTGGAGGGAGGAAGCATGGGAGTGACAAGCTCAGTGGAGAGGGTAGGAAGTGGCAAGATCCTAGGGGGACAGCACCTAGGGTAGAGCTGGGTGTTGAACAATGAGCACCCTCCGGCCCAGTGGAAAGTTGTCACCTGTAGCTCCAGCCCTGGATTTGGTACCTATGCAAGGAGCCGCATATTAACTTCTGAAGAGCCATGTGTGACTTTGGAGCCACAGGCTGGTGACTCCTGACAGTTCTTTCTAAGCAAGCACATTTATTCTACAGGTCAAAGCATTATAGAGAAAACATGTACAAGCAATGAGTTCCTACCTACATGCTAAAAAGCTTACCTGAAGTCACCATCCATCTTATGGACAGAAGGCGCTGCCCATTTGATGGCTCAAGACAGAGGACTCTGAGTTAGTTTCAGTGCAGCCATTTTTTAAATCAAAAGTCCTTTCTTTGTGTATTGGTTTCTGGAAAATCTAGTATATGCAGATCTCCCAGGGGATGGTACCTCAATGGACATATTTACATTCTAAATGATTCACCTACTATTTTTGGTTCTTGGAGGAACTATAGTTACCCTCCTCCCTGGATTTCCATACAGTCCCTGTCCTACAGAGGGACACAAACACTCATACACTTAATACAATATGGTTCCCAAAGACATTGCATGGGGCTGTAATTTCTGTCGCCATAATTACCCCCAACACTAGGATCTAGCCAGGGCTCTCCTACCATTGAGCAATGTGGGAAGGACAAGTTGATCACAATCTATAAGAAGTCAGACTAGAATAGGGGTTGACAATTAAATGGTGGCAGTCCGCCTGGGTTAGCCCCTGGTGAGTCATTGCCACTCTGTTTACCTGCACCTCCACAGGTATCAGCGTTAGCAGCTCCCATTGGCCGCAGATCACTGTTCCGAGCCAATAGGAGCCGCGAGAAGTGGTGTCTCTGTCCGCGCTACTCTGCAGTTCCCATTGGCTGGAAATGGCAATCCACAACCAACGGGAGCTGCAGGTAAATATACTGGTGGTGGGGCAGATTGGATCAACCCCATGGGCCAGTATTTGCCTGCCCTGAACCAGAAGAACTTGTGGACCCTTTTGGCCTTCAAATCTCTGACTTCCTTACGCATGTTTGTGATCCCCATGTTGAAGCTTCCTGCTCAATGATGTTCCCTGAGAAGGATTAGACAATACGATGGTTATAAAGGCAGCATTCAGACAACATTAATGTTCCCACCATTGTAATTTGATGGAAAAAGCTCTGGTGTAGATACAGGATTTGTCCATTTCCTATTTTTGCTTAATTATTAATAGTGCTGTATGTAAGCAGGGGATTGAAGCTATTGTTTTTGTGCTTTGTTCTTTCATTCTGCACTATAATTTCACAAGAGTTCAAATTCATGACCCTTTGTTTCGATTTATGTAAGACATTATGTTACGTAAAAGTCACAGATGGAAAATCCAGTTATTTACTGATTTCAAATAGCCACAATGGGATGGATCTTTGTTTGCACTGAAAAGGACAACTGAAAACTAACCCCAGCCAGTGACACCAGCAATACACATAGAAAAAGCAAGTGCAAAGGTTTAGGCCTTGTCTGCACAACAACTTTTGGCTGAGTGTGTGTGAAAACAAGGCCACAGGAAGAGAAACATGCCTCGAGGTCAGTGGAAATTTCCATTTCACCTCAGACCATTAATTTATACTTGTATCACTGCACTGAAACATAAAATTGTCCTAATTTCTGCCTCGCTCACACACCAGGAAAGCCTGGAAGTTCCATCACTATTACACTTTCCCTGTCATGTCACATGTTATCCCCTGCAATATTCATTTGGCTTTGAAATCATCTCCCATTTGTTGCCGGCAGTGAGATTCTCGGTGGCTCTGTAATCAAGTCTGATGGCTGGAGTGGCCATTGCTCTGTGCTGGGATTCACTTTCTAACACATTCAGACACATGTTTTTCAGTAATGCTGTTTGTGGTTGCTTTTCTTTCTTATCACTCCTGTGACCTTTGCTTGTTATAGATTAGTGGCTGGAGCCAGTTGGATTTGTTTGATTTTTGTTGATGGTTATTAGGAAGAGGAAGTGCCAGAAGGGATTTTGACCTTGAGTTTAAACCTATCCCCATTACAGCCACTGGGTCTTTAATTATAGATCTCTAGCTGCTCTGGTTTAAAAAAATGGCCAAAGATGCACTTTCTTTTTATTGTTCTCCAAATCATCAGCAGGCACAGGACTGTTTTGCCTCTGCATCATATTATTGTAAATTCAGGGGATGTTCAGTATTGCCTGCTAAATACAGGGTAGGTTACGAGGATGCAAGCTATGTGGATTGAAAGCAAATATTTACTAATTTAACCACACCCAGATGGTCTAGAACAAGGGTGGGCAAAAGGGCCTCCGTAGGCCAGATCCGGCCCGCCAACCGGGTGGATCCAGCCCACAGAGCCTTCTCTGCTCTGCCCCCACCCTGTGAGCAGTGCGCCGCTCTTGCTCCTGGCAGGGCGGGAGGAGGCTTCACACACTCCCCCGCCCCCAGGTCAATTAGGGCCTGGAGGCAGGGGAGCGCGAGAAGCCTCCTTCCGCCCTGCCAGGAGCATGTGGTGCTTTGAAGTGCCGTGCACTGCTCACAGGGTTGGGGCGGGGGGAGAGCGGAGGAGGCTTCACATGCTCCCCTGCCCTCAGGCCCTAATTGGCCTATGGACAGGGGAGCGAGGGAAGTCTCCTCCCACACCAGAGGCATGGGCACCTTGGGGGAATGTGGGGTGGGGGCAAAGGCACTCTCTCACCCCCAGACCAATCATTGTCTCGGGGTGGGGAACCTGGAAATATCTTGGACATGCCCCTTCTGCTTGATGCCCCGCCCCTTCTGCTCGATGCCCCACCCCTTCCTATGTGGCCCAGGGCCACTTCAAACATTTCCTGAAATGGCCCCCAGCAAAAAATTATTGCCCACCCCAGTCTGGAATCTCCTGCTCCATTCAAGTTATGATCAGCCCAAGAGTGGGTTAAGGCAGCCAAAAATGGCTTTCAACCTTTGCAGTCCCTTAGTCCTGAGGCCAGCTACCTATGGTCCCAAAGGGTTGCCAGTGTGGCTGCATATCAAGGATGCCTCTATTATGCACCTACACCAGGGGCTGGGAAACATGATAATGCAGGAATCACTGCTCTGTGCTACCCAGAGAAACACCAAAGGGCATCCTAAAAGTCTACTTTGTAGCGGGACCTGTCCCATGTTATATGTATGTGTATATCCTACACACACACAAGAAAGATGCATCTGAGTCACAAAGTTTAGATCTGAACTTCCCCAAAATTAAGCATTTTTGGATCTGAGGTTGTGTATTAGGCCCATCTCCAATATATTTTAATGGCATCTGGATAATCAAGGATTTACTTTCACCATAGGCCAGTGGTTTTCAAACTGTGGGTCACCACTCGCGACCCAGTACTGAGTCACAGATGTCAGGCACTGGGTCTCATTGCTGCAGGGTGATTAGGTGACCAGTGGCTACCTGCCTGTCCAGGCACTGCACCCCAGAATCAGCCAGCAACAGGCCCAGATTCTAGGTGAGGGTGGGGGGAGAGGTGCAGAAAAGCACACAGGGCTCCCTACACTGCTCTTGCTCTGAGCACGAACTCCGCACTCCCATTGGCTAGAAACTGCTGCTGGCTCCTTCTGGGGTCCAGCACAGTTTGTGGTGCCAGGACAAGCAGGAAGGGCTGCCTTAGCTACCCCACTGCACTGCTTACCGGGAGTAGCTTGAGATAAGCCCCTCTTGCCCCAGCTCTGACCCACCCCTCAAAGCTGAAGCTCTCATCCCCAGTCCTACCCCAGAGCCCACATTCTAGTCAAGTTATTTTGGCTCATGGGCACAAGTTTCTTCAACTAGGTCACGAGAAAAAAAGTTTGAAAACCACTGCCCTAGGACATGAGGTAGTGACATTACTTTTCCCACAGAGGCTCAGCCCTGACACACAGCTTCTTCTCCTGCTTCCTGCCAGCTTTTCCCCAGTTCTGTCTGAAATCGGCATCTTTCCCAGCCATACCCAGACTTGCTGGCCTGAACAGAAGGAAAAGCAGGTTCTTGCAGCAAAGTGCTAGTCGCCAGGTAAACGCTTTATCCAACTCATGCCCTCAGTCACAGGACAAATGACATCATGTTTGTATCGTGTCAGCGGCTCTCTGCCAGCTGACAGTGACAACTGACGCATCTGAGAAGTAATTCCCACGACCGCGTGGAAAGCCAGTTAGATTGATGGGAGCGTTACAGCAGGAGGGATTAGGGAGCCCGGCTCCCACAGCTCAATTGTGGAGCAGAGTTGCAGTTTCCAGAACACATCCTCATTAGCTCACTTCCTGACTTGTCGAGCAATGCAGAGAAACATGTGCGGACTGCGGGCATGCACATCTGGAGAATGGGTGGTCTTTTCTGCTTCCCTAACCCCACCCAACCCCAGGCAGTAAAAGTGGAGGTTCTGTACCCACCTCACCCTTAAACTGTAGTTGTGCCCCAAACACAGCCAGAGAAATCATTACTTAAATATGGGGCCTGTTCCAATTTGTTGATGTCAATGGGAATCTTTCCACTGACCTCACTGGGATTTCTGATTTATGTGGACTCCCTCCTGTACCCTTTGAAATCAGTAAGAATCTTGCCATTGACTTCAATGAGTGAAGGATCAGACCATAAAGAATTACAGACCATAGCTGTTCTCGGAGTGCAGAAGATGCTGAAGTACATGAATTTGAGTCCTGAGATCCTTAGCTGCCTGCCAAGGTCTGGGAAAAGCTTGGGGAATGAAGGGGACAGGCCAGTGTTGAGAAAAGGAACTCCTATGACTATCCAATTTATCAATGGAAAAACTTAAAAAACGATGAATAGTCTAGTACAGTGGTCACCAACCAGTACATTGGGATTTACTGGGAGATCTTGGAGCCTCTCACAGGTGATCCTGATTGGTTTGGCTGGGAAGCTGTCAAGCACTAGCACTTCAGCTGCTCCTCCCCATACTGCCCTGCTGCTCCTGACCAGAGCTGCCCCTGGAGCCTTCTGCTTGTTGTGAAGGGTGGGGGAGACAGATGCAGGAGGCACTGATGTCACTCTGTCCCCCTCTCCTGTACCTCATCTTCACAGAGTAAGAAGGGTGGGGCCTCAGGAAAGGGGTGGAGCAAGGGAAGGGCCTTGGAGAAGGGGTGGAGCAGGAGTATTTGGGTTTGAGGTAGACTGGACTGACAAATTCAAAAAGTGATCTTGTGCTTAAAAAGGTTGGTGATCCCTAGTCTGGTAGCACCTTAAAGACTAACGAAACATGGAGATGGTATCATGAGCTTTTGTGGGCAAAACCCACTTCTTCATAGGACTGGAGTATTAAAAGTCCAAATCCAAGAATAAATAAGGGCGGGGGTAGAAAGGAAAAGAAGGGAGGGGGGAGGAGAGAAAGGAAAAAAAAGACAGTGAATAGATTGTTCAAGTTATAAGAGGCTGATAAGAACAATTTGCACCACCATTGGTTGGCTGGTTGGTTAAGTCATTAGGATGTGGAAGGTAGCGTGCAAGCCAGCTGATGTCTCTGTTCATTACATTCTGAGAAGAATTAAACTTGTAAATGAAGTTAGGTTCCAACCCTTCCCTGTATATTTGGCTTGTGAAATTGGCCTGAACAACATGGTGACTTGGAGATCCAAGAATAAATAAAGAGCAAAGGGGAAAAAAGGGGGAAAAAACATCTGGGCACTCATTAATGGATCTGGACTTTTAATAACCCACTTCTTCAGATGACTGGAGTATGCCCACGAAAGCTCATGATACCATCTCCATGTTTTGTTAGTCTTTAAGGTGCTACCAGACTATTTGTTGTTTTTTAAGTTTTTCCACGTACAGACTAACTAGGCTATCCCTCTGAAGCTTTCAATATATGAATGGCTGGTGCATGGCAGTGCATAGGTAGACATAGGTAAGAACATCAAGTCCTCCTTTACCAGAGCCACCCTGAGTTGGAGTCTTTAAGGGTGACATCAGGGCCATTCCTTCCACATTCCTCCTCAGGGCTTGGAAAGCAGCAAAGAGATGAGCCCAAGACAATTCATTCAAGTTTTACACTGAGGGTAAGACAACATGGGACAGGACTTTGCGAGTTTAGCTGGTGTTGTGTGAATATTCATGCAGGGCAGACACAATCAGTCAAAGCTCAATTTCTACAATACACATGTCCCAGGGCTTAAGGTATTCCTTAGTATTCTGGGAAGTTACAGGGTGGGCAAGAATACCAAACTGTACTACAGATTGAACCCCTCTAGTCCAGCTCTCTTGGTACCTAACTGGTGCCAAACCAGAGAATTTGCCAAACATTGTCAGAGGTCAACATTGTCTAGCAGCATTACCAACGCTTCCATTGCTTACTGGGCTGTTAGAAGAAGATATTTGGGGGTAATTTAGAGCTAAACAGCACAGAACACAGAGCCAGGACTGGTGGCTGTAAACAAACTTTATGGGACTGTGGGAAAGTTGGCCACACCCATGATAAGTGGACATCCAGCTAATTAAAATCACTCTGGACCATGGATGTTACCAGACCAGAGAGTGCCAGACTAAAGAGGTTCAGCCTGTACCCCTGAGACTACTGACCACACCAGAGTCAAACACAGCTGAGAACCTAAACCAGTCCTGCCCTAGGGAACGCAAGTAGTTAATGTTCATCACAGGTGCAGTGCAAGGCAGAGTCACCTTGGTTTCTCTTTACACTTACCTAAATAAAACATCCCAGCTAATTAGTCCTGTGCTACTGCAAGCATATTCTTAAGGATACCACACCTGTAAAATTAAATAAAACATCCTGTTCCCAGCATTGCCTGGCAGACATTTGCTCTAGATGGAACGCTGAAACCACACCACGGTGACACATCTGGAATTTCAAACTTCACACTGGTGTAGGTTGGTAGATGCATGTGACTGATGAATATGTGCAAATAAACATGGTCCCAGATAAGGCACTGATACCATGTGCTTGTGCTTCTGCCAGCTCTATTTGAACTCCGACAGACTCTAACAAACAAAAGCCCTTTTGTGCATTGTGCATCTGCAGTTCCCATCCCCTCCTTTTCCATAGGATCTCGGCTTGTCCTTAGGAAAACTGGATTATTAGTCCTCATGGCTTCGTTATTCCGGCATGTGCTT
Organism: Pelodiscus sinensis; assembly: GCF_049634645.1. NCBI lineage: Eukaryota > Metazoa > Chordata > Testudines > Trionychidae > Pelodiscus > Pelodiscus sinensis. The sequence continues at coordinate 24,218,078 of NC_134727.1, forward strand.
GCATCTGCACTGCTCCCCACCAACTCAAGGCTGAAGCTTTCACCCAAGAGCAGATGTCTTACTTTGGGGAGAAATCTGTCCCTTCTTGTTCTTCTGCACAGGGCACAGTTTTGTGTGGCCCATCCTGAGGTCCACACTCCTTCTGCCCCATCGGAGACACAGTGACAACAATAGCTAATGCTAGACTGAACTCTAAACAGAGCTATTTCTTCCAATCTGCCTACAGACTATTGCATTTTACTCTGGGCCCTGGTCTACACTAGGGCTTTATTTTGAAATAACCTCCCTTAGGTCAAAGCAGAGCATCCATACTACTAAGCCCATTATTTCAAAATAACAGGCTTCTTATTTCGAAATCTGTACTCCTGCTTTTCTTGGGAAATAACACTAACTTCGAATAGTTATTTTGAAATAGTGGTAGTGTGGAACCTCCAGTGCCACTATTTTGAAGTAACTACTCCCCAGTGCTTCCTGGGGCTCTACGTTGAGGTAGCGCATCCACATTAACGGAGCCTGCCTCAGACTAATTTCAAGGCTTTCCCCGAGTGTGGGCACCGTATTTCAATTTTGTAAAATCGGGAGTTGTCTAATTTAGTTATTTCAAAATAGTTTCCTAGTCATAGGCATGCGCACGGGGTGTGCCCAGGCACACCCTAATGTCTCAGGCTGGCTAGCAGCTGCTGGAGGAGGAGGGGGATTTGAGACAGGGAGCCACAGCCCCGCACTTTCCCTGTGGCCATCTACAGGGCACTTTAGGGCAGAGAGAGCACGTGCGCGGCGGAAGCAGCTGGGGAATGACCACAGACATTGGCCTGAGCCATTTTTGTGCTCCGAGCCCCACCTGGCCTGGCAGCACCACACAGCACCCCTTCTGCGCCCGGGGGCGCCCTCGCCCAGCCCGGCAGCACTGCATGGCACCCCTTCTGTGCCCGGGGGCACCCTCGCCTGGCCCGGCAGCACTGCACAGCACCTCTTCTGCACCCAGGGCCCCGGGCAAGGGGAGGAAACATGGCAGCAGAGGGGAAAGGTAGAGGTTTATAAGATATTTATTAATAACTTGGGTGCCACAGTGGCACATCCAAACAAGCCACATGAACTCAGTACTGGTACACAACACAAAATTCATTCTGCTCATGGGAGGAAATGCTTACAGGGAACACTTCCCCCGGCCTCTCCACCCCCAAGTTAATGTCACACACATTGCGTTAATGCAATTGCATGATAGTTGCATAAGGGGGACTTGGTGGGGGGTCAAACTAATCCCTATTGGTAGCAGGATGGTGGGAAAAGTCCTTAGGGGGGGTCACATGACACCTTTTACTTCTGGTCATGTGTCCACGTTGCCCCGAGAGTGTTACCTCCAGAGATGTGGCCAATGGGGGTCGGGGCGTGGCTAATGGGGGTCAAAGTACATTTTAAAAAATTCTTTGGGTGCACACCCTAATGAAATGTGCTGCGCACACCTATGTTCCTAGTGTAGACATGCCCTAAATTACCCCAGTTCTAAGCCTCAGTAAAGTGATATGAATATTTTGCTCACCCTGGCTTAACTTTGTCCCATGTCCTCTAATGGGTGTATGGAATGACAGTTGCACTATGAGAAAGTCCCTGTATATTATTTCCTGTATCCATTTTTTCCCATTATAGTTTCCCCAAATACTAAAAACTTTATTTAAAGACTGGGAACATTTGCTTATTGGCTGGCCCTAATTTTACCTCGGACAGCAAAGAACAGAGGTATAAAGGTTTCTTTTCTTTTCTTTAAATTGTGGCATCCATCAAGACAACCACAGTTATATCCTACATTGGGGTAGGCAACCTTTCCAAAGCACCGTGCCAACATTTAGCCCTCCTGTCCTGGGCCACGCTGCTCTCCCAGGAGTGGGGAGGGGCTCTCTCCACCATGCACCCTCTTGGTCTCCTGCCCTGGGCTCTGCTCCGGCTTTACCTGTGGGGAAGAGAAGAGCAACGCACAGACGTTTCCCTGGAAGCCAGATACGGCGTGGAGCCTTGGGGCTTCCCCCTGCCCTGCAGGAAGCCAGCGCTGGCTCCGGTCTCGCAGGGGGCTCAATGTTGAATCTCCAGGAAGGGCTGGGGTCAGGGTGGCTTGGGGAAATGGACAAGGCAGGGGTGGACAGGAGGGTGACCCCAGGGTGTCCAGCCCTGCCAGGGGTGAGGTCCTGTGGGGGTCCAGTCCATGGCTCCCTTGCCTTCCTGCCAGGGACCTAAATACCCAAAGGCCAACATGGTTTTGGGGCAGGGGGACCTCCCATGTGTTTTCCTCTCTCTTCAGTCACCCCTGCTCAGGGGGCTCCCTGTGCCCTGGGACAAGCACAGCTCCTGGCCCCACTGCCCCAGCAGCCCCACAGGAGGCAGTGCCCCCTCTCACTGAAGTTCCAAGCAGGATGCCCCACACCTCCTCCCTCCCCTCAAGTGCGTAGCGGGTGCTGGTGTGAGGGGAAGGGGCGTCAGGAGCAGCCTGTAGCACGTGCAAGTCGCTTATGGAGCTGCTGTAAATAAGCGTTGGTGGCTGACTCTCAGGGTGAGGGGGGAAGCGAGGAGCGTGGCTTGAGCCTTCTTGGCGTTCGTACCTCCAGCTCCTGTGACTGGCTAGACACCCTGCCTCAGATGACTGCAGCTGCTGGGACGATTGAAAGGGCCTGGGGGGGGGGGGGGGCGCAAGATCTGGAGCTTGTTTTTTTCACCTTGTGGCTGCACGGAGACCGCCAGGCTGAAACAGCAGTGCGAGTTCCCCACTGCATGGGGGAGGAGGGCTGAGTTCAAGCCACGGACTGCGTGTGCCACTCAAAACTGGCTCACATGCCACTTATGGCACATGTGCTGTAAGTCACCCACCCAGGCCTACATCAGCTTCGAATTCTTTACTGATGATGTGCTCTATCCTGAAAGTTTCTGAGTACCCTCAACTCCCATCCATTACACTGAGCATCATGGGAGCTCAGTACAACTCAGAAGGCACCCAAAACCTCACGTGACTTATTCTCTTTACTATAGTGGTAAATATGGTATTAGATACAGGGGAAGAAGCCTATTTAATGACATTAAACTCCAATTAGTCTCTATTGAACACCTATAAGATTCCCTTGCTCTTATATGTATTTATGAGACTCACAAATACAAGGCAGCACTAGTTCATTATTTTAAATGTATTTTCCTTTATTAGGTATCTAAAAGGGTGTCATAAGGAGGAGGGAGAAAACTTGTTCATCTTGGCCTCTGAGGATAAAACAAGAAGCAATGGGCTTAAACTGCAGCAAGGGAGGTTTAGGTTGGACATTAGGAAAAAGTTCCTAACAGTCAGGGTAGTCAAACACTGGAATAAATTGCCCAGGGAGGTTGTGGAATCTCCATCTGTGGAGATATTTAAGAGTAGGTTAGATAAATGTCTATCAGGGATGGTCTAGACAGTATTTGGTCCTGCCATGAGGGCCGGGGACTGGACTCGATGACCTCTCGAGGTCCCTTCCAGTCCTAGTAGTCTATGATCCCAGAGTTTATAAATGACGAGACAGTTCTATTCCATATTTGCATACATGGAGCATCCATAAAAGTATCCTATTCTTGACCTGAATTCAATATTTAACTGTTCCCGCCTGAAATATACACACATATAATTCATACAGTCATTTACTTGGTCTGTAAAAATGCTTATAAAATAATAATGGGTAATATTAGCTGCCACATGAAAAAAGAATGCAGATCTGAACAAAGAAACACCACCGTTTCCTGCTGCCCAGGTTTGCTAGGGACATTTATTGTGCTTTGTAAGTTATTTTTAGTATCTATTAAGTCATTGAAAGTTTTTTTATTTTTAAGATACACTACTAATGCAGTTTTTTAAAAGTCTGAGTAGAGTAGCCATGTTAGTCTGTAAGTTTACAATGTGTAGTCTTGTGGCACCTTAGGGCATGTCTACACTAGGGAGTTATTTCAAAATAACTTCCCTTATTTCAAAATAACAAGGTGAGTGTCCACATAAGCACATTATTTCAAAATTATTTTGAAATAACGGGCTTGGTATTCAAAATAATAATTCCTGCTTGTGAAAAGGAACAACACTTACTTCAAAACTGTTATTTCAAACTAGCATTAGTGCGAACACTCAGCTGCTCTCATCATATATATAGAAGCCCAATGTCTGTGACTCTGTAATGATGAAACACTGGCTGTTCCCTCTGGGTGGCGCTGTTTCCTCCCGCCGTGGCTCTTGGCTGACTTCTGTGCCGCTCAGCCGGGCCACCACACGGGAGCAAGCAGTGCAAGCAGCCGTTTGGGTCCGTGCTCCCCATGTAGCACGGGGAGTGTTCACACTAACGCTAGTTTGAAATAACAGTTTTGAAGTAAGTGTCGTTCCTTCCCGACCCCGCAAGAGCCACAGGTGAAGGCTACCCCATGAGGACCTGGTGTGGGAACCCCTGGACTGCCTCCGTTCCCTCACCCAGAACTCCAAAGAGGAGCTCCAGGACGGCCACGCTGATCGCAAGCTGAGGACGATGTGGGAGCAGCTGTCACACCAGCATGAGGCCATGTGCTCCTCAGTAACATCAGTCATGGAGCGCATGGGCGCATGTGTGGAGTGGTCCACCAGCCACCTCCCCGCACCCATTCTCCCCGCCTCCAACTCCCTACTCAATTTCCCACCCTCTCCCCAACTCCCTACCAGGTCCCCCAAACATGTGGCAGTGGTATCTCTAAGGCAGCCGAAGCCTCACAAGGTACCCGAGGCAGGCACCAGTCCTCGGCCTCATCCCTGAGCCCCTCTCCCCCCTCCTCCTCTCTTGTCTCCCTCTTCCCCTTTCTAGGTTCTTTCTCCAGTCCCTCCCCTCTTGTATATTCTCCAAATAAAAGAGTTGTTTTTTCCAAACAAAAAAGGCTTTTTTATTTGGTCTGCAGAGGAGGGGGAAGGCATGGCAGGGAAAGTGACGGGTGGCGGAGGAAAGGCACATAGGGGCAGTGCAAAGGCCCCTTTTGAAAAGGCCAGGAAAAGAGTCTCACAGCTGGCCTTGGCTGAAACTCTCTCTCAAGGCCTCCCAGATGAGCACAGCCCCCTGATGTGCTTGGCAAATGGCAGTGATGCCCAGCTACCAGGCCAGCAAGATCTCATGGTTAAGCCAAGGCAGTCTTTTGCCATATTTTCTATCTTTCCGATGCAGCGGAATAGCTTGCTTTTGGGCCCTTAACAATGTCCCTTTGAAAAACTGCCAACTCTCCTCAGTTGTTCTTCCCCTCGGTCTTGATTCCTATGGGACCTTACTATTAGCTCCCTGAGCTTACCAAAATCCGCCTTCTCAAAATCCACTGTCTCTATTTTGCTGTTCTCCCTTCTACCCTTCCTTAGAATTGTGAACTCTATGATTTTATGATCACTTTCACCCAAGCTGCCTTCCAATTCCAAATTCTCAACCAGTTCCTCCCTATTTGTTAGGATCAGATCTAGAACAGCTTCCCCCCGCTGGCTTTTTCAGCCTTCTGAAATAAAAAGTTGTCTCCAATGCAGTCCAAGAACTTATTGGATAGTTGAAGTCCCCTATCACCACCAAATCTTGGGCTTTGGATGATATAGTTAGTTGTTTAAAAAAAGCCTCATCCACTTCTTCCACCTGGGTAGGTGGCCTGTAGTAGACTCCTAGCATGACATTACCCTTGTTTTTAACCCCTTTTAGCCTAACCCAGAGACTCTCAATACTTCCATCTCCTATGTCCATCTCCACCTCACTCCAAGTATGTTCATTTTTAATATATAAGGCAACATCTCCTCCCTTTTTTCCCTGTCTATCCTTCCTGAGCAAGCTGTACCCTTCCATACAAACATTCCAATCGTGTGTATTATCCCACCAAGTTTCTGTGATGCCAACAATGTCATAATTGTCCTTATTTATTAGCACTTCCAGTTCTTCCTGCCTATTACCCATACTTCTTGCATTTGTATATAGGCATCTAAGATACTGATTTGACTTTGCCTCCCAGTTTTGCCTTGACCCTCCTTTCTCTCTGCCATTGTAGCCCACGCTCCTTCCCATTTCTGACCCATCTCCCAGGTCTCCATGTTCTCCACTTACCTGCAGGCTTTGCTCACCTGTCCCTGTCGAACCTAGTTTAAAGCCCTCTGCACTAGCTTAGCCAGTCTGTGTCCAAATAGGGTCTTCCCCCTCCTCGAAAGGTGAACGCCATCTCTGCCCAGCAGTCCTTCCTGGAATAGCATCCCGTGGTCGAGGAAGCCAAAGCCCTCCTGGCGACACCATCCTCGCAGCCAGGCATGACCAGAGTTGTTTTTTTAAAAGATTAGGGTTTCAAATTCACCTGTAAACACCCATGTAATATTTTCCAGGGGGGAGACTGTGCTCCCAAATGGCTGAAGCATTTGCACATGTGATCCAGTATGTGCACAGAATCCTACCAACTGCAAGTTTAACATACAAGGGGTGGGTTTTTTTTAAATGAATGAATGAGGAATATTGACCAGACAATAATCTTTCAGTCTTCACTTCCTCTTTTCTATGAAGAGCATTGTAAAACCCCCAGACCTACACAACAGCATTTGCACAGATCTAAACACAAAACCTAAGAAATGTTTGAAGTGTACATGAAAAATCATGGTTGTGACCTACTGCTGTCCTACTGTCCTACAATAAATGGGAATTTTCTGGTAAAAACTGGGCTCAAACAACAAGCTCTGCTCCAGGCTAAAATCCTAGGTACCTCCTAGGGTCCAAAGAAATTGCAACCCTGAGAAGTTCCTCTTAAACCCATTATTCCTCTTAAACCCATGCTTGACTTGGTCATTTCAAAGCAAGAGCACTGCTTTAGCATAAGGATTAGGTACGAAAGTTGTAAGAAACAATTATAGTCCTCAGCTACTTTTGTGTTAGATAATAAACAAGAGTTGACATTTGTTGCTGGTTCCAATAAATTGAGTCTTAAATCATTGATTTGCTGATCTTTATGAACAGCTGCAATAGTTATGATAATCTCTTTAATCAAACCTGTCACCAAAGCAGATGAAAAATATGAAAACAAAGTTTAAAAAAAATTCCTTCCAATAATGGCAAAGGGGAGAGCGTGGGCATCTTTAAGCTAACAAATGAACCAATATTCCCATTCTTTTTTTATGGAGATGTAAAAGAGTTGCACATCTTCTAATAAAGAGAACTATCCAAAGAATTATTTGCATGAGGAAGTCACGTGCTGTTGTTCACATTACTGGAAAACCAAACATAATGCAATTTCTAAGATACTAAGGCCTGTGAAGTTAGTTGTTTCTATTAAAACTCTTAACGAAGGATACTGGGCATATAGACCAAAGGGAACACTTTTGCATTGATTAATTAACTGCTGCAAAGGAAACACTGAAGGCAGATGCAGTCCTGGGTTAATTTTTTGAGCAGCAGATGAACTCAAAACAGTATTTTATACAGCGACTAGCTTGAATGAACTCAATAGCCTTTTCCTGTTCCTAACATTGGTAAATGTTTTTATATGATGAGTAATAAGTGTGTCTAATAAACCCAGCCTTGTAAATGCTCTGTATTCAAGGAGTTTTTAAAAAGCCTCTTTAATGCAACTGCTACTAGATTTGGCTTATTGTACATATTTTCCGCAACACATTTGTTTATCTTTACCTCTGATTAAAGTATAGTCTGCTCTCAATAAGAAGAAATAAAAGCAACAGTATATTCTATAAGAACTTATTTCATGATGCAATGAGATGGCAGCAAGTCCCGCATGATATCATCTGAAAATAAAGAAATTACACACACACACACACACACACACACACACTCACCCTCTACTGTAGGTCAATTTGCTTTTTGCCTAAATTATGGACCCAACCCTACAAAATACTAAGCACCTCCTATATGATATTGAGTGCCATCAGCTTTCACTTACTTCAAGGGCACTTAGCACCTCACACCACCAATCCCAAGAATAGCTTAAAAGATCAGATTACACCACACTATAAAAAGGGCCAAGATAATTCAAGTAATGAGTCATTTATATGAAGGAAGCCACCAAAAACAAGTTCAAGTTATTGGCTTTGTGCTGACCAAAGTGCTGCACAGTGAATGCACTTCAAACACATATTTCTTGTAGCCTTTGGCATAAAGCAAAGTCTATGGAAGTTTTTAGGTTTTTTAAAAAAATTAATAGTATTCCTCCACCACTTCTTGGAAACATAATCATGTTAAAAAAAACAAAATCAGCTGGAATGAAGGGAGGAAAAATTCCTCAATCTTTTTAAGCAATGGGGAGGTCTCCTACAAACTTGTTTCATTTCTCAGCTTTAATTCTCACAATTTTCACACGAAGGCCATGGACAATTAGCACCAAACCTTTTCCTCTGAAGCTGAACTTCTATTAGGATTGCAGAAAAGAACAAAAGGGCAGATTTCATACATTTCCCCCCTGCACTCCACCTGACAGTCCTCCATTCTTTGCAGACAGATTTAATTTCCTCTGACACATGGTGTTCTCCTCTCATCATCTCATCCTCTCTCTCTCCACATGCTTTTCCTTCCTTCAGGGGAGCTGGAAATAAGACATCAAGGAATGTTCTTTGAAAGAGCTGGAAAAAGCTCCAAAAAGGGACTTTTAAATGGTTGCAAAGAAATATGGTGAATCATACAAATGTTTTAAATATTTGGATCAACTTAAACAGTAGCTTCTCTCTAACACAGTCTACTCTTCCTGTATATATAATGATGATGTAAACAGTTAAACCTATTACTTTATTAGACATACAGTGAAATAATCTTTTGGTCACAGCAGAGGACAAGGAGCCAGGAAATCCTGAATTGGAATCCCATCTCTACCAAAGACTTACTGTGTAAATGTGAATACAGATGAGGAAGTGGGTCTTTGCCCATGAAAGCTTAAGCCCAAATAAATCTGTTTGTCTTTAAAGTGCCACAGGACTCCTTGTTGTTTGTTTAAACTTGAGCATGTCAATCTGTTTCTTGAGCAGTAATATGGCATGAATAACATTTGGCTACTTTAGTAAAGCACTTTAAGGCCTGGAATGTAAATTATTAGGATAAATGCAAAGTAATATCCACCATTAGGAAAGTTGTGGAAACCCTTAAAATAAAAACCCAAGTTTTACCTCTGAGCAAAAAAGTTTGATTCCTAAATGGAACAGACAGAAAATTGGGCCAAGGAAACAAATCAGCCTTCTCGAAAGACTAAACAGCAAAGACTGGCCCCAAGCACCAACTGCCTCAGGGTCTGGGAAAGACTGTTTCTTAGTTTTGTGGCTCAAGCCCATCTGTACTAAATAACACACATTTTGTTAAAATTTTCCCAATTAAAATGTCATGGAAAAACAAAAGCATTTTAATCATCGGCCACTATGCTAAAGCAGATCTTAGCAAGGCAGAAAGAGAAGGTACATTTTTTTCATTACAAGCAAATTTAGGTAGTTCCAGTTTAAAAATGGTCTGCAGTTTAACATCTTGAGGTTGGATTAAAGTGGATTAAAGGAGATGTCAGCTACAGGAAATTGATGCCTCATATATGAATCTACCATTTCTGCATGGAAACCTAGCAATGTGCTTTGCACACTTTAATAGGGTTTGAAAAATGCTGGTTGCTGTTTACAACTTCAATGGCAGGCCTACTTAAGAGAGTCACAGGAACAGATCCAACTCCTAGAATCACAGAATTTAAAAAAGAAACCTAAATGAATAGTACTACTCTCTGCTGGTATTGCCACAACTCCAAATGTCATTTCTAAGGTGTTCTTAAGCCTTTCTATAATCTACTTGCCCAAACAGTATTTAAAGAAGATACCAATAGAGAAGTCAAATGAAATCATCAAGTCAGTGTTCTGGAAAAGTCAAAATATTGTCATCTCCATAGAAGATGTAGTAGCAGAGGTGAAAGTAAGATAGTGCACCGCGGTGCAGATCTCCGGTGAGAACTGGCACTCAGCTGCAATGCAGGGGGGTGGGGTGCTCCCAGCTTGGCCCCCCAGTTTCCTGCAGTCTGCCACACTCACTAGCACGCAGCCAGGCAAGTTAGAGGGGCTGGCTGATCCAGCCCTGACATCCCCACCACCATGGGGGGGGGGGGGGGGGGGAGAGCTGCAGCCACATATACTGGGTCCCTGTTGCTTCTCCTGCTTTTTGTGACTAGGGAGCGAGGGGAAAGTGCAGAAGCTTCTGCTTTCCTCCTCTGCCCCTCCCCTGGGCAGCCGTAAGTGAGAGGAATGCAGCAGGCTCTGCACTTTCCTTTCATTCCCTAGTTACAGGAAGCAGGAAAAGCAACAACGACCGGCACGTGCAGCTGCAGCTCTCCGGCCCCCCAAAATGGCGCCATTGTCACCACCCCTGCACTCACCTCTACGCTCTCCAGCCCCCTGCCCTGAATCCTGCATGCCCATATGCTCCCTGACCTGAGTCCCCACACCCCAGCTCTCTCATATCCAACCCTGATTCCTGCACTCCCTGCATCCTGAGCCCCCAGCCCAACTCTTGCATCTCCCCACATGCCCCAACCCTCTGCCCTGAGCCCCCCACACTCCGCCCCACATTTACATTTCTTACAGATAGGGTTGCCAGGTGTCCGGTATTCTACTGGACAGTCCAGTTTTTGTGCCCTCTGTCTGGTAAAAAATTTCAGAAAATACCAGACATGTGCACTGTCCGGTATTTTCTGTTTTTCTGGCTGGGCACCAGATGGAAGCCTGGCAGGGGCGGGGGGAGTGGCAGGGTGGTGGGGCCATGATCCGCTCTGGGAGCCTGTGGTAGTGTGCAAAAGCCTGGTGGGGGCAGGCGGAGTGGCTGGGACTCCCAGCCAGTACCCCCACCCGGCTTCTGCATGCAACCACAGGCTCCCAGAGCCGATCACGGCCTTGTCTCCCAGGTGGGAGCCAGTGGTTGCATGCAGAAGCCGGGCGGGGAGGGGGAGGAGCCCTCAGCTGATTGCATCTGAGGAGGAGTGATGCCTTGGGGAGGAGAAGCCCTGTCCCTGCTCCTGAGCGCTGTTCAAGCACGTTGTGGTGCTGTAGTCCAGGAGAGAAGCCCTCAGGTGCTTTGTAGTTGCTTTTAGGAGCCTTCCATAGGCTCTCAGCCAAAACTGACTGGGGTGGAATTTCTGCTTCTTCCCACTGGGACACCCAAAGACCTGGCTATGGGGGAGTCACCTTCCTACCCATGGTCACCCCTCCCCCCCCCCGCCCTGCCATTGTGTTGCCCCGGGGTCTGCCTCTCTCTGCTTTGGGTAGCAGGCGGCTGCTTTTCAGAGCAGGCTCTGCTGCCTCCCCCTTTGTTCCCAGCTTGGTGGCTCTTGGTAGTAGCCACACAGGATGTGTGTTCGGTGTGGGTGGTTTTTTTGTTTTTCTCGACAAATGTTTAGGCAGTGTGTTCGGTATTTTTTGGGAGACCATCTGGCAACCCTACTTACAGATACTGTTAATTGCAACCCTCACCCCTGCATACACACACCTACCTTAAGGTCTCCTCCAAGGAGGAGTGGGTTGTGTTAGAACAATACCTGTAAGAAATTTAAGTTACTTTCATCCCTGTGTGGCAGATATTAAATTAATATGCAACACTGATAACTGATGATATAGTCTTTTATATTGCATGTGTGACTTCAAAGCAGCAGTTCTACGAAGGAAAAGAACTGAACATCAATAGGAGAATCAAACACAACTCTTTCTTAGAACCTGATTCTTATGGTCCCTTAAAAACACATTAGGGGCCCAATGAACCTTTTATAGACCCCATAGCAAACATGTTTGTGGGCCTATAGGGGCAACATGGCATGCACAAAGAAGCAAGTCCCCAGAGCAAGGGTCAAGCTGGGGGCAATAGCATGGCAGGAGCAGTCTGTTTAAAAGGGCACTGTTTGCAAACTGGCAGCTGCAAGATGCACACAGGCCTGCACGGCCCTGTGCTGCCAGTGTGTCCCTTTCCCTCAGGGCGGGGCCATGCCAACTGCCACCCTGCCCTGCCCCTCCCCAACCAGACACCTCCCCCACAGATCCGTGTGCTCAGCAAACACAAACACACCACTGAGATCACCACAGACCTTCTATGCCAGGAGTCTCAAGCTCCTGGCCCACGGGCTAGTCCTGGCTGGAGTAATTGTGCAATTGGAGGGTCCAGCACACTCTGCTTCCCCACGGCTCCTGCCACTGCAAGGACTGTGTGGGCACGACCACTGCTGCCGCATGGTGCCAGGCCCCTGGGTGATCTCCAGTGCTGTGTGCTTGGGGGAGGAGGGGGGGACAGTGCCAAGGAGGGGAGCAGGTGGGGTGATGATAAGAAGAGGCAGGGCTTGGGTGCTGGTAACAGACAGGCCCCTGGGCCTGCTGGGAGCCTTGAGCTGGATTGCACAATCACACTGGCTGGGACTGAAACTCACAGCTTGTGGGAAAGATCCCTGCTCTATGACCAGACCCCCCAGCCCAAAGACTCCCCCACTGACACCAATGCTCAGTGCCCATTCAGCCCCACGATGCGCAGTGCCCCACTTCCCAGAGACCCCTGCCACAATTGTACAGAGCCTCACAGACCCCTCACTGCCCAAAACACATACACTTCCCCCCCCCCCACCCCAAGACCCACTGCTCATGCCCTGCCCCTGGAGGCACTCACCGGCCCAACATGGAGGCCATGTCAACTGGGCTCAATCAGCAACATGTCTGGGGCCAGTCTCAAAGCAGGAATTGTTCCAACCTCTTAGGAGTAGTGCAGACAGGCCAGAGCAGGAACGAGACCTGCCCAGGCCAGGCTCCCTTAGCACCCACTTACCTGGCAGGGCTCTGCCTTGCCCCTGCACTCCCCCCACATGCTGGCCAAAATCTGCCCAGCATCTGCACCAGTCCCAGGCGGCTCTGCCCCAGGGACCTGCAGGTGGAAGGTAGCAGAACTGTTCAGAGCTGGAGCCACACAGAGGAGTGGCTGGGATGCCACTCCCAAGAGCCCTCCCAGCCCAACCACACCTACTGACCCCCATGCCAGCACCCCTGCTGAGCCCGCATGGCAGAGCCTGGCTAGTTCCCCACAGGTGAGCAGGGCCTGCTGACTGGGAGCCGCTAACTCAGAAAGGCCTGGGCACTGGACTGCACAGATGAGAGGGGCCAGACCCAAGCATGTGGCTGGATTAGAAGGGTCCATAATGGGACTCTTCCCAGTGTGGGCTCAGTGTCATAGCAACATTGTAAACTTGGAATTGAACACACCCCAGAAAATGACCTAAGCGAGGGAGGACAGAACGCCTCTCTAGCACAACCTACTCCCAGGGACAACCGTTGCCACTGCTCCACACAACAGCCTCATTTTTATAGATGCACAGAATCTAAGGCCAGAAGGGCCCACTGCGATCATCTGGTCTGCAAGGTTCCCTCTAAGCCAGTGTTTCTTAAACTTTTTAAGACCGAGGAACACCAAACAATTTTTTTTTTATAAGGAACACCAAAGATTTGTTTGTTGAGCAAAACAACACAAAACAAAAGTCAGGGGGAAAGTTATTGAGCAAAAAAAAAATAAATAAAAAGTTGCCCCTTTAAGAGTGGCCATTTTGAATTCTGTTTTCTCCACAGCACACTGATATGCCATGGAACACAGTTTAAGAAATACTGCTCTAAGCTGCACAGCAACACAGCCTCACAGCTGCTTAATCAGCCCCGCCCAGCCAGGCAGCTCCCTGCACAGAACCCCAAGCCTTGGCTGATTAAGCAGTTTAGAGGGAACCTTGCTGGTCTGACCTCCTGGATAACACTCTCCATAAAACATCCCCAAGATAATTCCTAGAGGAGCTGTTTTAGAAAAACCTCCAATCTTGATTTAAAACAGATCAGCAATAGAGAATCCATGTGACCTCTGGTAAATTGTTCCAGTGGTTAATTACTCAGGTTTAAAAATTTACACTATTTCCAGTCTGAATTTGCCTAGCTTCAACTTCCAATCATTGGATCGTGTAATACCTTGACTAGAGTGAAGAGCCCGCCATTAAATATTTGTCCCCATGGAGACACGTATAGATTGTAATCAAGTTACCTCTTAGCTTTCTCTCTGTTTAGTAGATGGAGTTCCTTGAGTCTATTCCTGTAAGAGGTTCTCTCATCCTTTAATCATACCTGTCGCTCTTCTCTGAACCCTCTCCAATTTATCAACATCCTTCTTGAATTGTGGGCACCAGAACTGGACTCAGTAATGAAGCAGTGGTCGCACCAGGGTCAAAACCAGGGAAATCCCTTTTGCAGCACCTCACCAACCAGCAAGCTCAACACACTGGCATTTCTGATTGACTCATAAAGTCCAATTTATTATGTGAGGCCAGCAGGGGCTGGGACATGGAATGGGCTGTGGCACATGCTCTAGGAGGGAGGTTGGGTCCAAGAGGGGACTTGGGGCAGGATTTAGGATGCAGGAGTTTGGGGTGCTGGATGGGGAGGCGGGGGGGAGAGACACAGCTCCAGCAGCCCCTGCAAGCATCTCCCTATCCCTGCTGTTACTGGCAGAGGGGTGGACAGGTGGCTCTGTAGGCATGCTCCCCCCCATCCGAGCACTAACTCCACAGCACCCAGCCCATTGGTCAGGAACAGCGGCCAATGGCAGTTGGCTGGGGATGGGTGGGGGGAGAGTGCCTGCAGATGGAGGCAGCATGCCTGCTTCATGCAGCCTGGCTGCAACTCTGCCAGGAACATCAGGGACAGGGAGCTGCTTGCAGGTGCCGCTGCAGGTGAGCTCCCCCCTCCCCCGTCCTCCCATCTCAGCCCCTTGCCAGACACTATCCTCCACCCACGACCTGTGCCTTGCAGCCCCTCCCCCTCACTCCAAACTCTTCCTTTAGTTAATCAGCATTTTTAGTTTATTGGGTCCCCCTCCCCCATTCCTCAGCATATCACATAAACGGGATTTTACTCCACAGGAGTAAAGTAACCTCTCTACTCATACTCAGTTTATACATCCTAGGACTGCATTTACTCTTTTAGCCATAGTGTCACAGTGGGACACATGTCAACTCATTATCCATATCCACCATGACTCCCCAGTCTTTTTCTGAGTCACTGCTTCCCAGGGGAGACCTCCCCCCGCCCAATGTGTAAGTATGGCCTACATTCTTTGTTCCTAGAGGTACACATTTACATTTAGCTATGTTAAAGTGTATATTGTTTGCTTATGCCCCAGTTCACCAAGCAATCTAGTCCTCTTCAATTAGGGCTGCCAGATGGTTGAACCAAAAATACCGAACATTTCCCCCCCGCGCCAAAAAAAAACACTGGGGAAAAAATTCTGTTGGGGGGGGGAGGGAAAGGCAGGGATGGGACCAAAGTTGTTGAGAAAAATAAAGGACTCCGAGACTTAAGCTAAATAAATAAATAAATAAATAAAAACAGCATGGCCCCTTTCAGAGTGCGTGCAGAGTCAGAATACGGATAGGAACAGTGGAGAGGTTGAGCACTAAGACTCAGGGAAGCATTGCTTCCCCTTGGTCTTCAGGCTTTTTGCCAGTGGCCATTTTGTGTTCTTGTTCAAGCCAGAACTTAGCTTCCCTGCGGAACAAGGTAAGCATGGAGTCCGGGGGCGGGGGCTGTCTGGGCCCGGGGGGAGACAGGGAGAGCCAGGGGCTGGGCCCAGGCACCAGGGGTGCCAGATGTCTGGTACTTTCGCCTCCTGGCCGGGGAAAAAAAAAAATCAGAAAATACCGGACATTTTAGGTGTCTGGTATTTTCTGAAATTTTTTTTTTTTTTTTACCAGACAGGAGGTGAAAATACTGGACTGTCCGGGTCAATACTGAACACCTGGCAACCCTATCTTCAATTTGTGTGTCATCTGCAAACTTTATCGATGATTTTATGTTTCCTTCCTGATAAAAATGTTAGATAGCATAGAGCCAAGAACCAACCTCACTAGAAACAGAACCTGCTTGACAACTAGTCCTTGCTGAGTTACATTTGGAAACCTATTAATTTTTAATCCATTTAATGTGTTGCAAGTTAATTTTATATCACTAGTTTTTTAATCAAAATGTTGTATAGTACTAAGTAAAAACATTTTACAGAGGTCTGCTATGTCAATTCTGTTACCTTTATCAACCAAACTTGTACCTCATTTTAAAAAAGAAAATCACATTAGTTTGACAGGATCTATTTCCCATAAATCCATGTTGATTTGCATTAATTACATTTACCCTCCTTTAGTTCTTTATCAAGTCCCATATTAGGCACTTCATTACCTTGCTCGAGATTGAGGTCAGGCTTACAGGCCTATAAATTACCTGTTTCATCCTGCCTTCCCTTTTTTTTAAATTGACACATTCGCTTTCTTCCAGCCTTCTGGAATTTCCCAAGTGTTCCAAGGATTATTGAAAATTAGCATTAAAAGACCAGCAAGTTTGTAAGCCAGCTTTTTTTGAAACACTTGGACGCAGGTTTATCTGGACTTGCTGATTTTAAAAGCCATTAGTAATTTCTGTTTAACATCCCTTACAGGTACTAGTGGATCAGAAAGTGTTATCACCACCTAACTAGAGAACAGAAATTATTGAACACTTCTGCTTTTTCTGCATTATTCCTGAGATTTCTAACATCTCCATTTAATAATTGACCAATACCATTGTTTGGATTGGTTTTGCTCCTAAGATGTATAAACACATATTGTCCATAACTATGCTGGTCAGATTTCTCCTTGCACATCTTGGCTTTCCTTATCAATTTTCTATAATTCCTAGCTTGTAAATTATATTCCAGTTTTCCTTTTCTTCCATGTTTTTGTGAATGTATGCAAATATAATTTTTTTTACGTCAGCCTTTGTTTCTTCTGAAGTAAGCAATGTTCCTTCTAATTTTTTCCATCCATGTGCAAAATTAATTTTGTTATGTGCACCAAAGCATGTATGGATGTGCAATGACAATAGAAACACATGCTGCCAGCTACTGGTGACTGTGGCTCTGCTAATCAGCTAAGCAGCATATGAATCCCTCCTGGATGGCCACCCAAGCGCACAGCTTACAGGGAACAGTGGCAATAAGGTGTCCTTAAAATGATTCCCAATTATAATTTTAAATGTCTTTTTGTAATAAGAGACAGGATAAATTCTCTGTTTTTCCCTGTTTCTGAGCAGGGTCTGGTCAACACAATTTTTGTTCTTGTACAACCATTTTGCATAGAATCACAAATATATAGCATTAGAAGAGACCACAAGAGGTCATCTACTCTATCCATCTCCCCTACTTCCTTCTGCCCACACTGAGGCAAGATCAAGTATATCAAGAGTCTAGAAACAAGTCTGACGGGATTCCACAACCTCCCGTGGAAGCCTAGTCCAGTGCTTAAATATCCCTACAGTTAGATTTTCCTAATATTAATTCTGAAGTCCTTTGTTAAAGACTATGTCAATTACTGTTTGTCCTACCTTCAGAGGACAAAACATAATTCATCTCTATGCTCTTTATACAGCCCTTAAGATCTTTAAAGAACTCTTCCCTCAATCTCCTTTTCTCAGAATTAAACATCCATTTTTTTTAAACTTTTCTTCGTAGGTCAAGTTTCCTAAACCTCTTATTTTTGTTGTTCTGCTCTGAACTGTCTACAATATCTCCACATCTTTCTTAAAATATAGTACCCAAAACTGGGCATAATTCCAGATGAGGCCTCACCACTGCAAGGTAGACCAGAATAAATACCTCCCGTGTCTTACATACCATGCTCCTGTTAATATATCCCAGATTATTAGCCTTTTTTGCAACTGCATCACATAGTCGTAGTGGATCACAAATTGAATATGAACTCACAATAACCCCCAGATACTTTTCTGAAGCACTACTCTTCAACAGCTATCCCTGAGTTCATACTTGCACATTTGATTTTTCATTTCTAAGTGTAGCACTTTGCAATTGCCTTTACTGACTACATGAATTGTGTAGCTGGAGTCAAGGTAGCTTAGATCAACTTCCCTTATTCCTTGTGACCCAATGGAGTACCAGAGTTGACAGGGGCACCATCAGCAGTTGAGTTAGCAGTTCCTTATTAGACCCGCTAAATTGAATCCCAGGTGATCTATCTTTAGAGTGTCAATCTTCCAGTAAGTGGAGATTAACCCTGTGTCAAAAGCCTTTAAGCAAGCTATATCTCTACTATACATGGTCCGTAACTCTATCAAAGAAGGAAATTAAATGGTATAGCATTATTTGTTCTTGACAAATCCAAGTTAGCAATGTATTGCTCTAATATCCTATAGGTACTTACAACTGATATTTTAATCATTTTGGTTAGAGGTGTGATTTTTTAAATTTATTTTTACTAGCATGGCAGTTACACTGCAATGATAGTGGCTCATAGTAGTAGTATATACACTGGTATAGCTATTCCTGTTTGGGAAGAGAAATAAAAGCACCATTGTATCACTGAAATAGGAGCAGGGGTACCTTTTTCTACCAGTATAGTTAAAATGCTATAATTCGGTGTATGCAGACAAGTCTAGATCTCTTTTCCATACACTGCTAGGTAAAGGGCCCAAAGCAGCTTTACATGGAAATGGGAGAGATTTTTAAATTCAAAGTAATTCACTACAGGGCCACTCTCTTTCCTCATCTGTGCTTAAATCCTCTAAAATAAATTCTTGTTTAGTGTCTGTTACCCCATCTTTAAATTATCAAAGTGAACCCTCAGTGGATCATTCTAAGGCAGAAGTATAGACCTCTGCAGCCTTTTCTCTACTTCACATGCCACCATTCCCCACCCCCCCCCAAAATAGAACCAGTCCCTTTGTGTTTTCTCTACATCTTACCTCCATTCAATGGGAGTTGTGTGTATAGTGTTAGCAAAATTAACCAGAATTTAATTCTATCTAAATAAAAAAAAAAAAGAGGAAAACACAGTGGTGTGATAAAGCTCTTATAGGCATGTTTAGAAGAGCTCATTACTGACTGAACTATATGTGTCATCTCAAATATGTGCCAATAAAGCCTCACCGCTGGATACTCTGCATCAGACAAGAGATAACGGGCATCACAATTGTCTCTGGGGAAAAAGGGAATGTCCATCTTAGGCCTCATGCCACAATCTCTTATTAGGGGTGAAGAGTGGGGTTTGATGTAAAAAAATCCTGTGTGCTATTTGAACTTTTTCAGGAATTTAGAATATTGGCAGTCCTAGGATGATGAACTAATGGGTATGGGAAGAGGCCAAAGGTGTGCGATAAATTTAATTTATTGCATAACTGTCACCACCTCCCATGTGCTATAAAAAGGTTTAGCTGCCATAAGAGTTGCTTCTTAACCCCAAGTAATTATTTGAGTTCAGAATTTAGAGAAACCAGTGCTGAACGCCATTAACCAAATGAGGCTTCATAGAATCATAGAACTGGAAGAGACCTCAGAAGGTCATCAAGTCCAGCCCCCTGCTCTAGGCAGGACCAGTTCCAACTAAATCAATCTGGCCAGGGCTTTGTCAAGCCGAGACTTAAACACCTCTAGGGATGGAGACTCCACTACTTCCCTAGGTAACCCATTCCAGTGCTTCACCACTCTCCTAGTGAAATAGTTTTCCCTAATATCCAACCTGGACCTCTCCCACCATAACTTGAGACCATTGCTCCTTGTTCTGCCATCTGTCACTACTGAGAACAGCCTCTCTCCATCCTCTTTGGAACCTCCCTTCAGGAAGTTGAAGGCTTCTATCAAATCCCCCCTCACTCTTCGCTTCTGCAGACTAAACAGACCCAAGTCCCTCAGCCTCTCCTCATAAGTCTCATGCTCCAGCCCCCTAATCATTTTGGTTGCCCTCCGCTGGACCCTCTCCAATGCGTCCACATCCTTTTTTTAGTGGGGAGCCCAGAACTGGACACAATACTCCAGATGCGGCCTCACCAAAGCTGAATAAAGGGGAATGATGACATCTCTGGATCTGCTGGCAATGCTCCTCTTAATGCAACCTAATATACCATTAGCCTTCTTGGCTACAAGGGCACACTGTTGACTCATATCTAGCTTCTCATCCACTGTAACCCCCAGGTCCTTTTCTGCAGAACTACTACTTAACCGGTTGGTCCCCAGCTTGTAACTATGCTTGGGATTCTTCCATCCCAAGTGCAGGACTCTACACTTGTCCTTGTTGAACCTCATCAGATTTCTTGCGGCCCAATCCCCCAATTTGTCTAAGTCATTCTGTACCCTATCTCTGCCCTTAAGGGTATCTACCTCTCCCCCCAGCTTAGTGTCATCTGCAAACTTGCTGAGGGTGCAATCCATCCCCTCATCCAGATCATTAATAAAGATATTGAACAAAACTGGTCCTAGAACCGAACCTTGGGGCACTCCGCTAGAAACCGACCACCATCCTGACATCGAGCCATTGATCACTACCCGCTGGGCCCGGCCTTCTAGCCATCTTTCTATCCATCTTACCATCCATTTATCCACTCCACAATCCCTTAACTTGCTGGCAAGAATATTGTGGGACACTGTATCAAAAGCCTTGCTAAAGTCAAGGTATATAACATCCACTGACTTCCCCATGTCCACCGAGCCAGTTACTTCATCATAGAAGCTAATCAGATTGGTCAGGCACGACTTGCCCTTTGTGAATCCATGCTGACTATTCCTAATCACTTTCCTCTCATCCAAGTGCCTCAATATGGATTCCTTAAGGATCCCTTCCATGATTTTTCCAGGAACCAAGGTAAGACTGACCGGCCTAGCGTTCCCTGGATCATCCTTCTTCCCTTTTTTGAAGATGGGCACTACATTTGCCTTTTTCCAGTCATCCGGGATTTCTCCCGATCTCCATGACTTTTCAAAGATAATAGCCAAAGGCTCCACAATGACATTTGCCAACTCCCTCAGTACCCTCGGATGTACTAAGTCCGGACCCATGGATTTGTGTATGTTTAGCTTTTCTAAATAGTTCCTAACCTGTTCTTTACCCACCACGGGCTGTCCATCTTCATCCCATCTTGCGTCACTTAGCGCAGAAGCCCAGGAGCCGACCTTGTCCGTGAATACAGAGGCAAAGAAAGCATTGAGTACTTCAGCTTTCCCCACATCATCTGTCACTAGGTTATCTCCTTCATCCATTAGGGACCGCACACCCACTCTGATCACCTTCTTCTTGTTAACATGCCTGTAGAAACCTTTCTTGTTATCCTTCACATCCTTAGCCAGTCGCAATTCCATTTGCGCTTTCGCCTTCCTGATAACCCCCCGGCATTCTCGAGCTATACCTTTAAACTCCTCCCTGGTCATTTGTCCAAGTTTCCACTCTTTGTAAGCTTCCTTTTTGTGCTTAAGTTCACCAAGGATTTTCCCTGTAAGCCAGTCCGGTCTCCTACCATGTTTGCCTCTCTTGCTACACGTCGGGATGGTTTCTTTCTGTGCCTTCGATAAGGCTTCTTTAAAATACTGCCAGCTCTCCTGGACTCCTTTCCCCTTCATGTTAACATCCCAGGGGATTCTGCCCATCAGATCTCGGAGGGAGTCAAAGTCTGCTTTTTTGAAGTCCAAGGTGTGTACTTTACTACTCTCTTTTCTTCCTTTGGTCAGGATCCTGAAATCTACCATCTCATGATCACTGCTTCCCAGGTTGTCTCCCACCTCCACTTCCCCTATTAGTTCCTCCCTGTTTGTGAGCAGAAGTCAAGCTGCGCACGGCCCCTGGTCAGATCCTTCAGCACCTGTGTCAAGAAGTTATCCCCAACATTCTCCAAAAACTTCCTGGACTGCCTGTGTACTGCCGTATTGGTTTCCCAGCAGATGTCAGGGTGATTAAAGTCCCCCACGAGAACCAGGGCCTGCGATCTGGAAGCTTCGCTCAGTTGTCCGAAGAAAGCCTCATCTACCTCATCCACCTGATTCGGTGGCCTGTAGCAAACACCAACCACAACATCAAGGCTGTTGTTTGCTCCTTTAAACTTAACCCATAGACTCTCAACAGGTTTTTCTCCCTCTTTATACTGGAGTTCAGAGCAATCCTAGTGCTCTCTTACATATAGTGCAACACCTCCTCCTTTTCTCCCCTGCCTGTTGTTCCTGAACAGTCTATACCCTTCCATGACAGCACTCCAGTCATGCAAGTCATCCCACCAAGTCTCTGTTATCCCAATTAAATCATATTTCTTGGTCTGGGCCAGGGCCTCCAGTTCTTCCTGTTTGTTGCCCAGGCTTCTCGCATTAGTATACAAACACTTCAGGTAACTAGCTCAATCATTCACCCATTTCTACAGAATATTTCTGTCTATATCCCTATACAGCCCACCCACCAAAATAATTATTCCTTGAAACGAATCACTAAAACTGATCTCTTAAACAAGTAACTGAACACTTGGTCTGACAAGTCTTTGGCCACTAAATGAACAGAAACAGGAATGCTAAATATTCCAGTTCCCTGAATATACAAGACCAAATAAAGGCCCAAATGCCAAGAGAAAAAACATAAGGCTAATCTACCAAGTTTGGGCAAATGTTCTCTAATGCTGCAGATTTTACTTTGCAGGGTAAACTTAATTCTCCCTGCCACAAATGTGTACATTTATTCTCATATTTTTTTAAAACTTCAACGCAACCAGCATAGATCTTTGTACGTTCAACTGCCCATTTATCAAAACTGTATAATAATCATGAAGACTATGAATAAATCATTGAATAAATCATTTGATAAATACATAGTGATACATTCAAGACTAACAAAAACAATTAAAAATTGTTCATATAATTACTCGTTTAAAATTGCCAGAAGGATAGCTAGAATTTGGACATTACCTGAAGGGCTTGAACTATTTATATAAAAGGGAGAAAGACCTTGAAAGTTCAAGAAAAAAAGTGTAGAAAACTTTCCCCTACAGAAATGAAGTTCCACTTGTATCACACTGGTTTGCAAGACATTAAACAGATGGTAATGGCAGCTGATATCCAGATTCCAATAAAGTTCATTTTCTAAATAAAACACTTATCTTCAGCAAAAATTGCTACATAAGTAACATTTATTAACGTTCTGCTATATTTACAGTTTTAACATAGTAAAACTCCAAGGTGAATTATCACTTGGCAGAAAGCACAAAAGTGCACATTAAATCTACACTCATCATAGTTTCTGCTAACACAAATTATAAAAGCAAGAATTACAGGTATGTTAGGGATCATCCCAAAAGTCCCAAAGCCCCCCCCCCAAAAAAAAAAAGATGACCCTTCTTTTGCAAGGTCAATTTTTTTATACAAAGTTGCATTGTGATCTTTGAGCTTTACACTACCAGCATATATTGCAAAAAACCCTATTTAGTCCAGTATGCAGTATGAAAGTAAAATATACTGCAAGATTTAGAATAAACTATAAAAAAAAACAATACTGGTGCCACCTTCAAATACTTTGTCCCAATTATACCATAAAGAATCTACTGTGCATACTGATTTTATTTTCAGGTATAGAAACCACAGTTTTAGATTTGTCAGCAGATAGGTATGTGCAGAAATGTAGCCATAACAAAACAGTCTTCTAAACTTTTGAGAACACCCCTTCAAAATAGCCAGCATTATACATATTTTACACTAAAATATTGGATTCTAGAATAGTTTTTAAGATGGAGACTAAAATAAAGCAAGACTGCCCCCGACTGGCCATCGGGGCATAGCTCATGCTATACTACAAATACTATATAAGGCATTATTAGTACATCACAGACTTGACTGCAATAGCTTTTTCAAACATTAGCCCACTAATGATTCAATGATTACAGGATTCTGCATTAACTATTAAAATTTTACACCTAGAAACAAATAGAAAGAAATGTTTCTCCATTTCAACAGTACTTTTATTTATTTTAAAGCAGGTGATTATTTTTTCTTCTGTGTTCAGAGTCTTGATTCACTTCCTGCAGGTGTCCTGTTACTTCTTGAGGGAGAATTCATTAACGCAGGAAGACATTTGCCAGAAAACATCTGTCAGAAAAGGATATTGAATATTGAAACTATAGTTAGACTGTTATTTTGGTTAAGAGAAGGATGTAGTTCACAAAGAGTGCAGGATGTTGGAAGACATACAACATGCAGCTGAGCATAGTTATAAGATTATAGCGATGGCACAATCACACAGTAGTTTTATGCGTATTTGACAATTTCAAAAAGTTCAAGCCCCTCTAGAACATAAAACAGAAAAAGGAAGACAGTGGTCCAGATTCTGCTCTTGGTTATTCTGGTGTAAATCCATAATAATGCCATTCAACCTATATTTGAATAATGGCAGAGCAGACTTTGATCCATGTTTGGTTTGATTTGTCTGAGCCCCTAATATGGCTACATTCTAGCAAACAGATGGGATACTGGAGAAGCCATACCTCCTAAACTCTCTATCCTGATTACTCTGGCTGGGATGTTTTTGTTCCAAGGATAAAGTATGAACATAGTTCACCTGCACTGTGGTTTGTATACTCTGCTTGGATATGGATTTGCCCTGCCAACTACACGCAGTCAGACACAAGGAAGATTTCAAGCAGTGGTATATAACATGACCCATTAGTACACCGTATTTAAATAACACATGCCAAGCTCTCAGCTAGGTTCATTTTACTGTTAACTACTTTTGGCATGTGCAAACCACCCTCCCCCCCCATCCCTCAGAAAACTAAAAACAACAATCACCCTCTTAACAATGATAGGTTCCAGAATGTTCTGTGCACTTCTACCACTCATTCACAGTTTTTGTCCAAGAACAACTCTGTTCATTTATTTTCATAAGAGACACATACCAGCTTGTAATTCAAGTGAACTAACAGGAGTATATACAGAAAATCTCAATTTCAAGTTCACAAGCCACTCAAAAGCAATGATCCTTGGGCCTCTTCTGGAAGCCTGAACCATACTTTGGAATTTTTTTTACTCTCTCCTCATTCTGGGCCCTCACAAGGTCAAGGTCAGTACAGGACTATTTGGAGAACAGTTAAATTAGCTACATCTAAAAGGAAATGTACTTTAAGGGAAGGTAAACACAGAAAACACTGATTTCTTCACAAGGTTCCCAATACATAGCTACTGATTCTTTCACCACCTACCTTCAATATTACTACACACAGCTTATTTATAATATCTCCTCTTTATTATGCTCAGCCTGTCTGGCTCTCATCAATGATGTTAAAATGTGGGTGGAGCACACTTGAAAGCAAATGCCAACTGAAGTAATATTTTCTTCAGGAGTCAGCATTTTTCATATCTATTTATTCTCAAAGACTTCAGGGGTATTTTAAAACCAATCCAATTAAAATTAGTCTTCTCATGTACATCTAATCCAGCTCCCTCAGAAGGAGAAGAAAGTGACACAAGGGCAATCAGGAGAGCTAGCGTCTTGTCCCTTTCAAAGCACCTACCTAGATCACAGAGGCACAGCAGATGTAGAAACCTTAGAGAGATGTGTGCAACTACAGGAGGTGCATGGAAACTGATCACACATGCAATAATATCTTTTGGAAGGATGCAATGCAGTCCAAACATCTGACAAGTCAGTCTTTAGTATTATTGCTATGAAAAAAAAAATCTATTTAATCCTTAAGGGTATATCTACACTACCCTGCTAGTTCGAACTAGCGGGGTAATGTAGGCATACCGCACTTGCAAATGAAGCCCGGGATTTGAATTTCCCGGGCTTCATTTGCAAGTGCGGTATGCCTACATTACCCTCCTAGTTCGAACTAGGAGGGTAGTGTAGACATACCCTAAGATACATTTTTAGAGAAGGACTAGGTATATTCCTGGGGCTATGGGAGAAAGTGAAGATGTGACTTACTTGCTTCTATCCAGATAGGATTTCTGTTGTTGCTGGATGATCATTATTATGCTGTTATAAGACTGTCAAACTACTTAAAGCACTTTGTATAGTTTGTTTTAAATGTAAACGTGGTTTAACACAGGCCTGAAAATACAATGCTGTGGGGCCACAAAATCCCTTAATAAAACTTTGTCTTCTCTGTTCTCATATATAATTTAATCAATTTAGACAAATAATCTGAAAGGTCTGTCAAAGAACTCACATTTCAGCATCTACAGTGTGTTCATGTTTGTCAGAACTAGGGATGTAAGTGAGTAGTCAATCACTTGCATTTCTCCCTCCCAGCCCTCCCCCTCCCACTGCCTCTGTATCAGAGGTGGGGTGGGGGGGAAGCAGGAGCCTGTGCTGATGCTAGAGGGAGCCAACTTAAAAGCTGGTTCCCCCAGAGGTGCCACCTGCCCTCTCATCCCCCACTGCTGCCTCTATCAACTCCATGCTGAGACCCCCCCCCTCCCCAGACAGGGGCTGCTGGACCTGGCGCAAGCCAGAATTGAGGAGCCTGGCTGAGTCCCACCTTGCAGGTTTGGGACCTACCCTGCTGTGGGCTCTGCATTTTAAATGTAGTAGGTGATGGATGGTCAGGGTGCCTAGCTCTTACTATGTTTAAAACGCAGAGCTGCAGCAGGGGTAGCTGGCATGAGCTGGGACTGAGCACCTTCCCTTATCAACTAATCGTGTAGTTGATAAAAAATTTATCAATTAGTCAAATACCCACTTCTTAACATCCCTAGTCAGAACTGAATAGACTGTTGTGTATTCAATAGGCGTCTGCTCAGGCACAACTAGTATAATTAGGTATAACTAGTATAATTAGTATAATATTTATGAGCAACTTTTAAATTCCCCATTTGACTCTTCTCCACAGCACGCATGAACATTGCCATACAAGAGATGTCTCAGTCAAAGAAGAGTAAAAGGTCATAACCATTCTGATAAGGACTCTAGGCTCCGTCATATAGATTTTTTAAAATTAGGTTCTCTAACAGACCAAACTCAAACAAGCTACTATACACAGGAATAGTTCCAACAGACAAATTCCCACTCTCCTTTTGAAGGGCAGACAATACTCAGATCTAGTTCTGCCAATTAAAATTGTAACTTACATCTGAAGGAACCTCCTTTTAGTGTATATGGATTTCAATTCCTCTCAGCAAAAAACCTACACTTTGTGTGACTAGCTACAATTAGTATATGGCAAAATAAATGTCCTTAAAATATATACTTTCTTTCCAGCTACAAATATGGAATGAAGTTAAGACTACCTTTCTCAAAATATGTGTTAAAGAATCAGCAGAACGAGTCCATTATCTCGCAATGCTGTTCTTGCTACTAGAAACAAACATGTGAACTTAAAGCTAACCTATAATATCCTCCAACTTTCATCATAAATTATTTTTAAGATACATAATCAAATATTTTACAGTATAAGAAAGTAAGTAGTTGAAATAGCAGCTTTCCTTCCTTGGCACCAGGAAAAATAAAAGGATGCTATAGTGATATCAGAAGGCTGTGTCTACATTGGCACCCCTTTCCGGAAAAGGGATGCTAATGAGACCAGTCGGAATTGCAAATGCCGCGGGGGATTTAAATATCTCCCGTGGCATTTGCATGAACATGGCTGCCGCTTTTTTCCGGCTCGGGGTTTTGCCGGAGAAAAGCGCCAGTCTAGACGGGATCTTGTGGAAAATAACCCCTTTTCCGGAAGATCCCTTATTTCTACTTGAAATATTAAGGAGTAAATTGAAAGTAGGAATAAGGGATCTTCCGGAAAAGGGCTTATTTTCCGCAAGATCCCGTCTAGACTGGCGCTTTTCTCCGGCAAAACCCCGAGCCGGAAAAAAGCGGCAGCCATGTTCATGCAAATGCCGCGGGGGATATTTAAATCCCCCGCGGCATTTGCAATTCCGACTGGTCTCATTAGCATCCCTTTTCCGGAAAGGGGTGCCAGTGTAGAAACAGCCGAAGTGTTTTGTGGTGTTTCTCCTTAATATTTCACATTGCAGGTTTCTCTGAAGAGTCAGAGTGCAGTTTAGGGCATGTGGAACATCAAAGGCCTAAATTTTCATATGTGCTTAGTGTTTCTTGATGCCCAAATTGAGAAAAAGACCGGATTTTGAAAGTGCTAAGCACCCACACTTTGAAAGACAAGCCCCCCTCAATAGGTCTCAGGTTGGGCACCCAAAACTGAAGGCACAAAATCACTACTTGCATTTTCCCAGCTGCCACTAGCCTGTCCCTCCCCAACTGGCAAGATTTTCTCCCTTCCCCCCACTCCAGCACAGCAGCCAAGGGGAGTGGGGAGGGGAGTAAGAGTTTGGGGCAGAGGGGCTACTTACCTGGTCTGGTGGAAGGCAAGATGGCAAGCCCCATCTCCAGTTGGCCACTCTCTTGGTGGTGCCTCTGCCTCCAGTGGTCACTCTTCCCTGCGCTCGCTGCTCCCAGTGGCCTCTGAGAGTATTACATCCCTCATCTCTGCCCCCTCCCTTTTCCATATCATATTGACAATAGTCTCATTCCAGGACTTCCTGTTTTCCTGGCACAACCAAACCCTGACCTTGCTTTAAGTTAGGATAAAAGGAATGGGTATACCAAATTTGGTGGCCCTAGCTCTTACTGTTTAGGAGTTCTTGAACAAACAGACTCACAGACAGACAGATGGACGGACACACCCTAAAAATACATATAGGGATGAAGAGCTGCTTTCAGGAAAAAAAAGCAAAACAAGTCACTTGTTCCAGCAACAAAAGCAGAACATGAGTTGCTGGGACCAGAAACAGCTTTCGTATTCAAGTATTAAACATGCAACTTGTACAACAAGTAACAAAGTGAATTTAAGAGGGATTCAGAGGTTAATGCAAACCCTAAGAAGGGGGGAAACCCAAACAATGAATCCACCACACCACAATTTCTTTTTATAGTATTTCCAGATTCAGTTTAATAAAACAGAACCATTGCAATGTGTGTGGTTCCTGGCCTAGTGAAGAGACAATGGAACAGAAATCAAAGCCTTGGTTTTGAAGGCCCAACAATTTAATGACACCTGATTTAAAGTTTTGTTTTTCTACTACTTCCCTGGGGAAAACTGGCTTCATGGAGCATCATGTTGCATTCATCATCTGGGAAGCAACCTCTTACTTACAGGGATTTTTTTCTGCTTCAAAGAGAGAGCGAAAGTTCATGCTAGCTATTATCTACTGTAAGTGTGCTAAGAAAGTTGAACCAGTTAAACATCCGTCAAGGTCCCACTAAGATTTTAGCAAAGAACAAGACCACTGCAATACACTAATGTGCAGCCCAAAAGTGGGTGAATGTTTTATGTTAAAAATATCCTGAAATTATTCAGATACTACAATTAGTTAAAGTCTTGTGAAAGTGGCTTTTAGAGTTTCTCCCAGAATTTGGCAGAGAATGAGTAATACAGAAAACCCAGATGAATTGCTGGTTCTGGGATATAAGCCAAAGACATTGCTATATGCCTCTGCTCAGGCTTGGTCTGTGACCTAAACTCATGTTGAGGATATGCCATATGTTTCAAGTGCATTACTTGTTCTTAAAGTCACATCCTCCGGAATGCACAAGTGTACCAGCAGTTGGGATCTGTTCTAGTATTTCAAATGTTGGAATCTAACACATTTAAGATTCCCTTCATCAAACTTTGAAACAGATACTTGATAATTCATGTTAAATCAAATTAGACTCCTGCTGTGCTGTTATAGGGAAGCTGGACTAATATCCAGGAGCCCAGGAAATACAATATCAGCATTGGCTTTGGCTTGTGAAATCATAGCAGAGTAGACCCAGGCTAAAGAAATTACCTAGTAAAGTAAAACAAAAAAGTCAAAAGTGTGTAAGATTTACCTTTAGTAAATAAAGAGAACTCTGGTCCGGGGAAGAGTAGAAAACATGTCTGGCATCTTCCGAACCTTTGCATAATTGATAAATCCTCTGAGAAACAGCAGAAAACCTTGAGGGGGGGGGAGGGGGAAACACATTTGTTCAGTTAAACAAAATCTACGTAATTTCCAATGTTTTCTTCTCTATTTAGAAAAGGCTAGGCCATCTCACAATATCTTACAAAGAAGGCCTCTGATTCTTAGCACTTGTGGTATTTAACTGAATATAGAATTGTTTATGGATTATGATATTTAAACTTTGGATTTCCATATTAATGAACAACTAGAAAGCTTATTTTAAGGGTAAACCTAATTACTTAGAAGTTCTACAAATCTGGAAGTCAGCTAAAGAAATCTTAATTGCTGATCGAGATGAATACTGTAGTGATCAAGACGAACTAGAAAAAATAACTCCAATGAGGAATAGATTTATGAAATATAGTCATGTTTATTGGAAATGTATGATTATGTCACTAAAGATCTGAAACCATTTCCTCTGATAACATGCTTCTGCTTATTTTGTGTGTTTATATGTGCATTATATCTCTTGTACATATGATTTCAGAAGTCTGGATTAAGAAAATTATAGAAAAAATATTATTATTACAGGCAGTCCCCGGGTTACATACAAGATAGGGACTGTAGGTTTGTTCTTAAGTTGTATTTGTATGTAAGTCGGAACTGGCGTCAGCTGCTGCTGAAACTGATCAGTTTCAACTGCGGCTGAATCTGGACGCCAGTTCTGACTTACATACAGATTCAACTTAAGAAACCCAGGCGTCCCCAAGTCAGCTGCTGCTGAAACTGATCAGCGGCTGATTCCAGGAAGCCTGGGGCAGAGCAACTCTGCCTCGGGCTTCCTGTAGTCAGCGCTGGTCAGTTTCAGCAGTGGCTGACTTGGGGACACCTGGGGCAGAGCAGCTGGGGTGCTGCTGGGTTGCTCCAGTAGCACGGCTCCTCGGCGCTACTGGAGCAACCCAGCAGCACCCCAGCTGCTCTGCCCCAGGCGTCCTGATTCAGCCGCTGCTGAAACTGACCAGCAGCAGCTGAATCAAGACACCTGGGGCAGAGCAGCTGGGGTGCTGCCGGATTGGTCCAGAGCAGCGCTGCGGGACCAACCCGGCAGCCCCCAGCTGCTCTACCCCAGGGGTAGGCAAGAAAAGCCTGGTCTGCTTGGAGGGGGAGGGGGACTAGCTGCACCCCCCTCCCCCCAGCAGACCAGGGAGACGGGGGTGGCGGGACCGCCCAAGTCCTCCACGGCTTTGCTCCGTCTCCCTGGTCTGCTGACCTGGGAGACGCGGAGCAAAGCCGCGGAGCAAGCCCGCAGGGGGACAGCTCAAGCGCGCCCGGGCTGTCCCGCTGCAGGCATGCTCCAAGGCTTTGCTCCCCGTCTCCCTGAAGACCAGAGAGACAGGGAGCAGCTTTTCTCGCCCCGGAGGACGGCGGCGCATCTGGGCGTCCCGCCGCTCCCGCCCTCCGGGGCGAGAAAAGCCCCGTTCGTAACTGCGGATCCGACATAACTCGGGGACTGCCTGTACTACTAATATACACATGGTTGTGATTTTTTTCTGTCTTTATGAAAAATAATGGTATTTTATTAAAATAGTACAAATTAGGAGACCAACTCACAAAAACACCACTTTTGATAGGAGCTCTTGCTTGAGCAGGAGTTTGCAGAATCAAGCCCCAGAACAAAGTCTTTGAAACTAATAGCTGAAAACTTATACAAGAAATCTATCTTATTTACTATATGCACCACTGGAAGGACAGACCCAGATGTTTTCTGAATTTAATTACTTTTGAGGTAGATTTTAGTAGATTAAAAGGAAAAAATATTACTCATTTTTCCAACACGTCAAACAACAATAAGGTTTATGATTCCATGAAGTTCATCAGTACTTCCACAGATTTTGAGAGCATCAGACAGAAAATGCTACCCAAGTGCTAAATATTCCTTTTACTGTACCTCCTTTGTATGCAACAAATTAGGTTGCCACTAGATGGCAAAATTCCTTTACTTAATACAAATAATTCAGAAACATGCCAAGATTCTTAAAACTGAGTAAAATATGTGGTAAGCAACACTCAAGGAACAAGAACAACAACAACAACAACAACAAAAATCAACAGCAAGAAGCTGCAGCAGAATTGCACTGAGTATACCTGGGGAGACTTTGGGATGGTCTTTTCAGGGGAGAAGTTGCCTAAGAAAGGTGGTCTCTTGTACCAGTTTCATTGTACTATCACTTTTATTCGATCACATAGGTAGATTTACAGCTAAATATTAGCCTCAGTGTCAAAGAACAAAATTGCTGAGTATCAGCTGGCTACAACATTAGGAGACACATTTGGAACACTGACATGCGTTACACATTAATAGTACAAAGTTAAGTATCACTTGGTACCTAGGTCAGCAGTTCCCAACCGCTAGTCTGCGGACCGGCAGCAGACTGCAAACCCCTGCCTGTTGGGCTGAGGCACACTGCTAGGCCACACCCCCAGCTCCTAATGAGCCCCACCCACTGGGGTTCCCCATACAGCAGCAAGGTGAATGGCCCGGAAGACAATATGGCATGCTGCGGCTTGAGTGGGGCCTCGCTGTGGCCCTGGTTCCAGCTCCATTGGCTGCTATGCAGCCCGGCTGGCGGGGCTGCATGATGAGCAGCTGCAATGCTCAGTGGGGGCCAAACGCCAAGAGGAGCCCAGCTGCCGCAGCACTCAGCAGGCAGCCCGACTGCCATGACGCTTAGCTGGAGCCCAGCACCACGTGGAGCCCAGCTGCTGCAGTGATCAGTAAGAGTTCAGGATGCCACATAGGGAAATGGTCTTCACTCAGCGGGAAATGGGAGGCTGCGGCAGGGCTAGCTATGGGGGGCAAGACAGACACAAGGATACTGGGGGGCTCTAAGGTGGGGAGCTGACACTGAGGGGCATTGCCATCCAGGATGGGGAGCTGACACTGGGAGGGCTCTGGGGGTGGGACTAGTAGTGAGGGGAGCAGGGCGACAGGATTGGCTCTGGAGACAGGGCTAATATTGCGGACTGGGGGCTGGCACGGGGGACCTGGGAGATGGGGTGCAGTGGGACTCTGGAAGCAAGAGGCTGCCACTGAGGTGTTTGGGGCGCGGAGGCTGGCACTAGGGAACTCTGAGGACGAGAGGCTGGCACTGGGGGGTTGGGTGCAGGGTTCTCTGGGGTCAGTGGCTGGTGATGGGATGGTAATGGAGGAGTGAGGGGCTCTAGGGATAAGGGCTGGCACTCGGTGCCGGGGCTTTTTATACTGCAGACCGACAAACGTATTGTGGCGGCATGTTGGGTACCCCCCCGATCCTGCACCCTCGTCCACAGCAAGATGAGATTCCACCAGTCAGTAGAACAGAGAGGATTTATTGCTTATCCAGGACACAGCACAGCATAGACATGATATGATTACAGGAGTCAGGGCCAGGCAGCCTAAGACCCCTTGGGGTAGGAGTCCACAGGCCCTGAACCCTCAGTACTCAGCTTAGTCTCTTCTCTTTATGTTTTCCTAGACAAGACTGCCTCTCCCAAAACCACCGAACACACATCCCCCAGGTAGTCACACCCCTTCCTTTGTTCAGGTGAGACGCCCGGCCTGCCATGGTCTACGTGCTGGAGCTCAGGGGTGATGAATATGCAAATAAAATGTTACTGGTCCAGCAGAAGTTTGTGAATGGGTTTGCCGATTCCTGGTATAAAAAATGTTGGAAACCACTGACCTAGGTAATTGTTTTGGTGCAGCAAAGTTGATCATCTACATATTTTTAGATAATTAATATTTCTCAAAGGACCCACCAGTCCACATTATGTCCTACTATTGTCTAACAAACTGATTTGTTCCATATCATATACTACTTGCATTTTAATCACTAGAGTGGAAGAGTTTCTTCTGTAAGCCAATCCATTGATTCAACTCCTAACAGATACTGTCAGAATGAGAAAGGGCTGCTCTCTGATTGTCTTTAATCATTTTTGGTGAGAAGATGTGTACGCTTTTGCTCCTTAATTTTCTGATGACAGTAGAGGAATTGAAATACACACACAAATCTAGAAGACATTCACTATCAGCAGGGCTCGACAATCTATGTAATCTACTCGCTCGTGGCGAGTAGATTACAACCCGGAAGAGCCGGGTTCAGGCGATCTGCACATGCACAGAACGATCTGCGCATGTGCAGATTGCCAGACAGCACAGCTGGTGAGCGGGGCTTGCTGCGGCTCGGCGAGCCCTGACTATCAGAATAATCTTCTTTTAAAATATAACATTTTGGCCTGACACCTTTAAACATCTGGTAACGAATACATCAATACCTGTCTTTCAAAGTCACTTTTTGCATAACTGCAAATGTTATAAGGACTTACCTAATACAAGAAAAACCCACCAGAGCCAGTACTGACCATCAAAGTAACCAGGAAAATAGGTTGAGAACTAAAAAAGAAACAGAAATTATAACACTTGATACTTTTTCTGGGCCCATTTCTGCTCCCATTGATGTCAGTGGTAACCAGACTGATCTTGTCTACACTGTAGGCAGCCTGTAGAGTATGTACACCTACAAGACAGTGAAAAGCCAGTTGCATCTACACTGTATTGTACAGTCACGCGGAGGCTCTGGCAGTGGAATCCAGAGCTTAAAACAGCAGTGTAGACAGGGGAGGCATTTCTTGAGAGAGTAGAAGACAATATAGGACATATGCCTTAAGGTGCTAGAGCATCTTTACTCTTCTTGCCTAACCACCTCACTGTCTACATTGCTAATTCGTACCTGTGCTAAGGAAGCATGCAATGTATGTACTCAGCACATTGATGTGCATTGCCTTACTGTAAGGTAGATACAAATTACAATCCCAATTACTAAAAGCAAGAGGTGTACCCCATGCCCTTAGATCAGTGTAACTGAAGGATTTTTAAATGTATAGCTCTTCCTCACAAATCTCAAAGTGCTCCTTTGTGACCAAGACTGTTCAACACTCACCAATACATCACCTGAATCAGCTAGTAGAGAGACGCTGCTGAATGACACCTCTCTCATTCTCTTCTACTCACCTGCTGCCTAACAGCCTCTGCCAATTTTGGAAGTTAAAGACCAGGCTTGCAATAGTAACCCCTATTAATAAGTAATAGCTTTAAGGCTGGATGATGTAACAAAACAGCAACGATGCTGGAGTTAAGCTCTTGTGAGTATGAGGAATCTTCAGACTTGAAAATCTGTTACCAGGAAAACTACTTTCTATTAAATGAAAAGTGTCCTCAATGCTGACATAATTAGAGAATCAAATTTCATTATGTTGTCAGTGATAGATTTTTAACTTGATTTTTCAAATTGCTTTTAAGTTAAAAAACCTAGATATTAAGGCTAAAATCAAATTCATTGTTAAGGTTGCCAGTCTCTCTTACTTCATTTTCTTATTATCTCAGGAAATGCCACTTAAGTCTTCTGTATGAGATGCCTGTAGTACCTATCCACGGTATAATGGAGACATTTATCTCAATAGATTTCATTTTTGCAAGCTCTAAGACCTAGCACAAAAGGATTAAAGATGAAGTGATGGCCTTTACTCTGAATCCCTTTGCTTCTAGTCTTGCGAGCCAATGCTTTATTTATTTTGAAAATATTGATTTCCCTTGCACATCTGCCTGCAATTTTTCTAGTTATCAGCATCTCACAGGCTGCACACACGTTTGCTTGGCTAGAATTTGGTGTGTCATTTTCACAAAGCTTGTTAATTTTTCATTCCTTTCCCCATTAAAAGTCTTTGCTTTCTTGATTTGCTCTATTTTCACAGAGTATTTTTTTTAACTTCAAGAATAAAATAGCTAAGTAGGTGGTATCTCTTTTAAACTAATATTGCTTAACATGCTGCTACATATTATACAATGTGCTTTACCTAATAAGAAAGAGACACTTAAAAAAATACAGGATTTCTCTGGCATATTATTCTCATGTATTACAACAAGGACCATCCCAATTCTGACCACACCTAATCAACAGAGTCCAAAAGGAACTTTTGTGATGATCATAGAAACAGGCCAATCTTAAAAAAAATGCTGAAGGATTTAGGGCAAATTTCACTGTTGGCATAAAGAATCAACCCAAAGCATTTTATGCCTCTCATTAGTCCTACTGTGGGTTATCTGAGGAGAGAGGGGGATGGGGACGGCAGCCATGCAGAGAAGTTAAGGGAGGCTATCTGGATGCTGTGGAGGTCAACTCCACACTGCCCTGAACAAATATGGTAACAGAGGTCTTTGTGGAAACTAAAATGTCAGACAGAGTGATTCCAACAGTGTGTGTGGTGTGGCAGCAGCAGCTACTCATGTGGATTGGGGCACTAACCACAAATGCAATATATCTTGCTTGTGAGATGAGAAAAGACAGGATTCCTTCCCTTCCTAGTGCACAATACAAAACACAGTTACTCAGGCTTTGTGCAGGTGCACGTTTTGCCAGACACAAAAGACATTTAACTGTGAACAGCGATGAGCCACTTATTAACTAACACAGCAAATACACAGGGGCCTTATGTTTGTCCAGGCTGCCTTTTTTCCCCCTTTGCACTAACTTACCCTGACAATCAGGATCCACTTAATGAGAGAGAGACCAAATCCTGAAATGGCTCCATATCGTCCTGCAGCTGAGGTGGTCAGACAGAAGGACAAGAAAAATCCAATCCAGTTGAAGAGGAAAGCCACTGAAAAAGCAAAGGGAAAGCAATTAAATCAAAATGGCTGGGAATGGAAGCTAGACAAATACAGACTGGAAATAAAATACAAACTTTTAACAATGAGATTAATTATTGGAACAATTTACCAAGGGTTGTGGTAGACTCTCTGTCTCTGAGAATTTTTAAATCAATATTGGATGTTTTTGTAACAGATATGTTCCAAAAATTATTTTGAAGAAGCTGTATGACATAAAGGAGCTCACTCCAGCTGCTCGCAGTGTTCCTTTCTGGCCATGGAATCTATGCATCTATTAAACACCTTCTCATGTTTTTTAGGTCTTCTTCTTATGTCCTACCATCACAGGTTTTTCTAGTGTTGAGCACATGTGTAGCTCTTCAGACCAATAGATTTTCCATCCTGTGTGTTTCACTGCAGACATGTGTGGGGATCATTGGAATAGCTCCACTTCCTCATGCTGACTTTTAACCTGCCCACTCTTGTTCAGGGGTAGTTTAAACTTCTCCATGCTGACCAATCCTTCTCTGTGCATGTGGGACAGCGTTCAGCAATGTCAATGTGCTGCTTTTCGAGTACTTTGAGCTGTGTGCGGTAGGGATGTTAAAAGGCAGGTAATTGGGTAACCATATAATCACTGAACCTGCATAATGAAATGACTGCCTACGAGCTGGTGCGTGCTAGGAGCCGGCTTTTAAGACAGCTCCCAGTGCATACTGGTTCCTCCCTGCTGGTCCCGCTCCCGGGTAACCAGCTGCCACCTTGCAGTGCTGCCTCCAATACAAAGGCAGCAGTGCAGAGCAGCAGCCAGCTCCACTCTCTAGGAAGCCTGAGTGTAACCATTCACAGTAACCACTAAGCCCAGGCTTATTAGTTAACCGTGTAAACGGTTATCCTATTACATCCCTAGAATACACCATATTTTCAAACATGCAGCCATCACAGATTTTTAAGTGGTTCTAGTGCAGATAGGAAGCTTTCCTAAGATTTCAGGTGGCTAATTGCCGTGATGTGACCAGTCAACTGGTACATGGCATCTTCAATCTGTTGTAATCATTCCATGTTGCTGTAAACACTCTCCTGATATTCCAGCAAGCACATAAAACCTGATCACATTTGTTAATCTTAGAAACAAGGTCCAAAGCAGGAGTAGTCATGTTGCACTTCAGTCACATTGTCTGAATTTGCTAATCCTACTGAAAACCTACTGCTACATCATTTCAGGTAAAATACTGAAACTCAGGTCCATGAAATCTTCAATTCTCATAAGAAATTGCTTATTATCAACTCCAGTCCGCAGAGTATAAGGTTCTTTAACACAAGTTGTTGCAAGTGAAATGAATGTTTCTCTTTCTCTTCCCTGTTGTTTTTAATCAGGGTTTCCCCACAAATCTTTACGAACAGCAGACAAACCAAGGTTTAATACCTGATCTTCTGTGTGTTCTGAGCTGTGAAACCCTGAATCCTTTAAACCCTTTTAACTCAGCCTAACAGGATGTCTCAACATTATTTAGATATACTAGACTTCCCATGCTTTCATGCCCTTCACACACAAACACAGAGACAGCTGCCAATAGCCTTTTCTTAAATTGAGAATTATTTTACTTTTAATGTTAACCCATTACCAAATAAAATTATTAAGATTTCAAACAGAGTATGGGTTTATCCAATAACACACAGACATATCATACAGAAAGAGACTGAGAAGTTTGACAGAAACAAATAAGTAACTAGTTTTCAGTAAAGAGCAGAGAAATTTTAGGATCTCCCAATGGCATGGTCAGCAACGTACTATGTGGATGAACAGTGTTGGAACACCTCATCATCCAGTCAATTTACGGGCAAAAAAGAAGAGAGCATTCACCGTACTCAAGCACCCTCTAGTGGTACAATATGGAGTGACACTGAGGTTTTTTAGGAGTCTCTCCTGCTATTACCCTGTAGCTAGAAATGCTGGTTTACATCAGTGGTTCTCAACCTTTTTGATACCTGGGACCAGAAAACCCATTCACAAACTTTTGGCAGACCGGTAACATTTTATTTGTACATTTGAATATTCATTATGCAAATAATGAATATGCAATTAAAATTATTTGCTAAAATAATTTTATTTGCAGTCTGCTAAAAGCCCCAGCCTCTAGATCCCCCAGTGCCCGCCCTAACCCCTAGAGCCCCCCACCCCTCCACTATCCCCCAGCGCCAGCCACTCACCCAAGTCCCCTGCACCCACTCCCCACAGTTCCAGCCTCCTGCCCTCAAGAGTCCACCACCACCAGACACCCCCAGTGCTAGCCTCCTGTTTCTAGAGCCCCATTGCACCCAACCCACCCAGAGCCTCCCCCAGTGCCAGCCCTCAGACCCCAATATTAACCCCATCCCCAGAGCCCCCCAGTGCCAACCCTGCCCCCGGAGGTCCCCCACTGCTAGCCCCATACTCAGCCACCTAGCCCTGCACTGCCTCCCAGTCACCAGCTGAGCGCTGCTACCCGGGTCACAGATGCTCTAAGACTGCTGTGCTGGGCTCCACATGGCCTTACGGCTGCACAGCAAAGTGCTCTTTCGCCACAGAAAAGAGACCCCGCCCCTGCTTCGCCAGGCCTAGCAACGCCTAGCAACAGGTCAGTCCCCAACACATGCACAGGATCTATGCTGTGTGCGGCACAAGCGACAGGGGTGGGTACATGTTCTGTTGGCTCAAGAGTTCCTCCCCAGCCACCAAGAGCCTAGAGGCGTAGGGTTACTCAGCCCATGCGTGTCTCGGACTCATGGCACCTACCTGACAGGTAGGCGGAACGAGTTCCCCTGCCACCTGCTGGTTTAAGTCCAGGAGCCTGACTCCCCGCGCCCTACAACTCCAACCAGTGCTGCCAGCTGTGGTGTCCTCGGACATTGGGAAGCAGCCAGACATGCAGTGCAAGCCGGAGCCAGCAGGGGAGACCCCGTGGGGGAAGCCTGCCCTGCTGAAGGAGGGGCAGAAATTGTGGACACCCAGCATGGCTCCCCTAGGCCTCTAATATGATCCTCCTCAGTATCGATAAAGGCTGGGACACTCATGGCAGTGAAGGCTCCACTCCTTAGTCCCAAACACGCAACAGGAAGGACCCACCACACAGCCCCACCGGCCAGGCCACAAGGGTGCTGCCAGAGCTGGAACCAGGGCCGTGGTGAAGCTGCGCCAGTTGGGACAGCCTCACTGTAGCCTGATTCCAGCCATAGTACATCAGGGAGCCAACAGCACCACTCGCCATTGGCGGGTGAGAGGAGAATTTTCAATGCGCATGCACCTTATAGGGAATGGAGCTCCCTAGCGTGCCAGGCTCATTTTCAGCAGAGTGCCACAGCCTGGCAAGCAGGAGTTCGCGGCCTGCCACCAGTCCACAGACCAGTGGTTTGAAAC
Organism: Pelodiscus sinensis; assembly: GCF_049634645.1. Lineage (NCBI taxonomy): Eukaryota > Metazoa > Chordata > Testudines > Trionychidae > Pelodiscus > Pelodiscus sinensis. Next base: position 24,257,850 of record NC_134727.1, read on the forward strand.
TTCTGGTTTACATTAGGTGAGAGATATAAGGCAAGAGCTGGTTTAGTGAATGAAGAGGTACATCTCCACATTCTAGTCACTGCCTTGTGGAGCTGAGCAGCTCTTCACACTATGTTATTGATGAGGTTTATAGGAAGCAACAGAAACCAATATTGGGGGATGCCCTTTGATAAACAAAGAGAAGAAAAAGAAGGGGATGGGGTTTGTTCTACAGTGATATGGAGAGTTTGACACCTGTCTCACCGGTAGATCATAAGGCAAATCTTTCTAGAGAAGGAAGAGAAATTATTCCCATCTCAGAATTTAATACTGACAACTACTTTGTAAGCTATATATCATGCTCATGAAAAGGTTAATTTATTCTTTTCTTGGCTGAGAAAAAAAACTCAAGGTTCTATTCTGTACTTACTGAAGAAAGTTAGCATGAAGATGCCATCATTTCCTATCCTCAGCTGGTCAGTATCATCAAAATCATCCCGTGACACAAAGTCATCCTCCTAAAATTGAAGTGAGAAAGGAGAACGGAGAAAGGTCAGGTTTAATGCAATCAAAGTCATACAGAAAGCCTGAGGCTATGAGCTTACACAGGATTTTATAGGAAAGGGCTATCAATATTCAGAGATTTCAAAGCCCACTTTGAAAAGGTACGAAATATTTTTACATTCAAGAAAAAGTTCCTTAAGGACAAAAACAATAAGTATTTCATGTCCTAAGGACAACAAGAGTGAGTATTTCATGTCCTAAGTTATCTTTAGCAATTGTTCAGCTAGAAAGCTTTCTATCTGAACAATTGCTAAAGATAACTTAAGACATGAAATCCTGACTTGTGAGCGGAGATTTCCTCTTTTACACCTCATTATCAGTCATAGCATAAGGATACTTCCAATACCTACCATACAATTTACCTTCCTGTCTTTCTCTAACATTTTCCCTCACTGGGGCCAAGTCTATCCTACAGAGGTTTTCCAGTATACCTCCGCTGGGTCCATGGAACACATTTGCTCTTCCAAAAAAATGTTCGGAAAAGCAGACGCGCTCTTTCGAAAGCCCTGTAAACCTCGTTTTACAAGGAAGAAGGGCTCTTCTGAAAGAGAAGGTTTTTTTTCGAAATTTGGCCCAGTGTAGAAGGGACAAATTTAAGAAAAGCCTCTCTAAAAAAAAAATAAAAATAAAAAACAGAAAATGGAAGTGTAGGCTAGACACAGCCTGGGACAACATTGCAACATTGTATGCTGTCTCAGTGGGACTCAGGCTCTTATCAGAGAAGGGCTACCAGCATTAGCTACTACCAAATGGTAGCTGCAGTCAAAAAGTATGAAGGAGGAGGGCAGACAGCAATGGAGGACGAGAAAAAAAAATAGCCTGACAGAGAATAATAAATATTCAGAGACCAGAAAAGCCAGTTCAAAAAGCAGTAACTGTGAAAAAAGCCAAGTTACCTAACAACATAGGAAAGAAATCAAATTAAGGACAAATCTTGAAAAGTAGGCTGTCATATTTTGATCGTTGGGTAGGATATGGTTTGACGAAGATATGAAATGAGTCCTGACCTCTGAAGTTTTGCCAACTTCAAATTCATAACAATGAAAGTGTCTAAACTACAGGAACACATTCAAAAAATGGTTGCTTTAAGATCTTCTGATGGAAGGTGCTTTGTAAGTACAAATTAGTAAGTCATAAGATAAATAGTAAGGATACACTTAGTCTATATCAGTGTGTCAAATTAATCGGTACTACATGCACTAGTGTTACATCATGCCAGTTGACCAAACAAAAAGTTTTCCCAACAAACTGGTAGTAAACTGAGAAAAAAAACAAGGAGAAAAAAAATAAACCAAGATTTTGATTAACAAAGTATTCAGCTTAATTCAGATGTACACATTCTAAAAAAGGACCTTTAGGGACACTGAGCACACAAAATGAACTTACTCTTCCAGGAACCAAGGGAATAGTAGCTTCAGCCTTACTTCTCTCCGCTTCATCGTAACTAGGCAGTGTTGTGGCCACGTTATAAGAAGGGGGCTTGGGAAACCCTGACTCATCCTTGTAGTCAAAATATGCTGCAGAGAGAGAGTTTAAATGAATTATAGGATGTAAAATGCCTCTGACTCCAGGTATAAATAGCTCTATAACCAGCAAAGAAAACAAAGTATGAACAAGATCATGATTTTAAAATTACCATGTATATTTTGGTGAAAGACTAATATAAACCCATGTGTATTTAACTGCTATTATGCCATAATATAGAAAACATTAAAGCACATTTGACACCTAAAGTAGGATACTAACATATTTTTGGAAGGGGAATCAAATACACCTTAAATAAATTAGTATGGGTACATCTACACTAGTCCCCTAGATCAATCTAGGGAGGCTAAGGAGGGCGACCGAAATTACAAATCAAGCCTGGGATTTAAATATCCCGCGCTTGATTTGCATGTTCCCGGCTGGTCGCCATTTTAGAAATCGACTAGCCCGAAGTAACTGCCTGTGTCTACACGCGGCAGTGAAACAGGATTCCGATTTAAAGCCCCTAAATCGAATTAGCTGGTATTCCTCCTGCAATGAGGTTTGCCAACTAATTCGATTTAGGGGCTTTAAATCGGAATCCTGTTTCACTACCGTGTGTAGACGCAGGCAGTTACTTCGGGCTAGTCAATTCCTAAAATGGCGACCGGCCGGGAACATGCAAATCAAGTGCGGGGTATTTAAATCCCAGGCTTGATTTGCAATTTTGGTCGCCCTCATTAGCCTCCCTGGATCGATCTTGACCTAGACAAGGAAAAGCATGGAATGCTGAAACCTTATTAGAAACATATTCACATTAGGATACAGGATGCGTCTACAGAGCAGGGCTTAACTTGAAATACTCTACGCAAATTGAGCTACGTCAACTGCGTTGCTTATTTTGAAATAGGGAGAAGCTACACAGCATTTATTCAAAACAGAGCACTCTTCCTCTGACTTCCCTTACTCCTCGTACAGTAAAACTCCAATAGTCCGGCCTCCAATAGTCCGGCACTCCTGATAGTCCGGCATCAAAATGGCAAGAGCCTAGTGAGTGAGCTTCAGCAAAAAATGAGTCACAAGGTAACAGCGGCAGCAGCTGAACTGAGCAAAAAGGGTAAAAAAGGCTTAAAAAACCTAAAACATTACAGTATACTGTATACAGTATGTACAATAAAAAGAGTTAAATACACTTTATATACATTATATAATGTATACAGTAGATATATATATATATATATATATATATATATATATATATAAAAATAAACCATCTTATAGTACCTCCTGATAGTCCGGCATATCTGATAATCCGGCACCACCTAGGTCCCATATGAAATTTGGACACCAAATGAAATTAATGGGGAGCAGGTTTAAAATTAATAAAAGAAAGTTCTTCTTCACACAGCATGTAGTCAAGCTGTGGAACTCCTTGCCAGAGGAGGCTGTGAAGGCTAGGACTATAATAGAGTTTAAAGAGAAGCTAGATAATTTCATGGAGGTTAAGTCCATAAAAGGCTATTAGCCAGGGGATAAAATGGTGTCCTTGGCCTCTGTATGTCAGAGGCTGGATCGGGATGGTAGGAGACAAATCGCTTGATAATTGTCTTCGGTCCACCCTCTCTGGGGCACCTGGTGCTGGCCACTGTCGGCAGACAGGATACTGGGCTAGATGGACCTTTGGTCTGACCCAGTACGGCCGTTCTTATGTTCTGGATTATCGGAAGTCTACTGTACCATGAGAGTTACAGGAGTCGGAATAAGAAGTCCTCCAGCTTGACAGTATTTCAACATTATTTTGAAATAACTGCCTGCTGTGTAGACGCGGACTAAGTTATTTCGAAATAACATTGCTGTGTAGACGTACCTGATTCTTGAGCTTTTTAAGGACTGAAACATAGGAGCTCCATAGCAGATAGTAATTATGAACAAAACCCTGCAAAGTAGGTACACAAAGGCACCCTCCCAGTCTAGAGCCACAGACACAGGAATACATGCTGAGCCTCCTCTGACTTCAGTAAGAGACAGAGAAATGGTTGTATTTTCAAATTTCAAATGGTTTTGATGAGTCAAAGAAGAATCTCCAGAGGGCCTTTAGCTAAAGGTGGCCAGTCTGTCTGAAAAAGACCCCACTTTCCTTTCAAGTGAAAAATAAGCGGGAAGAGTGGGACTAAGTCAAACATACTGGTTCTGAATGCCTGTCTTTCTGACCTGTTGATGAATTAGAACAGGCAGGGGAAGATTTATCAGTAAAGCCCTGAGGGCAGCATATTTTTACAGATTTCTTATGTAGATTTAAAAAAAAAAAAAAGATTTCTAGGGTTGTGTGTGTGTACTTTACACAGCTATGTTCTTGGTTACACAGAGAACCACAAGATAAAACTATGCTGTGCCTTTTGAATGTGGTGACATGGCACAATCAACATGGACACCCCAGACCATGTGTGTGAGAGATCCGAAAAGGGCAAGGCTCACTTATAGCCCACATTAAGTAGCAAGACAGGATTGAATTCTAAACCCTCTACTCCAGGAGGCAAAGGTCTTCAGAGGTATTTAGGCTTCTCACTGCCAGTGATTTTCATGGAAGTTAAGAGCCTGATACCTTTTCAGGATCTGGGCCAGAGAAACGGCTCTTAGCCAGTTTCCAAAATCAGTGACCCTGGATGTTCCTCTCTTCAAAGTAACAGTTTCTGTACAAAAAGGCAAACTGAAGAGCACCCTTTTTATGCCAGACTTCTACAGGTTGTAAAATGGCAGGCCTCTGATAGCTAAATTTTTTGGATTAGACAATCAAGGTAAGTCTAATACAGAGCTTTTATCCCCAAAAAATGCAACATTTGAAATGGATTGTGATAAGACCGTACAACAAATTTCACTACAACAATATCTAAGTTTTTAGAATCACTCTGTCTGACATTTTAGTTTCCACAAAGACCTCTGTTACCATATTTGTTCAGGGCAGTGTGGAGTTGACCTCCACAGCATCCAGATAGCCTCCCTTAACTTAGCTATTTTTAAATGGCTATTTACTCCTTTGAACAGTATAAACTGGGACAGGGATGGGAAGTTACCACAAGGATAGGACTAGGGATGTTAGTAATAGAATAGTATAATAGAATAGTCAACTAACCACATGAATTCTTAGTGGTTAGTCGACTATTTTATAGTCCCCGGGGTGAGGCTGGCAGCTAGTGCACTCCTGGCCCCACTCCAAGGGAGTCACCCATCACTCTGCACTGCTGCCTCTGATAGAGGCAGCAGTGCGTAGTGCTGGGCAGAAGCCGGCTCATGAGGGGAGCCAGTTTAAAAACCAACTCCTCATGCAGACTGCCTGCCTCATACTGAGGCAGCAGACCCTGTCTGGGGGGGGGGGGGGAGAGGGTCCAAGCCCCTCGCAGACAGAAGCTTCGGGGGAGGGGGGGAGATGGGAGGCTTGCTGAGGACAGAGACTACTCCCTGGGATGCAGAGCTGCCTCTGTCCGTGAAGAGCTCGGGTCCCACACCAACAGGGGTTACTGCTGCAAAGCAACCTCTGCCCGCAGCAAGCCAGGTCCCGTCACGGGCAGAAGCTGCTTCGCTGCAATCTCCCCTGCTCTCCACACTACTGCTTCTGATAGAGGCAGCAGTGCATAGCGGGGGGAGGGGGGGGCAAGCAGCTCTGCGGAGCCGGTATTGGGTGGAAACCGACTTTTAAGATGGCTTCCCACAGCACCGGCTCCCGCTCCCCCACATTTGCTGCCTCTGATACAGAGCCACCGGGGGGGGAGGGCGGGGGGAAGATGTGAGCAGTTGACTAGATTAACTGATAAACTTAGGCTTATTCATTAATTGTCTAGTACAGTAGTGCTCAAAATTTTTGTAGAAAAGAAAAAGAAAAAAGGAAAAAGAAAAGAACCTGGGAACATTTTGTTGCGGCCCATTTAAAGCGCCAGTCTGCTCCCCTGCCACTCCCCCCACCCCTGCCTCGTGTACATCAGGCACCGAGCCTAGAAAGGAAAATACCAGCTGGCCCAGATCAAAGTGCTGTGACCCCGCCCCCCCCAGGAACACAGCCACGACAGCCAAGGGGGTCACGACCCACGGGTTGCGCACCACTGATCTAGTTGACTACTCATTAACATTCCTAGATGGGACTATCATTTCTTTCCAGTACAGTCTACTCCTTTTTTCCCCTCCTCTTGGTTTCCATATGCTGCTTTTATGCATCTGATGTGCCTGATTCTCAAATGTGACTGACTTTTTATTAATAAAATATGGGTGGAGGAAATCCAGATCTAAAGTATGACCAGCATTAATGTGACAGTTCCTTGGAAAAGTATTGGCTTTCAATTCCACTGTGATCATGCAGAAAAGATTGTTCCTCGTGGACACTCTTCTTAGTAGGTTTAACCACTTTCTGTTCCCCTTTTTACCAAGAGATCATGGCCATGATCATAATCATCTCTATAATGAGAATGGCACAGTGAATGCCACTCCAAACCTTCACATAGTACAGAATATGTAGTTTTGGTGTATGCATATTACATCTGTGCTGCATACACATCCATTTCCAGGTACCAATTCAAGGTGCTGATTATAATCTAGAAAATTATAAATCAAAGAATCACAGAATTGGAAGGGAATTTGAACGGTCATCTAATCCAGTTACCTGCGCTCATTGCAGGTCTAAGTATTATCTAACTGACTGGTGTTTGCGGAATCTCCATCATTGGAGATTTTTAAGAGCAGGATAAAACCTCGCTATGCAATTTATTCCAATGTTTAACCATCCCGACAGGAACATTTTTTTCTAATGTCCTATCTAAACTGCCTCAGATGTGGCATTCTATACACTTTATGAAAATATGCTTATGATATGAATAGGATGTAACTAAGGGTATGTCTACACTACTCCCCTAGTTCGAACTGGGGGGGTAATGTAGTCATACGGAGTTGCAAATGAAGCCCAGGATTTGAATTTCCCGGGCTTCATTTGCATAAAGCCGGCCAGCGCCATTTTTAAATGCCGGCTAGTTTGGACTGCGTGCCGCACGGCTACACGCAGCACGAACTAGCTAGTTTGGATTAGGCTTCCTCGAGGCGTACAGCTAGTTCGGATTAGGAAGTCTAATCCGAACTAGCTAGTTCGTACCGCGTGTAGCCGCGCGGCACGCAATCCGAACTAGCTGGCATTTAAAAATGGTGCCGGCCAGCTTTATGCAAATGAAGCCTGGGAAATTCAAATCCCGGGCTTCATTTGCAACTCCGTATGACTACATTACCCCCCCCCCCCCAGTTTGAACTAGGGGGGTAGTGTCGACATACCCTAAGAGGTTTTATGCAAGATGGCTCATGTAAGAGATCATTCGAAAGTTTGTGATTTACTGAATAGGATTTCTCTCATTCGTATGCATGTTTAATTTTTGTATTTGAAGTTAAGAATATTGACCTGTGCATCTGTATTTCATATTTGCAGTTTTGGGTTAGTCCCACTGCTGACACTTCAGGGACTACAATGAAAAATCCAGACAGAGATGATGGCCCATGAGCCAGAACAATGGACTGTATCAGCAGCTGGTTGTGGCCTGGCTTGTGTACTTCGTTGGAGAAAGCTTGAGAGCTAGGTAAAAATGGTGCTCAGGCTGACAGAGAAGGCAGGCTCAGTGGTATCTCAGCACCTCAGTTGTTTTCAAAGGGTTCCAAGCCATCACACAGCCCTTGAGGAAATTTAAATCCACTGCTTCTTATCCTATGCTCAGAGGTTATGGGGAATAATTTTTCTCCCTCCTTATTATAACCTTTTATGTACTGAAATTGTTATGTCCCCTCAGTCCTCTTGGTTTGGGATTTGGATACCTTAGAGAATGCCTTTATACCTATACCCAGGTATGACACCAGACATCAACTGGCTTTGACCAAGTCCTAGATGTGAACTCAAGAACTGGAGAAAACGGAATTCTCAGAGGCAAATCTCTGGCTGTGGAAATTACTCCCTGGAGCAAGCACCAAAAGCTTGAATTTGTTAGAACAGAAATGCAAGGCTCATGTTTTGGAACAACGTTTTATCAAGTGGCTCTGAACAAAGGCATTTCTTCTTACTTTTGTGATATCTTCATTTTAAACTGATGTTTGTTTTATCTGTTGTGAGTTCTGATGCCACAGAACACATGCAGGATAAGCTACTGAAGAAAATAAGCGTAGCCCCTTATGTCTATTTCTACTGGATTTCTGCTCTAATTAGCAGAGAGTAAGAAAACTGTCATGTTACATCTGAGTCGAGCTCTCTTTCAAGCTTTCAGTTCCAGCCACTTTCTTTTCTATACTTGCAGATGGTGGGTATTTAAAATATTGTAATACATTCAAACATTATTAAACTACAGTATCATAAAAGCATTTGTATATACAGGAAAAAATTCAGTATCATGACCAAGAAAGAAGCCCTGAAAAAGGACAGTAAAAGACATCAATAAAGATACCTTGCTGGAAAAAGTAAAAGACTAGACCATTAGAGACAGACCACAAATTTTCACTGCACTACCACTTTCACCTTCTTCTGTATGCTAAAAGCTGTGTAACTTGAGCACCATTTTATGGAGAGGACATCAGGTGATTGCCACCAAAGCATATTTTCTTTCAAGCCACAAATAACCATGATCTCTTTGGATCAGGTCCCATCTTTCCCAGTCTTAACAGAGGCTGCAATGCCAGACAGCAGGGCACATATTATAGTAAAAGAAACAATTAAGAAAACCAAGAGAAAACAATAACATGTATTTCCTTGCTGATCAGTTTACCTGCATTTTCCCCAGAAATGCTACTGTAAGGTGGAGGGGCATCATTCACAGTGTGTTCAGTCTCTCCAGGCTCCTCCTCATTCTGCAACTGAACAGAATTATTTACATTTTAATAGGGCTGAAGAACACAGACAAATAAAATGGATTCCCTCATAACTCTGAGATTTACAGTCATGGTGTCCTGGTCAAAATCCAATGGGGTTAGTTATATTTTGTCTATCCAAATTACCCCTGCAGTTTCAGGTACATACCGTCTCTTCTTGTTTTAAGCTGTTGAACAGCAATGCAGTCCACTGTCAAACACTCGTCACATGTCACTCCAAGAGGTAGCTCAAGTAGCCTATTTATAGATGTTAATCAATTGCCAGTTGTGATAAGTCTGTAAGTTAATTCATATTTCTACATTTAAGGTTGCAGACTGCTAGAGCAACCATGTGTATTTACTGTAGAGATATAAAATCCTGTTTAATCAGTTAACCAGTGAACCGTTGTTTAACTGGTTAATCACTTAAAGTGGGTGGTCGTGGCTGGCATGTCCATCACGGGAGGGGGCTGCTCCAGCCAGACCAGACCCACCATGGATGGGGGCTGCTTTGGCAGCTCCAGCCAAGTTGCAGCACCCCTACCCAAGGCGCAATGGGTTGGACCCGCTGCCAGCGGAAGCTGCTCTGGCTTGGCTAGAGCACCCCCTCCCACAAAGCACTGCTCCAGCTGGGCCAGGCTCACCGCATACAGAGGCTGCTCTGGCCAGGCAGCAGCACCCCCTGTTCATGGTGGACCGCACCACACTGAAGCAGCCTTCTGCCTGTGCCGGGTGGGAGGAGTTGCTCCAGGCCCCATTGGTTAACTGTACCTAGTAAGCATCACCTAGTAACCATTACTTCCCTAATTTATTGTTGTAACTTTCCACCTCAAAATCTATTGGATCATACTAATTGTGAGAAGACCAAACTGTACTTGTTTTCTTTTAAAAGAAGAGGAAATGGTAGGAGACAGTCAAAATCTACATTACCATCTGTGGCTTTGCTAAGAAAACTTGAGCTCAGCTGAGTTATGCAAAATAAACTGTTTATCAGTCAGGTCTTGTCTACACTGGCACACTATGTCACCTAAAATTGCCTTTTGATGTCAAAACTGAGATTGTATACACTGCAATGCAACTTTTTTCAGGAAAAATATCCGGTTTGGCGACAAAAAAAATTCCACCCGCATGAGAGACGTTTGTCTTTTCCCCTCCTTTTATTGTTGACGAAGAGCCAATGTGGACTCTGCTCTTTGTTTTGTCAAAAGAACTAGCTTTGTAGTATTTTACAATGCCTGCCCTGATGGTTGTGCTCAGTATTTTGTGATCTCTGCTGCTCTACAGGCATGCATCTATCCCCTTTCAAAGCTCCGGGAAGTATTTGACAACTGAGTGAGCTACTCCATTTGGAAATTAAAGAACAAATCATTGGAGTGCTCGCAGCAGGCAGACTGCTGCTGCAGGGGGAGTGCTGAAGAGATGGCTGTGCTGCTTTGACATTCCTTAGCACGAAGAGTTCACAGAGCTACGAGAGAATCCCAAGAAGAGTAGGGATCAGCTATGCCTTCCCACAGCACTGCAACTGTGGGATGCTTACCCACATTGTTTTGCTCTGTCGACAGGATGCTAGCAATGTGGCCCTGAAATGTCAAAAATGGGAGACAAAAATTGGTTTGACAGTTTCACTTTTTATATGTTGACACGGGATGTGACCGTGTATCCAGGTACACAGTTACACGCAGCTCCCCATTGCCCCCCCACTGCGCTGCTGCCTCTGATACAGTGGAAGTAGGGGGCAGGCCAGAGCGGATACATTCGGGGAGCTGGCTAAAAGCCAGCTCCCAGTAAGCACTGGTTCCCACCTCTCCTCCCCCGATGTAAACTTTCAGCGGTTACATTTTTACAAAAATAAACTAATTTTAACACATCCCTAATGTCGACAGTACTTCTGTCGTTAAATCTTCCCAGAGTAGACATAGCCTCAGCCCAGTGGATAAGGAAGAAACAGTGGTGAGATTTGTAAGTGTGCATTCTGTTTTGGATTAATATATACACATGCAGTATAAACAGGCATACAGCTTTTCATATATACTGTATGTGGCTTGTATTTTGTAGCATTTGCAAACATTATTTGGCTATAAAAGCTGACAATACTGGGTTAGGCATGTCCAAAGCAGAATACATTAGCTATCACCTACGTACTTTATTCTTTCTATTGCACATCACTGGATCAACAAAACACTCTCATTTGCATAGCAAATAGATTTCTTGGGACTGAACCACTTTCCAACATCTGGAGAGATAGATCAGTATGATTTTTCAAATCTAAGTGACAGTAGCACTACAAAAGGAAGTTCCTTTCTTAATATCTTCCTTGACTACCCTTCATTCATAATAATGTGAATATCTTTGAAGACATCAGAGACATTTTTCTTCCTTTTCTCTACTGAGACAGTCATGATCTCTTTTCACTATAGTCTCTAAATGCCTACCAAGTATTTAAAAACAAAATTCGCTCTCTTCTTCCTCAACCTGCAGAAGTAGCCGCTCTACTACTTTTAGGGTTGGGTTTCTACTTTATTTGTATGCAGGGGAAGTCCAAACTGAGGAAGTTCAGGTCACTCCTTTAAATGAAGAGTAATAGAGATGCAGCCGTGTTAGTCTGGTCTAGCTGAAACAAAAGGCAGGACTATGCAGCACTTTAAAGACTAACAAGATGGTTTATTAGGTGATGAGCTTTTGTGGGCCCACAAAGCTCATCACCTAATAAACCATCTTGTTAGTCTTTAAGGTGCTGCATAGTCCTGCCTTTTGTTCCTTTAAATGAAGGTCTTTTTTTACATGAGTTCGGTCTGTCTCTTGTGATCAGTATGCATTTTTTGTTGTACACACAATAAACAGCTGAAGGGCAAGCTGCATCCATTCTGCTTCTGAAAATCAACTCCAAAAACTTTAAGGACCACATATTCAAGTACTGTAAAACCTGTGTTATCCAGCATGCTCGGCGATTAGGGCATTTTGATTATCTAAAAATTCTGGTTATCGGAGGGTCCCATCAACCTAGGAAAAACCAATTGACAATAATAATAAACTCAAGTTTTTAATATTGGTAGTTTTGTAGTGTGAGGCAGTAGGTCTCACATTTCTATTTTGAGTTAAAGATTATTAGTATTTCTTAAATAAAAAATTAAGCCAATCATGGTAAACCAAGCCAGGCCTGGGCACCTGAATATGTGACATTATTGTGACTGGGGGCAATGCCGGTTAAAGTTTTCCGGTTAACAGAGAGCCGGATAACAAAGGTTTCACTGTATATTTGAATCTCCGTACTCCAGGGCTGTGTCTAGACTGCATCCCTTTTCCATAAAAGGGATGCAAATTAGACACATCGCAATTGCAAATGAAGCGGGGATGTAAATCCCCCCTACTTCATTTGCATAAACATGGCTGCCGCTTTTTTCCGGCTCGGAGCTTTGCCGGAAAAAAGCGCCAGTCTAGACGGGGATCTTTCGGAAAATAAAGCCTTTTCCGAAAGATCCCTTATTCCTCTTAAAAAAGGGAATAAGGGATCTTTCAGAAAAGGCTTTATTTTCCAAAAGATCCCCGTCTAGACTGGCGCTTTTTTCCGGCAAAGCTCCGAGCTGGAAAAAAGCGGCAGCCATGTTTATGCAAATGAAGCTGGGGGGGATTTAAATCCCCGCTTCATTTGCAATTGCGATGTGTCTTATTTGCATCACTTTTATGGAAAAGGGATGCAGTCCAGACACAGCCCAGGTGTCCCTAGCGTGGGAACACCTGTAGTACAGAAGAGGAAGTGCCTCGGCATGCTGCTGCTCCCCTCTACCCCCAGCTGTGGGAATGGCGGCGTAACATCACACTTCCCCTGAGGTTTTCCCCTCAGCTCCCATAGCTGCAGGGGTGGTGCCTGGGAGCAGCAGCGGGCATGGAGCAACCTGTATCCCTGAGAGTGGGGTGCTAGGTAAGCACTCTATACCCATGCTCCTCATGCCCAGACCTGCAATGCCTCCCTGGCAAAATCTTTAATTTGACATACTTTGTTTCCCCACAGTTGTCGGATTAAATAGGTTCAAGTGTAATGTATGTGTGCAGTTAAGTCGGCAGAAGAGTGTCTCCCATCAACATAGCACTGTGTAGTCACCGTAGAACTCAACCTAACCTTCAGTTACATTATTCACGTACTTGAACTAACATAACTTAGGTCAACTTAAAGTTGTCACATAGACCATAAAAACTCTAGGACCTGATACCAGGTTGAACCACTTCCCTTAAGGGGAGGAATTAGTCAAGGTCCAAAATCTGATCTGTCCGTGAGTCCATTTGTTCAAGAACTCCTTCTAAACAGTAAAAGCTAGGATCACCAAATGTGGAATGCACTTTCCTCTTATCCTACCTTAAAGCAAGGTAAAGGTTTGGTTGTGCCAGAAAATGGAACGTGCCTGAAATGGGATTGTTTTCCATTCCAAAAGAGAGGGATAGTTATACTGCAGAATGATCACAGGGGGGCAGCTGCACCAGAAAGAAGCTCTCCATGTTGCCGGCCACCCGCCCAGGTAAATGGCCCCCCTGCGTTAAGCTCCTCTCTCCCTGGCCCTCAGCTGCAGCACCGGAAAGGGTGGGAAGGAGAGCCCCACTGGCCAGCACAGCCCTGGGACACCCTCCCACCCCCACAAGGTGATGCCAGTGTGGGGTGATGAGCTGTGCAGTTCCGCCCCCTCAAGAAATTGCCAGCTAGGGGGAGTTAGCCACACAGCCCCAACCCCAGCCCCCTACAAGGAACCAAGCCAGGGGGCCAGGCCATAAAGGCTCCCTCCCCAAGAAGCTGCTGCCGGGGGAGAGCGCCATGCACCAAGGAATTGCCAGCTGGGGGGAGGGAGTGGGCCCAGGCCACTCAGCCCCACTCCCCCAGGAAGAGCACCACTGAGGCCAGGACACATAGGTCCACCCCCAGGAGGAGCCACTGGTCGGGACCAGGCAACTCCAGGCACTCCAAGAAGCTGCCATCGTGAAAGCAGCGCTGCTCTTGCCAGTGAGCCCCTCCCATACCTCCCTGCCCTGAACCCACAGGCCTGAGTCCCCTGTCATCAGCCCCTCCATACTTCCTAGCTCCCTGCCCTGACTCCTGCAGCCCCTCTGTCCTGAGCCCTCACAAGGACCCTAGCAATGCTGGGTACATCTTCTAGTATTAAAAATAAAGAACATCTCTCCCACCCCCAACTGTTCCTGGCCCCAAGGGGGAACAATTGAAAATATATTAAGTTTACAAACACTTCTCCAAGAAGAATTTGAACCCACAAACATTCCAACTTCTCATTATTTTTCTGCTATGGGCTGACAGTACACTGCTGGTAAGTAATGCTATTCCTCCACAGGATGTACTAAGGCAAGAAAGTCAGATGAGCGAGGCTAGAGCACAGATACCTTTCCTAACAGCTGCAACTCTATTACCCTCCCACAGCATAAGCAAATTAACACAATAGCAGCAAATGCTACTGTAACAATACAATCTCATATATTTCCAATCATTTTATAATCAGGGACAAGTCACCTAACTGGCACGTGCACTCATAAATATTCAGTTTGCAAGAACACACTTGCAGGGGTGGCCTGTGGATATAGACAACCTTGGCAATTGCATAGGGCACTGCATTTAACACGGCACCCAATGATGATGTCATGCCATTGAGGGCTACAGAGGCAGGGGCACTGATTGTGCATTCCGCCTAGGATGCCAGTTGCCAGCAGCTCTCCTCGAGCTGCTCCTGCACACTGGGTATTTGGAGATATACCGTCTCATAGAACTGGAAGGGACCTAGAAAGGTCATCGAGTCCAGTTCCCTGCCCTCACAGCAGGACCAAGTACCATCCCTGACAGATTTGCCCCAATCCCTAAATGGCCCCCTCAAGGATTGAACTCACAACCCTGGGTTTAGCAGGCCAATGCTCAAAGCACTGAGCTATCCCTCCCCCCCAAAAGACAAATGTGTGTGCGTGCAAATAAGTACTGAGACAGTCTGACACTAATTAATAACACTTCGCTACACTCTTGTAACATAGGTACAAGGTACAAACCCAGTTCAGTAAGGCTTACCACTTTTGCCTGTATAGAACTGTCAGGAGAAGTCTGAATGTTAGTAACATTTTTATGCCAGCAAAAGTCTTAGTGTAGACATCGGCATACTGGCAAAAGAGCACTATATACAGTAGGAGGAGTTTGCCAGCATAGCTATAACTAAACCAGCACATCTTTTCTAGCATAGCATACACGTTAGGTTGCAAGATCTTCAGACAAGGACCATCTTTTTGTTACGAATTTTGATAGCATGTACAACAAGTGCGCCGTGATCCCCACCTGCAGCCATTAAGCACTTCCACAATACTATAACAGCTACTTATATTTTATAGAAAAGGAACTTGTCCCAGAATGAAAAAGCAATTAAATAAATAGAACCCATAGCACTATCAGACTAACTTGATGGGCATGCCCAGCTCATTAAAATACTATTTTATTAGTCCAAGTGTCAGCAGGCAGGACAAGATGAAGCAGGCAAACAGGGAGTTTAGAGAGGGAGTTCTCCAGGTAAAGGAGAAGCAGATACAGGACTCTTGAGGGAAGTGGCTGTCTGCAGTGTGTGTTGTGTTTGCGGATTTCTTGCTGTGTGCTGAGCTTATGTTTGTGAGTGAGGCCTTTTTTTTTTAAACTTCTCCTTCCCCCTCCCCTTCACAGAGTGTGTGCTGTGACTGGCATGTGGAAACGGTTGGCTTCTAATTAAAGTTTGAATTGTAGAAGCTTCTCCTGATTGACTGAGCCTTGGTAGGGGGAGGGACTTTCAAGCAGTCCAGGGCTTTATAAAGCAGTGAGCAAGCAACCAAGGAGCTTGTGAACAGGTGAGTGCTAACAGGGACTTTAGAGAGGGAGTTGGGAAGGGTGCAAGGTTCTCTTGCCTTTCTTTTAAATCCTTTTTCCAGGACAGCAGGTATGGATGGTGATAGGTCAGCTGTTGTTACCTGCTCAGCGTGTGCCATGTTTGTCTTCCTCCCGGAAGAAAGAATGAATTTCATCTGCACTAAGTGCAAGCTGGTTGCCATTTTGGAAGAAATAATTAGAGGACTGGAGGCCCAAGTGTCAACCCTATGCTCGATCAGAGAGGATGAAGACTTCCTCGATAGAAGGCAGCCTTTAATCCTGCAAGCACAGCAGTTGGAAGAGCCAGAGAGGGCAGTACAGGACAAGGAAGCGAACTGGCAGCATGTAACTTCTAGAAGGGGAAAAAGGCCAGCACAGGAACCCCCAATGCTACAGAGGAAAGTAATCGCTTTCAGGCTCTCTCCACAGACTCTGCGGTGGTGAATGCTTTGGAAGGGACCTCACAAGGAAGAAACCACAAGGGAACACCATCTACTGGAAGGCATCGGCTGCGTAGTCCTATGGATGAGGGTTCCACAACCACCAGCCCTAAAAGATGACGACAAGTGGTGGTGGTCAGGGACTCCCTCCTAAGAGGGACTGAGCCATCCATCTGCTGTCCGGACCTGGAATCTCAAGAGGTGTGCTGTTTATCGGGAGCTCGAATTCAAGATGTGATTGAGAGGCTTACCAAACTGATCAAATCTTTGGATCGTTAACCTTTCCTGTTTCTCCACGTGGGAACTAACGATACAGCCAAGAATGACCTTGAGCGGTTACTGCGGATTATGTAGCGCTGGGAAGAAGGATCAAAGAATTTGGAGCGCAAGTGGTGTTCACGTCCATCCTCCCTGTTGAAGGGAAAGGACTAGGCAGGGATTATCAAATTGAGGAAGTAAATGCATGGTTGCGCAGGTGGTGTCGGAAAGAGGGTTTTGGTTTCTTCACCATGGGACTCTGTTCCAGGCACAAGGATTGTTAGGAAGAGATGGGATCCGCCTAACAAAGAGAGGAAGGAGCATCTTCATGGGCAGGCTGGCAAACCTAGTGAGGAGGGCTTTAAACTAGCTTCGTTGGGGGACGGTAACCAAAACCCTGAGGGGAGTGAGAAAGTTGGATACCGGGAAGAAATGCAAAGAGGAACGAGCAAGAAAGAAAGACCCCTGATTTGAATGGAGAAGATAACCAGTTGATCGCCCTATCTGAGGTGTTTGTAACTAATGTGAAAAGCCTGGGCAACAAACAGAAAGAATTGGAGGCCCTGGCCCAGTCCAAGAAATATAATTTAATTGGGATAACAGATACCTGGTGGGATGACTTACATGACTGAAGCACTGTCATGGAAGGGTATAGACTGTTCAGGAAGAACAGGCAGGTGAGAAAAGGAGGAGAAGTTGCATTGTATGTAAGAGAGCACTATGATTGCTCAGAACTCCAGTATATAGAGGGAGAAAAACCTGTTGAGAGTCTATGGGTTAAGTTTAGAGGTGCAAACAACAGCAGTGATGTTGTGGTTGGTGTCTACTACAGGCCACCGAATCAGGTGGATGAGGTAGGTGAGGCTTTCTTCGGACAGCTGAGAGAAGCTTCCAGATTGCAGGCCCTGGTTCTTGTTCGGGACTGCAATCACCCTGACATCTGTTGGGAGAACAATATGGCAGTACATATGCAATCCAGGAAGTTTTTGGAGAATGTTGCGGACAACTTCTTGGTACAAGTGCTGAAGGATCCGACCAGGAGCCGTGCGCAGCTTGACTTTCTGCTCACAAACAGGGAGGAACTAATAGGGAAAGTAGAGGTGGGTGACAACCTCGGAAGCAGTGATCATGAGATGGTAGACTTCAGGATCCTGACCAAAGGAAGAAAAGAGAGTAGTAAAATACACACCTTGGAATTTAGAAAAGCAGATTTTTATTCCCTCAGAGACCTCATGGGCAGAATCCCCTGGGATGCTAATATGAAGGGGAAAGGAGTCCAGGAGAACTGGCAGTATTTTAAAGAAGCCTTATTGAAGGCACAGAAAGAAACCATCCCGACGTGTAGCAAGAAAGGCAAACACGGTAGGAGACCGGACTGACTTACAGGGGATGGCGGTCGGTTTCTAGAAGAGTGCCCCAAGGCTCAGTTCTAGGACCGGTTTTGTTCAATATCTTTATTAATGACCTGGATGAGGGGATGGATTGTACCCTGAGCAAGTTTGCAGATGACACTAAGCTAGGAGGAGAGGTAGATACACTGGAGGGCAGGGATAGAGTCCAGAGTGACTTAGACTAATTGGAGGATTGGGCCACAAGAAATCTGATGAGGTTCAACAAGGACAAGTGTAGAGTCCTGCAATTGGGACAGAAGAATCCCAAGCATTGTTACAGGCTGGGGACCAACCAATTAAATAGTAGTTCTGTAGAAAAGGACCTGGGGGTTATAGTGGATGAGAAGCTGGATATGAATCAACAGTGTGCCCTTGTAGCCAAGAAGGCTAATGGCATATTAGGTTGCATTAAGAGGAGCACTGCCAGCATATCCAGAGATGTGATTATTTCCCTTTATTTGGCTCTGATAAGGCCACATCTGGAGTAGTGTGTCCAGTTCTGGCAGGGGCAGATGACCGTTTTGCGGGGCCCCGGGCAGTATAATTCCGCAGGGCCCCCCCTTTGCCACAGCGCATGCGCAGTGACGCCATGCGCATGCGCAGCGGCACCACGGCGCATGTGCGGGGCTTTCTGAAGCGCGGAGCCCGGGGCGGCCGCCCCGTTCGCCCTGCCCTATATCCGCCCCTGAGTTCTGGGCCCCCCATTACAAAAAGGATGTGGACGCACTGGAGAGGGTCCAGCTGAGGGCAACTAATGATTAGGGGGCTGGAGCATATGACCTACAAGGAGAGGCTGAAGGAGTTGGGTCTGTTTAGTCTGCAGAAGCGAAGAGTATGGGGGGATTTGATAGCAGCCTTCAACTTCCTGAAGGGAGGTTCCAAAGAGGATGGAGAGAGGCTGTTCTCAGTAGTGACAGATGGCAGAACAAGGAGCAATGATCTCAACTTGTGGTGGGAGAGGTCCAGGTTGGATATCAGGAAAAACTATTTCACTAGGAGAGTGGTGAAGCACTGGAATGAGTTACCTAGGGAAGTAGTGGAGTCTCCATCCCTAGTGGTGTTTAAGTCTCAGCTTGACAAAGCCCTGGCTCGGTTGATTTAGTTGGGATTGGTCCTGCCTAGAGCAGGGAGCTGGACTTGATGACCTTCTGAGGTCTCTTCCAGCTCTACGATTCTATGATTCTAGGATTATCTGGGAATAAGGAATGATGCATGTAACATGGTCATTAGGGGGAAAAATTATCAACTTTAAGAGAAACTGTATCCTGAAAGGAGGTGGCTGAGTTAAGAACAGATTGGAGAAAACACATCAAATAACTGTGAAGAATCCTGCAAAATGCAGAGGTTCAGACCTGATGACTCTTCTGTCTTCCCCTTCTGTGAAGCATTGGCCCAATTTAAATCCCTGAAGATGAAAAGCCTAAAATCACTTGAAGATGAAAAGCCTAAAATGCTGCCCATGAAAACTGCAGCTATGTAATCTGCTAGGAAATAAACTTGCATTAAAATTCAGGACATCAACAATAAATGAGGTAAGAGTCTGGCATATTAGATGTTCTGTTACTCTCTGAGCAGCATCACTCACTATCTTAACAGCAGAAGGATGTCTATAAGAAAAAAGTAGGGAAAAAATTAGAGACTTGAGAAATGAAATTTCAATAGGAGGCAAAATGAAAGCATTGCATATACAATGTATCAGTATAAGATGGAATAAAAATGAAAATGCTCAAGTGTCATAAGAGGGTATACAAATATCTTACAATTAAGTTCTGCAGGAGGAAGTAAGCTGAACCTAATGTTAACTTCAAATCACACCAATTCATGTAATAAAACAAAATAGAACCATATTTTAGGCATCTTAAAATTGGGAAAGAGTTTAGAAGATTCCAAGGCCCCACAACATTCTGCTGTAAATAGTTATATGAAACAGATTTTCCTTCTAACGCATATGGTACACAGACATGCCTTGCAGCCTTTTTAATGTTTCCAGGCATCTAAAATTCAACTAAGTGCTCATTAACTAAACAATAAGGGTTCATGTGGCAGGAAGAATGAATCATCAGGCCTCAAGTGGCCCAACATTGCCATGACAGCACTAGTCTTGCATTTTCCATCTAAGATGGTGCAGGCACCTGGAACACACAATTAAGAATGCTTTATTATCTGCTATTGCAAGAGATTTTCTCCCTTATGGCTACTAAAAAATTCCTCAGAACCAGAGAATTCTAAGGTAAGCACAACTGGAGTTTAATCGGAAAGGGGCAAAGTCCATTTCACTCACTGATGTAGGCCAATAATTACTTTCCCTTTGATTCACTGAAGTATTTTACTTTAAAAACATTTTGGGAGGGAGGGTGTTAAAAAAAAAAGTCAACTTTAACTCTCTGAATGTCTACTAATATTTTATTGAAAAATTCAGCTGAGTATTTTTCCCCTCACTTACTAGAGTAACAAGTGCTGTGGTTACAGTATGCGATCCATGAATATTCCATTCCCAAAGAAACCATGAGCTACTGAGGACCACAGGCAAGGCACTTAGCCTTCGAGCCTCAGTTTCTTCTTGTGTAAAAAGTGTATAACAATATTTACATATTTCATAGAGGTAATGCTTTGAGAACTTTGGCTGAAGATTCTTCTACTGAAGTGCAGTCTTCATTTAATAATTAAAATAGTTTCATTTTTGTAATCATCAAAACATAGGCTTTCAACAGACATTTCAGAAATGATACTCTTTTAGTTAAACCCCATGTCTAAGTTTTCCACAGATCTCACATGCCAATTCTAAACAAGTGTTTAAAAATGCATACTCTGGGTACTGAGCAGCACATTAAGGCTATGTCTAGACTGCAGGCTTCTTTCGGAAGAAGCTTTTCCAGAAGAGATCTTCTGAAAAAACTTCTTCTGAAAGAGTATCTATACAGAAAAAGTGTATTGAAAAAGCAATCTGCTTTTAAAAAAGATAGTGTCCACACTGAATAGACCCTATCTCACATTTAAGCTGTTATTATTATGGATGGAATGGCTACTAGGACGGACACCTGTGTTTTTTCCTCTTTCCTCTTCTTTCGAAAGAACGCCCTCTTCCCCATCCACACGCACATTTTTCCGAAAGAGCTCTTTCAAAAAAGGTTTCTTCTGCATAGAAAGATGTTTACCAATGTCGGGGGAAAAAACCCTGTTCTTTCGATTTTTTTTCAAAATAACGCAATAGCAGTGTGGACGTAAGTGAAGGTTTTTTGGAAAAAAAGCCTTTTTTCCGAAAAAATTCTGCAGCGTAGACGTACCCTTAGATAATTCTGCAATGCTGTGAATCAAGAGTAAAAACTGCTGTTGACATTCTGTTCAAAAGCACTGCAATATTACTTCTGGAAAAAATGCAAAAGTTCTAACTCTCAAAAAGACATGCAGAAAACTAGATGGTTTAGAATACCATCAGCATGATATAACTCAGGCATTCAAAACTGAATCTAAGAAAAACTAAATTAAATTAGAAGATTACCACAAATGGAAATGGGAAAAGACAAAATTGTATCTGTTCTCCATGCTTTTCTGAACTATTTCAAGTGCAAGCCATCAGAACAGTACAAATACTGAAGTGTCTGAGTAGAATCCTAACTTTTAGATGCCCATAGTCACAAAGTAAATTGTAATCAAACAGAAGAGCCTCCAATACATTTTTTTAAAATTTTTTCCTGTATAAATCATCCTACAAAAACATGATTTATTACCAGCAGAAATAAATGAATGTAGCTCTGTGTCTGATATTACTGCCAGGACAATATGGCAGTGGGCAACAAAACAAGCTCTAAATAGAATTCCATGCCCAGGTGCCCCCCCCTCCAAAAAAATCCAACTAATGGTGCCAAGACTGGTTAGGCCAAAACTCCGACTTTCAATCTAACACTCAAAATTATCTCTACAGTCAGAGTCAGGGGTGGGAGAGAAAAAAATAAGGAAACAGTTTTCAGCTTCAAAGCAGTATTTCTAAATAAAAGAGATGCCATAAAATATACATTGATTTTGTCCATTTAAAAAAAAGTTCACATTAGTTCATGCACTATTTTTAAATGAGTGGATTTTAAATTACAATTTATTCTAATTTGACATCTTGTAGATATTAAGCCAAGGCCTGTTTCAGTATTGCTAAACATTAATTAGACCTCTGTGTGGAAAGAGCAGGTGAGCTCTGCAATCTTGGGCCACAGTCCTACAGATACGCACATGATTAACTCTGCTACTGTGACAGGGACTGACTGCTCCTGGTAGCAAAGTTAAGTATGCACACAGATATTTAGAGCACTATTTGAAACCCGTCCCCCAGCCTTGAGGGAGGGAGACAAGACCTAGGGATCAACTGATTATGGGGGACAAATGATAAAATAACAGGGTCAAGGGGTGTGTATCCAAGGTTTAAAACAAGGGAGCTAGATGGGGACACCGAGCAGAGAACCTCGGACAGCGCCCACTGCTCCTCAAAGCTGTCTACAAAGTCAATGGACGCCGCCCAGAAGAACTCTACCCAGATACATGAAACTAGGGAGGAACAGAAGTAGGCCCCACAGTTACAGAGCACCCCCTTGTCCAGCATCCTCCTCCTGGTATTATATATGGCAGCTTTCACTAGGGCCAGGAGGAGGTTGACGAGGAGATCTCGTGACTTTGTGGGGCCAGGAACCTCTGGCCCACGGGCTGCATGCGCTTCATCAGGGTTAGCTGCTGGCGGACTGCTAGATGGTTTGTTTACTGAGCGTCTGCAGGCACAGAGCCCTGCAGCTCCCAGTTGGCATGGTTCAACATTCCCGGCCAATGGAAACTATGGGAAGCAGTGGCCTGCAGGTTCCCCACCCTTGGTTTAGAAGATTGAGGCTTTAGCAAAATGATGACAATGAAGTTTAGTTAATTTTTTTTAATTCAAACATTGTTTTTTAAAGTTCCTTAATATAAAGTCTCCATCCCTAAAAAAAAACAATATTAAGTGTCTCATTTAAAACATGCAACAAAACATGACTATGTTAGTATTTATCCAATAATTTGTTTTCAGTGGTCTATGATTCTGTTTATTGCATGTAAAATTTAATCTGTTTTTTGAGGGTTAAATCGTTAAGAAAACTTTTAATAAAAAGGATTCACAGACTGGAAAAATTACGATTGACACCAGTTCACAACTATATATACACACACGTCTAAAGGAAACTCTGGCAAGTACTTAGCAACACCAGTGTTACTGGGCAGAATCTACACTGAATATGTGTTTCAGTTATGGAAACACATGCTCACAGTTGCTGGTGTACTCAAGTAGAATTGCTGAATAGTCCCTTAGTGACAACATACAAGAAGATCTAACTGCAGATAACCTTCATCTGATCTCACGTCTCATGCAGTTTCCATGGTAGTTTAACATTCTCTGAGATTTCTAAAAGGAAAACACAGAAAGTCAAAGACTGCATAAGAATCAATGCCAAAAGTTACAGCCTTTCACCAAAGTGAAATTACAGAAGTTATGGAAGCCAAGTATAAACAAAATACACAGAAATAATTTCAAACTATGTACTTCTAATAAATTGGAGACTGGTATAGAGAGCTAATAGCCTTCCCATATAAAGCTTACAAGTAATTTCCATTATAAAGCTCTATTTTTGTTCCCCTAAAACTTTGACTTGAAATAAGATATCACTTAAAAACCATATCTACTTTAAAGGCAAAGGAAATTATTTTCACAATCTATGAAAGAGAAAAAGATACATTTCTGAATATGAGCTACTCATTTAACATTTGAAATGTTGACTTATATACACAACATGGCTGTGGATCTTCCCAGATCAAAATCTCCAAACTTTCTATTATTGCTCAGTCTGCTTGAAAATTCATGCAAAAAGTGAAGGGTGTTATTAAGCAACATGATTAACAGGGTTTTTTTGTGGATTATTTTGTGTCCATTGATTTTAATGGAAGTTTGCTTGGGCCCAAGGCTACTCACATTAATGTAACTGGATATTTTTGCCATTCACTTCAATGAGAATAGGATCAAGCACCAGAGTTCTGATCCTGAAATTGGATATATGCAGGTGAACCCCCATAAGGCTCCACCCACAATGGTAAAGCAGAATCATCTGTGGCTCTGTTTCCAAGAAAAAATGGGGGCTTCCTTCAACACTGTTAGCTCAAATGAAGTAATTTAATGGAACAGAAAAGCCATCTTAACTAAGGATATAAGAGATTAATCGGTTAACCAAGTGATATGCTGATGCTTGTTAAACTCCCACTGCACTGGCAGCTGGCGGGACTGGGAGCTCACGATGCCAGAAGCCACCAGCATGCCAGGACGCCAGCAGCTGCCAGGGCCAGGATCTTGCAGGGCCGGCAGCCACTGGGTGCCTGCAGCTAGCAGTCCATGAGGTGGCTGCTGGCAGGTTAAAAAATACTGGCATTTAACTATTTAACTGACTAAATTGTAATCAGTTACATAGTTAGTATTTAACCCTTTTTACATCCCTAATCTTAACACTCACTGAATCATAGGCTAAGGGTTTGTCTTCACATGGAGCTATTATTAACTCTGTAAGTGGACATAATTATTCCAGAATATGAACGCTTTGTTCTGGTTTGCTTTATTCTAGAATGAGTGCCTTGTTTATAGATTAAGCAAAACAGGAGCAAGGCACTCCTATTCTGGAATAAAGTGGGTCTGCACATGGAGCTGTTCAGGAATAATTACTGTATTTTAAATTCACACTCTTAATCCAAAACAACTTTCAAATGTAAACAAGCCCTCTGACCTTAGGGTATGTCCACACAGAAAAAACTGTGCAGAGGCCAGACCCCTCAGCAAGCTTGAATCCAGCAAACACAAGTAATGTATTGTTTAATATGGTAACAAATTAAAGGGAGTGAGTGAAGGTCACAACTGCTATTATACAACCTGAAACCTACTAACAGATTAAAATTAAGAAAAACTCTAAACTCAGGATTTCCACCCTCCTCCATCCTTTCATAATCCTGTAAAGTAAAAATTAAGCATGTGATTTTGATGGTTTCTGGGACCACTGTTTGTCATTTTACCAGTTCCTGAAACTAAATATATCCTCTGTGGTTATTAACTTAGGACTATATTTCATGTCATTGTCACATAGTCACCAATGTTCCTCTGTTTCTGTCCATGTGTGGAATATATTTTGTTGTGTGTACTGAGGCATGTGCAGATGTGCACCACCAGTAGAAATACATCCTGCCAGCTGTTGGCACTGTGGAAGCTCTGCTAATCACCTGGGGAGAATACAAATCTCTCCTGGGTGGCCACCTTACAGGGACATCTTAGGCTCATCTTACAGGGACACTGCAAGTGACTGATACTCATTTTCTGTTGTCATTATAATATGTAGCAACATAGGATAAATTGATTTAAATTTGACATCTTCAAT
The DNA here is from genome assembly GCF_049634645.1 of Pelodiscus sinensis. Classification (NCBI taxonomy): domain Eukaryota; kingdom Metazoa; phylum Chordata; order Testudines; family Trionychidae; genus Pelodiscus; species Pelodiscus sinensis. The sequence goes on from NC_134727.1 coordinate 24,283,084, forward strand.
GTCAGAAAATGATTCTCCTCATCCTTTCGACAGCTAAATGTCAGCTATGCATCATTGTTTTCATAGCATGCACTTCTGTAGCAAGACACACCACAGCATACCAATCAATCCAATAACATTTTTTTAAAAGGAGAAACTAATGGAGAAACTATTATTTTTTTCCTTTCGTGCATGTCCCTTAGGGTCTCTCATTACAATTCCACTTACTCTCAAAGATTCTGCATTGTAACAGCCTTTTCATGGAACCTTCCATTTTCTAATGCTCCCTTTAAAACAGAGACTATCTTTCTAATCTCTAAAGCAGCATGAAGAGTTATAGCACTACAGTAGCAATAACAAGATCTATTCATGACTAAGAGATTAGTAATAATGACAGCTTTGATTTCCTTACAGAGAACTGTGCAATATCATTCTGATCTGTCAGATGGGTAACTAAAGAATAATATAATATTCTCTTTCTGTGGGGCAGCATGCTTTTTCCACATATATCCCTATTATCTCAGGATCTTAACACCAGAATTTGAATCCTTCTGTAACACAGTCTATGGCTTCACTAGAAATAGTGCACCAGTACAGCACTACATGCTGTGCCACTACAGCACTTCCATGTAGTCACCCACTACACTTAGAGATGGCAGGGCAGTAGCTAAGCCATTTCCCTGAGAGATGGTAGCTAAGATGATGGAAGAATTCTTCTGTTAATTTAGTGCCAGCTAAACCCAGAGCTAGGTCGTCTTAATTATGTCACTCGGGGTGTGGATGTTTCACACCTCTGAGCAATGTAGCTAGGTCGACCTAATTTTTAGAACAGAATTGGCCATTCTCCAGCTACATCTACACTATGAATGCTGCAACAGCACAGATATGATGCTGCAGCTATGCTGCTGCATCTTCAGAGCACAGACGCTTCCTACTGAGACAGAAAGGGTTTTTCCAATTACTGTGCGTAATCCACCTCCCTCATTCTTCCATCAACCTAGCTGTGTCTATGCTGGGGGTTGGGTAAGCATCACTATGGTGTTTTTTCACATCCCTGAGCAATATACCCATGGCAATCCAAATTTAAGTTTAGGCCAAGTTTCTGACGCTCAAAAGTGTTGTACAGATTAACATTTAAATACTTTGTGACACTGGGATGGAAGGTACTACAGAAGTGCAAATAGCATAAGAAGTTTAGGATGAGGAGAAGTTAAGCTTTTTGAAATATCTGAATCCAAAAAGAATGACTGAAAACACCTAACATTTTAAACCTTATTTATATATATATTAAAAAGCGTAAATGGAGCTGTATCTGTCTTTTAGACATGCATAAAACCCCTAACCACTTAGTTGAGAATTCGCATGAAAAATTTAATCCTAACAGGAAACCATTTTTAAAGTTTAAAGCACTCTGAAAAGAAAAAAATTACTATTATGGTAAACTATCTACAACTTATTATAGTGACTCTGTGATGACCCTATAATAAGTAGTAGATAGTAAATATTTATACAAATTCATTCTTCCCTTAAAAATCTGTTTTTCACTGCTCAGACTGTGGCTTTACTTTCTGCACTTCACTCAGCCAGAACAATTAAGAAAAAATCAGTTTACCTTTCTAGTTCTGATGCACTAGCACATTATAATATACGAAATACAAATTGTGCAGGAAAATATGTAAATTAAAAATAAAACATTATTTTAATTAGAAATATTGTAGTGACATTAAAATTATTAATTTAATTTGGGGCTTGATAATTTTCATTATCTGCAAATATTAAAAATCTATATTTTGGAGACTAACAAAACAAAATAAAAAAAATTAGCAAAAGGAAAACTTTCCAGCAACCTCAGACAATTCCTGGCCTGCATTGCATGGAAGAATAGGAAGAGAAGATAAATACTGTGTGAAACCAAAACTGAAACCAGGAACAGAAACTAAATATATAACCAAAAATGTTTGTAATGCTTTTATATGTGAGCATAATTATTCTCCTTTGTTTTCAGTCATTAAAGCTCCAACTCTACATGTTAGAATGTGTGAGTATAAGGGTCCACTCGTGATGTCAGCTGCAGGACTGAGGCCTTTGTCTGTCTAGTTTAGAGTTATGCGTCGAAAATATTTTGCTAGACACACCCTCCAAGCAAAATGCATTTCCTCCCAACAGAATGTCTGAATCACGTGGAGCAAGGGGATGGAATTTAGCTCCTCATTGTGGGGCTCCCCTTCAGGATCTTTACCAATAATATTAATAACTATTTGTACATTACAAACAATATGTTCAGACAAGAAGAAGGTTTCTGCCCAAATGAGTTTTAAATTTAAGAGAAATCAGTAATCTTAAAAAGAACTCTGCTTATAGAAAGCACAGAAGAAAATAGTTTTTTAGGAAACACTGCAATAAGATAGTGGCCCTGAGAACTGGAATTAGGAGATCATTAAATGCAGTAGCTGCAAAATGGAACTACACACAGACAAGTATGGAAGAAGGAAAATGAGCTGAGTTTCAAGACTAGTAATACCACTTTAAGAGCAGATCCACCATCAGTTGTCTTCTAGCCCCACCCCATCCCCCCAATCAGTGTGCAGGCAATGGTCAATTGCATCTAGTCTACTGAGAACTTTAATTCCATCACCACAGGACAAGCACCAACCATTGTGTAGTTGCTCAACTCGTGACCATTTTCCCATCCAGAGCTCAAGTGACAGGTAAACCTTATTCTGGCCCTCTGTGTGTGGATGAGTTTAATGTCATATACCTAAAATTACCTCAACAACATACAGCTGAATTCCCACAATTGGGGCTTTGGTTTAGAACTCTTCTATCCCAAAACTCTATTATGGAGAAGGTGCTTTAACCTACAAGACACAGTGAAAAGTCCAAACGCCCAAATACATTTTACTTCCTTGATTTAATTTACTCCTGACTGAACCCCATTCACCTACTGATGAGCACCAGTTAAAGTCATCCCATTAAGGCATAGAGATGCTAACACAGGATTCCTCAATGCCAAAACACATCAGACCCCACTCCCTAAATTCCACTGGTATGCTCCCCCCAGCAGTGTGGCGTGTGCATGCCACGGCCAGGCCAGGCCAGGCAAGCACCCCAGTTATGATGCTGTGGACACACAGAGGCGCATGGCCTAGCTGGTTTTGTGCAGATGTTCATGCCAGGCTGCATCACGCCCGGGACTGTGGTGGCCGGAGACACCGCCCAGGAGTGTCTAGTTCTCCCTCCCGTGTGTTGGGGGCTCTCAGCCAAGGGACTGGCATTGACTTTTGGAGGGGGGAGGGCTGCGATCCATGCAGTAGTTTCCCTTGGAAGGGCTCACAACCCCAGGCTGTTCTCCCGGACCCCTCCACGCACCGGGGGCCGAGACTGGCTTCTTCCTGCAGGATTTCGGGCAGAGGGAAAGGAAAGGGGGGGCCGCCCCAGAGAGCAGCGTATCGTCCTGGGGGCTCGTGGCTCTCATCAAGAGCAGGGTCGGCGGAACTCTGGCTGCCCCTAGGCCCAGGGAGCGGGTGCCCGGCAGAGCCCCGGGGAGGAGGCTGTGGCTATGGGGTCACCTCCCCGCCGCGGAGGGGCTCTGCTCCGCCGCCCCCAGACCCGGCCCCACATCCCCACCTCGGCGGGGGCAGAGGGCGCGGCTCTCCCCGGAGCCCCCTGATCCCCGCCGTGCGGCCTAGCAAGCCGCGGCGCTCGCCTAGCCGCCCGCCGCCGGTCTCACCTGCTGGTATCGGCCGCTGCCGGGCTCGGCGGCCGCCGCCGCCATGGCGCCGAGGAGGAAGCGTGAGGCGGAGAGCGGAGAGCGGGCGGAGGCCCCGCGGGGCTGGCTGGGGTCGGAAGGCCCGGGGCGAGTCGGGGCGGCTGTGGAGGTGGCGCGGCTCTGCTCACGCACCCCTGCCGCTGCCGCTGGAGGCGGAGGAGCGCAGCAGCCGGGTCACTAGCTGCTGCCGGCTCAGCTCCAACCGCTTCCCTTCCCCCGCTGCGGCCGCCCTCTGCTGTCACACTCACTCCGCCCTCGCAGGCACACCCCTGCCGCCTCCCGCGCCTGGGCCCGTCCCTCACACCTGCCCTCGGCGGCGGGTCTTCAGCTCGGCCCGGCTAAGGGGTGAATCGGTACAATGGTAAACCCCGGGGACCCCCGCTTTCTGCAGGAGCCAAGCGTGCTCCTGAGGGCCGGTTTTAGGGGCCCTGCCCGCCCCTTCTGAAACTGGTGCCATGCGCTGTCTGATAACCCGCTGTCATGTCCAACCAGCCTAGGGCCGGTCCCACAACCCCATTTCACAACTGACTCACCACCACTTACCTAACTGGACTAGCTAAATTAATCCCTTAAATCGGCTTTAGGCGGATGCTGTCCTGATTTACCAGCATTTCTTCCCACTCACTACAGCTGCTTGGAGAAAAGGGCCATATCTTTTCATCTCTTAGTACAGGAATTGTCACAATATTGGAATCACAATAATATTGTCAATTGTTCATATTGGCAAAATATTTGTTTAGGATCTGCCCTTGTCACAGCCCAGTCCAGTCCTGCCCTCCAAACATCATTTGTTGTTAGCTGGTACAGTTGTTGTTAGGTGGTACAGAACCCCACACACTCCTAAACTCCCTGGCTACGTCTACACTGGCCCCTTTTCCGGAAGGGGCATGTAAATTTCATGAGTCGTAGTAGGGAAATGCGCGGGGGATTTAAATATCCCCCGCGGCATTTAAATAAAAATGTCCGCCGCTTTTTTCCGGCTTTTAAAAAAGCCGGAAAAGAGCGTCTACACTGGCCCCGATCCTCCGGAAAAAGCGCCCTTACTTTGAAGTAGGAATAAGAGCCTCCGGAAAAGGGCGCTTTTTCCGGAGGATCGGGGCCAGTGTAGACGCTCTTTTCCGGCTTTTTTAAAAGCCGGAAAAAAGCGGCGGACATTTTTATTTAAATGCCGCGGGGGATATTTAAATCCCCCGCGCATTTCCCTACTACGACTCATGAAATTTACATGCCCCTTCCGGAAAAGGGGCCAGTGTAGACGAGCCCCCTGGGTCTGGGTACTTCTGAACCATGTCCATGTCTGCCTCTGCCACCGTTTTTGGTCAGTGAGGCCTTATAATCCACTCTCCTATATTAGTGTTCACCAACAAGTAGATCAGAATCTACTGGTAGATCCTGGAGCTTCTGAAAAGATGATCCTGACTGATTTGACGGGGAGGCTATCAAGTGCCAGTACATCAGCTGCCCCATGGGAGCCTTCTGCTTGCTGTGCAGGGTGGGAGAGATGGAGTGAGCAGAGCAGGGCCTCAAGACAGGGGTAGGGCCTCAGAGGAGAGGTAGAGAAGGAGGCAGGGCAATGGTATTTGGGTTTGAGGTAGAGCCTAGATTGCACTTAAATTCAAACAGTGATCTTGTGCTTAAAAAGATTGGAGACCCCTGCCTTAGATCATCGATGAGCAACCTAAGCTACTGAGTGGCCTCCTTCTTCTCAGTGGGCCCAAGATAGGGATGTGAATGGTTAACCGATAAGCTTCACCCTTAACGGGTGAGGCTTACCAGTTCCCATTAACCAGTGGGAGCTGCAGCAGCTCCTCTCCCTCCCCCCAGCCGCAGGGGGAGGGGCCCCTGTGAAGTCTGCCATGGGTAGAGGTGCTCCAGCCTGGACAGAGATGCCCCTGTCAATGGTATGCCTATGCCTGGCATGCCACAGATAGGGGAGCTCCAGCCCTGCTGTGGTGGGCAGGGGGCTGCTCCAGCTCAGCCAGGCTGGAGCAGCCCCCTCACTCACCCTCCCTTAATCAGTTAACCAGTTAAAAGTTACACTTAACCAGTTAATCAATAAAATGGGATTTACATCCCTACCACAAGACTGTTGTAACCAAGATGGTTTCCCAGGATAGAGTAGTTTTGCTAACTGTGCTTGCATACCTAGAATTTGTGAGGTGTGCCAATTGAACTGTAGCAGCACTTTGATTGAATTCAGAGGGAGCACGAGGAATTTACAGTCAATGTTGTGTGCAATCAGCACGCACCTCATTTTACATGCCCTTGCTTTATATGTGTGTCACTTTAGTAATATCGGTAGGAAAAAAACAACAGACAGAAACCAATGGAATCTGGCAACTCTGCACATGGGCAACAATAAATAAAATGTCTCACATTATGCACTTTATTCTTAAACGGTACAGGAGAGTTACTAAACCATGGAAACCAACAAACTCCAGAATGTACCTCCAAACCTCAGGCTGATCTCATCCCTTTTGTGAGGGGTATGGAGCAAGTCATTTACAGGTGGCAAAGTCCTTCCTGTCTCCCCTCCCTCCAGCTTTTCCTCCCGCTCAGTTTTCAGTTTCCTGTAGACCCCAGGGTTAGTCTACACCAGTATTTTCCAAATGGTGCTCCGTAGAACCCTGGGGTTCCACAAAGTGAAACTCGGGGTTCCGCAAAAAAATTCTGCTCCCCTGCCCCTTGCAAAACCCATAGGCAGCTCCCATTGGGGCTTTGCCAGCGAGGATGGGCTTCTGGGGGCATGCGGCTTTGGCCACTCCACCACCCACTGTGGCTGCCCCACCCTCTCGCACGGCGCGGCCCCTCCTCACCGCGCAGGTCTGCCCTGTTCCAGTGCCTTGCAGCCTCCGCCTCCTCGTGCAGGTGGCAGCTTTTACAGCAGCCGCTGCTGCTGGGAGGGAGAGGGGTGGCCGGAGTCGAGGAACATGGAACCCGGCTCGGGCTCTGCTGCCCCCCGACCTGGGGTGCGCTCGGGCTCTGCTGCTCCTCCCCCTGTCGGGGTGCGCTCAGGCTCTGCTGTCCACTCTTGGGGCGTACTCGGGCTCTGCTGCCTGCCCCCCCACCTGGGGCACACTCGGACTCTGCTGTACACCCCCGCCCCCCAGGGCACACTCGGGATCCGCTGCCTCAACCTGGGGCATGCTCAGGCTCTGCTGCCCCCCATGTGCTGCTGCTCTCTCTCCCTTGTGCTCCTCCACAGCCCGCTGGGAAATGGCAGAGTTTGATCTGGCCGGGAAGGTTGAGGTTTCTCTCAGAGAGCAATCGATGGCAGGACCTCAAAGGAGTAGCTGGGAAGAGTCTGAGTGAAGGCACGACTTTGAAAGGAAGAGGCCAAATGGGGGAAGGGCCACTTTCCAGAAGCTGGTGTCCCATCCCCACATCTAGGGAGCTTCCAGTGCTCACAGTTGAGCCTTCCCAAATAACAGACTCAGATGCTGCTGATGTTTCTATCTCACCATGCTTTGTGCAAATGTCCTACAACACAGTGCACTGGACAAGTTGCACACTGGAATACCTACTGATGGTGCTCTGCACTGTGCAGTGACATGAGCTATCTTGGTGAGTACACACTGCGCCGGCACAAGAAGTCAAGTATACATGTACATGGGTGATATACTAACTGCAGCAATTTTATGCCAATATCATAGAATCATAGAATACTAGGACTGGAAGGGACCTTGAGAGGTCATCAAGTCCAGTCCCCTGCCCTCATGGCAGGACCAAATACTGTCTAGACCATCCCTAATAGACATTTATCTAATCTACTCTATAAAGAGTGCACCTCTCAGATCCCTACAGAATACGTTAGAATCACTGCACTATAGGTCTTCAATTTGGTGGAATGACAAATGTTGTGCTGGCTAAGGATTTTTGAGTTGTTCATGGGCCTGATTGGCTCTGTTAACTCTGGAGATAATTTCCTTTCCATGGGTACTATCACTTAAGATGGTGCTGTCCAAATATTTAAACTAATCCACCTTTTTTTCAGCTGTGTGCCTTGATGATGATAGCTAATAGCCATTGATGGAGCGATCCTCCAGAAATGTATCCAGTTCTTTTTGACCTTCACAATCTCCTGATGTAGAGATTCTCAAATTGACTCTGCATTGTGTGAAGAAGTACTTCCTTTTGTTTGTTTTAAACCTGCTGCCTTGTTCTTGTGTTATGTGAGGAGTATACAACATTTCATTATTCACTTTCTCCACACCGGTCAAGATTTTATATTATATTATTTTTTAGTTATCTCCTTTCCAAGATAAAAAGCCTCAATCTTTTTAATCTTTCCTCATAAGGAAGTTGTTCCCTACTCCTAATCACTTTTGTTCCCCTTCTCTGTACCTTTTCCAGTTCCAATATGTATATTTGGGATAGGATAACCAGATTTACACACAATATTCAAGGAGTAGGCACACCATGGATTTACATAGAGGCATTATGATAGTTTCTTTCCTGTTAGCTATTCTTAGGGCAGTTGTGGAATCTCCATCACTGGAGATATTTAAGAGCAGGTTGGATAGACATCTATCAGGGATGATCTAGATGGTGCTTGGTCCTGCCATGAGGGCACAGGACTGGACTTCCAATTCTAGTATTCTATGATTCTATCCTTTCCTAATGGTTCCTAACATTCTATTAACTGTTTTGACCACGACTGAACATGAAGCAGATGTTTTCAAAGGACAGTCCATGACTCCAAGATCTTTCTTGAGTGGTAAAAGCTAATTTAGACCCCATCATTTTGTATGTATAGTTGGAATTAGGTTCTGCAGTGTGCATTACTTTGCATATATCAACACTAAATTTCATCTACCATTGTGTCGAGTCTCCTGGTTTTGTGAGATCCCTTTGTAACTCTCGCAGTCTGTTTGGACTTAGCTATCTTGAATAATTTTGTATCTACAAATTTTGCCACCTCACTGTCAACCCCTTTTTCCAGGTCATTTATGACAGGATTGATTCCAATATAAAGGCTAGGTGACACGACTATATATCTCTCTCCATTCTGAAATCTGATAATTTATTCCTACCCTTTGTTTCCTATCTCGGAACCAAGTGTTTCTCATGCAGGCCCACTTTGGGAAAGCCATTAGAGGGCCCAAGCTGCCTTGTTTATCTAAAGAGTCTATAGCCACGGAGCCTTGCAGCTCCCATTGACTCCGGTCTGCTGTTTCCAGCCAACGGGAGCCTCTGTGATCTTGGCATAGATATCTGCATTTCTTTTGCTGCTTTATAGTTCTGCAAGAAAAGTCTCTCTCCCCACACATCAATGATCTCCTGCACGCTCCATGCTGGTGCTTGCTTGAGACCTTGGGCTTTCGTGGTCAGGTGTGCTGCTGAGGTGTGCTGCCTGCTCTGAGGTCTGCTCGCCACACTGACCAAACAGGAAATTTTCCTGTGGCTTTTCTTGTGTACCTGGAGACCAAGAGAGTTAAAAGTCCTGGCTAGAGTGGTCACAGTGGGGTACAGTGGGACACTACACAGTGGCCAAGAATGTCAACTTTCAGTGGTGCATCTGCACTACAGTAAAGTTGATCATGCAAGGTCGAATTTAGCTCTACTCCTTGTGAAAAGCCGGAGTGCCAAAATTGACTTTAACAGTGGCCCCATGCCAGGCCCATCCATAGGACGGCTGAGGCAGCTGCTACAGGGGCCCCAAAATGTGGGGTCTGTGTGGCTGCCTCAAACCATCCTATAAATGGGATGTGTAGACAAACCCTCAGAAAATGCAGAAAAGAGCCTGGTATAAATGCTTAGCTACTTCTGTAGGTAAAAGGAGTTTCGTTCACAAGAAGATTAATTGTGTGATGAGGCGCTGTACTGAGACAATAGAGATCTGGGCTGAATGCCTGGGTTTGCCATAAACTCCCTGGGTGACCTCAGACAAGCCGCCTAATCTCTCTGTGCCTCAGCTCCCCATTATTGTGGATAAATGTTTTGTGAGCAGGGATTTCCCTATACCTCCCATGAGGGTGTATACCTCCCCTGAATTTCCCCAACACCCCCCCCCCCCCAATTTTGTGAACTATGGTGCCATACAGCCCACCTTCACCCTCACGGTCTAACCCCTCATCGGCCCTGACACCCCACCCCCATAAATTTGAACACCCCCCCCAATTTCAATTCCTGGGGAGGCTACTGTTTGTGAGCATTGAGATACTACGGTGATGGGGGTTGCACAAGCCCACAATGATAGTACTGGCAAGCTTTGGGCCTCCTGATGCAGTTGGAGTTGTTGGTGATTTGGATTATTAAATCTCTACTTCTGACAGACTCACCATCCAAGACTGGCATTCAGGTTCTGCTGGCAAGAGCCAGCCAGTGAACCTGGCTCCCAGGGTGCAATAGTTTCACCTTTTTCCTTCTTCTTCATCTGTTGTCGATGTTTGTTTTGTTTATTACACCAGGATTCAGAGGAGAAGTGGAACATGCCCAAGCAGTGAGGGGTATCACATGGTAAAGCTGAAAGAAGCCATGTCAACTTAGGGATCTGAAAGAAGTCCCTGATGGTGGTACTGGTGTTTTACAGAAATTAAAACAATCAACATTTTCACACCCAGAAAATAAAATTAAAAGTTTTTCAGGCAACTCCCGAAGGGGAAAATCCTGTGTTCTAAACTCTGCTGAGTTCTGAAGGCAACAGAGAGAGTAAGAGAAATACTCTACATATTAGTCACCTACTTAAAATTCTCTTACTCTGAGGAGCAGAGTTGTTTGCTCCCCCACAATCTGCTAGATGTGAGAAGAAAGCAAATGAGCCTGTACAGGTACTATGGAGCTGCTTACCATTCAAGTCACTGACAACTGTTGACTATAAGTAGGAAAACATTGAAATGTGTAAATAATCATAGCTGTACATGGACTGCATGCTATATTCACACAGCTGCTCATTATACAAAACTTCAAGGTATCCCACTTAGCACTCAGAATATGCAGTCACACCTAGTAAACAGAGCATCTCATAACTGATGCATGCACCAGGGACTACGGCTAGACTGCATCCCTCTGTCGACAGAGGGATGCAAATCAAGCACATTGAAATTGCTGATGAGTCAGGATTTAAATATCCTGTGCCTCATTAGCATAAACATGGCTGCTGCTTTTTTCAAAATGGAGTTTTTTTGAAAAAAAAAAACCAAAGAGCAGTCTAGACGCGGATCTGTCGAAAATAAAGCCTTTTTCAACAGATCCTGTAAACCTCATTTTTTGAGGAATACATGATCTGTCGAAAAAGGCTTTATTTTCGACAGATCCGCATCTAGACTGCAGTGTTTTTTTTTTTCAAAAAAAATCCATTTCGAAAAAAGCGGTGGCCATGTTTATGCTAATGAGGCACGGGATATTTAAATCCCGGCTTCATTAACAATTTCAATGTGTTTGACTTGCATCCCTCTGTCAACAGAAGGATGCAGTCTATATGTAGCCTGGGTGTCTCTTGGATTTTTTTCCCTCCTGCTTTGGGGATTTATTTCTGCTTTGTTTTTGTCAGGAGCTGCCCATGATCCCTGTGCCTTTGCACAGTGTGTCTATCAAAGTGACTTTTGAATAAAATGTAAAACAAGGGCTTGGTCATTTGTGACTATTAACATTTCATGGCATTTTTATGAGCTGTAGAAGTTAATCCAGGTGTCCTGGGCAATTTCTAGTTCATGTGCTATGAACTAGGACCATTCAGCCTATTTTGGCTGATTGATTGTATATTGTGAGATCAGTCCTCAGATGTAGAAGTGCTCCTTTTAGCAGATGGCCATTGGAACAGAAGACTATGCTGCAGAGTGACAGTCTGGGCACATGCCATGTAGAACCCTTTAAATCTGATAGCAATAGAGATGCAGCCGTGTTAGTCTAGTCTAGCTGAAACAAAAAACGGGACTATGTAGCACTTTAAAGACTAACAAGATGGTTTATTAGGTGATGAGCTTTCGTGGGCCAGACCCACTTCCTCAGATCAAATTGTGGAAGAAAATAGGCATGACCATATATACCAAAGGGATACAAGAAAAAAAAAAGTGAACACATATAAAAAGTACAAATCAAATTTCAGAACAGAGCGGGGATGGGGGGGGAAGGTAAATGTCTGTGAGCTAACGATATTAGAGGTAATAATTGGGGAAGCTATCTTTGTAATGGGTAAGATAATTAGTGTCTTTGTTAAGACCCAGGCGTAAAGTGTCAAATTTAAGCATGAATGACAGTTCAGAGGTTTCTCTTTCAAGTTTGGTGTTAAAATGTCTTTGAAGCAGTATGCAGGTAATCAAGTCATTGAGACAATGCCCTTTCTGGTTGAAATGGCAAGAAACTGTTTTTTCTTTGTGATACTGTCTGATATCCGTTTTGTGTGCATTGATTCTTTGGCAAAGTGTCTGAGACATTTGTCCAATGTACATAGCAGACGGACACTGTTGGCACATGATGACATAAATTATATTTCTAGATGAGCAGGAATATGTGTTCTTGATCTTATAACTGAATTGGTTAGGTCCAATAATGGTGTCAGCAGAGTAAATATGTGGACAAAGCTGGCAACGGGGTTTGTTGCAAGGAAAAGTTCCAGGGTTGGTATTAGTGTGGTATGTCCTGTGGTTGTTGGTAAGAATCATCCTGAGGTTAGGTGATTGTCTGTAGGAGACTATGGGTCTGTCTCCCAGAGCCTCTCGGAGTGTAGTATCCCGTTCTAGTCTAGATTGTAATTTATTGATAATGTGTTGGACGGGTTTAAGTTGGGGGCTATAGGTGATGACAAATGGTGTTCTATTGTTGGTTTTCTTGGGTCTGTCTTGAAGTAGATGGTTTCTGGGTATTCGTCTGGCTCTTTCAATTTGTTTTTTTATTTCTCCAGGTGGGTAATTGAGGTTTATAAATGCAGTAGAGATCCTGAAGTTTCTGGTCTCTGTCAGTGGGATTAGAGCAGATGCGGTTGTATCGAAGGGCTTGGCTATAGATGATGGGTTGTAAGGTGTGTTCTGGATGGGAGCTGGAGGCATGAAGGTAACTGTATTTTTCTGTAGAGAGTGGTGTCTAATTTACATTGGTGATTTGTACTGTGGTATCCAGGAAATGGATCTCTCGTGTAGAATGGTCCAGGCTGAGATTGATGGTTGTTAAAATCTCTGTTGAATGTCTCCAGTGTTTCTTGGCCGTGGGTCCAGATCATAAAGATGTCATCGATGTAGCGTAAGTAGAGAAGGGGTAAAAGAAGTAAAATCTGATAACATTCTAATCACAGCAGAATACGTGACTTAGCTGCGTTTACCCAAACCCCTAAAGTGACATTGCTGGGAGAGACTAGTGCTGTCGCTCTTATAATCAATTCTTATGCAGTCTGTGTCTTCAGTATTTGCTTTTTAGAAAACTCAGAGACCTGGCTACGTTACCATAGTAACAGCATGAGATGTGAGCTCTATCTGCAGTCTAGGAGGTTCTTGTGCATTGTTGTAGGGGGACTATTCAGCAGTCTGTCTTTGAACACCAGAAATTGCATGTGTGTTTCAATAACTGAAATGTTTGTTTAATATGAATTTTCAACAAGTGACACTTATATTGATAGGGAGATTTACTAGATTTTCCTTGAAAATGAAAATATGAGAAAAGAAGAACCAGAGATCAAAGCTCTTTTTTTTTCAGATGCTAGGGACCAAAACTGGTTGGAACTTAAAACTATCACTGCTCAGTCTGATCAGCAATGTTTGCTGACAATGGTCTAGAACGGAATATTTCAAGTTACAGAGTTTAATTCCCCAGGGATTAATGGAAATGGTACTTCATAGCCTATGAATTCTCTTGAGCTCAACAGATAACGTTAAAATCATTTAGTCCTTACATGGCAAAAAAGTAACAAGTATTATCACACAGGACCATTGACACAAGTGGATTTATTGACCATTATATTTTCATCTTATTGGGTGGGAGGAGGCATGTGGAGGGAGCCCAAGCTATTACTGCCACTGCCTATGATGTGGACACTCATAGCCCTTCAAGCTTTGGCTCCATTAGCCAACACTACACTCATTTAAATATTCAAATTAAAGCTGTCAAGCAATTAAAAATTAATAATGATTAATTGCACTGTTCAGTAACAATAGAATACCATTAATTTAAATATTTTTGAATATTTACATTCAAATATTCTACATTTCAAATATTGCTACATTTTCAAATATATTGGTTTCCATTAAAACACAGAATACAAAGTGTACTCTGCTCAGCTTATATTTATTTATATTACAAATATTTGCACTATACAAAAACAAAAGAAATAGTATTTTTCAGTTCACCTAATACAAATACTGTGGTGTAATCTCTTTATCATGAAACTGAATTTATAAACGTAGAAGGACAAAAAAATCCCTGCACTCCAACAAAACAATGTAAAACTTCAGAGCCTATATGTCCACTCATTCCTATTTCTTGTTCAAGTTTGGTTACAATTTGAAGGAGATAATGCTGCTTAGTTCTTATTTACAATGTCACCTGAAAGTGAGAGCATGCTTCCAAATCCTGAGAGGAAAGTGGGAGAAACACTGTAGCTCTCCGTATGCTATTATTGTGAAATTAGGATTACCATATTTGAACTTTCAAAAAAAGAGGACACTCCTGAGAGGCAGTGTATCTGTATCAGTATCTGCCAACTGAGGGGCTGTGTCTAGACTGGTCAGTTTTTCCGGATAATCAGCCGCTTTTCCAGAAAAACTTGCCAGCTGTCTACACTGGCCGCTTGAATTTCCGCAAAAGCACTGACTTCCTACTGTAAGAAATCAGTGCTTCTTGCGGAAATACTATTCTGCTCCCGTTCAGGCAAAAGTCCCTTTTGCGCAAAGCTTTTGCGCAAAAGGGCTAATGTAGACAGCTCAGATTTGTTTTGCGCAAAAAAGCCCCAATCGCAAAAATGGCGATCGGGGCTTTTTTGCAGAAAAGCGTCCGTGCCAATCTAGACGCTCTGTTCTGAAAATGCTTTTAATGGAAAACTTTTCCATTAAAAGCATTTCTGGAAAAAATCATGCCAATCTAGACGCAACCAGGTTGTATTAATGTAACACATTAATATAACCTGAGTTGACAGATACTGATACAGATACACTCCCTCTCAGGAGTGTCCTCTTTTTTGAAAAAAATTACAACTCAAGGGGCCAAGGGTTAGTATTTTTGAAATCTCAAAACTCTAGAGAGGGTGTGGTTAAAATCCATTATCAAAGGAAGATTTTCAAGGGACAAAGACAGGTCTCTGAAAAACTGGGATAGTTAAAAAAAAATTACCTGTTGTGTGGCTATTGAAACAAATGAAAATATAACTACAGAAAGATACTAAGTAGTAACAATATTTCATGTCAGGGATAGCAGTGGCATGGGGAGGAGTCACATGAGGACGAGGCAGGTGATCCTCCCCACTACTTGCCTATGCCCCCAAGACCTGTCCAGGCAACACCTCTTCCCCAGGTCCCACTCCCATGCTGCCCCAACCCCCATTTGTTCCTCTCTGTCTCCACCCCTACTCCCCCTTATGACCATTCAGTAAAAAGTGGGAGGTCATAACTCGGGGGAGTTGAAGCAAAATGCAGGACAATGTAGCACTTTAAAGACTAACAAGATGGTTTATTAGATGATGAGCTTTCGTGGGCCAGACCCACTTCCTCAGATCAAATAGTGGAAGAAAGTAGTCACAACCATATATACCAAAGGATACAATTAAAAAAAATGAACAAATATGAAAAGGACAAATCACATTGCAGAACAGGAGGGGGATGCGGGGGTGGGGGGGAGGGAGGAAGGTAAGTGTCTGTGAATTGATGATATTAGAGGTAGGGAGAGTGGGATGTTTGTGAGTTA
The DNA here is from genome assembly GCF_049634645.1 of Pelodiscus sinensis. Lineage (NCBI taxonomy): Eukaryota > Metazoa > Chordata > Testudines > Trionychidae > Pelodiscus > Pelodiscus sinensis. Next base: position 24,298,658 of record NC_134727.1, read on the forward strand.
ATGGTATTAGAGGTGATAATTGGGGAAACTATCTTGGTAATGGGTGAGATAGTTCAAATGTTTGTTAAGTCCTTGTTGGAAAGTGTCGAATTTTAACATGAATGACAGTTCAGAGGATAACTCGGGGGAGACCAGTCACCCAGTTCTAGGAATCCTTTGTCCTTCAATATATTAACTAATGGTGTATTCTCTGCACCCTTTGCCACCCCAGCATTTATCCCTTTCCCAAGCTTATTTACACTGAGCAGCACTGCGGGACTCTGCTATTTGCCTCTCTCCACGCTGAAACCCAGCTACCTTCCTATTCCTTCCTACCCAGTGCGCCCTCGTTCTTAATCCGGTACTGAGCCACCAGAGGACCCTCCCCTCTTGTTCTAGACCATGACTGACTGCTTTGCTAAAGAGCCTTTGCTCGGGGACTTTGCCCAAAGGAAACCAAAACCATTGGCTCACCTGGACCATGTGTTGGCTGCCCTCCCCCCTTCCCAAGGAACTCGACTAGATTCTGTCCAGGCAGCGTTGCCTTGGCTACTTCCAGAGACAGCTCTTGGGTGATAAACAGCCGAGCTTTTCAGGAGCTGCAAAGCAGCAAACCAGGATTGTGCTGCCCAAGCTCACAAGCGAGCCCAGGCCGGGATAGGGGGACGGGCGTGGGAGGCGAAGCGTAAATCGCGCTCAGCCTGTTGCGGGAGCCTCGCACGAATCTGGCCAGCCAGAGAACGGAGCACGGGAAGTGTTCGGCGCGGGGAGAGTTGCCTAAACTCCGCGCTGCTGATTCAGCTCCTCACTAGCGTGACCCGCCCCCGTCATATGACAAGGGGCCGCGGCTTGGGACGAAGCAGAGCCGGGGGCGGGCGCCGTGCGCCCGGACAGGTGAGCGAACCAGACGGTCTCCGGGCTGCGCGGCGGCGGCAGGAGGCGCTAGAGCACGCGGTGCTGAGGCTGCGCCTGGGCCAGGCGCGGGGCAGGAGGGTTCGGGAGGGCCAGGAGTTCGAGTCCCCGCCGCTCCCTCCCGGGTAAAATGGCGCCGGCGGAACTACGCTTTAATTTGTTGGAATGGCTTTAAATTCCCGCTTCCCGGGCTCCCTGGTGCATCTCCTGCCCATGAGCTCCCATGAGCTCCGGGGGAGCGGCCTTGCTCGCCCTGTTGCAAGCCAGGGGCTGCTCAGGGCCTGGCCTGAGACTCCGGAGCTGCCGAGCTTCAACTTGTTCTCGTTGAGCCCCCTTTGTTTGAAAAGTTTGGGGGCGCTTTGTTCCCGGGGGGGCCGAGCGGCCGCTTGCAGGGGAGGGTTTAAGCGGGGCAACTGCCTGGAGCCTGCAGTCTGGTAAAAAAAACCAGTGAGCTGCGAACAGAAGAGGAACAAACAGGGAGTTTGGGGGAGGAGGGACAGGTTCCCACAGAGCCTTTGTGCCTTGCATGCTCTGTGAGCACTAACTCCATTTGAACAGGCTCTTAGGAGAGTGAGCGATCCACAGAGCCCTGAGTAGATACAAAATTGGGATCCCCATGTGGATCTGCAAGAATAATCTGCAGATAGCACCCCCGTGGCTGTAGATACCTGTGGATATAAGTCGGGTAGCTGTGGATTTGTGGGGGTCTAGCCACAGAATCTGCATCCACAAAAACAAGCAGTGGATAGCTGCATCCACATTAGGGATGTAATAGTGTAGTCAGTTAACCGATAAGCAAAAGCTGATAGGTCAATGCTATAGACACATGCACTTCCTCCCTCCCACTTGCCAGTACATTTTTTAGCAGTCTGGCTCAGTCCTGGCTTGAAATGAGTCTGGGGCCTACCCCTGCTGCAGCTCTGCATTTAAAGTGTATTAGGAGCCAGGTGGGCGGGCAGCCCTGCTCCATTCTAGCTCATACGGGGTCTGGGAGCTCAGGACACTTCCCCATCCCACCCCCCAGATGGGCTGCTGCCTATTGGCACTGTTGCATCTTTATCAGAGGTAGCAGCACAGGGCAACAGGCAGTTGGTCCACAAGGGGAACTGGTTTTTGAACTGGCTCCCCTTGCAGACCTGGTCCCACCTGGCACCCTGCACTGCTGCCTTTGATACAGAGGCAACAGCACAGAGTGGCCAGGGCTCCTCAGGAGTGAGACTGGAGCACACTGGCTGCCAGCCCTGCCCCCAGGAACCATAGACTAGTCAACTAACCAATAAGAATGCTTGAGGATACTCAACTATTCAATTAACCAATATTTAACATCCCTAATCCACATGCAGGAATGGTCTGCTGCCCAATATAGGAATAATTTGCCCAGGGAGCAATCTAATTTAGAGCGCAGAGGTCTGCAACCTTTTCAAACCAAAGAGCCAAACTATATTAAAATCTAGAACAAGTGGCCAACAAAGAGCCAGTATAAGAATGCCCCTTTGCATGACTGAAAATATACAACTTAATATTATTGATAATTGACATGATTAATAATAGCAGAAATGAAATACTAATCACAGACTTTATTTAATGGGACTTCTGCTGCTGCATCTTTTTGCACATTTCTTTGAAATTTACATAATAACTGGTCAAATTCAGGTTCCTGCATGCATTCAAACTACATGAGTAATTATGTGTTTTTAACATTTTGAATTAATTTTTCATTTTAATTTACAAAGTTGCATGTACTTTGGGAATGATAAAAGAGCTACATTTGGTTCCGTATTTGGCTTGAGAGCCATTGGTTGCAGACCCCTGCGTAGGCTAATTCATCTTGGTAGTATCTGCTGTTGGCTAACAGTGTTCCTTTCACAGGGCCAGTATAACGTGGTTATTGTTTCATGTGAGATGAAGGAAAAATGTAACCATACACTAAAATTAGTACTAATACAATGAGTTCTCCATGTTTATTTCAGTGTAGAAAGTTAACTCCTTTTTTTTAAGCATCTTTATTTAAATGTGCAGGTCATCATGAAACTCATCATTCTGGAGAACTATGCACAAGCCAGTGAGTGGGCTGCAAAGTACATTAGGAATAGAATTATCCAGTTTAACCCCGGCCCAGACAAATACTTCACTCTTGGACTTCCCACAGGTAGGTTTGGAAGGATTCATTAACATGATTTAACATGTTTAAGCAAGAACACTGACGTTCTAATGTATGAAATCAGTGCTTTTTGCGCAAGAACTATGATGCTCCCACTCAGGAATAAGCCCTCTTGCACAACTGTTCTTGCGCAGGAGGCCAGTGTAGACAGGCAACATGCATTTTTTGCGCAAGAAAGCCCTGTGGTTAAAATGGCCATCAGAGCTTTCTTGCGCAAGAGAGCATCTACACTGGCACGGATGCTCTTGCACAAAAGCACATCTCTTGTGCAAAGGCACATGCCAGTGTAGACGCTCTCTTCTGGAAGAGTTTTTGCCCAAGAACTCTTCCGCAAGAGTTCTTGCGCAAAATCATGCCAATGTAGACGTAGCCTTGTTGTTTGGGGAGCAACAGTTTGTATAATTTACTTCCTTTAAGAAACCTTTTTCTGTTTTTAAAGTAAGCAAATTATTTATAGTGATGCCTCCCAAATAACAACAAAGAGTCCATATAGATAGAAGGTGAAGCACTACATGATGAGACAGCTCTTCACATAAGTGGAATAGATGGTAAAACTATGTGCTTCCTCTAGGTGTAAAATTCATCTACTTTTAAGACTAGATCCTTATTGCTTGAATTAAAAGAGACTCTCCAATATTAGCTGTGCAGAGCTGACAGACAGTTGAGTAGTTCTGATTCTGTCCAGTTGAGGATGAAATAGCACACAATCAGTTTATTACAACTGGACAGAATTGGAACTGTTCAACTTGCATGGTCGATGATGGGGAGTCTCCTTTAGTTCAAGTAAAAAGTGTTTGTAATCTTGGAACAACAGGTGCTAGACTCTATACTCTTGAAGCTGAAAGGTGGCATAAGCTTTTTACCATATATATTTCTTTGTTACGGTTGTGATCCAACCACATTCTTGGCTTTTTTTGGGGAGGCAGCATCAGAAATATAGGCCACTGGGCACTTCCCTGCCACCACACCCCATAGGAACTAGTTTGTTTTCACCCAAGCTACTTATGTAATGTCTCAATAAAACACTGTTTGGTATATATGTCTGCTTTTATTTTTGTTTTATAATATTTAGTGCTATTCATCTTCAAAACAGCTGTATTCAGACATTTCCTGTCTCACAACCCCTGGTTTGTAAGATAGATGAATACTGTCTCTATTTTACACATAGGGAAGCTGAGGCCCAAAGAGACAAATGTGATAGAGTGGTTGTGTTATTTGCTATACTTAGTATCAATGAGTCTTCCAGTCATTAATGAGGTTCTGCTCTGAGTAGGTTTTTGAGCAGCTAGCACCAGTACTGAGTTTGTTGAGATGGCTTTCGATGTGTTTGTTAGCCAATAGTTTGTAATTAAATAGGTCAGTCTTTCAGTAACATAAAAATCTTCGAATTATTGAATTAATGATGCAGAATGTTTACACAGCTCAGTGTATGCACAGCATTGTGAAACACTAATTCCACTAAATATTTTGATTTTTTCCCCCCGCATTATCTCTCCTAGGAAGTACTCCTTTAGGATGTTACAAAAAGCTGATTGAGTATTACAAGAATGGAGATTTGTCCTTCAAATATGTAAAAACCTTCAATATGGACGAATACGTAGGTGAGTCATCTTAATTCATAAAATGTTGTGCTGAGGAAACAATCAAGCTTTTTTTTTTTAGGTGGAGGGTCCCCACATTTTATTTATTGTGCTGAATGAAATCATACATTTCTGTTAATACAAAATATGTCACTTTGTATAGAACTCAATGTAAAATGACCCCAAAACAGATTGGGAAGGGAGAGACAGGGGATTGGAATGCTATGTAATACTTATTAACAAGCTAGAGTTGCCAAGTCTCCCAGACCGAATGGTCCAGGCACCATTGCTGCAAATAGTGTCTGGTCAGGAAAGTGGGCAACCCTCTAATGAGCTGCAACTTTGTCCCCTAATTAGAAAGATCACATTAGCTATGACCTGTGAAAGCTGACTGATACATTCCCTGAGTATTTCATTAAAGAAGTCCCACTGATGACGCTAGTACAGTAGATAGAATGTAAAATCTCTGAATTTACCATTTTATCCCAGCTTTCTTCTGATCAGGGAAATTGCTGCTCCTTCTGCTGTTTTGCTGGTTTGGATGGAATGCTATAGCCCTGTGCATAATTAGTAAAGGAAATAGCCAGTGCTCCAGCAAGATTGCACTTTAGACTTGCTGATATGTAGCCCTGTTATGATGTTAGATAAGGATTGCCTTATTTGTGACATTATGATGCAATATTCAATTGGAGCTGGTTCAGTGACAAGTGAACAAATCCTCTGGTTATCAAGGTACCAATGTGCTAAACATACACATTAGTTTACTCTATGGCCCTACTGTTATTGCATTATCTTCCTGATTTGATTGGACTGATTTTTTTTTCTGTGAATAATCATAATCCGAGTACTCTGGATTAGGTTAAGGGTTATGTAGTTTGTTCTAGAATCATCCTTTATAATCAGGGAGTTTTTGGAAGAATTGTTAAACTAAAGTTGCTTCTCTGGTTTTGGCATACCATTAACAAGCTTGGAATAACAATAATTCTGCAGAATGTTGAGGAAAAAAAATTAGATCTGTTTCATAATATTAATGCATCTTATTCATAGAATTTGGATAATCTGCCTCTCCCTCACAGTGTGATCTTACTGGAACTATAGTGACTTTTTAAACTTGCATTAAGGACACCCAGCTGAAGAGTAGATGGTGATATCTGGCATTCATTTGTAATCAAAATCACCGATGTCTATGCAAATATATGTACAAGTTTTTACATAGGTTATTGTATCCTCCTCCTTTGTGCCCATTTATCAAGTCGTGAAAGCTGTAACAAATAGGGTGTGAAAGACTTTGAAGCAGGAATTGTTTTTGTACTATGTCCTGTACAATGAGATCTGGGTCCTTAATGGGTCTGCAGATGTGACTGTAATATAAACCTGCAATAATGTTCCTGATCACCAGGTCTCCCAAGGGATCACCTGGAAAGTTATCACTCCTTCATGTGGAATAACTTTTTCAAGCACGTTGACATCTCTGCAGAAAACACTCACATTCTGGATGGAAATGCAGCTGACCTACAGGCAGAGTGTGATGCTTTTGAGAGGAAAATCAAAGCAGCTGGTGGAATCGAACTCTTTGTTGGAGGTGAAAATCTGAAAGAATAACAGACTAGAAGAGAATAGAGCATTGTTTTTTTAGCATAAACCTAGATAACTTTGTTTGGGGAGTTCCTTTTTAAAGCCACTTATTAGATATGCAGTCAGAAAAGCCATATGTGCATTCCCTTGCCCCAAAGAGTGTATGCGGTACTTGTCTGTAAAGTGTCACCTCTAGCCATTTCCTCCAGTGAGGCTAACTGGTGGGGACTGGAGCTGCTCCCCACCTATTGCAGGCAGGGGGACTGCTCCAGGCCCACAGAGGGCCCACCATGGACAGGGGCTGCTGTGGCTGGGCTGGAGCAGCTCCTGTCTGCGGTTGTGGGGCAGGGAGAAAGTTGTGCCAGGCCAGCAGTGGGTGGGGGCGGGGTCTGGTCTAGCCTGACTGGAACATCCTCTTCCTCCTCCCCCTCTTAATCCATTAAACAATGTTTAACTGGCTAACCAGATAAACAGGGATGTTACATCGCCAATGCATAGGTGACTCACTGGTAGTCTGTGTGTGTTTTATTTTTGACTCAGTGAGATGCTTAGGTTGTCCTAGAAGCAGCTCCATTCCTGCTTAAGCCTTTCTGTCATACTAGGTCAGTGTAATGTGCCTCCTGATCAAGTATGGGTCTCAAAATTTGAAGCAGTAACTTGCTCCAAAGTCTCAGGCTGCAGGGATAGGGGATGCCAGGAACACTGGCAGAGTGTTTCTGACCCACTTGGCCGTGGATGACCTCTTTAAAACTAAGCATGTAAAGATCATTCATTAAAGTTCAGGCATTTTTTTAGGTATATGGGGACAGACTGGGGAAGGAATGTTGACTTTTTTTCTCAGAAGTAAAATGGCTAAAGAAATATTGTTGATACTTACTGATTTATGTTTTAAATCACCATTTCAGCTAAGATCTAGATTTGAATATTTCAGCCTAGTAAGTGAATTCTTGAGAAGATGGGGAGGGGAGGATAATAGAGGTGTTGCAACCTTTACATTAGTAAGTTCTAGTAGGTAACTGCTGTAACCAGCTATAAACCCTCTGACACAGTGGTGACTTCTAATGTGATCAATTTGCTTTTGGGTGCTAACATTCAAATTAATTTTTCATTATTCCAAAAAATGCTAAGAAACAGTGTTTCTAATCTTGTTGACTTCAGTGGGAAATTTGCCATTCACTTGAAGGGAAGCAAGATCTTTGAGCTTTAACAATGCTGCAAGTTCTTGTATGAAAGTAATGGCCATAGCTGCTGTTTGAAGCCTATAGCATCCTTATAGTAAGTGTGATGTTGGCTTTGCTTTTTGTAAGTGTTAAGGTAGTGACATTCTTAAACTGTCTCCAACACAGGTATTGGCCCAGATGGTCATATTGCCTTCAACGAGCCCGGCTCAAGTCTGGTGTCCAGAACTAGAGTGAAGACATTGGCTATGGACACCATATTGGCTAATGCTAGATTCTTTGATGGCGACCTCTCCAAAGTTCCCACAATGGCTCTGACAGTTGGAGTAGGCACAGTCATGGATGCTAGAGAGGTTAGAAGAAAAATCCAATGACTTAATATAATGTTTCACAGAGCATCAAAAAGTTGTCTAGTTTTCAAATAGTGGCATTTTCTGCAGCACAGCCCTACGCATTACAGGGCTGCCAAAATGTTGATCATAGTTGATCAATTACACAACCTAATTACCTTGTATCCTGCAAAAGTACCTTAGTTTTTCCCCTGGGGTTTCTTTGCTACTTTAGCTATGATCAAATTAGACACACAAATGGAGGGGCATATAAATGTGAATGATAGCTGAGAGATGATGCTACTAAAAGTAAAATCATATATGCAGGGATAGGAAAAGAAAGGATGTCTTACCAAACAGCTGTGTTCATTACATCAGAATGAGCTTATTCATCTGGTTTCCATTATGCTGCTTTAACAGTTTTCAGGTAACTATGCAATACAGTTGTAGTGTGCTTGGGAAGCTGGATAAGGAAGTTTCGTATGGGTCAATTTCACAAGTCACTATTTGAATTATGGAACACCCGCCCACTTCTAAAGGACTCTCCCCCAGCCTTGTGGGAGAGACCCACTGGATCTGGAGTTCAACTGATTTCATAGGACCAATGATGAAAATCAGGATCGGGGTGAGGTCATCGGTTTAAAATGGGAATTGGAAGCGGACACCAAGCAGAGATCCTCGGGAGCCAGTGGACGCTGCCCAAAGAAACTCTGCCCTGATGCATGAGACTAGAGAGGAGCGGAAATAGGCTCCACAATTGCAGAGCACCCCCTCATCCAGCATCCCCCTCCTGGTGTTCTATATGGCAGCTTTTGCCAGCGCCAGGAGAAGGTCTTGTGACTTTGTGGGGACATGGTACGTGTGTGCATAAATGAAAAGGTATGGGGAAAAGAGCAGCCACAACCTCAGCAGGAGGTTCTGGAGGAGTCAGAAATGGGGTTGCAACCTAGCACGTTCAAGATAGGTGTGCACCAGGTTCTCCCTCACGCTGCAGAAGGGGCAGGGATCAACCACGGACTTACTCAGAGGCATACCAACAAGTTGAGAATCACAAGGTGGTGTGTGGTTGAATTTATTTTACACCTGTAGTTCATAATTGTTAATCAGCTCCTCTAGCTGTCTAACATGCTCTAGTCTACTCTTGCATAAACATAAAAGGGAGAGCTCAAAGTAACAGGTGCATAAACTTTAAAATGGCCAGACAAACCGTAATTTTATTACTTAAAATGATACAGCCAAAGAGAACAATACTGAGTCAATGAAGTGAATCATTGCTGGAGAGGACTAAAATAGTTTTCTTCTTTAGATGACTTGCTCATGTATTGGCTTCAAATCACACTTGGGTATGCTCCCTTTAAATGTGCATCACAGAACCTAACAACCTGATTCCTGTATTCCCCTCTCCCCCAATTCAGGTTATGATTCTAATCACAGGAGCCCATAAAGCATTTGCTTTGTACAAAGCTATAGAGGAAGGAGTGAACCACATGTGGACGGTATCTGCCTTTCAGCAGCATCCTAGCACTGTCTTTGTATGTGATGAAGATGCCACTCTGGAACTCAAAGTTAAAACAGTGAAATACTTTAAAGGTAAGAAACTGGCCAGATCAGGCCACTTTTCTAATTAGCTTCTCTCTTTTCAGTGTCACCATTTAATTTAGAAAATCTTCCCTGTCCGACACATTGTGTGTTTGGAGGAAGGGCTGTCAGGTAACTCTGTGGTACTAACCCTAATTTAAAAAAAACCTCCTAATTAGAAATGTATTCAGGACAACACTTAAATGGAAATCTTTATTTAAATTTTCCACTACCATTATGAATCCTGTGTTTTCTATTTTTGAGTTAATAAAGTGCTATTGATAACAAGCCATACACAAAATGAGTGAAGCTAGTTTAATTGGCCAAGGAGAGTGAAGTATGTCCCTCTTTCTGTACACAATGAAAAGTAAATGAGGTTTTAAATGTATACTGATATTGCTTTTAATATCAGGTTTACAGCAATGGGGTGAAAAATACTAAGAGGGTTGTGCGTAAAGGGGTCAGTTAAGAATTAGTGCCCATACCTTAATTTAAAAGCAAAGTTGTTCATTCACTGCACTTCCTACCCATACCTAGCCTTTCCTTTTCCCCACGTACCAGGTTTAATGCTTGTTCATAACAAGCTTGTGGAACCCCTATACAGTATGAAGGAGACCGGAGCAGAAAGAAAACAGTCAAAGAAGCCATACAGTGATTAGTTTCTGGAGGTCTGGAATGATGCAAAGCAGGCTTTTCTCGGGGAAACCAGCACTAGACACAAGGAATCCCTCCATATGCTTGTACATAAATCAAAGATGTGTTCATTTATTGTCTCCATCGTAGGAGCTGAGTACATTCATCTTAATAAAGTAGATGAGAGCGGGATTTTATATAATATGTTCTAGCAACCTCCAACAATATTCACTGTTTAGTGATGAAGCCAATTGAAATGAGATGTGTAATCTATAAAGCAATTAAATGAATAGAAAATAAGTGAGGTAGAAGTAAAATCAAACAGGTAATTGTACAAGGTGTTAACATTTGAATGACCTATGTTTACATTTTTCTCCCCTCATATTTACTAATCTCAACTGCATTAGCATCATGAAATTGAAGTTCTAGCCCCAACTAGAGTTAGTCATTAATAAACTTCCTCAAAGTTCTCCTGCATTAATTTACATTCTAGCCTTGGGGCTGTTCACCTGAGCAAAATCAGAGAAATGCTGCACCCACTCTGGCTCTTCAGTACTCTTAGTTATTTCATGAAGCTATCGCCAAATAGTTAAACAGCCAATTGTTGCTTATCAGCTGTATCACTATGGCTACTATTATACTTTATGGTCAACTCTAGAAATCTGAACATTGGAATTAATGTACATTAAGACTAAGGCACTAACATTAGACAAATATTTTATACCTAAGCCTAAATATAGGTGGATTTGCTTTTCTCCCCTATACAGTTAACTGGACAGTTGGTTGTTGCTACTTTTCAAACTCTATTGGTTTTGCCCTTTATTACTACAAAAAGGGCTTACAAACTATTGTATGTCACTGTGGATGTTGCTTAGGTATGGGTATATATTTTACACAGAAATCCTACAACTTATTCATAATGTAATTTTCTACATTAAATGCAGTACAGCCAGTCCCCGACTTACGCGGATCCGACTTATGTCGGATCCGCACTTACGAACGGGGCTTTCTCGCCCTGGAGGTCGAGGTAGCGGATTGCTACCTGCGAGCTCCGGGGCGAGAGAGCCCCGTTCGTAAGCTGCTCCGGTGCCCCTGGTCTGCTGGAGACCGTCTCCAGCAGACCAGGGGCACCGGGCGGGTTCCCACGCTTCTGAGGCTTTGCTCTGGCAAAGCCTCAGAAGCGTGGGAACCCGCCGCTGCTGCCGCTTCAGTCCCCAGCAGACCACAGGCACCAGGACTGAAGCCGCAGCCGCGGGGGGGGGGTCCCGCGCCTGAGACTTTGCCAGAGCAAAGCCTCAGAGGCGCAGCACCCCGCTGCCACTGCGGCTCTGCTCCCCGTGTCCCTGGTCTGCTGGGGGGAGGGCGGGGGTGCAGCTAGTGTGCCCCCCCCAGCAGACCAGGCTTTTGTTTTGGACCCTGGAGCAGAGCAGCTCTGGTCACTACTGGACCAACCCGGCAGCACCCCAGCTGCTCTGCCCCAGGTCCTGATTCAGCCGCTGCTGGTCAGTTTCAGCAGTGGCTGAATCAGGACGCCTGTGGCAGAGCAGCTGGGGTGCTGCTGGGTTGGTCCAGTAGCGCCGAGGAGCGGTGCTACTGGAGCAACCCAGCAGCACCCCAGCTGCTCTGCCCCAGGCGTCCTGATTCAGCCGCTGCTGAAACTGACCAGCGCTGACTACAGGAAGCCGGAGGCAGAGTTGCTCTGCCCCAGGCTTCCTGGAATCAGCGCTGATCAGTTTCAGCAGCAGCTGACTTGGGGAAGCTTGGGGTTCTTAAGTTGAATCTGTATGTAAGTCAGAACTGGCAGTCAGTTTCAGCAGCGGCTGAATCTGGACGCCAGTTCCGACTTACATACAGATTCAACTTAAGAACAAACCTACAGTCCCTATCTTGTACGTAACCCGGGGACTGCCTGTATTTATATCCAAATAAGTTAAGTCATGTTGACTGTCCTTACCCATTAACTTTCTAAGTTCTATTAGGAATTATAAGTACTTGACTTTAAATAAAACTGAGGCAAGACTGAGTACATTGCTCATCTGGCAGAACCTGAAAAGTGATGCAAATCTTGGCTTCCTATACATCATTTGGTCTATTGCCATTTCTGGCCTTAAAAAGCAACTTGTAAAAATTGGCAGGACAGCAGGTTTACTTAATTCCAGAGCCACCTCCTTCAAGCTGTTGCAAGATTTTTGCCTTTATTCTACATGTGTGAATTACACCAGAAAAACTGGAGGCTGTTTTTTAAGCAGGCCATATATAGTAAATATATATATTTATGCTCCTGCTAGAAGAGTTTAGAGCTGCTGCAGACAATTTTTCCTTGAACTATAACTTTGGCCCTCTAATAGCTATGGGTAACATAAGTAGGTAGAATTATTCTATCTTCTATAATTTGTCAATCTTTAGGTGTAAGCGGTGGCAATAAATTGTATATGAGGCCAAAGACTGTGCCATATATTAAGGTACTGAGCGTATCAGATTGTCCACAAAAGAAAATGGAAAGCTAATACCAAAGCTATGAAAGCAGCAGCAAAAAAAATCAGAGCCTAGATACATGTTCTATAATTGAAGAACAAATCTAAATTTTAATAACTTTTATTCATCTCCATCTTACATTCATCTTGGTAATACAGGATTTACAACCTTTTTACAAAGCTAAGAGAATAGGATTCTTTTGAACCATGTAATTTTAAAGGATAAAATCATAACCAATCTTTTTACTGCATCATAACATCTCATGGTTATTTCTGCAAAGCTAACACAGGTAGAATGAGAGATGAGGAAGCAGACACTCTAACCTGTTTCTGTATGCATAATCCATTTTTTTAAAAACCTTTTTGAATGATAAACAAGCACATTCCAGAAAGTGCTTAAATAGGAAAGCTTCAGCTGAATTAACTTTACGCTTTGAATTCTCGATCATTATATTTAAATAGTTATCAGAGCAAAATAATACAGAGCTAGCATGCAGCCTATCCAAACACAATCTTTTAAAAGAAAAACCCTGCAATGTGGTTGGTTTTTTAAAAAGAGTGAATTTTGTGAATGGGTGAAAATCCAAGATCTCCTACCACGTAGCTGGGTATGCACAAGGGCTGGGTACTACTATTGTAATATACCTTATTGCAAACAGCTAAGCAAATTTATCAGTTGCAGTGATCACCACAGTTGCTGCATAGAAGCAGAATAATTTATGTGCTGATATACATTCCATAATAGAGAAATGTGCAGAGAATTGAATTTCTTTTCAAAAGTGAAGTTAGTGTATGTAAAAGGTGCTGGAATGCAACTTAAACAATCCACACACAGTAGTGACCAAGCTTCTCCTACCCTCTACCAACATTAAGGCTGTTCAGTTCTAAGCAAGGGGAATCTGTCCCTATGCTATCTTTGATCTCTCTCAGGCTACCAACCATCACAAGGAGTTGTGTAACAGCGATCTTTGTCCTTTCTAGAAATGGATTAAACCTTTCACTTAGTTCAGCTATACAGACATCTGAGTAAAGATTTACTAACAACCAAAACTACATATGAAGAATTGACCTTGACCACTATTATCATCTAGCTCCAGAGCCATTCAGGCTCTGCTGTCTTATTTTAAACAAGATTCTTTTCATTAAAAAGTCAAAGCAGCTGTTTTCTAGCCCATCTTACAGATGAAAAATATTTCTAAAAATCTAGTCCACACACATTGCTCTCATGTCTGAGACTGCTTGTGAAACTATCAGGGTAGGCAGACTTGTTTTCCCAATAACTTTCATGGGGAAATATAATGACAGAATGACCCTAGGTCAGGGTCACACATTCGTCCCAGCCATTTGTGTTGTGGTTTTTTTTTGGCCAGAAGACACCATTTCACAAAATGTTCTACTAACTTTAGAAACTGGGAAGGAAAAACATCAGCTAAGGGATTCAAGTCTCACTTGACTATGCACCTGTAAAATTTCAGTTCAGTGTCTGAGGTCAATTTTCTTAATATTTGAGTCAAGAAATACTGCCCAGAATTTCAGATAGGATGCACATTAAACAGATTGTTTTAATATCCATCATAATGAAAATAATCACTAAACCACAAATTCATTCCATGTTAAGGTCTGATAGAAACACGGAAATCAATTATTGAAATTGAATAGCAATACTTATGAAAATAGAAAATGTTTGTCAGGAACTTTCTACACAAGATCCAAACATTAGATCCACTTTGTAGAGGTGGGGAGAAGGAGGAATGGGATGCAAACATTCAGCAATTTATAAATCTCTAACCCCTCACCCCCAATGAAGTGTGTCAGTACTAGACCAGTGAACTACCGCCGAAAAATCAGTTTGGATCCAGGTCAAGAACTGCTATGAAAACAACTGACTCAGTTTCTGAGGGAGGGGGAAAATTCTTAAGCTACATTTGATGAGTCTTCCTGCAACGAACACTAGCAGCTTCACCAAAGTACTCCAGAGAGAGCATATCAAGGCCACCTCAGTCAGAGAAAAGATTACTCCACAGGATGGACTCCAGAAATCCTTGCAAGGTCAAACTTCCTGGAGAAATTCCCAAACAGAGATTTTTAAGATGTTTCTGAAAAAGGGGGTACGTTATGGTATTACGTTTCCTAGATTATTTTTAAGCCTTTGGATGACAGTTTATTCACTCTATCTAGCATTGAATATGTAGGTAAGAGGAGGAAAATGATTTCCTTTGTGGCAATGGCATCCAAATAGTTATTTGTATAAGCAGCCTGCAGCATGATAAGAGTGGTAACATATCATATGAAAGCAAACAAACTTGACAAAAGTGGAAAAAATTCATTCCTGGTTTCTTCAGCTTCAGGTGATACAGAAGCTAACTAGTGTTCATCTTCAGCATCCCAGAAGTCACCATCAACATTCATAGCTTGAAACAACCTATGAGACAGGCCAGAATTTATGTTAGGAAACAGTGAACAACAACTTGAATTTGAAACTATGATTTGAACTTTTCAGCTTCTTGAACAGTGCTTGTGCAATGGTGTCCTGGTCCACAACCAGGGCTCATAGGCACTATGGTAATACAAACATAGCACAATGATAATTAGGCCTTTAAAGATCCTTGAGAGTATTATTTTTAATTGTTTATTATGGCAGGGCCTAGGACCAAACTGAAGTAGAGAGCCCATTGTGCTAGACACTGTCCATAGTAGTAAAGAGTACCTTTTGCCGAGAGTTTACAATCAAAGCAGAAAAGGACAGGTGAGCGAGATGTCACACAAGCAAAGTGAAAATATATGCTGCAAACATATCAAATTAGTTCAATGATTAAATTATTTTTGGGGTGTTGGTTCAAGTTCGGAGAGAATATGATAAATGGAAAGAAAAGGGAAGGGAGATAGAATGTTGAAGGGAAGGTGGGTAAGGAAGGGCAGTTGTGGAGTGAAACCAAAGAGAAGAGGAAACAAGGCTGGAGAAACAGCCAGTCATTGCAATTCAGAAAGTCCAGTTACGGATGGATCCTTGCCCCATTTTACAGTAGGCAAATTGAGGCACAGAGAGTACCTGAATTTTACTACTGACTTTCGTTTATTCGAGGATATGGAACAGATCTTAGAAGTGCTGACTCCTATTCCCCGCCATGGACGCATCAATAAAATGTCTAATATAAAAGACTCAAGTTCCTGGTGCTAATCTTTAAAGCCTTCAATAGCTGGGAGCCTGGCTACAACTCAAGACATTGGTTTCCTTTGCCAAAACCTATTAGAATCAAAGATTTTGTTAAGGCTGATGAAACCCAGAGCTAAATTTTCAAGTCGTCATGCCTTCTACAGATAACCCCCTGTTGCTAGGAAATTCCTACCACCAGAGTTTAGGAAGACTCCAAGTCTGTTGCCTTCACAGCAGAATGCACAACATGGCCTATTTGCAAAGCATTGACTTTGAAAATGACTTCACAATGACCAGCAACATTTTCTCTGGAAATAAAAGTATCTGAACACATCCACTAAAGAAAGCAGTATCAGCAATGGAGAGGTGAAAAATACTGTCTTAGTATTAATTTGATATGACACCTATGTAGGACAGTAATGGGCACATTACACATGCACAGAAAGATTTGAGAATAGAATATATTTTCAAAGATTCTTTGATTCTGCTTGATTAGCAAAATATTCTAAGGCACAAAATACAAGTCAGCAAATTACGTTTTCACACTATTATACTTCTCTCATCCAATTCTCTTTCCATCTACCCAAGTAGCAATAATCTCTATTCTTCCACACAATCCCTATGTTAACTTCCAGTTCTGCAGCTCCTAAAATTTACAGCAGCTTTTTTATCTAAGTATTTATATCAGACTGAGCACCTATTCATGAAAATGAACAGTTCTAATAGAAAAAAAATCTCTCAAAAGAGATATTCCAAATCCCATCTGACAATTTTTTTATCTTTACCCACACCTCAAATTTTCTCATTTTTATTTTAACTTTGTAATTAACTATATAATTATGCAAAAAATAATTCTGGGAGAGCTTGCAAGAAAATGCTACATATATGGAGTTTCTATTGTATCTGAGGACATATATTGTGAATACATACCGGTTAAAGCAGGGGGAGGATGGGTCATTGAAGTGCCTGTATGGGTTCATCCTAGACAGAGAACCCATACAAAGCCAGCAGAAGTACTGCCTGCAGCCAGTGCATGTCATCTTGTTACAACCATCTAGTTTCTGATGGAAGAAGAAACAGGGAATAGCAGTAAGAATTGACTATATCTCATGTCACTTCTAAATCTTCAAACCTACCTTTGTGCAATATCAGCAGTGTATTTTCAGAAATGGAACATCTGTACAGTATTACACTACACGTCACACCATCTTTGACAGACTATAAAGATTTCATAGACTATTTACCCACTGTATGAATAAATAATTTTATTCAAAAAAATAATTTTTCATCACCAGCTATCACATTCAACAACAAGGTCACCTTCAGGAATTACTATCCAGGAGTCCTGGATCTTCAGATCATCAGTACAGATCTCTACCTACTTGAACGATGGAAATAATTTATTCTCCATGTGGAATAGCTATTTATGTGGGTTACTCAAGACAATTCTGCCAGACGGTTACGCAGCTATTTGTTAGAAAGCAGTAGAATACTAGATTCCAGTAGAAATAGATTCCTGAGATCTATTTCTGACTCTGGAAAGAAAGTGGCACGTACTGGTTAGACAGGATAATCTTTTGGGATATTTAGCCAGAAAGTCAGTGTTGCAAAGTGGCAAAAACTTGATTCTGCTGTATTACAGACTTCTGTTTTCTTCCCAATTCTCTTTGACATGACTTTGGACAATCTGTTTATTTATTTGCCCAATGAGACGTGAATATTTGATTGCCTTCTAGGGTTGAGATATAAAAGTAAAAGTCTGAAATGGATGGAAATACTAACAGCAATCAGTATGTGAGATTTGAAATTATATTTTTTTGGCTCCCAGCTCAATACCTCTTTGCCTAGTTTGCAGAATATTTGGTGACAGGAGTATCTCCCTGATGTTTGTAGAACACCGCCTGCCTTTGTGATTCAACCAGAATGCAAAAGGGACTAGGGATGTAAGCGAGTAATTGACTAATCGCTTCCCCCTGCCCTTGCTGCCTCTATCATAAAGAGGCAGCGGGGGAGGGAGAGGAGGAGGAGGAGGAGTCCTGAAGGAAACTGACTTAAAAGCTGGTTCCCGCCAGCTCCGTGGGAAGGGACAGGGATGTAGCGGCAGTGTTCCACCTTGAAATGTACAAGAATCCCCACTGGGGTTCCTTGTACATTTCAAAGTAGGAGAGAGCCTGTGGGGGACCACTGGCTCTGGGCTCCACGTGGCATTTCAAAGCAGAAGTGCTGCCTGTACATTTCAAAGGCAGAATGTCACCTGGCACTTCTGCCTTTGAAATGTAGCAACGGCCAGGAAGGCTCTTGCTACATTTCGAAGTAGAAGTGCCCTTATTGACTAATTGAATAGTGGATGGAAATTCCATCGACTATTCAATTAGTTGATTAATCTAATTTTAACATCCCTAGGAGGGACCATAAAATCTAATGTCCTTGTGAGGTCTATTGTGAGTCCTCACTTCAACCTGGTTTCAGAAGATGTGTAACCAAAGGAGGAGCTTCTTCTTATTATAATGTCAGCTGCTTTTCCTGGCTGCAGAAGTCAGAACAAGCTCTACAACAAGTGTAAGTCTCCAATATAGGTAAATGTTATTCCCTGTTTGTGAACTAATAGCCTTTGGCACAGAAGTCTTATTTGGCTGAATTACTAAACACACTGGAAATTCACCTTTTCCTGAACTGTTTCCTGACAATTACCTGGCATCTGGAGAACACTGATAAATACCTTTAAAAACTGAAAATACATACTTTTTATTAAATATAATACTCAAAAATAAAACTAGAGTAGCCAGAGCCAGCAGCAGGGATGAGATAAGTAGCATCATCTGAACCCTTTACAAATAAAATTCCTAATTCCCTAGCACTGTTCTCTATAGTCAATCACATTAGCAACATAGAACAGTTACAATTAAGAACAAATTACAATTCTCCAAAGTTAGCCCAATAAACTTACTTCTATAGGAGTGCCACAACAAGGGCAGGCCTTTGAGTTCTTTTCTAGCCATTCTTTGCTTTCCATCTCCTCAAGGGCTTTCTGAATCACTCTTTTGCCATAGCGCTGCTCCAAAAATATTTTTGTGTCCCCATCTGCTTCTAGGTACTCATTACGCAAATCCATTAGCTTTTCTAAAGAGTGAAATAAAGACACCAAAATGCACATTAGCCTTACATACCTCACTGCATATGAAGTCACACTATTAGCTAGGACAATGAGTCAAACTAATTGTAAACAAAATCCAGGAGATTCCAAATATTGCAAGGGTCAAGAGGATTCTAATAACCCTGATAAGAGATTTAGGTAGCAACAGCCATCCAGAAGTTCCACCCAGTGGCTGACCCTAGCTAGTATAATCTACCACCCCACAGTTGTCGAAACTCCAGGACAAACAAAAGAGAACACACAAGGAACAAGTACTTTATACTTCTTGTCATCCTACCTCAAAATGGTTAAGTGGAAATAAAAGGTTTTCAGTTATTTGCAACCAACACAATTACAGGCATGGGAAAAAAAATTCCTATGATATAAGACTGAAAATACGAGGGATAATTAGTTTAGAGAGGAGATAATTAGTTAAGAGTGAGTGAGTGTACATGACATACCGAATAAACATTAGAAAAAAGATAAGATTAGATACCTGTGAGTCTCTTGTAATAAGTACAAGAGGACTGTTAATAAAATTGAAATAGGCAGCAAATTAAAAATTGTTACAAAGATATTTTTTACTAGCTCCATAAATTTAGTGGAGCTCTGTCACAAGATATCAAGGTCAAATGCTCAAGATTCAAAACAGGAAGGAACTTTCATATAGATAACAGCCTGAGTTACATTAGTATGGATTTTAAAGTGTCTGAAATATAAACCCTCTTGCTTCATGGCATATGGGTAAATGCTTCATGTTATTCCATAAGTGTCCACTTCATGGTTTCTTGTACCAACCCTCAAGCATTTGCTACCAGCCACTGTGGGAGACAGAAATGTACCCCATGTGACATACTTTCCTCCAAGTAATCAAAAATCATCATTTTGTTTTTAAAAAACCTTAAGATATACAAACAGGCATCATGAGGAACTGTAGTGCCACAACCACTGTGCTTAATTATATCAATTGCTCATCTAACTCGCTGAGGTATGTTCAGACTTTCAACTAGCAATGTAAAATCCCGTTTAATTGGTAAACCAGTTAAATGTGAGGTTTAATCAGCTAACCGATTAAAGGACATGGGCAGCACTCCTGCCCTACTGGACTGGAGTGGCTCCTCTACATGCTGAGGCTGGACTGGAGCGCCCCTCTTCCACAGGCAGGGGCTGCTCCAGCATGGCCTTGTCTGCAGAGGGCTTCTACTTGCAATGAGCCCAGGCTCAGCTGTGGACAGGGGCTGCTCTGAATAGTCCCCTACAGGCCCACCATGAGGCTGGAGCAGCCCTCTGTCCGCGGCAGACGGGCTGCTCCAGCCTCTACCGGTTAATCAGAATAGCTAAGTATCACCCATTAAGGGTGATACTCAGGGCTTGAGAAATAATAGAATTTGTCGGAAGAGCTGGGTTCGGGCAATCTGCGCATGCGCAGATTGCTGGACAGCACGGCTGGCGAGCAGGGCTTGCCGCAGTTCGGCGAGCCCTGGTGATACTTACTGGTTAACCTTTCACATCCCTACTTTGAGCTATAAATTCTTCAGGGCAGAGGCCAGCCTTTCAACTACATTTAACCTCTCATCCCCATTACACAGAGAACCCCCACTACATGGAAGGAAGTGTTAACTCACTTACTCCTTAGTATAGTGGATACAGAAATAGAACGGTTTCCAAGTATCTACTTATTGTCACTATATTTTACAATGAAAGTTGCAATTCATTTTGTGACCCAGTTCCAAAAGGGTGCAACTCACCTGCAGTGACTTTACATGGAGAGACTCCATGGTAAGTCATTCTACAGAGGGTACAGAAGGCATGGTTGCAGCTGGAACATATGCCCATGGTGCAACTTGGCTCTTGCATCACTGGCGTCTGACAGCATGGACGAGGACAATATACCACGTCTGCCATCAAGTCCAAGCTGGACTGCAGAAGTAGACGGTCATAACGTGCAAACAACTCCTCTCCAACCAGTTCCTTAACCTAAACAGAAATCAAACAGCATTACATTTCCTGGATTTGGATGTTCAATCTATTAGCTCTGATAAAAAAAGGTTTTATTCTAGGACATGAGTATCAACAACTAGTTTGAATATGCGTTAGCATATTTTAAACATTACTCTCATTCTGACCTGGAGATTACTACAATAATTAGAGAAAAAGGAAACATATTATTCATCATGCTCTGTAACTAAATCTTAGCTTTGAGCATAATCATCTTAAATATTCTGAATATTCTTAAATATTCACTAGCAATTCAAATCCTGGGCACTGACAGTTTACAGTCCCATAGTGAAAACGATTAGCACAGTCAGTGGGATCACATTAATCCAAACTAGTGTTCAAGACATCTGAAACTAATAGTGTTGCAAAACTGGTGCCAGGTGATTTAATTTTAATTGTAAGTGGCCTCTGAATAGTATGAAATTACTATGGTTTGAATAAAAATCCATTATATACAATTCAGCTTTATTAGTTAGCTAGATGTGTGCATGCATTGATTACATACTTCTTCTATTACCTGGCCTGGAGTAGCAACAGAAGAACATTTTGGTTCTGGACAGCTGAGGCAGTGGACCTGACCATCCCTGATCTGAATTTCAAAGTAGTCCTTTAAACAGGATTTGCAGTATATATGCCTGCATTCCATGAAGTACATACACTCACTACCCAGCTTCTCAGAAAAGCAGATGCTGCACAAGAACATCTTACTGTTAAAGCATTTTTTCTGCTGAACCTGATCAAAATCCAAGATTTCCCTTATCAGACTTGACAGAGACTCCACATCCTGTATAGCTCTTTCATCAAGGATTTCCTCTTGTGTTGTCGTACCACTTGCTGCACCACAACTATCCAGCTCAGAGTTCTGAGGAAACAGAGGTGTCCTGCTTTGCCCATTTTCTTGGTGGCATATTTTTAGTTCATACGGAGAGGTGATGTTCAGGTAAGCTAGTGTTTCCTCTTTAAGAAACTGCATCCAGGCAAACAATACCACACAGCCTCTGTTCTCTTCCCACAAGTTGTCTAAGTGCTTGCATAGTGCAGTAAGCTAGAAAAGAAAAGTTAACATTTTAAACCCAAAAAGAATAGCTACATCTTCCAACGATTCCTAACTCATCTGAGCAAACTTCCCTTTTCATATGGTACCTTCTGAGAAAACTTCAAATTTCAAGTTTAGGCCATAAACTAATTTAGTTTAACAAGGTATTTGCTGCTTGTAGTCATTGGGAAATAATAGGAGAGCACCCCTTTACATCTTTATTTGATTAGTTGCTAAGCTCCATAGTAAAAATCCTCAGTCTACACCTTAGCCTGTATAGAAAACAAAGTGAGCTGCATTACAAAATACTAGAAAATATTACGAGTAATTGTAAAGAAATGTAATTTAGAAATAAAAATC
This sequence comes from Pelodiscus sinensis, assembly GCF_049634645.1. NCBI lineage: Eukaryota > Metazoa > Chordata > Testudines > Trionychidae > Pelodiscus > Pelodiscus sinensis. The sequence continues at coordinate 24,320,738 of NC_134727.1, forward strand.
ATATGATGTGATAAGTAACTGAGGTAACAGTTCTGTACACTTTGGTGTATGGATTAAATATTATTTGCTTCGAGTTAACCTATCTAAAAATATTTAAACTATGTCTGGTGCCCTAGTCACTCTCCTTCTCAAATTAGTTTTCACTTGCTTGATAATCGGATATCCAACTTTTCCTCTGGTCCACAGAATTTTCCAGGAAAATCAGGGCAGGACAAGGCCTTAACTCCAAAAGTAAAAAAATAAAAATAAAATAAAATGAAAAATTCATTTGGAATAATATCTTGCTTTCTTCATAAATCATAAGGCAGCATAAAGGAACACCTAATTTCCCACCAACTTTGCAGGTCAGATTTAAACTTATTACAAGCCACCTATAATGTTTCCTTTCAAGTGCATAGGTAGGAGTAGGGATGTCAATGTGTAGATGAATACATGATTAACCAATAAACCTAGGCTTATTGGTTAATCCTGTCAACTACATGCACTTTCCCCCTTTGCTGCCTCTGCATCAGAGGCAGCAAGTGCGGCCAGGGGGAGATCAGGAGTCAGAGCCCATGAGGAGCTTGCTTAAAAGCCAGCTCCCTGTGGGCACCAGATCCGCCTACCTCCCACTCTCTCAGTGGTGCTGCCTCTGTCAAAGGGTGAAGGGGGCAGGCAGGAGCTGATATCTGCAGGGAGCCCCTGTCCATGGGGACTCGAGCTCATCCTTATTATTCTGATTGAACTAAATATAGCACATTTGGAAGCCAATTCAAGATTCAGCCAACTACTTAACTCTGGTTTAGGTATTACGCTTTCTGTGTTTTGTCATCTAATGTACTTCAACAGTGTTATTTTAAACATTAAAATCTGATATACAATAGATATTACATGCCTGCACTAATTCATGAAGCATTAGCCTTTTTGGCTTTTATTATCAAACTTTCTAATGTTGTATACTGAATTAGACATCTGCTGTCTAATGTGCTGTAGCAGAGACCTTTTCCACTTCTACCTGATTTGCAGTGAAATGTTAGTATTCCAGTTTACTAAAATAATTATATAAATTAAATATAGTTAGGATACAAGCATTCTTTTTATCTTGCAACTAACTTTATTTGTCATGTTAGTTCACTAGCAGAGTGTGCAGCGTCTGGTACAGGGCACAAGCTGGAAATCAGCTGATTCCTGGCTCATGCCTGGTCCCTGCTACCCCCTCTGTCTCCCCTGCTTCTCGTGGAGATGGTGATGGGGGGAACCAGCTTTTAAGCCGGCTCCTCCCAGCACTGGCTCCTGCTCTCCCACCCTTGCTAGAGGCAGCAAGAGGGAGGAGGAGAAGGGATTAGTTGAGGGACTAGTGTCATGAATCATGGTTAGTGTGAATGGTTAGCATGAGTGAATCAACAGTAAGTGAGCTGAAGAGAGGCAATGCTGAGGTTCAGGCAAGAGCCCCAGAGGATTATGGACTTATTTACAACTTTAAGAAAAGAACTGTGTGAAATAAAAGAACCGTGTACATGTGCTGAGGCAGTTTTTCCAGCATTTGCAGATAAGAAAAAAAAAGTAACAAGGGAAGAATCTAACCAAGGACAGACCATTGTTTCTCACTCCTGGTGAGACAAGCAAAGTTGGTTAGTACAAAAACCGGCTGTTTCTGGATTGGTCGTGGACACACCAGTAAGAAGAAGGGGGTGTTAGTATCGGACATCACCCCACCTGGATTGTGTGCAACCAGTGGATGCATCCCACTGAACTGGCACCTGCCGAGGGGATATATACCACACCATTTTGCCCCAGGAGTAGGAGTCCATCGATTCGGCATATTAGGCTGACATGCACGTCGGACTTCCACCTCAACCAAATTAACCTGGGCTGCGTCTAGACTGGCAAGTTTTTCCCGCAAAAGCAAGTGCTTTTGCGGAAAAACTTGCCAGCTGTCTACACTGGCCGCTTGAATTTCCACAAGAATACTGACGATCTCATGTAAGATTGTCAGTGTTCTTGCGGAAATGCTATGCTGCTCCCGTTCGGGCAAAAGCCCTCTTGCGCAAATGCTTTTGCGCAAGAGGACCAGTGTAGACAACGCGGTATTGTTTTGCGCAAAAAAGCCCCGATCGTGAAAAGTGCTTTTGCGGAAAAGCATCCGTTCCAATCTAGACACTCTTTTCCGCACATGCTTTTAACAGAAAAATTTTTCTGTTAAAAGCATTTGCGGAAAATCATGCCAGTCTAGACGTAGCCCTGGGGTCTGGCCAGCCCCAGAGGGTGAGTGTGTGTTAAATTGGATTAAGAATTAGGCTGCTAAATTGGGTTAAGAATTAGATTTAAATTGTTAAATATTCCATTTAATTGTTGCTTTTAATGCCTTTTTATGCTTGCAATGCCTTTTAATGTCTTTCACTGTTTGTTTTAATTGTTTAAAGTACTAAATATACACATACACAGGGCTCGCCGCGGTTCGCATGCACAGATCATTCTGTGCATGCACAGATCGTCTGAACCTGGCTCTTCTGGGTTGCAATCTACTTGCCCCGGGCAAGTAGACTGTATTATTTGTTGAGCCCTGCATATACATATAGTGCTTTTAAAATTTTCTCCTGAATTGCCTGCATTAAACTCATCAAGGGCACAATCTGTCTACTGTGGAACTCTTGTTCTGCGAGCAGGTTATAATACATGGTCAGGAGCTCTGTTTGCTTGACTTGATCACTCGAGCAGCAGGCAGCGCCCTCTTGTGACACTAGTCAACTATCCGATAAGCTTTTGCCTAGTCAACTAGTAGCTTACATCCCTACTCAGAACAACGATTTAAATGAAGAAAAACAAAACTTATTTGAGTTAAGGATCCGAGGCATGCTGGATAAATCTTTTAGTTATTTTTATAGATCAATTGCACTCTTCCTTGCAATTTTGAAACTGAAGTGCCCTCAGTGAAGACTGCTCTCTATCTACACTTGCACCCTGGATTGTTACTTTTGGGTTACTCACAAACGCTGGGTTACTACTTTCTGATGTTTACAAACATTAGAAAAAACAACTTAAATTCTGGGGATATCAATACTAATAGCATCTTTTTAATTTTAATGATCTTAAAATCCAAAGGCTGCTAAAGGGACTATTAAAGATCATTAGCTGCTATTGACAGAACTATGCCTCTCTACAGAGATTTTAAAATATATACTCTTATGTGTTCTTAGTGTTTTGTTCTTCATACTTTTAAATAGTAAAAAAAAAAAAAAATATTTCAAGGAGAATGATTGTTCAGAAGGTACCTGAATCTCATGACACATTATAAAACAGATTTTCAGATACAAGCTATATTTGTACAGCATTGTGTTTACAGACTAATATGTATACACTATATAACACACACAGGATATAAACAGAGAAACAGGACATCAAATTGGGATTGGGATTTTCAGAAAGGTCTAACCATAACATTTCCAAATAGGTACTCAAAGATGCAGATAAGCACCAAGCAAGATTTATAAATGTATCTACTACCCATTGAAATCACCCACTCAAATCACATACATACTTATGAAAATATCACTATACATATCTCTACATCTTTAAGTACATTTAAAATGTATAAGTGACTTAGGAACTTAGTCATTTTCAAAAATGATTTTAACATGTAAGAGTCTGTCTCATTGACAGCTAATGGGCTCTTAAATAATGTAAATGCTCTAAAAAAATTACCCTAAATGATTTAGCAGCCTAAAATATACTGATTTTCTATGGGATTTGTGCACCTAAGTAATTAAGATGCTTTTGAAGATCCATCCTTTATCCTTAAAACTCTTGCAGCATGAAGAGAAAAAGCTAATTGCCAATAAATAGGGTGCCAATAAAAACTACTATGTACACAAATCATCATAAGTATGTATTACACTTCAAGATACTAGTTGTTTCCTTCAACTGAACTGATTCTAAAAGTGAAGTTCTATACAACTAGATTCTATACAAGTTCCTTCACCTGCTGCATTTACAACTAGTAGCTATGAATTATAAAGAACCTTTGTTATGTTCCTGAAAGGTACAACAAGTGTCAAAAAGATTTTAAACCAAACCTGGGTCCGGGAGAGCCAGTTACCGCTGAGTGTGAACACAGGCGGAGAGGCTGATGGGTAGTCTGATGGGAGTTCAAAATTCAACACAAGTGGAGGCAGAAAGCAAATTGTGTATTCAAACCCATTCTTCTGGAGACACTCTGTGGGACTGCCTGAACCAAAGACAATTGATTGATGCCAGTTAAGAGAGATCAACAGAACTATGATGCTAAGTTTTGCAGCCTAATGAAGTTACTTGGGAACCTACATCAGGTTCCCAAGAAACTGCTTTCATTTGATAATGTTCTAGTTTAACAGCTTTATTCAGACTTTAGTAAACAACATGCCTTTTTAGTGTTACAACATTTCATAAACAATTGTGTGTTGGGAGGCTGAATCAGTGAATATTGACTATGTAAGCATTATTATCTATCAGATAAATCACAAACCAGATAACCTGTAAAGACAAATTCTCAAGAATAAGGGTGAACATACTTAAGAAAAGGAACAAGGATCTCTAGTTTATCTATCATTGGCAGTCAGGGGCATAGCCATCCGTGGGCCTGAGTGAGCCATTACCTACACACTTTGCATCTAGGCCCATCCCTACCAGCCCACCCAGCACTTCAGCTGAGGAGCAAGATCGGAATACAGGGGCTTACCCCACGCCGCTTGTCGAGCCAGTTAGGGAAAGGGACCAGGGCTTACACTGCTCCACTCCGGTGCGCTGGCTGCGGAGCTTCTCCCACCCTCATTCTTTCCCACCCACCTGAAGTTGGGCCCTTCTGGTTATGCAACTGTGGCAGTTTTCCTTAAGATAAAAAGCTAATTCATATTTGAGAGGTCTTTCCAGAGAAGGGGGTGAACAGAGCACAGCATTGTGTATCTATTACTGTTTCAGTGTGTAATCTTGGGCAAATAACAATTAAGAAGTAAACTGAATACTTGGGGATAACTTCTTGGTACAAGTGCTGAAGGATCCGACCAGGGGCCGTGCACAGCTTGACCTTCTCCTCACAAACAGGGAGGAACTAATAGGGGACGTAGAGGTGGGTGACAACCTGGGAAGCAGTGATCATGAGATAGTAGATTTCAGGATCCTGACCAAAGGAAGGAAAGAGAGTAGTAAAATACACACCTTGGACTTCAAAAAAGCAGATTTTGACTCCCTCAGAGATCTGATGGAAAGAATCCCCTGGGATGTTAACATGAAGGGGAAAGGAGTCCAGGACAGCTGGCAGTATTTTAAAGAAGCCTTATTGAAGGCACAGAAAGAAACCATCCCGACACATAGCAAGAGAGGCAAACCTGGTAGGAGACCGGATTGGCTTACAGGGGAAATCCTTGGTGTACTTAAGCACAAAAAGGAAGCTTACAGAAAGTGGAAACTTGGACAAATGACTAGGGAGGAGCTTAAATGTATAGTTCGAGAATGCCGGGGGGTTATCAGGAAGGCGAAAGCGCAAATGGAGTTGCGACTGGCTAAGGATGTGAAGGATAACAAGAAAGGTTTCTACAGGCATGTCAACAAAAAGAAGGTGATCAGAGAGGGTGTGCAGTCCCTAATGGATGAAGGAGGTAACCTAGTGACAGAGGATGTAGGGAAAGCTGAAGTACTCAATGCTTTCTTTGCCTCTGTATTCACGGACAAGGTCGGCTCCTGGACTTCTGTGCTAAGCGACGCAAGATGGGAAGAAGATGGACAGCCCTTGGTGGGTAAAGAACAGGTTAGGAACTATTTAGAAAAACTAAACGTACACAAATCCATGGGTCCAGACTTAATGCACCCAAGGGTACTGAAGGAGTTGGCAAATGTCATTGAGGAGCCTTTGGCCATTATCTTTGAAAAGTCGTGGAGATCGGGCGAAATCCCGGATGATTGGAAAAGGGCAAATGTAGTGCCCATCTTCAAAAAAGGGAAGAAGGACGATCCAGGGAACTATAGGCCGGTCAGTCTTACCTCGGTTCCTGGAAAAATCATGGAAGGGATCCTAAAGGAATCCATTTTGAGACACTTGAATGAGAGGGAAGTGATCAGGAATAGTCAGCATGGATTCACAAAGGGCAAGTCGTGCTTGACCAATCTGATTGGCTTCTATGATGAGGTAACTGGCTCAGTGGACATGGGAAAGTCAGTGGATGTTGTGTACCTTGACTTTAGCAAGGCTTTTGATACGGTCTCCCACGATATTCTTGCCAGCAAGTTAAGGGAATGCGGATTGGATAAATGGACGGTAAGATGGATAGAAAGATGGCTAGAAGGCCGGGCCCAGCGGGTAGTGATCAACGGTTCAATGTCAGGATGGCGGTCGGTTTCTAGTGGAGTGCCCCAAGGTTCTGTTCTAGGACCGGTTTTGTTCAATATCTTTATTAATGACCTGGATGAGGGGATAGATTGCACCCTCAGCAAGTTTGCAGATGACACTAAGCTAGGGGGAGAGGTAGATACGCTTAAGGGCAGAGATAGGGTCCAGAGTGACTTAGACAAATTGGAGGATTGGGCCACTAGAAATCTCATGAGATTCAACAAAGACAAGTGTAGAGTCCTGCACTTGGGACGGAAGAATCCCAAGCATAGTTACAGGCTGGGGACCAACCAGTTAAGTAGTAGTTCTGCAGAAAAGGACCTGGGGGTTACAGTGGATGAGAAGCTAGATATGAGTCAACAGTGTGCCCTTGTAGCCAAGAAGGCTAATGGCATATTAGGATGCATTAAGAGGAGCATTGCCAGCAGATCCAGAGATGTCATTATCCCCCTTTATTCGGCTTTGGTGAGGCCACATCTGGAGTACTGTGTCCAGTTCTGGGCCCCCCACTACAAAAAGGATGAGGACGCATTGGAGAGGGTCCAGCGGAGGGCAACCAAAATGATTAGGGGTCTGGAGCATATGACCTACGAGGAGAGGCTGAGGGACTTGGGTCTGTTTAGTCTGCAGAAGCGAAGAGTGAGGGGGGACTTGATAGCAGCCTTCAACTTCCTGAAGGGAGGTTCCAAAGAGGATGGAGAGAGGCTGTTCTCAGTAGTGACAGATGGCAGAACAAGGAGCAATGGTCTCAAGTTGTGGTGGGAGAGGTCCAGATTGGATATTAGGAAAAACTATTTTACTAGGAGGGTAGTGAAGCATTGGAATGGGTTACCTAGGGAAGTAGTGGAGTCTCCATCCCTAGAGGTGTTTAAGTCTCGGCTTGACAAAGCCCTGGCCGGGTTGATTTAGATGGGATTGGTCCTGCCTAGAGCGGAGGGCTGGACTTGACGACCTTCTGAGGTCTCTTCCAGTTCTGATTCTATGATAAGGGGATGGTTGGATGAAATAACATGATCTTGGTAACTAATTGACCATTCATTTCCAGTTGGAAATGGGTCAATGGAGGGATGATAGGAGTTGCTATAGGGAACTTTCTGGGTGTCTGGCTGGTGAGTCTTGCCCACATGCTCAGGGTTTAGCTGATCGCCATATTTGGGGTCAGGAAGGAATTTTCCTCCAGGGTAGATTGGCAGAGGCCCTGGAGGTTTTTCGCCTTCCTCTGTAGCATTGGGCACAGATCACAGCTGAAGGACTCTCTGCATGTTGGGGCCTTCAAAGTATTTGAAGGCTTCAATATCTGAGATATAGGTGAGAGGATTATTCTAAGAGGGGTGGGCGAGATTCTGTGGCCTGCACTGTGCAGGGGGTCAGACTAGATGATCATAATGGTCCCTTCTGACCTTAAAGTCTATGAGTCTATGAGTCTATGAAGCAAAGGCACCTCTCTGAGTTAATACCCACTTCACAGACTGTGAAGCTTAAAAGAGATACAATTAAAAACAGAATTAAACATAATTTCAAGTCCCTCGGCCAAAAGTTTAAAAGTGTGTGTTTGTTACTTGTTATTCCCGTAGCCAAATTTGGCCTATACAAACAAGGAAAACAGAATTATTGCATATGGGAACCAATGAAGCTAACTACACACGCACTATTGTGTCCAATATAGAATTCAATGCCCTGAACAAATACAAAATAATATTTTCTCAAAGTTGACACTTACAGTAATGCTCAGTGTTACCTGTGATAGTAAGCAATATTTCTTTAAAACATTTTAAAAATGATAATGTACTTTATCTAATATTTCAAAACTCAAGAGTCTTGGGTGAAAGGCACTACAAAAATGCAATGCAATGCAAAAACACACTAGATGGACATGAAAGTAACTCAAATATCTACATCAATTTGCTTCTAGAGTCCCCCATGGAATAACGTAATGTATGACAAATTGTTCCTGACTTTGATGTTTCACGAAAATAAAATAAAAATGTTTGGGGAGCCACCTTTGGAATATATGTATGAAAATATAAAGTATTTTTTTTATAAAAAATCATTTTAGAATAATGAAAAACATCTGGACTCACCACTCACAAATATTTTGAAATTTTGGGGCAACTCCAGACAAATTCTTGTTTCTCCTCCTTGGGCAGAGTCTGCCCTCTTAAATTCATCTTCATCATAAATACTAGCTAATGCCAGCAGCTCATCCTCCTGAGCTTCCTTATCTTCTGAAGACATTTAACTTTTCTGCAGAATTAAGAAACCAACCAAAAAAATCAAGGACTAAATAGACAATTTGAATGGTCTGTGTGTGTGCGTATATATATAAATGTCACTGAAATGAAAATAAAAAAAACCACAATAGCACAACATAAAAACATACCATACATAATTACTCTTTTTCTTCCAGTTACAGATCCCACACATGCTCTATCATTTGTTGGCAGTTTTAAAGTTCTAAAAAATGGCTCTCTTCAAAACCCAGATAATCAGAGACTAACTCTTAGAAAGTCAACGGCTGAAGAACACTATAGAATGAAATATGTAAGGCAGTGCTAATAGTATCAAGGTTACACTTTATTCATTTGATGAGATGGAAATCGGAGACTGAAGAAAGAAAAAAAATGACAGCTTATGTAGCTGTACCCAGGCTATCTTTAAATAACTTACTAAAGAAGGAAGCGAGGATGTAATAGTGGGCAGCCCAAGACCATTATGGTCCCCTGGCTATGTGCCTGCACTACCAGCCCACACTGCCTTGTTAAACTATCTAGCTAGATGAAAGATAGTGCAGGTACCTCTCTACACTAGGGTTGCAAAAGTTTAACCATTTAACTGGTGGGGCTGGAGCAGCTCTCCACCTGCCACGGGCCGGAGACTACTCCAGCCTTGCAGGGGCTGCTCTGTCCAGGACACCAAAAATTAGCCCTCCAAAAAATCCCTTCCATTGAAGTATTGTCTACATTACAGAAGCACAGATGTACAGCATACATGGATTCAGACTCCTGCAACACTTAGTGCTTGTCTTTGCTGCAGTTAAGACTTAGTTATAACTCAAGTATTGCCCCTAATCCAATACCTGACCACACACAAAAATCTTAAGTGCAGTGACACTTTGAACTCAGGTTGGCTGGCTGGTCAGGGGAGTGCAGACTGCAGCTCAACTACAACAATCCCTCAGCTTCTCTCACAATTGTTTGGAGGCAAATCAAATAATATTTCCAGTTCCCAGTGTGCCCACTCTTGCTGGAACACTTAACTTTAGCCTGGGCAGCTTGAGTTAACACCACAGAGTCCACTAACTCCAGACCAGTGTCAAACACATAATGCTCAACACCCAGGGCAGTAATACTCCAAGTGTGGTCCATGACCATCTTGCAGGTGGGCCACAGGCTCCTCCCCTGCAGTGGTGGTCCAGTCCCACAGTCTTCCTTGAGAGGTTGGAGTGCCAGCACCGGCTTCCCACTTTGCAGGGTGGAGGAGAACCTCCCAGGCCAGATCTGGCTTGTGAAGGAAGTGGCTCCACATTCTGCCACTCGGTGTTCCCTCTAGCCAGGGAAACAGCAGTGCAGGAAACAGCTCACCTGGAAGCTTTCCCTGCTGCTCCCATTGACTGGAATCACAACCAATTGAAGCAGTGGGGGCATGAAGCCAGGTAAACACTAAGGATGTTAAATATCCTGTAATTGAACAGTCGTGTAAACACATGAAATCTTATCATTACATGACTGACTAGTCGATAGTCCCCGGGGCCAGGGCTGGCAGCCAGTATATTCCAAGGAGCCTCCTGCCAGCCTCTGATAGACAGCAATGCAGGGTGGCAGGCAGGAGCTAGAAGCACAGAAGGGAGAGTGGGTAGCAGGTGGCACCGGGGAGCTGGTGCTGGGGAAGGGGGGAAAATGGGATTTTAAGGAAGCAACAGGGGGGGAGGGGCAGGTAGGTCCAGGGAGCTGACACACGCAGGGAGCCTGCTTGAAAGCGGGGTCCTCGCAAGTATCAGCCCCAGCCTAGCCCCTTCGGGCCGCTGCCTCCATCAGAAGTGGGGGCGGCAGACGGGTCCAGGGCTCTGGCCCGCACAGGGACAGGGCTGCGAGGGAAGGGGAAGCGCCTGAAAGGAGACGCCGGCCTGGCACGGGCGCTCCCACGGGACTTTAGGAGAGAAGCGTCAGGCCCCGGATTCTTAGACACTTTCCCAGGCAGCCCCGCCCTTCCCCTCAGGGCTGCCCGGCTCCAGTCGCCTCAGCACCCCCGTCTCCCGCGCATTGCCAGCGCCGGGCCCCGGCCGAGCTACGGACCGCGAGCCTCCTGGTCCCCGCTCTCACCTGGGCCCGGGCGGCCTCCACCGCTTGTCCGCCCCTCCCCGCACGGCCGGGCCCAAGAGCGGCCCCGGTGAGCTCTAAGCAGCGCTGCCAGGAGCCAGCGCCCCCTGCCGGAGGGAGGAGGGCCCTGCGGAGCGGGACGGGGGAGTGGCTGGTCAGCGGGCCGCGCGGACAAGAGGAGAGGAAGGTCTGAGCGGCGCCCGTCTACGTCCAGCCGAGGCGCAGACGCGTGGGAGCCCAGCCTGGCTTTCCCGAGGCTGCGAGCCCTGGCAGCTCCAGCGCTGGAGAGTGCGGGGTGTGTTCGCCGCCGCCTGGCCCCCAGCACGTGCTCTAGGTGCTAAGCGTGCGGGGACCGGAGGAGAAAGCACGTCCTAGAGCAGAAGCAACTTCGCCTACCAAAAACCTGCCTGCAGCAAGAGCCATGACTGCCTTTTAAACGAGGCTGCAGGGAGCCTCAGTGGGTGTGGGCCAGCCCAGTGAGCAGCCACATCACCACGCCTCTTCTTTCAAAATAATGGGCTTATTTCAAATTAACACTGCTGCTTGTATTTCAAAGAGTTATTTGGGGAGGTACTGAGGGGTTAGTATAGACTAGTAATGGCAGTGCGGACCAGTGCTCCCTTTAAGATTTTTCCAACTGTGAGAAGAATGAGTTTTGGCTTGTGCATCAATATTGAGGTTTGGCTGGGCACCACCATGACTATGCTGACCATACGGCCCAGAAAATCTGGAAGAGTCCCAAATTTTAATTGCCTGTCCAGGTGCCCCATAAAACACTGAAAACATCCCAGAAATGGCAGCATAGCTACACGTGGCTGCACTTTTCTGTTTCTTCTCCTGGGGAAAACAGGTGTGCAGGGACTTTTGCACAGATTTTTCCTGCTGCGCTGGAACCTAGCCAAAGCAGCAGGAGGCAGCACCTGACTTCTGGTGCTCTGGCAGGAAGGCAGTTCTTGCCTGCTGCTGCTTTACCAGCATGACTCCTAGGTGGCCCCCTTTGCTGCCTTTTAAACTTTGAAGGAGGAATAAGAGATCCTCCGGAAAAGGGCTTTATTCCAGAGGATCGCACCAGTCTAGATGCTTTTTTCTGGCTTTTCTCCAAGCCGGAAAAAAGCGGTGGACATCTTTATTTAAACCCCCCGCAGATTTCCCTATTCTGAAGTTGAAAATTAGCATGCCCCTTTCGGAAAAGGGGCCAGTGTAGACGTAGCCATAATGAACTAAGTTATACTGTTTTAAATGCCACTAATGATAGATCTCTATTTTAGAAAACTTAACAGCCAATAGTCTGCAGGACCTCAGACTACATCTACACAACAGAGCTATTTCAGGCTACTTCTGGTATTGTCAAAATACCACTATTTCAAAATTAAATTCAAAATGATCTTATTTGGAGGCATAAATTGTGTAGCTTAAATCAAGGTAAGGGTATATTTTTATGCATCCTTAGACTAACAAAAATGTAGATGATTCATCTGAAGGAGTGGTTGTGCCCACAAGAGCTCATGATACCATCTACATTTTTATTAGTCTCTGGGGCTCTGTCTACACTCACGGCTTCTTGGGCAAGTATGACTGTTCTTGCGCAAGAATCTGCAGAGCCTTTACGCTGCCCGCACGCTCTTGCGCAAGGAAATTTACAGTATGGTGTGGTAAGAGGGCTTCTTGCGCAAGAGCTATGCTCCTTAACAGGTGTAAGCCCCCTTGCGCAGGAGCTCTTGTGCAAGAGGGCAGTGTGGACACTCAGCAGGGATTTCTTGCACAAGAAAGCCCTATGGCTAAAATGGCCATCGGAGCTTTCTTGTGCAAGAGAGCATCCACACTGCCATGGGAGCTCTTGTGCAAAAGCATAGCATGCACATGGCAGTGTGGACATTTTCTTGCACAAGAACCCTTGCGCAAGATGTTCTTGCGCAAGAAGCCGCGAGTGTAGACATAGCCTAAAGGTGCCACAGGACTATTTGCTGTTTAAGTTTCTTGAAACTTTATTTTGGAAAAATCACTAAAGGTGAAAAAAGCAATCCCATCAGATACTGCAAATTCACAGGGCCTTGTGTAAATTCAAAACTTGTGTCACAGGAATCAATACCTTTTATTGAACCTTACCCACCTTGTGTGTGTCAAACCAAAAACTGCTTAAATTCTCACAGGCAAGAAATTGCATTTTAACATTGTTAAACTTTTTTTAAAAATCAGTTACTTTAACCTATTATTCCAAAACTTGGAGGAAGCATGTTTATGCCCTTCAATGCAGAATTTAAAAAAAGGGAATTTCGTTTAATTATAATTCCATTTACTTCAAAATGACAAACGAAGCATTTCAGGGATGATGATTGCAAATAAGTGATAGATTCAAAGTTGGTAAATAAGTATCCATCACCATCACAACTCAAGCAATGCTGTTCTCCTTTTAATTCTGGTTCTCCTAATTCAGTTCCTTATGTAATCTTGCCTATCAAACTGTAAACTCTTCCTAGGAAGGACTTAACTTTACTGATAGTTTAACAAGCTAGTCTAACTGGAAAAATGTAACAATAAATAGTCTAGCAGCACTAAAGACTAACAAACATGTAGGTGATATCATGAGCTTTTGTTGTACCCACAAAAGCTCATACCACCATTTACATGTTTTGTTAGTCTTTAAGGTGCTGCTAGATTTTAAGTTTTGATAGTTTACACATTTAAGAAATTGTGGCCTCTTTTTGAAAAATACTTTTTGCATTGGTTGAAATACTAACTTGATGAGTAACATTGCTTGTTGCCTGTGTTAGCTCCACCATGGGCGGGAGGGGGAAGAGGAGATGGAGAAGGGTGATGGAGAGAATCAAATGGAGCATAATCTGTAGGTTGGTTTCTCTTCAGAGTACACAATGTATCCAGGATTTCAGTCACAACTGTAACTTAAAATGTACTTCAAATTTTGAATCCAATTATACTGATCTTTCAAAAATATAGCATCCACTACGCTAGCCACATGTGGCCATTTGGCTGGTTGAGTGTGGCTTGTTTGTAAAAGCAATAGAACTGGTTGCACACCACAGATATAGAGCAAGTTCTCAAAAATAAGACATCCCTTACCCACACACTATCAGAAGCAAAAGGAAATCAGAACTATCTGGAGGAGACAAGACAACTATAGCCTGAACAAAGTTACAAAAATAGCCAGCCTTTGCACAAGAGCTGTTATGTTTGATGATAGCTTGGTCTGGCTATCATTTGTACAGCTGACTCAAGAATAACTAAGGCCATATTTTATGATCAGATAAATTAAAGGTATCTGTTCTTCTAACAGCTAGTACCAGCAAAAGACACACTGAAATCAAATTTGAATTCACGCAAGGTTGACTCCAGCAACTGAGAAGCCACATCCCATTAGAGACAAATAACAGTTTATGATAAGTTGTTAACTATTCTGAAGCAAAGCATAGTATCTAATACCATCAATATGAGCAATGTAAAGCAAGGATGCAGCCAGTGATCTTCTGTGTTTTAGATAATTGTTTGAAATTCCCCTATTATACTGACCTTACACACCTATGGCTACTTAACATTTGCTGAATCTTCATATATCAATGGGATTCCATCCTCAAACAAGCTTTTTGAAAAACAGGAAGTATAGTTAATTGGTGGAACTAGAGGATGGAAAGGGAAGAGGTGTATGATACCACAGGTTTCCAGTACTTTCACTGAAGGATGAGTGGGATTATAGGAGTGTTAGTGGTGTAACTAGAGCTAGCACTGAAGTAATTCAAGCTAAACTGATGAAGGCTGATGAGTCCTAACATTAGCTCAGAGATCATTTGGAGCAGTACTTGTAATGTTTCACAGTAGGCCGTATAGCACTTTTTCTTAAAATGTTTCCAGTACTTGAAATGGGTGCTGCAAATACTATGAATTACGAGTTCTGGGAGCTTCTTGTGAACAGGCACTGTACAGGAAATATTGCAAAACTGGTATTATCATTTAACAGCAGGTTAATTAGCCACAACCATTTACCTTAAGATATTAAGATGTATACCATTTCTGATACCCCATAAAATTGATTTAATTGAGCTATAGTAGAAGCACAATGTTCTAATTAATTTATTATAGGAACACAAATTCTTTCATTTGTCTGGAAAGAGCAAATGAGCAGATTGTACACACTGCAACTTCTTGTTCCTTCAAATACATCCCTGTGGCAAATAAATTGATTAGTGACAGACCTCAATTCTATCACCAACCTAAATTGTAACAGTTACCTTGGCCACAGTTGACAATTAAAAAAAAATAACCCAGTACAATCCAGTGAATTTATTTCTTGTAATGTGTGGATGTTTCAACTTTTGATTTAAAACATACAAAATTAATGTTTTCAGGTTTCTATGACAATTATGAATACTAGAAGCCAAGTCACAGAGCAGCTCATTAAAAAAACCAAATTTATCTTACTGGAAGATAATAAAACCAAGCATTTCAAATGCAGGCCTTATAGAAGCAAGTACAGCTGAAGCCCTTTCATCTGGCACACTGGGGGAACAGGGATGCTGGTAAATTGAAAATGCCGGTGAACTAAGAGGGAGGCATTTGGAGTGCTGAGCAGAGGCATGGAAGGGGCTGCAGGGCATGAGCTCCAGGAGTTTGGGTTCAGAAAGGGGGTTGGGGCAAGGGAGAGGTTCAGGATGCCAGATGGGGCATGGTCACCTCTGGTGGCTCCCGTAAGCAGCTTCCCATCCCTGCCAGAGGCATGGCCAGGTAGCTCTACTGTCTCCATCAGCAGGTAACAATCCCTGCATTTTCTGGCCGCTACTGTGTCTGCACTCCAGGAGGGTGGAGACAGGTGGCATGTCAGCAAAGCCAGTTGGCTATGCCTCTGCCAGCCACAGCAGCAACAGAGAACCATATGCAGAGGGCCATCAGAAATGTGGCCTCCCACCTCCAGTCCAGCACTCCCAATCCCTCCCATGCCCCAAAGCCCCTCCTGAACCCAAACTCCACCCACAGACCTGCCAGCCATACACCAACTGCATGATAAATCGGACTTTCTGTGCAGGTCAGAAATGGTTGTTTAATGAGCTTGCTGGTTGGTGAAATTCAGACAAAAAGGGCTTTTACTGCTTCTCTCTCAATGATTGGCAACTAATCAGAATCCCATCTGTGCAAGCAGCCAGGAATATAAATCTTCATTCTCTCTACAAGCATCTAGTTTAACTAGAAAGTTGTATACAATATTTAGATGGCTGGGGGCAATTTACCATGAATGTATACATTGGCATATCTAATAGCAGGTTCTGATAGTATGCATCTATCATTCAGACAACTGCTAATCTGCATATCAGATATATGATTTTGATTCTCCATATTAATACTCTTCCTTATGGAACATGGACACCAGTTGAAGAACCTTAGAGCTAAGTTCCTAGGAAATACTACTACAGGTATACAGCTCACCTTCCACCAGAGCTCCATATACCTTTTATAGCAACTGAACAAGTGCAAACATGAAATTAGTGGAATTCACACAGACTGAAACATGTCAGTATTTTGTCTTAACGAGAAAGAACTAGATTCAAATTGTATTTTATTTAGCTAATTCTTCTCTGTGCTCTGGAAAAAAAAACAGCTGAAGACCTTACTCATCTCCAAGTAGTCTTTGAAATATTAATGGACACTTACAGCACAGTTGCTGAAAGTCAAGTTTCATATTCTGTCATCTTCTTTAAAACAAGACTGCATCAACATAACTAAAAAAACCAGGATCAGCTGATGGCGGTCAGTAAATCTATTAATTACTACTAGGGACATCTAAATACACTCTTTATGGCAAGAGATAAAATATACATGACTGAGTAATTAGCTACCTAAGTATTTTGATTCAATACACTGACCAATCCTCTCCAAAGATTGCTGTGATAAAATGGTAGTGTTCATTTGCTCCAATTTATATTCCGAACATATGAAGTTGACCATTTAAAGCTTTATTGTAGTTTGTAATATAAACAAGTGCTGACATTCAGTCAATGTCCATTTCTGGAAGTTTTTTTTCTGTAGCTGTTGGAGCAGTGGTATTAGTGCTCTCTTCAGCAGGCTGGGCCCCTACGTTGGCATCTCCCTGGCCTTCTACTGGTCCATTCTGTTCAGCTGGATTTTGCTCCTCTTTAGGGACTTCTACCTTGGGTTTTGGTTTTGTGACTATAGGATTGCAGGTATCTGTCAATTCCTAAAACAACAATTGAGAGATTTTAAGTTACAGTACATATTACAGCTTTTGCCTACAACAGTCATTGCCTAAAGTAGCTTACAATGACAAGTCACATCTGAAGAACTACATAGAGTACTATTTTCAACAAAACCTCCTGAACTATTTCCATCCCTCCCTTCTACTCAGAGCTTCTCTAAGCATAAAAATTGGTAACTAGGATACCACTATGCAAAATGAAATTAGTTTTTTTTTTCCAAATTCAAACAAAATCTTACTTTAGTTTTAGCGTGTATATCCTTAGTCTTTATAAGAGGATCCAAAGCAAGACTTCTCTTATTCTGAAGATTAAGTTTATTGTTCATCCATTCCATAGCTTCACTTACACTCTTCTCCACTTTTATCATGTCTGCTGCATCTAAATGGTCATACTGATCGTCCTAATGTATGGGAAAAGTACACAACACATTACATTTACTTTGCAATGACACTACTTTAAAAAAACAAAACAAAAAAAACACACATCAGGAAACCATGTTATTTGTCGGACACTCCTACTACACTGAAAAAAGGTGGAAAGAAATTTCAAGGTAGCTTTTTAACACTTCCTTATGATAATCAGCAAAATATTTGATAAACTGAAGATACCTTTGTTTTGAATGCATGAATAATTTTCATATACTGTTGTATTTGCTTCCCCAGATCCTCAAATGCTTTTGGTCTTTCCTCCGATTCTTGAAACCGTGCCTGAATAGGCTGACCCAGAGTCTGAAATGAAGGACAGAACAAGTTATGACATTTATTGGACCTACAGTGATTTTTTTAAAAAATACATTGCAGTAGCTTTCAAAGGCAGGAAAATGAGCCCTCCCCCCCCTTCCATGTTAGGAAGCCTGCCATGTGCTGAACTGAAGGTGTATTCATATTAGTTCTTCTATAATATGAAGTTTCCTTCCCTTTCCTGCATTATTTGATGGGAAGTGAAAGTTAACTATTGACACTAGATTATCACTTGCATTTTATTTCATACAAACTGAAGTGTAAAGGTAGTTCATGTCTCTGAACTATTATTTCATCCTCTCTGCTAACTCAGGACTTGTGTACATGAAGCAGCAATGCACGCTAAAAGGGGTGCAACTGCCACAGCATACTAACCAGTTGCACAGTATTTTATTTGCTTAGACTCTGCCACTGTATACCAAAGGTTCCCTAATTTGCTTTCACTCCCAGCTCATGAGGCATATCCCACATTGTCAAATACTGGTATTATGTGTATGTCATCACTCGTCAAGAGAAAGTACAGGGCTCCACTTATTCACATTAAAATCTACTACATATTTGAGAGTTAGTCTGTCTTCAAGAATTCCTCTTAAGTAGGATCACCAAATTCAGCATAAAGCTTCCTCTTATAACTTAGAGCAAAGTAAGGGGTTAGTTGTACCAGGAAAACGATGTGCCTAGAATGGAACTGATTCTCAAAGCCATACAGAAGAGAATCACTAGGCAGGTGAAAAGGGCTGCCTAGCAGCATGCTCCCTCTCCAATCTGGGACTGCTCAAGCCCTGAGCCTCCTACCTCCCTAACTGCCCTTTAGGGAGGACTTGGCAGGGAGGGCTAAAAGGCTCCCCCCCAATTCATATGGGGACATCGCTGGCAGTTTCCCTTTGTCAGGGTGCAAGGGGAAAGTGCACAGTTTGCTGCATTCCTCATTCTGGCTGGGGAGCACAAATGTGCCTCTTGGCTCTTGCTCCCTGTATTTTTTTTAAAAAATACCATCTTTTAAATAAAGCATGTATGTTTTCTTTTTATTAAAAACCCCCTTAATTGATTTAAGGACCTGAGCAATGCCGGGTAAATGTGCTAGTATTTTATAAGTCAATAAATAAAATCCAAAAGGGAAGCTTTACTAAAACTAGTTACAACTTTTTATACAGAATATAGCTATCTTTTTACTTAAAATAAATAATCCAAGAGATTCAGACTAACATCAGGATTAAATCATATGACAAGGTAATTTTCTTCTCACCTCCAAAACTAGCCTTCCAGAACTTTAAAACTCATTTTTATAAAAAGACATTTTCCTGTTATAGGCGACCCGTGTTACCTTTTAAGAGCAAGTAGCAATTCCTGCATCTAAGCTTTCCTTCCTTTTCCAAAGAGATTCAGGAGAAAGACAGATGTCCACTCACAGTCTTACATATAACTATCATTGCCTTTCATATAAGCCTCAATTAAAAAGTTGCTTCTGCCTATCCTTTTAAATTATTTTCTTCATGTTTGCAAGCAACATCACTTCCCAACTCATTAAGTAATTTAGGTTCATTAGATCGTGATTTATAGCTTAAGTGGAATCAATTCAATAAATGCAAATTTGAGCATGACAGTTACAGTGCTGAAGTGCTACGTACCTTAAGTTCTGTTAGTTTATCAATGTAAACTTGTTTGGGTTGGTCTTCACCATCTTCATACAGCCAATTTTCAGTGTCTTCTAGTTTCAAAGTGAAACTATTTCTATCCTGAGACCAGAAAACCAATATAAATTGAATACTGAATTCAGAGATCATCTCCCATAAAACAAAAGAAATAAACACCTGGTGTCAGTTGGATTCTCTTTCCTGAAAGATGTAGAATATTTTTTTCTGTTACAACTTAAAAAAGATGTAGAATACAGTAGAATATTGTTACTGAAGCCTGGTCCACACTAGAAAGGGTTTGCCAGCACAGCAAACAGTTTTTCCAGTTTAATTGGATCTACGCTATCATTTTGTGGGGTATAGAAATGTATAAACCACACCGCTAATGTTATTTTACCAGCAACGGTTTCTAGTGTATATCTAGCCTTATTATAAAATAGAGATTATATAGAGGCAAGGAGTGTCAAATTATGACAAGGGCTGAATTCTATTCTAATTTGTGGGCTAGAAATTAAATGTAAGGATTATTCCCTTGAATTGGCTGTGATCAAAATAGCTAACTGAATCCGAGAGCATATAAACCAGTGGTCCCCAACACGGTGCCTGCAGGCGGGCATTTGTGTGCGCCCAAGTGCTCAGGGCTGGCCTGGCCCCGGGCACGTGGCGCATGCATGGTGCCGGAGCCAGCCCCAGGCACGCGGCGCTTGGCATGGAGGCTGGGCACGCGGCGCTTGGCAGGGGGCTGCCCTGCCCCCGTGGCTATGGAGGGGGGGCCGCCCCTGGGCACGCAAGTGTCCCCGCCCTCTGGCGCCTGGCAGGCGAACGGCCACACCCCCTGGCGCCCAGCAACCTCCAATGGTTGGGAACCACTGAATAAACAAAGGAATTTTGAGTAGGAGAAGAGAGGTTATTTAAGCTCTCTATTTAGCAGTGGTGCAACTGCTGTTGGAACACTGTTCCCAGTTCTAGTGTCCACAGTTTAAGGACGACATGAATAAATGGGAGAGGGTTTAGAAAAAAAGCCAAGAATTATAAAAGAATAAAACCCCCATGGTTCATCAAACTGCTCAACCAATTCTGATGAACAAAGAAAATATTAAGAGATGAACAACAGATAAGGATCTTCACTACCAGTCTATTTTAATTTTTCCCAGGGAAAATATAACCACTTATTACTACAACAAAAAATTGATGACAATTGTACAAACATTCATTTTTCTGAATATATCTTGGGGTTTATTTTGATGGACAGAAGTCTGATAGGGAAAATATTCAGTAAATTAATGCAGTGATGAACAGAATTCAATATGGTTTACTACAGAATTAAGTATCAGAGGGGTAGCCGTGTTAGTCTGAATCTGCAAAAGCGATGAGGAGTCCTGTGGCACCTTATAGACTAACTGAAGTGTAGGAGCATAAGCTTTCGTGGGCAAAGACCCACTTCGTCAGATGCATGTAGTGGAAATTTCCAGAGGCAGGAAACTGCATGCTGGGTTCCCAGCCCCACTGGCCAGCTCACTTCTGGCAACCTGCAATAATCTATTATAATACACAATATACAAGTTTTTTAAAATATAGATTGACGTCTCTAAACATGATTCTCTGATCCAGCAAGACCATGATGTTCCAGGACCACAGAGTCCAGATGGAAGACTGGTGGTTGGGAGCCCTGCTGGCAGGCTGCTGATGGCAGGGCTGGGAGACAGGTGGCATAACTGTCTGGCAGGACTGACAGCTCAGCAGTGGGGAAGAGCCAGCTGGAAACCCACCTGCTGGACTATTCCTGGGGGCAATGGTAGGGGGACCAGAAATTACTTCCCCTGGTGTAGCAAAATCCCTCATCCAGGACTGGTCAGGTCCCAAGGGTGCCAGACCAGAGAAGTCTAATCTGTATTTGGAAGATGCAAAAAGTAGGGTGAACATTCAGAAAAAATATATTTTGATAAAACCTGGGACTGTCTCAATAAAGACTGGTTTAAACCAGGGGTTGGGAAAAGGCTGCCAGTGGGCCATATCCAGCCCACCAAGCCACCAGATCCAGCTTGTGGCCACCTCGCTAGAACCCTTAGAAAGCAGCTCACACTTTTTAAAAAGCCAGTTGCTCTCCACTCTGGACAGCTGAGGAAGAAGGAGGAGGGAGTCTTCCCACACTGCTCCTGCCCCAGCAAAATCTCTCATCTCCCACTGGCCAGTTACCCACTGGATAGGAGCAGGGTTGGAAGCTGTCTCCCTCCCCCTCCATGCCCAGAGCATAGCCATGTAGAACAGCCTCTGGCACCCCACTCCCTCTGACAACTGGCCCCAGGTTACCACCCAAACCTTCTGTACCTCTTGCCCCCTTCCCTGACCTTATACCCCCTTCTAGAGCCTCTACCCCAGTCCAGAATTCTCTCCTGCACCCTTACCCCTTCCTGGACTGTGTACCCTAAAGCCCCTGGCCCAGATCACAGCCCCTTCCTTCACCTAAACTCCCTCTCAGACCCCTCATCCCCTCCTGCACCCCAGGTCTCCTACCCCAAGCTCCCTTCTGAATCTAACCTCCATCCCAGACCCCACACCACCTCCACAGAAGGGGACCACTTGCCAAAATCTTGGAGTGACACCCCTCCCCCATTACAAATTGGCCACTCCTGGTTTAAACTGAAAACAAAGGGACTTCGTGTATAAATACTGACAGAGAATAAATATTTAATAATGGGCTCTTCAATCGAGAAAAAGATGCAAGATGATCCAGTGGCTGGAAGTTGAAGCTAGACCAGGGTTGGGCAAAAGGGCCTCCGTGGGCCAGATCTGGCCTGCCAAGTGGGTTGATCCGCCCATGGAGGCCCTGCCACTCCCCCGCCCCTGGGCCAATTAGAAAGCTTCCTCCCCCCTGTGAGCAGCATGCAGTGCTTTGAAGTGCCGCACACTGCTCACAGGGTCAGAGGAGACATCACACATTCCTCCGCCACCAAGCCCTCATTGGCCTGAGGGCAGGAGCAGCATGCAAAGTTTCTTCCTCCCCACCCTGCGAAGAGTACATGGCACTTCAAAGTGCTGTATGCTCGCATAGGGTGGAAACAGAGCAAGGGAAGCTTCGCACAGCTCCCCCACCCTCAGGCCAATCAGGGATTAGGAGCAGGACAGCATGTGACATCTCCCGTCCTGCGAGCAGCACATGGCACTTTGAAGTGCTGCGTGCTCCTCGCAGGGCAGAGGTAGGGCTGGAGGAGGCTTCGCATGCTCTCTCTGCCCCCAGGCCAATCAAGGCCTGGGGGTGGGGGAGCTGCGTGAAGCTTCCTTCACCCTGTCCTAGCCCTGCGAGGAGTGTGCGACACGTCAAAGTGCCACACGCTCCTCACTATCAAGGCCGGGGGCAGGGGAATGTGAAGCCTCTTCTCGCCCTACCAGGGGCATGGGTGCCTACTGGGAAGGGAGGCAATGGGGCTCCCCCATCCCCAGACCACTTATGGTCTGGAGGTGTGGAAGCCCAGAAGCATTCTGGCACCGCCCCTTCTGGCCCATGGTCACTTCAGTAATTTTTTGAAGTGGCCCCCAGCCAAAAATTATTGCCCACCTCTGAGCTAGACAAATTGAGACTGAAAATAAGGTGTAAGTTTTTACCTGTTACAACAGTTTACTAAAAGTCATTGAGACTCCACTATCAGTTTTTTTTTTTTAAAAGATGCTCTAGGAATTATTTGGGGAAAATTCTAAGATTAGTAAAATTTTAAATAATTACTAGTCCTTTCTCGCCTTGGAATCTTTGAATTCACAGCTCAAAGGGGGAGATTTGCATTGAGAACAAGGGTAAAATACAATGGTCCTGAAATGAGAATATTTTATCCACAAATTAAGCTGACTATGACAAAGTACTCCCCATTCTCACTCTTTTGGACTTTGCAAATATTAACTTTTTAATTACTGATTGTTCCCAGGTGAAATGGAAAAGGGAGTTGAAGCATTCAAGTCTTTGAGTTCTAGAATTAACCCTTCCTTAAGATTAGTGTAGAGCAGGGGAATAGACCGTTATTATCTCCAGTAATTTGCAAAATGTATTATCAGTTTACATTTGTCTCAAGTTTAGAATAACTTTCCAGTCCTCATGGTTATGAGGACACTTCTCTTTAAAAATGAAAGCTTCATTCTGAATATACCATGCAGACCACAAACATATTCTGGGTATATGACACCCCTGTTTTAAAGACTGCTACTGAAATTGATCTGAAATATTAGACTACAAAGAACAAAAATAGTAGTCAAATTGGTAATACTTACATCTTCATTAACAAATTTTTCATATAAGCCACAGAGCTTGTCTCTCATATCATACACATATTCCTCTACTGCATTCTTGGCATCATTACGCTCTTTCTCCAGTTTATCCTGCATTATCATTTTACCCTGCAGAAAAGAAGTTAGTTCAATCTTACTCAAGAATTAGAGGTCAATTAAAATTATTTGAAAATAGCACTAGAGAAACAACATACTTAGTAGCAGATATGAGCAAAAGAAGAGATGCACTGGAGATCAGGACAGAGGCAATTCTAATTGAGTATTTTTATGGGGAAGTGAATTTAAGCTTATCTGCTCATTCTATAATCATCACTGAGAAGCAGACATGGCAGATACTCCAAAGGCCGGCATCAAAGCTTACATTTTATTTGATGAATAATTTTATTCTCCTGCCTGTTGATTCCTTGAAATGAAACCTGCTTTCCATAAGGATTTCTGTATTTTTAGTTAGGGATGCCTTTGTAAAGGCAACCCCATCTTTAGGAACTAAATCCAATTTTGAAGCTGATAATTAGATTTCTTTGCCTTTAGTTGGGCACTTGGTATCTCCAAAGAAGAGATACAGAGAACAATGCCCTTTTGGTTTGGAAACAGTACTTTTTGATGATCAGGGTGCTATCATCCCACACTGTTTCCATCGCTGAGGGAGGATGAGTCCCAAGTAGGGCCTATATCTTCAAAGGGAGAAAGGAAAGATTCAGGTAGCTGGGCCTAATTTCAGCCTCAGAAATTCTCCAACCCTTTGCAAGGTCAACACTTCCTAAATAGAAAAAAAACAACACAGCAGAGTAACACATGTACGTCTGCCAGCCCAGTGTCCAATGCAATAGGTACCTTAGATTTCAGTAGCAACGGAAATCTCTTCAATCATGAGAGAAATAGCTCTGGCACATAGAACATCTTTCTGCCAACAAATTGCTCACCACTCAGAACGACTCATTCAAGCACTCACAAGCAAGATCACAGGCAAACCAGGTAGAAGAATAAAGAGCCAGATACATCAGAATAGTGATAGAAATGCAGCCGTATGAGTCTGGTCTAGCTGAAACAAAAGACAGGACTATGCAGCACTTTAAAGACTAACAAGATGGTTTATTAGGTGATGAGCTTTTGTGGGCCAGACCCACTTCCTCAGATCAATACATGGAAGAAAATTGGCACAACCATATATACACCAAAGTGATACAATCAAAAAAAGTGAACACATAAAAATGACGAATCAAGTTTAAGAACAGAGGAGGGGCGAGGGGGGAAGATTAGTGTCTGTGAGGTAATGACATTGGGGTGATAATTGGGGAAGCTATCTTTGTAACGGGTGAGATAATTAGCATCTTAAGACCTGTATGCAAAGTGTCAAATTTAAGCATGAATGACAGTTCTGAGGCTTCTCTGACACTTTGCGTACAGGTCTTACTCTGTTCTTAAACCTGATTCGTCATTTTTATGTGTATTCACTTTTTTTGATTGTATCACTTTGGTATATATAGTCGTGCCAATTTTCTTCCACATATTGATCTGAGGAAGTGGGTCTGGCCCACGAAAGCTCATCACGTAATAAACCATCTTGTTAGTCTTTAAAGTGCTGCATAGTCCCGTCTCTTGTTTCAGCTACATCAGAAACATTACGAAATGGACTAGTAGTTCAAGAAGTTTTATAACTCTGAAAAACGGAATGTGGTAGTAAACAAACTCCTTATAGATGATTGCACTAGCAGAAGGGATACTGACAGGTGAGGCATATTATTTGTATTACAAAAAAGAGTAGGATCACCAAGCAGAATTGGTGACTGCTGACAATCCCTAGCTTAAAATTTATGTAGCATACCCATCCAACTCAAAACTTGACATCTATCTTTCCAATTTTAAGAGTGGTCATAACATAGCAAAGAAATGCAAGACCAATACAATCCGAACTGCCCAAGTAGCTGGAGGACAAGTGTTTTAGCTGTGGCTATCCAAACAGGTAGCAGACATTCAAGGCACTAGATGGATCAACTGACTAGAATAGGTGACAAGCACTTCAGAATAACCATTAAGTCTATAAAGCAATCCAGTACTAGTAAAATAAAAATCAGTAAGAGTTAGAAAAATTTAGCTGCCGTAAAAAGTATAAACAAGATTTTTTGTTACAATGAATTCTTTGCACTATCGAGTTACCTCATAACTGCAGGGTTTTTACCATTTAAGGTGGTCTCAGAAGTCCTTCAAAGCCTTGTGGATTGAGGTGAGCAGCTTCCATTAACTGGCACATTAACATCTCCCCAAATGCCACATGACCCCAGAATTGAGATATCTGCCTTTGATTAACATTCTTTTGGAGCTTGCATTATTTTATTAATTTGCCCCACTCCTGCTAACATTATTTTAGAAACAAGCATGAGTAGTACAGTAATAAATACCAAAGTTATGGGTTCTGAAACTTCAATTACCAAGCGATTTTCCAAAAAGTAATTACAAATTATCTGCAATTGTAGAACATTCCTGCAGAAAGTTACAGCAGTTGCTCATCAGGAAAAAGGGGTCATTTTTAGCTGTCTTCACTGCAGTAGTTTTGCCCTTGGAGAAAATTAGCTAAACAGTCTCCTTTTGCTGTTCTTAATAGTTCACCCTTTCTCCAGCTGGAGATAAGGTGAAGTCAGCACCTTGTGACCAGCAGTCTCTGTGCACACTAGATAAGTGAAGGGCAACATAGGCTAGCGAGTGGGCTGCATGAGTGGCCATCCATCTCAGTGGGCCATAATATTGTCAGAACCAAGATGGTCTCCCGGAATAAGGTAGATTTGCTAACTGCTTGTGTACCCAATATGTAGGAGGATGCCAATCAAACTATAGCAGCACACTGATTGGATGCAGAGGGAGCACAAAACTCTCACAAGTCAATGTTGTGTGCAATCAGCACGCACTTCACGTGGGTGTCACTTTAGTAATACCAGTAGGAAAAAAGTTATGCAGACAGAAACCAGCGGAATCTGGCAACCCCAGCATATGGGTAATGATAAACAAAATATCATGTGGATCATGCATAGAACCCTGATAGCCCACCACTGGTCTAGGTAATGAGGCAAAATAACCAAACAGTATTTTACCTCATTCTCAATGAATAAGTTCAGTATATCCTTCCCTATCTGCCACAGCAGTTGATTCTCAATGGGAAGGTCCACTGTACTAGTTTTCACTTTAGCCTTCTTGGCTTGAGGAGGTTGATCCATTTTCTTGTCTTTTGATCCAGCTTGAGATGTCTGCATTTAAAAAAAAAAAAAAAAAAACACACGCACCCACAAACACATTCAGGATGCAATAGTCACTAAGGGAACACTATTCAAGTTGCATGTGTCTCCGTTTTTTGTTACAATGTTTATTAAAATTTAATTTACTAGGAGCACACTATCAGTCTCTGCTATTTCATTTCACCTGAATGAAATTCTTAGCTGCTTTGAAATTGTGTCAGTCTATAGATTTTGCAGCTCTCTAGTTTGGCATTAACGAAATTCTGCAGCAGTTCATTTATTAAAAACAAGACATTTTTAAATACTGAATTGCATGTGAATACAAAAGCCTTGTGCTATTTTAAATTTTAATTTAGCTTTATGCTAATTTTCTGTATCAAAACCAAAACTATATGGCACAAATTGGTGAAAATTGTGGTTCTGGCAGCTGAGTAGCAGTCAGTGGGAGCATTTGGTATTAGTCATGTTGTCAGAGAGGGCTTAGCACATTTTTTGCTTAAATATGCGCCAGTTATAGTAAACATTTAATTTAAAGGTGTCAGTTTAGTTTTTGGCAAGTGCAGTCCTTTCAGATGAATGGGGCAATTCCCACATCCCAGAGCTCCCTGATTCCTCAGGGAGACAGCTCTGAATCAATTAGCATTTTTAAGGAACAGTCACAATCAGGAGAACTAGAAAAATATTTAAGCGACAATTCAGTTTACAGAGCCTAATTCTGTGCCAAAGAATGTAGAACCGGTCCCTGATTACATTACAGACCAAACATTCTACAGGCTGGATGTTCCTGGTCTCAGATGAGGGATTCTGCCAGATCAGGGGAGGTCATTTTTGGACCCTGCCACTGGACAGCCTGCCATCAGCTCCCTGCGGGTAGCCCACTGTCCTGCTGGCCCCGCAGAGATCCTTACTGCTGACCTTCCACCAGGACTCTCTGGTCCTGCAACAACCATGCCGGACCATGGATGTTGCCAAATCAGAGAATCCCAGTTAAGAGAATTTCAATCTGTAGAAGGCAAAAGTGTTCTAACCCAGTGGTCCCCAATGCAGTGCCCCATGGGCGCCCCGGCAACTGCTGGGGCATTTATGTACACCCGCCAAAATATCTGGGCTGGCCCCGCCCCCAGCACATGCGTGGTGCTGGCCCCGGGCGCGTGGGTGGCCCCTGGCCCAGGTGCACGGCACCGGCCCTGGGCTCAGGGCGTGTGGGCAGTCCCTACCCCCGGTGCGCAGCACATGTGTGGTGCCGGTCCTGGGTGCAAGGCGCGTGGGCGGTCCCTGCCCCGGGCACACGGCACATGCGCGGTGCCGGCCCTGGGCTCAGGGCACATGGGCGGCCCCCACCCCTGGGCACATGCATGGCCTCACCCCCCCAGAAGCGTGGCATGTGAGCGGCCCCGCCAGGTTGGGGACCACTGTTCTAAGCAGGTGAGCTAAGCAGACTATAAGACATCAGTTACACTTAGTACCTCCATTTCTTCAGACTCTGGCTTGTCAGTTCGTGCTTGCTGCTGCTCTTCATTCTTTTGTTGCTCTTCCTGGTCTATTTGCATCTTCTGAAATTAGAAGAAAACTCTTAAATGTAAAACTAAGTCTCAAATACTTACTTTACTATGGCTTAGCATATAACCCATTTAACTTCTGGATTGGTCACTGTGCTTGTATACTTAAGGTCCTGCAGTGAAGATTTAACTCCACAAGAATCTAAGTTTAGTTCAAGTGACAAATTATATAATATATATTCTTTACATCTAATCTTTATTGATAAATATTTGCCATACTGAAATTTAATGGAGACAAATTGTGTGTTTGTTTTTAAAAACAATGGTTACTTACCGTACAGCAGGGGTGGGCAATAATTTTTAATGGGGGGGGACGTGCCATGCCAAGATTTTGGCAACTGGTTAAGGGCCACACTTCTGTGGAGGGTATCTGGGACAGAGGTTGGGTTCAGAAGGGAGCTTGAGGTACACAACTCAGGTACAGAAGGAGATGAGGGGTCTGGAGTTTGAGTGAAGGAGGGGGCTGTGATTTGGGGCAGGGACTTGGGGTTCAGGCTCCAGGAGGGGGGTAAAGGATACAGGAGAGAACTATGGCCTGGGGCAGGGGCAGATCTGGTGGCTTGGTGGGATGGATCCAGCCAGCTGGCAGCCTCCTGCTCACCCTTGCCCTACAGTAACTATAGTTATTCAAGATGTGTTGTACACACAAATGCCTCTGTACAGATGCACATGAGATTGGATTGTTTTGGCCAAGAGTAACTATTGAGGCCAGGTCTGTCCAACTATCTCAGTTCGTTTACGAATACAGACTATTCTAGGAGTAGGATTCTGTAGTCAAGGGGAAGAAGGGAAGGTTGTGGAATCTGTGATAAAACATCTAAGAACCAGAGTTAGTGTAGGATAAATGTTTTTTCCTCAAACAACTGTCTACACAGATTCTACTCTTGGTGACTACTAAGCAGTCCTCTAATGCTTGAGGATGGGAAACAGGAGTTCTACTTAAACTGGCAGTCATTAATGGGGTTATGCTGCATTCAGTCTGGAAGCCTCTATAAAGGAATAGCAGCTTGAAAAGGTGTGGTTTGAGCTGCATATAGCTGCTCCACAAATTTGCTACAGGATCATTCCTCAGCCTTAGGCTTCCTAAGCTCTAGTGGAATGAGCTCTAATATTACAGGGAGTGTGTATAGACTACAGAGTTTTTTTGTGTTGTTTTTTCCGAAAAAAGTGACTTTTTTTGAAAAAAGAAAAACCCCACACCCACACACTTCTTCTGCATCTAGACTGCTGCCACATTCTTTTGAAAGTAAACCGTAAGAATGCGGTAGTTTTTTTGACAGCAGAAGACCTTATTTTACAAGGAAGAATGCCTTTTTTCGAAAGTGCTCTTTCAAAAAAAGGCATTATCTAATGCAAGCTGTGCTTTTTTGAAAGAAAGCATCCAGGCTGCTTGGGTACTCTTTCGAAAAAGCGGCTTGCATTTTCGAAAGTACTGGTTGCAGTCTAGACGCTCTTTTTCAAAAGACTCTTTTGAAAGAGGCTTGCAGTCTAGATGTAGCCTAAGAGTATCTACGTTGGCTAACTGAGCTCTCTTTATTCTTGGAGATCTCATGGTGGTTATCCTATAGTAACAAAAAATATAGCAAAAACTACAAACAGCTGGCATACTCTTGGATGATTTTGTCTTGTCTAAATAAAAACAATACTCTTTATTACATTAAGCATGTGAAGTCTACATTCTTCTGGAAGGTTAAGTGAGGTTTAAGAAAGAAAAACTAGAAATGGCTTATATGGAACAGAAAGTATTTAGTGAAAACTAAGGTTGAGGTCTAAACATAATTCTGTCCTTATTCAATACTGCATATTGAGCTGAGTCCCCCCTGCCCACCTAGCTCATGCAACAGCTACCCAAGAGACAGGTGGTTAGGAAACAGGTTGCTAAGGACTCTAAGAAGGGATCCATCAATCCTGCTAACACTAGGGATATAAGCAGTCATTGAAAAGTGTAGATACTTAACCACTACAAATCCTATGCATTGCAGGCTCTGCCGTATAAAGCTTATGTATATACACTGCAGAGCTCTCAGCAATGCCTCCCTGCAAGTGGAGCCTGCAAGGGTTGCTAGCCCTCTCCCAGGGAAGCTTTGCTGCGGTAGTGAAGCTGGCTCCTCGGGAGGAGAGTCAGCAGCAACTTAGGTGGCTTCACTATGGGATGTGCAGTACTGCAGAGCTCATAGCGAAGTCGGCTTCCCGGGAGCAGAGCCGGTAGCCCCTACCAGTACCATTCCCAGGGAGTCGGTGTGAACCATAATGGAAACAGTTAAACTGTTTGGTTACATATTTACATCCCTAACTAAAACTATACTGAAGTCCAAAGAAGAAATGACTCCCAAACAAGCAGGAGACCTTTCAGAAAATCTGGATCAGAAAGCATTGTCAGATATTGTTGCTAAAAAAAGACTCTTAGAAGAGACAGAAAGTCCAGATTGTTTGCTAGGCCTGAAACAGTAAAGTACCACTTTTCTCCCTTATTACTAAATAGAACAGCTCTTTCATTTAGCTTTGTAAGTCAGAATGGTCATGGGTTTCTTGCTTTGGAGCACAACACTGAACTAGGGATGTAAATGGTTAACCAGAAAGCATCACTTAACAGGTGATATTTACTGGTTATGATAAACTGATGGGGGGTTGGAGCAGCCAATGCCCACTGCGGTGGAAGGAGAGGGGCACTCCAGCCCAGCCATGTTGGGTGGGCAGGCCACTCCAGTCCCGTAATTGGTTAAACCAGTTAACATACAGGATTTTATATTCCTATTGTGAACAGCCTCTTTAAGTGGATGTTATTCATCCAGTGCTCAGATGTTGGGGATCATGATACTGGGCTCAATGGCAGGACCTGGCAGTTGTTCTGGGAGACTAATCAATCAGAGCAGCTAAGGTTACTGGAATTAGGATTCATCAGATCCTAATACTATAACTGCCTGATCCATATACTGGTCCTTCAATCCTTTGCCTCACATTTTCTCATAACCATCAGGGTTATGAGGGGGATCAGCTGAAAGACATATGTCAGTCCCAGAGTTCAAGGAGGTGAGAAAGGCATCTGTTGGGAATCCTGAGATGGGGAAATGATTAGCCTGCCCTGTGAGTCCCTGTTGGGCTTGTACACACTGGCAAACCAGGCCTGTAGATGGCTAAAGGCACAGCCTGGCATTCTACATCAGCCACATGAGGGCTGCCAGGTGCCTGAGGAGCCTTAAGCAGGTTCTTGCTGTGGTGATGGGGACCTCTTGGATACTGCTGATGAGATCTATGGATGTGTGCAACTGGGACTTGGGCAGGTAGGCTCTCAACCCCAAAGAACTCTATCTTTTGCATCAGGACCAGTGCAGACTTGGGGGCACTCAGAATGAGCCCCAGTTTGGTGAAAGTGGCTCATGTCATTGCTACGTGTTCTAGAACTTGTTCCTGTGATTGGTCCTTGTGAGCAGTAATCCAGATAAATTACACCCATTTGTGCAGAAAGACTGCTGCTACCGCTATGCACTTTGTGATTATGTGTGTGACTGAAGAGATGAACAGGAACACGGTGAACTGATAATGTCAACTGCTGATGACAAATCTCAGGAACCTTCTGTATACTGTGTAGGTATATATTAGACTGGGGCAAAATACCCCGCCCCTTCCTGTACTCTAATCCCCGCCACAGGTCAACCTAAATCTCTGCATTCCAGTCTCCTAACCCAGGTCACAACTGCCTCCTTTACCCAAACTCCACACCTTCTCTTGCACCTCTATCCTTTACTACAAGCTCCGTTCTGTACCTCAGCCTCCATCCCAGACCCCGCAGTTCCTTGATTAATATGCAAGAGTACAGCCCTTAACACCACTTCCCAAACCCTTGGAATAGCCCCCCACATCAAAAGTTATTGCTCACCCTGATATATACATCCCTCAAATCGAGGGGATGCCTCAGTCCCCTGGATCGGCGGGGGGGGGGGGGGGGGGGGGGGGGGAGGAAGAATGTTGGTGGCCAGAGAAGCCATAAGAAACTTTAACTTTCTTATGAATGCATTAAGCTTTCAAAGGTTTAGAATGGGCCTGATCTCACACTTGGCCTTGGAGATAAGTAACAGGAGTAGACACCCCTACCCCATAACTCCTGGTGATCCTACTTTATCTCCCACAATACGAGGAGCTATTGCCCAATAGGAACAGGGAAGGTGGGGGTTGGAAGGCTGGGAAGGCAGAGAACTGGATAGACTATCCCATTTTCCTCTTGCTCAGAATCCAGTAATCTATGGTCATCTGGGCCCAAGCATGGTTGAAGTCAGATAGACTGTTCCCAAATGGGGGGTGGGGAAGGTGCAAAGATTTGGGATTTGAGCTGGTGCTCCATTCCCAGGCACACCTTCAGAAGTTTGCATTGGGGCTGAAGGGCTGTTTCTAATGGCACTGACCCTGGCCAGTGAGACTAACTGCAAGGACTGCCTCCTCTGTTTGTACCCTTCCTACTACTATACACCAGGCATGGGGAACCAAGGTAAAAAATGTGTAGGGGCTATGGCTTAAAGGGTTTCCTCTGAGGCATTGGTGTGTGAATGCTGAGCAAATGAGTAATTTGAGAGTCCTTTAGAATTTTTAGTCAGGTGTCTGTCTTTTCAGAAAACTTTCATGCACGGAAGATTTGGATTTCTTAAGGAGGTGCAAGCCACACATCTACCCTTTTCCAAGAGGACAGCAAACTCCTGTCAAGACTCAGCTGGGAGGAACTCCTGGAATTTGGACAGCATGTTCCAAGAGTTATATGCATACCAGTTTAGCACTGTCTGGTTTGATATGCAGATCTGAAGCGCACTGAGTAAACCTTTCAAAGAGGTCTAAGCTTCCTCACCTTGTTCTTTGGGGATGCTCCTGATTTCCTTATGGTTGGCAACATCAACCACAAGGAACCCACAGCTGGGTATGAGTAAACAAAAATGTTTCCCCCCCCTATTGTGGGACAAAGAGCCTCTCAATGTCTTTTTTTTATTGAGGCCAGGGTTTGCCAGAGCACCTTCATACTGGTCTGGGTTGTCTTAAGTGGCAGAGGACAGGCGTATGTCCACCATAGGGTCCATTCTTCCACCACCTCCTCAGTCAGCACACTGAGACTGCAATCAACCCATCTAAGACGACCCAGATGCACCTTAGAGTCCAGGGCTGAAAGGACAATGAAGTATCCACTACTGCCTCCTCCAATTAAGAGGAGGAAGAGGCCCTGGAAAACAGGTCTTCCTGATCTTCAGACTCTCTGGTGTCCTCAGAGATGTTAGGCTGGAGAGTCATCAGCAGTGGGGAACATGGTAGCACTCATGTAGGCTTGCTGCTTATTCAGTGCCTGCACCAGGTACATCTCAGACCCCTTTTGGAGCTCTGTTATGGAAGACAAGGCCAAAAGGAAGCTACCAAGTAGAGGAAACCAGCAATGCAGCACTTGACACTGGGTCCTCAACCCTGATGGTTGGCCCAAGCAGTCCAGAAGGGACATTGCATTGGAGTCAGTCATTGAGGGGGCCAAGACGTATGTAGTGCCGCGGAAGTTCCCACTGTTGGTGCTGTGAACAGTAGAGATGTGAAAGTGTAAATGTGTACATACAACACAGAGCGGGGGCTGCAGCAGAGAGCAGTGCAGGGGGCAGGTGGAAGCTGGTACAAGCAAGGAACTGGCTTTTAAGCAGGCTTCCCACACCTACCAGCTCCCGCAGAACCACTTGTCCCCTCCCACGTCACACTGCTATTTCTATCAGCTACTCCCACCACATGTAAACATGTAACTGCTGAAATTTTCAACGGTTACACACTTACCTAAATAAATGCATTTTAACATCCCCAGTGACCAGTGCCAGGATCAAGATTAACACTAGGTCCTATGGGTCTCTGACTCGGAGACGTAGTCAGAGCCCAACTGTGCCAGTGATTGGTGCCAGGGCAACAGCGATGCTTCATCACGGCAGGTAAGCTGTGGTGCCAGGTGGGGGCTGGCATGGCAAGGTACTACTCCAGAGGGCTCCACAGCCTGACAGGTACTGCTAGGGGAAACACCTGACAATTGTTCACACAGCACATGCACACTGGAGTGCACATGAGTAATCATTCAAAGAAGAACAGTCCATTCACTAACTTATCTGAAACACTATTGTTGCCCAAGATTATTATTCTCAAACAGAACTATTAAGTTTAGCCCTGTATTATCTTGATTATAGATTTGGCAATGTTCTTAAATCTTCAGCTGCATCATCAAACCAGTCCTTTAGTCATGGGCCTTCCCTAGGCAGAGTGATAAGTGTGTGGTGACTTGTCATGTACACAAGTTGAGCAAGAACAAACCATCCACTTGTGACTTCCCTATAAATTGGCCCTAGTTTCAGGAAAAGTCAGGACTAATGCATTACATTTCAACACTTACATCATAATTTTAGATGAATTAAGCAACATTTGTACACTGTGTTCAAATTCATCTATGTGTAAGAAGCAATGTGGGTGGCAAAGTTACAACTATTACTTGACCTGGTTTAGAGAGTTAGTCCTGGCTTTTTTCTGAAACTGATACCAAACTGAGAGTCAGTTTGTTCTCAGTCTCAAGTTTTCCCACAAGATCTCCATAGCAAAAAAATGTATTACCTCTTCCTCTTTCTGATCTGTTTCCATGGGCTCTTCATTCTCATCAGATTTGTGAACTTCTACTAAAGATGCACTGGAAACACTGAAAATACCATGGATATTTACTCTGACTTTGACTTTCACTTTTGAACTGGATCCATCTGTTTGCGGTGTGACCTTTTGAACCAAAAAATGAGCTAAACATTTCAAGAGAGAAAAAAGGATATATTTACTTAAGATAAATAATCAAGTGCGAACATTTAACTGATTTCTAACTATTGCTGACAACAGTCTGCAATTAAATCCAGTTGTGTAAGTTGTTTCACAAAACTAACTGAACCAAATAATTGATTTTCTTCAGTCAGTCACAGTAAAATTTACTCTACTTTGCAGTTTGCCTTGTAGCTTGGAAGTGCGGCATTTGGAAAAGTTGCTATGGGTAGTTTTAGGAAGTCTTCAACTTTACCCAAATAAGTAACTGAACAACTATCTTTTTCCATTTGGCATATGTTTCTCCTCCACCAAGTAATGGATTTAGGATTTTCTTCTCCACTAATGTTGCTTTAAATCTGAATCATACAAAAATATCCATAAGATATTATTGTGCTAAACACACTTGCAGTACCATAGTTGTTGCAGTAGGATGGTAAAGTCCAACCCTACAAAATCAGAAAGTTGACAACACTCCACTCCGCTCCCTTTGCCCCACCATGTCCTTTTCCAACTATGTGGAACTGGTTCTCATTTCTTCTTTCCCTATCCCTTTACCTATAGTAGGATCTGGGTAAGGCAATTCCTTAGGAGAAGTATAGTAGGCCTCAAGAGTGAAAGGCTCCTTTCTGAAGAATGAGAGGACCTTGGAGAATGGAGCTGCATGATTCTTGGGGAAAACTTCACAGTTACTGTGGAAGAGAAAGATGTAAGGAAACAGGTAGCTATTACAATGTCACTAGTGGGAAATATGCAGCAAAACCTAGCAGAAGCACGAAATGCCCAATAGAGATGGAAACAGATGACAACATCTAGCTTTATCTTGACCATCATTTTACCAAAGGTTCTCATTAGTAAAAAACAGAAAGGTTGCATTTAAAAAGCTGAAGAACTTAACATGACAAAAGCTCAAGTGATTGCTTTTTATTCTTACTGGCACAAGAGCAGCAACTGAAGTTCTGGAATTTAGGCTTTCAAACATTTTTTTACAATAAGTGGGTCGACCGGGTACAAGTTTCAGCAGCTTTTGTTCTTACCCTTTTATAGGCATGCTTAAATTTCATAATGTTAAATTCTTACCTTAACCCTTCCTCTGCTGGTGAATTCCATCTTAAAGAAATAGGATATGGTACCAAATCTGTGATAGAAAATTCTCTCACTTTGAAAGCCGGGGACAAAATAGCACACTATAAGAAATAGCAAAAGGGTAAGTACAATTGTACAGATAAATATAGGTAGGCAGTAATACTAGGCCCTTATGGTTAATTACTTTTACAAGTATGTGAATTCCAAGTTAAACATATCTATATACTAAAAATATCCTATTTCTTTTGTGATGGAGTCATGCACAGTTACTAGACAACTTCAGGGACTTTCATGTTTTATTTGAAGTTAATCAAATTTCTCCTCCAGTTCATTCAGGACCATATGGTGGCAAGTTTTCTGATTCTGAATATTGTAATGGCTCCTATAAAATATTTTTAGTACTAACAGATGATGTAGGATTCAAAACTCCCCTAATTTAACAGAGATTGTAAGGGGTATAGCACCATGGTATTCATGTGCCATACAATTCAAGTTCTTGAGAACAGCAAGAACTTGACACAGATGTTTT
Organism: Pelodiscus sinensis; assembly: GCF_049634645.1. Taxonomy (NCBI): domain Eukaryota; kingdom Metazoa; phylum Chordata; order Testudines; family Trionychidae; genus Pelodiscus; species Pelodiscus sinensis. The sequence continues at coordinate 24,357,451 of NC_134727.1, forward strand.
ACACTACAATAATGGTTGAAAAGACAGTTGTCTAAAATGATAATCACTTTAGTAAGCACTTTAAACAACACACAGTATTTGCTTCTAGCTCAGGTAATACCACAAATTACTGGACCTTTAAACTTGTGGCTCTAACAATGACTTCAGCACCGCTCCAGCGCTGGACATAGCACGTGTCACATCAACGTAGCTTTCGTTTTCAAGAATTTAAATCAAGCCATATCGTCTTATTCTTTACTTGAACTAGGTTTCATTTGTATAAAAATATATGCAATATGTTTAAGCAACGTACTGCATATTTGCACTAATTTCATGATTACATTTAAGGTTATCCTGTTTTTAGTGTTAGTTCCAGAGAAGAATTTAGCTATCTGCTGGATACCAGTCAAGTGCTACATTACTTTTTTTTTCCCACAGCTACCCTTTTACGTGTTTATATTGCATCTATTTTTGCCAGTCATAATTGGAATGTATACCCAATTCTAGATAACATGCCAATTTGTTGGTTGTGCTGTTTGCCCCCAGACGTTTCAGTTGATCAACCAACAGAGTCTATACAATGAGCCAAACTGTCCACTGTTCACTTCTTAAGTTCAATCAAATCACTTCTACAACACATGCACATCCAAAAGTGAAATAAGTTGCTCAATGTCAGATAATGTAGTTCGTCATACCCTTGGGCTTAAATGTTCATTGACTTCAACATAGAATCAAGAAGCCCTTAGCATACAGATAATTGGTTCTTACCTGCAATGCACATCCTCGTGCAACAGCCTCATCTGCATTCAAAGTTGTACTGACTTCCTTACCGAAAAATTTACTGATCCTCTCCTTTACAGCAGGGATTCTTGTAGCACCACCAACTATTTCTACTGCATAAATATCCTCCTTTTTTAACTCTAAAAAATTAGACATACATTAGTAACTTCGTTACAAAAATTCCTGCACTAAATTAGTAGCAATTAGTTCCTCTTTACAAGAAAGGTATTGCACTTGATTATAATAAAATCTCTAGAAGTTTTGAAGTTATTTTAGCCACCATTAAAAGTTTTGTATCCCCAGTTATCAAATGTTATTTACACAGGAATTATTTTTTAAGAAAGTATGCAACTAGCAATTGAATTGTTACATAAATTTTAAGTGCAATGTTTAAATTGAAGATCTGGCAAATGTCTAAGGCCAGCTAAAAATGAGAGAGAGATTTTCCTCATGTGTATGCACACTCCCCCCATTAAGCACTGTAGTCAAGAGAACGTATGTACACTTACTAGCTTGTTCCAGAACACTGCGAAGAGGCGGTTCTACTCTAGCTAAAAGACTGTCACACATCTCTAAAAATTTGCCCCTGTTGGAAGAAGCCATATGTCAATTTAGATTACATGAACAAAATTGATATTGCAAAATTCAAATGTATAGAACTGAAATTGGAAAATGCAATTTGAAACCTGCAAAGTATAAAATTTTACTTTTCTTCACCCAAAATCCTACAGTATGTATAAAGTTCTGTTTTTTACTAAAGCAATTTTTTTGTATGGCAACAGTGCTGAATATTCCACAATACAAGTGTATGCAATTGACAACATCTGTAGCTTCACGCCAAAAGAAAACTCATCAAAAGAAAGATATTTTGGTATATATTTGAGAGAGCCCCCTGTACAAGTGATACTAATTCTGATATGATCCCTGCAAATCCAACCACCCTTTATATTAGGATAGTGCCCAAAGCATCCTAATCAGGATTGTAGTATGACTCTGTTAGATACAGTACTTTACAGACACAGCCCCTATCCTAAAGAACTTGCATGAGATCAATTTTATAGTGATTACAACAATCAACACAAAAATAAGAATCAAGCACAAGGGAATCAGTTGAGCATTAGAGAGTCCCTAGATTCAGATTCTGACAGGCCACCAAAGAGCATGAAGTCTAGAGACAAGTGCCCATTACTACTGATGAAGAGAGTTTAAAGTTAAGGTTCTATCCTAAGAGGTTCCAAGCTATTTTTATCTTATTACAAAATGTAGGGCAAGAGATGGTGATGCTTACTAATTAAAAAGCAACATCAATATCTACTGGAGAGTGTATACCACTGATCATTTCACTTTACCTCCTAATTGTCTATTGATAATTATAAGCTACATTGTTACCTATCAGTCTGTTGTTCCTTAAGGGAGAGCTTCAGTTTCCTATTACCTGTTAAATGCCAACACAAAACCCTTCTTTTAAGAACTCATGTTGTTTATCTATAAAGTGTCATATTAAACAGCTTAGTAAGTCAAATTCCCTACTCATTCCATGTACATGTACAACATACAAAAGGTCAATATATTTCTCCCACATTGTCAATTTTGCAATACAGTTAAACTCCAATAGTCCAGCATCCAGTTGTCCGTCATTCCTGATAGTCCAGCATCAACTGGAACACAGAACTGCTCAGGTCAGCCGCCCTCACTACTGGGACGCTGTGAGCTGCATGAGCACTCTCAGTCCCCAGCACACACAGCGTTCAGCCTGCATGTACTAGCAGCCGGCCGCTGAGCACAGGCAGCTGTTTCGGGACCCGGACATAAGGTTGAGGGAGAACTGGGATTGGGTGACAGCAGGGAGGGGAGGTGTTTGGCTCTGGGGAAGGGAAGGGGAAGAGGATTGGATGGTGCACGGCTTCCCAGCCAGCTCATTGAAAAGCCAGCTGCTCAGCGCACATGCCCCAGCACCTGGAGAGAGACGCACGGCTGAGCCTGTGGCTCCGGGACCCAAGCATAAGGTGAGGGAGGGGGGAGATTGGGTTGGAAGTATGCCCCCTTATAGTACCTCCTGGTACTCCAGCATATCCCATAATCCAGCACCACCTAGATCCCAAAGGTGCCGGATTATCGGAAGTCTACTGTATTTGTAAATTCTGCAGGAAGCATCACCTGAACTAGTCTAATATAGAAGAAAAATAAACATGACACCCAAAGTGCAAGAAGATGGTTCAATCCTCATTCATAGTGCCATGGCCAGACTGAACTAGTTTTTCATTTGGACACTAGTAACTCAGAACTTCCTGCTTAATTCACATAGGCTATTAAAAGAGTCACTGGTAAGACCTTTGTTGCTAATAACTCAAATTAGAACTAGTTACCTAAATGTACCAAAGATGATTAAAATTTGGATTTATACAGATTAGTTCCCCATTTTTGCAGTTTAAAAAAAAAAATCAACTAAGACCTTATGCTAAACAATCTGAAAATACCTGTTCATAGTTCCAGAAACATCAATATCATTCATGAAGCATTCTATGTTCATTGGGAGATCAGAGGCATTAGCACTCATCAGCTTCTTCAGTTTCTCACACTCCTGAAATAGTCTCAGCAACGCACGAATCTTTGATTTGATGTCTAATTTATATTTTTTCCCAAATTCTTCACAAAAATAATTAACTAACATTTCATCAAATTTCCTGCCACCAAGTGTGGTATCAAAGGCTGTAGCAAGAACCTAAAAATGAGACAAGGATTGATTACTTGCTAAAACCCATCAATAATCAATACATATCAAAATTTCTGTGTCAGAATAGCTTATTCCAGTAATTCATATTCAACATCATGATCCCATCTAGAACACATGGCTACATTAACACAGACCTTCCTTGACAGTGGCAGGAGAAAACCAAAAAGAATCCAACATTGCCAGCTTTATTCCCATACTGCCTCCATGCGGAGGTAATGCTTAGTGTTGGAACACCTAATCATTGCAACTAGCAGAAAAAAGGAACCAATTAGTAACCTTTTATTTCCCTTACCAATGCCTCCACTTGGTTTATCTCCTCAGTAGGGATGTTAGAGTATAGACACTGAAACCTGGGCTTGTCGGTTAACCAAAATGTCTATACGTAACTCCTGTCCCTTGCTGCCTCTATCAGGACTGGCTCCCCATGTGTGCCAGTTCCCACAGAGCCACCTGCTCCCACACTGCTACCTCCCACCCTGCTTAAAAGCCAGCTCCCCCCAAGCACTGGCTCCACGGAGCCACCTGCTCCACTCTGCAGCAGTGCGGGGGAAAAGGAGGAAGCGGGCAGGGGAGGCTGCCATAAACCAGCCTCCGTCCACAGGTAGCTCGGGCCCCCACGGATTATGTTTGCTGCCGCCCCATGCTGCTGCCTCTGTATCAGAAGCAGCTGCACAGGATGGCTGGCAGAACTGCTCTGCAAGGAGAGCCAAAACTGGCTCCTCTTGTGCCGTGGCAGAGTCTCCCTGGGAGCAGGGCCAGGAGCGCACTGGCTGCTAGCCCCACCCACAAGGGATTATTTTTAGTCATCATGTAACCGATAAAAATTGTTGCAGCTACACGATTACTACAAATCACAAAATCTAACATCCCTAATTCTCACCATCCCTTGCCAGCAATAAAGCTTCAATCCTGTGCCACTCTGGCACAATTCACTTTGCAATGCTAACCTAAGAGTGTGTCTAGACTACAGAGTTTTGTCGACAAAAGTGGACTTTTGTCGACAAAACTATACCTGCATCTACACTACCGCTGAGTTCTGTCGACATAATGTCAACAGAACTCAGTTTTGTCGACGCTGGTAAACCTCATTTTACGAGGCATAACGCCTTCTGTCGACAGAGTTTCTGTTGACAGAAGGTGTTATTGCATGTAAACTGTCCTTTGCATCTACACTACCATGTTGACAAAGCAAGCTGCTTTGTCGACAGAACTGAATGTAGTGTAGACGCTCTTTGTCGACAGAAGTTTTGTCGACAGTATCTGTCGACAAAACTTCTGTCAACAAAAGCCTGTAGTCTAGACGTACCCTAAGAGAAGATCAGCTTTGTCAGGATTGTGCCCTTACTGCCCCATACAAGGCACTTTTACAGAGGAGCATCAAAGTAGAGAGTTTAGATTGGATAATACTTCTAGTTACGAAATTCAAAGTTAGTCAAGAATAAGCAGTTATTTACTACGTTATATACCATATTTGTCTAACCCCGAGTTAGAAACAACTGGGGTACGATATACACCAGAATGGAACGGAACAAAAGACCTGTGTAATGTTTTGATGTAGACCAGGGATTCTCAAACTGCATTGCACCATGACCTGCTTCTGACAAGGAAAATTACTACACGATACCAGGAAGGGATACTGATGCCTGAGCCTGTCCGAGCCCCACTGAGTTCAGAGGCCAATGCCCAAGCCCCACAGTTCTGGGCAAGGAGACGAAAGCTGAAGGCCCAGGGCTTTGGCATGAGGCCTGCAAAGCTTTATGTGATGCAGTGCTCATGAGGCACCAGCTTAAAAGCTGGCTCCCAAGGGCACCAGCTGCTGCCTTTGCTCTCTCCCCCACTGCCTCTCCAGCAGGAAGAGGGAGCATATGTGCATGTAATTCAATAAGCCCAGGCTTACTGGTTAATCATTTAAACAATTATACACTAACATCCCTATAGAGGGCCAGATTACAATCCATACTATGGTCATGTCAGTGCCTAGCAAAGTTAAGTCAGGCCATTAAGTGTTCAGAAATCGAAATTCCTGTGATACTGGAAGAGCGATCAATACCAATTGATTAGGAGCCATGGAAATGGAGAGATTGCTACTGTTTTTCCCCTCAAACTAAAATCTGGTAGTAGAGGCCTTTTGCACCCCAATGAAGAGCCATACATACATATGAGCCCCAATGAACAGCAGACATAGCCCTATGTTTCTGAAGAACCCAAATGCACAGTACCACATCTCTACAAGACACTCATGCCATTTTAGAGGCACTAGATGGTCCTTTACCAATCCTTCCCACCAACAGTACCAATTTACTTGAGCCTGCTCTCAGTCTTCAGGCTTACCTGCAGCCACACAGGTATCTAGTTATAGGTCAGTTAGTACTGAAACAGTTGACCTTGCCATGGATCTCTCTCTCTCAGCTGATTTCCTACTCTGGGCTCATAGCCTATTTTGGGGGGCTTTGAGAAGAACTCAAGGTTTTCTTCTTTGAAGTCACTGAAGAGTGCTAAGCTGATACACTGATAGGACTGCCCTTGTTAGGGATCACTATACTCAGGGGATCGAAGGCAGTGGTTGGTCAGAGTCAGCTTTCCATCATGTAAGTCTTAATTTAGCTCATGGTTCTTTCCAGCTCCAGATTTTAGTTGAAGAAAAATACACACTTAAGCCAGATACATGTGACTCTGAGGCACCAAAAGTAGTAGGAATGGCTCATACTCATAGACTCATAGACTTTAAGGTCAGAAGGGACCATTATGATCATCTAGTCTGACCCCCTGCACCGTGCAGGCCACAGAATCTCGCCCACCCCTCTTAGAATAATCCTCTCACCTATGTCTCAGATATTGAAGCCTTCTAATACTTTGAAGGCCCCAACATGCAGAGAGTCCTTCAGCTGTGATCTGTGCCCAATGCTACAGAGGAAGGCGAAAAACCTCCAGGGCCTCTGCCAATCTACCCTGGAGGAAAATTCCTTCCTGACCCCAAATATGGCGATCAGCTAAACCCTGAGCATGTGAGCAAGACTCACCAGCCAGACACCCAGAAAGTTCCCTATAGCAACTCCTATCATCCCTCCATTGACCTATTTCCAACTGGAAATGAATGGTCAATTAGTTACCAAGATCATGTTATTTCATCCAACCATCCCCTTATCATAGAATCAGAACTGGAAGAGACCTCAGAAGGTCGTCAAGTCCAGCCCTCCGCTCTAGGCAGGACCAATCCCATCTAAATCAACCCGGCCAGGGCTTTGTCAAGCCGAGACTTAAACACCTCTAGGGATGGAGACTCCACTACTTCCCTAGGTAACCCATTCCAATGCTTCACTACCCTCCTAGTAAAATAGTTTTTCCTAATATCCAATCTGGACCTCTCCCACCACAACTTGAGACCATTGCTCCTTGTTCTGCCATCTGTCACTACTGAGAACAGCCTCTCTCCATCCTCTTTGGAACCTCCCTTCAGGAAGTTGAAGGCTGCTATCAAGTCCCCCCTCACTCTTCGCTTCTGCAGACTAAACAGACCCAAGTCCCTCAGCCTCTCCTCGTAGGTCATATGCTCCAGACCCCTAATCATTTTGGTTGCCCTCCGCTGGACCCTCTCCAATGCGTCCGCATCCTTTTTGTAGTGGGGGGCCCAGAACTGGACACAGTACTCCAGATGTGGCCTCACCAAAGCCGAATAAAGGGGAATAATGACATCTCTGGATCTGCTGGCAATGCTCCTCTTAATGCATCCTAATATGCCATTAGCCTTCTTGGCTACAAGGGCACACTGTTGACTCATATCCAGCTTCTCATCCACTGTAACCCCCAGGTCCTTTTCTGCAGAACTACTACTTAACTGGTTGGTCCCCAGCCTGTAACTATGCTTGGGATTCTTCCGTCCCAAGTGCAGGACTCTACACTTGTCTTTGTTGAATCTCATGAGATTTCTAGTGGCCCAATCCTCCAATTTGTCCAAGTCACTCTGGACCCTATCTCTGCCCTTAAGCGTATCTACCTCTCCCCCTAGCTTAGTGTCATCTGCAAACTTGCTGAGGGTGCAATCTATCCCCTCATCCAGGTCATTAATAAAGATATTGAACAAAACCGGTCCTAGAACCGAACCTTGGGGCACTCCACTAGAAACCGACCGCCATCCTGACATCGAACCGTTGATCACTACCCGCTGGGCCCGGCCTTCTAGCCATCTTTCTATCCATCTTACCGTCCATTTATCCAATCCGCATTCCCTTAACTTGCTGGCAAGAATATTGTGGGAGACCGTATCAAAAGCCTTGCTAAAGTCAAGGTATATAACATCCACTGACTTTCCCATGTCCACTGAGCCAGTTACCTCATCATAGAAGCTAATCAGATTGGTCAAGCACGACTTGCCCTTTGTGAATCCATGCTGACTATTCCTGATCACTTTCCTCTCATTCAAGTGTCTCAAAATGGATTCCTTTATGATCCCTTCCATGATTTTTCCAGGAACCGAGGTAAGACTGACCGGCCTATAGTTCCCTGGATCGTCCTTCTTCCCTTTTTTGAAGATGGGCACTACATTCTGTCACTTACAGAAACTGGTTCTCAACAGGAGAAGAAACGTTTGAACTTGGGGAAGCCAGGCATGCCTTTTTTAGGGTCCACTTCCCAAACATGAAGAAAATATAAAGAACTTACGCTACGGTGATACTCCCCCCCCCCTTTATTCACCTGTAGACTATTTAAAGGAAAGAGGTATTAAGGCTAACATAAGCTGTTTTACGACATCTAACTCTGAAGGCAACAAGTAAGAAAACACTGAAGCTATGGCAATGAACTCTGCTATGTCTCCAGCTCAGGCCAAGGAGTTTGCCTACACAGCATTATACAGCAAAAAGGCAGAGTTAAGCCAAACAGCACATATGCAGGCTGAACAGACTAGTCTATCTTAAATCTACAAACAAAGGCACAGGAATATGAATATTCCTGGAGTGGAGCAACCATAGGAACATTACTTGAAGAAAAAAATCAATATCTCCATGCATTAATATGCAATATTGGAATTACAGTAGCAATTATGTGGTTCCTCTGCCTTAAATTGTCATGATTTGTATAACTCTTAGCACCAATCTATTTCTGGACACCTGGATCTAGTGCTAGAACTAGGGTAGCCAGAACTCCTACTGCTACAGGAAGATTTTTCAGCTATGCATAGCAACACAAGGAACAATGGGGCAGACAGGGGCATGATCTTGTACTCTTAAATTGTTACCATGAAAGTGTTTTTCTTACACTATGCCACAGTTTGAGTCATATCCCAGTTTAATGTACAATGCCTAATAAGGGTTCTATGTCCATACTGGAATAAAAATAAACTAATATTTAACTCCTTGCAGATGAATTAATTAGTATTCACCTGTTAATTCATGCCTGTAAAGTACCAACTCCCTTCTTTACTGCATCTCCAATTTGCCTGAATTCCAGACAGTTTTGAAATACATTACCACTTGCCCTTACAAGCAGCTCTGTGGCACCTTAGAGACAAACAAATGTATTAGGTCAGTGTTTCCCAATTGGTGCTCCGCCTAACCCCGGGGTTCCATGAAGCGAAAGTAAGGGTTCCACAAGAACCCAGCACTGCTGAGCCCCCTCTTAAAGAAACAAAGACAAATTGCGGCAGGTTTTTTTTGCCTGACAGCTCATGGAGGGGCTTCTTTTTTGCTCAAAACCTAGGGGCTGACGTTCTTTCAAGCCAAAAAGGGTTCCGTGGCCAAATAAAATTAGGAAACACTATTAGGGTACGTCTAGACTACATGCCTCTGTCGCCAGAGGCATGTAGATTAGGCTACCAGACATAGGAAAATGAAGCGGCGATTTAAATAATCGCTGCTTCGTTTAAATTTACATGGCTGCCGCGCTAATCAGCTGTTTGTCAGCTCAGCGCAGCAGCCATGTAAATTTAAATGAAGCGGCGATTATTTAAATCGCCGCTTCATTTTCCTATGTCTGGTAGCCTAATCTACATGCCTCTGGCGACAGAGGCATGTAGTCTAGACGTACCCTTTGGTCATGAGGTTTCATGGGTAAAACCCACTTGATCAGATGAGACTCCCCACTTGATCACATGAAGTTTAGAGACTAATGCAGCTAGCCCTCTGAAACTTTGCATTTGCACATATCACTCGACCTTAAACGGCCTCCTCTATCATTACTAGAAAATGGCTTCAAGAGGAGTTCCTTTCCTTCTGTATCTAAACTCACTCTGCCCTAAGAACCACATTCTAAGATTGAGAAATCAGTGAGATGGAAGTAAAATGATACAACAGAAAAGATCAATCTCGTTCTGAAAACATGCTGAATTCACTATTCCACCCTGTCTACAAGTGCAAGTGCTTATTAACACCACTTCAGCCCTCTCCATTAGGTACCATCCTGTTTCAGTATGTTAACTATATAATGTTTCCATACAATTAATTAGTTCTTGGACCCAGAGCATATATTGTATAGACTTTTGGTTTAGAACATTATTTATCTCAGCTATATTCCATTTAAACTAGCATTACTTAATACTTCAGCCTACTTTTTACTTTGAGGCACTCTAACTGAACTCCTGTCACAACATATTCACTTGTTCTTTCAACTGAAGCAGCAATATAGGGCTATTGGATTAAGGATGTTAAATGGCATTTAATCAGCTAATCAGTCAATAAGGGGGGAAAAACTGCAGAGCTGCAGCAGTGTTCGCTCCCGATCCTGAGGGAGCTAGCCCTGCTGCAGCTCTGCCTTTTAAATGTAGTAAGAGGCATCCAGCTCTTACTACATTTAAAAAGCAGAGGCACAGCATCTGGGATCGAGCCAGGACAGCTGAGTCCCAGCTGACATTTGGTCCTCTGCTGTGCCTCTGTCTCACCTGCTCCCTCCCCCTGCCGTGGATATGGCGCTGGGGGGGAAAACCAGCTTTTAAACCAGCTCTCACCAGCACCAGCTCCTGCTCCCCCACTGGCTGCCTAGGCTTATCACTTACATCCCTATATTGGATTTCATAATACACTTTTGCCCACAAGGCTGACACTACTGAAGATTTCTCTCACAGGAAAAAAAATAATTTTGAACAGAAATAAGGAACAATTATTCAGGCAATTGTGCTTCAAAATAAGACCCTCCATAATCACTTTCTCAAGTTAATTAGTGCTCTTAGAATCAGAGCTCAAAGAGACCTCAGGAGGTTATCAAGTCCAGCCCCCTGCCCAAGGACTCTTAAAACTTGAACTACTGACACATCATACCTATCGTGTTTCCTATGGTACTCGCATCACAGGTTTTACTGTCAACAGGAAGCATTATGGTCATTTAGTCAGACCTTCATAATAAAGTAGTCCAGTAATTCCTGCTTCAAGACATGAATTTCTGGTTGAATTAGAGCACCTTTTTTAAAAAAAGACGTCCCATAAGGTGTACTATTAGTATAGAGAAAAATTAGCTCAACTTTTTATTTTCACTCTGCCAAAAAGCTACTGCAGAAACATGTTTGTTTCAACAAGTGTAGCCATGAAAAAACTTAAGCACATCTTCTCCCCAGTTACCTAACAGAACAAACATGAACCTTTGGAAAGTGCAAGATGCACTGCCTGCACACACTGTCATATTAAGGCAGTCAACCAAACATTGTAATCCATAAATATAATGGTGAATGTTTTACTGGTCATTAAAACAAATACATAAAATTGCTTACTTTCAGTTTTCCTTTGTTGAATGAACATACTGCTACTTGATATGCAGACTGTCCCATGTCAACAAAAACAACATTTCTTGGCTTCTCTTCTAAGGCAGGTAGGTCTTGTTTATAGATTCCATATGCAAGAGCAACTGAAAAAAAAAATATCAATACACACACACCAATATAGAAAACAAAAGTCACACAATCCTTCAACTCCATTTTTGGAATTGCTTTCTTAAACAGTACGGCTACGTCTACACTGGAACCCTTTTTTGGAAATGCTTAAAACAGAACAGTTTTTCCGTTATAAGTATTTCCGGAAAAACGCATCTACATTGGCAGGATGCTTTTCCGGAAAAGCACTTTCCGGAAAACCGTCCGTGCCAATGTAGACGCGCTTTTCCGCAAAAAAGCCCCAATCGTCATTTTCGCGATCGGGGCTTTTTTGCGGAAAAGACTAGAGTGCTGTCAACACTGGCCCTTTTCCATAACAGTTTTTCCGGAAAAGGACTTTTGCCCGAACGGGAGCAGCATAGTTTTTCCGGAAAAACAATGATGATTTTACATTAGATCATCATTGCTTTTCCGGAAAAGCAAGCGGCCAGTGTAGGCAGCTCGCAGCTTATTCCAGAAAAGCGGCTGCTTTTCCAGAATAAGTGGCCCAGTGTAGACACAGCATACTTGTTAAAGAATGACTAAATGTCAAGATTTAGGAACTTCAGGGGATAGCAGAGTTAGTCTGTTACAGGGAAAAAAAAAAACAAATGGACTGGTAGCACTTAGTCAAGATCATTTTTTGTCAAGATTTAGTGCTACTTTACCAAGTTATAAAAGTTTGCATCTGGTTAAATAGACCATATACAAACGTCATGGAAGACTAACTACAAAACTACTTAGTTCCTCCTATGTCTTGCATTTACTTCTTGGATGATCTTTCTAAGACTCTAACAGTCTGGGTCTGTATTACAGAAGTTGCTAAAGTTTGAGGAACTCTGGAGAGCAATCAATGTCAGTTTAGCATATAGAACTGGTAATTCATATGGAAGGGGTTTGACAGACATAGGGGAAAAAAGTTTAAAAAAGTTAGAGGATTGTAATTATAAAAGAGAATAAGAATACCTGAAGTAGTTTCATTTATTAGTCGCAAGCAGTTGAGGCCAGCAATCTGCGTAGCATCCATCACAGATCTCCTCTCTGCATCTGTATAGAAACATGGAACCTGCAAGAAATGCAAAGCATTTAGAAGAGCAAGTGCTCTACCAAATCACCAGGAAAATATTGTTCGGAGGACTAATTCACAAACCAAAGAATGCCTCCCTTTCATTTATTTTTAAGTATTTTCTGCAAGATTAAGATTTTATTTTGAGTGTTGCAAACAAGGAAAAGTGTATCTACATGAGTAAGAGGAGGTTTCATTTAATTGCTTAATTAATTCTCATAACCTTTCCATTCATTTTAGTGAAAACTAATCAAAACCAGCACAAATAAACTATTTTATTGATTAAAACTATAAAAATAAATGGTATAATGTTAGCTGTGATCAACTCAATATCAGTTTTCACAGTGTGATCTGAGTAAAAAGTTACATGGTTTATTGAAAGCAAGCAGGGACAGTGATTTATGTCAACTTCATTTATAAAACTGCTTTAAATACTGCAATACAACTATTACCACCATGATTCTTCAATGTATACAGATAACACTACATTGCCAAATTAATATTACCAAGTTTACCATCACCTACTTACAGAAACAACACAGTCAACTACAGGCTTCTTAAGTGCATTCTCAGCAGTTTCTTTTAGTTTGGTGAGGAGCATTCCTGTCACTTGCTCAATAGTGAAGTTTCGTTCTTCTTCCATATACATAACCTATAGTGAAAAGCTTTTATAAGTTTGGAAAATGACAAGAAACAATACGCTCAAATGACATTAAGGATCTGATGACCTAAGCCTACACAAAAATGTAAGTGGTCCTTAACAGACAAGTCTAGGGCCTTCAACATACTTGCATAATTTCACCACCACCCCGCCCCACTTCACTGCCTAAACCATGCCAGAGGACATCACAGAATAAACTGAATTCTCACTTATGCATACCAATATTTGAGAATTCAAGAGATTGAGAGGCAAGTTGAAAAGGACATTTATGTAAGTAAGTTTCCTGGGTTCCAAATGTAACAATGTATGCAGTTGACTTTACTGGGCCTTCAACAACCCCTGTTCCAGTAGTCATCATCAGGCTATTTTTAAGTCAAGAAAATTGCTCTCATTGTTGAACAGGTTTTGCAATTAAAATCTAAATATATTTACTGAAACATGGTCTGAAATATTCTTTTTTCTCCTCTAGTCTTGCAGTATATCTGAAGTGTTTAGTACTGAACATGGACCTTGATAAACAGTGGCATTCTAACAGAGTTCAAATCCTGGATTAGCTAAATCACAAGTAAAAAGGAATCTGAGTCTTAATCTTCACTTGTGCACATGAGTGACCACTGTCAGTTGGGAAGGTCTACTCAAAACACTCAGGGCTCAAAAGGGTACTGCTATTCAGGCCAGAGTCATATGGAAAAAGTTTGCACAGAGTGTGAAGGATCTATGTACAATTCTGGTCAATTACATCACTATAATTCTGAAATAATTTAGTTTATTTTAAAATAGAACTACTTGGCTATGTCTCCTTCACAAAATAAGTTGCTTTTACTAGTTTCAGTTTTAGCCTACAATACAGATCTCCCTATATTTATTAATCCAGTAAGTAAAGATTTTTGTCATGCAGCAAAGTGCATTTGCAAAGAGAGTCCCCAGTGCAAAAGGGTAAAAGCTAAGCTGACAGATGAATTGTCATAGAGTTTCCCCTTCAGTTCTTTTCCAAGTAGGTCTGACTCACCTTGATGCCAGCTAAGCCTGTTGGCAGCTGGACAAGTTCATATGCCAGGTTGTTTTTTTCATCTTGAATGAAAGGATCTGAGAATGCACGGCCATGAAATCTTTTAAAGCCTTGTACAGTATTCTTTGCATTTGAAATGACCTGGCGAGGGGGAAAAAAACCAAACAAACACGTGAGTATGAAATGGCATGGGAGCTTCTGAATTTGAGAAAAATAATCCATTAGCAAGTTTACCATTTTCTTGCCAAATCAAGATGTGTAGTTAATCTGTATTTTCAAAAAATATTGGAAATATTAAAACAGTCTACTAAAACACTCAAAACGGTAACACTTCCTCTTTCATCTCCCAAATGATTCTTGCAGTAATTTGTTCATGTTTTTTAAAATTGTACTTCAAAACCTTAAGCAAATATTTATGAAAATCCACATAAAAAGTTGACTCTTAAGAGGTATTCTGTAAATAGCCATAAAATCTATCTTTAGCAACATCTCTCTTCCACTGTATTCTTCTCTTCCCCTGCTTTGACTACCTTGCACAATTTGCCATCAACTAAGTTAGGAAGGACATGAACACATTAACTGAAATGTCAGTTTCAGGTCCATCATCTTGTCCTGCTCTGGCCAGCCTTTTCCATGGAACATTCTTGCATGATAATACAAAGTACTTTGGAGCCTTCCTATTTCAAGGACTATTAGCAGCACTTTACATATAGCAATCTTTCCACACGCTAAATTTTCCATTATATTTACATGATTCTTTCACTAGAAACAAGGGAAAGCGAAACAAGGAAACTCTGCTTGTCTACACTTAAAATGCTACAAGCAGCACAGCTGTGTTGCAGCCGTTGAATCACTTCATGTAGAGTCACTCATTATCTATGCTGACAAGAGGCTTCTCCCATCAGACTATAGATAATCCACCTCCCCAAGAGGCACTAACTAAATGAAGAGAATTATTTTGTCAATTTAACACTGTCTACAGAGAGGTAGGTTGACTTAACTACACTTCAAGGGTATGGATTTTTCACACCCCTAATCAGCATAGATAAATGGACAACTTTTTACTGTAGACAAGGTCTTAGACAAAAAATTGGTGGGACATTCAAGGACATGTGTAGTATCAGACATTATCTTTACTTTTTTTTAAAAATAAATCTTCCTTTATTTTTAAACTGACTGTTCCTTTAAAAGGCAACTTGCTCTTAGAACTTCCAAAAATCCAATTACCATTTAAACCTTATATCAATCATGTACCTACACCAATTAGGGATGTTAGTGAGCAGTCAACTACCTGATAACGATAAGCTCTATCAGAGGCAGCCAAGGAGCCCCTGTTTACAGCAGCTAAGGTTGGCCACCATCAACAGGGACTGCTGGACTTGGCACAAGCCAGGACCAAGCTGTCTTGGCTCACACTGGTCCGGGACACTGCTCCTCTGCTTTTTAACTGAAGTAAGAGTCCAGAGGCTCTTACTACATTTAAAATGTAGAGCCACACCACAGGTGTAATTGTAGCACAATTACAATGTGCTAGTACAAACTCTATGTGTTCAAGCATCTCAAGTATTCTGGAAGTATCCTAGAATCTAGAGATATTTGTTCTTGAGAAAAGTTGGTAGCAATTATAAAGATACTTTCTGCATGTGACAAAGTATATCTGGCATGAAACATCTTTTACAAAAATAAAAATTGATGACAATCTGACTGCTAGATAGGGAAAGTCAGAAGTCCGCTAACTCTTGCCTTACTCCCTTATTAATATTTATATAACTATTCAATTATTTGCATTAGGGAGAACAAAATACATCCAATTATATATAAAAACTAATAGCAAATATTTATTTATGTTGTAGTTAAGCACGTAGAATGACAGATTTATAGTTGTCCATGCAACCTTAAATCTGCCCCTTTTGCCTTCAACCTGTGCACTGTCCTGTGTAAAGAACAGTATGCATATGCAATCTTATAATAAAAACATTATCCTAATTTATATGTATAAAGTGGATGAACCAATACTCATGAGAAAATGTTATTTACTTTGAGTGTTTGGTTATGCAATACAAACATTAAACTTTTTGGTAAGTCATTTCTCAATTTTCTTTAAAAAAGGAAAAGGTACAAATTCTATTATGTACACCAAGTAGCACACTTACATAATCCTTAAATCCCAATCCAGAACAATGACAGAATACATTACAATGTTACAAACTGAACAGTTTAAAGCACAAATGCTTCTTAAGATGTGTGAATACCTATTTCCCCACAGACTTTTGCAGTCTCTTTAAAAATAATTTATTTCACTATTAAACTATGCTAACAGTTTTACTTTGTCTTATAAGCAATTATTGAACATACAAAAACCTTACCTGGCTTTTAGCTGCAGCTCCAATTGAACGATTCTTGGGACCAAAAGCTACACACGATCTACGAGAAGAAATATTTCTGAACTAATTTAAATTTAGAAATAAAATATTTCTAACAAGCAGTCAGAGATTTTAAAAAAACTATTTAAAGATTAAGCCTATCACTACATAAATCAAGCCTATCACTACTTAAATCCAATATTTTAATGTAGAACATACTCTGCCATTATGGCTCTAGAACCGTGGTCACCAACAGGTCGATCACTATCGACTAGTTGATTGCAAGGCCTCCTGTCCGCCCCGCCCCCATTTTCCTCCCACCCCCGAGAAGCCCCACTACCTACCTCAAGTGAAAATGGAGGTAGTGTCAGCTTCCCGGGGGTGTCAGCTTCCCGCAGCTTAGCGCTACTTCTGGCGATTCCGGAAGTGCGCTAGCTGCTCTGCCGGGTGTACTGTGGGAGGGAGCATTGGCTCCCTGCACCGCACAGGAGCAGTGAGTCAGCCCCGGGGTTTCCCAGTGCGGGGGGGGGGGGGGGGGGGGGGGGGAGGGTCAGCCCTGGGGGAGGCATGCGCAGGGGGCTGGCTTCCCTGCACTGGAGTGGGAGTCGGCCCGGAGAAGGTACATAGGGGGCTTCCCAGCGCCACGGGGGGTTGGCCCTGGGGCAGGCACGTGCTGGTTTCCCTTGGGGGGGAATCCTGGGAGAAGGCAGATGCAGGGGACTCTCTGCCTCCACTGGCACCCCACTCCCTGCTCCCCAGACCCCACTCCCCAGTCACAGAACTCTGTCCCCACTCTCCTATCCCCAGCTACAGAATGCTGTCACTATTCCCATCCCCACTCCCCAAACTCTGTCCCCACTGGCATCGTGTCCCCAGCTGCAGAACCCTGTCCTCTGCCCTCCCAGCACTCTGTTCCCTCTTCCCTGCCCCCAGCCGCAGAACTCTGTCCCCAGAAAATGTATAATTATAAATGCTTCATTTTAGATTTAAATAGCATGAGTAAAAACCAGACCATTTATTTCATAACTATAAACACGTGATTTTAATTTTATATATCGCATAATTTAAAAATAAACTGTATCAGAGGGTGTAAGTAAGAATTGGGGATAGCAAGTGATGGACAGGAGGAGAATAGAGAGGGCAGGGCTTCAAGGAAGGGGTGAGGCGGTAGATCTTCGCCTGTTCTGAGATTTAAAAAGTGAATTGGGCGTAAAAAGGTTGGAGACCACTGCTCTAGAACAATGGTTCTCCAGACTTTTTGGCCTGTGTCCCACCCCATTCAACACAAATCTTTACACGGACCACCAGCCAACCACCCATAATGATGGAATGTCCTTGC
Source organism: Pelodiscus sinensis (assembly GCF_049634645.1). Classification (NCBI taxonomy): domain Eukaryota; kingdom Metazoa; phylum Chordata; order Testudines; family Trionychidae; genus Pelodiscus; species Pelodiscus sinensis. Next base: position 24,375,213 of record NC_134727.1, read on the forward strand.
TTATTTCTAAATACGCTGAATTAGGGATGTAAGCGACTAGTCAAGTAGTCACTACTCAACTAGATGCTTCCCTCTCCCCTGAAGCCTCTGTATCAGATGCAGCAAGGCGGGAGCAGAAGACAGTACTGGAGGGAGCCGGCTCAAAAGCCAGTTCCCCCCACCACCGTCTCTGTAGAGGCCGGGGGAAGAGGCACAGTGGGGGAACCCGGCACGAGATGGGACTGAGCAGTCTGGGCTCGCACCAGGTCCCAGACGCTGCACCTCTGCTTTTTAAATGTAGTGCGAGTCTGGCAGTTCTTACTACGTTTAAAAAGCAGAGTCACAGTGAACCCCCTTATCAACTAATCGAATAATCGATGGAAATTCCACCAACTACTTGATTAAACTTACTAACCTCTATTTAACACCCTTACCTTGAAAACTAAATTATTCATATTAGCTTACCAGAGCTACTAACATAAGAGTGTATATAACTGGTAAGAAAGAAAATATTAAATAAATCAAAATAATTCAATAGATTAAATACTTCATCATGTTAGTTTACCAAACTTAATATTATTAAAACTATGTCCAAGACAAAAGGTTTCAATATTGTCTTTAGTTAGCAGGGGTGAGGAATCCATTTTGGGTCAGAAGCAATCGCTCTATTGGGGGAGGAGGTGGGAAAAATCAGTCGGGGGTCACACAAGAGAGGCAAAAAACCCCAATCCTCACTGATGTGGCCCCCAACCGACACCTCATTCTCCTAGCACTCTAGCCCTAGGGTGTGCTAGGAGAGGGGAGGGAGGAGGGAGGACTGAGGCACAGAGCTTCCCATGGGCCAGATTAACTTTTTTGAAGTTCTGGGGTTGTTAGATTTTGTGAGCCCCCTGCCCAGGCTTTGGGGTGAGGCCAAAAATGAAGGGCTCAGTGTGCAGAAGGGGGCTGCCAGGGAGTGGGATAGGGAGGGGGCTGTATAAAGGTGTGAGGTCTGGCCGGGAGGGAGGGTGCCGGAGCAGGCTGACGGTGAGGTGTCTGGAATGAAGGAAGGGCGCAGCAGTGGACATGGGGTGGGGATGCCTGCCAGGAATGTGAGTGCAAGAAGGGAGGATAAAGTAGTGGGCTGGGGTGTAAGGTCTCAGAAGGAGTAGGTGGGATGCATGAGGGAGATGGCAGTGCAGAATCTGGGAATAAGAGAGGATGGGAGGTGCTCACCTAACTTCGTGCCCCCCGGCACTCCCTTTGGCTGTGACTCGAGCCAATGGAAGAGCAGCGGGAGAAGCCTCCAAGCAGCGCATCTGTGCACTGCCATTTCTCCAGTCAGGTAAAGGGGGAGCAGCAGCGCATGTAGCTGCTTGCTCCCCAGTAAGGCTGGAGCACCAGTGAGGACTCCCTAATCCAGGAGGTGTCAAGGGGCTGAGCCTCAATCCACAGCCCACCTGCAAGGCAGTTTGGATCACAAGTGGTCCATGGACTTCAGTTTGAAAACCACCACTCTAGAACAATATCTGAAGAGCTTAACACTCATTATGGAGCAATTTTCTAACAAACAGTGAATTTATGAGCAGTGAAACCTGCTAGTAGTCATTCCCTAATTTAGTCCATTAAAATTTGTGGACACTCATTATGATAGAAGAGCAAACTACTCAGTTACATACTTTAAGTTTCATAAAAAAAACATTTGTCCAGTCTTAATTTTAACATGTAAACATGTTTACATTCTTCACCAAGACAATTCACAATTTAAAACTATTTCTAGTCACTTCTGAAAGTTTACTGGCAAAGTAATTTACACAGGTGGATAGTAGATGGTTGTTCACTGCAAGATTAATTTACAGTTGAGAGCTAATTTTTATCCATTAAAGCAGGTGATCATAGATACCCAATTTCACTATCATATTTGTCAATATAAAAGTTATACTAAGGACAAAAAATCATTTTATAGTTAAAATTAGCCAACTATTTATTACTTCCCATTTTTCCAAATTTCAAGTTAACTCTGCAGCTCCAACAAGCAGCAAGACTGGATAAAATAAGCACAAGACAAAAAGTGCACAAACTCCAAAGTATAGTAAAACTCTAATAGTCCGGCATCCAGTTGTCTGGCACTCCTGATAGTCTGGCATCAACTGGAACCCGGAACCGCTCAGGTCAGCTGTTCTCACGGCCAGGCCGCTGTGAGCCGCACACACTCTCATAGTCCACGCCATTCCACTCATGGTCCCCAGCGCACTCATCGTCCAGCCTGCAAGTACTAGCAGCCGACTGCTGAGCACAGGCAGCTGCTTCGGGACCCAGACATAAGGTTGGGGGAGAAGGGGGATTGGATGACAGCAGGGAGAGGAGGTGTTTGGTTCTGGGGAAAGAAAGGGGAGGGGAAGGGGACTGGGTCGCACGTGGCATCCCGGCCAGCTCACTGAAAATCCGGCCACTCAGCGCACATGCCCCAGCACCTGGAGAGAGACGCACAGCCATACTAGCGGCTCTGGGACCCGAGCATAAGGTGGGGGGTGGGGGGGGGGCAGAGCGGGATTGGGTTGGGAGTATGCCCCTTTATAAGTACCTCCTGGTACTCCAGCATATCCCATAATCCGGCACCATCTAGGTCCCGAAGGTGCCGGATTATCGGAAGTCTACTGTAATCATTAAGATTTAGATGACGGAAAGCCAAATAAATACACTTTATGGAAAATAATTTTATATACTGCTTTGTGATGCCTTCCATTCTTTAAGAGATAAAAGAAGTCCATCTTTTTTAAAGAGTTAAGAGTTACATACTTCTGGTCAAACTTCCTTACCTGAAGTATTTTCACACTCATCTTAAAGTTTAATAGCCCTTACAAAAACAGATTACCCACATGGTTCCATTAGGCCAAATTATCTACAATGTTCCTTGCTGACAAAATGATTATTTCAACCGTTTTTTACTACTTAAACATATCTTAATAGACAGGGCTTGACAAATGGCAGCGAAAACCGCTTGCCAGCCCCATACTACGCATGCACAAGAGCCGCATTGCGCATGCGCGCGCCGCAAATCAACGGGGCACGCGGCTGAAGTCTATTCACCACGGGTGAGTAGACTGTATAGTTTGTCGAGGCCTGGTAATAGATATTATTACATTGAGCTCAATGCAGCAGACAAGACAGCTCCACTACAGAACTTGTGGTCCTGTGGGAAACAAAAGAAAATGTGTTTCTGGAATATCCCACTGTGTTAATTAGCTTAAAAATATTGAATATACAGACACCACCAGCATTGAAATTTGCCGTGACATGATCATGTTGATTATTTATATAGCCAAGGCCCAACCAAAATCAGTCCTTTGTGATCAATTTCATGGTCATAGGGTTATAAAAAAAAAAAAAAAAAACAATCTCATGTTTTCACATACTTAATATGAATTTACGGTTGTAACTGTAGGAGTCCTGACCCAAAAAGGGTTGTGAGGAGGGGTTTGCAAGGTTATTGTGTGTCACGGAATTACCACCCTTATTTCTGTGCTGTTGCTGGTAGCAGCACTTCCCTTAGAACTTGGCAGCTGGCAAGCAGCAGTAACTAGGCAGGAGTCCAGCTCTGACAGCACTGCCACTGCCAGCAGCAGAGCAGAATTAAGGATGGCATGGTATGGTATTGCCTCAGAGCTGGGCAACTGACCAGCAGCTGCCATTCCGGCCACGCAGCTTTGAAGGCAGAAGTAAAGGTGGCAACACCATGACTCTACTACAATAACCTTGCAACTTTCCCATGACCCTCTTTTGGGTCAGGAGCCCCAGTTGGAGATATGCTTGTCTCCCCTGTAAAATATGTATTTCTCTGTGGTCTGCAAGGGAACTCCATGTGGTCCGTGCGCCCTACTGATAGACTCCTCCCCCTTCTTCCCAGTGCTTCTTGGGTCCTGCAGCTAAGGCAGGCTTACCTGCCTTTATGCAGCACAGCTCCCAGAAACATCTGCAAGGTCACTGCAGCAGCCTCTAGGTGCAGAAGTGGCCAGGAAGACTCCATGCACTGCCTCTGCCCTAATGCTGGCTCTGCAATTCCCAGTGACTGGCTCCTGCACCTCAGAGCTTGCAAGAATCTGACAACTGCATCTGGAAACACCACCTGGACCTTGCTCTGCAACCCCATGACTGAGCCCAGAACCCTCTCTTGTGCCCCATACCCCTCTTCCCTGGCTCCACTCTATTCCACAGCTGGAGTCCTCACTAGGGGTGTTAAAATGCCAATATTTGCCTAAACATGTAACCACTGAAAAACTCAACCGTTACACGCACCTGCAGCTGGCTCCCCTACGAGCCAGTGAATACCACAAGCTGGCTTTTAAGCCCAAGCGTATCGGTTAACCATTTACTCTGTTATGCATTCTCATTCCTAGTCTGGACTAGGGATGTTGGCATATAGTCGATCACATGATTAACCCATAAGCCTGGGCTTATCAATTAATCCTAACAACTATATGCACCCCCACTACTAGGCAGCAAGGTTAGGGGCTTTTAAGCTGGCACCCCATGCATGCCAGCTCCTGGAGAGCTGGCTGCACCACACCACTGCCTCCGACAGAGAGGCAGCAGAGTGGGGGGTGAGAGGGGAGGCAGGAGCTGGTACACATGGGAAGCAGATTTCAAGTGGGCTCCCCATACATATCGGCACCTGTGGAGCCCCCTGCAGGGCAGATGGGAGTCAGTGCTCATGGAAAGCAAGCTGTTAAACCCGCTGTCAATGAGCACCAGCTCCCACCTACCTCCCCCACCCACAGGTAAACATGTAACTGCTAAAATGTACAGCAGTTACATGTTTACACAAGTACACACTAGTTAGCATCTCTAGTCCTCACACTCCTCACATACCCCAACCTCCTGTGCCTGCAAGGTGAAAGTGAGCGTGGATGGGGACAGTGAACCACAGAAGGAGAGGGAATGGAGCATGAGACACAGGGCCTCAGAAGAGATGGGGAAAGTGGTCCCCTTCAAAAATGTATACCAAAATGAGGGAGAAGTACACAAAAGACCAGACTTCACAGGGGAGATCGGATTTCTTCATGGTCCATGACATTTTTCATGGCTATGAATGTGGTAAGAGCCTATTTACATCACCAACAACGGCTATATCCAGTTAACAAGTGAAAGCTAGTCATGTACTTACTTGTAGGAGTACACTGAAATGAAATTAAAAGGAATCTATTTAAAAACCTGTCTGGCGCTTAACAGAATTCAAAGGCTTGACAAATAAAAAAAACTAACAGGTTCTATTTTATGAAAAACATGGCAATTATAAAGCTAATATTACAGGCTGGTTTACCCTGCAAAGTTAGGTCAACTTCACTACATAGCACAAGACTGTGAAAAATGTTATGGACTGTTTGATAAAGCAAGTCAACTTAAGCCCCCGTGTAGACACTGCTAGTCAATGGAGCTAAGTCTACACTGCTGGTTTTACCAGCAGTGAGTATACAAATGAGGTGTGGATTAGCATACCATGCCTCATTTGTATAATTTATGCACACCGTTTTTGTGAAAAGGGCTTTTGCAGAAAAAAGTAGTGTGGATGCGTTTTTTTGCGCAAAAACCACGTTTTCCGCAAGATCGGTAAACATCCTTTTTTGGGGCATAAGGATCTTGTGGAAAACGGGGGTTTTGCGCAACAAATCACATCCACTACCCCCTTCCTCCCCCCGCCCCCGGGGCAAAAATGGTGTGCATAAATTACGCAAATGATGAGCCATGACATGCTAATCCACACCTCATTTGCATACTCCCTACCAGCAGTGTAGACAAAGCCTCGAAGAATTGTTCCGTCTGCCTAGCTATGGCCTCAGAGATGGATTTACTACAGCAATGGAAGAAATGCCACTGCAGCATTTTTAGTGTAGACCTAACTACAAGAAACCAGATTTATTAAACGAAATTGGCCTTAAACTAATATAGATACATTAACTGGAGGGTTCTTCATCTCTCGTGGATACATGAGCATATTTAGCTATGTAACTACAAAATTTCTCAATCATTCTGAACTCACAGGAACATAATAAGTAAACCAAATGAAGACATTTATCAAAGATTTCGCTCCCTGATTGCTGGCAAATGAATGTTGGGGAGCTTTGCAATTCTTTACTATTGTGTTTGGAACCTGCCTGGCCTATACTGGCATTACTGGCCAAGTCTTCCTAAATATTTTCTGTGTATTTTAAGACACTTGATACTATTTCCTTTTCCTTCCAGCTGACTATACACAGACCTCAGTCACAGGTATAACACAGACGCATCAAATCTCAAGCTATATACTTTATGTATTCTTAAGGAACATAGCCACTTAAGTTATTTCAAAAAAACATTACAGGACAAGCACACTAACTGGTTACAATTTAGTTTACAAACAGCAATAAATTTTAAATAGAAGCAGATGCCCTTACAATCAAAGATGCAGGAAGCTTAGTGAAAGCTTATCAAGGCAGAATTTCAGCAGTTAAAGAAGCTTTGAATTCCCTCCCATATTATGTTAGAACAAAGTAAGATGTGGGTGCTGCTCATATAATCACTTGAGTCTCCATTCTTAGGTTTACACTTATCCTTTGTCCCTATGCACTTCATTGGAAGATTAATTCCTCTTATCATACAAGACAGAAGTCCAGTTACCACACATACATTACACCAATTATGTTAAATCAAGGTCTTAATCTGTTTAGTTAAACCAGCACATCTTCCTGACGTGGACACTCAAATTGGCTTAAAAATCCCTTACCTTAATTTGGTACTACAGTAAACTTCCGATAATCCAGCACCTTTAGGACCCTGGGGGTGCCGGATTATCAAATATGCTGGACTATCGGAAAGGGGGGCTTTGAGGGGTCTAGGGTGGGGTGGGGGATGCCACCCCAGACCCCTCATAGCCCCCCCTTCCGATAGTCCGGCTCTGTCCCAGGCGTCCCTGATTCAGCCGCTGCTGAAACTGACCAGCAGCAGTTGAACGGGGAACGCCTGGGGCAGAGCAGCTGGAGTGCTGCCAGATTGGTCCGGTAGCACCGACCCTTGATGCGGCGAGACCAACCTGGCAGCACCCCAGCTGCTTTTGGAGACGCCTGGGGCAGAGCAGCTGGGGTGCTGCTGGGTTAGTCCCACAGCGCCGAGGTGCGGTGCTACTGGACCAACCCGGCAGCACCCCAGCTGCTCTATCCCAGATGTCCCCAAGTAAGCCGCTGCTGATACTGACCAGTGGCTGACTCCAGGAAGCCAGGGAAGAGCTGCTCTGCCTCAGGGTTCCTGGTGTCAACCGCTGGTCAGTTTCAGCAGAATCGGGGAAGCCGGGGTCAGAGCAGCACCAATGGTCTGGCTGGCCTGGAGCACTTCTGGGTTCCTGATGGTGCCGGACCATCAGGAGTGCCGGACCATCGGAGTTTTACTGTATATGGGTAGAATCTGGTATGCGCTACTCAAACCATTTATTTAGGCATGGTCTACATTTAAAATAAGTCAACCTAGCTACATCACTCACAGGGTGAAAAATCAACACCTTGGAAAACTGTAGCTCTTTCCATGATAATTCATAGCATATATGCAATTAGGTAAATGAAGGAATGCGTCTATCAACCTAGTTATCTACCTACCTTCATTCAGGGAGTTGGTGATCCTCCACTACTGGAGAAAACCCTTCTGTCAGCATAGACTGTATCTGTACTACAGGGTTATGCCAGCATAGTTATGGCACCAAAGCTATGCTGATATAGTTCCCAGATTGGCCTTTGATTGGTTGGTGCAATTTCTGCTTCTGTTTAATGACAACTTAAATCTTCAAAATTGAGAATTCATTTTCTCCAGAAATCTGTTATGTTCCTGTTCATTTTTGTGTCATATGAGCACTTCAAAATATTCCCTTTTAGGTTTCATCATCTCAGTTACAAATGAAGTCACAAAAATATTCAAGCCAATGATTGTTAAAGGGTTCATGCCCAATAGGTCTAGTCAATAGTAAGCATTCACCAGCATGACTGGGGAAAGGGACTCCATATATTCAAAGTTGAGCAAACATTGAGTAAATGTTTAAGGTCATGTTCTGCCACGGCATGAACACGTGTAGATCCCACCAAACTAAGAACCTAACAAGCACGGCTCAAAGAGTAGAATTCAAGGACAACTCATTTTCCTTAAACTCAACTGTAATGAGTTGCGCAAAGTTATTTTTGCTAATATTTCAGTATATAGTTGCTACAACAAGTCACACATCCTGATTCTGTTCTTGGTTTAAAACTCATTATGTAAACTAGATCAACCCACATTATTTGACCCTGCCTCCATATTGGTTTGGTTTTTATAGAAAGTGTTGAATCTATGGAACCAGTTAATATCAAACGTATCATAGAAGTTCAAGACTCACTTTGAACTCATTTTAGATTACACATTGGGACCAAAAGTTTCAACATTGACTAGTGATTTTGGATGCCTTGTTTTTCTGAGTACATACCTGATGATACCCTTTAAAGAGCCTAATTAATATTATGTGCTAAGAATCCATTCTCTGAGACCCAGGCCCTCTTCTCTCTCTAAGAGGTATTACGTAATTATATTTTGTACATTTGTTTCAAACTTTGGTTAAGGTTATTTCAAATTTTGTTTCTGATACACCAACTAAATGACTTCCAAGTTTTTAATCCTCTACTGCCCTTAGTATAAATCCAGCATGAGTTTATTTTTTAACATCTACTAGCTATCGTGGCAAAATTGCATTATACTGTATATATGGAAATGGAAAGCCTCACTCATTTCAGAGTTGCAAAACTAAAAAGCAATGATTTTCTGAATAGGAAAGATTTGACAACCAACATCTTGAAACTGTTACTGCCTACTTTTATTACATTGTTTTTCAAATCTGTTTAAATACTCATTTAAGAAACAAGTACTCACAGTAATACTTTGTATAGAACCAGTAAAAGTAACATATTAGTCACACAGCTCTTGTCCATTTATTCCTTAAAGACAGCCAGAGTTATAGCATTATTTAGAAGGAAGCAAAAAGAGGCCATACAGCTGGTCATCCATCACTGTCTCCAAGGCAAGATGAGAAAAAACTGACAAATTGAGTTCCAAAGGCACAATTTTACCAGACCTAGGAGTTTGCTGTAAAACACTATCAGTTCCTATCATATTGTTTTCAAGTGACTGGACATTTACTCTGAAACATCACACTCCTGTTACACACTAGAATGCAGCAGCAAACACAGTGAACAATTTTATACAAGTCAGCCTCCTCCCTCCTACAGCCACTTCTAATTTCAGCTACATTACTGACATAAGTCATCTTACCTCAGTTTCCCTTCTTGGTGTGTGGAAGTGTAACCATGTACACAGTTAATGGATGAGCCTGAGCTCATCAGTTAACCTTATGGTTACACGGAGGTTCCTGGACTCCAAGGCAGTAACTTGGGGGAGGGAGATATGCGCTCGGAGTCAATTTTAAAGCCTCCCGCCTCCTCCCATATAACTGACGAAACATGGTTAATGAAATACATTTTAACATCCCTAACAACCACCCAGTTCCTATTTCTCGGTTATGTTTGGTAGGGTGCCTCTATCTGGATGTACCCAGCTGGCACCTGTGACGCATCTTAAGTCTTTTAGCAACAGTCCTTGCAGTCTTTTGGTTGACTCATTTTTTCACTCTTCCTTGTAGGATTACTATAATTCAAGTTCCCAAATAGAGGGCACTGACTAGGGGAGGAGGAGCTGTAAGGGGGTATTTGCAATGGGAGGTGCCCATTGCAATTTAGGACATGCTGAAAGGGTGGTGGGGGAGAAGACACACAACACCCTGCTCCATCAGGAGCCCTACTGCTGAGTAGGGATGTAATATCCCAAGTAGTTTGTTAAGTGGCTAACTATAGCTTTAACTGGTTAACCGCCCGCTGAGCCATGGATGGTGGGCCTGACCAGGCAGGTGCAGCGCCCCCACCAGTGGTGGGCCCAGCTGGGCTGCTCTGGTCAGGTTGGGTGCCAGTTAACCAGGTAAGCATTAGGGATGTAAAGTTATTACAATTTAAATGATTAACCATAAGCATCAGCTTACTGGATTCCGCTACAGTTATATGCTGGCTCCTGCTCTGAGGGAGCCGTTAGCTATCCCATGCCATTGGCTCTGCAGTACAAAAACTATGCTACAGAATCTGCAGCAAAGCCAGCTCCCAAGAAGTGGGGCTGGCAACCAGGAATGGGCCACTAGCTCCTGGTCCTTCTCCTGGGGAACCAGTTGTGCTGCAGGCTCTGCAGTATAAACCTTATATATAAGCTTTATACAACAGAGACCACCACACATAGTGCCTGGAGGCAGGGCCATCAGCCAGTGCGCTCCAACCTCAGTCCCACTCCATGCTGCTGCCTCTGTATAAGCATGTAATCGATAGCATTAACCAACAAGCTTTTGCTTATCCATTAATCAACTATACTACACTATTATATCTCTATCACACAGAACTGAGGATGTTAACTAGTGATTGACTAATTGAGTAGTCATTGGAATTTCCATCCACTACTCAACAGGCACTTCCCGCATTCCTCCTTTGAAATGTACAAGAGCCCCAGCAGGGTCTCTTGTGCATATCAAAGCAGTAGCGCAGCATAGAGCCCAGGGTCAGCGCGGGACACTGAGTCCCCTGCTGACCCTGGGCTCCATGCTCTGCTGCTGAATGAAATGCCATGCAGAGCCAGGGTCAACACAGGTTCCATGCCACATTTCCCCACCCCAGGGTCAGAGGACTCCCCAGCTGATCTCAGGTTCTGCAGAAATGCCACGCTGGAGTCCCCAGCTGATCCCTGGCTCCACATGTGCAGCACTGCACAGCTGATCCCGGGATCAGCTGTGCAGCACTGCCCCTTTGAAACACCAAAGTGGTATTCAAAGGGGCAGGCCCACAGAGCCCATCTCCGACTCAGCTGTGTGGCAGGAGCCCGGGGTCTGCTGGGGATTCCCCAGCTGATCCTGGGTTCAGCGAAAATGCCACGTTGGAACCCAGGATCAGCTGGCATCCCCAGATGAACCTGTGCTCCACACGTGCAGCACCGCACAGTTGATCCCAGGCTCAGCTGTGCAGCACTGACACTTTCAAGTACCCCCTTTCCCCTCACCCTTTTCTGCCTCTATCTGATAGAAGCAGCAAGGCGGGGGGGAGGGGGGAAGAATAGGAGAGAGAATTGGATAGTCCACAAGTCTTTACCAGCCATACACAGATCTCCCCAGAGCCAGACACCCACATCCCTCTGCCATCAGAGTTCAGCCATAGGCTTGACTTCATGCAGTTTCATTACTGTGCCACCAAGAAATGAAGGTCCTGCCCACTTCTCATCCTCAGAGAACCAGCACAGCTAGATCTCCTGTTCTTGCTCCAGCCCCAGAAAGACAAAGAATGCAGTAGCCAGAACGTAAATAATTGCAGGGCCTCCATCCCGACAAGATTGGGTACTCTTCTCACTGTGGCCCACACACCACCAACACAGGCACACTGCAAAGTGATAAACTGGGCTTTCTGCCTGATTCAGTGGCCACTAGTGGCAGCCAGCAGCTATGCAGCACCAAGTCTCCAGGGAAAAATGAAATTCTGCAGACAATTATGCACAAACTTTACATTATGCAGGTAGTACAAAACTCCCCCACGAGTACCCATAAGAGCTGACAGACAAAATGTTCATAAGACTGTGAAAAAAAGCACAGAGGACAGGCTGAAACATACAAGCAGTGACAAAGAGCATGTTTCTCAACTTCTTGGTTCCATTTATGTATAGTCATTACTCATTTAACACTGCCTGCTTAACATTTTCGCAATTGCACGATTTTTTTTAGGGAACGTTTTTCGAATAACACGACCATCCCCGAAATAACACAAAAATAATCAAGAGGTGGACTACTTCGCACAGCAGTATAAGTTGGTGAAAAGTGGTAATACACATGAGCAGATAAATACACATGGTCAAGCTGCTCCTCCGCTCACTCACGTTTATCTTTGTTTTAACAAACCACAGCAATTTGTGTTGCTAGTTATCTTGTGTTGCTAGATATTTCATGTTGACATTGACGACCCGACACCAACACAAAATTGACCTGGCCACCACCACCTTTCCCATTTTTTGAATGGGAAAATTGACCCCGCATAGCCCGTTTTCGCTTAGCACAAACATTTTCAGAGACGCATCTATAGCGTTAAATGAGGATTTACTGTATGTACCGGCTACAAACGCGAACCAAACACATTTACACAAGTTTCTTACTTGAAGGAGTTCGATTGTTTTGAGAAGTTACATTCCCCTCCTCCCCACATCAACCTGCTCACTTCAGGCCTCGCTGCTTGTGCTCCCTTTCATTTCCCTTTCCCGAAAACACGCGCCCCCACGGGGCGTAGCGTGGCTCGCAGGCGCAGTGCCCAGGCACGCGACGAGCCGGCAGCAGCGCCTACCCCTGGAGGCAGGTCCGAGGGGAGCGCCCGGGCTGCTACGAGCTCTCTGCGGGGACAAACATCCCGCCGCTCACCGCAGCCGTTCCCGGGCCCTGCAGCTTCGGGTTTGTCGGCGGCTTTTCCACGCTACGGAGATTTACTGCCCCTCCCCCCCGTTAAAGTTAGCAGCGTGCCCCCAGCAAGCAGCGCCGCAGGCCCCAGGCGCAGGCCTGACACGCCCCGGTACCGCGCGCCGCCCCCCGGCCCGTGCCTCTCCCGCCTTTACTCACGGGGTGCTGCGGTCGCTGTACTCGTTGGCGACGGTCTCGATGCCTCCGGCCCGGGCCACGGCTACATAGCAGCTCTGGAAGCCCAGATCGATGCCCACCACCGACATGCTGCGGCCGGAGGGGCTGAGGAGGGCGCCGGGCAAAAGCTGAGGAGCTCCGCAAGGGTCTGGCTCGGTCCCGACCGGCGCCTGCGCCTCACTAGTGCGGACGCAGCCGACGCAGCCCGTTTAAATGAGCAGCGGCTCCGGCAGCCTCCTCTCGAGGGAGGGGGAGAGATCTCGAAAGATCCCGTCCTGCCGTGAGGAGGGGGCGGGGCGCGGAGAGAAAGAACGCCTCTCGCGAGATTCCCTCGGGGCGGCTCCCTCTCCTTCCCTTCCCCCTCGCCGCCCGAACACGGGGGCCGGAGCGATCGTTGGGATCTCCGGAGTGGTTCTACGCCCCGCGGCTGCTACGCATGCTCAGAGGTTATCTCTGACTTCAGGCGCGTGGGGGAGGGGCAGTTGACTCGCCTTCTTCCTCACAGCTCCGCCCCCTTTTCTTATCCTTTCCTCGAACCTTCTCTTTCGCTCAGGCCGGCGCGCCCCGTGAGTCACGGGATGGTCTCGTCCTCAGGGGACGGACCGCCTCCCCGCCTGCAACGTCATCGTCCTGCCTGCCCTGCTGGGAGGGGGAGGGGGAGGGGGAGGGGGGAATCCTTCCCAGAGCTCTTGCCTTGTTGCGGTGGTTAGAGGCGGGCAACTGTCCCGTTTCTCCAATGAGAGGCGCGTAGAGTTGCCAAATACGTTCACAAAACATTCTGGGGGGGAGGAATTGGTTGTGAAAAAAAGGGGGGGGGGACCAAACTTGTTGAGTGAAAAAAAAAAGTTTCTGTGCCTTTAAATTCCCCCACTCCCCCTGCCCCCACCAGATGTGGCAGGGGGGAAATGTCTCACCAGCCTTCTGTCCAAGAAAAACAAAATACCGGACATTTTATATGTCCTGTGTTTTCTGTTTTTTTTTTTTTACGGGACAGAAGATGCAATTACTGGACTATCCAGGCAAAAACCAGACACCAGGCAACCCTAGAGGAACATGGGGTCACCGGACAGAGCCCTGGGGTCCTCCACCTGTGCTCCAGCCTGGCTCCCCTCATACAGCCCACCCTTGAAATACAACAGCCAAGTGAAAACTTAAAAAACAAATAGTCTGGTAGCACCTTAAAGACTTACCAAAGCATGTAGATAGTATCATGAGCTTTCCTGGGGCAACCCATTTCTTCAGATGACAAGAATTAGAAGTCCAGATCCAAGAATAAATAAGGGAAAGGGAGGGTGGGAGGAAAAAAGGAGAGGAAAGAAAAAAGTGAGTTGATGGTTCAAATAGTTATAAGAGGATGATAAGAACAATTAGCACCTCCATTGTTTGGTTGGTTAAGTCATTAGGATGTGGAAGGTCATGAGGGAGCCAGCTGATGTTCCTGTTTATAACATGACCTATGAAGGAAGACTGAAAGAACTGGGCTTGATGAGTTTGGAAAAGAGAAGACTGAGAGGGGACATGATAGTGGTTTTCAGGTATCTAAAAGGGTGTCACAAGGAGGAGGGAGAAAACTTGTTCTTCCTGGCCTCTGAAGATAGAACAAGAAGCAATGGACTTAAACTGCAGCAAGGAAGATTTAGGTTGGACATTAGGAAAAAGTTCCTAACAGAGTAGTTAAACACTGGAATAAATTGCCTAGGGTGGTTGTGGAATCTCCATCTCTGGAGATATTTAAGAGTAGGTTAGATAAATGTCTATCAGGGATGATCTAGACAGTACTGGGTTCTGCCATGAGGGCAAGGGACTGGACGTGATGACCTCCCAAGGTCCCTTAAAGTCCTAATATTCTATGATTCTATGATTTGCATAAGAATTAAACTTGTAAATGAAAGTTCTAGGCTTTCCCTATGTATTTGGCTTGTGGATTTGGGCTAAAGCAACATGGTGACTTGGAGATTCATTAATGAGTGTCCAGGCAGATTAAAGTGTTCTCCAACAGATTTTTGTGTATTGCCTTTTCAGATATCTAATTTGTGTCCATTTATTCTTTCCCCTAGAGACTGTCCAGTTTGGCCAATATACATGGCAGTGGGGCACTGTGAGACAGTCATGCACACCTGCCATGATTCTGGTTTTATAGGGTGCAGAGTCTCAATCACTCCCATCGCCTATACAGTTTTGACAGTAGTTAATCTGGATTAACCAGAATCCAGTGTGTGAGTGTGATCATAGGCAGGCAACCTTATAGGCGTAGAGATCTGTCATTGATAGATAAGATGAGTCAGGTCGTATATTGTCTTGGACCAGTTTCTGCTGATGGAAGAAACAAGCCATTGAACAGCACAGAGCTCGTCAGGTTTGGGAAAAGTAGAGGGCCACAGATAAATACAAGGTAGAACAGGTTATTTAACATAAGTAAACATATTATTCACCTGTTAACGTCTCTACAGTCATAGGAGGTTAGTAGATTATACATTATTATAATACAGCAGGGGTTCCCAACCTGGGGTACGCGTACCCCTAGGGGGTACGAGAAGCTTGTCAAGAGGGTACGGGGAATATTTGGTAAATAACAACCTAATTGAAATATTCCAAAAGTAGTAGTGTTCGTGAAAAAAGTTGTGGATTGGAGAGAGAACGGCGAGGAGGTGGGAGCGGGGTGAGAAAGGGAGGAAGCGTAGTGGTTGTATTATTGAGACTATTAAACAAGGCATAGTTTCATTTATATTTGCCATCCTGAGCCCAGGTAACCATCGCTGATCATAAATTCTAACTGTAATTGTCTGCTAACATTAGCGTGTGCGAGAGATAATGGAACCCCTAGGTTTCCAAGCTATTGCATGGTGGCGCTGCCTGTCAGCAAAACCAACAAACATTTCGGTTTTCCTGCAAGGTATAGACATCATTCTCTCGGAGGCCGAAGAAAAGATCAAATCATTTCAAGAAAAATTGGCTCTTTGGGGAAGAAGGGTGGAGTCTGGTAACTTTGCAAATTTCCAATCTCTTGATGAAATCACTTCAGATCCAGTATATCAACTAGAACTGAAAGTTCGCGAAAGCATTATAGTGCATCTGAAAAATTTGAAAGAGACAGTTGAAGGAATAATTCCTACTGACCAAATAAGTGAGGTTTGGATATGAAACCCTTTTCATATTGAGTTAGAAAAAATCAGCGACAACAACCCAATGAAAGACGAGCTAATTGATCTCCGCAATAACCAGAAACTCCAAATTGATTTCCAATCAATGAAATTACAAAATTTTTGGTGGACCATTGGAGAAGCATATCCCATTCTTACTAAACATGATCACAAGGCTTTAATTCCGTTTATAACAACTTATCTCTGTGAATCAGGATTCTCAGTCTGTTCTCAATCAAATCCAAAGCAAGAAATAAACTGGAGGCTGAACATGATATGTGTGTATCTCTTTCAAAAACCATACCGAGAATAAAACTGCTGGTTGACAAGAAACAGAATCAAGGGTCTCACTAATAAATTTGACTGTGTTCTGATAAATATTTAACAACTTTATAATACTAAAAAATGTTATGTACCAAATAAAGTTTTCTTTATGAAAAATTAATCTGTTTATTTAATTTCTTATGTGCATATGCATGGTAAACTCTAGAATTTATTTCCTTTCGTATTGAATAGGGGGCACAGGAAGGTTTACTAAAAGCCAAGGGTGTACGGGGACTGAAAAAGGTTGGGAACCCCTGTAGTACAGCATAAATCCAGTGCCTTTATTAAAACCATGACTTTTTAGGCTAGGTCTACATTAAACACTTTGGTATGTTTACATTGATCAGTGGTATGAAATCTACACCTTTGAGCAACGTAGTTATACAACAGGGATAGGAAATAATTTTTGAAGGGGGGTGTACTGCGCAAATTTCAGAAGTGGTCACAGGCCACTCTGATTGGCCTGGGGGCAGGGGAGGGCATCAAGTCTTTGGCCCCTGCCCTGCTAGGGGCGCCCGATGCCTAGAGAGAGCCACTGAGTTTTGAACAGCTTCCAGTTCCCTCTAGGCACCGGGTGCCCTTGGTAGTGTGAGGAGACTTCTCGCATTCCCCCGACCCCAGGCCAATCAGGGTCGGGGGGCGGGGGATAGCATGAAGTCTTTGCCCCCTTGCCAAGAAAGAAAGAAAGAAAGAAAGAAAGAAAGAAAGAAAGAAAGAAAGAAAGAAACTGGGAGCAGGGGGGCAGAAGGACTTCAGGGAAATATTCTCTCCCTTTCTCTCGCTCCCTTTTTCTCTCTGCTCCCAGACAGACTCTTTCTAGGGATCTAAGGTGTGCAGTCCTACCACAGGGCCACCACTGGTGCAGCAGCTGCATCAAGAGGGGGCCAGAGAGAGGCTTTCGCCTTAGTTCAGGAGGTGCCATCCCTTGCCTCACCATGCCTTGCTTTCCAGCTGCTGGGAAGGACCTGGGGCAGTGGAGCAAACAAATCTCTCCTGGGGCACGAGGTTCCCTCTGGTTTTGTGATGGGGAGAGGAGACTTCACATGCTCCCCTACCCCCAGGTCTATCAGGGCCTGGGGGCAGAGGTCCCCTTGCCATGCCCTGCCAGGGGCATGTGGGTCCCTCCCAGCAGGGCAGGAAGCGAGAGACTTCACATGCTCTCCCACCTCCAAATAAAAAATATATGGAGATATACCTATCTCAGAACTGGAAGGGACCTTGAGAGGTCATCAAGTCCAGTCCCCTGCCCTCATGACAGGACCAAGTACCATCCCTGACATCCCAGACCTGACTGGCCTGGGGGAGCAGGCAAAGACTCCTCCCCCCACCAGGGGTGCGCAGTTCCATCTGGTGCCAAGTGCTCCTGGTGGAGGGAGGAGACTGCGCGCTCTCCTGTCCTCAGGTCTCAATTGGTCTGGGGACGGGGGAACAGCGGGGCAGCCATGGGCCGGATCAACCTCCCAAGGTCTGTGATGTGAGAGTGAGGTATCCAGGATGGGTTGTAGATCACTGATGATGCATTGGAGAGGTTTTAGCTGGGGACTGTAGGTGATGGCCAGTGGTGTTCTGTTATTTTCTTTGTTGGGAGGCAGGCCAGTCCTCGCCTACAGACAGCCCGCCAATCTGAAGCAAATTCTCACCAGCAACTATACACCACACCACCGTAACTCTAACTCAGGAACCAATCCCTGCAATAAACCTCAGTGCCAACTCTGCCCACATATCTACACCAGCGACATCCTCACAGGACCTAAACACATCAGCCACACCATCACAGGCTCATTCACCTGCACATCTGCCAATGTAATATGTGCCAGCAATGCCCCTCTGCCATATATGTTGGCCAAACTGGACAGTCCCTACATAAAAGAATAAACAGACACAAATCAGATATCAGGAATGGTAATATACAAAAGCCTGTAGGAGAACACTTCAATCTCCCTGGACACACAGTAGCAGATTTAAAAGTAGCTATCCTTTAACAAAAAAATTTCTAAAACAGACTTCAAAGAGAAACTGCAGAGCTACAATTCATTTGCAAATTTGACACTATCAATTTAGGATTAAACAAGACTGTGAATGGTCAGCCAACTACAAAAGCAGTTTCTCTCTCTTGGGCTACGTCTAGACTGGCCCCTTCTCCGGAAGAGGCATGCAAAGCAGGCAAGTCAGAATAGGGAAATCCGCGAGGGATTTAAATATCCCCCGCGGGATTTAAATAAACATGGCCGCCGCTTTTTTTCCGGCTTGGGGAAAAGCCGGAAAAGAGCGTCTAGACTGGCGCGATCCTCCGGAATAAAGCCCTTTTCCGGAGGATCTCTTATTCCTAGTTGCAAGCAGGCTACTTGCAAGTAGGAATAAGAGATCCTCCGGAAAAGAGCTTTATTCCGGAGGATCGCGCCAGTCTAGACGCTCTTTTCCGGCTTTTCCCCAAGCCGGAAAAAAAGCGGCGGCCATGTTTATTTAAATCCCGCGGGGGATATTTAAATCCCCCGCGGATTTCCCTATTCTGACTTGCCTGCTTTGCATGCCTCTTCCGGAGAAGGGGCCAGTCTAGACGTAGCCTTGGTGTTCACACGTCTCCATCAGCTGCTAGAGGTGCGCCACATCGTCCCTGACTGAATTGACCTTGTTATCTCTGGCTTTCATCTTGATTGGTACTCCTTTCTTTTCATGTGCCTGTATATTTATACCTGCCTCTGTAATTTCCACTACATGCATCTGACAAAGTGGGTCGTTGCCCACTAAAATTTATGCTCCAATAAATCTATTAGTCTATAAGGTGCCACAGGACTTCTCGTTGTTTATGACAGTCATACTTATCTAACGCACAAGAATGTTATATATCCTAATTAATGTTTGGGAAATATCTTTTAATTTTGAAATAAAATGTACAAATATAATATAATATGACCACAATATTTCCTTTCCTCACCTTTGTGTTTATATCACTGCTTTCCGTCTCAGTGTTACAATCATAAGTCTAACACATGGCAGACAAATTCACAATATTTAAAGCAGGGCGGACGCTTGCCCCAAAGACTGTTGAGTAGTCTTAGCCTCTGGATATTTGTAATTCCCTGTGATGAGTTCAGTTACACCACTTTGGCACTTGCGGGTGGGCTGCCAATTGCATGATAGTGGTAATGAAAAAAACTCAGATGTTTAAGTTTGCATGTCCTTTGGTGCAACATCAAAGAACAAAGCTGCTCCTGTGACTCTGAGTAGTGTATAGTGCCACATCTCAACAGTCACGACTTAAAGTTAAAATACCACATTTCCTTTTTTTTACTTTCATTTTGATAATGAGATCTTCTGCGAGGAGGTGGGTTGGAGTACATCACCGGACTCACGTCACGGGGGTGTTAATACCAGTGTACTTGAGGCTATGACATCCTTCCAACACCTGTCTGTTGCATATGACTTGCTGCCTGCCTGCTATGACAGTATGTTGGGATTTAGCCAGGAACTGAGTAGAGAAACAGACACTGTATGTGGGGGGAAAATAACTCACAAATCCAAAACAGAATGTTCTGAACAATATTAAAACCAAAGAAAAAAATCCCAAACCAACTAATTTATGGCAGTCTGACCAGGCTGACTCTGGATTGCTCTGGGATAAAATCGTGACCCAACTGAAGTTAATGGCATAACTCCCATTGACATCAGTGGAGCCAGGTTTTCATCTGTGAAATACATCTTATAAAGAAAGCGTGTTGTTAAGGAACCAGAGCAGGAAACAGAATTTGTACTAATGAGCAAAGTTAGAATTTATAGCTAGAAGAAATTAAGACAAGTACTTACATAGTATAAAGGCGAGAAAAAATAAAGTAAAATTGTCAGTCTCTAATGTTCAAAACTCATGAATCAGATTCCAAAAATTCATCAGATTGGCTTAAAAATCTTTTATATTTTCAACATTAATATGTTTTGCATTACTTTTTTATTTGATTTCTGGGTTTGAGCCAGGTCACTTTTCCAATATTTCCTCTGCAAACCTCTGCCAATTCAAGGTCAAAAGCAAATCCTAGGTGGATCTACTGTATATCGACAGCTCAGCATTTGTCACCATTTTTTAGAATGATCTGCAATTTTTGCTGAATTTCTTTGCCCATGTAGTATCCCTTTTACCCTCTGTATTCATATAAAGAAAATAGAAATCCTGTACCAACCATCTCCTGGCAGAAACCCACCACTTCCATCACCACCAGAAATAAAATTGAACAGCCGCCAATTAATGTCAAGTCCTTCTGCTACAATAGATAGCGCAGTTACCAATAACACCAACATTGACACAGAACTTTCAGTATGCTTCAAGTCAGCTGCCTCAGCTTTTGGTTGTCTACAAAAAAGATTGTGGACAAGACAGGGAGTCAAAGTATCCACAAAATGCTAAGTTTACAGAGCTACTGTCCTTCCTTGTCTTCTGTACTTGTTAGAGACCCGTTCCCCTTTATCATCACCATGTAACTGCCTGCAACAGTGTCACCTACACAGTATAATGGGAGTCAGCTGGTCTGACAAAATCATCACCAGTGAAGTACTATGATTGGCAGCCTGACCGGGCTGAAGCAGCTCTCTGCCTGTGGTGTGGTGCAGTGGGTATGGCATGACATGGCCGGAGTTGTCCCCACCCGCATTAGGGAGCTGATCCAATCCGGCATTCCCTCTCCATGCCCGAGTTTAAGCAGTTAATGGATTAAATGGGATTTTACATCCCTAATTCAAATACTGCCCAGCTGATTAGCAGAGTGCCCATGGCTGCCCAAAGCTGGCAGCATGTGTTTCTACTGGTGGCACACATCGGCACGTGCTTTGGTGCATATAACATTTATTCCACACATGGATGGTAAAAATTAGAGGGAACATTGCCTGAAAGGGCCATCTATTTCGAGTGATTCTGCCAGCAACATGTAATTGAGGAGGGTATTGTGTCTGGAGAGGGGATGAGTTAACAGGAACAATTGAGCCATAACTCTAGTCACATTACTAAAGAAGATAAGCCCACTGAGATCAGAATGTGGCCTGAAGTTTCTATTCCTTGAGGTTGCAAAAATAACCTTTGCAACATTAATAGACAATACTGTGATCTCTGCCTCAGTCTGTAAGCAACTGGAAAAAATGTCTCTGTTAATTGTGAACAACTGCCTACATTTATTCATGAGGGATCTAAAGCACCACCCCAACATTCAATGTGCGCCTTAATATCTTCATTGCTTATTTTCATAGCAAGGTGGATAAAATCAATGATTTTTTTACAAAAATAAAAAATCAGATTTTTTATTTAAATCGGATTTTTTTATTTTTTAAATCTTCAGTGAAATACTACATTTCTTATTTAAATATAAGTTACAATTAAATCTTATCATAGACATGTTATATCATGTTACATCTTGCTTTTTGAAAGTTATGGGCTTTCAATTTCTGTTTCACAGTAGACTAACAAGTGCAAAGACAGATGCAGGCTGGATGGGATTGTTTTTGTTCTGTGCTTATCTGGTGGTGAACCTGGGCCAAGCATGGCAGAGTTAGGTAAGACATTGTTTACATACAGAGAAGATTTGAGAAGTTTCTAGAGGAGGCAGGTTCCCAGCCCAACCTATAGCCCCGTCCCCTCTGCTGAGGCTCCACCCCCACCACGGGGAGAGGAAAAGCCCACACGCGCCCCAGTATCCCTGGAGCAGCAGGGAGGGAAAAGGAAGCACAGTCCCAACCACAACTCACACCCCTGTGGGCAGCGGAGAGAGAAGAGGCCGCACAACCCGAGCCTCCCTGTTCCCAGGAGCAGTGGGGAGGGAAGAGGCCACATAGTTCCAGCCTCCCCAGCCCCAGAGCAGCAGGAAGGGTGGTGGCTGCACGGCACGAACCAGCCCAAGCCTCCCTGCCCCCGGGAACAGCGCGGAGGGAGAAGGTCATGTGTTACAATGGGATGGGTCATGCTAGTAAAATGTAAGTGCTATTATGTTTATGTGTATGATTTAGTTCTTACCATTCCTAGTGTACTGCTGCTGCATATGCAGCTTGATATCGGTAATGAGTATTATGTCCTAAATTAATAAAAATCAAATTATCTAAAAATTACACAAAGTATACCATTTTATATGTTGTAAAAAATGCTGTCTAGAGCTGTAAATTAATATTTGCACTGTTGTTTGAAGAAATACGTGAAGAAGTATCAGTGGGAAACTTGATTTAAATCAAATATTTTTTGGGATGTACTGTAAATTGTGATTTAAATCAATCCACTCTGCTTCACAAATGGGAAAGTGTTGGGATTGAAGCCCATGGATGGAGGTGGGGGAACAAACTGGAAGTTTCTGCTGAGAAGCAAATACAGAAAGAAAGAAAGAGAAGAGACATGGAGAGCATGTCTACACTTCAAGTTTGGAGTGTGATTCCCAGCTCAAAGGGTATGTCTAGACGGCATCCCTCTGTCGGCAGAGGGATGCAGATTAGGCAGGTCGACGTTGCAAATGAGGCAGGGATTTAAATATCCTGTGCCTAATTTGCATAACAAATGGCCGCCACATTTTGCAGACTCAGCACTTTGTCGGCAATAGGCGACAGTCTAGAGGGAGATCTGTCGAGAAAGAAAGCCTTTTTCGACAGATCCTTTATGCCTCCTGCAAGGAGGTTTACAGGATCTGTCGAAAAAGGCTTTCTTTCTCGGCAGATCCCCCTCTAGACTGTCACCTATTGCTGACAAAGTGCTGAGTCAGCAAAAGGCGGGAGCCATTTTTATGCAAATTAGGTGTGGGATATTTATATCCCTACCTCATTTGGAACCTGCCTGCCTACTCTGTATGAGAGGGGCTAGATGTCCTGAGCACATGCCTGCCAGACGTGCTAATGATACATGTTTGTGGCAGTTAGCCCCTCCCATCATTTGTGTTGCTACATCTACATATTAATTTTAGTGTGGGTATGTCTCTTCAAGCTGGGAATCTCACTCCAGGCTCAAAGTGCAGACACACCCAAAAGCAGATGCGGTATAGAAAGAAGGATGCAGAAGATACAAGGGTTAGGGATAATTAGTGGCTCTCTGGAGAGCAGATTTACCCACTGAGTGATAATGCAGTAATGCTAAGATACTGATTAAATGATAAATAATAACAACTAAAAGGAAAAACTTAAAAATCAACAAATAGTCTGGAAGCACTTTAAAGACTAACAAAATATATAGATGGTAAAATATGTAGATGGCTGCGCCCACAAAAGCTCATGATACCATCTACATATTTTTTTAGTCTTTAAAGTGCTACCAGACTATTTGTTGTTTTTTAAGTTTTTCCTGTTACAGACTAACTCGGCTATCCCTCTGAATTTTTTAATAACTAAAAGGTTAGTTATTATACAAAGGCATTGTTCTATCCTTGATCTTTGTGCAAATCTTCCATTAACCTCAGTGAGAGTTCTTCTATGGATTAAAGATGTTCTGAATTCCACATTTTTACCTCCATCCACAGACCATAATCAAAAATGTTATTTGGTCCTCTCTGCAGAATAAGTTTACATCTCTGACCTAAGGTATTTAAATGTCCAAAAAGAGGTTGGCTTGATCTACTTTTACACCAAGACAATCTACTTTGTGCCTGTGCTGATGTAAGACAGTCAATGCCCTACTTATTGATATTGCTGCCCTACTTTTCCAGTTCCTAGACAGAGAAAGCAAGGCAGTGCTTAGACCCATTACATAGACAGGAAATCATGACCATCACAGATCTCTGTAGATGTCCGAGAATCATGCTGAGAATGTGCAGATTTTTTCTTCCTTTGAATCTAAAAATTCACACCGATGTCATGTCATTTTGGTCTGTCTAAAAATCACGAGCTACAGATGCTTCCAACGATAAGTTTTGTATCTTGCTCGGCTTTGCACTGAAGTCTTGCCTTTGGAAATCATCTATTGATGAAACTCTATATCATTAGCTTTTGTTAATAATTTATTACTGGGCCAGTCCCTGGATTGTCCTGATTACCTGAAGCGCCCATTGACTTCAGTGGATTTAGCCTAATAACTATTAGTAGTATTTTATTAATTATAGAGTCTATATCACCATAGAGGTACATAGCTCAGAATTACTGGAGAGCTGTGAATAACAGGTAATATTCTCTGCCACAAAGTGTTTACTGCTTTGGGTAGAAGTTGAAATAGCACTGGACAAGATAGGACTGTACAATACAAAAGCAGGGTGGTTCACAGGCATTTTTTAGATTACCTGCCTCAGCAATAAGTGATCTGAGTTTCTGAGAGCTTTGCATATGTTAAATGAAAAGCTGTTTTAAAGGCATAGCAGAAGAAGACAGGAAGTAAAGATTTAGTGGGGGTTATATAGGCTACCATGCGGTGCCATCCCAAGATGGGTTCAGAGTCTGAACCAACGTTCCACAATGCCCCAGGCATGAGGCCTGGGGCAATCTCCTGACCCCACCTCAGGCCCTGCCCCACTCTACTCTTTCCACAAGCACCACCCCTTTATCCTACACTGTAGGAATGTGGCCCAGAGAATTGTGGGGGCCTGGTGCAGTGTGATAGAAGGGGTCACCCCCGTTAGTCACCACACAGGGAGTGGGAGCCAAAGCAGCCCGGCAGCCTGCTTCACCCCATCACACTGCCCTGTCTGAGTCTGCTGCACACAGCTTCTCTGTCTGCAATAGAAGGGAGTGCTCTGCTCCCCACCACCACTAAAAAGCCAAGCACTGTAGGCCAGGAAAGGGTGGCACAGTAGAGCAGGCTGGTGTAGCAGCAGAGCAGGCCACTCCAGCTCCCACCGTCTGCAATGCATGGTCAGTGGGATGGAGAGTCGACCTCTGCTGCCATCGGCATCGCGCCAGGTTCCCACAATCCCCCAGATCTCTCTTATCCATAGGATGGTTGGGACAGCCACCAAAGGGACGGCCAATGAAAGTGTGGGGCCTAGGGCAGCGCCCCGATTCATTCTATGGATGGGATGGCTCTGCTGCCATGGTGCGAATGGCTGAGTGTATACTGAATCTGGCCATTAGCCTGCAACACCAGGAAACAAAAGTACACAGTGAACCAAGGCTGCTTCGCTTTCTGTGCCTGAAATAAAACTGAAAGCACGCAGTGATTTATTTTCTTTTTGATATACATGGCACTGCAGTAAATTCCTAAGCCGTGAGATGGGAACATGACGCAAGTTGAAAATTTTGCTTGGTGCAATCTGTGCAATATAACTTTGTTAAAGAAGCAACTTTTCATGCAAACTGAATCTGTGAATAGTTCACTGAATTAAATATAGAACCTGATCTGCTCTCACTGAAATCATTGGCAAATTTCCCATCACCTTCAGTGGGATCATGAGCAAGCCAATAAATACAAAGCCACCAACTTTAATAAAGGAAAGAGCCATTCAGGCAAGAGAAAAAGACATGTTGTCAGATGAGACCTGAAGATACACAGAGTCAGTGAGTAAGGGTGATTAATGAAAGCTGTACTGTAGATAGCAAGGGCCGTTTTTATCCCCAAATTCTGGATACATTATTTGCATTAAAGTAGCATCTACCAACCCCAACCAAGATTAAGGTCCCTTTATGCTAAGCATTGTACAAAGAATTATGTAGCCTAAGATAAAAGGTCTGCATTGAAAACATGTTAACTACAGGTTGAACCTCTCCAGTCAGGCACCCTTAGGACCTGACCAGTGCCGAACCAGAGAATTTGCCAAACCACACGAGGTCAGTATTGTCTAGTGGCATTACTAACACTTCCGCTGATTACAAGCAGAGAAAAGGGGAAGCAACTCTCTCAAGGTCACACAATAGGTCAGTAACAGTGTCAAGAATAGAATCTAGGTCTCCAAACTCCTAGTGTAGGATTCTATCCACTACACCAGGGGTTCTCAAACTTTGTGATACCAAGACCCCTCTCTAAGTTGCTCACAACCCCCCTCTAAGTTGCTCGCGACCCCCGGGGTCGGGACCCACAATTTGAGAAACATGGCACTACAACATTATTTTTTACAAGGTGTCTGATTACATACAAACGTATATCTGAGATGATACAGTAAATAATAAAGGCTTATGATATAGTATTTTGCTTATGAATACATAACGTATGATGATAGATATAGATGACTGGTACCGTGGTATATGTGTCTTATGTAGCAACTAACATTGGGCTAAATTTTGAAATCCCCTGCATTTTTACTCAAATTCCTATTTAAGTTGTTTCACTTACATCTTATTTTTTCATTGTGCAGGCAACCTGAAAGACTAAGAACTGCTTTTTCCCATTTTTAGTTGCTTTTATAACATTATTGACTCTTCCAATCCATATTATCTTTTTTAGAAACACAACTTCATTTTCATGGCATTTACCCGTGCAGCAGGAGAAAGTGCAATTTCTTTATAGACTTCATACAAAAATACACAACAGTTTAGATACATCTGAAAGAAGTTAAATTAATTGTGACCATGGATTTCAAATATACATTAAGAGAATCTTTGTGGAGCATCTCTATAATTATTTATGAATACTATATGTTGACCTGCATATTGGGAAAATTACTGTGTGAATATAATGGAGCAGTTTAATACCAGATTGAAAGAAAAAGCAGGCAGGAAGGATTCAGTGGCTTAAGATAAAACACTTCCAAACAATCGCTTCAAGATGTCCTCATGGGACAATGAGGGAGGCATTAACTTCAATGGGACATAGACTAGACCCTCTACGGAACCTACCAAACTTGTTTTTGACGACTACTGTGAAAAGCCTAAAAAACAAGATGATGAAGCAACTCTGGATGAAGAGAAAGTTGCTCTCTATCTTTCTAAGGTAGTTATGCTGTTTAGCTGCTCACACTGAGTCTATGTCTACACTGCAGAGTTTTTCTGGGATAGGTATCCCGGAAAAACTCTGCCGCGTCCAAGGAATGCGTCTGCTCTTCCAAAAAAATTTTCGGAAGAGCAGATGCGCTTTTTTGGCATCGCTGTAAACCTCGTTTTACAAGGAAGAAGGGATGTGCCGAAAGAGGTGGTTTTTTCAACATTTGGCCCAGTGTAGATGGGCCAAGTATCAGAAAACACTCTTCTGAAAAAAGAAGTGGAAAAAAAACCAAGCAAATTGCAGTTTACAATTTGCATAGCTTTTTCCAGAAGAATAGTGAAGTGTAGACATAGCCTGAGACATCTGTGGAAGTTGAGCCTGCTGCCTAGCCATCATAACAGGATGATATGGCTTAAGGTAAGATAGACATGTATGTAGATTGCTTGTTGCTTTAAAATCTTTTTCTCTAATTGCTTTAAGATTGAACAATACTTTGGTTTACAAAAGCTAGGTGGTTACTGTATTCACCTCTAGTCACAGGCTCCCAGAGGAAAGAGAAAGGCAAATGCAAAATCCCAGTAGGACCTGCTGTGGGGAAGTTGGTGGATACACACGGTACTGTAGTCCAAAGCCTTTTCTATGTTTGAGGGAAACTGTGTGATTCTACTCCAGGAGAGATTAAGTCACAAGGCTTGATATCTTAGGGGTGCACTCAGGGGCTATGTCTATACTGCCGGCTTTTGCCGGCAGAGAGTATGCAAATGAAGTGCTGATTAGCATTTTGTCGCACTTCATTTGCGTAATCTATTCGAGCTGTTTTTGCGCAAGAGGTTTTTGTGCAAAAACAAGCAATATTGTGTGACGTAGTGGGGGGTACCCTGCTGGTTGCTATGCTGGGCAGTGGACTGTGGGTTACCTCCACTGGCTGCTGTCTGTAGCACGGCCCAGCAGGACAGGGGATGAGTCACTAGGCAAGGGTCTCTCAACCTGTCCGACCAGCTACCCCCCAGGGAGAGAAACAAAGGAAGGTGGAATGCTGCCCCTGGCTGGGGGGCAGGGCTGGAAGTGAGTTAGTTAGTTTCTGTCTGGGAGCATGGAGGAGACAGTGTAGGGGAAGGGGCTGGAATTTAGGGGCCCAGTCTCCCCCATCTCAAGGGGGGCTGAGGCATCCTAGGCCTGCCCTGTAACCAGATTACATCTGTGCTGTGCTGTATCCTGGAGAAGCAATAAACACCCTCTATTCTACTGGCTGGTGGAGTCTGTCCATGCCATTACGGGGGTGCAGGAGACAGGAAAACCCTAATGCGCTGTCACATATGGTCGTTTCGTTTGTGCACAAAAACCAATTTTTGCGCAAGATCCTTATGCCTCTCCCAGAGGATCTTGCGCAAAAAGGGGGTTTTGCACACAAAGGAAACATCCATACTGCTTGTTTTGGTGCAAAAACACCTTGCGCAAAAACCAGCTCAAATAGATTATGCAAATGAAGCGTGACAAAGTGCTAATCAGTGCTTCATTTGCATACTGTCTGCTGGCAAAAGCCGGCAGTGTAGACAAAGCCAGAGAGGGGTCAGAGGTGCAGCTACCCCTGCTACTGTGATAATCTTTATCATAGCATATAAAAGTTCAACACATGTATTATTATGGACTGTTCATCAGCACCTAGTGAACACTGACAGGGTCTGCTTCATTAGAGTCTGCTTTTGCCAGTGGGATTCAAGGTTCCCTCTAAACTCCATGGCAGTACGGCCTCACAGCTGCTTAATCAGCCCCAGTGTGTGGAGCCCTATGCCCCTGACTGTGTGGGGCTGATTAAGCAGCTGCAGGGCTGTGCTGATGTGTAGCTTAGAGGAAACCTTGGTGCGGTTTTATCAATCTGGCCACATTTTATTGCTTCTCATCTGCAAATCTGGAGCTAATCCTGTATTCTATAAACATCCAAATTCCCCAGGAATCCAGTGTGCCAGAAATACAAGCCTAGCTGCCTTAAGAAAAGGCATCATACAAAATTAATTGTGACAGATAAATGTGCTGTTGCTGATGTTTATCAGTGCCACTTCCCCTTCAAACCCACTGCTCAAATGTCACAGCAAAATCTTGGCAGCTGAGGCAAGGGCTTCTCATGTGCTGAGCAGAGGGAAATTTATTCAATTCTCCTCAGTGGGTTCATTGCTGGTGTAGAGTCACTACCATCACCTACTCCTCCTCTGTTCACCTCCATGAGACAAGAGCTGAATAGCAAAAACAGATCTAGAACAAGACCTTAGAGTTTATCATGGCTCTGCTATTGAAAATTTCAAATACAAATGGAAAATGAGAATGTCTTTACATTAACAAGTGTGCATTACTTACTTTTGAGAAGGAAGACGGTAAGCATTCTGTGTATTATGGAACAGAAGCTGGAGAATTTTTTCTGAAAAAAGTTATCACATGGTCATTGTGAATTTGTCTGTGACCATATATACAGTGTTTTTGGTTAATGTTACACATACCCATGAACTAGTGAAACTCATGTATTCAGTGTTTTTAAAAATGGAGCTTGATTTTCTATTCATAAACTTACATTCTTTGCTAAGTTAGGTCAGTACTACTTTTCTTTCTCCTTATGTTTTGTAATTCAGCCAACACTTCTACCCACTTATCTCTCTGGCTATTGAACAGTCCACCTTGGAAATTAATATTCATTACATACCTTTAAGGAGAAATCATAACTGGTGTGGAGAAAGCGAATAAGGAAAAGTTATTTACTTGTTCCCATAAGATCTATGGGTCACCAAATAAAATTATTAGGTAGCAGGTTTAAAACAAACAAAAGGAAGTACTTCACACAATGCACAGTCAACCTGTGGAACTCCTTGCCAGAGGATATTTTTAAGGCCAGGACTTTAACAGGGTTCAAAAAAGATAGATACATTCATGGAGGATAGGTCCATCAATGGCTGTTTGTAAGAGGCTGGAAATGGATAACGGGGTGGAATTACTTGATGATTACCTGTTCTATTCATTCCCTCTGGCAGCACCTAGTTTTGGCCACTGTCAGCAGACAGGATTCTGGGCTAGATGGACCTTTGGTCTGACCCAGTATGGCTGTTCTTATTAAGGTGCATTATTTTTGTAACTGATGTACAGCTATGAACTTCTGAGAAGTGCACTTTATGATTGAGTCAATTATTTTATGTTATTAAAGTGGGAAAATATTTTAGAGCAACATGAAAGTAAATTAGTGGCAAAGCGAATGATAAAAAGCCCATATTTCCTGACTGTTTGCTATATGCATCTGCAGTGTTCTCATTTTGTGATTAACTGGGAAATATAATTCTGTCACAGGATATAATTGTTCCAGAAAAGCTGGAGCATGATAAATCAAAACTGAGTACACTCTGTCATATTAGAAGTCTTGGCGGGTATGCTATTTGTCACTGCTATAATAAGCAAGACGCCTAACACCTTTTCACATTAGGTTTACTGCACTAGTAATGAATTATTATTGATAAGGGGATATAGGGCAAAGAGAAATGACCCAGTATATTAAGAAATTATCTGGAGTAAAGTCAACCTTTGTGTAAGCAAATACTATTTCCATTAACTTAAGGGGGAACTTCACCCCCTTACACTAAGGATAAATTTTGTTCTCTTTTTCTATTAAAGTACTATGATTTCACTCAAGTTAATACCATTTTAAATGTATATAAATGTTAATGTATAATGTAAATAAGACATATATAGTCCTGATCTACCACCGATAGACTGCATAGTGTTAATTGCAGATCACCAAATTCCATAATGACACTGTTTCAGAATTCATGCGCACACACTGTTCTTACATGGTAATAACTCTGGATAAGAAAATTGAAGGCATAGTCTCATTTCTGTTTTTCTATATACAAAAAGAAACCACACATTTTATCTATCTATCTATCTATCTATCTATCTATCTATCTATCTATCTA
Organism: Pelodiscus sinensis; assembly: GCF_049634645.1. NCBI lineage: Eukaryota > Metazoa > Chordata > Testudines > Trionychidae > Pelodiscus > Pelodiscus sinensis. Next base: position 24,406,113 of record NC_134727.1, read on the forward strand.
TCTATCTATCTATCTATCTATCTATCTATCTATCTATCTATCTATCTATCTATCAGCATGTCTGTCTGTGCATCTGTTTGTCCATTTGTTCAAGAAATTCTCCTAAATCTTAAGAGCTACAACCACCAAATTTGGTATGCAGCTTCTTCTTACCCTAACTTAAACCAAGGTTAGGGTTTGGTTGTGCCTGGAAAATGGGAAGTGCTGGGAATAGGACTATTTTCCATATTATGGAAAGGGAGGGGACAGAGAGAGGAGGACTGTGAAAGAGAGGGGTACAGAGAGGAGAGGGAAGCGATACTGAGAGTGGCCCCTGGGGGCAGATGCAGAATCAAGAGCAGGGGTGGGCAATAATTTTTGAAGGGGGCCACTTCACAAATTTCTGAAGTGGTCGAGGGCCTCCACAGAAGGGGCAATGGTATCTGGAGGAAGGGGCGGGGATAGGAGGCTTCCCCTGCTGCCCTGCCCACAGACCCTGATTGGCTTGGAGGGGAGGGAGAGTATGTGAAGCCTTTGTCCCCCTGTTCCCCAGTGCCTAGAGAGAACCGCCAGCTGTTTTGAACAGCTGGCAGTTCCCTCTGGTGCCAAATGCCCCTGGCAGGGAGAGGAGACTTCACATGCTACCCTATCCTCAGGTCTCCATTGGCCTGGGGGCAGGGAAGTGACAGGGTGGCTAAGAGCTGGATCAACTGGTGTGATGGGCCAGATCTGTCCTGTGAAGACTGCCTTGCCAATCTCTGATCAAGAGAGTGGCCAGCGGAGCTGGGGCTCCACCATATTGCCTGCCAGCAAACTGGTAACGAGCCTCTGTCCCCCAAACCTGGAACATGCCTCTCCCATGGAAGCCTGCAGGCCACAGGAGGAGGGGGCAACACCCAGAACCTGGCCTTTCCCAGACAACATGCAGGCCATGGGTGGGGGGTAGCTGTGGAGGGGGGCAGCAGGAGGGGAGGAAGCCCCTGGAGCCGGGTGTCCCCCAGACACCCTGCAGGTCATGGCAGGGGGGAGCTGCTGGAGGCCGGGGGCAGTCCCCAGATCCTTGTCCTGAAGGCTGCCAGGGAGTTGGGGGGAGTAGAGTGCTGCAGGAGGGGCAGCTCCTGGAGACTTGTTGGCAGCCCCGTTATTCCTCGTGGGATGAGGTTTACCGGGGCTGCCGACAAAGGGCTTTGATGTCGGCAGGGGAGCGTCCAGACCAGCGCGCTGAGCGGACAAACAGTTGATCAGCTGTTTGTCGGCTCACCGCGGCAACCATGTAAATTTAAATGAAGCCGCGATCATTTAAATCACAGCTTCATTTGCCTTTGCCAAAACAACAAGTCTACATGGCTCTGTTGACGGAGCCATGTAGTTTAGACGTACCCTTAGGGTATGGCTAGACTACTAGCTTTTGTTGGAAAAAGGTACACAAAATGCACTTCACATTTTGCATACCTTTTCAGATTCTTTTGTTGGAAGAGGCTTTTCTGACATTTGGCCCATCTAGACTGGGCCAAATGTCAGAAAAAACTCCTCTTTCAGAAGCCCCATTCTTCTTCTTCGTGTTTCCTCTTCTGCAAAAAAAAAGCGGAAGAGCAAATGTGTTCCCTGGACACAGTGGAGTTTTTTCAGGAAAACCTCCCCGCAGTCTAGCCATACCCTTAGTTCTCTGAAATCCCAAAGGAATCCCAAAAGGGTACAAATTTGTCACAGTGACTCAAATCAACATGTAAAACCAGATTTGATGGAGTCAATAATAACAAAAAAAATTGACTTGATAATGCCTTTCTGCATCAGATTGAGATTAGTATTCCCTCTAAGGTGAGGGGCAGCACCACTTCACAAGTGATTAATCAGCCCTACCCAATCAGTCAGCTCCATGCATGGAACCCTAAGCCTCTGACTGGGTGGGACTAATTAATCACCCGTGAAGCTGTGCAGCTGATCAATTTAGAGGGAACACTGATTGAGATTTTAGGCTGCTATTGGTGGAAACCCTGTGCTATTGATTTGGACTCAGAAAGGATTGCATCCCATTGATCATGAATCTTTTGAATATCTTTAAGAAGTCGTTCATTGTTATCCCTCTCAACAGCTATTGTAGCATTGCATGCTTCAATTACACGATTAGTTTTGTGGATCATTTTCAGCAGCTTCATCCACATGGATGACATTAAAATGCATTCAAATTTGGATGTATACTTCTGAATTGATGTAAGCTCAGTGCAAGCCTGTGAAAGTAAGAGATTCAAGCTCACTTAATGCTTTTTTCACAGAGTCTAAATGCTGAACAACTGGTTTAATGCCATACATTTGTGCTAACAATCACGTTATCGACATGCTGTTAAGGAAAACAGGCAGATGCTGCTTCAGAATTCCCACTTTCGAGGACTGTTCCTGAAGAGGTTGTACAATTGCTGGATTGTTCCAAAGTATGTGATTCAGGGCAATCAATGCTGACAAGATTTAGTGTATGGTTGTCACAACTGGAGAAAATACAGTTTGGATTTTGCTCAAGAAGGACTGCTTGTACTTCATTGTACTTCCCAGCCATATTGGACCCATTGTCATAGACTTGGCCAATGCAGACTTGAAAATTTAATTTGAAGTCTTCCAGAATTTCTAATACATGAGCGGCAATTTTTTTTCCATATTTTTTCATTAAATTATCAAACAAAATGAATCATTCTTCAATTGAAACATTTGAACTTCCTGCAGTTTTAACATATCAAACAATCAAGGTCGTCTATTCTTTATGAGAACAGTCTGGAATTGCATTAATACTAACTGAAAAGTACTTCGCATGTCATAGCTCTTAAAGAATAGCTGTTTGCACAAATGTCCCACACAACTCAATAAACTAGTTTTGCATGCGTTTTTCGCTCTCTTGTGATTCATGAACACGTTGACATGGCCTGATAAAAGTGGGTCATACTTAATAAGAAGCTCAAGTATACCGAGAAAGTTTCCGTTTGTAGGGTCACTGATACATTGACTGGAACCAAACAAAGCCAACCCCTGTTCAAAAAGAAAAAGAATGACATTAAATTGACATTTCAATTGAACTGTCAGCTAGTGCTGCTCTACTACCTGATTTCCATGTAACAATTATTTTTATGCAATACTGAAGATTCATGTGCAGGTATTCTGTCTTCCAACTTTCTCCAACCTCTACTGATGCTCCAACCGGATGGATCAGACAGTACTGATACATTTGAAGTATTACTGTTAAAAATGAAACAGGCTACACAGTACAGAGCCTGCTTTTCCATGCTCCCGTAGAGTCAGTGTCTTGTGCAGAGCTCTCCATTTGGAAGAGTTTTTGTCAGCAGACAAGTGGGAAAAGCATGGATTTCAGCATTTTTCGGTATATTACTTGGAATCTGAAAACAACTGACTTTGAGAAACAACTGCGTTTGAGCAACATTGTTCTTATCAAGAACTCCAATATCAGATTCTGATGACACTGTTGTTACACTGTTCTGTGCTAGTCATAAGTTCTTGTTCTTGCTGCTCAGTATCTCCAAGATATTCATTTTCTGCCAGCACAGTCTCAAAAATGAACGTAGATTCTGCATCTGTCGTTGCGGTTGGCAATTCTGTGTCTTGATTAATGACCTTCTCATTTTGAGGCAGTGTTATTGAAACAGCATTTGTGGGTACAAAGTTTTCATCATCAGAACTGGAAGTATCACTGTCAGTCTGGTCACAGTCTAATGGATGAGGCGTCTTTTCTACGAGAAATTATATTATTGGCTTTAAACTTTTTAACTGATACTTCACTCTGTTGCTTTTGCTGTCTCTTACTTGCACCACTTTCAAATCTTCGCTTCATTTTAATTAAGGGGTTCTTTTAAAACACAGTAACTCACAATAAATTAATTCACTGAAGGCTATTGATTATACATTTTAATTATACTTTGCAATGGATACTATATAACAACGGTTTGGGGGTGTTATATAATACGGCCCTTATATCCTTATTTCAAAGTCTTGAAATTTCATCTGCTAACATGTTCCCATTATTAAATTCTTCTAATAACTTGTGCATTGCTGTGACGAGATGATTGACAGATTTGATACAAAATGTATTAAACAACTAGAATTAAAAGTTTATTATCACAAAAAAACCTTTAAAGGTGAATCTAATACTGAACAAAGAGGTAGCTCACAACTGAGCCTGATATGATTATTGTATAAGAAGTCACATAAGAAAAAACAGAGACAAACATCTAATTTGTCTATACAGAGACAAAAATCTAATTTAAAGGTTAAACTCACCCTCAGCCCAAGCAAAATCACTTTATAGTAAGGGTGCATCTACACTGCACCCGTAACTCAAAATAAGCTATGCAATTTGAGCTACACACATTACATAGCTTATTTCGAGTGTGTTTTGAAATAGCTTATTTTGAAATTTGGCACGGTCTAAACAGCACCAAATTTTGAAATAAACAACTATTCTGAAACGTCCCTTGTTCCTTGTGGAAAGAAGTTTACAGGGACATTGGAATAGCAAGCCCATTATTTTGAAAGCTATTTTGAAATAATGGGCTTGTTTAAAAGATGTGGAATAGCTATTTCGGGATACCAAAAGTATCCCAAATAGTGCCACAGTGTAGACATACACTAATAGAATTAATTACTTATTTCAAAACCTCTAAACTATGCAATGACTGTAAACAACATTTCATAACATAGAATCACTAATCACAGAAGCTATTCCAGTCTCCAGTCATGCAAATGAAAACTTGGATGTGACTGAAAAATTGATCCGAGGTCCCACAATGATTTAAATCAATTTTTTTCCAGGTATAAATAGCTTCTTTTGTTGTCTGTGTTATAACTGCCAGGTGTATAATAAATGGAAATGAATTGGTAGAAAAATGTCAAAATTTGAGGCCCCTTTGTCTCCTGAGGCCTGGGTCAAATGGCCCTCCTGCTCCTTTCCCCCAGATAGAGCCTGTATGTAATAATCAGGCATTATGAAGATCCATTACTGACAAACAGTAAGAGAAGCAGAGAGCCTACTCATCTGACATAGTCTATATCCTAGAGATGAATATTTATCTCCAGGAAAACTACTGTTCAGCCTGACAATCTCCAGAGAGTAAAGGATGGTTTTGTGACTAAAGCCGTGGACTAGGACTCAGGAGAAATGGGTTCTCTCGCTCCATGCATCAGCTTCCCATCTTAAAACGGACACTTCCTTTCACTTTTGTCTGACTTGTATATTTTCTCTCTAAATTCTTTGGGAAGAGACTCTCTCTCTTACAATTACCACAATGGAGCCTTGATCTCTCTTGGGGCCACGAGGTTGTACTGTAATACCACTAGTAAATAATATTGATAACGACTGCATACTAGGGATGTTAAATATTGGTTAATTGAATAGTCGAGTAACCTAATGAATTCTTATCAGATACTTGACTATTTTATAGCTTCTGGGGGCAGGGCTGGCTGTCACTACACTCCGGCTCCACTCCTGAGGAAGCCCCTGTCACTTCGCGCTGCTGCCTCTGTATCAGAGGCAGCAGCGCAGGGTGCCAGGTGGGAGCTGGTCCGCGAGGGGAGCCAGTTTAAAAACCAGCTCTGTGCTGCTGCCTGTGATAAAGAGGTAGCAGTGTGGGGTGGCAGTAGCCCCTATCTAAGGCAAATCTGAGCTCCTGGACCCAGCATGAGCTGGAACTGAGCTGGGCTGCCTGCCCGCCTGGGTCCTAATACACTTTAAATGCAGATCCGCAGCAGGAGTAGGTCCCGGGCCTGGCACAAGCCAGGACTGAGCATGGCTGCTGGCCATCCTGGTAAAAAATTTACTGGCCGGGTGGAGGAAGGGAAATGTGTGCATTATATAGCATTAACCTATAAGCTTTTGCTTATCGATTAATCAGTTAATTGACTATACTATTACATCCCTACTGCATACTCTGCTGTATGACAATTCAGGAGGTAGTCCTCAGGGTACGTATATAATCACAGCGTGCACTGTGAAGTACTGAGAAGCTGATAAGATGCTACATAAACTCTTAGGCTATGTCTAGACTGCAGGCTTCTTTCGGAAGAAGCTTTTCAGGAACAGATCTTCCAGAAAAACTTCCTTCGAAGGAGAGTGTCCACACAGCAAAAGTGCACCGAAAAAGTGATCTGATTTTTCAAAAGTTAGCATCCACATTGATTGGATGCTATCTCGCATTAAACTTGTGATTACTAAGAACAGAGTGGCCCCTAGGGCACCTGTGCTTTTTCCTGGAGGCCTCTAATTTTGAAAAAAAAAAAAACCTCTTCCCTGTCCACACACGCCTTTTTCCAAGAGAGCTCTTTGGGAAAAAGGCTTCTTCCTCGTAGAAAAAGGTTTACTGCTGTCGGAAAAAAACCTGCATTCTTTTGACTTTCTGTCGAAAGAATGCAGTTGCTATGTGGATGTAAGTGTTGTTTTTCTGGAAAACCAGTTGTTTTTCCAGAAAAGCTCTGTAGTGTAGACATACCCTTAGAAAGGCATAAATAGGGGGTCTTTTACAGAGACATAGTGCCATATCACTGTCTCATATCAGTAGGTCCTACAGCTACAAGAGATAATGCATATGCTTCCTACAAATTGATCATAATTCAAGGTTGAACAGAATATTTAATATTAAATTCATAATAATTTTCTGTTGGATACATTAATGTTGGCAGTTAAATGATAGAAGTTTTGCTCATTAAGATTGTGTGAGACAGAGGTGGAAGATTCCAAAATACTAGAGAATATTTGTGGTAGGACACAATAAACTCACATGCAAAGAGTGAAGGGAATATTTATATTAATATTCTATCCTCTTTTCAATAAGTGATGCTGCTGTGAAAAAATCTTTACCAGTATTTACTGAATGAAATACATATTTCTTCTAAATATTAGGACAAATCCTGAAGTCCTATTAAAACAAATGGAAGTCTTTCCACTGATTTTAACAAGAGGTGGATCAGGCACTTAGGTTTTACTCAGTCTCTACTTGGGCAACATTCATAGGCTATGTCTACACTCGTGGCTTCTTGCGCTGGTAATATGCAAATGAGGCTAAGCGTGGATTATCGCCGAGGCTCATTTGCATATCTAATGAGCCACCATTTTTTTCAGAAGAGGCTCTTGCGCAAGAAGGAGCGTCTACACTGCCCCTTCTTGCACAAGAAAAACCCTCTTGCGCAACGCCGTTCTTCCTGAAAAGTAATAGGTGTAACGGCATTGCGCAAGAGGGTTTTTCTTGCGCAAGAAGGGGCAGTGTAGATGCTCCTTCTTGCACAAGAACCTCTTCGGAAAAAATGGTGGCTCATTAGGTATGCAAATGAGGCTTGGCGATACTCCACGCTTAGCCTCATTTGCATATTACTTGCGCAAGAAGCTGCGAGTGTAGATATAGCCATAGTGACTCCAAAGCTCTTTCTCAGCATATCCCTTGAATGGCTGAGGTTTGTTAATATGACATCTGGAAGAATCAGCCTGGACCTCTCTAGCAAAGCTCTTCAGTAGAAAGTTATAAGTAAAAGACTATAAATATTAATTCATTTTCCATCCTACCCTCTTTATACTTCTATTCCCGAGTTTGCATGATCAGTTCTTTAGTATAATCTTACTCACTATTGATGTTACAAGACCTTCTGGGAATTTCAGAGATAAATAATAGCCTACAAACATTATTAAGCAGATTGAGCGCCCACCTTCATTTCCACAGCCTGCATGTTCAACAGACATTTTAAGCAGAAATATTTATATTGCAAATCTTCCTCTGTGCCTCAGACCTTGTTTACAATGATATGCCCTGCAATTCACTAATGGAGGCCAAAATGAAAATCAATATGTTCTTAAAATAAATCACAGCTAATATCAGTCACAGACAATCTTTATACTACTATAAATAGTCTAAGCATGTCATTTAATGTGGTTCATAGTGCTATTCTGGGACATTCAAATACAAGTGAAGTTTGCAGTCTCCTGAACTCAGAGAGGGTATGTGGAATATCATGTTGCTTCACATTCTAATATGAATCATAGTGCATATAATGCAGTTCTCAGAACATCCCTACTGTTTGTGATATAAAAAAGTTACATGGAAGTCTTTTTCACCCAATGCAATAATCTCAAGTATTTGTAGGTAAAGGACAGTTGTAAAGATATGATTTCTCTTACCCTGTAAATCTCCTTCACACTCGAAAGATGGTTTATTGAGAGCTTAAGAGTTATATTTTAATATTTCATAAAGTATCAAGCCTCTTCCCAAGAAAGAACTGTGTAAAATAGTGAGTATTGAAACAATTACTCCTAGATCCAACAGGTACTTGAGTACTTCTAAGATGCCTGTTCTGCTTTGTGATATATGCTTGCTGTATAAATCATGACTGTATGGTGTAAAGCCAATTCACTGTCTAGGGCACCAAAATAACTTTCAACAGTAGCAGAATTTCAATCCCTTTCTTCATAGATACATTTATTTTTCACAACAGAAACAGTCCAACATGCTTCCTAGCCCAAGTAAAATATCTCCTTCACTGCTTCTGCCTACATAACAGGTGTCTTCCACTAGGGTGGCACTGAGGGTGTGTCTACACTACCCCGCTTTTAGTGACAAAGATGTGTTGACACAGCCCTGTTGCTAAAAGTCGGCATGTGTGAATGCTTTTTATCAGCACTTCTGCTGACAAAACACTTACACCTCCAATGAGTGGGTTTCACTTCATCAGCAGGAGAGTGCTCCTGATAACAAAGCAGCATTCACACTTGCACTTGCCACGGCAAAACGTTGTTTACAAGGAGGTATTTTTAAGCACTGGTGAATGACAAAATTTTTGTCCAGAATGGGCAGACATAGCCTGAGAATCCCCTTCTAAATCCTTACCCCTAAACCTGGGCCTCTTCCAGGTTTCACCTCAAAATGGGCTGCTTTCTGGGCTTTGATTTGAGGATATGGGCTGCCAACTCCAAATGAAGCTCTTGTGCGACATTTTCCCCCCAACATGCGGTAATGGTATTTTTCTAAAATAGCCTATTAAAATCTCCAGGAATGCTTTCAATAGTCACTGGGAGGTTGATGACAATTCCTGGAGACTCCAGGCCAGTCCTGTAGGGTTGGCAACCTTATCTGAGGACCAGGTAACTTGATGGCTATCACCAGTCCCGGGCCTTAGACCTATCATCTAGCAGTGAATCAGGCTCTGTCTAGACTGCAGGCTTCTTTTGGAGGAAGCTTTTCCAGAAGAGATCTTCCGAAAAAACTTCTTCTGAAAGAGAGCATCCACACTGCCAAAAGCACATTGAAAAAGCGATCTGCTTTTTCGACAGATAGCACAGATAGCGTCCATACTGAATGGACGCTATCTCAACTGTAAGCTGTGATTACTATGGATGGAGTGGCCATGAGGGCACCTGTGCTTTTTCCTGTTTCCTCTTCTATCAAAAGAACTCCCTCTTCCTTGTCCACACACGCCTTATTCTGAAAGAGCTCTTTTGGAAAAGGGCTTCTTCCTCATAGAAAGAGGTTTACCAATGTTGGAATAACCCCTTTGTTCTTTCGATTTTCGTTTGAAAGAACGTGATTGCAGTGTGATCGTAAGTGAAGTTTTTTTGGAAAAACCTCCACTCTGTAGTGCAGACATACCCTCAGGCACAGAGAAGGGGGGTAAGTCCATCTCCCCAAATGGCCCATTCCATGACACATGACTCTTCTATGACTCATTGATCAATAAAGAGATTGGAAGGCAGAAAGAATGAACACTGTTAATGCAGGGGTGGAGACTGCACTATTACTGTACAGTAGTTAAGCATTTGCTTATATCAGTGTTTCTCAACTAGTGGTATGAGTACCCTCAGGGGTACTTGAGAGAAGTCTGGAGGGTACATCAACTGAAATTTGGAGAAAACTGAATTTTTGTTTTAAGTTTTACACCTAAATATTTCATCGCCCACCTCGCTACGATTAAGTTCTTTAAATAAATGTGTTGCAATGGTATTAAAAAATGTTTGTGTGTCTGAAAACTGTAGGTACTGGGGGTACTTCTAATTTTTTTAAAAAAATGGGTATTTTACAAAAAAAAGGTTAAGAAACACTGGCTTATATCTCCATTTTATTAAGATGTGTATTTAAGCAGAATGCAAGGAAAACGTATACAACTGTAGGTTCTCTTTACTATAGGAACCTCTGACTTTCACTGGGAGGATTCTTTGTGCTGCATTTTAGCCCTAGAAACTATAACTCCCAGGAGCCCTGGGGAAAAAGGAGGGAAAAACTCTTTCAGGCAGGGAGAGAGAGGGTTGGTGGGCTCCATTTTGGAGAGTGGAGCCAGACTGCTGGTGTAGAGCCTTTTTCTAGTCCAGGAGCTGCTGCTGGAAGCTAGAGCCTGCTGCTGAGAGCCTGTTGGGGCTTGGATCTAGCAAGTTTGCAGATGATACCAAACTGGGTGGGGTTGCAACTTCTTTGGAGAATAGGGACATAATTCAAAATGACCTTAGCAAGTTAGAAAAATGGTCAGAGGTAAACAGGATGAGGTTTAATAAAGAGAAATGCAAAGTGCTCCACTTAGGAAGGAACAATCAGCTCCATACATACAAGATGGGAAGTGACTGTCTAGGAAGGAGCATGGCGGAAAGGGATCTAGGGGTCATAGTGGGCCACAAGTTGAATATGAGTCAACAGTGTGATGCTGTTGCAAAAAAAGCAAATATGATTCTAGGTTGTATCAACAGGTGTGTTGTAAGCAAAACTCGTGAAGTCATTCTGCCGCTCTACTCTGCACTAGTTAGGCCTCAGCTGGAGTACTGTGTCCAGTTCTGGGCGCCACATTTCAAGAAAGATGTGGAGAAATTGGAAAGGGTACAGAGAAGAGCGACAAGTATGATTAAAGGTTTAGAGAACATGACCTATGAAGCCAGGCTTCATGAACTGGGCTTGTTTAGTTTGGAAAAAAGAAGATTAAGGGGGGACATGATAACGGTTTTCAAATATCTAAAAGGGTGTCACAAGGAGGAAGGAGAAAATTTGTTCCTCTTGGTTTCTGAGGACAGGACAAGGAGTAATGGGCTTAAAGTGCAGCAGGGGAGGTTTAGATTGGACATTAGGAAAAAATTCCTAACTGTCAGGGTGGTCAAATATTGGAATAAATTGCCAAGGGAGGTGGTGGAATCTCCCTCTCTGGAGATATTTAAGAACAGGTTAGATAGACATCTGTCAGGGATGGTGTAGACGGAGCTTGGTCCTGCTTTGAGGGCGGGGGGCTGGACTCGATGACCTCTCGAGGTCCCTTCCAGTCCTATTATTCTATGATTCTATGAAGTTGCTTCAGGGGCTGTTGGTGTGATTGTCCCTGGAGAGGAGAGACTTTGGCCGAGTCTGTGGGTGAGGAAGGCCTGCATAACCCTGCATAAGAGTTACTGTGAGTACTTTGTGGCTGTTTGGGAAACTACTGCCTGGGACACAGCACAGAAAACAGACTGACTCTGGATCCAAAGAGAGGCAGAGTGATCTGCCCAGTGAACCAGAGCTGCTAGACTGCCTTGTCTGGACTGGCTGCTTAGCTTGGGCTGACACACACATGACCTGCACAGTGCTGTCTTCCCTTCAGTTGCAGACCTTCAAGGGCACCCATGCAAGCAAGTGAAATCCAGAGGAGTGCACACTTTGGGGCAGGATAAATGGTGGCAGTGTAAAGGCCAGTTAGATAAGTTTACTTTATTTCTGTGTACTTTTTTAATTGATTTTATTCACTTTTAGTCTGTTAAACCTTGTTTCTTTAAGTTGGTAAGTAAAGGTGTGTTGATTCTAATTTAATAATTAGGGTACGTCTACACTGCAGCGTTATTTCGAAATATCTTTAAGATATTTTGAAATAACGTGTCTACACACAAAATGCATTTCAAAATAGCGTTTTGCTATTTCCAAATAGCGCATCCACACTGATTGAACACTGAATCATATTTAAGACCACCTGAAACTGGTTCCAGCAGGGCATCAGGTCAGGAGTAACTGTGTGTGGCTGCCTCCTGAGGCTATCTGAGGCCTGTGCTTAAAGGGACCCCCCTGGACAGCTGCTTGCTTGCCTGCCTATCTACCTCGCTGAGGGACAGCAAAGAATTTTTTTTCTGCGTACTCTGATTGCCCTCACTCAGGACACCACAGCACCCTGAACACTCTGGTGCTTCTTTTGCATGTGTTGCTGCAAGCCTGGCTGTGCTTTCTGCTGCAGCCCAACCCCCATGCAGTCATCCAGATCCTCCTGGTGTGCTCCACTGGGGGCTTGTGCCTCATTTCACCCTCACATCCTTTCACTGACCCCTCCCTAGCCCTCCTTCCTCATGTAAATAAAGACACATGTGTTGACAAAAACAAACTCTCTTTACTGAACAAAACTGGGGTGGGGGGGAATGAGGCAGGAGAGGGGAGGCGAGAGGGTGGGAGATGGAAGGGGGAAACCTGGGAAGAGGGAGCTGGAAGGGGGAAGCAAGGGGAAAAAGGGGAAGGAGAAGCTCAGGGTTGGGGGTCTTGCTAGACCACCTGTCTCCCAGAACTGTGGGTGCGAGGGCCTGCGCATCCCCGGGGGGGAGCAGGTATGGAGGGTAGGGCAGGTAGAGACTGGAGGGGAGGAAGAAGCGGGTGGGGGAGCAGGAGTGGGAAGAGGAGCGGTAGCTGTGGCGGCAGCAGGGGCTGGAGCAGCAGTAGGCAGCAGTCTCTGCACCAGGGTCTGCAGGTGGTCGGAGATGGCACGCTGCTGCTACTGCAGCAACGGTGGTGCCCAGAGTTCTGGCCCCTTTCAACTGATACTAGAACACTGCATGGCAAGCTCTGGGTGGCTCTAAAGGCTGATGAAAGGGGCACAGAGGGCTGGTTGCCCCCAGTCCCTCCCCTTCTGGGAGTGTGGAGCTGCCCCCCTCACCTTGCCCAAGGGCCTGGTATGGCTGTTGGCTCCCCTGGGTCTGGTCTGTGTAGTGAGGCTGTGTTCTTGGTAGATGCCACTCAGTGGTTTAGGGTGGGGGAAGATTCCTTCCTCCCAAGAATCCCCATGGAAATTCATTCCACATAGCCTTTCACATTGGCATATGCATGGGTTTGAGGATGTGGTCCAATGAACCTTCATGCTGAAGTGAAGGGACCATGTATTGGGATGAGAGAAGTCAGCCCTTTTACTCATTCAGTCCTTGCTCTCTGCTGAGACTGCCAACTGACATTCCAAATATTACAGTGGTTTCTATGGTGTAGGGACCTTTCCAGTAGGGAATGCATTGAAACCTTCCAAACACACTAAGTAGCCCACTGGTAACAGCTTTAATTCACTACCAACCAAGCCTGAATTTGAACTAATGAACAAAAATGAAAGGTTTTGCATCCAGTTACCAATCCCTGTAGTAGCACATTCAGATGCTTTTCATGTATTATATTGTGCTGGCTTTACTCCAGGACAGCAATGATTGTGTACTCCATTTAAACCCATTTAATATATTCCAGTGATAGATTTAATGATGTAAGCTTCCACAAACTGTCCATATTACGTCCTTCCTACGCTGACATACTTCACGCTCCAGTGGGAGACATTTATGAAATGTTGATACACAAAGATACCTAACATTCACTGAAATGTGAGCTCAGAATCTAAAAATATCACAGATTTTTATAGGCCGATGCTTGGAACACTCACCACACAGGCACTTAGAGAGGAAACAGAATGGCAACAATACGTTGGCATGGGAACATTACACCAATGATGCCCTCTCTGGAAAATGATATAGTGTCAAGATCACTGACATAGTGAGGAAGAGATTTGAAGCCTTTGGAAAGAAAGAGAGCGATCTTCAAAATGACAGAGGCAAGTGTATAAATGCATTTATTTCCCAAATAAAAGCATTGGCTTTTCCTTTTTAAAGACTCCTGCTCTCTCTCAGCATTTTCAGCTGTGGGTCTCTGAAGTTATGACAATAAATTCATATTTAGCCATCCATAAAAAAGAGCCTGATACTCAGCAATCCAGAGACAATTGATTTCAATGGGTGTTGTGGGTGCTCAAAACCTCTGAAAATCAGGCTACTTTAAATGGTACAGTGCATAGTACAATAAAATGCCAACTTTGCTGGGGTGCTACTGCAATATAAATATTAAATAACAGTAATAATTTAGATAGCTCATTTTAGGCAGCCAGGTTTTAAATTATTGCCAGTATATTTTTACCCAGTTTCCTTTCCATGTTAGCATAACTAACCATGTGGTCTGTTTACAAAATGTTTTCTTCCTGTATCAGTCTGATGTTACTCAGGTTCAGAATTTAACACATAGGGTCAGTTTCCACTCTCAGAGCATCTCTATATGATTTAGTGTTCTGCAGGCTGGGGTGTGAATCTACCACATTCCCGTCTGCTGTGCATTACGGCCATGTCTACGCTACAGATAAGATAGAAGCGGCCACAATCGATCTTCTGGGGTTCAAATTAGTGGGTCTAGTGAAGACATGCTAATTTGAACTGAGAGGGCGCTCCCATTGATGCTGGTAGTTTTGCTTCTACAAGGACTAAGGGAAGTCAAAGGGAGAGTGTGCTCCCTTTGACTTTCCACAGTGTGGATGGTACCAAATTTCTAGTTAAGAAACTTTGACTTAAGCTACACAATTAAAGTAGCTGAAGTTGCATATCTGAATTTGAACTTATCCCCTATCGTAGACCAGGGGAAAGTGATAATGTAGACCCTGCTATCATGAACTATAGGTTGAACCTCTCTAGTCCAATATTCTCTTGTCTGACAACATCCATGGTCCAGCATGATTTTAGTTAGCCAGATGTCCACTTACCATGGATGTTGCCAAGTTTTCCACAGTCCCATAAAGTCTGTTTACAGCCACTGGTCTTGGTTCTCATTGTTCTATGCTGATATTTAGCTCTAATGTTACCCTAAATGTCTACTAAGAGCCCAGTAAGCAGTGGAAATGTTGGTACTGCTGCTAGACAATACTGACTTCCCATGGTTTGGCAAATTCTTTGGTTCAGAACTGATCAGATCCTGAGGGTGCCAGACTAGAGAGAATCAACTTGTACTAAAAGTTCTGAAGTGCACTTTGAATTATTGCTGTACAGCAGTAATCAAAGTGTCCTGCTACATGAATTTTAATCTATATCCGCATGGGACACATGGTCATTTAGTTTATGGCAGGCTACAGCATTTAGATTTACATCCTGTCTTGCTATGCACTAAATTGTTATATAAATATGCCCTCACTTACATCATTGTAAATCCTAGGTACTTGCATTAATATCACGAGAGTGACTCTGGATTTACTTCCATGTAATTGGGATCACAATCTAGTTTGCGCAATATTCTGTGGCTTTTATCATATCTTCTATTGTTGGATGAACAAGTGTGGAATTTTCAGTCATTTTATTGTGACATTTCTAAAAGGGGAAGCAATAGCCCCACACTGTTTAGTGTGTCAAAATATATTTAGCAAACTATAATGCACCCGCAGAAAAATACACAGAAGGAGGAGTTGGAGAATATCTTACCTGCATGAGAAGTTATGAAATAGATAAGAGTACAAAAGTTGGATATTGTTTGTTTGACAGATATGTGTGGTGGGATTTAAAGACATCACAGAGAGACGAGCTGAACCCGCTACGCCCCAACAGCTTGGAGCAAGTGCCAAATGGAGATCAGCTAAAAAGGAGACTGTGATGATAGCAAACCTGGGGAAGAGAGTGAAGGAAAGGCTGTCTGAAAGGAGGAAGGCAGTTTGCAACTTCTATTCTGTGGACTTTGTAATTCACAGGTGAAGGGTCTGAACTGGTGGTAAGACCCTAGCTGAGAGGGTCTGGGACTGACTCATTCCCCTTCCCCACTACCTGCTGACGGAGAATAAATGAACATTGTGAAGAGAGGTGGGGAACACTTATTTCACCAATAGAGCTGCTGAGACTAATCGGCAGATCGTGGAGAGGTAGGAAGTGACCATGGCAAAGCCGGTCAGGTGCACCAGGAAATGGTGGCTGAGACACTCCAGGCCTCTCCACTTCAGGCTCTGGACTGGGATCTAGTGGAGAAGAAAGGTCTGTGTCCCCTTCCCTCCCACCTTTGGTCTGGCTGGAGCCTGGGAGAACTGTGGAGTGCTGGGGAGTGATGGACTTCTAGGCCTGTTGACTGTCAGGCAAACCCATCCAGGACTATAAAGGTGGAGCCACTAGCCCTGCTGGCAGATGAGTGGAACTAGCTAGAGGGTTGCTCTTTGGGGGTGGAGTTTTGGTTGTTTTTTGTGAATTGGAGAGAATTCCCCATTTGAAATACCATGATACATGGATGTCACTTTGAGTTCAGTTATTCTACTCTGCTAATGTGAGCTAAGGATGCTGCCATTTCTTTGAAATCCACTAGATGAAACAATAACAAAAAATCACCACACAACTATGCATGAGCTTCTTTCTCAGGACAATGAACTGCAGGAAGAAGGAGGTGTGGTCTGGTCATCTCTGCAGGAAACAAGGAAGACATTCATGCTCAGGTCTCACAGTGCACTTGTTTTCATTTGGCAAAACATTTTAGATATGTTCTTGTCGTGAACAGAAGTGTTGGCTTTTAGTTTTAATTTTTTAAAGAGATGGATCCAAATCAGATGTGTGTATCCAAACCCCTTGAGCATTGGGGAGCTTTATACCAAATCTAGATTTTATGATTGACCCTCTCTGTAATGATCCTGAACTAAAACGCCATCTAAACTAAACCCCACTAAAACTAAATCTGAATGTTTTCAAGATTCTGAGTCTGACCTAGATTTTAATTCCACTGCTGACTGGCTTTCTGTAAATAATTTGATTATTGGCTCGGAAACCAGGATAATGTGATTCACGGAGAAAAAAATGAAGTCATATTTACATGGTTAGTTACTTGAAAGTGGAGAAGATCTTAACTGGAGGAAATGGTGGAATTGCTGACCTAGGACAGCTTCTGTCAGAAAATCCTGACTCAAAGAAATCAAATGTTTCACCTGAATGTATCAATTCATAAAAAGTTATTGAAACATTTTTGTAAGGTTGAAGCACTTCATTTCAATGTTATTATTTTGATAGTATAATATCGTTGTCACAGGATGAAAGGAAAAGTAACTGTGACAAATTGCTATCCAAGGTAACTAAAAGGCAGAGTGACCTGGACAGGGAAGTTTAGGAAGCACATAGGAGTATCCTGGGAAGAGGCAGTCTGAGGGGGAAGGAAATGCTGCTGGAGACAGAAAAAAAGCATCTTGGGAGTGTCTTAAACTACAGTGAGAGCTCCTGAGAAACCAGAAATGGGAGCTACGGCTGAGCTCCTGAAAGGAGTCTAAAGGAAAGCAGCTGTGGAAGCCTTCAGAATAGGGATGTGAACAAGAAGTTGACTATCCAACAAGCGTAAGCTTATCGAATAGTCGACTAGTCCCTGGACTAGTTCCTCACCTTGCCGTATTTATCAGAAGCAGCAAGGTGGGGAGCAGGAACTGGTGCTGGGGGGAGCCAGCTTAAAAGCCTGTTCAATCCAGCACCGTCTCCGCAGGTGGCAGGGGAAGCAGAGGTGTAGCGGAGACTGGGCGTGAGCCAGGAATCAGCTAATTCCCGGCTTGTGCCCAGCCCTAGATGCTGCGCCTCTGCTTTCTAAATGTATTAAGAGACTACCAGCTCTTAATACATTTAAAAAGAAGAAGCACAGCAGGGGAGGGGACCCGGAGCTGCTTCCAGAGCTGGCTAGGGGCTGTGCCAGGGGAAGGTGGCAGCTGGAGCAAGGTGGTCGTAAATGCAGGGGGTCTTATGTTGGGCAGTCATAAGTCAGGGAGTTGCCTGTAGGTTTAAAAGGCAGAGCTGCAGGGGGGGTTAGCTCCCAGGTGGGGGGAGCTAACTCCACTGTGGCTCTGCAGTTCTCCCCTCTTATTGACTAATTGACTCGTTGATGGAAATACCATCAACTAGTCGATTAGTTGATTAAACTAAATTCAACATCCCTACTTCAGAAATGAGCAATCTGATATTCCAGAGATTGCAGTCCCATTGAGAGGGGCCTGGTAATAAAATGATTCTAAGGGGAAGAGTAAGGAGTAATTGAGGAGGGCTGAAATCCTGTGTTTAGCAAGAACAGTTGAAGCCACACCTCAGACAAGAAAGGCTATGCTTGAAGCTACAGAAAGGACTCAGAGAGAAGGGTTTGTGCCTGGAGTTGGAGGCTGGGGTAAGAGAGACTGTGAGAAACTAGTTACCAAAGAGGAGTGTTCTGTGACTCATGCCTCTGTGGACTTATTGAGAAGCTCCTGGGTGAAAGGAATATGAGGCGAGAGGGTTGTAGAACCACCTGAGAATAATTTGTTTCAGCTTTATTAAAATGAAGTGTTTTATCACAGAATCCTAAAACTGGAAGGGATCTCGAGAGGTCATTGAGTCCAGTCCCCACCCTCACAGCAAGCATTGTCTAGATCATCCCTGATAGATGTCTATCTAACCTGCTCTTAAATAACTCTAGAGATGGAGATTCCACAACCTCCCTAGACAATTTATTCCAATGTTTAACCACCCTGATGGTTAGGAAGTTTTTCCTAACGTCCAACCTAAACCTCCCTTGCAGCAATTTAAGTCCATTGCTTCTTGTCTTATCATCAGAAGCCAAGGAGAACAATTTTTCTCCCTCCTCCTTGTGACACCCTTTTAAATACTTGAAAACTGTTATTATGTCCCCTCTCAGTCTTCTCTTTTCTAAACTAAACAAGCCCAATTCCTTCAGCCTTCCTTCATAGGTCATGTTCTCTAGACCTTTAAGCAATTTTGTTGCACTTTTCTGGACCCTCTCCAATTTCTCCATATCTTTCTTGAAATGTGGTGCCCAAAACTGGACACAATACTCTAGTTGGGGCCAAATCAGTGCAAAGTAGTGTGGAATAATGACTTCTCGTGTCTTGTTCATAGCAGTCCTGTTAATGCATCCCAGAATCATATTTGCTTTTTTTGTAATAGTGTCACACTGTTGACTCACATTTAATTTGTGGTCCACTATGACTCCTAAATCTCTTTCAGCAGTACTCCTTCCTAGACATTCATTTCCCATTCTGTATATGTGAAACTGATTGTTCCTTCCTAAGTGGAGCACTTTGCATTTGTCCTTACTAAACTTCATCCTATTTACCTCAGACCATTTCTCTAGTTTGTCCAGATCATTCTGAATTTTGACCCTATCCTCCAACTGTTTTAATACAGTTATTTTGATATTCCCAAAATTAATCTTTTCACAAAACTTTAACTTTCCATTCCATTTGGGAGAGAAGAAAACTACCAATTGTCAGTATTTTCAGTGGAATGGAAAGTTGAAGCTTTGACTAATTCTAGTCAGTGATATATGTTTGTGTGCTGAAAAACCTGAATAAGGGAAAGCTTTTCCCGAACTGATGAGAGGAAAAAGTCTTATTTACCTACAACAACCAGAGACAGATGACTGGTTAGTTAATCAACATTCCTTCCCTGCAGGGGGGTGAGGCTCAGATATATGCATGGTGTGCTCTTCTGGTTTTCTAGGAAAACAGAGCCTGATTCTGTTCTGATTTACCCTGATGTAAATAAAGAGTACCTTAATTGGAACCAGCGTGAAACAGTGTGAAGCTGAGGTGAGATAAAAAATAGGCTGAAAGACTTTCTAATGTGAACCTTACCAGTATGTTAGATTTAAAAAGGCTAAATTCTCCTCTCAGCTACATGGGCATGTAACTAAAATAACTCCATTGAAGTTGATGACCTTATTCCAGTTCTGTACTGCTCTGACTGAATCAGGTAAAGAACTTAAATGTTGTCTTTGTAAACTCTATAATAAAGTTACTCGTATCTGTGACCAAAAGGACCCCTGTATTTGTACCCTACCCTATACATTATTGTAATAACCTTTGTGCAAAATATGCTTAATGAGGTAGCATTTGAAAACTAAGACATAAAATCATGGTGAAATGTGTATAGCAACAACACATGTAAAGAAATTAGTTCCATCTGTATGATAGGAACATATTCAAAATTGCTCTGTCGAGGCAAAAGTTCTCAAACAGGCCTATCCTCAAGAAGGAATGTGTTTATATAAATTGTAGTATATTATATATATAGTAAACAGGGTCTTCAGAACAGGGGAGGCAGGGAAGAAGGGGAAGGGGAGATGGCAGGAAACAGAACAATTTTGATTTCAGCAAACACAAGATGGAGAAAAAGCAATTTGGATCTTCCTTTACTACCAGACTCCATATAATATATACCAGCCTTCTTTACTGATTGAATAGCTTTGAACAGTAACCATGGATGTCCGGTACTCTAGGCGGGAGAAGGCTTTGCCTCCCAAACCACCAGGCATGGCCCGCCCACACTCCATCCCCAGAATGCCTTGTGTAGGCGTTCTGGGGATGGAGTGTTGCTGCCTCCAATGCCTGCCCTCCCTGTGTTCTGGGGGCCAGGGAGGCTGGAATCGCACACCTCCCTCCCTCTATGGGAGGCTGGGGATGCTTGTGCCCTTCTCCCTCCCTGGTGCTCTGTGAGCCAGTGAGGCTAGAGCTGCATGCCCTTTTCCCTTTCTGCTGCTCTGGGGCCAAGGAGGCTAAGCTGTGTGCATCCTTGCCCCTTCCAGTCTCCTTCCTTCTCCTTGGGGGTGGGGCCTCAGCAGAGGGGGCAGGGCTGTAGGTAGGGATGGGGGCCTGTCTCCCTTAGCCCCAGCTGCACAAACCACCCATGACAGTAACCCTCAGAAGAATCCAGTGTTTATTGGACTATAAAAGAAAAGGACAGAGAACTTCAACTTGTCTCTCTTTTACTTGAGAAGACAAAGGCACTAGTACTTTTGGGTTTCTGGGAGACATCCCGATATCGGAAAGAGTCACCGCACTCAGCAGCAGCGGAGGGAATCACAGGTGGCGGAGTAACCCAGACACAGCCTGCTCCTCTCTGTCATCTCCTAGTCACATAACGCCACTTCACCATGGTGGTGAGAAGCAGAGTTGTTGCATAAAAAAGCCTCCGCCTGAGCCTACTTGATTTATACACATGCATTTTCTGAAACTACACTAAACTCTAAGGCCTAAGGTTTTGAACTACAACTCATTGTTATCTTTGTCAAACTTTGTAATCTTTGTAACTCTCAGAAACTTACTGTAAGCTGCAGCTTTGTAATCTTCGTAACTCTCAGCTACCTTGCTTGTAACTTTCTCTAAAATGCATTTTCCCCTGAGTGTGAGTGTGAGAGTGTTTGTGTTTGAAGAAGACTGGGAACAATGGAGCACATGGTGATGAGTCATCACAGACTGCTGCTTTTGCTGGATAAAGGGAAATCTGGGCATGCTCCCTGATGACGAGATAAATGAGTCTAAGGAGCTATTCAGACACTATATAAAGAGAGGGAGCACATGTGAGACTCTTTCTTCCCCTGCTCCTGAGAAACTCCTGTCTACAGCCAGTGTCTCTCCTCCTGACCAGCTTTCCCAACCATGATGAGCAGACAGACCCTCCAGCAGCTACATGCCTTGGCTCCTTCTGCAACCCATATGCCTGTGTATGTGAGACAGAGAGAGCTCTGTATCTTCTTTAGTTTAAACCTTTGGTGGCAGCTCTATCTTCTTTGGTTTAACTTTGTAGTGCAAATAGTGGAGTGCTAATTCCTCAAGCAATAAACCCATACTAGTGTAACCCTGGGTGGTCTCCAGTGAGAATATTTTTGGGGTAACAAGAGTGACCCAGCCCCAGCCTGCTCCACTGTCCTGAGTGATGCAGCTGGGTGCTGGACTCCGGGGAGTGGAGCTGACTGGGTCTCTCCACTTCATGCTGCCACTACAGTGAATGCAAGGTTGGGCAACCCATGCTACCAGCTCCAGTCTCCCTCCTCCCTCACCCCCATGATTCCCTGCAGGTCATGTCGCTTGGGGAAGGAATATTGGTGGAAGGGACACAATAGGGATGGGAGGGGTGGAGCAGGAGCAATAAGAGGTGGGGCAGGGCTTAAGAGAAGGAATGGAGTGGGGGTGGAGCAGAATGGAGGAGTTGTTGGAAGAGACAAGGCAGGGCCTGGAGTGGAGGGGGGTCATCTCAGGCCTCACACCCCTCAGAGATGACCCTGCTTGTAACCTTATCTAACTTTATCTCTTATACCTGATTTCACTTAATATCCTTTTGTTAATAAACTTGTTTTGTTTTTCTAATCTAAATCAATGCAGTCTTTTGTGTAAACACTGGGTTGCTCATAAACAGTGCCCTAGCATGTAGTTTGCACTCCCCAAGCATATGTGCATTGGTGCTGCCCTGGTCCAGCAGCCTGTCAGTGCCACTGTAGTCACACTCAGGCTTCCATCAGCCTTGGTAACTGTTTGCAGAGTGACACAACACACGCCCAGTCCTTAACTGCAACCCACAAGTTATAAAAACAAAGCATTGTCAGGCATCCAAAGCGGCAGGGCAAATAAATCTGGATTCTGGTCCAGAATGTGACACCATGACAAACTGAATTCAGGCAAGACTTTATAGCTATAGTAGGTGTAAGCTGGAATGACATCTAGGCCTTGTCTACACAGGCATGTTCTGTTGCCAAAAACTGCCTTTTGGCAACAAAATAGCAAGTATACACTGCAATGCAACTTTTGTCAGGAAAAACACTCAGTTTGGGCGACAAACTATTTCCAATCCTGTGAGAGACTTGTCTTTTCCCCTCCCTTTATTGTTGACAAGAGCCAGTGTGGACTCTGCTGTTTGTTTTGTCCAGAGAAACGACTTTCGCCAGTGTCTCACAATACCTGTCCTGGTGGCTGTGCTCAGTGTTTTGCTCTATCTGTGCACAGGGTGCTAGCAAAGTGACTATGAAATGTCTATAAGGGGAAGCAGAAAAACTGGTTTGACTGCTTTTCACTTTTGGTGACTTTTGTATTTTGACAGCACTTTTATTGCCAAACCGTCCCAATATAGACATAGCCCTAGGAGGGACTGGAGAGAGCTATATATCCCCTCTGAATTTTGTACCAAGGGTCCACTCACCCTAGCCTTGGACAGAGCTCTTAACTTTAACACAGCCTAGCTGTGATATGTGATAAATTTTGGAAGCTGGGAGCAGCACAGTCTTTGGGGCAGGGAGTTTGTTTATAATCAGAGGCAGGGTGATTAAGATAACAAAATGCTTGTCATTAAAATAAACCAAGGATCATTAGATGACCCTGAAAGCATTGTCAGGCATTCCAGTTGAAAGCTAGGAAACAAAGGGTATGAGAATGAAGAGAAATAAATGGTGGTGCCCTTCCTCCCTCCTCAGTACTGGACCCAGTGTGTTCAACACATTCTTAAATGATCTGGAAAAAAGGATAAACATCGATTTGGCAAAATTTGCAGTTTACACAAAGTTTATTCAAGATAGTTAAGTCTAAAGAAGACTGCAAAGACTTACAAACGGATTTCACAGAATGCAAATAAAATTAAATGTTGATACATGCAAAGTAATGTGCATGCCAAAATATAGTCCCAACATATACTAAATTAGCTGAACCCATGAATAAAGAGATCTTGGAGTTACTGTGGATAGTTGCCTGAAAATATCTGTTCCACATCTCCTGGCAATCAAAAAAATCAATGGAGTAGTGGGACTTATTAGGAAAGGGATAGATAAGACAGAAAATAGATTGTTCCAGTATAAATTCATGGTATACTCAAATATTGAATAATGTGTGCAGATTTGATCCCCCATCTCAAAAAAGATATATTGGATTTGGAAAAGGTACAAAAAGGGACAACAGGAATTATTAGGAGTATTGAACACATTCTCTAAGAGGAGAGATTAAAAAGACGGGGACTTTTCAGTTTGGAAAAGAAATGATTAAGAGGGAGATATGACAGAGGTCTATAAAATCATGAATACTGTGGAAAAATTCAATAAGGAAGTATTTTTACTCCTTCAAATAATACAAGAAGACTCAATAAAATTAATAGGCAGCAGATTTAAAGTCAACTCTGTGAACTTGCAAGAAGATGCTGTGAAGGCCAAGACTACAATAGGGTTCAAAAAAGAACTAGATAAGTTCATGGATAATGGGTCCCTTAATGGCTATGTAGATTTTTTATTACTGTGCTCTTTTTGCATGGTATTAACTTGTGACTTTTGACAGTAAATTCGCTGATAAGAGAATGAGATATGCCTGACTTCTCTTTGTGTATAGTTTTCAATCCTGCTGAACAGGAGAGGGAAAATAGATGATTTGGAGGCAATAAGAGTCAGAATGAAGTGAAACTGGCTGGGAAGAGCATTTCTCTGATGGTCACTGTAACAGATATAGCTATTTTCTGCAATATCCTGGACAAACAAGTAGGTTTTCCAGGAAATATCTAGGGGAAGGTATATGCAAATACAACCCCACTGATAATGTTAAAAAACAGCCTTTTGAAGCTACAACCTGAGGAGAACCACATTATCTATAAATTACCTATTCCCATTTCAAAGACTCAAGCTGAATAAAGGAGGGACTAAACTTTTCATGAGTGTGTTTGTTCTGTGCTGTTACAAACTTGTGACCATAGAGAAGCCCCTTGGTGTAGTTGAAAGACTGTTCACATGCCGGTGCCTTTGTTGGAGATGAGTGAGTAAGGTTACTAGCATGTGTCTTGGTTCCCTTAGGGTGCGTCTAGACTGGCAAGATTTTGCGCAAAAGCAACTGCTTTTGTGCAAAAACTTGCCAGCTGTCTACACTGGCCACTTGAATTTTTGCAAGAGCACTGACTTTGTAATGTACAAAATCAGTGCTTCTTGCGCAAATACTTTCACGCTCCCACTCGGGAAAAAGCCCTCTTGTGCAAGAATACTTGCACAAGAGGGCCAGTGTAGACAGGAAAGAACTGTTTTGCGCAAAAAAGCCCCGATGGCTAAAATGACGATTGGGGCTTTCTTACGCAAAATTGCATCTAGACTGGCCACGGATGCTTTTGTGCAAAAGCACTTTTTGCGCAAAAGCATCTGTGCCAATCTAGACGCGCTTTTGCAGAAATACTTTTAACGGAAAAACTTTTCCGTTAAAAGTATTTTCGCAAATCATACCAGTCTAGACGCAGGCTTATTGTTTTTCATATGTTTTCTCAGTCTCATATGTTTTCCTATGTTTTCTCTGCTTTCAGCTTCAGAATAAATGTACTTGATTAGAAAGAGCTTGATTATTTCGAACGCCCATTTCACTGCCGCTTGTAGACGCGGGCAGTTATTCCGGGCTTATCAATTTCAAAGATGGCACCCGGCCAAGAACATGCAAATCAAGCACGGGATATTTAGATTCTGGGCTTGATTTGCAATCCCAAATGCCTACATTTGCAGCCCTATTTCGAATTAGGCTGCAAGTGTAGACATACCCGAAGAGTCCATCACTTCTTCCACTTCCCAACCTGATCCCACAGAAAGAAAGAAACCTATTTTCTTCCTTGCTCCCAGCCCCACAATCCAACACTGCCAAAAGCTCCACTGTCCTATTGTGTTCTTCAGGCTTATAATTTCTTTGTTGCATGAGCCTCTTCTCTACCATTTATATTCTATCTGGTGGTGACCAGGGCTGGCCTTACTATGAGGCAGTCGCCTCTGGTGCCAAACTATGGGAGGGAGCCACTAGGACCCAGAGTGTAGAAAATTGTATCTGCTGCTGTTTCATATGTATTCTCTCCGCTCTAGATGCACAGAGATGGTGGAGTGCTGTGCTGGAGGAAGGAGGGCAAAAGAGACATAACAGGCATGCAGGAGAAATGGGGGCGTCATTTGAGCTCCCTGCCTCAGGTGCAAGAATGTTGTGGGTTGGTCCTGGTGGTGACTTTTGGAAAATGAATTTGGTAGATGTCAGTTCAAATCCTAGGGGCAGACATTTCTGACACTAATGTCACCATCACACTTGGAACTAGTATAGGGCAGTCTTTACAAAGGAGATATGGTCAATGTCTATGGGGATTTAACCACTCTTTCACCTTTAGACTTGGTCCATTGCAGGACTATGTGTACTCTTGCTTCCCAGACTGTTCTAGTTCTGTGATAAACAGAAAACTCTAGTCTCAGTACCATTAATCTGATATCTTGCTTTCATGAGGAATATATATGCTGGAAAAATATGGAGGGGAAGAATGTTAAATCTTTGAATAGGACCACAACAAGATATTTGCCTATTCCTTTTGATGAAGTGCCATGGAGAAGCCCAAGATTTCTGAACAGTATTAGATAAAAGTGGTTAAGAGCTAGCAGCAGACACAACTGATAAATTATTGACTGTTACAAAGGTACGTTTTCATCTATCTTGTTTTAAGAAAGTGTTAGTAACTCTGTCCTGGAATCAAAAGTTCTTCCTTACTTTCACCATCAGAAGATAGATTCAGGCTAAACACCAGGTACTGGCAGTAAATTCAGAAAACAAGAGTTAAATGCCACAAAAGAGAATTACAAGTGGCATCGCAGATACTGGAGGTCAGAAATTTTAAAAAATGCCAGAGTCAGATGTGAGTAGTCACAGATTAACACAAGGTATCACCCAAAGGGAGACAGGGATTAGAAGCCAGATAAAGCCCCATATAGTATGACACGTGACGCATAGGGCAACAGCAACCAGGCATTAGACATTACAATTGAAATGTTTAGAACTTGGAACTGCCATTAGATTCAGGAATGAGTCATACAATTAACTCTGATGAGCTGGAAATGTTTATCTAACAAAACTTTTTATTAACTTATCTGCTATAGGCAACATTTAATTGGTTGCCACTGCATCAAGAGGGTCCTATTATTAATAAAATACACATTGTATGTCTGCTGCTGGCATAGGTGAGGACTCCATTCTTTGTGGGCCCTTTAGAGTGTGCAAAAAACCTGCCTTGTAATTAATCAGAATTATATTTATTTACAATCAATTATAACATTAATTATACAGGTAAATGTGGCTTATTGAAATGGTATATACCCATTCTTTGGAGAGATCATTTATTTACTATATTATGGACCCATAAATCCTGGCTCCATATTTGATGCAGGGTTTAAGCTTTTTGTTTGAAGTAGGGTACTATTCTTTCTGTTATGGCGAGATATAAAGGCTGGGCCTGATAAAAATCAACACACACATACACATTTAGGGGGGAGATAGCATTTTTTGGGAAAGTTACAAGTAAACACTTTGAACATTAGGACTCCCAATTAGTTAAATGACTCCTTTTTTAAATTTGAGGACTGTCTGGTGTATCCTTGGATCTTCCTTGTTCAAAGCCAAACTGTCTCTGCAGAGACAAACTTTCAACATTTAAATTTCCTTGTCAGTTTGTATACAGGCTAGTATGCAATTATTCTGAACTATGTGAGGAAACAATTATAAATTGTACGGTTACAGTCAAGTATCTGCCTATAGTTTAAACAATTTTTAATTGGCAGCACTTGAATCAGAGGTACTTCAACCAATAATCACTCTTCTTCCCCACCTCATTTGTATACTGCAATTCTATTGGTTGAAATGAACTGATAGAGGGAAGAACTTGTATGAGTGTCAAGAGTTCGTATTGGTAGATTTCATCTGCACACAAACCAAAGGAACACTGGATTGGCTCAGAGTTGAGGTGCATTCATCTAGTAGTTGTATATATTTAAAAATATAAACAACCTAAGAAAACCCAGCAATCCACAGGAAGGGTACACTTCATTGTGCAAAATATAGCATGTGAGTATGTGTGAAATGTGTTATATACATTTATACTGACAGTGTCTCTAGAGCCTAACAAAAACACAAAGTGGTAACACTTTGCCTAGTATCATACAGGAACTCTTAGGCCAAGCCATGTATGGAGTCAGTACAAGCACTGGGAAACAAGACCAGTTGTTATCCCTTTTGAATGGGCAGTTATCCTAGGGTTTCCAACTCTCTCGGAGAGGATGAACTGGATGCCATTACTACAAATGGCATCTAGTCTGTCCACTCAGGAGAGTTTTCAACCCTAAGTTATCCAAGAATTTGGGTCTTATTCAATTGGGAGGAGAAGTTGGTGATGGAATCGGGTGTGTGTATGATATAATCCAATCTATTTACAAAGTCCTGTTTCCTTGCACAAAGTGGAAGTCAAATAAAGGAGAGTGTCCTGGCTTAACTATCCAAGCTACTTTTTCTAGTCAGCACTTTGCCCCAAAGTGCTTTGTCATTGTTTTCCATGGGGCCATGTTCTCAGTGCTTTTTCTGACTGTGTCCATAGCACAAAGCAAGTCATATAAACCCAACTTTGTATAGGTAGTCACTAATTGCTCCTTATTTTCTGGGTACCCAACTGCAGACCCCTGGGTCTGATACACAGAAGTGCAAAGCACTCACATATGCATGTGAAATCAATGGGAGTTCTGCTTTTAACATACAAAGTTCTATATATTGCTAAGTACTTTGAAAAAATTGGGCATCTCAAATAGGGCCTAAATTATTGACCTATTGACCTTAGTCTCTGGTCCCTATTTGTAAATTGGGCATACCTTGCTTGAACCTCACAGGAGCTTTGTGAAGATAAAGAAACTGGTGTTTGTGAAGCACCTGGATGCTATAGTGATGAGCACCATAGAGGAAGCCCATAAGGAAACTAATAATCTCTGTCTTCAATGTGCCCTGTGACTACAGATCCTGACACACAAGGGTCCGTCTTGATTTGAAAAAGAACCTGATTTATAATATTTTCATAGAAGTCATTACCTGTAATTTATGTTGTACTTAGTCTGCAGAAACCCCACAGAGAAACTGATAAAATTACAGGCTTAACATTGCTCAAGGTAAACATTGGACAGGTAAACAATGCATTATACTTTTTTCAACATCAAGCGTGTTGGGATAATTGTTTGTCTTCAACTAATATTTAATGTAGAGGGCCAGGAAAGCGCCTTCATTTGTGATTATAATAGTCCTACAGCCCATAAGAAGGAGAAAGAACATAAGAATGACCATACTGGGTCAAACCAAAGGTCCATCCAGCCCAGTATCTGCGGCCAGTGAGAACACAAAAGTCACTTTATGCAGGACAGAGAAACAAGTCAAATCCATCAGTGTGAGGCTGAGAAGCATGAATAGACCAGCACAAGTCCAAAACAAGGTAGCAGCTGGTGCCTACGCATCTGTATACAAAACAAGGTAGCAGCTGGTGCCTACGCATCTCCCCAGGTCAGTGGGGAAGGGCACGGGAGAGAGTTTCACGTGGCCCAGGGAAGGGGCAGAAGCCTGGGAAGCAGGAGAGCGCGCTGGAGGACCAGCAAAGAGCCAGCCACCGGAGCTTCCGCTTCGCAGGAAGCTGCCCCGCCCGGAGAAGTAGAGACGAAGTGGAGGACGGGCCCCAAAGCGCGTCTTCTCTAGCCGCCCGAAGCCTGGCTCTTTATGGTAGACAGCGGCCGGCTTCTCCCGCAATGGGGAAGGCGGAGAAGGGCGGAATTGCCCGGCATGCAGCGCGGCGGGCCCTTCTCTGCTCGCCTCACTTCCCGGCCAGGGGCTAAGATGGCGACTCCCATGCACCGACTCATCGCTCGGCGGCAGGCGTGAGTGCGCCGGGCTAAGGGAGCGTCCCCGGAGACAGCGGCTCCCCGAGGGGCAGCCCGGGAGAAGCGGCGTCCAGCGGGCACGGGAGAGGGGGGCTGTCTTGGCGGGGAAGCCGCAGGGACGTGGGCTCTCCTGGGAGGGGAGCCGCGGGGGTCGCTGCGGCCCGTGTATGGGGAGGTCTCGCTGCCTTCACCCGTCCCGGAGAGCGTGCGGGTTGGGTGTGGAGCCAGCCCTGCGGGGGGCAGGTAGCGGCGGCTGGCCGGGCTCGCGGCGTTTGCCAGAGGAGCGCTGGTACAGGCGGCGAAGGGCAGTAAATGATGCGCGGCGTGTGTACAGGACCCCTCGTCTCCGCAGCCTCTGACGCGCAGCCCCACGGTTAAAGGGCTGTAGCGTGCGAGCAGATGGTTCTTGTTTGAAAGCGAAGCGATGCATCTGTCTGGGAGGAAGCTCTTCCCTGTCTAGCCCAACGCAAACTCTAGTCACCCTGCGCTCACCGCGAACTGGGGCAGGCCTGCTGCTCGCTGGTTTCTGAAAACAGATTCTGTATTGCAGTATGGAAGATTAAG
The DNA here is from genome assembly GCF_049634645.1 of Pelodiscus sinensis. Classification (NCBI taxonomy): domain Eukaryota; kingdom Metazoa; phylum Chordata; order Testudines; family Trionychidae; genus Pelodiscus; species Pelodiscus sinensis. The sequence goes on from NC_134727.1 coordinate 24,436,148, forward strand.
TTGAGCATGGTACGGAGCTTCTGCAACAGGCCATTGCAGGAATAATAGAAATTTTTTACATATCGGCGTGAGATAGCTAAGTACCATTAGTTTATATATCAGAAACTTGATAAACAAAGAGGTTGCATGGCATTGGGTTTTTGTCCCTCTTCAGAAGTTGAGGATATTTTTTTTTTTTTTTTTTACACCAGAATTTGAGGTCTTGAGTGTCCAGACTAGGGTGATGGAAGAAGTAGCAAATGGATGGTATTTGTAATAATCAAGAATGAAAGCTGAATGAGAGGGGAAGGATGTCTTAGTCAAGGCTTGCCTACAGTGGCAAGTTACTGCAATGTAATTTTCTGCTTAGGGATGTGAACTCCGCCCTCCCCCCACCACACGCACCAAGTTACAGTGCTGTAAAGTACCAGTGTGGATAGTGCTGCCCTGCTTTCAGCACTATTAGCGTCTCCCTTCTTTGAGGTAGTTTACTTAAAGTGCTGAACAAGTGTTCTCCTAGCACTTTTGCTGTGACTGCACTGTGTTAAAACAGTTAAAGTGAAGACAAACTCTGATTGTTTAAAACTCCAATTTTGAATAATTAACATTAATGTCTAATCAGTCATGCATTCTTTTCACAAATTGTTAATGGTTCTACACCCAAACCCGTCAGTGAAGGTGTAAGATGTCACAATACACCTATCTGAGGGAATGTCTACACCTAAAAGTAGACAAAACAAAAATTGTTCACAGTTGCTCCCTGTTTTGACAGATCAAGTCCACATTGGGGACACCATCATCGACACTGTGAGCAATGCGCTGTGGGTATGTATCCCACAGTGCAGTGTTGTGGGAAGGCAGAGCTGAACCCTGCACACCTTGTGATTCTTTTAGTTCTCTCAGCATCCTCAGCTGATGGGGCATCATCACGAGTAGCTCTGTTTCAGTGGTGAGAGTGGAAGGGCAGATAGGTGTGGCCCTCTCCTCCCACTTTTGCAGTGGGCAGCACCGCTGAGTTTGATCTGAGCATTAGTCTCCAGGGCAACTGCTGCCTTCAGTCCAACCAGCCTCGTGTGTCAGAATTCCTCCTATCCCTGCCCTGCTTAGCACTGCCTTGGATCCCAGCCCTGCCAGGAGCCCTTGGTTTCCTCAGGCTTCCTACCTTATTGATTGATTACTCTCCATGCTGAGGAATGCTGCCTCTTTCCCCATGCAGCAGCAGTCTGCCTGATGCTGTCTTCCTATTGCAGGGCAGAACAGGAGCATTCCAATGATTTATTCTTTGTTCCCCAAACTGAATAGCTCACTGAGCTGTCAGATACTTCCCAGAGCTTTCAAAGGGGAGGCGTGCATGCCTACAAGACAGCAGAGAACAAAACACTGAACAGAGCCATCAGGGGAGGCATTGTGGGATATTGGCGGGAGCCAGTTCTATCCTGGACAAAACACACAGTAGAATCTATGTTGCCTCTTAGTATTTCTTTGTACCAGGAAAAAAGAAAAAGGTCTCTCATTGAGTGAAAGTTTTTTGATGCTGAAACTAGGTATTTTTCCCCAGTAAAAGTTGTGTGAATGTTCTCGCTGTTGTCTCTCTAAAAGGCAATTTTTAGTGATAAAACTTTGTAGTGTAGATGTATCCTGAGAGACTCATGAGGTCCCCAAGTAGGAAAAACACAGAACGTTCTAAAGTTTAAAAACAGGAAGGGCAGAAAAAATCATTTCAGGTCTCTTTTACTCACACATCTATAGTAGTGCTCACAAAAAAAGGACAAGCCTACATTTTTCTTTTTAAATTGTTCAGGTCATCTTAAAGTAACTTGACCAAAGTAGGGATGTTAAATAACATAAATGAATAGTCAATTAACCTCATGAATTCTTACTGGTTACTCGACTATTCTGTAGTCCGCAAGGTGGGGCTGGCAGTGTGTGCTCTGGCCTCGTTCCCAGGGAGTCCCTTGCCACTCTGCTCTGCTGCCTCTGTATCAGCATAGAGTACCAGGTGAGAGTTGGTCCATGAGGGGAACCAGTTTAAAAACCAGCTCCCCTCATGGACTGGTTGCCTGTTGGCCCACACTGTTGCCTATGATACAGAGGCAGCAGCATGGGGTTCCAGCAGCCCCTGTCTAAGGGGTCTGAGCTCCTGAACCCAGCACAAGCCGGAACTGAGCCGGGCTGCCTGCCCGCCTGGCTCCTAATACACTTTAAATGTAGAGCCGCAGCGGAGGTAGGTCCCAGATCCAGCACAAGCCAGGCTGCTGGCCAGCCTGCTAAAAAATTTACTGGCAGGGGATAGGGTGTGTGTAGTCTATAGCATTAATAAGCTTTTGCTGATCAGTTAATTGAATATATTACAACCCTAGACCAAAGTAAATTCAAACAGAATTTTTTTGTTGTGGGCTTGAAAGGCTATAAAGCACCCAAGTAAACAAAACACAATCTTTTGAGGTACCAGAGTACATCAGACATCTGTTTAGGGGATCATTGTAATATTTGAGAGTTTATTCCCTGTATCAGAAACAAAAAACAGGACTATGTAGCACTTTAAAGACTAACAAGATGGTTTATTAGGTGATGAGCTTTCGTGGGCCAGACCCACTTCCTCAGATCAAACAGTGGAAGAAAATTGTCACAACCATATATACCAAAGGATACAATTTAAAAAAATGAACACATATGAAAAGGACAAATCAAATTTCAGAACAAAACATTAATTATCTTACCCATTACAAAGATAGCTTCCCCAGTTATCACCTCTAATATCATTAACTCACATTTACCTTCCCCCCCCCATTCCCCTTCTATACTGAAATTTGATTTGTCCTTTTCATATGTATTCATTTGACTAAACCATCTTGTTAGTCTTTAAAGTGCTACATAGTTTGGTGTAGCTGAAACAAAAAACAGGACTAATATGGCTACATTTCTATCCCTGTATCAGTTTGTCATATTTGCCGTTTCAAATATGGTGAATAGGGGCTATTAACCTTGAATTTCTTCCTTTTTTCATAGATTACGTAGTTTTCCTTGCTTTTCATTGGAAAGTTTCACAATTTCTATTGATTTGTGGAATAATTATTAACCTTTTATTTTGGAACAGTCTCCATTTAATTGTATCTTTTCACATGTTGGTTGAATGCATTTTGTGTTGTGCTATACATCTCCAAGCTTCCATTTATAGTTTGTTGTCACTGATCCCACATTCAGTATGACCTTGCCTTAATCTTGTCCATTTCACCTGTATGAGAATTGCTGTTAGGGTTGTGCTTAGAAATCTGGAGCAGACTAGTCTGTTTGATATGCTTTTTACTGAAGATGAGATTGCTTTTAGATTTAGATTTTGGTTTGGATGCATTTCTTAGTCAGGAAATGAGTGGCATTGGGACCAGGAAGTTTTTTGTGTTTTGTTTTGTTTTATTTTGTTTGGTTGCACTATGTAGTTCTATAGTATTTTCTACTAGAGAAGATATGTGGTGGTTTGATTGTTTTGGCACCAAGGCTGAATGTATGAGTGTTCATTAAGTGGAGGTATTGTTAGTTCTGTTCACATATGGCATTTGTAGCAGAGCCAGAAGTCTAAGGCCTGGTTAATGCTTAAAAATTAGATCCATCTAGCTATGTTGCTCAGGACTGTACAAATTTTGCATCCTGAGTGCCTTAGTTAGGTCAGCCTAAACTCTGGTGTAGATGTGACTAGATCAACAAAAGAATTCCTCCATTGACCTTGTTATTGTCTCTTGGAGATTAACTACATTGACAGAGGAAAAACCTGGATTCAGAATACCAAACTTCCTTCTTCTCTGAGCTTCAGTTGAGATTAGGGATGTTAAATTGTGTTTAATCAGCTAATTGAGTAGTCAATGGAATTTCCATTGACTAGTCGATAAGGGAGAAAACTGCAGAGCCACAGTGGGGTTAGCTCCCCACCCCAGGAGCTAACCCCATTGTGGCTCTGCCTTTTAAATGGAGTAAGAGCCCACCTGGCTCTTATTCCATTTAAAAAAGAGAGGTGCAGCATCTGGGACCTGGCGCGAGCCAGGAATCAGTTGATTCCCGGCTTGCGCTTGGTCCCCCGCTATGCCTCATCCTCCCCTGCCTCTCTGCAGAGATGGTGCTGGGGGGAACCGGCTCCTGCTCCCCTCCTTGCTGCCTCTGATAGAGGCAGCAAGGTGGGGGAGGAGCGACTAGTTGAGTAGTGACTTGATTTCCCAATAAGCATATGCTCATAGAGTAGTCAACTACTCAACTTATTGCTTTACATCCCTAGTTGAGATAAGGCTGATTTCTTCAGGAGCTGGCAGGGAGTTGATGTAGTAGAATAATCTTTCTCTTTACTAATTTCCATAGCCATATCAGAATCTTCATCTAACTGTAAGCAAGTCTAAAACACCAGTTGCTATGAAGGATGTAAAATGTATAAAAATATTAACTCTGTAATCAATCAAAATTCTTTTGGTTACATGGTTAACTGTGGGTCTTGGCCCCATTGGTGGGGAGCTGCTCTAGCTGGGCTGCAGTATGGGCAGGGGGGCTGCTCTGGCTGGGCCAAGGTAAACCTGCCACACTGCAGGCAAGGGGCTGCTCGGGCTGGGCTAGGCATGTCTCACCACTCTGTGCAACAAGTTGGGGGAGAAGGGTGCTGCTTCAGCCTGGCTGGACCCATTGTGGTGCGCCATGACACTACAGTCTGAGGTGGGGGGGCTGCTCTGGCTGGGCCAGGCATTGATTGGGCCAGGCATGCTGGTAAGGCAAATGCTTACTGGGTAACAGGTTAACCCTTTATATTCCTAGTCTCAGCACCTCTTCTTTGTGGGGGCTGGAAGCAGATCTTTTCATTAGTTTGGATATTCCTTCGACACATCGAAGGCTATTTATTGTGTTCAAACCTATACAGTAACATTTTAGGAGCAAGGATCTTTTTTTTTATATTTATCTCTTAAGTGCCATCCACTATGTAAAATACAGTATATCATTGACTTTTTATTGGCTATTTGGGGCCTTTGTTTACGGCTCCAGTATTCAGTAGTCAAGAGACACCTAGGTAGTCTTTAGTTATTTTTTGTTATCCTTTGTAAAAGTTGAAGAGGAAGTAAACTAGTAGGCTAATAGGGGGCTGACCATTGAGAACATGTTTCTCAAAGCAGTTTAGTATTTACAGACATTCTCTTGATGGAGTTTAGAAATGGATCTTGAGAAAATAAAACCTTTTAAAAACCTTTCAGTAGCCCTAGAATCTTGTTCAGCCTACTTACTAAAAGTACTGTTCCCTGCTGAAATTAAATTCTCAAAGTTAATTGTGTGCAATTAATTGTTAGTCTTATTAGTTCCCCATTGAATCTAAATTAGCACCATTTCTCCTTAGGGCTAAAACAAGAAGCCAGAGAAGTTTAGCCTTGAAAAAGTGTTGGATGTTATAGAAAAGATGACTATTAGAACTAGGAGCCTAAGTAAGTGATGAGAGGCCCGTGAACAATACCATTCTTCTGTACCTCAGGAGGGGACTCTTAAGCCAGGTCTACATTGCCACCAAAAGTCGGCTTAACGTATGCAATTCCAGCTATGTGAAAAGTGTAGCTGGAATCAACATACCTTAAGCTGAGCTTCGAGACCATCCTTTCTGCGGGAGGCTGACAGCAGAAATCGTTGACTTTCCTTACTCCTCCTGAGGATTAGAAGTCCCACTGTCGACAGGGGCGCCCTCAGAGTTCGATTTAGCTGGTCTTTACTAGACTTGCTAAATCGAATTCCAGAAAATTGAGTGCCACAGTGTCAGTCTTTTCTGCAGTCTAGACTTGGCCTTAATTCCTTGCCACTGAAACATCCATCATTGCTAATAGCCTTACTTTCCTCTTTTTACTGCCTAAATGCTAAATATATATTTAGGAAATTTCCTATTTCTACTAGTACATGGCTATAGAGTGGCTGTGAATGTATTGAACTTTCCAAAGGGCAGGAAAGACAGCTTGGCCCAATAAAAACAGCAGAACACTGGAGTCAGGAAATCTTATCTTTAATCTTGTGTCTGACACTGATTTGTGATGTGCTCTTGTGATGCCGCTCTACTCTGCACTAGTTAGGCCTCAGCTGGAGTACTGTGTCCAGTTCTGGGCGCCACGTTTCAAGAAAGATATGGAGAAATTGGAAAGGGTACAGAGAAGAACGACAAGAATGATTAAAGGTTTAGAGAACATGACCTATGAAGCCAGGCTTCATGAACTGGGCTTGTTTAGTTTGGAAAAAAGAAGATTAAGGGGGGACATGATAGCGGTTTTCAAATATCTTAAAGGGTGTCACAAGGAGGAAGGAGAAAATTTGTTCCTCTTGGTTTCTGAGGACAGGACAAGGAGTAATGGGCTTAAAGTGCAGCAGGGGAGGTTTAGATTGGACATTAGGAAAAAATTCCTAACTGTCAGGGTGGTCAAATATTGGAATAAATTGCCAAGGGAGGTGGTGGAATCTCTCTCTCTCTCTGGAGATATTTAAGAACAGGTTAGATAGACATCTGTCAGGGATGGTGTAGATAGAGCTTGGTCCTGCCTTGAGAGCGAGGGGCTGGACTCGATGACCTTTCGAGGTCCCTTCCAGTCCTATGATTCTATGAACCTCTTAATCTTTCTGCTTTTATTTCCTCATTTGTAGAATGAGGCCAATACCTACTTCACAAGAGTGTAAATGTGAATCACAGTAGAAGTGCTAAACAATGTATTCACAAAATTAATGAGGCATAGGAGGGAAAATAAAACAGAGCAAAGAACTTCACCTTCCTTCCCATGTCAGAGAAAAATTGTTAGTGGGAACTCCCTTCTTCAGGGTTATTATATCATCAGAGACTCTTTTAATCCATATCTGACTAAAAGGAAGATTTCATTCTTTTGTGAATTTTAGCAAAGTGTTGCAGAACTGTGTGAATATTAATCTGAGGGCTCAAAATTGACCCATATTTACTGTGATGATGATGAAAAATTAATAGTTAACTACTTCCTGAAGAGTAGTAGAGTAAAATTCTGTATGGCTCACTCTAGTGAATTGTGCACACAAGACAGCCAAAATCAGGTTATACTTGGGATTGGCAAAGTAAAATGTTACTTTTGAACGTGGCATGCCTCAATTGCACCTTTTATGATAGCAGTTATTAATTGGCTGCTGAAATTGTAGGATTGCTCTTGAGTTTCTCACAAGGAACACAGTATCCTATTTAGTCTGTTCTGCTTCTAATCACTAGATTCCCATGATTTGAAAATTAGGCTGTCCAAAATATTGGAACAAATTGCCTCTAAGGATTGGAACAGATTTTAAGTGCTTGTTTGAAAAATCTGTGAGAGGCAGGTGCAAATTCTCTGGAGATTGTAACATGGGGTAAAATTTACTAACATTACATGTATGTAACCATATTACCAGCAGTTGGTGCAGAAATGTAAACTATGCTGCCAAAATATTTGCCAGTTAGGTTGGGACAAAAATTGCAAATAATCGAGTTACATTTGTTCGCTGGTTGAAACATAATTATTGCTTCACTTCGATTCTTCTTCATACTCTTTAATCTCTCTATATAAAAAAGTTTTTCCTGACAGGTGACAGAATATTCCTGCCTGGTGACGGAATGACGTCGTCAGCATCAATAGGCTCTTTCAGCAAAGAGAAAGCAACCAGAGAGAGGGGGGTAGGCGAGCATAGCGAGCAGAGGGCACAGGCCCCTAGTAGTTGCTTATGAATTTTAAGTTCTGAAGGGAATGGGTAATTATGAACTCCAGCAGAGTGAGGAAAGATTAAAGAGGGACAAACCAGTAGGAATTTTTAAACCAAAATGCTGTCCATACTAGGGGTGTAAGCGACTAGTCGACTACCTGATAAGCATAGACTACTCACGCTTGCTTTCCCAGATGCCCCCCCTTATCGATTAATCGGGTAGTTGATGGAAATTCCATTGACTATTCAATTAGCTGATTAATCAAAATTTAACATCCCTTGTCCACAAACCGCTTGCCAATGTGCAAACCACATGCCAAACATAGTAATTTTAGAGGGGTAGGCTAGTGAGTCTGTAACAGGAAAAACTTAAACAACAAATAGTCTGGTACCACTTTAAAGACTAACAAAAAATGAGATGGTATCATGAGCTTTTGTAGGCACAGCCCACTTCTTCAGATGACTGAAGTGTTGGAAGTCCAGAACCAAGAATAAGTAAGGGAAGGAGGGATGGCCGGGGGGTAGAAGAGGGAAAGGACATGGGGTAGATAATGTCCTTTCTCCTCCCCTCCCCAATTTTTTTCTTTCCTCACCCCTCGCTCCTTCCCTTATTTATTCTTGGTTCTGGACTTCCAACACTTCAGTCATCTGAAGAAGTGGGCGGTGCCATGAAAGCTCATGATACCATCTATAAATTTTATTAGTATTTAAAGTGCTACCAGACTATTTGTTGTGTTATAGTTTAGTCTGTACCACTTCAGCAGAAAGGGAAACTTGAGAGCTCCAATTCTGTAATATAAAAATGTATTTGTATTCACTCTGATAAATAACTGATACAGAAACATTCCAGTAATCACAGAGGACTTGACTGTATGCAAGTATATGAGTTTATCTGGAGCCCCAAATGAAATGCAGGATTATTCTGACTTGAGACAAAGCTAAAGCTTTAATAAATATAGATACAACCTCAAATTAAACAAGTCCTTTGTCTTAGGACTGGTATGCTAAAATACATCATATAATTTTCAATAGACAGTGCTGTTTGTGCTTAAATATCCCAATTTTAAATCCAGATCTCTTTTAAGCAAATTCTGTATTTTTATAGGGAGGCAAACAAGCAGCATGTGCGATGTCAGAAGTGTTTAGAGTTTGGACATTGGACCTATGAATGTACAGGAAAAAGAAAATATCTGCACAGACCATCCAGGACAGTGGAATTAGCAAAAGCTCTGAAAGAAAGAGAAAACAGACTGTTATTGCAACAAAGGTAAGATCAGCTGGGCTAAAGCTTTAAAGACATTATCAGAAGTATGTATAAACTGTGTATGGGAGATTGTAGGAGGCTGGTCAGTTTTCTTTGTGTGGTTTTGGTGTTCATTCTCTTCCACCTGAATGTGTAATTCCCATTAATAGTTATTATATGTGCATCATAGGAAATATACATGTATTTGTATCCCACAGTATCCACAGATTACTTGTTCAGCCTCTTCACATAATTTAGATCAAACAGGTTTTTTTAAACAAAAATGGATCACTGGAATAAAGTCAAAATAGATAATGGGGTCTTTTGTGTAATGATACATTGCTTTCTGGGTATCTTGACCATATACCTTATTCTGTGTTTACACGGGAATTAGAAAACAATTTGTGTACAACTTTCCCAGTGTAGGCACAATAAGCATAACTAGAAAAGTATCAGATGTGTCCATTTTTATAGTCTAACCATAAATGTATCCACAAACAAAAACAAAATTGCTATATTAACAATCTATCAGGAGCATAGTTTTCCCCTTGTATTTAGTTTTGAAGAATAAAAAACAAATAGGGGAGCAAAGCATAGATTCATATGTATTGCCAATTCTTTATTCCTAAAAATATTGGGTGTACATCTCATTGGATTAAAAGATCAACAGTAAACTTCCGATAATCCGGCACCTTTGGGACCCAGGGGGTGCCGGATTATCAGATAGGCCGGACTATCAGAAGGGGGGGCTACGAAGGGTCTGGGGTGGAGTGGGGAGGATGCCACTCCAGACCCCTCATAGCCCCCCCTTCCGATAGTCTGGCTCTGCCCCAGGCGTCCCGGATTCAGCCGCTGCTGCTCAGTTTCAGCAGCGGCTGAATCAGAGACGCCTGCGGCAGAGCAGCTGGGGTGCTGCCGGGTTGGTCCGGTAGCACCGCCCCTTGGTGCTGCGGGACCAACCCGGCAGCACCCCAGCTGCTCTGCCCCGGGCTTCCCGGAATCAGCCGCTGGTCAGTTTCAGCAGTGGCTGAATAGGTGCGCCTGGGGCAGAGCAGCTGGGGTGTTGTTGGGTTGGTCCCGTAGTGCCGCCCCTCGGCACTGCGGGACCAACCCGGCAGCACTACGGCTGCTCTGGTCCAGGCGTCCCCAAGAGCAGCTTGGGTGCTGCTGGGTTGGTCCCTCAGCCCCGAGGGGCGGCGCTGCGGGACCAACCTGGCAGCACCCAAGCTGCTCTGCCCCCTGTTTCCCCGATTCAGCTGCTGGTCAGTTTCAGCAGCGGCTGAATCGGGGAAGCCGGGCACAGAGCAGCTCCAATTGTCCGGCTGCCCCAAGCACTTCTGGGTTCCTGATGGTGCTGGACCATGAGGAGTACCGGAGCATTGGATGCCGGACTAATGGAGTTTTACTGTACATGCTTTGCAGTTTTGGTATTTGAGACACCTGGGAAGGTGATACCTGCAGCCAAGAAGAAATATCCAAATTGGACTTTGCCTTAAACTGAAGTGTGACTTCACTTAATTCTGGTGGCCCTGTAGGTAGAATTTTGTTGTTTCCCCCCGTGAAGAAGAATTCAGCACTCAAACATTTCTCCCTTTTAATTAAAAATGCCTTCATATTGAAAATAAAGCTGAGTGAACTGAGACATTTTCTAAAGTGTTGAACATAAAAGGATATGTCATACAATTTTTCTATCAACCATCTGCCTAGCTGTTCTTATACACTGAGTATCAATGGTAGGAAGCAAGATCTAATGGCTGTTGCTGAGTTGAACCTTGAATTGTGTAGACTTGTTTCGGGCAGGGTTAGACAACTGCAACTGAGCAAGTGAAGCTGACAGTTTTAAGGTGTCTTTAGTATTTTCATTGTAATCCTGTCTTTCCCTTTGTCAGTTGGTTATGACTTTCTGAATCTTTATCCTTTGTGGCTACAATTTTCTATGCAAGGTCTCCAACTAAGGGTTAATTTTCTTTTAAAGTGGGAGCAAAAAATGGTTCAGCCATTTTTTAAATCATGGGCAGAGTGGAAGAAAATATTTCTTAGTTAAAAACATTTTTATAATATTTCTTTTTAAAAGGTTTAATGGGGAAATAGTGTGGTGTTAAGTGAAATTTGGTATGAGACTAATCCTTGATCAGACGGACCTTTCAGTGGGGATGCAGTAAACTGGGTTTGATTTGGCAGGTATGAGTCTTTAAAAATCATAGGTGTGCATTCACATTTTTTCTCTTTAGCACAAGCACTTTTAAAATTATCTCAATTTTCTAGAATAAAAGGGAGATGTGATGCATGTGAAGTTTTTCTTTTTTTTTTAAATAATATGATCAGTATGTATAACTTCAGTGATAATGAGATAAAAAATCTGTTTTACTCATGTTATGATCTATGCGCACAGACTTCCAAAATAATCACTATCTTAAAAAACAAACAAACGAAAACTAAAACCTAGGATATTCCATACATATGGTTGTAAAAGCAATACTCTTTTTCAAGGGCCTGATTTAAAGCCACTCTTTCAGTCTTAATGTCTTCATTTTCTGATAGATGTAGTTTTTCAAATGGCATAACTGCATATCTAACATAGCCTTGAACTAACAAACAAGTCAGGTTGTCTAAGGCAATAATAGACCAACACAGGTTTGAACCCTTAATCTTCAGATTTATGCCATAGCCTCCTACCATGTCAACTACAGGAATAACTGATAAGAAAAAGCTTACAGTTATTCCCATTTTCAAGCAGATTATAGAGGGGGAGACAGCACACTTTATTACTGAGTTAGACAACTGTTTGTGAATCTAATGTATGAGGATTCTTGATTCGTATTGTCTTCTCTGGGAGCCAAGTATGGCAGAGATTGTATAGCCTGGTATAATAACATTTCTATTTGATTATGTGCAGAGTTTGAACCTGGGAGTTCTAGATTTAAAATTATGAACTTCTACCACTTTGAGCTCCAGCACAATACACCTGAGGATGGATGCAGCACCAGACTCATAAACTTCTGTCTGGGTTGGCCACTAACACAGGATAAAGAATCCACACACTGTTATCATAGGTTAGGCTAGCACATAATATAGGCCTTTGCTTCTGAAAGGTAGTTTGGCAGATTAGAGAGAGGAATTCTATTCCCAGTTTTGCTTTTTGTAATATAGACAAATTATAAGTGCCTTCCCTAAGGAAGAAGCGTAAGGCTCTGTTTCATAAAGGTGGAGGAAGGCACAGAAATATGGAGGACAATTAGTAAGAGAGAGTTAGAATTTGTGAGTTCTTGGTTTGTAATTTAGTAAACCCTCGATATGGCTACTGGAGATTATGTAAGGAAAGCATCCCTCTTACACACAGATCCATGGTTTATCAGTTGTGTGGGAATGTTTGACGCCTTGAAATATACTTGTGCATTTTGCTGGTCTACATGACTGTAGGCAAATCTCCATTCTCCTTGATATTACCTGCTACAATTGCATTAAAATATTACATTAATTCCCATCCCCTCTTTTTTTTTAATCTCTATGGATGAGATTAGTTCTCTAAAATCCATTGCTGCTGACCTTTAAATGAAATGTGAGCAGTTGAATTGTACAAACCAGGAATTGGTTTTGCTTCTACTTATCTAAGTGTTGGGCGTTTATCTAGTATTAGGCCTTGATTAAGGGAAAAAAATGCTTTTTGGGAAAGAACTTCAGTCCAATGGATGTAAATACAAACTTAAAGTTAAACATCTGCTTAAATGCTTTCCTGATGAGTTAAGTCAGAGGTCTCTGGAGCCAATGGCTCAATGGGCTGTTGTGGTTATGGCATATCAGTTTAATCACCAACAGTATACAAGGGAGTGATATGGCCAGCATTCCACCAGTTGGGTGACTTGAGGTAACCTTACAGTGTGAAATTGAGTCAGACTCGAAGCCAGGACCTTCAGGACTGTAGTTGAGGACTGTAACCACTCAGATACTGAACCTCCCTAAATGGGGATGGAATTAATTAATTAAATGCTATGCAGAATAGAGACCTAGTTTGGTTTACTTCTGTTGTTGGCTGAGGTGCTTTGACCATATGAATTGAAAGAGGAATGATCATGGCAAATTTGACCTAACACTGATGCTTTGTAAAAATGTTTTCACCAAAATTAAGGCTAACAAAAATCTCTATGAGATTTCTTTTAATTCTGAAGTCTAATATTTTGTTAAACAAGCATTTTCCTACAGTATTTGCAACCCAGATTTTCTATCAGCATGTGAATGCATGAGAACCTTAAAGTGAAATAATAGATATTATTAATAAAAATAGATTTTTTGTTGTTGTACAGGAGAGAAATTCATAAAGAGCACAAATGAGGAAAACTGAATTACATTTTGAAAACTTAATTTTAATAATTTCAGATATTCAGTAATGTAAACTTTTTACACAAACAGTGTCACTTTCATGTAATAGAGAACTTTTAATAGAAGGTAATTGATAGTATGGCATAATTAATAAAAAAAGGTAAATATACAACAGCTTTTTTTAAGTTACAGGGAACGTTTTCCTCTTGGGTTGAAAATGGCTGAAAATGAATAATGCTAATTTAACTTTAGTCATTACAACCCATTGTTTACTTTTCTGCCAGTGGGATGATGATTATCTATTATAAAAATCAATTCCACTGTACACCTGTCACTTAATTTTTCCCACTGAATTAATCAAAGGCATTGTTTTTCTCCTCCCCTTAATTAGAACTGGAGAAAGTACTGCAGAAAGGAAGACCAAGAAAAAAAGGTATGTAGGAAAAGATTAAAATTACAGCTATTCCAGTACTTGATGTTGCACTCACTATGGTAGAAGGAAATTTGGAAGAGGGTGTGTGGGATATTGGACGTAGAAATTACAAATGACACATTTGTTGCCTTTGGCCTCCTTTAAGTAGTCATGCTATATGAGCATTTGAAGTTTCTCCAAGTCTTTCACCTTCTAATTCTGTCTTTGCTTTTTCATCTTTGATCTTCCCTTCTCTACGTACTCTTTCCTTTAGTACGCAGAAATATTCTTTCCTTTGGCTAGAAGAGCATGATTGTATTTCAAATAACAGCAATAACTGGCTATGGTTTTCCAGTTAATAGTTCCTTCTCCCCATCTTACTGATCCTTCTCTTTTTTCCATTCCACACTGCCACCTCCCTCTAAAAGTTTTTCTATCAACTATAAACAAAACAAATCCAAACTCAATCAAACGAAACTATCATCCACACTAAAACTGGGTCTTAAAAAGCAGTGTTAGCACTGCGGGGAGCTCACTTAGACCAGCTTAGTTATTATGTTAGTATAAAAACCTCCAGAAGCTAATAGAATTTTGTTAAGGCTGCCTTTGGTGCTGTCTCAGTTTCAGTATCTGCAAGTAACATTTTTGTGTGATGATCCCTAGTGGAAATATGGTCTGTTTTCTCCCACTTCTAACAAAGTGCCTCCTTTATTGCTGCTCTCCAGATTGGAACAGCTACCTATATTGCACTTAAGAGAACACCCCATCTCAAAATCCCTCCTTTAAAAGAGACCTGCAAAGGACTTATAAATGTTGGCCTGGTGCCATTTTCATTTAATCTTTGATATATAGAGGCCAGAAAGACCTTTTTTTTTTTTTTAAACCATAGCATATCAAGAATGTCAGGACTTTATTGGTGGACTTCTTGGAGAGCTCTCAACTGAGTCCAGGAGGCAATGTTTTTTATTAACTACACCTTTTATTTTGGCAAAAATCTTTCAGACTTTATTTTTACATTGACAAATCCATTTTTTATTTTGCCCATCACCTTTAAAACAATATGCACTCTTGGGTTGAATTGTTTTCTTATGTGCTATAAGCCACCTATCAAATCACAATATTCATTTATTTGTATAAAGGTATACTTACCTTGCATCCATAAGAATTAAATGCAAAAATACTCTGTACAGCATGTTGTATACTTTGAATCCTCAAGTTAAGAGATGAAAATGTTCAGGTTCCAGCAGCACTGCTACAGGCTTAACTAGAAAAATACAAAAGGACATAAGTTCTGCAACTGTGCCCTCTAACTTTCAAGTTGAATTGGGCTTTCTCTTGCCCACATTGGACCTTACTACTTCCTCATGGCACTCTTTTGGAAGGTAGATTGCCAACCCCAAGGCACTTTATCTTGTACTCTGGCTTATTCTGCCTCCTCTGATCCATGAGTCTACTGTTTTTTCTCACACACTTATCTGTAGTTGTATCTAATGTGCAGCATCAGAGATCTGATTTGGATTGCCCTATATAAAAACTCATTAAATTGATATATTATTGAAAAGGAATTTCAAAATCAATGCATCTATTCAAACATGGCAGTCAGCATCACACTGCATTGAGAAAGCTTGTGTTACAAAATATGAAAAAAGTTTAGAATATGATGTAAAGCTAATTTTCTTACATTACCCAAACCACATGTATAGCTCTTCCTGTTCCAATGAAATAACTGTCTTTATTTGCTCCAACAATTCACCTCCCTGTTGTGTAACCAAACCAACAGACTATATAAATTTAAGTTTTATATTAATGGAGATTGCCTATCTCCTAGAACTGTCCTGGTCCTTGAAAGGTCATTGAGTTGGGTCCAGTCCCCTGCCTACACAGCAGGACCAAGTACCACCCCTGATGAATTTTTGCCCCAAATCCCTAAATGGCCTCCACAAGGATTGAACTCACAACCCTGGGTTTAGCAGGCCAATGCACAAACCACTGAGCTATCCCCCTCTCCCCATCAATATAAAAGATGATATATTATGTCATCTTATGAAAGCCATCACAGTAGAAGCTCAGAGTTATGAAGACCTGGGTAATGGTGATTGCACATAACTGTGAAATGTTTGTAACTGAACAAAGTGTTATAGTTCTTTCAAAAGTTTGCAACGGAACATTGACTTAATATAGCTTTGAAATTTTACTATTCAGGAGAAATATGCAATTTTCCCTTTATTGTTTAGTAGTTTACATTTAACATAGTACTGTACTGTATTTGCTCCTTTTTTTGTTGTTTTTTGTTTTTGTCTCTGCTGCTGTTTGATTACATGCTTCTGATTCCAGTTGAGGTGTGTGGTTGACTGGTCAGTTTGTAACTCTGGTGTTCATAACTCTGAGGTTCTACTGTAGATGGTTTTCTGCTTCCTATCCCTGACCCTCTACCCCAAAATCTTTCAAGTGAAGAGAATAGCTATTAGGCATTATCCTTAAGTTAGGGATGTTAGATAGTGATTAATTGAATAGTTGTATAACTGCACAAAATATTATTGGTTACATGACTATTTGAATAGTCCCTGAGGGCAGTGGGACAGCTCTTTAGTCCCACTCCTCAGGAGACCCGTAACCCCACACAGACCGGCTCCCCACGCAGACCACCTCCCGTCTGCCACACCATGCTTCTGCTGCGGCTTCTGTCCTTGGGAGGGTCCAAGCTCCCTGTGGACAGAAGCTACACTGGCATCCAGCATTCCCTCTAAGTGGTGCGGCAGCACATCTTCACACATGATTAATCAGTCCCGCCCAGTCAGAGGCTCCATGCATGTAGCTAGCTGACTGACTGGGCAGGGCTGATGAATCACCTGTGAAGCTGTGCTGCCACATAGCATTGAGGGAATACTGCTGGCATCCCATGGAGCAGCCCACACACTGCTGCTGCCTCTGTTAGAGAGGCAGCAGCGCAGGGGGAGGGGACACAGCTCCACGGAGCCGGCATGTGAAGAGAGCCATCTTAAAAGCTCTCCCCAGCGCTGCTGTCTCTGATAAGAGAGGCACCAGTGCAAGATGGTGTGAGGAGGGGGGACGCAGCTTGTGGGAGCTGATATGTGCGGGGAACTGGCTTGAAAGTTGGCTTCCTGAATGTACTGGCTCCCACCTGCCCCCCTTACTGTCCATGCTGCTGCTGCTTCTCTATCAGAGGCAGCAGTGCAGGGGAGCCAGGTGGCTCGCACTGGCTCTTGTTCCCCCCTCCAGGCTGCCTCTGTGCAGCAAGTGGAGGGAGGGATGTGTATTGTAGATAAGATTAACCGAGAAGCCTAGCCTTATTGGTTAATCGTGTACTCGACTTCACGTTGACATGCCTACTTCAAGTACCCACTCCACTGTCTGTATAGTGGTCAGTTACCACGATTCCAAACACCACTTTAAGATGGGGCTGATATTAATTTATTTTCTGGAGATTCCTTTTTGAACAGCTGTAAATAAATTTCCCTCAATAGGGAAAAAAAGCATGTTTTGGGGAAAAATACAGATAACCGATTTATATTAAGAAGTTAATGGCTCAGAACATTATAACAGGTTGATCCACGTATGTCAGTTTGCCACCACTGTGGGCTCACAATGAGGCAGAGTTAATGTAATTGTTATAACCTTAGCTTATGAATTTTCTGTGTTAGTGATTTTTAGCTGAGTATCCTTGCTCTTATTATAGCATTTAGTTTCCTTGTTCTGGAGAAAAGCTGAACCTATGTTTAATACTGCTACATGGCACCAATTAGGAATGACATTCAGTTAATTGAATAGAATGGGAGCCTGGTGAGCTAGAACTTTCCTTTTTTTTTTTTTTTTTTTTTTTTTTTTTTGGTGGAGGTAATTTGGAAAACCTGTCTTCTATTTTGGCACTTACATAGCCTTGTCCACACCAAGGATATCTGTTCAAAATAGAAGCAAGAAAATGGGAAAATACCACCTCCAGACAGTCACAACTGGAAAGTTTGAGCCCAATTGAAGAATGTTTTGAGCCTGTAAAAGCAAAATTATAATCAACATTGTTTTGTAGCCATACTTCCAGCAAGTCCGTTCAGTCACCACAATACTGGGAAGAGAATCTCTCATCTATCCTTTTCATATTTCTTGCAGGTCTAAAAGCGTGACTAGTTCCAGCAGCAATAGCAGCATCAGTTCAGCTAGTGATTCTTCATCTGAGAGTGAAGATTCCTCTACCTCCTCTTCTTCTTCTGATAGCGACAGTGATGAAAGCTCCTCCACTTCCTCATCTTCCCTATCTTCAAATAGTTCTTCTTCTTCCTCTGACTTCGAGTCAGATTCTAGTTCCTCCAGTAGCAGCAGCACGAGCACAGACAGCAGCTCCGATGATGAGCCACCGAAGAAAAGGAAGAAGAAATAGTGTGCTACCATCTTTGGTGACAATGTAGGACTGATATTAATGAATGATAATGTCATTCTCTAAGGAGGTTTTGAATATATTATTGCCAAATAGTTAACTGGTTAACATTTCTACAGTTTAAAACTTTCTAAATGTTTTACATATTTGTTCATAAGACATAAAAAGGTATTACATGGCACGTGAGACTTATTGAAAATTTTTTTTGTGGTTAATCCTTTAATGGGAATTTTTCTTTTTCGTTTAAAAATCTGTCATCAGATTTGTTTATATGAGCTAAAGTTCAGTAACCCTAATGTTTACATGCCAGAGAGCAAAACCTTCTTGTTTGAGATTGTGCTGTATATAGCATATACTGACCCTCTGTTCACAGCAACTTCATGTATGTTTTAGAAAATCCTGTAAACTAGTTAGAGAGGAAGAGGAATAAGAGGAATACCATTGGCTCCATAGTACGTAAATAGCATTAGCATTATCTGGCTAAACTGAATGCACAATATTGCTCAGAGGAGCAATATTATACTTTGCTGCTGAGCTTTTCTCAAATGGCTTTTCTGAGATTTCCAGGTCAAAGATTTAATTGCACCATAAAACTTATTAGTGCTAATTTGTTAAGATCCATATGCTATTTGTACTGTACAAAGGCTTTAGCTAGTCTTTTCAACTTTGCCTGTTTCCTGAGCTCATGGAACCATAACAATCTGAGACAAAGAATGTATCTTGCAACAACAGCATTGGAATAAAATGAGGTTATGGGTAGGGGCTCGGGGGATGGATCAATAACAGGTGCTGCTTAAGAGTTTTCATCTTCGTGCCTTTTTTATAAAATTAAATGCATCCTAAAAAGAATGGGGCCATAGTGGCTTCCTGCCCTCCCTCCCCCCCCCAGAACTCATTTAGCTTTCCACACAGAAAATGAGTCAAACTTGGAGAAATGGTGGTAACATAAATAAAATTGAGGCATTATTTTCAAAGCAAGGGCAAAAAGTTATTTTTGTTGGAAGATTGGTAAGAAAAAATGAGTCACCTTTAAATATAATTCTCAAAAGGAAGATATTTCCCTTTTGCTATTTTTGCAAAACTATTGTGTAGTGTAAGATTGCCAATGTACGTTTGTTGGGCACATGGTAGCTGGCATTATAGTCTACAGTAGAAAATGATTATTTGGCTTAGGTCATTATTTTTACATAAGTTTGTGCACATTTGTGAAAGAACTAGAAGAGGCATATTAGCCAAAAAACCCAGCAAGCAAACATCACAGCCCCTGCATATTGCAAGACCTCTCTTGCAAGTTGTTAAATAGAACTAATTTGCTGTTGTGGTGAATTTAAGCAGACAGCATTAGTCATTTAATTTTGTGATATAGTTTCCTTTTCAACTTCTTGTTGATGGAGTTCCCTTTTTTTGGGAGGGGGCATCATATGTGAAAGAAAATTCTTAAGTATCCTGGTTTAGGTAAAAATAGTAATTAAACTATTTTTTATATTTTTATGGGAAAAGCAGTGTGTAGAATTACTTTTGAATAAAATGTGCTTCTATTTAAATGTTTGAAAATATGTACGTTGTGCGTTTTAGTCTGTAATCATTACTGAATTTTACAGAACACGCTGAAGACTGTAAATAAAACTACCAGGAAATTGTTTGTCATCTTAGAGAATGTACCATTCAATGGGAAAAAGTTAATAAATGATTAAACACTTAACTATGTTTATATTCATTGCAAGTTCACTATACTGCAAATGTATTGATATGGTACAGATTGAGGAAAATAACTTCAGAAAATGGGGGCACATGTCAATCCAAGATGTTGTCTGTAGGAGATAGCTAAAGAGATTGAGGAAACCTGTGTTTAACTTTGGGTCTATTGGGAGGTCTAATGAGACAGTATATTACCTCTTATGATAGTTTATATCATCCAGCAGTGATTAAGTGGTAGACCATGAAAGGAGCTCCCTTCCAATACTTTTATAGGCAAAAACACAGTAGCTTTTTATGTATTGATTTTAGATCACTTTCTCTCAGATGTGATATTTGTTTCATTTTAAATCCATGCTCCCTCTATTCCAGTGGTTCCCAAACTTTTCGGCATCACGCACCCGTTTTGATTTTTGAAAAACCCTCACCCCCAACAGCAAAACAAAAACAAAAAAGGAACTGACCAGGGCAGCAAAACTTGATTGGGGGGGGGGGGGAAGGATTTGCCTCGCACCCTCCCCCTTAAATTTCTTCACACCTCCCCCCTGAGGGGGGCATACACCCCAGTTTGGGAACCCATGCTCTATTCTGTTTCATTTATCCTCAGCTGTTTTTATCTTAGAATGCAAAACCTATCAGCCTAAACTTTCAGCTGTCTAACTCTTACTAGCTCAAATCCTGATGTGCAGTTAAAAGGATCCTTTATTTCATTTTGATTCTACAGGGAAAGGTAGTCCTTTAATCACTCTCTTTCAAAGCTCTAAATTAGGTACAAATGATCATTAATTTACAAAGATTACTAACTATAAATTGTTACATTGACTATAGAGTTATTGAGACCTGCACTGCTTTAAATAGGCTCAATTTAATGCCTCCCTATTACAAGTAAAACTGCCACTGCTAATTGAACTGAAGTAATTGATGCAGTCTAGTGGAAAAATGGCCTCAGGAGAAGTGTCATATTTCAAGGGGAAACATTGCTGACTGATAGAAAAACAAAAGGCACAGGCAACTTGATTTTCTAGTTCTGAGATTAAATCAAACATTTGTGAGAGGTGGATTTAGATTTTTAGTGCCCCTGAGATCACGTAAGAGGACTGTGTGTGTGGTGGATTTTTAAATAGGA
The DNA here is from genome assembly GCF_049634645.1 of Pelodiscus sinensis. Taxonomy (NCBI): domain Eukaryota; kingdom Metazoa; phylum Chordata; order Testudines; family Trionychidae; genus Pelodiscus; species Pelodiscus sinensis. The sequence continues at coordinate 24,456,993 of NC_134727.1, forward strand.
TTTTCACTAAAAAATAGGAATTTCTCTAATTTAAGGAATTTTTAAAAGAAATGATACTGAACATCCTATCCTTATTCATAGATCAAATTGAGTTTATTGAAAAAGATTCCCCCAAACCCTGTTCTCCACTCACTAGAGACGCCACTTCAGAGATGCTTGAGCAGATCTTCACAATTTATTGTAATTTACTTTGTTTTCCCTGTATGGCTTAATCAACAATAAAATAATCAACTTGATTTTCTGAAAAATGAAAGATTTAAAGGAGCTTTACTGTCAAAGTAGATTTTTTTTAAAGAAAAAAACAAGGACAGCATATTAAAAAAATGTTTCTGTTTTTCTCCCTGCCCCTCTGTTGATGTTTATAATGGTACTTTTAGAAAAGAAGAAACTGCCTTTATACAAAGTGCTATTTAATGTATAAAATAAACAACCTGTAAAAAACAGATTTTTTTTTTTTTGCAAGTACTTTTAAGTTAGAGCCGTGGTCCCCAACACGGTGCCCGCGGGGGCCTTTGGCGGCGCCCTCCAAGTGCTCAGGGCTGGCCTGGCCCCGGGCGCGCGGCGCTTGGGGGGGGGGGGGGAAGAGCGCTAGCGCCGGCCCCGGCCTCGGGTGCACGGCGCTTGGGGGAGGGGGGGAGAGATCGCTAGCACCGGCCCCGGGCGCGCGGCGCTTGGGGGAAGGGGGGGAGAGCGCGCCGGCCCCGGGCGCACGGCGCTTGGGGGAGGGGGGGGAGAGAGAGCACCGGCCCCGGGCGCGTGGCGCTTGAGGGGAGAGCGCCGGCCCCCGGAATGCGGCTATGGGGGGGCCCCGCCCCCCGGGCGGGCGAACGGCCACACCCCCTGGCGCCCGGCAACCCCAAATGGTTGGGGACCACTGAGTTAGAGGAACCTGTAGGGCAGGCATGTCAAACTCGAAGCCTGCTGACAAACGAAAACTGATAGCTTTCAGGGCCACAAAAGAAAATGCACTTCTATGGGAAAGTTGTATCTATTTATTATTATTAGATAATGTTTTAGGTATATTTTATAATTTTTCAGGTCTTGTTTTAATAGTAATTTGATGTGTAAAATTATTTGTTCGTATAAAAATTTCATTTAAATATAAATTTAAGATACTTTTTATTTTTTATATGATACGTAAATTTTGTTAAAATAAAAACACGTATTGACTGTGGTTAATCAAATAGAACAGGCTTCTTTGAAAATTTCAGATACTTTAAGTCTGAGATTTTGTATAAACATATTATATTCATTGATTTACATATTTATTGATATAAAATTAATACACATTTTGTGATTGTATTTGGGAATAAATAAATAACAAAATATTAACAAAATATCTCCCTTCTCTCCCCCAGAGCCAGCCCCCCCAACATAATTCCTCCCCCCCTCCCCTATAGCCAGACACTCCCAGTCCCCTTTTCTCTCCCCCAACCCTAATGCCTAGGTCCTGGAGCCACCGCTGCTTCCACACATTTCTTCCTCAAGCACTAGGGAGGCATGAGCACAGCGGCCAGTTATGTGCATGTGCTGGAGTACCCAGCACAGAGCAGCCCGGCTGGCCGTGGGCAGTCACTGGAGCACTGAGCAGCCTGGCTGGCCATGAGCAGTCACTGCGGTACTGTGCACAGAGCAGCTGGCCAGCTGTGATCTGCACTTTGCCACATGCTCTGAGCCACCAGCGGGCAGCATTTTATTCTTTTATAAAAATGTAGTGGCGGGCTGCAAAAAATTTCGATCGGGCTGAATGCGGCCTGCCAGAGGCCAGTTTGACATGCCTGCTATAGGGTAATATGTAACTATAGATGTTACAAAATTTTCAGGCAATTAGGATTTTGTTTCCTCCCTGATAGTATTTTTGAATAATGTTGATATTTAAATAATAATAAAGCCTCACGTTTAGTACCATGTTGAAATGCAGTTCACATGTCTGAGTTAGTCAGGCTGACAATAGACTTGGGCTGATGTTCTTATCTTTTTACATTCTGCTCGCAATTTGAGAGGTCTTCACCATTGTATGGGATAAAGACAAAATTTAATTTTAAATGAAAAGTTAAATTTTGCAACTTAAGGTAACATTTACTGAAAAATACTATTGAGCTGCACTGTTGCGCCACTGGCATGCAGGAAGTGCACCTGTTTTTTTATTTTTAAATTAAAGGAAGAAATAAATATTGGATCACACTCATTAGCAGAGGTCTTAATTGCATTGATATGAAGCCAAAGTCCTGGAACTCTGCTTAAGTAGTCTTTAAAAATTCAAACAAAGCAGGAGCAGTGACTGCTTAAAATGTAAAACCTTATGTGCACTAAGGAAGAGGTCTCTGAAAGAGTTTTTTTTTGCAATCTGTATTAGAAGGCCACAATATTGGTAAATTTACACAAAGTTCAAATTTTGAACCTAACTACACATGCTATGTATGGTTTTTTTTTTAAAAGGCCTGTAGCCATACTCTAACATACCTTACATGAATGTGAAGGAAAAAGGGAAAATTCAAAATCTATACACAGAGCCATAATTATTAGGTTGTGTGTGACAGCTGTGTGTATACCCAGCATTGAAGCAGGTGGGGCTAAAACCCTGTGGGTGGAGGAAGTCCCACCTGTCCACCCAGACTGGACATGCCCCAAATGCTGGGGGCAGCATCAAAGACAGCAGAGCAGCTCAATCTGAGTTGGCCACTGAAGGAAAAGGACCTTCAACTGGAGCTCCAGGGCTTAACCTTTGAGTGATTCTGTTACAGCTTGCTCAGAGGGGGCAAGAGGGCCCGAGCACACTTGGAAATGCCCTGAAGTTACTACAATTTCCACAAAGCCACAGCTCTGTATCTGATCCCTCCAGCCTTGCCTTCAGAGGAAACCTGCACAACAGCTTTAAAAGAAGAGCCTGAGAACTTAAATTCATATCTTTGCTAGATGCTACAAAATATGAACTGAACAGAAACACAGGATTTATAATTCATTAAAATAATCCATGGTTAATCCTTAACTAGCCCATGACTGGGGAGTTAAGGGGCCACTTCACCTTAAGTGTTCCTTTGAAAAATGTGTTAACTATGCTAAACTATCTGTTCCATCTTCTATTTGACAGTGACACTGATTCTGAGTACAGGAAGTCCCCGACTTACGCGGATCCACTTACGAACGGGGCTTTTCTCGCCCCGGAGCTCACGGGCGGCGGGTCGCCACCCGTGTCCTCCGAGGCGAGAAAAGCTTCTCCCGGTCTCCCTGGTTTGCTGTGGGGGTCCAGCAAAGCCGCTGGACCCCCCCAGCAGACCAGGGAGACGGAGAGCAAAGCCGCGGAGCACGCCTGCAGTGGGACAGCCCGGGCGCGCCCTGGACTGTCCCGCTGCCTGCGTGCTCTGCGGCTTTGCTCCGGGTCTCCCAGGTCAGCAGACCAGGGAGACGGAGAAAAGCCGTGGAGGACTTGGGCGGTCCCACCACCCCCGTCTCCCTGGTCTGCGGGGGGGGAGGGTGCAGCTAGTGCCCCCCCCCCCCCCAGCAGACCAGGCTTTTCTTGCCTACCCCTGGGGTAGAGCAGCTGGGGGCTGCCGGGTTGGTCCCGCAGCGCCGCTCCAGACCAACCAGGCAGCACCCCCGCTGCTCTGCCCCAGGTGTCCTGATTCAGCCGCTGCTGGTCAGTTTCAGCAGTGGCTGAATCAGGACGCCTGGGGCAGAGCAGCTGGGGTGCTGCTGGGTTGCTCCAGTAGCGCGGCTTCTCCGCGCTACTGGAGCAACCCAGCAGCACCCCAGCTGCTCTGCCCCAGGCGTCCCCAAGTCAGCCGCTGCTGAAACTGACCAGCGGCTGACTACAGGAAGCGTGAGGCAGAGTTGCTCTGCCCCAGGCTTCCTGGAATCAGCCGCTGATCAGTTTCAGCAGCAGCTGACTTGGGGACGCCTGGGTTTCTTAAGTTGAATCTGTAAGTAAGTTTCAGTTTGTTTCAGCAGCGGCTGATGCCAGTTCCGACTTACATACAGATTCAACTTAAGAACAAACCTACAGTCCCTATCTTGTACGTAACCCGGGGACTGCCTATATATCTCCTGAACCTGAAGAAGAGCTCTGTATAGCTTGAAAACTTCTCTCTCACCAATTCAGATTGGTCCAATACAATTTATACAAGAAAGTACTTCAGCCAACTTGTTTCTGTGAGGTAACTGCAAGTCATACTTCACCTTCTTACCATGGCTTGTGGAAGCCCCTCAGCTACCAACATGGGGTAGAAATGGTTCTCCAGAACACAACAGGGTTAAAGCTGAAGAACAGCTTCTGAATGTGGCTTCAAATTCAGGCAGATTTCCAATTAGCAATTTGATCTGAGGAATCAGGTCTGTAGATGGGGCAGTGTATATGCAAAGGGTGTGAGTGTACCCACCATGGTCCCTCAAGTAAGCGTGTTCTGGCCTGGGAAAGGCAGGAGCTGTGTACTGCTTGAGCCTCCTTCCCCTATGCTCCAGGTGGCTGGAGAAACACTGGGGTTGATTTCTCCCGCCTCCTCTGCCCCTCTGCCCCCCCCCCCCCCCCCTGCCGGGAGGAGAGGAAATCAGCCCCAGCCTTCCCCAGGCTGGCTGAAACATGGGGGAGGGAGGCTTGGGAAGGGCATTGCTCCTACCTTTCGCCAGCCGGCTTGAGCATGCTTACTTGGGGAACCTTGGGGGGAGGAGGGGCGGAGAAGATGTGCTTGCAACCTTGCAGTTCACATTTACAAAAAAAGCACCTCCCCACCCACACAGAAATTCCTGCATATGGGTCTGGTATAGATCTAACCACCTTCTAAGTAAAGAGTGCTCCTCCGAACCATGATTGTCCTTTAGCTCAGAGTGTAAACACCCAGGCTACGTCTACACTGGCCCCTTTTTCGAAAGGGGCATGCTAATTTTAAAGTTCGGAATAGGGAAATCCGCGGGGGATTTAAATATCCCCCGCGGGATTTAAATAAAGATGTCCGCCGCTTTTTTCCGGCTTGGGGAAAAGCCGGAAAAAGCGTCTAGACTGGCCCGATCCTCCGGAATAAAGCCCTATTCCGGAGGATCTCTTATTCCTACTTTAATAAGAGATCCTCCGGAATAGGGCTTTATTCTGGAGGATCGGGCCAGTCTAGACGCTTTTTTCCAGCTTTTCCCCAAGCCGGAAAAAAGCGGCGGACATCTTTATTTAAATCCCGCGGGGGATATTTAAATCCCCCGCGGATTTCCCTATTCCGAAGTTTAAAATTAGCATGCCCCTTTCGAAAAAGGGGCCAGTGTAGACATAGCCCCAGGCTTTTACAGCAAGAGCACTGAATTCTTTCTCTGCTAGTTCCATAAAATTCTGAGTGGCCCTTATGTCCAGAGTAGAAACAATTGTGTGCAATTCTAGATGGATTTGTTATAATATGCATGTAATAAAATGTCACCAAAAAAAACAGTTAGCTGAAAGGGGGAAAAACAAAACAGTTTAAAGTACCGTATATACTCGAGTATAAGCCGAGTTTTTCAGCACAGTTTTTCTGCTGAAAAATGCCCCCCTCGGCTTATACTCGAGTCAGCCTCCTGCTCGGGGGCGGGCTCAGCGCGTCTCTGCCGCCGGCCGGGTCTAGATGCGTGAGCCCGGAGCTCCGGCCCCCCAGCCCCTGCCCTCCTGGCCCTTCCGGCCCCTGCCCTCCTGGCCCTCTCAGCCCCCCGTCCCCTCGCTCCCCGGCCGCCCCTTCACCTACCGCTTCCCCGCTCAGACCCTTCCGACTTCCCGTTAAGAGTCCAGCCGCGGAGGCGCTCCCGGCCGCGGAACGGAGTGGAGCCGGGCCCCCGAGCGCTCCCGGGCGGGCTGCCGGGGCCGCGGGGCGGGGCGCGGCCCCCCGCCGGGGCGCTGTCAGGCAGCGGGCAGGGCTGGGCGGGCAGGTACGCCCAGGGCGCCGGGAACAACTGCAACCCCCCCGGCGGCAGCGGCGGCCCCGGCCTCCCAGCTACAGGGAGGCCCCATGCCAGGTGCGCATCAATGCAGCTGCCGGGCCCAGGGAGCGGCGGTAACCGGCCCGCGGCACCGCCAGGCGGCGGGAGCTCTGCTGCGCCCAGGGCCAGCGCCACTGCCCGGGAGGCTCAGGTGGGTCCCGAACCGAGGGCGGGCGGGCAGGGAGCCTGGATCCGCCCCCACCCCCGCGTGGAGCCTCCCCCACCGCTGGCTCATTGGCCCATCGACGCCTGGCCCGGGTCTCGCACAGCCCCCCCCCCCCCCGCTGGCTCGTTTAGAGGGGGCTCGTTGGCAGGCGAGGGGGCCGGAACGTGGGGGCTGCGGGGGCTGAGCTGTGGCTGTGCCTGCAGAACCATATTGTTTTTGTTGACCCCCTTTTCCCCTTACAGAGCTAGGTTATTGTTTTTCTTTGAAATAAATATTCATGTAATTTTATTGGTATCTATCTTCATTTTTTACATTTACCAGTAGCTGCCTCATTTCCTACCCTAGGCTTATACTCAAGTCAATACTTTTTCCCAGTTTTTTGTGGTAAAATTAGGTGCCTCGGCTTATATTCGGGTCGACTTATACTCGAGTATATATGGTAGATTACACAAAGGAATATGAGTAGTGCAAGAGCAGATTTATGACCGCAAATACTCAAATCAGCACTGGTAATTTATGCACTGATGATGATTGATGGTCTTTTTCCAGTGCTTTTCATCTGAGGATCTTAATGTCGTTTACAAACATTGTGTGATTAACAATTCCAACAAGAGAGTTTTCTGTGCCTTCAATAATGTGACATTCTAAGTATAAATATTTCAACAGTAGGACCTCATCTGAATAACACATAACGGTATAAAATCAGAAAGTAGTTGTAGGAGGTCAGGGTTACAAGGATAGAGTTACTAGACAAAGAAGAAAAAAGCTATTTAAATCTCATGCCAAAGTCTTTCAAAGGGCCAGGTGTTAAAATGTGTGTTCTTAGATTATGCTGGTATTATGAATTCACTGAGGCTAGGTCTACACTGCAATGGTAAGTCAGAAAAAGAAACACAATTTGCAGTACGCAAATTGTGTATCTTTTTCTGCCTTACTGTTGAAAGAGGCATGTCTGAAATTTGGCATGTCTACACGGTGCCAAATTCTGGAAAAAAATGCTCTTTCGACACATTCCTTATTCCTCATAAAATCAGGTTTGCAAGGATGGCGAAAGAGTGCATCTACTTTTTTGAATTTTTTTTTGAAAAAGCAGATGCATTCTTTGGATGTGGCATTGCTTTTCTGGGATACCTCCCGTAGCCGTGGTGTCTGAAATTGCAAGTTTAGGAATAATGCTATAAGTAGCATCCTGTAAATATATGCCCAAAATAAGTTTTATATTTGAGATTTTTAAATGGAAAGAAGTCCAGATTTGAGGTTCCTAATTAGTTTATTCTTGTGCCATATGTCTCCCATATGTTGGAAATCCTGAAGTACCCCTGCATATGGAAGTATGGAATCTAAATCTTCGTGGTGAGGATGGCGAAGGGGAGAGGATTTTGATCTATATTTTCTCTGATGCGTTAACTGAATGCTTCATCCAGTTCTTGACCCACAGAACCTGATTGACAACTGTCCACATCAAGACAAGAAAGTCTAATTAGAGAAGCCAAAACTTGAATGGAACAGGAACAATAACCTGCCTTCCCAAGTCTACACATGGCACACTTGAACCCCTTGAATTTGACAATCCTGGGAAAACAGGTTATGATGAATTAAAGATTTTGCTGTGCCAGGGCAAGCACCGCAGGGCCTGGGTGTCAGGGACAAGGGCACTTACCTGGCATCCCACTCGCAGGGGCACAGGTGGCTCCACACCCCTTGCCACTCCTAGGCATCGCCCACTGCCTTTATGGGAGCAGTGAGGAAAAGCCCCAGAAGTGTGTTGTTGCGATGCCATTCCCCACTTACAGAGAGAGGGAGCAACAGCGTGCAGAGCCACTTCCTCGCAGTATCGTGTATTTCCAGATTAGGGACACCTGGAGTGCAGAAGTTCAAGTATACTGCATTAGTGGGCAGAGTGCGTGGGAGAGAGGTAGTGCTCTTATTGCCTGTGTTGTACAAGTTTTGTAGCTAGACAACTTCCTTCCTGAGGGTTGTAAATCAGCAGTTTTCACCACCTGGTGAAACAGTCTTAGCTAGGACAAGGTGAATATACAGTCTGCAGGATGAACAGAAATATACAACCATCTGCTACCTGACACTATATCTCACTAACAAGCTGTCATCCTTTTATTACTGCCAACTGAATTCAATAATCTTTTCGTAGCATGACAAGCTGTATAAGTGCTGGGAACATGTGAAAAGATAGCGTTTTCTGGGGTTAATATAAATGCATCTTCCTAGAAAACACTGTCAAAGCTCCAACTTTCCTTGTCTCTGATGACATAAGTAGATAATGAGCTGGTCCTCTAGTGGCTTCTGGTTAAAGCATTCTGAGATCTGCTAAAAAGCACTATATAATAGCTAAGATGAATCTTATTTTAAAATTAAATTTGTGCATTTAAGTAAGAGACTAAAACTACATGTAATCTTTTGATAAATAATGGGGAGAATTCTTCATTCATGCTAGCAACACTTTTAATAATTAATTGCTGGACAAAGAGCAAAGAAGGACTGGAATGAAGCCAACAATTGCTGATATACATGGAGGAGTGGGGAGTTACTGGGCCCTGCACCCCCATCCACAGCCATATGTGACTCTCAGCCAGAAAGTAGAACACAATGTTTATTCATTCACAGGGATACAGAGTAGCACAGACTTGTTGTCAGCACAGGGACCTGAAGCAGTCAATACAATCTATTTTGGGGAAAGGTAGGTAAAAAGCCCAGGGCCCTGGGCCCCCTCCCTGTATCCTAAGCCAGCCGAGACTAAGCCACACCCTCAGCAACCTCTCAGTCCTGCAAGCAGCCCTGTCTCCTCCTTTGTCCCCTTCCCAGGCAAAAGATGTTATCTGGTTGCACCCCCTACCTAGACTCAGGTTACAAGAGAGCCTGAGCTGTTGTGTAGATGCTGGGCTGGGGCAGCCTCCCCTTCTGTGAGAGTCACACCCAAAACTCCCATCTTCAGCCTGGGCATGGGTGCTGTGCCCATGGAAACTGAGGCACAAACACACAGTTACAACAGAGAAGCACAGGACAGTAGAAATCACATACAACATGGCAAGTGAACAGAGTAAATATCATCCACACTTTGTCATAACTTGTTATTGAGCCACAATTGTATTGCAAGTTTAATGTCAGGCATCAGACCAGGAAATCTCAAGTTCACTGATACCTAAATCATTAAAACCCAGTAGCTATATAGTGCCTATGCATGCACCTGAACTGTCTTTAGGGCAGTCACCTTAACTGTGACCCCACCAAATGATGCCCCAAACCTTCTCTGATTGAAGTAGCACCCTTTGCTTTCAGATGCTATATGTCGCTCTGATCTTGCAGCACACAGGTACAACTGTGCCCTCGCTAAAGCAGGAGTTGCAGGTAGAAGCGGTATGTCTGAATGGCAGCTACGTACATTTGTACTGTTCTCCATGCTTTGTCCACTTTGTAAATGCTGCCATTTGGTACAACCTTAAGGAGCCTTCTGTGGAACATCACCTGTGCACTACAATCCTTGCATCTGTCATTACTGATCGCCCTTGAGCTGCAGCCGGGAACATCCAGCGAGAAGACTAAGGGTACATCTAGACTACATGCCTCTGTCGCCAGAGGCATGTAGATTAGGCTACCAGACATAGGAAAATGAAGCCACAATTTAAATAATCACCGCTTCATTTAAATTTACATGGCTGCCACGCTGAGCCGACAAACTGCTGATCAGAAGAATGCAATTCTGGGCATAATGCCCTCCATGAACTGACAGTGCTTATTATGGCTGGGCCGCCTTGGCTGCAACATTGAGGATCAGATCCTGGGGTCGTGGGGAGAGGGGCACTGCGGGCTCTGGACAGCTGCAGCCACACGCGTAGGTCCCGACCGTAGGCAACTGCCCAAGGGCTGCAGCCCAGCCAGTGAGCAAACCCGTCTCCGCCAGGGGGCGCCGACAGCTCTATCGCTTCGCGTTGCCCCGCGTCACGTGTCGGGCTCCCGCGCCTTCCTCCCCCCCCCGCCCCCGGGAGGCGGAGCTTGTGTCCCAGTCTCTTCGCCCGGGTCACGTGGCGGCTTCCCCAGCCCAGGCCCGGGTCACGTGGCCGGCGGCTGGGCTGTGCGGGCGCGATGTCTGCTGGGTAATTCGAATGCCCGGCTGCGGGAGGAGCTGGGCTGGAGCCGCTGTCTGAGGAGCCAGCCTGCGGGGGCCGACCCTGCCGCACGGCCCGCCCCGCCCGCCATGGAGCGGCCGGACCCCCGGGGAGCCGCCGCCTCACAGCGCCTGTGACCCGCTCCCGGAGCTCCCCCCGCCCTTCTGGGTCCTGCCGTCCCTGCCCCCGGGGCCCGAGCCCGCTCCTCGGGCCTGGTCTTTGTGCCCGGCTCCGGGCCCTGCCCTGACCGCGCCTCGGCCCCCTTCCCCCCGCGTCTGTCGCTGACTCAGTGGCGGCGCCTCACTCCCCTGTGGGCCTCCTCGTCTCCCGCCCGACGGGCCGGCGGCGGCAGCCGGGAAATGGTCCGGGCCTAGCGAAGCAGCGAGCGGAGGTAAGAGAGCTGGGGGAGGGGCGCTCTGGCTCGCGCTTGCCCCCTCAGGTGGGGGCTCCCGGGGGTCTGGCCAGCTGGGGGGTTGTGTCCTGCCCCGCTGGAAGTACGGGACTTGGGGGGGGGGGGGGGGGCATCTGCCTCTATTCCGCCCCCGAGCACGGGCTGGGTAAATTCGCTTCCCCGGAGGGGAGAGAAGCGATAATATCTTCCCCGGGTATTGGGGAGGGCAAGAGCCCGTTCCCCGTATCTGCCCCGGCTTATTCTCTATCTCTCCCATCTGTCTTTTCCAGTTGTCTTCCCTTGCTAGAAACCCTTTCTGCTGCCCCCTCAGTTTTAATAATCCCTCCCACATGGACTATGCCTCGGAGCCTCTTGGTCTCTTTGTAAACTTCCACCCACTCCTCGCCCCCCCCCCCTGCAGCGTTGGATGGCCTCTTTCATGTCAGATGTGGCCTGCTAGAAGGGGCATTAGCTCCTGTGCTGCCTAGATTAATACAAGGGGACGATCAAGCCCCCCCGCACTCACGGATGGGTGAGTGTGTAGCCATACACATTATCTCTGCTGAAATGTGTTGGCATTCCCATATTTTGAAAAAATAAAACTTACGCAGCTCTTGGTAAATGTTGCTATAGGTTGTTAAGTTTTTCTTGGTGGTGGTTTTGCTAGTGGGGCCACCTCCTCTTCCTCTCCTAGCTTTAATTATCCAGTAATTGACGTCAGTGCTTTGTTCCTTCCACTTTGCTGTGTATTCCAAGCACCTAACAGTTCTAGGGATGGAGCAGGCAGCGGAGTAATAGGGAGGCCTAGTCTGTGGCTTCATTTATATTAAACAGGGTGTGTGTTTTTTGGGGGCTGGTGGAGTAATGGGTGAGGTAAAAGGAAGGCAGAGTTTTTGAATTATTAGTTGAGCCACAATTAAATCTTCGTTCTCTGAACCAGGAGGTGGTGCTTGTTGTTCAGAGCCACTTGGTGATAATTGAATTGCACTTCGGTTAAGTAGAGTACAAGAATTTAATATTCCTTAAAGGCAGAGCCATGTTCTCCCTTTATTGTTAATAAAAAGCACAACATGTTTTAATAACTGAAATATAAATGGTTTTCAATTCTCCTATCCAGTTATAGGAGTTAAAAGATGACTAATATTAACATACAGTTTTGAACCAGTATACTGAATTGCAGAGTAATAAAATAGCAGTGCCTCCAGTCTTGCCCGAAATAAGTGAATATACAGAGTATTCATAAAGATCTACTGGTTAGTGAAAATGTTTGATCCTAAAAGCGTGGATCCTTTATATTTCCCAGGCTAACTTCTGTTAACTTCTGTATCTTTCAGTCTTTTGGTTTATCATGAAAATACTTGACTGTAACATTCATGTGATGTGCCTTGTCTTGCTTCCATTAATGTCAGTTAAACCTGTTTACCTTAGTAGAGTGAATCAGGCCCTTCCTCAGCATGTTGGTCTTTGAAATGAAATAGCCTTATCCAAATTTCCAGTTTTCTAATTTTTATTTTCTTCTCTAGTAGTTGAACTCATTAGTATGGATGTGTCCTCCACTTTCCTTTCCCTCTAATTTCTGAACAGTAGTGGAGAGCCAACCCAGAGGAGTTATTGCGAAATATGGTTTAGTAAAGTGACTTGAGGGAATAGTGGTTAACCCCCTCTCTTCCTCCACCCCCCGCTATTTAATTTTGGTTCTGGATATCCAACACTCTGGTTATCTGAAGAAGTGAGCTGTGCCCACAATAGCTCATGATACCATCTACGTGTTTTGTTAGTCTTTAAAGTGCTACCATGCTATTTGTTGTTTTTAGAAGTTTATCTTGTACAGACTAATTTGGCTATTTCTCTGAGATTATTTGTTGTTTAAGTTTTGCCTGTTACATCTACCCAGTGTTTTCTCCCTCCTGCCACCACCCTATTTTTTTCCTTCCCTCCCTCCTTCCCTTATTTATTCTTGGTTCTGGACTTCCAACACTCTGGTCATCTGAAGAAGTGGGTTGTGCCCATGATAGCTCATGATAACATCTACATATTTTGTTAGTCTTTAAAGTGCTACCAGACCACTTGTTGTTTTTTAAATTCAGCCTGATTTGTCACCTTACAGCCTTTTTTCCAATGAGAGAAACATTTTTTAAAAACATTTTTGTTACCACATGTCATATATCACACCTTGCTGGAATAACAATATACTGTCATTTCTGTGGATGGCTAACATTCAGCATATTTTAACTGGGGTCTGGGGAATGACTTTTATAATACTGCTTCTTTAGACTTCCAATCCTGACGTTGGTGCATTTTATTACCTATTGGGCTTTACATTTATTAGCACCTGTTCATATTGGGTTTTCTTTTCTGGTTGCTATGGAACTTTGTTACTGCTTATTTTGAATAGTTACATTGTTTTAAAAGGATAGCCAATGCCAAGTCTACAATTAAAAATAGTGTTTCAGATGCTATTTGTGTTCCTCAATCTTTTTGCCAGTTTATGGTTTAGTTTGGTTACTTTGTCCTATATCTAAAAAGTTGCAGCAGAGAATCTGATTGTAAAGAGGAAACAATGGAACTGACTACACAGAGCTGTTAGATGCACAAAATGACGTGTATATTTTTGAGTATTTTTCCTTGAACGCTTTCCCATTTACAACGAGGGATGTTAAAAAGTGGTTAATTAAGTGCATGTGTAACTGTAGAGTACGGGGGAAGCAGTTGGCTCCCCAGGAGCCAGTGCATGCTGGGAGTGGGCTTTTAAGCTGGTTCTCAGCATTTACTGAGAGCCTGTGTGTAACTATTACACTTTCACAGCCCTAGTTACAATAATCTTGATCAATAGTTGGTAGAACTTCAGATAAGTATATTTTGTAAAAAAGTATACAATTAGTATTTTATATGTCTGAATCAGCATGTTGAGTTCAGAGGCACATTTGCATTAAAAATCTAGATATTTCTGCTTCTAGATGTGTATTCTCAAACTGTATGTCAGCGCTACTCAACTTTGGAAGCTCGGAGGTCCACAATGATACTTACAGCACATGCTGAGGGCCGCAACTTAAGTGTGGTTGTATATACATGCAAATAGCTCCGATCACACGGACAGGCATGAATACAAAGATTAAGGCAAGACTACACAACACGCAGGCCCCATTAAGTTAGTTCTGCTGATATTAATAACATGCAATATTTACTTGATTTCCATATGACAGCATTTTTAATGAGCAATGATGGTTAAGGAATTTAACTGCTAAAACACATCAACAGAAGACTTTTATATTGACTACTCTTTTTGTTTTGGCTCCCACCTGTTAAGCCCCATGTAAACCCAAAGCGCACTGCGGGCTGCAAACAAATGGGCCAAGGGCCGCATGTTGAGTAGCCCTTCTGTATGTGGTACAGAATTTTGTAAACTGTATGACAAATATGGAACAAACTTTAGTTTAAAAAAATTCCCCGGAAACCAGAATTATCATATTTCTGTTGATCAAATAACTGAATAAGGACAATCCTAACTACCTTTCATTGCTCCTTAAGCCATAATATTTGCTTTATTCAAATGTTTGTAAATAACAGTGTTGCAATAGATGTCTCAACTTGAACTTCTTGAATGGTTAAACATTAGCCAACATAGTATTACTTAGTTTCTTCTCTTTTCTAACTAATGGCTGCTTGCCAGGATACTCTGGCTTTTTTATTTATTTAAATAAACTTGTAGTTGCTGTCTCTTGGATATGTCAGGAATGATCACTGATGGGATTGAAGCAATAATTCCCAATTTTTTTGGTTCCCTCTTCTAGTGTTATGGTTGGGATGGCAGCTCCCCTGCCATCACATTACATTGTCTTGTGACTTGGCTCCAGAACAGTTGCCACAATCTTTTTGTGTCTCTCTCTTCCCTTTTCTTGCTTGTCATCTTGTTTTTTCTCTTTATTTCTTGTGATGTTTGTGGTTACTACTTTTCTCACCCATTGCTTCTGCCTAACAGAAGTCTCCATGCTGCTCATAGTGGGTGTAGCAGTATCAACTGGTGACACCCATGATCACACTAGTGTTGTGAGCCATGGACATGTTGTGAGTGAAATAAATTGAGGGTGATGATGGCAGGTAGCTGTCTAAGCTGGCCACCAAGTATATACAAGCTGTTGTTGTTGCTTCCTGTATGGAGACAAAACGTGATTGGAGGTTCCATCACATATGATGCATAATTCCACAGTCTAGTACTTCTCCCTGTTGGGAAACTTCTCCCCTGCAGCCTCCTCCTGATTTTCTGAAGTATTCACTGTGAATTATTCCTTATTTTCATAATATCACTGTTATACTCTTCCTCAAAACCTTGAGAGCATGCGTCTTTGGGCATGTTTCATGGTATGTACTCAATGCTAAGGACTTGCCTCCTGTCAGCAGTGGGGATTATCTCCTTCTAGCCTTTGGTCTTGCTCACTTTGCAGTCCCTCTTGCTCCAGGAGCTGCCACTTTGTCTTTGTGACCTGGTCTTTTGGGCAGGTCACTAGGGTCTTTCCCTTTTTGGGGTATCGGTCTCTCAAGGTAAACTGTTCAGGCAATCTGCTCTCCGCTGATTGGTCCATTTCTGTAGTGTCTTGAAATGGAACCAAACCCATCCTCTACTCCAGACAGCAGAACAGGAGCCTTCTCTTCAGCAGCCAATATCTATGGGATAACTTGCTGCTTTCCCCCCTGAGCCTTTCCTACCCATTAGTCTCTACTGCTTCTCTGGGTTTGCTAGCTGAGCACCTTCCCTCTTATAGGAAGTGGCTGCAGACTATTTCCCTGTAGACCTCAAGCTTCTGGGGTAAATAGAGACCCCTCCTGTTCCTGTCCAGTTTATTCTCATCGAATTAATCCTTGCTCCCTGGCTCCTCCAGGTGCAATCTGGGCAATTAATTGGTCTTGCTAGCCACCTTATAGTCTTGGGGGAATTCTGTGCCAAAACGTTAACATTTCTGCATGCAGTAATTTAAAATTTTGCATATTTTGTCAAAATAACACTATACAAGCACAATTACACAATCCAATTATTTTATAAATGTATTTCAAAATACCAGTCAGCAAATATGTCTGGAACAATAAACACGCAAAAATGTCCCAAGGAGTAGAGAGTTAAATCCCTGTTTCGCTGCCCCCTTCTTTCCAGAGTCCATCCCAGGATGACCCCCAACTGAGACTCCTGCTCTCAGACTCAGACCCAAGTTACAGGTAGGTATGTGAATAACCGATAAGCCCAGGCTTATTGGTTAATCTAGTTAATTACTTGCATTCCCCGTCTGCTGCCTCTGTGTCAGAAGCAGCAAGTGTGCGGGAAGCGGGAGCTAGCTTAAAAGTCAGTTCCCACCTCTGTGGTGCCTCCTCCATCTCCCCACTGCCCTGTCCTGAGGATGCTGTGTGAACAAAGGAGGCTGCCACGAAGCATCCCCTGCCTGCAGCAGGCCCAGGCTGCCTCTGCAAAGCGGTCTCTGATTGTGGTGGTGCAGGCACTAGCCACGGACAGAGGCTGCTTTGCGGCAGCAGCCCTTGGGGGGCTGTGTGTTTGGGGGGGGGGGGGGAAGTCCCAGCCATCCATGGACCCGGGGCTAGTGCTGGAACAGCCTCTGCCTGTGGCCAGCATTGCTGTGGACAGAAGCTGCTTCGCGGCAGCCGCCTCTCTTTGCAGCCAGAGCAGGACCACCATGGATGGGGCTGCTGCTGGAGCAGCCTCTGTCTGTGGCTAACCCAGGATGCCAAGGAGAGAGCCTACTTCTGGGTAGCCTTTTCCCCCCTTATCTACCCAGCAACCTCTGTCCACAGGACAGAGGACTGCTCCCTGTGCATCTGAGGAAGTAGTGTAGGGCAGCAGGCAGATGGTTTGTAAGGGGAGTTGATTTTTAAACTGGCTTCCCTCGTGAACCAGTTTTTGCCTGGCACCCCGTGTTGTTGCCTCTGATGGGGAGCCCCCAGCCACCCCATGCTGCTGCCTCTCTAAAAGTGGGGCTGGAGCACACTGGCTAAGGCCCTGCCCTGAAGTCTATAGAATAGTCGACTAACTGCTAAGAATTCATGTGGCTAGTCAACTATTCAATTAACCGATAGCTAACATCCCTAGTTACAGGGCCCCTTGTCCTAGACACTTCCAACCCTCCCCCTCAGAGCATGGCCATGGATTCTTCCCCAGCCCAGGTACTCTCACCTTCTATCCATCATAGTGACAGAGATCCAGAGGAAGAAATAGTTTGATGCTGCATTCGGGATTGAATGGGGTTTCCTGCATGCCACCTGTTTCCATGATCCACCATGCTTTATTATCAGTTTATGATCATTTCTCCCCTTTTTTATTCATACGACAGCTTTCACATATAAGCCAATTTGATTTTGGAGGAAGACACTGTCAGACGTTTTATTAACATCCAAATATAGAACATTTAGAGCTGTTCTTTAACTAACATTGTAATTCTGCTGTTGCAATCAGATTAGTCTGGCAGGACTTACATTGTATAAAGGCATGCACTTTATTGCTTGTGATTTGTTCTATTGAGTACAGGCAGTCCCCGAGTTACGCGGATCCGACTTATGTCGGATCCGCAGTTACGAACGGGGAGTTTCTCGCCCCGGAGGACTGGAGCGGCGGGACGTCTGGTCCCGCCGCCCGCCTCCTCCGGGGCGAGAAAACTGCTCCCCGTCTCCCTGGTCTGCTGGAGGAGCCAGCAGACCAGGGAGACGGGGAGCAAAGCGGTGGAGGACCCGGGGCCGGACCTGCGGCGCTTCCAGCTGATCTGGAAGCGGCCGCGGGTCGGGCCCTGGGCCCTCCGCCGCTTTGCTCAGCGTCTCCCTGGTCTGCTGGGGGGGACGCAGCTAGGGCCCCCCCCCCAGCAGACCAGGGAGACGTGGAGCAAAGCCCGGGGCCTGTGGTAGAGCAGGTGGGGCGCTGCCTGTTGGTCCCGCACCACGGCTCCTTGGCGCTACTGGACCAACCCGGCAGCACCCCAGCTGCTCTGCCCCAGGAGTCCTGATTCAGCTGCTGCTGATCAGTTTCAGCAGTGGCTGAATCAGGATGCCTGGGGCAGAGCAGCTGGGGTGCTGCTGGGTTGGTCCAGTAGCGCCAAGGAGCGGCTGCGCTACTGGACCAACCCAGCAGCACCCGAGCTGCTCTGCCCCAGGCATCCCCAAGTTAGCTGCTGCTGAAACTGACCAGCGGCTGACTACAGGAAGCCCGAGGCAGAGTTGCTCTGCCCTGGGCTTCCTGGAATCAGCTGCTGATCAGTTTCAGCAGCAGCTGACTTGGGGACACCTGGGGTTCTTAATTTGAATCTGTATGAAAGTCAGAACTGGTGTCCAGATTCAGCTGCTGTTGAAACTGATCAGTTTCAGCAGCGGCTGACGCCAGTTCCGACTTACATACAGATTCAACTTAAGTACAAACCTACAGTCCCTATCTTGTACATAACCTGGGGACTGCCTGTATCTAGAAACAAAGAAAAAATACTGTTGTTTGAAAGGCTGGGGGCATTGGACTTTCCTATATAACTTACTGATTAACACTGCTTTCCTCTTAGAGATTAGTGCTGTACCATGTTAGCTTTTTCTCCAGTTTACCAGTGTTTCTCCCAAGTTGTCCATGACCTTTCTAAAGTTGTCAATTGTTAATGTATTGGCTAAAAACCCTGAGGTGGTTTGGACAGGATGACTTTTACATGTTAAGTTTTCCAAGGTTTTACTCTTGTAGTTTTAAGAACATAAAATTCGAACTAATACATTTTTCTACAGAATGTTCTTCTGAAACTTCTAGCAGCATTACATCAATTATGGTTGCAAACCAAATGTTACAATGTATATTAAACCAAAATGGATCTTGAAACGTGGAGGGTTTTAAAATAAATTCAGTAATTTCTACTGTAGATGAAATATTTCACCTATCTTAGGTCAAGGAATACGATTAAACTACAACTCTGATACTTCTGTCAGCATAGTTATCTCAAAGTATATTTGTCATACATGTGGGTTAAAAGGAAAAGATATCCAGTATTTGCTGCATTGTAACTTAGGGTATGTCTACACTGCAACACTATTTCGAAATAACTAGTGCTAGTCCAAAATAATTTAGTCCGTGTCTACACAGCAGACATTTATTTCGAAATAGTTTCAAAATACTGTCTAGCTGGAGGACTTGTTACTCCAACTCCTGTAACTCTGATTGTTCAAGGAGTAAGGGAAGCCGGAGGAAGAACGCTCTATTTTGAAATAAGTGCTGTGTAGACCTTCCCTGTTTGAATATTAGTTATTTTGAAATCAGGTACGCAATTGACATAGCTCAATTTGCATAGCTTATTTTGACTTAAGCCCTGCAGTGTAGATGCACCCTTTGTGGGATCATGGCAACAGAAGTAAATAGTTGATGTTGCTCTCTAATCTAGTTGTACGACATCTGATATAGTTTCTTGTATGTTTTACTTTATTTAAATTATAATTACCATCACCAATGCTTTTGGCAAAGTTTTTTTTTTTTTTAAACTTTGTCTTAATAAGCAAATGTTTATTTTTCAGAATGGCCTCTTGTAACAAACAGGTATGTTTTTCTCGATATTACAGCACAAGGTATGGCTTTTTTAAAAAAGCTAGTGACAACAAAAATAAGAAGATATCCCAAATTCACCATTATTTAAGTAATAGACCTTAGTTTTAGGCACTGTAACAACTACATTTTATCACTACTCTGTATGCACTTAATTTTGTACAAAACTTATTTAACATCAGTCAAGTAATTTTGTGTAACACTTTTAAATTGGATGTTAAATATAGCTAAAATATACCACTCATTAGAGAGAAAATATATTTTCTCTCTATTTACCTAGTTTTGAGTTTCCAAAATTTGACAAAGTAACATTTAAATCATTTCATTTTTGTCATGTCTTCTTTAAAGTCTCTGTTCTAGGAACTAGAATACTAAGTGCTGTACCTGTTCCCTGTCTCAAGTCGTCGTCTTAGTTTTTAATGAGGAATGTATCATATCATTGAATAACTTTCATACAAGTAATAAGGTCTTTTATTGATCTGGAAAGCTTTCACTAAGGGAAAATTGGGGGAGGGGTAAGAGTCATTCATGCAGCTATGCCCAATGTCAAATGGAATAGCAATGAAACTTTTTTTACATGAAACTAACTGTGGGGAATAAAGCTTCAGGAGGGTAGGAGTTAGTCTGTAACAGGAAAACCTTTAAAAACAATAAATAGTCTAGTAGCACCTTAGACTAGCAACATGTAGATGGTGGTATGAACTTTCATGGGAAAAACGTACTTCTTCAGATGACCAGAGTATAACTGTGGTAGTTGGTTCTGAAACTTGCTACTCTTTCACGTGGCTAAACTCTTCTCTCTTCTTTCTCCCTTTGTCGTCTTCTCTTCCATAAACCCTCTTGGTTTTCCTGATTAGGTGGAAAGGGTACTTCAGGAATCAATATTATGATAAATTAAAATATGAATAGGGAAGGAATATGATCAAGAACTAGTAGATGTTAATGGCAGAGAGATTCATAAGTTCAAGCCAACGGTTAAAGCTGAGGAGAATGGTGAATTGCCTTTCTCGTCTAGACAGATCTCTCTCTTTTTTTTTAAAATAAATATAACACTTAGATACATAAAAGTTACATAATTAAAATAAAAATGGTCAGGAAATACGGACAAATCCAAATATGGAAAACATCACCCCCAAAAGCTCGCATATATTTTCTGAGGAAGCTAAGCGTGTGTGTGTGGGGGGGGAGGGAGAGAAATGGGGGTATTTAATGGAAATTGTTTTGCATGCTTAATTACAGTAGGTAAGTGTTTCTTAAACTGTGTTCTGTGGCACCCCAGTGTGCCACGGAGAACAGAATTCAAAATGGCCACCCTTAAAGGGGCAGTCATCCCTTTTTTGCACAATAACTCCCCCCCTTTTTTTCCTCAACAAAAAAATCCTTAGTGTTCCTCATTTAAAAAAAAGTGCTTGGTGTTCCTTGGTCTTAAAGTTTAAGAAACACTGCAGTAGATACTATTATGCTCCAACCTTAATGGAACAGAGAAGCATTTAAAGTAATGAGTCATTCAGGTTGGCAAAGCGCAAAAAAAAAAAAAGCTGCGTATGACTTTTTTTGTCAACTTAAAGGACCTTTCAGTATAGCACCTTGAGGAAAACTAGCATGCTTATCCTGGTCTCAGTCTTAATATAGGAGGTTGTTGGTAGGAACTAAGGAAATGATTTGGTTATTGGGTCACAGATTCTGTGACTCTAACATTGGGGTGGGCAATGTGATCATAGGCTGCCCCAGAATGGGTGGGGCCTTGAACAGAAGGGATTGAAAGGGCTGGTGCCTCCCCTGTGGCTCACAAGGCCACAAGGGCTGCAAGCCCTTTCAGCTCCTGCTATTTATAGGATTGCAGTTGAAAAGGCTCTGAGCTGCCAGCCCTGCCACTAACTCATTGCCTGGAAGCAGCTGGAAAGGCACTGATCCCTTTTAAATGCTTCTATTTATAGGGATAGCACCTGCCTGCTGGCTGCTGAAGTATTGCCTGGCAACCTGCCAGTGGGTGCAAACTCTTTAAGCAACACTGATTTAAAGTTGGTTCCGTGGTATGCTGGTGTGCTGTGAGGCAGTCGGAGGTGTGCTGTGGAGAGAACAGAATTCAAAATGGCCACCCTTAAAGGGACTAACCTTTTTGTTTTTTTTCCTCAACTTTTTCCTGGGGGTGCTTTTTCCCCTCCAAAAAAAAAAAAAAATCTTTGGTGTTCCCCATTTAAAAAAAATTGTTTGGTGTTGCTGGGTCTTAAAAAGTTTTAAGAAACATTGCTTTAAATAGAAGCAAGTGAAAGGACTCGTGCTTCCCCAGTGGCTCCCAGACAATGTGCTAGTGATGGGGCTGGAGGCTGAGAGCCCTTTCAACTGTTGCTATTTTAAGGGCTCACGAGGAAGGCTCCCAGGGCTTGTTCCTCTCCAGCAATACTCCTCAGGCAACTCTTTAGGGAGTGGGGCCAGGAGCTGCCACGTGGGCTGGCTGAAAGAGGTTGGCGGGCCAGATCCAGCTGTTAGCAGGCTCTTGCCCAGTCCTGCTCTAATAGATCTCCATGACTACTTCAGCTTGTGCTGCAACCCCCCTGCAGCAGGACTTCGGCTTCAGTCGTACTGTGATTATCACTTGATTTTGTATATTTTAACCATGACTGCGCCACGAATTTTGACTAATTTGACACGTTTGTATCCATAGCATGGATATATATCAGTACACCTGTCCTGCTTAACTCTCTAGTGGAGACGCAACTCCACTGGTGTAAACTAGTTCCTGAAATGGTATAAGCTAAGGTGGCAAGAAGTGTAATTGTGCCAGTAGACGTGTCTTAAGACTTTTTCTACAGAGGTTTGTTGTTTGGAGTGGGGGGAAAAATAATCCTGACATAGCCAAGTACGTAAAACTTGCTCATGTAAAACAGTACTACTTACCCATTTGTATATTTGAGACAGAAATTAAACTGAAATGAAGTCCTTTTTGCAAAACATTTATCAAGGTTCTCAGCATAGATACAAGCTGCTGATTCATTATTGGCCCTTATTTCCATTTGATGTCTTTGTGCAAAGCTCACTGTTTTAGCACAGGAGAGGTACCTCAAATAAGCCTATGAAAGTGTAGGTCCAAATATGTTTTAGTCTTTAAAGTACCACATAACTCCTTGTTGATTTTGTTGAAACATACTAACATGGCTACCTCTCTGAAACTTGGCTCAATACTGTAATTCAGGGGTGGGGAACTTTTTTGGGTCAGGGCTGTACACAATTGAGATGCAAAAAGGGGGGGGGGACCCCTCACAGATGTGGCCCCCAACAGAGAAGCAAGAAGACACACTCACATTTCCTTTGCACATGAGAGACTGGGGAGTGGTCCAGACTAGTAGATTTTGTGTGCTGTAGCCCTGCAATTGGGGTGGTGGAAGGGCTGGAGTGCCAGTGCAGGCTCCTTTTTTAATGCTGGAGGGGTGGGAGAGCCCTGAGCCTCAGGAGCTGGATTCAGGCAAGCTGTGGGCCTCAGCTTCCCTGCCCCTGCCCCTACCAGTTTCTTCCAGTTTGAATATTCTTAAAATTAAGGCTATGCATACTACTTTGTCCAAGTGTAGTTGGGCCAAAAAATGACTTGGTCTTTTTAGATGCATCAGACAAGGGTAGAATTTTTTAGATAATTTCTCACATTTATTTTAGATATCTAGATTACTAGATTTGCTGTTACATGCTTTAAATCTATAAAAGTTTAAAAGAAGAATTGCACAGTAAAAGGCTGTTTTGTAACATATACTTATTCTTTAATTAGAAAATACAGAAAGGAAATGTTTCCTATCTCTGCCTTACCTAATCTGATTGGCACAATTAAACAGGATAGTGATAGCCTACCCTGTTGATTCACTTCCTTGCAACTCTTCTTTCTAGCATTCTAAATGTGAAGTTACACCTCAGCCACAGTGCTTGAATAACTTAGTAAACACTTGTTTAAAAATATTGATTTGACAGGGCAGAAAAGTGTAGTTAATGGGTAAAGAAAAAGTATAAAAAGGCAGTTCCTAGTACAGTGAATTCTTTGTCTGTACCACGTATATTTAATTAGAAAAAACACCAGTAATGCTTCACTTATACACATCCCTAGTACTCTTCTGGAAATAAATTTTACCTGTGGAAAGTTTTAATAATTAGTCCTAAGTATAAATCAGCTTTTCACTAGCAAGCTGTTCAGAAGGATTTTTCCTTTCTTCCATTCTTGTCTGGGTTTTTTTGCAATATTTTTTTTCATTTAAGAAAAAAGACTTGTACTCAATCAGCAGTTAGCAATAGTCATTTTTAAAGGCTTTTCCTAATTTACCTGTTTGCCTAAACAGCTTTTATTTTATTTGTGTTTAGGGACAAATCATGCACTTACCCTCTATGCCTGCATATGAGATATTGTGTGTGATGGAATAAGTTTCTTTTGTGTTTAAGGGTGGAGGGGATAGGAGGAGAATGAATGCCTGATGTGGATTTTGGAATACAGTACCTATTAACAGGACTCCATCCTGATCAGGAGCCTCTGAATAATGCCATAATACACAAAATAAAATAACTGCAGGCTAATGCATGGAAGATTGGTGCTGCTGTGAATTATTACTTAGATTGTAAACACTATTGGGTATGGAACAATCTTTTAGGTCTATTTATAGGGTGCCTAGCAAAATGTGGTCTTCCTGGCCCATAACTATGACTCTTAAGTCCTATGGCAATACAAATAATAATTGCATTAAGGATAAGATTTTTAAAGAATTTAATAAAAGCCATTAGGAATTTGGTGCTTAACTATATCAGGCTCCTCTGAAAATTTTAGTTTAAATATTCACCTTGAAGGTGAAGGGAAAAAGTGACTCTAGAAGGTGAACATGAAAATTTTAGAAGCTTCAGGGGGTAGCCGAGTTAGTACAGGATAAACTTAAAAAACAACAAATGGTCTGGTGGCACTTTACAAACTAACAAAACATGTAGATGGTATCATGATATGCTAGTCTATAAAGTGCTACAAGGCCATTTTTTGTTTATGAAAATTTTAGCCAGTTCTTTGGTAAGATAAAAAGTTACACTAACACAGTAACTTTTTAGCTGGAAAAACTTAAACAACAAATAGTTTCTAAGGTGCTGCAAGACCAACAAAAATGTAGATAACATGAGTTTTGTGGGCACAACCCACTTCCTCAGATGAATGGCGTTTAAGGGGTCCAGGTTTCAAATAAATAGCACAAAGAGGGGATGGGGGGGGGAAGAAATTGTCAATTAGTGTCTCTGCTAAATGAAGCTGATAAGCATACTTAGTGTCCACTTCAAGTATACTTTGTTTTTTTTATGTCATTAGAATGTGGAATGTAGTGGGCCATCTAGCCAATGTCTTCGTTTAGATTTCTGTTGCAGGAATCAGACTAGTAAATGAAATTAAGTTCTGTAACTTGCCTGTCGAGCTGGCTTTTGAAATTGGTTTGAAATAATAGTGACTTTGAGATCCATTAATGAGTGACCAGGCAAGTTAAAATGTTCCCCAACATTACCTTTTCAGATATCTGATTTGTCCATTGAGTCTTTCTAGTGGAGACTGTTCAGTTTGGCCAATATACATGGCAGAGAGGCATTGCTGGCACTTGATGGCATAGATCACATTAGTGGATGTGCAGTTGTGAGAGACTCTGCTGTGCTGGTTTACATGGTTAGATGCTGTGATGATATCACCTGTACAGGTATAGATTTGTGGACAGAGTTGGTTTCAGGGTTGATTGCAGGGGTGGGTTTCTGGATGAGTATGATGGTGTGCTGTGTGGTTATTGGATATAATTTGTTTGAGGTTAGAGGGTTGTCTGTGGGCTAGGATTAGTCTGTCCCCCAAGTCTTGTGAGAGTGAGGTCATTTTACAAGATAGGTTGTAGACTGTTGATAGTGCGTTGTAGGGGTTTGAGTTGGGAGGCTGTAGGTGATAACAAGCGGTGTCTTGTTTTCTTTGTAGGGCCTGTCTTGAAGAATGTGATGTCTGGGTATTCATCTGGCTCTATCAATCTGTTTTTTCACTTCTTTGGGTATTTCAGTGTTAAGAATGCTTTATATAAATCCTGTAGGTGTTTGTCTCTGTCTGTGGGATTGGAGCAAATCTGGTTGTCTTAGGCTGTAAACAATTGATTGGGAAATGTGTCTTGGATGGAAGCTGGAGGCATGTAGGTAAGTGTAATGGTTGGTAGGATTCCAGTATAAGGTGGTGGAAGTGTATCCATCATGTAATTGTACTATAGTGTCAAGAGAGTAGATCTCTTATGTGGACTGATCCAGGCTGAGGTAGATGGTCGGCTGGAAGTTGTTGAAATCCCTGTGAAATTCTTTGAGTCTCTTTGCCATGGTTCCATATAATGAAAATGTTGTCAATGTAGCCTAACTAGAGTAAGGATGCTAGGAGGCAAGAGCTGAGGAAACATTGTTCAAGGTCAGCCATAAAGATGTTGGCATATTGTGAAGCCATCCAGGTGCCCATAACTGTGCTGCTGTCTTGAAGGTATAAATTGTCTGTACATTGGAAATAGTTGTGGGTGAGGACAAAGTCTCAAAGCTCTGTAACCAGGTGTGCAGTGGTGTCATGTTCTTTAGTAAGATGTTATCCACTGAGGGGGAAAAAATCTACCACTTAATCTGACTTGACAAATACAGCTTTCGTTATGCTATTAAAAAGCTTAAAATAATGGAATGATCAACTATTGAATATGTATGCAATACAAAACCAATATTTCAATAAAACTCCATAAACCTTACTAAAAATCTTATTTAACCCACAGCAAGAACATGCCACTCACTTGTATTTCATCTCCTCATACCTGTATATTTCAGAAGTTTAAGAATTGTCATTATCGCTCCTTGGGGAATTCTTCATCAAATAAAAAATTCTGTATGTTTTATTTTTCAAAATAACACTATATTCACACCATTTTCAATTATTTTGGTTATTTTATTTCAAAATACCTGTTGGCAGCAACATCTGTAACAAGACTAGGGATGTAAGCGAATAGTACAGTCAAGTACTTGACTACTTGCTTCCCCCCTCTTCCTTGCTGCCTGTGCATTTGTATTTGACTAATCTTGTGGCTGATACAAATTGTATAGGAGGCAGCAAGGTGGGGTGAGGGGAAAGGAGCTAGTGCTGGGGGGGGAGCCAGCTTAAAAGCTGGTTTTCCCCCAGCACCGTCTCCATGGTGCCTCATGGCCAACCCAGACTGCCGCGAACAGGGGCTACTGGACCCAGCGTGAGCTGGGGCCAAGCAGTTCCGGATTGCACCGGTCTGGGACTGCTGCAGCTCTGTCTTTTAAATGTAGTAAGAGCTGCCTGCCTCTTATTACATTAGAGCCACAGCAGTCTAGGACCTGGCACGAGCCAGGACTGCTTGAACCTATCCATGCAACTCTTACTACATTTAAAATGCAGAGCTACAGAGGTCCCGGACCTGGCGTGAGCTGGGACTGCCTAGTCCTGGCTTGTGCTGGCTCTGGGAACTACCCCCACTGTGGCTCTGCAGAGTGCCTCCTCTTATTGACTAATCATGTAGTCGATAAATTTGTGTCAACCACATGATTAGCCAAATACTCACTTGTTAACATCCTTAAACTAGACAACAGAAAAGATTGTTCCAGGAGTGAAGTGTTAAATGTCTACTTCAACCCTGTTTCTGTTTCTTTGCCTCCTCTCCTCCCTGGCTTAGACACCTGTACTGCCTTCCTCCACCAAAGCCCAGCCACGGGGCTCCTCTGAGTCAAAACTGCATACGTCTTCTGCACAGGGCCCAACCAGATACTTGCAACCTGGCGATTTTTGCTATAGGTTAATTGAATAGTCAACAAACCGCATGAACTCTTAGTGGTTAGTTGACGATTCTATAGTCTCCAGGGGCGGGGCCGGCAGCCAGTGTAATCCGGCCCCACTCCCAGGGAGCCCCCTGCCACCCAGCGTGGTGTGCCAGATGGGAGCCGGTCCACAAGAGAAGCCAATTAAAAAAGAGCTCCCCTCGCAGACTGTCTGCTTGCTGCCCCACTCCGTTGCCTCTGACACAGAGGCAGCAGCGCGGGGTAGCAACAGTCCCTGTTCATGGTGCGGTCTGAACTCCCCATGGACAAAAGTTGCTGGAGGGAACGGGGGAAGACTGCCCTGAAACAGCCTGTGTCCGTGGCTGCCCAAGCCGGCTGCAGATAGCTTTGTGGTAGCTGCTTCTGCCTGTGGCAGGCCTGGACTCACCGTGGGCAGAGGCTGCTTTGTGGCAGCCTACTGTCCCCCCGCCTCTCCCCACACACATTGCTGCCTCTGATACAGCACCTCATAGAGGCAACAGCGGGGGAAGGGGCCTGGCAACGCAGAGCTGGTGCTGGAGGGGAGATAGCTTTTAGACTAGCTCCTGCTTCCCTCTCCCCTTACTGCCTCTGATACAGAGAAAGTGGGGGAAAAGGGAGAGGGAGGAATGTGAGTAGTTGACTACATTAACCAGTAAACCTAGGCTTACTGGTTAAATTGACTAGTCGGTTACTCATTCACATCCTTATTGGAACCCTCCCAGAACTCAGAGATCTAGAGCAGGCCTGGGCAAAATACAGCTTGTGGGCTGTATTTGGTCCACCAAGCCTCTGGATCTGGCCTGCTTATGCAGCGGGCAGCCTCAGGCAGGATTCGTGCTTGCTTCGCCCCCTCCCTCTTGTGGCTCAGAAAAGCAGCTGCCAGGTGATTTCTCTTATAAAACTGTGAGCCCAGAGTAGGAGCTGCCTGGTGGAATATCAGGCAGCCATGAAGCACCACACCTCCTATCCTCTAGCTTGTAGTTATTCATACACATACATGACCCTCCAGCCTGTGTGGGGATGGGACAGGCTGCCTGAGAGAGGTGCTGGGCTGCTGTCTAGGAGTCATCCAGGTAAGTTTCCTGGCCAGATCCTGCCTTTGGCACCTCAGCCTCTCCATTCCCCAGTCCTCTGCCCGCTACTCCAGACCCTCTACTTCATATAACCAAACCTTCTGTCCCCCTCCTGCACCCATATCCCCTCTCAGATCCAGCACTGCAATCTCGTGCCCCAGATCACAATCCTCTTGTGCCTTAGGTCACAATCCAAACTCTTGCACTCCAGTCCCCTCCTGCCTTAGGTCACATCCCAAACTCCTGCACTCCAGTCCCCTCCTGCCCTAAGTCACAATCCAAACCCCAGCCACCCCAGTCCAGTGCCCCAAGTCACAACTGCCTCCTTCACCCACACTCCCTCCTGCACCTCAATCCCTTACCCTAAGCTTCCTTCTACACTCAACCTCCATTCCAGACTCCACACTTTCTGCATTAATATCATGGTGGAGTGCAGCCCTTGACTCCTTTCCAAATTCTTGGAGTGGTTCCCCATCAAAAATTGTCCACCCTGATACAGAGGGAGAAACACCCTGATTCTGGGGCCTGGGTTTATATTGCATATCCTGCATATTATCTCCTTTCTTCAGGACATGTTGGGATACTGCAGCTGCCTAGAGCCCTCCAACTCCCCCTCTTCCGAGTAGTGTGTTATATTTGGGAGTGGCTCTCTGCTTTGTTCAGTAGCCCCTAGTGACAACCAGGAGTTCTGCAGCACCAATTTTACAAGGAAAAAGGAAACTGTGCAGAACATTAATTCTGCACCGCTACTCAGTGCAGAATTCCCCCAGGAGGAAGTAATTCTATCTACTGTGGTATCTAAGAAATCAGTGAGTCAGGAGCTGACTGGCTTGAGTGGCACTTTACTTAGGAGTGGCCCATTGCTAAAATAGTTGGTGTGTGTTGGGTCAGAGCCAGAGGGGTATGTGTTTGAACAGTGTGGGAAGCTTTACAAAGGCCCTTCCCACATAACGTCAGCCTGGAGTCTTTTTTTTTCCTAGGGCTGCTTGAAACTTGGAACATTGCCTTTTTTGAAAGTTCAGACAACATGAGTTTGAGTACAGTGTGTTTATTTGGGTTCTTGTCCACATATATCGATATATTTTAGGCTTAGTATCTTGAGAAGCCTCCAAGGAATAGTTGAGTTATGCCCCCATTTTGCTTATTGCAGTACTATTTAATTTCACAGGCTGAGAAGCATTTCTTGTGTATTTTCAATAATATTTTAAAACAGTTTTGATCAAAATCATATCTTTGAAATTTTGGCAGGTTCTGTCTTAGAGTAAACTGGTAATTGGTGAATCTTTATATGCATGTGCAAACTGGTACATTTAACCAATTTCAGTGTTTTAAATATTTAAAAGTAAACTTTGCCCAGATATCTGCTTCAGGATTTGCTTGTGTTTTATAACTTGACTCCAGAAAAGTTCTTTTTCTCTTCAGTGTGTGTTCTCTGTAGGCCACATTTAAAAAGTCATTTAAGATTAAAAAAAAAATTAATGAAAGAAGCATCTCTCAGTTCTACTCTATTAATAAATAACAAATTGAGTATTTCTAGATGGGTTACATTTTGTGTTCTTGGGAGTTTTATAGATCCTGAAGTTCTTCAAAGTGTCAAGTTTTTTTTTGCCAGGGCTAAAGCGAGTTAAGGTGAAATAATCAGAAGCAGTTTCCTGCTGTGCCTCCACCTCCCCTGCCCTGTGCAGAGATGGTGCTGGGGGATCTGGCTTTTAAGATGGCTCCCCTCCAGTACTAGCTCCTGCTCCTCCTCCTGCTCCCCCCCCTTGTTGCCTCTCTCAGATAGAGGCAGCAAGGCGGGGAGGGAAATGACTAGTGATGCCACTAGTCACTTAGGGTATGTCTAGGCTACATGCCTCTGTCAACAGAGGCATGTAGATTAGGCTACCCGGCACAGGAAAATGAAGCAGCGATTTAAATAATTGCCGCTTCATTTAAATTTAAATGACTGCTGCCCTGGGCGGGGGGAGGGGAAGGCACCAAGAGACAGGGGTGCAGGAGAGAGACAAATGCCAGGAGGCCAAGTGGGTAGAAATCGGGTAAATATTGCATTTTATTAATATCAGCAGAACTGACTTAAATGGGGCCTGTGTTGTGTAGTCTTGCCTTAATCTTTGTATTCATGCCTGTCAGTGTGAGAGAAACTATTTGTGTATATTTGCTTGCATATGCAACCACACTTAAGTTGAGGCCCTCAGCATGTTCTGTAAGTATCAGTGTGGCCCCTGGGGCTTCCAAACTTGAGTTACCCTAGCTCATCCCTGACAGGTGTCTGTCTAACCTGGTCTTAAATATCTCCAGTGATGGAGATTCCGCAATCTCACTAGGCCAGCGTTTCCCAAACTATGGGCTGCAGCCCGGTACTGGGCTGCAGGAAAAAACTACCAGGCCTCAGAGTGGTTGCCGGGGTGTTCTGTGCTCCTGGAGTAGTGCCTGTGTGGTGCTGGGTCCTCCAAGCCCTCTGCAGGCCTGGGCGGAGTCTGCAGCCGGATGTTCCATCTCCTGGCAGAGTCCTAGCTAGGGGAGGAGGAGGGGAGAGCCGGCTGCCAGAAGCAGCACTGGACTGGGGAATCAGGGCGGGCTGGGGAGATGGAGATGGGGGGGGGGGGAGGGGGGGAGCGTGAGGTTGGAGGCGGGAAGCCGGCCAGGCAAGGTGTGTGTGTTTGGGGGAGGGAGGGGGGAAGCGGCTGCTGAAAGGAGGGCTGGACGCGGGTGGCGGGGCTGACCAAGTGAGATTGGGAGGAGAAGCGGGGGAGAACTGGCTTCCCGGGAGGGGGTTGGGAGAAGTGGGGCTGGACAGAGGCGCAGGGGGGAGGAATAAATTGGCCTGTGGGGAATGGGACTGACCCGGCCATATGTAGATCTCGGGGTGTTCCCCCCCCCCCAAAGCACAAGTTAGTCCGGCCCAGGGATTCTATTGCTGCCCACACCCCTCAAGTAGTTGCAAACTTGGCTGGTAGACACGCTCATGCAGCCTGAGCATATTTACCAGCCAGGCAGTTCGAAACTACAAACTGATACATCTAGTAATAATACAACTTACCTAATGAGAAAATACCAGACATGTTATATGTCTGGTATTTTCTCAGTTTGTTTTTTGTGTGTTTATCTTTTTGGGCTGCAAAAAATAGTACTTGGAAAAAAAAAAAGGGTTCCAACTAAAGTAAAAAGTTTGGGAAACCCTGGTCTAACCAGCTTTCTGTCTGTCTTACACCCCATTTATCCAATCCATATTCCTTAACTTGCTGACAAGAATATTGAGAGTGACCATATCAAAAGCTTTGCTAAAGCTGGCACAGGGGTTTTTGGGAGGACCAGAAACAACTTATTTGAATATTCATCATTTGATTAATGAATATGCAAACAAATGTTACGGGTCCTCCAAAAGTTCATGAATGGATTTACTGGTCCCCATGTCAAAAAGTTTGGTAACACCTGGTCTAGACGTACCCTTCCTTACATCCCTAGTATAAAATCCTATAAACACAAAGATCTGTACACAGAAATAAGTCAGGTAAACTTTAGATTTTATTGTTTTGTTAATTTTTACAAACCATTAATGGTAAAATTTGAGCACTGTATAAGAGGTAATCATACATTTTAAAATCTCCTGTTTAGTAAGGAGCCACTATAATCTGTGATAATATGGTACTGTGATAGAAGGTCCCAGGACAGCAGTTTCTAGTTGACACAAATGGGTTAGATTCAATAGCAGATTGTCGTATGAGACATCTTCTGGGCAAAGGTCAGAGAAGAAAAATTGCATATCAAGGTTGTTTGTTAAACTAGAAAGAGGGTGGAATACAGTTGATGTAGAGTTTATGCTTTAAGTTAGTAAACTACTGAAAGAGCAGTTGAAAGCCAGATAATAGGTTGCTGATCTTCATAGCTGAATCATATTATTGCTCTGGAGAGAGATTTGATATGCATTACAAATGCTGTATATTTTTTTATGGAGAGTTCTGTTGCTGTTCTAGATGGAAAGATAGGCTTCTTAGAAGCAAGAAATAGAATAGCTTTTAGAGGAGCATGAGATACGTTCTACACTTTTATTGCTGCTTAGACTTAATTATGAACAACATGGTTTTCATTTGACAGCCTGATCCAGGAGGCTTGTGTGAAAGATCGAGGCTAACTGCTTTTACTAAGAGATTGAGGTCTTATTGGATCATATTCAACAGTCTGAAGCTATTGGCATTGGATTGTAAATGGCAAGGGAAGATATAACATGAGAGTGGCTCAATTAGAATTGTAAAACTTTTTAAAATAAAGACCTGGAATGTGCATATGTAAGATAAGGTAGTGTACGACTTCTCAAATGAAGGTAAAAGGGCAGGAAATCAAGAGTGAAGCCAGTGCTGACTAATGCAGAAAAAGTTTTCTTTTATGAAGACTTTCACATCTGCTTGCTGAAAAGGATTGATATAGCTAAATAAATGTTTACTAACATTTCTAACATGTTTTGAAGCAAGTGCCTGTCGCTGTTCTGAATATTTGATACTAAACAATGATAGTGTGTGTCTTGCTGCTGCAGTTCTAGTGCTCTTTGCTAGTAACCTGATGACAAAACTTTCAAACAAGTGATATTTAGCATTAGTGATTGTGATAGAAAGTTTTAACCCTTAATAATTTTTAATGGCATGATGGGACGCCTTCATGTATGAGAACTACAGTTTTCCTGTCCTACTACAGCCGGCTTTGCAGCCTCATCCCTCCCACTCCTAGCTGACTGGTTGCTGCAGTTCCTGTTGCTAGTTCAACTATATGCATGCAGTATATAGCTATGGTGACCATATTTTCTGAACCAAATTTAGGGGCACGTTAGCCACACCCCCTGCCATAAGAAGTCCCACCCCTGGAAGTAGTACTCTCAGGGTCATATGGACACATGATCAGAAGTAAAGGGTGTTGTGTGGCCCCTCTAAGAACTTTCTCACCTCCTACCAATAGGGATGGGTTTGGCCTCCACAGGACACCCCCCCCATGCAACTATCCTGCAATTGCATTAACCCAATTTGCATTGCATTAACTTGGAAGGAGAGGCTGGGGGAAGTGTTCCTTCTTAAGATGTTCTTCCCATGAGCAGAGTGATTTTTATCTTGTGCACCAATATTGAGTTCATGTGCACTTGTTTGGATGTGTGCTAGTGTGGCACCCAAGTTAATAAATATCTTAAAAACTTCTCCCTTTTTCCTTTGCTGTCATGTCGCCTACACTCCTTGCCCCACGTGCTCCCCTGCCTGCTGTTCCTCATCCTCCTCTGCTGTTCTGTCTCCTGCCCTTCTTGCTTCCCTCAACCCTTTGGAGACCTGCCCCCCTCCTCTGCACCAGCCCTTCTCTTCCCCCTTGTGTCCACTCCTCCTCTAGCCCCACTCTGATCATCTGTAGCTACCCCTTCCCATCCCCCCACCTCCCTCTGCCTGCCTGCCTTTCCTGTCTCCTCTGGTGCCTGATCTCCCCTCCACGTGTCTGCACTTCTTCACCCTCCACAATCCTCTGGCACCTGCACCTTCCCTTAATCCTGCACCTTCCTGGTGCCTCTCTCTTCCCTCACTGCCCCTGCTCTCCTTATCCTCTTCCTCCCTGGTATCTACCCCCTCACCACTCTCTGCCCCAGTTCTCCTCAGACCCTGAGCCCTCACATGACTTGTTCCATCCCCTGCCTTCCTCATGCCCATCTCTTCAACCCCTCTTCTCCTGGAACCCACTCCTCCCTTCTCCTCTTGCCCCCCTTCCAGCATCACCCTGCCCCCTCCCTTTTCCTATTCCCACTATGGACACCTTCCCTTCCATCCCCACTCCTACCCTTTTCCTCATTGTCTCCTCTTGGCCCATGGCGTTGTCTCCTCCACCTGCCCCTTGGTGCCTTCTCCTTTCTTCTCCTGCTCTGCTCTCTCCCCTGTCAGCACACGCCCCTTCTTTACCCCCACCTTCCTCTTAGTTCTCCTTCTGCCCCTTCCCTAACCTTCTGCCTTTGATGTGGAAAGCATTTTGTGGGGGCAGGAGCGGAGGCTGCGGTGCTATTTTTATTACCGTGGTCTGGCCCCACAAGCCGCCCCAGCCTCAGCTGTTCCCAGGGCAGGACCATGTGTCAGAACTAGAGCAGAGCTGCCCACAGTGCTATTTTTAGTTCCATGGTCCCAGTCCCCATGGGCTGCCCAGCTCCTGTGTGTGCAGCTGGAAGAGGCCCATTCTGCTGAGGTTGCCGTGGATGGAACACATGTTGTGCCAGTTGCCGTTTGACTCCAGCTGGAGCCAGGGCCGCCCACGGGGACCTGGACCACGGTACTAAAAATAGCATGGTGGGCGGCTTTTACTGCAGTCCTGGCACCTGCCGAGCTTGAGCATGCCCCACCTTGCAGCCCCCAGCTGGGCTCTGTGCTGCTCCTGCTGGGGCTCCAAGGCGCCCTGGGGCAGGAGGAGGGGGCAGTGCTGCTGGACCAGGACACTGCAGTGGCAGAAGCAGTCCTTCAGGGGGATGGAGGGGAAGGGAGAGGAAAGGGCTGCACACCACCGGAAGCTGGCCCGGTTGCCCGCTGGCAAAGCTCCAGTGGAGCTGCCTACGTGCCCTGCTGGGGTGGGGGGGGGGGGGGGAGTCTGCTGTGCTGTGCGAGGAGCAATGACACAGCACCATATCTTGGTTTCTTTTTCACCCAAGCCAGTGTCCCCATCAAGTAGTGAAATGTCTGGCTCTGCTCCACCAATTCTCCTCTTCCCCATTTCAGTCTAGAATTTCCCTGGATAGCTTTTTTCTCCTTACCAGGGCTCTCTCAGCTGCAGCTAAATTCTCCTCCCCTCTCTCAACAGTCTTAAATTTAAAAGGAAAAGTTTGGGTAAGTGACTTTGATTTCATTTATCAAACCAAAAAACCCTATAGTCTCCTCTTTCTCATAAAATGGACAGCAAGTAGCAAGGTTCAGACTTTCCATTGAATTTTGTTTTTGTTAGTGTAAGTTGGAGCATGGGTGGGTACACAAGAATCCTATTGCCTGTTCTTCCACTGGATTAGTCAGTTAACCTCTTAATATTCCTGTAAAACTACTGCTATACTTAGATTTGCCTGCCAAGTTATACTTTCCTATGTTGTAGATTTAAAAAGGTTACTTAACCCCAGCTAAGTCTCAAATATTTAAGAAATTTAGCTAATTGGAAATAGATTAATGTATTGTATTTATTGGCTCTGTTGTGTGAAGAGCCCACGTAGAACATGTGTGTTGGCCCTCTGAATTGTATTTAAACTCCGAAATGCATGAGCACTGTTACAGGCTTTGTGATGTTATACATTTTATGCATTTAAAAAGGCTCTGTTTGCACTTAAGAATGTTCGATATAATTCAATATACTTTGCACATCAGTTTTTAAGAACAGTCAAAGAAATTGGGCCTTTTTTATTGCCTTAATCTAATCACTTATGAGGCCTTCCCACACCCAAATACTTCATTCCCATCCCGGAATCTGCAGCCTCTTATCTCCTGTCTCAACCCAGTGAGAGTGAGTAAGGGCTGGGGACAGCAAGTGATGGAGAGGCCAGGACCACAGGGAAGGAGTGGAGTCTTGGTGAAGGGTTAGGATAGATCTTGGCTTGCCCTGACATTTAAAAAGTGATCTTGGGTGTAAAAAGGTTGGAGACAATTGCACTGAACCAGGCCCGCAGCCTGTTTGTTTGCACCACATGATGTGGTTTGGGTTTACGTGGGGCTCAACACGCTTCCTGTAGGTGGGATCTTTTGAACATGGCCTCCACTTCGAATATGTGCCACAACAGTGAGGTGTCTCCCAGGCCGGGTGAACATTGAAAGATGCAAGCAGATGGGCTGGCTGGAACAGATGGATACAGTGTGTTGGCATTTCTAGCCCCCAGGGAGGTGGTGCCAGGAGCACCAGGGCTTAGTGGGAAGTGCTTCGTATTCCTGCCTGTCAGTGTGAAAAAAGCTATTTGCATGTTTATTTGCAATTATACATAACCACACTTAAGTTGCGGTATCTTTGTGGCCTCCAGGGCTTCCAAAGCTGAGTAGCCCTGCTCAGAAGCATCCATGACAGGTGTTCGTTTAACCTGCTTTTAAAAATCTCCAATAATGGAGATTTCACAACTTCCCAGTGCTTAACTACTCTGACAAGAAGTTTTTCATAATGTCCAAACTAAATCTCCCTTTCTGCAATATAAGCCTGTTGCTTCTTGTCCTCATAGGAGGTTAAAGAAAATTATTTTTCTCCCTCCTCTTGGTGGTAACTTTTTAGGTACTTGAAAGATATTAACAGTCTTCTCTTTTCCACACTAAACAAACCCAGTACTTTCAGTCCTCCCTCATAGATCATGCTTTCTAGACCTTTAATCTTTTTTGTTGCTCTTCTCTGGACTTTCTCCAATTTCTCCACCTCTTTCCTGAAATGTGGTGCCCAGAACTGGACCTAGTTGAGACTTAATCAGTGCAGAATAGAGCAGAAAAATTACTACTTGAGTCTTACTTTCAGCACTGCTGTTAATACATCCCAGAATTTTGTTTGCTCTTTGTGCAACAGTGTTAAACTGACTCCTGTTTAGCTGGTCCACTGACCCTAGATCCCTTTCTGCAGTACTCCTTCTTAAGTAGTAATTTCCCATTTTGTATTTGTGAACTGATTGTTCATTCTTATGTGTAGTGCTTTGCCTTTGTCCTTATTGGATTTCATTCTGCTTATCTCAGACCATTTTTCCAGTTTGTCCAGAATATTTTGAATTACAATCCTATCCTCCTAAGCACTTGCAACTTCTCCCTATTTGGTATAGTTCACAAACTTTATAAGCATACTCTCTATGCTATTATTTAAATCATTGATGAAAATATTGAACAGAATCAGACCTAGAATCTGAAGAAGTGGGTGGTGTCCACAAAAGCTCATGTTACAATCTATGTATTGTTAGTCTTTAAGGTGCTGCTAGACTATTTGTTTGTTTCCCTGGGAATACAATTTATGCACCCAGCTTATAGTAGCCCCATCTAGGTTATAGATGCCTTACTAAATTGTAGGTATACTACTTCCTCCTTTTCCACAAGATTTTCTTATCCTGTTAAAGTAAGCTTAACAAATTGGTTTGACACCCTTTGTTCTTTAGAAACCCATGCTGTTACTTACCATTTCTTCTAGATGTTTGCAAAGAAAGTAAATAACTGGAGGGTAATTCTTTTGTTTAGATTGCATACTTGATCTTTTTTACTCTGAAAGGAGTTGAGTTTTGTAATTTAGCTAGGCAGGAAAACCAGCTTGCCAGTGAGGGAAACAAGCAATGGCTTCATTCTCACCCTGGGAAGGTAAGGCCACATCTGTGTAGCCCAAGAATCAAAGTTCATCTGAGCCAATGGCTTGTTGTACTAATGCATGTCCAATTCATAGCAAACAGTACACAAGGGAATGACATAATCAGCATCACATCTAGCTGCCTTTGGCAACTTTAATCTGATGAATCAAGATTTATCCTTTTGTGAGTTAAAGTTCTTAGGTCTGCCCCCTCCATAAGGATCTTAAGTAGCGAGTAAATGACTAACCGTGTACTCGATACAAATTGTATGGAGTACATGATTAGTCGATAAGGGGCTGCTGCAGCTCTGCAGTTTAAATGAAGTATGAGCTGGCTGGGCAGGAAATCTGGCTCCTACTACATTTAACTGCAGAGCCACAGCATAGGGAGGTCTGGGATCCGGTGCAAGCAAAGACTGAAGCAATCCCGGCTTGCACTGGGGCCCGCACTACGGCTTTGCCTTTTAAATGTAGTAAGAGGCTCTTACTACATTTAAAAGGCAGAGCTGCAGCGGTCCAGATCCTGCTTCCTCGAGCACTGACTCCTGCTTGCTCCCTGCCTTGCTGTCTGGTATGCAGGCAGCAAGTGGGGTGATGCAAGTAGTCAGCTCGACTACTCTTTTACATCCCTCATCCCCATCATCGTATTTTATATTAAATAACTCTGGAGAATGATGCTAATAGCTGTGGCAATAGTGTCACCCACTCCAGAAGTTCTGCCACCTTTAAGAGACAGCAATATTGTTTTGTATTAAATTGCTCCTGCTATTTTGTCCAGGTGATACTTGTGAATGAGTTGAGGATGCAGATTGTGCAAATTGAGATTTTTGCATCCCTCTTAGCTGCTGGGGTGACCAGGAGAGAGCTTCTTGATCAAACAGTAGTCTAGTTGAAGTCCAAACTTTGAAGAATTATCCTCTGGGTTATATATGTGGGCCTGTCAGACATTTGACATTAACTTGGCCACTGTTATGATGGACAGATTATTTCTTTGAAACTTCATCATTCTATGTGAGTGAATTGTGTCTACCAGTGTTTGTCTTTATTTAAAGATTGCTAGTATTGGAAGAAACTGCATTTCTTTTTCGTAGCAGGGCAACTTCTGCTTTCTTTGCTAATCTCTGTTGTTCCTTTGGGTTCGATGTCCTGAGTCAATATGTTCCTGTTATGTCGGGGGTATATTTTGGTAGCAAGATGTTTTTTTAATAGGGAGTTTTGTTACGACCCCGTGGAGTGTGTTTTATGGCCTGTGCCTAGTACCTCTTAGGTAGGAATGTTTCTGTAATATCAGTCTTGTTGTTGCCAATTTCTGTGAGCAGTCTGCCTGTTGCTCACTGCTTAACTCTGCTTTATGTTAGTAAAGTCTTGACCGTTGCTGTCTGGGCCTCAGTCTGTGTGTGATATGTGGGCTCATGTTTCAGGCCCTCATCTTTCAACACTGGTTAAACGTGAAGATTAACCAGTTAAGGGGGAGGGGGACCTCTAGCCCAGTTGGTTGGGCGGAAGTGGCTTCTCCAGTCTGGTCAGAACAGCATCTGCCTCTGGCCTTCCCAGGCACGTTGCAAACAGGAACAGCTCCAGGCACCCAGAGCAACTTCTGCCTGTGGGACACCAGGGCCTGCTGTGGAGAGGGGCAGCTCTGGGTATCTGCCCTCCCTGCGGGGCACCCACACCCATCCAGACCAGGGCAGCTCTGGACGCCCTGTCCAGAGTAGGGACTTTAAGTAGCGATTAATTTACTAGTCGAGTAGTTGATGGAATTTCCATAGACTACTTGACTAGTCAATAAGCACTTCCACATTCCACCTTGGAAATGTACAAGAGTCCCACTGGGGGCTCTTGTGCATTTGAAAGTTGAAATGCTGTGTGGAGCCCAGGACCAGCGGGAAGTCCCTTTGACTCAGGGCTCCACGTGGGCACTTCTGCTTTGAAATGCGCAAGAGCACCTGCTGGGGACTTGAAAATCTGGCATGCCACACAGAGCCCAGGGTCAGCTGGGGAATCCCCAGCTGATCCCAGGCTCCATCCGGCATTTCAAAGTGGCAGCACTGCACTGAGCCTAGGATCAGCTGGGGAGTCCCTGTCTGACCCCAGGCTCTGTGCAACACTGCCACTTTTAAGTACCTCCCTCTTCATCCATTCTTTGCTGCCTCTGATAGAGGCAGAAAGCGGAGGGCAGGGGAGCAACTAGTCGATTATCTGATAAGCATTTGCTTATCAGATAGTTGGCAGTTCTTACATCCCTAGTCCACAGCAGGCCCTGTGGGACTGGAGCAACCCCCTGCCCATACTGGGTGGGGAGCTGCTCCAGCCCCCACCAGTTAACCAGAACTGATAGGATCACCTTTAATGGGTAATACTTTACTGGTTAACCTTTCACATCCCTAGTAGTTATTCAAGAGTTTTGCTGAACATATACAAATATTTTTATTTGTATAGAAGCAGTTAACTTGTATGAAAGCGGAGGTGATGCAGGGTAGGCATGGGAAGTGCAGTGTCTCGAAAATCATTAAGTGGTGAAAATTGAATTTTGTATTCAGAGTTTTATAGTGAAGTTTACTTCCCATTTTTATTGCAAATTTTATTGAAAAGATTGTTCAGTATAAAATTACTATGCTCAGCTGTCCATCTTTTAAAGCTTATTTATTCCATTTTTGTAGCATGCATTTCTTTAATTCATGAAACACTTTGTTTCTAATCTACTATATATTTGAGAGTTGGTGCGTCTGTCTTTGTCCATCTGGGAGTCCATTTTGTTAAAGAACTCCTAAATCATAAAGCTAGGACCATTAAATTTGGTATGCATCTTCCTCTTATTATAACTTAAAGCAAGGTCAGAGTTTGGTTGTGCTGAGACAATAGAACGTACGTGGACAGTGATGCCTTCTCAGCAAATGGAGAGAGTGGGGAGTGATAGTAGTAGGGATGTAAAATTTTGATTAATTTCCTAATCAGACCCATGCAGGAAGCATATCATGCAAATCCCTCATTCCCTTAGGACATTCTTTCTGTTTCAGGTCCTCAACATATTTTGGCCCTGGCAGAATTAGTGGTGAAGTGGTATTGAAGCACATTTGAGGGTGTGTCCTGAGAGAACTTCATCTGCTTTTGGGAGCTACATGATTCATTTCTCCCTGCAGAGGAACAGAGCTTTGAATGAGCACATATCTCGTGGGAGAAGACAGAGGGATGCTCACTAACTATTCTTAAAGCTCCACCACTTTTTAAAGAAAATGTGAGACTAGTAAATGCTGTGAAGAGCTTCATGAGCTACATAGTGTTCAGTTCCCTTTTTATGAAAACTTCTTTAGCACTGTATCTAATAGGATGCTTGACAATGAAATACAAATTGAAATTCAAGACAGATGCATAATGGGGTGATTTGAGGAGAGGCAGTTGCTCCATAATTAAAGCTAAGTGGCAGTTAAATCCAGATGTGTTTGACAGACTTGGTCTGTTCTGGGATTTGCTAGTTTGTGTTTAATTGTAGCACTGTCCTTGTAAGGTCCAGAAGAGAGAGGGTGAACCTGTTGTCTGAAATAAACCTTTTCTTTTCCTTTATGCCCAACCTGAAAGCATGTTGGGGTTATAGGTCTGTGAATGATTTGAATAGACTCAAAGCTTGACATGTATTGTTTAATGTCTTGTGGAGGTTCAAAAGTCATAACCACCTATTGGGAATTTATGAAATGTCAACTCCTTTCCTGTTTCTTCTACCACAGGGTTCATAGCAGTAAGTGTGATGTTTGCCACTAAGGTGTTATGGTGTAAAGTCAAAGGCATATAATTCATTTTACCTAGATGAATTTGGTTTGGTGCATAAACAAGCTTCACATAATTAAACTGAAATGTTGTCTTGGCCCCAGTAATTGAAGCAGAAGTTAAGGACATGCATGAACAGGATTTTGGAGACTTAATACTTCTTGACTTAAAAAACAAAACTTTGTTGGGAGACCATGTTATAACATGACTTGATCTTGCTACTGTGGACAAGACCTAACCACATTTAAAAATTTGACTTCTCTAGTTTCTCTTCACGTTACACTTAATTGTTGAAACTATTAGTGACTTTTGATTGAAAAGCTGTGGAGAATTTAATCTTTAGATTACAAAAGGCAGTTGGCTTTAGGTCTGAATAATTAAGTTCCATGTGAAAAACTAAATCAGGTTTTTCCAAGTATCTGTTCACTTATAAAAACCTAATTAGGCTTGTACTTCTCACAAGTGTTTTTCCCTTTCCATATTGTTTTTGACAGTAGGACTTTAAACTAGGGATGTAAGCAACTAAGGATGCTACTAGTTACTCTCCCCTCCCCTCCTCCCACCTGCTGCCTCTATCAAAGAGGGGCAGCAAGGGGGGGAGCAGAAGTCGGTGCTGAGGGGAGCTGGCTTAAAAGCTGGTTTTCCCCTCAGCACTCTCTCCACAGTGGAAACGATGTGAGCGGGAACTGAAGCAGTCTCCACTTGTGCCAGTTCTGCTATGGTTCTGCTTTTGAAATGTACAAGGGCCCTGGTGAGGCATTGTACATTTGAAAACCAGAAACCCAGGGCCAATGGGGGACTGATAGGCTCCCTTTTGAAATGTACAAGAGCCTTGCCCGGGATCTTGTACACTTGAAAGGCTCAAGTGTGGCAAGGAGTGTGGGGCCAGTCCCCTGCGCTCCCTGCTGGGCTTCCGCTTTTGAACTGTAGCAAGAGCCGGGCAGAACTCTTGTTACAGTTCAAAGGCAGCGGCACCCTTATCGAATAATCGAAGAAAACCCATCAACTATTCCATTAATCTAAATCTAACATCCCTACTTAGAACCCCAAACTCAATTGTTAGAAAACAAAGAAATGCCCATTTAAGATTCCCCCACATCCCTGAAACAGTAAAAGACTGTAAGAATGCATAGGTCACAAATACGCAAAAAGTAGGTTAATGCTATAGACTACATGCATTTTCTCTCTCTCCCCTGTGCGCCCCCCCCCCCCCACCCCCCCTGCCAGTAAATTTTTTAGCAGGCTGGCCAGGAGCCTGGCTCATTTGTGTCTTGCACTATGTCTGGGACCTACCCCCACTGCAGCACTGCATGTAAAATGTATTGTGAGCCAGGCAAGCAGCCTGGTTCAGTTCCTGCTTGCACCGAGTCTGGGCGTTCAGCTCATCTGACACTGAGACGCAGTAGTTTTTAGAGGAAAAAATGGTAGCTGTTGAGTAGTGCACAGTAATACTTTACAATGGTTTAGAGAAGGAAGTGAAGACTACCACATCCAGCTGAAACTACAGAGCAGGATTTAATAGCCTGAATTGTAAAAAGTCTTGGGCACAAGAATAAACACCTTGCACTGGCAACCTTTACTTGGCCAAAGTTGTTGGGACCTCTTTGTCTCATCTAGAAGTGAGCATCTCCAGCAGTATAATTAATCCACACACCATTCTGGGACAGAGCTGATGTGAAGGGAAAATCACCAGTACCATTTCTTTGTTGTTTGGAAGCTTCTCATTCAAAAATTGACCAGGCCTAACTCTTCTTACCTTGTTGTGATCCTGTCAGCGCACATGTTATAATTCTCTATATGTTGATGAATATGTTTGCCTCCAACTCCTTATTTATCAAATGCAGTCTCATGGTGGAATGTGCAGTTGTAGTTCTTTCTGTATGAAGCACAAATCAAAGCCTTTATATTCAGGGTTTTGCTGCTGATTTGTTTTACTTCACTAGTATATTTTTTCCCAGAGATATTTATGGAAGGAAAGATCCCTCCTTGTTATAGGTGGAGTAAAAAAGAGAAGTAGTGTTCCTCCCTCAAAGTGAATTTATGGGTTCAGGTTCTCTTATTACCAAGTGTAAATGTGGTGGACTGCATATGTGTAATAATGATTTTTTTTTGCAATAACTGAATCATAGCTTAGGAACTTATTTGCTACAGTAAATTCTTACCTTGTAGAGCAACTAAAGCTCATGGTTAGAGGTATCCCAATCCAAATAAGATCCTCCCCCATGGGATACATCATCTATATTTATCAGAGGCTAGAGAAAACTGCGGCCCTTTTGATAAAAGGCACTAGGAAAAAGAATGTGGAAATAAAATGGGCTATTTTTTCTGTGCAAATTGGCAAGATTTATTTTTATTGCAGTTTTAAACGTATGTAACAATATTTTTCAGAGTCTTATGTAATGTATCTTCTTTGAGAGATGTCCCTGTGGGTGCTTCACATTAGGTTGATGCACCACCACCGAGCCTGAGCCTCAGAGCAGAGATTTTTGTAGCAGTGTCCCTGGGGCTGCACACGTGCGCACCGGCAGCCACGTGCTGTTAGGCTAAAGACATTGCGCATGTGCAAGCTCCCACTCCTCAATTCCTTCTCTACTGCCTCTGGGTACAGATGGACTCGGCAGTGCTTCCTAGCTTCTTTGTGTCTAGAAGACTAAACTTCTTAAAACCAGTAAAATTCATCGTAGTAGATAATTATTGAGTTTAAATACTTAGTCAATTACTTCGTTTAAAAAAAAAAATCCAGAGTAGTTTAAGAGGTTGGTTTTTTTTCTTCCAGTTAATCCCTTCCTGCAGTCTCTGACTGTTTCTACAGGTATGCATGGCTCACCCGGGCGATTAAGCGCTGCACCTCATGTAAAGAACCTATCCAATATCAGATGGTCACTCACAATGTGTCTGCTGCCTCAGAGCAGCATAACACTCAGAAATGCCCTCATTGTGCAAAACTAAAATCGTAGGTACAAAAAGACAGAGATCAACAGCTTCAGTTAGCGAGTTTTCCAATAAAAGTTAGATAAGCCTCTGGTCCAAGTCAGAACTCTGAAGAACTTAAGCAGCTAGGATCCAGAAAGCCCACCAAGTCCTCAGCATCTCAAGGGGCTACAACACTGAAGCGGCTATCTCCCTTACGGCCGGTGCCAAGAGCAGCGCTGGCACCATGCCGCAGCACGTATAATGCCGCTGGTGTCTTTGGAGCCTCCAATAGAGACAAACAGTGCACATGCGCTAAATCACGCTCTGAGGTGACAGGCTTCAAGTTGCCTGCCTCATTGCACCATCCAGCAGTGATACAATCTTGCTGACACAAGGTGAGAACACGGCGCTGATCATGTTAACAGGCACCTTAGCTGCCACCACAGAGGTGCTTGATGTGGCACAGCTGCTCTCAGTAGTGGGGCAAGATTCAGTGCCTCAGCCTATGTGCCTCTTACTATGGCACCAACAGCACCTGTTGGGCATTACACTCAACACAGAGACTTATTAGTCTC
The DNA here is from genome assembly GCF_049634645.1 of Pelodiscus sinensis. NCBI lineage: Eukaryota > Metazoa > Chordata > Testudines > Trionychidae > Pelodiscus > Pelodiscus sinensis. The sequence goes on from NC_134727.1 coordinate 24,501,561, forward strand.
ATCTACTTTTAACTCACCATTTTTACAAGCTGAGCACTCTCTGCTGAGTTCACATCACAGAAATCACACTCAGGGAAAAATTTCATCCAAATCTGATGACGACTTCTCTATGGGTTTTTTCACCAGAGAATTCTCCTTACACAACTCAGAGTCTTTACTCTTCCATATTGGGAATATGCCTTCGTATTCTGGCAATCGCTGGGTACCTCCATCTGATCCTTACCCCTACTGCCAATACGGGTACAAATGGCAATATTATCACAAACACCAGCATGGCCAGAGTGCAATATTCCCCCTCCAAACAAATAAAAGAAGAGGATTCACTCACACAGGAAGCAGTACTCCTTCCTGACCCAAATAATCTCCCTCCAGTGGAGGAAGGGTCTCTGGCCCCAGCTTCAATGACTTCAGATGACTCTGCACATTTCCATGACCTTTTTAAATGTGTAGCTCATTCCTTTCCATGAGGCTGTGAAAAATCAGCACAAGCTAACAAATGAACTGCACTAAGTAACATCATCAAAAATATAATTGCCAATTAATCCAGCAATAATGCAACCAGCAAAGATGGCGTGGTAAATTCTGGTGTCAACTTCTTCGATGGCTAAGAGAACTGCTGAGAAATATTATGTCCCACCCAGGGTTCTGAATTTTTTTTTTTTTCTCGCCCAGCACCAAATTCCCTCATGGTGGAATCTGTACAACTAAAATCCAAGCAGCAACAATACTGGTCTACCCCCCAACGGATCACGATATCAAAACACTCTATGCATTCTGGCGTGCGAGATATACACCTTCTACTTTACAGTTTCACATTTTGAACTACACAGTTTTATTGAACCAGTGTTTCCCAATGGTGTTCCGCGGAACCGAGAGGTTCTGCGAAGTTAAAATAGGGGTTCAGCGAGAAAATTCCATTACAACTTGAATTATTGTAATGGAATGGAATTTTCATTCCTTTATGAATTTTATTGAAAAAAATTTTCATTTGTTTGCCACAATAAGTGTCCCTGTGTAATCCCAGCTTAGCCAGAAAGTGGGGACGATGATGTCACTATTCAGTGCTGTGTGCACAGTCAGTCAGAGGTTCCACAAAATTCTTTCTAGTTCAAATGGGTTCCATGGCCAAATAAAGTTGGGAAACGCTGTATTGAGCAAATATGATTACAGAAATTACACGATTGTAAAATCAGCATTACAGGCCACCTTAGACACTGCTGACATGGCTGCACATTCTACAGCAACAGTGGTAGTAATGAGGAGGGCATCGTGGTTTAGCTCTACTCCATTGAATCTCCCTGGGCAATCTACAGTAGAAGATCTGTCTTTTGACAGCCAAAAGTTGTTTGCAACTTACACCAATGAAATTCTCCACTCCATGAAAGATTCCAGAATGACACTTCGGTCTTTGGGCATCCACAGCCAAGTACCTAGAAGAAGGCAATATAGGTATCAGCCCTACCCGAGACCTCGGTGTCCTCCATATGCATAACAGTACAAAAGATAACACCAACAGCAACAGAACAAAGGCAGAGGCGGAAACCAACAATGACGCTCTTCCTTTACCAATTCCCAATAATCGCAGCAGTCCAACAAGAAAACTTGATCATCAGATCAAGAGTCTGGAGAGCCTCTCACCTATTCCAACGCCATTGATGCAAGCAAATCTCTTCCAGCATCGATTGTTGAAGGGCAACAATTGGCAGTGTATAGCCTCTGATAGATAGCACCTGCAGATAATTGGAAAACGCTACCTTATTCCCTTGGTATCCATACCCCGTTTGCACCCCCCCTTCTCTGTCATTTTTCAGGGACCGCTATCACAAGAATCTTCTTCAAGACATAGAGCACCTCTTACACACAGAGGCAATTAAACCAGTCCCCACACTGTTTAGGTGTAAGGGGTTCTACTCCCATTACTTGACTGATGAAAAAAGATCGGAGGGGCTGGAGGCCTATTCTAGACCTTTGAGCCCTCAATACATTGGTTCAGAAACAAAATTCAAGATAGTAACACTTGCTACCATATTACTGGTGTTGAAACAGACTTAAAAAATGTATACTTAAAAAAGTATGACTTAAAAAATGCATACTTGCATGTTGCCATCCACCGTACTCACAGGCATTTTTGTTTTCTTTGTTTCGCTGTAGATTCTCAACACTACTAATACAAAATGCTTCCATTCAGACTTTCTGCTGCCTGGAGGGTCTTCTCATAGACGCTGGTGGTTGTCACAGTGCACATGAGGAAACAGAGTTATCATATTTCTTTACCTAGATGACTGCCTCCTCAAGCCTCGCTCGCACAACAATTCCTGCCGTTCTCTGTTGGTCACAGGACACTTATTCTGACACCTGGGCCTTCAGGTGAACAAAACCAAATCGATGCTCTCTCCTACACAAAACATACAGTTTATAGGAGCATGCATCTATTTGACAAGGGCCACTGCATCCCTACCTACAGACAGTTTTAAAAAACTGTGGCCTTTGTAAATACCTTATGATTGAGCCTCCTCTCAACAGCACTCGAATGCCTTCGGCTAGTGGGGAACATGGCAGCGTGCAATGTCAAAATCATCAAAGCACATCTGCACATGAGATGTTTACAGAGCTGGCTGGGACAGGTGTACAAACCAATGTCCATCCACTATCCAAATACCTAGCCCTTCCAGAGATAGCAAAGGAATCCATATGCTGGTGACTGAACCTATGGAACCTTCCTTTCCACCTACCGGAGCCATCAGACTCCATGACAACAGATGCATCTCGTACAGAATGGGATGTCCACTTATGACATCATGCCTGCCAGTGCTGGACTGGGCCTGCAGTCCAGCACTGACAAGAACGTGCACACAAACATCCTAGAACTGGGGGCAGTCAGGGATGCATGCGTCAAATTCCTCCCATTTATCTCCAGCAGGCACATCAGACTGTATATAGACAATGTCGCAGCAATGTTTTACATAAATCATCATGGCAGAGCCTGATCTCGAGCACTTTGAATAGAGGCTGTACCACTTTGGAACTGGTGCCTGAAATACAATACAATTATCATTGCAGTGCATCTTTCAGGCACCTTGAATACAACATCAGATGCACTCAGCAGAGCCCTCCTGGTCAAACACAAGTGACAAATGAACCCACACATATTGACAGACATTTTCACCCTACCATAGACCTGTTTGCCATGCAGTCTAACAGCCAATTCCCCCTATTCTGTTCCAGGGTAGGAATAGGCAAGGGATCAGTGGGAGATGCCTTCCTCATTGCATGGAAATCTCACCTATTCTGTGAGTTTCCTCCTATACCCCTATTGAACAGAGTAGTTCACAAGACAAGGAGGGACTGCGCTCATCTCATATTTATAGCACTGACATGACCACGACAGCTATGGTTTTTCCCTGCCTCATGGTGATGTCCTGTGCTCCACCAATCCTCTTAGCTTGCATAAGGGATCTTCTTCACCCAGGCTTCCATGATAGTCATCCGAACCTCCACTCACTACAACTGAAGGTGTGGCTCCTTGATGGTTCTCTGACCTAAGTTGACCTGCTCACAGCAAGTACTAACAGTCCTTCTACACAGTAGGGCACAGAGCACCCTCAAGACTTTCCTTCAGAAATGGAAAAGATTCTCAATGTGGTATGCTCATCACTAGCGGATTCCTTCAACATCCTCTTTACCTACCATCCTCCACTATCTTCTGCACCTTAAACAAGTGGTTCTCGCAATAAGCTCCATTAAAGTTCATCTTGCGACTATTCCTACATTCCACTCCAAGGTAGATGACACATCCATATTTGCTCATCCACTTACCAAGAGGTTCTTAAAGGTCCTGCAGGCACTTTATCCAGATATCAGTCCACCAGTGCAACCAGGAGGTCTGTATTTAGTATTGAATGTTCACTTGGCTGCCTGTCGAACTAATGGCAACCACCTCCTTATTGCAGTTGCCCATAAAAACTGTTTTCCCCTCATAGCTATTACCTCAGCCAGACGGCTTGGAGAGATTGCAGCCCTAATGGCAGAACCCCCATATATGACCTTTACATATCCATCCAAATTCCTCCCCAAAGTACACTCCTCCTTCCACATCAACCAGACAATACACCTTTCCCCTCCCCTTCTTTCCCAAACCACACACCAATTCTTTCTAGATGAAAATGCATACTCTCGATCTGCGCAGAGCGCTCTTTTTACCTGCAGTGAATAAGACCATTCTGTGCATCTCCCAGACTATTTGTTTCAATAGCAAACTTAAATAAGGGCCGGGCTTTCTCATCACAGAGATTCTCTGATCAGATCTCAGATTGCATCAAACTTTGCTGCAGACAAAGAGCAAATGGGCATACTCAACCAGAGCCATGGCTACCTCGATAGCATTCCTCTGTAAAGTACCCATAAGAGACTTCTGTGCAGTTGCCATTTGGTCCTCCAGTCACACATTTGCAAAGCACTACTGTTCCAACGTGAAACTAGCTAAAGTGGTTCTTTCTACCGCTTTTCTGCCAGATCCGAAGTCCCTACCTCCCTAAAGAGAAATTGCTTTGTAGTCACCTATATGGAGCACCCACGGGGACATCTCTCTCTCGAACAGTAGGTTACTTCCCTCAATAGTAACTGACATTCTTCGAGATGAGTATCCCCTTGAGTGCTCCACAACCTTCCCTTCCTCCTCTCTACTTCAGGATCCTGGCCTCCTTTAAGCCATTGTTCCTGGGTAGAGAAGGAACTGAGGGATGGGAGGTGGGGCTTGCCTATGCACGATGCCTGTAGTCTAACAGCACGTGGCTGCTGGTGCACGGCCCATGGGACACTGCTACAAAATCTCCGCTCGGAGGCGGCACACCAACGTAATGTGGAGCACCCACAAGGACACTCAACTCGAAGAACATCAGTTACTATTGAGGTAAGTAACCTCCTCTTCAGCTCTTATTAAAACTACAGCAAGAGCAAGTAACTAACTTTTTAAAATCTTATTTGTGTAACATTAATTAAGTGTAGGAGCTTCATGTCTAGGCTTACTTTGTTCTACAACTATTTTAATGGGTTTTTTAAATCAACCTGTAAAAATGAGTGGGTTCGGCGGGTCCAGGATCTGCCTTTTCTTCCTTTTAGACTTCCTGTCAATTCTTGTTTGTGTAGTTTAGATAAAGTTTTCAATTTGTACACATTTCATTGTGTGCAATGCTACTTTGCATACAATAGCTTTTCCCTTTCACAATGGAAGGGAGTGGTTTTTATTTTATTTTATTTTATTTTTCTTTTCCGGCAATAAAATAGAAATAGTTTGAAACTAAGTGTTAACTTCAATGCCTGTTTTACTTGAATCCATCTTGCAGTAATTTGCCTAGATTTTGATGTACCTGTGCATACCTTGCATTTCCAGTGCAGTGAAGTCCTATGGATGTCACTTTGATCACCTTTTAAAAAATCCTTTTATTTATTCGTTGAATCCATCACTGTAGTGCATAGGAGTCAAAATACAAAAACCATATTGCTTTAAACTAGTCTATAATCCATACTTTTTTCTTTGCATCAGATGAAATTATTTGTTTTGCCCTCCTGTGTCTGAAATAATGTTGGCTTGTTCTTCAGCATAATTATTGGGAAAGGCTCTTGTGAAAAAGCTGGTTTTCATCATTGTTTGAAAAGGTTGAGGTTGGGCTCAGTCAACTATACAATTGAGCTCCATCCATTAAATGTACTTCACCTAGGGCAGTGGCTCTCAAAGTGCGGTCCGTGGACCACTAGTGGTCCGCAGCTGCCTCCCAGGCAGTCCGCAGCTTGAGTGTAGCCCTCCCCATGAGGTCGGGAGCCAATGCTCCCTCCCCGCTGCGAGGAGGGGGGCATCAAGCTTCCCCCACTCCAGCTGGAGGAACTGATGTGCAGTGATGAGCTTAGCCGGAAGCTTGGCGACGCCTAGTGGGGAAGCAGCAACCGGTGCAGTGCACCACTGCCACAAGCTCTCTAGCGCTGCCAAAGCCTGGCATCCAGCCCTACCCGGGGGAAGCCAGTTCCGCTAGACAGGAGATTGGCATCTGCCTCCCTGTGTTGTGCTGTGGTATAGGTCTGCAGGCCCACCTGTCTCCAGGTAGTGCCTTGGGCAGGTGCTACACTGGCTGCTGGATAAGTCTGGAAGGGGCGGGGCTGGGGAAGCATCCAGAGGAGCCCAGAGGCTTTTATCTTGTGGGACCTGCCCAGCCTGTCTTCTGCTCAGTGGTGCTGGCAGCTACATTTTTAAGATGGGGAGGTCTGCTCTGTATGGCAGCTACGCAGAGTGGGGTCCTCCAGACACCAGGGGAGGGGGCTGCCTCTCTTCCCAGCAGGTCAGAGGGGTACAGCCAGAGGGAGTGGAGTCATTAAGGGACTCTGTCCCCCCCACCTTCATCCCTCACTGAAGAGCTGGTATAAAGCAAGAAATGCTTCTATATTGCATTGTGCCAGTGCACCCCCATCCCCTGGCTTGCTCTGTAACACGGCAAAAAACTTTATCTGGAATCTCAGGATTCCCTGTTCTGACAAGACACCATTTGGGTTGCCATAAACACAAAGCCAATGCAAAGGACAACAGAGAGGCCCCCCCCCCAGCGCTGAAACGGGTAGCAGTTCTAAACATTTTGTTTTCTGTTTAGAAAACAGTCTGTAGAATTGTGCTACTTCTGGTAGCAATATATTATAGGAGCAGTTCCTGCTACTGGTGGCAGTCTTAAAAGGGAGCAGCTCACTACAAACCACCAGCCAGTGGATGCAAGGCGGGGAGGGGGGGAGCAAAGCCAGATAAACATGCCCCTTCATGCCCAGACTCCCACACTCCAATCCCCTCACTTGTCCCTTCCCCCCCTCAAGACCTGCACCCCCAGCTTACTCGTGGACCCTTCCTTGTGGCCAGACATTCTACCCCAAGTCCCCTCCTTTGATTCTGCACATCCCCCTTGGCCAGACACCTTCCTGAACCCTTCCTTGCTCTTGCTCCTTCCCCTCTGGCCAGACACCCTACTCCTAGCCTGTTCCTGCACCCTACCAGCCACCCAGACCTCACCTCCTCCTGCACCACACCTCCCCCCCCAGATCCTGCACCCCTATCCCACTCATTGGCGGCCCTGTCCTGCACACTGAACCCCTCATTTTTGTCCCCACCCCACAGCTTAAGGCCTCTACAAAATCCACAAACTCTGGAACCACAGAAAAGTAAATCTGGCCCATGGGAAACCCTGAACCTCAGTCTTCCCTGTCCTTTCCCCTTGCCTCATGGGGCTGGAGCACCAGAGGAGTGAGTTGTTTCATTTTGAGGGCCACATCAGTGCATGTTGGGTTTTTTTTTTTTTGGAGGAGTTGTATTGCTTCTCACTTGTGTGATCCCCATGATTTTTCTGTGGATCTGTTGTCTCTGGCCCTAAAAAGGTTTCTCTCCCCGCCATAAATAAAGAAAAAATGGCAACCTTTTGTGATGGACATAAATAAATAATTTAAATTAAACCCAAGTAAAATATTAAACAGATTAAGCATTTTAACACTCTCATGTTAGTTTATCAAACTTCATTTTAAACATTCTCCCTAGCTGCAGCACTGGCAAAATGGTTCGGTGTAATTATGTAATTAATGATGAATTCTATTAGCAACTGATGGTCCTTGGAAAGATTTGCATTGATCTAGGTGGCCCCTGGGCCAAAAAGTTTGAGAACCACTGACCTAGAGCAACCTCACCCTCACTTTTCCATCAAGCACTATTGATGTGGAAGGAGAGGAAGTCTCACAGTATATGTCTACACTGATGATAAAAATCTGCAGCTGACCCATGCAGCTGACTCTGGCTAAGGGGCTTTTTAATTGGGATTTGATTTGGGTCAGTCATGGGTGTCTAATTGCAATGTAGACATAATATAGATAATGCAGATAATACAGCTCTTGACTATCAGTTTTCTGTAGCATTTCTAGTACCCTTTATCCTGACTCTAGCGTATATATCCCCTTGAAGATCTTCTAGGTTCTTTGTTGTGGGAGGAATTGTGTTATAAGCTGATACAGGGTAGCATTTTAGCCCTGCAAACAACTTGGGCAAGTTTTGTAATAAGTTGCTACATTTCCAGTATTAAGTCATCGGAGCACATGTGTGATCTTGAATCTACTGGGCTGTCAAAATACAAAAAGTGGATTCCAATTTTTTGTGGGGGTTGGATCTTTTCTCAAATTCTTTACACTAACATTAAAAACCAAGGAGGTCTCTTTAAAGTTTAAACTAGGGCTATTCAACTTTGGAAGCCCCGGGGGCCACAATGCTACTTACAGTACATGCTGAGGGCTGCAACTTAAGCATTATACATGCAAAAATATATGCTAATAGCTTCTTTCACACTGAGGGGCATGAATACAAAGATTAAGGCTAGACTACAGAATACGCAGGCCCCATTTAAGTCAGTTCTGGTGATATTAATAAAATGCAGTATTTACCTGATTTCTAGCCTTATGACAGCACTTTTAATGAGCAATGACAGTACAAGAATTTAATGACTAAAATGCATATCAACAGAAGACCATTATATTGACTCGCTGTTGTGGAGCGTGTTCCCAGTGGGAGTCCATGTTCAAAGGATCCCACCCGCAGGCCATATGTTGAGCCCCATGTAAACCCAAACTGCTCTGTGGACTGCGTGTTCAGTAGCCCAGGTTTAAACTATAGGGCGTCCCTGCTATATTGCGCTGGTATACATTTGTTCCGCACTAAAGTTATTGATGCTTGTAGGAACTGATACTTTATAAGTCCTCCCAATCCCCCCTCTTAAGTAGGGCAAAAAAACCAAATCCCAATTTGTGCAAATGGAAGTCAGCTGCGGGAAAAAATTCCCCAATTTAAGTTGTTTCACTACAAATACAAGTTTTTTTGGATCGTATTTTTTACTTATAACGAGTACTGCCTGTACAGGATTCTGTGGTATCTTTCTATATCTCGACTACTGAGACTGGGCCAGGATTTTCTACTTAATGAAAAGTAGTGAAAAATGTCTAACATGGTTGATGAAATTGGGTGTGTCCACTGTGGAGAACTAGATATGCGTAGTCTCTCTAAAGACTGTCATTAATGGCTAAATGTTGTCAAACCAGACTTGATTTCATCACAACCACTTAAGCAACACTTCACCATGTTGCCAGTAAATAAATGTGATTTCCTAAAACCAGTTTCATAAAGCAGAGGAACTCTTGAATGCAAAAGATGAGGTAAAGCAAAAATGTTTTAGACGTGCTTTGAAGACCCACTAATGTCTTGTTGAGAAGTTGAAGTTGGGAGTATTTGTCTGTATGAAATGCTAAGTGAGTAGAATTATTTGGGCTCCCAGTTTTGGCAGCTGGGTACCTTTGGTCATTGCTTTAATGGGTCTATAAAGACTGAGCAGTGATCCGTGTAAGCCAGTGTTTCTTAAACTGTTCCATGGCGCACAGTCAGAAAAGTGCTGCAGACAGAGTTCAAAATGGCTGCCCTTAAAGGGGCAAGCGACCTTTTTGCTCTCAATACTCCCACCTCCCTTTTTTTTCCTCTTAACAAAAATCCTTGGTGTTCCTCATTTAAAAAAAAATTGTTTGGTGTTCCTTTGTCTTAAAAAGTTTACGAAACACTGCTGTAAGCTGTGTGTGTTTTGCAGCCACTCAGGAGAGATTCAGATACCACCAAGCTGATTAGCAAACTGCTTATAGTCAGGTTTTGTTTCTGTTGGTGGTGCACATTCACATATGCCTTGCTTCACATACAATTATTTCACACACAGATAGAAAAAAGGTGTATGTGGCTCAAAAAGATGAAAAGTAATGTTGAGACTGAGCAATGCTGCTATCAGTGAGGAAACATGAACTAGTGAAAGAATGGATTCTGAAGTCCTGAACTCTTTGATCATGGAGACATGGTGAGAAGAAAGGATGTTAAGTCTGCGCCAAGACTCAAAAGAGATGTCTTTTATCTTTGTCTTTCACTATGTTGCCATTAATACTTGGGAGAAAGGGGTGCTTGCTTCCTTGCTGTTAGATTTAAGGTATGTGATTAATAAAAGAACATCTCAAGGTCTAGGCCAGTGATTTTTCAAGGTGTGGGTTGTGGAATGTAAGGCACTGGGTCACCTTGCTCAGTCTTTCAGTGACCTGGTCAGCACTGCCGATTGGGCCATTAAAGTCCCATCAGCGGTGCGTCCTGGCTACGGCTGGGTCGTGACTGCTCTTTTTGAAAACCACTGGGCTAGTTGCAATATGTTCTGACGCTGTGTTGTGCTGGACCTGCTGTTGGAAGTGACCAGCAGCAGGTCCAGCTCCTAGGTAGGGGGACTACAGAGGTCTGCGTGCTGTTCCCACTCCAGTCACCAGCTCTGCACTTCTTTTGGGTAGGAACTGATCAATGGGAGCTGGGGCAGCAGTGCCTGTGGATGAGAGCTGCATGGAACTGCTTGTGTGCACCTTCACCTAGGCGTCAAACCTTCTGCTGGCCACTTCTGGGGTGAAGTGTAGCCTGCGATGCCAGGAGAGGCAGGAAGCCTGCATTAGCCCCTCCTGCTGTGCCACTGACCAGTAACCACTGGAGGTAAGCCCACCCCAATCCTGTGTCCCAGCTCTGAGCCTCCCTTATTCACTCCAAGCCTGTCATCCCTAATTCCTTCTCAAAGCCTGAGCCCTGACCCCTCCCACACCTCAACCCATGCCGTAGGCCAGAGCCCCTTGCATTCCCAGCCTCATCTCACAGCCCTCACCCTTGCAATCCTAACCTTCTGGCTCTGTCCCCTCCCAGCTTCCAGATCTCAAATCTCTCATCCCCAGCTCTGTTGGGTCACAGGCATCAACAATTTTCTTCATTTGGCGTGCCAGAAAAAAAGTTTGAAAATCACTGGTCTAGACTTTGTATCACTTGAAACTCAGATGGATTACTCTGACTTGATTTGCATAGCTGGCTTTAGTTGTCTGCCTCAGTGGTTCCCAACCTTTTTTATTCCACGGACCGGCAAACCCATTCACAAACCTTTGGCAGACCGGCAACATTTTATATGCATATTTGCATTAGAGATGTTAAACTAATTGAATACTTGATGGACTTTCCATGGACTATTCAGTTAGTCGATAAGGGCACTTCCACCTTTGAAGTTGAAAAGCGGAAGTCCCGCAGGGAGCCCTCTGTGGCTCTTGTACATTTCAAAAGCTGAAACACAGCAGAAGCAACATAAGTGGAGACTGCTTTAGTCCCTGCTCATGGCATTTCCTGCTGTGTGTCTATCTCTGCCCCTCTTCCCTCCCTCCCCCCCCCCCCCCCCCGACAGTGCTGGAGGGAACCAGCTTTTAAGCAGCAGCAAGGGGTGGGGGGGCTGGAAGCAACTAGTCTACTAGTAATGTACAGTCCTAATTTGCATATTCATTATGTAAATAATAGAATATGCAAATATGTGAATAAAATGTTGCCAGTTGGCCTAGCTCCAACCCAGCCCCTTGCTCCCCAGTTCCTAACACCCTCTGACCCCACTCCTATGTCCCATGCCCTTTGATCCTTTAAACTACAGCCCACACCAAAACCCTCTTGCGCCAGACCCCATCATGCCCTCACTATCACCTTTTTTGCCCCCACCCACCCTATCCCCACACTCACCAGAGCTGTTACTGCTATGTGAGCAGGCAGAGTGAACCTTCTCCCTCCCCCAAGTGCAGAATGGGGAGGCAGGTGAAAGGTGCTTCCTGCTGCTGCTACCTGAGCTATCATGGCTGCTGGAGGTGAGCTGCTGGAACAGTAGGCTTGAGCTCTGACAGCTGCTGTGGCCTGGCAGTGGGTTGCAGACTACCGGTTGGGAACTGCTGGTCTACGCGGTGCACCATGAGCCAGTGAAAAGAAGAACTGTCAAGTGTGTGTACTGCTTCCTTACCATTGTATGTAATATAGCTTCTTGCACAATACACTGCTTACTAAGAACTGATGTAAGAGAAAATGGTTCTCTTTATAACCTGGCAAGAGGAATACAGAAACACTCATTTGACCAATTACGATGATTTTATAATTCTGTCTTTTCAGTTGAATTTAAAAGGAAGTTTGAGCATATGGAACTCACAAATCTAGAAAGGCAATACATATTGTAGCATGCGGTGTTGTTGTAGTTATGTAGATTCCAGGATATTAGAGAAACAAGTTGGGTGAAGTAATAGCTTCATTGGACAAAATTATGTTGGACAGAGAAGCTTTCAAGTTACACAAAGTCCTTCCTTAGATCTATAAAAGTGACTTACTTCAGTGACAGATAGTTTAGCATAAGTAATTAGCACACATTCTGACCTTGTATTTAGCTATTACACGGAGTACCTTTTCTAGAACTGAAGAAGAGCTTTATGTAGCTCAAAATTTTATTTTTCTCATTTTTATTGGATTAACTTCTGTTGCTATTACTTCATGACCTTATCGCTTGTCAGCAGAACATACTTGGTTACCACAGTTGTTCCTACTTTTAAATACAGGGGAAAACTGTGGAACTTCAGATACTTATGTGGTAAATGGATGGTGAACACTGTACCCCGTAGTAGGGATTTTAGGTATCCGTTAATTAACTGATGGAGTAGTTGATGGAAATTCCATCAACTACTTGATTAGTCAATGGGGGAGGGCACTCCTGCTGCAGCTCTGCACTTTGAATGAAGTAAAGCCAATAGGCTCTTACTACATTGAAAGTGCAGAGCCACAGCAGGGTTTTAGCTCCTGGGGACAGTGCAGTCCCAGCTTGCGCCATCCTTGGGACCACTGTGACTCTGAATCCCCTGGCTTTTAAGGTGGCTTCCCCCAGCACTGGGTCCTGCTCCCCCCTTTCCCCCCCACCTCTGTATCAGAGGGAGTGGGTGAGGGAGAGAAACCAGTTGAGTACTCACTTGACTAGTCACTTATATCCCTACCCATAGCTTGTGAAGTGAGTCCATCTTGTGACAGTTGCATTGCCTCAATTGATTTATTTTTTTAGGGTATATCTTCACTATAGTGTTACTCTCTAGAGAGTGTTTAACTGGTGCAGCCCTAATTGTCCTTCCCTTGTACACACACAAGCTTCTTGAGTTCAGTGATGCTTTCAGCCTCTGCAAGCTAGCCTTTGAGAAGTTATGGTTTGGAAACTAGGGGGCTTTCATTTGGGCTGTTGATTGTGCAATAAGGATGCAGGCTAAAATACTTCTATGATAGTCCTTTAGTACCTGTCCACAGTTCTTGTGGACCACATTCTTGCACAATTCATTGGGCAGCTCATCTTACTGTATTACACAGAACCATAGCATATGCTCCCTGAAGTTGTAGCAAGGGACATGGGGGAAAGGGAGTGCTGTAGCATTTTAAAAAAAATTGGGCAATGCTTTGCAGTATAACTGCTCAGATCCAGACTAGGCAACTTGTATGGGGCTCTGGCTTACAATTACCTGAGTACTTGCTGTGAAGACTCCCTTCTGAGACTGAGGAGGAGTAGGATAATGAGAAATAAGATGTTCAGTGAAAGGATGAGTTTGTGAAAAGAATGAACTGGGTACTGGAAGTGCCCAGTCCAACACTTGTGTTTTTAAATAAAAACCATCTGGGAACAGGTTTCAGCTTAAAACGGTTCATTTTTTACTTTTTTAAAAAATCCAACAACTGGACACAACTGGATTAAGTATTTTAGTGTTTTGCTTGGTTTTCATGTGATGTCTGACTAGTAATGTGTTTTGTTACTTTCATTCCCTCCTCCCCCCTCTGCGTTTTTCATATGTGCTCCAGCTCTTGCGTTTTGACACTGGAATTGGGGCAAGAAGATTAGTGAATAGGAGAATCATTTTTAGTTGTTATAAACTTAATGAACCAACTGTGTACAGGTCTTCTCTAGTCAGGCGTACTCTGGTTCAGCAACAGCCATGGTCCGGAATGACTTCAGTTAGCCAGAAGTTTACTTATCATGGGTGTGGCCAAGTTTCCCACTGTCCCATAAAAAGTTTTACAGCCCAATCCTGACTCTGTGTTCTCTACTGTTATTTAGTTCTTATTAGCCCGTAAATGTCTTCTAAGACCCCAGTAAGTAGTGGAAGTGTGGGTAATGCTGCTAGACAATATTGACCTCCCGTAGATCAGCAAATCCTCTACTTTTGCACTGTCAGGTCTCGAGGGTATCGGATTTAAGAGATTCAACCCGTAGAATATTTGGTTATGGTTAAAGGCATTCATAGTATTTAACTGGGTTAATAATAGTTCACTGAAAGTTATAATTTCACTGTAATAGCTTTAATCTAAAGCAGTTTACAAAACCAGTTAATTAGTAGTAGTACTAATTTTTAATATGCATACTTTTGTTGTTTGCTTTTTAAAGTATCCTTTCTTACTGTTTTTGTTTGAGCCTAGACCTCCATCTAGCATCTCTTGGGTGACCACTTTATATCTGTAGTACCTATCGTTCACTCAATAAGCTGCCTGAGAATTTACATGCTTATGAAAATCCACCAAACTAACTGCCCATTTTAATCTATTTATGCCAGTATGCAAACTTGTTTTGATTTTAATGGCTCATTTATTCACTGGAAGCACTGAATCTCTCTCTGAAGATTTAAACCCTTTTAAATTATTGTTTTTTATGAAACAAATACAGTCCAAATGATCACCTGTGTAGAATTTTTTCCTTCACTAATGTTTAAGATGGAGATTGGGGAAATGGAGAAATGCAAGTAGCTTGTCTAATATTTCTAATTACCTGTTCTCCATAGGTCTGGTAGCGTGAGTTGAGAGCCAGTTTAATTCCAGTGTTGCCACTGACTGAACTCAATCAGTTCTCAAAGATCTTTACTGTCTTTTCATGTGAAGTTATTGAAAATGTTTCAGCCCCTCAGTGCAATAAAATGATTATTCCCATTACTTAGTTTGGATAGTCCTAATTATTAACGTAAGATTGGAAAGTTATTTGTATCATTTGTAAAAGTTATTGCTGATCAAAATTTTTCTCATTACATTAAAAGTATTACACCATACTTTGTGTAAAGCTGCAAGTGTTAAGTTTTCTTAAAGATTTAACTTTATATGCTCCTAAACTGAAGTAATTGTGTTGTCTTAGTGTGTCTTTTTTACCCATGTGGATAAAGTATTCTAGTACGATCAACAAAAAGCAAAGCTGAAAGGATTCATCTAAATTTACATTTTATATGAAACAGGCACTGAAGTGAAAGGCAGCTGTTTTATGTGGCTTTTAACCAAACAGTTCGTATAATTAAATCTGAGATGTGTTGTCAAATATCTTTTTCTTTGAAGACTTTTATATAAAGATGGGGTATTAGTTTACTTTTTGCTCTTCAGTCAGTTTGGACGAAGTGAACTAGCCAGTTTCACTTTCAAGGGACCAATTTTTATATGGCTCAGTCTTGGAGATGAACGGTTTTCAATCATTTTAGTTTAACATGAACAAAAAGCCTTAGGTAACATTCCTGAATATGCAGACTAGTACATTCAAAACTGTTGTAGCTGACAATTTGATAGCATGGTGTTAAGCTAACTCACTTAAACATTGTTTTTGCCCATCAAGACATGGCCTCAATACACACTTTGTCTTACTATGCTTGTGTTGCAGCCACTGCTGGGAAATAATGAAGTAGAACCAAAATCTACCTGTCACAATGTTTTTTTTTTTTAATGAAAGTTTCCAGTAATCAAAACTGTTTTGGCCTAACGTACTTTTCATCATCTCTTAAATTTATTACACTAACATAGAGGTATGAGACAATCAGAATGAAGCTAAATAAAGATGAGAGAAATTACAGTGAAAGTAAGCTAATATAAATATTTAAAAGGCTGATGGAAATTGAAGACTTAGAGTAACTCTTTTATTGGGCAGATTTTAAACAGGATGCTTCAGCAAACATTTTGAAAATAATGGGACTGTTTAAACAATCAAATAATGGTCTCTTGAATTAATGTAATATTTTATTTTGTTTAATTTTATTTAGACTACTTTAGCAAGTGTTAGTTTCTTATTTGTATAAAACAGCTAGCTTGTGTAGTGGTATATAAATAACAGAATGTTGATTTACACTTACGAATATACAGAATAGTAGCGTACACAAACACCACTGCCAGTGCCATTTTATTCATAGTGTGGTTTCCCTACTTTAAGTCTTGTATTTTTGAACTTGAAAAGCATCTTTAGACATCCTTTTTAAAAATGGTCTTAAAGCTTATAAGTAAAGTAATGTGTCAGTTGAAGCAGACATCTTCTGAGTCAGCTTTTAAGAAAAGTACACTTTTAAAAAAAGAGAAAATTCCAAATTTCTTAACCCATGCTGATCATTAGTTACTAACGGTATGACAGCACAGTGGATGAGAGGTTGGAATCTTGCTGTAACTGAGGTGTTTGCTGAAATTGTATTTAGAATAGAAATGTCGTTTTTTAGGGAACCTAGAAACAAGAGCAAAGCTGAGGTCTTAACTACGATAAAGGATGGACACCAAAGAAGCTGTGTTGGGGACAAAAACAAAGCAAAATAAGGTAGAGCAAAAGTAGAGGCCACACATCCACACATTGGCTATGGGAAGGGATGAGTGTGGGTGGGGGTTATACTGAATGGGGAAACAGACAGAGGATATTAAATGGGAAAAGTGGTGGAGGCTTTTAACAGTGAAAGGCAAATGAATACTTCTACCTTTTTGTTTTAAACCAGCATCTTCTAACTTAAACTAATTATGCAGGTGACATGGTTTGGAGGAGTAGGGGTTCATCTATGGATTGTATGAAGTTTACCATTCTGGATCATTGCCTTAGCTCTACCAGTTTTACAGATCAAATCTAATTGCTACTGGCAGGTTATAACACATACAGATGCCAGCTGTTTTTAATTAAAAACTTTTCAATTTTGGATATCTCCTACTGTGGTAAGGGGATTCTTCAATTGAACCGTTCTGTTGGCAAACTGAATATAATGGAACTTGTTCCATTCACTTTCATCCTTCATTTCCTTTCTGTGATCAGAAATTATGTTTTTGTTCGTAGCAACATGAACCGTGAAGACCGGAATGTGCTGCGTATGAAAGAAAGGGAAAGGCGAAATCAAGAAATTCAACAGGGCGAAGAAGTCTTTCCACCTAACTCTCCTCTCTTTGCTGAACCATATAAAGTTGTGAGTTTATGCTATTTTTAAAAAATGCAGTTCCTTGTAGCAAAAAAATATTTTCATTTATTTGGTTTCTAAACTTTTTTTACTTGATTTTTTTTTTTCCTTTGAGGGCACAGTTCTTGTTTGCAGTGATAACAGACAGGGCTTGAAATGAGGTTGGATGATGATTAAATAGCAGAACTAATAGATGCTCAAAATATCATTCAAGAATAAAGACATTGCTTTACCTGAAAGGATGTGTTGAAAAGGATAATTAAACTTCCGCTAATTTTTCAGTTTCATTCTACCTTTGTTCTAGCTACTCAAAACATTAAGTATTGGTCAGGTTATTATGGTGGCTGGCTTCTTTTTTGACATTTTTTAGCTTATTGCTCAGCCTACTAGCTTTCATCTACAGCAGGAGTTCTCAGCCTTTTTCTTTTTGAGACCCCCAACAACATGCTATAAAGACTTCAGGACCCAGCTGGGGAGGGAGGGCACTCAGGACTCTGGTGCAGGGAGAAGGTGGACTGCCTTGGGCGTAGGTATAGTTTGACTTTTATTTTGGGTGGACAGAGGCCAGCGGGGCTTGAGCCATCTCTGCAACGTAGGGTCCAGGAAGAGAGCACCACTTCCACCCTGGGCTCATCTCAGCAAGCTACCTGCTTGTCTGCACCTGGGGAGGAGAGCACAACCAAAACTATAACTCAGAGCAGGGGAAGTTCAGCTCAAAAAAATTGAAAAAAGCTGAGGGGGTAGTTAGGGATGGTGTGTAGCAAGGGTGTAGATCAGGGTACAAGAAGAAGGAGATAAAGGCTGTGTTCAGGCAAGCATGGGGTAGTTCAGGGTGCAGAGAGGGAGACAGCTAGGTGCTGATGTTGGAAGGGCTCCCCCTGCAATTCCTGTTTTCCAAGGGTGCTGCCTGCCAAAGATTTGATTACCCTGCCCAGGAGGTTCTTGCTGGCTGTGTGATCAAAGGGGCTGGGAGCTGAGGAACATCTTCAAACCCCAGCAGCAAGAGATGAGGGAACATCATGGCTACCTGCATCATGGCGGCAGCCAGAACAGCAGGTGTCCTACACTGCCAGTCTGCAGTTTCTCACCTCTGGTGTGGCAAGGGTGAAGACAGAAGGGTGGGTGGGATGCGGGCGAGTTGCCTCAAGACTGCCATGTTCCTCCGTCAGTTCTTGGGTGAGGGCAACACACGCATGTTCCTCCAACACTGCCCATGGGTTTAGTGCTCTGAGGAGCACTTGAACTCAGAGCTCCAGAATTCAGCCCTGGTGTTTCTGGCTTCAGTCATGCAGGGGGTGCTGAGGATGGGGGCTGCAGCCCTGTGACTCCTGACTTCAGCCCCACAAGAGGTGTTGTAGATATGGATTTTAGCCATTGGGGAATGTGGATCCCTGCTGAGAACTTCTGATCCAAGTACTGTTAGCTAAAAGAAACCAGGAATGGGATATTTGATGCTGGTTTTAAATACAAAACTGCCTGGAGTTCTTTAATACAACCAGGTTTTTAAAAAGTTGCTGGCTGTCATGACCTAATTAAGAATTTAATGTAACTTTTTTATTTTCTTTACAAACTGTTTAAAGTTCCTATTTATGATTTTAAACCCTACTAGATTCTCTCCCGGGGATCTGTTTAGGTCACACTCAACACCAGTAAAATAATATTTATGTGCTTGAGGCAGAAACTAATTTTGAGAGGGTAAGGTAATGACATGAATGCTTGTAATATTTTATCATTGAAGAACCGTAAAAAAACAGTTTCTTTCAGAGTACTCTCCTGGTAATTGAAGAAATGAGACTTGGGGCATGTCAGTGTTAGAAAGTTTTGCTGCATTAATTATATTGTTAAAGTGGTTAAATCTCCTAGCGTGAGCATTGTTATATGGTAGAGAAATAAATACTTGTTCCAGTTCGGTAAGCAGAATTGGTGTAACTGCTGATGCTAGAGCTTGGACCAGTAGGACTGCCATTAAGAAATAAATCTTTATCTTAATTGACATAGTTCCATCTGTTTTTCCAGGAAAGCCAGCCTTTAAACATCATTTAAGCACTTATTAGAGAAGTAGCCTCAGTCTGAAAGATTAGTTAAGGGGCTGAGAGGTATGTTTTGGTGATGTGTGGGTGGTGGGTTTTTTTTTTTTTTTTTTTTTTTTGGAACCACTTATCTATTTGAGGTTCTTAATATAACTGGTACAACTGTTCCTTGCTGATCTAAAGCTATACTGTGTGGAACTCATGTCTTTCTTTGATAAATGCAGCTCAACTTTGGCCCAGGTTCTAGTGAGAATATTACTGAAAAGATACTTAAACAAAATGTCCACTACTGGATTCATAAATGAACACTGATAAATTGTGCTAGAGAATGAATGGAATTGACAAGAAAAACTATCTTAAATGCCTTATTTAACTTTTGTTTTTGTTTTCCTTGTCCAAGCTGAGAAATGAATAAGAACCGCATAAATAATAGATTCTTTCCTTAAAAGTGCTCATGCCCCATTTATGTGGCTACCAATACTTCCTCACAGCTCTCTTCCGCAAGAGTTCTGTGATAATACAATTCTTAAAAGCCCTGAGCTTTGAACAAAATGTGCTTTGGACCATCTATTTCATATGGCTGAAAGAAAAAAAATTCTATTGTCACAGAATTATAGCAGAATTTAAAAGGAACGGTGGCATTTAAGGGTCTTTAAATCTTTCCATTTTTTTTCTAACAGTTAGCTTCTTATTTCCTTAAATTGCTTTGGACCATTTTCCCAGAAGCTAGCAAATTAAGTGTACTTAGGCTTCTATAGGATGGCCTAGTTAAATTTAATTTTTCTTTTACCTGCTGTGTCAATAAGGATTTAGGTCATTAATTTCTAGAAATAGGCAGCCAAAGCCCATCCACTGCTGAAAGGGTAGTGGATATGATGTGAGATTTAAAGCCAGGAACTATATGGAAAGACGTTGACTCAGTGAGGGATTTGGAGGAATGTGAGGAAGGGGTTATTGAATATAGAAAATGGCATATAATAGCCCATTTGATCTATCTGGCAGTTGAACAATGCTTAGCTAATACAGCTGAACTGGCCATACAATAATAGATAAGGTTGGCTTTGTGCCAACCTCTAATAGTTTCTAATACATTGGGCAAAATTTGTCCCTTAACTCTCTGGCCAGTCTGTCTGCTTTCGATAGATGGTTCTTGGTTCTGGTGGAAGATTCTGCCATTACAAGATGGACATTTTTTTCTGTATTGAATCCATTATACTTCATAAACTAATATCTGTAATCTAGCTGTTATTTTCTGATAATAGGAAACTGCATTTAATGTTAAACTTGATTAAACTTTATGGATATGCTATTTATTAGCCCACTGAAGGCTTCCTGTTAGTGGTACACCACCAAATGTTCTTTTATCATGTGGGGGTTACAGCTTTTAAGAATAAAAAAAGGATACTTTTAAAGATAGATGGGGGAGAGAGTAAAGATAAAATCACTTAATAGGATGAATGAGATGTTAAAAATAAGATGACTAGCTTTAGAAATCAGAAGGGAGTAATAACTACATATTTCTGTATTAGGAGAATAAACTTTAGTACTTCTCTGGAATAAGAGATGAAACTGGGGTAGTACACAAAATAGACTTGGATGCTGACAAAGTTCTGAACCCTGATGTGTAAGTTTACTATTGTAGTTCTGGGTCATAAGAACATAAGAATGGCCATACTGGGTCAGACCAAAGGTCCATCCAGCCCAGTACCCTGTCTACCGATAGTGGCCAAAGCCAGGTGTCCCAGAGGGAGTGAATCGAACAGGTAATGATGGAGCGATCTCTCTCCTGCCATCCATCTCCACCCTCTGACAAAGAGGCCAGGGACACTATTCCTTACCCATACTGGCTAATAGCCATTAATGGACTTAACCTCCATGAATGTATCTAGTTCTCTTTTAAACCCTGTTATAGTCCTAGCCTTCACAACCTCCTCAGGCAAGGAGTTCCACAGATGGACTATGCTCTGTGTAAAGAAGAACTTCCTTTTATTTGTTTTAAACCTGCTGCCCATTAGTTTCATTTGGTGGCCCCTAGTTCTTATATTATGGAAACAAGTAAATAACTTTTCCTTATTGGCTATCTCCACACCACTCATGATTTTATAGACCTCTGTCATATCCCTCTTCAGTCTCCTCTTTTCCAAGCTGAAAAGTCCCAGTATCTTTAATCTTTCCTCATATGGGATCCGTTCCAAACCCCTAATCATTTTAGGTGCCTTTTCTAATGCCAGTATATCTCTTTTGAGATGGAGACCATATCTGTACACAGTATTCAAGATGTGGGTGTACCGTGGATTTATATAAGGGCAATAAGACGTTCTCTGTCTTACTCTCTATCCCTTTTTTAATGGTTCCTAACATCCTGTTGGTTTGTGTACCTAAAGCCAAGTGTATATATCTTAGATTTAGGAATCTTATTTTAAAAATACGACTTAAATGTATTTTGAATCTTATATTTTTGTTGTACTTTGTACAGACCAGCAAAGAAGATAAACTCTCTAACCGTATTCAGAGCATGCTTGGAAATTATGATGAAATGAAGGATCTTATAGGCGACAGATCTCTACAAAAGCTTGTTGGTATTCCCAAACCAACAGTACCATCAACGCCAGATGAAAAATCAAACCAAAGTTTCTTTGGTGAACAGAGACACAGTACCAGCTCTCATCAGAGCAGCAAATGGACTCCTGTAGGGCCAGCACCTAGCACTTCCTCCCAATCACAGAAACGGTCCTCAGGTTTACAAACGGGACACAGTAGTCAGCGGAGCAGTGGCAATAACACTAGCAACAGTGGCCAGAGGCATGACCGTGACTCATATGGTGGTAGCAGCAGCAGCCGCAAAAAAAGCCAGCACGGATCAGAACACTCCAAATCTCGTTCTTCCAGCCCTGGAAAACCATCTGCTGTTTCTTCGTTGAGCTCCAGCCATTCTCGGTCTCATGGAAGTGATCATCATAGCAAAGAACATCAGCGTTCAAAGTCTCCACGGGATCCTGATGCAAACTGGGACTCACCTTCCCGTGTACCTTCATTTTCAAGTGGACAACACTCTAACCAGTCTTTTCCTCCTTCATTAATGTCCAAGTCCAATTCAATGTTGCAGAAGCCCACTGCCTATGTAAGGCCCATGGATGGACAGGAGTCCATGGAACCAAAGTTGTCCTCTGAACACTACAGTAGTCAAACGCATAGCAACAGCATGAGTGAGCTGAAGCCTAGCAGCAAAGCACATCTAACCAAGCTCAAAATACCTTCTCAGCCATTAGACGTAAGTTTGTACGAACGTGTGTGGTTTGTTTTTAAAGGGGTGGGTGTATCTTCCCCCCCCCCCCCCCCCCCAGCATCTATGGCTAGGATTTTCAGAGACACTTAAGGGAGCAGGGTGCCTAACTTCTATAGGCTGCACTGAATATCCAAGCTTCTGTGGCTACCCTCAATTTACTACAAAAATACAGGGCTTCATTCTGGAAAATGAAGCAAATTTGTAGCTTGGTCAGTGAGCAGTCGCACATTTTTCTTTTATATTTTAAGGAGTATCTTGTTTGTTTTTCATTTTACATCCCCATTGTGAATTACATAATTGCACATCATGTTGAAGATTTTATGGTCTCCTGCTCTTTTTGAACCAAATTCTCTTTTAAAGTGTCGTAATTGTGCATAATTTACCTACAATTTTTTAAAAAGCAATTTACAGGTCCGGCAACATGCAGGACCAGGGTTGTTCCTGGGCCACTGAGCCCAGGTATGGGGAGGTAGGGCCAGGATTGTGGTGGGGGGCTGGTGACTCAGATGGGGGCCCCCTTTGGGGGCAAGGCAATGGAGAGTTCTGCCTCCCGTTCCCAGGAGGAAGCAGGAGTAGTCAGTGGCCACAGAGCTCCAGCCGCAGTCAGGGATCTCCAGCCCCCACTGCTGAACTCATGTCCGGCAGCGGCTGCGGGGATCTGGAAGCATCAGCCTGGGGAGCCACTGCCAGGCAGGCAGCAGCAGTGCTGGGCTAGAACCCTAGCAGAAGGCAGTTCAGGATGGGCCATATTGGGAGGTACCTGCCCTGGTTTAGCAAATCCCCTCGATTGGGACTGGTTAGGTCCTGAAGATGCTGGATGAGGGAGGTCCAACCTGTAACTAGGTTTCAGAACTTCGTCTATAAGGTGCCACAGGACTCCTCATCGCTTTTGCAGATTCAGACTAACACGGCTACCCCTCTGATACTTTAGTAGGATGCTGTTGCCTCAACTCTTAGCTGCTCAAATATTAGTAGCTGCGAGTCTTCTAGATATCCCAAATAAGTGGTAAATAAAATCTAGAAAATACTGGTCCTAGTTATTTTATGCATAGGGAAAGGCATTTATGCCAAGTATTCAGAAATGTGGGAGTAATTTATACTTTAAACTATGACAAGCAGTATTGTAGCTCTCTACCCCTCTACATATATTAGGACACACAGAAGGAGTTACTAAAGTACGAATACTTTAAGTACCTCTTTTGCCCTATCTATGCATTCATTAATAATTAAGTTGATGAGAGAATAGGCCTGAACAGGTTGTAGCTTACCATTATGCTATTTCAGATAGTGCCCAGTGACTTGCCTTGTGAATGTATGGTTTAAAAATAAATCCACGCTTTCATATGTTTGTAAGACACTGGTGTGTTAAGATCTTGTTAACATTTAAGTGAAGGATACAGATGAAGGGTTTGAATAACGTATTTAGGATATTACATCTCCTGTGCTAGTTCTAAATGTGACTGCTTCGTGCCATAGAACATCTAGGGTATCTGCAATTCTAGAAATGGATGATAAAACTATTGTTGGTTCTTTAGTCCAGCATTGCTACTCCTTTCACTGATTCAAGATGAATATCAGCAGCACTTGGCCACAAACAAGTCTCACTTCAAATCCTGCTATGTTAAGGTGGGGGAGCCTTTAGAAGTATATATGAAATATTTAATCCTGAACTTCAATTTGTAGGCATCAGCATCTGGTGATGTGACCTGTGTGGATGAAATTCTAAAAGTGAGTTCTCTGTTCTTCTGGTTCTTGTCTTTATTAAATAAGCACCGGCAATGGGGGAAACTAAAGTAAAGGTTGCACCTCCCTATTCTGGCATCCTTGGGACCTGACTGGCCCCAAACGAGGGAGTTTGCTGGACCAGAGAGGGTCAATTCTAGCCCATTCGCCTCCAGGCTCTCTTGGGGGGTTTCCAGCCTCCTTTCTGGGCTCTCTTCCTGAGTCCCAGGCTTCTCTCACGAATGCCGGCCCTGCTGCCAGGCTCCCTGCCCCCAGGCTGCCAGCCCGACTTCACTGCTATCCCTGGCTGCCCTTCTGGCCACTGGCCCTCCAGCCACTGGAATGGCTCTGCTCCTGGTCACTGGCCAGGCTCTGATCCCAGCCCACCACTGTTCCCAGACCCAGCCAGGCTTCCAGCTCTGTTCTCTGCCTGGCTCTGCTGCTAGCACCCTTTCCCCCAGCCACCAGACTGGCTTGGCTCCTGCTCCAGCCTCTCTGTCACTGGACTCCCAGCCAGACCCCGCTCCCAGTCGCCGGGGTTCTCTGGTCCAACAACCAAAGTGTCCCGGACCCAAGATGTTCGACCTGTACTTGTCCTGCCCGCACATGAGGGAAAACTAACTCTGTTCCAGGAATGTTACTTACACTACCTAATTCCTTAAATTGTCAGTGTGCTAGGTACATGGATTCTAGTTTCTGCTGCAACTGCTAACTTTAAAGCCACTGTGCCTGCTACCTTCCTAGAACCTAAAGTATTGACCCAAATTGACATCTGTTTTAAACTTGTTGATAAGCTGCTTTGTTCCTACAAAGCTTCTGTTAATACCTTTATCAGTCCTATGTATTTATTGAATGTGCTTTAGATTTCCATTTTCATGGTAGGGATGTAAGCAACTAGTTGACTATCTGATGAGCAAATGCTTATTGGATAGTGGATTAGTGACTCAACTAATCACTCCACCCCTGGCTCCACACCCACCTTGCTGCCTCTACCAGAGAGGCAGTGGGGCGGGGGGGAAGCAGAATCTGATGCTGGGGGGAAGAGGCTTAAAAGCTGGTTTTCCCTCAGCATGGTCTCTGTAAGGAGAAGGGGCAGGGGCACAGTGGGGACCTGGCAGCTCTTCTGCCTTCGAAATGTAGCAAGAGCAGGGCTCTTGAAACATTCCAAATGCAGAAGCACTGTGGGGAGCCTGGGGTGAGCTGGGGACTCAACAGTCCCCCATTGACCCCACGCTCCCTGCTTTTGAAATGTACAAGAGTCTCTAGAGGGCTCTTGTACATTTCAGGAGCGAAGCACCACCAGCATGCAGGGCCAGTGGGGGACTCAATCTTCTGCTGGGCCTGTGCTTCCTGCTTTTGAAACGTACAAGAACTCAGGAGGGCTCTTGTACATTTCAAAAGCAAAATGCTACAGGGAGAGAGGGACAATTTGAGTCTCCTGCTGGCCTGTGCTCCCAGTGGTGCTTTGCTTTTGAAATGTACAAAAGCACTTTCAGGGCTCTTGTACATTTCAAAGGGAGAGGATCTCTTATCGACTAATTAAATAGTCAATGCAAATTACATTGACTATTCAATTAGTTGATTGATCTGAATTTAACATCCTTATTTCAGTTAAATATTTTTTAAAAATTTCTGGATTTCGCAGCAAAAATGTGTTAATTTATAGACACAGAATGGAGCAACATACTCAGAACTCTGTCAGATATGTTTAGTAAACCAGAAAAAAGAAATTTGTCTCTAAGATTAAAGTAAATACATTAAATCTTAGGTTTTACATCTAATGACTATAGATTAAAAAGCTATTCACACTTCTGTCTGAAATATTTTTAAGTTGACATTTTGATGTGTTCTTACCTTGATGTATCAATGCTTCGCTTTTTGGTTTGGTTACAGGAGATGACCCACTCTTGGCCTCCCCCTCTGACTGCTATTCATACACCATGCAAAACAGAACCTTCAAAATTTCCTTTTCCAACTAAGGTTAGTGAATAACTAATCTAACTTCATGTTTTGTTCAGTAGACAAATATTGCATGATATTAAAACTAGAGAAACTCTTTTTAAAGTTCAAGAATTGCATTGCAGGGTTTAAAGCTCTTGTTAAATTCAACAGTGTATTGTCATTTGGGGTTTGTTGAACACATGCAAAAATGTGTCTGAAAATCCACCCTGAGTTTGCAGCAGTGCCCATGATAGCTCTGTAAGGAGCACAGTTCTGTCCTTCCCTATGTACATTCATTCAATTGCTATATCTTCCTAAAATGAACAAAAGTGGAAGGCAGTATTCTGCTGCAGTGGCTTCAGTCCCATTGGCTATGTCTAGACTGCAGGCTTCTTGTGCAAGAAGGTTTTTATCGGAAGAGATCGTCCGCAAAAACTTCTTGCGTAAGACCGTGTCCACGCTGCAAGTGTGCATGGAAAAAGTGAAGGGCTTTTGCTAAAGAGTGTCCAACTCTATGGATGCTCTCTTGAAAGTAAGCACTGATTGATATGCACAGAATGACCACCAGGTACTTGTGCTTTTTTCTCTTTCTTCTTTTTGCACAAAAACCCTCTTTTCCCCATCCACACACGCCTTTTTGCGAAAGAAATCTTTCGCAAAAAGGCTTCTTCCTCGTAGAAAGAAGAATACCAATTGCATAAAAATCCCTCTGTTCTTTCCATTCTCTTGCACAAAAATATGCTTGAGATGTGGACGCTCTGAGTTTTTGCGGAAAAACAGCCGTTTTTCAACAAAAACTCTGAAGTGTAGACCTAGACATTGAGAGTAGTGGAAAATAACAGCCATTTTGAAAGAGAGGAATAGGTTTTTTTAAGTAAATACTGCTATTTTCCATAAGTAGGGGCTGAAGAAGAAACTGTTTGTTACTAAGAGCTTTGTTAAGACCATTAATCTTAAAAAGGTTTCTTTTTTAAAAGTACCCATTGCATCGGATCTGTTCAGTAGGAAAGAAGGGGAAAGGAAAACGTATACGTGTGTGGGGGCAGGAGGCGCACGCGCATGTAGAAATGTGGGTTGGATCAAGAAGGGGGACCTGCACAGTACGCTCTGGCTGCTTTGTGCTGCCCTGTTAAGTATGTACTGGTAGATCTGGTCCTGAAAGTTTAAAAAAAACAAACAAAAAACTCCTTAAGTTGCTAGTATGTATCTTAAGATTATTAGAAATATCATATAGTAACGTTATCTTAGTTTTTATGTATAATATTTTTCATTAAAAACATAAGAGAATTTCGAGATAAAAATTTGAGTAATTTAAGAGTAAAAGCATTTAGGGATCCTGTAATTATTCCCATAGTCAGGGCTCGACAAATAATGCAATCTACTCACCTGTGGCGAGTAGATTGCAACCCGGAAGAGCCAGGTTTGGGCGATCTGCACATGTGCAGAACGATCTGCACATGCGCAGACCGCCGGACAGCGCAACTGGTGAGCGGGGCTCGCTGTGGTTCGGTGAGCCCTGTGCATAGTCAACCATCACGAATGCAAGAAATGCGAAGGAAAGGTTAAACTTCAGAAAATCAGACATACAAAGAATGGAAATGCACAGCTAAGGCACTTGAAAACAACCTTAAATCTGTTCAATTGATGTTTTCAGCCCTGCCTTCTTTCCTTCCCTTCCCCCATATAATTTAAAAAATCAGTACTTGTAGATCTACAGTCAACAAAATAGTCACGCTCTAATAACAATTGCATATGTGTTAGCCTGGTATCACTTCCTGGAATGAGGCATCACTAAAAGAAGATAGTGCAGCTCTTACATTTATCCCTCTTGTTTCTCATGTATGATCAACAATGAAAAAACATTTAGGGGACTTCAGTTATACAGATATAGGTTAGGAAAATAAC
Source organism: Pelodiscus sinensis (assembly GCF_049634645.1). NCBI lineage: Eukaryota > Metazoa > Chordata > Testudines > Trionychidae > Pelodiscus > Pelodiscus sinensis. The sequence continues at coordinate 24,529,545 of NC_134727.1, forward strand.
ACAGCGGGACACAGACTTTCCAATAAGTTCTTGGACTGCATTGGGGACAACTTTTTATCTCAGAAAGTTGAAAAAGCTACAGGGGGGAAGCTGTTCTAGATTTGATTTTAACAAATAGGGAGGAACTGGTTGAGAATTTGGAAGTGGAAGGCAGCTTGGGTGAAAGTGATCATGAAATCATAGCGTTCACAATACTAAGGAAAGGGGTAGAAGGGAGAACAGCAAAATAGAGACAGTGGATTTCAGGAAGGCGGATTTTGGTAAGCTCAGAGAGCTAATGGGTAAGGTCCCATGGGAATCAAGACTGAGGGGAAAAACAACTGAGGAGAGTTGGCAGTTATTCAAAGGGACATTAAGGGCCCAAAAGCAAGCTATTCTGCTATGTAGGAAAGATAGAAAATATGGCAAAAGACCACCTTGGCTTAACCATGAGATCTTGCATGATCTAAAAGTAAAAAAGGAGTCATATAAAAAATGGAAAGTAGGATAAATTACAAAGGATGAATATAGGCAAACAACGCAGGAATGCAGGGGCAAGATTAGAAAGGCAAAGGCATAAAATGAGCTCTAACAAGCTATGGGAATCAAGGGAAACAAGAAAACTTTTTATAAATACATTGGAAGCAAGAGGTAGACCAAGGAGAGGGATAGGCCCACTGGTCAGGAGGGAGAAACAGTAACAGGAAACTTGGAAATGGCAGAGATGCTTAATGACTTCTCTGTTTTGGTCTTCACTGAGAAGTTTGAAGGAACGCCTAACATAGTGAATGCTAGTGGGAAAGGGGGTAGGTTTAGAAGATAAAATAAAAAAAGAACAAGTTAAAAATCACCTAGAAAAGTTAGATGCCTGCAAGCCACCAGGGCCTGATGAAATGCATCCTAGAATACTCAAGGAGCTGATAGCTAGAGGCTCAGATACCTCCTCTATCATCTTTGGAAAATCATGGGAGACAGGAGAGATTCCAGAAGACTGGAAAAGGACAAAAATAGTGCCCATTTATAAAAATGGAAATAAGAACAACCCAGGAAACTATAGACCAACTATAGTTTAACTTCTGTGCCAGGGAAGATGATGGAGCAAGTAATTAAGGAAATCATCTGTAAACACTTGTAAGGTGGCAGGGTGATACGGAACAGTCAGCACAGATTTGTAAAGAACAAATCATGTCAAACCAATCTGATAGCTTTCTTTGGTAGGATAATGAGTCTTGTGGATAAGGGAGAAGCGGTGGATGTGGTATACCTAGACTTTAGTAAGGCATTTGATACGGTCTTGCATGATATTCTTATCAATAAACTAGGCAAATACAACTTAGATGGGGCTACTATAAGGTGGGTGCATAACTGGCTGGATAACCATACTCAGAGAGTAGTTATTAAGTTTTCAATCCTGCTGGAAAGGTATAACAAGTGGGGTTGTGCAGGGATCTGTTTTGGGATCAGCTGTGTTCGATATCTTCATCAACGATTTAGATATTGGCATAGAAAGTACGCTTATTAAGTTTGCAGATGATACCAAGCTAGGAGGGGTAGCGACTGCTCTGGAGGATAGGGTCATAATTCAAAATGATTTGGACAAGTTGGAGAAATGGTCTGAGGTAAACGGGATGAAGTTTAATAAAGACAAACGTAAAGTGGTCCACTTAAGAAGGAACAATCAGTTTCACACACACAGAATGGGAAGCGACTGTCTAGGAAGTCGCACGGCAGAAAGGGATCTAGGGGTTATAATGGACCATAAGCTGAATGAGAGTCAGCAGTATAATACTGTTGCAAAAAAAGCAAACATGATTCTGGGATGCCTTAACAGGAGTGTCATGAGCAAGTCATGAGAAGTCATTCTTCTGCTCTACTCAGCACTGGTTAGGCCTTAGTTGGAGTAGTGTGTCTAGTTCTGGGCACCACATTTCAAGAAAGATGTGGAGAAATTGGAGAGGGTCCAGAGAAGAGCAACAAGAATGATTGAAGGTCTAGAAAACATGGCCTCTGAAGGAAGGCTGAAAGAATTGGGTTTGTTTAGTTTAGAAAAGAGAAGATTGAAGGGGGACATGATTGCAGTTTTCAGATTTCTAAAAGGGTGTCATGAGGAGGTAGAAAACTTGTTCATCTTGGTCTCTGGGGATAGAACGAGAAGCAATGGGCTTAAACTGCAGCAAGGGAGGTTTAGGTTGGACATTAGGAAAAAGTTCCTAACTGTCAGGAATAAATTGCCCAGGGAGGTTGTGGAATCCCCATCGCTGGAGATATTTAAGAGTAGGTTAGGGTATGTCTACACTTGCAGCCTAATTAAAACTAGGGCTGCAAATGTAGGCATTCAGAATTGCAAATCAAGCCCGGGATTTAAATATCCTGCGCTTGATTTGCACATTCCTGGCCGGGCGCCATTTTTAAAAATTTACAAGCCTGGACTAACTGCCCGTGTCTACACGTAGCAGGGAAACAGGCGTTCGAAATAAAGCCCTATTTCTAACTACCTGTTAAACCTCATTGCAGGAGGAACAACAGGTAGTTTGAAATAGGGCTTTATTTCGAACGCATGTTTCCCTGCCGTGTGTAGACACAGGCAGTTAGTCCGGGCTTGTAAATTTCAAAAAATGGCACCTGGCCGGGAACATGCAAATCAAGCGCAGGATATTTAAATCCCGGGCTTGATTTGCAATTCTGAATGCCTACATTTGCAGCCCTAGTTCGAATTAAGCTGCGATGTAGACATACCGTATGATAAATGTCTATCCGGGATGATCTAGACCAGTGGTCTCCAGCCTTTTTACACCCAAGATCACTTTTTAAGTCTCAGAACAGGTGAAGATCTACTGCCCCGCCCCTTCCTTGAAGCCCCGCCTACATTACATGAGGAAATCTAATGTAAATGTACTGCGCAGGTGCGCAGTTCAGAGAGGGCTCAAGAGCTACTCTTAGAGCCCCTTAGATCTACTGGTTGGTGATCACGGATCTAGACAGTATTTGGTCCTGCCACGAGGGCAGGGGACTGGGCTCGATGACCTCTCGAAGTCCCTTCCAGTCCTAGTATTCTGTGATTCTATGACTGCAATATTGTTCTGCTCCAAAATCAACGCACCATTAAAATGGATTGGGGCAGCCTGCTCCTCCCTTGGCACAGTTTCAGTATTCACAGACTCAGCAAATGTTACTGCATCAATAACCTTTGTAATGTTAACTGAAAAATCTTCAAAGTCATAAGAGCTAGACTTACATTTTGTAATGAAAGGTAAGATTTTTGGAGCATTGTGGACAGACTTGAGAGGAAAGTTACAGTCCATTGAATGAGCCAGTTTGACCCCTAATAGAGAATAGTGGATTTACAAGAATATTTCACTTGAAGTTTATTTTCATCAGTAATTTTTCTGTGTTCTTCTATTTCATTATTAATCTTTTATATCCCTTTTTTGTGGGGACCGTTGTTATCTTCTGTTATCTCCAAGATTAATGTAGTTGCCTTGTTACAGTGAAAATTACTAATATGGTTATCTAAAATAATCTGGTCTGGTCTTATGACAGTCCATGGACATCACCCATGTACCTGTGCTATCAGTACTTACACCCAAAGACCCATGTTCCCTGAAAATAGCAGAATAGGGGACCTGTTTGTCTTTGTGCATGGGTCTCCCAAACCTAGGGCCAGCCCTGCATCTGTCTTTCTCCTTTTCAACTATGTTCTTGTTTGCTCCTGTCCAGTGAGCTGAGAATTTACGAGTACAGATTGCACTTCTCTAGACTAGGACACTCTGATTTGGCAACATTTGTGGTCTGCAGGGCTGGTGGCTAAGAGCCCTGAGGGCCAGCAGGGCAAATGGGCTGCCAGCAACGAGCTGCCAGGAGGCTCAGCAGAAGTGGGGGGAGCTGGCTGGTGGCAGGGGGAAGCTGGCCAGGAGGGCAGCAGCTGGGTCAGGGCTGTGGAAGGGGGAGGTTGGGGTTGGGGGAGCCAGAAATGACCTCCCCTGGTCTGGCAAAATCCCTCAACTGAGGCCAGTGAGGTCCTGAGGATGGCGGACCAGGAAGGTCCAACCTGTATTAAACAATAATTCCTTGATTTACTTCCTGTAGATTTACTTCCTGTAGATTTAAATCCATAAATGAGTTTCATTATTTCATTATTACATTTTGGTAGTCACTTACCTTATCAGTGTAATGAAAGATTTAAAAATCTTGAACACTTTCATCCAAGCTTAATTAGTTGACTCATACAAAACTGGCAACTCAGCATTAATACTTAAAATCTTTTATTGTTAAGAGAAATAATTTTAAGTTTCATAATATTCAAACTAGTATGTAATAACCCCAACATGACTGAAGAAGAAATCTGTTTCTTTACAGAATGTTTTTCTCGATCTTGCAAACATGTAGCTATTTGGCTTTTGAGTATAGGTTGGAATCTCTGTTGTCTGGGACACACTGGTTCGGCAGGACCACAGATTTTGCTAGGAACAGAGCTGGTCTGGCTGGCAGCAGCCTGCAGGGCCAGTGTACTAAGGGCCGAGGAACCCCGGGAGCTGGCACGCTGGGCCAGGGAACCCCAGGAGCAGCTGCCATCCTGCCCTGCACATAGGGCTGGGTAGCAGAGCCTCAAGAATGGGCTGTGGGCAGTAGATCCAGGCAGGTGGGCTGAAGGTCGTCAGGCCTCTTGAGTTCTCCCAGGACAGAAACCAGGAGCGGAACCCCAATGAGATACTGGATGCCTGACACCCCCCCCCCCCCCCCGCCCCGGTCCGGCAAATTCTCTTGTTTGGGACCAGGGAGATTCAACCTCTATTTGACTTTCCTCCTAAGCATATATATGGAATAATTTGTTTGGGGGGGAGGGGAGAAGCTATATTAGATTACTTGGCCTTGCTGACATAAAAGAACCAAGAGAGGTCACATTTTTGAATCTTTTATCAGTCAGGATTATGTTTCTTAAACCAGCTTGCAGAAAAATCCATTTATGGCTTCTTCATGTCTTCTGACTTATAGCCAATTTTATTCCATGACAATGCATCTCAAATGTAGATTCTGTTTAATACTTTCTGCAGATCCAAAGCCTCTAATTTCCTCTGCCATGTACCCCCTGTCATTCTTGGCAGGAATATGTTCCAAGAATGAAGCAAGTTTGTGAGCCATGGGTTTGTTTAACCAGAAAACATAATGGAATGTGGAAAACAAAACAGAACAGTGGTTTATTTTAATCAAGATGTACTGTCCTAAGAGGACTTGACCTCTTCAGATATAGTACTTTCTTCACAAGTAATACACTGCTAGGTTTCACAGCATTCTACCTGTGTGTTAACACTTTGTATGTCTTTCATTCTGTACTACAAACTTAGACACTTCTATGGACTAATGTGTCATCTTAGATTGTTAGGGCAAGAACTGTCATCTTGGACGTGTCTAGCTGCATTAAATTTGACTTCCTCACAGGATTACCTTATTGATCTTTTTTCCGTAAGAAATCTGAGTAAAATTTTTGATGCAGTTTAGGACTCTAGTAACTGCTTGAGTCACTTTTGAAATGTGTATGTTTTGTCATTTGAGTTGAGGCCTGTGGTTACTGCTTCCACCTAAGGATGACTATAATACTCCAGTGTGAGTGTGAGGACACCAAGGGCAGGTGATAATATTTTACTAGGGGCCTCACCGGAAGGGGCGGAGCCTCAAGCAGAAGGGGCAGGGCCAGGCTATTTCCCTGCTTCCCCACCTACAGACTGATTGGTCTGGGGGTCGGAGAGCATGTGAAGTCTTTGCCCTGCTCCCTGATGGCACCCATGCCCCTGGTGGTGGAAGGAGACTTCACACACTCCCCCTTCTGCCTCTAGGCCAATCAGGACTTGGGGGCGGATGAGTGCACAAAGTCTCCTCCCGCCCTACCAGGAGTGTATGGTGCTTCTAAGCACTGTGCACTCCTTGCAGGGCGGGGAAAAGGTGGAGGAAACTTCGTGCACTCCCCCAGGCCACTCAGGGCTTGGGGGCAGGGGAGCACGCAAAGTGCCCCCCCGGGATTCCAGGATTGTGTGGTGCTTAAGTGCCACACGCTCCTTGCAGGATGGTGGAAACTTCATGTGCTTCCACCCGCTGCCAGATCCTAATTAGCCTGGGGGTAGGAGAGCAGCAGGGCTTTTGCTGGTTGGATCAACCTTCTTAAAAGGCTGGATCCAGCCTGAGAAGACCCTTTTGCCCACCCCGGTGCAGACAGACACAAACCACACAAAACAACTTAAAATCCAATTTTTTTTTTGTACAGGTGAAAGTTGCTCAGTTGAGAGTCTGAGACTGAATTCTGTTTTGCACAAAGCAAGTAGTATAGCAGCATTGTAAACTTGTGCCACGGACTACCTAGCTGTGACAGAGGAGGCATGGCTAAGGAATAGTAGAATGGTTTTGTTTCCAGGTTTAGTCAGATGTGACTTCTCTGAACATTAGCAGTGGCATTGATTATGGACCAGTTGTGCTCCTGTTCTGTTAGTAATGTGGTATTGAGGTCAGTGTCGTCATACATATTGTAGCCCAGTGTCTGAGAGTCTGTAACACTGAAATACTGGCTGTTCCCTCTGCGTGGCCCGTGCTGCATGGGGAGTGCGGGGCCAAAACAGCTGCTTGCTCCACTTGCTCCCCCGCGGTGGCCTGGCTGAGTGGCACAGAAGTCAGCTGAGCACCATAGCAGGAGGGGAAGGGGGGCGGGGCAGTGATGTGCGGTGTGACAGCAGCTACAGGCCCCGCCTCCTGGCTGTGAACGTCACCACCCTGCCCCTCTTTGCCTTCCGCCGTGGCGCTCGTCTGACTTCTGCGCTGCTCAGCTCGGCCGCCGCGGGGGAGCAAGTGGCATAAGCGGCCGTTTGGGCTCTGCGCTCCCCATGCAGCCCGGGGAGTGTGGAGCCCAAATGGCTGTTTGGGCTCCGCGGTCCCCTGAGTGAGAGGCGGGAAGGGGAGAAGAGACAGAGAGAGAGAGGCAGGAGATGGAGGAGAGCCGAGAGACAGAGGCGGGGAAGCAGTAGGAAGTGGAGGAGAGAGACGGAGCGAGAGACCGGAGGCTCAGGAGAGAAGACGGACGTGGAGGAGAGACCTGAAAATCCTGTCTTATGATGGGCTAATTGGCTAGTTTCAAATAGAACCCAACAATCCTCAACTGGCAACCACTGTTAGTCTTTGCTACTTGGGATATGTCTAAACTACATTCCTTTTTCAAAAGAGGGATATAAATTAGACACTTCAAAATTGCAAATGAAGTCGGGATTTGAGTTTCCTGTGCTTCATTTGCATAATTGCGTCATGGCGCTCTTTCGAAAAAGTGCTATTTCAAAAGTGAAACCGCAGTCTGGACACAGTTCTTTCGAAAATAGGAGCCTTTTTTGAAGGATCCTGTGTAGGGAATAATTCCGGACACACTGGGTGCAGGTGAAAACAAGCTGAGGTGTAAATGTTTTATTACACACTTGTCTCTCTCATTTTCAGCTATTTCATGTTTTTAGGGCCAGAGATGGATTTCCTTAAAACAAGATTTGGTCAGAAAAGACAACTATATACATATGGCAGTCTGCTTCCTGTACCTTTTCAATCAGATTTGCTTATTTAAGGGCTATAAAACAAGCTTTTGTTTTTTTTAAATTACATTTAGCTGGATTTTCTGGTGCCAGGATCTCTACTGCTGATGTCAGTCAGAATGACCCTGGCTTGATTTTGAAGGCTAGATTTCCATATAATTTAGGTAGATACTTTACAAAAGCGCACTTATCTAAAATGTGAGCATTACCAAGATTTTTACATCAATTAGGTGTTGAGTTGCATGAATAACTGAGGGGCTGGCATCAGATGGAAGCAGGGCAGGCCCAGGGAAGATCAGTCCCTGTGCTAAAACCATGTCCTTGGGCTTGGAATATTTTTTGGGATTGGTGCAGGGAATTGGGGCCTCAAGAAACAATCAAGTTCCTTCATTTATTGGTTTTGCTACACCACTCTGCTTTCAGATGGGTAGCAGTGTTAGTCTGTATAAGCAAAAATGAAGACTCTTGTGACACTATAAAGACTAACAAATTTATTTGGGCATAAGCTGTTGGGGACTGATACCCACTTCATGTGTCTCGTGAAGTGGGTTCCAGCCCATGAAAGCTTATGCCTGAATAAGTTTGTTAGTCTTTAAGGTGCCACAGGACTCCTCGTAATACTTCTACTTAAGTCCCAATACACTGCAGTCATTTAAATGAACAGGGGGCAAGATGATTCAACGTTACTTTAATCATTTGTTAAAATTCCCTTTTGAAATAATCTTATGTAATCTCTTATTCCCTTAGGAGTCTCAACAGTCCACTTTTGGCACTGGAGAGCAGAGTGAGTATTGAAAGTCGTTGGATATATTTTAAAGAGTGTCTGTAAGTCTATATGTTCAAAAACTCCTAAACAGTAAGAACTAGGGCCATTACATTTAGTATGCAGCTTCTTCTCCTAACATGAAGCAAGTTCAGGGCTTGGTTGTGCCTCCACAACCAGAAAAGGACTGTTTTCCATAGCATGCAGAGGGAGAGCCTCAGCCCCTTCAAGAAGCCATGGAGGGTGGCGAAGGTAGAGGAGTGAAACCCAAGGCCATGATAAAAGAAGCTGGGAGGGGCCCTCAGTTGCTTAGGGCCTCTTAATTTGTAAGGAAGGCTCTGTGCTGTAGTACATGAGGGGCCAGCAAATGAGGGGGGAACCTGCCTAGCACAGGAATCTTACTTATGTAGGACAACATTCAGAGCCCCTTCCTTAGCTGGTGTGGCTGCTCCTGTGATCACTCTGCAGTATGATTCTCCCTCCTAGCAGCCTCCTCCCTTTCCATATTATGGAAACTAATCCTATTCCAGGCAGAGCCAATTTTCCTCACATAACCAAACTAGGGATGTAAAATCCCATTTGAAAAGGTTTTTTTTAAACATTATGTGTAACTGGTTAACCAATCCGCTGGGCAGGGGCTGCTCTGGCTAGGCCAGGGGCAGGTTAACTCATTACTCAGGTAAGCGTTCAGGTAATGTGATGTGTATGTTTACTGAATAACCGGTTAACCCTTTACTTTCCTAAACCTGACCTTGCTTTAAGTTAGGATAAGAGGAAGCTGCATGCCACATTTGGTGGTCCTAAATCTTACTGTTTAGGAGAAGTTCTTGAACAAATGGATTTCTAGACAGATGGACAGACAGAGGCATATTTCTAAAATACATAGATTGATATCTTTTACAAGTCCTGTTATGTGAACTGAAGGGTAATGGTTAAACTTCACTGTGGTTTCTGGCTTCTAGAGAAAATACCTAGGCTATACCCAGTTACACTACTGTAATCCTCCAAAACATGTTTTCTCGCTAGATCTGACTGAAAATCACAGTGATAATTATATGTGAAAGCTCTATCTTCTGAAAGTCTGATGTCCAGCAAGGCAAATTGTGTGCAATAAAATATAAGCTTTTTTTAATAGCTGGAGACAGTAACCCGTCTGTACCATAGCTTGTCAGAGCTCTCCATGATATCCTTATTGAACATAATTCAAAACAAAGAATATGGTAATGTCAGGAACTCCAGGGTATGACTAAACATAGCCTGACTCTCCCCTACTATCAAAGTATTTTTCAGAATTTGAATAAAAGTAACATCATACCGCTCTTATTGAAATAAGTGTTTAATTTATTATGAGAATTACTGAAATGGATTATTTACGTATAGTGTAATGAGTGTCACAAACACACCTCATACAGCTGCACTTCCTACTCCAATCAGATTAAGGAATAACCAATCAGATTAAGTAGTAAAAGCAGAGGCTTATTCTTGTATATTGACAAGTAGCTTACTTGGAACACACAATGAAGAGAGGAATTAAAGAAACAGTGTCAAACTCCTAATTAGACAGGCCATATGCCATAGCAATAGTAGAAATCTAGAAATGCTTCATATAGAAATGGACTGTAAAATGGTGAGAAGCCAGCCTGATCAGACATTAGGAGTGATTCTCCACTCCTACAGGTTTCACTGGAAACCAAATTTATGACCACTTTAATTCCAACTCACATTGTGATGCTCTGGGCAGCCTGCCAGAAGTCAGGACTTTAAAGTGATGTACTTTGATCAAAATGATAGACTCCTTACTCACTACTGCAGAGCTAAGTAGGGATGATGCTGAAAGTAATGTTAACATGAAGCTGCCAGCTAAGTAACTCCATGTCTTTGCATGCAGAAAGCAGTACAATTTTTTTCTAGAACAGTATTCTTAACTGAGAGAAGGAAAACAGTTTCTTTCACAGCATTCAAAATAAATTAAACGTATTGCTTTCTTTAAAAACAAAAAAAAACCTGTGTTGTATATTCAGGTTATGTGGAAACAAAGAAAAAAAAACCATGTCTGGGCTGTGCCTACCAACTTGGGCTTTTGGGGCTTGGGCTCTGGCACTTTTTCATTGTTGTGTAGGTTTCCATGTTCAGTCTGTAGACCAAACTCTTGGACTCTGCAGGATGGGAGAAAACAGCCCTCCAAGCCTGAGTTGGTGGGAATGGGCCTGCTGGGTGTTTTTCTTTGTTGGTGCAGTTTCTTGCTATGCTAGCTTTTTCACCTCTGGATCTTCTAGTTCAAATTTAAGTCAGATGTTAGTGAAATAATTCTGTTAGTCCCAATCTGATTCATGTATAACTATCTCTAGCACGTAGAACTGTTCAGCATGATAGGCTCTGCTTAAGAGAACCATAAAAAAGGCATAGAAAGGCTGTATTGCATGTCAGGAGTGAGGTGCATTGATTGAACTGTGGGGGAAGTTTTCATAACACTTGCTTGCACCATATCAGATAAACCAGTTTGTCCTCCATTCCTCAAGTACTAAATTCACTCCACCATTTTTGCTTCCAAATTAGTCTAGGATTTTTCTCTTGTAACTTTGAAGAGTCTTATTTTGCTGCTAAGTTGTAATAAGGAGTGTGCTACTCTGTTTTTTCCAGAAAGATACAATCCTCAATCAAAAACGTCCAATGGTCATCAATCCAAATCGTAAGTTGTTCATAGGAAAGAATTAGAACATCTTCTCCAATACTTTCCAAACTACTATTGTCTGAAGTGTTAACGGATTTTAGCCCGTTAAGATGACAATAACCTTTTCTCACTGTTTAAAGTGGACACAGCAGTTCTTAGTAGTATATTAATTCTTGTTTATTACCAGAAAATGGCTACCAAACTCAAGTGAAAAGGACACTTTTCAAGATAGTAGACATAAAATTATTGTACACAAGAACACATGTATGCATGGTGCTTTCCTCCCCTCCTTTTTTGTGGTATGTTAGCAGGATATTTATATAAAATGTATATTCTTGGGATTGATTATGTTTATGTGTTTTGATGAGAATGGGGAGGGCAGGTTAGGGTAGAGGGACCTTTTAAATAAACGTTCATAGTTAGAGAAATCCAGTTGATCAGGTTGTGAAGTTATGATGTACTTTGTGCTGCTTTATTTTTATTAATCGAATGAAGGGTATATCTGCACTGCTGGCCAAAATCGAGTTAAGATACGCAATTTCACCTGGGTTAATTGCATAGCTGAAGCTGAAGTAGCTTAACTCTGCTTTTGGCACTGTCTTGACAGCAGGCAGTCGAAGGAAGAACAGTCTTCCTTTGACTTCCCTTCTTCCTTATGAAATGAGGGTTACAAAAATAGGAGTAAGAAGCCTGTTTTGAAATTATTTAGAAATAATGGGCTTGCTGTGTAGACGCACACTTGGTTATTTCGACATGCAGTGTAGACATAGCCTAAGGTGCCACAGGACTACTTGTTTTTAAAAATGGTTTGGGGAGCTCTGATCTGTATTCAGATGATACAGCATAGAATATGCCTAAGGATGCTTAAGTTTGGGGCCCTGGCTTCTGCTTGAATACCAAGCATCTATTAGGGATGTAAAGGAGTGGTAGACTAGTCAATTACCCGATAAGCATAGGCTTTTCAGGTAGTCAGCTACTTGCTACCTCTGTATCAGAGGCAGCAAGTGGGGGAAGCAAGAGCTGGTGCTGGGGAGAGCCGGCTTAAAATTCAGTTTCCCCTAGCACCACCTCCATGGTGCGTGCCCTCCCCCCATCCCTTGCTGCCTCTAATATCAGAGGAGGTGGGAAGTCCCAGCTGGGGGATTGGGATCAGCAATCCCTGTCAGGTGTGTGTGCGCGTGTGCGTGCATGTGTGCGCCCTGGCTCCTTCTGTATTTAAATTGGAGACCCACAGTAGGGTTTGGTTCCACACCCAGCGTGAGCCAGGACTGAGCCAGGCTGCCTATTGACAAATTGAGTAGTCAATAAAAATTTTATTGAGTACTCAATTAGTTAAATACCCATCTCTTAACATCCCTAACACGTTGACACGAATGTGCAGGGCTTGACAAATCAGACAATCTACTTGCCTGTGACGAGTAGATTTTAGCCTGGTGCGGCCGCGCAGCGTGGTCACCGCATGCGCAGCGTGCACTTCCATGCAGCTGGCAAGCGGCTTGGGCAAGCCCTGCGAATGTGGTAAAATATTGCAGAACATGGAGACCAAAAGATACACTTCATCTGTCTACTATACAACCAAAAAAATCAGTGAAACTAGAAGCTTCTTGATTAGTTTTTTTTCCCTCATAAATTTTCCTCAAATGTATTCTGTTCCGAATGAACCAGTTGGGTGAAAATTTGGCATCTTCTGTTCAAAGGTTAATAGTCCCTAGAAAACACAAATATGAGTACCAACTAAGTTTAGTGGCTGTCTGTATATTACTTTTGGGGATATTCTGCACAACAAAACTTAAATTCTGCACATAATATTTTAAAGTTCAACAAATTTTATTTGTCAAAATAACACTATGTAATCATGCCAGTTTCAGTTGTTTTGGTAATTTATTTCAAAATACTTCTCCGTATATTTGTCTAACAATATAGCAGTGGTTCTTAACCGCTTGGGGGCCGGAGCTGGGGTTAACTGCTCCCGCCACGGCTGTTGGGAGATGGCCAACCAGCCATGCAAGAGTGTTTTGCTGCACAGCAGGAGGGCCACTCAGAGCCTGGCACTCAACCTTAGAGCAGCCATGACCCAGTCAGCAGCACTCAGCTGGCGGCTGGGAGGCAGCACAAGGCAGGGGGAAGGGGACGGGGGGGAGCAAGCACTTGGGGCTCCAGGACTGGCGGACTCTGAGGTGGGGGGCTGATAATGGGGAGCTGGCAGTGGGGGGCCTCTGTGAAGGTATGGTACAGTGGACTCTGGAAACAGGAGGCTGGCACGGGGGGAGGTATGGTGGTCAGAGGCTCTAAGGGATGGGGGGTTTGCACTGAGGCATTTGGGATGGGAGGCTAGAAGAGGGGGGCTTCTGAGGGCAGGGGGCTGGCACGGGGGGGGGTTGGGTGCAGGGGACTCTGGGGTCAGTGGCTGGCACTGGAGGACTCTGGGGGCTGTGGCTTTTTGTGGATGGGCAACATTTTATTTGCATATTCATTATACAAATAATGAATATGCAAATAGGCAAATAAAATGTTGCTGGTCCGCCTAAAGTTTGTGAATGGGTTTGCCAGTCCTCAGTATAAAAACAGGTTGGAAATCACTGTAATACAAGCATACAAATATTACCTTAGGAGTAGAGTGTTTTAAAACCCCTTAAGATAACACAACCCCTGTTTCTCTGCCCCCTTTCCTCCCAGAGCCGAGCCAAAGACAAGACATCTGTAACCTCTCCCTTGACCCCTTTCCCTCCACGGAGCCCAGATACCAGTACCATGTTTTTTTCTTGAGCCTAGCCATGCCCCCCCCCCTCCAACTCAGACACTCACAAGCCTTCCCACCCCACTTCCAGAGAGAAACAGTCTGATGCTTGGTCCTAGGCTGACCCAGTTTCCTCTGTGCTGCCCTCTTCTTCCTCAGGGCTAGCTGGGAAACTGCAGCTGCCCAGGATTCCTCTGGCTCAGGGCCACTCAACTTTGGAAGCCTTGGGGACCACAATGATACTTACAACACATACCAAGGGCCACAACTTAAGCGTGGTTGCATATATATGCAAATAGCTTTTTTCACACAATGCCCCAGTACTCCTGGCACCTCCTCCCTGGGGGCTAGAAACACAGACACCCTGTATCTGTCTGTTCCAGCCTGTCTGCTTGCATTTTTCAGTGCTCACCCCACCTGGGAGATGCCTAGTCGTTGTGAAGTGTGTTCCCAGTGGAGGCCATGTTCAAAGGATCCTATGCACGGGCTACGTGTTGACCCCTGCGTAAACACAAATTGCACTGCAGGCCGCAAACAAACAGGCCTCGGGCTGCATGTAGAGTAGACCTTCTCTAGTTTCTTCCCATACTCTCCTGCTCTCCAGCAGTGTCTTCTACTTGTGAGCCAGTCTCTGCCAGTTTCAGCAGCCCCTAGTAGCAGCTAGCAGCACTGCAGGCCATTTCTCTGAGGGAGAAGTAAAGCAGGGTTCTGTAGTATTTTATTATTGAGACAACTGTGTCAAATTTGATCATTTTATAAGTATGCATTTACCCTGGAAAGTTGGTCTCTTAGAGTTGCCCTGGGTTAGGTCTTGCTTACGCATCATCGTAAATAGATAGTTTGCAAAGCAGGTTTTGCCCTCGATTATAGCAGTTCAGTTGTAAAGTCTTCAGTTAGCAGTTGTTTTACTGTGTAAGCAGAAATAGAACCCCCCCCCTTTTTTCCCCTCGCATGCCTGTCCAGTCAAGTCCTAACAGGAGTAAAAAAGCAGTAGTCTCTCCACCCACCTCTGAAAAACCTGATTGTGTCTCTGATGTGACTAGATAAAAGATGCTTACCTACACAAAATATAAGAGCTAACAGAAGATTGCACCTTTCCTTTGATGCCATAATATTATTCCAGCAATGCTATAATTATGGTTGCAGTTGGTATTTTAGTGGGTACAAAAATCACCTGTGGGGGTATTGGAACAATGTCTACAACTGGGGAGTCTGCAGAGATCTGTGGTAATTTCTGGGAACAAACCTCTCCCCTCCCCCACACACTAGATTCAAATGTGGATGAGAACTTGTGTTTATTGCAGTGAACTTTATACTGTCTGAAGTTAAATGATGGGACAAGATTGCACTTTGTGTAATCAGTAAGCTTATTCTTTTGGGGTGCCTTTTTTGGGGAAAAGATACTTTGGGGATTAGACCCAAGAGGTTAGAATGTTAGGATGTTCATTAAAACAGCCATACTTAAAATACCCGCTTGAGAAACTTTAACTCTTTCTTGTTTTCTTCCTCCAGATGTGAATCAAACCAAACAGAGTAAGATACTGTTTTTATATATCCTAATGCCTTTCATTGCAAAAATAAAGCAAAAAATAACAAATACTCTCATAAATGTTATTTTGTAGTATTCAGACATTATGCTAGGTTTTTGAAATAAATTTAGATATGTATATTGAAACATATCTTTTATGACAACAGTGAAATTCAACATGATAGATTTTCAAGTGTCACTTTTTAACTTTCTTAATTCTGTTGAAATTATACTCTTGATCATTTGCATTTAGGAAGGCAACCCTGAAAATAGTAGTTTCACCTTTCACACTGAAATTATTATTTTTGTAGCAGGGGTTCTTATAGTTCAACATTGAACATGTTAATATTGAGTTCTGTAAGCAATGCAACACACTCTGTAAACAAGGTAAATTCTTAGTGGCATTTTAGATCAATTTATAGCTGAACACTACTTTGGATTTAACTATCAGAGTATATGAAAAACTTATTCTTTCTTTCGTTCTTTCTGTTTCTTTCTTCTTTTTCACTTAGTATGTTAAAAGATGACCTAAAACTCAGCAGCAGTGAAGACAGTGAAGGTGAACAGGTATGTACCACTAATACTAAAGATTTAGAAAAATTCAGAAGACACAACTGAAGTGTTCAATATTATGTTTCTATTTTAGAAACCTGCAGTGCTTGGCTAGTTGCAAATTGAATACTTGTCAGTAAGAATTAAAGCAAGATCTTTCAAATTAACTTTGTAATAGTACAGAATAATTTTTTTTGAATATATAACCACTTGTGGGAGTCTTTGCTTTTGGTTTTACTTCAGATGTCCAGATCTTATGGTTTATCAATTTTATATTGCCTTTTCATCAACATAAAATGGAGCAGTGTACTCAGGAAATATAAACTTAGTGACAAGGACACAGACACACACACACCTGGCCTTTTAAGGATGTGGTAGTTTTTCCAAATAATATATGACATACATTTTTCCAACCAATAGTCTGGGATTGGTTGTTGTCTAATACATGTACACATTTCCTTTTTCTGTTACTACTTCTATAGTAGCATCGTCACTCTAGTTGGGAAAATTTAATCTCCCTTAGTTGATAGGAACTCTCTCTAATACAAATTGTACTGTCTTCAGAAATGATTTTATAACCAAGATGGTGGTGGTATCCCATTCAGTATCCCAGCTTTATTTTCCGTTTTAATTTCCAATCCCAGTCTTGATCCTTCTGATCTAGATAATGCTGATGAGGCATTATGCAAAATGCCTCGAATGCATGGAATAGCACCTTCTGTTACTTTGGGCAATTGAGGAATAACATTGATAGACCCAAGTTGTAACCAGTCCTCACACAGAAAGTTGAATGACACAGAATGATGAGCAGAGTGTAATTGGAATTTAGATTAAAACCATAGTAGAATGTGAAAAAATCTGGGGAAGATCTTGACTTTGTCATTTAGTTGCTACATGTTTTTGGGCAAATAATTTAATTTGCCTGTTACAGTCTCTGAGGATATCTGCTTTTGTAAACAACTGCAGTTTGCTCAGATGAGAGAGGCCATACCTGCAAAGTTGGTCTTGAGGAAGGCGTATTGGAGCTCTGTTTTTGTTATAGGCTCCATGTACACGCAACACAAATGTAATTTTAGAAGCTTCTTCCTAACCTTGGTTTTATTCTTTTAAATTACAGGATTCTGATAAGATCGTGCCAAGGAGCACACCTGGAAGGTAGGCATTCATAGCTGATTTTTGACCGTTCATGGCAAGTAAAGTACAGTAAAACCTGTGCTATCTGGAGCTTAAGCATCTGGAAAACTGTGGAAACCGGCACATTTCTGATGCTGGGAAAAGCAAAAAAAAAAAAAAAAAGAAAAGAAAAGAAACTGGCCCTTCAAGTGTCAGGCCGCTCTTCAGACAAGTGTGCAGCACATACCTGGGAGAGGGGTGAACAGCTGGAAGCAAGCATGCATCTCGGCTTCCTCTGTGGATCCTGGCACTCCCAGCAGGCCGGCCAGCCCTCCCGTGGGCGCCCCCCCATCTCCACCCCCAAGCTTCCACATTCCCCCACACCAGGCTGCATCATGCCCTCCCCCTCCCACTCCCTGCTGCTCGTGGCCCCCTCTAGTAGGCCACATCCCAGCCCCTGCACGGCTCCCATGGTTCCCTCCTATAGGCCCTGCACGGCTCCTCCCCCATCCCTCAGATAACCAGAATTTTTAGGTTACCGGCATGCCAGATAACACAGGTTTTACTGTAATTACATTTGAGCAGATGAGTGTTCCTAATTTGATCTGACCATTCTAAAATTCCATGTCTCACACAGTAGAGTGCTGACTTGTAACCACATGAAGTTATTAGAACTTGATCGGTGGTTAAAGAGCATTTCCCCTCCAAGTAACTACTTAACAGCTTGGAAAAAAATAATAATTGGTTTTCTAAGACTTTCCCATTTCCTAAATTATTTGCTGTTATCAATTATGTAGAATTTACTGTTAGATAATTAAGAAGTGAACCTGTTTAATTTTTACTCTGCAGAAAATTACTATGAAATTTGTGTGCCTTACACAGTCTTGATGTTTTTACTTTTTTGTCTTCCCCAGTAATTCTGAACCATCCCAGCATAATAGTGAAGGAGCAGATAATTCCAGGGATGACTCAAGCAGCCATAGTGGATCTGAAAGTAGTTCTGGATCTGATTCTGAAAGTGAAAGTAGTTCCAGTGACAGTGAGGCTAATGAGCCATCCCAGTGTGCCTCTCCAGAGGTAGGCTTTGTTATCTGGTTTGAGTACTAATCCATCTAATCCAGTTTTGATTAAGAATACAGCGATAGTTTGAGAATATGCTAAATAAAGCATAAAATTGAGAAAACATTGTGGAATGCTTTTCAGCAGCAGTTTGTCGAATATGCTAAATGAACTGTTTAAAAACCCACACTTTTAGTGCTTGGCTTTGACATGTATCTCATGCCACTTGACTCTGAAAATTTGAGTCTGAGTTACTCATAGTAATATTACAAAACTGAAAAGGTAGCTTAAAGCATAGTATGCACTAACTTTCATTTAGTCATTGATATGTCTGGTATATCACACAATTATGGGTGCAGTGATTGGACCAATAACATCTACTGTGGCTCCTCTCATTCACTGCCAACAGTTGTTGGTCAATGCTCTGTGTTAGCCTCACCACAGTGAAGGTACAGGAGCTGTGATTTACACACTATATTCTAACACATCATACTGAATTCACTAGTGACTTGGCTGTTCCTTTGGTGTATAGCAAAACATTGCAGCCCTCGGAGGGAGACTGAGGAACAAAATGTACAGTGTTTAATACTCTTTCCTCTTTTTTAGCCTGAGCCACCATCAACGAACAAATGGCAGCTTGACAACTGGTTGAACAAAGTGAATCCACATAAAGTGTCACCAGCTTCTTCTGTGGACAGTAATATCCCATCTTCACAAGGTTACAAAAAAGATGGCCGAGATCAGAGCACTGGGAATGGGTATACAGATCAAAGTGGATCTAAGGAATCTATTTCCTCCATTCCAGGGCGAGATTCCAAAACTACCCAAAAAGGATCGGAGAGCAGTCGTGGCAGGCAGAAGTCACCTGCACAGGGTGATAGCACAGTACAGAGGAGGACAGTTGGTAAAAAGCAGCCCAAAAAGGCAGACAAGGCAGCTGTTGAAGAGCCAAGAGGAGGGCTGAAAATAGAAAGCGAAACACCAGTGGACATGCCAACAAATATGCCCTCAAATAGGCATAAAGCAGCCACAAAGGGCTCTAGAAAACCCAACATAAAGAAGGAGCCCAAATCATCCCCTCGTCCTTCAGCAGAAAAAAAGAAATATAAGGCTTCAAGCAAACCTTCCCAGAAATCCAGGGAATTCATAGAAACTGATACCTCATCCTCTGATTCTGATGAAAATGAGAGCCTGCCTCCTTCATCACAAACCCCCAAATACTCTGAGAGCAATAGGACTCCTGTTAAATCTTCCATGGAGGAGGATGACAGCTTTTTTCGGCAAAGAATGTTCTCTCCTATGGAAGAGAAGGAACTTCTTTCACCACTAAGTGATCCAGATGAACGGTACCCACTTATCGTGAAGATTGACCTGAGCCTCTTATCAAGAATACCAGGGAAGCCTTACAAGGACATAGACCCACCCAAAGCAGAGAAGAAAAGTGCACCAGAGAAGCATACAAGAGAGTCCCAAAAACCAGCGTCAGACAAAAATTCCACCAAGGGCAAAAGGAAGCATAAGGTAAGTGATCAATTGAGAGAAGTTTGATTTGAGACTAGATAAGTTTTCAATCTGTTGATGGTTTGCTACTGAGTTAAGTTAGATAGCCCAGTGGGGAAGGATGCTTAGTCTTAGTCACTCCTCTGACCAATTAAAAAGTGGTACTGTCTCTTTTGAAGAGACTCTGTCTAGGCCAGTGGTCCCCAACCTTTTGGGATTGCTGGGTGCCCGGGGGTGGGGGCCGCGCATGTGCCACGCACCCAGGTTTCAAGAATGGTTCGGGCAGCTCTGGTCACTAGGTAGGTGCACATAAGTGCCCCGGCGGGCGCCACGGAACCTGCGGGCACCACATTGGGGACCACTGGTCTAGGCTGTCTTCACCAGAAGGATGATTGGTGAGGTTAAAACAGGAGACTGGGTTCCTGGGACTTTAGAGCCAGATGAGGGAGGATTGAAGCATGTGTGACGTGATAAAGATTGTAACTCTCATTGCTCACAATGGAATTTATGCTGTGACATTTAGACTCTTATTGTAGTGGTATCATTGGATATAGAGGTGGGTAAATAGCTTTTTCTTAGTGACACCAACACTGGCTCTGTTTAAATCAACAGATAGCCAAAAACTCTTCTTATGCTGAGCTCTGCCCGGTAATGCTTCTTATTACTAAGAAAATGCAGGGCTCTTTGGTAGGAGTGTGGACTGAATGATTAATTAGTTTATCCACCTCTGACTCCTGCAATTCTAAGAAATCATCCATGACTATAGAAACTGAGAAGCCCTGATTTGGAGCCATAAGGGTATGTCTATACTACACTTAAACAGCAGCAGCTGGCCTCTATTGGCTCATTTGGGCGGTTGGGCTATGAGCCTGTTGAACTATGGTATTCAAGCTGGAGACTGGGCTGTTACCCTCCCTCCTGGTGGAGACCCAGAAAGCACCTTGCTCTGCCCCTACACCAGAGGTGGACAATATAAAAATGGCAGACCGCAGGGTTAGAGCCTGGCTGGCTACTGCTGCTATGTTTACCTGTGGCTCTGCAGGTAACAGAGGATCACAGTTCTCATTGGCCATCGAAAGTGAAACCGCTGTCTAGATGCAGTTCTTTTGGGGAAAAAAAAAAACCCTTTTTCGAAAGATCCAGTACTCTAGAAACTCTGGACAGCGGTTTCACTTTCGAAATACCCTTTTCCGAAAGATTGCAGTGACTCGATTATGCAAATGAAGCACAGGATATTTACAGTAAACTTTCGATAATCCGGCACCTTTAGGACCCAGGGGGTGCCGGATTATCAGATTTGCCGGACTATCGGAAGGGGGGGGGGCTATGAGAGGTCTGGGGTGGGGGGGATGCCCCCCCTTCCAATAGTCCGGCTCTGCCCCAGGCGTCCCTGATTCAGCCGCTGCTGGTCAGTTTCAGCAGCGGCTGAATCGGGGACGCCTGCAGCAGAGCAGCTGGAGTGCTGCCAGGTTGGTCCTTGGCGCTACTGGACCAACCCGGCAGCACTCCAGCTGCTCTATCTCAGGCGTCCCCAAGTCAGCTGCTGCTGAAACTGATCAGCGGCTGACTCCAGGAACCCCGGGGCAGAGCAGCTCTGCCTCAGGCTTCCTGGAGTCAGCCGCTGATCAGTTTCAGCAGTGGATGAATCGGGGACAGCCCGGCAGCACCCCAGCTGCTCTGCCCCGGCTTCCCTGATTCAGCCACTGGTCAGTTTTAGCAGCGGCTGAATCGGGGAAGCTGGGGGCAGAGCAGCTCCAATGGTCCAGCTGCCCGGACCACCAGATGCCGGACCATCGGTGTTTTACTGTAAATCCCCACTTCATTTGCACTTTCAAACTGCCTAATTTACATCCTTCTTTGAAAAGAGGGCTGTAGTTTAGACATAGCCAAACAGTTGTCTTCAATTTACTAGCTTCCCTGCTGAGAAACCAAGTGATTTTTGGAATGAGGCAGTATTGGTGAACTTGACCTGGGACTGAAAACAAATGGATTCCTCCATTCTTGTCCCAGCTCAGGTTACCTCTTTGCCGGAGTCAGCAATGAAATTGAGGAAAAGTTTCTCATCTGAAAAATGGGCAGGTGACTCCTGGGAGGGACAGAAAGCAGGACACTAGCTAACTTGTGTGAGGATGGAGTGACCTCTCCAGATGACTCTGTCCCACCCCATCACAGATTATCCAGCTGGGGGGAGGTGCTTCTGTCTTCCTGCTACACCAGATACAGAGTTCTGAGCCACAGGGCTCTCTGGAATGACAGTGGTGAAAGGAGCAGAACGTCGGCCCTTCCCACCCTGGGGTGTCTCGGGAATAGGTTTTGCCCCTCCTGTGTGTTACCTTATGCTATAGAAGATCTAGCACTCTGTGTGAATGCACTCAGTCTCCAGTAGCTTCAAACCTAATGGCCGCCTTGTTTGGCCATTTGTTCCTTGCAAAACAATAACAAAAGTGGTGGCCATTATGGACAGAAACCCATCATAAAGAGCTATGCACCTACATCAGGTTTTGGTAGGATCACTTAAGCTTGGGCCATATCCCGAAGAATTGTGTCACTAACCATCTTCAAAGTCCTGAGGCCACCTCCCATTCCTAGTGGTGAGGTCATGGTGGACATGAGTCCTTTTGTAAGGCCAATGGGAGAGGCAAACTACTTTACAGTCCTACTCTAAAATACTGAGTCTGAGAGATTCTGCAATGATCATCTTAAGTCTAACAGCTGATAGATGTCAGTTGCTTA
The DNA here is from genome assembly GCF_049634645.1 of Pelodiscus sinensis. NCBI lineage: Eukaryota > Metazoa > Chordata > Testudines > Trionychidae > Pelodiscus > Pelodiscus sinensis. The sequence goes on from NC_134727.1 coordinate 24,551,733, forward strand.
TATGATTTATTGATCTTTGGTTGCCCAGTTTAAGTTCTGTTACAAAAGAGCATTCAGTTACTAGAATACAGTATAGTAAATTTTATTATTTTGGACCCTAATCTCGAGCTGTTTTTCGTATTAGAATTACTGTTATACACTTGTTTTTCTGCCTCTGTTGCTTATGGTAGATTTGAAGATTAATGAAAGTGTGTAGGCAGTTTAGAAATTCACTTTCCAAACCTTTTGACATGACAATCCACTTTTTTTATAAGCATTAGCTGTTATCAAAAGTAATATTGACAAATATTTAATGACACTTTAAGAATTTTGCTTTTTTTAATCCCCTATTGTTAACCTGTAAATATCAAACTCTGTCCTAAAGCGCTCCTTTATGCTTGCTTTATTCAGAATGATGATGAAAACAGAGCTGGTGAAACCAAGAAAACTAAACTGGAAGACAAGTCTTCATCAGGCCACAAGACTTCCAGCAACAGAGAGTAAGTAGAGTGGGAAAATTGGCTGTGTTTTACGTCTTATATGGCATATAATGTGTTAAGGGGAAGATTGGGACCCAACACCCTGTATGCACTTAAAAATCTCCCTCTAAATATCTACTTGCCATCACCAGTGTTCCCTCTAACTTTTTAGGTCTGCATGCAGAATGAATATTTTTATGTGCACAAATACAGAGATGTGCAACACATAATCTACATGTCGGAGCACATAACAAAATTGTTTCTGCACATGCGCAATTTGTGGCAGGGTTGGGGCTGAGGGGCTTAGAATGTGGGAGGGGGCTCAGTGTTGGGGGAGCTAAGGGGCTGCAGATGGAGTGTTTGGGGTATAGAAGGGGGCTCCAGGCTGAGGCTAAGAGGCTTGGAGTGTGAGAGTGAGCTCCGAGCAGGAAGCTGGGGTGGGAATGCAGAGTCTAGGTGAGAGCTAGGGTGCAGGAGGGGCTCAGGATTGGGTATGGGGTTTGGGAAGAAGATAGGATGCTAGAGCAGGCTCATGACTAAGACTCTGGGTTGGGGTTTAAGTTCCCTATGTGCTTGGGAGGCCACCCAGGAGAGATTCATATACTGTCTAGCTGACTTAACAGAGCACCCACAGCTGGCAGCATGTTTCTACTGGTGGTGCACACATGCATATGCCTCAGTACACATAACAGAATGTATTCTGCACATGTATGGGGGGGCAGAAATAGAGGGAACATTGGTTGGGGGTGTAGACCACTTACCTGGGGTAGTTCCTGAGGGGTTTTTTGTTTGTTTTTGGTGAGGGTGACTCCAGGCAGCCTGTGCTACACTGCCTTCTACAGGCACCACCCCATGCAACTCCTGTTGTCTGCCTTTCCCAGCTAATGGCATCTGTGGGGACAGAGTCTCCAGGTGAGGGCAGTGCAGGGACAGAGTTTCCTAGTTCAGGTGGGGAGAGGGAAAGGACCTCTGCTTCCCCTCCCCTCCAGAAAGGGCTGGCCCAGAAAACAAGGGCGTGATGGGCTGCGTCCTGGAGGCTCCCATTAGCCGGGGGTCCTGGCTGCAGCCCTTAAAGTCCCTTACTTAATCCAGCCCTACTGCTGCAGCTAGTGGAGATTGCCTCTCCTCTGGCCCCAGCTTTAGATGGCTGTGGAGCTTAGAGGGGGCTCTGGCCACCACTTAGAAAGGAAAAATCAGTTGCAGCTACATTGTTCATGGGGCAAGCTTTCATGTGTACCTTTTTACCTTAAATTTGGGGTTTCACAGTAACTAATCTGCATGCATGTATTTCCCAGAACCTGGCACACTGTTCGCTTCTAAGAAAGAAGAGTTAGTTTATTTAACAACTGGATTTCACTATTGCAAAGTAGTTTGTTCAAAGGTCATTTACTTTGATAACTGTTTCAGATAGGTCTGGTTTATTTCCTTCTAGGACTCATTTTTCTTAATTTTTACCTTAACACAGAGTAGTGTTTAAAAATAGGCAAGCTGAATAATACTAACATATGTAAGATTTTGAAAATCTTCACTTCACCTCACCTCACGCACAAATTAATCCACTCCTTGGAAAATGGATGATTCCACATCTGTTGAATGAAGAATTAAACTGCAGTGCTAAGAAGATAATTTTTTTTTCCAAGTCTTGCAACAACCCACATCTTTTGATTTCTACTCCTAGGATTTAACTACTGCATCATTTTTAAAAATTCACCACAATTTTTTTTATATTGACTGCATTTATCTTGTGATTACCATAGATTAGAACTGCTCTATAACTGGCAAAATAGATGTCTTATAGCCACATAAAATTATTTTTTCAGTGAGTCACGGTGCAAATTAACAAGGTTCCTAGTGTACAGGCAGTCCCCGACTTACGCGGATCCGACTTATGTCGGATCCGCAGTTACAAACGGGGTTGCCCCAGAGTACACGGACTGCGGAACCTCGCGGTCCTGCCGCCCGTGTACTCTGGGGCTTTCTCTGCGTCTCCCTGGTCTGCAGACCAGGAAGACGCAGAGCAAAGCCACGGGGGGGCGTGGGCAGCGAGGCAGCCCAGGCGCGCCTGGACTGCTCCGCTGCCGGCTTCCCCGCGGCTTTGCAAAGCCGAGGGGGGGGCTCGGGCAGCGGGGCACCCCAGGCGCGCTTGGGCTGCTCCGCTGCCGGCTTCCCCACGGCTTTGCAAAGCTGAGGGGGGGGCTCGGGCAGCGGGGCACCTCAGGTGCGCCTGGGCTGCTCCGCTGCCGGCTTCCCCGAGGCTTTGCAAAGCCGCGGGGGAAGCCGGCAGCGGGACAGCCCAGACGCCCCGCAGCTGTCCCGCTGCCGGCGTCCTCAGAGGCTTTGCTCCCCGTCTCCCTGGTCTGCTGGTCTCCAGCAGACCAGGGAGACGGGGAGCAAAGCCGCGGAGGACCCAGGCGGCGAGACCGCGGTGCGTCTCGGTCCGCCGCCCGTGTCTTCCTGGTCTGCTGGGGTGGGGGGTGGGGGGGGGCGCAGCTAGTAAACCTCCCCCCCCCCCCCCCCACCCAGCAGACTAGGCTTTTCTCCGGATGCCTGTGGCAGAGCAGCTCGGGTGCTGCCGGTTGGTCCCTCAGCGCCGCTCTGGGCGCTACTGGTCCAACCCAGCAGCACCCCAGCTGGTCAGTTTCAGCAGCTGCTGAATCAGGACGCCTGGGGCAGAGCAGATGGGGTGCTGCTGGGTTGGTCCAGTAGTGCCGAGGAGCGGCGCTACTGGAGCAACCCAGCAGCACTCCAGCTGCTCTGCCCCAGGCGTCCTGATTTAGCCGCTGCTGAAACTGACCAGCGCTGACTACAGGAAGCCCGAGGCAGTGTTGCTCTGCCCCGGGCTTCCTGGAATCAGCTGCTGATCAGTTTCAGCAGCAGCTGACTTGGGGACGCTTGGGGTTCTTAAGTTGATTCTGTATGTAAGTCAGAACTGGCGGTCAGTTTCAGCAGCGGCTGAATCTGGACGCCAGTTCTGACTTACATACAGATTCAACTTAAGAACAAACCCACAGTCCCTATCTTGTATGTAACCCGGGGACTGCCTGTACTTTTAATCAGTGGCAAGTTGTTAATTTTTGTGGTTTTTTCCCCGACCTCTTCCTTAAAATATGTGCTACTTCAGATTACACAATAAAACTATGCACTGGATCCCATATTCCATTGTAACAAATAAGAAAACTTTTTTGCCAGAACCTGTGATAAGTCAACTACTTTTCCTAGCTTTGAGCTGCTGAGAACATTGGCTATTCTGAATTACTAAAGTGTAACAGAGATACAAGGTAGGTGAGGTAATATCTTTGATTGGACCAGTAAAAAAAAAAATTACCTCAGCCACCTTGTGTCTCTTATATCCTGGGACCAACACAGTGCAACAGAACTGCATGCTGCAGGGTAACAGTTTCATTGTGTTCAGTTAGGAATATTAAGATATTTCAGGGTTTCTAAAAAATGGATTTTCAGATTGCTTGGCAGGGGCTCTTGAGTTTATTCTTACTCTTCTATTTGTATTCTGTCAGCATAAAACCAAATGTTCTTTAGATTAATAGTATGCAAAAAGTTTGGGTTTTCTGTAAACAATTTATTACTGTGCAGATAGCTGTCCAAGTGGCTTATCTTTCCAAGTAGAAGATGGGTTAACAGGCCTCATGCTTGCCATTGATTGCCAACAGTAGTCCTTGAACAGTTAAGGCAAGGAGGTGATACATATGTACTGGATGACTGAATTAAAGGCAGTGTTCTCTTTAGATTGGGCAAATAGAGTACATGGCAATCAGAACAAACTCTCCACCATAATGTTCCAGCAGTCAGGCAGGAACAAACAGTGTCATTGATTTTTTTGGGGGGGTTGTAAACTTCTGATAATCCAGCACCTTTAGGACCCAGGAGGTGCTGGATTATCAAATATGATGGACTATCAGAAGGGGGGGGCTATAAAGGGGTCTGGAGTGGGGTTGGGGGGGGAAGCCACCCCAGCCCCCTCATAGCCCCCCCTTCCGATAGTCCGGCTATGCCCCAGGCGTCCTCCATTCAGCCGCTGCTGGTCAGCGCTGCGAGACCAACCCGGCAGCACCCCAGCTGCTCTGCCCCAGGCGCCCCTATTTAGCTACTGCTGAAACTGATCAGCGGCCAACTCTGGGAAACCCGGGGGCAGAGCAGCTCCAATTGTCCAGCTGCCCCAGCACTTCCGGGTTCCTGATGGTGCCGGACCATCAGGAGTGCCAGAGCATTGGATGCCGGACCAATGGAGTTTTACTGTATTTGGTTTTTTGTTTTGTTACCTAGTATTTTTCTGGATATAATCTTTTTTCAAGTCAGAACAAGATCAAATAGTAAAAACAAGATAAATCTGGTTCACCAAAAGAACAGATTTATTAAAAATGAGGTAAAAAATAAATATCCCCATACAGAGTCATGTTAGGTCAAAGTAATTCTTTTTGCTGTATCTAAAAATAAGCTGTTCTTATTCATTTTGTGCAGGTCTTCAAAACTAAGTGCAGGTAAAGAGAAGGATCTGCTCCCTTCTCCTGTAGCCCCAGTCCTTCAGAAAGATCCCAAGCAAGAACATGGGTCCCGGAAGAGAACAGTCAGTCAATCTTCTTCCTTAAAATCAAGCAGCAACAGTAATAAGGAGAGTAGCAGCAGCAGTAAAAGTAACTCCTCTTCCAAACAAAAAAAGACAGAAGGGAAGTCTTCTAGCAGTGCCAAGGAAATCAAGGTAAGGAGTTTTTGTAAATTCTTTCCTCTAATATTCACTGTTTCCCTGTGTGCAGTTTTGCACGTCAATGTATATTCTAAGCTTTGATTGAAGCTTAAAACTCTGAAAAACTAAATTACATTTTACTCCCTGTGGTACTACACAAATAATTAGATTATAAGGAAGCCTGTAAATGGAAAATAACTCAGCAGCTATTCAGTAGAATTGTAGTGTCCCTGGGATAGGTTGGTGCTAATGTTATATGCAGAGCTCAACAATTAGTGTAATCTACTCACCAGTGGCAAGTAGATTACAAGCTGGCACAGCCGTGCAGCGCCGTCAGCGCATGCGCAGCACGCCGAACTGCGTGGCTGGCAAGCAGGGCTTGCTGCCACTTGATGAACCCTGGTTATATGCACAGATGTGACTAGTGTTTTCTAATGACAGGTTTGACCTCTCTGGTTCAGCACCCTTGGGACCTGACCAGTCCCAAATGAGGGAATTTGCTTTACATCAGGAGGTTCCCTGCTGCCAGTCCCCAGCCCACCTCCCCTCCCAGCTGCCAGCCCTAGCTGCCCCATCTGGTGGGCTGCCTTGCTGCTGTGACCTAAGAAGTCCCTGCCTCTGGCCCAGCCCCATTCCCAGGACAACCCCAGCCAGCCCTCTTGACCCCTGGAGCTCCCAGCCAGGACTCCCTGGTCCAGGAACATGGACTATGGATGTTGCCAGACAAGAAAGTTCTTGTTTTGGGAGGTCCACTGTGAATAAAGATTGTTTATTCATCATTTAATTTGGTTAAGAACATTAGAACAGCCATACTTGATGAGACCAAAGGTCCATCTATCTCAGTATCCTTCTTCCAACAGTGGCCAATGCCAGATGCCCCAGAGGGAATAAACAGAAACAGGTAATCATCAAGTGTTCCCTCTCCTGTCATCTGTTTTCAGCCCCTGACAAATAGAGACTTAGGGACACCATTCCTGTGCATTCTGGCTAATCAGCAGGGCTCGCAGAACCGCGGTGAGCCCTGCTTGCTAGCTGCGCTGTCCAGCGATCTGCACATGCGCAGATCGCCTGAACCCGGCTCTTCCGGGTTGCAATCTACTCGCCACAGGTGAATAGATTGCATTCTTTGTCAAGCCCTGCTAATAAGTATTGATGGACCTAACCTCCATGAATTTATCTAGTTCTTTTTTGAACCCTCTTAAAGTCCTGGTCTGCAACATCCTCTTGCAAGGACTTCCATAGGTTGACTATGCGATGCATGAAGAGAAATTTCCTTTTGTTTATTTTAAACCTTCTACCAGGTGTCATTTTTCAGAGTTATTTATATAAAAATAAGAAAACAATAATATATTCTTTTATATGGATCAAATAATTGAGCCAGTTGTGATTTTTTTTTGCAGATTTTACTTCTGACTATAAAAGAAAAGATAGTACAGTCATCCCCTCTCCCCCCCCTCCCACTCCCACCCCTCACAATCATGAGGATGTGTTTCAAGATAAGACCATTCACAGGCTACAGAGTTAGTGTGCTGACTTGCCTTGCTTGCTAGATGCTAGGTGGATCTGATTTGTCCTGGGGAGTTCTGCAGTTGTTGCGTTTGGAGCCATATTAAAATTGCAGAATTCCCTCATTGTGTGGGTAGGTTTTGAGTCCTCAATCTCTGGCTCTGGAGGCACATATCTTATCCATTGTGCCACTTGAGGAGCCCCCCAACCACCCTATCTGCAGGCCCCTCTTTATCCTTCCTGTGTTCAGGGGTGCCAGATCCATCAAATAGTTGAGCTAATTGTGATTTTTGTAGATTTTACTTCTGACTATAAAGGAAAAGATAGTGCAGCGTGTTGTCCGTTCCCCCCTCCCTCCAGCGCGATTTGATTTGCTGCAGTCGGGAGAATAAAGTGGTTTGTTTGAGGATGGGAGAGAAAAAGGGAGATTTTGGGGGAAAAAATCTTTAGAAACTAAACTCAGAAGGCAGCTCAGACTAAATGTATTCTTGTGACATTACACGTGTGTGTGGAGAAGGAATTATGGAGTCTGCCTGCTCACGCCTATATAAATGGGTCATGCATAATATCTGAGGATGTCTGATTAAAACAGTATTAAACCTAGGTGTACGATGGACAGGCAAAATACAGCCCATAGGCTGGATATGGTCCACCTGTGGCCCAGTGGGAGCCTTAGACAGGCTCTCTTCCTGCACACTGCTCAAAGTGATGAGCTGCTGGGGCCATGTGCTCTCTGCATGCCAAGGGGGGGCAGCTTTGCACACTGCCCCTGCTCCCAAGCACCATCTTGCAGCTCTTGTTGGCTGGAAACTGGCCAATGGGAGCTGCCTGGGTCGGGCTTGCGATGCAGGCAGTGGGCGGAGGACCTCCTCCCAGTGGTGTGCAGTGCACAGAAATACACATGGCCCCCACAGCCAGCTACAATGAGTGTTGTGCGGGGCACAGCAGGCTTCTCCTGAGGTGCAGAATCTGGCTGGGAGGTGCTTACCTTGAGTAGCTCCTGGCCAGCAGCCTAGCAGGGTTCTGCACCTGGCACTCCTCCTCCTCCCCAAACCTTCTGCATCCCCGCTCCTGCACTCATTGCCCCCTGCCTTAGGTCACTACTCAGACCCCCATGCCCCATCATGTACACCTGTTCTAGGTTACAACCCAACCCCTTACATCCCTCCTCCAGGTCGGAATCCTTTCCTAAACCTGTATCTCCTCCTGGACCCTGCACCTTGATCCCCTGCCTATGCCAAACTCCCTTCTGCACCGAACCTCCATCCCAGGCCCCACACCACCTCCATTAATATCATGGAAGAATGCGGCCCTTGACTACTTACTAAATTCTTGGAGTGGTCCTCTCCTCCCCCCATCAAAAATCATTGCTTACCTGTAGTATACGATAAGCAGTTCTCACTGACTGCTGTGCTGTCAGATGGCAAGAATATAATGTGCTAAGGGCAAAATGTGACTACAATTCACAAGACCTGAATTGCATTGTAGGATGTTGGTTCCATCTTGTTTTGAGGCTTCTGCAATAAATAGAGGTTCAAAGCAGTAGGGATGAAATTGGTATGTTGCTGTATTTGGCACATCTTAAATGGCTAACCTCAGCAATGTATGAAGAAAAGATTTGAAGCAAAGTCAGAGGAACTAATCATGACAGCTGTGTGTGCAGATTGAAGCAACTGCTATTCTAGATCACAAACTTACTTTCTTCTCAAATGAGCGAAATATCTAAAGTAGGAGTGGAGACAACAACCTTAGATGGTGACTTCATCAGATTTTGTAAGCCAGGCAGGGTTCGTCTAGTCTGTGCATGCATGAGAGGCTTCCAAGGAACCTGGAGGTGCCTCAGGGAATTGTATTATAGATTCACAGACACCCGTTTTTTCCTCTGCATTAGCACAGAACCAAGTCTGGGCTATTTTTTAAATGAGAGTAATTAGTATCGCCTTATGTTCAGTTGGGGTTTAATTCCTGGCTTTAATTAGTATATTTGTGTGTGTGCCACTGAACGTTTGCGACAGCTGGGTGTATTTCTGTTCTGAAGTGGGTGAATGGAGATGATATATTGTTGTTTTTTAAGCACTGAAAGTTTGTCTTTCGCCTGCAGAAGTTGGTTCCATAAAAGATACTACTATGTCTCTTACTTGCTATGTCATGTTGAACTGAGGTTTAAGGCTCCTAACACATTTTGGATGCTTGAAACTTCTGAAATAGATAGTCCCATGTTAGTAAAAGCCATGCTACAGAGTCGATTCTTCTGAAAGGAACAGAAAAGCAGAAAACACTTGCAGCACCTTTTCTAGCAGGATAATAAAATACATGGAAGTTAGTCATTACTAGGTTGAGGAGGGGAATTCAGGTTATTCTTGGAAACCTTTTGTCTGATTTGTTTTAGCAAAAATCCATTTGGCCTGTCAGGGAGGCTTGTAAGGGAGCTGATTATGGTTCCTTGATCATTGGTCTGGCTGTACCCAAACATATGTTGGAGCACCAGTGATGAAGAGAAGCCTTTCAAACTCATGATGTGCAGGTAGTAAATGTGAACTAACATGCTACTAAGCTGACCTTCTAGTATGTATTTCATAGAACACTAGAACTGGAAGAGGCCTGGAAAGGTCATCGACTCAAGTCCCCTGCACTCACGGCAGGACCCAGTACCGTCTAGACTGTCCTGATAGATGTCGATCTAACCTGCTCTTTAAATATCTCCTGAGATGGAGATTCCACAACCTCCCTAGTCAATTTATTCTAGTGTTTAACCACCTTGACAGGAAATTTTTTCTAATGTCCAACCTAACCCTCCCTTGCTGCAGTTTAAGCCCATTGCTTCTTGTCCTATCCTCAGAGGCCAAAGAGAACGATTTTTCTCCCTTCTCCTTGTGTGACACCCTTTTAGATACTTGAAAACTGCTATCATGTCCCCCCTCAATCTTCTCCTTTGCAAAGTAAACCAGCCCATTCTTTCCGTCTTCCTTCATAGTTCGTGTTCTCTAGACCTTTAATCATTCTTGTTGCTCTGCTCTGGACCTTCTCCAATTTTTCCACATCTTTCTTGAAATGTGTTGCCCAGAACTGAACACACTACTCCAATTGAGGCCTATTTAGCACAGAGTAGAGCAGAAGAATGACTTCTTGGGTCTTGCAGACAACACTTGTATTAATGCATCCTAGAATCAGGTTTCCTTTTTTTTTTTGCAACAACGTCACACTGTTGACTCATATTTAGCTTGTGGTTCTCTGACCCCTAGATCCCTTTCTGCAGTACTCCTTCCTAAACAGTCACTTCCCATTCTGTATGTATGAAACTGATTGTTCCTTCCTAAGTGCAGTACTTTGCATTTGTCCTTATTAAAGTTCACCCTGTTCACCTTGATGAACCATTTCTCCAGTTTGTCCAGATCATTTTGAATTATGACCCTGTCCTCCAAAGCAGTTCCAACGCGTCTCAGCTCTTGGTATCATCTGCAAACTTAATAAGCTTACTTTCTATGCCAATATCTAAATGGTTTGATGAAGATAGTGAACAGTACTGGTCCCCAAACAGACCCCTGCAGAACCCTACTTGTAATGTCCTTCCAGCATGATTGTGAACCATTAATAAGTACTCTCTGAGAAGGGTTATCCAGCCAGTTATGTACCCACCTTATAGTAGCCCCATCTAAGTTGTGTTTGCCTAGTTTATTGATAAGATCACGCGAGACTGTATCAAATGCCTTACTAAAGTCTAGGTATACAATGTCCACCGCTTCTCCGTTATCCACCAGACTTGTTATCCTGTCAAAGAAAGCTATCAGATTGATTTGACATGATTTGTTCTTTACAAATCCATGCTGGCTGACATTTATCACCTTATTTTCCTCCAGATATTAGCAGATGAATTCCTTAATTACTTGCTCCATTATCTTTCCTGACAGAGAAGTTAAACTGACTGGTCTGTAGTTTCCTGGGTTGTTCTTATTTCTTTTTTTATAGATGGACACTATATTTGCCCTTTTCCAGTTTTCTGGAACCTCTCCTGTCTTCTGTGATTTTTTTCAAAGATGATGGCTAACACATGTGAGACCACCAGGAAGAAATTAAGCAATGAACAATCATCTTTTTTTAGTAGATTTCTAAATGCTTTCATAATTACTAATTGTGGCAGTCTTTCCTTCACAGGAAAAAGTTCTAAACAGTTCATCAAACTGTCCTCCTGCATCCACCCCAGCTACTGAAAGCTCGAAGTCCAGAAGAGCAAAACTTGTTTTTGATGACAGGTGAGAACAGTGGAAAGTGCTATGCACATTACATTTCCTCTTCTCTAAATAGGGAATTAATTTGGGTGTGTAATTGTATAGTAGCTTCCTATGGATGAGAGATGCTTTGCCTTGAGTGTACCATGTTGTTCTGTGGAGACCTGCATGTTGTTCATGTAATCGTATGCCTGATATATGTATCAAAAATTTGCTAGATGTTCCAGTCATTGCAAAGGAATCATAGATTCCTTTGTGCATTTGTACTCAGCCTGAAACAAGCAAGAAGTGGATTCTGACAGTATGTGATTGTCTTGTGTCCATTTTTAAGAAATACTAGTCTCCCTTTCTACAGGCTTATTTCATACCTCTCCAGACAAGTCTGCCTGTCCACTTTGGGCTGAGCTGGCTTCCCCTGGAGTCAGTGACTGCTCGCAGGCATGATGAGGATGGCATTGCAGATGCACAAAAGTGGGAACTTGGAATCATTTGGTTCTGTGCTGTCTAAGTTAAAATATTTTGGAGGATCTGATTCAGTTTAAAAAAAAAAGTGCTCAAGTGAACAAATTCACATCAAGATCATGCATGCATGATCTTATTTCATGCAGATAGCTGGGTGTTCTGTACAGGGGCTCTGTTCCAGTTTTATCAACTAATTCAAGGTTGGTTGATTTAAAAGTATTGCTTTCTGAATTAAGTACTTTTAGGGGCCAACACAAAGGCAAACAGCCTGATTACAGGAATAGTTTGCGTCGTCTTCTACTAGATATTGCCAGACAGAATCAAGTTATGATGGAGTTAATATTTGGAGCACACATCTATAGTTCCAAGGAAGTTGTATTTGGCTTGGGGATAACTACATTAAAGCCAGGAATTTCAGAGTTCAGGTTACACTTAAAAGAAATACATATTTATTAAGGTATGGCACGCAGGTGGTTTTGACTGCCCTTCAGTGACTGTATAATTAAGCATTTTAATATTTTTGTTTTGAGGTTATGGTAAACTGACCTATAAAGATATTAGGTTTTTTCCTTTTATAGAGTGAACTAGTGCCTCCTAAAAAATATGATTCACTTTTAAATGAACTGTTATAAAATTGTGGTTTTTTTTTAAAATGAAATTGGTGTGCCTAGTGCTCCCTATTGTTGTGAAATAGGGGACTGGTTAACTCCACCTATTTGTGTATTTGGGAACTCTTGTTCAGATTTTAGTCAATGACCTTGTAAAATATATTGTTTAATAGGAATGAGCAGTCCTACTAATCTCTAGAGACTAGTAGAAAATTAAAGATCTTATAATTACTCTTTCGAGCTTGATTTAGGACATGAAGCCATATACCACAAATCAGCTTGTGTGACCGAAGTTCAAAAATAACAATGGAATTACTGATTCTGTCTTGATTTCTTCTGAAAGTTTCACATCTGTGTTAATATTACCCTTTGTCATCTGCAGATTGGGAGCTCTGCACAGGGACATGTCAGATCAGGGGTGGGCAATAATTTTTGGTGGGTGGCCACTCCCAAGATTTTGGAAAGTGATCAAGGGCTGCAATTTTCTGTGGAGGAGATGTGGGGTCTAGGCTGGATACAGAAGGGTGCACGTGGTAAGGGACTGGGGTGCAGGAGATGGTGTGAGTCTGAGAGGGAGTTTGGGTGAAGGGAAGGGGTTGAACTAGGTTTGGGGATTGGGCTGCAGGGTCTGGGTGGGTGTTCGGTTGTAGGAGAGGATTCTGGTCTGGGGGAGGGCTGTATGAGGGGATACAGAGCCTGAGAGGGAGTTGTGACCTAGAACTGGGGGGTGCAGAGGGTTTGGATGGTGACCTGGGGGAGGGAGTTGGGGTGCAGGAGGGGCAAGGGTACCAGAGGCAGGCTCTGGCTGGGAGTCACTTACCTAAGTACTCCCAAGGCAGGCTGGGCTCCCTGCCTGCTGCAGCCCCACATAACTTAGAGCTGCAGGCTGTTCCCTCCATGTGGCTCTTGGCTTCGTGAGGGGGAAGAGGCTTGGGCTGCCCCTATACCCAGGCCAATCTCTCAGATCCTGTTGGCTGGTTGTCAGTTCCTGAGGATTGGACTGGGGGCAGAGAGATCACATGAAGCCTCCCCTTTCTGCCAGAGCAGAGAGCTGCTGGACTGTCCTTTAAATCTGTGGCACCTGTGTGCCTGAGGGTCCCAGCTGTGTGGTCTGCAGGCCAGATCTGGTGGCTTTGTGGGCTGGATCTGGCCCCTGGGCCATATTTTTTCCAGCCCTGTGTCAGCTGACAACAATGATTGAGCTAATGTCTCTGATTTGCTTGGCTAGGAAATGTGGAATAAGATTGGTAAATCCAGTGACTCTTAGTTGTCTTAAAACAGTAGTTGGAAATAACCAAAGTAACTACATTTAACTGTTTAAAAGGGTCTTTTATTATAAACACTATATGTGCTATAACTTGAGGAAGGAAAAAAATAACCATCAAAAGATCCTATAGGTACAAACCTTGATACGCAAAGGGATTCAATTTTTAAATCTTATTAAACTCAGTTTTGTTTGTTTGTTGCAGGACACATTCAGCTGATCATTATTTACAAGAAGCGAAGAAGTTAAAGCACAATGCAGATGCATTGGTAAGTAGAACCAAAATAATCTATTTAGAGGGTTGCACGTACTGTTAAATTGTTTAACTCCTTTTGAACTTGTACTCTTCTTTAGTGCTGTAATTCTCTCCCACATCTGTCTGTTTTTTAAAGTTTCATTCTCTTCAGTCTGACAGATTTGAGAAAGCTGTTTACTACCTTGATGCTGTAGTGTCTTTCATCGAATGTGGGAATGCATTGGAGAAAAATGCTCAGGAATCCAAGTCCCCGTTCCCTATGTATTCAGAAACTGTGGAATTAATCAAGTAAGCTTTATAAAGCAAGTAATAAGTGAAGAGCCAGGGAACAGGCAGGTGGTGCCCAGATTCTGTTCTTGATTTTGTTGCCAATATTTGGAAACTCGCATCTGTAAACTTTACTCAACTCATCCATTCGTTGGGGGCTAATGTCCTTTTAAAAGGACTTTAAGACCCTTAGATGAAAAGATTTACGTGTTAGTGCAAATTGTAACATAAAAACCAAAAAAGCATTCTAAAACTTTCCTCAGCTAGACTTTCTAGTAAATTTTCTATGGATCTCTGATAAAATGTGAGCAGCTGGAACTATGTCTTAATGGTTTTCTTAAAATAATATTAAATTAGATATGGCAATTGATAAATGACATTTTATTTTCATTTACAATTTATTTTGTCATTTACTTGATGTGTTGGTTTGCAGATACACTATGAAACTGAAAAATTACTTGGCACCAGATGCTACAGCTGCAGATAAAAGGCTAGCGGTGCTTTGGTAGGTACATTTTGGTTTAGTAAAACGTCTTGAGTCAAATTAGTGTGTGTGTTATGTCCAAAGATTCAAGTAAGCTTGTCATAGCCATAGATCAATTTTTTCATGGCATACCCTCCCATATTCCTGTCCACAGCCTTACTCCCTCCTGGGAGCCTAGCTCTCGGATGGGGGGTCAGTGAGATGGACAGGGATAAGTGGGGAGAGCGCGTAACATGAAAAAAACTGATCATTGGCTATGACAACTTAATATTAGTCATACATGGTTAAAGCACAGTTTTTTGGACTACTTTTTTTTAATGTTTGCAAATTTGTAAGTAGAATTAGACTGCATTGCTAAAACTGCAGCATTAATGTATCTGTAATTTCTGTTTCCATGCTCACACTTATGTGGATGTGAAATGTTCGCCTTATGTGAAATTGACAGTGTACTATCAAGTTAAATGTCTATTTCTCTGCCATTGTTGCTCTTTTCTGAGAAGCTCAATGTTCCATAAAGCATAGTGGTTGTATTAAATAATGTAGTGATTGTTCGGGAAACAGGGACATTGACATTTATTGCTTAAGAGAGAGATTTGACTAATAGAACACTGATTTGAGCCTTTACCTTTTAATGCTGGTCTTGAAATTGAACTGTATACTGACCCTTAGGATTGAAAGAAGCATCAGTAGAAGACTAGTGGAGCCCAAAGATCTTCCTGTTATGCCCACCTACTGATGAGTCAATGTGCTGTGTATGTCAGTCACTTAATGTTCCAAATTGTTCAGGCTGCTTCAGAGCAGAAAGGACAGGAATCAGTTTGGCATTGGGTGAAGAGGGAGGGGGAAATATGATGTCAGATGCTACATGTTGTGATGCATATCCTGGTGTAATGGGCTTCATTTATTGTTAATATATTTATTTTGTTTATTCGCTAGTCTAGGAGATCATTCTTGGTTGTAATATCAACTCAGTGAGCAGAACTGGTTATGTAAACAAAGACAATGAAGAGCATGTAATGAGATCTTTTGCTCAGGATTAGAGATGTTAAATTTAGTTTAACCAACTAGTTGATGGACTTTCCATAGACTAATCTATAAGAGGGGGAGCTGCAGCAGGGTTAGTTCCTGGTTCTGTGAGCTGAGCCAGCTGAGAACCAGGTCTCTCTCTCCGCCTCCTCCCTCGGCCTGGCTGCACACCAGCCTTAAACGTAAAAGGCTGGAGCACAGTTGGGGGGACCTGGGGTGAACCGCGAATCAGCTGTCGCAGCTTGTGCCAAGTCCCCTGGCTGCACTTCTGTTTTTTAAACCTATTAAGAGCCGGCAGGCTCTTAATACATTTAAAAAGAAGAGGCACAGTGTCTGGTACTCCCGCCTGGTCCCTGCTACTCCCCTGGCCTCTGTGGAAAGGGTGCTGGGGGGAACTGGTTTTTAAGATGGCTCTCTTTCCCCCCCCACGCCCCACTGCTCCTCTCCCTCTGATAGAAGCAGCAAGGGGGATAAGTGACTAGTTGACTATCCGATAAGCTTTTGTCCAATAATCTTATATTCCTACTCGGGATTAGACTCTTTAATTTTTCTGAAAAATGAAATCGTGCTACTGTTGATGACAAAAGTTTAACTCTGAACTTCAGATAGTATGCTTGAAAAACACACAGCTGCTAGCTGAGTACTTGCATTACTGAACTGTGGTATGCACATTCATTGTAAATGTGTTGCTGTTTTTCTTTGGCTAGTCTTCGATGCCAGTCCCTGTTATATCTAAGGCTTTTCAAGCTGAAGAAGGAGAGTGCATTGAAATATTCTAAAACACTGACAGAACATCTAAAGGTACAAAGTTTCTGTATTATTGAGAGAAATCAAGAGAGTACCTTAGATTTTCAACTAAAATGTACTTCAATATGCCTCTGTCTGGATAAGTGGCCCTTAAAGTTGAATTCTAACACACTGAACATTAATTTTCTTTTTTGTTACTGATCAAGATGGGAAGGGTGGCTACTTGCAGCATGACCACAATGTTGTTGTTATCCTGATGGTTTTAGCATAATTTTCCATTTATAGTAATTTTTTTTGTCTGCTTTAACGAATAAACAATTGAGCAGATTTCAGAGAGGATGAAAAGAACATCTTCCTGGTTGCAGACATTACAAAGTTTAACCTAACTTTCATGTATGATATTAAGGGAATTCTGTTTCTGGAGGTACATTTTATGACTGCAGCTGTCCAGAAGATGATAGTGAAGTAAATAATTTGTAGCTCATCCAACAACTTCCAAAGTCAGTTTTCTTAGCCAGCTTGCCTGAATTTTCACATACTCCAATGATTTTATATATTTTCGTTAGTATTTAAGGTGCCATGGGACCACTAATTGTTTTTAAAGTTCTGGATTAACACAGCTACCCCTATGAGATACTCCCATGAGACGTTCTAGAATTTTCAGTAAAAACCTGTTTTAAGTCTGGATCTGGTTTAAACCTACTACCAGAGACTAACACATTTCTCCAGCTCACTCACTTGAATCTAGTCCCTGATAGGGTACTTAAGACATTTAAAAGGCTCTAGATGAGATTAAGGATGTTAAGAAGCGGGTAATTGACTAATCATGTACTCAATATAATTTGTATGGTGTACATGATTAGTTAATAAGGGGCCCCACTGTGGCTCTGCAGTTTAAATGTAGTAGGAGCTGGGCACGCAAGCAGTCCAGATCCTACTACATTAAACTGCACAGCTGCAGTGGGATAGGTTGTAGACCCAGCGCGAGCCGGGGCTGCTGAGTCCTGGCTTGTGCCAGGTCCCAGACCTACCTCGCTGCAGCTCTGCCTCTTAAATGTAGTAAGAGCTGCTTGGCTTTGATATAGAAGTAGCAAGCAAGTGCGGGGGAGGAACCAAATAGTTGACTTGACTACCTAATAAGCCTAGACTTATCGGGTAGTCGACTAATCGACTACTCTTTTTTTACATCCCTAGATGAAATTGCTTAATCTGAATTTAGGCTGGGATTTTCCAAGGTGTCAGTAGGAATTAGGCACCTAATTTGGAAGCTCATAGTTTTCTTCAGAAATCCTAGCGTTTAATAGAGAAAGCAGCATGCTGAGGTATTTCTAGCTTTTGAGGAAGGAGTTTAATTGCCCAGTACCAGTGTTAACAGCCTTCACTTTGCTGTTAAAAGGAGAATGCTGGAAAAAATTATGAAACTTGCCACCATAAGCAATACAGTCTAGTGGTCAGTGGAAGGAATCAAGTTAGGATACATGAATTCTAATCCCAGCTGTTTGCTATGTACTATAGACAGATCAATTAAATTCTTGGTGTCTTAGTTTCAGCAATAAAATTGAATATTTTGTCGAAATTTAAAGTGCTTTAATTCTCCCATAATGGTTCAGACTTTTGGTTATCACAAAAGTATTCATTTGTAAAAACCTTTTTTAATAAGCTATTAACATGCATTTAAAAATCACCTGGCAAATTTATTTTTCCTAAACAGAATTCCTATAATAACTCTCAAGCACCATCACCTGGCATGGGAAGGTAAGTAGCTTTGTAACTTGTATATTAAACTACTTGATTTGGACATTTTTAAAACTTGAGGGAGAGGGGAATGGAAAAAAGGCAATCTGAAGGAACTGATTTCAGTGATTATTAAACTAGCTAGATGTATCTTTCCTGTGAGAACCAAACTCTTAACAATTAAAGTAAAAACTATTTCCTCCATCTGTTATGTACAATAAAGTGTCAGAGTAGGGTTTATAAAGTCACTCTTTACTCATATTACATAATTTTATCTGAAGTTTCATTAGCCATTTGTATTTCTATAAGGATCCAGGCTATGTGTTGGATAACTGTTAAATATGTTCACTTAATTGTTCAGGTAAATTTTGTAAAATTGCTGTTTTTGAAAGCACTCGAGCCGGAATTTTAAATAACTACTTACTGCAGTAGAAGTCTATGCCCTCTAGTACTGGATTAATATACAGCTCTAATTTCAATGGGTTTTGTTCAAATATGACCCATTTACTTCTCCAGCATTAAGAGAACTATAGACTTCCTAAAATGCCTGGAACCATTTGAGCTTGAAATGATATACAGGCAGTCCCCGGGTTACGTACAAGATAGGGACTGTAGGTTTGTTCTTAAGTTGAATTTGTATGCAAGTCAGAACTGGTACATATTTGGGGGGGGGGGCGGGACGGGGAGCTGGAGTTAGGTGGAAAAGACCCTGATTCTCATACAATGTCCTTATTCTAAGAAAAACACATACTGTTTTGATATGAAGGTTTTTTTGGTTATGATCAATTTTTAATTAAAATAAGTTTCAGTGTTTCATGCTATATCCAAATCTTCCTTTTGGGGTACCTGAAAGATCCCAGTTATTCATTTAATAGTCAGAATCTTTGTTTTTTATAACTAAAAAAAGTTTATTCAATACATATTACTGTTCCAAATAGAATTTGCTACAGATGGTTCAGTGAAATGGGTATTAAGTGTAATCAATAGTCATTGGAGAGCACAGTGAAATATTGATACAATCAAAGCTGTTGTTGTATTCTGCTGAGCAGAAAATGGAAATCCCTTCCTGTGAAGTGTGTGAGAGAGAATTTATCCACAGGATTAATTTTAAAGAAAAATTCTGTGTTGGGAACAGGAGTTTAGCCACAGGTGGGTCCTCATTGTCCACTCACCCACTTTGCAACCAGACCCATCCCCTTGGGGCTTACCCTGCTCCGCTCCAGCCAGGGTGTGGGGCTGGGGCTTATCCCCTCTTCTGTCCTGCTCCTCCCCATTCTTGCCCACCCACACCACTGGGTAATTTTTCAGCTTCACCTCTGCCAGGCTGGAAGGGACTTGTTAATTTCACGTGATGCTAACAAGATACTTACAGCTCTAGTGCTGAAGAGGGAAAGAGCTGTTGCTCTCAAGGTGGGGACTGTAACACAATGGGTCTCACTGCCTGCTGCTCCTGCTGTTCCCTAGGAACTTAATTTTTCTGCTCTGGGGTACCCCCTTTTGGCTGGTGTCTTGTTCCCCCCAGCAGACCCGCGTCCTCCGCGGCGAGAAAAGCTGCTCCGCATCTTCCTGGTCTGCTGCGGGGGGAGGGGGGGAGGCGCGGGGCGCTAGCTCTGCATCTCCCTGATCTGCTGGGGGGAAGCGTGCCCCCCGCGCCGCTGGAGGCGATGACAGTGGGGGAGGCACCCCGCACTAGCTGCGCCCCCCCGTTTGTAACTAGGGATCCAACGTAAGTTGGATTGATGTAACCCGGGGACTGCCTGTATTCAGAATGCAATACATGCAGGACTACCAACTGCACAGGGAGCAATTTGCTTGTACGTAAACTCTAGGAATAATATTCTGATATATTTATCTGTGTAGTCAGAGAACATACAAATCTGAAAATCTAATACAATTTTAAATTTCTCAACCTATTAAACATTTGACAATATATGGCAATGTAGCTCTTTTTCGTGTGGTTCTGATTTTATTCTTTCATCAAGTTTATTCCTTAAAACGTACATTTATCAAACTTTCCTCAGTAAAATAATTAAATTAAAAGGTAAGGAATTTGGTCATAGAGTTAAATCACAGAGTTTGAAACCTTAGATGCTGTTCCCAATTCTCATGCAGATTTCATAAGGCATCAGAAAAGTCACTTAAATTTCTTTGTTGCTTAATTTAAATGTAAATCACTTGAGATCCCAGGATGGAAGTACAAACTATTTTAATTCCAAATTAATAAATTATGCAGCTTGATATGTCAGAATACATACCTATTTTGATATTTTGTGTATTAAAAATCATGCTTTTGTTTTTTTTTTTTTTAAACTAGCAAGCCTGTTGGTATGCCATCTCCAGTCTCTCCGAAGCTGTCTCCAGGAAATTCAGGGAATTACTCTTCGGGGGCATCGAACTCTTCAGGGAGCAGTTCTTCTGTAACTATCCCACAGAGAATCCACCAGATGGCAGCCAGCTATGTCCAGGTTACATCCAATTTCCTCTATGCCACTGAAATTTGGGACCAAGCTGAACAGCTTTCTAAAGAGCAAAGAGGTAAGACTTGGTAGAGTCTGTAAAATTGCATGTGTTGAACTGTGCCATAAATGCTTGTAGATCTTTCACATTGAGCAAATTCGCTAATATTATACAAGGCATATTTTGCAGTTGGTGTTTTGCTGTAGGAAAGAGGGATAATTATTGAAAATCTAAGGCAATAATATCTCAGACTTCTATGCTTTTGATGCTGAATGATATAAATAAGCCTTACACTGGCAGAATATAGGCAGACATAATTTTGGGGGCTTACTATAACTTCTAACTTACAAATATGGATTTATATTCGCATTTTTTAAAATTGTATTAATTGAATATGCAAAATCTTTTGGGGAATTTACCACTTTTGGGAATGGGAACATCAGTTTGTAAAACCTTCCCATCTGTTCTTATCAATCATTTTACTGCAAAAATGGTTTTTTATTCCTGTACTGTTTTCACCTCCTTCCACCTCTTATCTCTCAGATGACATCAGGGGAGAGAGGTGTAATTTGTTAACCCATAATAAATGGCTTTCTCCTCAAAACCACGTTCTCCAAAGAGAAGTAAGTAAATGTGAAAGGAAATGTGCATAGTTTGATTTATTTTTTCCTGTCATTCTAGAGTTCTTTGCTGAACTGGATAAAGTTATGGGCCCTCTGATTTTTAATTCAAGCATCATGACAGACCTAGTACGTTACACCCGACAGGGATTACACTGGTTGCGTCTGGATGCTAAGTGATATCTTGAACTGAAGGAATCAAAAGTAGAACACACTTTTCTTGCTGCCTCTGATTTTTCTCCACAACACTGTGTCATGTCAATAAGGAAGACTGCCATAACACATTGCATAGTTGACACTAAAAGCAAGGAATGCTTTCACTTCTCCCATCCTTCTTTGTATGTTTAACCCCAAACCATATCATGTTAACAGACTTCTTCAGTATTCTCCTTTTTAAGTTATTTAAATATTTTAAAATCGGCTACATATTAATAAGATATGGCTTCATTGCTCTGTAGTGGGATTGGAATTCCAGTCAATAATACATACCTAATCAGTTTTAAAGCTTATTTATTTTCATTTGTTTTTAAAAATTTTTACGAAACCCAGCTATGGGTCCTTTTAAGACTTAGCTATTTCTTCCTATAAACTTACCCTATCAAGTACTTAGCAGAGATTAAATGTAGACACTTTATTTAAGTACTGCGTGAGCTTGTTACTCTGTAATGTCTTGTGGTGGTAGAGCTTGTTAAAGAAAATAAGGGTTGATAGGTTCTAAAATCTAGGAACACCATGCTTTTCATGTCTAATGCCTACGACTCAAATCTTAAATAACTACAGTTTTATTATTGCAGAATTTGTACTAAATTAAGAAAAGTTCCAGAGATATTCTTCTACACATTAAGATATTTCATTTAAATGAAAATATAAGAGATGTATATGGAAAGATATTTAGTTATGTCTAACTTGGGTTGTTTTTTCAAGATTATTTCAGAACACTTGGTTAACACTATAGCAATCACAAAACATTACAGTAAACTTGCATTTAATGCAATATTGAAGTAATGGAGTGAGAATGAGCTTCAGCCTCTGATAGGTGCATACTGGAAATGTTTCATAATTGGACAATCTTGTGCTTTTTTAATATCTCCATTTAAAACCGGTCTCCTTGCTTGTAATTATTTGACAATGAAGCAGCCAAGTTAACAATTGAAAGAACCAGTAAATAATTACTACTAGAACTGTCTGTATTATTTCCATTGACTGACTGGGAAACCAAAAATCATAATAAGTGTTAAGATCCATTTTTCCTTTTTGGGTCTGCTAATAGATGGACATAATCATGCCATAATGGCTATTGTGGGGTGCAGAGCTCATCTTTCACAGGGACATTGTGAAACTGTTCTGATGTAGAATTTATTTAAAATTTCTGTTTGCCTCCATGTTAATAGAGGCTCTTGTTAATGTCAGCTGTTTCTGAGGGGAGCAGAATATTCACTTTAGAAGTATGATGGTGCAACAAGAATCCTGCATGGAGTTCCAAGTGGCTGCTTTTAAAAGTTGTAATCCAAAGTACCTTTCCACAAAAGGTTATTGTCTAGGTAAAAGATTAAAAATTATACTCCTTTCAATATTGCTTAGTGTCCCTATCATGTCTGGTGTGCCTTATGCCTTACTTTTAGATGAAGATTTTATGAATTGTTTACAAGGTGAAGTTTTACAGCAGGACCATATATACTGTATGGAGTTGGTCTTCTGCAGTACTTTTGGTAAAATTCCATTTCTTTTCAACAGTCCTAGTGTATGTCATAGAAACTTTACTTCCTGTTACAGTGGTCTCCTTTTACAGAGTCAAACTCTGAACCCATTAGAGTGGTATTGTGAAGTGCTGCTTTGTTTTTATTTCCCATTGTCCCTTTATCTTCTACCAGATGTGAACATGCATGTTCAGGAAAATTATTGCACTAAATTTGTGTGTAGTTGTAGTCAAGTGCCAAAATGATGGCAATCTGAAAAGAAGGAATAGAATTCTATGCTACTTAGTACTGCAGTATGTCCTATGGGCTTTAAAAGTTAAGAAGTTTTGCAAATTAGTAACTTCACTGAACTGTAGCTGCATATTCATAGAGCTTCCTTTTTGTGTTCCAACATTATTTGTACTTCCAGAAAAGCTTTGCTGCAGACATATGGAGACAGTTAACCAACTTATGACTTTTCCCATTATACTTCAGCTTACATTCACTGTTAGAGATGGAACTTTCTCTACTCTCAAACTCTGCATCTTGGTTAATGGGACACTGTCAACTATTTTTCCTTTGTAATACTCTAAAGTGCCTAGCACACTTTTGACGCTATATAAAAATACTTTCTTAGAAGCTGCATTGTGATTTTGTTTTTTGTATAGTGCTGCAGTAGCCAGCATGGCTGTTTCTAGCTTGCTCCATTATGAACCATTACCATTGCTGTAAGAAGAAATAGTCTCATCTCTGGGAATATTGTTTTTTTTCCCTTAACCCAAGTCTCACCAGTATCATTGAGTGGTACATTTTTAAGAGACCAGTTTGGTGTGTGTTCTTTATATCCAATGGATTTTAAATATTTGTCTAAAAAATCCAGAAGACTTTTTTTAAAATCTGTCAAAATGGGGACCCCAATGAGCTAAACAGTATACGTTCTGGTGAAATGCCTTCTGGAGTATTGTCCCAGGTTTTCTATATACGCGAGACATATGCAATGATCTTGTTAAAAAACAAAAGCTCCCTTATCTTTGGCCATTTCAAATGGATTAAACTCAGTTTGACAATTCCAAAAGCATGTCTATCTTGGGGATTACCTATTGCTTCAGTGAGAGAATTTTATTTTGCCAGATACAGAAGTTAAAACACAATGCAAATAATTCATAAACTTCCATCTCTCTGCCAAAATGCAGGCTAACAAATCTGTCCTTTTTAATCTTTAATCATCAATATGTAAAATTCATATCACTTGAGCGCTATTGCAACATGCTCTAGTGTCTTGCCATGAAGGAATCCTTAACCCCTGGTACTAAGGGTTCCTTAGATGATTATATATTTACACATATCAGTGTTGAAGTTTTATTCATCCCTTTATGTCCCCCCAGTGGTGAACCCTTTTTTAAAAAAAGGCTTAATAATCAGACTAGGCTTGCTCAGACAAATTATTTTGAATTTGCTGTCAAATTTTCAGGTTCAGAAATGACAAGTTGCATCATTTATAATTGTTAATGAGCCTTTAGGACATCAGAACAAAGTAGCCCATGATTTATTTTGATTTGAAATTATTAGCCGTAAAACAGAGCGCATTGGATGGCTCTCTTCTCGTCTTTTGACGGCAGTATGCAATTTATATTGTGTGTGTGTGTGTGTGTGTGTGTGTGTGTGTGTGTGTGTGTGTCTATATATATAGATATATAAATGAACGCAGTCTGTCCAAAGTATATGTTATACTTGTTTTTAGATTATAGTGCAACTGACTATATTGATATATTATTTATTAAACTGAGTGCTGAATCACCATCTTACTGGTGATGAATCTTGATATTCTACAGGAGTGCAATGTATATTCTTTATATTGCTGAGGTTTGATTGCTGTGATTTAAAAAAAAAAAAAAAAACTAACGTATTTATGAATGACCCCAACATATAGAGAGTC
The DNA here is from genome assembly GCF_049634645.1 of Pelodiscus sinensis. Taxonomy (NCBI): domain Eukaryota; kingdom Metazoa; phylum Chordata; order Testudines; family Trionychidae; genus Pelodiscus; species Pelodiscus sinensis. Next base: position 24,576,159 of record NC_134727.1, read on the forward strand.
AGTACTTTATGAATATAATTTCATACTTGCCTGGGGCAAGTGAAATAAAGCCTTAGGCATTGACTGAGTAGTTTGCCAAACTAGTAGAAGGAGACTACCTTTGCTTTATTTAATATTTTGTTTACCTAGCGGAAAAATTTACTGTCATTGATAGCAGTGCTTATATTAAAACAGTTACAAAAGGGCCTGAGCAAGTCAAGTTTGAATTAATTTTCCCATTGGGGAGTAAGTAATTTCCAAATAATTGATATTAGCGTTCTAGCAAATACTTCATAAATATTTTGGTCAAGGATTGAATTACTTTAGATCTAGTCAATCAGTATTATAGAAAGCTGTATATTTCCAAAAACACAATTACATTAGCTATCTTTAAATAAAGAGTAGCCAAAGGTTTTGCTAGCCAACTCTGTTAAACACAGACTATTGTAAGGAGATTCTTTGGAGATGGAAGTGCATAAAAAATCATGTTGTCAAATCTCATTTTTGAAGGAGTTTTGTCTGTGATGCCATTTTAAACTTAGCAGTGTTAGGAGGAAAGAGGAAGGGCATCTATAAAAATAAGAGATTTTTCTCATTGTGAGAGTGCTAGAGCGATGAACCTGGCCAGTTCAAAGACTAGACTTTGAGATTGACAGCATTCCCTCTTTCTGTGTTCCAATATTCAGCTGAGCTTCAGTTGAATACACTGTTGAGCAGTTTGAAGTACTGCTGCAGAATAGAGTTTATATAGGCTATCCTCATGTAATATTTTTTTACCCTGCTTTAATTCCATCTGGAAACTTAATGGAAATTCATCCATTCCAATTGATGTAACTCTCCATATTTATTAAGAGTCAATACTGGCAAATTGAAGTGTTCTCAGTCTTTAATTTAGATATAACCTTAGTAAATCATGCAGTTAGGTACACATAAGTATTGTAGTCCATATTTTTTTGGCTGCATTGGCATTAAATATCTGAAAGTTCAACTACAAGGACCAGACATGACTTTTGCAAGCACAGTTACTGACATTTGTATCTTGTCCCCCTTTTAAATGGTTTGAGGAAATTTTGTATATGGAGGATAAAGTGCTTATATATTTATTAAAGATCCTTTATCTTATTTGAAATTTAATATTATTTGGTGAAGAAGGGTTTTTTTCTTTGGAGGAGGGTTGAGTAGGGCAGAGGAAGGTAACTTTAACCTATTGCTTCAAAGCCCTGGTTAATCATGCAGAAAGGTACTGTTAATGACAGGATGTCTCTATCTTATGCTTTGTACATGACAAATCCATGTCTTACATTTTGTTTCTAGGCATCGGTTTTCAACCAAAACTTACAAAAAACAAAAAAACTGTGATTTTATTTGTTGCAATACGTTTGAAATATCAAAGGGTACTTTGGGGCTCAAAATTAGGATTTTTAAGTCAGTATGTGCATTTCACGTAATAAAGCTGTTAATGGTGAGCAAAGTATTATATACTAACTAGATTTTTCCACATCTGTATAGTATATTCTATGTATTTTGTGGTATTGAGATTATAGAAAGTTTAGTGTCTGAAACATGCGTTTAATGTGTATTTTTAAACAAATTTATGGCAATTAAAATATTTGGAGAAAAGGGTATCACATTTCAATTTGTAAAGATCTTTTTAACTACCGTGTCATTAAAATGCTTTGTACAATGCAAAATGTAATGTAACTGGAGAAACTAAGTTTAATAAATATGAAATAGATTTTCTGTATTAAACTTTATAAACAGTGCTTTTATCTTGTGTAGGCTTTCTCCTCTGTGGTATTACATCTTCTAGCTCAGTTCTCTTAGGTCTTCATGCCCTGTTAGTATTTCTTTCCACGCACCGCAGCAGAGAAGAATATATGTTATGCAGATGGTGCCCAAATTTATTTTGTAATTCATTTGATTCAGTGAAAATGCTCTTGTTTCAGCCCAGTTGATCAGCATGCAAAGGTAATTGTTGCTGAAATATTTTATTTTAAAATTAAGCTGATGAAACCTGCAGCAGTTACTCGGTTAAAATTGTTCTTTATTTGAGCAGTTTGGCATCAGTGGATTTTTCTGGCATATGGAACGAATCTGCTATTATTTTGAGGCTCTTATTTAATAGAGTTGCTCACTCTGTTCCCTTTCTCAGAAGGGCTGCTTGCCTGAGAGCTGTTGGCTGGTGTCAGTGGGAGGGACAGATGATTGGTTTATGTATTCACCAGGCCAAAGGGTAAAATGTCCATAGTCCAGCTGCATATACACACTCCTTGAGAGTGCCTCTCCAGCTTGCACCCCCACTGTGGCTTTCTTTGTTCATTGAATACAAGAGACCAACTCTATTTGCTAAATACAAATCTTTATCTTATAGGAAAAAAGGAACAATTTAAAAACTGCAAGGTCTTCTATTGAGCATGTCTTCAGGAGCCCAGACCAGAGCATTGTTTCAACTTTCATGAAACCCTTATATCATTTCATACAACAAATGTTCATCTTAAAAATATTAAATATATGCAGTTGCATAATTCAAAGTGTCCTCACTTAAGGATAGTTGATAATAAATATTTCATATATAGGGTAGGACATTGTCAGAGGTAAAAACAATATTATCTTCTTTCGTGACAGGTCACTCACAGGAAATTCTTAGGGAACAGCGATTCTTCCTGCAAAAAAGGTATATCAATCATTATAGGCCTGGATTGATGTAATTATATAGGTCTCCATCTAGTATACCTATACACATAGCATTGTTCATTTAGTTCAGCTCCCTATGCAACTTGAATTTAAATCTGGTGTGTATGTTTACAGTAATTCTCAAATCTTAATGGTCAGCATATTCCAAAAGCACTTTTGAGGAAATGAAGAGGCTATCAATGACTCTTGTTGGCAGGGAGGGATTGTTTGGTTTCTAGGGTGTAAAAATGTATTGTAAAAAGTGATGGCCTGAAACTCGTTCCTCTGCAGATGAATTGCACAAGTGCTGAATGCCCTACTGTGTAATCGAAATGCTTTTTCCTTCTAATCTACAGGCAGCTTTTTCAGCACCTATCCTTGCCTCTTTGAAAAGCTGAGGGGCAACATATCAGCTGTGTCAAACAGCTTATAACAGATTCTCACAAATGTATCGAAAATAACACTTGACTTCTATTCTCTATTAATTTCCCACCATGAATGTGTAGTGTGCGCTGCCTCGGCACTAGCCGCATCTCTTCCTAGATTAGGGTTGTAGGGTGCTAGGCATATTGCCACCAGCCTGGGTTCTCCCACATGAGTCAGTCTTCCATTATTTAATAGTATTAATGTATTTGGTGCATCTTGTTTAGACATAGTTGGAGGAAATGGGAAAGGGAGGCCCTGTTCCATCTGTCTAATAATATGGACTTATTCATGTTCAGACTTCTGAACTCCTTATCCTCATCTAAATAAAAATGTGTCGTCCTTTTATTGTGAGATGCTGCTTTTTAATGACACCATTTGTTTGAAGGGTGATAAATTTTATCGCTAAGAAGCAGTCATCACTTAAATCAGTCTTGTAGGAATAGTCTTAGGATGTGTTGTCTACTTACGCTAAATAATCTGTTCCACCTTGTATTTAGCCAAACAGAACCTTTCCCAATCCTGAAAAAGAGCTCTGTGTAGCTCAAAAGCTTGTCTTTTATGATCAGAAGTTGGTCCAATAAAAGATATTACCTCACCTGCCTTGTGTCTATCGCCAGTGCTCCTGCAAACTGTTTTGTTTGCCACTTGCACTAAGAAAACTAATTTTGAGAGAGCTGAACTTGTTCCAATCCTTGCTGCAGCTATTCTTTTTGTACAGAAAACAATCAAGTACTGTGATAATTCACCATAAATTACGTAGGAATGGGTAGTTACCTGCACAGCATTGAGATGCATTCATTGTCATGCCTGCATAATGCTCCTATAGGTCTGAGGGAAATCCCCCTCCAGAAAGGAGTCATCCTCCTTTGTCTTGTTAGTTGTGAGCTTGAATGATGCAAAGAAGCACAGTGTGTCTGAAATAGAATTGAAATACAATTGTCATGAAGGAATGGTGGCTTCCTGACATGGTTAGCATTAAGCATAGTTTTAATAGACTTGTCTCTGTATGTTTATAGTTGCTTCATTTGGTTGTCAGATCATAAGTCTTACTGAATGTCTATTTGCCTTGGTATGTTTGTAAAATTCTATATTAAAAAATAACACAGGCTCTCCAGTATTTGTGAGAGGGAAGCAGACATCCTCATACAGAGATGAAAAAACTTTGGCAGACACACTAAATTACTGGTCTAAACTGACTGACCATATCGGTATCAGAGCTGAGATACTATCTCTAGAGTTCCTGATTCCTGCTGCCCTCAAACCTCTGGCTTGTACTTCCTTCACTTGCTGAAGCAACTGAAACATACACTAACTCTAAATAGTGCAAGGCATTTTACGTATGCAAGTATGTGAACTTTCATGTTAGTAATTACTTGACAATTTAAAATAAAATGTTTCTTCCTGTTCTTACCTGCGTCAGTAGGGCTGCACAAAACAGTAAGAGTGCTATAACTTTCAAACACTGCATCTTCTTTGGATAGGCTGCTAGTTACTAGTAACATTTGTGGAAGGGGCTGGAGTCCTGAATGAGTTCTCCCAAACCTTTCAGCTAGACTTTTATAGCCTCAATTCCCTCTCCTTGCATCAGCTACCAGCTGTAACAGGGACAAAGTCCATTTTGGAGACAGGAGAAATTTAATAAGTTAATGTCTACTAAAGTCAATTAGTTCAAGGTCTATCTGGCAAATTTATATTTACTTTTCTGACACGTGTACTTAATATGTATAGGAAACAGATCATACAAACTTGTGTTAGGTTTAAAAAAAGTAACACCAGAGTTCTGCTGTGTACCTGCCTGCAAAAAGGGTCACTGGCCTCAGTGTATTTTCTTGGGAGCAACAGGTGTAACCTTTTCACTCCCATGGCAGCAAGTATTTAAATTGTTGTGGGTTTCTTAAAAGGGGGAAGCTTTGTCAAATAGTTTTACCTTGAGACTGGAAGGTGGGAGTTTTGATTCTACTCACTTTTAGTGCATTAAGGCAGTTTGAGCAAATTATTTAACTTCTGTGCCTTAGTTTTCCTGTGTGTCAAATACCCTATAATACCACCAATCAGAGGGTAGTTCGAGTCCTTTTATTAATGCTTGAGGGCTTTTTACTTCATAATGATTTTCATTTAGAATTCATAATGTATAATTATAAATGTTAGTCTCTGAGGAGTTAATGTGGACCTATTTAAAGGTTATGTACAGGGAGCTATATGTATCTGAATAAAAGTAACAATACAACTTTTGCTTACCCAGGAGGGCTAACACAAGTGGGTGTTTAATTGGTTAGAAGAGGCAGTAGCAGCAGGCTCCAAATTGCAGTTAGCTTGACATTTAACTGTAAACTAATACTAGCAATATCAGCTTCTGAAAGAGCTTAGTGTGATCTTCTCAAACTATGGCAGGACCTCCCACTTTCTTAGCACAAACTCTTTTTATATGTAAAATATACTTTTAAATAAAATACTGGAGGTCAAGTGAATAAAATTGGGTACCTAAATTCTCATTAGCAGGGCCATGTGCAGTGACTGAGATGAAACCCTCAGCTGTGGAGATTTTTTTACCTCCCACTCCTATTTATTTTACATCTAAACTTTTCTGGTTTAAAAGTAGCATATGTAGAGGGTGTAGTATAGGTGTATAAGCATTAGCTTTACAAGAGCTTGTACCAGAGTTACAGGGTCAAAAGCTTGTGGGGTTTATCCAAATCCTTTGTCATAATGAACTACTTGGATTGAGATTTGGCACGTTTGAGTATGGCTTTACGAAAACTAAGCTCCTGTTTTCTCTTTATGCTCTTTGGGATTAGTTTTGGTCCTAACACATTAGCCAATGGGAGCTGCAGGGGTTATGCCTCTACCTAGGCATAAGCATGGAGGGGGCCATGCTGTTGCTTCCAGGAGCTGCTTGAGGTAAGCACTGCCTGGAGTTGTTACCCATGCACAATTCTGTCTCTACCACGCTCTCAGGGCACACACCTTTATCCAGCTCTTACGGTTCAAGGTGTAGCCATGTAAATTTAAATAACTACCTTTACCCAATTCCTAGGGCTTAGGGCTTAACTTCCTGCATGTTTGCAGGATCTTTTAGCAATGAGGGAACCTTACATAGCAAAATCCTCACTCTCACTGAAGAATTCCCAAGCAAGCAGACTATACATGCAAAGCACATAGTGCCATGCTCACCAATCCTGATTGAGGCAGGCTAACTTCCCCTGTTGCCAGGTAAGATCAGTCTCATCTGGATTCTGGTTGCACGTCACAGTAGTGCAGAGGATTCTTGGCAGCTCTGATCTTAGGCTATGTGTTGGAAGTGACTTTGTCCAGCTGTTTTCTCCTTATTCTTTTGGTTCCTTCTTTTCCTTTCTTGCTCGTGGTCTTGACCCCCAGTTTACATAGTGAAATTTGAGTCTTGCTTAGCTCTTTCTTAACCAATTATTTTACTAAAATGTGACTAACCAGTTAACATACTAATAATTACCTAAACAATCCTACCCCACCATCTTAGTTGATTTACACCTAGCAAAAATTATACAGAAGGCAGAAACAATTAAAAACCAGACAGATCATACAAGCAATAGGAAAGTGAGGACCATAGATGGACATGGGTTCCTAAACTGGAGAGTGTAAAGAAATTCCAGGGGGGTGTGAGGCGATCCAGCCACACCTACACCCGTCAATCTCACCAAGTTTTGCTGCTATTTTTTGGGAGGGGGGGCATGAGGATTTCTCAAATCAAAACGGGCATGATGCCGGAAAGTTTGGGAACCACTGACATAGAATGAGGATTCCACAACTGAAGTTTAAGTAAACACTTGTGTGTCACATTACAATAGGCAACTTCCCATTCAGTGACTCACCCCACCAGTTAGAGATGAGCCACATCTCCTTGTTTTTATTGATGAGTTCCTTTCCAGACAAAATGCTATACTAGTGATGCAAAGAGGAACAGAGGTTGGCTACCTAGCGCAGGTGGGAATGGGATTCTGCTTAATTGGTTACATTTTACATCCCTATATCAAATGAAGTTTTCCTTACCTATTTTGAGATCTGTTTCTTTATCTGGTGATAGTGGGTGCCATTAAGACAGGGTCTCCTTAACAGCCTGGTATCACACTATGGTAATGTAGTTTAGATGGAGTGACTCCTTCTATGTGCTTTATAGCTAATGCCTGCTGCTTTTTCAATCTGTCTGCAGATGAAGACCTTAGGCTTTAGGCCTTACAATATGGTTACAGATAAAGGCCATATCCTTACTGAGCTTGCACCCCTGAAACACCCCTCTAGTGTCCAACCCTGGCCCTAGCCCTGATCCCTTTCAGTCCCAGCCTGGAGCACCTTCTTATACCCTAAATCCCTCATCTCTGGCCCCAGAGCTCACATCTCTGGCCAGATCTCTCTCCCTTTCCCCAGCCCCGAGTCCCTTCCTGTACCCCGAATTCATTGGTGGGGCCACCCCTGAGCCTGCATCTCCACCCACTGTTTCATTAATATTCATGGCCTGCCATACACTTTCCATACTAAAATGTGGCCACTCCTGACCTTGATCATCTCTGGTATGTGTCTCAGACCTGCTCTTAAAAACCTCTGATGGAGATTCCACATCCTCCCTAAGCAGTTTTATTCCAGTGCTTAATTAGCCTGACACAGTTTTTCCTAATGTCCAACTTGAACCTATCTGCAATTTAAGTCCATTGCTTCTTGTCCTATCCTCAGAGGTTAGGAGCTGTTTGTCTGTCTTCTCCTTGTAACAACCTTTTACTTATTATAATGGCCTCTTTTCTTCAGACTGAAAAAATAGATTTGTTTAATCTTCCCTCATAAAATCATATTTTGTAGACTGAATAATTTTCATAGTTCTTCTCTGGACTTTCTCCAGTTTGTCCCTCTTTCTTAAAATGTGTAGCATCCAGAACTGGACACTATTCTGCTTGACAGCCTACACAGGAGGCATGGAAGAATTACTACTTGTGTCTTGCTTGCAACACTCCAGCTAATCTCCGAATGATTGTAGGGTGTGGGGGTTTTTTTGTGTAAGCATGTTACAGATTGTTATAAAGAGGACTATGATCAATTGTTCTCTCCTGAAGGTAGTACAAGACGTAATTGGCTTAATCTGCACTCAGAGATTTAGGTTAGATATTAGGAGTAACACTTGAACTGCAAGGGTAGTTAAGTTCTACAATCTAACTTCCAAGGGAGGTTGTGGAATCTGTCATGAGAGGATTTTTAAGAGGTTAGACGAACATCTGCCCAGGTTGGTCCTGCTTCTGCACCAGGGTCTTGACTTGATGATCTTTTGAGGTCTATTCCAGCCCTAGGGTTAATGCAATGCATGTACCACACTCTGTACCTGGTTCCTATGTCTACTCTATTCTTAGTGCACCTCAATCTAGTCAAGGGCTGTAGAGATCACTGAGGCTAGTGATCAAATGAATCTCTTTAGCTGAAGGGTGGGGAACCATTTTAGGGCTGGGGGCTGCTGTCCCACAGAAAAATCAGTTGGGGGCCATACCAGTGAGAAGCCCCCCCAAAAAACCCCAACCTCTTATCTGACTGAGAAGCATTCCTCTCCCACATCTGAGCCCGGGGGGAGGGGCAGTCTAGTAGATTGTGTGCTCCAGTATTGTGGTGGGCAGCTGGAGCCCCAATGCAGGTTCTGTACTGTGGTGAGGGGCATGATCCTTGTGGCCCCTGGGCCTGAGGTTCCCCACCCCTGCTTTAGCCCATTTCCCATTCACTTATTTTATCTTCTGGAGAACATAGTGGCTGTGACGTTCCTCTGGAGCTACTGCATAATGACACAATACACTTAAAATACACTTGATATAAAAAGCTCCAGTGCAGAAAGCTTTGTATGATCCCTATCCCATCAGCCTTGATGCAGAGGGGTGGAGTTTTCCACAACAGTTTAATGTGGAGATACTTGCTGGTGCCAGCTTGGCAAGAGGAATTTCCACTGTAAGACCCCATTGTAGGACTAACGCACCTTCAGTAAACAAGGAGCAGCCCTTGCATTTATCTTGTATCCTAATTTTGACAGCTGTTCAAAATGGAAATTGTAGGTAGTACAAGATTTTTCTATCCACCCTTTCCCCCAAGCCCTCCCTCCTTTATGCTTCTAGCTACCTCTGTGCTAGCTCACTGCAAGCAACAATTAAACCTTTGTACTCCCTCACCGGGCCTGCGCTGTAAGATGGCAATCAGTTGGTAAAGTACAGCAGGTCAAAAGGGCTGAGTTTGAAGTGGTGGCTTGTGCTGAACATGAGCCCTCTTTTCCTTTGCATCTTCAGCATAATTCTGAGGAACCCTAATATGTTCTCCAGCCAGTCTCCAGGTTGCCTACTTAGCAGCTGTTCACATAAGCAGAGGTGAGTGCTAAAAGCAGTTGTGCTTTAAGCAGAGAGCTGGGAAGGCTGTTAGTCACAGCTGTCATTATTCTGTACAAGACCCGCGACCACCTCTGTGCCCCAGTTTCCCCATTTTTTTAAATGGGGCTAGTACTCAGAGTAGGTGGTGTGGTGTGCTACAGGTTGGCCCTCCCTGGTCCAGTGGGGGTTAGGGGGGAAAAAGGGAACCGGAATTTGCCAGGACCAGGGAAGTTCTCCTGCCACTGGCCCCCTCATCCTACCTCTGGCTCCTTCAGTCCCACTGCTGGCTGGGTGATGCAGCTGACCTGACCCACTACCATAACTGCTTCTCCAGCCAGCACAGCATGGCCCCGATTGGGCTGCCGACCTGCAGCAGCCCTGGGTTTGCTGCCATGGCACTGCAGTCAGTGGCCCAAAATACACTTCCCTTGCAGGGCTGCTTGGCCTTACTGCCAGCCAGGCTGCCACAGCTCTGTCCACGCTGCCAGGCCTACCCGCAGCCTCGATTGGGCTCCCACAGCACAACCCTACTGCCAGACCAGCATGCATGGGCTGCCCAGGCCCTAGCTTGGTGGTTCTGGTTCTGCTGCCACAGCCCCAAAGGGGCTTCCCTTGGGACCAGGCTGCTCCAGCTCTGTCCCCAGGGCCGGGCCAGTATGCAGCCCCCAATTGGGTTGCTGCAGCAAAACTCCACCAGGTAGGCTTGCCAGATGCTTTCACCAAAAATCCCAAATATGGCAGGAAAAAGCCTGGTTGACCCCCAAAAAACCCAAACAAACCCCAAACACAAAAAAAGGTTGCTGTACCTTTAAGAATCCCCGTGCTCCTTGCTCTCCCCTTCCCCTCCCCTACCAGACACAGCAGGGGAAGAATGTCCCTACTGGCCTTCCATCCAAGAAAAACAGTATTTTCTGGGTTTTTTAAATCTGACAGGGCCAGAAATAATGGACTGTCCAGGTGAGAACTGGACACCTGACAACCCTAATGCCAGGTCAGCATGCACGGGCTGCCCTGGCCCTAGTACGCTGGCCACACCACTACCGCTGCCAGGCTGTTGCTGCCCGGCCCTGCTACCAACAGCTTTGCTTTGGCCCTCCTGTCCCAGGGTGCTCTCATTCAGCAACATGCCGGATGAGAAAGACCTGGTTTAGGGAGATACAACCTGTAGTTAATTTGTCTGTAGTGGACTTTAAAAGCCTGTGTTGTATAAACCTAACTGCCCCTTCTTGGGAAACCAGTTTAGCAAGCAGCAGTCTCTTTATTAGCTTGTTCATGCAAATCCCAGCTTCTATTTCTTCTGGTGGGCATTATAGCGGTGGAAGTCAACCAGCTGTCTTTATTTCCAGAACAGGTAAAATTAAGGTAATGGCAGCTTCCTCTGCCCTGTGATGAAAGGACAGTTGTGGGTGGTCACTCAGCTGGAATTGTTTACCAGAGGATTAACAAAGTATCCATATCCTAAGTGTGGGATGAAGGATTAGTGGGACTCTATGAGCAGGATGGAGATGCATTGCATCAGAATGCGGCTATTTTCCCATAGTTTAGCTCAATAGCCCCTCAGAGCTTGAAATAGTCCTAGGCTTGGCAAAGCAAATGCAGTAGCAGTGCTTTGGCCTGCAGCAGAAAGAATACTGGTGTGTCCCAGCTTGTAGAAACAGTCTTTCCCTGACATCCATTATGGGAACTGATACAAAGACTAGACTGCTTGTTCACTAAAATCACACTCTAGAGCATTGTATGAAAAAGAGGCTGTTTTACACTTTTCACCAGTTTTACTTGTAGAAAGAGGAGCCTGTTGTTTAGGCTTTGAAACTGATGAGTTTGTTGAAGGAGGGAGGGTGAAAAATAAGGGCTCCTGAAATTGCTGAAAGCTTGAAAAGGAAGCCTGTCTTTTCAGTAAAACCTTTATACTGCAGTCTAGTATTAGGAAGTCTTCCTTTGAGTTTTGCCACTAAGCTTACTAATACAAAAGCTATTGCTTACCACAATTTTGTCATGGGGGCTTAGACATTGTAGCTATTTTCAGTGCCCCGAGGGAATTCTGTTAAAAATAATTGCACAATATATTAAAATTGTGCAATTTTGTAAATAAAGTTGGCTCTAATATTGGCATGAGGTGCACAGGCCACTAGCTGCACTTAGGTGAGAGATCACCCACTTTCCCCAGTACTGGGACTTGGCAGTGAGGCTGCACCTAACCCTGACATCATGCAAGTGGTGTGCCTGCTCCAGAAACACGCTGGATCTGTTCTCTCCCCCTCTCCCTCCCCATCAGCTGTGAATGGTTAGACTCAGCTCAGCAGGAGCCAAAGGGGAATCCGGCTGTGGTGTGAGGTTTCTTTGAACATCTAGATGCACTGGAGCTGGTTTCTGATTGCAGAGACAATGAGATTTTGCTGGGGGTCCAGATGAAGGTGATTGGGGCTCAGCAGGGGAGGCTTAAGTGGGGCTGATTGTGGGGGAAGTGGGGCTTGATGGGTAGGGGTCTGTGGTTTATTGGTGTGTCCAATGTGGGGGATTAAGTTTGGTCAGGTAAAGGGTCTGCTTAACAGAAGCCCTAGCTGCTGTGTGTCACTCCCCCTTCCTCCATTCCCTTTTTTCCCCCTGCCCCATGCCAATCTCCTATTCCCCTTCCCCTGCCTTATTCCATCCTCCTTTTTCCCCACTGCCTCTTCTCCCCACAGCCCCCATTTCTCTTACCCAAAGGCTCCCAGCACTGGCACTAGGGTCTGGAGGCTGTAGCCAGCAGAACCCAGACATGGCCTCATTCAGCTGGGCAGCTGTACAGTTACAGAAATTAGAAGGGAGAGCAGCAGTGGCACATAACCCTCTGTGTCCCATGTCCCTAAAACTGAGCCCATGGCCTCCTTTTGCAGCTTCCCTGATTGTGAGAGGGTGAGGTTCTGTGGGGGTGCAGTTCTGCAGAATTCCACAAGGAATAAAATTTAACTCAAACCCAAAATCAAAGAGCAAGAGAACTAATTTTTCAGCAGCACAGGCTATAATAGTAGCCAACATGGTGATGTAAAACTGAGAGGTTGTTTGCATCATTTTCAGGATTTTCTATGTGTTTGGCCAACACTTAATATGAAGCTGATTCATTCCAGACAAAGCAGCACCAGCTTCTTCACTATGATAAATACCAAGCTATTAACGTATTAGGTGCAGTCAGTGTTCTTACAGTTCTGTTAACGAAACGGTAAACCACATGCCAATTTATCTATCTTTTGATTCCTTTAAATGCCAGCCAGTGGGGTATATGAGGGGCAAAATCTGCTCTTTCCCTGTCCACTGTCTCTCTCCTTAAAAAGCCAACCCTGTGAGCACAGTGATAGTTGTCACAAAGACAATATGCATTCCAAGAAAAGAATTTCACTGCATCTCTCCACTAGGACAATGTAGCACTTTAAAGACTAATAAGATGGTTTATTAGATGATGAGCTTTCGTGGGCCAGACCCACTTCCTCAGATCAAATAGTGGAAGAAAGTAGTCACAACCATATATACCAAAGGATACAATTAAAAAAATGAACAAATATGAAAAGGACAAATCACATTGCAGAACAGAAGGGGGATGCGGGGGGGGGGGGGAGGAAGGAAGGTAAGTGTCTGTGAATTGATGATATTAAAGGTAGGGAGAGTGGGATGTTTGTGAGTTAATGGTATTACAGGTGATAATTGGGGAAACTGTCTTGGTAATGGGTGAGATAGTTCAAATTTGAACTATCTCACCCATTACCAAGACAGTTTCCCCAATTATCACCTGTAATACCATTAACTCACAAACATCCCACTCTCCCTACCTTTAATATCATCAATTCACAGACACTTACCTTCCTTCCTCCCCCTCCCCCCGCATCCCCCTTCTGTTCTGCAATGTGATTTGTCCTTTTCATATTTGTTCATTTTTTTAATTGTATCCTTTGGTATATATGGTTGTGACTACTTTCTTCCACTATTTGATCTGAGGAAGTGGGTCTGGCCCACGAAAGCTCATCATCTAATAAACCATCTTGTTAGTCTTTAAATTGCTACATTGTCCTGCATTTTGCTTCAACTACCCCAGACTAACACGGCTACATTTCTATCACTCTCCACTAGGGACACTCCATGCACATTCTCTCAGCTGCCTAAGGCACAGTATGGCAGAAGGTTGCTTTTCATCCTCTAGGTAAAGGGTAATTCAAGCCAAAGCAGAAAAACAGTTGGAACTAGTTGTTTGGTGAGGCCCTTTTACCATGTCTGGCACAGCCTGTGTTGAGAGTGCCCCTAAAATAAACTAGATTCTGATTACTTTTTAGTTTAGAGACAATCTGGTAAAGACCTTGGCTATAAACATAGCTTTACAACAGCCATTACATACAGGATATATTGTGATGATACCTTAAGGTTACATCTGCACCGCAGGCTTCTTCTGCAAGAACAGCTGTTCTTGTGCAAAACCTTGCAGAGCATCTACACTGTACATGCGTTCTTGCGCAAGTAAATTTACAGTAAGGTGTCAGAACAGAGGGCTGCTTGTGCAAGTTATTCCTCTCCCCGTGAGGAATAAGCCTTCTTGCGCAAGGCAGCAGTGTGGATGGGCAACAGGTTTCTTGCGCAAGAAACCCCTATGGCTAAAATGGCCATCAAAGCTTTCTTGCACAAGAGAGCATTCACACTGCCATGGATGCTCTTGCACAAAAGCACATGACCATGTGGACACACTTGCACAAGACCTTTTGCACAATAACTCTTGCACAAAATGGTTCTTGCGCAAGAAGCCTGCAGTGTAGATGTAGCCTAAGTATTGCTTAGGAAATTAATTTTACTCTTACATTTGTAGAGGGACCATCCCTGAATTGGTAAGTTGTGTTTTGTCTTGGAAACATTACTACCCAATCTCCATTGGCCAATGAGTTGGACATGTCATACAAGAGCCAGCCTTCATGGTGCAATTTTCAGAATAGGGTAGGGGTGGTCAACCTGTTACAGGCAAAGAGCCAAAACAGTGGTTGAGTAAGAGAAGACATTGCCCCTTTAAGTGAAAACTCTGGTTTGTCTTTTTTGGCCACATCAGGCTCCCACCATTTTGCTTTGCCATGCCAGACAGCTCCCCTGTACCCAGTGAACCCAGGGGCTGGGGCCCTTTGTAGGGGCACAGGGGTGGCTTCATGAATATCAGGGTGTACTTTGAGAGCCGCATGCAGCTCGCGAGCCGCCGATTGACCACCCCTGGAATAGGGCATCAGTCTCCTTACCCATCCATGCCCTTTAGGAGCAGAGTCACAGCTTAGGGGAAGAGGGAAACATGGAAACTGGTAAAGAGGCCAAGGCAGGTTCTGTGGCTGGACTGCATACAGGGCTGGCAGCTGAGTCTGGAGTCAGGTGCTGTTTCATTCCTGACTTTGCCCCTGCTGTTAGCCCTAGGTTGGGAACGGAGGTATGGCTACTGGCTATCACACAACTGGGAACAGAGTGCTGCTGGGGCTAGGAGCTAAACTATGGCTGTAGGTAAGACTGGAGCAGAACTAGGGATAGGGAGAGGCTGGCCACCACACCCCTTTGGACAATCCTCCATCCACTCCTGGTGGGGTACACTCCACACTTTGAGGACCTCTCCAATAGGGTTAAATTCCATCTTGAATATGGTCCACTGACAGGGCTACAGATTTAGGACTGCGAACTGTCCATGAGCTACACCAGCTCTCTCTGCTACTGGCAATAGGTTTGCAAATAGAGGAGAGGTAGAAGGTGGTTCTTTGTAATAATTCAATCATACAGTCTATTCAAAGTTTCATTAAGTTCTACTTAGTGGGAAATACTGTTTTACCACCACCAATTTTGGCTGTTTCTTTTCATGCCTCTCCTTTAGAAAATGATACATATATATAAGACTTCAATCCCATTAAAGTCAACTGTGTCACACAAAAAATATAGGGTGTTTGGAGCTCATCTTTGAGTTTACTGTTTCGTGTTGTCCACCTGAAGACAACACCACATCAGTTACATTCAGTGTGTCTGGAACATCTTTATAAAGACTAGAGGCTCTTAAAATTAAAATTTAAATTCTGCAGAATTTAAATCTCTCCGGAAGCCTCAGCTCTATCCATTGAGTGAGATGAGGCCAATAGGCTGATCTAAAGCAGTAAAAAAAAATTCCACATGACAGAGCAAGGTGGAAACTGAAGTTTATTTAACAAGCTTTCACAGCCTGCTATAAATATCCTTGTGTGTGTGTTTGTGAGCAAGTTTAGAAACAAAGAAGGAAACTGACATTAATACACTGAGCTCTCCATATAAGCAGTATTACTCGTCATTTGCAAAGTCAGCAGGGTTCTTCCTTTTCAGTCGCTCAAATTCTTCATTGCCCCAGGTGTAAACAACATAGGCCAACACAAAAGCTTAACAAAAAAACAAAAGCAGTGAATATTTACAGGTTACATTACAGTAGTTACAACATGAAAATCTCTTGCATTATGCTGTATTGATTACAGTACTGGGCTAGATTCTGGTAGTGATACAGTGTAGATATGTTTTAAGCTGATTCTCTTTAGGTCTGAGTCCTTGCCAACACAGTAAGAGTTAAGGGGCTAAAAATCATCCTGATGAGTATTTGCATTCTGCCATTATTTTATTATGGGAACCTTGATTTGCAGGCAATTATGTGTATTATGAATGGCCAGGAGGCAGAGGTCTCCAACCTTTTTTAATGCAAGATCACTTTTTGAATTTAAGCGCAATCCAGGATTTACCTCAAACCCAAAAACTCTTGTCCTGCCTCCTTTGTGCCCCTTCTGAAGCTCTGCCCCTGCTCACTCCATCCTCCCTCCTTTTCACCACGCTGGGGGGCAGAGGATTGGGGCACAGGCTCTGGTCTTGGGCTAAGGGATTTGTAGTGTGAGAGGGGCTCTGAGCTGAGCTTGAGGCAGGGAGATGGGGTGCAGGAGGAGGTTCAGGGTACAGTCTCCATAAAGGTGTTTGGGTCCAGGGAACTGGGGTTCAGGAGGGGATTTGGAGCTGGCTCAAGCTGGACACTGCTTACCTCAGGTGGCTCCTATATGGTGGTACAATGGGGCTACCTGTCCTGGCCCTGAACCACTCTCAAAAGCAGCCAGCAAACTTTCAAGTCCTGTTGTGCCTCCCCCCCCACCTCCCCTGTGTGGAGCTAGGACACAGAGTGGAAGAGGGGGCACCCTGACATCAGCACCCCCTCCCCTCCCTTCCTGCACAGAAAGTAGGAGGTTCCCAGGGAGTAGGGGCAGCTCCAAGGCAAAGGACAGGAGATACACAGCAGTGGCGGGAGGGGACAGCCAAACTGCCAGCACTTGATAGCCTCTTGGCCAAACCAGTCAGGGTCACCCATCAGAAGCTCCAAGATGTACCAATAGATTCTGATCTACTGGTTGGTGACCACTGCCTATGGTGTGTAAAGATCTCTTCCTCAGTCCGTTCCTCTGCACTTATATCCACCCATGACAGCTGCTACTCCCATATCTAGAACATTTTCATCTCTCTATGTAGCACACCTGCCCCATGAATTCTCATACATTTTGTAGTTTTGATGATGGTTTTACTCCCTACATTTAAAAGCTGCTTCTAAAGTTTTAATATGAAATTCCATACTTTTGGGCAGGGAATGGTTATTTTATAAGCTTTTAAAACAGATACAGAAACACTAGGGATGTGAACATGTAACCATGTACATAGTTAGCCTGCATTGTTAAATGCAGCCTCCACCCCTGTGCTGCCTTGCACAGAATGTGGAGGAGGCTGCTTCCCAGGTGTAAATATGTAACTGCTGAAAGATACAGCAGTTACATGTTAAAATAAGGTTTTTTGTAAACATCCTTGAACACCAATCAACATCTTTAATTTACCTCAGGTGCTAATGGATTCAGTACTTGTGGTATACAAGCCAGTTCAGGAGGTACCAGTTTAAATAATTCAAAGGAATTAGAACTTACGAGGTGCTACCCTGTAGATCCGTGAGTGAACTCGCCGCCACATATTGGGAATTCCTTTAGAGAAGTAGTTAGGGAATGCCCTCTGCTCGAATGGAGACAAGCTGTAAGTGATCACATGCCTCACTCTCTCCAAGTTTCCAAAGTGGATACCCATTTTAATAGCTTGAACTGCAAAAGAATGTATGTAAGTTGTTTTTCTCTTTAAAAAAATAAGCCTGTTTAAATAACACCTGAATTGAATACAAAATATTAGAGCCTAAGCTTATTATAATCTGTTAAAGCATTTACATAAAAATATGCTGCACTTATCAGCCTCTATCAAAAACTGTTGAGTTTACAGGATGCGTTTCTGGGTACAGAATAGTGGGAAGATTCCTAGCAACCAGGTTTTATAAATACAGCACAACAGATCATGTAGTAAAGCAAGGCTACTCAACACGTGGCCTATGGGCCACATGTGGCCCGCAGCCCATTGGTTTGTGGCCCGTGGTGCAGTTTGGGTTTACAGGGGGCTCAACACGCAGCCTGCGGGTGGGATCCTTTGAACATGGCCTCCATAGGGAACACGCTCCACAACAGCGAGGCGTCTCCCAGGCGGAGGGGAACACTGAAAGATGCAAGCAGACAGGCTGGCTAGAACAGACGGGTACAGGGGGTTGGTGTTTCTAGCTCCCAGGGAGGAGGTGCTGGAAGCACCAGCGCATTGTGGGAAGAACTTTCCATTAATGCGAAAGAACCTATTGGTCTATATTTGCATGTGCACGCCACACACTGAAGTTGTGGCCCGATGGATGTGCTGTGAGTATCATTGTGGCCCCCGGGCCTTCCAAGGTTGAGCAGCCCCGTATTAAAGGCTTGAGCTCGTGGAGGGCTTAGGAGTGGGGTTACTGAGTACAGGAAATGGGCAATCGCCCCGGGCAGTGCGACCCAGCCCCCCCTTCCAGGAGGCACCTCCGAGGGTAACCACGTCCCCGCCGAGCTGCCCGTGGCCCTGGGTTAATGCCGCTCGCTCACCCAGTGGCGGGACTGGAAGCGGAACCGCCGCTCGCACCCGAGCCCCGCGGCCAGAGGAGGGACGCGGAGGCAGCACGCGGGGTCGGCCCCCCCGCCCCAGAGAGCGCGAGCGCCTGCGGGGCCGCGGCCCGACTGACACGGGCTGGGAGCGAGCCACGCGGGGTCCCTCGGCCGCTCCCCCCGCGAGGGAGATTCCCGCCCCCGAGGCCCGGCAGCGAATCCCGCGCCCGGCGCCTCTCACCCTCGGACTCCCAGAGGTCAGGTCTCCGCGGGCTGGCGGCCCTGTCAGCGCTTCCCTTCCGCTTCCGGGGCGCCGGCCGGGTTCACCTCGCCAGCCACGCCCCGCCTCCCGAGCGAGGGCGGGGAGCCAGGGAAAGCGGCAGCGCCCCCTGCAGGCTCAGGGAGAGGGCGGGAGCCCTACGCGAGAGCTCCCCCATTGGCTGCACAGGGTCTCTGTGGTCTCTGCCTCCCCCTGTCCCCTGGGTCTCCAGGCCCTTCTGCTCCAGCCTACGCTGCAGGGTCTCCAGAGTCCCTCTGCCCCTCCAGGGTCCATCAGTTCCCCCTCCACTATCCCCCCCCCACACACATCTCAGCGGGCTAGTTATGTGCCTTCCTTGCAGAGAGCAGCTGGGGATGTGTGGTGTGGCCATGCTGGGGACTTTAGCATCACTCTGAGGTCAAGGTACTAGGTCCCTCTTCTGCTCCAGACAGGTCATACATACTAATTCAGGCATAGGGAGTGCAGGAGCAGCAGCTGCTGCTATAGCCAATAGGCTAATGAACCTGGTAGCTCCAGCACCTGGCCTTGCATTTGAGACAGGTCTTGGTCCTTCAGCCCCGTTTTGCTTGTTTTGTGGGAGTTTCCTGAATTTCTCCCTGAAGTAGAAAAGTGTGCAGCTTCTTTCATCTACACAGCCTCTTCCAAGCACCTCCTTGCTCCCTCAAAGTCCTGCATCAGCTTCACTAAGAAGCCTGTCAACACCACATGATTCATCCAGAAAGATGGTTGCTGGCACTGGCACTGGCACCAATGATGCAAGAACGAGTCTGTTGAGCAGGGGAGTGAAAATAAACACGTGTGCTACTTATCCTTGTTCTCTTGTATGACTGCATATTGTACTGCTGCTAAAGGGTCATGCTGGCTAGAGGTGAAAGTTTACAGTAAAAAATTCATACTAGGTTGAAACCGTGTGCAAAGCACATTGACAAACCCCTGTGTAGCCCTAGCAGGTGGCAGTAAGTAGAATTCATTGGTATATTGGCATACAGATTCTTTAACAGTTAAAGTCTAGGTTAGGGTTACATTTTATAGTTATTTTTTTTCTACATATAAAGTAAATTCCAGCTAGAAAAATCTCAGGTCGTTCAGCTTTTCTGCCTCTCACTGTAACCTGCACAGTTGCAAGGATCAGGCTGGAATTCTTCAGGCTTGCAGCTAACCTGTGGCACAATTAGGACCTTCTACTATCATCTTTTATTTCCTCAACTTAGCCCAATGCCTTCACACAAATAAGTGTATATAGCAGCAGTTCCTAACCTTTTCCAGATGGGGACCCATTTTGACAATTCAGGAAGACTTGGTAACCAAGGCAATTCAAAAACAAGGGGAGAAGGAAGGGTAGAGCCACCTGGGGAGACACTTGGCGACCCTTTTGAAATGTAATGGTGACCCATATTTGGGTCCCGACCCATAGATTCAGAAACCCTGGCTTATAGTATCAAGATCTTTGCTAGTTGTATTATGAAGATTTAAGTCTCCCCACGAAACATCAGATTGTCCACCATGGCAGGCGGGTTAGCTATTGCCTGATCAGCTGTGTCAAGCTTTATGTAAAAACACTGTAGTTTATCACTGGGCTATTACAAGACTGACTTATATGGAGTGTTAGTTGTAGTGAAAGAGGTAAAGTAAGGATCTTTAACTCATTACAATGGAGTCAAATTCTTCAGATGTTTCTCATCTTGCCCCAAGCTGCTGTGATGAGAGGGGACTGGGTTTGTCCTCTTTCTCCCTGAGACAGGTTGCATGCTGAACCCATCATGCCCAGCCTCACTTCAGCACAATGATTTAAATGAAGAAAAACTAAACGTATTGGCGTTAAGGACCTGAGCAACACTAGTTCATTTAAAAAAAAAATCACATGTTCACCTCTTCTGCTTTCTAGTTGGAACCAGAGGTGAAGGAAAGAGGGTGAGCCCTAGTGCGCAGCTCTGGCAAAAGCTGGCTGAGCTCCAGCAAAAGCCAGCAGGGAGCTATTTAAAGAGCTTTCAGAGACCCAGGTTGCAATAGGACAGTACCTGCAACAAATTTTAAGTTACTTTCACCACTGGTTGAAGCTACATAATTCCCAGCCCAAAATATACTACAGCTTGGTCCTTCCTGGTCCAGCAATCTCAAGACCTCGGCTGTCCTGGACCAGAGAGTTTGCCAGACCAGGGAAAGGTCAGTGCTCCTCTGCTGGCTGCCCCACTCCCAGGTTCTTCTTCTAGGACTCACTGTCCTGCCACTGGCCCTATTAAGCCAGCTCACCACAGCTTCCCACCTCGGTGCCTGCCCACTGCTCCTGGGTGTCATTGGGTTCCCAGCAGAGACCGCTTGGCAGCTGCTGGTCCTGCTGCTGCAAGGTAGTCTCCGGGGTTCCCAGCTGGGGCCACCCTGTGTGGCTAGCCCTGCTGCTAGCAGGAATTCCCTAGCCTGGGCTGCCCAGACACCCTGCTCTATTGCCAGGGCTGCCCTGCTGCCATTGGGGATTCCAGCCACCAGCCTTGCTGCCACCAAGGGTTTCTCAGGGTTCCTGGTCAGAGCCACCTGGCTGCAGGAAACCCGGCTGCAGTTAGGGATGGAATCCCCAGCCACATGGCTACACTAATGCTGGGGGGTTCTCTGAAATGTTATGCTTGTTCTTTCAAAATTCAGTTGTAAACATTGACTTAATTCAGCTTTGGAACTTTACTATGCAGAAGTAAACTTGTGGTTTTACCTATCTTAAATTAAACAAGACAGCTATGTCTAGACTGGCATGATTTTCCGGAAATGCTTTTAACGGAAAACTTTTCCGTTATAAGCATTTTCGGAAAAGAGCATCTAGATTAGCGCGGATGCTTTTCCGCAAAAACACTTTCTGCTGAAAAGCATCCGTGGCCAATCTTGACGTGCTTTCGCACAAAAAAGCCCCGATCGCCATTTTCGTGATCGAGGCTTTTTTACACAAAACAAATCTCAGCTGTCTACACTGGCCCTTTTGTGCAAAAAGTTTTGCGCAAAAGGGACTTTTGCCCGAACGGGAGCAGCATAGTATTTCAGCCTGGACCTCTGGCAGGAGGAGGAGGCCCTCCATAACACCTGCTCCTGGCACCAGAATGCAGACATCTTCACCCGTGTGGCCCAGGCGCTCGCCCAGCAGGGCCATCCAGCCTGGACTAAAGTCAAGGAGCTGTGCCTGGGCTACGTGTGGGCCAGCGAGGGCAGGAGCAGACACCTGCCCCCACTACGACTGGTTCCACGCCATCCTGGGCCAGCCAGCCCCGGAGGTCCCCATCAACAGCAGCATGCACCCCCGTCACCAGGACCACTGAGGCGGGGGAAGGAGACAGCAGAGAGTCAGAGGATGAGGCCAGCACTGCCACCCAGCAGGCCCCCTCCAACAGCCCCGACATCTCCCATGCGTTCTCGGAGGCTGGAGAAGGATCCACTTTGCACTCACAAGGGCGAGGGGGGGAGCCAGGCACCCGGAGTGGGGGAGGGGGAGAGCATATCACTCAGGCCACGTGAGCTGCACACTGTGTAGCATTAGGCAGGAAGCAGCACATGCAACCTCATGCAGCCTGGTGCTGCTCACACACATCCGGCAGGACCAGGGGGAAGGGTGGATGCCAGCTGGAACCAGCCAGGGTGCCAGGGACTCAGGCTAGAGCCCGCACCTCCCAGGATGAGCCCCTCCCCCTCCCTGTTGAAGGTCTCCTCCCCCTTGTAAATAAAAACAGACAAGTTTTTCTCTTGAAAACAAAACTGTGTTGTTTGTGTTACTCGAGGTAACTTAATTGATTTGAGATGCCAATTAGCCAACTAAATTTAAGAAGATTACAAAATGCGGACACTAAATACCGTATCTATCACCGGTCGTTCCTTTAATTGGTCATTGGTTTGTGGCACAAATAAATACTGACACTAAGTAAAATTTAAACCACAAGACTATATTAACATAGATAACAAACAAGCAAGAAAGATTAAAACACGAACACAAAGAATGTGTACATAGTCTAGATGCAGGGACGATTGTAGTGTTGCTGGCGACCTCAATCCTTTGGTCCTTCCGGATCTCAGACTGCCAGGAGATCCCTCGAAGACGACTGGAATCGGGTGCACTGACTCGAGCCTTCCGCACGAACCACGAATCCTCTTGCTGTTCTTCGGGACAGTTCAAACAGGTGATGGTGGCCTAAAACCTAGCCTAAACTAAAAGAAAAACCCTAGCTACGTCTGACGCACCCGACGAACATGCACAATGACGGCCGATATGCTTCGAACCGACGCTGCCTGACGAACAGTCATGACGACGATAGCTAATTTAACTAAACCTAACTCTGGACCCAATTTAAATTGGTAGGTGCAAGCCTTCTGCTTGACCTGACCTTACAGATAAGACTAGTAGGAGTCTTCATACCCAACGGCTACGTCTACACTGGCCCCTTTTCCGGAAGGGGCATGTAAATTTCACTAGTCGTCGTAGGGAAATCCGCGGGGGATTTAAATATCCCCCGCGGCATTTAAATAAAAATGTCCGCCGCTTTTTTCCGGCTTTTAAAAAAGCCGGAAAAGAGCGTCTAGACTGGCCCCGATCCTCCGGAAAAAGTGCCCTTTTCCGGAGGGTCTTATTCCTACTTCAAAGGAATCTTCAAAGGAATCCTACTTCAAAGGGTCTTATTCCTACTTTTTCCGGAGGATCGGGGCCAGTCTAGACGCTCTTTTCCGGCTTTTTTAAAAGCCGGAAAAAAGCGGCGGACATTTTTATTTAAATGCCGCGGGGGATATTTAAATCCCCCGCGGATTTCCCTACGACGACTAGTGAAATTTACATGCCCCTTCCGGAAAAGGGGCCAGTGTAGACGTAGCCAACAAGTATAACCAAGGTTGGTTTGTTCAATGCAGTAAATTTACAATTGGGAGGTAAGGGGAGGGGAGAGAATAGGAAGGAGTTGTATGGGGAGACTGAGGCAACCCTACTATGGGGCCTGTGCGAACATGCCCATCAGGGCCTCTTGGATGCGCACTGCATCCTGGTGTGCCTGGTGGATGGCAGCTGTATGGGGCTGTTCATAAGTCTGTGCCTCGGCTGCCATCCATGTGGGGAGGAAGGCCTCCCCACTCCGCTCCACAACATTGTGGAGCACACAGCACGCAGCCACTACCTCGGTTGCATTCCGCTCACCCATCTCGAGATGATTGAGCAAACGGAAGCGGGCTTTTAAGAGGCTGAAGGCGCACTCCACTTGATTCTGGGCCCGGTTGAGGTGGTTGTTGAACCGGGCCCGGTTCTGGTCCGGCTGCCCCATGTAGGGCCACATTAGCCAGGGCAGCAGGGGGTAGGCCGCATCCCCGATGATGCAGATGGGCATAGACACAGCCGACAGTCAACTCCCGCCGGAGGAAGTAGGTGCCCACCTCCAGCCTGCGAAACAGTCCGGAGTTGCAAAGGATGTGCCCGGCCGGACCAGCCCACATAGGCGTCCAGGAAGCGGCCCCGGTGTCCACGAGGGCCTAGAGAACAATCGAGTAGTACCCCTTCCTGTTTGTGAAATGGGCTGCTCAATGCTCTGGGGCCCGGAAGGGGATGTGGGTTGCATCCAGGGCTCCCCTGCAATTGGGGAACCCGAGGGCAGCGAAGCCGGCCAGCGTAGCATCCACGTCCCACAGGCGGATCACTCTCGGGAGCAGGACATCATTGATGGCGTGGATGACCTGCAGAAGGGTGCAGAGAAACACAGGGGAACACATCACATAAGGCAGGGGACAGTGTGCTCTCCCTTGGCCCCCGCCCCCCCGTGATTCCCTCTGTCCTCACACACACACACACACACACACACACACACACACCAGGGCCCCCCCACCAGCGGGCCTGTACAAGGAAGGGATGGCCCAAAACCCTGGGTGACCCAGCATGGAGTCTTGGCTGCCCCTGGGCATGGAGTGCAGCACCCTCCCCACACAGGACTTACCTCCATAACAATGACACCGACGGTGGATCTGCCCACCCCGAACTGGTGTGCCACCGATCGGTAGCTGTCCGGGGTGGCCAGCTTCCAAAGTGCGATGGCGACCCTCTTCGACGGGGATGGGTGCCCGCAGCCGGGTGGTGGCTCTCTGGAGCGCAGGGGCGAGCCAGGCACACAGCTCCAGGAACATCCGCTTTCGCATGTGGAAGTTCCAGAGCCATTGCTAGTCGCCCCACTTCCCCAGGACCAGCCAGTCCCACCAGTCGGTGCTGGTGTCCAGTCTCCACAGTGGCCTCTCCACCCTGGGGTGGGGATGCCACAGGGACGCCATGGCCTCCCTGGTGAGGGAGTCCAAAACAGTCTGCGCCTCCTGGTCCTGGAACAGGAGGGCACCAGCCTGGAGCACCAGCTGCAGGTACTCAAATGGCCGGCAGTGGCCAAAGCAGGCACATGGCCACCCCGGCTCCATGGCAGACAAAACAAGGCAAAAGAAAAAAAAAAAGGCAAAAGCACTAGGTGGCAAAAGGCAGTGGTGTCCAAAAGGCAGAGGGCAACCACCAAAACTGCTAGGGCAGTCAGTCCCTGCAAGAGGTCCTAAAGCATGGAGCAGGAGAGAAACGGCTGTCCAGGGAGATCCCTTTAAGCACATGTCAAAAAGGAGCTCCAGCCCCCACCCTTGGAAAGAGCTGGTGCCCTTTTGCCCTCTGCAAAATGGTTCCGGGCTTCTGCTTTTACGCAAAAGTGCATCATAGAATCATAGAATAATAGGACTGGAAGGGACCTCGAGAGGTCATCGAGTCCAGCCCCCCGACCTCAAGGCAGGATCAAGCTCCGTCTACACCATCCCTGACAGATGTCTATCTAACCTGTTCTTAAATATCTCCAGAGAGGGAGATTCCACCACCTCCCTTGGCAATTTATTCCAATATTTGACCACCCTGACAGTTAGGAATCTTTTCCTAATGTCCAATCTAAACCTCCCCTGCTGCACTTTAAGCCCATTACTCCTTGTCCTGTCCTCAGAAACCAAGAGGAACAAATTTTCTCCTTCCTCCTTGTGACACCCTTTTAGATATTTGAAAACCGCTATCATGTCCCCCCTTAATCTTCTTTTTTCCAAACTAAACAAGCCCAGTTCATGAAGCCTGGCTTCATAGGTCATGTTCTCTAAACCTTTAATCATTCTTGTCGCTCTTCTCTGTACCCTTTCCAATTTCTCCACATCTTTCTTGAAATGTGGCACCCAGAACTGGACACAGTACTCCAGCTGAGGCCTAACGAGCGCAGAGTAGAGCGGCAGAATGACTTCACGAGTTTTGCTTACAACACACCTGTTGATACAACCTAGAATCATATTTGCTTTTTTTGCAACAGCATCACACTGTTGACTCATATTCAACTTGTGGTCCACTATGACCCCTAGATCCCTTTCCGCCATGCTCCTTCCTAGACAGTCGCTTCCCATCTTGTATGTATGGAACTGATTGTTCCTTCCTAAGTGGAGCACTTTGCATTTCTCTTTATTAAACCTCATCCTGTTTACCTCTGACCATTTCTCTAACTTGCTAAGGTCATTTTGAATTATGTCCCTATCCTCCAAAGAAGTTGCAACCCCACCCAGTTTGGTATCATCTGCAAACTTAATAAGCGTACTCTCTATCCCAATATCTACATCATTGATGAAGATATTGAACAGTACGGGTCCCAAAATAGACCCTTGCGGAACTCCTCTTGTTATCCCTTTCCAGCAGGATTTAGCATCGTTAACAACAACTCTCTGACTACGGTTATCCAGCCAATTATGCACCCACCTTATCGTGGCCCTATCTAAGTTATATTTGCCTAGTTTATCAATAAGAATATCATGTGAGACCGTATCAAATGCCTTACTAAAGTCTAGGTATATGACATCCACCGCTTCTCCCTTATCCACAAGGCTTGTTATCCTATCAAAGAAAGCTATCAGATTGGTTTGGCATGACTTGTTCTTCACAAACCCATGCTGGCTATTTCCTATCACTTTATTACCTTCCAAGTGTTTGCATATGATTTCCTTAATTACCTGCTCCATTATCTTCCCTGGGACAGACATTAAACTGACCGGTCTGTAGTTTCCTGGGTTGTTCTTATTCCCCTTTTTATAGATGGGCACAATATTTGCCCTTTTCCAGGCTTCTGGAATCTCCCCCTTCTGCCATGATTTTTCAAAAATCATAGCTAAAGGCTCAGATACCTCCTCTATCAGCTCCTTGAGTATCCTGGGATGCATTTCATCAGGACCTGGTGACTTGCTGACATCTAACTTTCCTAAGTGATTTTTAACTTGTTCTTTGTGTATCCTATCTTCTAAACTTACCCTCTCTCTGCTTGTATTCACTACCTTAGGCACACCTCCAGACTTCTCGGTGAAGACTGAAACAAAGAAGTCATTGAGTATCTCTGCCATTTCCAAGTTTCCTGTTACTGCTTCTCCCTCCTCACTAAGCAGTGGGCCTACCCTGTCCTTGGTCTTCCTCTTGCTTTTAATGTATTTATAAAAGGTCTTCTTGTTTCCCTTTATGCCTGTAGCTAGTTTGATCTCATTTTGTGCCTTTGCCTTTCTAATCTCGCCCCTGCATTCCCGTGTTGCTTGCCTATATTCATCCTTTGTTATTTGTCCTAGTTTCCATTTTTTATATGACTCCTTTTTTATTTTGAGATCATGCAAGATCTCCTTGTTAAGCCAAGCTGGTCTTTTGCCATATTTTCTATCTTTCCTACACAGCGGAATTGTTTGCTTTTGGGCCCTTAACAACATCCCTTTGAAATACAACTGAGGAGAGTTGGAAGTTTTTCCCTTCAGTCTTGCTTCCCATGGGACCTTACCTACAAGTTCTCTGAGCTTATCAAAGCTGCCTTCCTGAAATCCATTACCTCAATTGTGCTGGTCTCCCTTCTACCTTTCCTTAAGATCATGAACTCTATTATTTCATGATCACTGTCCCCTATACTGTCTTCCACTTTCAAGTTCTCAACTAGTTCCTCCCTATTCGTTAAAACCAAATCCAGAACAGCTTCTCCTCTGGTAGCTTTTTCAACCTTCTGAAACAGAAAGTTGTCTCCAATGCAGTCCAGAAACTCATTGGATAGCCTGTGCCCTTCTGTGTTAGTTTCCCAACATATGTCTGGATATTTGAAGTCCCCCATCACCACCAAATCTTGGGCTTTGGATAGTTTTGTTAATTGTTTAAAAAAAGGCCTCATCCACCTCTTCCACCTGGCTAGGTGGCCTGTAGTAGACTCCTAGCATGATATCACCCTCATTTTTTACCCCTTTTATCATTATAACAATAACTCCGTGCCAGTCTAGATGCATTTTTGCACAAATACTTTTAACGGAAAAACTTTTCTGTTAAAAGTATTTCCGCAAAATCATGCCAGTCTAGACATAGCCAAGTATGATTTCACTTCTAAAGTTCAGACTGAACAGTTATTTCTTAGCCTCAGAAAGGTAGCCCTGTAGTCTAACTTTAAAAACAAGTAGTCCTGTGGCAACCTAGAGGCTAACAAAAATATATAGGATCATGAGTTTTTCTGCGTAAGATCCATTTCATCAGATAAGTTGGAGTGGAAATAACAGAATCCTAGAGAGATACACACAGCATAGAAATCCTGCCATTGGAGGACCTGTTTTACTGAAGCTAATTAAGAGGGCTGGATATGTCCCATTCGTAGGTTTTGATGCAGAAATGTGGATGTCAAAGGTAGGGGAAATTGGTTTTGTAGCACATTAATTGGTTAATGTCTTTATTCAAGCCCAGAATAGCAGTGTCAGATTTTTAGATGACCTCCACTTATGCAGTCTCTCTTTGTATTTGGGTAGTAAAAGTCCTTTGTAGAAGCATTGTTATTTTTAAATCCATCTTTGAGTGATCAGATAGATTAAAATGCTCCTCTTTAGGTTTGTGTGTGTTATCATTGCTAGTGTCTGATTTGTGTCCATTTATCCTTTGTCCGAGAGTTATTTCTTGTTCATAACTGGCCAGAATAGAAGCATTAAAAAAAATGACTAAATGCCAGTTTTAAACAACCCATCAATAAGGAGCGTAACTTTTCCTAGGAACTGTCAAGACAATTCACCAAAGTGTCTGAACACATTTTTACTGGTTATCGACCAGAAATATAGTTAGGATTCCTGATACAAAATCAGGATGATCTCCAGATAAATAGTATATTCACTTACCATACCACCAACCCCTAAGAAAACCCTAACAGTTTGGCAGAACACTTTTTTTTTAAACCACCACTTTGGATAACTTTCAATTTTGTCATAATGGAATTGGAACTGGTTTGAATAATTAAAGCATGTATGCAAACTGATTGATTGAGAAGTCAGAAATACTAAGTCTCTTTCTAAAGCCTCGAGCCACTTACCAAAAATATCAATATAAAGTGCCTTTTGGATGCAAGCAATACCAAAGAACCACCACACAAATGCCATTACATGACAGCTGTTTATTCCCCTTATTTTTAACCCAGAGCAATAAAGCATACAATAGATTTCTCTTTATAGAAGTGTAAGAGATTTTATATGGAGAAAATCCATAATTGAAAGGAAATTTTACTTTAGTATTTCCTTAATTCCTAATTTCACATTTCCAATTAGTTAGGAGGGGTTACAAAAATAAGTGATGCCATTATACAGATACTTGCCACTGACTCCATGCTAAATTGTTAGCATATCTATTTAATAGAAGTTAATGTCACAATTGTAAGTAAGCCATTTGTAGTCTTGACTAAGAGTATTGGAAAATATTCTGAAGTATGTAGCAATAAAGTGGTGTTTACATGTTACCTACAAGTACATTTAGTAGCTATCATATCTTCATATTCTTTGTAGACTATAGACCCATCAGGCTCTATTGTCAAGACACTCAAGGGGTTATATTCAGCAGGAACACAAGAGGGCCTTGGAACAGAGGAGTCCAGTTTCTCATATATGATGTTCTGTACCATTGTATGGACAGGAGAGCCATAACGATGCCCAACCACCCTTGGGCAGTCACCTTTGCAATATTGAGGGCTGTATCTGTGTGGTGCTATTATCCATTTATCCCACTTGAGTTGGCTAAAACTTAGTCGGAAGTTGTGAAGCTCACATTCATTTTGGGGAAACAGGAACTTTTTGAAGTACTCACTCAAGTTATAGGTTGGAGGAGATGGATTCTCTTTCACATCTTCATCTCGTCGGTGGCGAGATGCCCTTTTATTCTGCATATTTTCTGATCCCTTTTCTTCCATGGAATCTGCAAGTGGATTATTTCTCCATCTGGACCACACTGGAGTCTTCCTTATATGTCTAAGGGAATTCCACCTACGATAAGCTTGCTCACTGGTGTCATTTAGGTACAATAGAAGTGAAGGAGGCACCAGTGCCATGCTAAAGGAATTTCCCTGTTTAGAATTTTGGTGTTGATCATCTTTCAGACAAGTGAAATTCACAGCCATATGGATACTCCTCCTGTTAGAGGCAATTAGAGGCTGAAGAAAAGGGGTTACATCAATCTCAACCCACTTGCGTCTGAGTTCAAAGTGCAGATTAAAAGTAATTGACTGCGGTACATTGGGACACACTTGAGTAGAGGGATCATTTTCCTTAACAGCTAAGTGGCATGTGCATGTATTGGCAGAAAAACTAAAAACTGATCTGTCAAAGGAGTAGAGCAAGACGGACTTGAGTAAATGCTCCAGCGTAGTAACACGATCCAGATTGAAAAGCAGATCCACTGAGCGAAGGTCTTCTGAGAAAGGAAACAAAGTATCTGTAACAAAGTATCTGTAGAGATTAAACCATTTTCAGTGGCACTTGACAAGTGTGCATAATCAAACAGAAATAAGTCATTAAAAAGGGAAGAAATTTAGACCAACATTCAATGCAACTTAAATTTGGTAGTCTGGCAGAGAATGTCGAAAAGGTTCCAAAATCTTACTCTAAGAAAATGCACCAGTCTGTCGTATATATACACACAATTTTATACACACATACCTTTGACATTTTGGAGGAGCAAACAATGGTGGATTCATCTGTTGGCTCCACACCCTGGTCCCATAGATGGGACAACACTAGTTAACTAGTGATACTTCATAAAAAAAAAGGCAACATTTTTTTGTTATGTTAAGGAAGGAAAAAATGCAAAACTGAATATGGTAGCAATGGTAGGGTATGTCTATACTACAGAGTTTTGTTGGAAAAATGGCTGTTTTTCCAACAAAACTTGAGGAACATTCACACTACAATTGAGTTCTTCCACAAGAAAATTGAAGAAACAGAGGGGGTTTTCTGGCATTGGTAATCCTCATTCTATGAGGAAGAAGCCTTTTTACAAAAGAGCTCTTTCACAAAAAGGCGTGTGTGGACGGGGAAGAGGGAGTTCTTTCAGAAAAAGAGGAAAAAGCACAGGTGCCCTGGTGGCCATTCCATCCACTGCTTACATGCAAGAGAGCATACATTTAGTCAGGACGCTCTCTTGAAAAAGCAGATCGCTTTTTCGATGCACTGTTGCAGAGTGGACGCTCTCTTTTGGAAGAAGTTGTTTTGAAAGATCTCTTCTGAAAGAAGCCTGTAGTATAGTCGTAGCTGTAGAGAAAGAAAGATCTTTGCAGGCTTTCTATAGGTATTAAAAATAGTGGGTGAAGAGGATCCTATAGAAATAAGATTATGTATAAAAGTATTTCTTGTGTTCAGCTTTGAATTTGCCATCTTCCCATTTCATTGATTGCCTCCCCATATCAACAAACAGGGAAAACAGATACTCCTGAATTATCTTTTCATACCATTTGCTATTTTGACTAATTTATCACATTCCCCTTTTACTTATCTGCTTTCTAAGGTAAAGAATTCCAGTTCTTTCATTTGGAGCATTTCCCCCATGTTACTAATAATTGTTAGCCTTCTGAACTTCCTTAATTCTTCATCCTTATTTTTGAGAAAAAGGCCACTAACTACAGAGAATATTCTAAATGAGGGCTTTATGAATTTAGTGTAGATGCACTAACCCTTAAGTTGTTTGCTTTTTTGAAATGAGCTGCACAGAGAGATGGTGAGTGAGTTCCAAATTTAGCCATCTGAATAGTTACAATAATATAGAAGATAACTTAGGAGATGCACCCATTAATAAGTTTTTGCTTTTAAGCATTTTATTATCATGCTACTTAGGGGATTTTGTAGCAATGCACCTAAAACAGTAGTTTGACTGCAGTTTATACATCAGGTCATAATCAATAAATCCTATTGCTTTTATAAAATCTTAACTTTGGAGCACTTCACCTTAAAATATGTGATGAAGGTTCACATCTGTAGCCAGACTTTAAAAAATAAATAAATAAATAAATAAAAAGGGAGAAATCCTGAGTCAGAGTTGAAGTAACATGTCCACAGCCATACATGCAGGATTAGAAGTCAGGGATTGCTGGTTGCCAGTCTTGTGATCAGACCACATCTTTCACCCCACCCCATTATTCTCTGCTTGAAGCTTCTCGACTGCAGCATTAAGTTATTTGAAGTCATGCATTACAAATATGGATATTCATAGGGTGGGGGGGAAAGAGTGTTTGGTTCTTCTCTGGTAGAAAGTAGATGAAGAACAGTGGACTGATTTGAAAAAGTCCTCTTGTATTTGGATCCTAACACATCATTAATAAGATCTGATTACAGAGGCAGAGTTTGCTGACTTTAAATTCTGCATTTTACACATGGCAATAAAAGAACATAAGGCATCTAGCTAGCAGATGTCAGTCACTTCTTTTTCCTTGCTTGACTCAAAAGGTACAAAACAAAAAAATCAGTTTATCTTAAAATGGCCATGCTGGATTGTTCTAAAATGTATTTAGGGGTAAGCATCAGTTTGGATGTGAGAATTATGTAGGTTCAAAGACCTAAGTTATGGCAAAGCCAGACCTAAACTCCTTTTAAGGCAAGGCATATTATGAAAAGACCTATCCAGTGCAAGAGAAAAGTCATCCAGTAGGTATAATAGATACAGATCTGCAGAGATTACACGTTTCTTTATTTCACCCCATTGAAGGAACAAGGGGGGAAAGGAAAGAGAATTTTAATTATATCTCCCCCAAACACACATCTTTCCTCACCTACCTTTTATTTGGTCCCTGTGGTGGTGCTCACACTCAGCACATGGAGCGAGGAGTCTTACAGTGTTATAGAGATGACTTTTGTTGGCTTTGGGGATTCCTTCTTTTGTAGCAGACATCTTATATAGCCTCTTCATATACCTAAGGGCTCTGGAATTTGGCTGGAGTCTTGGGACCTCACTTTCCCAACTGTGAGGTTTCTGGTCAGACAGCACCTTGAGAAGAGGTGGCAGGAGGGTATAACCTTTTCTCACACCTGGCGGCAATAGCAACAATGGAGGCTCATCCTCAGGAACAAACAACAGCTCAGGCATCTTCTCAGACACTGTCTCATCCCTAGAGCTGGGGGAACACAGAGCAACAGAAGAAAGCAGGCGAACACAATAATACAAACAGATAAAGATTTTCCAGGGAATTGCCATGCTGCTGGAGGCCATAGTAGAAAAACCCTCATCCCATGACAGGTTGTATCTTAAAACAGAAAAATAACTAAGCCTGGCCTCTTAAATATATTTCAGGTGTGAGTGGGAAGGAAGTATCTCTCTGTTTACACCAAACGGAGAGATCTACAGCTGGAGAGTGAATCCAAATGGCCATTTGAGTTCAGGCTAGAATCTTTGCACATGTAGGCACTTTGAAAACTAGCACACCACTCTCACCACTTACCCATTTTCACATGGAAACCATTAGTGATTATGAAAGGTACTAATTAATTAGCATGTTTATTCTCTCCAGAAGGGACAAGGGGAAATGATGGATCAATAATACTTATTTTAGTTGGCTATAACTACAACCCTAAAGCAGCTTGTGGCATTCAAACATGTTTTTACCACAATAATAATTCTGCCCCCCAATCCCAACCCCCCAAAAAGTAACTGGTTAAAAAACCTCAATGATAATCTTTCAATGAGCTGGTAAGTAAAAGGTTTCTATAGGAAAAAATTGAAATGGGGTTTCTTACAATACCATAGCTGAGATAATGGAGAATAAGAGAAGAAGGAAGTAGGGGATAAAGTTCAGAGTTCCTGGGTGAAACAGAAAACAAGAATCCTTCATGAATAATTCTTTAATTTGAAATCTGATGTTTAGCTGCTCTGGTAAATGCTGGACATGGTATGATAGGTCACTCTGGTGAGCTAAGCCGTGGTAGTGTACTAGTAACAAAAGTGAACATATTGTGTTCTAAACAAGGGTCTCTGAGATAGAAATAGCTGAATTCCTATCCCCACTCACCCTTTAACTTCTTGTGTGATCTGTGAGATTTAGAGTGAGATGTATATTTGCACAAGGGGATTTAGACACCTTCTTCCTGTTTTTAGGCACCATTGTGATCCACAAACCCCACTCAGCTTCTGCCCAACCCAGTGGGCACCCAGACTCATTGGCTATGTCTACACTTGCGGCTTCTTGCGCGAGTAATATGCAAATGAGGCTAAGCATGGAATATTGCTGAGCCTCATTTGCATACCTAATGAGCCACCATTTTTTTCAGAAGAGGCTCTTGCGCAAGAAGGAGCATCTACACTGCCTTTTCTTGAGCAAGAAAAACCCTCTTGTGCAATGCCGTTACACCTATTACTTGAGAGGAAGAACGGCGTTGCGCAAGAGGGTTTTTCATGCGCAAGAAGGGGCAGTGTAGACGCTCCTTCTTGCGCAAGAGCCTCTTCTGAAAAAATGGTGGCTCATTAGGTATGCAAATGAGGCTCAGCAATAGTCCACGCTTAGCCTCATTTGCATATTACTCACGCAAGAAGCCGCAAGT
This sequence comes from Pelodiscus sinensis, assembly GCF_049634645.1. Taxonomy (NCBI): domain Eukaryota; kingdom Metazoa; phylum Chordata; order Testudines; family Trionychidae; genus Pelodiscus; species Pelodiscus sinensis. The sequence continues at coordinate 24,610,655 of NC_134727.1, forward strand.
GTAGACATAGCCAATCAGTGTCAAGGGTTTTCCCTTTTGGCATGTTGTGACGGCGCGTTGGGGGTTCCCCGTCTCCTGCACCCCAAAATGGCATGAACAGACTGCACCAGCCGGTGGAATAGAGGAAGTTTATTGCCTCTCCATGATACAGCACAGCACAGATGTAATCTGGTCACAGAGCTGGGCTAGGATGCCTCAGGCCCCCTTGAGATGGGGGAGACTGGGCCCCTAAACTCCAGTCCCTTTCCCTAGGCTGTCTCCTCCATGCTCCCAGACACCAACTCCCTCACCCTCTTCCAGCCCTGCCCCCCAGCCAGGGCAGCATTCCACCTTCCTTTGTTCCTCTCCATGGGGGGTGGCTGGCCATACTGGTTTGCATAGTGATTCATCCTGTTTTGCTGGGTTGTGGTACCCACGGCAGCCAGTGGGGGTTACCCCAGAGCCAGCAGCATAGAAACCAGCCAGGTACCCCCAGAGACAGCAGCATAGAAACCAGCCAGGTACCTCCACTACGTCACACATGTGCACTACAGTTTCATTCTAGGCTCCTATTTCCCACCTGAGCGTGTGCACTACTGCTTTATAAAAGGTGTCAGGAGATTGTCTCCTGCCTAAGCCTCAGAGTGATTCACCTGCTGGGGAAGACAGGCATCCAGCCAAAGTTCTGTGTATAGCTACTGGGCCAGAACCCTCAAGAAGCTCATATGAGATCTGCTCTGCTCTCATTACATCAGGTTTTCACTGAGCTGGGCAGATTCTGAAAAACATTTTCAGCTACATTTCATTTTGTGAATAGGACTGTATAATAAGTTATTTAGAGTGTAGTTCTTGTGTTTGTGGCAACTATTGTACAAATCAACAGTGAATAAAATAAGCAATTTAATACATTTAATGTGTGGTTGCAAATAATATGTGCTTGACTGTGTACTGTAAAAGACTTGTATTTTTGGTTAGTTTATAACAAATGAGCCAAATTCAGATATGGGTTGTGTCGGTACAGCTCACTTAACCCATGCCTGATCTTGGCTCAATCCTTTTAAAACAACATAGAAAACTCACTAGTAATACCTGAGGTAATTACAAATCAATGAATGTTAAAAATCTTATTTCTTTTCCCCCACAGATGCTATTAGGTGATTTTACAAAAAATAAACAATCTTAGTTTGTCCCAATTTGTTTCTCTTTTGTACTTTTTTTGCCCTGGCTTTGCACTGTGATGTCTAAATTGCAAATACTAAAGGCAAATGTTTAAGGGCTTTTTTTTTCATTCAAATTACAATAAAAACAAAATTTTAAAAAATCATGCTCTAGGAATACTTTTTTTTTGCACTCAACTACCTGACCACACCAGTAGAAGTATTAATTACAGTGTAAAGTAGCTGACTTATAGTTGTCTTTGCTGTTAACATGCTTCTGGACTTTCATTTCTCTGCAGACACTAATACCAGTCTTAGAGAAATGGAATGGAAAAGTAATTGTGGTTATAGTGCCCTCAGATTACCTTTCAATCCCTAAGTAAAGCCCTTCTCCCTGCAATCTGAAATCTAGGCATCCATATAAGTAGGGTGCTTTTCAATCACAGCCAGCTATCTGTGGAATGTGCTCCTAAAGACCTTACTAGAGCACTATTGATTACATCTGGAATGTATGGAGCTGCCTGTTGCTGAACATGTCTAATTGGGATTTTTAAAAATTTTATTAGGATAACACCTGAGAGAATCTCTATTCTTGTCAGTTGTTTTTAATTAGAGCCATGTTATCAGTAGTGTGGTAAAATGTCACCCCATCGTTTAACTTTCCTATCTCGCTGTTTCCAAGAAAGGAGCACTCGTTCATAGAAAGTTAATTAACTTACAAAATGTCAGGCTGGAATACTTTCACTCAGATTGGAAGGTTAATTATAAAACTGATTAGGATTATATTCAGCTAACCATCCACATACCAGAATAATGTTACCTTGTTCTTTTTGCCTTCTCAGAGCTGATTATGTTGTGATAAGAGGAGAGCACTGCCACTTCTAAGGTCAGTTACATTTAAACATTTTGTTAGGTGGGTTGGTTTATACTTCCATACACTTTTAAAATAGTATTCATCAAGCAATGTACTAGTATCAATCCACTCCAACAATTCTTAACTTCTAGGTGTTGTGTGAAGTAATAATAAATATTTTACTATAATTCTACACAGTGGATCCTAGTAAAATCTCAGATATTCTTATGCATACAGTACACTGTGAGATGAGAGGGGTTTTAAAAGAGCTACCACTTTCAACATGTATATCAGGTAGACTGGGTGGCTCAAGGAAGTAGTAATGTACTATAAAGGTTTAAATACCTAGGTTACAGGTGCGAATCTCATCTTAGTCAGAAGTGCTCTAAAAATTGCCATTGTTTGGTGGCCTGTGTGAAATGAGTTGTCCTTTGCAGTGGTCAAGTGTCCCAGTTACCAAAAGCCGTGTATATTAACTGGCCCCTGGTTATTAGTCCTGACAAGAGAAGGTATGGACTGAATGGTGTAATTGCATGGTCACCTTTTTTCTAATTTCCACCAATGTGCTACCCAAGGTAGCAATGATGACAGTAACATTAGGGGTACTAATATAAGCTACCTACTGTCATTTTAACCATTGTGTTGTCTAACCATGTTCATAGCAGGTCTAGATCACATGAAGCCAGTTTTTCAAAAGATCTGGGGATTACATTTTCAAGTATTTGGTACCCACAATTGGGATTAGATTTTCAAAAGTGCTCAGCGTACAGCAACTCCCTGGCCTGAACTTTAAAAAGATACATTTACTGGACTGAACTCATTTGACAGATGGCTGTCATTCCCTGCCCCATCTCCCCCTGAATTGGGAGCTGAGGTTTTTTTTAAATCCTGGCCCATAATATCAGAGGCATTGTTGCCTTGCTAATAGCTTCCTGAGGAGGCAGCCATAATTTAGGGCAGCCCTTGGCTTGCCTACCCTATCCAGTGGGCTGTACTTGTCCCTGGAACAGGCCAGGAAAGAGTGCAAAGATGATGTTAAAGTCACTAAGGGTCTTTCTCCTACAGAGCTACACATTCTGTAAGAGTTGCAGCACAAAGTGTCAGCTATGAGCAAAGCTGTTTAAAAGGAAACATACACTGCTGGTGACCATGTTCTAGCCATTCTGTGCACATGTAGAGGACTCCAGTCTCTGATAGTTAGCAATTTTTATTGTGAGGGTAATGGAGTTTTTAATATCTGTTGTAACTGTGGTTATTACAACCTTCCGGATAAAGGATTCAAAGGGACTGGTCACTTGGAAGCAACTGAATTCGAAAATAATATGTGAGGCTAGATGTAGTTCGAAAACAAGGACATCTCTCCCTGTGCTAAAGATTCATTTCAGTATTGTTCTTATCTAACTAAAGTCATCATTGTAGTTAACTGAAGAAGGCTTGATTAATTACTGGAAACATGACATTCAAGAGCACTACATTCACTAAAAAGAATATTGAAACATGGAGTTGAGTGCTTTAAAAAAGCTAGCAGGCTATAATTAACTTTGTCAGTAAGTGGGAGATTAAGATCTTCTAAAAACTATTTTTTTTTTACAAAAACTGAACCCAACAAAATATTTCCATTATTATTTAAAAAAAAAAAAGTCCAGTTCATCAGTTGTCTTCATTTAAAGAAAGAAATATTATCCTGCTGCTTTTGCTTCCAGTCACTCATACAGGTTACATGGAACCTCACTTTGAGGTCGATGGCACTCTGCCTGGGTATATGGGTTTGCCCTTTACATGTGGTTACATTTTTGTGTCCAAAAAGAACATGGAAGTGAAACTGATTATTAACAAAAGTGATACCGACAAACTACTTTCATTGCCCAAGATGAAGAAAAGCAAAAATTAAACAACATGTTTCATACAATTTTGGACTTGTAGAATAAAGGATGTTTTTAAAATGTATTTTTAAAACAAAAAACCGTATTTTTTATGTTTTAATACTTGTAAGGTTTTACTAATAGCATGAGGAAGAAAGGCTGATCACAACAAATGATGTGAAATTTCTCTCTTGAGCTGAATCTTTTCTTTACAAATATGTCAACTAAAACCCAGTAGAATAACATGAGGTATTTCAGAAGTCTGATACATGCATATCTAAATATTCCATCAGTTTAAGGGAGCAAGGATTAAGAGTAGGGCTGTATCTACACTGGCGCGATCTTGCGCAAAAGCGGCCGCTCTTGCACAAAAACTTGCTGCCTGTCTACACTGGCCGCGTGTTCTTGCACAAATAAACTGACGTTCTAATGTATGAAATCAGGACTTCTTGCACCAGAACTCTGACGCTCCTGCTCAGAAATAAGCCCTTTTGCACAACTGTTGTTGGCAAGAGGCTAGTGTAGACAGGCAACATGAATTTCTTGTGCAAGAAAGCCCTATGGTTAAAATGGCCATCAGAGCTTTCTTGCACAAGAGAGCATCTACACTGGCATGTAGCACATACCAGTGAGGATGCTCTCTTCTGGAAGAGTTTTTGCACAAGAACTCTTCCGCAAAAGAGTTCTTGTGCAACAAGCTGCCAGTGTAGACATAACCTCTCTTGCGCAAGAAAGCTCTCTGAGTGTGATCTAACAGACACATCTATTAATAATAATGTTGTTATCAGGAATGATTCAGATGAAGTGAGTGGGACTAGATTTGGCACTATGGCCATATATATTTGCAGGATCAGGTGCAAACATTTTAAACAATGATAGTAACAAGATCTTAGATTATAAAAACTGAAAACAAAATTCAAATATTTTTTGCCACTTATGCTCATTGTTTAGGTTTTCCACCAGCCTGTGCAGTGATAATGGACTAATGAGCTGTCCTTTTGTTCTAGTCAATTTCAGTTTCTCGTTTTCCTGCACTAGTGCAATTTGGAAAAGTTTGGATTGTAAACATAACATAGGCATGTGTGTTTCCCTATAAGAATGGAATTGAACAGCCCTAAGAAACAATTATGCTGAACAGAAGTTTTGTACATAGCTAGATCTCTTTCCCTGCAAGCAGTCATGCATTGCTTAACACTTATTTAACTGAGTAGTCCTGTTGAAGTAAAAGGGACTACTCATGTGAGTAGAGTCTCTCATATGTGTGATAGTTTGCCATATTGAGGCACTGGGGTTTTATTTTTAAATAAAACTCAGAATCTGAGCCAAATTAGAGTTGATCATATTTGTTTAAAAATCCACACCGTTATTAGACTATTATCTGGTCTTCCAATGCATTCTGTATCTTAAATGCTTTGTTATATCTGATATTAAATTTAAGATTCTCTGGGCAGGGGCCATGTCTTCCCATGTTTTTTCACCGAGAACCACACTAACTATAGTGGTCAGTAAGTTCTTCTGCTTATAGCTTTTAAATTCCTGTAAATGAGAACTGAGGAATGTGCAGCTTTGCCCTGAAGTTAGTTACTGAGGTTTGTTTGTTTCCACAAGACAGCAAAAGCATTAGTCACAGGTATAGATGTTAGGCCGTGATAAACAAGGGTTTTAATTCTAGCTCACTGAGCCAATTCAGTGGACTTTGAAACACAAGAAATGTCAGGTGCTTTCTGCAGAGTCTATTAATATTGTCTACAGAAACTTAATTTATGGCACCCCCACAATTGTCTTAATCATGCTGTTGCTGTCCAGATGTGAGCTGTGGCAATTTCCTAATAACTGTGTGTTTAGAAATAAAAGGAGAAATGAAAAATAAAATAAACTCCTAATCACTGAGCTATGGGGTACTCTGATGGCTCCTATTGAGGCTGTTCCACTGTGGATACAGGGTCTCTGTGGCCCAATAACTGCTCCTCTGTGGATAAATATTTGACGAGTCATTGGGCCAGAGAAAGGAAGCAAGACTGATTTTTTTTGGTTCAGTGGTTAACTAGACAGGAAACCGTATGTCCAGTTCCCTCACTCTAATCGCTTGTTCATTATTTAGCCTCAGTGGAATAGCTCTAACAGGAGAGATGGAGGGAGCCCCACATCAGGATGTCAGCTGCTAAAGCACCCTCTATGAGGTGGGTGACCCCTGTTTACAACCTTTCACTTCCCTTCTGATATAGAGGGGATTAAATCTGGGTCTCTCACAGCCCATGTGAATGCTCTAGCCCCTAAGGCAAACGTTATAAGGTGGAAACCTTTGTCTTATGTGGAGTGAGGCAGGTGCCTAATTAATTCCTGCAAGAAGCAGCTAAGCCTTCTGACTCCAGCCACGTGTTCCTGATTGTGGATTGCTAAGCAAATGGTCACCTCTCTGTAGCCTAGACCTAGATACCACTCTGAGAGGCAGGACATTGCAACCCCCATTCCAGCTGGCATATCCCACTGGCTATTAGGCAGCAGTGCACATAGGATGCTGGATTAAGTGGATTACATTCTAGGTTCCTCTCTCTGCCTATACATTGTACTGGGAGCCCAAATGCTTCACTCTTTGTGGACTGCAGTGGTGTTCCAATGATTTTCCTAGGCACCCAAAAGATAGGCACTGTGAAGCTCAATGGCAAAGTCCCATAATAGTTTCTCTGTGTCTCAGATCCCTATCCATTAATGGGGAATAATAGCACTTCCCTTACCTCAGATAAGTATTCTAAGGGAAAATACATGACAGACTGTGAGGCACTCAAATACTATGGCAGTGGGGGAGGTCATAAAGTTCCTAAAAGAAGAGAGTTACTGTCAGTGAATGCTGCTGACCTTCATCTGAGGCTCTTCTACCCCTCCTTGCTGCACTGATACGTGTAGCTGCCTCTGCACCCCTAGAAATGGCTCCTGACCCCGCTTCCCTACGCTCACTGGGGCAGGAGAGCCGTCTGGTGCAGCGATTCATAATGGCATTGCCAAGACGGCATCGGCTGACAGGAGTCTGATGTGGCCAAACAGCCTCTTTCTTTAAAGGAGCAGCAGGCTTTTTTTTTTTCCTTTGCTCAACAACTCTGGGGGGGCTGGTGGGGAGCTTTTCCTCTTTTTTTTTTTTTTTCTCAACAAAAATTGCTCAAAAAAAATTCTGATGTGGCTTTTCACATTTTTTTTCTGCCGCTGTTTTGGCCACCACTGATCTAATAGGTTTTTTTCATCACCAATATTTAGATTCACTAAAATTAAGACTGTTCATTCCTCATGTTTGACAGCCTATTGATGTCTGTATTGGATAAGGATCTGCTTACCAATGGCAAAGTCTCTCCTCTAATTTCTTGTGTTATGTACCTGTATAAAAAAATTACTTCTGTAGCTCTTTCCATCATGGTACAAATATTAAAAGATACGTGAAATATCATGGATTATTATTCCTCACTTTCCATATGACAAAATTGTGGCTCACAGAGAGGCCAAAAGGTGTGCAGCAAGTTAGTGCAAAGCTGGAATTGAACTTTAGAGTTTCTGGACCCCATATTCCCTTCCTGTCACTTTGTCTAGAATTACTATAAATTCTTGACTGAAATAACCTTTATGATAAATCACCTTGTGGACACTTTTGTGCAGAGTAATTGATTGTTTTGTTGTTTCAATTGTTGGGTTTAGTGACTCACTAACTGATAGCATGGGAATAGTTTCACTTCATCCTGTTGTGAAAACAGTGATTAGCAAGTAGATGCTTGGGAGTTTCAGTCACTGAAAACCGGAACAAATTTTGTCCTTTGCTACTAGACTATCAATAGCAGTATGGGTGTAAGTGTGTTGTCTTTACCCAATCTCTTCAGTATTACAACAGTGGACGTATGTGATTCCGAAGTTTGTTTTTAGAGCTCCTTAATATCTAGGTTTAATTCACCTTTCAGTTGCACGTTATTTTCCTCTTGAAATTAATTAAAGAAGAATATGGGATACTAAGCATGAAGGCATTTAATTGAACTTATATTTTTAGCTTGTTAAGCAAAAATTACATGAAATCTAACATATTTTTCACTGTTGGGAATCAGACATTAATTTTAAAATAATGAGAGTTTAGTGCTTCTGAAAAATTACAGATAGACATTTGCAGGGAATAGTTCTCTATTTATCCACACAACAGTTACTGCAACAGTTCCAGCTTCCTGAATATTTCCTGTCCTGGAGGGACCATTACTGTTCAAAGTATTTCTAGATTATGTATTCCCATAGGTTCCATCCATGAAAAGGCATGAGTAGGTTCAGAAGTTACATTTCCAAGCTCATTTATTCTTTGGCTTGTCTGCAAAGACCAACAATAGTGGCGACATGGGCACCTGTCCACTAGAAAATAGATTGAGGTCATTTAATACAAGCCATGGAACAAGTATAAAAGCATAACATCTTTCAGTCATTACTAGTGTGAAACTGATTTGAATCAGCCTGTTAGGGAGAAAGGCTCTGTGAATATGGGACTTTAATAAAAGTAGAATTTTGAAGGTCATCTTCTGAACTGGCATTAGCTAAATGTGCTAGTCCCTCAACATGTGTACATTGAAAATGTAATAGAGCGAGATGGATTTGTAAAAGTTGTGTATTTCTGTTTGAAAGTCCTGCCTAGAACTTTGGAACAGCCAAAGTGGAGAATGGTCCACAAAGAATCCATCACAGTGTTATGGGAAAGCCTAATGCTTAGTGGGAGAGGAGGACCTGAATAAACTTCAGGCAGATACCCATCCACTTCACTCCACAATACAGGATCTTAGTGCATTCACCCAAGATTCTGGGATGAACTAGATGTGCATAGCAGAGGAAGTTGTGCCCTGTTGGATTCTTTAGCATTGCACTCATTCATCCTGCTTAAGCACAGTTGGTAGAAAAGGAGCTGTGCAAGCGGGCCATCAATGGAAGCTCCCTAGGGTATGTGATTTGATTTTGACACAAAAGATCTTTATCCACTGCTGTGACTTGACTCCAATGACATCTTTGTGCTGGTTCTGCTCAGATCTGTTCTTTCAGACATCACTAGCTTTCACTGGTGCCCATGCAATACAACCATTCTGTTCCACTTAATCAGTGGTTTTCAACCTTTTGTCATTTGTGGTTCCTTAAAAAATGTCAAATGGAGGTGCAGACCCCTTTGGAAATATTAGACATAGTCTGTAGACCTGCAGAGATCCACAGACCACGGGTTGAAAACCATTGTTCTTGATAACAACCACCTTTTGCAGATCCCTTAGACATAGCCTGCAGACTCCCAGAGGTTGCTGATCAAAGCTTGAAAACTACTGTACTAAATAATCTAGGTTTTCCCAGTAAACAGGATTGGGAGTCATTAATGATATCGTTAGTATTTCACCATTTTATTGTAGACTCTAGTTATAAAAATTAGCTCTTGGTTGTCAATTCACATGTTAGATGTTTTTCATAGGCTAAGAATAAATGTATTTCCTAACTAATTTATGTGCTTGTATTCAAGGGCTGCTTCCTGTTACCTTAAACCCTACCATACATTCAGATCCAACTGCTCTCACAACACAGAGTCCTTCTACATGTGAGCAAAGGGAAATTCTCAACTGGTTATTAGCAGTATCAGGACTTTGAGTCACAGATCTTCAGTTCTGATTTCATTCAGCATGGGACTTACTATCACTTAGTAGGACAACAAATCTGAGGATGAATACAGAAGTTCTGCCATTGGATTTGTGGTATATCTCATACCAGTAAGATAAATGCTAGCTCCAAGCAAGTATTAAAATATAAAAATTCCTAATAGTGACATCAAACAGTCAGTGAAGTAATAAATTCAGGAGAGCTGCCATAGCATCATCTGTATCATCTAACTTTTTTTTTTAAATGAGCTTTTCCATTTTTAGAGAAGTACAGCAACAAAATAGTTTATGGAGTCTGCTTCTCCTTTTAAGCCTCAGCCGTCCACCATCCAAAAGGAAAACAAACTCTGTAGGAAGCAGAGATGTTAGAGTTTAACCGATGAATTGGTAACCGATAAACTGATGGTTATCAGTTAAATTCTGCCCACCTGGGGAGCCGGCTCCTCCCACCCACCCTCTGCTGCAGGCTCTGCAGTTTAACTTGGAGCCAGTAGACTCCGTCCCGGTGTGCACTGGCTCCCAAGAAACCAGCCTCGCTTCAAAGAAGCTGGCTGCCCCTGCTGCGGGCTCTGCAGTTTAGGAGCTGGAAGGCTCCATCCTGGTATGCATCAGGTCTCAGCAGATTTTTAGCAGTTACACGGTTACGTTTTACAATTACTTTTTACGTAGTAGGAAGGTACAAGCACAGAATGCATGATGTAAAAACATAACACCTTAAGGCTACGTGTACACTGCAACACTATTTTGGGATAACAGAGTATCCTGAAATAGCTATCCCGCATCTTCACAGCAAGCCCATTATTTTGGGCTTGCTATTCTGACATCCCTGTAAACCTCATTCTACCATGGGTCTGGGATGTTTCGGAATAGTGCTTTTCTTCTAAATTTGGCACTGTGAAGATAGTGCCAAATGCCGAAAAAAGCTATTTCAAAATAGCATTGAAATAAGATACCCAATTTGTGGAGGTCAAATTGCATATCTTATTTTGAGTTACAGTGCAGTGTTGATGCACCCTAACAGAACTGAGTCCAGGCCACAAAATTCAAGTCCCTTCAGTTCTGGGAATTTTAGATTGGATCCATCTCTCAGCTTCTTGCCTAAAAGACAAACATATGGGCTACATCTAGACTGGCATGATTTTCCGCAAATGCTTTTAACAGAAAACTTTTCCGTTAAAAGCATTTGCGGAAAAGAGCATCTAGATTGGCACGGATGCTTTTCCGCAAAAACACTTTTTGCGGAAAAGCGTCCGTACCAATCTAGACGCACTTTTCCACAAAAAAGCCCTGATCGCCATTTTCGCGATTGGGGCTTTTTTGCGCAAAACAAATCTGAGCTGTCTACACTGGCCCCTTTGCACAAAAGGACTTTTGCCCGAATGGGAGCAGCATAGTATTTCCGCAAGAAGCACTGATTTCAGACAGTAGGAAGTCAGTGTTCTTGCGGAAATTCAAGCGGCCAGTGTAGACAGCTGGCAAGTTTTTCCACAAAAGCAACCGCTTTTGCAGAAAAACTTGCCAGTCTAGACACAGCCGTGAGGTTCCTTCCTTAGCTCTGCTTCTCCCTCTCTGAAGTGAAGGTGTTATGAACATGTGGCTATACTAAATGCTGTTTTTGTACCTTGAAGATTCTAACTGCCAACTGAATCTTCACTTTACTCCTGTAATCAGTGGCATAAATTGCCTGTTACTCTTTTGCCCAGAGCTGGCCTGTGCTTTCCCCCCTCCTTTTTCATGAGGAGATCTGGGTCATGCTGAAATGCTTCTACTCTGACGCCAGAGCTTCAGGATCATTATTCTAACCCCACCTCCCCTCATCTGATTGGACAGGGAGCTCTTCCAGTTACCTTTACTGTCTGAAAGTAGCTAGGGGAACTGCAGAAACTGTAGGAGTGTAATCTGTGGCTGAGGCTAACTGGAAAGAGTTCTGTCTAATCTGCCTGTGTCTGTGTAAAGGACTAATAGCAAGCCTTTGCTACGTGCTGGCACGGCAAGGCAAACAGCATTGTCTGCCCAAGTTAGTGAAAGACCAGCTGGTGTTCGAAACAAGCACAAAGGGAGACCCGTCAAGTAGTGAGATGCAGGTAAATGTTTGTTTTCTGCCAGGGCTCGGGGCTGTTGTGTCTTTGCAATTATTGTTGACACAGCCAGAGACTGATTTGAAGAATGCTCATGATGATGACTGACTTATATGAATTACACTGGTTGATTCAAATGACTGTAAATGTGTGTGCACTGCTGGAGGTAATTTGCCAATGTGAAGGTGAAAGGAAAACTAGAAAGGTAGCTGAATTTAACGATGCTGGAGTGAGGCGGGAGAAAGGCCATGGATGTGATGAGACAATGTAAAGTTCCATGATCCTTCATCATGTTTGGAGCATCTGGAATGTTTGGGAAAATCGATGTTTTAAGCCAACCTGTTGCATTTGAATTACTCAAAAAGTTAACAATGCACTACAGCTTTTGTTAGTCTCTAAGGTGCTGCACGACTATTCATAATTTTTTAAGTCTTTTTCCAAGAAGAGGGAGAAAATAGTGTGTTCTGTTTTGTTTGTTTCCTGGTCATATGTGGAGTTTGTCAGTTTAGCAGTATAAACAAATAATTACACTATCAGAAAATGTGGTACTGTCTGTTAACAACCAAGGAGGTTTTAGAAAAATGATATTATATAGTGAGATTATATTTTATAAATGAAAACAATCCTTTAACAGTTCAGAACGTGCTGGAATGATATGACTATGATATATTAGATGAGCAGCAAGGTGGTTTTGTTTGTATACTCCTTTCAGTAACTGGTTTCAACTTTTATTACTCATTTTAAAGTCTTATTTTCTATCAAATCACAGGAATAATAATGGCCTTGAAATTTCTGTTCCTATTGTGCAGAAACCCATTAAAAAGATGCTCCTCTCAAAAATAACTTTCAATAGCAGCATGGTGCAACAATATTACAGGGATTGAGCAGTACTTAGTGGAAACAACAAATATTTCTTCATAACATTGTGGAAAACAATGCATACTAAGAGCTCCAAGTTATTGTTCTTTGCAATTTTTTTTCTCACACTAGAAATGTTTTAAAAATAAACTACACAGAATTTCAAAATGTCAAAACAAAGTATTGAAATGCGAACTTTTAAAATGTCTTGGTACCTCTTTTTTAAAAAGAGATCCATTTTGGCTGTCATTTTGCATTAGTTGGAGTTTAGGCACAAATTATAACATGCAGCAGGCTAGATCCAGATATCTTTCTCATGCTGAGTAACACTTTAAATCCACCAGTGGCTTCACTAAGTAAGGGTATCAGAATCTGGCCCACAGTAGGCATAATTATAGGTTGGGTTGGTATTGCCTCCTATTATTAAAATTGTCTGATGCCTCTTATTAGAAGACCCTGTCTTCATTTGCCAGATGTTTACCATTTAGGTTGAAATTTCCCATGGCTTATGTATTTTATTGGGTTTTTTTTAAACTTCATCCAAAACAGCTTCAGAGAAGGCAACTAGGGAAAATATTTTGTTTTGCACCTGTAAGAAAATTCTGACAGCTTTTTATTCGGACAGCTCTAGTGCTCTCTTGTGGGTTTTTTTTTTTTTTTTTTTTTTTTTTTTTGCTGTCCCTTATGAAAATCTGCCCAATTTGGCCAAGTTATAATTGCAGTTTTCTCTTACTCAGAGACTTTTTTAAATTTTTAGCAGCTTAAAATCCCTGCAGAGTCCATCCTCACTGAGCATGCTCAAACCTCTCACAGCCAGCGTGGGGAAGAGACAGGGTGTGGGAAGGGGCCTTATAGAAATAATAGTATGTGACAATGTAATTTAACTAAATTCATAGGCTCCAGGGGGCCCAATTAAGGTTATGCAGGCAACTTTAATGCTGATATTTCCTAACTTAGGAGTGTTTGACTTTGCAAATAAGTATTAATTTAACAGAGTTTTCTTGACCAAGACCCAGATTTCTAATTTAAAGAGGTAGGGGGGGAGAAGACCTATTAACACAATGAAAACATTTCAGGCCTTTAAAATAATAGATATAAACCTTTCTTCCCCCTCCCCCCATTGATAAGCAGTGCTTTTATAAACTTTTCAATAATGTTTGAATTTAGTTACCAGTAAAGTTTGGCTGTTATAAACAATGAAGCTCTTCTGAAATTAATGAAATCATGTCAATTTATAGCTGTGTAAGATCTGAGCCTTTAAGGACAAGGCAAAAATACTGATTTCAATGCCTAGAATTGATTGCCATAGAAGGAAACCATACAATCAAGGGGGACCATACATCATCTCTGTCTGATGGCCTTCTTCAGTTTATCGGTGTTCTTTGCTTCATTTTTCATTATTATTTCCACAATAGAATCTGTAGAAATGTAAACTTTCATGAAAATAGAGATACATTAGTTTCAATAGTACGTGAAAGATAAATTGCTTTGGATACTTCTTCTCCATTTCCTCCTGGCTGAGTTAGGGTGTGATGCAAAGTCCATTGAAAGGCTTCCATTGACTTCAGTGGGCTTTTGGAGCAGGCCTTTAAAATCTTTTAAATGCAAATTAGCCTCCAATGTGGAAAAAATAATAAAAGACTAGGAGGAAATGGGAAAAAAAAATGAAATTTCTTGGCTCTGTAAGGTAGCCACCATTAAGATTAATGTCCTCTCAAAATTACTGTTTTTGCTTCAGTGCATTTCTGTTTGTATCTCTGACATGACATGAAAATCATGGTAAGGTGTGCTATTAAAATTCATATGGAAACATAAAAGACAAAATTGAGTTGTAAAATTCTCACTAAGCCTACAAAGTGGGGTGGACAACTTTTCCTAACTTGCCTTATTATTATTTCATTATATTTTGCACCACAATTAAAAGATGTGGCATTTGGCTTCGCAGTACATCATCCAAATGCCGTGCAAAACTTGAACATGAGCGGGGCTCAGTTATAGCTCTTTGTACCAATTGTCCGGTTAAAAAGAAATGTAGGTCACCAAAAAAAAAAAGTCACCCATTCATCCATGCCGCCTTTGTCGCTTTGGACAAATTTTCTAAATTTTAACGATCTGGAAATTCTGTCTAGAAAATATCAGAGTGACCTCTCGTAGGTGAGAGCAGGGAATGAGATCACTCAGTTCAGACATCTGTTCTTGTACTGCTTTAAAATCATGTCAGGAGGTATGAAATAATGCATATACTATAAAAATCTCATAGTTTCAGTATTTACAAGGTAAGTATTTTATTATGAAATCTGGATATGAGGTGGCTTTGCCTAGACCTTTAAAGACAGCGGAGCAAGCTAGTTTAGTTTAGTTTCCAAGATATATAGATACAATTTTGATTGAAAAAGATATTGATAAGAAAACAACCCAGATAAAATGATGAGAAAGGGATTAGAACAAAATAATTGATCTGGATGAGTTGGTCTCTTGATGGGAAAGGGTATCTACATCTTCAGTTTCTGTAGCTCATAAAGAAAATGTTTAGAAACTACTGTACAGTTATTGCCTGTGCGTTGGACTCCAGGTAAGATCTGTCAGATTTTTGCTACTATGCAGGTGCTGTGTTTGAGGTTTTGTGGAGAAAGGTGAATATGTTTGCATATGTGGTGGTTCAGGAATAAGACAGACAGTTGTTGGAAGAAATTATTAAAGAGATTCATCTTGTGACAAAATGCTGGCTTTCTAGGGATCTCTGACCTGCTTACCTAAAGCTCCAGGAAAGTGTCTACATGTTAATCTGAATGACAGAGTAATTCTATTTTTCCTTTTTTATATCAGCTAGACTGTGTTTTGCACATTTCAAAGATGATAAAAGGTTTAGAAAACCAGATCCATGAGGAAAGGTTAAAAGACAAGTCATATTTAATCTTGAGAAAACAAGACTGAGGAGAGATCTGATAACAGTCCTCAAATATGTTAAGAGTTGTTATACAGAGAATGGCAATCAATTATTCTCCATGTCCACTCAGTAGTACTTGGCTCAATCTGCAGCAAGCAAGATTTAGATTAGAAAGTAGGGGAAATTTTCTAACTACAAGGATAGTTAAACTCTCGGATAGCTTTACAGTGGAGGCTGTAGTGGAACTTTTGAAGAGTAGGTTAGACAAGCACTTATCACAGAGAGTCTAAGTGTACTTAGTCCTGCCTCAATTTGGGGCTGGACCAAATGACCCTTTGAGGTCCCTTTCACCCCTTTATTCCCATTATTATTGGAAATGTGTGACCCATCCTCCAGCGGAACTGTGTAAGACCATGTATATGGTATTATGTAACTGATACCTCATTTTTCTCTCATACACAAATATGGTTCACTTGACCACATTCATTTCACTGTTGCAGATTTGTAATATTAAATTGATTTAAAATGTGAGTTCCTCCACTCCACATCATTGAAAGGACTACCATTGAATGACACTACTAAGATGAGGAAACTTAGCCATTGTGTTATACACCAAGAAATGTTAACTGTCATGTAATTTTGTTGTATTTACTAACTTGAAAATAATTTAGGCATAATCTGTGAAAATTTGAAAAGAGAATGGGTGTGTGTTCTAGTATATATTACACACACAAAAACCACACTAAAATATTATTAAGGTGGCAAAGTCAAGCACTCAGAAGTTAAGAAATGGCAGAATTAAGGTTATCTGTGCAATGGCCTGGGTAATAGAGAGAGTATCAAGCCACAAAATTCAGATCAGAAACTCTTGATGCCTCCAGAATTTAGTGGTTTGGGATCCAGAATTTTGGTTTTGCCCATCCATTTTAAGCATGACTGCTATCCAAGTTTGTGGTGTTCATCTGAAGGATTTTGATTCAGTGTTAGTGCTGTGGATAAATATGTTGCTGTTTGAAATGCTTCTAACCAGAATGACCCTATTTAAGAATGTATTTTGCAAAGCAACAGGAGTTAAAGATTCTATGGTGCTTTGTACATAATTGACAACATCCCCCTGAACAAACAGGGGTTCTGAGAGACAACTCATTTCTCAATTTTCCAAACTGCTCTCATTGGCTCTCCAGATTTGTAAATCTTTTAAGGAAACAATATCACCAGTTCCCATTTGGTCTAATAAGGAGACTCATCCAGATCATGGTATGTGATACGCACCCCACTTTGGCATGCTCAGAACATCAGCTGTGTGATATCTCAAGAGAACATAAACTCTCTGCTATACCATATGCCAAATGAGAATTTGAAAAACTAACAGCTCAGCTTGCATCTGGAATATTTGTTTCATTGAAGCTAAAAAATCTCCCCTACTAATTCTCCACAACAGCAGTACGCACATGTTCCACATTACTGGAGGATTTATGTTTAAGGACCTTTCCCATTAAAGATCAGCTGATCTCATGCTATTCATGTTTATGTCTAATCCACAAATAGTGTGGTCTTTCTGCTAATGGCAAATGTTCAATTTGCACCTGCTCATACTTCCCTCCTTAAAATCCCTCTCTGCTGTTGAACAAGGCTATTTTATATGACTTTATGTAAGACAATTCGATTGCAATGTGAAGGCTTTGCTCTGGTCCACATATAGATCTGTTAGGCACCAGATGGTTGTCCATCCTCCTTCATGCTTGGACTTCCTTTGGAGTTTGTGAAATGAAAATTATATTATGGGCCACATTCTGAAAACAACAAGGAGTCCGATGGCACTATAAAAACTAACAAATGTGCCCAAATGGGTGCCAAACATGCTCAGATGTGCTGCCAAAAAGTCCAAATTCTGGCTGTGAACATCCCATGGAAATGCACCCCAAGCACTCTTCCTCTGAGGATAGGAGTCAAATGCTTGGGAGTCTATGTGCAGAGGCCATAGGGTGGTAAGTGTTTCTGCATGAGAATGTATACCATCCCTCATTAACTCTTCCAGGATTCTTGATAAAGGCCCTGCATAGTCACATCTCTGCATGTTTGCAGGGTAGTCTGCTATGTAGCTACTGAGGGTGGCCTTCTGCCATGGACTGTGGCAACTGCCTGAGTTTTTGTGCTTTTCTTCTTGTAAATGTGTGTGTATGCATGATTTATAGAGATATGGTGGGTGAGGTAACATGTTTTATTGGACCAACTTTTGCTGGTTAGAGAGACACACTTTCAAGTTTACACAAAGCTCTTCTTCATATCTGAGAAATGTGCTAAGAATGTCACTCGGAATCTGAAGAGTGACAGATATTTTTTGGTAAGAACAAATATAAATTTCCTTTTTTCACAACACACAAGATTCCTCTGAATTTAACCCAGTTTCGCAGAATTCCAGACCAGAAGGGTCCATTGTGCTTATCTAGTCTGATTTTCTTTATGGCATAGGCTATAGAAGTTCCCAAAATAAATAGCTTCCTTTGAACAAGAACATATTTAAAAAAATCTTGATTTAAAAATGACGCATGCTAGAGAATCCACCAGGAACTTGATAAGTTGTTTCAGCAGTTAATTACCTTCACTATTAAAAATGTAAGCATTATAGCCAATCTGAATTTGTGTAGCTTCAGCTTCCCAGTCAATGGATCCTGTTATATGTTTTTCTGGTAGACTGAAGAACCATTATTAAATACTTGTTCCCCAAGCATGTGTTTGTAGACTGTAATCAAGTCACCTTTTAACTTCCTCTCATTGAGTCTATCACTCTAAGGCAGATTTTCTAATCCTTGAATCATTCTCATGGCTCTTTTCTGAACCCTCTCCTATTTACCACATTCTTCTTGAACAGAAGATGCCAGAACTGGACACAGATGTATATTATTATACTTGCCTGTAGTAAAACACAAATTATTTGCTTATGCTCAGTTTACCAAATCATCAAGCTTGTTCCATAACTATGTCCGGCCCTCTTCATTATTTACCACTCATCCGATTTTTCTGTCCATCCATCAGTGATATGTTATATTTCTTCCAGGTCATTGGAAAAAAAAATGCTAAAAAGCAAAGGGCCAGGAACTGAGTCCCTTCTGCGGCACCCCATTAGAAATACACTGATGAGCCCTCATTTACAACTATATTTTGGGACCTAGCAATTAGTCTGATTTTAATGCATTCAATATGTGCCATGTTAATTTTGTATCATTCTAGACTTCTAAACAAAATGTCATGCAGTATGCAGTTGTATGATTAAAGAAGTCCAGGTATATAATATCAATGCTAATTTCCATAGTTTTGGCCAAAGTCTCATGAGAACAGCTCACAATATCTTGAATGAAATGAGCTCTTTGAACCAGAGAATGTTTATTTTTTCTACAAGTAGCATCTGCTACTCAGTCAGTCTGGCTCCTGTTGCTGTCATGTGGTGTTTTCCAGCAGGGGATGAGGAATCACACACTGCAGACAGATGCTGAGACATAACCAAGCCTAGAATTACATGGGTGAGAATGATTCCATGATTTATCTATTTCTCCTCTACCCTTCCTCTCTTCCCATCTGTTCACATATTCCAAATGGCAGACCTCGTGGCATAGAATGTAGAAGATATATGGAAGCTCTTCCACAGACATAGGATATATAATTAGATACCTAAATCCATATTAAGTCACCTAATAAGTGGCATAACTTTTCAGAATGCTTCTGTAGTGTTGCTGAGTTGCTGACCTAGCAATTAGTCTGATTTTAATGCATTCAATATGTGCCATGTTAATTTTGTATCATTCTAGATTTCTAAACAAAATGTCATGCAGAATGCAGTTGTATGATTAAAGAAGTTCAGGTATGTAATATCAATGCTAATTTCCATAGTTTTGGCCAAAGTTTCATGAGAACAGCTCACAATATCCGTGCTCAGCAACTCTGAAAACTCTCTGTTTAAGTTAATAAATGTGGATTTGAGTGCTGAGGTCTTAAGTCTCTGAATCGGAAGATTTGGGGCTTATTTTTAATGAACCTCTGAAAATGTTCTCACAAAACATGTATTCAACATGTTACCTTCTAGCCCAGATTACTATGTAGACAGGACATGGGATTGGGAGCCAGGAAGCATGCAGTCTATTCCCAGATTGGTCACTGACTCGTTGTCAGACATTGAACAAATTATTTTGTAACTCTGAAGTTAGATCCCTGTGTAATGTAAGTGAAGTAAGATCTATAGATAAGTGCCATTTATGTATCCATTTGCACATGTAAAACCTTATGTTGTTCCTATTAACAGATGTCCTTCCCAAATTTTACATTTAAAAATTTATATTTTTTCATATTTGGACAGCATTTTTAGTCCCACGAAGTTTTTCAAGTACTCATTGGAAATTTTGCCTGAAATGTAGTTGGACTAACTCTTGTCAAATCTTTCTTGTTTCTTTCTATTTAATTGATAACACCTGCAAGTTTAGCAAGTCTTGTCAATTGAATGTAAAATATTCAGTCATTGTGTCTGTTATTACATGAGAAAGTAAATGAGACTTTCAACTTTAATTTCCTTGTATATCTTCTATAGAACTGTAGTGTTCCTTCACACATTAAGTAGTGAAACTAAAAATATAGTGAACCAATTATAACATATATTACATTTCTGAAATGTAAAAAACAATGTCCACAAAAGTCAAATCCTTATGTCCCTTGTTTTTCTGTTAATGTTATTTGTTCCTCATTATTTACATTCCTGGAACTTAATCTTGTGTTTCTTCCACAAAACTTCCCAACACTCTTATTGGAACAGGTACCAGGTACTTGGCTGGCACTGACATTTTTAGTTAGTGAAAAGAAATTCTTCTTAGTAAAACATAAATGTTAAACACATAACCCCGCATTTTATAGGTCAGGGTCACAAAGATGACAAGTGGGGAATGTAATGGTTTTGTATGTTGCTCTACCCACCCTATGTCTTCTGAAGTTCAGAGAAATTCCAAACTTTAAATGATTAACTGGTATTTTCCAGACTGCCAGCCAAATGAATGCTTAGCAGAAAGTGAAGATATGCCCACAGTCCTCAAAAGATTAATGAGTCAGATCTGCATTCAAGAGAGAAATTGGGCCAGATACTGCTGTCCTTATACAATCAAAACTCCCCCCTGTAGTCAAGGAAGCACCAATAAAACATATGTAAAGTAAGAAACATCTGCTCTCAGTCAGCAAATGGGCCAGATCCTCAGATGGGATAAATGGTGTAACCCTATTGAATCAGTGGAATTTTTGCCTGTGAAAGGACTACTAGATCAGACCATTTTCTGAGTTGGTATGTTTCCAAAGCATACTGGGCTAAGCCTTGTTTGTTCAGTAGGAAAAGGTACCAAGTTCTGGTTTTCGAACGTAATATTGTAATGCTCCCTCCCTTTCTTACATCTGATGGCAGTATTATTTATTTAGGCTGCCTGTAATAAGCACACCATTGTGCCTGAGTGTTGTGAGAGAAAACAGAGAGCTGGGCTCTGTCCTGGCTGTGTAACTATATCAACACGGGAACAGAAGCCCTCTTTATTTATTTATTTATTTATTTATTTATTTATTTATTTTTGCATTCAAAGAAAGGAGTGCATACTTCATGACAAAAGCAGGCATTAGTTGTTATTGCACCTCTGCAGCTGGGTCCTTGTCTCCTGGGGGAAATAAAGCATCCTTCTCTTGGTTTGCATGTTTCACTTTATTATGATATGGGGAAGAGAGACAAATGGATTGCAGCGCATTTAGTATGGGAGGGTGTATCTGCCCTGTAGCTGGCAGGTGTAAATTCCAATTGAAGGAGACATACTCTCATTAGCTCTGATCAAGCTAAAAACAGAAGTGTAGCTACCATGAGCAGTGTCATGATCTAGCCACCCAGAACAGGTCTTGGCCAGGATGGTACTTAGGGTCTCAAGCCTCCCACCCCTCATACTGCTGTCTATACACGTTTGGTTTTGGGGTGCGAGCTCAATCAGAACTAGTGCAGTTATAGCTCCTTACGCACCTTCCAGCCCTAATAGACATATCCTGACATCTGTCTCTTCTGGCTTAGCTTTCATCCTCTCCCCAGTGGGAGAAGAATGTATGCAGGGAAGAGTTTTACAAGGTTTTATTAAACATCATTTTGCTATCTGATTATGGTCGAGAAGGCGGCTTGAACAAATGCACCTGGACCTTGGTGGGGAAGGTGGGGAGGTTTGTAAGGGTCATTCGTTCTGGGGCAGTTCGTTCCACTGTCTGACTCAACCCTACGAAAGCTCTGTGTTTCACTTTACTCATATTGGCAAGAGCTTCATTGTGCAAAGGAGCAGAGCTGGCAACTCTGCAGAGTTCTCGGTGACCTTACAGGTGACAAGACCCTTCTTTTCACCTTCTGTGTATCTGTGAATCCACCTACCTCCATTCTCCGTTACATGCATGGATAATATTCACCGGGAGGCGGAAAGGATGGCAGCACTGTCTCCTGGAAGTCAAAAGACTTGGATTCTCTTCTGAGCGGTTGTGTGACCATGTCGCGTCCCCTCTCTGTACCTTCTCACTCTTTGTTTTGTCCATTTAGATTTTAAAGTGCCTAGGGAAGGGGTGGGCAGTAAGCGGCCCCCAGGCTGGATGCGGTTCACCAGGGTTAGCCACAGATTGCTGTTCTGGCCAATGGGAGCTTCAGGAAGCAGTGCGGACTGGGACACCACTTCCCGCAGCTCCCTTTGGCTGGGAGAAGTGAACCGCAACCAACGAGAGCTGCAAGTGGCTGTACCTGCGATGCAGAGGTAAGTAAAACGTCCAGCGGCCCTTCGGGGGCTAACCCAGGCAAACCACAGCAGGTTGCTTATTGCCCATCCCTGGACTTGATGTGCCTCTGTGGCTGATTACTCTTGGTGAGCTAGAGGTGAGCTAGGGCACTCCAACAGTAGTGTAGCTTGGACAGCAACAAGCAGTGACATGCTGAGCACTAACCTGCCTGTACCCAACAGTGTCTTCAGGGCAGCTAGTCTATGCTACCAATAGCTACTGCCAGTTCTACCCCAACTACTACTACTACTGTTTTTAGTACACTAGCTCTGTGAGAGCTAATGTGAGTATAGACACACCCCATATAGTTGTGCAGTGGCTAGCAAATCGAGTTCCTACCACAAGTGGGGCATTTAGTCACCATTGTAAGAACACTGTTCTTTTTTTGTTGTTGTTTTGGTCATCATTGCAGACAAAGCAAGGGAGAAGGCTTTTTGTGTTTGTTATATTTTAATAGAGACAAACGCTCCTTGCAGCTTTGCCTGAGTGAAGAATATTCAAAAACCTAATGAGAATCTTGGGATTTAGCCCATGATGCATTTGCAAGGCTTGTTAAATAGGCATTTAATATTGCCCTACATCTACACGAAGTCCTGTAAAAACATTAACTAAGGGGTAGAAAATGCTGAATAGTTATAACATGCTCTGGCTCTAATGCAGTGATCAGGGATTAACTTGAGTTGGAAGGATTCAAATGAGAAATGAATAAGTATGCCTGTGAGATCAGTATTTCAATCTTCTGCCTTAGTAACTAGGTTGACTTACTCGTCAGTGTAACCATATCTGTGATGACTATCGTTAGGAGTTGTTTTCCAGCAGTGTGATTCTGTGCCTGTCAGGCTGCTGATATTTGGACAATCTTGGGAAAGAGAGAGAGAAAAACAGGATTTTTTTTTTTTAATTTTTACTCTGTTTGTGCGTCCACTGACCTAGTTTTTGAAGTGAAGACTCGTAGCAACCATCTGTAGCCCTGGCGGTGCCAAGCAATGAAAATAACATTGTAAGGTAATATCTCTGATGGGTGATTTAAGGATTTTACAGGTAGTGTTTGATATTTTTGTTCAGCATTTTACTGTTTTTTTTAATTATTCTGCTTTCTTGAGCATACATTAATGCAGGCTACACAGTATAAGTTTTTGAGTGTTATGGGTGAATGAAAAAATCTTGAATAGAGTACTAATTGTAAAAATAAATGAATGAAAAAGAGAATCCAATCTCTCCCGTTAATGTGCCTGTTAATTCTCTTTTATCTGCTCATTGAATAGTTGTGTTTTTCACTTTATGCTTGATTTAAATCTTCTTCACCGGGCTGGGTAGCAGCCCCAGTTTGTTCTATATGAAGCTGAAGGATAAAGAACTATACAGGTTGGACCTCCAAAAACCAGCACTCCCGCTTCCTGTGTTTGTGGACCAGGAAGTCCTGGCTTGGAGCCTCAGTGGCACGAGGGCTGGCAGCTTGCAGCCCAGTGGCACTGGGGCTGGGACTGGAGCCAAAGCCCCAGTAGCACAGTCAAGGCCACAACATCCCCAGTAGCAGGGCTGGGGGTGCAGCAGCCTCGGTTGTGGGGTTTGGACCAGGGATGCAGCATCCGCAGCAGCTCTGATGGCAGAGCCAGGACGCGGCAGTCTGGGCTGCTGGGGCTGCAGCAGCCCGGCAAGGGGGGTGGCTAGGGCTGGCATCAGGGAGGGGAGACAGGCTAGGGGGCTGGTAGCAAGGGACCTACCCCAGTCCAGCAAATTCTCTCATTTGGGACCATTCAGGTCTCGGGGGTGCCGGACCGGAGAGGTCCAACCTGTACTGCATCCCAGTGGGCAAGCTCTCCTCTTCTGCATCACTATCATTCTATGTTCATTCCACCACTGAAGATTAGTGTCATTCAAAGTAACACAGTAGGAGTGCAGAATACATTCTAAAGAGGTGCACTTCCGGTAATAGACCCTGGTGAACCGCATCCAGCCTGGGGGCCACCAGGGAAAGATGGGGAGGGTTGGCCTCCCACTAGTTCGAATTAAGTGGCTACACAGCCCTTAATTCGAACTAGTTAATTCGAACTAGGTGTTAGTCCTCATAGAATGAGGTTTACCTAGTTCGAATTAAGTGCTCCACTAGTTGAAATTAAGTTTGAACTAGCGGTTTGTATGTGTAGCGCCTATTAAAGTTAATTCGAACTAACGTCTGTTAGTTCGAATTAACTTTGTAGTGTAGACATACCCTAAGGGCTCAGAGAAAAGAACCTAAAATATTATTCTTACAAAATCTTATATTTTCTCTTGGTTCTTAGGGCCTGACCCATGATTTTTGAACCCTTGGGGTTGACAATTCTGAGCATGATTGACAGAGGTGGGTTCATCTCCCAAGAGTGACAAGCTGAAGCAGGAAACAATGCTAATGATTCAGAAGGGAGTATTCTTCCCTCTGGATTTGTGCTAAAACCAATGCTTCTGCACAGTGTTAGCAGGTGCTGCACAGTTAGAAGTACTGTCTTTTTAGGATAACCTGCAAGACAGACAGCTGTGACGTGTGTAAGGGCAGGGCAATGGTTAATTCAGCATCTTAGGAAGTGATTCTTCGCTTTTTCCTGCCCTTTACTACCGCCATTGCATTCTGTATTAGTGGACATGTCTTCACTACAGGCAGCAATTGATCCAGCAGGTGTTGATTTATGGTGTAAGAAGCCATAAATTGACCACTATGTGGTCTCCAGTCAACTCTGGTACTTCAACTACATGAATAACGTAGGTCTGCTTATCACAGTATTTTCACTGCAGTAAGTCAACAGCTGATGCCGTCCCGTGGACATCGCTTATTCTTCTCGTTTTGGTGAAGTGGCATAGATCGACAGCCTGTGATGGCGTAGATAAGGCCAGAGATGGCTGTATTTCTGGACTGAATGAAGTGATACTATATAACTCAGACCAACTGGAGCTAACACAGATGATAGTTTTGCTTATTAACACTCTTGAAACACCTTTCCATCTTTGGATGAAAAATATTAGAGAAGTGCCTCAGAACTTCTTCTTTTTTTTTTTTTTTAATAGACAATGGGTTTTTTTTTTTTTAATTTCAGGCATTTCTTTTTTGGTGTATATATTAGAATCATTCTGTAATTTGCAAATGCTGCCTTTATATTTTAGTGGCAAGACTTCCAGTTGGCTTTATTCACCCCCTGGTACACAGATGCAGATTACACAGTTCTGCATCAGGAGGGCCAGCTGTAGCACTGTTTGCACAATTGTTCTTCCCAGAGCTTCTACAAGGGGATTTACACTCATAATGCCTCATACCCTCTCTGAGGGTATGTCTAGACTATACAGCTTTTCTGGGATACAGAAGGTATCCCGGAAACACTCTGCTGCGTCGAAAGAACGCGACTGCTTTTCTGAAAAAAATTACTGAAAAAATGCATCTGCTTTTCTGAATCCCTGTAAACCTCATTCTATGAAGAAGAAGGGGTATTCTGAAGGAGGCTTTTTTTTCCGACATTTGGCCCTGTGTAGATGGGCCAAATGTCAGAAAAGCCTCTTTTGGAAGAAAAGTGGAAAAAGATACTTTTCCCGACTTTTCTTTGTAGTGTAGACTTAGCCCGAGTGATTGCCCATTTCTATTCCACTATAGGCGTGTGCACATCCTGTGCCCAGTTGTTGGCTGTTTTTCCCTCCAAGCAGTATCTATCAGGGTGGCAGGAGCACTCTCGGCTCCCTGGTGCTCCTATGCAGAGGCATAAGGGGTGAAGCTGCCCCTGAGCTCCCTCAGTTCCTCCTTACCCCCCGTGATGGTTGTTGGAGCCCGTGTGTTTGCAAGTCTTTTCCGCCTACCTCTTCTATCTAGTTCCCATTTTTGCCTAGAGCTTATAAAAGTCATATTTAGTAAGTAAGGTTTTAGATTTTAAGGTGTTTGTTTCACCAGGTCCCACCTGGGTGCCAGTACCAGGGTCTGTGCCTATGAGAGATCCTCACCTCTCCTGTCTTAAGTGCTTGGGGGGATCATGTGTTCATGACAGATGCCACATTGGTAGGGGTTTAAAGCTCTGTCCCCAAAAGGGCAGAGCAGCCAGACTCCATTTCCTTTTAATGGAGGCAGCACTTCGTCCACTCTCAGAGCCTTCCAGCTTAGATCATGCACTGAACAAATTGGAATCTGCATCCAGTGCTCCCTGTTTGCTCCATTCAGAGCAGTTGTTCTTCATCAAGACACGAGAAGTTACCCTTCCGCTCTACTCTGTGCTGATTAGGCCTCAGCTGGAGTATTGTGTCCAGTTCTGGGCACCACATTCCAAGAAAGAGGTGGAGAAATTGGAGAAGGTCTAGAGAAGAGCAACAAAAATGATTAAAGGTCTAGAAAACATGAGCTTTGAGGGAAGACTGAAAGAATTGGGCTTGTTTAGTTTAGAAAAGAGAAGACTTAGAAGGGACATGACAGCAGTTTTCAAATACCTAAAAGAGGGTTACAATGAGGAGGGAGAAAAATTGTTCTCCGTGGCCTCTGATGATAGAACAAGAAGCAATGGGCTTAAATTACAGCAAGGGAGGTTTAGGTTGGACATTGGGAAAAGCTTCCCACCTGTCAGGGTGGTTAAACACTGGAATAAATTGCCTAGGGAGGTTGTGGAATCTCCATCACTGGAGATATTTAAGAGTAGGTTAGATAAAGATCTGTCAGGGATGCGTGTAGATGGTACTTGGTCCTGATGTGAAGGCAGAGGACAGGACTTGATGATCTCTCAAAGTCCCTTCCAGTTCTACTATTCTATGTATTCTGTGATCCCTGGTGCAGGAAGAAAAGCACTGCAATACCCGGCCATAAGTGACATGCTGAAGGGCACTTAGAAGCTCATAGTAGGATAGAGAATTGAACCTAGCTCTTGAAGATCCAAAATGGTGCCAGACTATCCATCCTTCCCTGATTGTGTATTAGACTCTGCCAGTGCATACTCCTGAGAAGCCTCCAGAAGAAAGCTTTTGACACTATAACAGCCAGGAATTTCTATGCGGGGTGCTCTTTTTTGTAAATGTGGACCACAAGGGTGCGAATGCACCCCCTCCCCCATGATCCCCCATGTAGGTGTGCTCCTGCCAGTGGTTAGTACAGAGCTGCTCCCTGTAGGACTGTGCTACCAGTAGCAGTTACTGATTTGTATGATCATAAGGAAATGCTCTTATAAGATATTGCTACCAAAGCAGCACAATCCTACAGGTAATAGTTACATACAGGTTTTTTTTTTATATATATATAGAACTGCTGCCTGTAGGACCATGCTGCTGATAGCAGTTACCTTCTGTCCTGCCTGTGCTGAGACTTTGCCCTGCGTGTCGCTCCAGCAACGGCGCTTACCAGCTGCTGTTCCCCCCACCAGCCCTGATTTTGCCTTCAGCACCAATTCTAACCCTGCCTGAAGCTGCTTCCCCCCTCCCGCCCAGTTAATTTTCACCCCCCTCCTCTGTTTAGCTCTTTTTCTCCCTTTTTAACACCCTATAAAATGTAGCCAGCAGAAACGTCTACATAGGAAGGACAGGGGCTTCTGCAGAGCTCCTGAGCATGCTCAGTAACCCTACGTTCTCCCTAAGTAGCACAGTCCTATAGAGAGAGCTCTGTACAAACCACTGGCTGGGGGAAGGCAGGAGCAGCGCACTACCCGAGCTCCCTCCCCCATTCTCTGGTCGGCCGGGGGAAGGCAGGGGTTAATTTCCTCTCCTCAGAGCAAGGCCTAGCTCCAGCCCAAGCCTTGCTTTTGAAGGGGGGCAGAATCACCCCCAGTCTTCCCTTGGCTGGCCGAAACATGGGGGAGGGCACTCGGGCAGTGTGTGCCTCTCCTGCCTTTCCCCGGCTGGACAGAACACACTTACTTGGGGGACCTTGTGGGGGAGCATTCATACCTCTCTCTCTCTCTCTCTCTCTCTCTCTCTCTCACACACACATGCACACACACACACACACTCTCACTCTCACTTGGGGGAGAGCATTCGCACCTTATACACACACATACACCCTCTCTCTCATACACACACGCACACATGGGCACTTACTTGGGGGAGAGCATTCGCACCTTACACATACATACTCTCTCTCTCTCTCTCTCTGTACGGGCCTCTATAAAGTGATGAGCTCCCCCTCTTTTTGTTTTCCAGCTTTAATTGTTAGATGTGTTATTCCTTTTTTAGTTGTGTAGGACCAGGAGCAGAAAAGGTCTTTGACCCAGACCCTCAAAGTTATGTGCAGGCACTTAACTCTCATTGATTTCAGTGGGAGCTAGACAGTTAAACAAGCTTGAGGATCTGGATCCGTTTCTGCAAAGCTTTGACAAGTCAGTCATCTCTCTTGTAAACAACGGGTAATAAATTGTGGCTGTGTGAAGACAGATTTATGGTTGTTGGCAACTTATTTTATTTTTGTAAAAGAGCCTGGATTGCTGCTTCCAGAAAAATCTCAAACACAGGTGGAATTAACAAGTCCAGGGCTGTAGTCAGCCCCTTACACTCAGCAGACAGGCAGTTTTAGAGGTCAGCACGATTTACATGTCAAAATGACCCATGTTTTCTGCCTGCTTTTTCTGTTCACTAAACTGTAAACTGTTCTCCATCTTTACTGTGGTGACTTCATCATCACCCGTGCAGAAAATGTGGTGAAGTCAAATATAAACAAGACCAGGATTGCTCCGGGGAGCCCCTTATAAAAATTAAATCTAGGCACAAAAGGGGTGAACATTTAAAGGGTGTTTAAAAAGCCTTTCCAGTGTTCCATTAATGTTAGTGAGTGATAGAGCTATTGGACTTTCTATTTTGGGTTATTTTATGAATGGCCCCTACCTAAAAGTGTGATGCTTTCATGCTGTTCGAGAAGGAGCTTATATTGTGTAATATAGTACTGGGCTGGAATTGTTTTTCTTTTGTATATTTTTTTGAGCGAATATGTGCACTGGCTGCGGAAAATTTAGGCTTTCACTGCAGGGGTTCTGATTTAATGAAGCTTCTAACTGCATTGCTTCCATACTGTTTTACAAACAGTAAACTTATAAAATTTATCCCCTATGGTTTGTTTTCTTTTGTTTCCCCAGATCATGCTCTCCTGACATACGTACAATCCCTTGATTTTCCTCTCCACCCCTCATCCCAGTGAGTAGCCCCCTCTTCTTTTAAGGAGCTGAGATGAAATACTTTCAGTTGCATTCAGGGGTGAAAGTAACTTATAAGGGGTTGGCAGGTGTGGGGGCTCGGGGATGGGGGTAGAAGGATCAGGCATGAAGGTGGGGGGGCTCAGGATTGGGAGTAGGAGGCAGGGAGCTCAGGGTGGGGAATATGGCCACTGTTCTGCTTGGCTGCCAGATCCCTGGGGCAGTGGAGCCTGTGTATGCTGTGGCCACACAACCCAAACTGATAGCAGCATCCAAAGCCTAGCCCTAAGCTGGCCAGTCTCTGACCTGGGCGCCACACTAAGGTGCACTAGCTTATTTTCACCTTTGGTTGCATTTAAGGTGCCTTTAACTCTACCTCTGAACAAATTCCTGAAACCCAAAGCTGTTGGCTGGCTTGGGGCAGCCTCCTAGGAATAGTGTGGGACAAGGGTAGCAATCTTCAGGGCCCTCCTCTCTCTAGCGTGACAAAGGATCCGTACACCACATTACGGGAGTAAATTACATTTACATGGGAAACAAATAGGACCACTGTGTATTGGCTCCTGTTGAGTGTCCCTTCTAGCTGCCCTTTCTGACGTCTCCTGATGCATTCCCAGGTTCATGGAAGTTTTCTGTTCTGAACATATAGCAAAGCAATGAATAGTGCAGAAGTTATGATTGCTGGTCAAATTCATGGCTGAAAATGAAACTCTAATTAATAATTGACTAGCAAGATAAGGAAATATCTGTGGTTTCTGTTTGCTTTCCTTGCCTTTCCAGTGCAGCACCAACACCGAGCAATCAAAGAACTATTTCCCCTTCTTGAGCAGACAAATTACAGAAGAAAGTGGCTCCAGAAGCTGGATAGAATTAAATCTCTCTCAGCCGCATAGTGCGGTCCTGCTTGTATGAGACATCCAAGCCACATGACAACATAGGAAGCCGCTTTCCTGACACCTGTCTGAATCCCATTGAAAGATATGTTGGGTCCTGTTTTTAGAATTTCTCATCCATACTCTTTCAGACCTTTCAGCTAGAATATAACCCCAGTGTGTGTTACCTTAGTATTTTGAAGTGGAAGACTGGAGGTTATAAAATTTGAACAATCTAGATTCCCTTGAACCAAAGGTTCAAAGCCTCAGAGGGTTAATCCAGACAGTTACTCACCAAAAGCAGGTCAATCAGACACCAGTGTAGTGTGTGCATGAGTATTTTTGGATGGATCCAACTTGTCTGTCTATTTAAAACACATCATTCACTATGAATATATATCCCTATGTTTTGTGCAGACACTGAAGAACAGAACATGGTGCTGCAGTTATTCTCTGTCCTCCAATGTCTTATTTGCTATGATTCTGGGCAGAGTGAAGAGTCAGCTGATGAAGGGCCTAAGAGATTCCTTCTTATTTTGTGATGGTTCTGTGAGGTCCTAAAGTGAAGAGGTTTGAGGGCCCCTGAGCTACTACCCTAGGAAGGACAGAGTAATGGGGTAATTACAGAGACAGCTACAGAAGGACAGAGTGGGAAGAGTCGCAAAAGGGAGAAAAACAAAAAGGGAAAAGGTAACTGTTTTCTGTAGACTTAGCTTATCCACATACCTCGCTGAGGAGTAACCCTCCTCCCTGTTTGCCTCTTGTGTGTCTGCTTCCAGAATCCATTTGCTGTGCTAGGGCTGCCCACAGGAAAACAGATCAAGAAGCAGGAAACACTTTGGAAACAATCAAAGCCATGTTTTGTCTCAAGGACAAGGCTGATTTTAGGGGCATGTAATCTCTTCTGTTGCCTAGTCTGAGCGCTGCTTGCAGGTTTTTATCACTAGGGGTCATCTCATGCCTGCCGGGCTAGGCCTGAAGCTGATAGTATGCATTTATTTGCACGGCAAAAGGAATCCAGGTACATGATAAATAGCGAAGACACAATCTGGTGCTGGAATCATATGAATACTTTTTTTTGAAACTTTTTGTAAAACAGCCTCCAGGTTTAAACACAGTGGCCATGCCCAAGGGATCTCACAAGCACTGATTACACTCTGTGTTAAAAATGCTTTGTTTTGGATGGAGACCAAAGGGGCCTGGAGGCTGCTAGAACACTGATGAATTGTGTTGGCTGTGTCCTGGCAGTCAGGCAGCAAGAACTCTGGGGAACCACCTCAGCATCTCCGCATAAGTAGCCTCTCTGGTAGGCACTGAGCTGGTTTTGCAATTGCCCCCCATCCAGAAGCCACTGCCTCTGGAGATGTTCTGCGGGCTGGAGGAGACATGGCTGCAGAATTCCAAGGCTCAGCTATTGCCTAGGTGCTACCTGGAGCCAGCGGCGGATTTAGGGCAGGGCGAGCGGGGCGGCTGCCCCGGGCCCTGCGCTTCCCGAGGCCCTGCGCATGCACCTTGGCACCACAGCGCATGCGCTGTATCAAAGGGGGGAGCCCTGCGAAATTTTGCTGCCCGGGGCCCGGCGGCGTTGCCCTGGGCCCCGCGGCACTCTCATCCGCCCCTGCCTGGAGCAATAAGAACGGAGCTAGGTAGGGCAGCTTCAGGAAGTGCCGTTTGCTTGTCCCCTCCCCCCCCCAATTTCCTGCAATGGTGCACAAGATGAACTCAGCTCATAGAAAATCCAGCACCAGGAAACCTTGGTTATAGCTGAGCCTGTCTGGCAATCCCATTGCAGTGTTTGAGCAACTGAATGCAAGTTCCTCAGAAGTAAGTTGGTACGTTTGGGGAAGAAGAATTTTGAAAACACACGTAAAACGTTTCAAAAGAAGTACTGAAAGCTTCTTATCTTGCAAAGTCTTGATATTGAAATGTCAGGCAGATGGCGATATTTTCCATTTCATAGGTTAGTTACGCAGCGATGACACCTCAGTTGTCTTCTCATGTCTGCTACTGATTTGCTGTGTGATCTTAGGGATTGCCCTCTCTCTGTGACTCAGTTTCCCCATCTCTAAAATAGGGATAATACTAGCTCATGACCTCACAGCACATTGTAAGGCTAAATGAATGGTTGTAAAGTGCTTTCAGATGCTTGATAGAAGCTGCTTCAGAGGTGTAATGTATTGCCGGGAATGAAATGTCTCGGGTTGCCTCTGAGATTAATTTGTAACCCACGTGAGTGGATGAATAAGAATTCCATTGATCTACTGAAAAACTCATGTTGTAGGATCAGGGGCCAGAACAAATGACTGAGCGTTAGCTAACTCACATAGTCTCCATTATTATTGAAAGTCTCCAATGAAGCTTCAAAATTATGTTGTCCAAGATGCAACAAACTTACATTACTCTCACAAACGTTTCTGACCCTCAACCCCCACATTTTAAAAGTTTATTTAAATGTATTTTTTACTTTACTGTTCTGGCTGTCTAATCTTGGTTTTCAGTTATAGCCAATGCTGTAAAGTTATTTACCGCCTGCTGTTAAACCTGCATTGTCATATCTAATTGATATTTTCATAGTAGATTTAACTAGTGGAACACTTTGTTTTATTTGCTCTTGTGCACACCGCTGATAGCAGAGTGTAGCAAGAGATTAGCTATAAAGGATTATAAAGTTTACAGAATTGAGGGATGTGGGAAAATGCACTTGTCTGACAAATATTGTACTTAGGTATCATTCTTTTGTGGTGTGTGTGCATGTTTGGATTTGGTTGTTTTGTTTTCTTTCTCTTCTGACTGTTCAGAGGACGCTACATAATTACAGTAGTTTCTTTGTTCAAGTACATTTATAATGATGTTTAACAACTGGATGAAATATACTGAAGAAAGAGAGACTCTGGAAAGGGGTGATTTCTATTCCTTATGTCAAAACAGTGAGGTTATGTCCGTGCAAGAGCTCTTGTGCAAAGAGTTATTCCTCGTTGAAGGAAAAACTCTGTTCTTTCATTTTACTTGCACAAAAATGCTTTGAGGTGTGGATTCTCCATGGGTTTTTGTACAAAAACTGTAGTGTAGACCTAGCCTCAGAGACGTGCTCTAACCATCGGGATAGGCTGATGTAATGCTGTGTTTCCCTGTGGATAAGTAACAGAAGAAAGATTTGTCCAGAGACTATGTGAGAGGGACTCTATAGCTTGCTGGTTAAGACAGCTATCTGGGACACCCAGCTCCAATGACTATTTAATTATTTATCCAAGTGGAACAGCTTCATCTGGAGAGATGGAGGGAGCCCCCCCATCATTCAAAATATCCCATAACTCAGCAGTTAGGTCTCCCACTCCTTAGGAGAAGCTCTAAGTTCCCTGTAAGCTGCATGGCCATGCAGCTGCCTATTTAGTGCCATGCAGTTGCTCAAGGAACCCACCAGCAGACCAGTGTTTCCTGTAAGCTGAGCACTGGGGCGAACACCCAGGAGACATTCTCAAGCTGCCCAGCTAATTAGCAGAGCACCCACAGCTGGCAGCATGTGTTTCTACTGGCGGTTCACATCCGCACATGCCTCAGTGCACATAAAATGTATTCTGCACATGGATGGAAAATTAGAGGGAACCTTGCCGGGAACCTGACACAGCCAGGAGAGGAGAGAACTGCCCTAATCTTGGCTCCAGCCTAGCCTAGCCTCCAAGTCGTGGCCAGGGGAGGAGCAAAGGTGGCCTTCCCCCAGCTCTATCCCAGCCCCAGCTGGAACCTGCTGGGGCAGGTCAGGGGTATAAAGCTTAGCTGACCACTTTGTATATTGCAGACTCTGCAGTATAAAACTTAGCTGATACCTTGGCTTTGAAAGAATAAGTCAAACACACTGATGTTTAGCTTAGATTTTACTGCAGAGCCTGCAGTGAAGCCTCTCCCGGAGCGGGGCCACCAGCCCTTGCCCACCTGGCTCCTGGGAAGGTGACTTCACTGCCTAGGTGCAGCGAAGCTGCCTCCCTAGAAGCCAGCTGAGTGTAATCAAAAACATTGACTGATAAGCATCAGCTTATCGATTAAATGGTTATTCGGCTACATTCTAACATCCCTTCCAGATATTATAGAATCTAAGGTCATGTGTGTTTACTACCCCATCCAGAATCTAAAATAAACTGGAAAGAATGTCTTGAGGACATTCTCTCCAGATTCCAGAAGGCACCAAGGCTTTTGAATACGATAGACTCTACCTCAGGTTTTACATTAAGCCTATTGTATGATAGGATATGCCTTTGGGAGTGGAGTTAGAGCAGTGTGACTACTCATGTGTTGTAATCCAGATTAATGAAGCTCATAATGTCCAATTTCAAAGCTCATTGCGGTAATGAAAAGGCTCCTGTTAGCTTTAGTGTGTATAGGATCATTCCCTTAATGTATCTCTCTCAAATCTTAATGCCATGGTTTTAGTAGCATACATTGTGGCAGGAATCTATGGTGAGAGCAGGGCTGCAGGGGTTTGATTTAAAAGGACCCTTGTTAAAGCAATTGGAAGCCAGGCATACTCCAGCCTGGTAAGTGTGTTTCTATCAATCTGTCCTGAAATCAGAGGAGAGAAGAATGTTTATGTTTTGACGGCAGTTTCTGTCTGCGGAAAGGATACTGATAATACAGAGAAGCTGAAATCTGCAACCTCCTCTTTGTTAGGCCTCTTAGACTGATAGAGCCAGTCGTTAAGTCTGTCAGAGTAATTTTCTGTTCCAACTAAAGAAAATATACACAGCTGCTGGAAAATTACAATTCTTTATAAAACCAGGTCACTTCATCCCAGTTCTCAGCTTGCCAGCTCTCTCCCACAGACCTGAGAGAGCTTCTTTCTTCACCCTAAACCCTAGTAACAGTCCAGATCTAATCCAGGATCCTGTTTATTATATCTTATATATTGACTGTGATTGGTTTGGGAGATATGCCCAGGGATGATGGTAGGGACCATTATTTGTTCAAACTGATATATCCAGTGCAAGCAGATTGCATGCTGTCATTTATATATCATACTCTGCTTCTCACTGAACGTGGTATTAAATCCATAGACTGTACTGACTAATCTTTATTGTTAACTTTCCTGGAGCTGAAGAGTAGAGCATATTTAGTCAAATCAATGGAAGGGAATATTTAACCAGCTGCTTAGACTCCATATTTTTAAGCCTAGCGCATTTGCATCCCACTGTCCTACCGTAAGACATATGCTGGCTGGAAACCCCGTACAAAACCCATTGCTTGTGGTGCACTTCCTCTCTGCTTGGAGACTGAACTTTGTTTCCTTAATGTATATGGGAACTATACTCCTGGATCAAAGAGCAAAGAGTCTTTTAGAAAGTATTTTAGTGATCTTTTAAGGTAAGACTATTCAGAGACCAGGGCTTGCAAGATTCCTTTCCTCTCCCTTTAGCTACTGTTATACTCAGTCACGCTTGTGAGCAGTGGGGAGTGTAGACTTGCAACAAGACTTGTTGAGGCTTTGCAAAACCAACCAGCCAGGACAATTGACAGTGAGCAGAAATCAGTCCATGTATTCATTAGCTCAGTTGCTGATGCAATAAAATGGGGACCTGTATTTAGGAACTAACGATGCCAGTGTAGCACTAGAACTCCATGGGAATGCTGACCATTTAGGACAGGACTACTCGACTGTGGAAGCCCTGGAGGCCACAGTGATACTCACAGCACATGCTGAGGGCCACTACTTAAGTGTGAAGTATCAGAGGGGTAGCCGTGTTAGTCTGAATCTGCAAAAGCGGCGAGGAGTCCTGTGGCACCTTATAGACTAATTGTAGTGTAGGAGCATAAGCTTTCGTGGGCAAAGACCCACTTCGTCAGATGCATGTCATCTTCGTTAGAAGACATGCATCTGACGAAGTGGGTCTTTGCCCACGAAAGCTTATGCTCCTACACTGCAGTTAGTCTATAAGGTGCCACAGGACTCCTCACCGCTTTTACGTAAGTGTGGTTGCATATACATGCAAATATATATGCAAATATATGTAAATGGATTCTTTCATACTGATGGGCATGAATACAAAGATTAAGGCAAGACAACACAACACGCAGGCCCCATTTAAATCAGTTCTGCTGATATTAATAAAATGCAATATGAATATCTACCTGATTTCCACCCATATGACAGCACTTTTAATGAGCAATGGCAGTCCAAGAATTTAACTACTAAAACGTGTATCAACAGAAGACCATTATATTGACTGTTTTGTTTTGGCTCCCACTTGCAGGCCGTGTGGGAAGCCCCGCAAAAACCCAAACCGCACCGCAGGCTGCAAACAAATGGGCGAAGGGCTGCATGCAGCCCACGGGCCACATGTTGAGTATCCCTGATTTAGGGGTTATTAGACTGGCTCAAATGCTCAGACATAATTGCTCAGCGCAAGGTTGCATTTGGGAGTCCAGGGAGTATGTGGCTACACTCAGATGTCTATCTCCCAAAACCTCCTGGCAGATCTATGCAAGGCATCTATTACCAAAGCAAACATGTGCGTGGAGATCATTTGATCTTAAGTTCACCTTTTAATTCAGGGTCTCCACTTCCTGTTTATTATCCTGTCCCTCTTTTCTGCACATCACCAACTGGATTGTGGCTCTGAAGCTGTGTGACCTATACTCTGTGGGCATGCACCTGTGTTCTGTGTTCACCCATTGCAGCCTGCTTGAGGACTGAGCCAGATGTACAGTTCCTTCAAAAATGTCACTTATGTGATACCATTGGGTTCTTTCCAGTAGGAGGTTATGGAGTCCTGATGCTGAATTCCATGTTATTTTGAAATATTATCTTGATGTGATCTAGAAAAATCTCTTATCCAAGTGAAATCCAGGCCTGGAATGTGTTGGATTTATCCCAATTTCACCTCTTTTAGAATGGCCATGTAAATAAGCTGTGTTAACAAAAAAACCAACATAATGTATTTTCACAGATGAGTCTAACTTCTGCCCTAGTAGAAATGACAGGCGGTAACTGAAAACAGAATCCAAAAATTTCATAAAATAGGATGGGAGATGCAAAGGTCCCTATTGCTCCCATCACATCGCAAACATAATAGTTCTGTAGCCCCATCTGAGCATTACACAATCCAGTAAATTCAATAAAACAAAATGGGCTGTTGCAAGTTGCCAACAAATGAATCTGTGTAGACCAGTTTTCTTAAACAGATGCAGAGGGTTACTTGCTGGTCACAGTTGGCTTTAATTTGGGGGACTGGTCTGGAAAGAGGTGATTTTTTTTAAATGCACGTAATTTTTCAAAGGATATTTTTGAAACAGAAAATCTGATTCTCCTTTTACTTACACTGGTTTTACACCATTGACTTGAGTTATGGTTGATTTATTCCAGGGTAGTAAGTGGAGATTTAGGCCTAAGTTTCATGGTTCTCTTATTAGTGGCCATTTTATAAGAATGGTATTTAAGGTAGAAGGAGAAATTCTTTAGGAATATCAGAAACAGGAAGTGTTAGGGAAAATTGGTGGGAGTAAGTCATCTAAAGGTGGGAATGTGTTTTTTCTTCTTCTTCTTCTCTCTCTTTAGCTTGAGCTTTTGTCTAAATTCCTTCCCTTGCTTCCCTTGCTTTCCTTTATTAGAGAAAAAAATTCAGACTGAACATGATTAAATCTAAAAATATATATGATCATTAATTATTTTCAATCTGAGATTTCAAGAGTCTGTTCTTTAAAAAGGCTCTTGAATATCTTCATATTGAGTCTATTCTAAGTGCTTGGAAAAGTAATATACAAAATCATGACAGTAATAATTTACAGGGTCAAATGAACTGATGAAGTGCTTTTGGAGGTAAGGAACTGAAAGAAATATCTCATCTGCACTGAATTCGAGATAATTGAAGCTGCAAGAAATTTGTGAAGCCAACTAAGGAGCGTCCTGGAATTCAGGGATGACAGAGAAGTGTACAGAGGGTGACTATTCTTATTAAAAGATCAAACTCAATTAGACTCCAAGCATTTTTCTCTCAGAGCATTGTTGTGAGCAGTGAGTACTGATCCTCCTTGTTAAATCCCTGGCCCGAGATCAAACCCATGCTCTTCAGTCCTAATTGGTATCTTGTTCTAGCCTCCAAACCCTTTAGATAGGCACTTGCTTATCCAGCCAGTAGTCATCAAGTTATGCAAGATAAGAAGCTGCTCAAAGGGCATCCCAGCATCAGACACCACTTCCTCTGAAGTCTGCAAGAATCTTGCTTGCGTAAGGAGAGCCAGGATTTGGTTTAAAAAGTAGAAGCGATCCGGACATTGGTCACTGGTCTCATCCTTTTTCAAACCGCTCAAGACATTTTCAAAGCAGCAGTGTTACAATACCTTTGTTCATGCACACCATGGAATTAATTTCACCCCTTTACAGAAGCCCCGGACAAGGTTGTGCACTACTCCAAGTCCCACATAGACCCTATTTTGGGGATATAACAGGTGCATTGACCTTCTGTTGTCTCTATGAACATGGGTGAATTTCCACCTCTGCTAGGCTATAGCAAATCAGCAATGTCAGCTTTTGATATTTTTCATCCTTGAGAGCAGCTATTAGGCAATGAACTGTAATATAGGTTTGGAACTCACACTAACTACCAGATGTATTGCATAGTGTCAGATACAGATAAGTGACAAGGAATAGAAGTACCTTTCCAAGTAGGTGACATCACCAGCTATGTTTCCTTATGTTACTTCTGATTTTTTTAAATCAGTTTGCTGCTAATGAAACTGAAGGTTCTTGAGGTCAGGATCCTTGATTATAACAATAGCACTTATCAGCATTTAGATATTTTAACTCCATTTTACAGAAGTGGAAACTATGGCCAGGTCTACACTGTGGAGGAAAGATTGGCTTAAGGTATGCAACTCCAGCTACATAATGTAGCTGGAGTTGACATACATTAAGCCGAGCTTGGCGCCATCTCCACAGTGGGAAGTTGATGGGAGAAATGCTCCTGTTGACTTTCCTTACTCCTCATGACAGCAGTGAGTACCGGCATCAATGGGGTGCCCTCAGCATTCGATTTAGCGGGTCTTTACTAGACCCACTAAATCAAACCCCAGAAGACTGATTGCCACAGCATCAATCTTCTGGTAAGTAGACATGTGGCCTTACAGGCAAAAAGATTGTGTCCTGATTTTTCAGAGAAGCTGAGCACATGTAGCTTTTCCATTGGCATACACATGACTTGCACAGAAAGTCTGTGATAGTGAAGGCTCCTGAGAATATTCAGTTCTTGGACTCTTGGCTGATATATCCAATAAGATTCAGTATCAGTGGCAAAAATGATTTTTATACTGTGACTGTATTTAACAGCACCTCTGTCTGTAAGACAGACAGACTAATGCTGCAGACTGTGCAACTGAAAGGAATCTGAAGAATTTGGTTTAATATTTGTCCTGGGTATTTGTCCCTTGATAAGGAATGGGTCATTCACAATCATGTACATGACACAATGTGGGCAGGTTAGTAACTGTGTTTGCTTTGTGTTTCACACACTTATCGCTCACATTCTTCTGAGGTCTGTTGCACATTGTGACTTTATGCAGATGAATAGGATAATTTTCTTTCTTATTTCTAGGAGCTGGTTTTAAACGGGCAATCTTATCCATCAACAGCCTTTATTTGTTCATATATTTATATTATTTGCAGCGTGATACTGCCAATCACAAATTGTGTGAGGTACTGTATAAACTCAGAACAAAAAGACCATCTCTGCCCCAGAGAGCTTGCAGTTTAAGAAATGGCTGAGAGCGCCTAACTGAGAAAGGTACAGCATGACTTCAGCCAATAATATTGTACCTGCATGCTGCACAGCAAACCTGCATGAGCATCTGGGGAAACATTCACCAACCACCAATCAAATAATCTGAAATTTTCAATGTTCTTTTGTTCAGTGACTGCAGATTTACCTATAAATCTTGGTCTTAAACAATTATTTATTCCCTCTGATGTCCCTCTCTCTGGGATACAGTGCACCTGGCTGTCTTCTCCTTTATATTCCCTTGACTCCTGTGTTGCTCCACTGGCTTCACTGTAGAATGACATCAATCTGGGGGAAGAATCAAGCACAGGTTCTTTGTTTATGAGAAGATGACTAGAGGAGAATAATCGAGGTAGATTTTTGGCCATAATGTTCAGGCTGGCTTTATTGCAGCCTATGTAAATGTTTTTGCACTTCAGTTATACAGCAGCTACCAACCCTACACTTAACCATGCTTGGAACAGTTGATTTCTCTTCCCCTGACCCTCTGTTCCACCTTGAGCAGCTTGCCTGGTTCATAAATGTGTTATCTTTCAGTACATTCCTTAATTGTAACATGAAGAGTCAGATTCTTAGCTGGTGTAAACCTGTTACATCAGAACCTACACCAGATTCATATCAAGTAAGGTCTGAAATCTTCCTGTATTTCCCAAAATATGAACAGATACTTCTGATCATATTCAAAAGCTTCAGAGAGGTAGACGAGATTGTCTGTATCAGGATCGTATTTTTCTGATCATATTGATAAACAAGAAACCAATTTCCATGTTATTTTACAGATGAATCTACTTCCAAAAGTCCTTTCTCAAACTATTGGTTATTGGGTCACACTCCAGTCTTAAGTCCTGATCCTGCAAACAAACTGACCTCTGTAGAAATACTCATGTGAATATAGTTTTGTCCCGGCTTAAGTGTTTGCAGGATTTAGTCACAGCAGGGACACTGCATTTTGTTGGGGATAAGTAGGGACTCTTCACTAGTGTAATGTTGATTACTAGATTGTTTGGAGGAGCTGAAAGGTTTGTTTTGGGTTTTTTTAATTCCTTCCTGTAGGCTTAGCTTCAAGGGTGAATCCCCTCATCTTTTCATAATAGTGAGAAACTTCCTTTCCATTTTAGCTTAGCATATTAGTGGTGGTGTGTGTCATTATTCTTGAATACAATAGTGCTTTACACAATATATATTTAGTGTAAGTGTAGCTGTTTACAGTTCACCAAACCATTCTCTTTTCTACCTTAGGCCCAGCCTTTCTCTCTTTTTCAAACCTCGTTCTGCACAGCTACACATATCCAAAGCTCTGGGAACAAGACTGCAGTGCTTACTTCACAATTATTATTCTGTTTCTCAGTGAGGGAAAGTAGGCGAGCATAGAGCTATGAGATTGATACCCCAGGATGAGTTGTAATATGAATAATGTGTAAGGCATCCCCTTCCCTCTCTCTTCTGAGACTTGGACTGTGTTTGTTTGTCACAATAATTTCAACCTGGATATGAAAAATGGCAGGGAATCAGAGTTAGAATCTTTATTGTCAAGGTGGTCCACCCATTCCAGTCATGTGGTAGACACTTGTTTAGAAGATACTTTTTCTTGTCTGGTGTTGAAAGATGTGAACAATATATAATAAAATATTCAGGTGTGAATATGAAATGTCTGAGTGGGTTTAAAAATGTTTTAATTGCTCAGTTACAATGAGCCTGGTGTAGTCATTGGGTTATTGGCCTTGCTTCTCTTCTTACTCATAATAGTGTGAATTAGATGCAATGCCACTGAAGCCTAGAAGAATTGTGCTCATTGTCTGCAATGGGTTTTTTCCAGTAGGTCTGACTGTAACCTGCAGTTTGATTCTTTTTTTTTAACATTGGGATTGGCACAGCTGGGTTTTAAAGTCAATAAGATTGCACAGATGGGGAAGGCCAAATATATCAGGGATTAGAGTTTGTTTAATATAGCTGCAGCCTGAGGATTGGATTGGTTACTCATTGACTGTGACAAACGCTCTCCTTTCCAAGTGCTGCTACTTCCTACTTTGTAAAACATACTAGGTGGAAATGTGTATTTTATTAATTAACTAGAAGATTTACCTGGCATTCCTCGGGTCCTTAACTCAAATAAGTTTTAGACGGGTAGCCATGTTAGTCTATAACTTTAAAAAAAAGAGTGGTTCTGTAGCACCTTAGACTAACATATGCATGTATATAATCATGAGCTTTTGTGGGCACAACCCACTTCTTCACTAATCTGAAAAAGTGGATTTTGCCCATGAAAGCTCATGATACAATATATATTTTTGTTAGTCTCTAAGGTGTTACAGGACCACTCTTTAAAAAAAAAAAAAAAGTTTTGTTTTGGGGGACAGACATACAAACAGACACACATATGAATTCTCTGAACTATATAGGAGAGGGGGGTGGCTAACACATTCTGGGCAAAGATCCAAGATATCAGTGGATCCAGCACGAAGAGTTGTTGAGGAAAAAAAAACTCCCTTTAAGAAAACGTGTTTAGAGCTTTTTGGCCACATCAGGCTTCATCTTTAATGGCTGTGTGAGATGTCTCCCCTGCCTTAAGGAGCTGGGAGGAGAGGGCCATTTTCAGGGGTGCGGGGGCAGCTTTATAAGCCATGGGGGGGGGCGGAGGAGGGAGGCTTCACGAGTTGCACGCTGTGGGGGGCAGAACCGCCGCAGGTTGGCCACAGCTGATATCTGTCCCTTTCTCCAACCCTGCCCCCTGCTGGCCCAACTCAGGTTACAGCTGTCCCAGTCCCCATCTCTGGCCCCTTGCTCCCCCTGCAGTCATTTTGCAGTATATCTCCCTCCAGCCAGACCCCTCCATTTCCATTTTATGAGAAACAATCAAATTCCACCCACAACCAAACCCTGACCTTGCTTTAAGTTCTGATAAGAGGAAGCTGCATACCAAATTTGGTGATCCTAGTTCGGACCATTTAGGAGGAGTTCTTGAACAAACGGACTCATAGATGGATGGACAGACAGATGCACATTTCTAAAATATATAGTAAGATGAAATACTAGAGTAAAGTTGAAAATAGCAAGTATTTAATTGCTAGAAGGGAAAAATGTGGTTAAAAGATATTCATCAAGTGGGGGTACAGAGTCTGTTAAAATCACATTCATGGTTTGCAACCTGCTTCTATCTAATGAATTCCAAATCTGAGCATCCACATGAGATTTTGGAAGCTTTGTTGCCATTGGGCTAGATTGTTGGAAGATCCCTTGACTTCACTGGGACCTGAGAACACACTATTTTCAAGCAGGGCCTTACACAAGTCACTTCCTGTGCGCACACAATACAAAATGTACAAGCCAGAGATGCTTACTTTTTCTTTTCCCTGAGGGGTGTTCCACTCTCTCTGTTCTTTTACATTCTTGTGCAGAATAAATGTTTATGTGTGCCGGGGCCCGTGCAAATTGCACCACCAACAGAAACACAGTGAGCGCTGTGCTAATCTTCTGGGTGGCATTTGAACTTCTGAGCAGCTGCATAAGAGCACAGCTTACACAGAACTTCAGTGCTTCGCTCCCACCCTACCCCGAGGCCCCACCCTCAATCCACCTCTTCCTACCCCCACTTTATTCCCCCATCCCAAAGTCCTACCCTTTCACCCCTTCTTTTTGCCCCAGCTCTGCCTCCTCCCTGAGGTCTCTCTCCAGTTCTGATCTCTGTGGTCCCCAAGTCCCTCTCCCCACTGCAAATAAGCTGTGATTAGAATCATAGGGTTTGAAGAGACCTCAGAAGGTCATTGGGTTGGTCCTGCTTTGGGCAGGGGATTGGATTCAAACTAAATCATCCCATCCAGGGCTTTGTCAAGCCAAGACTTAAAAACCTCTAAGCTACATCTACACTACATGCTTCTTGCACAAGAAGCCTTTTACACAAGAGTTTTTGCACAAAAATGTCTTGCGCAAGAGCACGCCCACACCTCCCCTCCCTTCCCTCCCTCCATCCCCCTTCTGTTCTGAAATTTGATTTGTCCTTTTCATATGTGTTCATTTTTTTTAATTGTATCGTTTGGTATATATGGTTGTGACAATTTTCTTCCACTATTTGATCTGCGGAAGTGGGTCTGGCCCATGAAAGCTCATCAACTATTAAATCATCTTGTTAGTCTTTAAAGTGCTACATAGTCCTGTTTTTTGTTTTAGCTATACCAGACTAACACGGCTACATTTCTATCACTATCTCACAGTGGGCATAGATGTCCCACAATTGCGTCACCTATTCACAGGCATGAATCATTCAGCCTGGGGGAAGTATGCACCAGGGCTACAAACCATGCTTCATATTTATTAAGGATTGCTTTAACTTTGGGCTGCACTGATGGAAAGATTGTACCTGTGAATTAAAATGTAACTAAATCAGCATCACTGCAT
Organism: Pelodiscus sinensis; assembly: GCF_049634645.1. NCBI lineage: Eukaryota > Metazoa > Chordata > Testudines > Trionychidae > Pelodiscus > Pelodiscus sinensis. The sequence continues at coordinate 24,654,912 of NC_134727.1, forward strand.
GCTTTGTTAGTGTAAAAGGATCTATTCTTCCTGGATTGCCAGGAGAATTTAGACGCACAATCAAAATAAAATACTTCTGCTTCTCAGACAGGCTTGGGTCTAGTCTGGACAAATGTTTAAAATGCCAAGAAAGTTAATTGATCAATTCACAGCCACCAACATAATCTGAGCAAGGTCACCCCAAACAAGAACAAATTAAAGAGAGGAAGAAGACTTGTCCTTGTTAACTGGTTACAACTTAGGGTCACCATTTTCCTTCTGTATTAAGATATCTTGATGCCCTATTAACTGGGCTGCTAATATTTTAACAGCAGTAGAGTTCTCTGCTATTAATTGTACTATGCCTTAGGACTGATGTGAGGGCCTTCAGCCTTTACTCACAAAAGAATCACTTGCACATATATATACTTAGATTTTCAGGAAATCTCGTGTTATGTTGTCACTAGTAGTGGCAGCAAGAATTCGAATGCAGATAGGGTATATGGTTTTGTTGCCATGCTAGCCATCTGATTTACTGGCCACAGAAGAGGTGCAGACTGGACAATAGCTATATAAACTTCCCTACACTGCCCTACTGTTATTTTGATTACTGTTCCTCTAAGACTCTAATCAAGGATCAAGACTTAATTGTTGTAGGCATCATATAAGCAATTCAAAAGTGGCATGGTCTAGTGGGTAGAGCAGACTCAAGGGATCTGACTTCTACTCTAGCTCTGCCTCTGATCTGCTGGGTGACATTTGGGCAAGCCACTTCCCCTATGAGGCTATGTTTCTCCTGCTCTGTCTCATTTATTCAGACAGTAAACTCTCAGGGTAGTGATGTCTCCCCCTCCTCAAAAGGGCCACAGTCTCAGTTGGGGTTCCTGGGCACTTTTGTAATGCACACAGTAAATAATAACTATATGGAAGTCCAGTTGGCCTTTGTCTTCCATTTCAAATTTGGGCCTAGAATAGTTAGTGACTTTATTTCTTCCTTAGATTTTTTTTGAATGATACAAATACACTTGACTCCATCTGTTGTTTTTCTTGTGTTTCTTTATTTGATGCATGTTTTTTCCTTGATAGAGCATTATGATGACAATACAGGCTGCTTGCCTGGAATGTGTTCATTGTTTCAGAGCAGTGTACTATAAGGTTGCTGGGACATGTCTAGGGTCCAGAGACAGCATTTCATGTGGCTCCTTAGTCACTCAGCATCTTAGGAACAATAGCATCCTTTTTGTCATCATTTGGTATCCTTCTTCCCTATGCAGAAGGTTTTGGGCTCCACGCATTTGTTTACAACATATTCAGATGGTTCAAGTTTCTGATTTCAGGATTTAGGAAAAAAGCCCAGAAACTAACGGGTGTCTCCTGTACCATAACATTCACATTCTGGAGGAAGACACTGTCCCATCATTCTAGGTCCTCTTATCAATTTCCTGCCACTTCAAAAAGATGTGAAATGACAAGGTGGGCTTTTAAACAAACAACAAGGAAGTGCATGGTCCCATTCAGTGCTGGCTGTTTTGTTTAAGCCAGGTAGTTTTACTTGTAAAATCGTCTAGTGTAATTACGTGGTATTTTCCAAAATTTTGTGAATAAACCAGACTCCTCAGTTATTATTCAATTTATTGACCCTATGAGTATTCCACTTCAAGATGTGGCACGCTCAAGCACTCCTGATTGGAGATTTTTGTCAGAACTATTCACGAGTCTATGCTTGTGTCCTACGCATACTTGTGCTTCCGCACAAGTGTCTATAAGGGAAGATGGACCTGCCACAGCTCTAGTTGCTCCTTTCCTTTCCTTTCCTTTCCTTTCCTTTCCTTTCCTTTCCTTTCCTTTCCTTTCCTTTTTCTATTTTGTGCTCCTGCTCACCCCTGTTCCTTTCTTCATTTTTGCCTAGTCTCAGTCTTTGTTCTATCTTGAGCCTCAATCTGCCTCTTCTAACAGGTTCTGCCCAAGACACCAGCTTCAAGCCCTGTTAGACCTGCTATTGGTCTTTTTTCCCCTCGGGTATTCAATCTGCCTTTGAGCAACACACATACAAGCATAAGGTTGACTCAGGTTTCAAAAGCAGGCCTCAGAAATGTAGGGTGGACAGAGAGCAAAGCTACTGTAGATCAGGTGTTCTCTGAGAATCGTGGGGCCCGAGTCGCCTTTCTGAGCATTTGGGTTGGCTTCTCAGAGAGATCCAGTCACCATTCCTGTTGTGGTAAGCAAAAGAAAGCAAGCAAGCAATCTGTGATGGCGTGGGGAGCCTTCAGAGTCAGTTAGCCTGCCAGAAAAGAAGAGACCCTATAATCTAGAATAGAATTCAAGAAAAGGGGAAAGCCACCCCTTTGAGACCTTTGAGTCTGGACATGGGTACTGTTGAAGTTTTGACTTCCTCTGGTTCCAAGTCCCCAGCTCCAACTAAAAAAGGTCATGCTAGGGTCTGAGAAGCCGTCTGGTGAACAATCTGGATCGGCATTAACATTGGCACTGGACTCAGTGTCTCTGAAGCACAAAGACTCCTGTATGAGCAGGGCTAAAATGTCATCAGTACCCTGTTCTTCAGACCCTGGGCAGTCCGTCCATACACTCTCCCCCTCCCCTCAGTACTCTCCAGGCTTGCCAGTATTATTAAGGTATCATCATCCTTTCCCCACAAAGACCTTTAGTTCCTGAAGGAACCTGAGCTATCTTTGCTGAGGGTTACTGAGCCATATTCCTCCCTAATACCGACTTACCCACCTGGATCCAGAAGATTAGTTTATCTCTCTTGACCTGCAGGACACTTATTTTCATATAGTCATGCACCCATCTCACAGATGTTTCCTATATTTTGTGGTTGGCAGGGTCCTCTTCCAGCATTGTGTCCTACCCTTTGGCCTCTTCACTGCCCTAAGAGTTTTTTCTCCTAGGCCACCACAATCCAACAGCTAATGTAGTTTCAGACACAAACTAGGTATCTTAGGGTACATCTAAACTACATCCCTTTTTTGATAAAGGAATGTAAATTAGACGTATCGAAGTTGCAAACGAAGCTGAGATTTGAATTTCTCATGCTTCATTTACATAACGGTGGCCATGGCTTTTTTTCAAAAAACTGCTTTTTGAGAAAACCCCACGGTCAAGACGGGGCTCGTTCGACAGAAATGACCCGTTTTGAAAGATCCTGTAACCCTCATTTTTGAGGGTTACAGGATCTTTCAAAACGGGTCATTTCTGTCAAACGAGCCCCGTCTTGACCGCAGGTGTTGGTTTTTTTTGAAAAGCAGCTTTTTGAAAAAAAGCTGCAGCAGCCATTCATGTAAATGAAACACGGGAAATTCAAATCTCAGCTTCATTTACAATTTCTATACATCTAATTTACATCCCTTTATCGAAAAAGGGATGTAGTTTAGATGAACCCTTCGAGTATGATAGCAGAGCACAATTGTGCATTTTACAGATCATACCTAGCTTATGCACTTTGCCAGCACCATGTGAAAGGTTCCTAGTGTGCTAAATTTACAAATGCAACCAGTGTATCTAACATTGGTGTGAAGATAAATGTATTAGATTGTAATTTGATGTCCTTACTTTGTCAGTGCTATCCCTTCCATGGCTTCCAAAGCAAACTTTCTGTGTTTTTCTATTTTTCTTTCTATTGCAGCTTCAAAAGCTGCATGAATCTGCCCTTTGCCAGATATCCAGTGTTTTATCTTCCTGTCCTTCTTAAATATGGGCCCAGGCCTACCCCCTGAAGTCAATGGGAATTTTGCCATTAGTAAACCAATTATGCTTGGCGTTTTCACATGGTGGTGTCACTTTATTCAGGGCCAGACTCTAACTTCTGTGTCTCTTTGGTTTGTCTCTTTAAAAAAAAAGAGAGAGAGAGAGAGAGAGCTCTTCCAAGAGTCAAGTAGATCTTTCAGACTTAAAAATAGTTTTAAGTCCGTTTCTCATTTGCATTATTTTGCTCTAAAACAATTTTATCCCCTAAAAAAAAGTGAAAATTTCCACTCTATGTTCCTGCTCTACTTTAGCTTTCCCAGAAGCCAGTTAATTTGTTTACTGTGCCTTGCAAGTCCAAGTTCCTTTTATAAATTAACTTGTAGCTGCCCCCTGCTTGGCTGCTCTCCACCTCCTCCCTTGGCTCAAAATGAATGATACCAGGACTGTCTTTGAAACAAGTCAGGAATGTGAGGCTTTTTGTTCAAACAGCAGCATCACCAGTGAAATCTTTCTCCCCCCTGCCAGCTGGAAATGTGCATCATTGGAGATTGTAGATTAAAATTCTGGTGAGTTCTTCCTTTTTTGAAACAAATCATCTACAACTTGGACTGGGGTTGGATGCAATTTGAATCTCTTTGGAAAATGTGTCAGAATTAAGGATCACAGCACTGAAGGTTTCAAAGAGTCGGGTTTCTTTTTATTTTAGTAACTAACTAAAATCACTGTGATGATTGGGGTTAAGTGCAGTTGTAAAAAGGAAGTACTTCACCAGAGCCTCTCTGACTCTGCTAAGCTGTAGTGCCTTCTGTGACTATATCCGAGAGGTTCTGTGCGGAGGTAGGTTAGCTATGGCAAGTTAAAGAACTCCAAATATCTTTAGTTGGTTTGCTTTATCTGCTTAAGTAAACTGCCTGTGGAGATGTTGCTCATTATAGTTGATCCCCGTGCATCATAAATAATAATAGAGAGTTGTGTAGATGTCAGGCCCTCCATATCTGGTCCTACATGTGTGGGCTGCTTTTTAAACAATTGGCAGAGTTCGAATAAATATAATGTACATAAATGTAAGTGAACTCTTAACTACTGCTGCTACTTTTTCCATTGCATGTAAGTGTTTGTAAGGGAGTTCTTAGCGTCTCAGTACTGAAAGTATTTGCCTGTCTTTATGATGTGTATCTCACTTCTAACAGCACAATCTGTTGTCACGGCAGATTGAGTCTCTAGCATTTCATTTGGGTGGTCCCTCTGCTATCAGTTGAGAGAAATTTCACAGGCAGTATAGTATTGAGCTAGAAGATTAGCAGCATGGAAGCTTAACTGAAGCAATGAGCAACATTTATTACACCCCTCAAATAAGGCGCGGACTAGTACTTGCTTATCAATGAGACTTCATGGAGGCCTTTCGACAGTACACTGGCTTTTGTTTGTGTTGTATAATTACTTCAGAGATCATCAACATGTATTCCTAGACTGTGAGAAAAGCCAGCCCATAATGCTATGGGCTCGGTAGCTTGCTTAGTTTAAGGTGAAATTAGTGTAGGTGAAAAGTGCTAAATTGGCCAGGGTCCTCTGTTAAGATTCAGTATAGATAAGGCACTGGTGCCGCTGCCGGTGCATTTTACCACATCCTATGGGGATTGCCACTGCACGAGAGAACGGTTCAGTCTTCGTGGCTCACAGTGATGATTTGGGGAAACTGTCTGTACAACTTATAAATGCTGAGTGAAATTATGAACTCTCTGTTTGTACTTTTGCCAAGCTGCAAACTTAATTCTGAATGTGCAGCACTTTGCTTGCTCTGGTGTGCTTTTGCTTCCAGGGTGGATTGAAATTCCAAAGGTGAATGTCAAAGGGTTAACAAAAGAGGGCCATTGACTTATGTGCCTGCCATGCCACTGAAATGCAATAGATCACGACTGGCTGCCAACCAGGAGAATGGGTTTAGCAGAGTTGAGGTCACCTAACAATGAAGTCACCTGGTGGCGGAGGATTCTGTGATTGCTGCTGCTGAGCGAATCACCTGACAGGAGAGACTGGATATTTATAACAGGCAGATGCTGCCTTTGCTCTTTCAAGGGAAACTAGAGAGGGGTAATGCATAAGATTTAGTTTTTGTATGTACCTGAGTATTTCTTGTGTGATTCAGTAAAGAGCAACTGAGTTATAGGATGCTAGGCAAAATGTGTGTGTGTTATATGCTACAACCACAGCGAGCCTCCTGAGAGCGTCAAAGTGTAGGCCAGAAAACACACACCTTCATTCTGTGAGAAGTTGTGTTCAAGCTACTGGGGTATCCTAGCGATCAGTGTTCTTTCTGAAGGCCAAATGCTGGTGGGCTCCTTAAAGATGTAACAGAGTTGGTGCACCAATAATGGGCCAGAGAGGCCAAAGGCAAGAATAATGCTTCAACCTGCTGAGACCCAGGGAAGTTTGGAACACCAGGGAAAATCAGATTGGGGATTCTCCTCAGAGCAATCTAATGACACCATCAGAGGAGCCTGACCAGATCTGACACATTGCTCAGTCCATAATACTCTATTGAGCTTCGCAACAAGACTGTTAATTACACCTATTTTGACGGTGATTTTTTTCTTGGGGGACTCTAGTATGCAAAAGTTGACTCATTACTGACCTGTACTGGATTCAAACTAGTGGCCTAGGGGAGACAGCCCTGGTATCATAGGGTTAATCTCTGAAGAGTAATCTAGTTCCCTCTAGTTTTATTTATTATAAATGTAAAATCATACTAGTTTTGACACTGAAGTACAGTATTGTCACTAGTGGTACAGTTTGGCATTGTAAGAGGCACCAAGGTATCAGTTATGTGTGTTTCTTTTGAATGACAACGTGGAAACTACAGGTACGTCTACACTGCAGTGCTATGTTGGGATACCAGAGGTATCCCAAAATAGCCACCCCATGTCTTCTGAACGTGTCCACTATTGTGAAATATAACAAACGCACTATTTCGGCATTCTTGTAAACCTCGTTGCACAAGCGATAACAGATGTCTCAAAATAGTGTTTTATTTCAAAATTTGACATTGTGTGGACGTGCCAAATTTCAAAATAGCCTATTTCGAAAAAGAATTGAAATAAGATACATAATTAGCACAGCACAAATTGCGTATCTTATTTCAAGCTAAGGGTGCAGTATATATGTACCCTATGTAGGGACAACTTACTCTGTTTTATGCTCCAGCTGTTTCCTGTTTATCCCACTCCTTTCTTTTCCTTTTAATCATTCTTGTTCTTCCTGTTTATCTCATTCTTGGCTTCTCTCCCTGTCCTATCCTTGCTTTCTTGCTCTGTGCTTTTCTCGGTCTTTGTATCTTTACCTTTTCTCTGTTCCTGGGTTCTACTCCATTAAACCTGTTTTTACTCTTTATCTCCCACTCTTCTCTACTTGTCTCCCACTGTCACCTTGTTTTCCTCTGCTTAGTTGCTTTTCTTCTTTGCCTTCCCTTCTCCTCGCTTATTTTCTCCCTTGACCTATGAGACAGAGGCACATTTAAAAAAACTGTCTCTCTTAAACAGCTTTTACAAGCAGATAGGCAGCTCCCTAAATATGAAAACTAATCCCAGCTAACATTAAATCAAGAGTGAGTCTGGCCACACTGCAAAAGGCCTGGAATTACACAAAGTGATTGGATTAACAGTTGATGCTAACAAGATGTAGCTTGTCTCCCCACAGCGCTACTAACTCCAGAGTTAGCAGCTCTCAAGCTACAACCCCTGTTCCATCTAGCTTAGGTTTAAAGTCCTATTTAACTTGAGCTCAAGATTTTTATATGTGGACAGGAGTCAGGTTAGGACAATACTCGTTATACCTTGAAATAGCCTTGCAGTAAAGGCAAGCCTATAACATATTATTAACAGTGACCTTAATTTGACCCCTTTCACTAGACACCTGAATCCAGTGGAAAGAGTCCCACTTCAGTTGACTTTGGATAGGGACATAGAAATACAAACCCACAAGCCACTTACAAGCATGCTTAATAGAAGGGGGATCTTGATAAACTGGAGAGCTGTGCAATAGACAACAAAATGAAACTCACCAAGACAAATGTAAGGTGCTATGCTTAGGGAAGAAAACCAAATGCACACATAGAGAACAGGGGAAAGCTGACTGCTGGAAAGGATCTGGGAGTTATGGTGGATCACAACCTCAACATGTGTTAGCAATGTGATGTTGCAAAAACAAAAGTAAATGCAATTTAATTAGCATTAACAGAGGCATAGCATACAGGTCCCGGGAGGTGACAGTGCCACTCTCTGCTTGGTGCTGGTTAGGCCTCGGCGGGAGCACTGTGTCCAGTTTAGTCACCAATGTATAAAAAGGAAGTAGAGAAACTGGAAAGGATCTAGAGGCAAGGGACAAAGGGATGGAATGCAGCCATATGAGCAAAGGTATGTTTAGATTGGAAAAGAGACGAATGGAGGATATAATAGCGACCTTCTGATACCTGAACAGTTGCCATAAAAAAGATGGAGAAAAGTTGTTCTCTTTTGCCACAGAGCACAGGACAAGAGGCAATGGGTTCAAACTGCAGTTTAGCAGACTTAGATTAGATTTCAGGAAAAACCTCCTATGTACTGGGTATGTAGTGGGGGTGACTAGCCTACACCACTGCAGCTACGCTCTTTTAGGGTGCTAGCGCTATCAGAGCTAGTGTGGGCTTGTCTCCTCCCTGGTATGCTCCCCTCCAGTGCCAAGGGCCGACATACCCACAGAGCAATTGGTTTAGCACTTGAGGACTGGCACTAACTTGAGCTCTAGCCTTTTGTTGGATTCCCGCAGCATTACTAGGCTCCTTCTAATGAAGACGAGCCCTGAGAAACAGAAATAGTGGACATGATCTGTGCAAAAATATTAGACTCTTCATTTTTCAAAGGGTCTGATGATTGCTTTGGTGACTTACTTTTCAGTATTACTGGTGCCAGCAGTTTCTGCTACTGTTAAATATCAATGGTTCCATCTTGGCATAGGACAGGAACCTCTTCAAATCTATGTTAGTTTCCTTTTGTTTATAAAGCCATGTCTTTCCCTGTGGCTAATGTAATTGAATATAAACACAGCAGAATAGAGTTTGAAACACATGAGCCAGATGTACATTAAATCCTTAGGTAAAGACATCAGACATTCCTTTGATTGGTGCTGATGTGCTAGCCAGGCTTGGATTTATTTACCTAGAAGGAAGAGTGACAGTTATACTGATAAAGATGATTAATCATTATTCCTGCCTAGAAAACAGTTCTACTTGATTAATCTGAAAACCAGTTTCTAAAAAATAGTTCCTTAGACTAACCAGCATAGCAGGACAAAAAGAAAAGGATTTCGAATGTCTTGTACTTTGATACATTGAGAATGAGCCTGGTTCTTTTCTCAAGTGTTTGGGGAACTGTCCAATTGCAGGTGCAGTCTGAAATTGTAAAATGGTCTGGATCTCTGCTTTATCCAAAAGACCTCTGAGTACTTTTTGTGATAGCTGGAGTGATAATCCTAGTGTCATGCCAAAATTCCAGCTCAAGTAATTACATTCTGCCACCCTAAATTTTCTGTTTTCAAATGAATAAGATATTCCCCGTTTTCCACCCTAAAGAGTTGGCTAGTTGACTTGTGCTGTTTACAACAACTGCTGTATTCAGTGTTGCGTGCAGGGCCTCTGACTGGAGGTGGGGGAAGGAAGCAGCTGCCCCCAGGGCCTGGTGATTTAAAAGGGTCGGGGGCAGAGTCGGTCTTAGGGGCGGGCGAGCCAGGCGGTTGCCCACGGCTGCCATTTTCAAGGGGCCGCCGATAGAGCCGGTCTTAGGGGTGGGCCATGACCACATTTCGGCCTGAATCCTCCCCCCAGGGAGGTCACCCAGGGCTGCCAGTTGGTTGGGACCGGCCCTAGTCGGGGGCTCCCAACTGCCACCGCTGCTACCTCAGCAGATGCAGCATCTGTAACCGCAGGCCCTTTAAATCACCTCCATAGGCTCCAGTGGCGCATGCTAGAGCCCTGGCGACACTCAATGGCTGGCTGGGGGGAGTCTAGCCCCAGCTCCGCCCCTTCCAGGGGCCCCAGAACCAGCTCCCTCCAGGGCCCAGTGGAGTCTTTCATCAGCCTTGCTTGCATGGACTGACCCCCTTTTCCTTCTACACATCACAAAGTTGTCAGGCATTAGCTGCACCAGCGCAGTGTTACCGGACGCACTCGAGCCATTCATGGATCAAGTTATAAAAAATGGATTGAAATTTCGTATTCGTCTCTTTGGGAACCATTATTTTATTTTTTAAAACATCATTCCCCTGCAGTGGAATTCAAGAGGCGTTGGAGCACAAAAGTTATGTTTAGAATCAAGAGTAGCATATGTTTTCTTTCTGTGTCACCCGTTTAAATACATACAGTTCATGTTTCAGTCTGACTTTACAGACATTGATATTTATTTTTAAAAGTTAAGCAACTAGAATTAGAATTTAAGAGTTCTTGGTGCCCACTCCTCTATTTAAATCACTGGACTCTCACTTTCACAGTGACTAATTAAGGCCTTTCCCTGCCCAAGAACTTCATGAAACATGTACCAGATATTGCTGATATGAGACAAAGAATGAAATCCCAGGATTTTTCCACTTATTAGAGGTCAGATGTTATCTGGGCTCCATATGAAACTGATTAGGTTGAAATGTGCTGAAAGTAAAATTTTACACACATACCCCATTGATTAAAATATGTGTGTGTATAGAATTAGAGTCTCAGCTGATGTAAATCACTACAGCTCCTTTGACTTTAGGCCCACAGGGGTTACTCTGGTTTACACCAGTTCAGGATCTAGTCTCTAAAGCAGGGGTCTCCAGTCTTTTTAAGTATAAGATCACTATTTAAATTTAAGTGCAAACCAGGATCTACCTCAAACCCAAAATACCCTTGCCCCACCTCTTGCCCTGCCCCTCTCCTGAGGCCCCGCCCTGCTTATTCCATCCCCCTTTCCTCCCATTATCCTCAGTTTGGGGCAGGGGATTAGGGTGCAGGGGGATTCAGGCTCTGGTCTTGGGCTGAGGCGGTTCAGTATGTGGGAGGGGCTCCTGGCTGAGCCTGGGGTAGGGAGGATGTGTTCAGGGTGCAGCCTCTAGGGAGGAGTTTGAGCACCGCATCTCCCATTGGGGATGGTTCCCCATTCCTGGACAATGGGAGCTATGGGGGCAGTGCCTGCAGGCAAGGACACCGTGTGGAGTCCTTTGCCCACCTCCACCAGAGGTTGCAGGTGTGTGCCAGCTGCTGCCAGGAGCAGCACAGGGCCAGGGCAGGGGGAGTCTGCCTTAGCCCCACTGCACTGCCAGACTGTTAGTGGCTGATCTCCCAGTTTTGCTGCAGAACCCTGCAGGAAATTGAACCCAATTCCAGGAGACTCTCAGCCAGTGTTCTGCACATGGATGGAAGAAATTAGAGGGAATGAATTTTGTTATGTTCACTTGTATCAAAGAAACGTGCAGCTGTGCACCACCTGTAAAAAACAAACTCCAAAACACCCACATTTTTTAAAAGTTACCATGGTGATAATTACTCCGGCCAGCACAGGTATGAACTGCACAGAGCAGTCTAAAACTTAAAATAACATACTTTGAAAGAGGTAAAAGAAGTAACAACACAAGTATATGTTGGGTCGGGAGGTGAGTGTGAAAGACAGAGTGTGTTTTTGTGAGTGTTTTTGTGAGTGTTTTTGTAAGTATGCAGAGCATGTTAAGATATAGGAGCAGCTGCCAACAAGCTTCTTCCATCCTGAGTCCTGTCATGTCCCCCCTCTTTGTGGAGATGGGGTGCAGGGGTGGGCAAAGGGGGGCACCCTGACATCAGGGTCTTTTTCTATATCTCCCCCTCCCTGAACAGGAAGCTCCTGGGGTCAGCTCAAAGGCAGAGGACAGAAGAAGCAGGACCATGGCAGAGGGAGAGGCGGAGGGACAACTCAACAGCTGGTACTTGATAGCCACCTGGCCAAACCAGTCAGGATCACCTGCCAGAGGCTCCAGGGTGTACCAATAGAGCCAGATTTACTGGCTGGTGGCAACTGCTCTAAATCTAAAGTCAGGATCATAACCAGGGTGGGGTGAGCAGGGTAGCCGCTCAAGCAGAAATCTGTTGGGGTGGAAAAATGGGGCAGAGAAATGAAAGGGGGAAACCGTAGGGGATGCAAATATGCTTGCTGGTGCTAAAATGCCTAGTTGCGGTTCTTTCAAAAGCTGTAATCATTCTTGATGGCTTTGTTTCAAATGTTTGTTTTTCTCTCCAGGATCATCTACCTACACATGAAATGTGCTAACTACAATGAAATATAGTGAGTCACAAGCCGGGAGACTTCTTTTCCTGGAGGAGCTGGCTGTTAGCAGATATGGCTTCCTCTGAGAATGAGATAGAAAGATGGAACCTCAAGCAAGCTAGCAGAATTGCAGAACTTTTGGAGCCGGTGGCTTCACCCGATTATGGTAACCGGCTCTCACCACTTAAATCCCTCAGCAGCATAGACCACCTCTTAGACTCAGCTTACAGCTCTTTCTCTGGTGGCTCAAACGTTCCAGAATATCATTCCCCATCATATTGTAATGAAAACTATTATCTGCCCTTAGAGCAATTGCCATATATGGACTCAGAATATGTAAGAGGTATTTATAATCCCAGCGCAGTAAACTCTGATGCTAAACCCACACACCAGCACAAATCACTGGAGCTGAGTAGTCATCATAACTCTGACAATATTGGGCTTAATGGACAATACAGAAGCACTCCTATGCATGGGACTTTATATCAGCCTCCATCACTTCTGGCTGTACCCTCTCATCCACCATCTCCACCAGCACGACTTCATAGCTATCAAGCTACCAGAAACGTTGAAAATACAAGAGGGAAATCTAATTCTGGAAATCATTTTGACTATAGAGTGACTTGTTCTCAGGACTTCAGCAACATCCTTTCCCCCTCCAGTTCAGCAATAAAATGGGTACCCAGGTCAAAGAACGAGGGGCTAATGACCGAGAAAAGTGAAGATAGGGAACCATCCCAAGATACCACAAAAAAGACCAAACCTCATGTTTTCATCAGACCCTCATCTATTATTTTTCAAGAATATTTGAAGTCCGATTCTTTGGCTAAGACTCCAAATCTTTTCTGTACTCAGAATTCAGTCCAAGCTTATAAAATTCCTGAGGAGATGAACTCTAAGTCCTCTCATCCACTGCATACCAACCTCAATGCTGTTAATGATACACAAGAGAACAAACAGTATCTTTATGCCTGTGGTGTACACAAACCACCCTTTAGAGAAGCAAATTTACAAAGCAGAGTCTCAGAATCCAGCCAACAAGGACAATTTCTCTGCATTCACTGTCCCGGCTGGACTGAAGAGTATTCAGGGTTGGATCAGGATGTATTGGAGAGCAGTGGGGGCTTCACATACATGGACAGTCCTGTTCCAAGTGAAGATGTCTCTGAGAAACTGAACAGCTCTGAGGACAAGAGTCAGTGCTCTGGCTCCAAAGAAGAAAACAGGAAAGACATTTATTGGGAACTACTTCTCAATCAACACATCAACTTGCAGAAATCACCACTCTCCCAGAGTTTGAATGGTGTAGAATCAAAGCCCACTCACCATGGGGAATTGGATTTTAGAAATACTCCATTTTCTGACAGTGCTGGCCAAACATCTTATTACAGACCAAATGATAATTCCTCATCCCAATTTCTAAATGGACTCAGGAGAGAAACACAGGCTAACAATAGTGATCCTGACCTTACCATGAACCCAAAGCAAGAGGACATCCTGAATCCCCTCCATCAGAGAAAACACCAACTTGAATTTCAAAAGAAGCTTGAAAAGCAGACTCAGGATGCTCCAGCCAGTGAAAAGATAAACAGGCAGACAACTCCCCTCCTTTACTACCTTTCTGGTGGGAAAAACATTCTGAGTCACAAAAATCACACTCAGCAACTTGAGGAATTGGGGACCTTGCCTAAGACCTCTCCAAGGAGCTATTGCCCTATCTCTGCACAACCTATAGAGATACAAAGGGAAATCAATAAGCTTCAAAAGAACAAGCACCAACACCGGGGCCCAGGGGATGACACCATTAATGACTCTGATGATGTAATTCTGGGGAGCTCTGCTTCATCAGTGGATGAGAGTTTCAAGAACGATTACAAGGAAAGACTTAAAGTTGCTCAAAGAAAGGTCCTGAGAGAAACATCTTTCAAAAGAAAGGATTTACAGATGAGCTTGCCCGTAAGGCTGAGGCAGAAACCCTCCAAACGACCTTCAATTGAACATCTCAGATCTTTGTCCTTATCCAGTGCAAATGAGGATATCAAGTCGATTCCTCCTCCTAAGTCTCTGGAAAATACCAGTGATGATGCAGAAACAAAGAGGCCACAAGGTGCTCGAATAGGAGGAAGAAAAAGGATAACGAAAGAGCAAAAGAAACTGTGCTATTCAGAACCTGAGAAGCTCAATAAACTGGATGATCAGCAAGATTCAGGTGTACTGTGGAGGGAAGAAAGCGCAGGGGTCAGGTCTGATGAAATTGATGAACAAGATACAGTGGTAGCCAGAAGAAAGATTCTAGAAAACAGAGGAAATGCACTTGCCAGTTCAAATCTCTCCAAGACCGAGTTAAAGCAAATCCAGCATACTGCACTTATTGAATACATGGAACGAAAGATTGCACAGAGGCCTGCTAGTGTCCTGCACAAACCGCCCCTGCAGAAGAAGCCTTTGAATGCTAAGAGACTTCCTGAGGGCAATACTTCCAACCTAGATATCAGCAGAAAAACCTCGAATAGTGAGGTGGACTGCCAGTTTCTCTCACCAGAAAGAATTTCAGAGTCCTCCCCTGCTTTAATTTCCCTAGGGATCTGGCCCAGTAAACACAATGCTAGTTCTTCTGCTCCTGAGATAGTATGTTCAGAACCCAAATCTACTGTCAGGGAAACTGATGGAAACTGCACCAGCAAATGTGCGTTGGATGAAAATCTCCTTCAGCCAGAGGCTTCTGCATCCAACAAAGGTCGAGAACGATCAAAATCACCACCTGCTCCTGCATGGGTAAGGAAGTCATTATGGCAGGGGCGGGCAATAATTTTTTGCCGGGGCTGTACCAGAAGGGGCGAGGCCAGAATGCTTCGGGTTTTCCCACCCGCAGACTGTGATTGGTCTGGGGGTGGGGGAGCCCCTTTGCCCCCCCTTTTTCACTAAGCACCCATGTCCCTGGCATGGGAAAAGACTGCATGTTCCCCCTGCCCCTAGGCCAGTCAGAGTTTGGGGGCAGGGGAGTGCGTGAAGTCTCCTACTGCTGTGCCAGGAGCAT
The DNA here is from genome assembly GCF_049634645.1 of Pelodiscus sinensis. Lineage (NCBI taxonomy): Eukaryota > Metazoa > Chordata > Testudines > Trionychidae > Pelodiscus > Pelodiscus sinensis. The sequence goes on from NC_134727.1 coordinate 24,669,927, forward strand.
GTGGGGCTTCAAAGTGCCGCATGCTCCTGGTAGGGTAGAGGAAACTTTGTGCACTTCCCCCACCGCCAGGCCCTAATTGGCCTGGGGACGGGGGAGCAGCAGGGCCTCCTCAGGCCAGATCAACCCGCTTGGTGGGCCGGATCCGACCCATAGAGGCTCTTTTGCCCATCCCTGTATTATGGGGTAATTCACAATTTAAGGCTAGATGGTGAGTCCTGTGATTAGTTGCTCACGTGAGTACAGGCAGTCCCCGACTTACGCGGATCCGACTTATGTCGGATCCGCACTTACGAACGGGGCTTTCTCACCCCGGAGGTTGAGGTGGCGGATTGCTACCTGCGAGCTCCGGGGCGAGAAAGCCCCGTTCGTAAGCTGCTCCGGTGCCCCTGGTCTGCTGGAGACCGTCTCCAGCAGACCAGGGGCACCGGGCGGGTTCCCGCGCCTCTGAGACTTTGCCAGAGCAAAGCCTCAGAGGGGCGGCACCCCGCTGCCGCTGCGGCTCTGCTCCCCGTGTCCCTGGTCTGCTGGGGGGGGGGGGCGCGCAGCTAGTGTGCCCCCCCCCCCAGCAGACCAGGCTTTTGTTTTGGACCCTGGGGCAGAGCAGCTGGGGCGCTGCCGATTGGTCCTGCAGTGCCGCTCTGGGCACTACTGGACCAACCCGGCAGCACCCCAGCTGCTCTGCCTCAGGTCCTGATTCAGCCGCTGCTGGTCAGTTTCAGCAGTGGCTGAATCAGGACGCCTGGGGCAGAGCAGCTGGGGTGCTGCTGGGTTGGTCCAGTAGCGCCAAGGAGCGAGGAGCGGTGCTACTGGAGCAACCCAGCAGCACCCCAGCTGCTCTGCCCCAGGCGTCCCCAAGTCAGCCGCTGCTGAGACTGACCAGCGCTGACTACAGGAAGCCCGAGGCAGAGTTGCTCTGCCCCAGGCTTCCTGGAATCAGCCGCTGATCAGTTTCAGCAGCAGCTGACTTGGGGACGCCTGGGGTTCTTAAGTTGAATCTGTATGTACAGAACTGGTGGTCAGTTTCAGCAGCGGCTGAATCTGGACGCCAGTTCCGACTTACATACAGATTCAACTTAAGAACAAACCTACAGTCCCTATCTTGTACGTAACCCGGGGACTGCCTGTAATTCTATTGCTCATGAAAGGAAGTAAGGAATTAACTATCTGACCCTTAGTGAGATCTTGTTCTTGGAACTTGGAAGAACAAAAGGAGGAGGATGTGTTTGTTATTGTAGGAAATATCACAGTTGTTTGCAAACCGTACTTGCATACCTCCTTTGGAGTTTGGTTGGAGGACTAGATTAAAATAGAGAATATAAAATTAATTGTTATGAGCTCTAAAAGCAATCCTACCAAAATGTTTTAAAATGAGTTTTGATTAATGACCATAATGGCTGTTAATTATTGGCATGTACACTGCTTTGCTGACAAGCTGCAGATTTTAATTGTTTTTAATGGAAAACAAATCGTTCAGCTTCAAGACTGAAAATGTAACTGCATTGCCCTAGATAAAAGCATGTATACGCTAAATATTATATTCACTTTCGGGGACAAAACAGATATGGCAGATAAGAAATTCATCTGAAAACTCTACCAGGATAGATTTCTAGGTTTTAGATCTGATTTGATCTTTAGGAGAAGCTTTTGGGTGGGATGCTAAAGGGGTAGTAGCTTGCAAACATGTTGCATCCCAAATCTTCATGAGAAAACCAGAAGAAAAACTTTGCTCCTGGATTAGTCTCAGGAGGGAACACCTTTTTTAATGAATTCATTTATTTTTGCCTGAAAAGAAAAAACAGATTGAAATCAGTGGGTTTCAGTTGACAGAATTAGTTCAAATATTTGATGTATGTATGTACTTATTTATGTTTGTCTGTGTTGGCTCTTAGGAAGCTTTCCATCCCATAGCTGAGTTTCACTTTTGATTATTTTAATTGAACCCAGCTTCTCAAAGTAAAACTCAGCAGAAACTGCCACGCTTTGATAGTTGTCCATTTCAGCTGTGAATCTTCCCCAATTTGCTCAGATCTCACACTTGGCCACTGTAAAATAACTGAATAGACTAGACCGATATTTTTTTTTGATGGTTACCCGATGAAATTAGATTTTCTGCTTCTCTCAGGTAGAAGCAATTCACAGACACTTCAGACAGTCACAGAACGAATGTGTTTGTCACTGTTTATTTAACAATCTGTTTTATAGGACTGAGATTTCTGTTTGCTAGATCAGTGGCTCTCTATTTGGTAGAAGGGAGAGAACCTTTCATGGATCCATCTCTTCTCATAATATGATTCCCACATACTACATAGATCTCAGAATTACTCATTCTGGGGTCAGCAAGAAGGTCTACTTGGTACTACAATTGAGAACCACTGTTGTATTTTCCTACCTGATACCTCAGAAGAGCAGGTGATATAGATATCTACTACATATTTGAGCCAGTCTGTCTGTCTGTCTGTTCAAGAATCCCTGCTATATGGTAAGAGCTAGGACTACCACATTCGGTATACAGCTGCTGCTTCTTATAACTTAAAGCAAGATAAGGGTTTGGTTGCGGCAGAAAAAATGGGATGTGCCTGGAATGGGATTTCTTCTCATAAGGCCATAGAGAAAAGAGACAGAATCACGAGGCAGGTGAAAAGGGCTGGCTGGGGGTGTGCCTCCATCATGTGGAATTGCTCCAGCCCCAAGCCTCCCACCCTGTTCCCCCCAGCAATCCTTAGGGAGGGTGGAATGGGTTGAAGCTTCCCCTTCATATTCCTACAGGGACATTGCTGCCTGTTCTGCTTCATCAGGGAGCGAGGGGAAAGTGCGCAGTTTGCTGCATTCCTCACATTGGCTGGGGAGTGCAGGGGACAGACGAACCTGGACTTGCACGAGCCAGGGGACATGCACCCCTGGAGCTGCAGCAGCCATGGAGAAGCGTTCGCACCTGACCCCAAGCTGCTGCTGTAAGAGAGGATTGGGGTTGTCCTCTCTCTCTCCAGGACAGCCTACACACTGAACCTCTCATGCCCACTCCCACCCCAGCGCAATGATTTAAATGAAGCATTAACATTTTCATTTTATTTTCCAAAAAAACAAAAATTAATTGAGTTAAGGATCTGAGCAATGCCGAGTAAATCTAGTTTACATATATCGAAAAACTTTGCTTGGCTACCAACAGTCAGCTCACCACACACCATAAGAGACTACAATGCTGAGTCTTTATGGATGGTTCCTTTTGTTCTTCCTCCTTACATGGCAATCTTGAGTTTACATAATATGATGATGCAGCTTCTGGCAAATTCTAACACTTTAAAAGCCCTGCTGGAATAAGTCAAAATGGCCATTTGCTTTATTTCTGACATGCTCAGTGAACATTGACCTAGTATCAGGGCAGAAATATGCGCTTTTCAGTGCCAGAATTTGGAGGCCAATATATGTCAATATTGCTGTAAAAGAAGATAAGGAAAATAAACAGAAGCAAAGGGGGGAAAGAGAAGAGAGAGCCTGAAAAAGGAACTGCCACTGAGATAAGAAACTCCCACCAAAGATGCCTATTTTCAGAGCTGTAGACAAGGTAGAATGTGTTGCTAATATTCACCTGCCATGTTGACAGACTATCTATTTGATTTTTCAACCTCATGTTCCCATTGCATAGCTTTGAATTTTTCAAATTATGACATGTTAGACGAGCTTAGCTTGATGAAGAGTATTTCAGAACAATATGTGTGAAGGCTGTGAATGGTGGGTTATTTCTGGGTTGGAGGGTTAAACAGATTCTCTTATAAGCAGAGGGGATTGACGCACACTTGAGAAGAACCTAAAATCAGTTCAGTATGTGCCTTACTGACTGCCTCGTGGCCAGGAAAAACTCTTCTACTGTATTTTGGATAATTTAGGGATGATGGCATCACTTTGATTATGTCGTATATGTCTGCAGGATATTGTTCACTGTAGTATCCAAGTGCCGGTAATGACCACTGTCATGCACTGTGATGAGTGGGACAGCTCACTACAATTCCCTTCCAATCCAAAAGATTCTGTGATTCAACAACCATGAAACAAATTATTGAAGTTCTGTACTTCAATCGATTGTGGGGCCGGGTTGATCCACTGCATAAAATTTCTCTATTTAGGCATGTAAAATGTACTTTCCTTGGTACTTCTCCATTCCAGGAGAAGTGCAGGTAAAATCCCAATTTTGAGAGTACAGTAAATGCAGGATTCCTAACAGACATATATTTTTCTAAAAAAAAAAAAAAAGAAACAGGTGATAATCAGGGAGACACTGTTGGAAATTACACGACTGAAAGGAAACAAGCACTTAAACAGGCGAGGGAGGGGTCTGCTGAGTATAGAAAAGCAATAAGACAATTTTTCTCAAGTTAAGTCTTCTGCATTTTTAGGACCTTCATAGATGTACAAGTTTCCTGGCATCCTCAGTTCATGATTGTGAAAATTTTCCTGTCGCCCCCAGGTAAGGTTGCAAGAACTACTCCACCCTGCCCAGATGAACCTTGCTTAGGAAATTTGTTCAAATTCTAGTGGGCAACTACATTCCCTATGTTTCTTTGCAATACAGTAAATTCCATGTGATATTAATTTCGATGCCCCGCAGTGTGATTGATTCCTAACTGACATCTGTTGTTTCCTAGTTATTTTTGGAAGTATAGGTCTTGCCAATGTTGGAAGTAAACGTGCTAGCTAGCAACAACAATGTTGGAACACAGTTGTTGCTATCAGGGTTCTAGACCTGTTTCCCTGACAAGTACGCAAGAGGATCAGAAAGGTGTTATTAAACCATGCTTGAGCCATTTCCCTATACACACATACCAAAATGGCTACTATAAAATCATGTGTAATCTATAGTCTCTCTTACGCCTTTTTTTTTTTTTACCAAATTCTAGTTCTGTTCTCAGGATAGAACTTAAACCTGGTCGTGTGGCCCTTGTCTACAATGAGTTTTTTGTGAACACCTCTCACCAGTGCAGTAGAGCCAGTGCAGCCCCATTAGTGCTGACCACCATCTGAAGAAGTGGGCGGTGCCCATGAAAGCTCATGATACCATCTACATGTTTTGTTAGTCTATAAAGAGCTACCAGACCATTTGTTGTTTTTAAAGTTTACACTGTGGAGTTTGCTAGTGTAGCTCAGCCACCTGGGCTCAGAGCAAGGTTGGATGCTCCTCCTGCTCTTCACAGCCATGGAGCTGCACCGGTGCTCAAGCAACAGTGGGAGAAAATCCTGACTGTAGACATGGTCACTCTGTTAGACAAATGATGGTGAGGCATTCCACCTTGACACCCAAGTCAAAGTAAGGTAAGGCTCACTGCAGATCTGATTTATGTCATACACAAAAGTTCTGCCATTCCCAAAGAATCAAACCCACTACTTCCCAGATCAATGAATATTTCAGATCTTACCCCAAATACATGCTTATAGCCAATTCTTAATAACGAAAGTAATATTTTTTTAAAAGAGAGAGTACTGGTTAAAAGATCAGTGTCATAGCAGTCATGAATAGAGTTCTGAGATCAGATTCAAAATAGAGATGGCGAGCTTTGTAGTTGCAAAGAGTTCTTTTAGAATTTAGTCCAGAGTTATCAATTCAATGGCCATTTCAGAGTGAATCCAAGCAGGCTTGGAGAGTTCACATCCACAGCTTAAAGCTTTCTCTGATAAAGCACCAAGCACATCTGGGAGGGAAAAGGGTCAGATCCCAGGGTTTTTGTACATTTCTAGTTCTCTTGACAGGTGATAAATCCCTGCTCCCATTAGTCATGTTCAGATACAGCTATTTCCAGCATGGCTTAATTCCTAGTGCAGACATGACATGAGTAGAGAGATTTTTCATTAAGTGGTAGTGCAGGCACCTGTGAAATGGTCTGATACATGAATCCATAAACTTCCAAATGAAATCCGATGAGGGCTGACACGTCCACTGGAGGAATCCCTCCAATGCAAATAAAATGCAGTGTTGCATTTTCAGCAAGGAAGTGCTGCCAATTAAGATGGATATTCCCAATAATCTTGTAATCTTAATAATTGCCAGAGTCTTGAGGGAGGAAGGGAAGTCTACCTCAGAACCTTGTAAATGTACAGTCTGATCCTTAGAGATGCTGAAATACCTGCAACTCCTATTTGAAGCCTCAGCACATTTTAGGATTAGGTCCAAAACCTACCAAATACCATTTAGAAATTTTAATCTTTTAAAAAGATTACACAGAGGAAATCATGCTTAGCTCAGAAACCAAAGGACTGCAGAAATTTAAGAGCACTGCTTATAGTCAGATTACCTTATATTAGCTATTCCACTCAACACCTCTGAGGTACAGGAATGGTGTTCCCTCTGTTTTATAAGTGGAGAAGCTAATGCACAGAGGTGATTAGACGTAATCAACACCACGAAAGGAGTCAGTGGCAGAGAAATCTGGAGGTTGATTCCCCCAGCTCTGTGCTCTTCCCATCTGTTCCATGCTCCCCATCGGTCTGAGGTTTTTGAGTGGATGTTTGGAGGGATCACAATTCCTCCCTGCTTCCCAAGGGCACTGTGGGGAGCAGTTAGTTTATATCTGTACAGCACTGTAAGCGATGCCAAGCTGTTGTTGTTAGGCTAATCCCGAGGTTCTCATTGAATTTTTAATCTGTTCTCCTCTTGTTCCGGGCAGTTTTATCTGAGTAAGAACTGAGTGAAAACTAAGTAAGGACCACAGGATTTAGCCCTTTATTATGCCGCTGACCACAGAAAAGTAGAGGTTAGAACATCTGTCTTTATTCTGCTTCTTTTAGTTACCCTCTTGAGCCTTTGTGCTGCTATGCGGCAATGGCTGAAATAGGGGGAGGGGTGTTTTTTGAGAAATGTTGGTTAGAGGCAGTAAGTCTGTGCTTTTGTCACCAGGGAGTGCTGTAGCAGCACAGAAAAGGCAACATTGCCTGGGAGTCTGCAAAGAAATGTGCTAGAAATGTAGCCGTGTTAGTCTGGTGTAGCTGAAACCAAAACCAGGACTGTGTAGCACTTTAAAGACTAACAAGATGGTTTATTAGGTGATGAGCTTTCGTGGGCTTATGCTGAGAAATGCTGTGTGTGCTCAAATGCCACATGATGCCTTTTAGTCTGGCAGAATAGGTCCATTGCCCCACAGAGGTGCATCTGCCATCTAAGGCTTTAACCTGAAGAGCTATTACTTCAGAGCCTAGTTCCCCCAAATCATTTTCTTTCCTTTTAGGTGGCCTTCAAAATCATTTTTTGCCTCTTTGTGGGACAAAAAAGGTACAGTAAAAGACTCCATACTGCAAACCGCTGTCTGTCAGTTCTTTTCTGGTCTGAGTGCATAGCTCCACCATCTGATCTCTGGCAAAAACTGCACCTAGAGCTTAGGTCAGTCCTGCCCACAGAAGAACATAGAGATGCTCTCAGAATGTGTCCATGATGTAATCTCTAGTACGGCGCTTATATGCAATCTAAATAAATATTTACATAGAAAAGCTCCTACTATTTTAATCCCTTGTTGCTTTGCCTAGAAGAATTCAGAGAGGAACAATCGAGTCTTGCTTCAGCCAAAAAAAATGACACCAAAACCTGCTTGTTAATACCCACCATTAGCACTCTCATTGTTTTGGCCATTGTAAACAGTGGAGCTGCTTGATACATGGTAGCCGGCATCTGCAGGACTTCAGTCGTCTGGCTGAGATTCCTGATTCAGGTGGAGCAGCTTCGTGTATGCAGGTTATTTAAATGCAACTGGAAGTGTGCTGAGTCCATGTGTGGTCAGAAACATTTCTTAGGTGACCTCTTAATACAGGAGAAGTGAATATGGAAGAGAAGGGAAATCCTGTAGGGACAGATTTTGCTGACTGTTAATGCAGGTGTTCAGGTTTTATTGTACTGCATTTATAGAGGAAGCCATAGCTGCCTACTGTACAATAATCTTTCCCTCTACCTCCCAACTCACCAAGTGCTGCCACTGTGCAGCATAGCTGTGTTCCGCTGAACAAATCCAAACCTGTCAGTCAAACTGGTGCAGATTTACTATGTCTGGATATATTAATTGCCCCAAAATATGGGAGCACAGCAAAGGTGGAAGTAAGTAGGAGCTCCCTGGTGCGCAGCTCTGGCAAGAGCTGGCTGAGCTGCGGCAAAAGCCAGCAGGGAGCTATTTAAAGAGCTGGCAGAGACTTGGGTTGCAATAGCACACTCTCTGGCATTTTGTCAGTCAGGCCCAAGGAGTCTCTGACATGTCGATGCTTTTCTTAGGGTTTGTCTCCACAGAGACTTAGTGCATGGCAAGCCAGGCTGTAAAAACACAGTGCGCTAGTCCTCTGCGCACAAAATGGAGTACATCCAAATCCTCATGATGGAACTTTCAGGGTCCACGTTGCTATAAATGTACACCCCAGCTTGCTGTGTGCTCTGTCTCCATTTAAACAAAGCCTTATATGGTGGAAGAGAGGGAGGAAGTAATTATGCCATCCAGTTGTGCTGCTGTCTCAATTTATGGTCATGCCGAATCATAATCCAACAGCCTCACACAGATACAGTGCTATGACTCACACTTCACAACACAACATTGGGCAGTCACCATTTTGTGGCACAATCTCAAACCCGGATTGAGAAAATGATTTTTCTAATATCCGAGGCTACGTCTACACTGTGGGCTTCTTGTGCCAGACATTTTTTAGAAGAGATCTTCCGCGAAAAGTTCTTGTGCAAGAGCACGTCCTCACTGCCATGTGCTTTTTGCACAAGAGAGCATCTACACTGGCATGGACGCTCTTGCACAAGAAAGCTTCTGTGGTTTTTCCAATAGGGGTTACTTGCGCAGAAACCCCTGTTGTCAGTCCACACACGCCTTTTTGCGCAAGCACTCTTGCGCAAAAAGGCTTATTCCTCATAGAAAGAGGAATAACTCTTGTGCAAAAAGCCCTGTCTTCTGACGATCTACTGTACTTATGCAAAAAAATGCGCTTGTAGTGTGGATGCTCCACGAGTTTTTGCACAAAAACAGCTGTTTTTGCGCAAAAGCTCTGCAGCGCAGACATAGCCCCTGTGTTATTGGTGGGCCTAGAGCACAAGTGCCAGCTTCAGGACTTGTCAGGTTTCTATTTTACATGCCTTAAACAGTTACATCTAATAAAGAAACTGTCTCCAAATGGCGGTGTTAGTAATTCTCTAACGTGAAATATGATTTGAAACTTTAGCTTTCCCTCAAAGAATGAAGTCGACTTGGCAGAGGAAAAAGACCGCATTAGAGATGAAAAGCAGAGAGTCGGCACAGCTAAAGGAAGGGGAAAGTCTATGGAAGAAATTGGAATTTCAGAAAAACTCTCATTGTTGAGCCAAAGCATGGATCAGGTTCATCATGTGAAATGCCTGCACATCTTGCCAGTACCTATATTTGAACTTGATAGAAACAGTTCAGCTGCAAACCATCAAAGTGATCTGCACAGCCCCAAGTCTGTATCGGGAGATCAGCCCAGACAAACAAATACTGAAGATATTGTGGGGCTCAAGGGATTAGATACAACAGTCCAAATACTTGAAAGGCTTCCTAGTACAACAAAGCCTTACGGCATTTCCTTAAGTATAGAAAATCTACCCCCACGATGTGTTTCCTCCTTGGGCACGTTACAATCTCCACTATTAGACTCAGAGTCTCCTCTTCAGTCTCCCCTGGCTCTGTCTTCTGTGGAAGACGACAATGTTTTTATTAATGATCCCACCACCAATGTCTCAGAAATAATGTCAAAGCCTTTCTGTGTCTGTGGACAAAGTGATACTTTAGTTTCAAGGACAGACATGCCAGAATCTCGCCTGACTGTATTGTCTTTGCAAGTTGTCTTGGAGGAAAAGCAAAGTAAAGCAGAACAAAAAGACAGGTAACCTTTCTATTCCTGAATTATTGAATTATTGCTTTGTGTGTATAATTTAACATGTGATCTTCAAAATAGTCACAGGTACAAAAGCATTCCAAGCAGAAAGGCAGAGCTATTGCTCCCATCCTTTGCTATCTCTACAGCTTTCCTCTGTGCTCCCTCTTTATAAGACCCGTTCGGTTATCATAGATTTTTAGCTAAAAGGAAAAAATAGTCACTGAGAAGAAGCAACTGTATATAATCAGCTCATTAAGAAATTTGAATGACCATAGATCCAGATAATGTGGCCGTGTCAGTGCTTATTAATTTGTGCATTAATGCAACCATGAATTTGGTAATTGCATGGACAAATATTGTGATCACTTGGACATGCAATAACATGCACACACACAACAAACATACCAATTGCACAAGCAAATTGACTACATAAACTAAACACATTTTGTGTGTTCAGCTGTGCACATAAATTATTACAAAATGTGGACTTAAAAGCATGTTAAAATGGCTGTAGTTACACTATACATCATATACAATATGACTAAAATTATTTATTCCCTAGGGTCAGTAGCCATTGCCATCAAAGTTTCTGTTTGAAGTGCTGCTTCAAAGCCCAAAACTTTAGGAGGAAACCCAGCACAAAAGGAGCTTTGGACTCCTGAGACTATTCACTGAATGGATTAAATAAATGTTTAACTTTTATCTCTAAAACAAGTGTTATCCACCCTCCCAAGAAGGAAACATCCCACAAAACCTCAATAGCTGAATGTACCAGGATAGTTATCTTCTGATCACCTCCTTGTGGCCAGCAGAGGCACTACTGCGGCTTACCTCTGGTCTCCTTCTTCAGTCCCCTTACAGCTCCAACAGAGTCTTTTTTGTGGCTAATGCCTTCCCCCTCATCCACGTTCTGGAGTCTGGTATTTAATAGAAAGAGTTCAGAATAAAGCCAGTCTCCCTAACCTAACCGTAGATACTCCACTCCAACCCTTCTACCACATAGATATTTTTTCCTATTATATCTTACTCTGCCCTTCATGAGGCCCTCACTCTTGGCCAGTCCCAGTAGGAGCACAGCTTTCTGGCTCTGGCTTCCTTCTCCTGTCTGCATCTCCCCTGTTCTGAAGGAGAAGACAGCATATATAGTGCCCACTTTCAGAAAGCTCCTTTTAGTTGGCTGGGAGAGAGAGAAGAACCCTGTCCCACCTACACTACAGGGCTGCTGGGTCCCAGGCCCTTCACTGTCCTGAGTTTTTCCTCCCATCCAACTACTATTTTCCCATAACTGCTTTGCTCATTTCCTGGGCCTTTGTTTCATTGTTTCTGGAATAGGGTTTTTTCACCCTCATCAGGCTTAAAGGACCATTGTGCTCAGCTACATGGAACAGTTTTACCTTTGCCTATTGCCTTCTGCTTCCATATCTGTAGTCAGCCAATTTAAAAAGAGAAGAATATTAAACAGCCAGCTGTTAATACCTCTCTTTTAATAAAGAGTTAGAAGAAAATGAGTGTTTTATGAAGAACAGATATAATGGTCGGGCTTCCTTAGAGGGTACTGTTCTGTGAAAACAAACAAAAGGCACCTGGTAAAGTTACTTTCATTCACAGTACTGCAGCTGAGTCACAAAAAATATGTTAGAGAAAATACCGGAGGGAGTGTGGGGGGGGGGGGCATTAATCCCCAGGGGGCACAGTATTTTATGTCTAAATTCCACCGTGCCCAGAGAATGCGTCTGCACTCCGGGGAATCAAATCTCTGGATAAGTTCAGTTTTGTCTCTTGAGGCTGCACTGTTTTAAGTGCCATTCCTCAAGTACAGGAGCAGATCTTACTTTCCAGTCTGATCCTGCAGTATGTAGGAGCTGAGCAAAGCAACACCACTACAGAGCTCTGCAGACATTTAGCTGCACTGAAGCTCTCCGTTACGGTATTTAAATATCACGTTTTACAAAGCTTTCAGTTTCGTAGAGACATTAGTGAGATCCCAGGAGCAGCACTGAGATAAGGTTAAAGGAACTGTGGGGGCTGACAGCAAATGGTTCAAAGAAAAGATGACCTGTACTGGACAAGTTTATTGCAGATGGTTACTCAATAAAGCCATGTGCTAGTTAAACCACATTCCTTCTACTTTGTTTATCTCCTGTTGCATCTGGGACAGTAGGATAGCAAGCAGCACCATGATACTTAGGTATTATGCAGTCATCTCAAGGTGTCAGTGTACATGAGGATTTTTGAACATTTTCAAAGTGGGTTTAATTCTAAGGGATGGAGCTAGAAATGGCAGATTGCTGCCTAAGTCAGGACCTCAAAAATGGGAGGGTCAGTGAAGTTGCACATTTAGCATTGGTCCTACCCCCGGCCCTCAAGCAAAATGAGTGCTTATCACAGATCCAGAAGCTCTGAGACATTGAAAGAAGCAGCTATGAAAATATGTATGTCCTGATTATCTGCCAGTACTTCTGATGGAGCAGTGATTGTCCACAGTGAATGTAATCTCTTTCTTCTTCCCTTTAAACTTCAGGGCTACGTCTACATTGGCCCCTTCTCCGGAAGAGGCATGTTGATTTCCAACTTCAGAATAGGGAAATCCGCGGGGGATTTAAATATCCCCCGCGGGATTTAAATAAACATGGCCGCCGCTTTTTTTCCGGCTTGGGGAAAAGCCGGAAAAAAGCGTCTAGACTGGCGCGATCCTCCGGAATAAAGCCCTTTTCCGGAGGATCTCTTATTCCTACTTTGAATAAGACGTAGACGTACAGCAAGCCAGTCTTGGTGGTAGGAATGAGAACAAAGGCTATGTCTAAACTCCGCCGGGTCCAGAGAATGCATCTGCTCTTCCAACATTTTTATCGGAAGAGCAGATGTGCTCTTTTGGAAGCCCTGTCTTCCTCATTCCACAAGGAAAAGCGGCTCTTCCAAAAGAGGAGATTTTTCCAAAATTTGGCTCAGTGTAGATGAGCAAAATTTTGGAAAATCCTCTTCCGAAAAAACAGTTGGAAAAAGGTATGCAAATTGTGGAGCGCAATTTGTGTACCTTTTTCTGATAAAACTCTGTAGTCTAGACGTAGCCAAAGAGAGCTGTGCAGTTGTAAATTCATGCTGTCCAGATGTGAAGGAACTAACTCCTATAATCCCTCTTCTGCTCCCCAGAAGAGGAAGCAATGAAGAGACTCAGGTGGAAAAAGAATGCAGAGTAAAATCTCTGGCTGGCAATTTTTCAAAGGGAAACCCAGTGCAGCAATTAGAGGCAAATGATATTGCACTTTCCCAGGAAAAAATAAATTGCCACCTACCATCATCAGCTCAGTCTGAGCAAGGAAATAAAATCAGTAGTTCATCCATCAACGAAAAAGCATATGACAGCCAGAATCGTGTCCTGCCAGAAAAGGAGACAGACTTTCCTAAAAGGAGACTGAAATCCCTTGAAGACCAGAGATATGAAGAACTTGCTATGGAGATCATCGCCAAGGACAATTCTCTGGCTGATGTTCTCATCCCTCGTCCTACTAGAAAAACTGCTATAGACCTCCTGGAAGGCCTTTTTCCTGTTAACATTCCAATGTCTGACAGAGAAGACAGGAATAAGGAAGCTAGGATGAGAGAAGAGGTGCAGCCTGTCTTGGAAAATGAGTAAGTAGTTTGGGATTGCATAGTCATTTCCGTCTCAATGTATATTTGTCTCATGGACTCACTGCAGCTCAGAATACCTGGAAGTTTAGGGATTCTGTTTTCTAAATCAGCAACAAAATCTGTGACCCACCTTCAGTTGGCACGCCAAGAAATGTCTACGGAAAGAGTCATAGCTGTACGTAAGAGCTAAAATGCTAACTGGCCTGAGCTCTGCTGTGGCCTGGATGTAATTCTTTTGTGTATCACATAGAAAGTGCCAGACTGGAAATGTTTTCATGAGAGATCCCAAAGAGTTATTTGAGGGCAACATCATAATTTTTGCCTGTCAAAAATCTTATGCTTCAGATATTTTCAAAAGTTAGACACATCCCTGCTGGGGCGGGGGTGGGTAGGAAGAGGGAAGATGTAGAAATGATTATGAGGAGTCTAGAAACACATGTGAACAGAAAATACATCTCTCATTAATGAAGCTCTAAATATTTGTTACCCATGTTTTTTGCTTTCGTAGCAGGAAAAGTCCAACAGAACCATCTTCTGAAACTGAATGCAATGCAGGTCAGAGGACAGCAGATCCCAATTCAAACATGAATCAAATCCTGATTAAGAACAGAGATGGCTCAAATGACCTGGACGACATCACTTCCAAGAAGGTAGGTATATGAACGTGGCTATGTGGATTTCTTTATTGTATCTAAGACATCCTAAAATTGGTATGTGCTGGGTTAGGAAAAGCACTTTTATCGATATACTTTAACACAATATCATTACTTCAAAATGCACCGAGAGGGCCAAATTCATCTTCATTATAACTCCATTGAAGTAATGATGAATTTGGCATATGGATTGTAACTTGTGTTGTCTAAATTCTGTGCTGTTTTATTCATCTGGCAAAGACATACACTGTGGGAGTGATCAGGAGTAGACTCCAGGCAGAATTGGCTGAACACTTCCTTGCAAAACCAGCTTCTGTGCACTAGCTGATTCACAATTGTACCGTGTTTGACACTGGATCTGAACCCTCAATTGGTGACATCTGGCAGTCTCAATGGAAGATGATCTTTTCATTCAATGAACTGTCAGCAGTTTCGGTTGACAGTGTTGGCCTATTGGCTTTTACATGTGTGGAGAACAAAGATAATCTTAGACTATAATTCCCAAAGCAGAAATACTGTCCTTTAAAAATAATCCATGTTGCTCTTCAAAAGACTTAAGCTTGTTAGTTGTAGAAACATGGCCAAATTCCAGCTTGGGTAATTATAATCTGCCTACTTAAAATTCTCCCTACGGTGAATGTGGTGATATTCTTCCCTACGCACTGTTTAGCGACTGCTTCCTTCTGTGCCATAGTTGGCTGCATTTCAGTGAAAGGTAGCGTGATCCTTCTCCTACTCTCATCCCTGAGTCTTCTTTCATGCTGCCCACTCTGTATGGAACACCCTCCCCAAATCTGTTAACCAACCCACCTCCATTGCTTCCTTCAAATCCCCCCATAGAATTCAGTTCTGATCTACTGATTACAGGAAGTGAGTTGAATTGACTTTTTAATTTTTGTAATGGAGCCATCCCACTGTGTTGTGTCTTATTGAGTAACCACGCAATCTAAATCAGGGGTCTCCAACCTTTTTAAGCATGAAATCACTTTTTCAATTTAAGTGCAAGCCAAGATCTACTTCAAACCCAAATATCCTTGCTCCACCTCCTTTGTGCTCCTTGCCCCACTTCTCTCTGAGGCCACTCCTCTGCCCACTCTGTCCTCCCTCCTTCCCCCACTTTCACTCACTTTCACTAGAGGGTTGGGATGTAGGTTCTGGTCTTGGGTTAAGGATTTAGCGCATGAGGTGCTCTGAGCTGAGTTTGGGGCAGGTATTTGAGTTTCAGGAGGGGGTTCTAGGTGGAGGCCCTGGGAGGGTGTTTGGATGCATGGGGACCCAGGGCTAGGGCAGGGGCTTGAGGTACAGGAGGTGGTTCATGATTTGGGTAGTGGTTTAGGATGTGGACTCCAGTTTGGCTCTGCTTCCCTCAGGTGGCTTCTGGATGATGGTGCAGTGGGGCTAAGGCAAGCAGGTTCACCCCTGTCCTGGCCCTGCACCACTCCCAAAAGCAGCCAGCAAACTTGCTCTAACCCTAGTCCTGTTGTGTCCCCTCTCTGCTTTGTGGAGAGAGGATACAGGGTGGAAGAAGGGGGCACCATGACATTAGTGCCCTCCTCTCCCTTCCCTGCCCTGCACAGCAAGCAGGAGGCTCCTGGGGGAATAGCTCCAAGGCAAAGGGCCAGAGATGCTCAGCAATGGAAGGGAGAAGCAGCTGAAGTGCTAGCACTTGATATACAAATGGCCAAACCAGTCAGGATCACCTGTCAGAGGCTCCAAGATCTACCAGCTCTTTGGCTGTACTGAAGAAACTACCAGACTTTCACTCTGGGGGAGAGAATATTGCTCGAAAATAATAATATAGTTTACAAAGCCACTGGGATGTATTTGTAACTGTCTTTTACACAGGCTTGAAAGTATTAAAAAAAAACCAGTTTATAATCTGGAGGAGACAATCTGTAGGAAAAAGCCAGACTCTGTAAGCCGTTTGTTAATAACTCCTACAATCCAAAGTTTCCACTTTTTTTTATTTCCCCTGCAGAAGGAACTTATTTCTAGCATCCAAGCAAAGCTACAGTCCCTCTGGAAGAGAAGGGAGCTTGTCCTGTCTGAAAGCAAGGAGTATGTTCTGCATGGCAAAGAGCTAGAGGCAATGATACAAGATGTCTGCAAGCCCAATGAGTATGAGCGCTACCTGATGTTCATAGGTGATCTGGAGAAGGTAGTGAGCCTGCTGCTCTGCTTGTCCAGTCGCCTTGCACGAGTCCAAAATGCTATGAGGAAAATCAACGAGAATACAGATGCTGAGGAGAAGGTGAGTCACAAGAGGCTTGGATATTTAGCTGCTTAATTTCTTTGAGTGGGAATACAATGTGGTGAGAGGAAAAGAGAGATTAAAAAGACTAGGACTTTTCATCTTAGAAAAGAGAAAGGAGACTAAGGCGGGGTATGATAGAGGTCTATAAAATCATGACTCGTGTGGAAAAAGTGAATAAGGAAAAGTTATTTGCTTATTCTCACAATATAAGAATTAGGGGGTCACCAAATGAAATTAACAGGCAGCAGGTTCAAAACAAACAAAAGGAAGTTTTTCTTCACTCAGGGCATAGTCAACCTCTGGAACTCCTTACCAGAGAATGTGGTGAAGGCTAGGACTTTAACGGGGTTCAAAAAAAGAGCTAGATAGATTCATGGAGGTTAGGTTCATCAATGGCTATTAGCCAGGATGGGTAGGAATGGTGTCCCTTGCCTCTGTTTCTCTGGAAATGGGTAACAGGGCAGGGATCATGTGAGGATTACCTGTTGTGTTCCCTCCCTCTGGGGCATCTGGTATTGGCTACTGTCGGCAGACAGGATACTGGGCTAGATGGACCGTTGGTCTGACCCAGGATGGCTTTATAGTAAGCACTCTATAAATGCTGAGCTAAAGTTGTGGCTTTTGAAACCATCATTATATTAGACTGATGATCTAGGTAAAGAACAAAACCCTGCATTCAGATATTTTCCACTGAGGATCATTTCTTCTGAGGGCTTGTCTACACAACAGGGGTAAAGCCAAAATAAGCTACACAACTTCAGCTACCTCAATTGTGTGATTTAAGTTGAAATAACTTATTTCAGCTTTTGGCACTATCTACACAGCAGGAAGCCTGAGTTAGAGCACTCTTCCTCTGATTTCCCTTACTCTTCCGAAATGAGGGTTACAGCCGTTGGAGTAAGTCCTGCAGCTCGACATCATTTTGACATTATGTCGAAATAACTGCTTACTGTGTAGATGCGGACTCTGTTATTTCGGAATAATGTCAGTTATTCTGAAATAACACTGCTTTGTAGATATGTCCTGGGATTGGGAATCCTATTTAACACGATGGCCTTGTCTCCACTAGGATGGGAAAAGTGTGCTACTAACTGGAGGTAATTCACCATAGTCTTTAATTTAACCTGCTAACTCGTGCAAACACCATGAATTGCCTTGTCGTCAATAGGAATGTAACTTAAGTTAGCTGTCTCAAGTTAGGAACGCAGCTTTTTTTAATAGTGTAGACAAAGCCATTATGTCCTAAGAATGATACTTTTTTTCTGTCGTCTTTGTTAAATAAAATATGTGCCCTTTTTCCACAGTACCATCCACATTGCTGATTCCCAATTGAGGAAAAGTTGAGCACACAGTTCCTTCTGAGATCTTAAACCCCTTTTTGTCTAACACAGCTTAAAACAAGGTGGTATTGGCTGGCCTCTTCCCTTCAGTCAAAGTACATTTAAGCTGTTAGTTCCCCTAAACCAGCTGCAATCAGAGCTCTTCACATTAGTTAGGGAACTTTACTCAGGACTTTGGATAAAGTGCTCGAAAGCTTGAAGGAATTTTAACAAAAATCTGCAATCATTCAGCTGCACAAGCTTTAGCAACATTGGGAGCCTTCGCATCTCAGGTTCAAACAGCCATGTTTAGCATGGAGCTGCTTAGAATTGTTCTGAGCAGCTTTAAGTGGTACAGTTATGAAAACTGAGAACTTCACGTTCCTAACTTTGCCAGTTAACCAATGCAGCTGAACTAGTGTTAACAATGGTGGGAAATGTTAAAATTCCCTAATGCAGGCCAGGTTTAAGCAAATCTAAATATAGTATCTTAAAAGCCACTTTCAATTAGTTGCGACTCTTGTTTAGCAGGTTACTCTTTTCCTGGTACATTATATAGTTTATTATCAGAAATAATTTGTTATGCACTGACGCTATGCTTGGCTCTGTTCAGGCTACACGTTCAGTCTATGCCCTAAGGTTTTACAACCTATGTAAGGCTGATTCAGGGTAGACAGGACGCACTGAGATGATTAAGGTTTTAAATGCACTATTATTACTACCTGTGACTTGCTTTCCATGGACAACATGAAAGAAGGAAACCTTAATGGGATTAACCAGCCATCTTTACCATGCAAGCCAATAATTCAGTCTAGGGCTTTGTCTACTCTGGCAATTGAGAAACAAAGCTTTAGTTGCTTACAGGTGCTTAATCCCCTCTCCCACCCACAAAGACTAAATCTTTGCCATGGGTTTGCTGTGGCAATTACTGGTGTAAAGTGTTTTGTCCATAAGAAAGCTCTCTTGCCGACAAAGCAAACACCACTCTAGGGAGTCTCAGAGGGGTAGCTGTGTTAGTCTGTGGCATCATAGGGTACGTCTACACTACAGAGGAAGATCAAAGTTGCCGCTGTCGATCTTCCAGGGTTGGAATTAGCAGTCTAGTTAAGACAGCTAATTCGAAGTGAGCGGGGCACTCCGGTCGATGCCAGTAACCCTGCTTTCATGAGGAGTAAGGGAAGTTGAAGGAAGAATGTTCTTCCTTCAACTTCCTACAGTGTAGACAGCACCAAAAGCTGAGTTAAGCTACTTCGACTTCAGCTACACAATTAATGTAGCTGATGTTACATATCTTAATCGACTTCATCCCACAGTGTAGGCATACCCCTAAAGACAAGCACATATATCGTGTCATGACCTTTTGTGGGCAAAACCCACTTCTTCACTCAAGCTCATTTGAAGAAGTGGGTTTTGCCTATGAAAGCTCATGATACTAATTATATTTTTATTAGTGTCTAAGGTGCCACAGGACTACCACTCTAGAGGGTGGACTTTTTTTTTTTTTTTTTTTTTTTTTTTGGTTGGCAAAAGTTCCAATGGACAAACAGTGTTTATGCTGCCTGACTTTTAACAACATGGCTGTGTCAATGCAACTGTGTTGCTAAAAGCTGTGTAGTGTAGACCTACAAGCCAAGCCACAGGGGGAAATAATTAAGTTTAATACACTAGGGCTTCCAAAAGAAGACATACTGTCTGTCAGGAATTCCTGGCTTTCATGGTGTATGCTGCTTTTTCTTTCTCCTTCCTAGCAATCATTAAACGAACGGCATAACCTCCTATCTAGACAGCGGGAAGATGCAAAAGATCTGAAAGAAAATCTGGATCGCAGGGAAAGAGTGGTTTCTGGAATCCTTTCCAAATACCTGACTGAAAAGCAACTTCAGGACTACAAACACTTTGTTCAAATGAAGACTTCTTTATTGATTGAACAGAAAGACCTTGAGGAGCAGATTAAATTTCTCGAGGAGCAGCTGGAGAGCCTAGAGAAGAGCATCCTTCTCTGATCCACAGCAATAGGCCCCCCACTTTCAGGAATGGAGGATTTGTGCATTGTTTAGGAGCTCCATACATATTCACTGCATTGCTGCTAAAACATGAACATGGTCCATTTGATGAATTCCTTTTAGTGCCACAGTGTTGAATAACACTTATGGCCTAGGGACATATTGGAAGAATTTTTCTTCTTTGAATAAGCAAAATGACAAAATCTTACATGTAGCAGATTGCATCTTGAAAATGACTGAGACGTGTCACCCTTATTAATTTGACATTTTTTCCCTTCTCCCTGTCATCTGCCCGTCTGTTTCCAGACTGACATCATCTCAATAAAATAATCATAAAAATATTTCCTCTTTGTGGGTGGGTTGAGTATTCAAAATAAGAAATGGTGTGGGTGTTTGAATTGTCAATTAAACAGAGGATAAACAACTCCAGAGCACAATGCCATGGGCCACTTAGTGAAACTCCTCTGACAATGTAATGATAGCAATCCCCAGTTAATACCTAGAAGTGACTTGTAATAATGGAACATATTGTCATGGGAATAGCACTGAGCTCTTTTCATTGGCAATAATCCCCCAGCCTTTTGTGACTTTACAGCTGTAGAATGCAAAGGCTATTTCATCTGAATCTGGGTGGGTTGTTAAACAGACATTTCATGAGGGTTACAGGAAGAGCAGTGGGCCTGCATTCCTGCAGGCCTCAAGAAATAATTAATGGTTCAGTTGACATAAGGGGATGCTTTCAAAGATGATAAATCCAAAAATTGCACCTGCGCTCACTATTTGCCAGAAGACTCTGCAGTTCTTCTTAAGTGACTGTTTTTCAAAATGGTTGCTACATGGTTGGTTGGTTGATTTGTTTTCTTAACTTGGTGCCAGTCACACAGGACCAATTATGGACCCTGTGCTGTGATACAGAAAAGTGGTTGAATTTCAAAGAGTTTGTGTAAATCATGAGTTAAAAAAAAAAAAGACTTTAGAAGATGGGTGAAATGCCTTAATGTTCTTTTAAAACAGGGATGAGGAACCTATAGTTTTCCTGGATTCAGCCCCTGAGGCTCAGGGCTCCCCCACAGGTTTGGGGAGCCCACGCTGGAGCTCCAGTTCCCCCCTGCCCTCAGCCATCCTCCCGTGGGGCTGGAGCACACAGAATCTACTAGCCTGCCCACCCCTCCCCCCCGGCTACGGTGTGAAAGAGGAGTGTGGGGAGTGTCTTTCTCCTTCTCACTTGTGTTTTGTGGATTAGTCCCTCCCCCACACACCCTTGTTCTGAAACAATGTGAATTGAAGGTCTTTCAAGTATTCCTGTATTGAAATTGTTTCATTTAATGCTCTTTTAACACTAAATAGAGGGATACATGTATCAGCTGTAGGAAGGGCTGGCCTTAGGCCGATTTGACCAATTTGGTCAAATCGGGCCCCGCGCCTAAGGGGGCCCCGCGCCCCTGAACCCGGAAGTGCCGGCCAGCGAGTTACAGAGCCGGGACCTTGGCCTGCTCCACCAATGGAGCTGGGTCTCTCCCCCGGCTCTGCCTGGAGCGGGCCCTGGGCCCTACCGACTGTGCATGGCTCAGCACGGCGTTGCATGTGTGCAGGACGCCCGGGCGTGACATGACGTCACGGCCCGGGATTTTAAAAATCCTGGGACGCACGTTGCGGCGCCTCGCTGACGCTGGCTCCGGGTTCGGCCTCCGCATCATGGAAGTGGAAGGCAGTCGTCAGAAGGTAGGGAACGGGCTTGTTGTGCGGCAGCGGGGTGGGGAGAAGGGAAGGGGCGGTGGAGGGGCTTGCGCTTGAGCGGGGGCAGAGGTGGGGGGAAGGGGCTTGGGCGGAGGCAGAGGAGCGGAGGGGAAGAGGTGGAAGGAGAAGGGGCTCGGGCAGGGGGAGGGGAAGGCACCAAGAGATGGGTGCAGGAGAGACAAATGCCGGGGGGAGGAGCAAGTGCAGACAATGAGGGAAAGGGCAGGAGGGGACGTGTCAGTGGGAGGGGGACAGGATGATGCTGGGAGAGGAGAGGGGAAGGGCATTGGGGCCTAGAGGGAGAGGTGCTGGGAGAAGGCTTGAAAGAAGGGGTGGGCATGAGGAAGGTGGGGATGGAGCAAGGCATGTGTGAGGGCCCAGAGGGGCAGGAGGGGAATGGGGCAGAGGGTGGTGAGGGGGTGGGCATCAGGAAAAAGAGGGCAAAAGGGGCTGGGGCAGGGGCAGTAAGGGAAGGGGGAGGCACGAGGAGGGTGCAGGTCTACGGGACGGTGCAGGTTCCAGGGGATTTTGGGGTGAAACAGAAGGGCAGACACCTGCAGGGGAGGGACCAGCACCAGAGGAGAGAGGCAGGGCAGGTGTGTAGAGGGAGGTGTTAGGAGAGGGGATGAGGAGGGGTAGCTCACTTGATCAGAGTGGGCACAAGGAGGAGTGGGCACAAGCGGGAGAGAACGGCTGATGGAGGGGGGCAGGTTGCAGGAGGGCTGAGGGCAGTGAGAAGGGCAGGAGTCAGGATAGCAGAGGAGGGTGAGGAGTTGGGGGGCAGCAGGCACCAGGGGAGATGACGGAGCAAGGAGAGGAGACCTGGCAGCAGAGAGGAAAGGTAGTTTTATGAAATATTTATTAATAACTTGGTTATTAACTGTCCCCCGGCCAGTTTGTTTGTGCCCCGCGGTGCAGTTTGGGTTTATATGGGGATCAACATGTGGCCAGCGAGTGGGAGCCAAAACAAAAAAGTAGTCAGTGTAATGATCTTCTCTTGATATGTGTTTTAGTAGTTAAATTCTTGGACTGTCATTGCTCATGAAAAGTGCTGTCACATGGGTAGAAATCAGGTAAATATTGCATTTTATTAATATCAGCAGAACTGACTTAAATGGGGCCTGTGTGTTGTGTAGTCTTGCCTTACTCTTTGTATTCGTGCCTGTCAGTGTGAGAGAAGCTATTTGTATATATTTGCTTGCATATGCAACCGCACTTAAGTTGAGGCCCTCAGCATGTTCTGTAAGTATCAGTGTGGCCCTTGGGGCTTCCAAAGTTGAGTTGCCCTAGCTCAGGGGTCTCCAAACTTTTCAGCCTGAGGGCCGCATTAACTATCAAACAGCAGTTCGGGGGCCGCTTTCACGACGGGGAATTTCAGTTGCCTATTGCGCCTTCTGTCGCAGCGCGGCCGGTACTCTGACCATGCACTCCCTCCAGTGCTGAAGGG
The DNA here is from genome assembly GCF_049634645.1 of Pelodiscus sinensis. Classification (NCBI taxonomy): domain Eukaryota; kingdom Metazoa; phylum Chordata; order Testudines; family Trionychidae; genus Pelodiscus; species Pelodiscus sinensis. Next base: position 24,692,825 of record NC_134727.1, read on the forward strand.
GAGGGAAAGGGGGGCCCGGGCCCACCCTCACTCACGGGCCCCAGCCCAGGGCCCTAAGGACACGGAACCAGCTGGCTCCGGTCCGGCTGACGGGGCTCCTGCCGTAACTCGTCAGCCCGCCAACTCTAACGAGTTCTGCCCTGGGCTGCTTCCTTTCCCTCCTCGTGTGACCCTCTACCTTCCCCCACCGTGGGGCGGTCACCTTTGATTCGTCCGTCAGGCTGACGGTCGTATATCCAGACGCCCACCCCTCCCGCCGGGGCTGGTCCTGCCGTCTGGGTGGCCATCGGGTCTGGACTCCTGAGAAGGGGGGGGGGGGCTTTTCCCCCGCTCTCCCCTTCCTCTGCACGCTGTCCTCCCCTCCTGCTTGCCACCGCTCACTCCTTCCCCCCCCCCGGGCGGAAGGGGTCACCTTTTTAAAGTTCCCGCCGGGGTTCACGTTCCCCCGCACGTCGCCGGGCAGGCGTTACCACCACCGCCCATCCTGCCCCCTGATTGGCCGGCTGCCCTGTCAGTCTGGGCAGAGGAACGCCGCCCGTGCTATCCCCCGCCCCCTGCGCCGTTTGCCGCCGCGCGGCCGCTTGTCAGCGGAGCGGCCCGCTTCTCCTGCCCCGGCGCAGCGTGAGTACACGCCGCACACCCCTGACAGGGCCCCCCTCCCCGCGGCAAGAAGGGCCCGTTCGGCGGCGCCCCAGGGACGGGCGGGGGTCGCCTCGTCACACCGGCACGCGGAAGGCGGGGCCAGACAAAAAGGTCTCCACGGGCCAGATGAGAGGGCCTCGCGGGCCGCATCTGGCCCGCGGGCCGTAGTTTGGAGACCCCTGCCCTAGCTCATCCCTGACAGGTGTCTGTCTAACCTGGTCTTAAATATCTCCAGTGATGGAGATTCTGCAATCTCACTAGGCAGTTTATTCCAGTGTTTAACCACCCTGACGGGCAGGAAGTTTTTCCTAATGTCCAACCTAAACCTCCCTTGCTGCAATTTAAGCCCATTGCTTCTCATCTAACTTCAGAGGCCAAGCAGAACAATTTTTCTTCCTCCTCCTTATGATACTCATTTAGATACTTGAAAGCTGCTCTCATGTCCCTTTTCAGTCTTCTCTTTCCCAAAGTAAACAAGGCCAAGTTCTTCAGCCTTGCCTCATATCTCATGTTCTCTAGACCTTTCATCATTTGTGTTGATCTTCTCTGGACTTTCTCCAGTTTCTCCACATTTCCTGAAATGTGGCGCCCAGAACTGGACATGATACTCCAGCTGAGGCCTAATGTAGGCTCATTCCCTGCCTAGGGAATGTGAGACTGGGTGGGTTAATTTCCATCCTCCTGTTTATTCTTTTCCTAAGCCAGGAGGGCACAGTAGTTCTGATGGGGGTTAGAGAGGGGATGGAGGCCAGATCCAAGATCAATGAGCCCTGGGAAGTGGGCCCATTGAAAGGAGACTGGACCTGTGGATGCCTTGGGGGTCAGCAGCAAGGGCCTGCTTTGGGAAGCCCCCTCATTGGAGGTGAATGTGGCAACATTGAGACACCACCCAGAAGCAGGCGCCACAGACATTAACTGCAGATTCATGGGACGACTCTCACAGATCTTTCACATGCATAAGATGATAGATCTGCAGGAGGGGGGACAGTGGCGTAGTGAGGGGGCTGGAGGGGTCAGTTGCCCCGGGAGAAAAATAATATAAAATGGATCAAAATTATAGGTGCTTTGTGAATATGCTGACTTGAGAGTGGAAAGATTTCATATTGTCATGTATGATTCCTGGTAACCCATCTCAAATATGAAAAACTAGGTTGATATCTGTTCATATCAGAAGCTGTAAAATTCAGTTCACCATTTGCAGTATCTCATTAGGATGTTTAGTGGAGAAGATATTGGGTTTTTTTTTAAATTTATACTGTGGGCAAAGCATGGGCTCACAAGAATTCCTCCATTGTTTTACCATGAGTCTCAAAACATTTGGTGTTTTTCTAAAGGCCTGGAGTCAGTTCATTATGTAGGAATCTCAGCTTTCATTTAAAAAAAGTTCTCTCTACTTCTGGGCCTTACAGCTAAGGAGGAAAGCTTTAAAACATGAACCCTAAATACTCAAACAAAAGGCCAATAAAAATCCAACATGTTTTATTTTTACAATATCTTATGATTTGTAGACCATTCTCATAACTTTGTGTAAGTGTTCCTTGTGATTTTTGGGTTGGCAATACTCAGGGCTCACCAAACGGCGGAGATCGCCGGAACCCACCGAAATCATAGAGACAATGGAGAGTAGGTTGAGTCCATGACTATGGTTAATGACTGGTCAGGGTGACTAACTATTATCAGCCAGTGGTCTGAATGAGCTATCTACTGCCATCTGTTAATCAACTGTAGGAAAAGGCTTCACGAGCAGACCTTATTTATATAGGCATACCTACTTTGCCACAGATATCAGTAGACACACTTGCTGTGTCAAGGTGATCAATTTTGGCACTTTTGGGTTGAAATTCACTTAAGACTTGGAGCTGGGAGAATGAAATGTTGTTATCTATATTGTATGATTAAAAGACCTGAACTTAATATGACCTGGCTTAGGGTCTACCATAACTTGAACACAAAGCAGAGGATAGTGAGTCACATCTAAGTGAAAGTCACAGAAGATGGAAACAGGTTTTATTTCTGGGGGTGTAGAGTCTATTTGGGAGTCCTCAATTATATCTGACACTTTATATCCAGTGTTTAAAGGCAGAGCTGACTAGAATCAATTAAGAGTCCTTGTCTTGTCTCAGTGATTGCTTGAGCAAAAATCATTGATAAAATCTTGTCTAGACTGACCTTGGACGCAACATGCAGGCAGTGTGTTGAAGGGCAGTGCAAAGGAGACAATGGTGGTGAGGTACCATATTACCTAGTGAAATCATTGGTGCTGAAATCACTAAGGACTGGAATTTGACCACAGAACTGACTTTCGTAACAAAGAATCAGTTTTTGCTATTTAAAAAGTAAATCAATGTAACAGAAAACTGCAACGCTCTCTGGTAACTTTTTAAAAATCAAACTTTAAACTTTATTGAAAAGATTGGATAGTTTGCAATTGAAAATATTTGACCTGCACTTAAGGCAGCTGATTTAATTTTGTGTAAAATTTTGCATAATAAAGGATGGCATTTTTTTTAAATGTTCAACTAAATTTTGTGGGTGTGGTTTTTTTTTTTAACAAAAAATCCTGGGGGGGCCCACCAAAGTGGTTCGAATTGGGTCCCGCACTTCCTAAAGCCGGCCCTGGCTGTAGGTTCCCTGAGTATTGAGAAATTCACTAGTCCAGTTGGACCTTCTTCCAGGTCTGGACAAGAGAGGAAGGCAGGTCTTGGAAGGCCCTGGAGGTTTTTCGCCTTCCTCTGTAGCATGGGGCACAGATCACAGCTGGAGGATTCTCTGCATCTCGGGGTCTTCAAAGCATTTGAAGGCTTCAATATCTGAGATATAGGTGAGAGGATTATTCTAGGAGGGGTGGGTGAGATTCTGTGGCCTGCACTGTGCAGGGGGTCAGGCTAGATGATCATAATGGTCCCTTCTGACCTTAAAGTCTATGAGTCTATGTTTCCACAGGTGCAGAAGTCACCAAAAGACATTATTTTGAGAAAGAGAGACATTTTTTGGTCCCCTGCATCAGAAAGTAAGGCCCCTTGGTTCTGATGCAGCATAGAAAACGTTCATGGTTAATGCCCATGGAACTTTTAGATGTGCACAGCCAGTGTATGTAGAACTTTGTTGCAAATAAAGCTCACTGTTAATTATTGTTTTTTTCCCCTAACAAATTTTGTATTGTTCCCTCTCCACTTTTACATAGTCCTTTCCACCATTAAATACTTCACTCAACCACAAGTGGACTGGCTGACACTCATATCTGCCAATGGAGATGCTAACACATGAGAACAAGGTACCCCTTCTGCCCAAGTTCCCACTCCTGGGAGGCCTGAATTCTGGGCCTCCATTACATTCTGTCCCCAGGCTCACTTGCCCATGGGCCTGGAGATTCAAAGAGACCTGGAGCCCCTGGCCCCTTTGAATTGCCGCTGGAGTGTCAGTCAGCGAAGCTCTGAGGGCAGGGGGGCTGGTCTGTGTACCACAGTCTGAGCAGTGCTGAGAGCTGACTGCCCTCGGCCCCGCCCCTTACACCCAAGTTTCTTCACTTCTGGAGCACAGAGCTGCCTCCCTCCCCCCACCTTGCCCCATGGCCCGCGGTGGTTCCCGACAGGCTGCCTGCCCCAAAGACCCTCTCACCCATCCCCGTTTCCTGAAGTGCTCCAGCTTTGTCGACTTCTCTGCTGGGACACGCTGCCGCATGGTGCCATTTGTCTATGTTAGCACTTCAGAAAGGGCATCCTAAGCACACAGTACAGGCAGTCCCCGCCTTACGCGGATCCGACTTATGTCGGATCCGCACTTACGAACGGGGCTTTCTTGCCCCGGAGGTCAGGGCGAGAAAGCCCCGTTCGTAAGCTGCTCCGGTGCCCCTGGTCTGCTGGAGACCGTCTCCAGCAGACCAGGGGCACCGGGCGGGTTCCCGCGCTTCTGAGGCTTTGCCAGAGCAAAGCCTCAGAGGCGCGGGGAACCGCCGCTGCTGCCGCTTCAGTCTGGGTGCCTGTGGTCTGCTGGACCAACCCGGCAGCACCCCAGCTGCTCTGCCCCAGGCGTCCCCAAGTCAGCTTCTGCTGAAACTGACCAGCGCTGACTACAGGAAGCCCCAGGCAGAGTTGCTCTGCCCCGGGCTTCCTGGAATCAGCTGCTGATCAGTTTCAGCAGCAGCTGACTTGGGGACGCCTGGGGTTCTTAAGTTGATTCTGTATGTAAGTCAGAACTGGCGGTCAGTTTCAGCAGTGTCTGAATCTGGACGCCAGTTCCAACTTACATACAGATTCAACTTAAGAACAAACCTACAGTCCCTATCTTGTACGTAACCCGGGGACTGCCTGTACATGGGATAGCCCTGCAAGCAAAGTGATCCTACCTGCCTTTGTTCACAATAATGGAATGGGTATTGTCACAAGGTACGTTATCTGTAACGCTACCCGAAGGCAGCCACACGGCTATTGCCCTGTCAAGGCTGGGGTGGGGGTCTGGGCCCCGGCCCAGGGCCCTAACACCGGGAGCACCGCTCCCAATGGTAGCAAGCGGGGTCTTACCCCTAAACGCACTTGCTCGCGGGCACCACGACCACTCCCTGGGCTGCTACCACCCCGCTGTTGGGCGCTTACCTTCCGCCCATAGTCTCCAGTGTGGGTCGGGCAGCTAGCCCTTCCCCTCTGGGGCCTCCTGCCTGGCCCTCCTCCTTCCTTTCGCCCCGGATCACCTCCTCCGCTCCCCGGTTGCCCTCCTCCCCTTCTCCCTGCTCGGGCGCTCTTATCCGCCCCGCGCCGGCCAGCGCGTCTCGCTCCCCTTCCGGGTGCCCTGCCCTGCTGGCCCCCGTCGCGTCGGTGACCTCACTGGGTCCCCCGGGCGCGTCCCAATGACGCATCATTGCCCCACCTCTTGCGCACGGCGACGTAGCTGGGGCTAACCCCGCCGGCTCTCCGCCGGCGCTCGCGGCCCCGGGTGCTTGTGGGTGACGGGGTTGCTTCACCCCGTCACAGGTATGCTTTATTTTGTAGAATTTATTTTAGCAACAAAATCTATTCCTCTCGGCTCTTCTAGAACAAAATCTTCCAGGCCCTGAGGTGAGATGAATAATTAAAAAGACGTGTTCTCGTTATTTTTCCATTCGTGCCTTGTCACATGACTTGCTGAATGCGGAGGATGTCTGTAGGCAGCTTTAAAATAAACAGAACCCCGGTTCAGTCCAGTCCAGAGGGACACCAGTGACACTGTGCTCCAAGAGGCACTGTTCTCTGCCTTTGACTCGCACCTTTTCTCACAGAGAATTCCTTCCAAAGCTCAGCTCATGTGCAGGTTTCACAATGCAGAATGACAAATACCCTGTCAGTCATGCTGCAAAGAGCCTTTGCTGCTATAAAACGCCTTGCCTGCAATTCTTGAAAGTCTAATGACTCATGCATTGCATGCTGCATATCTTTTATAAATATATATAGGGTAGAGAGCACAGAACTGCCTGGCTTGGGAAGCAGGCAGCAATGAGTTGAAACCAAATAGCTAAAAGTTAATAACAGAAGTATTTATTTCAGTCAAGAGAGAGCCTGATGTCCCCCTCTTACAAAAACACCCACAATCAGGAAACTCAGTGAAAAACCCCTGTGAATTTCCATCGTGGAAGCTGGGGTGGTGGGTTTAGGGTCTCCCCCACAGAAAACCCAGGTGGCTCAGCTCCAGATTTCCTACATGTCTTGCTGGGGATCCATTGGAGGGCAAGGCCATCTGTACATAGGCTTACTACTGCCCATTCTCCTGGGGCTTTCCTCTAGAAATCATCTGAGAAGGCGTGTGCCATAGCACAGAAGGGGCTTAGCACAAAACTGTGAAAGTGTCAGGCTTTCTGGACTTTGCAGTGGATCTCTTGCAGAACTGGGAATGGGTCCCAGCCTAGCCTCACCAGTCCATAAAGCCCCATCTACATGAGGGCCTGTTTTTCACGAGGAGCTAAGCACAATGTTCGCAACCCTAAGCATTCAAAACCAATGCACCAGCCTCTTCCCAGTCATGAAACTGGCTTAAAATCATGTTCTGACAAGTAATGATTTGGATTTTTTTAAATTTACCATAAGTTAGCATTAGGGTACCCTCAAGCCACATTTTCAAGCTTTAATTGTGATCATTTTTTGTCTGCAACCCCTTCCAAACCATTTTAAAAAAAATGAAAGCAGATGCTCAGATATTCACAGGATTCCAGGAACTGGGATTTGAAGAAAACTTCCAAGTATCATGAGATTTGTGATGAAATGGTGAGGGCAGGCAATATGGCAAGTAATATCAATTAACCAGAAAGCTTAATGAACTGGCATTTCTGATACAAATCTGCAGTCTAATAGCGGAGACTAATATACTGCCCAGCACATTATACAATTGCATATTCTGCACTCTACCTTTACACAAAAGAGGCAAAAGACAAGTAAGCAAGCTGGTATTTAGTCCAAAAAAGCAGCTTCCAGGGTGTGTCATAGGATCATTACAGATTCAGCCCAGTCTCTTCTACATCTACAATGATAATTGATGTTGATAATGATGATCCTGAGGCACTGCAAGAGCCTGAAGTACCTTCTGAATCATCAAAGAAAGATTAAATTATGTTGAGTATAATTTTAGTGTTAAGTGTATTTTTAGCGATTTGGGTACATGCCATGCGCAGCCTGTAAGATAACCTATTATATAAAAAACATTACCTGTATACACCTAAGGACTTCAAGAAACCAACCGCTCTGCAATGCATGCTACTATTGGATTAGTGAGTACTTGTGTACCATTTTATACTTTATTCATTTTATTGTATTCTAATTCTTTGAACATTGCTATTCCATTGGCAAAGTATAACTCTCAATTAACCAGAATATTCAATGAACTGGCATCCCCCATTCTTCCAACATGACAGAGCTTCGCTGTTATACGGTCCAAAATGTGGATAAATGTAAAATAATGCACATTGGAAAAAATAACCCCAACTATACATATAGTATGTTGGTGGCTAATTTAGCTACAACTACTCAGGAAAGAGATCTTGGAGTCATTGTGGATAGTTCTCTGAAAACCTCCACTCAGTGTGCAGTGGCAGTCAAAAAAGCAAACAGGATGTTAGGAATAATTTAAAAAGGGATAGAGAATAAGCTGGAGAATGTCTGATTGCCCTTATATAAATCCATTGTATGCCCACATCTTGAATACTGCATACAGATGTGGTCTCCTCATCTCAAAAAAGATATACTGGCATTAGAAAAGGTTCAGAGAAGGGCAATTAAAATGATTAGGGGTTTGGAATGGGTCCCTTATAAGGAGAGACTAAAGAGACTGGGACTTTTCAGCTTGGAAAAGAGGAGACTAAGGGGGGATATGATAGAGGTCTATAAAATCGTGAATGGTGTGAAGAAAGAAAAGTTATTTACTTGTTCACATTATATAAGAACTAGGAGCCACCAAATGAAACTAATGGGCAGCAGGTTTAAAACAAATAAAAGGACATTTTTCTTCACACAGCGCATAGTCAATCTGTGGAACTCCTTGCCTGCGGAGGTTGTGAAGGCTAGAACTATAACAGGGTTTAAAAGAGAACTAGATAAATTCATGGAGGTTAAGTCCATTAATGGCTATTAGCCAGTATGGGTAAGGAATAGTGTCCCTAGCCTCTGTTTGTCAGAGGGTGGAGATGGATGGCAGGAGAGCGATCGCTTGATCATTACCTGTTCGATTCACTCCCTCTGGGACACCTGGCATTGGCAACTGTTGGCAGACAGGGTACTGGGCTGGATGGACCTTTGGTCTGACCCAGTATGGCCACTCTTATGTTCTTATGTGTCTGCCTTAGTTATGTGATAAATTTTACTGAACTCAACACTGAGTATTAGGAGAATTTGGAAAATCAGTAGTTAATTTTAGACCCTGCCTATATGATTTTTTTTAAAGATAAGTGATATATTTCAACTGAATATTTTAGCATAATTTATCAAAACTGACTGTGACATTTTAACATGTTTCTTTACTCCCCCTTGCTGAAAACTGGATGAGTGTAAATTAAATGCAGATGATATATCTATGCATTTAAACATTTATTAAGCCATGTTAGTGACTTAGAATGTTGGTTATGCTGAAATATAGAATAATGGAGAGAGAAATAACACATTTATCTATCCCATTGTTCCTTCATTATTGTTTCATTACCAGTCACTACCAAACACCCATCATCATTCACAGAGATCCTAGTATATTATTGTGTATACATCTTTAGACAATGGAAAAATAGGCATCAATGAGAAAATGTCTTCCTATTTGATGTTCTTCATGGCAGTTTCCACAGACTGAAGGGCTTCATACAAGCGTATCTCAGGCCAATAGGTAATGTAAAAGACACAGGAGAAAATACATCAGAGGCCAATTATTTTCAATGGTATGTTGGTCCTTATTCTTCCTTCACCCAAACAGGGGTAGCTCCACCTAAGGCTATGTCTACACTGGGAAGGCTTGATGATGAAAGTGCTGCTGACATTCAAAAGTCATCAGAAGTGAAAACCAGTCAAACTGCTTTTTTGCCTCCTGTTATCGACATTTAATGGCCACATTGCTAGCTCTCCTGTCAACAGAGCAAAGCAATGTGGGTAAACATCCCACCGTGCAGTGCTGTGGGAAGGCGGAGCAGCCCTGTGAGCTCTCCGTGCAGAGGAATATCAAAGCAGCACAGCACTCTGCCTTGAGTTAGGGGCGCAGCTGGGGAAGTACATTTAGTCTGACCTTAATGAGAGTTACAGGGATTCGTTTTGAAAACTGCTGCCTTTTCCCAGCCCTGAATAATTCCAAATGGGTGTAAAGGCCTATTACCCTTCCTCCAAAGAGCAGTCAGCTGCTAGCACTCTGCGTGCTTTGCCTTCTAGGTAGACAAGATGCATGCAAATACCACCTCAACCCATCAGTGCTATGCCCTGAGTCACATTGGCCTTGCTCTTCTAAAGGGATGTCTACACTACCGCGTTTTGTCATGAAAACTAATGTTGACACATAAGTTGCCAAACCCCGCCTCCTCTCCCCCCACAACCCTGCCAAAGCGTGTTTACATTTGCTCCCTCTGTTGACAGATTATGTCCACATTTTTAGCTTCCCCCATTGACAGTGGGAGCAATGCACTGCAGGGGTATGTATCCCACAGTGGCTGGAGATACCCTCTGTGCTAGGTGTCATGGGATAACAGAGCATGGGGCATCTTGGGACTGTGTAAAACATCCCATCAGGCATCACTTTGTTCAGGGGCTTCTGACATCCTTTTGTGCCTTTTTCACGCCTCCTTACCCTGCGGTAAACGCAGGGCCGGCTCTAGGCGCCAGCAAACCAAGCACCGCTTGTTGTTGTTGATTTCACCCCCTCCCCCATCTACCCCTTTCCTCCGGCCTCTTTTCTAATCAGCGCCGGGAGAGCTCGGGAGACCCTCCTTCTGCTCCGTGCCGAGCTTGGACCCTTGCCCAGGCAGCGCCCCACCCAGCGCTCTGCTGCTCTCCTGCTCCCAGGTGTTTGCCAAGGGCAGCCAGCCAGCTGCGCTACCGCGCTGGCCCCTCAACACTTCTGCGGCACCCCCGGGAGCTGCTGGCTGCAGAGTCCCTCGCAGCGGCTGCAGGCAAGTCCCAGCCTGGCGGCTCCTCTCTCTCCTCTTGCAGGGGAGGGGAGAACGCGGCACCCCACTTCACACCGGGGAAAGGTGTGTACAGCTGCAGAGAAAGGGAAATGGGGGACCCAGGCCACTCTCACCCCTACCCCAGGGCGCTCCGATGTTCCCGCGCGTGCTGTGGGGAAGGGACATGAGGGTTTGGCAGGGAGAGGGAAAGGTGACGGAGTTCAGTCAGTGGGGGGAGATGGGAGGGGGAGTGGACTGGGTCTGGTTGGAAGCGGGGGGGTTGGGTTTGGATGGGAGGGAAGAGGGCGCAGGGTGGATTAGGTAGGGGAGAGAAGGGGGCAGACTGAGTCCGATCACTAAGGGGTCAGGTTTGCCTGGGAGGGGAGAGAAGGTGGAAACTAAGTTCGGTGAGTGCATGTGGGGGAGGCGGGAGGGATGTGTGTGGAGGGGGGACAGGACATAGGCTAGGTTTAGCTGGAGGGTGCGGTGGGAGTCAAAGAGCCGCAAGGTGAAAGGGGCGCTTTCCTCCTCAGTGCCTGTCCTGCAGTAGTGGGCCAAGGGGAAGGGGAAGGGAGTGCCAAAAATGTTTTGCTTGGGGCGGCAAAAAACCTAGAGCTGGCCCTGGGTAAACGCTGGAATCTGCAGCAAGAAGAATGGATCCCACACTTCTCCATGCTCTGTTAACTGTCGTGAGGACCTCACACACGGCAGCAGAGATCATCTTGACATTACTGCCAGAGGAAGAAGACTCGGAGGAGCCTGGCAGTGTGTGCGATATGGGCAGCAGCAACCTGTCATTGCATTTGGCAGTCACAGTCACAGAGCAGCTGTAGAAAGTAGACTGGTGCTTTAGGAAACCAGCCATGTGGTGGGATCTCATCATCACACAGGTGTGGAATAAAGACCAATGGCTACAGAACTTGAGGATGCACAAAGCAATATTCCCGGATCTATGTGCTGAGCTGGCTCCTGAACTTTAGGATACACAAAGACAGCAGAAGGAGAGCTGCCTGCCCTCTTGCTTGAAAAGCGTGTGGCAATTTCTGAGTGGAAGCTGGTGACTTCTGATTGCTACGGATGTTTGGAGTGGGGAAGTCGACCACTGGTGCTGTACTGCTGCAAGTATGCAGGACAATAAATCACATTCTGCTCTGGAGGACTTTGACTCTGAGAAATGTGCCTGATGTAGTGGCTGGCTTTGTGGACATGTGATTTTCCTACTGGGGTGCGGCAATAGACGGCCCCCACATTCTGATTTTAGCACCAGCTCACCTTGCCACCAAATACATCAACAGGAAGGCATACTTCTCGGGCACTTGTGCATCACTGTGGGTGTCACAGACATCAACATGGGATCGTCTGGAAAGGTGCCTGATGCACACATCTTCAGGAATACCAGCCTGTGCAGAAAGCTGCAGGCGGGAATTTTCTTTCCAGACCACAAGATTACAGTTGGGGATGTGGAAATGCCCGTTGCTATCCTGGACACCTGGCTTACCCCGTGTAGCCCTAGGTCATGAAACTATACACGGGGCACCGTAAGGAGTGTTTTAACAACAGGCTGAGCAGGTGCCACATGGTGGTCGAAGGCCAGTTGGAGGTGTTTCTATGGCAGGCTAGACCTCATAGAGAACAATGTTCCCATGGTTATCACAACTTGCTGTACATTGCATAATTTGTGTGAAAGTAAGTGGGAATTGTTTGTTCAGGGGAGCAGCACCAAGGCACAGAGCCTGGCTGCAGAGTTTGAGCAGCCAGACACTAGAGCTGTCAGAGGAGCTCAAAGAGCTTCTGTCAACGTCAGGCAGGCTTTGAGGATACACTTTGAAAAGATGGGGCACTGAAATAAAACTCTGCTACAGTTGCTTCCAGGTTGCACCCCCCTCCCTCCACCTTCAGTGTAACACATAGCCAGGAACATGACTTTAAAGCTTACAGTGGGGATCACAGAGACTGGTCTGTGACTTTGTTAAATGGTAAATAAAAGTATAGGACTGTTATAAAAGTGGGCTTCTATTTGTCAAAAAATGATGCACTGCAGCACAATAAAGCATCCCAGAGAGCTGGTGAGGGAGGTGCTGGCAAAGGATTACACCTCACAAATGTGTGTTAGGTCCAGATATCATTATCAAAGTTGGGAGAGGGTTTGGCAAGCATGGGGAAATGAGGGCTCCCCGAGAGGGGGGAAAGTAGATGGGGGAGTGGTGGACACAGAATTTTGAATCTGTGGCAGGGAGGGTTGAACCCATGATGGGTCACTGTGCTGCTTCAGTAACTACTTGAGGGGGGAGGGATAGCTCAGTGGATTGGGTATAGGCCTGCTTAAACCCAGCGTTGTGAGTTCAATCCCTGAGAGGGCCATTTAGGGATCTAGGGAAAATCTGTCAGGGATGGTACTTGGTCCTGCTGTGAGGGCAGAGGACTGGACTTGATGACCTCTGAAGGGCTCTATTAGATAGGTATATCTCCATATATTATCTCAGTCTCTTCCTCATGCGTTCTGTGGCCTGCCTGGAAAAGGCCTGGTTGTCCTTGAGTTGCACAGCTCCCTTTACAAGCATTGTCCCAGATGTCTGCACTCACTTGCTGATCAGTTCAGCACTTTGCAAACCAAATCCTTCCTGGGTTTTTTTAGGGTGCTTTCTTATCTACTGCAATGTCTCCAATGCGGCCCAGGGCTTGGCCATCAAGGTCTTTGCTGTACTGTACATGACAATGCACAAAAAGGAGTCTGCTAACATTGAGTCCTACCTTGTAATATTTCATGTACAAACCCCTTTTCCAACATTTCCACTCACTAAATCACAGTGAATGAGGAGAGGCCGGTGGCTGTACACACGGTCAAAAGAAATTCCAACCAGTGCTAGAACATTCTCTTGGCAGGAACATACTTCTAAATGTTCCACACTTCTCCATGGGTGGGTAGCACCATGGCAGACATCTCCCTGCTCAGGGTAAGCAAGGGAACCAGGGCACAACTTCTCCAGGCTTGTGGCTTTCGCCCTGCTCCATCTGCAGCCCTCCTATGTTCTGCTTTGGCTCCTGCACAAGTGATCGATGAAAGGTACGGGCTAGTGTCCTGCAATGGGGGAAGGGACACAGCTGCACTGCCATGGGACCTGCAACAGAACATATACAAATACCGCACAAAAAGGTTCGATGACCTCTCCCTGCGGAATTCCATTGAGAACACGGCGAACATCAACATCCTGCTTGGCCATATTGATTAGCGACAGGAATAGGTACAGCTCACAGAAACACAGCCAGCTTCCCACTTTTCCATACCCTCCACCCTGCACTCCACAAGCCACTTACCCTGTTTCTCATCCCCTGCTTCCTGGTCCCTGGAAAGCGGTTACTCAGGCTGGCTCTGTCCATCAGCAGTAGAGAATAGTTCCCGTCTGCCAGACACACCTGATGACTGCAGGGGGAAGCCCTGATCCTCCTCTACGCCAATCTCTTCATCTACAATTTCATCCTCTGGGTTAGATCTTCTGCATATGTTCCTAATTGTGCAAGTCTTTCCCCTGAAGTCAATAGGCATTCTGCCCCAAACCAGTAAACAACTAAAGTTCTGTGCAGTGTAAGTAACTGCACCTCCTAGTGGTGTCACCCACCACAAATGTTAACCTTCCACTGTAACCCCTAATTTGGGGGCAGCCATGGGTTGCATCACATGCATTTTCTTCAGCAGAGACAGCATGTTTCTCTCTGCCAAGTCGGTTAAGGAAGTCCAAGAGCCTCTGATCTTCATTTCAAATCCTGTTTGAAGCACTGGAAAAATACTGGTTTGCAGAGTTGCAGGGTGTTGGCACCTCACCACTGCTAGACCTGCTGGACTGCTTCTTACCCAAAGAAAAAATAGATGGGGGGGAAAATGTCAAGAATGAATCCACTCACTGCCTGAGGGGCAGAACAAGGCACTGCGGCAAATATATCATTCCGTCCTGCAAAGTGATTGAATAATCCAGCTCCATTTGAAGCCGGCTACTTCTCACTTGGTTAATCTGTATGCTTGATTTTTCCCACACAACCCAAGAAAGAGGGTAGTTTCATCCCCCTGCCTAAGAAAGGGTTAATAGTAGAGTCCTGTAGTAAGAGGCTGCATTAGTAAGGGTTCATTACTTGCATAAAACAAAAATAATAGGTTCTAGTACAGTGGGCTGGAACTAATTACAGCTAAAGCAAGTGGGATACAAAGTACTAGTTGCAGAGAATGATGTCAGGGGAGGGAGGAGACAGGACAGGCATAATGTCAGGTGGGAAAATTCTCCTTTCCTTAGGAGAGAAAGTGGGGTGTGACCATTCATGCAAATGACTACTGCAGGATAGAACAATCACTGCATCGGCATGAGCCAACCGATGGAGTCAGGGTTATGCTGGTGCCATGGAAATAAATGTGGGAATTCTAAAAAGAATGTGTTCACTAGGAGCTGAACTCAGTGTGTCTAGACTACAGGGATTTTTTGAAAAAAGTGGCCTTTTTTCGAAAAATCTTTACCTGCATCTAGACTGCTGCTGCATTCTTTCGAAAGTAAATCAAAAGAACACGGCAGTTTTTTTGACCGCGGAAAACCTCATTTTATGAGGAAGAATGCCTTTTTTTCGAAAGTGCTCGTTCAAAAAAAGGCGCTATGTAATGCAAACTGTGCTTTTTTGAAAGAGAGCATCCAGACTGCCCGGGTGCTCTCTTTCAAAAAAGCAGCTTGCTTTTTCGAAAGTATTGGTTGTAGTCTAGACGCTCTTTCCAAAGAGGTTTGCTGTCTAGACATGGGGGAATCTTGCAATTGACTTCAGTGGGTGCTGGATCAGGCTTGGATGCACAAAGGCGGCAGTGAACTCTTTTGGGCCAACTCTGGTTGCATGGAGTCCCACTTCAGGCCCTTTCAGTTGTCTGTCATGGCCAGCAGGTAACTGGAAGGCATTGCCTTCCCAAAATTGTCTCTGCTCTGCGCTGGCTGCCCAGGAGAGCTGGGGCCGTGGTGTGGCAGCCTGGCTCTCCAGGCACCCGGGAGGGCTGGGGTTGTGGCATGACAGCCTGCATCTCTGGCCTTCCAATGGGGCTAGGGCTGTGGTGCAGCTGCTTGGTTCTCCTGCCACCCGGGAGAGATGAGGCTGTGGTGTGGCTGCCTGGCTCTCTGGCTGGCCAGGAAGTGTGGGACTGCTCCATGGCTGCCCCAGGCACTCTGGTCACCTAGGAAGGGTGGGGCCATACCACCCACTGGAAGGGGGAACACTAACGGTTTGGGGGCAGTAACCTGGGGTGGGGACTGGGATTGGCTCCGTAGGGGGAAGGTTGCGGAAGGGGCAGAGCCTCATGAGACAGGTGCAAGGCCTCAGGCTTGCCTTCCCCACCTGGGCCTTCACCCTCCGCCCACGTTATCTGTCTGGAATTCCTTGCAGGATCAGGACTATAATCTGCAATGGGTCTCCTAGGCGTGAGTGTGATTTAATGAGGTTCTATGGTAATTAAGTGCAATAGTGCCCCCTCCTTTGGGAACTCATGGCAGTGTTCTGAATGCAAATGAATTTGATCCCACATATCACACAACTAGTCCTCAGTGCTGAGAAGGAAGCGCCCGTATTAGACATGACAGACTGAGCAGGCAGTTGGAGTCATGTGACCTCTGGGAATAGCACTAGAGGCATCCTACAGAGCACTCAAGAAGCAACAAATGTACTTTACTCTTTTCCCTCAAACACATCTGATCTGCCACTGTAACAGAAGCAGCTAAAATATCACTAGGGTCCTGAAGATGAGCTCATGTGCGGCTGAAGCCACGTACTAAAATACTGTACTGTGTGAACTTAAAGGCTTGGTTTAGAGAACATCAAGGCTCCTCTTTCACAAATATTAATGTCAGAGCTTTTCCTTCAGGCTTTCGGGCCATGCCTTGCCTCTCTCCCAAGCTGCCTCATGGAAGATAGCACTTCAAGGACAACTTCTTGTTTACCACTTCCCCTTTCCTCAGCTCCTGGCAATTCCTGCTGTGAAGTTAAAAGTGACACCAGCTTCCATTTCAGTGGCCAACATGACTGCCCCTGTCTGCTTTGAAGGTGAGTTTGATTTGCTGGTCAAGACATGAAGGATGAGATGGGTGATAGGGTTAAGTGGTGATTAAATGCTTTGAGTCAGTGTCTTTGGGAGGGAAATGAGTTCTTGCTATTTTATGTATTTATAATGTAGCCATCAAGGTTGAATAAGCATGAATCTGGTATATGGCTGCTAACGATATCCACACCAGAGGCAGGGGCTGGGAGAAACTACCCAAGGAAAAGAATATGGGAGAGAGGAGGAATCCATAACAAAACATCAATAATCCTGGAAGCTTGAATATTCTGCTCTGTTTCTGCATCCCAGTTATACTGGTAAATCTTAAGGGAGTGGCCATACTCAGACCATCTGCAAGCTGGTCTCCTTATGGTGGCGCTGCTACTCCAGGACTGAAAAGGATTGCGCCCAATCCTCTAATCTGTCCAGGTCCCTGTGGACCCTATCCCTGCTCTCCAACATATCTACCTCTCCCCCTAGCTTAGTGTCATCCGCAAACTTGCTGAGGGTGCAATCCATCTCCTCATTCAGGTCATTAATGAAGATGTTGAATAAAACCGGCCCTAGAACCACTCCTTGGGGCACTCCACTTGAAACCAACCACCAACAAGACATTGAGCCATTGATCACTACCCGTTGAGCCAGCTTTCTATCCATCAGTCCATTTATCCAATCCATATTCCCTTAACTTGCTGGCAAGAATATTGAGGGAGACGGTATCAAAAGCTTTGCTAACATCAAGGTATATCACAACCACTGACTTCTCCATGTCCACAGAGCCAGTTACCTCATCATACAAGCTACTTACAGTGGGCAGGCATGACTTGCCCTTGGTGAATCCATGTTGCCTATCCTTGATCACATTCCCCTCTTCCAAGTGCTTCAAAATGGATTCCTTGAGGATCCTATCCATGATTTTTCCGGGGACTGAGATAAGGCTGACCAGTCTGTAGTTCCTTGGATTGTCTTTCTTCCCTTTTTAAAAGATGGGCACTACATTTGCCTTTTTCCAGTCATCTGGGATCTCTCTCGATCTCCATGAGTTTTCAAAGATAATGGCCAAAGGCTCTGCAATAACATTTGCCAAATCTCTCAGTCCCCTTGGATGTATTAAATCTGGACCCATGGATTTGTGTATGTCTAGCTTTTCTAAATAGTTCTTAACCTGTTCTTCTGCACCGAGGGTTGCCCTCCTCCCATATTGCGTTGCCGAGTGTAGTAGACTGGAAGCTGACCTTGTCTATGAAGACAGAGGCAAAAAAAGCATTGAGCACTGCAGCTTTTCCCACATCATCTGTCACTAGGTTACTTCCCTCATCCAGTAAAGGCCCCACACCCTCTCTGATCACCCTCTTATTGCTAACACGCCTGTAGAAACCTTTCTTGTTACCCTTCATATCCCTCATAGCTCTAGTAAGTCCATAGTCGAGCTCAAACTTGGGTCCAAGTCACCTAACATTTTGATTCTCTTTGTGGATTGTTTATTCTCAAAAGCTTGAACACCTGCATGGTTTAAATACATAGATACATGATTTACCACAGCAAAGCTGGAGGGATTGCTCATTATGTTTGTACACTGAATTCCTGGAGTGGATCCAACCTCAGCTATGTTCCTAGACAATCCAGGGACGTTTTTTTTTAATAGAAGAGGGGAGTGGGATAAAAGGAGCAGGGAGGGAATTCTGAGTCTCCCAGGCAGTCGAGTGGCTGTCCTCAGCAGGGAAATCAGCTGAGAACCAGCATTCCATTCATGCATGCCCACCTTTTCCTGCACGCACACACGCATGCACAAAACTCTTCTGTGCTCATGGGAAAGGCTTTACTAACATCATGCTGATATTAACAGGGGGAATCTAGTTTGTCTGGCTCAAGGACAACTTACTGTTCTAATCTAAAATCAGTACATTTCATCAGAGTGCTAATTACAAAGCTGAACTTAGTGAACTGAAAGGGATCAAGCTAACAGCCCGGGGGATTCAAGTGCACTGATGGCAGAATATATACAGTATAGACTATGGCAGGGCAAACTCCACCCTACTCTTGTCAGCATGCCTCAAAGCTCTGACTGGGGAGAAGCTGACATGGTTGAAGGGCTCCCATTCCAGATCTGGCCTGGGCTGGCTTGTGGAATCTATTAAGAATCACAACACAACTTAGTACGGCTATAGCTTTCCTCTTGGACATAAAGTAACTTCACTTACATGGGCCCATCACTGCATTATTAGTGATGCAGGCCCTTTAAATCTGTGCTCTGTGTAAAGCTGGGTAAGGCACAGCTAATGTGTCTGTCTCTCCAGTCAGCTAGCAGAAGGAAGGATGCTGAAAGAGCCAAATTAAACAGGATGAGGAGAGTATGATGAAAAATCTCTTCCAGCGAATTCCAAAAGGGTAAAGTCGCTTCTTAAAACCCTTGTGAAGCTGCTGGGTAGCTGTTCTATGGAACAAGTAAATCTTCTCATGAAAAGAGCAAAATCTAGAAAGGAAGATTATTGCTAGAGAAATTCAGAACTGCCTACAAAAGCAGACAGAGGGTGTTAACAATGAGTGGGACTCACAAGTCATGATCCTGTGAACAGAAGGCCATTAGTTTCTTGTATTATCAGTTTTCTTTGGCTCAGACCTGTGGGAATGATCTGGGTTGTGGAATGTCAGGCATTGGGTCTCCTTGCTGCAGGAGGATCAGGTGACCAGAAGGGGTGCTAAGATGCTACTTTCCTGTCCTGGCACCACAGACTGCTGTGCCCCCAAAGCAGCTGGTAGCAGGCCCTGAGTCCCTTCCCCCAAATCAGGAGTCCCTTCCTACCCTCAAAGCTTACATCCTCAGCCCCACCTTGGAGCCCACACTCGAGTCAAAATATGTTGGGTCGCAGGCATCAACAATTTTCTTCAACTGGGTCATGAAAAAAAGTTTTAACCCACTGTCCTAGGGAACGCTCAGCACATTTCAGAATTAGAGTGGAATGATGGTCCAGTAGTTAGCGGTGCTAGGCTGAGAGTCAAGTGACAGGGCTTTAGTTCCCTGCTTTGCCACAGAGACCCTGCATACCCTTGGGCAAGTCACTTAGCTTCTCTGGGTTTCAGTTCTACAGCCATATAATGAGCATAACAACACTTCTCCACATCATGGGTACATGAGGCAAAACACATTAAAGACTGAGAGATGAAGGTGCTCAAATACCCCAGTAATGGGGGGGTCATCTATATACCAAAGCAAAATAGCATTAGTCTCTTCACCACAGGGACATGCTCATGTGACTTACACTTGTGGCTTATATTTTCTCCTCTGGTGTCCATATGGGTACTGTCATGTGCAGCAAATGAGTGAATGAGAGGAAGGAGAGGGCTCTCCTATGAATGAGGGGGTACCTATGGTAGGAGAAGACTGCCAGTTATGTTGAGGTTACGTAGGAGTGGGCTGGGTTTCTGATATATTACAGTGGTCCATGGGAAAGGGTCACGGTTCTCCATGCAGCACAAATTGTGGGGGGAGAGGGAGAAGGTGGCTTTCTGTGTTTGGACTGGTGGGGCATGGAGGAGAGAGTAAAGATTGGTGCTTGGCTAATGATGGAATCTACTGGTTTCTTCCCTGTTACTGTCCTGATGTGAGTCTGCAATGAGCTTGGTTGTGATGTGAGAATCTCGCAGTTACATTAGCTTCAGCATGAGTTCCCTGTATTATTGTTCTCAAAGCAAGTAGTTCCTTAGGGGGGAAACATCTCAGACCTGTACAAACAAAACCAGGCCTAGGATGCTCAGCTGTTAATATGAAATACACCTGAAATACCTAAGGGCCAAAGCTGATCAATGGCTGGTTGAAGTTTAATTTCATCTGTGGTTTATTGACATTAAAATCTTCTTTGATGATATTTTTAAAAGCAGTATCCATAACCTCTCCCTCAAGCACAGACCTAGAAATAGAATGTACTGTTATATAAAATGTCAGTGTAAGAAAGCCCTACATAGATCCATTTTAAATATTAAGCCTTTAGATCTGTCGTTTTACTCTCATAATCTGTAGGTGGGAATCTTGCAGCTTTTAGAATTGTCTGAGCAGAGAGGCAGCGAGAATTCTTCCACAGATAGACTCCTCCTGTGCCCTATCACTCCTGCGGGGTCTCTGCAGTTTGTTTCTTCCTACAGCAGCTCACATTTTCTAGTTCAAAATTATGGGCTATGTTCTCCCCTGCTTAGGGTCCTGTGTCATTTTTTGCATCTCTGCCTTGTGAGAAACAGTGGGAGCAAAACATCAGGGGGGCCAGATTCTGTCCCCTGCATGCTGCTCTGGCAGTGGATAGAAGCTGCAACTGGAAAAGGAGAGTTTCTCCCATCACACACACCATGTAGGGCCACTGCACTGTGCTGTGCCCCTCATAAGCCCCAGCATAGGGGGGAAGAGCTGGGGCGGGACTAGCAGAAGGTGGACCTGTATTGACCTGAGTGATGCTTTGCAGCCCAGAGAGCTGCCCCAGGGCCATTTCAGTCCTCAAATGAGCTCAGAATCTGGAGGGCACCAAGGAAGCCTAAAGGCTCCCCTCCTCCGGGGTTGCACGCTGACCCCCTGAGCTGGTAGCATTTGAAACTCACTGTGCTCAGGCTTTGGTAACTAGCAGAGCACTAAAGCGTGGAGAATCAGGCCCACAGCCCTGGAACATAAACTGCTGTGTTTTGGGCAGCTGTCACCTCTGAACACTGCACCCAGCCAGGCAGCAGCTCCAGCACAGGAGTAAATGGAGAGGCACATACTGATCTGTGGGACTCCCCAGGCTTATCCCTGCTGCTCCAATCCAGGTGCAGGCAGATCCTGACTGATGGGCTAGTATGTGGTAGCTCAGCAAAGCAGCATGTTCCTTCTCCCTCCTCCCCAGAAGTTGCCATCTTATGTTCCAGGCTTTTATAAGGCGCCAGCCTGTGAAAATCAATGCAGTGAAGTCTGCCTGCGTCTGCAGCCTGAGGGCACATCTACACTGCAGGGCAAAAGTCAACTTAAGATACGTAAGTCAATTGCGTAGCTGAATCAAAATAGCTTAATTCAGCTTTTGGTGCTGTCTACACAGCAGGAAGTTGAAAGAAGAGCACTCTTCCTCTGACTTCCCTTACTCTTTGGCTACGTCTAGACTGGCATGATTTTCCGCAAATGCTTTTAACAGAAAAATTTTCTATTAAAAGCATTTGCGGAAAAGAGCGTCTAGATTGGCACGGACGCTTTTCCGCAAAAGCACTTTTTGAGGAAAAGCGTCCGTGCCAATCTAGATGTGCTTTTGCGCAAAACAAATCTGAGCTGTCTACACTGGCCCTTTTGCACAAAAGGACTTTTGCCCGAACGGGAGCAGCATAGTATTTCTGCGAGAAGCACTGATTTCAGACAGTAGGAAGTCAGTGTTCTTGCGGAAATTCAATCGGCCAGTGTAGACAGCTGGCAAGTTTTTTCGCAAAAGCAACTGCTTTTGCGGAAAAACTTGCCAGTCTAGACACAGCCTTTGTGAAATGAGGAGTCAGAGTAAAAAGTCCTCCAGCTCGACATTATTTCGAAATAACGTCCTGCTGTGTAGACACGCGCTATGTTATTCTGAAATGACATTTCTGTGTAGACATACCCTGACAAAACCAGAGAGGGGAAAGTTGTGGGCTACCCCCATTCAGCTCGGGGGTGGCAGAAGTCGAAGTGTAAAGCTGACCCTTTCAGTTGTCCTCATTGTAAATGCTTGTGCTGCTGGTTGATAGCTGGCCTGTAACTGATTGAAGTCACAAGGGAGAAGGGTTAGAGCAACAGTGGTGGAAAACTTGCTCGGTTGTCTTGTTTTTTTAGTCTCCTCTGCTGTTGGGGGCAGTCGTGATGGAACATGAGGCTGAGAGGGATAGCCATGAGAAGGGAGAAATAGAGGAAACCAGGCAGGATGGATCTGTGGGAGGACCCTTCCAGAAATGTGGGGTGGAATAAGAGAAAGGGACAGGAGTTCCCTGAGATGTCACAGAAGGCTGGCTTGTCAGACCCCTTGTGATTTCCTTCTTCCCTCAGCTTTCATGCCACACTGAAAGCCCCACAGTTCAGGAAACATGCCAAGGACTGGGGGGGGTCTATTAGTAGCTAGGCATTCCATCCCTTTAAAGGGGGAGGGGGTATCATTTTGGGGAATGTGTGGCTCCAGCTCCCCCTGCTGGAACTCACTAACAATACCCAGCCATTACCTAATGGCATTTTCCAAGCCATGGTAAAAATATGAACTAACATGCTGTCTCTGTAGCAGCCCCCCCCGTCCCCAACACAAGGCACACTCGGGGTTTGGCCTTTTTATTGTTAATGAACTAATAGCAAATGAATGTTCCGCAGAGTGGTACAGAACAAGCGCTCTTTCCCCCTCCCCCCAAACAAACAACACACTCTTTGTGCCTAACCTGCATCTGTGCCAAAGGCATGTTAGTGCAATTTTAATTTAGAGAGTTCTTCATTAGCAAAATCACTGAAAACATCAGTAACTGCCATTATGAGGTTTTACTTTAATTCATATGTAAATTGGGAGGTAAGGGAATGTTGGTCCCAAAGTGGCAGTATGCAGGGAGTGCAGGAAGGAGAGGAGAAGACAGCAGAGGGGCAAGTAAGGGGCAAGACAAAAAGGAGGCTGACTCATGTTATGTTTGTGCTTCTGTGTATCTAAACACACTAGGTAATAACAGTGATTAGTACTGTATTAAAAGGAGCTCAAATGACTGTGAGTCAGGGATTATCCCATTCAACTGATGGGGAAACAAAGGCAAACAGGTTAACGTCAACATTTTTAAAAGGGTCCACTCTTTCTTTCTGAGTTCCCCCACTTTCTTTCTGCAGCTCCCATTGAATCCAATTAGAGATGTGGGAATCCAACAACTCTTCAGATCTGTCTGTGTGTGTTTCAAGGTCGGCATTTTTTTTAAGGACACGCCCACAATGAAAACACTTTAAAAAAAATGTTCAGTCTAAATGCCTTGCGAAATACCACTGAGGAAGATGACACTAGAGCTGAGAATATATTGACAAGAATTCCTTGTTCCTGGTACAGTCACTAGCCTGAAGCTAAAATCTTCAAGAGGTTCTTTTCCAAGGCAAGATTTATATTGGACAGGCCTGGTATTCAAAGGGATGTTCAGAATCCCACAATTCAGCATCCCACAAAAAGATCTTGAGGGACCTGAGATTGGGAGCATGTCACTGAGTTAGCACACAGCTTTGTCCTGGAGGTCAAATCTAGCCTTTCTGCACTCACTTGATTAGTTACTACTGCGGGGAGCTGTCTTCTGGATTGGTTTATTTCCTCAGAGCAGCACCTTTCTGTCTAGTATCTGAGTGCTAACTATCTGAGCTCTTGGCATTCTTTAGAAAAGACTGAAATATCTATACCGAGGGGAAAAAACAAACTAAGCAACTTAGGCCAAATGTTACTTTGGGCACGTCTAGACTACATGCCTCTGTCGCCAGAGGCATGTAGATTAGGCTACCAGACATAGGAAAATGAAGTGGCGATTTAAATAATCGCCGCTTCGTTTAAATTTACATGGCTGCCGCGCTGAGCCGACAAACAGCTGATCAGCTGTTTGTCGGCTCAGCGCGATAGTCTGGACGCGCAGGTGTTGACATCAAAGGTATTTGTCGACCACCCAGGTATACCTCATCCCAGGAGGCATACCTGGGTGGTCGACAAATACCTTTGATGTCGACACCCGCGCGTCCAGACTATCGCGCTGAGCCGACAAACAGCTGATCAGCTGTTTGTCGGCTCAGCGCGGCAGCCATGTAAATTTAAATGAAGCGGCAATTATTTAAATCGCTGCTTCATTTTCCTATGTCTGGTAGCCTAATCTACATGCCTCTGGCGACGGAGGCATGTAGTCTAGATGTACCCTTTGTTTTGACCTTGAGTCTAATCAGCGAAACTATAATCCAGTTTTAAATCACCTACTATGGGTTTAAAAAAGAGAGATTTTTGTCAACATAATGTTATGTGTTCATAAAATGTCACTCTAGATTCTGATTTATATTTACAGTGAGGATATCAATATGTAATTAATTGTATCATCAAGTACTAAAGGACAGCCAGCTACCTGGTTTCACTGTATTTTGATGCATCTCACTGTCATTCATTAAGGTGAAATTCCCTCTGAGTTCAGTGGAGATTTTGCCTAAACAGGGGTGGTTAGATTTGTCCCCATAGTATTTGAAGTAACGGAGAGCTATAAAACCCATCTGCTTATAACTTCAAAAGGCAAGATTCAGTTCCCAAACAGAAGAATAAAACGGATATAACCTTGATCATTGACAAGAAACCTGCCTTTGTGATTTGTTGAGAATTAAATAATATGTGCCCTTTTTTATCACAACTGGAGAGAAAAGCAGAACAAAAGAACCATTGGTTTGAATTCAAGTTATAGTTCACGAGAATTCATTTCCATACAATTACAATGGGTCTATTCTTATTACCTCTGAGTATTGTTTGTATTTGCGGAAGTTGAATGGTGTTACGATCACCAACTAGTGCCTGGGTAATTAACATCTAGGTTTTAAAAAATTTGTTTACTAAGAAGGTTGGCATGAACTGAGTCAGCATATAAACTTGATGGAGTTCTGGCAAGCCGCACCCATCTGTTTTATAGATTGCAAATTCTTCACCATTTGTTTTGCAGAGTGCCTTGGCAGGTGCTTAACACACCCCTGAGCATGGTCCAAATGAATTTATAACAACACACAGTCTTTGTCTAATGGTATAAGATACACACGCCCTTTTCCTTTGTTTGCATTAAAGTTCTAGTCACCATTTGTTGTACTAAGAAACACTTACTGCAGGTAAACATTTTATCTACAGGAGAACATGACAGGACACTGTCTGAAAAACATTATCAAAGATTCCAATAAAATATGAAAATGGATTGAGCATATCCATATTGTATCACTCAGAATGATAAAGGGCTGAGTCACTCAAGTGATAATTGTCATGCATGAAATATGCGCTGAATATTTTTATTAGCTGACATGCCTTTACTTTGCAACATGGCTGCAATATCTCAGGCTTTGTAGTGTCTATATTTGGGCTGAAGGAATAGAACAAGGGCTGTGTCTAGACTGGCATGATTTTGCGGAAATACTTTTAATGGAAAAGTTTTTCCATTAAAAGTATTTCCGCAAAAGAGCATCTAGATTGGCACAGATGCTTTTGTGCAAAAGCATCCGTGCCAATCTAGACGTGCTTTTGCGCAAGAAAGCTCCGATGGCCATTTTAGCCATCGGGCTTTCTTGCGCAAAAAATTAAGGTGCCTGTCTACACTGGCCCTCTTGCACAAGTATTCTTGCACAGGAGGGCTTATCCCTGAGCAGGAGTGTCAAAGTATTTGCGCAAGAAGCACTGAATTCTTACATTAGAATGTCAGTGCTCTTGCGCAAATTCAAGAGGCCAGTGTAGACAGCTGGTAAGTTTTTGTGCAAAATCTTGCCAGTCTAGACGTAGTCCTTTGGGTGCATCTAGACTAGCATGATTTTCCGCAAATGCTTTTAACGGAAAAGTTTTCAGTTAAAAGCATTTGCGGAAAAGTGTCTCTAGATTGGCACGGACGCTTTTCTGCAAAAGCACTTTTTGCGGAAAAGCGTCCGTGCCAATCTAGATGCAGTTTTGCGCAAGAAAGTCCCGATCGCCATTTTCACGATCGGGGCTTTTTTGCGCAAAACAATACCGCGTTGTCTACACTGGCCGTCTTGTGCAAAAGCATTTGCGCAAGAGGGCTTTTGCCAGAACGGGAACAGCATAGCATTTCCCCAAGAAGCACTGATTTCAGACAGTAGGAAGTCAGTGTTCTTGTGGAAATTCAAGCGGACAGTGTAGACAACTGGCAGCAGCTTTTGTGGAAAACCTTGCCAGTCTAGATGCATCCAAGGTGTTTACTGTCCAGTGGGCTACAAGTAAATCTTAAGAAATTCATATAGGGTTATGTTGCATTTATTTCACAGCTTTTTCATCTGGAGGAGTGAGAGTTTTCACTTGATTAAGGTTAGTATCCATTATATTGATCATGTTGACTCTAGCAGCTACAGAGCCAATTGGCTCTTTTTTTAAAAACTCTACTGCTGCCAAATATAGCAAGCATGAGGTGCTTGGTCATTAACATTTGCCTACCCACTTGATTAGTTCAATAGATGAGCAGGGCCCATCCAGAACAATCCATTCTCTTCTGAGATAAGCAGGCCCAACACTGGCCCTGGACTGAAAAGTTACAGTTGAGATGAATGTGGCCCACTCCATATAGGGTTTTTAATTAGAACAAAAAGAGGCGGGGAGGAGAGTAAGATGCCTCTTCCATCTGCACTGGTAGTGCAGGATAGTTTGTGGAATGTTTCAACAAATCCCTTTTATGCAGACAGAGAAGGTATTGGGTTTAATTCCAGGTTGAAATAAAAAACCATTCTAAAAGTTACTGACTTGCAAAGAATTTCAGAGTGCACAAGCAATGTGTCATTGCAGAAATTTGACCATCTCATGGGAATCTAATAAAGAGAGCAAACACAGTTATACTATCAGCTTTGTACTCTTGGGGTTGAATGGTATACTAGTTTCTGAAAGCTTTCCTTTTAGAAAGAGAAAATTATTGTGGGCTAATAGACTGGTCATAGGAGTCAGACCTGGATTCTGTTCCTAATTCTGCCCAAGACCTTCAACTTTCTTCAATCTTGGGCAACTCAGCTGACCTCACTGTGTTTGTTACCCTGGTCTAACTTCTTAGATGGTGTGACTCCACATCACTCCATAGTCAATGGACCTAAACCAATTTAGACCCAGATCTAAATCCCAATCTGTCCCTCCATTTATAGTATAGGATAATATCTCACTACAGTAGCGAAGAGACTTAAGATCTTCTGAGAAAAAAGTACTGCATAAATACAGACCATTTAGTCCTCTTTGTTAAGTCCTTTAGGTTCACCATAAACTTTGAAATGAAGTCAAAATGCATAATTATATACACAGAACCAGATATTAACAAATTTATTTAGTTTTTTTTAAATATTTTAATACACAACTTCCCATTGGAAATATCACATGGCACTAAACCCAAAAGTTACATGCTCAATGGAATTACATGTTGCACTGTGTGAACATCAAGACAGAAAAAGGAGGCATGGGAGGGGGGGAGATTTAGGTCACTGATTCACACTGTTCAGATACACATTGTTTTAGTAGAGGTCATGCAGGCATTTTGTTATTAAATACCCATCATCAATACACCTTGGTTTTATAATTCTTTATTATAATTGGGTCAAACACACAACAGTTAACATTCACAGGTCAAGCAACACACAAAGTCAACTAAACATGTATTTCCAGTTGGCTATCTTCATATAAAAAAATCCCTAGTCTGAGGAAAATTCCCCTTGTTCTTAGTTTTTCACCTGAATGTCCTGCTATCATACATTTTAAAAAGACTGTTCGGTTCTTTTAAAGATACATTTGTTAAATTACCATCACACTTAAAAGTTCACAGTATTATCAAAATAGCTGGTTACCACCATCTGTTTTGTGGTCAGAAAGTTTTAAAAAATTGCTGAAGACAACTATGGTAATCTAGCATTTAAATTGAGGTAGACAGGTTAGTGTTTTGATTGGCCAGGGTTGCTTTTCTCATTGCATAAGTGGTTTTGTATTTGACACATAGTTAAATACATTTGACAACAATTGGAATAGATCCTACATTTCTAGAAGAGAAGTTTGGTTTTAAAAAATTAGAGCACTAAATCTTTTAAAAAGCAGATTTTCCATTACCAAACTAATGAGAAATATCATACAGAATTATGCATTTTCCTTAGTAACTTGTTATTTAAACCTGCAGGATAAAAACCCATTTTAAAGTAGATTTGATCTATCTTAAAATCAAAGTGTAAATAAAATGTGCAACAATCCCTTACCCTATTCCTACTTCCCCACTCAAAGAATTACAAACTCACTGGAGGAATTTGTGGATTAAGAAGATTGTATGTTTAAGCATCATAACCTGTCCACACAAAGTTTTTTTTAAAAGTATTTCAGCCATTAGGCATAGAGTCAGGGAGTCTTTGTGGATTAAAGTAACAAATCCCTACACAGGTAGGTACAGTATTTTAAAAAGACTCTTGTTTTCTGGGGGTCTGATCCAGCTTTGCTGAAATCAATGGAAAGACCACCATTGACTTAAAAATGAGCTTTGAAATCAGACCCTGTGTCAGTGGACCAGTTAAACAGTTTGGGAGGAAGGAGGAAGAAACAGACTTCTTCTGTGAAAGAAGGGCCTAGACTCTCAAAAGGTATTTAGGCACCTAATTCATTGATTTCTATGGGCGTTAGGACCTAGGTATCCATGAATATCTGGACTCAAGAAAACTCCTCTATATTACTTTGATTTCAAGCAGGCAAACTAGTGACTGAAGAACAGCTCAGAAACTGGTCGGCGTTTCACTGCAGCTTCCTCCTCCTCTTCTTCCATTGCTTCGACAAGAGAAGAATAAGATGGGAAAGTCCCCCTAGTCTTTGACTTCTTCTTTGAGCCAACAGATGAGTTAAGGAGCTTATTAAAGGAAGAAGTCTTCTTCAAACCTCTTGTTAGATCATAGAAGACCATGTCATCAGATAAGACTCCAAGGAAGGTGCTGGTGGAGCTCAAGATAGAAGCAGCAATTTTGGGATTTTTCTTGGTTGGAAAGGCATGTCCAGCACTGTTTTGAAGATCAGGATCACCCAGCAGATATCTGACTGCATAAGACGATCCTTCCTTTAAGTAGTGGTGTGGCTTTTTCCCACTGTAGTCTCTCAGATTAACTTTGACATTGTATGTCTTGACCAATGTGGCAATGACTTCTTCTTGCCCATGAATGGCAGCAATGTGGAGGGGAGTGTAACCTCCGAAGGATTTGGCATTCACATCAATCTGAGCGCCACCTTTCTTGGCCACCTCAATGATCTTCCCCACCATGTCACAGTTCCCACTCTTTGCTGCCCAGTGCAGAGCTGTGAACCCAGATATGAAGTCCCTTTTCCCTGCCAAATTGGCATCGCTCAGCAAGAGGCAATAAAGCTGCTGGGACCACTGGCCGCTGGCAGCTTTCACCAGCCATTTGTGCTCCACGGATTCCAGGGGCACAGCAGCAATGCAGCCCGTTTCTTCGCTCACTTTTTGCGTCTTGGACACCCTTCGCAGGTAGGGTGACCTAGCACCAGCCTCCTCCACCTGCCTCCTCTTCATGTGGGGCGATCGGGGGGTGGCCTGCTCAGGGAGGCCCCAGGTCCCCACTTGCAGCCAGTCTTTATCCCCAGGCTCCTCCTCCTGCCTCCGCAGCTCCTCAGGCCCTCTGGCAGGCTGCGGGCAGCGAAGGGGCAACATGAAAGGTTTCTGGTCGGGCGCTCTCTTGGGGAGCCCAGCCACCCCCGGGGCCGGAGCAGGTGCCTCGTCCTCCTGGCTCTGGAACATCCCCCTCAGCTGGGACACAGGCTTCGGGGGCGGGCTGCTCTCCGGGGCTGGGGACACGCTCCTCTCCGGGACCGGGGGCGGGCTGCCCTCTGGGGCAGGGGACACGCTCCTCTCCGGGACCGGGGGCGGGCTGCCCTCTGGGGCAGGGGACACGCTCCTCTCCGGGACCGGGGGCGGGCTGCCCTCTGGGGCAGGGGACACGCTCCTCTCCGGGACCGGGGGCGGGCTGCCCTCTGGGGCAGGGGACACGCTCCTCTCCGGGGCAGGGGGCTCCCCATCGCCCGGCTCCCCTCGAGCCTCGCATCGGAGCTTCTTCCGCAGCACCACGAACTTGGTTCCGTCCAGTTCCCGCACCACGGCCAGGCTGTTCACCAGCGCTGTGAAGCGCTGGCGGCGGGCGGCTCGCTCCTCGGGCTCGCCGGCCTCCAGCAGCGGCTTGAAGCGGCCCCGCAGCTCCGAGTTCCGCACCTGCCCGCCGTGCTCCCGCAGGAAGCCCAGCAGGGCCTCCCGGCTCGGCTCCGGCTCGGCCATGCCCCGTACCTGGGCGCTCCTCTGCCCGGCGGCGGCCGCTCCCAGCCGGAGAGAGCGAAGGCACCGCGAGCGGAGCTGCCTGGGAGTTGTAGGCGGGACGCCACGCACCTGAGTTTAACCCCTGCGGCGCCCCCTGTGCCTGCCCCCGGCTGCGGCCCGGCGGGGTGGATCCGCCTGGGTCCTGACCGATCTGCCAGAGGCCGCCAGGCGCAGGGATTGGCGCGGCTCCGGGCTCTGCCTGGCAGCGGCAGGGTTTGGCCGCAGCGTGAACAGAGCGCATCGCGCTGGGCGTGTGGCCCCCTGCGGCGGGGCGTGTAAACCGGGCCCTTGCGCGGAGCCCCTCCCTGCGTCCGAATCGGCTCTGCCGGGGGGGGGGGGGGGGGGGTTATGCGCCCCTCACCGTCGTGTCTGAGCCCCGCGGAACTGCGGCCAACTGATTTAGTTGGGATTGGTCCTGCTTTGGGCAAGGGGCTGGACTTCATGACCTCCTGAGGTCTCTTCCACTCCTAGGATTCTATGATTCTAAGTAGCCTGTGCTCAGGAGCACTGGTGTCAGCTGTACAGACATCAGATAATTCAGCCTGATGTCTGGACACAGGTGGGGAAATCGAGGCACGGAGGACTAGGGTAGGTCTTGAACACTGGTAGGATTGCCAGAAGGTTTAACAAAAAATACTGAACCCCCCCCCCCCAAAAAAAAACAGGAAAAAAATCTGTCAAGGAAAATAAAAGGGGGGAGACCAAAGTTGTTAAGCAAAAGTTGCACCACTGCCTCCAGTTAGGGGCCACACATTAACCCCCAAAGCACCCACCTCTCCCCCTGAGCCAGGCCCCCCAGTCTCCCCATCCCAATGCACTCACCCCTCCCCCAGAGCCAGGTCCCCGTAATACCCCCCCCCATTCCAATGCACTCACCCCAGCCTCAGAGCCAGGCATCCCCAGCACTGGGAGCGCCCCACCCCAATCAAATCCCCCCTCCCGCAGAGCAAGGCACTGGAGGAATGGGATGGCCAGGTAAGTTAATCTTCCGTTTAAAGACGCTGCTCCTGCCGCCTGGCCCAGCTGCCTCCGCTTGCAGTGTGTAGAGGGAGGCATTAAGTGACCAGCTCCATGGTTTCTGCTGGTCATGTGGGCCAGAGCAGTCTGCGCTCCACTCCCACCCCAGCCCAGTGCCCCACTAGCATGGCAGCAAGTGCCACCTCCTGCCCCCCCTTCACTACGACTCTGCCACGCTCCTCACTCCCACGCCCCTGCTAGATGCAGCAGGGGAAAATTGTCCCCTCTGGGCTTCCATCCGAGGGAAATACTGGACATTTCACATGTCTGGTATTTTCTGGTTTTTTTTTTTACCGGATGGAGCCTGCAAATACCAGACTGTCCGGGTGAATACGGGACACCTTGCAACCCTAAACACTGGCCGCTCCCATTGATCAACATCTGAGTGACTCACCCAAATACCCACAATAGGGGCCAGTCCTACAAGTGGCTCCATAAGGCTCCACCACAGGATCCTGGCCTAGATTCTAACTCTATACTGTGTTGCTTCTCATTGTTAAGAAATCAGTCTTGTTGGACTGACTCTGCCTGCAGGGTCTTTACCCCAAAAGGCAAATGGACCCTATTTTGCAAATTCTGAGCAATCAGTTCAGCTGACTGAGTTACCTGAGTGTATGTGTGTGGAGCGGGAAAGGGTGCAGACAATCACTTTTCAGCATTTTTTAAATAATGCTTCAATCCCCAGGGAAATGCAGCTACCAGAATAGAATCCCTCCAATTGTTTTACCAGTGCCAACTAAACTACATGACAAGTGAGATAAAATGTAGAGATTTAAGAGCTTGGTCCTGAGAGATGCTGAGCAGCCACTGTCTAACCTATGTAAACATAACTCCAATTTCATGCACTCCATTAACTTTGGAAGGTAATTGAGCAAAGTTTTGTCTCATAACACATTAGTTCCACTGTTCCAGCCATGTGGAGATTGCTTGGACTGAGTTAAAAGTTTCTTTGATTTACTTCTACCCCATAATTTTTGTATCCATTATTATCAAAGCAGTGAGACAGCTTTAGATACAATTTATTTCATAAAGTTAAATCTTTGTTTCTGAAAAAGCTTTTATTGATATTTGAACATCTGACCAGTTGTGATTCTTGTGAGTTATAGACTCTCTTATCTGCAACAAGGTAAGAAAAACATATGAATTAAACTATATTACATAGCTAAAAATGTCAATAACCCACGGACGTTAGTATTTCAGAAGGTAGCATTATAAATATGTTGCCATAACTGTTATTTCTACTTGCATTTTTTATGTCTTGGAAACAATGTAATATAAACCACTTCTAAACCCTGCATCTTTTACCATTCCTAGTCCAGCCTTCTTTGTGGTCTTCATCTTTCTCTGCTCCCCATTCTCCTACTCATCTGGCACTGACTTCCTTTCTCTTCCTACCCTCATTACCTTGGGGCAAAAGCCTTCTTCTGCAGCTCTCACTGGCTGCATGGAATACCATCTTTGTGTCTTTTCACCCTTCTCTCTGTCTCTTCAAATATCATCTGAAAATGTATTTCAGCCCTTGACTACAGCTGCCACTGAGCCTATTCCTGAAAGTATCTGTGCTGTGCCAATGTTCTTTCCTTTAATTGTGTGTGATCTTATCCTGCCTGTAGCTCTGTAATGTTCCTACACTGATTACTTCTCACCTAACACTGCCTCACCAGGCCTGTCCTATTGTTTACACAGTAACCACACAGAGTATTTTACTGGTGTTGTCTGTTGTGTGTGGTATTTTACTAATGCCATCCCTGCATTAGTAATGCCTGTTTGTTTATAGCAGCCCCATGCTGCTGCCTGGCTTACTGCAGAGAGCTAATAATAAATAAGCGTCCAAAACTAATTGCTATGACTTGCTAATGAGGTTGGTTATTAGAATCTAGTGCAGACATATGAAAGCCTCAGAATTCATTGTACATCTTTTGTGGTGCAAACTTTTCCTCGTACCTTGTGCCTATCTTTCACTTATAGGGCTCGTCTACACTGGCCCCTTTTCCGGAAGGGGCATGTTAATTTCAGAGATCGTAATAGGGAAATCCGCGGGGGATTTAAATATCCCCCGCGGCATTTAAATAAAAATGTCCGCCGCTTTTTTCCGGCTTTTAGAAAAGCCGGAAAAGAGCGTCTACACTGGCCCCGATCCTCCGGAAAAAGCGCCCTTTTCCGGAGGATCTTATTCCTACTTTGAAGTAGGAATAAGATCCTCCGGAAAAGGGCACTTTTTCTGAAGGATCGGGGCCAGTGTAGACGCTCTTTTCCGGCTTTTCTAAAAGCCGGAAAAAAGCGGCGGACATTTTTATTTAAATGCCGCGGGGGATATTTAAATCCCCCGCGGATTTCCCTATTACGATCTCTGAAATTAACATGCCCCTTCCGGAAAAGGGGCCAGTGTAGACGTAGCCCTAATGTTCTGTCTCTCTTGGAGAAAGAATAGGTGCATGCCAATGGAGAAGAACCAACAGGGTTTTTGGAATTCTCTCTCTTATTTTACAAACATTTGTGGAAAATTTGGTGGTGTTCCAAGAAGGCACCATTGGCACCGGTTAAAGTCAAGCAAGGTGCATCTGTGCCCAGGGTGCCTCTGCACTAAGAGCTCTGAAAATCTCTGCCATTCTTTCTGGAAATCAATACAGTTCACTGATGCCAGCTACTGTGTAAACGTTCCTGTAGTCTGCTATGTGGAGTGGACATCTCCTTTGAAAGTGACATCCGGGTTGGATACTTAATGGATACCTTGAGATCTGCATGGATGCTGTTGGATATTTGCCCATTACAACTACATTGTTCCCCTTACCCAAGAAGTTATTGTCCTCTAACCACCAGAACCCTAGCTGCAGTAACTTGTGAAGGTTTACTACTGAGCGTGGGGGGGGGGGGGGGGAAACACTCCACATAGGATCAGCACTCTGGTCTCCTCATATAGCCCGTCCTCACTCCACGCAGAGATCTAGAATCCTGTGGAACTTCTGAATCACCTGGGATTTTCTCCATCTGTGGGAAGAAGATGTGTGACAGAGGTAATATTTTCCCTTTCCATGTTCCTCAGCTGGGATCAGTGAATGGGGTATCTCCTTCACCCACAGAAGTGTAGGGGAGCATAGGAAACGTATCTTGCATTGTGATGGATGTGAATGGGTTTCCCCAGTTTAAATACTCTGTCCTACAAACTCTTCCCACAAGTTATGCTCTTCTGTGCTGCGACTAAGGACTCGTTTGCACTTATAGCCACCAAGTAGTGCTTACAGAAAAAGCTACTCATGTCAACAGGAGAGCTTCTCCTGTCAGTGTATGTGGCCATGTTGATAGGAGAAACTCTCCTGTCTACACTGGAGGTCAGGTTGGTATTACTGTGTTGCTTGGCAAGGGAGGATTTTCCACGCCCTGAGCAATATAGTTATACCAACATAAGTCAGTAGTGTAAACCAAGCCTCAATTACATATACTTATGTTTTCCCTAGGTTACAATGTTTATATTAATGCATGTGTTTATCTTCCCAGACTCTCATTTAGTGAGTGTCTGGTAGGCCTGGGTACTATTCCTTCCACCAATTACAAACAAAATATAATATAGCGGATAAACTAAGCTGTACTAGTCTCATTTGTTCGTATGTTGTGTCCCTGGCTGGCCCTCCGCTTCTGTCTGGCTGAGTGTTTCGAGTCTTTTAACTTTAATTCCCTCGGACTAGGAGTGGCCTCATTTCTATATTTGTTCATCCCCCAAGCACAATGGGGCTCCCAGCCTAGTTGGGGACCTTTGGTATGACTATAATATAAATATTTAATAATAATGATGATGATGATCCTGGAGTGGTGGAAAATAGTGCAGTCATGTGCAGAATCCTCACTATACTATTTTGGGTTTATGCAGCTCCTCTCAGTTTTAATTGGATTTTAAAAAATATTGTCTATTTGTAGCTTGCTGGGTGATGCTAGACTAGTCACTGCACTGCTCTGTGCCTCAGTTTCCCCATTTATAAAAGGAAGTTAATCTTTTTTCGAAAGCACTTTTGAGGTTTACAGATGAAAAGCTCTATATAGGAGCTGGGTATTAGTAATGAGTGTTGTAGAATGGCAAATACTTGGCTTAATTTTATTTGTTGATACATGGTTCAGATCTGGTGATGGTTATTTATTTATAGACAAGTCCCCTGGGATTTTCTGTCTCTGTGGTGTTTAGTGATTGGTTTAGTTTGTTTCTCCATAACTGATTAAGAAGTAGATTGAGTTGCAGAAATGATGCTGACTGATGATGTCTCTGACTACCATAAATATATTCAGGAAAAATCTTTTAATTCAGAGAACAATCAGGCTGGAACTGTATTGGTATTGGGCACCTAATTCCTTTGAAAATTTCAGCTTCAAGGGAAATTTTGCCTTTCTCTTTTTTCTTTTGCCAAAACCCGAAAAAGCAAGTATTTTTGGATTGGTTATTTATGGAACACTGCAAGCTGCCTCTTAGATGATCTCGAGTTAACTGTTATACATCTTGGTGTTTCCAATTTACTAGCTAGGACAGAAGAAAAGTACAGAAAACAGAAAAAAAACTTTTAAAATGTTCTGCTATTTATATTTCAAACCAAACTTTGCAGCTCACTAACTCTATATCACAAACATTCAAGAGTTGTTTGCTTTCCATGTATTTGACTGGGAATCGTTATGGGTGTTTGTGAAATATAGTACATCTACGAACCCATCAATATTGCCACGTTGGAAAACACACCTAACTGTGGGCATTTTGCCATTATCCTCAGCGGCAGGAGGATCATACTGCATGGTTGCAACAACTCAAATGATGCAAGACTAAAAAATGAAGTGGGAGATCTGGCAGCCACATTCAGGCTCTGGAATCACAGTCATATCTGTTAAATCTCCAGAGTTAAGGTGGAAGCTTTGACAGTCCGGTGCTCCTGATCCTTGCCACATGAACAGTTAAACAAAGCTGCTAAATCAAAAAGCCATATAACTTTCCTCTGAGCTGAAAGAAAGGTTAGGCATCATATTGCAATATGGAGGAGAAGAGGAAGGAAAAATGCAAGGATGGATGAGCAGGGAAGATTCCAATCTTCTTCCAGCATATGGAGTGTTGACAGGAGAATCCTGCTTTAAGAAGATTATGGTTTTCCCTCTAGCCTATATGGCACTGGGCATTAATGAAATTTGTACCTTCAATGGGGAATGATAAATTATTCTCATATATGAAATCCAACAAGGATGACCAAAGTCACAATTTTCCAGTTTCATTGTTGATATTTCCCTGTTGTGAAACAAAGGGTGAGCTATGTGAAGCCAAAGAGTTCTTCCTTTGTTCCAGAGAGAAACACAGTAACTTTCAATAAAACAATCAAACAGAAGTCTGTGAAGGAGGGAAGACATCTAGAGATACAAGGCATTATGTGATGGAGTGAGGCTCAATTGAAAATCAGGGGGTTCAAGGGCCAGTTCTACAGAACATTATTAAATGGACAAAAGCAGATAATACTTACATGGTATTTGCCATGTAACCAAAAGATTCTATTTATTCAAATTATTGCCTGTTGTTCCACAGAGTAATTTCCTTGGAACTGATTCTAACCTCCCCCTCTTCCCCCAGTAAATAGCTCTTTAGTCCTCCTAAGTTCTTCCCATTGAAATTGTTGTGTTCATCCCCATTGAAATAATCAGAGCATCAGCTTCAATGAGGGTGGGAGAACTGACCTGTTACATCTCAGGGGGGTAGCCGTGTTAATCTGTAACTTTAAAAAAATGAGTAGTCCTGTAGTACCTTAGGCTACGTCTAGACTACATCCCTCTGTCGGCAGAGGGATGTAAATGAAGCACTTCAAAAGTGCAAATGAAGCTGGAATTTAAATATCCCGCTCTTCATTTGCATAATCATATAATGGCGGTCTTTTGAAAAAGTGCTATTTCAAAATTGAAACCGCAGTCTAGATGCAATTCTTTCAAAAACTGGGCGCTTTTTTGAAAGATCCTGTAAACCTTGAAGTCTAGACTGTGGTTTCAATTTTGAAATAGTGCTTTTTCGAAAGAGCGCCATTACATGATTATGCAAATTTAACGCAGGATGTTTAAATCCCAACTTCATTTGCACTTTCGAAGTGCTTCATTTACATCCCTCTGCCGACAGAGGGATGTAGTCTAGGCGTAGCCTTAGAGACTGATAAAAATAAATACACAGTATCATGAGGTTTCATGGGCAAAATCCATTTTCTCAGATGATACAATATATATATATTTTTTGTTAGTCCCTAAGGTGCTACAGAACTACTCATTGTTTCTGGCCTCTTATATTTAGGAGTCAGAGGATAGGGGTCTGTTCCCATCCCAGCTATGCTGGTTATGCACTTTCAGACCTGGGCAGTTCACTGGGACTGCTTCCAGGGGTAAAGTACAACTCCAGGTGTGTGAGGTGGGAAAACTGTGCCTGATTTGCTGAAGAGCTGAGCACCTGCAGCTCCCCTGGACTTTAGCCAGAGCTGCAAGTGTTCAGCACTTCTGAACCATCCGGCCTTATAAATGCAAAGTATTGTTGCTGTTATTAATGCTATTCAAAGCTACTTAGCTCCTCAGTGGGCTTGAGCAACAAGTGTGAAACCACACCAGTTCAAGCCATATTGCAGTTAAAGGCAGAAGGAACCATTTAATGTCCACCAAATATTCATAAAAACTACTTGTTTGGCCTGTATTGAATAACATGCAAGAAAGCAAATCCAGCCAGTGTAGGTGATACAGGAAGATGAAGGGTTTTATCCAGCCCTGAAAAATATGTAACCATTTACAAAAGGGCTGCATTTGGCTTTGGCGAGGCATGTGTGTGAAAGCTAGGAAATTAGGAGCAAGGCAGTCACTTGCTCAATGTGCCTACACAGGGGAGTAAAAGGCCACAAAGTGCTTCCTTTTCTCCCCTGCACAGGCTACCTGCATCTTCCTAGGTTACAAGGGATGGTGGAGGAGGGGGAAGAGAAGCTGCCCTGGTGGGACTGCTGCTACTCCTTTGTTTCTGTGGGTGGAGTCCTGACTGTTTTACTCTCAATGTCTCTCCCTCACACTGGATTGGGACAAAGAGGAAAGCTGCAGCAAGGAAAGGGCTGGTGATGCAGAGTCCGTCACTCTCTTCCTGGGCAAGGAAGGAACCAGGGATCCAAATGTGAATATTCAGCTCATTAGTGGCTCCCTGTTCTGTTCATGAGATACCTTACATAGGGTTTGTTGAAAATCTACAATATCGCCTTAGGTAAGTGTTACATTCAGTAGGCAGAAATATTCCAGCAAAGTTAAAGATCCTGGCAGGAACGCCCACCCATCCAGCTCAGTAATAATATAAATTTAATTCACGAGTGCTTAAGAACAATCTGCAGAATGATAGGTGTTTTGAAACCTGATGGGTCTGAATCTCCTGTCTGTTACACCACTTCTACACCAAGAGAAAGCCATTAGTTGTACTGCTGCATAGCTTATGTAGAAGAATAGAGAATCAGGCACTCTACCCTTAAGAACAATGTGTCCTCTGAAAAAAATAAGATTTTAAAAATAAAATTCTCATGTTGTCTGTCTCTCTAGACATTTATCTTGTGCTGATCATGGAGCTAAGCAGTTATCAACGCAACCCCTTTTGAGAAAATGAGAAGAGGCATATGCCTCAGAAGGCGAAAATGTTTCAACAATCAGGCACTATCTTCACTATAAATACAACAATCACAGGATCCAGCTACTACAGGATGGTCCCTTGACCCAGTTATATCTCTGGATTTTTCCCTCTCCTTCCTCTCTTTTTCTCTCTATCTTTACTCTGTTCGGGCTTGATCCAAAGCCCATAGAAGTGAATAGGAGTCTTTCTGCTGCCTTTAATGGGCCTTGGACCATGCCCTTTTTGCCAGAAGGAAAGAATCTTGTACCTGCAAAGAAAAGAGAAAAAAAGTTATGTGCATTTTTTAGTAATTCATTTTGCTTTTTTATGATGTAATAAAGAAGGTCTGCAAAGTTTTCTTTGCCTTTTTAAGAAATCTGCTTGTTGTGCACATTAGAAGGATCATGCCCTGACTTCCCTGTTTTAGCTGGAAGATTTCTTGGAGGACTGTTAGAACCTGTTGGAAGGAGACACCAGAAGAAAGCCAAGACAACCACCTGAGCAGCTGAGAGAGGAATGGACTTAGTGAGATTTTTGCTGGTTTGAATTAACATCTTTTAGCTCAAACTTCTGACAAACAAATCAGAGGGGGGGAGCTTTGTCGGTGAAGGATTCAGCAGGTCTGTGCCATTGGTCCAGAGCTGAGTTATCAAAGTCTCTAGCAAAACAGGGAAGATGAGACCTTGTATTCCCAAAATTACAGAACAGAACTTTTTTGAGAGAGAGGGCCAGTCAGGGAGAGAAAATAACCGAAGCAGGTTTACTTTATACATCATACATGAAGAATCGAAGGTGGCCACGGGCATCTTTTTTTTTTCAGCTTATATTTAAAATTACAAAAGAAGGCTCTTATCTTGTATGTAAGCAATTTTGGACTTGATCCAACGCCCCCTGAAGTTAAACGCCTCATTAAAGTCATTAAAGTCAATGGGACTACTGCCAGGCATAAAGTTATGAACATGTTAGAGTGTATTCAGGATCCAGCCATTAATGTGTCTGATAAATCCCATATTAAGAAAAGAACCCTTAAAGATGACATCTTGACAGCCTTGCTTTGGGCATAACAAGAGCATAGATTAAGAGAGCAGGAAACTGCTTGGAAGTGAATGTACAAATATGAGAGGGGCTCAGACAAAGCCATATATTTGCCAAAGAGTAGTGGATGTCTCATACTTTGATGTAACCCACAGTGCAGCTCACTCAGATGATACCTACTCAGAAAATTCCTCCAGACTGCTGCAGTGAGAATATATCCTAGCACTTTCATCAAAGGGCCAGATTTGTTATACAGAACATAGATGACCTTTGCCCTCCTCAGTCCAGCTGTCTCAGCTACCTCTGATTTTCATACCCTGCGCTTTTATTCCTCCAGTTTAAGCAGTCATAGGCTTCTCCAATTGCCTGCAAAATGATTCAGGTTGGTCACAGGAATGATGAGAAGAAAGATCATTTGGATTAACATGCAGTTTTATACACTTAGGCTATGTCTACACTGGCACGATCTTGTGCCAGAAATATGCAAATGAGGCTAAGCATGGAATATCGCCATGCCTCATTTGCATATCTAATGAGCTGCCATTTTTGCGGAAGAGACTCTTGTGCCAGAAGGAGCGTCTACACTGCCCCTTCTTGCACAAGAAAAACCCTCTTGCGCAATGCTGTTACGCTGATTATTTTCATGAATAATGGCATTGTGCAAGAGGGTTTTTCTTGCGCAAGAAGGGGCAGTGTAGACGCTCCTTCTGGCGCAAGAGCCTCTTCTGCAAAAATGGTGGCTCATTAGACATGCAAATGAGGCTCAGCAATATTCTACAGTTAGCCTCATTTGCATATTTCTGGCGCAAAATTGCGCCAGTGCAGACATAGCCCTCCTGTACCACAGCAAAGCAGATCATTATACAGGCAGTCCCCGACTTACGCGGATCCGACTTATGTCGGATCCGCAGTTACGAACGGGGCTCGCCCCGGAGGACACGGACTGCGGGACCTCGCGGTCCTGCCGCCCGTGTACTCCGGAGCTTTCTCCGCGTCTCCCTGGTCTGCAGACCAGGAAGACGCGGAGCAAAGCCGCGGAGGGGCTCAGGCAGCGGGGCAGCCCAGGCGCGCCTGGGCTGCCCCGCTGCCCGAGCCCCTCCACAGCTTTGCAAAGCCTCGGGGAAGCCGGCAGCGGGACAGCCCAGACGCCCCGCGACTGTCCCACTGCTGGCGTTCTTAGCGGCTTTGCTCCCCGTCTCCCTGGTCTGCTGGTCTCCAGCAGACCAGGGAGACGGGGAGCAAAGCCGCAGAGGACCCAGGCGGCGGGACCGCGGTGCGTCTCAGTCCGCTGCCCGCATCTTCCTGGTCTGCTGGGGTGGGGGGGAGGCGCAGCTAGTAGGCCCCCCCCCCAGCAGACTAGGCTTTTCTCCGGACGCTTGTGGCAGAGCAGCCGCTCTGGGCTCTGGTCAGTTTCAGCAGTGGCTGAATCAGGACGCCTGGGGCAGAGCAGATGGGGTGCTGCTGGGTTGGTCCAGTAGTGCCGAGGAGCGGCGCTACTGGAGCAACCCAGCAGTACCCCATCTGCTCCGGCCCAGGCGTCCCCAAGTCAGCTGCTGCTGAAACTGACCAGCGCTGACTACAGGAAGCCCGAGGCAGAGTTGCTCTGCCCCGGGCTTCCTGGAATCAGCTGCTGATCAGTTTCAGCAGCAGCTGACTTGGGGACGCTTGGGGTTCTTAAGTTGATTCTGTATGTAAGTCGGAATTGGCGGTCAGTTTCAGCAGCGGCTGAATCTGGATGCCATTTCCGACTTACATACAGATTCAACTTAAGAACAAACCTACAGTCCCTATCTTGTATGTAACCCGGGGACTGCCTGTAATCTAACACTACCTCATTGTTGATATTTATATTGTGGTAGTATCCAGAGGCTCCAATCAGGTTCAGATAACACATGTAACACACATAACACAAAGATGGTCACTCTCCAAAGAGCATACAACCTAAGTCAGCAATGGGCAACTTAGGATAGTGCGTGGGCTGCATTAGTAGCCTTCTTCATCTCTGTGGGCTGCAAGATTATCATACCCAAAGTGGTCTCCCAGGATAGGGTAGTTTGCGGGGTAAGCTGATTGAACCACAGCAGCGCTTTGATTGGTGCAGAGGGAGTGCACAGCTTTCACAGTCAATGTTGTATTTGCAATCAGCATGCACCTCACTTCCTGTGTCCTTGCTTTATGTTCATGTCTACTTTATATTCATGTCAACTTTTTCCCCTTATCTGTAAGGGAAATCGATATGGATGGAAACTAGCAGAATCTGGCAATCCTACATGTGAGCAATGGTAAACAAAGT
Organism: Pelodiscus sinensis; assembly: GCF_049634645.1. Taxonomy (NCBI): domain Eukaryota; kingdom Metazoa; phylum Chordata; order Testudines; family Trionychidae; genus Pelodiscus; species Pelodiscus sinensis. The sequence continues at coordinate 24,735,096 of NC_134727.1, forward strand.
GTCTTGCAGACCACACATTCAACTTGCAAGCCACAGGTTAGCCACAACTGATATAGGTACAAAATGAAAGACTGGAGGGAGTACAAGGTCACTGTGAGTTAGGGTACGTCTAGACTACATGCCTCTGTCGCCAGAGGCATGTAGATTAGGCTACCAGACATAGGAAAATGAAGCGGCGATTTAAATAATTGCCGCTTCATTTAAATTTACATGGCTGCCGCGCTGAGCCGACAAACAGCTGATCAGCTGTTTGTCGGCTCAGCGCGATAGTCTGGACACGCGGGTGTCGACATCAAAGGTATTTGTCGACCACCCAGGTATGCCTCCTGGGATGAGGTTTACCTGGGTGGTCGACAAATACCTTTGATGTCGTCACCCGCGCGTCCAGACTATCGCGCTGAGCCGACAAACAGCTGATCAGCTGTTTGTTGGCTCAGCGCGGCAGCCATGTAAATTTAAATGAAGCGGCAATTATTTAAATCGCCGCTTCATTTTCCTATGTCTGGTAGCCTAATCTATATGCCTCTGGCGACAGAGGCATGTAGTCTAGATGTACCCTTAGATAGCAATGGAACCAACAGTGATTTCAGTTTTAATTTGTTCATAGACTGAGAGCTCAGGTCTGTAAAAGCTTCACTAGTGTTGATACTATCGTGCTTAACTGGAGGGGAGATTGAGGGGTTTCTGAATATTAGTTCAGTAATGTCCATAAAGCATTTTGGATCCTCTTATGGAAGGTACTAAAGAAGCTATTATTATTTAAAAGACACTGCTGATATCAGTGTGATTTTGTGGGTACATAATTATTTACTCTCAAGCACCCAAACATATGCTAGGCGTGCAACAGAGAGAGCTGATAATCTACATGAAATGTAATGTTTACAAAATTAATAACTGCATTAGTCTGTATCTGCAAAAACAGCAAGGAGTTCTGTGGCACCTTAAAGACTAATGGATTAATTTGGGCATTAAAAACCATTTTGTCAGATGCATCCAATGAAATGTTTTTTACTCACTAAAGTTTATGCCCAAATCTTAAGTCTTCAAGATGCCACAGGATATCTGGCTGTTTTTTAAAAATTAGGTCCTCTACAAATGGGGAGAATTGTCCCCTCCCTGCTTCCTTTGTTGCAGAAAATGGAAGGTGGGAAGTAAATAAGGAATAAAAAGCTTGAGCCTCAGTGGTTAAAGTTTGACAAAGTCGTAAGCCACAGAAAACTCAGGCCTTATAATGGGATGTGCTGGGCAGCCTTAGTATCAGGTTGTGCTACCAGCCCTGCCCATGACAGAATTCGGATGCTGTTGATATAAAGCCCTGTGCAAGCCACCACTATCCATGCTCCAAACAATTTACCATCTCGCAAGACAAGATGCAGTGGGCATCCCGGCGGAAAGCCTGACGCTGCGGCCCCTCCCTTCTCCGTGAGGTGACCAGACTCCTTCCCCTCCTGGCAGGCCTGGTTAGTCACCTGTCAGCGACGCGCCGAGACCCTCCTTCGCGCCTCCAGCGGGCCGTGGCGGGAGCACGGTCCCTCCCGTCATGCGGGGCGCTGGAGAGCCAGCCCCGTGTTACAGCCCTGCCTGGCTCAGCCCCAGCCCTCGCTCCCTCCGTGCTCGCCGGGGCTCCCCCGGGGAAGGCGGCGCTGCGCCCTCGCAGCTCGGGCACTGAGGGGCTGGTCGCGCCCGCCCCGTTGCAAACATTCCCCGGTGTCCAGCGGGGCACCGGCTCCGCGCAGGCGGGACTACAACTCCCGGCGTCCCCCCGCGGGCCGGCACAGCCGCTGCCCCCGCAGCCCCCGGCCCCTTTGGCGGAGGAGCCGCAGGCTGACGGGGCGCGGGGGAGGGTGCCTTGGCGGCGGCCCCGAGCCCCGTCCCTCGCTGGCTCCCCCCCAGGCGCGGGGCGGCTCCCCCGGGCCTCGCCAGCCGGCGGAGGGGAGTTTCCAGGAAGTGGCCATATTGGATTCATTCAGCTGCATCGATCCGGGGAGACGCGCGGGGCTCCGGCAGGGCGAGAGACCCGCACCAGGCTCCCCCGCGCCGGCCATGGCAGCCACCGACCTGGAGCGCTTCTGCGTGAGTGCGGGGGCCGCCCCCAGCCCGGCCTGCGGGGATGCGTCGGCGCCGCTTTGTGCGGGGCGCACGGGAAGTTTGGGGAGGAAGCGCTGGAGGCGGCTTCCCCGGGGGCCGGCAGCCGCTGCCCGCGAGGGAGACTGCGGGGGTGGCGGAGGGGAGCGCGGCCCCTCCTGCAGCGAGCTGCGGCTTGGGTCCCCGGGCGCACAGCCCAGCCCGGCGCGCAGGGACGCTCCCTCGCGTGGGTCTCCCAGCCGAGCCCCAGATGGGCTGTGAAGCCCGGATCTGCGCCCTCCCCGGGCTGGGCTCTGCGGGAGGATGCTCCGGGAGTCGGCTGCAGGAGGGACAAGGGGAAGGGGCGGTGTCAGCGGGGCTCCCCGTGGGGATCAGGCGCTGCTCTGTCGGGCTCTGGCTAGGAGGGATTACTTGGGATGTGATCTGCCTAATGCCTTCGAGGAGACGGCCTGGGTGTCTGCAGAGCTGGGTGCCCAGGGCTTTGGCCGACATGTTGCCATGTTTTCACTCTCCCAAAAAGACAGGGTTATTCTGATACATGTTGCAAGTTCTGATGCAACAAAAGGGCAGTCCCGCTGCCTTCAGGTGGAGTCTCCGCCAGTCGTGAAAGAGCCAGGAATCCAGCAGGCTAGAAGGGCAGTCAGATCGTTCTGGGCCCGATCCTCCCAGCTTACCTTGGGCACGCTCAGGTTCTGGGGGGAATCGCACTGAGACCATGTCACAGGGCTGGAAATAGAAATACAGGCCCTTTCAGCAGTTCTGGGCAGAACAGACAATGTCCTCCCCCCCCCCCCCCACGACAAGGTCTACTTGACACTTGCGCCTGCACTGCTGGCATGTTCCCTCTTACTTTTTTCATCCAGGTGAGCAGTACATTTTGTTCTGTGCACTGAGGGATGTGTGGATGTGCACCACCAGTAGAAACAAAATGTAATATATATTTTTAAACCGTTATTGTGTGGATAATGACTCCAGCTAGGACAGGGGTTCCCAAACTTTTTGGTATAATGCCCCCCTTTTTATTTTTGAAAAACCCCCATGTCCCCCACCCCCAATAGCAACAAAACTTGTTGAGCGAAAAAAGGAACAGGACAGCAAAACTTGATGGGGGGGGGGGGGGGGAGGCTGGGTCGCCTTGTGCCCCTCCTGGAATTTCTTCACCCCTCCCCCCCCCCCGTTTGGGAACCCATGAGCTAGGACAAGTTAGGCATTTTAGACTGACTACTCAAAGAATTAAATGTAAGTGTAAGAAATAAAATTTATGAAATACATAGACCAAAGAGCACTAAAATAACACTTTGAAAGAATACAATTACAGACTATATGTGCATTGCAAGAAGTGCCAACTAGTAACAACAATAATACCAGCATGTGTTGGGAGATGAGCATGACAGAGACAAGACTCTGTGTGTGTGTGTGTGTGTGTGTGTGTGTGTGTGAGAGAGAGAGAGGAGTGTGTGTGAGCGAAATCATACAATTATATGTTGGGAGCTGAGTGTGACACAGGACTAGGAATGTGTGTGAGTGGAGGCGGCGGGGGGGGGAGAGAACCCTAGGGAGCTGACAAACTCCACAGGTTCCTGGGCAAGAGGTGCATGTGTGGGGCATGGCCCAATGCTCCTGGTGTAAAGTATTTCCTAGCATGAATAAGGGCTGCAAAATCACCCCCTATTCAAACTTGATTCGGGGCAAAATATTTGTAAATACTATTTTGTTATTCACATTAAGTAGCACAGTATTCCTTGAGGAGTTTAATTGAAATCAACCTAAGGACAACAAACTCAGTCCTTTGTATTATATATTGTAGTAGTGATTCAGTCTGTCAATTTTCATCTATCCTTATAAAAAAACATGTTAAATCTCTGTTTCCCCAGCCTCATGAGATGCTGTAGTTTTGCATAGCTATAAATCCTACTCAGTGTTTTCTACAACACATACTTGTTTTCTTCTTTAGAATAAAAGAAAAAAAAAGCTGATTGTTGAACTCCTGTGCTTGTCATTATCTTATCTAGAATATAGCAAACGTTTGTTTTGTTGGCAGATGTGTTTGGCCCTTGCAAATCCTTAATTGTATAAATGTTGGCATCTAAACAAGAAAGAAACACAGGATATTTTTATAACCAATCTTGTGAGTGCTTTTAGCTGATAAAATTCATTTCCAGTCTGACCTGCACTTTTATAAACAAAATCAGTTATGTTTTGGTATATGTCTTAGTTTTAGGTTGGAAGTTTTAGAGAAATATTGCAACATTTCTACAAATCCCACTGCAGTGTTTTGATATGCTTGTTTGGAAAGAACAGATTACAGACATATAAGGAACCGGTGAGATGTTACATACATAAAATCACATTCTGAAGGTGTGTGTGTGGGAGGTTTAGGCTCAGAGCCAAATAGCAGATGCTAGTATTGAAACTTCTTAATACTATAGATGGAGAAATATGCCTCCAGCAAACAAATGGTTATTCTGCAATACATTTAAGGATACACCACTTCCAGAAGAAAATTTCCATCCAGCCTATTGTAGAATTTCAATATGTGGTTTGGTGCTTACATAATTCATAAAGCTGTTTATAGTTTGTGAATACCATTGTGATGCCAAAAAGACTCACAAAGGAAGTGAATACTAATGTATTCATAGGTATGCATTTATATATAGATGAGAAAAATAAAGCAAGTTAAGACCTTATTTAAAATAAGAAAAGTTATTTGGATGCCAGTTGCATGTAGATTTCTTGAAAAATTGCCAAAGGTTTGTTCTTCATAACTAGCAGCCTATATTACCAGGGCTTGACAAACTATGGCAAAATCTAATTGCCAGCCCCGCACTGCGCATGCGCAAGACCCGCATTGGGCATGCGTGTGCTGCCGGTAAACCGGGTGACCGGCTGAAATCTACTTGCCATGGGCGAGTAGATTCACTGATTTGTTGAGCCCTGTATATTACCATAATGAGTAATTGGCACAAAGAAAAATTAGCTTTGTATTTTAAGGTTTTTTTTTAAAGACGACTTATGTTTTACCTTTGTTTATTGTATAATAAATCTGACAACCATGACTTAGGTGAGGAGTAGAAAGATGGCAATACATGTTGGATAAATTGCTACCACATGTTGATTTGACAGAATTCTGTTGGCTTAAAGCTGTTTTTTATCAAAGGCTTAAAACTGTGTTGGAAGGCTACTCTAAGGCTATGTCTACACTGGAAAGTTTTGATGATGAAAGTGCTGTCGCCAAACAAAAGTCGCCAAAAAGAGTCACTAAATAATATTTACACTGCCACTCCGTCAGCATATTATGTCCACATTATCTCCCACGTTGACGGAAAGAGCAAAGCAATGTGGATATGCATCCCACAGTGCCTAGTATCACCTTCAGTTGTTAGGCACTGTGGGAACTTCCAGTGTAGCACAACACATTTTGGGAATGTGAAAAACCCATCGTCAGCCATCTCTTTGCTTCCCAGATTGCTCGTGGCTTACTTTTGTGTTGTTTGACACTGATAGTCCTACTGTAAGTCCTTGCTGTGCACTTGCGCATCTGTGAGAAATCACAGATTGTAGATATCTCACCTATGCTGTGTTCAATGTGCTTAGAACATCACACATGGAAGCAGAGAACTTAGCGGCAGAGGAAGAAGACTCGGATGCGGGCAACAGTGTGAGTGATATGGACAGCAGTGACTTGGCTGCTCTGTGACCACCAATGAAGAGTAGAGCATCGCTTTTGGGCTAGGAAAACCAGCACTAAATGGTGGGATGGCATCAACATGCAGATGTGGGATGAAGAGCAGTGCCAATAGAACTTTTGGTTGTATAAAGCAACCTTCCTGAAGTTGTGTAATGAGCTGGCCCCTGAACTGCAGTGCAAGGATACCCGAATGAGAGCTACTGTCTTGGTAGAGAAGCGTGTTGTGATTGCTTTGTGGAACTGGCGACTGCTGGTTGCTACCGTTCAACTGCAGATCAATTTGGGGTGGGGAAGTCTACTTTTGGGGCAGAACTCATGCATGTGTGCAGGACAATAAATTGCATTTTGCTGCGTAGGACTGCCTCTGTGAAAAGGGGATGACATAGTGGTTGGCTTTTCTTGACATGGGCTTTCCAAACTGTGGTGGGGCAATCGATGGCCCCCACATTCCCATTATAGAGCCACCGCCATCTTGCCAGAGAGTACATCAATCAGAGGAGGTACTTCTCCATGGTGCATCAGATGCTTGTAGATCACCGTGGGCATTTCACAGACAAATGCAAGGTGGTCTAGAAAGGTGCACAATGCACACATCTTCAGGAACATTGGACTATACAGAAAGCTACAGGTGGGGACTTTCTTTCCAGACCACAAAAGTACAGTGGGGGGATGTGGAAATGCCCATAGTGGTCCTAGGTGATGTGGCTTACCCCTTAGAAATCTGGCTCGTGAAACCTTACATGGGGCACCTGGATAGCAGTGAGACGTGGTGCAACAACTAGCTAAGCTGATGTTGCTTGCTTGTTGAATGTGTCTTTGGCAGATTGAAAGGGAGATGGAGGTGTCTCTGGCAGGCTGGACCTTATGGAGAATCATATTCCCATGATGGTGGCTGCATACTGTTGCTTACGTAATTTGTGTGAGAGTAAGGGTGAAGTGTTTGGATGTGGGTGGAGCACTGAGGAACAGCACCTGGCTGTGCAGTTTGATCAGCCAGACACTTGGGTTATCATAGGGTGGCCATCAATATCAGGGAGGCTCAGAGGAACCACTCTGACAATGAGGGGCACTGATATTTCTGTGTTTTGGGGTTACTTTCCTGCCTCCTTTCACTGCTCATGCTGAGCAAGGAATTCCCATGAAACCAAGGGATGCGACAGGCTTCCACAGGGGCTGGTGTGATTGGGGTGGGTTGTGTCTCACACAATAAACTCATTGAAACCTATATCAGTTTTGTCTTTCGTGATCCCTTTCAATCACAGCCACACATATAAGGTGAACGCTTGATGGTAAGGGAGGGCAAGGGCTATTGGAAAACCTCATAATTGTGTTAACATCCAGCTGTTAAAGTCACAGCAGCTGTGACTTTTAGTGGAGTGTGCTGGCAAAAAACCCATTACCAGACACTGAAAAGGAGTATGTGGGCATAGAGGAAGTGTTGCTGGTTAAAGCATTCTGAATGTGTTGCCAAGGAAGCCTTTTGGTTCTGTTCACTCTGCATTTTCATTATAGACTTCAGCATCTCAGTTTGGTCTTCCATGCACTTTAGCATGCAGTCAGTGGCTTCTGTTCTAGCTTTCATCTCCCTGACCCATCTTTCCTCCCTTTATTTGATTTGGGGCATTGAATATTGCAAAGCATCCTTCTCTAGGTCCTTCATGGTCTTCTCCTGAGTTGATGGAGCCTGTCAGTGGGGAAGTATGTCTGCTTTTCAAGGTTTGGTCTGAAAAAGTAACCATTAACAATAGAGTGACTGTACTGTTCCCGATGAAGATTGAAACATTTTACTAACATGCACTTCTCTGAACTAAATGGGCCACTTTCCCTGTTACCCTAGAGGCAAACACAGTTCTCTCCAGACATTCTGATCATAGTAACCTCTTAGAAATGGGGGATGTGGGAGAAGAAGGGTTGGGTATGAGAGCACAAGAAAGTACAGTCCTTGGTTGTGCAGCAGGTGTACATGGAAACAATTGTAATAATCCTCCACTGGTCCACAGGCTGTCATAACACTGGCTGACATCTCCCAGCTGAAGGATAACAGGAAAACTTGGGCTCTGCTTCTGGGTGCAGATAACACCCCGCTTCTTATGCAGCCAAACTCTGTGACGCCTTGGTTCTGACAGCACAGCATGAGGAATGGTTAGAGAGCGTGTTGTACCACGGGGACGAGGAAACAGCAGCCCCGCCATTGAATCTCAGGGTACATCTAAACTACATCCATTTTTCGATAAAGGATGTAAATTACAGGTATCGAAATTGTAAATGAGGCCAGGATTTGAATTTCCCGCACTTCATTCACATAATGGCGGATGTGGCTTTTTTTTTTTTTGAAAAGTTGCTTTTCAAAAAAAACCATGGTCAAGATGGGGATCCTTCGACAGAAATGCCCCATTTCAAAAGATCCTGTAACCTACCAGGCTGCCGTTATGTAAATGAAGCGCGGGAAATTCAAATCCCGGCTTCATTTACAATTTCGATACATCTAATTTACATCCCTTTATCGAAAAAGGGATATAGTTTAGATGTAGCCCTAGTGAGAAATTTAATAAGTACCTCAGGAAAAGCTTTGACAGCATCTCCCTGCAAGATTCTTTTGATATCTCTGTGTACATCAATGCCCTGTTTGGATATGACACAGACCCAGGCAGGGCTTAGCCAGCTCTGGTTATAGCCTTTGGTCACCGCCTCTCCCCCCTCCATCCTGCTTCAATAGAAAAACTTCCCTTGCATCCCTTTCCTTGTTTTATGTTCCAAGTCCAGCTGCTGCGGAGACGCAACTTGAACCTTGGAACTTGAGAGCAGTTCCTGGGTGCCTGCTGCAGTGAGTCCTGCCTCCTTGTCTGCTTCTGCCGCTTCACCAAGAGCTTCTTCTTCCTGGTCTGGTCAAGTCCTTTGTCTGCTGACTCTGTGCTATGCAAAGTATCCACAGGGACCTTGCCTGTGGCTGTGAGGCTCCCATGCACCATTGCACCCAGTTCTTTATAAAAACAGCGTGTTGTGGGTGCAGCACGAAGCTGGTGGTTTGTCTCCTTCACCTTCTAGTGCGACTGCCAAAGTTCCTTTATCTTGACCCTGCATTGCAGGGTATCTCCCTCATACCCCTCCTCTCACAGAGCTTGAGTACTTTAAAGACTAACAAGATAGTTTATTAGGTGATGAGCTTTCGTGGGCCAGACCCACTTCCACGAAAGCTCATCACCTAATAAACCATCTTGTTAGTCTTTAAAGTGCTACACAGTCCTGTTTTTGGTTTCAGCTGCACCAGACTAACACGGCTACATTTCTATCAGAGCTTGAGTAGTGTGGTTTACGTGTCCCAGTTCCTACCGGTCACTCGCAGTTGTATTTGCACCGATTCTCTACCCCACACACCAATAAGCTCTGGGGTACTCCAAGCAGGAGAGCATCTTGAGCGATAGCCACTCCTGGTTCCCTGAAAAGATGCCATGAAGAGCACTACATGCTGAACCAGCCAGCAGGAAATGAATTTTAAATGTTCCCAGAGCTTGCAGGGTGTGGGGCATGTCTGTTTACCTGACCAGCAGAGTTCAAAGCACTGGCCAGAGTGCCTAACATTGTGGGAAACATCCTGGAGCTCAATAAATTTGAAAAAAATGCCTCCTGTAGTATACATTGCATGATTGTCAACAGTAAAGGATCGGGGGAGGGATAGAAGTCCCTCATGGAGGTGGAAGTTTTTTGTCGCTGAAATTGGGCGTTTTTCATGACTTTTGTCACATTGCAACGTGAACACGCTCTGGGTTTTGTTGCCAAAAAAGCATTAATGAACAAACTGATAATGGATCTTTCTACCTTTTGAGAGCAGAAAATGTTTTCATCACATTAAATAGCATAGTTCTCTAAAATTAGTGTTTTGCATTTTGATGTTGCTAAATAAATGGGGGCCGGTTGCAGTGGTCTTTTGAATTATAGACAAGTCAGTTGTGCTAAAACAGATAAGTTCCTTCTACTATTTTGTATGTAATACCCTTTCTACAAAGAGTCTTCAGCACTGCTTCTTTGCTCAGCAAGCTGGCATAACATTTCTCAGCTGGATCGTTTCAGAGGGGGAGCAGATTTAGTTCGTTTCAGCAAAAATAATGAGGAGTCCTGTGGAACTTTCCTTATCTGATGTAGTGGGCTCCAGCCCGCAAAACGTTATGCCCAGATAAATTTGTTAGTCTTTAAGGCGCCACAGGACTCCTCATTGTTTTAGCTGGAAAGTGAATTCTTAAAGTGATATTTGGAGCAGAGAAATAGAAATTCCCTCTCAATGTACTGGAAAAACTGTAAATTGTTCACATAATGCAAGTGTGCCTTTTTTTTTTTTAAGTAGATGTTTCAAGATTTTTTTTCTTTGAGTGGAGAATGGAAGCAGAGCAATTTACATGGAATGGGGATGTAATTTTTTCCCATTTGAAATTCATGTAAGAATTTCTAGAATGTTAATTTGCTCTCTCTGTGTGGGACATTAACGCTGACCTGGTGTAAAGTGAATCAATAATAATTGCAGAAGGGATCACCAGATCCAGCTCTTACTGAACTTCAGAAAAATCAGGGTTAATTTCTGCACCTTGTGCATGACCCTCTCTTTACTGATAAACAGCTGCTCTTTAGATAAAGCAAAATTTTCAAAAACACACACCTCCGGTTTAGGCAACTGCATGAAGTGGCTGGATTTGTAGAAAAGATGAGTGCCCATTAAAAATCCATTCACTTTATTTAGGTCCTGAATGGTAACAGCATTTTTGAAAATCTGGCTCTAAGGCCAAGGAGACCAGGTCAAGTGGTCTCAGTATTGACCATGGAGCAGGAGAGTTCATTTTATACTTGAAAGAAACAGGCAGGGAGAAACTAAGAATCTTGCTGATGCTGTTTCTAATGACAGTGGAAGAACTCTTTCCATGTTGACAGTGAACCTGCCAGTGTACTGTTACAAGAGAGTGAGTTTATGAAAGAAGGGTGGATTGAGTGGTTAAAGCTGTATGTTGTGAGAGCGGAGTTGTACTTCCAGGTCTGTTACAGATGTTGTCACGTTGGTCACGACACCTAACTTCTCTATGGGACACTTCTTCAACTGTAAAGTATAGATGATAATAGTTCCCTAGTGCCTGGGTGCAATGAGGCTATTTTCTTTCAAAATGACACTGCAGCTCTAAGCCCAGAATCCAGTCCTCATATATACCATGAGGAGCATCATGGGAAAACCCTTATAACTTTCAGAGAGCAATCTGATTAAATAGACTTAAGGATGGTATGGTGTCATGGTGCCATCCGTTGGTTGGCACTGGTATCTGACAGTGTGATGACTTCAAATTAAGAATCTGTACTTTAAAACTCCCCAATTGCACACTTCTCCAATCTAGTGCTTTACCATGAATTAACAGTTCCCTCCAACACAATGAAATTCCTTTGAAGTAGTACTATTAGAAATAATCAACAAAAACAAGTGAAAGAAAAATTCACCCACAGAAAGCTGCATTTAAGACTGCATTCATTCTAGGCTTCAGAATCATACCATCAGTACTCAAGAGTGCTTTTGTTCTTGTAAATATAGTGCTTGTAAGAGATGTTGATTTCACAGCCCTGGAGACTGTAATCCTCTGTAGATCCATACACCAGCCACAGCACTGGCATTGGCAGCACTAGTTTTCCTTCAATGTATTCCAGCCCTGATGTGGAGGGACCTTTTCTGCATAGGGGAGGATAGTTCAGTCTCTATGCCCATTACTACCTGGTGTCTCTGTTGACATGGTCAACACAAACCACACAGCTGCTTTGTGAGCTAGAGCTCTCTCCCCTGGGTATTGAATGGAGACCAGCAGTTAATTTCATATGAACTACCACATATCCATCAGATGTTAGCTATTTTTGGTGTTTACTGAGCTGGGATATGCTAGAACCAACATCTTTCACATGAAATACCTTTCATTATTAGTCCTTCTAAGCCATTCTGTGCATGAGAGGCGACCCATGTGAGTCTTTATATGCTGGAGCAGTCAAAGGATATTGGTATATCTGCTGTGTAACAGCCAATCACCATGCACTGAAAATGCAAAAAGCAAAACAGAATGAGGTATAACAGCAGCAGGGAAATGCAATGGGAAGAAGTGGGAAAGGAGGCACTGAAGAAAAAGGGGAGAGTAGCATGGGACAAAATTTAGAGACCCACAATTAAAAATAGTCCCACTCTTTGCAAAGCCTTTGCAAGCCAAAGAGCCTGGCTAATTTCATTGCAACAAATAACACAGCTAAGAGTCCAATTAACCCACTAATCCATTAATTTATAGATGCAAGTGCAGTAAGTCACTTTAATTTTAACCCAGGCAGTCATGTACCCTCAGAAAGACACATTAATATGACTTAGAGAACATGTATGAGGCCTAATATTCAGCATTGTTTGGGCTTCTGTTGTCTTGTCAGCCCCTTAGGCTCTGGATTTTGAAAGTGTCACCCTGAATCTCTATGTGCAAATACAGTAAAAGCTCTTATATCTGGCATGTTGGGAGAATGGGGGGAAGGAGGGGTGCTGTTAATTGAATACTTCACCATTTTTTAAATAGAATACAATAACATAAAGTTTTAAATAGTGCACAAGTACTCACCAATCCAAGAGTAGTACTGTACTGCAGAGTGGTTGGTTTCCTGAATTCCCTTAGGAGTATACAGGTTATATTTTCTAACCAGAAGGTTATTTTTTTATACTTCACATCACTATGGGCAGCACATGGCCCACACCCAGATCTCTAATGCATTTAACGCTAAAGTTATACTGAACATAATTTAATCTTTCTTTGATTCAGAAGGCACTTTAGGTTCTTGCAGTGCCTCAGACTCATCATTATCAACATCAGTTATCATTGGTAGATATAGAAGGGGTAGGAGACTGGGATGAATCTGTAATGATCCTATGACACACCCTGGAAGTTGCTTTTTTGGAATAAATACCAGCTTGCTTACTTGTCTTCTGTCTCTTTTGCGTAAGGGTGGAGTGCAGAATATGCAATTGCATAATGTGCTGAGCAGTATATTAGTCTCAGTTGCTAGACTGAAGATTTGTATTTGGGGATATCAGAAATGCCGGTTCATTGAGCTTTCTTGTTAATTGTGTGTCAAATAACAGAGCTTTTATTGTACCGTGAGCACACAGATTGGGGGTTTGTGTATCCGAGGGTACGTCTAGACTACAGGGTTTTGTCAACAGATACTGTCGACAAAGCGCGTCTAGACTACAGCCAGTTCTGTTGACAAAGCAAGCTGCTTTGTCGACAAAACCCTGTAGTCTAGACACAACCCTACATGCAATAACACCTTCTGTCGACAGAAGGTGTTATGCCTCGTAAAATGAGGTTTACCAGCGTTGACAAAACTGCTGAGTTCTGTCGACGTTATGTCGACAGAACTCAGCGGTAGTGTAGACGCAGGTATAGTTTTGTCGACAAAAGTCCACTTTTGTCGACAAAACTCTGTAGTCTAGCCACACCCCTAGAGAGCAGCTGGATAAGAAATGGGGCATTTGCACATAGATTTACTTGAGTTGCATATGCAGTTTAATACTTGCACAATTATCCTGAAAATAATATAGCTGGTTTTTTTTAATAGCTAGATAATTTTTTGCGTGGTTTGAGTAGAAACCAGTAACATAGTTTCCCTGACAAAATTTTCAAAGAACGATTAGTTTTAAAGAGGAAAATGGAGTGTCTTCCCTAGAAGTGAAGGGATGATAGAAGTTTTGCCACTGATCTCTGATAATGTGCCTGTTTAATTTTGGCTGACATTTAATAGAATCTAGTGATTATTACCTGTTGGAAAAACTATGCACCCTATTCTTTTGTGTAGCTACTGACTGAGGAGCTACCAGAAGAAACCTTGAAAATATCTGTAAAGTTTCCCCAGAACTGGATGAGTCTTGTGGAACTTTCTGCTTTAACTTCTCTTTAAATGTAATCAGTAGTGAAGGCTTCTCCTTAACAGCTGGCATCCTCCTGCCTGTTGCCTGTAGTCGCTTCACAGTCTGGTGTTTGAAATCTCACAGTTCCACCTCATGAAAAAGATTCTGCTGTCAAACACTGGCTCGTGCAGCCTCACAGAATGATTTGGGTATGAGGAACAGTCAGAGCGTAAAAGGGAGAAAGCCGCATGTATCCAGTTTAGACTGAACAATTGCCAATGAAAAGGCCACATTTGGGGCAATGCAGGCCCCAAACTTAAGTTCAATATTTTTAAACATAACTGTTCAGAAATAGTCTCAGGACTTAGTGCCAGTGACAATACCTTTTATTTTGATTCAAACGTTCTTCTGCGTGTTTATAACACAGCGTATTGTAACATTTTGCAGGGACTTGAGCCCCATAGGGAAACTGACTAGTCAGTTCTCATTGCCCACCTTGAGTATTTACCTTTGACCCTGTTCTTAGCTTTGGATGAGTCAGATTATTCAAACTGGGGCTTCAAAAAGAAGTGAGTTTTAAAAGTGGTAGCAGCAGCCAAAAGCTGCAGCTGCAGCGCTGCTGCTTGGATTGGGAGTGTGCAGCGTATTCCTTTCCATGCACTGGCTAAATCTAGCTGGCATGTGTACCTGCCTGAGGGGGGAGGATGGGAAATGAACTGCCTTACTGTTCTCCTCAGAGTGGGACCAGCAGTGCTGGTTGCATTTCTGAGCCACAATCTGTCCCCAAATGGCTTGCATGAATTTTGGCCACAAGCTCATTCTTCTCTGACCCACAATCTGTCAGGTTCCCTCTCCCACCCCCAAAAAAGTGTTTTCACTGTATGTGCGGAACAAATGTCTGGTGGAAAAGTGTCACCTTTCCCAAATGTGTTGCTGTCAGTGCAAATCCAATATGTCTCTTCCTTCTGTACTATAGACAATATGTTACTCCAAGTGGGAGTTCAAAACTTTTTAAATCCGTGTGAGCTGGGAGGCAGTGGGTGTAAGAATATGTGAATTGGAGAATGCTAGAACCATCTGAACTCTGCATGCCCTCTAGAGAAGCAATGCTACAGACTAAGCTGAAGAACAACTTTCTGTAGTGAGAAGTTAGGATCCCTTTTTTGGTTTGTGTCTATGGGCTGTCAGGAAATCTCCAGCATTGTGGGGGTAGCGGGAATAACATATTGGGAGCTCCATTATCTTTGGGAAGATTTACTAGTGTTATTTCCAGCTAAAATCAGGAAAAACAGCCATTGATCTTTCCCAGTGTACCTGCTGTTCCTGTTTCCTTCATCTCAAGGTTTGATGTACCCTAGTGGAAATTGTGGGAGTCTCATGCCTTTAAGGAGTTGGTCATTAATGCCCCAGCAGGACTTTCTCCATCATGCCTGTCCTTGTGCTCTTGCAATATTTCTTAATGATAATCTCCCTATCCCTTTCCCTATGTCTCTTTGCTTGGAGTGGGAGATGAGGAAACAAGACGCAACAAGTAAAAACCCAGACTGACTCCTGATTGTGCAACACACTGAAAGAATTGAGTCCCATAAAACAGGGAGAACAGTGCTCCCTTCATTCACTGAGGATCAGGACATCTGCACCATATCCAATTTCATCAACTGTGTGAGGGGGGAGTCAGAGAGTTTTGATTTGGGAGGGTGGTGGTGAGATTTGCGTGCTTTTAATTTGGACATTGGTCAACACTTGTTTCAGTTTTTGACTGATAATGCACACATGCTTGCAGAACTAGAGATAGATCCTAAACCAGCGAAGTCTGAGAAAAAGGGGCCCAAGACAATGGGATGTTGGATAAGCCCCCTTGCTAACTTGTATCACAGTTTGGGAGCTAAGGACTTTAGGAGAAGGTTAGGAAAATAGTCACCCAAGTGTTGGGTCTAGGCCATGATGCTTCTGTTTCAGAAGGTTGCCAGTTGGCGTAAATAGCTACGCTGGCCCAGAAATATGACAGACATTTTTGGGGTGAAGAAAAGGGGAAAGGGTGGCAAATGTGCTCTGAAATTATGTTAAAGGGAACAGTTATTTTCTGAAAAAAAACCTGTGTACGGGCCTGTCCCAACACTGGGATCTGTCGAGCTTCTGCCAAATCTATTCCCTGTTGTGCTATGAACTCTCTTCAGCTCCCAAGCTAAATAGGATTGGGGAAGAGGGAAGTCAGTACTTAGATGGGTGACTTTGTTTAGAATTTGAAATTCCTTATTGTAGCCAAAAAGTGTGTGTGTCACACACATGAAATTTCAGTTATGTTAAATAGCTACAGCAGAAGTTCCCATGAAATGTTTTGCTGTAAAACCAGAAGCATAAAACCCCTGATCTTTCCCACCCATCCGATTCTGCACTAACTTACTTGGGAGAAAACTTAAAAAAACAGCAAATAGTCCTGCAGCACCTTAGAGACTTATAAAAAATGTAGATGGTATCATGAGCTCGTGGGTAACAACCCACTTCTTCAGATGAATGGAGTTAAGGGATCCAGGTCCAAATAAATTGCAGAGAACAAGAGGGGATGGGGGGAGAGAGAGAAGGGTGGGAAAAATGGAGAAAAAATATTGTCATTTAGAGTATCCATGCTAAATGAGGTGAACAGAGTGGGCTCTAAGTATTCTAAGTACCAGTGTAGAGCCCACTCTATTAGCCTCTTTTAGCATGGATACTTCAATTGACAATATTTTTTTCTCCACTCTCCCCATCCCCTCTCTTTCTCTGCAGTTTATTTGGACCCCTTCACTCCATTCATCGCCCACGATGGCTCATGATACCATCTACATGTTTTGTTAGTCTCTGAGGTGCTGCAGGACTATTTGCTGTTTTATAAGCTTTTTTTTTTCAGTTACGGACTAACACGGCAACCCCTCTGAATCTTACTTGGGAGAGGTTGGAGATGGAGAGAAAGAGGAGAGAGTTTGTAAAGAAGGAGTTCCTAGATGAGTGGGCCTGTTCCCATCTTGAGTGAACTGTTCCTAAATGACATGCCACAATAAGTATCCACAAAAATGAGCTTGTGGATAGTAGGGATGTAAATGGATAACCCTTATGGGTGATGTTTACTGGGTAACGATTAACTGGCACCTGAGCAGCCCCCCATCTGCGGCCCCCACCGTGCTGCAGGCTGGGGCAGGATTCCCATACAGGGCTGGTGGAGCTGTGAGACCTGCACAGAGCCAGAAACCAGCAGCCCTGTGGGTTGAGGGGCAGCTCCAGTTGAGCTAGAACGGTGCCCCATCCGGGATCCCGCTTAATTGGTTAACAGTTTAAATCTAATATTTAACCGGTTAACTGATTAAAGAGGATTTTACATCCCTAGTGAATCGCTGCATCCACAACTGACGATACGGGTACCCGCGGACATAAAGCAGATAATCCTGGATTTGCAGGGCTCCGTCAATTACCATTTCATTATCTGACCAGGGAAACTAAATTGTGGATTCAGAGTTGCAGGGAACATGGCACAGAACTTCATCTGCCCTAGAGCGTGCAAGGAACTCGTATGCTGTCTTGGAAGTTTGTACTCAAGCTGAACTATTCAATAGCAATAAAAGAGGTCAAGGAATCCCGCTAAGAAGGGCCCTTTTAGACAGATTGTTACATGCGTGCATGCCAACAAAATGCCCTGGGACTCTAATCCCATCCATTCTCCCAACTTCCTTCAGTCTGGGTTCAGCGGGAATTTTACCTGAATAAGGACGGCAAGAATGGGACCTTTCTGCCTTCTCCATTTTTAAACATTCTACTGTCCCATAGGTGTCTTACTGCAGAATAAACTCTTGTGCTATCACAGCTGAAAGAGCTTTGTTGAATTTTTCATCTTCTATTTCCATTTCGCAGTTAGATGCTTTTTGAATTGTATTGACTCTTCAAATTAAAGATACTTTGCAGCTTTCTAAAAGCCTCCGTTAATAAGCAATGTAGCAGTCAGCTTATTAGCCTGATGATTTTGATGTACTGTAGCTCTTAGAACCAAGTGGTTATGTTGTACATTTATAGTCTTGTCGTCTTCCTTATATTTGCCATTAAGTACCACAACACAGCATACAGGAGTGCTATTCAGACCTGTCTGAGTTAGCCGTCAAAGAAAGAATAGCTTATCACTGTAAAGAACCATTATATGAATTCAGAGGAATGCAGATCCCTTTTCCAGATATGGTACAAAATGTTGATGTGGCTAAACCAGCGCCAGACCTCCATTCCATGTAACCCATTTGCTTTTTCTCTCCTCATTCCCCATCATACCCATCTCCTCCTTTCTTTCACCTTTTCATGTATGCCTTCTCTGATTTTATCACTGTTAATGCCATCTTAACATTGCATCTGTGTATTATTGTTTGACTGTGGTGTCTGGTCTCCCAGCCTTGTTAAGCTGTAATATTTCATAACTCTCTTAGGATCTGAAACATGAGAGATTTGGAAACATGTAAACTGTTAGTTATTTACCAGTTTTGTACTTTTCATGGTCTTTCTTTGTGAAAATTAATAGAAAATGAATCTCACCAACACACAGAGGATTGTTTGTTGGCTGGAAATGAAAATTTCTTGGATATCCATGTGTTGGATTGTTGTGGCCTGAGAAGTGGAAACTAAAACCCAATGATGACCAGAATTAATTGGCTCTCTTAAGAGTAACCCACTATCAATCCCCTTTCTGCCTTGCCTAAAAAAAGTATTGAATGATGGAATTCATTATAAACGGGCAAGGAATTCTGAAAACATGCAGGAATTAGCCATGTTTATTTTAAATAGTAACTAAAACAAATAATCATGGTGGCTAATCTCCAAGATGCAGAGTAGAGCAGCTGAGTAATTACATATTATGAATCAGAGTTACTGTCTTCTCTTTTGAGGACACTTCCTTAAAAATGCCACTACCCTTTCCCAAACCATTATGTGGTGTAGAATTGCCCACTAATAGCGTTTTGAGGTTGTGGGACAAACTTCTGCTTTCGGTTTGTCCAGTAGTCATTTGTGTTGCTCTGGGTGGAAACTGGCGGTGTTCTTCAATCTCTTTCAGACCCATTGTTCCAAATAAGGAGAGAGGATGGTTGGGAGGGAAATGTGATTAAACCAGGGGGACTGCAAGTGAGCACTGCCACTACCCTGTTGTGTGGCCTTGGGAAAGTCATTTACCGTGTCTAACTTGGGGAGGGAGAAGGCAGAAATAATGCTTATCCGCTTACATAGAGTTGTGGGGTTTAATTAACTAAGGAGCTTAAGGACCTGTGTAAAAGATAAAACTAGAGGGTAATTTTGGCTTGCATTTTTTTTTTAATAAGGAACTGAGGAAGAAGTATTGGTTCTAACTTTTGCCTTCTCAGTACTCAGCTAGTTCATGGAGGAATGGAATTCTCATGCAGCTGAAATGCTGAACTTTTTCATCCCTTGGAGGAAATGTCTTTCATTTTTTGGTGCCATAGTTTCCTTCTGTTTCCACTGACATTCTTCCTTCTCAAAGGCAAAGTTTGTGTTTGCAAAAAAACTTTGTGGATTACCTGGCTTGCTCATTCAGAGCCTGAAACTATAGCCTGTGGGTTCAAGAACCAGATACAACAAGAACACACACAATGGTTGGTTTGAGTTTTGCTTTTAACATGTGATAGGTATCTGAGCACAGCTCTATATAACATGGGACAGTGGTTCCCAACCTTTTTTATGCCAGGGACTGGCAAACCCATTCACAAACTATTGACAGACCAGCAACATTGTATTTCCATATTTGCATATTCATTATGTAAATAACGAATATGCAAATATACCAATACTATGTTGCCAGTCTACCTAGCCCCAACTTAGCCCCTTGCCTAACACCCTTTGACCCTTTAACCTCTGTCCCCTATAGCCTATTCTGACACCCTTTTGCCCTATGACCCAATCATGCTCTCACCCAACACCCCTTTGCCTTCTCAGCCCAACACTCCCCAGAGATAGACTGCCCCCCAGGGAGCGTGTCTGTTACTGCCATGTGGATGGGGGAGTGGCCATTGGCCACGCATGCTCCCTCCTCCTTTGCATCCCCTCCCTCCTCAAGTGCATCTTGTGCCCCCATAGGTGGGGGAGTGCAGAGCCCTGGCTGGGACACCATTACTGAGGAGGGAGGAAGGTGCCTCCTCATGCCGCCGCCTCAGCCCTAGCACTGCTGCCAGAGCACAGGGAGTGGATGTTCATGGTGTGCATGATCCCTCCTTTGCACCTCTCCCTCCCCAAGCGTGGAGGAGGGAAGAAGGTGCCTCCTGTTCCGCTTCCTCTTGCTATGCCTGAGCCATGATGGCTGCTGGAGCTGAGCTGCTGTGAACAGCCAATTTGAGCTCTGGTAGCCGGTAGGGCCTGGCAGCCAGCGAGTCACGGACCAGTAGCAGTTCACAGCCCGTCGGTTGTATGCAGTGGTGTTGTACCCGTGTTGGGCGTACAGTAATTCCTCATTTAACATGTGCCCACTTAACACATTTTCACAATAGCATGGGGTTTTTTTTTAAAATTTTTTTTTAAGGGAATGTTTTTTGAATTACACGACCGTCCCCGAAATAACACCGTTTCCCCAACCGTCCCGTTGCCGGCGGCTGCATGGGGCTTCCTCCGCCTTTCTGCAAAGCGGTGAAGGGTTCGCCGCTCGCCGTGCCGTTCCCCGGCGACCCCCCTCCCCTCGCCGGATGCCATGCGGGTCCCAGCAGACCCGTCACAGGGGCGTACTCCCAACCCAATCCCCCTCCCTTTCCCCTCCCCAGAGCCAAACACCTTCCCTCCCTGCTGTAACCCAGCCCCTTTTCTCCCCCAACCTTATGTCCCGGTCCCAACAGACACCACCGCTTGAAACGCAACCCCCACCTTTTCTATTATTTTCAGTGGGAAAATTGACCCTGCATAATACGTTTTCACTGAACATGATCATTTTCTGAAACATATCTATAGTGTTAAATGAGGAATTACTGTATTCAAAAGCTTGTCTCTGTCACCAACAGAAGTTGGTCCAATAAAAGATGTACCAGGTTGGACCTCTCTGGTCCAGCACCCTTGGGACCTGACTGGTCCCAGATGAGGGACTTTTCCAGGCCAGGGGAGGTCATTTCAGGACACCCCACTCCCTCGACGCCGCTGTCCCTGTAGCCTAGCTGAGCTGCAGTTCAGCTCCCGGCCCCTCCCCAGCCCAGCTGAGCCATGCACCAGCTCCTGGCTCTCCCGTGCAGATCAGCTGAGTTGCGCGCCCCCTCCTGCAACCCAGCTGAGCTGCAGGCCAGCTCCTGGCTCTCCCCTTGCAGCCCAACTGAGCTGCATGCTGGCTCCCAAGCTCCCACCCCCTACAGCGCACCAGGACTCTCGGGTCCTGGAACATCCATGGTCATGCCAGACCATGGATGTTTCCGGACCAGAGAATCCCAGATTTTAGAGCTGCAACCTGTACCCTGTCACGAGGTATGTTTTTTCTTCAGTGCATAGACGTGTCTAATAAATGGTTCTTGCTTTCCTGAGTTCTGGGGCTCGGGGCCTACTTGTGCCCCCATTGAAGAAATTCTGCCACTGACTTACGCAGAAATAGGATTGTGCCCTTTTATGGGAAGATTTAAATTAAAAACCAAAGCCCCCATAGGCTTATTTTATTTTCTAAATAGTTTAGTGAGAACAGGTCTTATTTTTTTTGCAAAACTCATTTTTACCTCCTGGACTTGACATTTGAGTTGACTGTTTTGTGTGTCCTATAGATTGTGATGTTCCACATGATTTTGTCTTTAAATCTTAAACTGAACATTGTGGGTGAGTTTTCTTAGTGTGTTTAAATATTGTGTTGCTGATACAAAAGGCAAAATTATTGCCATTTATATTTAGTCCAATAAAAGATGTGAGAGGCATCTAAGCACAGCTCTAATGTCACAACACAATACGTATTGTATGCAGTGTTGTCGTAGCCATGTCAGTCCTAGGGTATCAGAGAGACATGGTGGGTGATGTAATATCTTTTATTGGACCAACTTCTGTTCTCACCCATCTTGTCTCTTTAGCATGACTGACTGGCAGCCCAGATATGGCTTTTTTTTTTTCAAAGCTCATATGTAGCACAGTCATCTGGGTATTCAGTTGCAATGACAAAACCTACGTCTAATGCTCGTTTAATTGATGTGATTAGACCTTGCAAACATTTCAATGGAAAGGCTAAATGACAGATTAGAAAGCAAATTTCCATATGCTTTTTATCCATTAAAAGGCCTGATGGGGGATGTAAACCAGAGCTGGTCAATTCATTTGTAGAAAGCTGGACTAATGCTGTATTTGTAGATAGATGTACAGCGTATAACATGAGATGGTCAGTGGTGTTACCCTAGCTGAAGTTTACCTGGCACAATAAGTGTTGCTTATAAAAAAAAAAAATGACACCCTTCCCCTTACAGATGATGTTGTAAAGCAACTAGCAATCCATAAACTTCTGTGAAAAGCTGCTCTGACATAGGGATGTAATAGAATAGTCGATTAACTGATTAACCAATAAGCAAAAGCGTATAGGTTAATGCTGTATTCTGCATGCATTCCCCCTTTGCCAGTACATTTTTAGCAGGCTGGCCAGCAGCCCAGCTCAGTTCCCGGCTTGTGCTGGGTCCGGGGCCTATCCCCACTGCAACTATGCATTTCAAGTGTATTAGGAGCCAGGTGGGCAGACATCCCAGTTCAGTTCCAGCTTGTGCTGGGTCCAGGAGCTCAGACCCTACCCAGATGGGCTGCTGCCATCGCATGCTGCTGCCACTGTATCAAAGGCAGCAGTGCAGGGTGGCAGGCAGCCAGTCTGCAAGGGGAGCTGGTTTTTTAAACTGGCTCCCCTCGTGGATCAACTCCCCCCTGGTATCCCCATGCTGCTGCCTCTCATAGAGAGGCAGGAGCATGGAGTGGCAGGGGATTCCTCGGGAGTGGGGCCAGAGCACACTGGCTGCCAGCCTCACCCCGGGGGACTATAGAATAGTCGACTAACCAATAAGATTTCATGAAGTTATTCAACTATTTAGTTAACCAGTATTTAACATCTCTGCTCTGAGGATGGAAGGCTGATGAAGTGAAGTGGTTGTGACGGCGCGTTGGGGGTTCCCCGTCTCCTGCACCCCGAAATGGCACAAACAGACTGCACCAGCCAGTGGAATTGAGGGTGGTTTATTGCTCCTCCAGCACAGCGCAGCACAGATGGAATCTGGTCACAGAGCTGGGCTCGGATGCCTCAGGCCCCCTTGAGATGGGGGAGACTGGGCCCCTAAACTCCAGCCTCTTCTCCTAGGCTCTCCTCCATGCTCTCCGACAGTAACTAACTAAATCCCCTTCCAGCCCTGCCCCCCAGCCAGGGCAGCATTCCACCTTCCTTTGTTCCTCTCCATGGGGGGTGTCTGGCCACTGGTTCAACAAGTTTGGCACTACCTTTGCATAGTGAGGTTTTCCCTGCTGGGTCTTGCTCCAGACAGCAGGGGTCACCACAGCCCAGCAAGTACCCCCACTACGTCACAGTGGTAAAATCAGAAGTCTTTGTATATATTAAAATCATTTGCTTGCAAGAGCTGAGGAAAGTGCTCTGATTCAAGCTTCTAGATTAGTTCTGAGACACTTCAACTTTTGGTTTGCTATTTAAATATTGTTACAAGATGGCATGAGAAATCACACCACCATGGAGGGCCTGATAATCAGGCAAAGAGAAGCAATTTGGGATTTTTGTTTGTGTAAGAAGTGCACGGTGCTTTTAAATGGTGTTCTGTTTGTTAAATGAGCCCAGTAGAGCTGGGTGACCCTGGAGAACAAACCCAGGACCCTGGATTTAATACAGAAAACAGCACTTTATTTCCATGGAGATGCCTAGTGAGGGTAGTGTAGGATCAGGGACCTAGGGCAGTGGTTCTCAAACTTTCTGGCCCGTGGACCACCTGGATCAATGCAAAACTTTCCACGGACCACCAGTTGCTAATGGAAACTCATCTTTAATTAAATAATTACACTGAACCATTTTTCTAATGCTGCAGTTAGGGAGAATGGTTTAATTTAAATGCTTAATCTGTTTAATCATTTAATCTTTTTCATGTTAGTTTATCAGACTTCATTTTAAATAAAGTAAAATATTAATTTATGTCCAACAAAAATGTTTCGATGTTTTCTTTCTTTATGGCAGACATGGAGAACCTTTTTTGGGTCGGGGGCTACTGACCCACAAAAAAATCAGTTGGCGACCTCAAGAGAGAAGCAAAAAAAACTCTTCCAAAAAAACCCCAACCCTCACTGATGTGGGGTCCCAACGGAGACTCCTCACTCCTCTGGTGCTCCAACCCCATGGGGCGAGGGGAGGTGATGGAAAGGACTGATGTTCAGGTCTTCCCATAGTCCAGATTTATTTTTCTGGGATTCCAGAGTTAGTGGATTTTGTGGATCCCCTTAGGTTCTGGGGTGGGGACAAAAATGAGGGGTTCAGTGTGTAGGACAGGGCTGCCAGCAAGTGGAATAGGTATGGGGATGCAGGATCTGGGTGAGAGGAGAAGTATAGCCGGGGGTGAGGGTGTGAGGTCTGGGTGGGAGGCAGGGTGTAGCAGCAGACTGGGAGTAGGTGTCTGGCCAGGGGGAGAGAGCAAGGGAGGGTGCAGGAGCAGGATGGGGCTAGGTGTCTGGCCAAGGGGGAGGTGCAGGAGCAAAGGAGGGTGCAGCCAGGGGCTTGGAGGAGGGTGTCTGACCAGGAGGGAGGGTTCAGAACCTGGTCAGGAGGAAGGGTGTATAAACGGATTGGAGATTGGGTGTCTGGGCAGGAGGGAGGGTGTAGGAGCAAGCTGGGGGTGCAGGATCTTGGTGGGGGAGAGGGTGAGTGAAGGGGATTGCAGTGTGGGGGTCTGGGCATGAGCGGGGATGCTTATGTGGCTTCACACCCCCGTTGCTCCCATTGGCTAGTGGCTTGTAGAGAGCTGCTCCCTGCTTCCAGTAGCACAGTCTTACAAGGAACTGCTTCTATAATAAATATATTGCTGCCAGAAGTAGCACAATCCTGTAGGCTATTGTTTCTAAACCGAGAACCAAATGTTTAGAATTGCTACCCATTTCAGCGCTGGGCGGCTTCTCTGTTGTCCTCTAGGCTGGATTCATGTTTATGGCAACCCAAATGGTACCTTGTCAACACAGGAAATCCTGAGATTCCAGATAGTTTTTTTGCAGTTGTACAAAGCAAGCCAGGGGATGGGGTGCACTGGGCACGGTGCAATACAGAAGCATTTCTCAGTTTTCTCCAGCTCTTCGGTGAGGGATGAAGGTGGGGGACAGAGTCCCCTAGTGACCCTGCTCCTTCTGGCTGCAGCCCCAGACCTCCTAGGGAGACAGGCGGCCCCCTCCCCTGGTTTCTGCAGCAACACCACTGAGCGCGGCTGCCCTACAGAGCAGCCCTCCCGCGTCGGAAATGCAGCTGCCTGCATCTCTGAGCAGAAGGCAGGATGGGCATAGGGAAAAGGCCTCGGGGCTCCTCTGGATGTTTCCCCAGCCCTGCAGCTTCCAGGCCTTTTCCAATGGCTGGCCTCGTGCCTCCCCTGGGCAATACCTGGAGGCAGGAGAGGCCCGCAGAGAGATACCATGATGCAGCGCGAGTGCTGACCTCTCGTCTTGCGAAGGTGTCTCCCCATGTGCTGGGCTGTGGCACTAGCGGACTCCTTGATGCGGTGTGGCATGAGGTCTTCCCTGCTGGGAGCCGCTGAGACCACTACCCAGGTAGCACCGGCCAATGGCAGCAGCGGGGAAAGCCTAGCTACCGTTTTCTCAGTGGGATGCAGAGGGGAGGCAGAGCTCAGTCCCCCCCTCACATAGTGGGGAGGCAGCATGGGCTCCCCACCTTATGGGGGAAGGAAGGGGACTGAGCTCAAGCTACGGACCACCTGGGAGGCAGCTGTGGACCACTATTGGTCTGTGAATCCCACTTTGAGAACTGCTGACCTAGGGTAATAGAAGGTCAGTGTGAAAAATAAACAACGGGCTGGTTTGCAAAGAGGTTGAGCACCTGCAGCCCCCAATGACTTCTGTGGGCTGTGGCGTTGCTATGAACCTCTGAAACTCAGCCCACAAACTTTTCAGGGTAGGTGCAGTTTCAGTTTCATCTTTTGCTAATGGGCAGAGGAGGAGATAAATTCTGACTTCCTTGCCTCTGCAATTTTAAGTCATGGTGTTTAATATTTTTTAAACATAGATTTTACCTCTCTGTTTGGTTTCCTTACTGACATTTGGTGCCAATTCTGGGCATCTCGAAGCTGGGCGTGACATTGAATAATGGCACGAATGTTCTGTGAAAATTCTTGACATTCTTACAAAAAGGATTATAATGAAAGGGTGGGATGGAGTAGGGATTGTTTTTCCTGTGTGTGTGTTTTTTTTTTAATCAGAGTGCAGTGCAGGGTGGAAGCTTCATTGCAGGCTTTGTTGTCGTGACTTCTGTGCAACGGGACTCAAGTGACTTAATGTGGTCTCCTTTGTATGAAGAACGATATGGCTGTGATTTGAAAACTGCAGTGCTTATTCTGGAGTGTACTTGTGAGTCGCAGTGGAGAAGGAAATGCAAACGCGATACAGTGCTGAGAACTTTGATGCAGGACAGTCATATCACCAGGGTAACAGCAACACTGAATTGATAAGGAAGAAATCTCTCAGAGCTACTTAGAAGAGCCAGCTCATCCCCTTTTCAATCCCCCCCCCCCAAGCTTCTCCATGTGTGATTGTGAACCCCTCGCTCTGGAAGCCCTCTACCTCCATGGGAAATTCACTTGTCTGGTGAGGAGAGACTGATGGTACAGTACAAAGCTAGATAGGAGAGGTGAGACTCCCTGATGTTTGTAATGCTGAAAAGCTGTGATGTCTAGCCATGCACTTGATACTGAGCCCGAGGAGGGCTCTTGTTGTAGTCTGGGGGCCTTTGGAGGGCAGAAGGACATAGTTGGGGTGAGCAGAAGGGATAGAGTTGACATCCTCTCTTCCCCCGCCCAGTGGAGGATGTCCAGGAGTTCATGGCATATGCAGGTTTTGCACCTCTCGTCTTGATAAGTCCGTTTGTGAGAGAGGCTAAAAAGGATTGGCACCAGTAAATTCATTCAGGAATCTTAAAATTCCTCCAGATTAATTTCTTTAGTGTATCTGGCGCACTCTGAGGCTTCTGTGTCGCACAATAATCTAGTCTCTACTGAGGAGAAAGAGAGAAGCTTAAATGCAGCAGACTGCAGTGATAATACAAATAATGAACACAAACCTCATGTTTAAATGCTCTTATTGATCCATTGGACTTTTGCCTTTGCTTTGAAATACCATGTCCTGGTTCAACAAAAGGTTTAAAGCTGTGGTGTCGAACCAGTTCTGAAGCAATAGCCTCTATAGTAGCTACTGCTATAGTGAACTAGCCACGCTCAACATGTGGCTAGTGGTTAGCATGTTGGACACCATGGATTTAAAGATATGCTTATGTCCCACTGACTGCAATGACTTGTAAGTGGTGCTGAAGTGCTTTGCTGAATTGGGGCCCTGATGAGGCTCAGAGTCAGCTGCATGGCTACTAGACACAACAGCTTTTCAGCATCACAAAAATCAGGGAGTCTCATCTCTTCTGTCTGACTTTTACTGTGGTATCAGTCTCTCATCCTGTGGCGAATTTGAAGGCTCATCAGGCCACAGATAACTGTGCTATGACTAGCAATAGTCTTTATAACAGGGGTGGGCAATAAGCAGCCCAAAAACAAATTGTCTGCTGGCCTGCCATCAGTGAACCCTGGTGAACAGTGTCTGGGCTGTTTATGGCCTATGAATAGTTCACCTAAAAACTCTGTATGAATACTTGCTGTGCTGTCTGCCTCAGCATCTCTTCGCCATCCTTAGCCTGTCCTGAGCAATTATTTTATTACCTCTTTTATGGTATTATTCTCTAACTAACGTTTTACATGTCTCACTTGCTTGACAGAGCGGTAATATATTGGGTTCAGGGAAGGTAACGTTTTTATCTGTAACAAAAAAAAAAAAAAAAAAAAAAAATCCTGGATCTGTTGTGAATTTTAGTCTGAGCATTTCCAGTATCATAAAAATGCTCCTTGAAAGGTCATTGCCATTACTCCTGCCAGACTGCCCCACCCAGTGAAAGAAGCTTTACTTCAGTCTGAACTGTTAGCTGCTGCTTAGCCCCTGAAAATGTACGGTGGTGGCTGGCCTATTTAATAACATAGGAAAGGATTTAGTGCACTGAAAGATGAAGGATCCGAAGGGTTGAAACTTGAAGAAAAATCATCTGGCATATTATTGATATAGAAACTAATGTTAACTTTGACATTCCTGGTTGGAGTAAGGGGCTGAATTGAGGAGATCGATGTTTTATTCCTGACGCTGACTCCCTGTAATCTGAGACAAATCACTTGACTGATTTGTGCCTCAGTTTCCCCATCTATACAGTGAGGATAACACCTTTGTCTCTGTAAAGCACTGGGATATATTCAGAGGAAAGTGCCAGTGTGATACACACCTAGGCTACGTCTACATTGGCCCCTTCTCCGGAAGAGGCATGTTAATTTCCAACTTCAGAATAGGAAAAATAAGAGATCCTCCGGAAAAGGGCTTTATTCCGGAGGATCGCGCCAGTCTAGACGCTTTTTTCCGGCTTTTCCCCAAGCCGGAAAAAAAGCGGCGGCCATGTTTATTTAAATCCCGCAGGGAATATTTAAATCCCCCGCGGATTTCCCTATTCTGAAGTTGGAAATTAACATGCCTCTTCCGGAGAAGGGGCCAATGTAGACGTAGCCCTAGTGTAGTTGTGGGCTTTCTGTCTCAGGATTGTGCCTTTTCTGTACAATAGTGTTGTTGTAGTTATATTAGGGTTTGTATCCTGTGTAAGCTGCAGCCATTGGAGTACAGTGTGGTAACCTACTTTTGCACAAGTCGGATAGCCAAACCAGCAGTGAGCTGTGTGGTCAAGATACACATTGTGGGTGGTGGGAAGGACAGACAGACAAAGGTAAGGAGGTACAGAATGAGCAAGCCCGTGAGACTGCCTCACCCTGCCCACTTGTCAAAAGGTTAGCCAAGTTATTCTGCGTAATCTTCCTTCCCCACACTTAGTCATCATTAAGATTTCTTTGGAAGCGCATGAATTACTGCAGAGCTGCTGCAGGGATGAGCAATTTCCCTGTGCCATTCATTTTTTATTAAGGAGACAAGTGAATAGCATCTTAATCAATGTCATTGACTTTTGTATTAATCAGCGTGTGCCAGGCATGTACCAGGGAGCAGAGAATGAGAAGACAAAGCCATTTGCTTTGTGATTAATAAGAGGCCCGATCCTGCCATCTACTGAGCAGCCACCTCTCCCATTGAGGACCAGTTGTGCTGAGGGTATTGAGGTTTGGGCCAAGAAATGGTACCTAAGGGTATATAAAAATATAACTTTGTATATAAAAATGTAACTTCCCACCATTTCATCTCACTTTTTTGAATACCAGGGCTGGAAACTGCACTTGGTCTCCTTAACATTAGTTTCCCCTTGTATCCTGTTCTCACAGTGGTTTGGTTAGACTGTGACTCGGGATGGGCAAATACAGGCCCACGGGCTGGATCCAGTTCACCAAGGTTAGCTCCTGGCAGGCCACTGCTATATTTACCTGCGCTTCTGCAGGTACAAGTGCTTGCAGCTCCCGTTGGCTGTGGATCGCTGTTCCTGGCTCATGGGAGCGGTGGGAAGTGGTGTCCCAGTTTGTGCCACTTTCTGCAGCTCCCATTGGCTGGGAACAGCATTCCTCAGCCACTGGGAGCTGCAATCGCCCGTATCTGCTGAGGTGCAGGTAAATACAATGGCAGCAGACTGCCAGAGGCTAAGCCTGAAGAACCACTGCCGTTTTATTGCCCACCCCTACTGAAACGCTTTGTTCCATCTGTTTTCTATGTGTTTTGTACAGTTCTTGGCATAGGGAGCCATGATCCCTGACTGCCCCCCTGGGTACTACAGGTTTTTTTTATTACAATAATCAATTTGACATTATGGGATTCAGGTGGGTGTTGGGCTAACTGCCATTTTTGCAGCTTTCTTAGAGATGGACCCAAGCAACAAAATTGAGCTCCTGGTGTGATGGTGTTTGAATCCAGGCTGTTGTTCTTGGGCTGCTTAATGGCTCTAAGGACCAAATTCTGCACGGTGTGCATGTAACTCCTACCTACTTCCCTAGGACTGAGGGCTCTATGTAAATAAAAATATCATCTGCCAATGAGGATTTCCAAGCTGGAGAAGATACGCTATGCAGTGATTGTGCGGTATTGGCTTCTGTAAACAGGCAGTAAACAGGCTCAGCAATGCAAAGCTTTAAACAGTGAAACTTGTCACAGTTTTCTGGCATTGAAATTAGAGGATTTTGTTCCAGTCCCACCATTTGTGCTCCCAATCATTGGATTAGCTCTTGGAATGCTGCAGCCAGCCTCAACCCTGTTCTAATTAGACACCTTGGCTGAAGTTAAGGAGGTCAGCAATTTTGTTCTGATTTTTATTCTTCCCAGCCATGATGACATTGCAGGGAGTGTTCTCAAGGGCTGGGCTAATTGGAGATGAACCATGTACACCTTAAAATGTCTAATTTGTGACTTTCTTAAAATAAAGCCATTTTTATTTATTCAGAAAAATAATCATTTTTTCCCTGCTGTGCGTTTCCTGCTTTGTCTGAAAAAAATGCTGCTGTTTTCTTTGTTTCACATGCTTTAGTTTGGGGGGGGAAATCTTTTAGAAACAAGAAAGAGCCACATATAAACACAGCAATTCTCACTCATATGCTGCTTTGCCTGAGTAATATCTGCAGGATTTAGATATTCGGTCTATGATTTTAAAGAACATCTTGGGCATAAGACTTAACCAAATGAATTGGGAATGTGTCACCTGCTTATTTTTTTCCTTTGAACTGCTGCCTTAGCCAACCCCTGCTCCCCACCCATTTAAAAGTGTTAGGGTTGTTGTCTGTTTAAAAACACAAGTGCCAGTTGTCAGATACCCTCGTTTTAATGAGAAATGCTACGATTAAAACTGGCAGATGGCAAAGACTGGAATTTTAGGTCAAGTAAACCTGGAGGATTTTTTCAGGTGAGTCCCTGCTGCTAATCCCTTTTGAGGACTGCCTTGTGCACATTGACACCGGCATTTCTAAGGTCCACAGCAGGGCCAGATCCGCGGCAGGCATAAGCAGCCCAACCCCTTTCTTTGCCTGTGGCCTGCTGGAGAAGTGGATCACAGAAGAGGAAGCAGATTTGGGCACATGGTGAAGTAAAAATAAGCTTCTTGGGAGTAGAGGCTGGAAAATGGGGTGAGGTACAGGCAGTCCCCGACTTACGCGGATCCGACTTATGTTGGATCCGCACTTACGAACGAGGCTTTCTCGCCCCGGAGCTCGCAGGCAGCGGTCCCGCCACCTCGACCTCCGGGGCGAGAAAAGCTGCTCCCGATGCCCCTGGTCTGCTGGGGACCGTCTCCAGCAGACCAGGGGCACCGGGAGCAAAGCCGCAGCCGGTTCCCGCGCTTCTGAGGCTTTGCTCTGGCAAAGCCTCAGAGGCGCGGGACCCTGCCGCGGCTGCGCTCCCGGTGTCCCTGGTTTGCTGGGGACCGTCTCTAGCAGACCAGGGACACGGGGAGCAAAGCCGCAGCGGTGGCGGGGTCCCGCGCCTCTGAGGCTTTGCCAGAGCAAAACCTCAGAGGCGCGGCACCCCGCTGCCGCTGCGGCTTTGCTCCCCGTGTCCCTGGTTTGCTGGGGGGGGGGGGGGAGGCGCAGCTAGTGTGCTCCCCCCAGCAGACCAGGCTTTTGTTGTGGACCCTGGGGCAGAGCAGCTGGGGCGCTGCCGGTTGGTCCCGCAGCGCCGCTCTGGGTACTACTGGACCAACCTGGCAGCACCCCAGCTGCTCTGCCCCAGGCGTCCTGATTCAGCCGCTGCTGGTCAGTTTCAGCAGCGGCTGAATCAGGACGCCTGGGGCAGAGCAGCTGGGGTGCTGCTGGGTTGGTCCAGTAGCACCGAGGAGCGGCGCTACTGGAGCAACCCAGCAGAACCCCAGCTACTCTGCCCCAGGCGTCCCCAAGTCAGCCGCTGCTGAAACTGACCAGCGCTGACTACAGGAAGCCCGAGGCAGAGTTGCTCTGCCCCGGGCTTCCTGGAATCAGCCGCTGATCAGTTTTAGCAGCAGCTGACTTGGGGACGCTTGGGGTTCTTAAGTTGAATCTGTATGTAAGTCAGAACTAGCGGTCAGTTTCAGCAGCAGCTGAATCTGGATGCCAGTTCCGACTTACATACAGATTCAACTTAAGAACAAACCTACAGTCCCTATCTTGTACGTAACCCGGGGACTGCCTGTAGTTTGAAATTGATTCTAATTTGAGGGTAAAAACAGGAAGAGTTTGGAAGTAGGAAAATTCCATCTGACTTCATTAAAGGGACATGATCAAACTAGCTACTGCTATTTTTTTCTCTCTGTTCCTTTGTTACATTTTCCTGCCAGCTGAGGCTTGATGTAGAATGGCTGATGTCCAGCCCTTCAAAATCTCTCTGGTTTGGTCCCTCTGACCTTTCTCTGCTGCAGCCTCTCCTTTCTGTTTTGACAAGAAGGACAAAATGTTCATCTTCCATTAGTGATATGGTTTCTGGCCAGCTGGTGACTGTAGTGTAGAGAGTAAGGATGTTAAATATCGAGTAATTTACTAGTCGAGTAGTAGGTGGAATTTCCATTGGCTATTCGACTAGTTGATAGGCACTTCTGAAATATAGGAGGAATGCAGAACTCCACGTGACTCAGGGCTGCATGCGGGTGCCTGCTTTCAAATGTACAAGATTCCCCAGTGGGGGCTCTTGTGCATTTCAAAGTAGAAGCCCCCTCATGGAGCCTGGGGTCAGCAGTGGTCTCAGAGTCTCCCGTTCACCCTGGGCTCCATGCTGCGCTGCCACTTTGAAATGCCACACGGAGCCCAGATTAGCTGGGGACTCCCCAGCTGACCCTGGGCTCTGTGTGCTGCGCTACAACCTGGGATCTGCTGGGGAGTCCCCAGCTGATCCCGGTCTCCACGCAAACGCCGTGGAGAGGCAGCAAAGACGGGATGAGGGGGAATCGACTCGTCCTTAACATCCTTAGTAGAGAGCAGAGGCTATGAGGCACTGAAGGCTCTCAGCATCTAGGTTGGTTGTGGAAATGAATACCTCATAGAATTGGACCCAGTAGTCATGCCCAGGTTGTTCTTTGAAGGCTACCTTTCTGTGGTTCCTGATCTCCGCCGGCCACTGATTGCAGCCAGCCACATGCACGTTTTCGCTGTGTAGCACTGCAGGCCCAGGTAGCGGCGCATCTACCCAATCTTGTGTTTGTTTTGCTTCCCTGTTACTCTTCTCAGCATGCATTTCAGTCTGAGGAAGTTGCTGGATGCCTTGCTCCTCCTGAGAATCAGGGGAAAGAGGAAGGAGAAAGCAAGAAGAAATATATGTGGGAAAAACAGAGAAATAGTTGTATGGAACAGTGTTTCCTAATTTTATTTGGCCACGGAACCCATTTAAACTCGAAAGAATTTTGCAGAACTCCTAATAACAGCCTAATATATGGACATCAGCACTGAGTAGTGACCTCATTGTCCCCACTCTCTAGCTAAGCTGGCATTACACAGGGACACGTATTGTGACAAACACAAATGAAAATAGTTTTCAATAAAATTCATAAAGGCTTAAATATTAATTATTATTTTCGTGTCATAAAATGTTATTGTAATGGAATTTTCTTGGAATCTTTGTTTTCCGCGGAACACCAGTTGGGAAACACTAGGATGGAGAGTAAAAGGGGAGATGGTGGCAACTGTTGTATTATCTGGGACATAAGGAGGAAGGTGGTAGAAATGTAGCCGTGGAAGAGGAAGGAGGAAGAGGCTGTGACAGGAAAACGTGAGGAGCTACTCCTTAGAGCAACACCACCTTTCTGTCGTCAGTGGTTTGCCCCTGGTTGGGACAAAGAAGGTATCCCTCCCTATTGTTCCTCCTGGGTGTAAAGAGCAAATCACATTATAAACATGACAGGAAGGAACGACACAGGCAAAACTAGGTCCCTCCAAATAGCTGTGTCTGCTGACTATATAGAGTGGTGTTGTCCTGCCAGTTCTGAAGCAGTAGCCACTATAGTGGCTACAGCCATAATGAACTAGCCACATTCAACCGGCCAAATAGCCACATTGTTCAAGTTTGGTAATCAGTTTCCTGTATGTTTTTAAAAAATGTCTTCCTCTCCTTTGTATAGATCTTCCATTTAAACAACAGACAACTAGCAAAACTGACTATATAGAGAAACTAGTTATATGCAAAGAGCTGTGAAGAGCACAAAGTCAGCAAACAGGCAAAAATAAAAAATATTCCCTTTTCTCTAATCTGTATCCTTTGTTATTTTTGTTGATACTTTGCATGCGTGTACACGTACACACAATTAGATAAATCTATTTTCTCAGAAGAATGACTTTTTTTTTTAAACTGGTGGTGGAGCTACCTTTCCAATCAAAGCCATCGGAGGCTTGCCATAGAAATGGAACAAATCAACCGTCCTGGTCGTATGGTTAATGTTTCCTAGGTAGCTGCAGCAGTGGCACTATAGTAGGATAACAGCAATGCACCAGTAGTTTTCTTCCTTCACAGTAGATTCAGTTTACTTCTGCTTTGACTTCAGTGGCAACAAGATCCTGGATTTGGATCAAATTGTGTTACCATTGAGGAAAATAAAAAAGAAAAACAACATCACAACATTACTGGCCCCGTTTTTATGTCATTCACAGAATTTTTAATCTTATGACCAGTTTAGAGGATTGGTGTTTTAGCAGTGTATATGCAGTGCACCTCTTTCTTGACACCTGCTGACCTGGAACTAAACATTGCAAAGAGAAGCAAAAGAAACGCCGCTGGAGATTTTGCTTTTCTCCTTCTCTTTCTTGAGCATGTTTTAGTTTTTGATTTCAGCCTGGCTTCGCTAGAGCTTGCTTTAAAATCAGCAGTAGTGATGCTGGCTGTTGCCTAGGAACATCTCTCAAGTCTTTTGGGGGCATTCTTATTCTAATCATAGTTCTCAGACAAGCCTTGTTTGTTTCCTTCTCAGACAGTGGTGATCATGGAAAGCATCTTAAGATTCTGGTTTGTGTTTTTGGTTAGTCTCGGGGTAATCTCCTTCTCAGCCCAACAATAACAGTCCATTTTCTGTGGAAGCAATGTGCCAAAGTCGAGGGAGGGTTCTCTCTGAGGGATGTGAGTGGGGGAAGGGGAAGGGAAACCAGTTTTATGGGAATGTGGGCGGAAGCCTCCAGGAGTTCTGTAGATGGAACAGTGCTTAGACATCTGAGCTCTTCAAAGGCGGTGTCTTGTCCAGATGGTGCCTTTGCTAGTCCCTGTCACAGTGTGTTTCTTGTACGCAGTAAGAGGAAAAGAGAGAGAGCAAACACTTGCACAGAATGTAAACAGCGATTTGAGGAAAGCGCAGAAGGGGGTGGGGAGAGGAAACCTGTAATTTTTCTTGAAAAATGTGTGCATTGATCTCTGGGAACCCCCTGCCTGCCAATGCATTTCAGGTTTGAGGTGCCTATCTAGGGCTTGGTCTACACTACAGTTAGGTTGATATAAGGCAGAACTCTGACCTGTAATATTGCTCTTGATGATGTAATTGGCCCAACCTAATAACTCCATCTTAGTGCTTAGGTTGATGTAGTTAGGATGATACAGTGTCTGTTGCCTATTGTCTGTCAGCCCAGCTCTGCGCTGGATCCCTATGGCCTGGGGGCTGACGTTGTGGAGTAGATACATACAGAGTAGGTCAACACAAGTTGCCTTATGTCAACCAAATTCCATAGTGTAGATCAGACGGCTCAGGACTGAAATGAATTGGCAGGAAGGGGGAATCTCAGGGGCGGGATATGTACTCTCTAGGCCAGGGGTGGCCAATCCGTGGCTCACGAGCCACATGTGGCTTTTCAAAGGAAAAATTGCAGCTCCCGCACCCGCGGCTTTTCTCTCAGTCCCCTGCTCTGACCTTTTTTCCTTGTATGGACAGAGTGCTGCTTGGCACAGTGAGAACTGATGCTGCGGCCGACGGAAGCCTGCTTGGGCCACATGCGGCTTTTAAAGGGTCAGCGTGGTTTTGTTTTTGTTTTTGTTTGGTTTTTTTTGCGCTCAACAACTTCTTTCCCTTGGCTCTTTGTGCTGTATCCACCACTATTTTGGCTTTTCATCTGTAACATGGTCTTCTGGGCCAAGACCATGAATCATGTTGATATGTGTTGAGGGGTGGATCGAGAGCTCTCCCTACTTCTGTGGTTAGGAAATGAACCAGTGTCTTCCGAAGTGAGAGCTGAGTGCGCTAATGTATTGTAACACCCTGGACATGGCTAGAAATGAAGTGACATGAAAAGAGATGCAGAGTAAGGACTGAAAAATAAGCCAAAGGCCTGAAAGATTAGACTAGTATCATCTCTAACTAGCCTGGCCAATGACGAAAGGAAAGAAGCGATGCTCAACACCCGAGTACAGTATGTTTGTAATCCAAGCGGCCATGTGTTAGTGAGAACATTATTTCTGAACCCAGATTTTGGTTTAGTTAAACAATGAGAAATACTTTTAGCACTTGACCATCTTTGAGTCTAAATAGGAACCATCTCTCTCAAAGGGGATATTTTGGCGATGGCTTCTTCCTAGTTGTTTGGTGAGAACAGTCAATACTGATGAATTAAACAGGGACTGATTGCAAGAGAACAAATGATTATGGTCAGATTGTCTTTCTGCCCTAGGGAGAGCTTTGTGATAATTTTCATTTGAAAAACAGATCAATACCCACAGAAAAGAAAGTTCAGTCTTATTTCAAACACAGTAGATGCCTCAGCCATTTAAAAGGTCCTCTTGTGATTTAAAAGTCTTTTTAAATAAAGATAATATTTATTTATTCTTCCCAAAGCAGGACTGAAGACAACTTTGACTTGAGATGAAATTAAACAAGTTAATCTTTTGTTTAGGAATCTTGTTCACAGAAAGAATTAATTTCAAGTTACTGCTTTTAGAGCTTTACCTCTCCTCCCCTTATGGGAATATATTTAAAACATGACAGCCTATTAACTTTATTCTAAGTGTACGGCTTCTGTAGTCTGGCTGTGTTGCACAATGGAACATCAAGGCAGAATAGTGGGGGATGGAAACAGGAGCAAAAAACCTGTTTAGATAAGTAGACTCTCATTTTTTTTTCCTCTCTGTGCTTGCAATGGAAAAAATGGCTGTATTTAAAAATGTTGCAGTACCAAATGTGCAATTCCACAAAGGAAATGTTAGAATGAAACTGAACGTACTCTAAAATAACTTATTTTTCAGTCCTTACTTTGCATCTCTTTCCATGTCATTTCATTTCTAGCTTCTCCATTAGGCCTAAATGCATAAAGTGGCAACTTGAAAAGAAAAAACAGTTTGTAAATTTAGTGGTCTACTCCATTGCTTTTGGTGGAATTATTAGGCTGAGTGGAGTGAAGGTGAAAGCTGATTGTAAATCTAAATATATATGCAAAATAAATACTTTACCACAATTCTTTTCTTAATTACTTAAGGAAATTGGATGAAAGTTCCCTTGTCCCTTGATTCCAATCAATGTCTTGCAGATTTAGGCCTGAAGAGGCCATTCAATCCTCTAGTTTGTCCTCCTATGTAACACAGGGCATAGAATTGCTCCCCCTTATTTCTGTATGATACCCCATAACTTGTGTGCATCACTCGGGCTACATTCAGTTTTTTTAATATGTTAGTAACTAGTAACTATGGTTCTGGATTTTCAGTTGAGCCATTTTTTCCCCTTTTCTATGTGCAGTAGCAGACTGCATATGTGCTAAGTCTCTGTGTCCCTGGTATGCACTCCGTTGGATGCCTTTGGCAGCCAGAGAGGTGAACTTTACAAGGTGACTAGAACTGCAAGAATGTTTGTCAATTTCTGAGATTGATAGGCTTAAGCTACAAGGAATGATGATAATTCTGTAGTGTCCCTGAGCCAAATTCAGCCCCTGTGTAAACAAATGCTAGTTTATAGAAGCCTATGGAGCCGATTGGTTATGCCATCAGGCATTTGGTCTGAGCTGATGATTTTCATGCTTGTGGCTATTTATTCAGAACCCTGGACACAGTAGAGTAAAATCCTAGGAGCTCAATGTGTATCTTTGCAGGGGCAGACTGTAGGCTTCATGTCTTTCTATTTCCCTGGGATTTATTCAGAAGGACATTTTATTACTCAGTTATTTCCTCCTGTGTCATTCCTATTTATTTATCTCTAAACAAAATTTATTTTACTTCCAATAAAAGTGGCTGGCTTCTTTTTTCCACCTGGGGAGGAAGGAGACAGATGGGATTGCAAGGTGCGTGTGTGTGTATGGGGCGGGGGGGCAGAGGAACAGCTGAGGAGGAAGAGGTACTGGTGTGGTCACAGATGGTGAGGTG
Source organism: Pelodiscus sinensis (assembly GCF_049634645.1). Taxonomy (NCBI): domain Eukaryota; kingdom Metazoa; phylum Chordata; order Testudines; family Trionychidae; genus Pelodiscus; species Pelodiscus sinensis. The sequence continues at coordinate 24,773,240 of NC_134727.1, forward strand.
AGAGTGTTCGTTTGCTTCTCCCTGTAACGTGTACCCCCTGGAAGTGTGATTGAACAAAGCTGCTTAAGGCAAAGCTAAAGGAAAAAGATCAAGAGCTCTGAAAGAACTCCAGACTAGCTTTGACATAATTCAGGGCAGGAGCCTCTCTGGACATACGAAAGGGAGGGAAGTGATCAATAAAACATGGGGTTTGGGTTTTTTGTTTTGTTTTTTGTTTTCGCCTGCTTTATTCTCCATAAGATGGACAGAGCTGAATTTTCCCCCAACTTTTTATTCTAGAGTGGCTCAGCAATTTAGTCTTCTGTCCCTTTAAGATAATTCCTTGCTAAGATTAGATTTGTTTTTTCTACTGATGCTTGGCTATAATTACCAGTATGTCTGGAATGTGGATATCAAAACATAAACCTCTGTGCGGGTAGTGCTAGGATTGCCTCAGTGACTCGGAAACAGGCTCTGCCTTGAGTATCATGGTAACGTTTCTTGTGATTTTATTCCCTGGCCCTGATGCTATTGACTCTCTTTAAATGTTCTCTTGCTAAATTGACTCTGTTTGCTTTAACAGAATGAAGAGAAACGGAATCTCTCCCTAGGGGGCCATGTTGGATTTGATAGTCTCCCAGATCAGCTTGTCAGCAAATCTGTCACACAAGGATTCAGCTTCAACATCCTCTGTGTGGGTAAGCAGAGTTTACCACAGAGGGAAATTCTTAGTAATGGCAATAAAATAAATTAATAACTTAATAGCACATCGGATACCCAGGTTGTCAGAGCACATCACAAAGATCGTTAAGTACCGTTACTGGCAATTGACATGGAAAATGCAGAGCAGTTATGGCCAAAATTACATAGGCCTAAATTTTCTAAAGTGTTAGCTTACTTTGTAGGCCCAACTTTGGATTTCTGCGGTCTGCTTTTCATAAGCTCCGAGCCCCCTCAGTTTTGGTTGTAGTTATGGTTGTTCTGCCGTTGGCTTATCAGGCACTAGGCACTCAGAATTTGAGAGTACTTTTGGAAGGTTTTGTATTCAGATACCTTTCTGAAAGTTACACAATGAGTCTGTAGCAGACGTAGAAATAGTGTAAACCACTAGCTAGTGTGTGTTACAGGTTCCCTGTGGAATAGGTCTTCACAGCTGTTACTTAGCTGAAGTCACTGCTCTCTAGCTGTTGTTGTAACAGATGTGTGTTCTCCTCAGTTGTCGTTGGAACAGCTCTGGAGAGGCCTAATTCAATCCCCTGTGTGTTGGTCAAGGTGGCAACCATTTCAGTAGCACTCAGAAGACTAGATGTGCATTAACATACTGTATTTTACCTTTTTAAAGAAGGAAGCCATAGTCCTCTTCATACAGATAGGCTGAAGGGTTTTTCTTCTAATGAAATATTCCACATATATAGAGGTGGTCAAGGACTGATTGATTATTTATTTATTTAAACTGCCATATTTTTTTTTACACTTAAAAAAAAGTTATCTAAACTGCAAGTGTCTGTGGGAAAAGTTTTGATGAATGTTTCAGCTTGGACCAAAAAGTCAACATTTTTTAAAATGAGAAGTCCCAGTTTTCCAGTTCAAATCAACCTTGCGTTTTGAACTTTAAACTAATTAGATTTCTAAAACTGAATGAAATGAAAATGAAATATTTTTAAAAAAGCAAAACAGAGTGTTTTAAATTGGCAAAACTGGAATGGGTGGGTTTGTTTGTTTTTTGGATTGTGAGTCCAAAAAGGTTTTGATACTCTGACCTTTCAACCAGATTTAGGACAGGAAAATCTTTAAAAGGCGAAAAAAAATTCCTGCTTAGGCCTACGTATGGGTTGATTTAGCAGCAGCCAGATTGTGATGGGAGGGCGAACAGAATCAGATTCTGTACCTGACCTGATGTGAGACGAATGGGTTTAATGATGGGAAATGAAGTGGCTGAATGCAGGCTTAAGAATCATTATCACTACAGCTAGAATTAGTAATGTTTTATAAGCTTGGACCAGATTGGCACTTGGCCAGAATTTGAGCGTGGGTGAATCAAGGGTTTTGAATTGGGCCTGTTTCTATCCCCAAAGTAAGATGGAATTTCCTGTTTGCTGTCAGTATAAAACATTTATCTCTAGGCATGCTGGCTTGTTGCTAGAGAACAGACCTTACAATAATCTCCTTATATTTTTGCTTTATTTCTTTCAATGTTTGCATGATTTTAGTGGCTGATGCCATAGACTGCTTGAAGCCAATTCTTTCTGGCGATCCTGTAGGGGTGCTGTCTTGCCAAGGATTTGTTTGTTTGTTTGGCTTGCTTTTGTTTTAGGCTTGAAGTATAGAAATCTGCAAGAACAGTTGAAATGCTTTTGGGGCAGAGAATCCGTCTCCACACTGACTCTGGACCAGTGATCAAGTCAGGGGAAGGGATATTTTCAATATTTGGCATGTGTTCCAAGATCTCTTCCTGCACAGACTGGATACGGCTTTCCATCAAGTGGGCAGTGGAATATCTCCTTTATTCTGATCCTGACATTTGACCCGTTTAGGAACTCGCCACCTACACCTTTTTCTTTTCATATCCAAACCACAAGAAAACAGAATTGCTTGTGCCCAGAGTTTAATGTCAAGCAAGGATGTTACTTAGGGGTTTGTAATGTCATTCTGCAAAAGCAATGTGTCAATAGCAGAACACCATGCATTTGTAATCAACACAGCTGTTTTTTTCGGGGGGAAAAGGTCAGACTAGATGATCCAGTGGCCCCTTTTGGCCTTTAAATCTATGAATCTACTAGAATACTTACCTGGCATTGGCCAGGACCAGCCTGGGCAGGGGCATGCAGACTGCCTGCTGGCTTCTCTCTGGGGCTAGGAAGGGGCAATGGGTCCTCCAGGGCCACCTGTGGCTGGTGAGGGCTGCACTGCCAGAGCAGTGGTAGGGGATCCCCAGGGCTGCGCTGCTTTGCTGGGGGCAGCTCCCCGGGTCCATTTGCAATGGTAGAGGCTGCACTGTATGTTCGGGTGCTCCTCTACAGCCCTGTGGGCTTTTATTCCTGGGGCTGCTGCAAGGCTTCTCCCTGCCCCGTCCTGCCTGTGCTTCTTGCTGCCAGACTGGCTGCAGAGAGGTGCCCCCAGCCTCTGCAGCTCAGCTCCAGCATCAGGGAAGCCTTAAAGTCCAGATAAGTTGGGGGGGGGGGCGGGGAAGAGGCCCCCGGCCCCTGTTACGAGCTGTGCAGTGGGGTGGGGAAGGGCAGGAGGGAAGCCCCTGGGCACAGCCTCTTTTAGGAGCCACTTGGGTGGAGGGGTGGGGGAGGAAGGAAAGCTGCACGAAGGGGGAAGGAGAGAGTGAAGCTTCTGGCTCCATTATGAGCCATGCTGGGGGGAAGGCAGGAGAGAAGCCCCAGACCCCCTTCAGGAGCCAAGTGGGGATGGGTGGGGGAGAGAGGGGGGGGGAAGCTCCAGGCCCCTGTTAGGAGCTGTGCAGAGGGAGAGGGAATCCCAGGCAGAAGCGAGGAGATGCTCTCAGTTGCATAGGGCCCCTTAATTTGTAAGGAGGGCCTTGCAAAGTGGGGTATGGGAGCCAGCATGGAGAGTGGGAACCCTGTCCAGTACCTTACCTGTGGACGGTGGATGGCAGAGCCTTTCCCTCAGCTGGCTACTGTCTTACTGGTGCAGCCACCCATGGTCACTCTGCAGTATGACTGTCCCTCCTAGCAGCCCCCTCCCTTTCTGTGTTATGGAACAGTCCCATTCTAGGCAGATCCCATTTTCCTGGAACAACCAATCTTGGCATTGTTTTAAGTTAGGATAAGAGGAAGCTGCACACCAAGTTTGGAGGTCCTAACTCTTATGTTTAGGATGAGTTCTTGAACAAACGAACTTCCAGCTGGACAGACAGACAGATGCATGTTTTTAAAATATAGATATAGATTAAACAGTGAGAGAGATCGTCAAATTTCTTGTAGTTCCCTGAAAAAGGGGAAAGAACCCAACTACAGCTGTTGACTGCAATTACAAATTCTTCCTCCCAGCCCTCCCCCAATCTGGACAGGAGAAGGCTGTGAGAAAATCAGTGCTGCTTGACAGACTTTGAATATGTCAGCCTCGAGCTTTCCAAATGAATTCCCTGCAAGATGGGTTTGGATTGTCAGTTAGTTTCTGTCTCCTTCAGATGGCATGTAGCCATTGTTGGGGATCCAGTGTTTGCCTCTTCATCACTCTATCTACAGTGCAAATATTCCACACAGTGTTTCTTCTCCAGTCCAGGAGCAGAATTCTAGAACCTGCTGTGTTTAAAATAACAACCTTCTATTAGACTTAGGTTTCTCTGTAGGCTAGCAGCTTGCCATTATTCCTTTCTCCCATAACGATGTCATTTCAGCTCAGCTGATTGGTGCACCTTTGACTATTTTTCAGTTCCAAAGGATGATGGCCAGGAAGGAGCATGCCTAGTAAAGTTAAAATGGAGGCTCATCAATGCTGAAAATGTAGCACTGTGTTTTATCCATTGTGTCTTGTGCAGTTTGCCTTGGTGTCTGGGCAGTGCGTGTGATTGTTATTCAACAGGGGGAAGCTAACTTGGGAGAGATCCTCTAACCCACAGGTTTTGTCCTTGTACCCAGTAAGTAAGCCAAAAATGCAAAGCCAGTCACTGTTTTGTTTTGTTTTTCTTTACACCATTAGCCACCAGCATTCCATAGTCATCTCATTCATTGGAAATAGGGGTCTCTTACAGGCCAATCTGGAGAGCATCCTATCAAAGCCTGCTCTACTTGCAGCCTGTCTTATCAGGCAGATACGTCAGGAGAGAATCTGACTTTCTGTCCATTCCAGGTGTCTCTTGGGGGCTATAGACATATGAGCGTCACAGATAAAACATTTCCTCTTAACCTTCTTAACCTTCCTTCATTAATTTTCTTAGTTTTAGAGTCTTCTTCCCACGGAGCCTGTCTCTGGTGTCCCCATTTGACTTCACATTCCATCCTTCTGCTTGTCTGAATTATTCAACTTGGCAGAGGTTTCCTCTAGCTCTTCCTGTGCAGATATTGCATTTGGAGAGGAGGATGATTCTGAGCCAACAGATCCCTGCTGCCTTGTTCCTGGGCAGTACTTTGTCAAGACTGTACAGCAATATGGCACCTGGTATGTGACATGCAAGACCAAAATTGGTGACATTGGTTTAACTGCCCCTAGCCCCAGACAAATGTTTGTTCGTATTGGTTTGCCTTTGCCACAAACCATGCTAATTGGAGTGAGTGACTAAGGGCAACAACACAACTGTGGGTCAGGAGGGGAAAGCTACTAAGTCAGCTCTGTATAGCAAGTAATGTTTAGGAGGAAACGATCTCTGTTTTAGGAATTCCACTCTCTCCCGGATTCTGTTTTCAGATCTCTCCAGCCACCCGAGGTTCTTGTTAACTCGGATTTAAAAACATTCCGGCCCCTCTTTGCCATTGAGCATCTCTCATTCAGAAGTTTGCTCGGGAGGCTTCAGATGGGTGGGCCTGAGGCAGCTTTTGCTTATCTCTTTGGGTACGTCTAGACTACATGCCTCTGTCGTCAGAGGCATGTAGATTAGGCTACCAGACATAGGAAAATGAAGCGGCGATTTAAATAATCACCGCTTCATTTAAGTTTACATGGCTGCTGTGCTGAGCTGACAAACAGCTGATCAGCTGTTTGTCGGCTCAGCGCGATAGTCTGGACGCGCGGGTGGCGACATCAAAGGTATTTGTCGACCACCCAGGTAAGCCTCCTGGGATGACGTTTACCTGGGTGGTCGACAAATACCTTTGATGTTGTCACCCGTGCGTCCAGACTATCGCGCTGAGCCGACAAACAGCTGATCAGCTGTTTGTCGGCTCAGCGCGGCAGCCATGTAAATTTAAATGAAGCGGCGATTATTTAAATCGCAGCTTCATTTTCCTATGTCTGGTAGCCTAATCTACATGCCTCTGACGACAGAGGCATGTAGTCTAGACGTACCCTTTGTGACTCCAGCTTGGCTGGTTCTGCTTGGTGTGTGGTCTTGCAGCCACTCTTGTGCCATGCAGTGCTGTTTCCTGCTCTCTAACATGCAGCTTGGGAATATTTTGGAGGGTTTATTTATAAAGAGCCAGAGCTAAGGAGTGCGTGAAGCCCTTTGAAGAGGATTTGCATTGGGTTCTTAATCAGTAAAATCCCAGGCACTGTTTCCCTTTTTCCTTGCTTTGATGTGCTTGCATTTGCCTGCTGATCGGCATATACTGATATGCTGGGCAACAAAATGGGGCGTTTCCGGCATGTCGGTGAACTGGGAGGGTGAGGCTATGGGCAGTGTACGCTCACACCCATGCTTTTCTTCCTCATAGCCTTGAAGAACTCGGGGTGCCTCTAATCTTCACCCTTGAGATGGTTCATGACAGGGTAGCAGCTAGGAGAGCAGGACAGGCACAGGGGCCATGAGGAGCAGCTGTTTGACTACATATGTAGTCTGGCTGGCCAGGAGGAGACCTGCAGCCATAGACTAGCCATATGCAACAGACGAACACATGTGTGGCTGGCAGATGACACTGATTCAGCAGATCCTCTGTGAAGGAGAGAGGGCTAAGGGTTTTTGTTAGCAGTTACACAAATATTCAGTAGTCTCTGAGGGTGGGGCTGGCAGCCAGTGCGCTCCCAGGGAGTCCCCTGCCACCTTGTGCAGGGTGGCAGGTTAGAGTTGGTCTGTGGGGAAGCCAGGAGGCAGTGGTGGGGTGTGTGGAATGCGTGTAGTCGACAAGATTAACCGATAAGTCAAGCCGTATTGGTTAATTGTATAGTCGACTACACATAGACATCCCTAGTTTTTGTATGGTGGGAAACCAACGAATCTGTGATCCTCTTTGATGGCACACTGGGGATGAAAGGATTAAGCATATATTTGAGGAACAAGCAGTTCTAGGCCTCTGGGCATTTGTTAGGTTGATCTGCCTTTGACTGGAGACTTAGGCAAGGGGTTTGTAGAGTGGCCGCACAGTAAGATTTCTTACTACATCGCTAGCAGCATTTGCCAATGTAAAACAAACAGAAACCATCTTTGATACTAACAGGCCTGGTTTCCATACTTAGGATATATCAGTACTTGGAGTTTGAAGTATGCATTTCAGCTCTGTTAAACATATGCTAGCTTTGACTGAGCTGGTGTGAAGTAGTACTTTTGTGTGTTTTAAACCTGCTACCTCTTCATTTCATTTGGTGACCCCTAGTTCTTGTGTGTATGGGAAGGGGTAAATAACTCTTCTTCAATCGCTTTCTCCACACCATTCATGATTTTATAGACTTCAGTCATATCCCCCTTAGTCATTTCTTTTCCATGCTAAAAAATACCAGTTTTATTAATCTTTCATATGGCAGCCATTCCAAACCCCTAATCATTGTTGTTGTCCCTTTCTTAACCTTTTCCAATGCCAAGTTGTATTTTTGAGATGAGGCAACCACATCTGCTCAAAGTGGGCATACCATGGTTTTATATAGAGGCAATAAGATATTATCTGTTCTTTTTTAATGATTCCCAGCATTCTGCTTGCTTTTTTTGACTGCCACTGCACCTGGAATGAATGTTTTCAGAGAACTATCCTCAGTGATTCCAAGGTGTCTCTCTTGAGTGGTAACAGTTAATTTAGTTCCCATAATTGTAAATGTATAGTTGGGATTATATTTTCCATTTATTAACATTGAATTTTATCTGCCATTTTATTGCTCAGTCACCTAGTTTTGTAAGATCCTTTTAAACCTCTTCACAGTCTTCTGTGGATTTAACTGTCTTGAGTAGTTTTGTAGAACCTTCTAGACTTACAGATGTATTGGAGCATAAGCTTTGGTGGGCAAAGACCCACTTTGTCAGATGCATGTGGTGGAAATTTCCAGTCTGGAAATTTCCACTACATGCATCTGACAAAGTGGTCTTTGCCCACCAAACCTTATGCTCCAATACATCTGTTAGTCTAGAAGGTGCTACAGGACTTCTTGTCGCTTTTGCAGATCCAGACTAACATGGCTACCCCTCTGATACTTGAGTAGTTTTGTATCATTTGCAGATTTTCCCACCTCATTTTTATCCATTTCTCCAGATCATTTATTAATACATTGACCAGGATTAGGTGCAGTGCAGACCCGTGGAGGTCACCATTAGTTACCTCTCTCCATTCTGAATACTGACCATTTATTCCTGCCCTTTGTTTCCTATCTTTTAACCTATCAGTCCATAAGAGGACCTTCCCTCTTATCCCATGTGTTTAAGCCTTTGGTGAGAGACCTTGTCAGGGACTTTCTGGAAATCTTAAGTACACTATATCCCCTGGAATCCCCTTATGTGCAAATTTGTTGACACCCTCAAAGGGTATGTCTACACTACAAAGTTAATTTGAACTAACGGACGTTAGTTCGAATTAACTTTGATAGGCGCTACACTAGTGCTCCGCTAGTTCGAACTTAATTCGAACTAGCGGAGCGCTTAGTTCGAACTAGGTAAACCTCATTGTATGAGGACTAAGCCTAGTTCGAACTTACTAGTTTAAATTAAGGGGTGTGTAGCCCCTTAATTCGAACTAGTGGGAGGCTAGCCCTCCCCAGCTTTCCCTGGTGGCCACTCTGGCCAACACCAGGGAAACTCTATTGCCCCCCTCCCGGCCCCGGACCCCTTAAAGGAGCAGGGCTGGCTACGGTGCCCGTGCCAGGTGCAAGCCTGCCAGCACCCAGCCAGCAGACCCTGCACCTGGCACGGCTCGAGCCAGCCACCCGATGCCCCCCAGCCCTCCCCCTCTTCCCGGGACCAGGCTGGCGGCTCCCGGGAGCTTGCCCAGGACCGCAAGAGGCGGGCACCCGCCTGGTCCAGCGCAGACATCGTGGACCTCGTCCACGATCTCCGCACTAGGCACAGGAAAGTGGCCGTCTAGGGCAGGAGAGCTGCCAGCCTGGCCACCCAGGAGCAGGTTTGCATGAAAATCAAGGTGGTCCACTGAGACCCCCGACCCTGAGCCCTGAGCTTAGAATGGCCGTACTGGGTCAGACCAAAGGTCCATCTAGCCCAGTAGCCTGTCTGCCAACAGCGGCCAACCCTAGGGACCCTGGAGGGGATGGACCAAAGACAGTGACCAAGCCATTTGTCTCGTGCCATCCCTCTCCAGCCTTCCACAAATTTCGGGCAGGGACACCACTCCTACCCCCTGGCTAATACCACTCCATGGACCCAACCTCCATGACTTGATCTCACATCCCTTTAAACTCTGTTCTAGTTCTAGCCTTCACAGCCTCCTGCAGCAAGGAGTTCCACAGGTTGACTCTTTGCTTTGTGAAGAAGATCTTTCTGTTACTAGTTTGAAGCCTGCTACCCATTCCCTTCCTTTGGTGTCCCCTAGTCCTTCTATTATGGGAACTAATGAAGAACTTTTCTGTATGCACCCTCTCCACCCCATTCATGCTTTTATAGACCTCTATCATATCCCCCCTCCGTCTCCTCTTTTCTAAGCTGAGAAGTCCCAGTCTCTTTAGCCTCTCTTCATATGGGACCTGTTCCCAACCCCTGATCATTTTAGTTGCCCTCCCTTCTCCCACCCTCTCTCTTCCCCTCTCCCACCTCCTTTTCCCAGTCTCCCCCAGTTTTGTTCAATAAAGACAGATTCCATTTTTGAACACAATTGTCCTTTATTTTGTACATCAAGAAGAGGGGCTAGGGAAGGGTAAGTGGAAGGAGGTGAGGGAGGAATGGGGTATGCGCCCCCGATGGGGAGGACTGGGCTGGCTCTGCGGGCTTCTGGGGGTGGAAGCTCTCCTGCAGCCCCCCCCCAATTGTCCCCTCTCCCCAGATGGCAGCCTGCGGCAAGTGCAGATGGTCTGATGGCCGAGTGCTGTGATGTGCCCAGGACTGCTTTGCAAGCAGGGCACCCCTGAGAACTGTCTGTCCGGTGTGGGGGTAGGGTCCCTTTAAGCACAGCCCTCGGCTAGCCTGAGACAGCAGCTCCACGCTCTAAGTCCTCATCTGATGCCCTGCCGGCACTGCTTCCGGCCATCCTTAACCCCGGTTTAGGGTCCACTCTGTGTGGACATGCTAGTTCGAATTAGCAAAACGCTAATTCGAACTAGTTTTTTAGTCTGGATGCGTTAGTTCGAATTAACTTAGTTCGAATTAACTAATTCAAACTAAGTTAGTTCGAATTAGCGCTGTAGTGTAGACATACCCAAAGAATTCTAATAGGTTGGGGAGGCATGATTCCCTTTACAAAAAGCATGTTCACTCTTCCCCAACAAATTATGCTCGTCTTTGTGTTTGACAATTCTTCACTATAATTTCAACCTGTTTGCCTTGTACTGAAGTTAGACTTATGAGCTTGTAAATGCCAGGATTGCCTCTATAGCCCTTTTTAAAAATTGGTATCACATTATCTATCTTCCAGTCATTTGGTACAGAAGCTGATTTAAAGGATTGTTTATAAACCACAGTTAGTAGTTCTGCAGTTTCACATTTGAGTTCCCTCAGGACTCTTGGGTGAATGTCATCTGGTCCTGGTGATTTATTACTGTTTAGTTTATCAGTTTGTTCTAAAACCTCTAATGAGATCTCAGTCTGGGACACTTCCTCAGATTTGTCACCTAAAAAGAATGGCTCAGGTTTGGGAATCTCGCTTATGTCCTCAGCCATGAAGACCAACGCAAAGAATTAAATCGTTTCTCTGCAATGATGGTATCATCTTTGAGTGCTCTTTTAGCATCTCGATTGTCCAGTGGCTCCACAGTTTGTTTAGCAGGCTTCCTGCTTCTGATGTACTTAAAACCATGTTGATATTATTGTTTGAGTTTTTGGTTAGCTGTTCTTCAGATTCTTTTTTGGCCTTCGTAATTGTATTTGTTTACACTTTATTTGCAAGAGTTTATGCTTCTTCTATTTTCCTTGCTAAGATTTAACTTCTGCTTTTTAATTTTCACTGCTTCTTTTACTTGGTTGTTAAGGGCAGTAGGAACTAGGACTGTAAAATTTTTATTAATTAGCTAATCAAATAGTTGATGCAATTTGCATAGAAAATTCAATTAGTTGATAAGAGTGCTTCTGCCTTTGAAGAGTAGCAGCAGCCCCAGGGTTGCTTCAAAGGTGAAAGCACTTCAGGGAGCCTGGGGCCCGGGGTCAGCGGAGGAGTCTCCCCCTGCACTGACCCTAGGCTCTATGCAGTACTGCCACTTTGAAACACCACGAGGAGCCCAGCTTCAGAATCCACGCGGCATTTCAAAGCAGCAGCACCATGGGGAGCCTGGGGTGTGGCCCTAGGCTCCACGCAGCACTTCTGCTTTGAAGCAGCCCTTCTTTCCCCTCCCTCACCTCTTGCTGCCTCTTTCTGATAGAAGCATCAAGGGGCAGGAGAAGGAAGCGACTAGTCAACTAGGTGTCGATTATCCGATAAGTATTTGCTTATCAGATAGTCGACTAGTCCTTCACTTCCCTTATAGGAACATCACAATGATTATCCCTCTCTGAACCTGGGGGAGTTGCTGTAACTTCTCACAGTTTAATTTTTGTTCTTCTCTGTAATTAATTCACTCTGAAGTCCCTTTACAAATTCCATTCTGCAATGAACTGGTGACTCTTCCTTCCTAGGTGAAACAGGCATCGGGAAATCCACACTAATGAACACACTTTTCAATACCACCTTTGAGACGGAGGAGGCCAGTCACTACGAGAATGCAGTTCGCTTACGACCGCGTACCTATGACCTTCAGGAAAGCAACGTGCACCTGAAACTGACAATTGTGGATGCAGTGGGGTTTGGAGACCAGATAAATAAAGATGAAAGGCAGGTTATGTGCCATTTCTGCACCAGCCTCTAGTGCTGTACCATGTAGCGTTGTATGATTCTCCCTGCAGTGTCGCAGACTGAGCTTCTATTACTGGGCATCCCCAGTTTTGAGAAGTACTGATTATGTCCACAAATCTAGATTTGTGTTTTGTCTATTGTTAACTGAAGAGTGCAGGAATGAGCCACTGCAATAAATATGGGGAAGGCTAGAGGGAGTTCGGGTAAGGAGGCAAGGAGAGAGGGCAAGGTTAGTGAGGCAGTGAAATCTGTAACATATTGTAGGTTGCCTTAAAGAATCCTGTGTAATTCTACTGACCTGCTTATTCAGTGAGAGACACCCCAACAGGCCCACTCTCTGCTATCAGCGTGGCTCTCTTAGGAGACCTGCTGAGGAGCAATCCTTCCCCCAGGCTTGTTGCAGAAGCCATGAACGACGACTTCTTCCAAAGCATTGGGCCAGATTCTGCCGCCCTTACTCAGGCTGAGTAGTTTCCTACTCTGCAGTGAGTTCTGTTGTGTGCAGAATCCATCCTGTCGTTAGTGAAGGTGAGGAGTGTGTTGTGTTATCATTCCAGCCATCCAAAACGTATTACCCGGGCAAGTGAGCTCATACTGTGAGTCAGAAAGGTGCTGGGTGACAGGGGAACATACTGAGCTGTGACTTGCATCAACAATCTGTTTAACTGGCTCAAAAATTCACTGGGTAAATCCTGAGAGATGCTGACCATCTGCGGCTCCTTCTGAAGTAAATGGGAATTGCAGATGCTCAGCATGTCTTAGGTTTAGTTCGGGGAATAATAGTCTCTTGCCTTTCAGAGGGTTTGGCTAACTAACCTGTAAACTCTTATAAATCTAGTTTAAAAAAACAAACTATCTGTGGAATAATTGGAATTGTCCATTCTGACAGTGATCAGTTTGTGATAGTGGTTCCACCTACCTACCCACACCCATTTAATTGCCTGTGCAATTAAATTGTTTGAATCAAGTTAGGGATGTAAATGAATAGTTGACTAACTGGTAAGCCTAGGCTTATCTGCTAGTCCAGTTGACTACGTGCATTCCCTCCCCACCCTTGCTGCCTGATACAGCTCCTGCGTGGCATCTTCCGCCCGGCATCACGGGGGAAGCCAGATCAGTCCTGGCTTGTGCTGGGTCCAGGACATACCCCTGCTGTGGCTCTGCGGTTTAAATGTAGTAAGAGTTGGGCTGCCCGCCCACCTTGCTTTTACTACATTTAAACTGCAGACCCGCAGCAAGGGTAGCTCCTGGACCCAGCGCTAGCCAGGACTGTGCGATTCTTCCCTTATTGACTAATCGTGTAGTCGATAAAAATTCTATTGACTACACAAATAGCAAATTACCCGGCTCTTAACATCTTTAGATCAAATGACAAGGAAATCACTTTTATTAAATAAAATAATTAGATGATCAGTTAAAGTCTGTGAGTTTGAGTCCCTGTAACATGTCTTGCAATAATTTCAGTTGGCCTTCTTCAAAGTAATTATCTGCCATGTCTATCCAGTGGTAAAGGATCTTTAGGACTCCTGGGTTCATATTACTATGCTACTGCATCGAAATACTTTACACCAGAAATCTGGTCAAAACTTGATGTATGGAAATAGTCTGTTTTCCATATTTCAGTCTCATCAGCATTAACACTTTTGTTCTGTCACACAGCCTCTGAAAATACTATACTCGTTTTGATTAGAAATTGCATGTGTGAACGTAACATTCTGCATGTTGCCAATGGAGGGCTAAAATTGTTTATGCCTCTTTGTAAATTATTTTTAATGAATAGGCCTGAGAGAATACATAATAATTTTTAATTGGCAACTTCGTTTAAACTTCAGCATTCTGGTTGCTAATGGCACTGTTTTTAGTTACAGGCCAGTAGTTGATTACATTGATACGCAGTTTGAAAACTACTTGCAAGAAGAGCTGAAAATTCGTCGATCTCTCTTTAATTATCATGACACAAGAATCCACGTCTGCCTTTACTTCATCACTCCAACTGGGCACTCGCTCAAATCCTTGGATCTGGTAACAATGAAGAAGCTAGATAGCAAGGTAAGGCATTTAAGGCAAGCATCTGCTCTTCAAAAGTAATGTATGTTTTCAGTTAAGGGTAAAGCAATATCAATGCAAAGTATTTTTCCCACATACATCTCAAACCACTTCACAGGTGATAAATTCTCAGAACAGCTCTGTAAACCTGGTTGGTTAAAGCATAGGTCTGCCTGATGAGTGACTCCTTTAGATAGTTCCATGGGGTTCTGTGTTCATTTCTTCCCAGTGGCTTCCACCATAGAATGTGCTCCTTTTGCAAGAAAAAAAAGACACTTGCTTGACAATCTCTTTCAAGTTTTTCTACAGTGCCCATCATTGGAATAACTTTGCTTGGGAGCTGAAAGTCATGCTGGGCTGTTTCTGGCTGCTCATCTCTAGTGAAACGAAAGTGTCTACAGTTGAAGCTTAGTTCACTGTTGTTTTTGTGAGGAATGGAGATTTATTGACATAGCAAGCCAGGATAGGCTCCAGCTTGTTGTCTCTGAGCTGCATTGTAGCAACGGCAGAGCTAGCTGAACTATCAGTAGTGATAACTGGGGCAAAAAGCAGTAAAATTGAGACTCCTTGCTTAAGGTAACGGATTTTGCCCTTGGATATATAAATGGAGCAATTGTTGCAGAACAATTGTTTTTACATTTGGACTTGACTTACTATGGCTGCACTTTAAAATTGTTTGTCCCTATTTTTCACATTGGAGAAGTAAGTGACTTGCCCTGGATCAAACAACAAATAAAGAGTCAGAGACAGGAACAGAACTTACATGTCTTAATGGTCTAACTCCTGAACCACGTTGCTTTCTCTAAGTATGGTAAGGGCAGTAAGAATTTTTAAAAGGTGGGTCTGTTTATAGTCTAGCGAGTGGTTACATCTATTTTGTTACATATGTCCTCAAGCAGTTTCTCCCTTAGGTGACAACTGGTCATGTAATTTGCTACATGACATTCATGCTGTTTAAAGTAGGGTTCTTGACACACTTTCTACTTGGTCAATGTGCTGTGAGGAAGCTGGAGAAGTTTCAAAAGGTCACTGATGTCTTATTTGTATTGGTTATTTAATCAAAGTGATTTCCTTGTCTTGAAAAATATTTAACACTTAGGATGCCAGCTCTTTTTCTAAATGTCTATGGGTACCTAGAGAGAAAAGTTGGGTGAAGTGATATATTTCATTGGACCTCCAGGACACAAATGACTTCCTCCCACTTACTCAGCAAAATTAACAGCCTCCGTCAGAACACCAGCCATGGATGTCCCATTCCAAAACAGCGACATCCCTCATAGTGACAGCATAGCGGCCTGCTTCAAATAGCTGCAGGGCAATATAGAACCCTCAGCTATCCACCCCAAACACATGGCCAAACTCATCCATTTCATACTCACCTATAACTGCAACAGATGCTTTGTCCAAACCATGAGAACAGCCAGGGGTATTTGGATGGCTCCCCAACATGCCAGGCTCTTAAGGGGCCAGCTGGACACATGCCCCATGAAACCAATGATAGACCTAAGATACATTGATGATATTTTCATCCTCTGGACAGACAGCTTAAACACTCTCACCGATTTCCACCACAGCTTCATCACACACCATTCCTCCATTAAACTTTCTCTGGAACATTCTCAGATGAGTATCAACTTCCTGGACACTGCAATCAGCTTTAATAATAGAACCCTGCAGAAAGTAATATACTAGGAACTCATGGATCACTACACGGACCTTCATAGATCCAGTAACCACCCCCAAAAAAACCTAGAATTTGTTATTTGGATCCGGACACCCCAATACCATAGAGAATGGTCCAAAAGAAAGTCTGTGATATACATACTTAAAACCACTTTCACCAAACAGGGTCTGGAGAAGTACAGCACATCATGGAACAGGCCACCAAGTACCCTCAGATAACTTGCTTCAATATAGCAATAATCCCCCCTGTAATAGCATACCCCACCCTATCATCTGGCACCCCACACTGAAACCCATATGGAGTATCATCAAACAAATGCAACCCATACTTGACGGGGACCTTGTCCTCCAAGTACTTTCCTGTACCCCATGTCTGGTCTTCACCCAACTCCCCAGCCTCTCCACGTTCCTCATCATAAGCAAGCTCCCCACAGACCAAGACTCACCAACTCAAAGCACATCAGACCCTGCCAGAACCACAGATGCAAAATCTGAAGACATCTCCACTGCTATAACAATCAGCACCCTCCACAACACACCTTTCATGATCTGTGGGTCTATCCAAGCACGTGTGTACTCATCCACTGCATTAAATGCCCCAGTAACAACTATGTGGGTGAAACCAGACGATCACTATGCTCTTGAGTATAGACACAGAAAACAATACAAGACAAAAAACCTCAATACCTGTGAGCTGGGTGAATAACTTGGCAGAAAGCAGTCGAGCCCAGGAGCTTAAATTCACAATGCCAGAAGTCATGAACTGAACAGATAAATACTGGATTTATGGCTCATTACTACAATCTGTAACTCACCGACCCCCTCTTTTTGTCCTATGACTGCAGAGTTGTTCACAGGACACTCTACCTTGAATGCTCTCTTAAAATATGTCCTAATTACTTATGCCGAACAGTCTCCTCCTGCTGCCATTTAACAGTGACACCTTTCCTAGACCGGAATAAGAGCTTTGTTTGGTTCAAAAGCGTTCCTCTCTCACCAACAGAAGTTGGTCCAGTAAAGGATATTACCTCACCCACAGGTATCTGTGGCAGTTTAAAATATACATCCCTCTAAATTCCATCTTCTAGCGCTATCTGGGGGAAAAGAAATAGATCCCTGCTGGCTCTGCTAGAAAAGTGATGGGATTTTTCGCTGTGAAATCTAATAGGATTGGAGGCAGGTCCTTCAATGCCTGGGCTCAGATATGGCTCAGGGCACAGGAAAATGATTTTAGCTTTGTAAGTTTAGGGCCTAATATTGAAGCTCTCCTCTGTGCAGTCTGATTGAAACTATTACAATCTGAGGGCAGTCATCTCTCTCTATCTCTGGACTCAGCACCATTCAGGATCAGGTGATATCCCTACAGCATGGACTCTGCAGTCACCAGGGAAACGCTGAATCTCTTTTTAAAGTCTACTTCTCAGTCCAACTATAGGTGGCTCAGATACCTTCCCTGGTGTAGACATTAACTAGAAGGAGATTGCAGCTCTCTGTGTCCCACACTAGCCCCAGCAGCTGGCTGCGTTTTATTTTGCACTGCTTGCTGGCTTCTGGCTTGTAACTGGAGTTGCTATGTAGGTGCTGCACCCCCTGGGGTTGAAATGATTTCCATTGTATACACGCCCACCATCCAGATTGTACCAGCCCCCCTACTGTTCCATTAACATTGCAGGGCATCTGAAAACTTTCCCCTAATAAACTCTGTCTCCTGGCATGATGCCAACGTTACATGTTCTCTAAAGTATGTTTGCAAGAATGCCCATGTGTGATTTCCCTGGAGCCCTTTGTAGTGCTCCCACAAAGCTTTTGTATTCCTTTCCCTGGGCATTCCCTTCCCTTAACTCCTCCCTACAGCCTTTGTAACTTGACCTTTGTGTAAGTGGGCTCTTGGCCCCTTACTGAAACTTAAAGCTTTTTTTAGTTGGCCCTCTCTCAGTATCAGGAGAAAGGGGAAAGGCTGAAGGGGTGTCAGACTCCTGGGACTGACAGGTCCCCAGAGCAAGCGAGTGCGGAGAAGCCAGCACTCCAACTCAGCCACATGACAGAACCTAGTCAATAAATTGTATGTGGTTAAAATTCAATCACTGGGCACAGAAGTGGCCAGAGGGGATAGAGAACCCCAGAGTGGAGCTACCCTAGGCCCCGTCCTGAATGACCCATGATGAAATTGGGGGTTAAGCCCCCCAGGAATCCTAGGTCAAACCTTGTTGGGATTAAAAGGACTCTGCTGCATAGAATAGAGAAAGTGGAGTCCTCAAGGTCAGGCGGGCATCTGGGTAAAGGGAGTTGGGGTGGAGATTGCAGTGGGGTAGTATAGAAGCCAGGAAAATCATCATGGGCCCATTCCCCTACTTTCACAGGATAGTATCAAAATAAACCATTTGTAATTGGGCATAGATGAGAAGTATTTTTTCCCATAGGAATGTTAGCAAGTAGTCGACTACTCAACTACCCAATAAGCTTTTTGGGTAGTTGAGTGGAGTAGTCGACTACTCACTTCCCTCCTGCCCTTGCTGCAGAGGCAGCAAAGTGGGGGGATCAGGAACCAGTGCTGGGGGGAGCCGGCTTAAAAGCTGGTTCCTCCCAGCACCGTCTCTGTGGCAGCCTCTAGCCACGGCCAGCCCTGGCCACTATGAACAGGGGCTGCTGGACTTGACCGAGCAGTCCCAGCTTGCGCTGGTCCGGGATGCTGCACCTCTGCGTTTTAAATGTAGTAAAAGCCGATGGGCTCTTACTACATTTAAAATGCAGCGCTGCAGCGCAGGTGGCTCCCAGAGCCAGCATGAGCCAGGACTGTGAAGTTCCAGCTCAAGCCAGCTCCCAGCTACGGCTCTGTAGAATGGCCCTTTATCGACTAATCATGTAGTCGATACAAATTGTACCTACTGCACGATTAGCCAGATCTCTGCAGTTTAACATCCTTACTTTCCCATGTGGCTCAGCTACACTGAGGTGGTTCTGTTGCACCCGCCTCCCCAAACCTGCAGCACATGGGTTTATATTCAACGGGCTAACTACTTAGATGAATTCAGCATCTTTAGATGACTAGCAAAGGGGTGGCTGGTGATCTTTCTTATGTTGGATCCAAGCCTGTACAGATATTTTGCATTTCACCATCCTTCATACGAGGATTCCAAAGTGCTTTACAAGCTTTCATTAATTTAGCCTCTCAGCACCCTCCTGGTAGACTAGTAAATGCTCTCACCCCCATTTTGCAACTGAGGAATCAGAGACTAAAGATTTAATCACCACAAGTATTGACGTCAGTGAGAACTTCTGAGGATCAAGTTCAAGGTCAGAAGTCTATGACTGAGCTAGGGATCAAAGCCCAGGTCTGCTGAGTTTGTCCTGCCTCTTTCCCACTAGTGTAGCCTCTTTCTCTCATAGGCTTTGTATCCTACATTGGTTTGAGTTCTAAGACTTGCTTAACAAGAGGCCTGAGGTTTTTTGGTAGCAATCCGATTGTCATACCTCTACTGTATCATGTCAGTAGGGTGATGTCAGGTCGTGGGTATGTAGTCTTGATTCCCTATGTTGATTTTAATAATGTGTCTTGTTCGAGGTACGGAATTTTCAAGATTTTTCTAGGGCTACGGCTTTTTTTGCATGAAGTTGTCCATCTTGCCGTAATACCACATTTGTTCTGCAGCTGAGCTCATGGCCAGCTGTTGTCTGCTGTGTCTAATTACTTCCAGGCAACCAGAAACATCTTCAAAGCTGGATGTTAGGTAAATAATAGATGACTGGATGTCTGTTAAACAGAGGCATATTTGAATTGAAATGTGCCTAACTTTTCCCTTGGTGTGAGTAGAAAAATAAGAAAAGAACTTTAAAAAAAAACCATCTCCTTGTGGCACAGATAAGCATGCTGAATTGTTCATTTAAAGTGCTGTTCTGGCCTAAAAAGTGACTCTGTAAAACTGGCATCTTGTGGCTCTATGTTTATCATCTCTTCCCAGTCAGCATGCTCCATTTACAAGATAAAGGTACCTGCTTGCCCTGCCTGAGTTCAGTGATCTCAGGTGGACTCTTTATGTCTTGCATGTCAGAAAGGTTCTGCAGGCCACTTTGGGCCTTAGTTATTTCTGTGCGTTCCCAGACATTGTTTTCAGTGACTGCTGTATAACTCCACTTCCTTCAGTGGGGATCACCAGGTGTAACTGGAACTTGGTGGACAGTAAGGATGTTAACTATTGACTGACTAATTGAATAGTCGATGCAATTTGCATCAACTATTCGATTAGTCGATAGGGTGCCTCTTCCTTCGAAGTGTAGCATCAGCCCTGGGGTTCCCCAGGCTCCATGCAGCCCTGTCGCTTTGAAACGCCTGACACCAGGCTCCCTGCCGCATTTCAAAGCAGCAGTGCCACACGGAGCCCGGGGCCGGCAGGGGAGTCCCCGGGCTGAATGCGGCGTTTCAAAGCAGCAGCGCTGCGTGGAGCCTGGGTCTGGTCCCAGGCTCCAAGCAGCACTGATGCTTAGTAGTATCCCCTTCTCTCCCCGCCCACTTTGCTGACTCTTTCTGATAGAGGCAGCAAGGAGGGGGGAAGAGACTAGCTGACTAGCCTGTCGACTAGCCGATAAGCATTTGCTTATCGGATAATCGACTAGTCCTTCACATCCCTAGTGGACAGTTTGGTTGGTGGTGCGCATAAGCTAGAATAGAATCCAGCTGTGGGGACTCTAGAGTGCAAACAGGAGTGTGGATATAAGTAAAACTGTATTCACTTCTACCAGAGTAGGAAAACCTGTTCATGTTTATTGATTTACTGACAGGAGGAATAAAAAGGTACAGTTTCCCACAGACCCTTTGCAGGGTGCAATGTAGAAGCATAGCTAGGGTGGGACACTTGGCTTTGGGTGTAATGATGGGATCAGGGGGAGGGTTTAGAAGGGATCTGGGCTGCCCTCTACCCCCTTCAGCCAGCCTTGCAGGGAGGGATGTTATGGATACGCTATGCAGGGGCCTGGCCTTGCTCTGCCTGGTGCTCCAGTTGGG
This sequence comes from Pelodiscus sinensis, assembly GCF_049634645.1. Classification (NCBI taxonomy): domain Eukaryota; kingdom Metazoa; phylum Chordata; order Testudines; family Trionychidae; genus Pelodiscus; species Pelodiscus sinensis. The sequence goes on from NC_134727.1 coordinate 24,793,754, forward strand.
GCATGGAGGCTTGTCCTGCTCTGCCCATTTTCCCAGTGCTCCAGCCGGGGAGTGGGACATGGCCCCATGATCCAGTCCCCGACTGGAGCACCAGGAGGGCATAATGGGGTGAGCCCTTGACCCCACTCTCCTGCTGGAGCATGGAGCAGGAAGAGTGGGGCAGATGCTCAACCCTGCTCCCCAGCTGGAACATGGGGGGGTGGATGGGAGGAACAGGGCCAGCACTGAGGCTGGAGCAGAGCTGGATGCTAAATGGTGGGCAGTGGCCCTCCTAGGCCCACCTGTGTCTATGCCCCTGGTACAGTGGCACTTTAATGAAGATTAAATTCAAAGGTACAGAAGTTTTACTCTCCGCAGAATGCGTTTGAAGCAACCCCCAATAGCCAGACCTGTTTGGTGTCCTGGTAGTTTGCTCCTGCTTATTCAGTATTAGAAGACTTACCCAGCATTGCCTGGGTTCTGGGGTGGCGGGGCCACTTGGTCTACCCGATGGCTACTCTCTGGGGTTGGCCTGGGGGCGAGGCGGTGGGGAGCAGTAGCATGCAGGCTTGCCTGGTGGCTTCTCCGTGGGGCTGGCCCGGGGTGGGGCACACAGGCCGCCCACCGGCTTCTCCCCAGGGTGGCAGGGGCCGTGCTGCTAGCCAGCGGCTGCTTCCCAGGGCAGTGGAGCTTGCTGCCCACCTGTGGTCATTTGTGACTATAATAGTTCCTACTGTCACACCCCTTCCTTTCCGTTTGATGTGAACCAGTCCTATTCCCCACATGCCCCATTGTCCTGGCACAACCTAACTCAGACCTGGCTTTAAGTTATGATAAGAGGAAGCTGCATGCCAAAGTTGGTGTCCTAGCTCTTACTGTTTAGGAAGAGTTCTTGAGCAAAAACACTCTAAGACGGACAGACAGACTGATCACTCACAAACTCTCTAAAATATATAGTAGACTATACTTTGTAAGCCTAGGTCTGCGTTTTATTATACTGGAGCAACCCAGTGCAGAGAAAAAGCAAAGTTGTGGGATCTTTTGGGTGACCTCCAGGGTAAAAAATAATGTGAGATGCCATTGGAGCTAGAAGAGAACATTCATCCCCCTTTTTTGGGGGGGAGGGGGATAAGGTGAGAGATGACAATTACTGTTTTGCTCTGGGGTCCTCTTTGACCAAGGGCCAGCCTTCTTTTGCAGGGGTTTTAAATGAAGCGCTTTACAGCCCTTTGGAATAAAAGGTTTAACATTTTAGAATGAGCCAGTCATATCCGAGTAAAGATTACATCCTTTATAGGAGTTCTGAATACACGGTGATTACCTGGATCGCATCAAAAATGAGCATGAAGGGGATTGGCATTCGATCTCAGAAAACTTTACTTCTGAGGCCTGGGAAGTAGAAGTTTGATCAGAATGATTCAGTTAGAGCTGCCCTTACATATAATTCGGGATGTGAATGAGTAGTTGACTAGTTGAATAAGCCTAGGCTTATCAGTTAATCTAGTTGACTGCTCAAATTTCCACCTGCTTGCTGCTTCTATCTATCAGCAAGTGGAGGGAGGGAGGAGCTGATGCTGGGGGGAACCAGCTTAAAAGCCATTTCCCCCCAGCACCAGCTGTGTGGTACCGCCTTCTCCCCCCACACTGCTGCCTTCCTCAGAGGCAGCAGTGCAGGGAAGTGGGGGCAGGTTTGCAGCAGCAGCCTGTACCCGCAGAGGATCTAACCTCCCTGCAGACAGAGACTGCTTCGTGGCAGCCTCCCCTATCCCAGCAGCCTCTTTCCATGGGGAACTCGAACACCCCATGGAAGGGGCTGCTGGCACACTGCACTGCTGCCTCTGTATCAGAGGCAGCAGTGTGGGATGGAAGGCAGCTGGTCCATGAGGAAATCCGGTTTTTAAACTGGCTTCCTTAGCAGACTGACTCCTACCTGGCACCCTGCAAGAGGCAGCAGCGTGGAGTGGCAGGGGGCTCCCCAAGAGCGGGGCTGGATTGCAGTAGCTACCAGCCCTTCCCTTGGAGATATAGAATAGTCAACTAACTGGTAAGAATTCATACATGGTCAGTCAACTATTCTATTACCCACTATCTAACACCCCTACATATAATCATTCCTTCTCACAGACTTCGTAGTAAAGATTTGAGCAGCAGTGTGGAAACATGGGGACCCTTGGATCCAATTCCTAGCTCTGCCAGTGACTTCAGACACTTGTGACCTGATTTTACAGAGGTGCTGAGCACACATGGGTTTAATTGGGAGCTGAAAACGAGATGGTAAATGTCCATGACTCAGTTTCCTTATCTTTAAAATGGGAATAACACTTAACCACATATGGGTTCTATACAGCTCAATTATTGTTTGCAAATCACTGTAGAATCCTTGACCAAAAACCTTATGCATATGCAAATCATGATTCATGTTGTGATGTTAGTCTACTCAGGTAGTGGAAAGAGAAATCTCTTTTTGTTTCAGCTGCGTTCCCGTGCATATGCTGGCTTTATAAACTTAGGAGTGAGATGAGACTTTGGCTCTGACTCCTAGCTAAATTGTGTATCAGTTGATTGGGGTGATGTCCTTCACACTGCGAGTAGATACATGAAGGCCGTTGTAAGAGGAATGATGTATATTAGTGGATGGATCAAGTTCAACAGCACTTGAAACACCATTTGTTTTGTCGTTGGTTTTGATTTATTAGACTTTTGCAATCTTTTTTTCTTATAACAAACCAAACAAATGTTAGAAGCCAACAAATAAAGCAAGTACAGAAGGGCTGTAGATCAGAAAAGTCTAAGGTCTCATACAGTCACAGATTCCTGTGCATTAACAATGGTCCGGGCACAGGGATTCTTTTGACACGTATTAAAACAAAATAATAATAAAACTAAGGAGATCTAAGTCAAGAAGGAAAAGTGTGGGGGCAAGGACTAGACAAAGAGAAGGGGATGGGAAGAGTGCATAGGGGGGTTGCCTAGTTCTTTTCATCCAGGCCTCACGTATGGGTCATTAGTTGGAAAGTGATGAGAAGGAGGGGGCATAATCATTGTAACAGGATGCTTTCTGATAGCTTCCTGATGCAGTTTTCTTTTTTTGTAAACAGCTGTACATATTTTTGCCAGGTGTCAGGGAAAGTCAGAGTAATCCAAGACTAATTCAACTGAAACATCATTGTCCATTGGCATTTTTTGCTGTTAGCTAATTGCTGGCATTCATATTTGTATTGGGTGCTGATTGTGGGATGTACCCTCTGTTTGAAAAGCACATGGGATCTTACGTTGTGGAGCAGAGGAGTCTACTTGATTTGCCTCTTCAAGGGAAACAGAATCTGATCAGTGGGGATTAGAGCCAAATCCTAGGAGCCTGGGTCTTCACTTCATCTGAGCAGGGTCATGGCCCAGGAAAATACAAGGGGGAAACAGCTGTTAACACAATCTCTGCATCCTCATCCCCAGCAGAAGGGCATGTGTGGGGTCCTTTACCTGCTGCATTGTTGTAGGTAAAAGGCTGAGCTTAGGTAATGCTGTCAGAAGAAGAGGACTTGTTGCCTCTGACTCCAGTTAGTCCATTAGGGGGTTGTGTTAATGGGCCTTGATAGACCAGCCAGCACTGGTGAACTCCAACCTCTGTAGGTCAAAAATGCGAGAAGTAGAAAAACGTTCGTTGACAAATCAGACTTTCCCTTAATTTGTCTCAAGTCTTGTTTCCCTCTTTTGAGTATAAAACCAGTGCAGAATTTTTCAGTGGTGGGTTGTAACTTGGAATTTGACATTTCCGTGCAGAGGGAAAATATTTAAAAGTGTAACGCTAACAGGCAGAACTCAACCTGGGACTTCTGGAGCTTAGGGCATGAGCCTCAACTGCTTGAGCTAAAAGCAAGGTGGCTCTCAGCTAAAGCTCTAGAACAGCGGTTCCCAACCTTTTCCAGATGGGGACCCATTTTGACAATTTAGGAAGACTTGGTGACCCATGGCAATTCAAAAACGGGGGGAGGAGAAGAGACAGAGCCACCTGGGGAGACACTTGGCGACCCTTTTGAAATGTAATGGTGACCCATATTTGGGTCCCAAACCTTAGGTTGGGAAACCTGCTCTAGAGCAAACTCATTCTCTCCCTCCCTCCCTCCCTCCTTCCATCCATCCATGTGGTCTGTGTGCCACTACATGGGACAGTGAACCACACCCAGTAGGTGTGTAGGTTACAAAAGCACTTGCTGGAAAAGGTCCCACGTCTCAGGGAGCACTTGCCATTCACCACCATCAGCTGCCACCTCCTGGATCAGACCCCCAGAGGGTACAGACAGGTCTGCAAGCTAATTTCCCTTCCCCCACAACTCCAGCAGCCTCCAGATTGTGTGTGGTCTAGGGACAGACACACAGCACCTCCAGTCGTGGCCTATAAAGCCCCCGGACGTTGTAAATCACTTAAAACTTGCTGCCTTTCCTTGTCCCCGTGTCCCACCTCCAGTTATACCTCCTTGCTCCCCCTTTGTGCTTTCTCTTTCACCAGACCTCCAGAGGACAAGAGAGGACTTCCTAGTCTAACCTGAACACTGCCTTGTGTACCCGGCTCTCCACAGTATTAGATGATAATGAAATGGCTCCCTACCTGACAAATGTAAAAATGGCTCTTGGTGTTGCTAGAAGGGGCTACACAAGTGACTGTGAATGGCTCACACTCCCTGTAGACTTTAGGATAGCTGTGAGAAATGGCTTTGAGGAGCCTGGTGTGAGGTAGCTGTACAGTGTTTGTTTTGGGGCTGAGCCGCTGATGTGAAAACACTATTAAGCAACACCCACTGGGAGAACACTGGCACTTCACAGCTGGGTGTTGTTTCTCAGTCAATCACTCTGTTTGCAGGACACACACAGTGTGGCACTCAAGGAGAGTTTTAACACATGTTAAGATAAGTTGCTGTAGAGATTCTGACAGCGAGTCCCCGCTGTTCCCCTTGAACAAAGAGAGGGTTTCGGGCTTTCTGTAAATATTTCAGAGGATGAGCACTGGGTTGAAATGGCCTAAACAAGACAATAGTGAAGAGCAAAAATATGAGCTTCATTGATCTTGGGTGCCCCTATCAGGAACTAATGAAGTCCTGTCCCAGTGCTGCCTGAACTAAGCCTAGAACCAGGAAAAGGGTCTTTCAGGATAATGTCTGATTTTTTTTTTTCTTCTTTGCACCCTAGACTGTGCTGTGCCCCAGAAGCAGCCGGCAACAGGCCTGACTCCTAAGTGGGGGGTGGAGGGGTTGGGAGAGTGCACAGGACTCCATGCACTGCCCCTGCCCCAAGCACTAGCTCCGTACTCTTTTATCGGCTAGAACCTGCTGCTGGCTGCTTCTGGGGTGCAGCATGGTCTGTGGTGTCAGGAGTAGGGGTGTTAAATTTAATCAACTAATTGACTAGTCGGCGGATTTTCCGTCGATAAGCAGGGGACCCGCAGTGAGGTTAGTTCCCGGCCCGGAAGCTAACCCTGCTGCAGTTCTTCCTTTTAAATGTATTACGAGCCCGTTGGACCCTTTTAAATGTATTACGAGCCAGGAATCAGCTGCCCCGGCTCATACTGAGCCCCCCCATTGTGCTTCTGATTTTTAAATGTATTAAGAGTCGGTAGGCTTTTAATACATTTAAAAAGCAGAGGCATAGTGTGAGGGACTGGGCGCGAGTTGGAAATAAGCTGATTCCTGGCTTGTGCCCGGTCCCCACTACCCCCTGCCTCTCCTGTCCCCAGCGGAGATGGTGTTGGGGGAAGGGACCAGCATAAGCCGGCTCCCTCAAGCACCGGCTCCTGCTTCCTCCCCCAACCCCTTGCTACCTCTAAAAGAGGCAGCAAGCGGGGGTGGGGAAGCAATTAGTGGAGGAACTAATTGACTATCTGATAAGCTTTTGCTCATCTGATAGTCAAGTAGTCGCTTATATCCCTAATCAGGAGAGGCAGAAGCCTGCCTTAGCACCCCCACTGCACCACTAAATGGGTGAGCCCCTGCTGCCCCAGCCCTGACAAATTACGTTGGGTCTCAGACATCAACAATTTGCTTCAACTGGGTCATGAGAGAAGAAGTTGGAAAGGCGCTGCCCTAGTGGATCTAAAACCATCAAACTGCTGCTCAGCCAGGGACAATGTTCACTGCTCCCAGATCTGTGCTGTAATGGTTCCCTTGGTTTCTCCCCTACTCTCACTGTAGGTGAATATTATTCCCATCATTGCCAAAGCAGACACCATTTCCAAGAGCGAGCTGCACAAGTTTAAGATAAAGATTATGAGTGAGCTGGTCAGCAACGGGGTGCAGATCTATCAGTTTCCCACGGATGACGAAGCTGTTGCAGAGATCAACTCCGTAATGAATGTAAGTCCATACTACTTATTGCATTACCTCTGAATATTGTAACAAAGGGAGCTCTTGGACAAAGGTACATTTTACAACGGGCCTTGAAGGGGCTGTGTGGATACTAGAACTGTTTTAAAGGCTGTTGCTAAAGAGAGAGACAGACATTATTTTGCTTGTGCTTTTAAACATCACTGTACAGGGATTTAATTAGTGTGTGACAGTTACGTATGAGAGGCCCTGCTCAGCTCTTAAGAGAGGCCACGTTCTGCTCTAAAATAAATTGCGTGCTGACATTTCAAGGCTGGGCTTGCAGCAAATTGAAATACATTTTGCAATGTTTTTGTTTTTAAATGTTTAGAAAAAATTAGAAATGTTCTGCCTGTGGGATGAGGAAAAAGAAAAGTGTCCAGTTTTTGAGGTTTGGGTTTTTTCCCATCCTTTTTCAGAAGCAACATGAAATAAGGAGAAAATAGAGGAAAGTTGGCAAGGGGGAGAAAACTGAAATATTTTTTAGATTTTTTTTTTTGGAAGACTCGGTACACTTGGAACAGGAAACTGTATTACAATTCATCATCTCTTTCTTAAAAAAACAACAACAAAATCCCCTCATTTTTCATGATTGGGAGCAGAAACTTTGAATGAGACGTTCCAGCCAGGTCTAGTTGACCATCTCCTGAAACAAAGAAGCCAAATACATTGAGCCCAACTTAAAATAAAACTATTGTACTCTGCTGTGGTATTTTTTAGGTCAAATTCAGCACTGATTAAAGTACATGCAAGTCTTGCTAATTTTCATGAACTGGACTATCTGAAATCTGAATTGTGCAGCACTGGTTGAAATTTTTCATCTGAATTGTTTTGTTTTTTAAACTGAAAGTGGCTTTTTCCACAGTAAAATTCCATTTTTGATTAAATGTTTTGGCCTCACAAAACAAAGTGGGTGGAAGTTTGGCGAGTTTGACAACCAAAAACTATAAAAATTGTGGTATAAAAAACTATAAACAATGAAACAAAAATGGTTCCTTGGTTGAACTATTTTGGGTTTGGTGGCTAATTTTTTTTTAACACAAAAACCCTGAAAAATGCAGAAAAATATTGATGAAAATGAGAATTCTCTTGCTTTCATCAAAATTGTTCATAGAGCGAGAGAGCGGGAACATTTCCCTGTGAGCTCTACTTTTGAATCTACTTCTTCCTATTAGTTAAGGACGTCTGCTAGCCCCTCCCTGTTGAAATCCCTGGGAAGTAGACCAAGACTGCAGTATGTTTAACAGTGTGGCGAACTCTGGATACAGGCTGTAACTGGGAATATAATACCTTCTAGGGATATAAGCGACTAGTTGACTACCCAATAAGCCTAGGCTCTGTATCAGAGGCAGCAAGGGGAGGGGGAAGCAGGAGCCAGTGCTGGGGGTAGCTGGCTTAAGAGGGGCAGGGGAGGCAGAGGCGTAGCAGGGCAAATGGCACAGCAGGGAAATCAGGGTGAGCAGAGACTCAAGCAGTCCCTGCTCACACCCGTCCCGACTGTTGCACCTTTGCCTTTTAAATGTGGTAAGAACCACGGGCAGCTCTTACTACATTTCAAAGGCAGAGGCGCAGCTAGGATAGCAAGCGCCCCCTTCTTCTCGACTAATCGAGTGGTCGGTTAAATTTCCATCAACTACTCGATTAGGTGACTAATCAAAATTTAACATTCCCGATACCCACCTGTCTGGCTACTGCTATGATACCTAGCTCCTAGTGTTTTCTGTGCACCTTTTTCTGGCAAAGCTCCCATTGACTGTTAAGAGCTTTGCTGACAGACCTCGGGGTAATCGAACCTGTCTTGTATCTATCACAATA